>NC_060123.1:677220128-679720128 GCF_021461395.2 Schistocerca americana
CTAGAGGCGCATGTTCCCACATCTTACTGAATATAAATATTTTTCGACAACCACGTAATCAAACATTAAAAGATTTTCCCTTTTACTTGCGAGATACTCCTCCAAATACTATTGCTCCAACATCAGATTTCAATGGCACCTGCGAAATTACGGGAGCAGAACATTCCTTTCCCGCGTGGCCAGACAGGCGTTCCCCGAGAAGAGGATTTTAGTGTGAGAACCTCTTCCTCTGTGACTTGACACTCCGGAAATAAACGCCTCTGTTTACGACCTAGCACTTCCTGGAGTTCCCTGATTTGCTTCCCTGGACAGGGAGCCAGCTGGGGAAGGTAGCTGGACTGCCTCACTTTCCCCCCACACTCAATGCTGTGCCATGATTTGAAGAAGTATTGGGGAGGAGAACGAGGACTACTATCTCCTGTAGTGTTGCAAGCGTGAGTGCAAGCTCAATCGCCTGCAAACTTGCAGGTGGGAGACACTTGTGAACATCTGCAAACCTACTGCAGTACACAAGACTTACGCGGCACACATCCCGCAGCACAATAAAAGATTATTCTCGAGTGAAAGACCTTCTCTGTTAATATCAACATCAATTCGGCGCAAACAGAGGTCCAGCGAAAGGCAGTTGGCCCCCTGAGATCCAGAGCGTTGCAGACAACGACGCGCCGGTGGATGCCGTCTTTCTTGACTTCCGGAAGGCATTCGATACAGTTTCGCATTGTCCGTTAGTGACAAAATACCAGCTTACGGAGTACCACTCCGGATTCATGACTGGTTTCAGTAGTTGCTAGCAAACAGAACACTACACGTCCTTCTAAATGGGACTAAATTACGGCAGTTCCCCAATTTAGTGTTGTTTTAAATATGCACTACGTGAAGTACCCAGAAAGGGAGGAGGAAACGAAATGAAACTTGGTGGTATGAGCTCAGTTATCAATATATTGCACGCCCTCTGGTGTGGCTGGATGCCCTGATTATGTTTGGAAGACTATCATGGAACCGTTGTAGCTTCTCCCAAGGCACGATGGTCTACATTGGTTCTAAATGGTTCTTGTTGTCCTGGATACTGGGATGGATTTGACATCTGAGCAGGTCCCACACGTGTTCTATCAGGGACAGTTCTGGAGATCTTTATGTCACTGGAATACTTCAACATTACACAGGAAGTTCACGGAGACACGTGCCATGGTTGAAAGAGTATTGTCCTGTTGAAAATGGCACGAACACACTGTCATATGAGCGGTAACACATGATGAGGTAGGATGTCCGTGACGTACCATTGTGCTGTCAGAGATCTGTCAGTCAGTACCATCCGAGTCCTTAAATGATTCCCAATAGCTCCACACGTTATGACTAGAGGACTAACACCACTGAACCTCTCCAAAACATAAGAAGGATGGCGCCTCTCCCCAGGCCGCCACCATACTCGTCGACGATGGTCATCCTGGGTAGTAGAGGACCGCGATTCATCGCTGAAGACGTTGCGATGCCGTTCATCAGTGCTCCATTTTTCCCGGTCATGGTAGCCTACACATCCGATGGTAATTTCCCGGTCCAGCTGCTGTTAGACACCGACCAATGGTGTGAGTTGACGCAGAATGTTGGTCGGAGTCCATTACTCGTTCCCAGATGGCAGGCGTAGATATGACTGGGCTACGATGTGCTTGGTCCAGAACACGGCGAACTTGTCTTGTGGTCACCAGACGTGGTCGGCGGAGCCTTGACGATTATGCCTGCGGTCACGTTCGTATGCAGTCCAACATGGAGCCACTGTCACATCCGAATGCCACACGAATCTGGATACTGTGCGCTTCGACTGACTGGACAAATGAGGTCCCTTCCAAACTGTCAGTTGCTGATAACGCTATCTCATATGAGTACGGAACATCTTTGTGTCCTTCACAGTGATCGCTCAACTTCTGACGCTGTTCACGCTACTTGTATATGCAATCACGCCTGGTAATAACAGCAAACGGGAACAACACTAATGCACCCCCATGGCCGTCCTCCGTGTCACAGAGAATTTTAGCTGTAGATACCCGGCTATAGGAAGGTCGCGACCGTGGTACTGTGGAGAACTGCAGGAAGACCTAAAGAGGATCGAAGTTGGATGATGTGGATGGTGATGATGATTATGTTTAGTTTGCGGGGCGCTCAACTACGCTGTCATCAGCCTCTGTACAAAGTCCCAATTTTTAGACAGTCCAATTTTTAACTCAGCCCAATCTAGCAACTGTCACGAATAATGACGATAATTTGATGAGGACAACACAAACACCCAGTCCCCGGGCAGGCAAAATCCCCAACCCGGCCGGGAATCGAACTGTGATCCAGAGGCAGCAACGCTATCACTAGAGCACGAGCTGCAGGCATCGAAGTTGGAGCCCGAAATATCAGATGATAACGTACCTAATATACTTCGTACTTGCAGGCGCAGGAGTCCATTACTCAGCGACTACACTGTTGGTTTAAATCCCCAGAAATAGTAACAATCATAAAACACATAGTAGCAACTGTCCAGAGATATCTAAAATGGAATGACCACATAAAACAAAATGTATAAGAAACAGATGCCCGGCCTGAGATTAATCGGAGGGATTTTAAGGAAATGTAATGTAGCTTAAAAAACAATTGTTTAACCGATTCTTGAGCGTTGTTCATCATTCTAGAACCCTTACCAGGCAGAAGAGATAGGCAAGATGCAACAAAGAGTGACATTTCGTCACTGGGTCATTTAGTAATCGCGAGCGTGTCACGGATATGCTCAATAAACTCCATACGTTACAAGAGAGGAGTTGTCTGTCCTGAAGAAAAGGTGTTTGCTGAAATTTCGAGAGCGTACTCCCGACGCAGAGTCGAGCCACGTATCTTTTCGTCTTGTATGTGTCTTTCATATGTCTGGCAATATCACCAAGACGGGAAGGTCAGACAAATTCAACCTTATACCGATGCCTACCGAAAGTCGTTCTTCCTACGCAAGTGGAACAGGGAAGGTAGCACATTCCACCGTCAGTGTAAGGTGGTTTGCGGTACACATATGGAGCAATCAAATGAAAACGAGACAGATGAAAACAAAGTAAGTAATTCATTATTTCGAAAGTAATCGCCATAACTGTTAATACATTAATCCCACTGTGAGACAAGATAGTCAATACTTTCATGAAAAAATATTTGCAGGTGCGTACGGAACCATGATTGTACCCAGGGGTGCACCTCTTCATCCGAAGCACATCGACGGCCCTAATGTCATCTGTTAGCGCACCAAAAATATGGAAATCGCATGAGGAGGGATCGGGACAGTGTGGAAAATGTTTTACGGTCCCAGCGAAATTTCTGCCGCGTAGTCGAAACAATCTCGGCAACGCGTGGGCAGGAATTATCCTGCAACAGAATTACGCCATCTGTCAACATTCCAGGGTGTTTTGATTTGATATCGCGCTTCAATTTTTGCAGAATGTCCACGTATCGCTGAGCGTTAATAGTGGCGCTGTGTTCCAGAATGTCAACGGGTAGCAGCGCGTCGTTACAGTCAAACAAAAAGATCGGGGTGACTTTTGGAAGTGGCGAAGCTGTAGTTTCGGGTACGCCTTCATATAGTACCAGTCTGTGCCCAAGCGATTTCCGTGCTTTCGCAGCTCTGAAGAAATTCATGGCCCTCGATGCGCTTCGGACAGAGGTGTGCGCCTGGGCACAGTCCGCAGGCAACCACATAGGTTTTTGCATGAAAGTGCTGATCCTTTTGTCTCACCGTGGTACAGGTGTATTAGCAGTTATGAGTATTACTTTTGAAGTAATAGACAGTTTAATTACGTCTTTACTATCTGCCTCGTTTCCACTTGACTGCCTCTTATACTCGCAAATGTAGACGTAAACTACCTCAAAGCTGTGGATAATCCACTTTGCACAGTATTCCTTCCTTAGGAGATGCTATTGCCGTAGTTTTAAGCAGAATCGCGATGCTGTTGCATAGCCCAGTGGTGGTGCGAGCATTCAGTCCTTCCCCCCCACCAATGTTAGAGCTCCCGTCCGGCACATAGTTTGTCAGAATAAATGCAGTACTAGCAGTAATGATATAAAATCTTGTTGAACTAACTCAACAAAAATTTCACTTTTTTGGTTCAGTTGTATCTAAAATCGACGAAATCTTCTCGAGTTGTCAGCCGAGAGTCTTCGCATCGTTGACGCAACAACTAAGGTGATAACCCGAGAAGATTTTGTCAACGAATTTCACTAAGAAAACCAACATTCCAATACGGTTTCTAAAATGTACCAGACGGGATCCTTTGATACATAGTGGCGATGGAGAGGCTAGCTGTTCAGGGATGTGTTAATATCTGTGAAGATGACATGTTCCTCCCCGCGTCTGTTCGAAGAAGGAGCATCCGCTACCTCAGACTAGAGAGCCTATATAGAGGGAGAGAGTGGCGAATGGTGGTAGCGTCGCTGATTGGCTGACAGCCGAGGACGCCGTGTTAGCAAACTGACGCTGACTTTGTACGAGTATAAATAGATACTGTGTGTGATTCTCTTCAACGCTTCGAACGCCAATTCCATTGTACAATCATGTACTGGTTGTAATACGGTAGGTATTGAAAGACTTCTGCATGTTCTCTGTCGATTCTATTTACATAAATTACCTTGCACTCACTCTGTTGGTCGTATCTATGACTATACTTTTAGAACTTCACAGCAATTTTAGAGGAAAAATTTTTATTTAAAGTGATTTAGTGAGTGTCACTAATAATGTGAATTACAAAATCATTAAGGACAGTCAACAGGAATGCCTGGTTGTTCCACTGTTGGATGGAAAAACCGAAGTGAAGATGGATGTCTGATGCTCGTTGTAATCCTAAGGTCGTGAGTTGGAATCCTGCTCAATCCAGGATTTCATTAAACGCTATTTTCCAGACTTTTAATGGTTCTTGAGTGACACGATGTGTTTTAACATGTATACGGAACCCTAAGTCTTCGTACTTCCGATTGGCGACTCGCACTTGGTTCTGTAGTCTTACCTGTACACATTCCTGTAAATTATAATTATCGTGTGGATATTTAAGTACCTATTTTGAATTACTTTCTGCTGTTTCGGTAGACTACCTAAGAATTGATATTTTTCCGATTTTCCGTGGGACAGAGTTCCTAAAAGTGTGTACAGAATGACGTGTTTTGCCAGCATAAGAAAATGTTATAAGGACGACACACACTTGAGATGCATTACGTTGGCACGGAAAGAGACAAGATGGCTCTGAGCACTATGGGACTCAACTGCTGAGGCCATCAGTCCCCTAGAACTTAGAACTACTTAAACCTAACTAACCTAAGGACAACACACACATCCATGCCCGAGGCAGGATTCGAACCTGCGACCGTAGCGGTCGCGCGGTTCCAGACTGTAGCGCCAGAACCGCTCGGCCAAAAAAGAGACAAGAGTTTACCAATTTCAGCGATGAATATCCGCACATAAAATCATCTGAAATAGCATAATGTACTCTTGAGATACATTAAATGAAACTTCTTTTTCTTATTAATCAGTTGTCAATGTTTATATAGCATCATAAAATACAGCTGTTGAAATTCGGAAGACATACACATGCTTCACGATACTTCCATTTACTCACAAATTTATTAGGCCTACATACACAGACGAACGGTATTTGTTTTAATCATGAACCGAGTATTAAGGTAGAAGCTCTGATTTGGTCTCATGCGTCAAACACATGCCTTAACTTACTCGTGAAGCGGCTAGATTTCTGCTTGCGTTGCTACCTAATTGCACGTCCTGCGCGCAATCTGGTAAAAACATGGCGGCCACGGGCCGATTGCCCACTCTCTCCCTATATAGGCTCTACCTCAGACCACCTGCTCCAGGCAAGAAGCGGTTTTGTATGTGACGTAATCGGTCCACTGTTAAAGGCGCTGTAGATAATTAGATTCGGGCAGGCGGTTGAGCGGGTTTGGTCGGCTCAGCAGGTGTCTGGTCGTGTCAAGTGTCGGCTGACAAGGGAACCTCCCCATCGCACCCCCCACAGATTTAGTTATAAGTTGGCACAGTGGATAGGCCTTGAAAAACTGAAAACAGATCAAGTGAGAAAACAGGAAGAAGTTGCGTGGAACTGTGAAAAAATAAGCAAAATATACAAACTGAGTAGTTCATCGGAAGATAGGCAACATCAGGGACACTGACCGCAGGAGCGCCGTGGTCTCGTGGTAATGTTAGCAACTGCGGAACGAAAGGTCCTTGGTTCAAATCTTCCATCGAGTGAAAAGTTTAATTTTTTTCAGTTTATGTGACAACTCTTATGTTTTCATCACTTTTTTGGGAGTGATTATCACATCCACAAGAAAACGTAAATCGGGCATGGGGGAAGAATCTTTTTACCCATTCGCCAAATGTACAAGTTAGGTGGGTCGACAACATATTCCTGTCATGTGACGCACATGCCGTCAGCAGTTTCGTATAGAATATATCAGATGTGTTTTCCTGTGGAGGAATCGGTTGACCTACGACCTTGCGATCAAATGTTTTCTGTTCCCATTGGAGAGGCACGTCCTTTCGTCTACTAATCGCACGGTTCTGCGGTGCGGTCGCAAAACACAGACACTAAACTTATTACAGTGAACAGAGACGTCAATAAACGAACAGACAGATAATAACTATGCAAAAGTAAAGAAAGTAAAACATTCACTCGAGAAGGGACTTGAACCAAGGACCTCTCGTTCAGCAGCTGCTCACGCTGCCACGGGACCACGGCGCTCCTTAGCTTACATGCTCCATGATGTTGCGTATGTGGCCCATGGACTACTCAGTTTGTATATTTTGCTTATTTTTTCACTGTTCCATACAACTTCTTCCTGTTTTCTCAATTGATCTGTGTACAGTTTAAGGTCTATCCACTGTGCCAACTTATAACTAAATCTGAAGGGGGTGCGATGGGGAGGTTCCCTTGTGAGAATCCCTGTCGGGTCTTTTGTGGCGGCGCCATGCGACCGCACGACCGATCTACCCGATCGACCGGTTGCAGCGCTGTCGGGCGGACAGTTCGTCAGTCGCACTCTGACCTTCCTAATGTAAACGTCGCGCAGGGGGTGACACGGTTAAGGTACTGTTGTAACTCTATAAAGATCACGCTTGTTTGTCGGACCAACCACACAGTGAGTACTGCAAACAGTAACCCTCTCTCCAGCTCCATTCCTTTAAGGAATCGAGCATCCATGTATAAAACAGCATATTTAACAGTATAGGTCGTCGCTAAGTGCTCTCAATCTGAAACACTGGATGAGCATAATCTGGGTAATACATGCATCGCTTTAAGAAAAAGCTAGTGTTCCACGCATCTCACTCTTTATGACATCATATCTCCATCTCGTGAACAGTGATACAATTTTGCAAGAACATTCAGTGATATAGGTGGATATTATCTACAAAATGCGTTGCGAAAACAGTAGTAAAGAACTAAGAATTAAAATAGCACTCCTGATGATGAAGATTAACTGCGTGAGCAGCGAAAATGTAGTAAACGATAAACATTTTTACTTTCATTATTTTGTGTGTTTGTGGAGGGGGAGGGTGTTAACAGCAACATCAAGACAAAGTTCCTGAAATGCTAGAATTTGTGTGTAAAGTTTATTGGAAGTCGCCAAATGCTTTCATTCGCAAAAGTACTTGACGAACATCGTCTGCGTGGTTCCAACGCTGCAATTTACTCTTGATTCGAGACATATACACGGCACCTGACTTTACTGTGTTACACCTTTAATGTAAGATTGTATCCCTTAGTGAGTAGATTATTACAGCAGTTTAAATTTTTAAATTCATTATTACATGAAATATTGAAAATCAAATATCTGTGGCCTCTGGAACACGTTTCATAGGCAACATGCACTCGACGAATCAACAGTAAAAATGAAGACAAACTGATACTGCTGCAGCAGAAACGTAATGCAAATTTATTTATTTACAAGCTCTTACTCACTGCTGCATTCACGTAGAGTCCAAGCAGTATATGGTGCAGAATGGGCAGTGACCAATTTTCAACTAAGCGACGCGCTGCGATGACACAATAGAGGCGCAAGCCCTGCAATCTTTCTCAACCGGTTTTACAGAAACTATTCGGTAAAAACATTTCATTTTTACGTTACTTGTAGACTCCTGGAAATTGAAATAAGAACACAGTGAATTCATTGTCCCAGGAAGGGGAAACTTTATTGACACATTCCTGGGGTCAGATACATCACATGATCACACTGACAGAACCACAGGCACATAGGCACAGTCAACAGAGCATGCACAATGTCGGCACTAGTACAGTGTATATCCACCTTTTGCAGCAATGCAGGCTGCTATTCTCCCATGGAGACGATCGTAGAGATGCTGGATGTAGTCCTGTGGAACGGCTTGCCATGCCATTTCCACGTGGCGCCTCAGTTGGACCAGCGTTCGTGCTGGACGTGCAGACCGCGTGAGACGACGCTTCATCCAGTCCCAAAAATGCTCAATGGGGGACAGATCCGGAGATCTTGCTGGCCAGGGTAGTTGACTTACACCTTCTAGAGCACGTTGGGTGGCACGGGATACATGCGGACGTGCATTGCCCTGTTGGAACAGCAAGTTCCCTTGCCGGTCTAGGAATGGTAGAACGATGGGTTCGATGACGGTTTGGATGTACCGTGCACTATTCAGTGTCCCCTCGACGATCACCAGTGGTGTACGGCCAGTGTAGGAGATCGCTCCCCACACCATGATGCCGGGTGTTGGCCCTGTGTGCCTCGGTCGTATGCAGTCCTGATTGTGGCGCTCACCTGCACGGCGCCAAACACGCATACGACCATCATTGGCACCAAGGCAGAAGCGACTCTCATCGCTGAAGACGACACGTCTCCATTCGTCCCTCCATTCACGCCTGTCGCGACACCACTGGAGGCGGGCTGCACGATGTTGGGGCGTGAGCGGAAGACGGCCTAACGGTGTGCGGGACCGTAGCCCAGCTTCATGGAGACGGTTGCGAATGGTCCTCGCCGATACCCCAGGAGCAACAGTGTCCCTAATTTGCTGGGAAGTGGCGGTGCGGTCCCCTACGGCACTGCGTAGGATCCTACGGTCTTGGCGTGCATCCGTGCGTCGTTGCGGTCCGGTCCCAGGTCGACGGGCACGTGCACCTGCCGACCACTGGCGACAACATCGATGTACTGTGGAGACCTCACGCCCCACGTGTTGAGCAATTCGGCGGTACGTCCACCCGGCCTCCCGCATGCCCACTATACGCCCTCGCTCAAAGTCCGTCAACTGCACATACGGTTCACGTCCACGCTGTCGCGGCATGCTACCAGTGTTAAAGACTGCGATGGAGCTCCGTATGCCACGGCAAACTGGCTGACACTGACGGCGGCGGTGCACAAATGCTGCGCAGCTAGCGCCATTCGACGGCCAACACCGCGGTTCCTGGTGTGTCCGCTGTGCCGTGCGTGTGATCATTGCTTGTACAGCCCTCTCGCAGTGTCCGGAGCAAGTATGGTGGGTCTGACACACCGGTGTCAATGTGTTCTTTTTTCCATTTCCAGGAGCGTAGCTTTATATGTCAGCTTCATGATGGTGTGCCCATCATCTCAATGGTCATAGTTATTGTGACACCTGTATCTAAGAAAGACACTATGCGAGAGTCACTATGATTCTGCATTTGGTGCACATTGCATAATATGTTCCTGCATATGAAATTTAGCTAACATATTGAAGTTTTCTTTGGACTTGGGTGTAGATCTCTACCTGGCACCCATATCGAGAAAACTGATCAGATGTAGCACACTCTTTTGCAATCGCGTGTGGCAGCCACGAAACCAGAATGAAATATCCACAACATTTCTAATATATCATAAACGGTTTCCGATATCGAAATGAAATTTTGGCAAATGGTAGCATCCAAAGAGGAGAGTATTTGTGCGCATGGTTATTATGCAAAACTTCATTGTGCGCCGCGTTATTCCACCAACAACAGACTAATTTTGAAGGGCCATCGATAGCCAATGAAATAAGAAATGCGGTGGGTTTAGGAACAAGATAAGTAAAGACATCACACGTTTATATGTGTACCAAGGATGTCCTTTTTCATAACCTGTTGTCCTTACTTTTCCTCAATTTCTCATTTAATAAATTCAATAAACCAATGCTTCAGAATTCTCACTCAAACGTATCTGCACAACATGTTAGGGAGGTGACATTGTATAAACTCCACTGTGTTTTCACAAAAGAAGCATATTTTAGCATGGCGACGGGAGAAATGTAGGTTTTACTCAAAATTCGCTACTCATAATGCTCCTCTGACAGTTACAAATAATTAACAAGCCAGGCGAAAAGAAATTGCTCCTTTTTTGCATTTTCAGCGGAGTTCTTTTTAGATACTAACCGCTGCAGAGGTGACTGTAGATCCTTTTGAACGATCAACATACGAGTGTGGGCGTGGAGGGGCTCCACTTCATATGTACAAAAAATATGAGCACAGGCTTCGGTTTAGAGCGGCACTTCCTCCCCAGCGCTCAGCATTTTCCCTACAGCGCCTTTCCGTAACCTTCATCACCACGGCTCTCTTGTCCTGGCGACTGCGCATCCACCGTCCACATTATTCTCTGCACACTCGATCAATAGTTTTGATATGATGAGTGATGGTGAGTAAACGAGCTACTGTATGTGCAATATCGTCACCTACTCTCACTTACCTGCCTGTTCGGGCAAATGTAGCTCGTGATATGTGTTCCACCATCTCGCCTGTCAAACCGTCCCAACGCACAAGGCGGCGGCACGCCTAGCGTCGCTGGCGAGCAAAGCATCCAGAGGGGTGTGGGCAGGAAAGCAAATCCATGAATGTGCTACTGAAGTAGCTCACGTTATACAAGGGGTACTTTATGCGATCAAATTAATTATTTTTATCATGGTTCATGTTTAATAATGTAAAAAAACTTTTCCATACCTTATTTCACTATCTATTTTTTTAACTTTCTAAAGTAGCCTATGTTCTTCCTGAGGCTACAAGCTGTCTCCATACCAAATATCACCGAAATCGGTTCAGTTGTGAAAACTTAACAGACAGACTTACTTTGGCACTTATAATATTGCTATGGATAAAATTTTAAATTACGATATCATTTTCTTTCATGATCCGATTTTGATGAAATAAAATCCTACATGTTACCCCACGCTAAGCTCAAGCTGCCTAAGAAACCCCCACGAAAATTCGGCTAGTAATTTTGAAAATTATCGTGTCCAAACAGACAAGCAGACGGACACAACGGTTTTACAGTTTCATTATTTGTATAGATTTATTTATTTATTTAATGCTTATATAAGCCGACCATACAATATGACGATTGCATACGAAAGAGTGGGTAGAGGTGTATAAAATGAACACCGAGTAAAACTGATGATTATTAGCAGAAATAATATTTACAACTTTCAGGGATCATTTCTGAAAGTATGTGCAGTCTTGCTTTTTAGATATACGTAGTCCTTTCCAGTAGTCAAAAAACCTGTATCTCCCTAGACTTGGTTCTCTCATGATATAGTTCTGAGTCAGTGGAATCGCTAAACGTAGCACTCATAAAACTATTCTAGTAGGTTCCCCAGATAACTGCGAAAATTGCTGTCATCCAGTTCTTTCATCAACGTAAAGTGACTAATCTGCCTTCGTTTCAGTAGTCATTTTTAGCATACGTCCTTCATCTTCCCCCATTACGGGCGTCTACTAGTACTACTATCAGCGTTTCGATAAAAGAAGAGACGTGTCCTATACGCTTGTGTGTTCTCCATATAAACCACGAGTGGTCTAAAAAAAATCACGCGCTCCATCTAGCGCTCTGGAGACCGCGCTGGACCTGAGAGTGGATTGCGGTATCTAAAATGAACACCGAGTAAAATCAGACTGTGTGCACTCTGCTTTATAAGGAAATTATATGGCGAACATAGCTAAACTTGCAAGGCCCTGTACTTCAGGAATAACTTTTAGCATCATCGATAGCATCACTTTAATCCACTTAGTTTAAGTATCTACGAGGGCTACTCAGAAAGTAAGGTTTGACAGGTCGCGAAATGGAAACCGCAGTGAAAATCCGATGAATTTTGCCCACATGTGTTGGGCAGGGTATCTAGTATGTCTGTCGATCGCATCAAGTCGCTATTTTCAGTTCTGACAACACCGTGAGCTCTTAAAGATGGCTAGAGCAACAGCGTCTCCCGCCAAGCACGAGTGCCCGTAGGGAGGTCTCGCCTGATTTCATGCAACCTCGCATAACGTACCAGTCATGCATTTCATTCTTCATGACAGTTCTCGGCTGCACGCTGCAGGGGAAATGAAGACGCTCCTGCAGCGTTTTCGGTGGAAAGTGTTTGATCATCCACCATACAGCTCGGACTTGGCTCTCCCTGATTGTCATCTCTGTTCATATGAACAGCTGGCTATGAAGACAACATTTTGGCTCGAGCTGCAGTCCAGTGTAGCAAATTGTCAGAAGGCACAGGAGGCTGCCTTCTATGACGAGGATATTGGAAAATTTTGGTTCAATGCTACGAGAGAAGTCGGATTTGTGACTATGTAGAGAACTAAGATAAATTGCGAATAATGACTACCATCAGCTGTAGAATGGAATGACAACAGTAAAAATTTGTGCCGAACCGGGACTCGAACTCGGATTGCCCGCTAGTCGCGAGCGGTCGCCTTACCATTTTTTTTAACTCATTTGGTTCGTTTTCGATCGTTGCATCTGCTCGGGGCGGACGTCGCAAGACACCCGTTTCAGTTCCTTTTTTATTACAGAGGGCAGCTAGCCCTCTGACCGAACACGCTGAGTTACCGTGCCGGCTAGCCATTTGGCTATCCGTGCACGACTCGCGGCCAGCCATATGTCTTCAACCATACGTCTACGATCTGTGCTCGCACATCCACTAAGTGTATTCCCGTACACATCAGACGTGGTCACCGCAGTGCATCGCCATCAGAACAACACCGGCACTGCAATATCGTATGTGGAGAAGTAGCTGGAAAGTGCACAAAACTGTTGCAAATAAAACATTTTTGATTTTCACTGTGGCGACCGATCAGACCTTACTTTCCGAATAGCCCTCTTACATATCCTGTCCCATTAATGCGACACTATTGATCGAGGAGGCGAAGTGGTAACGCCCATATGTAAATTTTTCATCGCTTCTTTCACACCTTTAGCGGAAATACCGGATTTCATTTAAAAACCATACGGCCGATTTGCTTCAAATTCCTTCCCCAATCTGTGAGTCTGATCTGCGATTAGACCTTAATCTTTCTTTTTCCTCCTTAACAAGGTTCCTGTAGTACTCCGACTGAAACTTACAAAAAAAACAAAAAAACAAAAAAAGTCTGGCTACTGGACCTGTATGTAAAAGACAGCCTGTGTCCCACAAAACCAGGGAAGGAAAGTTTCTCGATAAGCAACGAGAGGAAAGGAAGATTAGCGTTTAAGCTCCCGGTGATGAAGAGGTCGGTAGGGCATAAGCTCGCATTGGAGAAAGACGCGGAAGGCGATCTGCCGTAACCTTTCCAAAGGAACCGTCCCAGCGCTGGCTTAAGCAATTTAGGGAAATCGCAGAAAACCTGAGTCTAGATGGCCGGGCGGAGATGTGAACCACCGTCCCCTGTATGAGAAACCAGCGCCTGTCTTACCACCACGTTACACTTCAACTCGCTCAGTGCAAATGGAACAGGGAGGGGGGCGAAATGATAGTGGAACTGTACGAGTAGTACTCCTCCGCCATACCTCACAAGGTGGCTTGTGGAGAAAAGGCGTAGACGTAAATGTTGATTTTTTTTAAATCCATACGCTTTATATAATAGTAACCCATTTTTTTTTTTTTGGATAATAATTTCTTGAGTAACGCATAATTGAGCTTGTATTGATTGTAGTTTCGCAACCATATTTTTTCACTTATTCCATCATACATAAAAACATTACTGGAAGTCACAACATGTTATTTCTTTTTCTTGCAGGTAAGCGTGTCGCTCTACTAGAGATATGGCTCCGTTCTTGTGGTGAGTAAATGTATTTTCAGGCAGACGTTTTTCCCTACACTTTTGACGTGTGTATGACAATGTTATGTCAGTGCGATCTTCTCAGCCGGTAGGTTTATCCAGGAGCGTTGTGTCAGCATGGCTCACACACGTACGGTTTACTGTCATCGTCGGTCCCAATATATTCCCCAATACAGATATCACACAGTACCGCTAGGCATATTGTGTGGAACGGCGGAAAAATAGCCTCAAGGCGATTCGAATAACCCTGTTGCAAGGCACTTCTACGTGATTACTCTGCTATTCACAATAAAGTGCCTTTCAGAGGGTTCAGTGAACCACCTTCAAGCTGTCTCTCTACCGTTCTACTCTCGAACGCCACGTGTGAAAAACGAGCACTTAAATTTTTATGTGCGAGCCCTGATTTCTCTTATTTTATCGTGGTGATCATTTCTCCCTATGTAGGTGGGTGCCAACAGAATGTTTTCGCAATCGGAGGAGAAAACTGGTGATTGAAATTTCATGAGAAGATCTCGTCGCAACGAAAAACGCCTTTGTTTTGATGATTGCCGCTCCACGTACCATGTCTGTGGCACAAACTCCCCTATGTCGCGATAAATCAAAACGAGCTGACAACCTTTGTACTTTTTCGATGTCATCCATCAGTCCCATGAAGCTGATCCCACACCGCACAGCAATACTCCAGAATCGGGAGGACAAGCGTGGTGTAAGCAGTCTCTTTAGTAGACCTGTTGCACCTTCTTAGTGTTCTGCCAATGAATCGCAGTCTTTGGTTTGCTCTACCCACAATGTTGTCTATGTGATCGCTCCAATTTAGGTTATTTGTAATTGTAATCCCTAGGTACTTAGTTGAATTTACAGCCATCAGATCTGTGTGACTTATCGCGTAATCGAAATTTAGCTGATTTCTTTTAGTACTCATGTGAATAACTTCACACTTTTCCTTATTCATGGTCAATTGCCACTTATCGCACCATACAGGTATCTTATCTAAACCATTTTGCAAGTCGTTTTGATCATCTGATGACTTTACAAGATGGCAAATGACAGCATGATCTGCAAACAATCTAAGACGGCTACTCAGATTGTCTCCTATGTCGTTAATATAGATCAGGAACAATAGAGGCCCTATAAAACTTCCTTGGGGAACGCCGGATATTACTTCTGTTTTACTCGATGGCTTTCCGTCTATTACTACGAACTCTGACCTTCCTGACAGGAAATCACGAATCCAGTTGCACAACTGAGGCGTTACTCCGTAGGCACGCAGTTCGGTTAGAAGGCGTTTGTGAGGAACCGTGTCGAAAGCCTTCTGGGAATCTAAAAATATGGAATCAATTTGACATCCCCTGTCGATAGCACTTATTACTTAATGAGTATAAAGAGCTAGTTGTGTTTCACAAGAAAGATATTTTATGAAACCTTGCTGACTATGTGTCAATAATTCATTTTCTTCGAGGTACTTCATAATGTTCGAATACAGTATATGTTCCAAAACCCTACTGCAAATCGACGTTAGTGATGTAGGTCTAATTCAGTGGATTACTCCTACTTCCTTTTTTGGCTATTGGTGTGACTTGAGCAATTTTCCAGTCTTTAGGTATTGATCTTTTTGTGAGAGAGTGGTTGTATATAGTCGCTAAATATGGAGCTATTTTATCGGCATACTCTGAGAAGAATCTGACTGGAATACAATCTGAAGCGGGGGCCTCGCCTTTATTAAGTGATTTGAGCTGCTTCGTTACACAGAGGATATCTACTTCTATGTTTCTTATCTTGGCAGTTGTTCTTGATTGGAATTCAGGAAAATTTACTTCGTCCTCTATGGTGAAGGAGTTTCGGAAAACCCTGTTTAATAACTATGCCTTAGTGGCATTGTCATCAGTGACTTCACCGTTGTTATAGCGCAGTGAAGGTATTGATTATATCTTGCCACTGGTGTGCTTCATGTATGGCCATAATCTCTTTGGGTTTTCTGCCAGATTTTGAGACAGAATTTCGTTGTGGAAATTATTAAAAGCATCTCTCATTGAAGTACGCGCAATATTTCGAGCTTCTGTAAAACTTTGCCAATCTTGGGGATTTTGCGTTCTTTAAAATTTGGCATGCTTTTTCCGTTGCTTCTGCAACAACGATCTGATCCTTTTTGTGTACCATCGGGGATCAGTACCATCACTTATTAATTTATGTGGTATATATCTCTCAATTGCTGTCGATACTATCTCTTTGCAAACATTCCACAACCTACCTACACTTACATGCTCAGATCGGAAGGAGTGAAGACTGTCCCTTAAAAAGCCGTTAAGAGCATTTTTATCAGCTTTTTTAAATAGATATACTTTGCGTTTCTTTTTGATGTTTGCAAGTAATATGGTATTCAGCCTAGCAACAACTGCTTTGTGGTCGCCAATCCCTGTATTCGTCACAATACTCACTATTTGTCTAGGATTATTTGTTGCTAAAAGGTCAAATATGCTTTCGCAACAATTTAGAGATGAACTAATTGTTCAAAATAATTTTCTGAGAAAGCATTCAGTACAATTTCGGATGACGTTTTATGCCTGCCGCCGGCTTTAAACGTATAACTTTTCCAGGATATCGAGGGCAGATTGATGTCACCACTGACTATAATTGTATGAGCGGGGTACTTATTTGAAATAAGACTCAAGTTTTCTTTGAATTGTTCAGCAACTATATCTTCCGAGTCGGGGGGAGGGGGGGGGGGGTCGGTAAAACGATCCAATTAATAGTTTAGTCCGATTGTCAGTTATAGCCTCTACCCATACTATTTCACACGAACTATCTACTTCAATTTCGCTACAAGGCAAACTACCTCTGACAGCAATAAATACTCCACCACCAATTGTATTTGATCTATCCTTTCTGAACACTGTTAGATCGTTTGGAAAAATTTTTGCTGAACTTATTTCCAGTTTTAACCAGCTCTCTGTACCTACAACTATTTGCGCTTCAGTGCTTCCTATTAGGGCTTGGAGCTCTGGTTCTTTCCCAACACAGCTACGACAATTTACAACTACAATAACAACCTTTTCTAGAACTACCTTACTGCGTTTTACCTGCTCGCTTGTAGAGGGACGTCCCTTCTGTGCTTCCCTAAGACTCTCTAACCTAAAAAACCGCCCAGTCCCTTCCACACAGCCCCCGCTACCCGTGTAGCCGCCTTCTCTGTGTAGTGGACTGACCTATTAAGCGAAATCTGGAAACCCACCACCAGATGGCGCAAGTCAAGGAATCTGCAGCCTACACGGTCACAGAACCGCCTGAGCCTCTGATTCAGACCCTCCACTCAGCTCTGCACCAAAGGACCACAGTCGGTTCTATCGACGACGCTGCAGATGGCGAGCTCCACCTTAATCTCGGAAACAAGACTGGCAGTCTTCACCCATTTCCGCTAGCCGCCGGAAACCGGACAGAATCTATTCCGATCCAAAGCGACATACGTCATTGGTACCGACATGAGCCACCACCTGCAGTTGCCTGCACCCTGTACTCTTCATGGCATCCAGAAGCACCCTTTCCACATCCGGAATGACTCCCCCCAGAATGCACATGGAGCGCACACTGGCTTCCTTCCCCACCTTGGCAGCCATGTTCCTAAAGGGCCCCATTACGCGCCTAACGTACCTCCCAACTAACAGCAAACTCACCCTCTGTGAATGCCCAGACCATGTGGAATGAGAAGCCTCCTCTGGAACAGGGTGGACGACTGCATCCAGCTCAGAGACAACGACAGTACAGATAACGGCCGAAACCTGTTCGTCAAACGAACCAGGGAGGCCCTACGATCAGACCCTCAGAAAGTTTTCCACTGCCTACCAGACTTTGGAATGACCTCCCACTCGACCGCGAGTGAGGGATCAACCTCAGTGCAGGCAGTACCTGGGGTGGTCACAGCTGTGGACCGATCAGAGGCCATATCGGACGTGCTCGACGTCCCTCGCATCCCCGCGTTCAATCCCCCACAGTGGAGCCCATTGGCAGCAGCCTCAAGCTGTATGACGGAAGCCAAAGCAGCCTGGAGCTGTGAGCGAAGGGTCACCAACTCAGCTCGCATCTGTACACAACAGTCACAGTTCCTATCCATTACTGCAGTCGCTCCTGTTTGACGCTCGTAAAAATGTGCAACAAACGAACGGTGTACTCGCCTTATTAGCAGCAGGAAATCGAAGTGCTCTCTCACTGACGGTCTAACCGACACTGAGCTGTTCTAACCAAACAAACAAAAGCCTGTACGATACGAGGGTCGATAGCAACGGCGATACTGTACACTACACTGTTATTAAAATAAAAGGTTGTGTCTAGTAAGCACTCAAACACGCAAGAAATTACAAAAATAAAATAGTAACTACCCAGATAACTGAAAATAAGTTGTACCTGTTTGAAGCTCGTAAAAATGTGTAACAAGCGAACGGTGTACTCGCCTTATTAGCAGCAGGAAATCGAAGTGCTCTCTCACTGACGGTCTAACCGACACTGAGCTGTTCTAACCAAACAAACAAAAGCCTGTACGATACGAGGGTCGATAGCAACGGCGATACTGTACACTACACTGTTATTAAAATAAAAGGTTGTGTCTAGTAAGCACTCAAACACGTAAGAAATTACAAAAATAAAATAGTAACTACCCAGATAACTGAAAATAAGTTGTACCTGTTTGAAGCTCGTAAAAATGTGTAACAAGCGAACGGTGTACTCGCCTTATTAGCAGCAGGATATCGAAGTGCTCTCTCACTGACGGTCTAACCGACACTGAGCTGTTCTAACCAAACAAACAAAAGCCTGTACGATACGAGGGTCGATAGCAACGGCGATACTGTACACTACACTGTTATTCAAATAAAAGGTTGTGTCTAGTAAGCACTCAAACACGCAAGAAATTACAAAAATGGCTAAATGGTTCAAATGGCTCTGAGCACTATGGGACTCAACTGCTGAGGTCATTAGTCCCCTAGAACTTAGAACTAGTTAAACCTAACTAACCTAACTAACCTAAGGACATCACAAACATCCATGCCCGAGGCAGGATTCGAACCTGCGACCGTAGCGGTCTTGCGGTTCCAGACTGCAGCGCCTTTAACCGCACGGCCACTTCGGCCGGCTTACAAAAATAAAATAGTAACTACCCAGATAACTGAAAATAAGTTGTACCTGTTTGAAGCTCGTAAAAATGTGTAACAAGCGAACGGTGTACTCGCCTTATTAGCAGCAGGAAATCTAAGTGCTCTCTCACTGACGGTCTAACCGACACTGAGCTGTTCTAACCAAACAAACAAAAGCCTGTACGATACGAGGGTCGATAGCAACGGCGATACTGTACACTACACTGTTATTAAAGTAAAAGGTTGTGTCTAGTAAGCACTCAAACACGCACGAAATTACAAAAATAAAATAGTAACTACCCAGATAACTGAAAATAAGTTGTACCTGTTTGAAGCTCGTAAAAATGTGTAACAAGCGAACGGTGTACTCGCCTTATTAGCAGCAGGAAATCGAAGTGCTCTCTCACTGACGGTCTAACCGACACTGAGCTGTTCTAACCAAACAAACAAAAGCCTGTACGATACGAGGGTCGATAGCAACGGCGATACTGTACACTACACTGTTATTAAAATAAAAGGTTGTGTCTAGTAAGCACTCAAACACGCAAGAAATTACAAAAATAAAATAGTAACTACCCAGATAACTGAAAATAAGTTGTACCTGTTTGAAGCTCGTAAAAATGTGTAACAAGCGAACGGTGCACTCGCCTTATTAGTAGCAGAAATTAGTGGTGCGCTCTCGCTGACGGTCTAACCGACACTGAAATGTGAATTGCAGAATAATCACCTAGATGTACGAGCCGTGGAAAAAATTGCTGTTTTGAAGAGCGCGCCGCATCGCGTAGCGTGAAGCAGTCGCCCTCCGTTTCTGGTGGTGGCGCCGCTGTGGCAATCGCAGCTTTGGTGTCTTCCTCTCGTGGTAATGGGGAAAGGTTGCCTGTTCACGTGCATTTAAGGAGCGCTATGAGGTAGGCAGTTGATCAGTCGGAGTGATTCTGGGTCAGTCACTCGTCACCAGTTTCTGGTCTGCCTCTTGTTCGCATTTGTGCGGCGGTTAGTGTCTGTCTGTCTGTCTGTCGTTCGGAGTGCTAGTATGTTTGTCGTTTGGATCAAACTTTAAAGCCTCCAAAATGAGAGTCTTACCACTCCGCCAGTAACAGAACTCAGATAGTGGTCGCCCGGTCGGGGCTGAGTTCCTGCATCTGAGTGTGTGCGGTAGGCCTTCAGTCTGCTCGAGATGCTCGGGCAACGGTCATTGGCGGTTGGTCGGTCGCGCACTGAGACACAAGATGACTCGTCCGCCTTGAGTGTCGGCGCATGTGAGGTCGCCACTTGAGTCCAGTGGGCCGCGCCGTATAACGAGGGATAGTGGTTTCGCGGCCGGCACTGGAGCAACAGGAGTCAACCCACGACATCAGTCTGGCCGGTGCGAGCTGCGACGCCGTGAGACGGGAGATCGGCGCGCCTTCCTGCGTCCGTTGAAGCGGCTGGCAGCGGACGGTTCGGGAGAGCGTTGGGGGTGCTGCACCAGGTCTTCGCAAGAAATCGCAGTTTATTAGAAGTTAAGTGATTTAAGATGTGTTGTTTCATTTACTTGCTAAATTCTACTTGTTTTCTTGGTGAGGTCACCAACCGCTTCGTTTTGGGGTCGTCCCACCATTCTCCGTTTGCCCACCCGCGAGAAGGTGGTTGTTTATGAATTGGGTGGTCCGTTTTTCCCTTGTGGAGTAGGGGCGGGTTAGACCAACCTGCGGTTCGGGTTGTTCGGTAACTTCCCTGTCACTCTGCCATACGTTAATAGCTGCCTCTGTCATGTTTGTCGGATTCGGTATTAATGAATTTATTGCTTGAAGTGTAACGGCCGAATTCCTGAAATATGCTTTTATCTTGCATATCATCTTGAGAGGCGGTATATGTGTAATGCAGAGCATGTTTGGCCAACCTTGTATATTTTATGTAAGACTGCATTTCATGGGGTTTTATTTAAATGGCCATTTTAGCATATAAAGTTGCCCTCCTTCCACCGTACGAATTTTTTTTTTTTTTTAATCAAGTTGCACTTTCGGTGGAAAGTTAATTTTTAATGTTAGTGTTTTGTACCATTTCCATCCCTCCTACGGGGTGCATAGTTTGTGTTTGTGAGTTGTTAAAATTTTTAGTTTAAAGTAATCTGGTTTGATGCAGATTTGCACCAGTGTAGTCTTTCAGAGGTTGTTGTGAGTGGTCGTGACTACGGCCGTGTCACAAGGGAGTGGCAAGGTTCTCAGCCCGAAAGCTCATACTGTCAAAAATCTATTCTTTCTGCCTCTGAATAAATTGTAACTTGATATTTAGAGGGTGATTTCTGATTCTGTTAAAAAAAAGGCTTTTAGGAATAAAATTTCCTTTTGTTGAAAGTAATTTGATTTGTTTTCATCAGTTATCCACTGGCAACTACTTCTACGCTCACATAGTGTGATTAAATGTATTAATGTTCTTGATGAATTGCTAGTAAACAAAGTAAATTCTTAAGAAAATGTTTCGAAAGAAAATTCACGGTTCAGTGTAGATGTAGACGTTTGAAAGCAAGTCCCTAAGCACTACGAGCGTCACCTAGAAAGAAATGTGCCACGTTTCTTCATCAGATATTATTTATTACAAACATGAAAATTACATACGTGAAAAAATTATATTTCATCTACATACCCTATATTTCCATGTAATCTCTTTTCAGTTCTATGGGTTATCTCCAGCGAGACACAAAGGCATGTACGCACTGCCAGGAGCAGTCCTTGTTCCAGTCACAAAGCCTTTTTTCAACTGCTGTGGAAATCACCTCCTAGTCATCCTCAAAACGTCTCCCAAGTATTCTGCGATTTAATGTCCCAAAAAAATGGGAGGAGGGTGTAACACAGTCCAAACCAGTTCCGCGTTGAGTTCAGAAGGCGTCAAACGACCATTGTCGTGTTGAATCGAAACATCCCCTGGGTTGTTAGGGCGCCAAAGTCGCTGGAAACACCTCCTGATTACGGTTAATGCGTCCAGGTGTGCCTCCGAATTAATGGTACTCCCTCTTGGTACCACACGGATGAGAATCACAGAACACAGCCATCACGATCTTACTGGCGGTAGCAGTTGCTTTGAGTTTTTTGTTCTGTGGAGATTGAGGATGAGACCCTTGCATCGATAATAATTTTGATTCGGACTGAAAATGAACACAATTTTCGCCACTTGTCACATTCCGTGACAAGAAGGTCTCTTCAGCTTCAAACGTTGCAGTAACGCACAACAATTTTTTTTTTTTTTTCTGTGATGTTTGTGGTCCACCGTAAGACAACACGAAAACTATCTTGCACGCACTTACGAGTATCCAAGATCATAAATAATTGTAAATTTCCATTACTTTACGTCTATGGTCACAAACTTTTTCTCAACAGATTACCGGTTTCGGTCTATAATGACCATCTTCAGATCTGCAGAAAATTATGGGAAAACGTAAATACACTAGCAGATTGTCTACAGCTTAAAACAATAAAATAGGTCATAATGAAAAGTAATACTGACATACATATACATTTGTGCGCTTAAAGTATTCTCATGCCCTAATGTACTGCAGCCATAGTGGCATCGTCAAATGTTAAACGCAAAATCAGCACCAGCATCGTCAAATGTGTATAAATAACAGCGTATGAAAGTCATCTTGTCAGCAGCACTACTGTTTAAAACAAACTGCCGTACATTGTTTTTATAAAACAGGTATGCCTCTTCATACTTACAGCACACAAATGTACATGTATGTCAGTAGTACTTTTCATTATGGTCTATGTTATTGTTTTAAACTGTAGACAATCTGCTAGTGTATTTGTTTTCCCATATTTTGGTGCAGATTTAAAGATGGTCATTAGAGACTGAAATCAGTAATCTGTTGACAAAACATTTGTGACCATAGACGTAAAGTAAATGAAATTTATTCTACACTCATGCTCATAAATTAAGGATAATGCTTATACATGGTGAAACAACGCTCTGGCGGGTGGTTTGCGGGGTTAAATCACCTCGGGATATGACCATGCGGTGCATTTGACCTGCGGTCGTCGCACGGTGGCGCTGGCAGCGGGCCACCTACGCAGAGGTGTGTTGGTGCATGTCAGAGTACGGTGCAGCGAGTAGGTGTGCAGGCTTTTCAGACGTACTAATAGTGACTGTGTGTTTAAAATGGCTCAAAGAACACATATTGATGATGTTATGAGGGGTGGAACACTAGGGCGACTGGAGGCTGGCCAAACACTGCAGGACGCAGCACGGGCCCTCCGTGTGCCACAAAGTGTGATCTCAAGAATGTGGCAACGATTCCAGCAGACAGGAAACGTGTACAAGCGCTACAGTACGGGACGTCCACAGTGTACAGTATCACAGAAAGACCTATATCTAACCATCAGTGCCCGAAGATGGCCATGGAATACTGCAGGTAGCCTTGCTCAGGACCTTACCGCAGCCACTGGAACAGTTGTCTCCAGACACACAGTCTACAGACGACTGAACAGACATTGTTTATTCGCCTAGAGACCTTCAAGGTACATTCCAATGGCCCCTGGTCACAGGAGAGCCGTTAAGGCCTGGTGTCAAGAACACAGCACATGGTCATTGGAACAGTGGTCCCCAGGTTATGTGCAAGGACGAGTCCAGGTATAGTCTGAACAGTGATTCTTGACGGTTTTTCATCTGGCGTGAACCAGAAATCAGATACCAACCGCTTAACGTCGTTGAAAGAGAACTGTATGGAGAACGTGGTTTGATGGTGTGGGGTGGAATTATGATTGGTGCACGTACACCCCTGCATGTCTTTGACAGAGGAACTGTAACAGTTCAGGTGTATCGGGACGTAATTTTGCACCAGTGTGTCCGCCTTTTCAGGAGTGCAGTGGGTCCCACCTTCCTCCTGATGGATGATAACGCACGGTTTCACCGAGCTGCCATCGTGGCGGATTACCTTTAAACAGAAGATATCCGGCGAATGGCCTGCCTGTTTTCCAGACCTAAGCCCCATCGAGCACGTCTGGGATGTTCTCGGTCGACCTATCGCTGCACGTCTTCAAACCCCTACGACACTTCAGGAGCTCCAACAGGCACTGGTGCAAGAATGGGAGGCTACACCCCAGCAGCTGCTCGACCACCTGATCCAGAGTATGCCAACCCGTTGTGCGGCCTGTGTACGTGTGCATGTTGATCGTATCCCATATTGATGTCGGGGTACATGCGCAGGAAACAGTGGCGTTTTGTAGCTAATGTGTTTCGGGACGGTTTTCTCAACTTATCACCAATACCATGGACTTCCAGATCTGTGTCGTGTGTGTTCCTTATGTGCCTACGCTATTAGCGCCAGTTTTGTGTAGTGCCACGTTGTGTGGCACCACATTCTGCAATTATCCCTAATTTATGAGCATGAGTGTATATTCGGCTCACTGTTTTTATTCGCGACAATGACGCAGCTTGTGATAAATAATTGTGTCCGCACTTCCTTTGCTCACTGACAGCAATAACGACCGCTTCCAAGCAGTAATGCGTCGATCCTCGAGTATGTGAACATCTGCACGCTCCAACTTGTCAGGTGTCACAGCTGTGGACGGTCTCCCCGCTCGTTACAAATCGTGGAGCTGCGCCGAATTGCCTACTGGTGACGTCACGCTCTGTACCCAGTGATCAATTTTACTACTGTCGATTACAGATGCTCCATAGACTTCACACAGACCTTTATGAATGTTCTCCACAATTTCTGTCCCTCCGGTGAGAAACTCAATTACGAGACGTTGCTTGTAACGGACATCACTTACGTACGGCGTTTTGTAACAGTGCCGCTATGCGCTATCTGTCGGAGGACACAGAAATTTGTGCGCTCACTACGGAAACTTCAGGAAATTCATACCTACGGTATCGCATCCGCAACATTTTTGTCGATTCGGCGGAAGTCTTCAAGAAGGGTCGTCGAGCAGATGCGCAAAACTATAGACCTATATCTCTGACATCGATCTGTTGTAGAATTTTAGAACATGTTTTTTGCTCGTGTATCATTTCATTTCTGGAAACCCAGAACCTACTCTGTAGGAATCTACATGGATTACGGAAACAGCGATCGTGTGAGACCCAACTCGCTTTATTTGTTCATGAGACGCAGAAAATATTAGATACAGGCTCCCAGGTAGATGCCATTTTCCTTGACTTCCGGAAGGCGTACGATACAGTTCCGCACTGTCGCGTGATAAACAAAGTAAGAGCCTACGGAATATCAGACCAGCTGTGTGGCTGAATTGAAGAATTTTTAGCAAACAGAACACAGCATGTTCTCAATGGAGAGACGTCTACAGACGTTAAAGTAACCTCTGGCGTGCCACAGGGGAGTGCTATGGGACAATTGCTTGTCACAATATATATATAAATGACCTAGTATATAGTGTCGGAAGTTCCATGTGGCTTTTCGCGGATGATGCTGTAGTATACAGAGAAGTTGTAGCATTGGAAAATTGCAGCGAAATTCAGGAAGATCTGCAGCGGATAGGCACTTGGTGCAGGGAGTGGCAACTGACCCTTAACATAGACAAATGTAATGTATTGCAAATACATAGAAAGAAGGCCTTTATTGTATGATTATATGATAGCGAAACAAACACTGGTAGCAGTTACTTCTGTAAAATATCTGGGAGTATTTGTGAGGAACGATTTGAAGTGGAATGATTATATAAAATTAATTGTTGGTGAGGCGGGTGCCAAATTGAGATTCATTGCGAGAGTCCTTAGAAAATGTAGTCCATCAACAAATTAGGTGGCTTACAAAACACTCGTTCGACCTATACTTGAGTATTGCTCATCAGTGTGGGGTCCGTAACAGGTCGGGTTGACAGAGGAGATAGAGAAGATCCAAAGAAGAGCAAAGGGTTATTTAGTAAGCGTGATAGCGTTACGTAGATGTTTAGCAAACTCAAGTGGCACACTCTGCAAGATAGGCGCTCTGCATCGCGGTGTAGCTTGCTGTCCAGGTTTCGAGATGGTGCGTTTCTGGATGAGGTATCGAATATATTGCTTCCCCCTACTTATACCTCCCGAGGAGATCACGAATGTAAAATTAGAGAAATTCGAGTACACACGGAGGCTTTCCGGCAGTCGTTCTTCCCGCGAACCATACGCGACTGGAACAGAAAAGGGAGGTAATGACAGTGGCACTTAAAGTGCCCTCCACCACACACCGTTGGGTGGCTTGCAGAGTATAAATGTAGATGTAGAAAAAGGGATTATTATATTCTGGAAGACGCTCGCATTTTTGGAGCCGAGTCTTGCCCGTTGTTGAATTCAGTTTCCGTCACAGTTTGAGGCCCACCTCTCGCTGCTACCTCAGAATTATTTACTGATAGACTAACGCTCATGACGTCATAAGGCACGCAAAAAGTCTAGCTCCTCCTCGCTTCTTGGCCTGTAAGGAGCTCTACCTAACCACATCCTCGAAAATCCCGACGTATTCGGAAAAAATCACCCAAATATTTGTGACAAGCCAGAATACTAATTCCACTGCTACGTGTTTCTTTTGTAGTAATTTCATCTCTCGTTTTCTAATCAGACTGAAGTTACAAAATCGATAAAACCCATTTTTGAGAGCACACGCTCTTATATGTGAACTAGCGAACCCAGCAAAGCTTCGCAATTGCTAAATATGTATCGGAATTGGATATACGTCCTAATCTCCTTGTCCATTTTCTCCGAACGCTCTCTCTCTCTCTCTCTCTCTCTTTATCTTCTCGTCCCCCCCCCCCCTCCCCCCCACCTCTTCTCTGTCCATCTACTCCTTCGCCCTTTCTATGACCATTTCCTTTCCCTCCCCCCTCTCCGTCCAACTGTACTTCACCTCTCACTGTTGTTAACTGTTGTTGTAAATTCAGATTCAATAGTAGTATTCTAACCATAAGTTGATCAGTCATAACTCTAACTTCCCTGTTTCCTGTGAGAACTCACTGCGAGAAGAAAAGAAAACAGCACATTGTTGTGTAAAAAATTTCGGATTACAATTATATATATAAATCAGGTGTAGAAATATGAAACAGGAATTTCCCTATAGATGGTGCTAACCGTAAGTGTAGGGTCCGTGGGTTCGCGTCTACAGCGAAAACTGCTTCCTTTTTGGGAACAGCATTGGTTTTCTGTTATCATTTGAATAAAACTGCTGCAGAATCGCATCGAATCCTTGTCCAAGCTTTCGGCGAAGATGCTCATGGGAAAACAGTGTTTCGAGTGGTTCAAAAAATTCAAAAGAGGTGATTTTGATCTGAGAAACGACGAGTGCGGGAAACCACCGAAAAAGTTCGAAGACAACCAATTGCAAACCTCATTGGACGAAGATGAGACTCAAACTCAACAGGAAGTCGCGGAACAATTGAATGTGACGTAGAAAGCCGTTTCTCTTCGGTTGAAAGCTATGGGAGGGTGCAAGAAGTGGAAAAGTGGGTTCCGCATGAACTGAATGAAAGACAGCAAGCAGATTGAAAGGCCACTTGTGCAATGCTGCTCGCCAGATACAAAAGAAAGTCGTTTCTCCATCGAATAGTGACAGGTGATGAAAAATTGATATATTTTGAGAATCCTAAGGGTCGTAAATCATGGGGGAATCCAGGAAAACTATCGACATCCACTGCAAGACCAAACCTCTTTGCAAAGACGACAATGCTCTATGTATGGTGCAATCAGAAGGTTGTCATCTATTATGAGCTGCTAAAACCTGATGAAACCATTAAAACTGATCGCTACCAACGGCAAATGACCGATTTAAATTGAGCAACACGTGAAAAACGATCGGAATATGGAAAAAGGCAACAAAGTCACATTGCTCCACGGTAACGACACATCACACACAGAAAAACGGGTCAGGCAAACGATCGAGGTGTTCAGTTGGGAAATACTAGGACATACGGCTTATTCTCCAGACTTGGTTCCGTCCGATTATCATCTGTTTGCATCACGAGGACACGCTCTGGCTGTACAATGCTTCAGTTCCTATGAAAATGTACGAAAATGTCTCGCTGACTTGTTCGAATCAAAACAAGAACAGGTTTTTTTTTGTGTTGGCATTCATAGCCTGCCGGACGTGGGAGAAATGTGTAAACAGCAATGGAGATTATTATGAACAAAATATCAGTTTCAAGCATCAGACGTGTAATTATAGCAACAAAATTCCCGTTTAATGGTTTAAATGCTCTGCTATCGTAGTTAAAACTAACTGCGACAATGGAACAAAACAGTGTATTTCCACAGGAGAGAACAATACAGCATTTTCTTTATCACAATCGAATTTTGAGAGATAACTTGTACATACATGTTTATAAAACAAGCACCGTAAGTCCGTTAAAGTGTCTATTAGAGCCGGCCGGTGTGGCCATGCGGTTCTAGGCGCTACAGTCTGGAACAACGCGGCCGCTACGGTCGCAGGTTAGAATCCTGCCGCGGGCATGGATGTGTGTTATGTCCTTAGGTTAGTTGGGTTTAAGTAGTTCTCAGTTCTAGGGGACTGATGACCTAAGATGTTGAGTCCATAGCGGTCAGAGCCATTTGAACCATTTTTGTCTATTAGAGTATCGTCTAAAAATTGGAAGGTAATTGATCAAGGACTATTTCGAGATTTGTGGCATGAACGTTTCTGGATTATGCATAAAGTATTTATTTAAATCTGATTAAAAAAGACGGTCCATGGTCTGTCAGAATGTTCATTAGAGGAAAGTTGAAAAATCTTAAGTAAATCGGTCAAGAATTTTTTGAGTTGTGTGATAAGAAGGTTAAACAACGACTTATCTTGATATAGCAGTGTAAATAAGATCGAATATTGTGAAATAAGCAATTCCTAGAATTTGTCGCAAACATGAAGATCAAGAATAGCATGCAGTAAAGCGCGAACCTACTTCCATCGACTCTGTAAATCAGTGCTTCTATTCATTACACTATGAGCTCTTGTAAGAAATGGTACCAAAAGTGGCGTGTTTGTGTCAAATCTTCAATGCGCCGTTGCCATGTAATGGTATACTATCACAAGTCGCAACTTGTAACACGAAAACAATGAAATACGGCGTAATTCAATATCGCTCCCTATTGCCGTCAGTTTCGAGGCTACATCCGGTTGCACTACTATGTTACGAACGTTAGCCAGTCAGAAAACCCAGTTCCTCGTTGAGATGTAGTAACTTTTAGGCCGTTGTTAATGACGACACTTTGGTCCGTTTCGCGATTTTCTAAGGTGCTTTCGGGCGTCGGCGCCAGACAGCCCCTGGCTCTGTCAGAGACACACAATGTGTGTGTGTGTGGGGGGGGGGGGGGGGGGTGGGGTCGCACGCGTGCCTGGAGCGCTAAGCAACGGTGCTGCAGAGGGAGGCCGATCGGATCCGCAAGTTGTGCACCGTTTGTCAGGGCGCTAATGGCGTGTGAACCGGTCGAGGGCCGCTTCCGGTCCAACAGTTGGCAGCCCTGTATCGCGCAGCCGGAATGGACCGGGAGTCCGGCGAAGAAGGCGAGGGGAGGAGGGAGCTTTCAGCAGACGTCGCGGAAGCCGTAACGGCTCTATCACGACTAGAATCAACAGACGGCGGGAGACAGCGCCGAGCGGACGCTGCCAACTGCCGTTGCTTTTTCTTTCCTTGCTTCCTCGGCGCAGACAGGAAGCGCACACAGCCTAAGAGGCATCGATACCAACTTCTGTCCGAGTATCTTCCGCTCTCAGGGAGTTAGTGGAACAAACACAGCGAGAGTTTTCTTTTTCTTTTATCGATTACGTTGAACAGTATTATAACTTATATCATTACACACAGTCGTAATAGCATTTAAGTTGTTTATCTTCATATGACCGGTTGGGATCTTTGAAGAGATCATCTTCAGATCTTACATTCTCTGAAGAGGAATAAAACACAACATGAGCTGCGCTTTTTTACTACATTATTTTATTTTAGTGTTTATTTCGATTGTATTCCTCTTACCAGAATCTAAGATCTGAAGATAAACTATTAGACGCTTCAGTCCGGAACCGCACTGCCGCTACGGTCGCAGGTTCGAATCCTGCCTCGGGCATGGATGTGTGGGATGTCCTTAGGTTAGTTAGGTTTAAGTAGTTCTAAGTCTAGGGGACTGATAACCTCAGATGTCAAGCCCCATAGTGCGTAGAGCCATTTAAGCCATAAACTCTTACAAGATCGAAGCATGTCATCTGAAAACAAAAATCAACACCTTAAATGCGATCACAACTGTCTATATTCAAATAAGTTATAGTATTATAAAGACAGCTGTTTTTCCTATAACAATGTTCCAAAAACTTTTATACTCTATTGTTTATAAAGATGATATTAAGAAATTGAGGTAGAAGCCGACCTCGGGGAAGATCAATTTGGACCCTGTAGAAATGTTGGAACATGTGACTCAATACTGACCCTACGACTTATCTTAGAAAATAGATTAAGGAAAGGCAAACCTACCTTTCTAGCATTTGTAGACTTAGAGAAAGCTTTTGACAATGTTGACTGGAATACTCTCTTTCAAATTTTGAAGGTGGCAGGGGTAAAATACAGGGAGCGAAAGGCTATTTACATTTTGTACAGAAACCAGATGGCAATTACAAAGAGTCGCGGGGCATGAAAGGGAAGCAGTGGTTGGGAAGGGAGTGAGACAGGGTTGTAGCCTCTCCCCGATGTTATTAAATTTGTACGTTGAGCAAGCAGTAAAGGAAACAAAAGAAAATATCTGAGTAGAAATTAAATTCCATGGCGGAGAAATAAAAACGTTGAGGTTCGCCGATGACATTGTAATTCTGTCAGACAGCAAAGGACCTGGAAGAGCAGCTGAACGGAATGGACAGTGTCTTGAAAGGAGGATATAAGACGAACATCAAAAAAGGAAAACGAGGATAATGGAATGTAGTCGAATTAAATCGGGTGATGCTGCGGGAATTGGATTAGGAAATGAGAGGCTTAAAGTATTAAATGGGTTTTGCTGTTTGGGGAGCAAAATAACTGATGATGGCCGAAGTAGAGAGGATATAAAATGTAGACTGGCAATGGCAAGGAAAGCGTTTCTAAAGAAGAGAAATTTGTTAACATAGAGTATAGATTTAAGTGTCAGGAAGTCGTTTCTGAAAGTATTTGTATGGAGTGTAGCCATGTGTGGAAGTGAAACATGGACGATAAATAGTTTACACAAGACGAGAATAGAAGCTTTCGGAATGTGGTGCTACAGAAGAATGCTGAAGATTAGATGGGTAGATCACATAACTAATGAGGAGGTATTGAATAGAATTGGGGAGAAGAGGAGTTTGTGGTACAACTTGACAAGAAGGGATCGGTTGGTAGGACAGGTTTTGAGGCATCGAGGGATCACCAATTTAGCATTGGAGGGCAGCGTGGAGGGTAAAAATCGTAGAGGGGGACCAAGAGATGAATACACTAAGCAGATTCAGAAGGATGTAGGTTGCGGTAGGTACTGGAAGATAAAGAAGCTTGCACAGGATAAGAGTAGTATGGAGAGCTGCATCAAACCAGTCTCAGGACTGAAGACCACAACAACAACAAGGTCTGATGCTGACGTTCTGCCGAAATTATTGTAGTTTGTCCAAAATTCACAAGGAAGGCATGCCATTGCGCCCCGTTGTTAGTAATTTGGGAGAATCCATCTTCAAGTTTCCGAGACGTGTTCTTTGCCCCTTTTGGGGTATTTCCCCGGTCTCCTACAACGCCACTAACCCGCAACGTCACACCGCTATGCGGGTCCATCGCTCCAGCTCTGCAGGGGCACCGGCCGAAGGCAGCCGAACATGCCCGGCCTGCAGAAAGCAGCCTATTTCCGAGGGCGAGAGCGCACAAGAGTGATCGAGGCATATACGGACCTCTTGGTGCATTGGCCGCGCCGTTTTCCTCAGCCAATCCGAGCCCACAAAGCTAGACCAGTAGCTATTTAGTAGTCATCCGCCCTCGCCCGGCGAGCAGCAGGCAGTTCCGTCTCCGCTGGCGGAAGCAGAAGCTCGCCAGCACCACGCTGCCGCCCTGAACCCCTCCGCATCACAACCCCCTGTTCCGGCTGTAGACTCTGGAGCTGGAACTCTTCAGATTCCTCTTCAGATGGGGCTTTAATTTCCTGCCTACTATGCATGTCTAAGAAGATAGTCGTTTTCGCTTGCAAGAGAACTTTTCGGAGGATAGTCTCAAGCAATTATATGTTCTTTTCCAGTAACTTACAGTTGTCAAAAGTCATTCCTCTCTTTTGAAGAAGGATTTTTCTTACTTGTTTTGAACTGCTACCAGTGCACAGAACTTACACTACTGGCCATTAAAATTGCTAGACCACGAAGATGACGTGCTACAGGCGCGAAATTTAACCGACAGGAAGAAGATGCTGTGATATGCAAATGATTAGCTTTTCAGAGCATTCACACAAGGTTGGCGTTGGCACCGGTGGCGACACCTACAACGTGCTCACATGAGGAAAGTTTCCAACCGATTTCTCATACACAAACAGCAGTTGGCCGGCGTTGCCTGGTGAAACGTTGTTGTGATGCCTCCTGTAAGGAGGAGAAATGCGTACCATCACGGTTCCGATTTTTATAAAGGTCGGATTGTAGTCTATGGCGATTGCGGTTTATCATATCACGACATTGCTGCTCGCGTTGGTCGAGATCCAATGACTGTTAGCAGACTATGGAATCGGTGGGTTCAGGAGGGTAATACGGAACGCCGTGCTGGATCCCAACGGCCTCGTATCACTAGCAGTCGAGATGACAGGCATCTTATCCGAATGGCCGTAACGGGTCGTGCAGCCACGTCTCGATCCCTGAGTCAACAGATGGGGATGTTTGCAAGACAACAACCATCTGCACCAACAGCTCGACGACGTTTGCAGCAGCATGGACTGTCAGCTCGGAGACCATGGCTCGGCCACCCTTGACGCTGCACCACAGACAGGAGCGCCTGCGATGGTGTACGCAACGACGAACCTGGGTGCACGAATGGCAAAATGTCATTTTTTCGGACCGATGGCCGTAGCAATCTGGTCCCTTCAATCCCACAATCCAACCAACCAACCGTCATTTTTTCGGATGAATCCAGGTTCTGTTTACAGCATCATGATGTTCGCATCGTGTTTGGCGACATCGCGGTGAACGCACATAGGAACCGTGTACTCGTCATCGCCATACTGGCGTATCACCCGGCGTGATGGTATGGGGTGCCATTGTTACACATCTCGGTCACCTCCTGTTCGCACTGACGGCACTTTGAACAGTGGACGTTACATTTCAGATGTGTTACGACCCGTGGCTCTACCCTTCATTCGATACCTGCGCAACCCTACCTGCAGCACGTTAATGCACGACCGCATATTGCAGATCTTGTACGGGCCTTTCTGGATACAGAAAATGTTCGACTGATGCCCTGGCCAGCACATTCTCCAGATCTCTCACCAATTGAAAACGTCTAGTCAATGGTGGCCGAGCAACTGGCTCGTCACAATTCGCCAGTCACTACTCTTGATGAACTGTGGTATCGTGTTGAAGCTGCATGGGCAGCTGTACCTGTACACGCCATCCAAGCTCTGTTTGACTCAATGCCCAGGCGTACCAAGGCCGTTATTATGGCCAGAGGTGGTTGTTGTGGGTACTGATTTCTCAGGATGTATGCACTCAAATTGCGTGAAAATGTAATCACATGTCAGTTCTAGTATAATAATTTGTCCAATGAATACCCGTTTATCATCTGCATTTCTTCTTGATGTAAACGTAGTGTACGTTTGTGAACATAAACTGATTGTGTCGATAAATTGATTTGTGAGTGTATATCAATAATCACCCCAAGCTGAGACGCTTCAGTTTGTTGGCAAATGTGAACATCTCCAACTCAGTGGAATTAATTCGGCACTTAAACCTTTCGTTACGGCAGTCTTCTCCGCTGCAGTGGCACCACTGATCGGTGCGGCGTGCCGCGAACTGTGCGCATTTCACGTCAGTAAGCTGATGTGCACGTTGCCTTAGTTAAGTGTTACGTAACAATATATTTGGAGCTTTTTACCAAGTACTATGTAGGATTCTTAATAATATAATTCAGTATGATAAATTCGAAAACAAGGGTCAACACACAAACCCACATTAGATTTTAGTCATACTTAGATTCTCGTCTTCTGTCGTTTGCACTGCAAACACACCTCCTATTTCGCTTTTCTCATACCGATTTGTAAACTGAAGGAAAATGTCTTCGTGTTAATCTCAGTGGATTATTTTCTGTTGGATGATGAGGTTTTACACTTCGATGATACTTTTCCAGTATTTCCCTAATTAACTGCAATTGAAATTTTGCCATGGATACCGGTTCTTTCCTCTTGTGTTTATAAAGGCAATAGGCATTCCACACACAAATGTCCAATAAGTCAAAGAAATATTTGCAATACAGTTTCAGAGATTTGCGTGTTGATTCCACAGTCCTTATAAACATGCCACCTGTATCAACTGCACCCACTGAATTATTGTAATAAAATAACCATACAGGTTTTTGGATAACTTTTTTCCCACCGTTCTTAATTATTGTATCAAATTCATCAGAGTGCGTGGTAGAACGCATACAGACTTATTTTTTATCCATCAACTTTATGAATATTAAATTTATTGCATGATCAAGAGGTTCTCTGTCCTCTTTTTAATCGTTAATCAATTTAGGCATTCCTTTCCTTCTTTCTTACGGTCCCGCACGCATTTGTGCCATTATTTTGTAGCTTTCTAAATAAAGCTCGTCTGGAATACCAATTGTCTACGTAAACGGTTTGGCCCTTTCCTAAATAGGGTTTCGTAAGTGCTCCAACTATTGCTCCCGACTTTCCAATATCCTTGTTTTTGGTATCCACGAGGGTAGATGATCCGACACAAACAATTAAATCTTGTACAAATCCAGTCTCACAGTCACAGAGAACCAAAGATTTTATTCCAAACCTGTTTCTTTTTGACGGGCTGTATTGTCTGAAAGTCATCCGCCCTTTATATAACAATAAACTTTCGTCTATGCACAGCTTTTGGAATGGTTGAAATGACTGACTAAATTTTTTTCGTAATAAATCAATGACGTTCCGTATTTTCTACAAAAGATCACTGGTAGAACCGACATCACGGTTGAAATGTAGCATTCGTATTAATTTTAAATATCGGTCTCTAGCCAAAAATATCGCTACGCAGAAGTCTGCATTTACTCCAATACTCTACTAAAGATAATTTCTTGTTGCGCGTCATTAAAAGTGATACAGCAAAAAACAGTATAGTTCAGCTACTCCAGTTCCTTCTGAATTGTTTGTTGCTGTTATCTTCCCGAGACCAATACTGATTTGTTTCATTTGCTTTTTAACTCTACGACATCTTCAGAGACGTACAGCTGCAAGTAATCTAAGATTTTCGTTGATCTAGTTATGTTTACTTTAATCCCTGAACGTCCTGACGCAAACTTATGTGTTTTACGCACGAATATTTTTGACTTACGTATTTCACGGTCACTGTTAATTGGTTCAGTATTCTCCGCTTCTGATTCTGAAATACGACATATAGCTCTTCTTTTCTTAGTTTTTGCAGGTGATGTAACAATATGTTGATTCTCATTATCTGAATCATTTTCTGAATCAGAGTCCGTTAGCGAATAGAATTCTTTCTGAACTCTTCTGTAGCATTCTGAAAGGGACGTAAAATATTTTATAAAACAAATTAAAAATAACTACAAGTACAATTTTCAAATGAACGTTATGCACCATGAAAAAATTGATGACTGTTTTCTAGTGTCCTGTAATGCTTGAAGAAAGATTTATGCTGACGCCGTCTATATACGTTGTTCGTACACACAAACATCAGCGAGTGGATGTCTGCTAAATACGGCACTCGTACATACAGAGCATCGCGTGGAAGCCGGCAGACTATAGCGCTCGTACACACAGAGCAACGCATGGATGCCGGCTACATACGGCGCCCGTAATTAAATGGTTAAATGTATTACACCTGGGTCCCTCAGCAATGCTTGTAATGTTTAATAACTTCCAGTTTACATGTGTTCCACCTGAATAATAGTTGCGTTTAATCAGTAAAATTCACAATGTAAAACTGTTAGAACCTTGTCGCCATATGCTCACTTCAACTTAATTTGGCAAGTTTTAGGAAGAAACTGTGAGATTAGATACTGATAAACCACTATCCACAGCTGCAAATTTCTTTATGGAGGACTGAAACTGAAAGAACTGAGCCCTTAAAAACCCTCGTTAGCTTTGGATGGATTGGCTTTTTGCTATAAAACTTCAAAAAGACGTTACGACGGCACGCTGTTTGTGCCTCTTTTTGAACACAGTACATACAGTAAAAGTGCTTTAAATTTCTACTAGCGGCCCTCCTCAGTTTCGCACGGGCAGCGCTAAGTATCCTCACCTGGGCGGCTTGTCTGGCTTAGCGATATGAACTGTAAACACAAACCTTGCTCGCGAATCTGTCTGCTAATTGAACCCACATTATAACCCCTAAAGTAGTTCCCGAGGTTAGCCTTCACATACAGACAGATAAACGGGGGAGAGACGTTAATTTTGTAATATATATAGGTACAGAAAAAAATTGTATACCAGGTTGATATTGGCAACATGGATTCAAGTATTAAAATATTTACGCCACCTTTGTAGCAGGCTTGGAATTTCTCGCACTGATCTCTTACAATACGGAGTGACACTTCATGAACGAAATATTTTCGTTAGTTCAAATAGACGCACTACACTATACATTAGGTGTACCAAGAATTGATATTGCAGCCACGTTTTTCGACAAATTTTCGCTTCTACGGAGAATAAACGTGCAAAGGAAGCACCAGATCCGCTGATGTGTACTGTTTCTTGTACAATGCTAATGAACAAGAAAGAGAGATAGCATAACGAGTTTTGAACACATTTAGAACTTTCATTGAGTAACCCTTCCCAAAGTAACTCTTCTTCTTCTAATCTACAAAGATAAGCACAAAAAGCATGCATATTGTACTCCTCACTTACACTCTCGATGAATTATTCATAAGTTTCGCCGCGATAAGAGGCAACTTTTAGACGTTAGCGTCTGGGAAATTTACGAGCACAGCTGGTTGGAGTTTCGCATACGGCTCTAGAGCAGTCCAGACACTCGACAGAAAAATACTCCATTTGACTAGCAAAAGTTCATACAACCTCCTTACCATGTAACATCTCGTATTTATTGTAAAGACTCGAATGAAGGAATAGCAATTGTATTACGATATATCTTAATACGCTGCCCTCTGCGATTCTTAGCAAGGTAGAGATGTACAATTTTTTTAGCTTCCTCTCCACGTAGATGCGAACATCCTCAAAAATTAGTTCCCGTTAATTATTCGTACCAGATTGACGCTTTTTATAATAGTTTAGCCACCATTTTGTGTAAGCATAATATAATTCATTATTAACGCGGCTTCAAACATATTTTGCCAGCCGTTGTGGCCGAGCGGTTCTAGGCGCTTCAATCCGGAACCGCGCTGCTGTTGAGGTAGCAGGTTCAAATCCTACCTCTGGCATGGATGCGTGTGATGTCTTTAGGTTAGTTAGGTTTAATTTGTTCTAAGTCTAATCTGATGACCTCAGATTTTAACTCCCATAGTGCTTGGAGCCATTTTCAAACTATTTAGCACATAAAAGCAGCGCATATGAGCGCCTTTTTAATCGACAATCTACAGCGCTGTAAAAACATTTAGAGTAAAGGTAATGAACCTTTCTCTTTTTCATTTAATACAACATTACTAATTCCCTAAGAGCAGAGTAAGCTGCCAGGTAGTGGCGGGGTTTTGGAGAAGGCAAATTGTTCTCATATCTCGTAATTTCAACAGCCAGGGTGATAATAATATCAAAGGGACTTTATATGCTCACCACAGCAAGCGTTCAAGGCACAGATAATAATCGCACAGAATAAGTGTGGTGTCACCGCCAGACACCACACTTGCTAGGTGGTAGCCTCTAAATCGGCCGCGGTCCGGTAGTATACGTCGGACCCGCGTGTCGCCACTATCAGTGATTGCAGACCGAGCGCCGCCACACGGCAGGTCTAGAGAGACGTCCTAGCACTCGCCCCCAGTTGTACAGCCGACTTTGCTAGCGATGGTTCACTGACAAATTACGCTCTCATTTGCCGAGACGATAGCTAGCATAGCCTTCAGCTACGTCATTTGCTACGACCTAGCAAGGCGCCATTATCATGTGCTATTTATCTTGTGATGCATGTACCGTCAGACCGATGTTCACCAATTATGGATTAAAGTTAAGTATTCCAGAAACTCCGTACTTTTTTTGCTAGACTCAACTCCTTTAACTGTTTCAGACCTCACGCCAGCCTGCGTGTGCTTAAACGCGTGCCTTTCGGCTACCTCACAGTGGCTTGGCTGTCTTGCCAAGTCACAACAATAAGTAATAAGAGACACTGGTAAAAACTGCTAAGTATAATTGTGAAACGTCCACGCAGGAACTGAAAAGAGGCATCCTGGATTGTGCAGAACAAATAAACACAGGGCCACCATATGCAAAACAAAAAATTGTTAAAAACCTAGACTAAGTTGTGCACAGAAAAAGGTGACTGTAATCTGTAACCAGCCAGATAAAATCAAGTGTACTGTACGGATATCGGCAATTCGGGCTCGACTATTAGCGAGGAAAGCCACTTCCACCCCTGTAGGGAGTGTGCGGGAACTGTGGATGGCGGTCTACCAGTACCACGACGAGTGCGGATTCAGTAGAGCTCATTCAGTGTAAACATTCTTTATTCAGCATGACTCCCGTTGTTCTTGTTGTTGTTGTGGTCTTCGGTCCTGAGACTGGTTTGGTGCAGCTCTCCATGCTACTCTATCCTGTGCAAGCTGCTTCATCTCCCAATACCTACCGCAACCTACATCCTTCTGAATCTGCTTTGTATTCATCTCTTGGTCTCCGTCTACGATTTTTACCCTCCACGCTGCCCTCCAATACTAAATTGGTGATCCCTTGATGCCTCAGAACATGTCCTACCAACCGATCCCTTCTTCTAGTCAAGTTGTGCCACAAACTCCTCTTCTCCCCAATTGTATTCGATACCTTTCATTAGTTATGTGATCTACCCATCTAATCTTCAGCATTCTTCTGCAGCACCACATTTTGAAGGCTTCTATTCTCTTCTTGTCTAAACTAGTTACAGTACATGTTTCACTTTCATACATAGGTACACTGCGTACAAATGCTTACAGAAAGGACTTCCTGACACTTAAATCTATACTCGATGTTAACGAATTTCTCTTCTTCAGAAACGCTTTCCTTGCCATTGCCAGTCTACATTTTATATCCTCTCTACTTCGACAATCATCAATTATTTTGCTCCCCAAATATCAAAACTCCTTTACTACTTTAAGTGTCTCATTCCCTAATCTAATTCCCTCAGCATCACCCTAGTTAACACGACTACATTCCATTATCCTCGTTTTGCTATGGTTGATGTTCATCTTATACCCTCGTTTCAAGACACTGTCCATTCCGTTCAACTGCTCTTCCAAGTCCTTTGCTGTCTGTGACAGAATTACAATGTCATCGGCGAACCTCAAAGTTTTTATTTCTTCTCCATGGATTTTAATATCTACTTCGAATTTTTCACTTGTTTCCTTTACTTCTTGCTCAAAAATGGTTCAAATGGCTCTGAGCACTATGGGACTTAACATCTATGGTCATCAGTCCCCTAGAACTTAGAACTACTTAAACCTAACTAACCTAAGGACAGCACATAACACCCAGCCATCACGAGGCAGAGAAAATCCCTGACCCCGCCGGGAATCGAACCCGGGAACCCGGGCGTGGGAAGCGAGAACGCTACCGCACGACCACGAGATGCGGGCACTTCTTGCTCAATATACAGATTGAATAACATCGGGGATAGGCTACGACAACAAAATAAGTCGTAGGGCCAATATTTCTACGGAATCCAAACTGATCTTCTCCGAGGTCGGCTTCTACCAGTTTTTCCATTCGTCTGTAAAGAATTTGCGTTAGTATTCTGCAGCCGTGACTTATTAAACTGATAGTTCGGTAATTTTCACATCTGTCAACATCTGCTTTCTTTGGGATTGGAATTATTATATTCTTCCGTAGAAAGGGATATTGTCGGCGCTTCCGTGGGGTGTGTGGTCATTCAGACACCTGAGCACAACCTCGACAGAACTCCCTGCGGCATGCTTGGCCCCTCGGCAGTAAATGTGTACACTTAGATAGCCGCACACGTAACAACATGATTACCAATCACACACAAATTCCTCGCTCCTCCATACGGCTCAATCTTCATTGCACAAGTATCAGTTGTTTTAGCAGAAAATATCGAGCTCAGACAGCGATGTTTTGTCTTCGGCAGCGTTTTTGCTTGTATTAAAAAAAATTTCAAAAAAGCGACAGAGGATACATTACACGTTGAGTGGCCAAAGAAAAGAAAATATTATTGCCATATTCCCTACACTGAGGTGACAGCAATCATTGGATACCAAATAATATCGTGTCGGACCTTCTTCCTCTCGGAGTAGTGCACCAGCTCGAGATGGCATGAACTAAACAAGTTGTAAATCCCCTACAGAAATACTGCGCCATGCTGCCCCTACAGCCGCCAATAACTGCCAAACCGTGCCAGTGCCGGATTTTGTGCACGAACTGACCTCTCGATTATGTCGCATAAACGTTTAGTGTGTGGTCAGATTACTCGCTCCAATTGTCCAAAATGTTCTTCAAACCAATCACGAACAACTATGATCCAGTGACACAGCGCATTGTCATACATAAAAATTCCATCGTTGTTTGCCAACATGAAGGCCACGAACGGCTGCAAATGGTCTACAAGTAGTCGAATATAACTATTTCCAGTCAATGATCGGTTCAGTTCTACCGGAGGACCCTGTCCATTCCTGTAAACACGGGGCACAGCTCAAATGGTTCAAATGGCTCTGAGCACTATGGGACTCAACTGCTGTGTCATAAGTCCCCTAGAACTTAGAACTACTTAAACCTAACTAACCTAAGGACATCACACACATCCATGCCCGAGGCAGGATTCGAACCTGCGACCGTAGCGGTCGTGCGGTTCCAGACTGTAGCGCCTCTAACCGCTCGGCCACTCCGGCCGGCCCGGGGCACAGCTGTATGGAGACAGCACCAGTATGCACAATGTCTTATTGGCAACTTCATCGTGTCTGAGCCACACTGAACCGTACCATCAGCTCTTACCAACAGAAATCTACATCTACATGCATACTCTGCAAATTACATTTATGTGCCTGGCAGAGGGTTCATCGAACCACCTTCACAATTCTCTATTATTCCAAACTCGTATAGCTCGCGGAAAGAACGAACACCTGTATCTTTCCGTACGAGCTCTGACTTCCCTTGTTTTATCATGGTGATCGTTTCTGGCTATGTAGGTCGATGTCAACAAAATATTTTCGCATTCGGAGGAGAAAGTTGGTGATTGGAAATTCGTGAGAAGCTTTTTGCCGCAACGAAAAACGCCTTTGTTTTAATGATGTCCGCCCAAAATCCTGATCATTTCGGTGACACTTTCTCCCCTATTTCAAGATAATACAAAAGGTGCTGCCCTTCTACGAACTTTTTCGATGAACTCCGTCAGTCGTATCTGGTAAGATTCCCACATTGCGCAGCAGTATTCTAAAAGAACGGACATGCATAATGTAAGTAGTTGCTTAGTAGATCTGTTACGTTTTCGAAGAGTCCTGCCAATAAAACGCAGTGTCGCTAGTATTCCCACAACATTTTCTACGTTCCTTCCAATTTAAGTTGTTCGTAATTATAATTCATAGGTATTTAGTTAAATTGACGACCTTTACATTTGACTGATTTATCGTGTAACCGAAGTTCAACGGATTCCTTTTAGCACTCACACTTTTCGTTATTTAGGGTCAATTGCCAATTTTCGCACCATGCAGGTATTTTTTTTCTAAATAGTTTTGCAATTTGTGTTGATCTTATGATGACTTTATTAGATGATAAACGACAGCGTCATCTGCAAAGAACCTAATACGGTTGCTCAGATTGTCTGCCAAATCATTTACAATGATAAGGATCAACAAGGGGCCTGTAAGACTACCCTGGGAACGCTAGAAATAACTTCTGTTTTACTCGATGACTTTCCGTCAATTACCACGAACTGTGACTTCTCTGACAGGAAAGTACTAATCCAGTCACATAACTGAGACGATATACCACAAGCACTCAACCTCGCTACAAACCGCTTGTGCGGTACAGTGTCAAACGCCTTGGAAATCCAGAAATACGGAATCAATCTGAAATCCCTTGTCAATAGCGCTCAACAATTCATGCTAGTAAAGAGCTAGTTGTGTTCCGCAAGAACGATGTTTTCTAAATCCATGTTGACTCTGTGTCAAGAGACCGTTTTCTTCGAGGACTCATCCGACCAGACAAGAGATTTTCAGTCCTGTAGGGCCCGGCCGATATGATCACGAGTCCAGGGCAGGCGCTGCAGGCGATGTCGTGCTGTTAGCAAAGGTACTAGCGTCGGTTGACTGCTGTCATAGTCCATTAACGCCAAACTGCACCGCACTACTCTATTGGATACATCGATTTCTGCTGTTATCTCGATGGAGTGTTGCTTGTCTGTTAGCACTGAAAACTCCACGCAAACGCCACTGCTCTCTGTCATAAATTGAAGGTCGCCGGCCACAGCGTTGGGCACACTACTTAACACTGTGTATCTCCGAATATGAGTTGCCCAAAGAGTTCCGAAATTTAATGTCCCATGCGTCTAGCTGGAAGTACTATTCCGCGTTCAAAGTCTATTAATTCCCGTCGCGCGGCCACGATCAAGTCTGAAACCTTTTTAGATGACTTAGCCGAGCACAAATGCCAGCTTCGGTAATGCAGTGCCGTTTAATACCTTGTGTGTGCTATACTGTCGCCATGTGGATATGTGCGTATTACTATACCACGACTTCCGTCACCTCGGCTTGCAAACATCAGTTTATTTACTAGAAAATGTAGAGCTCATACCATGAAGCCCTGAATTTGGCAGCCTTTTTTCTTGTGTTACGAAAAAGAAAAGAAAGAGGAAACGTTATGTATGTAGAAAGGAGTCGTTAAAGAAACGAAAATAATATTCCCAAATCAACTATTCGCGTTAGATACGCTATGGATACTGTTCCACTGTACTGCAATCTTCTCTTTTTCTCTATGTAATTTTATATTCTTTGTTTTTTTTCTACATTACAGTACAACATTTCTACGGAATTTAATTTAATAGACTAATCGAAAATTAAATAACATAGAATCACTGACGAATGCTTGCACAAGGTTCCCTATTCTTGGTACGCACGCTCAAACTGCACACTATTGAAAGCTTACACAAGCATGATTAATCTTGAGTCATCCTCCGCCTTCCTTCCAAAATTTCGTCACTGGTGGGATCCGTTGAAGACGACCTGGGCCTCCGTAAATCAGATGTTTACAAAATTCCCTGTGAATGCGGCAAATCATCACTAACTGTGCAGGAACGCGTTGTGGAACACCAACGGCATACTCGCCTTCTCCAACCCACCAAGTCCGCAATCACCGAACATTGTATTTCCACAAACCATTCCATGAATTACAACTACACAAAAATTTTGGTCCATACATCAAACTTTTGGAGCTCGATTATCAATGAATCTGTGGAAATAAGATTGTCTGACAACGACACTCTCATCAATCGAGATAGCGGTTATCAGCTAAAGTCTGCTTGGAATTCTGTTATAGAGAAACTTCGTAGTCGACGTAGTTATCTGCATAAAGATGAAAGTCGACCTGATATCGACACGCCAAGCTTTCACCGTGGAGGGCGCGAGGCGCAGCGCGCGGAGTTGTTATGAACGCGCACGCTGAGCAGCGCATGCGCAATGTCACCTTTAAATAGCGGAGCTCAGCGCGTACTCGCCCCCCACCTTCTCCTTTTCCTTGAACACATCCGCACACTATATATTGTCCGCCGCCTTGATCCCCCTCACCCCCTGGTGTCTCCCTTCCTCTCCACTCCCAACCAGTTGCCGCGCCTTTACCGTTGTGTCCCTCCCTCTCTCCATCTCCACACCCTCCATCTCCTTTCCCAACACAACTTCCACCGTCTACCACTCCCGGATGATGAGCTTCGCCCTAACATCTACCCTTCCTACCAACTCTAACCCCCTCTTCCTGCCTCCTCCTCCGGGCTCCCTCTCCTCCCCCTCCCTCCTCCTGAGCAGCTTCCCCCTCCTACTCCCCCTCCATCTCTTGTGCCTTCTTTCAGTGTCTCTGCGCTCCCTCCTGCCCTGTCTTCCCTTTTCCTCTCCCGCCCTATGTGTCTCCTGCCTCTTCGTGAACCCACGGTTGCCCCTCCTCTCTTCATCCCGCCGCTTCCCCAGCTGCCCCATGCTCTCCCCTCCTTTTCCATCCTCTCTGACCTTTCCCTCGGCAGGTCCCACCTGGTAGTTTTATTCTTCGTCGTGTGCGCTCCAAGTGGGTTTTAAGTGTGTTGTTTCGGAGTGTTTTTAATACTGTGGCCAACTTTTAACCTGTGCATGCTCATCCAGTGTCTTCTCTGTGTTTTAAGAATCGCCAACTGCGTTTTTTTTAACTTTCTGGTGACTTTATAACTGTCCCCAATGAACGTCTACATGTCAGTGTATTTTTACCTCCATTTTCTCCCCTTACTCTGTTTTACGTTCCCCTTTTTTACCTCCTTATGTATGTATTAATTTATTCTTGTTTTAATTGTCATGTCACTCGGCTGAAGAGCGGCGGATTGTGCTGCTGACAGCCCTCCCCTGCCCATATGGGGCAGGGGAATGAAATCACAATAAAGAAAAAAAAAAGCGTACTCGCCAGTACTACTACAGTGGTACTCACCTGAAGATGGCCAGAAGACTCTGCGCCGAAGTATCGTGGCAGGACGTTACTGATATCCGGCAGTTCTCCCGAGTTTTTATGGAACAATCAGTACGCCGGGAAAGCTTTAAACATCACATCATGCATAATCTGAATTCAATCAAGCGTCAAGCTGCTTGTACGGTTGTGATGCTTCCACAGATTGGTGCTGCACACGCTCAAGGATGATTGGGCAAGGACGCCTGCGCAAGTGTGCTTGTCTATAACAAGCAGTTACGCGTGTGGCCGGCTTTAGGCAGCGCTGTGCTGCCTCGGCTGCGGTCGGCGAGGCGGCCACGATGACGTAACAGGCAGCAAGCTGGGGCGACTGTGAACAGCAAGTCAGACACGCAGACGCACTGTGCCAAACTCAGGACCTCTCGGAATAACGCAGAATGGTGGGCGAAGTCACTCTACAGGTGGTCTTCACTGGATGAACCATCCAGTCTCGCGGCCGCTTGTAGACCAGCGGCTACCTGATGACGCTATTCGTTGAGGTTGAAGCTGCTCGGCCCCGTAATGGGCTGACGGCTGTTGTGGAGACTGTCTCAGAGTCAGCTGCAGTTGGAACTTCTGGAACAGGCAGGAGTACAAATACAAGTAACATAAAAATATTGGACAGCCGAGATAGCGTGTTGTAATATTTTTGTTTTCAGTTTCTTTCCTCAGTGGAGCCGGCGGTACTGGCCGAACGGTTCTAGGCGCTTCAGTCCGGAACCGCGCGACCGCTACGGTCGCAGGTTGGGTACTCTAATTCCTACTAAGTTGGGAGAATTGCGGAATTGAGAATGTTTAGGTTAATTCTACATGTCCCATAAGGATACAGAATGATAAATGTGTATTTATGTCACTAGCTGATCGTCTGGAGATTAGGAGAAAAAGTTGAAGTTTTACAGGAACAATTTCAGGAACCATTTGCAACTGATGCTCAACGTGAAATCATCTAAGAGAACTTTGTGTACCCACTGAAAAGGGAAACCGTATATGAGATGGATTCAAAGATATGGTAGTAAAAGGAATATTACTCAATATACCGCAAAGGCACATACATTTGACATATAATACAGGCTGGAGACACATAAGGGAAAGAAAATAGGAAATGAATGGGGCATTTGTCATTATCAACATCATTAAGTGGTATACTCTCGGGGCAGACTTTTCTGTGCGAGCACATCTATATCACTAAACGGCTAAACCGGCTCATGGCTCCCAGTTTCAAGTGCAGGTTGCCTACCTAACGTCTTCCAGGGGCAAAAAACTGGTTTTCAATAGTTTGCTTTATTATTGGCCGAATTTAAAACGCTATAACAATCTACTTATTAGGAGGAATAATGTTACGTTTAAGGTTCAAAACAAGGCCAGTATTACCGTAAGAAATAACCCTGGGTTGCGGTGTTGGGCAGCGGTAGAGTGGGTGGACTGCTGTGGCCTGTTGTGGGGTTGTGAACCACTGAGGGCTACTGTGGGACGAAGCCTCTCCATCGTTTCTAGGTCCCCAGTTCAATACACAAGGCAATTACCATTAGGAACTGTGTAATGTGCTTGATGCAGCGACAATACGCGCAATTACACTGACAGAAAAAATATCACAAGACGAAGAAGACGTTGTGCGATGTACACGGATGTTCGTACATCTGTAGGATAATATCTATTCAAATTTCGCGCCATAAGAGTGGCGCAAATCAGGTCTGCTTTAAATGCGCGCTGCAACGGTCGTGAGCGATAGTTACGTTTGAGATTGGACGAGATGAGTCCGCAGAGCCTGTAAGGCGACAAATACGAAATTATAAGCACCTCACTGAGTTTGAACGAAGTCGTGTAATAGGACTACGAAAAGGTGGATATGCGATACTGCAGGAAGACTTGCCAGGAATGAAGCCACTGTTCCTAACTGCTGGTAGAAGCGGTCAACAGAATGTGCGGACGGGTGCGTGGCATTACCGAGAGAGAAGAGCATCGTGTTTGGCATATGGCTCTGGCGCATCGTACGGCATCTACAGTAGCAATCTGAACAGCAGTTGGCACCACAGTGACATAACGAACTGTTACAAATATGCCGCTTCAAGGACAGCTGCGAGCCAGACGCCCTGTAGCGTAGATTCCACTGACCGCAAACCACCGTCATTTGTGACTTACGTGGTGTCAAGGGAGAGCTCATTGGAGGGCAGGATGGAGGTCTGTCATGTTTTCTGATGAAAGCTGGATCTGCCTCGGTGATAGTGATGGCCGTGTTAGGAGGAGGCAATTTGAGTTCCTGGTAGACACACCGGACCTACACCTGGATCTTTAGTCTTGAGTGCGATTTCGTACAATAGGAGCACACTTGTATTTGACCCACACACCCTTAATGCAAATTTGTGCGCCAATCTGGTGATTCGACCTGCTGTGCTGCCATTCACGAACAGCATTCCAGGAGGTGTTTTCCAACAGGATAACGCTCGCTCACAATCGACTGTTGTAACCCAACGTGGTCAACAGAGTGTCGATATGTTGCCTTGTCCTGCTCGATCAGCAGATCTGCCGAGAACTGAGCATGCATGGGATATCATCGCACGACATCATCCACAAACAGCGTTAACTGTCCCTCTATTGACCGACTAAGAGCAACAGATATGGAACTCCATCCCACAAACTGATATCCACCGGCCGCAGTGACAGTGATTCTAGGCGCTTAAGTCCGAAACCACGCAGCTGCCTCTGGCATGGATGTGTGTGATGTCCTTAGGTTGGTTAGGTTTAAGTAGTTCTAAGTCTAGGGGACTAGGGGACTGATGACTTCAAACGTTAAGTCCCATAGTGCTTAGAGCCATTTGAACCATTTGAAACTGACATCCGGCACCTGTAATACACAGAGCATGCACGTTTGCATGCTGGCATGAAACAATTTGGCGTTTACACTGGCTATTAATGTAACAGTATTTCACATTTCCAATGATTTACCTCGCACTTACATTAACCTGTGATCTTGTAATTTTAATCACTCAAATTTGTTACCTAAACAAATTTATTCACGAAATTTCATTACTATAACTTAATTTTGTTTTTGGTGTTACAAGTTTTTCCCGTCAGTGTACTTAGACCATATTCATCCAATATTTGAGAATGAGAGCACCCAGTGACTTGCAATAGGTTTTACATATGATATCAAATCTTTACGGAAAGTTTGCTCGCTGACACTGGCTATAAAATGATGAAAGGAAAAAAGCTTTTCGCATACCTATATATATATATATATATATATATATATATATATATATATATATATATATATATAACACCAATGTGTGAGTGTGTACGTATGTTTGTTCCACATATTCTCCTAAACAACTGGTCGAGTTTAAACACTGCTTACTTTTTGCAAAGAAGTACTTTGAGATAAGGAGTATCTAGCTCCCAATGGAGTGACAGTGGAGGTGAATAGAGCTATAGTTCCCGACACCTAGACTCCCCTCTTTGACTGGCACGTTGTACAGGTAGTATCAGAATGCATTTCAAGGGGTGTACGTGCAGATGGACACAGCTGAGCTCACGTAGGGGGCTAAAGGAGATGGACAGTGAGAGGGGGGAAGGACGAGATGGACAGAGAAAGGTGAAGAAGGAGATGGACTAATTCTGGGAGTCGTTCGTAGACAAAGGGGAGGAGCAGATGGGCAGGCAGAGTGGGATGAGCAGGAGATGCCCAAATAAAGTGCACGCGCATTTGTGTGTGTGTGTGTGTGTGTGTGTGTGTGTGTGTGTGTGCGTGCGTGCGCTCCACTCCATGATCAGCCGCAGGATCATCCTCTGCCACATAGCGTCATGCAGATATGATATAGAGGGGCATAACTGATCACATTTAACAACAACTTATTTTTTGGAAAGAATTGCTTTGTGGTTAAGAAGTATCTGCCCTGTAGCTGCAATAGGTGTGACAATGGGAGTAAAAAGGTCTGGCAATCCCGGACATCTAGGATCCCCTTCATGACTGATGTGTTGTGCAAGTAATATCAGAATGCTTTCCAATGAGTATACGAGCAGATGGGCACGGCAGAGACAGGGTTAGGAGGAGATGGATAGTGAGAGGGAGGATGAGATGCACAGAGAAAGGGGATGAAGGAGATGGACTGATTGTGGGAGATGGTCATAGACAAATGGGCAGACAGAGGGGGGGGGGCAAGCAGGAAAGCAGGAGATGGAGAAATAGAGGTGGAATCGTGAGATGGACAGAGAGAGGAGAGAAGAGAAGGTCGACAGATAGTGGAGGTGACAGACAGAGATGGTCAATAGGAGGATGTGGACAGAGGGGGGGGGGGGGGGGGGTTGGAGATTAGCAGACAGTGTAAGAAAGCAGAGATAGGCAGAGTGGGGGAGTGGGGAGAGTGGGGAGGGGGTTGGCCTGAGAGACTGGGGAGGAGATTTGCAGGTAGTATGGAGAAGGAAATGGGCATAGAGAGAGGGAAGGTGTATGCAGACAGAGCGAAGGAGGAGATGGACAGAGTGTAGGAGGAGATCGACAGAGAGAGAGGAGAAGAGGGACAGAGAGAAGAGGATGGGGGAGATGGATAGAGTGAGAGAAGAAGATAAACAGAGGAAGGAGGAGGTGATGCACAGGAGGAGGAGGAGGAGTAGGAGGTGGAAAGAAATAGGAAGAGGAGAAGACGAACAGAGGGACAAGGGAAGAAGGAAATAGAAAGAGAAAGAGAGGAGTATGAGATAGAAATAGAGAGGGAGATAGGTGATTTACGTGTGCTGTACACATACATGAGGGAAGCCAGGGGTATTGGCTAGTATTATATTAGTGTAGTTCATCTGAATAATATTTTTCAATAATGCTTTATTTTTATTAAAACTATTTATAAAATTTGTAAATATAAAAAATGTGTATAGATATGTCAGGTTCACAGATTCACAAGGATAGGGTTCTGTATTGTGAACAAATACTGCACCAACTTTTATCTTGCTGGCTATGCTAAAACTCACAGAAAGCTTTCCTCTTTCTATAAAAAAAAATCCCATTCCTCGTCTTATAGGTAGACATGGACAGATAAATTCACGTTGCCTGCCGCCGCGGAAACGGAGCGGAAGCGGGCGCGCGGTCGGGGGAACCCCCGGGCAGTTTGCGGGCGTCGCTCATTGGCTGGTGGCGGCGCGGCGGTACGCCTATTGGCGGTGCCGGGTCCGTTCATTCCTCGCCTCATTTAATCTGCGCTAATGGATGCGCGCCGCGTAAAACTCGCCGCCTGTTCCTGGTGCAGCGGTTTGCATTAGCCAGAGCGGCGAGCAGCGAGCAGCGGTCCTCTCGAGACTTAAATTACCTAACATGATTTTCAGGCGAGGCCCCCCTAATTACATTTTTTAGATCTTAATTAGCGGAGACGAACGTGGACTCTGAAGTTAAGTTCGGCTCCCGCAACACGGCCAATCAAAGTTTCTCAGCTGAGGGAGAAGACTTCTGCCGAAATTATAATGGACTGTCATCTGGCGTCTGGAACGCGTCTACGAGATTTAAGAGCTCCGTCAGTTCCGTGGAAGTTTGTACATCTGCTGTACAGCTTTGCATTCGCGAAGAGATAATATTCCATTTCGTAGTTTCGATTTCCCCTGACATTTACTTCTTGTAGGTTGATTAACTGGAACCAAACAAGCGCACTTAACTAGACAGATCTAAAACTTTTTGTGCACAACGTCTCTCTCTATTCTTTGTAACGAGCTATTTACTGATTCAATAATTTTTTCATAATGTGGGACCACAGTCATATTTCTTTAAACTCAGTACCGCCATTAGACTGTTTTTATTTCCAGTGTTACATTTACACATCATGATTTCGGCTTCAAAGTGCCATTATCAAGTGTTTTAATGTTATACAGTGCCTAAAGTGGCGTACTGCTGCATTCAAAATACACTATTAGACACTATTTTAAATGCGACAGTCTAGTGGATGTACGGAGTTTAAAGAAATTTACTGATTCATTTTTGTATCTTTCTGACTTAAACACCCCAAAAACATTAATAGGTTCCTCACTGTAGACATATCAGTTCGGTGGATATAGGATCGATTTGTAATATCTACTACAGTTAAAAGTTTATTTGGTAGGTATACTTAAAATTGATAGTTAATGAACTCATTTGTAATAAAAACTTACTTTAAAGCAAAGTACACGCAATACACAAGAAAATATAATTCCATGTTTCTCAGTCAATCTATACTAAACATCATGATCGTTTAATGTGCGCATTAGACTGACTAAGCTGATATTCTTGTAGGTCATTTGAAAAACACGTAACTAGGGCGTGCTAGTACCCTCATTTTACTTCGAATGATTCGCTGATATTGTACTCTACGTTAAATTCTAATTAAAACAATCTTAGAACATTATTAACAAAAGCGGTTGGTTTTTTACTGCTTGATATCAGGTCTAAAGATTGGGTAGCGTCGTCAGTTTTTGCTCGTTCCTTTTTCAAAATAGGAAACGGTGCATATTCGCTGAAGTGTAGAATACGTATTTCTTAATGTAACAAAAAGGATAACAATTTCGATGCTTATACATTCAAAATAAAGTTATGCGAGTAAATTGGAAGACCGGAACACGAGCTTTACAAAGCTAAATGCAGGAGGAGGAGTTAAAGGTAAATCGACGTAATGATTGCTGACGTCATTAAGTGTGGATACAAACAGTCGTGTTCGCGCACACATAAATTATTGCATATGGCGATTTTGTAGTGCTTAAACGTCGCGTAATAGGTCGTTTTCATGCCATTTCACGTATGTATCTGATTAGTGAGAAGCTTATTTTGCTCCACAGACAAATTTTTGTTAAAATATTCGAACGTTCGTGGGGGGGGGGGGGGGGGTTCTAAAGGTATCGCAAATAAGCAAGACATTGTCGTCATATCTCCTACATGACTGTCAAAAACACTTCAAAAAACTAACGAGGCACCACTGAGACGAAACGCTGCAGCGCTATGAACGCAAAGAGTTTGCGGTTGCCTTAGGAAGCGGCACTACTATCACTTCTCGATGTGTGTGCGTCCTCAACTCAAATGCAGAAATAGAATTCGTAGGTACGTGAGCACTCCAACTGCAAGTTAGAATTCGTTTGTGAGATATACTTAGTCCATAAACATTACAATTAAGCAATGAGATATGGCACTTCACCACATCGCGTCATTTGACGTTATTGTTTGTCTGGAAGATTTCGCACACACCCTCAAAATCTCACGCCCTTTGGTAGTAAGTGTTTGTACTGCTGTGACACAGACCGAGTGAAGTTGTAAAGTGTAGAATCAAGTACAGGACAGCTCATTTGATATCATAAGACCAATGACGTTGTGCAAGAACATGTTGATGATGATACTGTTAATGGACCCTTTAACACCTTTCCACGAACACGAAACGAAATCTCAAAAACGTGATGGTGTGCATCGTTATTTCGAATACCTCCAAACTTTTGGAGATAGGAAAGAAAAACAAAAAAAAAACATTTTGTCACAAATATTTCTAACTAGAAATCCCGTTTCCACGATCATGTAAATTGGATGATGTTACAGTACGCTTCTGGGAATATACTGAATCCTATGGCGGCTAAGCTAATAATAACTATCTTTAATTTTATGTGCATATTATGACGTAATCAAGCCTAATGCACATTAAGAAACCTTCGATATTAGTGGTATCGATCACTTCATTAATAATAAATACTAACTTCATACAAATCGATTTGTATATAAACGATATTCTTTATGGTACTGCTTTCATGAGTACAATAATTCTAAAGTTTATTAACAAGAAACTTTATTATGAAAATTTTGCAAAGTTATTTACTACAATATTTTCATTAATTCTGTAATATTTACGTAAGAATATGTGTAAAGTCAAATTAAATATTTATGTAACCAGCAATGTAAATAATCAGATCTTTTGCCTGCAGGTGTAATCTGTCTTCCTTGGCAAGAAGAGTCGTTGTAGAACTGTGTCTTGCTGCGTTTGCTGTAAGAGGCAGATATGTTTTTGCAGTTGTAGTGAGAAATTTTAAATTTTTTGCCCATGCGAGCAGATAAAAATTGTATTACTCTGGAAGTCGATTGATTATTGAGGAACAGTTTGAGTATTTGAAAATACAGGAGAGAAAATGCACTTTTCTTATTTAGTAGTAAAAGTCGCTCATTAACTATTACGATTTTGGAAAGTTTCAGCGTTCTTCGTACAGGAAAAGCCGAGACAACAGTCATACCCCGAAGAAGACAACGCAACTAGCGAAGTACCAGATTTAAAATTTATTTATTTGGGTAGCACTACTTTTAAAATTACCCAAAGTGACGAATGTCAGTTTGATGTTTCAGTGAAGGGTTGGCCTTAATAAAAGTGGAATTGCACAATACTTTCTGCAGCCACCATCTACAGTCAATTATTTTCCCCAGTGCATCACCAGATATTAGGTGTGCGTGTACCTCAAAGTTACGTTCCCGCGATTACTTATCGCCTGCAGCAGCTGCCTGATCGTGTAGCCAAAAGTAAAAACTTAAAAATTTTATGCGAAAATTCTTAAAGTTGTTTAAATAAAGCATACTTTAGTAATATTCTACATCTTTATTGTTTATGGCTGCATATTTATTTCTCAACATAGCCACCCTGGCGACGAACACATTTCTCACAACGAGAGACCAGTTTGTTGACACCGTTACTGTTGAGTTTTTGACTTAGTTGACGGACTCACAGCCACATCCCTGCTAGCACCGCTTCTTACTATCACAGTGAAGTCCTGGAAGGTGTTCTTTTAGTCATGGAGACAGATTAAAATTGAATGGGGCCAAATCGGGACTGTATGGAGGATGATTAATGAAACTGAACCCAAGGCATCGGATTGTTGCAGACGTCACAGTGCTCCTTGTGGTCTGAAGGAGATGGCGCTCCATGTGTGGACGAATTCTTCGAATTCGAAACTAATTACAGCACGCTGTTTCTCAAGCTACGGTATAGTTAGGTGTGACACATACAATTCGGAACCCTATAGGGGCATAGGGCTACAAATATGAAGAATAAAGAAGTAGAATGTTAATTAAGTATGTTTCATTTAAAAATCTTTAAGAGTTATCACAGAGAAAATTCGGAGGCAATACTTCTCAGGACGCCATCGTAATCCATTTCAAAGGGCCGGTAGTAGATTCCATCCAGTTCACCCGACATTATAGAAAAGTCGTAGCGTTCAGTGTCGTTTATGGCTGGGACAAAATAATAATGATTAGATGCACTGTCACGGTGTTTAAGGATACGTACTGTGGAGAAACTTAGTTTGATGTTCAACGAGTGCCATTCTTGACATACTCCGACTCGTTTTTAGATACTGTTGACTTAACTGTCCCAGTGTCAGATAGCTCGTTACATTAGGTTTTTTAAGGCCCTGTTGCACGTCAACTGGTAACCTTCATATATGATAAAAATAAATTAAGTATTCAATGACGGGATCACCAGTAGCCTTTGCTGCCAAAAAACGAAAGAAGTAAGTTTTACTGCTCTTCACGTCTATCTCGGAGTCTATGTCAACCTTCGTATCATACAGTTTCAACGAGCAAAAGTTAAAAGTTATGATAACACTTTCGCACCGTAAGGCAGGTAAACATTCATCGACATTCAACTGAAATATTTTTTTTACCATGTACTGACCAAAAAAACAGCTTAGAACTACTATAACTAAGAATGTTATCCCGATCAACTAGAATTTATTGTGAACATAATGATGACTAATCGAAACTCGTAACAAATGAAAAATATTTACCATCGAAGACTGATAGTTTGCACAAAGCCAATAAGTGATCAGAGAGAGGCTCGAAAATGAGAAGGCGGCAGTCGACGTAAAGGTTCGTTCGCATGGGCCACAAGAATTTCATAATGCCGGCAATAAAACCCTCCAAAAATGCCAGCTACAAGAATTGCAACCACATGTTCTACATCGTTACTGGCCGCTGCTACCCGGCAATGATCGTCGCAACACATTTCCGGGCTAGAAGTGTTTGCACGGGTGATGTATGATATTGTTGCGATAAGAACGAAAGTGAGCCAGAAGGAATAAGTGCTGTTACCCTCCATTCCACAAGGAAAAGCGATGGCAAGAATAAGAGAAAATGCGCTTTCTGGATTTTTCAGTTTCAAGTAAGCAAACTGCTTCCAAAACTTTAACTTGTGAACCTCGTCCAGAATGTCGAAATATATATATGAATATATCCTAAAAGCTGCGTATCTGAGAACTGCTAAGACGAATACAAAAACGAAAATCTGTACACCAGTTTAGAACCAAACTGGAGATCACCCTTCGGTTTTTGGCTATCGATGATTCATACAGATGTGTATCGTACCTCTACGGAGTGCACTTGTGTTCGATATGCTTCTTGGTGCCACATTTTTGCAACGCCTTGACAGATGAACTATGGGAATTCATTAAGATTATTTGAAAAACTATCGAATGTTTATGTTAATATTTTATAGTGGTTCCTCAGTACAGTGAGAGAACTGTGAACTTTATAAATGCAATACATCGATGACTAAACTTACGGGGCGTGAAAAGGAAAGACCGTAATGAAAAAAACAGCATGTTGCTGCCCATGGACACAGAAACACGCCAGATGGAGATTTAAAAAAATAATGAAGTCTTAAGTACCTGTGTAGAATACAATTATGCACCATTGCCGGAGATCTTCTTCTTCTGCGACTGTAGCAGAGCTAACGTCCTTTTTCGGATTGCGATCTGTGTACTGTAGACAGTGTGCCCCTCCTATGAGTCGTCAGTCTCATTTTCCCCTGATGTTTCGCCAGATATATGAAGTTTACTTTTTTAATGTGTAGCTGAGTCAGCCCAAACGAATACTGTTTATTCTTTCGTACGACTCCCAGTGTCCTCTGAGAGCGTCGTTTTGTTTCCCGTTACAAAGCGATTTTTAAAAGCGGAATTTTATGTGCCTGTTTGATGCTGCGGTCGCAAATTAGTCTAGTGCGATATTTGTGATAACCATCTGTACTAACATGGACCGTAGAACAAGAATAACCACCACTCCAGCATCGATAGCACCCCCCTCCCTTCCCCCTAGTCCGTGCTGACTGCTACCGCCATGAAGCAACGCCTCTCAGTCCCTGCTGGATTATCAGCTATCCTTCGTGTTATGCTGTCCCTGGTGACACACATCGATATAACGAATATCGGATTAGACTAATTTGCAACCGTTACATCGATTGGCTACGTAAAATTCCGCTTTAAAAATCCCTTGCAACGGGAAACAAATAACGCTCTTCGTCGTCACTGGAAGTGGCTCTGAGCACTATGGGACTAAGCTTCTGAGGTCATCAATCCCCTAGAACTTAGAACTACTTAAACCTAACTAACCTAAGGACATCACACATCCATGCCCGAGGCAGGATTCGAACCTGCGACCGTAGCAGCTGCGTGGTTCCGGACTGAAGCGCCTAGAACCGCTCGGCCACCGCGGTCGGATTGAATAGATTTATCGAGGTAAGATATTTAAGTGATTAATATTGCAAGATCACAGGTTAATGTAAGCGCCAGATAAGTCATTGCAAATGTGAAATGCAGGTACATTAATAATCGGTGTAATCGCTAAAATATCGAAGGCAAACGTACAATCATCGTGTTGTATAGATGCCGGATGTCGGTTTTTGGAATGGAGTTCCATGCCTGTTAAACTTGTTCGATCAATCCATAGGTGGCTGTGCTGTTTGTCGTCCGATGATATTCCATATGTGTTCGATTGGAGAAAGATCTGGCGATCGAACAGGCCAAGACAATAGGTCAGCACTCTGAAAAACATCTTAGATTACAACAGCATTATGTGGACGAGCATTATCCTGTTGAAAAACATCCTCTTGGATGCAGTCACGACTAACATCGCAGCAGGTGGAATCACTACTGACGCACCATTTTGCATGCAAGGTGCATGGGATAACGACGAGAGTACTCCTGCTGTCAAATGAAATCGCACCCCAGACCATAACGCATGGTGTAAATCCAGTGTGTCCAGCACGCAGACAGGTTGGTTTCAGGTCCTCAACTGGCCTCCTCCTAATACACGGCCATCACTGGTACCGAGGCAGAGCTAGCTTTCATCAGAAAACACATCCTCATCCGCCGTCCAATGAACTCTCGATTGATACCACTGAAGTCGCCGACGGTGGTGGTTTGGGGTCAGTGAAACGCACGCTACAGGGCGTCTGGCTTGGCGGTGTCCGATTTGTAACGGTTCGTTGTGTCACTGCGGGGCCAGCTACTGCTCAAACTGCTGCTGCAGATGCAATACGATGCGGCAGAGCCACACGCTGAACTCAGTGGTCTTCCCTCTCGGAAGTGCCACGTGGCCGTCCCCACCCCGGTTTTCTTCCGACCGTACATTCCTGTGGCCACCTCTGCCAGAAATCAATTACAGTGGCCACATTCCTGCCAAGTCCTTTATCACTATCACACAAGGAACATCCAGTTTTAGTATCCATGTTACACGACCTCGTTCGAACACAGCAATCGATGGTAATGGCGTCTTTGTCGCCTTAGAGGTATTCTTGATTGACATCAACTCACCATGTCTGGTCTCAGAGGTAGCTAACACGCACGACCGTTACTGCATGTATTCAAAGAAAACCTGGTTTGTATCCTCATAGTGGAACAACTGGCGCCATTCTTATGCGACTGACGGGAAATACGGGCAGACACCATCTTTCATACGTATAAACATGCCTACCAACGTTCGTTTATGTCGCACAAATCCTTCTTCATGCTGCGATTTTTTTTCCGTCGGTGTAGGGCCGTCATGGAGGGATAGTTTAATTATAACGACCCTGTATGGCCAGCGCAGATGCAGCTTAATGTGGCTGCGACCAAACTAGCATTCGCGCTGGGGTGTTTGCGCGCCGCGCCGCGCTGCGCTGGGTTGTGGTGCCCGCCTGCTGCGATCGCCCGGGGCTCGTAAACAGGGCGCCGCGTGCTAGGCAACCGGCAGGGCCCATGGGAGTGGAGGGTAGCAGCTCGCGGTGTCTGCAGAATACTGACAAGTGGCGCAGGGGCGGGCCCCGGGGACAGGCGGAGCTGTGCCTCTGCCCGCAGCGCTTACTGCTTACAGCTGACGAAAGCAATGTAATGTGATTCATGGTAAAATCTTCTAGGCTATTTGAGCACGTCACGTTCCTCTTTAGTTTCTTCTTTCACCGTCGACGTTTCGATCTCTGAGCTGGAATCATCTTCAGGAGCTTCTTGTGTCTTCGGTTAGCTAAACACAAAGACCAGTGTCTAACAACCCTACCACAACAAAGATCAAAATTTAATAATTATTGTGGTGTTGCTCACGTTGCTAAATACTGCATTTTCGGGCAACAACAAAGATATTATGTGGCAGGTGTCATTAGGGCACAGTTAATAAAGTCATTTCATGTAATAATAAATAAACTAGGCACTCATCTTTTCGTGTTTCCCACGCTGGTCTCGTTGTAAAATCATGGCTCAATCGTCGAAAATCTAGGTGATGATGATTCCAAGCTCGGATGCAAAGAGGCCTAGGTTTTATAATGCGATATTCAAAAGTTTTGTAGATGCGCTTCACAAACCATTCCTGAAGATTACACTTTTGCAGGACAATGGTGATGTAAAAAAGTAATCAGCGCTCCGAATTCAAGTTACACTTCTTTTTTATTGCTTTTATTGCAATGGCACGTAACACACAAAACATCACTTCAAAATACAAAACATACTTGAAAACATCTTCCTCACATTTTGTAAGCTAACTACAATATGCGTCTTTCCAACATGACGTCCAAGACTTTACTTTTCAGTCTCTAACTCTCTAACTACCGCTTACGCGCCCAAAAATCAGGGTTAGAAGTACGTCAAAGATCATAGTAACAAAAGAAAGAATACACGTAAGAATAATATCATTGCAATACAAACAAATCGATGTATCAAAATACCTCTACATTACTGAAATCAAATCTGAATGTTGTCTCAGAAATATGTCAACTACTTTACAGAAACACAGGAGAATATTGCTGGTATCGAAAGATTCAGATGAGCTGCCGTAGTGGTTACGTAATTCAAGTACCATTACAAGTGCCACGCTTACTTCGGAAAGGGATTTTTCCAGCGCTTATTCAGCAGAATTCGGTTTATTGGGTGAAGTTTTTCCGGGTACTATTGCTTAGTCAAGACCATACTATTTGGGAGATGGATGGATTTCAGTAGAAGAACTTGTATTGATTGCCTTGCTGATGACACTTCATCCTCAGTGAAGGTGGACAAGACTTACAGGATCTGTTGAATGGGATGAACAGCTGCAAGATCCCTTCGCTTCCAAACTGATACCGTTATTACTCAGCTTAGCCGCGAGTCCGTAGATGGTGGTGTATGTGACGTACAGTATAACTGGTCAGCATTTCCACCCGGAATTTGCGAGTGTAAGTCAGACCATCCTCGATCCGCTTTGGTGGGTCGAGTCGTCGGATTTCCTCCTACCTGTGCGCGGTGCAGCTCTCGTAATTGTGATCCCGTGCAGATTCTTCATTGGCGCATTTGATGTCTCTGTCGGTGGAAGCTAATTATCTGAAATTGCTGTCGATCAACTTTGGGGTATCTATTTACTCGAAATTAACATTCAGAATGCCGTAATATCACTTTTATTCCTATTAGATCAATAATGAAACACTCACGTCACAAACTACTCGTAACCGAGAGCATGGCTACCATCGAACAAGACAGGAAGAGCTCTTAACGCCGACTTTGGCGCGCAGTCCGTATCTCTTACTAGTTTCGTCACAGTTCGTGGATTTCCGATCAAGTTCGTACTTACTAAGATATGCATTTGTTAATGAACGGGTGTGGATTTTAACGAGGCAGAATTATGATAAATACTTTTAAACATCCAGTGGCTCCTCCTAGTATTCTTCATGTTGCCATAAATTACTTTAATTATTAAATATAAATAAACAAAATCGGTGAGTTTGGCGCCAAGATGGCGGTACTTCCCGTCATGTATATTTCCCAGGCTGACGCTTGTTGCTACGGTCCAGCGTCGAGCCCCACCCCACTACGCGCGCCATATGGTCGCTTCGTCACCTAGCCAGCCGGCGTGGGAAATGCTCTCCGACTGATGGCCGGCTACGGACTACAGCACTTCCTAACTATCGTGAACATATCAATAAGAGACAATAATTTATTAAAACTGGTAAAAATGTCTTCCTCACGTAAGAAGCACCTTACAGTCTAACGAGTACAGAATACAGAGTAAATCGAGAAAGACGAAAGTAATGACAGCAGGAATGTGAATAGCAAGACTTAATTGGTGACCACAAAGTTGACGAAGTTAGGGACCTCTGATACCGAGGCAGCAAAGGAACCCATGATGGACGAACCAAGAAGAATATAAAAAGAAGACTACCACAACTAAGGAGGGCATTCCTGGCCAAAAGAAGTTTATTAGTATCAAACATAAGCCTTAAGTGAAGAATACGTTTCTGAGAATGTACGTTTGGAGGACATCATTGTATGATAGTGAAACATAGACTGTGGAATAATTGGAACAGAAGAGAATCGAAGCGTTAGAGATGTGGTAGTGCAGAAGAATATTGACAATTACCTGGACTGGTGATATAAGGGATGTCCTTCACACAATCGGCAAGGAAAGGAACATCCGAAAAGCACTCACAAGGAGAAGGGACAGGATGACAGGACACATGTTAAGAAAGATGGAGCTCTAGAAGGCAAAAAGTGTAGAGAAAGGCAGACATAGTGTGGTGCGCGTACTGTAAGACCTTCAGTACACACACCATCAGATTATTTGACTTGTCACTCTAACGAAGTAGAGTCAGCAATATGTCTCGTGGTCTTATCGTGGCGTGTTTATCTTCTGCCATTAGGTCAGATGATAGAAATGCCACTTCCACGCTTAGAGTAGCAGATTGACAGTATCCAACTTTAAACAGAACTTGATTAATTTTCACACACATTTATTAAAATAATAACAAGCATAAAAATTACTTAACTTGGTTCTGGATGCTATTCACAATTGACAGTCTGAAGTTCCCTTGGTTAATCTTATTCTCACATATATCTCTGATACTTGAAAAAGTGTCTATACATTTTTCTTCATGGCTATGTACAGGAATACGGTAATCTTATTGGGCGCAGACTTTAACTTGACTATAGACTGGTATAGACAAATGTAGAACTTGTACAGACTGTTGCAGACAAATAAATGCATGCTGACTAATTGGAGGTCTGTACACTCGTTATAATACCTCGCGCGTTCATGTATCACTGCGCGAGTGTGATCCACGAGGAGTAAAGGTTCTACGTAAGCAGCAATCTCATTGGCTGCGTTACATATTAATACGCGGATCGGCGGAAGCAGAATTTGGTCCGTCTCTATGGCAGCGCCATCTCGTAGTGCGGAGACAGACGAGCGCTGCGCCTGCGCTGTTGTGCTTAGTGGGGTGTGCTCTAGTGGGAAAGTTGTGTACGCGCTGACTACGCGGAACTATGTACACAACACATAGAATACACCCATCAAATAATTGAGGACATTGTGTACAAGAGCTTGTCTGAGATAAAGGCGTTGACACAGGAGAGGAATTCGCGGCGCGCCGTACAAACCAATCAGAAGACTGGTGACTCGAAAAAAAATGGAGGCATACAGTCCGTCATTTCTCCCCTCTTTTATAGCTGACCTGGAATAAAGCGTGTAATACTGTTACGTAATACTCCACGCCGTGGAACGTACTATGTTTGCGTAGTATGCATGTGTAGGACGTACATAGATGCAGGTGTGTCAAAAGACGTAAAAATTCTCTAAGCGTAGAAAACTGGGCTGTAGTAGCATCGGAGGAGAAAGAGGACAAGAGCTTCGCGCAAGCAATCCAATATAGGCGCCTGTCTCTCTCTTTTACGGAACCCTTTGTACGAGCAGAAAATACCAAGAACTGACGTAAAATGGGGAGCGGCATTATCCCGTTGGCCCGGTATTTCGCATGACCCCGGTTCTCTGCACGGCAGCCGCCCGCATTAAGGGTGCTCCGAGGACAAAGCGAATCGGGAAACCCGTCGCTCGGGCATTCCGTTTTACGAGCAAGTCCCCCAGGGCAGCACATTTCTCCCCCAGTGCGCACCTGTCTCCACCCCTGCCCACCACCCCAATCCACCCCCAAACCCTCCTCCATCCTGTAGACAAGCCGCATCGCACTTCCTCCAAGCGCCTCGCATTGTTCTGTCCGCTGCCTTCAACTACGGCTTAGCTCTCACTTTTCTATAGCTGAGCAGTTCAGCTATTCGTTCCCATGAATGGTAGGAGGAGAAGTAGGGTTGACATGCACAGTACTCAGTACGGTAGTATAACTTGTAGTACCACACTTAATAGGGCTGGCGGAATTTGTGAAATAACGAATAATAGGGCTAAATAAATCGTGGTAAGCCTTTTTACATCAACATCTACATTTTGTGGTATCACATATCAGAACCGCCTTGCGGGCGTCTTTAAGTTTGCAATGGACTTGCAAGTTTCTGCCATACGCTGACTGTGGGCGTGCGGAACCAAGGAGACCCAATGATGCTTCCCCACTGAGCCACGCTTCCAGTGGCTCTGGACTACGAGCGCGCTCTGCTGCTGCGACATAGGACAGATGGCGGCAGTGACACGATCCACATGCATCTGGAGCCTCTTCGCTGCGACACTATCATTCGTGCTTAGTACAGCAGGCCTCTTCCTTGTTGATATTGCGATAGATGGACTCTGTTTCTTGCTGCATTGTTTGTAATGAGTTTCTGTATTCTTGGAGAAACAAAAGTTAAGTAAATCTTCTGTTTACTGTGCTAACTCGTTCGCTAATCATTTCCGTTGTTGTCCAACTTTCCTACGACAGTTGCAACGTCAGTCTGTAGCTCACCTCTCTATACCATTGTGTATGAAGTCATACGTAAGACATCTATATTCCAGAAGCCACTTTACAGTTTGTGGTGGAGGGTACTTTGTGTACGACTGTCGTGTCAGTTCCTTTTTTTTTTTTTTTTTTTTTCGCGGCAAGAATGACTGCTTGTAAGTCGCCATGTGACCAAGAGAACGCGAATCTCTCTAGTTACGATTATATCTTAATAGTCGTTACACGAGATACACATAGGAGGAAGCAATATATTGAAACTTCCTGGCAGATTAAAACCGTGTGGCGAACCGAGACTCGAACTCGGGTTTTAATCTGCCAGGAAGTCTCATATCAGCGCACACTCCGCTGCAGAGTGAAAATCTTATTCTGGAAGCAATATATTGGTCGTCGCTTCTAGGTACCTACACTCTCAGAACTTTAACAGTAAACCTCACACTGGTGTAGAGCGCCTCTCTTGCAGCATCTGCCGCTAGAGTTGGCTGAGCGTCTCCGTGATGCTTTCGCACGTAGTAAACGACCTGTAACTAAATGTGCTGATCTTCTTTGGGTATTCTCTATTTTCTCTATCAATCCTATCTGGTGCTGATACCAGGCTGGCAAGTAATATTTAAGAATTGATGGAACAAGGGTTTTATAAGTTTCCTCCCTTCTGGGTGTACTACACTTCTGTGGACTATTCCAATGAATGCCATCCTTGCTTCTGCCTTACCTGCGATTAGTTTTATGCGGTAGTTCCACTTTATATCCCTCCGTACGCATACGCCAAGATATTTTATTGATCTGACTGCTTTCAGTGATTGTCCTGCAATCATTTAATCATAAATAATGGATCTTTTGTCTGTTTGTCCCAATTTGTTACATTTTTTTATGTTGAGAGTCTACTGTCAAGGTCTACACCAAGGATCGATTCTCTACGATTTTCTAGCTTTGTGACTTCTATGTGTACAACAGTATCACCTACGGAAAGCCTCAGTGAACTCAGAATGTTACTGGCCAGTTATAGTCAGGAGGGTAATAGTCCAATAACACGCTCTTCGGGTAGGCCCGACGTTACTTTTACGTCTGAAGGTTCTCTCCATTGAGACTTGCTGTGTTCTGTTTGCTAGAAACTCTGCAGTCAAGTTACACAGCTGTTCTGGTCTTCCTTAAGCTCGTATTTTCAGTGGGCAGAGCGCAACTGTATCGCACGCCTTGTGGACATCAAGGAACACGTCATCTACTTGACCACCAGTATGTACTGCTTCCTGCGTCTCGTGGACAAACACAGCGAGCTGGGTTTCACTCAGCCGGAGGTTATTCTTTTGTACACTGCAATTTTTCTCTTTTCCTGTTCCAGTCGCGGGGTCTTTTCGCGATACATACTTAGGGGGAAGCAATATACTGGCTAAGCCAGGTGAAGAAAAACTGAAATAAACCAGAAATTTACCACATGTCTCTGTAATCTCATCAGTGTCTGAAATCAACTGAAAAATTTCGCATACACAAGACCGAAAAGAAGAAAATAATTATATGAATAAAAATTAATTTTTAGTAATACGAGTTTTTAAATAGAATTACAAAGTATGAAATAATTTTTCCTAACTCCACACAAATTGCTAACTATGCACTTATACTGTACACAGTACACAGTGCTGTAAAGTATATTCATATCCCTACGTATTTAGCCTTTTCTTAAGAAGTATTCGGGAACTGCAACCTAACCACGAGAAACACGCTCATACCGCAACTTCGGCTCCTCCGTGCTTCACCGTCGGCACTACATTTGATTTCAAGTAAAGTTCTCCAGGAATTCGCAAAACCCAAACACTTCCATCGGATTGCCCCACGGCATAGCGTGATTCTTTGCTCTAAATCACTGTTACGTCATCAACAGTCCAGAGGCGTCTCTCTTTACACCATCTCAACCGTCACTTAGCACGACTGTAGAAATGTATGGCTTGTAATGAGCTGCTCTACTATTGCACCCCATATTTTTGACTCACTGTGAACAGTCACTGGGCTAGCTAGACTAGGTGGTACCCTCTGGAACTCATGGGTGATTCCTTCTGCTGTTTTCAAGAGGTCCATGTCAGTCGGTACATGACGTCTTCCTGGTCTTATTAACTTGTGGTTCTTCCCTCGTAGCACAACTGACAATCACGTCACCATGAGTCGTCTTGGGCAGCTTTAGAAGGACTGGAAAATCTGTGATGGATTTGTTACTTAGGTGAGATTCAATGACCGGTCCACGTTAGAAGTCACTGAGCTGTCCTGGCCGCCGCTTGCTGCTGTTTACTCTTTCCCTACTAACGACTCAATACACCCCGTCTCGTTTTATACTGGCGAGTCGGCCTCGCATAGTAGCTAGTAGTCAGCCGCGCGGGATTAGCCGAGCGGACTTGGGCGCTGCAGTCATGGACTGTGCGGCGGAGGTTCGATTCCTCCCTCGGGCACGGGTGTGTGTGTTTGTCCTTAGGATAATTTAGGTTAAGTAGTGTGTAAGCTTAGGGCCTGATGACCTTAGCAGTTAGGCCACGTAAGATTTCACACACATTTGAACATTTTTGAGCTAGTGGTCAACTCCGCATTACATAGCGATGTCCGAATACTTTCGATCAAATAGTTCCATATCATATGACAATATTACTTACTATAAGAGTGAGTCCTCGATTGTTCGGGACAACGTGTTAAACATCTAGAATGGAATTCCAGAGAATCCATCCCATATCAGACGCCTACCCTCTGTCATTACGCTGTTGTCACAGTGCTGCGCTGAGGCTCACATGAACTTTTGGGACAATATCGATGGAGGCGCTGTTAGTCATTCTGTGTGTGTGTACGGTAGATACTGTTGTCAGATACAGAGGTTCGCTTTACTGGCTCCAAAAAGGAAATCCACTCAAGGTGACAAAAATTACTGGTCGAGAAATAATCACCAAACTAGAACTAATACGAGGGGTGGAACTTTAATAGTGGCAACTATGTATTTACAACTCGTACAAAATAGATACGTGTTTCAAAGTTTTACTCGCCTTCAAAGTAGTCACCAGCATTGTGTATAACCCGTTTACAGCGATGTGGGAGACGTAGGATACGCTTAGCAGTGCCAGTTGTGTTGACGGTTCGAGCAGCGCGGTCTATTGCCGGACGAATTTGTAACAGTTCTGAAGCGAATGCTGTGAAGTGTTTCCTTCAGTTTAGAAATCGAGTTGAACTCACGAGGGCTTAAGTCAGGGGAGTGCAGTAGGTGGTATAGCACTTAGCAGCCCCATCAGTCAAACAAATCAATCACAGCTTGCACTATACGTGCTTGAGCATTTTCCTGCAAAATGATGGTCAGGTCCTGCAGAAAGTGGCATCACTTCTGTCTCTAAACTGCTCGTGGGTTATGTTCCAAAAATGAACAGCATAGAAGTCATGACACTTTCTACAGGACCTGGCCATCATTTTGCAGGAAAATGCTCAAGCACGTATAGTTCAAGCTGTTACTGATTTATTCGAATGATGGGGCTGCTAAGTGCTATACCACCTACTGCACTCCCCTGACTTACGCCCTCATGAGTTCACCTCGATTTCTAAACTGAAGGAAACATTTCACGGCATTCGCTTCAGAACTGCTACAGATTCGTCGGGCAATAGACCGCGCCTCCCGAACTGCCAACACAGCTGGCACTGCTAAGAGTATCCTCCGACTTCCACCTTGCTGCCAACCGGTTATACACAATGTTGATGACTACTTTGAACGTCAGTAAAACTTTGAAACACGTATCTATTTTGTACGAGCTGTAAATAAATAGTTTCCACAATTAAAGTTCCAACCCTCGTATTATGGAAAGTGCATAAGTAGCAAAGAGACTACGACAAACACAACAGACATATTTCCGTACTTCAAGCAGAGATTGCTTATGAGCCATCTAGAGTCATGATTCACTGCCTGACACGTCATGAGCAATACTCTGAACATTTACGTAAGTGAAGAAATGACTGACAGTATGTGTGTTGTGAGGCGGTTGGTACAACGGACCATATCTTACTAGAGTGCTCTGCTTACTAAGATTTTCGGACTAACATAACAGCTACTTGAACAGTAAGTGACACTGTTACAGGCAAAGACAAATGGCATATTGTGAACGAAACACCATGTAAGGTATCCTGGAGGGAACTGGGACATAATTCGAAAGGAAAGGCACTATAAGAGGAGACCCAATTGCACATCATAGTGCTGAAGTGCACCAGATAAGACCGAGGATTCAACGGCGCTGGAATTATCTCCTACACAGAGGACGACCAGAAGCAGTGGCTACATGGTTAACAATGGGACAGCAATGGCAGAACCATCACAATGAATGAGAACTTGTAATTGCCTTATATTGATCTCCCAGTAAGACCACCTCTCGAGAGGGTGGTGTTGGATCCGTTAAGTCCCACTGGGTCACCAGCGACCGCATCTTAAGGCTAATGTGCCCTGAATTCGGAATTATTTTGGGATGTCCAGCTATGTGGCAATTCTCCTTCACCTACACGTCCACACAAGGCATTGTTCCATTATCGATTATGAGCTATAGTTGTTCAAAATCAACAGACATCTTTTCCCGTCATGGCTGTTTGAAAGTTGGACCGTTTCGCCTAGGTGTAACATTAGACATCCTGTCGCTTGCTAGGTAAAGGACTCACTCGTTCCAACGTGGACTCAGGTATTTGGATATGTTAGTCTAAATTTGTAGAGGTGTGCAACCTGTTCTGTTTCGATATTAGTTTAGGTAGGGAGGGACTTAACTGTAACGTAATATGTTCGTTTTAGTTAACTTTGTGCTAAAGAACAGATTGGTAGTCTCAGCTTTGTGCGAATTCAAATCGACATATCGCGTGTTTAGAGTTTAGCTCGAGCTCTTGTAAATCTATTTGCTTAATAATGTCGGTGTTCTGTTGAGATTTTTTTCATGAATTTAATCCCTTTTCAAATGATCATCCTTTGTGTTTAGCATCTTGGCCTTTGTTCTATCACTTTGCTATGATCTTGAAGCTATTGTTTGGTTCTTACATGGTTTTTGTATGCCATGAAATTCTGTATCGAACGAACCGTAACATCCATAGAGAACTATTGCTGTTAAGCCTTTTTTTTCTTTTTAACAAAATGGTTGAAATTGCATGCACTTCCAACAGCGACAGTTGCAGACTACTAACTTCGTTCTCTACTTGTTTTAACAGTCGGAGGGGGTTAAATAAATCGTTGCTTGCTTTCTTCATGGTGTGAACGTGAATGAATTACGTGATTATTTGTAGTGATTCTGCTTGGATTCTTAGTCTACCTGATGCGAATCTACAGCCAATCCACATTCTGGCAGATTAAAACTGTATGCCGGACCGAGACTCGAACTCTGGACCTTTGCCTTTCGCGGGCAAGTGCTCTTCCAGTTGGTAGAGCACTTGCCCGTGAAAGGCAAAGGTCCCGAGTTCGAGTCTCGGTCCGGCACACAGTTTTAATCTGCCAGGAAGTTTCATGTCAGCGCACACTCCACTGCAGAGTGAAAATCTCATTCTCGCAATCCACATTCGCCCTGGTCTTGTAGCTCAGTTATAATAATAATGATCAGCGATCTCCAAGTAATAGTCTCTGGTAATAAAGTGTTCATGCTTCTAATTTTCATTTCCGTCTGATAAAAGCGCTATAATGTTCTGTTGGTACCAATCCCAAGTGTATGATTCGTTACGCGCGCTTAGTTACGTGTGAGAAGTATGTGAAACACGTGAGAATTAATCTAAAAGTGAGAGATAGGTATGTAATAGTGATATACAGTACAGCACCCAGTGCGTTGTTGCGCTCCCTACTCTACAACCTTGGTATTTGCGTCATCCGTTGTGCTGTTTAATTAATTAGTTTCATGTGTCGTTGGGTCATAACCATTCCATACTCAGTCGCTAATCCAAGAATCCCGTCCAGTGAACGTAGCGGAGATCGAACTGTACGTAATCATCTACATTCATACGGACAGAGGAACCTCTGTTCGCTTTGTCGATGAGTTGCCAGGCAACCACAGAGAAGAAGTCATCTATCAAACCGTCATGCGTCTTTCAAAATAAAGCCGTGTACGGGATGATACTTGCAACAGGACATGAGACATGAGATATTTTAGTTATCTCCATTTAACTTTCATTTCTATAGGCGCTGGTGTAACGACATAACTCCGAGCATAGATACCAGAAAACCAGATATCTAAGAGAACGATCGCTTCCTGTACCAGTTAATCCGCTCAAATTAATATGACCTGCTTTTCTTTCTTATGGCGCTATAAATAGTCCTACATAGGAGAATCCTACCTTTCTGTAACTGTGATGGCTCCTGAGATAAGAACACCAGAGCAACAAATCTTACTGCGGCATTCTCATTACTGGATCGAAGCTTCGTACATCTTATGTGAATATAGCGTTTGTTGTTCCAATGTTAAGATCATATATAAGAAACCTGATTTTGTTCGTTATAAAATGCCATCTGCAACGTGGAAGAGTCACCATTTTTCTTTATCTTCTACACCGTGTCTTTAAGGAAATAACTCCCACGTCCAAGCGCATTGTTTGTGTACTATGTGTGATCTGGTGACTTTAGGATTTCTTATTCTTCTTTTATGCAAAAATTCACATACATTATACATCATTTACACAGTTCACAGTCCACAGCACACGTTGAAAACAAGAAACACATATAAAGATTTGTTTATCATGTCTCCGCGAGTAGAACGTTGTCAAGAGAAGTACGGAATCGTCGGCTATCTAGTCTCTGGAGCGGTGCTCGAGAACAAAGGAATGTCTGCAAGTCAGCGAAACCGAACAGAATGCCTCAGTGCTCACAGGCGGAAGCGAAACTTGGAGTTCGATTTCCGATTGAGCCGGTGTAATTTAACTTGTTTCTCTGATTTCCGCTGATCGCATCACCTGACGTAGGACGATTCCATTGAGGAGGTAACTCTCTTTGAGTCTCCTATCTTTTAGCAAGTCTGCAAGGAAGTTATTTCGTATCTGATTAAAGGAAATGTCAAAAAGAGAATTCTATGACGTCTCCATTTCAAGAAATGTAAAATATAGAGCTCAGTACATTAGAATGACATAGCACCGCACTGCCGCGAAAAAGCTGCTAGAAGTTCCACATGGCACAATAGCATCAACATATCTATATCTACATGCACACTCTTTGAGCATGGTGAAGTGCACACTGGTGTCCAAAATTGAAGATCACTTGCCCGCGAAAGGCAAAGGTCCCGAGTTCGAGTCTCGGTCGAGCTCACAGTTTTAATCTGCCAGGAAGTTTCATATCAGCGCACACTCCGCTGCAGAGTGAAAATCGCCGGCCGCGGTGGCCGTGCGGTTCTGGCGCTGCAGTCTGGAACCGCGGGACTGCTACGGTCGCAGGTTCGAATCCTGCCCCGGGCATGGATGTGTGTGATGTCCTTAGGTTAGTTAGGTTTAAGTAGTTCTAAGTTCTAGGGGACTGATGACCTACGATGTTAAGTCTAATAGTGCTCAGAGCCATTTGAACCATTTTTGAGTGAAAATCTCATTCTGGAAACGGGGTAGTGTTTGCCGGGTAGTCCCACAACCCGCTGTATACACAGTCACAGACGGAGCAGTGCGGTAGCGTTCTCGCTTCCCACGCCCGGGTTCCCGGGTTCGATTCCCGGCGGGGTCAGGGATTTTCTCTGCCTCGTGATGGCTGGGTGTTGTGTGATGTCCTTAGGTTAGTTAGGTTTAAGTAGTTCTAAGTTCTAGGGGACTGATGACCATAGATGTTAAGTCCCATAGTGCTCAGACCCATTTGAACCATTTTTTTTGAACGGAGCAGTACGGCACAGACGCCTAACTCTGCGGTGGAGGGCCCTAGGAAGAATGGAAACAGGACAGTCGCAAAAAGATGTGGCTCGATGACTTAATGTGAATCTTGCTGCTGTTACTCGGATGTGACAACAGTTTATAGAGATCGAGACTGTATCCCGAAGACCAGGGCAGGGCCGATCACGTGTGAAGTTACAGTAGAAAACGAGGATCTTTTTTTGGCTGTAAGGGCACGACGGTACCGCCTTGTTACTGCACGGCAGCTGGCACCTGACCTCGCAGCATCCACTGGACGCGTCGTACCGGGGCAATCCGAGTACAGAAGGCTTGGGCAGACTGGCCTTTATTGTTGGAGACCTGCTGTATGTGTACCTCTGACGCGTCTTCACAGAATGAAGCGGAGTCTTCAACAAGCCACCTGGACGGTCGAACAGTTGGCCAACGTTCTTTTCAGAGATGAGTCCCGATTTGGTATGGAGAGCGAGTCTCGACAGATTCACTTGTGGAGAGAACGTGGAACACGATTTCGGGACTCAAAAATTGTAGAAAGAGACCGATACTGAGGGGGATCCCTAATGGAGTCGGCAGGGATTATGTTGACCACTAAAACACCTCTTCATGAAATTGCACAAGTGAATCGGCAAGGTTTGACTGCTAACGTGACGAAATATTGGGATCTCGTGTGCGTTATCAGATGGTTCAAATGGCTCTGAGCACTATTGGACTTAACATTTCAGGTCATCAGTCCCCTAGAACATAGAACTACTTAAACCTAACTAACCTAAGGACAGCACACACATCCATGCCCAAAGCAGGATTCGAACCTGCACCCGTAGCAGTCGCGCGGTTCCGGACTGAAGCGCCTAGAACCGCTCGGCCACCGCGGCCGGCTGTGCGAGGCGGTGTGGGCCCAGTCTTCGTACTGGTGGACGATAATGCTCGATTTCATAGAGCACAGGTGGATGACGTTTACTTGGAAACGGAGGACATTGCATGCCTGGCGCGGCCTATACGCCTTCGCGATTTCACTCCCATAAAGCATGTCTAGGGATACAGGTTGCATCAGTCTGCATCCACCGATCACTCTCCAAGACTTGTGAGCAGCTATGCAAGGAATGGGCGCTATTTCCCAAACATGATACTGATGGCATCATTGACAGCATGCCCCGTCGTTGTCAGGACTCTACTGCTGCCAGAAGTGGTCATACCCCATAAAGAGCACATTAACCAGTTGTCGGAATGGGTGTGCAAATCAGGTAAGTTGGAAAAAACGAAGAATTGTTTTGTCAATCGTTATGTATATTGCACCTACGTTATGTATTCTTCATATTGTTTCTACTTCATTGTCACATGTTTATGCTGTTTTGTAGCAAAATAAACTGACGATTGCTCCATGCACAAAACTACGTCCTAATTAAAAGATCGCTCATTAGAAAACCGTCAGTGGAACTTGGAAAAAGAAACACAGACCGAAAACAGACAACAAAATCCCTAGGAATTATGATTGACGAAGGACTCTTCTTCGAGACCCACACAAAAACTACAGCAGACAAGACTGAAATACTACTACAAAAACTGGGAAGAACAAACACTACAGATTACAGACTATAACTAAACCAAGTGAAAATATACCACTGTGCAGTCTGGAAGCCCTTTGTCTAGTCCTTAGTATATTTCCAACATACTGGATGAAGATCGACTTCAGTGACGTAACAAGAGCAATCACAGAAGAAGACATCACCGATAAATGCCATATTAACAGATGGCGATTGATATATATCAAAGGTAGTCGAATACATTTGATAAAGGCTGGAGAGTCTACGATTTCTTCCCGAATGTAAGAGAACCTTTAGGAATAAAACACGCCGTCCCACACTGCGGATTGATAAAATCCCAAAAGAATATGGTCCTTGTCCAACACACATCGGATGCTATAAAGTAATATTAAACGTAAAGAAAAACGTAGGAAATATTTTCGCTTAAAGGGAGAAAATAATATTCGCAGTTTATATGCTTGTAATAATTCTGTAGATTCTGTGACAAATACAATATTTTTGGGGCTAAGTATTGACCTTTGGAAGTGGAATTAACACAAACGGATACGAGCAGAGGCAATATTCTTTGCTTTAATAGAATAATGCATTTTACTGAAGAATAATATACCAAAGATCTGTAATGGAATACACTAACTCTCTTCTATCGCTTTGAACTTAAAACTTCTTTCTTGACCCAGGTTTCTGACAAACAAACGAGAAATCATAGGAAATGAATTGAAAAGGCAGGAATATGGACATAGCCCTATTGTTCACTGAAATATTTAAATAAAGAAATTATAAAGCTGTAATAAACCATCAAATTCTCAATTTACCAGTGCCTAGTAATGAAATATGAATGAATATTCTAACATTAATTTTGCCACTATCAGATAAGTTGTAAATGTATATGTACATATAAAGGAGAATTGCACGCAACATACAGATCTTTGTGAAACTAGACGAGTAAGTAATTACATGACTCCATGTAAAATGTTGTTTAACTTTGCATAGTTTTTGGTTTCATCTGTTTTCTGTGAATGTTCCAGATCACTAGAGAACATTCGATAATATATCAAACACGAACATTCAGAAAATCGTAAAAATGCTAGTCTCTCGTGATAAAAAGTACTCTCGAATGCTCGAAACTACGCTACAGAATTCTAAAATCCACAGGAGTATTCAACAATACCCTAATTCGAATTAAAGTATTCTGGCAATCGCTTGTATAAAGAACACCGACAGCATTCTGAAACATTCTATGACGTTAAAAAATAAATCATGAACTTTCTAGAACATTCCAAAATCTAAACATTCGATGGTATTTTGGAACATTCTAAAGCATTCGTAAACGTTAAAAGATTCATAAAAACCCGACATCATAGATAAATCTGGAACTTTTTACCTTACACTGATGCGAAAGAAATGGAGGATGTTCTCTTGACCACTACAGTGTGGTTGCGACCACTTCAAACATATCTCCATAACCACAACAGCTGCCACCGCACAATTAGTACAGTACACAACGCGGGAACCGAGGGTAGCATCTGACACAATAACCAGTGAACTGGCAGTAGGTGGCCTACAAAAATTAACCTTTAAATACAGAAATTATAAAGCTACACTAAATCATCATATTCTCACTTTGGCAGTATTTAAATTAGTGAAAGAAAACTTTGCTTCATTTTCATTATATTTCATACTTAATTAACTTATTCTGTCACAATACTTGCGTATGAACTACATTTGTCATCTTGTTATTTGGTGAGTAGTTACGTAAATTCATTGTGTATCCCATGCGTAGAGCAAGCTACATACATCTGACCTTGAGAAATGCAAGATTCTTTCCTGACAGTACCAGAACGTCTTAACGTTTGTCTGTGCGTTTTGTTTACAGTGATGCTAAATGCTAATATTATTAGAAATTGCAATATTTTGAACTGAAACAGCAGTTCGCTAGATATGAGCGGTATCCTCGCAATAAATACTGATTTCTCCTTTATCAGTTTCTGATCTTATCTTTGGCTTAATTATATTGTTTGATAACTGTTCATTGCTATTTCTTGTTTTGAATTTTTTAATTAACATCGTCAGCCACTTCATTTCTTACTGCTAAAATGGCTCTTTCAAATAAGCACCTTAACTCATTGTGGCTATTAACAATGTTACATAAATCGTTTGTAAGTTCAGTTTGGCCAGTTACACAATCAGCTGAGTGACTGCCTTCACTAATTTGTAAGAGTTTCCCGGCAAAATGTTACGCTTATACTTCATCGGAAAACTGAACTCCCGTATTTGTTCGTAATTCTACATTCCCCATTCAGGACCAAAAAAATTATTTCTTCAAACATGCATTGATTTCAATAATTTGATTCTGGAATAACTGGAAGCGTTTGGTTACAATGTCCAAAATTGTGTAAGTAATGCACTTTCCATTCATTCCGGGTTACCACAGAGATCTAGGACATTCTCGAATCTTCTACAAGATTCTTTAATATTTTGGAACATTTCTATGACATTCTCCAGCATTCCCAAACTTTGTAGAAGGAACGTTCCGGCCAGTCACGGCCACTTCGACTCTCGATTCCAAGCTGCTTCGCCAGTCCTCCCATAAGAAGTCCATTGATGCAATGCGTGCATATCTGAAGGACATTGTATTGTAATAGACAAAAAATCAGATGGCTCTAAGCACTATGGGACTTAACATCTGAGGTCATCAGTCCCCTAGACTTCTCTATTTAAACATAAATAACCTAAGAACATCACACACAACCATGACCGAGGCAGGATTCGAATCTGCGACCGTAGCAGCAACGCGCTTCCGGACTGAAGCGCCTAGAACCGCTCGGCCACAAAGACCGGCTGTAATAGACGCCGCTACTGCATCGACACAGGCATTGTCGCCATTAATGATACAAGCAGGCCTGGCGGTGCTAAAATGACGATACAAACAGCAAAGGTCTTCCTATGTGTAGTTGCACGAAAGTGCGAGCAGTTGGATCGTGACTGCCTGACATATGAACGGTTGGACCGGCACTGGGAGCGTGCTCAGATAGCCGAAACGGTGGCCGGCACGGTAGCTCAGCGTGTTCGGTCAGAGAGCAGGTTGGCCTCTGTAATAAAAAAACTGAGTTGAAGGACCAACAAACGAACGGATGTCATGTGGTGTCCGAAACGATCAAACACAACCATCAACAACGAACGAAACGCAAAACAAAAGAAAGAAAGAAAGAAAAAATCGGTTAAGGCGACTGCTCGTGAAAAGCGGGAAATCCGGGTTCGGGCCCCAGTCAGGCACGAATTTTCATTCGTCACAATTAATTGACGTTAATAACTATTCACAATACCTGAATCCTTTCCATGACTTTTGCAATTGTAGATGTGTGAAAGACAGTGTCTGTTCCATCAGATGTCTCAAGGACATTGTACGGTAATAAACGCAGTTACTGCATCAATACAAACACTGTAGCAAATTTCTTTTCTTCCCAATCTGTTTCTGTAAATTGCATCAATGAATCACACCACACTACGGAGTATAAATGAGCGTCCGCTCCATGTGTGGCCGAGACAATGTTGTATTTAGTCGTGTGTGTGTGTGTGTGTGTGTGTGTGTGTGTGTGTGTGTGTGTGTAGATGCATGAATGACAGAATGCACACGCTCAAGATACCTTGTAGTAGAGCAATGTAACTGCAAATCTGTTTACCCCCAGCCGCCGCTGGGCAGCAGTGTGCAATCTGGGTTCTACGAATAACAATAATCCTTCCAGATAAGTTACGTTAATTTTATGTAATATGTTTTGCAAATCTGTGACATGGATACATTTTGGAAACTCCCATTAATTATACAAGACTCTATATAATTTATTTGTAATAGGAGAAGGCGCTTTTGTGAGAAGAGTAATTTACGTAAAGTTACTGATTCGCTAACAGTTGCAGTTAGCAAGACAACTGCGAATAACTGGACAAATTAAAACTTTAAAGTTGGCTCTAGAGAGATATTTTACTGCGTAGCTGTGTGTGAAGATAATGTACTGAGAAATGAGGCTAAAACGCGTTCTTTTGAAAAGTGCGGTTCTCTTCTGTGTGTGAAGACAATGTGGCGTAATATGAAAGACCAATGTTCATTCTTATTGTGATGCAGTATGTGTGGTAATAGTGTGGCGTGAACTGAGACAGCAATACACGTTTTTTTGTGAAGTAGTAGTAAGGGAATGGCTATGGAGTAATGTGGGCTTATAAACATGTACTGTGGTCGAACTAAAATTGCCAAAATTTCTTGAAGAAATTTTGAAATTTTGGACCATAAACCCACAACCACATTGCCCATTAAAAGCTCATGTGGAAGGAGACGTTTTTGTAGTTCACTATACTCCGCCATAAGTGGAAAAAATTCGCCATTACTCTGGGATGTGTCTATTTATCGTTCTCAAACAGAGTGGAGTCTTCCTTTTGCGATTTTTATTGTGATGAGGGTTTCCAGTTAATGGTGCTTGCACCTTAGCTTATTCTTGATAGTTTGAATGCTATCGAGGCATAGTAAATTCTACACTCTGCAGATAAATGTTTGCTTATTCTGTTATTCCGATAATTACTCCTATTAATTATTAACATAGTGTTTATCATCTGATTATCTTAGGATTTCCATGGATCACATTTTACAGTTGAGTTGCGTTAAAGGTAATGACACAACTTTGAATTATTTTAATTGAGTAATTTTCACTACAGAAAGAATAAACAAAGAACAGAGAGGGAGGAGCATTAAAATCTCCACGTTATTTATCCAGTCAATCCATCGAATTTCAACATTCTTCTGTAGCACCACATTTCAAAAGCGTCTATTGTCTTCTCGTCTAGACCGTTTATCTCCATGTTTCCCTTCCGAATAACGCTACACTCTGAAAGGACACCTTCAGAAAGGGTTTCCTAACATGTACATTTTATGTTGACGAATTTTACTTTATCGGATATACTTTTCTTGCTTTCGTCAGTCTCCGTATTCTCTTCACTTTGGCATCATCAGTTACTTTCCTAACAAAATTGCAAAACTCATCTACTACTTTTAGTGTCTCATTTGGTAATCTAATTCCCTCAGCGTTGCTTGCTTTAATTCGGCGACACTCCATTATCCTTGTTTTTCTAATGTTGATGTTCATCTTACAACCGCTTCTCAAGAAAGTACCCATTCTGTTCAACCACTGAACGAATGAATGGAGATTAGACTTTAGCGTCCCATTAGAGACAGAGCACAAATTCGAATTACGAAAAGATGGGGGTATAAATAGGCCGCGTCTTTTCACAGTAGCCACCCACTATTTGCCTGTAGTGATTTTGGAAAGCCACAGAAAACCTTGGTACGGATGGATGGACGGTGAATTGAACGGTCGTCCTCCTGAATGCGAGTCCAGTGTGCTGACCAGTGCCCCATCTTCGCTCAGTTTGTTCAAATGGTCTTCCAAGTACTTTTTCGTCTCTGAAAGGATTACAATGTTCGGCAAACCTCGAAGATTTTCACTATATCCAACGTATTCATCTCCAGAGAACCAGCAACTGTATTGATATTTAAAATAATTCTCATTTATTGTTCAGTCTCAGTTGCCCTTTTTTTAAAATTAAACGACATCTATTGATCACTCTGAATCATCTTAAATACGTACCACCAAAAATTTTACAATAAATAGAAAAGAGAATTGTACATAAATGTAGATTTACCTAAGCTGATGTGTCAGCAAACCGTATTGTCTTTTCAGAAACTCATATAAGAGTACTGTATTTTGCAACTGTGGTCAATGTCTTAAATAGGTATCTGGTGGAGTTAGGGGAGAGGGGAAGTCTGAGGGGGAAAGAGGGAAAGGGGAAAGTGAAAACGAAATGATAATTGGGGAGGGGAAAGGAAGCAGGAAAGGGGATTGAGGGGATGTCACAAGTTTAATAAGAGGGGTCTTGCTAAAATTAAAGAATGTATAATTATGTAAAACTTCTCAACAAAATTTTAATACTGTAGAACAACTGCTTTGTAAAATTAAACAGCATAAAAAAGTAAAATTATAAAATGGAGCGCTGGAGACTAAGCTTGAGGAAAGTAGGCAAGGGGGAGGGTATGGTGGAGCAGTGGCACGGATGCTATGCGTTTAACAAGGCAGGGTCTTACACTAAAATTTGCAACAAGTCGGTTACGTAAAAAATCTTCAGTAAATTATAAAAGCGGAAAGCAAGCAACTACATCTGAATTAGTGTCTTAAACATTTAGAAGCGTGAAACTTTGAAAACATAAAATCATAAGGTCTTACTCTGATAGTATAAAAACTGAAATTATATAACAATGTCTCAAAGATATTATTTCTTTTGCTCTTTCTAAATTTTTCCTTGGTTTCGAATATTAGAACAGTATAAGCGAGGGAACGTACAACACAGCAGGGCTCGTAATTTCATCTGTCCTATGGCAACATTCCTAAATTGCCTTAAAAATGAGGCTGCATAAAAACTGGAACAGTAGAAATCGAAAACCAATAGCAAAGGCGTTTCCCCCAGGGAATAATACAATTTTGGGGCTCGGCTCGGGCGCGACGGCCTGCATAAGCAGCAGGCGGGGCTGCGGCCGCAGGAAACCACTTTGCTCGTCACTCGACCGAACAAAGGAAGGCCGCGCCGCGCCGCGCCTCTGCCGGGGAACCCCCTACGGGACGCTCGGCATCAAACCGCGCCCCCTGCTGATGTCGCCGCCGGGATGAATTATTCAGCCGTCCCCATTCCTCTTCCTGCAGCTAGGCTCCTGGTCCTTCCGGGACACTCCTTTGCTGCCAAGAAACAAAATCCTGAAAGTAGTATCTGTGGTAGGACTGGCAGTTATCGCTGAAGCAAACGATTTTCGTTAAACTGGTTTTTCCCACACCACATTAACCTGACCGTTACAGCCACTCAAAACATCAGGTTCCAAGAATAACCAGTTTTCAGTTATTTATTCCTGTATATTCCTGTACTAAATGTAGAAATTGGAGAAAGACTGAAAAATTTCGACTCTCTCAATTGCAAGATACATAGAATCAAAATATTTAATCATATAGGCAAATAAAAGAAAACTTAGTCTTTTCTCGAAAAGTGATAATCGGTTGATTGCTACAAAAATCATCACTACTCTCCTATTGATTCAAATTTTTGAAACTGTGCTCAAAAATCATGTGTTAATCGGGGATCATACCACTATTAAGGCATTACGTATAGTCGTCAGTGCTAAAGAGTGAAAGCTGAGGGTGCAGAACTCTGCTTTTCATGTCAATTTGTCTATTTTGAAGGGCTACAAGCAGATAAAGAATATTGTGTAGACGTAAGAAACAGATCAGCTACTGTCTATTTGTATTGCATACCATAATTTATTACTGTTACCATAATTTCCTTCCTCTTTTACTATTTAATAGAAATAGCATACAAATCTTTGATCTTTTAAAGAAAGTGAAGCATTGTACTTCACTGCTACGTCACTTCGTAAAAATATTTCCATAAGAGGACTGGTGCCATTCTGCAACACAATGTATGTCCAACATAGAACAGGTGGCGGCAACTCTTGCACACTACACTTACATGCATACCTGAAGCCATGATACATGGAAACAGTGACACTATTGTCTCAGCAATGCTGTAGCAATTTTTATGCGATGCATTTGTTCCTCATTTCTATCGGTATGGTTATTAATATAGCTCTTATCGCTTTCCTATTCTCTATGATAACACAATATTTCAAACCCAATGCAAATTTTACGAGTAAAAATCACTTTTTTTTTAAAAAAAAGGTTTATTTATAAACTAAAAATGTAAGTCCTGCTTCTACGGCTAATTAATGTTTCGGTTTTTTACACGGTTATTACAAAAAAATAATGAAAACACCTGATATAACAGAAACCAAACAAATACCGAAAAACACCGGTTATTTGGAACAAAAATACCGGAATCCCTTTTAACCGGTCGTTTGCGGCCATCTACTGCCACATTCTACATCTATACTCCGCAGACACTGTGTCGTCTGGGTTATTTGAGGGGTGGGATTAATTAACTGTCTACCTGTTCCCACAGTGCCGTTGCTGAGCTCCCAAAGAATAATAAAATACCTACGCAGGTGAAACGTACATCAACAGGAGCCTAATATTCAAAACACTGAGTATGTGCAACTGATATTTAACTGAAACTGTATATTTACAGCCCTAAATATACATCTACATGTGGCATAAGTTCTTCCCTATGTACTCGTAAAATCTAAAGTTCAGAGCACTAGGAGTTTCTAGCGATTCCCCAAAATAAATGTGCCTGTCCAGTTTTCGTAACATTCTTCGCGTTAAATAAAAATTGCTCTGGCTATTAAGCATCAAATGGTTCATCAATATCATTCTAACGTTTCCAATCAACCAATGAGCAATACGAAAAATGGGGAACCACATTCTGAAACTCAATCGCGTATTCATAATGCGCTTTAAGAACCATAAATATCTTTAAATATTCAACTGATTTTAACATTCAGTTCAATAAATAATCTGGCCTTGCGCAACATCGATCAGTATGTAAGATCGTTAGTTATACAATATAAGATACGGTGACCAACGAGTAAAGAGTTTTAATGCAGTTTTTTAGTAGCTGCAGTGGTGTCTGGACGCTGCTTAGCTTCCAGTCCACCGCCACACTGTTGTCACCACACACCCAGTACTTCGCTCCTCTGCTTTCCAGACTACTGCGTGGCAGAGTATTATTCTTACAACAGTTTTGAAAAAATTAATACGCTGTTAATACGCCGACTTGTAACTAAATTCTGCTGGTCAGCAACAAGTATCTCACACATCCCTTGCCTTATTACCTCGTACTTAGTAGAGGAAATGAAACAGGAGTATAACCGGCCAACATAGGCGGACCGTTACATCGTCATTTTGGTGTTTGGCAGAGAATACCTCTGGCATCAATATCGTTGCCCCTTCACTGTTCCCTTTTCGAGTGATGCGTGGTAAGAAAGATTCTCAATAAGCTTACGTATAAGATCTAATTTCTCCGATTTTCTCGTAGTGATTATTTCGCATGTGGCAGGAAGTAATATGTTGTCCATAGCTCCTTGGAACGTAGTCATTCTGGATTCAGCAGTAAACCTCTCAGTGAAGGAAGACGCCAAACTCTTAGCGTCTACCACAGGTGTTTGTTGAGCGTGATCTCGCGCTTATTAAATGCTCCCGTGACGGCAGAGGGAAGTAAGCTTTGGAACATAGTGGAAAACGATATATCGGAGACATAGAATAAAAGTAATGAAACGCTTATATAAGTACACACATATTATAATAAATAATAAATACAGGAGAAGAGAAAACAAGGTCAACCATGATCAACAAAGGATTGCGATATGGGTGTAGCCTTTTATCTTCTATATTCATTATACAGGGTTTTCGGAAATTCCTTTTACGAACTTTTAGAGCATGTAGAGATAAGGTAATATTTTGAATTGGAACCCATGCCCGAAAACGAACCGTTTCGGTGCTACAACCGTTTGAAAACATGATGGTAAATGGTTCAAATGGCTCTGAGCACTATGGGACTTAACATCTGAGGTCATCATTCCCCTAGAACTTAGGACTACTCAAACCTAACTAACCTAAGGACATCACACACATCCATGCCCGAGGCAGGATTCGAAACTGCGACCGTAGCGGTCGCGCGGTTCCAGACTGAAGCGCCTAGAACCGCTCGGTCACACCGGCCGGCCATGATGGTAACGCGGCCACTTTTACAAGTAAGTGATTAGGAGTAATTAATGATTAGGCGTACATCACTTGTTTTAAAATTCCACTCTTAATAGCCAAAGAAATTCCTCGTGGACTCGTTGGTGGGTTCTTTGTGACGGTGAAGGCACCCTTTCGTGAAGCCGTGGCGTAGTTGTGGCGAAAATGGTGTGAGATGGAGCCGGACGTCGTGGAGAACGATCTTGAGAAAGGTGATAAATAAGATATTACCGTGAACTTCGCCATTCAGAATGATCATGTCGGTTAGTCTGCAAACGTGTACACAACCATGTTATTCCAACATTCAGAGACACGCGAATGAGGCTCGAACCAGGTCAGAGAGGCTAGAAGTGAAATGAAGCCAGCCGATCCGACGGTAACTACCGCCCACCATTACTACCCGGTTGCATACGTAAGTAGTAAACATGTTTTCAAAAGGCTATAGCACGAAAAGGTATGTTTTCGGACATGGGATGCTATTCAAAATATTATGTGCTCACTGCCCTCTACAAGTTCCACGAGCTTGTAACTGAAATTTCCGAACACTTTGTATGCATTGGTGACCAAAACTTAAGGACGCAAGTAACTTCCGCATGATTTTTCAGTGCAAAGTAACATAGCTCGATTAAACAAGAGTTGAAAGAACTGTTATGGTATAATACACAACGAATGTGCAATGAGAACACGAATGACATTCTTGTTCAAAGACAGAACTTACACTGAAATCACTGTGATTTGTAATGGTCCCATATGCGGACTGCTGCTCTCAAGTTTGTACTTACCGTGCTGCAGTACTCCATACGGCGAGACAAGAGCCCTGACAGTTGACGCGGCTTTGGCGCACATGCTTCGCGAATACACGACGGCCACTCAGATCGTCATCTTTTGTTTACGTTACCGTGGCAACGCCCCAGCGTTGCCGTAGTGCTGGGTGACCGCTGCTTTCAGTCAGTTGCGCCACGTGCCACGTTCAGGTTTGTGTGCATTCCGCAACTTCTGTGAGTTTCTTGACTTGTGTATAAGTGAAAAAGTGTGTATAAGTGGAAAATGACTGCCTGTAGTGCAGAGAAGGGGGCTTTTGGGAAAGGAATTACGCTGAAATCCCAAGCACTCGAATTTATACAGGGTGGTTCATTGATCGTGACCGGGCCAAATATCTCACGAAATAAGCGTCAAACGAAAAAACTACAAAGAACGAAACTTGTCTAGCTTGAAGGAGGAAACCAGTTGGCGCTATGGTTGGCCTGCTAGATGGCGCTACCATAGGTCAAATGGATATCAACCGCGGTTTTTTAAAAATAGGATCCCCCATTTTTCATAATATTTTCATTAGTACGTAAAGAAATATGAATGTTTTAGTTGGACCACTTTTTTACCTTTGGGACAGATGGCGCTGTAATAGTCACAAACATATGGCTCACAATTTTAGACGAACAGTTGGTAACAGGTAGATTTTTAAATTAAGATACAGAACGTAGGTACGGTAGAACATTTTATTTCGGTTTTTCCAATGTGATACATGTACATTTGTGAACTTATCATTTCTGAGAACGCATGCTGTTACAGCGCGATTACCTGTAAATACCACATTAATGCAATAAATGCTCAAAATGATGTCCGTCAACCTCACTGCATTTGGCAATACGTGTAACAACATTCCTCTCAACAGCGAATAGTTCGCCTTCCGTAATGTTCACACATGCATTGACAATGCGCTGACGCATGTTGTCAGGCGTTGTCGGTGGATCACGATAGCAAATATCCTTCAACTTTCCCCACAGAAAGAAATCCGTGGACGTCAGATCCGGTGAACGTGCGGTCCATGGTATGGTGCTTCGACGACCAATCCACCTGTCATGAAATACGCTGTTCATTACCGCCTCAACCGCACGCGAGCTATGTGCCGGATATCCATCACGTTAGAAGTACATCGTCATCTGTCATGCAGTGAAACATCTTGTAGTACCATCGGTAGAACTTTACGTAGAAAATCAGCATACATTGCACCATTTTGATTGCCATCGATAAAATGGGGGCCAATTATCCTTCCTCCCATAATGCCGCACCATACATTAACCCGCCAAGGTCGCTCATGTTCCACTTGTCGCAGGCATCGTGGACTTTTCGTTGCCCAATAGTGCACATTATGCCGGTTTACGTTACCGCTGTTGGTGAATGACGCTTCGTCGCTAAATAGAACGCGTGCAAAAATCTGTCATCGTCCCGTATTTTCTCTTGTGCCTAGTGGCAGAACTGTACACGATGTTCAAAGTCGTCGTCATGCAATTCCTGGTGCATAGAAATATGGTACGGGTGCAATCGATGTTGATGTAGCATTCTCAACACCGATTTTTTTGAGATTCCCGTTTCTCGCACAATTTGTCTGCTACTGATGTGCGGATTAGCCGCGACAGCAGGTAAATCACCTACTTGGCACCATCATTTGTTGCAGGTCGTGGTTGACGTTTCACACGTGGCTGAACACTCCCTGTTCCCTTAAATAACGTAACTATTGCGTGAACGGTCCGGGCACTTGGATGATGTCGTCCAGGATACCGAGCAGCGTACATAGCACACGTTCAAAAATGACTCTGAGCACTATGGGACTTAGCATCTGAGGTCATCAGTCCCCTAGAACTCAGAACTACTTAAACCTAACTAACCTAAAGACATGACACACATCCATGTCCGAGGCAGGATTCGAATCTGCGACCGTAGCGGTCGCGCGTTTCCAGACTGAAGCACCTAGAACCGCTCGGCCACTTCGGCCGGCCATAGCACACGCCCGTTGGGCATTTTGATCACAATAGCCGTACGTCAACACGATGTCGACCTTTTCCGCAATTCGTAAACGTTCCATTTTAAGACGAAGCAAATACCGTCCGCACTACGTGATACCACGTACTTATACGTTTGTGACTATTACAGCGCCATTATCACAAAGCGAAAAAAGTGGTCCAACTAAACATTCATATTTCTTTACGTACTACACGAATATGTAATAAAAATGGGGGTTCCTATTTAAAAAGACGCAGTTGATATCCGTTTGACCTATGGCAGCGCCACCTATCGGGCCAACCATACCGCCATGTTGTTTCCCCCTTGAAGCTAGACGAGTTTCGTTCTTTGTAGTTTTTCCGTTTGATGCTTATTTAGTGAGATATTTGTCCCGGCCCTATCAATGGACCACCCTGTATACAGACTGCGCGTTTACCTTGAAAGGGAAAGGGACAGTGGTGGGCCTTTGGTATCAGTGAGTAAAGTGGTTGACAGAGTGGCAGAAGCATTGAACGTATCTACAGTGAGAGTGAAGAGAGTCACAAAGGATAAAAAGGCTGCCAATTCATCTGCGAATCCTGTTATTGTGACACCTGGAAAGTCAACGAAGAGATCGTGTCGTGAGACTGAAACCGACAACTTTGACGAAAGTGCTATCAGGCAACACATACACACGTACTACAGCAGAACGGAGTATCCGACTCTGAACAAGTTGATGGCATCACTCTCGGATAGTGGTTTGTTCACAGGCAGAACGATAAGTTTCTCCACTGTTTTGAAAACAACTGGCTTCTGTTGGAAAAAGTTCTCAGGGCGAAAGGTATTAATGGAACACGGAGACATTGTAGCATGAAGATGTCGTTTCCTGCGCGAGTTGATAGCAGTTAATCCGGAAAATGTATATGGATTGACGAAACATGGGTCAACGTGCGTCATGCACATTCCGTCGCACGGACAGACGACAAGCGCCACCGAACTATGAGAGTGCCAACTGGTAAGGGAGAGCGACTAATTATATTTTGTGTCCGGTGCTATGATGATGTTTCAGTCACAAAAAAACTGTCGACTACCATGAGGAGATGAATGTAGATACATTCAAAGAATGGTCCGTTACTCGTTTGTTACCAAAAGTCAGTTCTGGTGGTGTTTCTGTAATGGACAATGCGCCATACCATTTTGTCCAATTAAGACTCCAACGGCTGCTGCAAGGTGAGACGAAGTAGTCAGCATGTTGAAACACACTAAAATAGGCTTTGAAGAGAATATGTGAAACGCGGAACTTATGGAATTAGTGAAATGATACAAGCCACAGAAGTCGCATTATGTGATTGATGCATTAGCAGAGAACCACGGCCACAAAGTTATACGTCTTCCACCGTACCACTATTATTACAATGCAATTCAACTCATCTGGCCGGCAGAAGTGGCCGCGCGGTTCTGGCGCTGCAGTCTGGAACCGCGAGACCGCTACGGTCGCAGGTTCGAATCCTGCCTCGGGCATGGATGTGTGTGATGTCCTTAGGTTAGTTAGGTTTAACTAGTTCTAAGTTCTAGGGGACTAATGACCTCAGCAGTTGAGTCCCATAGTGCTAAGAGCTATTTTTTTCAACTCATCTGGGCTCAAATAAAAGCAGATGTTGCGGAGCGAAACAAAACCTTTACGTTGCGAGACACAGAGAGGCTGTAAAAATGGTTTAAATGGCTCTGAGCACTATGGGACTCAACATCTGAGGTCATCAGTCCCCTAGAACTTAGAACTACTTAAACCTAACCAACCTAAGGACATCACACACATCCATGCCCGAGGCAGGATTCGAACCTGTGACCGTAGCGGTCGCGCGGTTCCAGACTGAAGCGCCTAGAACCGCTCGGCCACAGCGGCCGGCAGAGAGGCTGTAAATGAGGCTGTTACACGAATAACGCCAGAAAATTGGAAGAATGTCGTGAACCAAGTATGGAAAGAGATTACAAGTTCAAACATAGAAGAAAGTGTAAGAGAAGAAACCGTTCATAATATTGTAATTTCTTTATCAAACAATGAGGACAGCAGCAGCGAAGACACCGAAGACTATGTGCTCGTGACGGGAAATGACCAATCAGATGATGGTCTTGACATTACCGTTCTCCGCACGAAAAATAGAGGTGACGTCCTTATTCGATATTTTACACGTAACATTTGTGCAATTTCTTTCACCTTGTTAATGTTGAAAACTGGATTGTGCGTAATTTTTATTTTGGCGGGAACCATAGTCACGGTAATTTTTTAATGATGTTACCGCCGTTTGATAGTAATAATTTTTATTTTATTGTTATACGATCCAGAGTTTGGCCATAACCCATTTTCAAGTACAGTAACTTATTTATATGTCAGAAGATATCAGACTGGTATGAAATACAGCGAAATCTGAACCGTATAACAATAAATTAAAAATTGTTGCAGTCAAATTGGTGCAACATTATTAAAGAAAATATTTGTGTGTGTGTTTGTGTAAGGTGACAAACCCTGGTAGCGCATGTGAAAAAAATTTTATTACAGTAAGTGGCATTACTAAATCACTACCACTCTCATTAGAATTTAATTAACTCTGGAACATAAGTAATTGCAGCAACCTTGGCCAGAATTAAATAATTCTTTGAACAACAGATTTCGAGAGACTATCTGGACTTTGAAGTTATATGAGAGAAGTATTTTTGCTCTCTAAAAGGTAAACATGAAATGATTGTGTGGCGTTGTTGGCCGGGAGGTCCATCCGGGAAAGTTCGGCCACTGGGTTGCAAGTCTTACTTCAGGTGACGCCACATTGTGCGACTTGCACGTCGGTGATGATGTAATGATGATGAGGACAACACAACACCCAGTCCACGGGCGGTGAAAAATCTCCAACCCGGGCGGGAATCGAACCCAGGACTGCTGCATGGTAGGCAAGTACGTTACCACTCCACAAAGCAGGCGGACTCTTTTAAAGGTTTTCCACACTTGTGAAACTCCCGTTCCTGATACGTAAAGTTTGTCATAAACTGGATGTTGAACTAACCATTTAAAAGCAACGCGATTAATAGTGGCAAGCACTATACGGAAACATCAAAGTTAACAACGTATCACCAGTAATTTATCTGTACTCATGATGGGAACTTATTTGCGAACATATCTGCACTTTAAATAACATCACAAACTTTTTTGTTCTGGATCTGTATTGAAACCAAACACCCATAGCCATTGCAACCGAGCAAAGTTTAACCTTACCGACACTAAATTACAGCAGCGTTCCCCTCTGGCGACTGCATGTAAAGAGTCGAGAAATATCAAAGTTTCCACCAGTACCAGTTAGCAAATGAACTTGAAAAATTTTGTGGTCTGCCTGGAGTCCTGTCAAGACCCTTACCTCCATGTTAACTAACCACGAAAAATGTTTAATATAATGTCAAGTGACAAAATTTGCACCTTTATACAACGAAGTGCCTCAGTGTAAAGTTTTGTGAAGGGGACTCACCTTTGCTAGAGCCTAACCTAAAGTGGCTCTGCCACAATTGGTAGCAAAGGGATTTGATGTTTATAGCGCGGATTCTGAACTACGATATATCATGAGGTTCTTCACTTGGCATTACCAGAAGTGAACGCAGTATGTTCGTGTGAGTTTAAGATACATGCCAGAAGTGGGAATCAAACCCATTCTTCACAAACAACGAAGTAGTATCAGTTCATCTGAAGCCCACATTTCCTACGTTCGTGGATGCGTCATAGAGTATGATGCGCTTAGGTTACAAATCAGGCACTGTGAAAAAATTCAGTTAACTATTAACTGGCAACTTATGAGGAGGATTTTACGGGATTTACGCTATTCGCATATCAGCGGGATGTAAAGATGCTTTTAGTCACCACGGACTAGATTCGAAAGTAACTTTGTAATTTTCACTACTTCAAGAAATTTATTAGATCGAGAAATACCATTCAAGTGTAAAAAGTTATCAAATATTCGTATTATTAACACCATTAACTTCTACACTGTGCTACTGCTACACTCGTCCTTGAAGGAAACCTTTAACGCTTCATGGTCATTCTGACAAGCTGTGGCCCACATACACGGAAATATTTAGTGCACAGCAAATGGTTTCGGCATTCTGTGGCGACTGGACCGTACTTTTTCTAGTCGTTACTACTGCGAAATACTGGAGAAGGTTAAACGTCGTTCTGCTCATCAAGCCGGCCGCGGTGACCGAGCGGTTCTAGGCGCTTCAGTCCAGAACCGCGTGACTGCTACCGTCGCAGGTTTGAATCCTGCCTCGGGCATGGATGTGTGTGATGTCTTTGGGTTAGTTAGGTTTAAGTAGTTCTAAGTTCTAGGGGACTGATGACCTCAGGAGTTAAGTCCCATAGCGCTCAGAGCCATAAGCTAATTGAAAGTTACACAGAAAGTATTGTCAGATTTTATCAGATCTGCTTTTTTGGAGTCGGAGAGTGGGAGAACTTAATAGCTGTTAACGCAAGTGTCATAAAATTTCGACACAGAAATGCAGCCGGCCGCGGTGGCCGCACATTTCTAGCCACTTCAGTCCGGAACCGCACTGCTGCTACGGTCACAGGATCGAATCCTGCTCGGGCATGGATGTGTGTGATGTCCTTATGCTGGTTAGGTTTAAGTAGTTCTAAGTTCTAGGGGACTGATGGCCTCAGATGTTAAGTCCCATACTGCTCAGAGCCATTTGAACAGAAATGCAAAGTTACTGATGATGAGCAAAACATGTCTGAAACGCATTGTAATATGTTAAACTAAGGGGTGTAGGACGTCAAACGGGCCGACTTGGAGCAGGAGAGGTACCACACGACATTATAATTTCCACTGTCTATACTTTTACAAATAAATTGATAACACTTTAACAGCATGACCAGGAAGGATTCATCGCATTTTTTTACATGTGAAATTTCATCATTTTTTTCACTTACTACTGGCTGCATTTGTTGCTATAGGTACACTTTTCTTCCTAAGCAATAGAGATTCTTCGATGACTTTTGCACAACATACAAATCATAGTTACAGGTGTTTGAAACTCTAGACGTTATTTACTTTATGAAAAAATGAATGAACTGTTACATTTTAAACTTCATGTTTAGAAAAAATTCAAGTTTTATAGTTAATTATCTCAATTTTTTCCAGTTTTTAAATAGATTTGGAAAATTCTTGAGTTTCATACAACTGTAACTACTGTTTGTATGCTATGAAAATTTCATCGAAGAATCTCTCTTACTTAGGAGTTTCATACACCTGTAACTACTGTTTGTATGCTATGAAAAATTCATCGAAGAATCTCTCTTACTTAGGAAGAAAAGTGTACCTATAGCAACAAATGCAGTCAGTAATAAGTGAAAAAATGATAAAATTTCACATGTAAAAAAAGGTATTTTGCTACGTTCTTGAACTTCCATTGCGATGAGTGTGAGTCCTCAATCCTTCCTGGTCATGGTGACAAAGTTTTATGAATTTATTTGTAAAAGTATACACAGTAGAAATTAAAATTTCATGTGGCGCCTCTCCTGCTCCAAGTCGGCCCCTTTGACGTCCTACCCCCCCCCCCCCCCCCCCCCCGCCCCCCTAAATATTAGGAAATGAAACGATTTATGTTTGAGGTCCCATCAAATTTATAACCTTAGCAGGTATCCGATATGCGATTTAAAGGAACTAGGGAATGGAATGGACTCGCATACATGGCTTCACGTTTACAGAGCACGAAGCAAGCCACTACACTTCGAGCAGATAACATCTTGATAACATCTTGAGAAGACTGACAGAATTTCCTCCTTACTCCTCTGCATCCTACAGTGTTACCAGAGAGTTCGGCCATAAGCGGTTTTTAAATACAGTATTTATATGTCAAAAGATATCAGACTGGTACGGAATACAGCGAAATCTGAACCGTATAACAATAAAATAAAAAATTGTTGCAGTCAAATGGGTGCATCATCATTAAAGAAAATATTTATGTGTGTGATTGTGTAAGGTGACAATCCCTGGTAGTGCATGTGAAAAAACATTCCATTAAGAAATACAACGGTCAGCAAAATGCTGCCCCTACAGGAATGCTCCAGCGAATGACGCGGCATTGTTAGGTTCTGAAGGAACCGAGTGTTGCCGCGGGCCGAAGGGTGGGACAGAAAGGTCTAGATCTACATCTACATTTATACTCCGCAATCCACCCAACGGTGTGTGGCGGAGGGCACTTTACGTGCCACTGTCATTACCTCCCTTTCCTGTTCCAGTCGCGTATGGTTCGTGGGAAGAACGACTGCCGGAAAGCCTCCGTGCGCGCTCGAATCTCTCTAATTTTACATTCGTGATCTCCTCGGAAGGTATAAGTTGTTGTTGTGGTCTTCAGTCCTGAGACTGGTTTGATGCAGGCTCTCCATGCTAAGGGGAAGCAATATATTCGATACCTCATCCAGAAACTCACCCTCTCGAAACCTGGACAGCAAGCTACACCGCGATGCAGAGCGCCTCTCTTGCAGAGTCTGCCACTTGAGTTTGCTAAACATCTCCGTAACGCTATCACGCTTACCAAATAACCCTGTGACGAAACGCGCCGCTCTTCTTTGGATCTCCTCTATCTCCTCCGTCAACCCGACCTGGTACGGATCCCACACTGATGAGCAATACTAAAGTATAGGTCGAACGAGTGTTTTGTAATCCACCTCCTTTGTTGATGGACTAAATTTTCTAAGGACTCTCCCAATGAATCTCAACCCCGTACCCGCCTTACCAACAATTAATTTTATATGATCATTCCACTTCAAGTCGTTCCGCACGCATATTCCTAGATATTTTACAGAAGTAACTGCAACCAGTGTTTGTTCCACTCCGTGTACGTAGTGCCTATCCGCTGCAAATCTTCCTGCATTTCGCTGCAATTTTCTAATGCTGCAACTTCTCAGTATATTACAGCATCATCCGCGAAAAGCCGCATGTAATTTCCGACACTATCTACTAGGTCATTTATATATATTGTGAAAAGCAATGGTCCCATAACACTCCCCTGTTGCACGCCGGAGGTTACTTTAACGTCTGTAGACGTCTCTCCATTGAGAACAACATGCTGTGTTCTGTTTGCTAAAAACTCTTCAATCCAGCCACACAGCTGGTCTGATATTCCGTAGGCTCTTACTTTGTTTATCAGGCGACAGTACGGAACTGTATAGAACGCCTTCCGGAAGTCGAGGAAAATGGCATCTACCTGGGAGCCTGTATCTAATATTTTCTGGGTCTCATGAACAAAGAAAGCGATTTGGGTCTCACACGATCGCTGTTTCCGGTATCCATGTTGATTCCTACAGAATAGATTCTGGGTTTCCAGAAACGACATGATACGCGAGGAAAAAACATGTTCTAAAATTCTACAACAGATCGACGTCAGAGATATAGTTCTATAGTTTTGCGAATCTGCTCGACGACCCTTCTTGAAGACTGGGACTACCTGTGCTTTTTTCCAATCATTTGGAACCTTCCATTCCTCTGGAGACTTGCGGTACTCGGCTGTTAGAAGGGGGGGGGGGGGGGGGGGGCGGGCAAGTTCTTTCGCGTACTCTGTGTAGAATCGAATTGGTATCCCGTCAGGTCCAGTGGACTTTCCTCTGTTGAGTGATTCCAGTTGCTTTTCTATTCCTTGGATACTTATTTCGATGTCAGCCATTTTTTCGTTTGTGCGAGGATTTAGAGAAGGAACTGCAGTGCGGTCTTCCTCTGTGAAACAGCTTTGGAAAATGGTGTTTAGTATTTCAGCTTTACGCGTGTCATCCTCTGTTTCAATGCCATCATCATCCCGGAGTGTCTGGATATGCTGTTTCGAGCCACTTACTGATTTAACGTAAGACCAGAACTTCCTAGGATTTTCTGTCAAGTCGGTACATAGAATTTTATTTTCGAATTAACTGAACGCTTCACGCATAGCCCTCCTTACGCTACCTTTGACATCGTTTAGCTTCTGTTTGTCTGAGAGGTTTTGGCTGCATTTAAACTTGCAGTGAAGCGCTCTTTGTTCGCAGTAGTTTCCTAACTTTGTTATTGAACCACGGAGGATTTTTCCCGTCCCTCACAGTTTTACTCACCCTGTCCCCCCCCCCCCCCCCCTCCCTGCTCGCTGCTCGTCTGTGTCGAATAATGGCAACTGCGCTGCCAGCTGTCAGATATCGTCTCTCGACGTACGGAGTATAGTGTTCGCTACTTTTGTTAGCATCCGCCTTCGTGGCTTCAAGCACTTACTTATGTTGTGTAACCAACTGCCTCCTTCGCTTTTTCTAATGTTTAGAATTAACCTTCAGTGTAGTAGTTAGTCTGATCGTAAACGAATAGTGCTAATCAGACCCTTTAATTCCATGAGTCTCCTGCTGCGAGCAGCCTGTCGAGTTCCAAAGTCCGCTTATCTCGTAGATACCCTGTGACGGTGTTTAGCTCTTATCCATCAACCTGCCTTCTCAGGCAATTTGTCTTTCTGCATTTGCTCCTCACTCCTCAGAAATTGCAGACCGACCTTAAACCTCCATGTCTTCCCTCTATCCTGTTTCAGGAGACGCCAGCTGTGGTGTCACCGCCAGACACCACACTTGCTAGGTGGTAGCCTTTAAATCGGCCGCGGTCCGCTAGTATACGTCGGACCCGCGTGTCGCCACTATCAGTGATTGCAGACCGAGCGCCGCCACACGGCAGGTCTAGAGAGACTTCCTAGCACTCGCCCCAGTTGTACAGCCGACTTTGCTAGTGATGGTTCACTGACAAATTACGCTCTCATTTGCCGAGACGGTAGTTAGCATAGCCTTCAGCTACGTCAATTGCTACGACCTAGCAAGGCGACATTATCAGTTGCTATTGATCTTGTGATGCATGTACCGTCAGACCGATGTTCACCAATTATGGATTAAAGTTAAGTATTCCAGAAGCTCCGTACTTTTTTTACTAGACTCAACTCCTTTAACTGTTCGAGACCTCACGTCAGCCTGCGTGAGCTTAAACGCTTGCCTTTCGGTTATCTCCTAGTGGCTTTGCTGTCTTGCCAAGTCACAACAACAGCCATCGTCAACGATGCCACCCATATGCGGGTGTCAACGGAACACAACATACTGGTTGCCAGGCAAAGAGATCGCCGCCATGCATTCGCCGTGCCAGTGTGGAGAAAGAGAAAGCGTGCCTTGCAGTTCTGTTAAATATGGTTGCAACTTCATTCGCTATTTGACGTGGATCCCTTCTTGCCTGTTGCAAAATGTAGCGATCATCTGCCATTGTATTTGACCATGGCCAAACCCCTCCTCTCCTTCGGACAGCAGTGCATGTTGTTTCCAACTCTCCTCTTGCACGAGAAACAATGTCGTGAGCACCACCAAACTCCTGAACTACACTCGTCGCACTTGGTCCTTCTTCCACTCTCCAGATGATTCTTCCCCCGTGTGAAACCAGTCAAATGTTTCTGGGACATGTTTTAATGAAGGCCACCTCAGTGCACCGTAACTGCTCGCTAATTGACACACATTGTCTTTCCCCTTCCTTCAACTGTCTCGTGTCGTGGGTCTTGCCCCATTTGGCACTGTAGTCATGCTGATCTCATATTAAGTGACACGAGGACCACAAGAAAGACAAAGTGGCGCATACGTGACGGCACGTGACACAGCAGGTCTTATGATTGCCAGCAGCCGCCTCTGGGTGGAAGCGAGCAACTGTTTCAGACGAATGTAATAAATGCATGCAAGCTCTAGACAGCACAGTACGAAGTTGCGGCCTTTCAGTTAAATTTTGATTTCCCGCGGGCCCTGCACGAAGCCGAGCGTTCGCGACGTGTGGCGGTCAAGCCGGCCAGTGAGACGTCACAAGCTGGTTGCAGAGCCTGTATCTCTCATTGGCCCCGATGTGACATCCAGCTTCATGTTCACGACTGGGGGACCTGTGGTAACTCTTCCCGCACGTTCTCTAGTTTACGTCGAGTAGTTATTGTGTAATGGTACTTTATGTATGCCGTCGTTAAAACACTGAACTCGCATTCGGGAGGACGACGCTTCAACCCCTCGTCCTGCCATCCTGATTTAGATTTCCCGTGATTTCCCTAAATCGCTTGAGGCAAATGCCGGTATGGGTCTCTGAAAGAGCACGGCTGCTTTCTTTCCCCACCCTTCCCTAATCCGATGCGACTGATGACCTCGCTGTTTGTTCCACTCTCCCAAATCAACCAACCAACCAACCCGTCTATGCCGTCATTAAATTTTGCAGAAAAGTTTACTTGGCGACATCGCCAGACAGTGGCAGCTGGAAGTTAAATTAGGTGTCTGACATATACCAGGAAACGTACGTAAATACTCCGCTTTTTTCGATGGCATATAGTCAGTCAGACGACACAAAGTGAACTCTAGTTTGCAATACATCGCCTAAATCAATTATGTAAGAACCATCATCTAAAAATTTCAGTAAGAAAAAAACTAAAGTGATGGTTTTCAAATGGAAATTTCTAGTACGTTATAAAATAGTACTAGATAAACAGACAGTAGAACAGCTGTCATGTTTTCATCAGTTAGGCTATCAAATTAGCAATGAATATGAAAATTATGTCGCTAATGAATTAAGAAAATTTGAAATGATATGTGGCACAATACAGGTGCCAAGATAAGATGCCAAGATAAGAAAGACTGCAACACTGATGTTTTACAAAGTATTGGCTACCCTTGTTCTGATATATGGAAACGAATACTCGACATTAACTAAGAAAGACAGTCGTTTCAAATAAATTTTTTTAGGAAAGTTGAAGGATGGGCTGTCAGAGATAAAATATGAAAAACTATATGAGACTCCCTCTGAAAAAGCCGCGTAAGGTCCAATGGTACCGACCGACCGCCGCGTCATCCTCACCCGATAGGCGTCACAGGATGCTGATGATGAGGGGCACATTGTCAGTTTATGTGACCGGAGCCGCTACTTCTCAATCAAGTAGATCTTCAATTGACCTCACAAGTGCTGAGTACACCCCACTTGTCAACGTTGCTGGGTAGAGACGGACGGTGACTCATCCAAATGCCAGCCCAGTGCTTAACTTCGGTGATCTGACGGGAACCAGTGTTACCACTGTAGCAAGGTCGTTGGCAAATATTAAAGAGATAAATATATGCTGTATAAATGAAAAAATAGAACATGAATGCATAAATGGAAACAACGTATTAACAAAGTGAAGAAAAAGGAAGCAAGGTTATAATTTAACGTCCTGTCGACAGTGTGGTCAATAGACATGCGGCACAAGTTCGTATTTCGAAACGATGGGAAACGAAATGGGCCGTGCCCTTCTGAAAGGAACCATCCCGGCATTTGGCTGGACAGATTTGGGGAGGTTACAGAAAACCCAGCTGGACAGGGATTTGAACCATTTTCCTCCCGAACGCGAGAACAGTGAATAGACTTTAGAGGACAGATTACTTAAATAAGTAATTAATTAAAAATCAGTATGAAAGAGGGTTTTAGGACGACCGAGGAATGAATGGCTTCAGTTAAGGAAGGAACGGGTATGAACCTATTCCACGTAGTGATAAAAAAGTAGAAGAGAATTATTGCTATTATTATCGACATACAAGATGTTATGGGTATAAGTACAGATACTCTAATCATTGGTACTTTAATATGTACCCTCTTCAGCTTGTTAGTTCTTTTTCATCTACGTCTAACACGTCACCTGACATACTACCTGATGTTTTCTGCACAGCCGTAACAGCACCATTAAGTGGAGTACACATATCTGTATAGGCTAGCCGTTCCGGTCCACGCATCTACACTTCAACACCTGATCTACTAGCCAGGGGAAAATAAGCATTAATGTCTTCCTCTTGCCACATGTACTTGGAGGTACTAACTAACCCAAAAACATAGTGAGCCGTGGTAAAATTTGCTGTTTTGATGAGCGCGCCGCAGCGCGTAGTGTGTAGGAGTCGCCCTCCATTTCTGGCGGTGGCACCGCTGAGGCAATCGCAGCTTTGGTGTCTCCCTCTGGTGGAAAAGGGGAAAGGTTGCCTGTTCACGTACAGTCAAGGGGCGCTATAAGCTCTCCAAGGTCCAGTCTGTCAGTTATTGTATCTCCTGTTTTTTAACCTCCGATTTGTTACTTTCCTTTCTCCTTTTTCTCAGTAATTGTAATTCTTGTGGCTGAAGAGCGGAGTAGTTGTAATCCGCTGTCAGGCCGCCTTTGTATAAGATGAAAAAATAACAATAAAGGAAAAAAAACAGTCTGTCAGTCTCGGCGAGTCTGGTCAGTTGGTCAGTTGGTCAGTTGGTTAGCTGGGTCAGTGTGGGGCAGTCAGTGTCTGTCTGTCGTCCGGAGTGTTAGTATGTGTTAGGCCGCCAGTCTGCTCGAGTTTGTTCAGGCAATGGGCATTGGCGGTTGGATCGATCGGTTGGTCGGTCGCGCACTGGGACACAAGATGACTTGTCCGTCTTGAGCGTCGGCGCATGTGAGGTCGCCACGTGAGTCCAGTGGGCCGCGCCGTATAGCGAGTAGTGGCTTCGCGGCCGACACGAGAGCAACAGGAGTCAACCCACGACATCGGTCTGGCCCGCGCGAGCTGCGACGCCGTGAGACGGAAGATCGGCGCGCCTTTCTGTGTCCGTTGAAGCGGCTGGCAGCGGACGGTTCGGGAGAGCGTTTTGAGCGTGCTGCGCCGGGTCTTCGCCAGACATCGCAGTTTATTAGAAGTGATTTGTGATATGTTGTTTCATTTACTTGTTAAATTCTACTTGTTTTCTTGGTCAGTCTCTCGTCCCCAGCTTGCTCGTCTGTCTCTCGTCCGCATTTGTTAGGCAGTTAGTGTCTGCCTGTCTGTCGGTCGGTCGGTCTGCCGTAAGTTAATAGCTGCCTCTGTCATGTTTGTCGGATTCGGTGTTAATGAATTTATTGCTTAAGGTGTAAAGGCCAAATTCCTGAAATATTTTTTATCTTGCCTATCATCTTGAGAGGTGGTATATGTGTAATGTAGAGCATGTTTGTACATTTTATGTAAGACTGCATTTCATGGGTTTTTATTTAAATGGGCATTTTAGTATATAAAGTTGCCACCCTTCCACCGTAAGAGTTCTTTTAAAAACAAGTTGCACTTTCGGTGGCAAATAATTTTTAAACTGAGAGTTTTGTACCATTTCCATCCCTCCTACGGGGTGGATAGTTTATGTGTTTGTGTGAGTTGTTAAAATTTTTAGTTTAAAGTAATCTGGTGTGTTGCAGATTTGCACCAGTGTACTCTTTCAGAGGTCCTTGTGACCGGTCGTGGCTACGGCCGTGTTAGAAGAGAGCGGCGAGCCTCTCAGCCCGAAAGCTCATACTGTCAAGAAAAAAAAAATTGTTATTTCTGCCTCTGAATATATTGTAACGTGATATTTACAGGGTGCTTTCTGATTATAATTTTAAATCTGTTTAAAAAAAGGGGTTCTTAGGAATAAATTTCCATTTATTAAAAAAATTTAACTTGTTTTTTATCAGTTACCCACTGGCAACTACTTCCACGCTCGCATAGTGTGATTAAATGTGTTAATGTTCTTGATGAATCGCTAGTAAATAAAGTAAATTCTTAAGAAAATGTTTTGAAAGTAAATTCACGGTTCACATAGTATTGCTAGTACCGATAATTATTAGTGTGCAAATGAAGTAAAAATTGACATAATCTTGTTCAGTACACTGTCCTGTCACCAATCAAAATATATGCATTTATACTCTTAACATTCTGCATATTGCTCATTTACTGTACTCAGTGAGATGTTGTCTCGCTAAGGACGTCCGTTTAGATGTAAGGGAGGCTCTGCTCTTGTCAAGTAAAATATGCGAATAAATATATCGCCTTAAAATTTGTGTTCTCACTTGTTTGTTGTCAGTCTGTTTCTGCGCCATTCGTCGGTCCCGGGACCTTTACGCTTGCCGAAATCGCTCCGCTTCCAGTCTGGCAGTCAAAGCGAACATTCCAGTCATTTTCCGAATCGGATGGCGCGCACACGGCAGCCGCGTATTCACTCTGTTCGCCCGTAGCCCGGCCACCGGCCCACCCGCAAGACGACTCCCCCCGCTGGAGGGCTGGGTTTGCGATCCGCCGCATTTCGCAAAGCTCTTGGGCCGGAAGTCTTTCAGCCGCCCGACACGCTGCGCCGGAAACCACCCACACGGCAGAATTTAAAGGCCGACACCTCGCGGATGGCAGCCACAAGAACGGGGTGCAGGTGCCGTATACAGTGCGGAAAGGTGAACGAGGCTAGGAAAAAGGAGCAACAACGAAGCCACACACAAATGAAAATGTTATTCGCACGTAAGGAGGAGAATCCAGAAGACACTCAGAAGGCACACGTTTGCAACGCTGCTCACCAAAGTCATACATACAATCAACTAGGTGCATAACAGCAGTTACACCAACGACCTCTTACTCTTTCTTTTTTTGACCATATCCTAGAGTCCGCTTTCGTATCCAGACTCGAAAGTTTCATCGCAGGTTTCCTGCTAATTTCACGAGAAGTTGAAGTCTTTAACCCCAGCCCTCTCCTTGGCTCCTTGCCGAGGCTCGTTTCCATCTTGGACTTACTTCGCTTCCAAAGGAGACTGCTTTCGACATTTTTCGATAAACGTACGTAGGCTGGGAAGAGCTCTTACATTTACACTGATTGCGCAAAGGATGGAGTTTGTCACATCTGTGCCGCGCGGGATTAGCCGAGCGGTCAGAGGCGCTACAGTCACGGACTGTGCGGCTGGTCCCGGCGGAGGCTAGAGTCCTCCCTCGGGCATGGGTGTGTGTGATTGTCCTTAGGGTAATTTAGGATAAGTAGTGTGTAAGCTTAGGGACTGATGACCTTAGCAGTTAATCCCATAAGATTTCACACACATTTGAACTTTTCTTTTTGTCACATCTGTGCAGAGCGACATTCGTGCAGAGACGGAATCTGCTAACATTTATGCGGAGCCCAATACTCTTCAGGTAGCTTTTTGGTTTCACCTTCGTTGGCTTCATCAACTCACAACCAAACTAACAGCCGGCAGCTGTGGCTGGGCGGTTCTAGGCGCTTCAGTCCGGAACCGCACTGCTGCTACGGTAGCATGTTCGAATCCTGCCTCAGGCTTGCATGTGTGTGATGTCCTTAGGTTAGTTAGGTTTAAGTAGTGTAGGGGACTGGTGACCTCAGATGTTAAGTCCCATAGTGCTTAGGGCCATTTGAACCATTAATCCAAACTATCACATTCCACCCTAAGTTAGACTTCGGCTGAAAATGGACAAACCAACTTGAAACTGGTGTAATTGCCTAATAAATTACCATAAAAACGTCGACTGGTCGTAGGTTTTTTATCCTTTAAAAGTACTGTCTTATAAAAACAAATTCCTAGAAACATGTCTCGTACCGGCCCTGGTGGCCGAGCGGGTCTAGGCGCTATAGTCTGGAACCGCGCGACCACTACGGTCGCAGGTTCGAATCCTGCCTCGCGCATGGATGTGTGTGATGTCCTTAGGTTAGTTAGGTTTAAGTAGCTCTAAGTTCTAGGGGACTGATGACCTCAGAAGTTAAGTCCCATAGTGCTCAGAGCCATTCGAACCAACATGTCTCGTAGGTTACAACACGCTGTGCCACACTGCTAGACAGGAAATAAATTCTTAGTATGCCTGTAGGCTACCTGCGAAAGGTCACCTATCCCAGCAAGACACCCAAGCTCCCCAGATATGCCTATCAGCAGAAGTGTCACTACGTCCAAGTATTCCAAAGCCCTCCCCCCCCCCCCCCCCCCACCTCGCCTCTAAGGATGTCCATGCCCATGTGCTACGAGGCGCACCTTTTTCATAGACGAAGAGGTTTTCAGATATTGTATTTTAGGCTACAGCTGAATTTTTATTGCAGAATTTCTTGCTTCTTATCGAGCTACCCTGTGCATCCAGCGATCTGGAATATCTAGTCTGTCGTCCCCTCTGAATGGCTCAGTGCTCCCCAAAGACTCTGTGCAAAGTACACTGTCGTGATCTCAGACAATGTAAAAATTTAGTTAACAATCAGCTGAAAGAGAGAATTGCTTGAGGATGGCGTGAGTTCCTTGCCTCGCCGATGTACATGACAAACAGGACAGCTAACAGAATATTTGGAGAGGATAACGTCACTTTAAACTGGAGTCCACTCGTCATTTGGGCAACCTTCCAGCATACTAGAGAAGGCACCAAGACACTTAGAGGACAAGTTCAAATAAGACTGAGGAAATATTCAATGACTCACATAATGTACAACAACAGAAATAATCTATCATCATACATGTAGATCGAATTCCCCCAAAGAGAGAGTCCAGCTGGCCAATACAGCATCAGTGCAATGGAAAACTTCTTGGTGGATTAAACCAGACAGTATTCAGGTCACACGGGAAGGTGAATGATGGATGGATATGTTGGCATGGGCGCACGAGAGCAAGGTCTTCAGTGCCCACGCGAGAACAGTTTGAGACGAGTGTTGCTGACATACAGTAAACAGGAGGGCTGTGTGCAGCGATGTCAGTTATGACGTATTAGCTGTGATTAGTAGAGAGGGGGGTTGTTAATCAGCTGTAGTACGCAGCAGTCAGCGTACGGTGCGGTGACGCACCGGTAGCAGCAGATGAAGACTGCAAAAAGACTCTGGGGACACATAACAACTGTGAGATAAGTAGTTATTTTACATTTCTTGGAATAGTACTGAACAGAGAATGATTTTCTCTCTCTGAACGAGTAAAACTTCAGGATTTCAATGAATCGCAGGACGAAGATATAACTGAGGACCTTGTCTACTTCACTGCAAAACCAAGTGGCCATGTGGTAATACTGAAACACGCCGAGGGAGCCAGTAGTTAACAGAAGGTGTGTCACTAAAGACACTCGTCTCTGAGAGCGGTTCATCTTCCCTCTCTCCCTAAGGAGGTACAGGGGACAGGCAAAATAATGTGAACAGTGGTAGTAATGGCGTGGTTGTGTTTGACAGTCAGCAACGAAGGTAAGACACGTGTCGCTCTGAACTGTACGTGTTCAGTATGGACTAGGCATCAGCGCAGGTTGTTTATGAGAAGTGCACACTTGGTATTTGCATTCAGAAGCAGAGGTCGACGTGCAATGAAAGACCTAACTGAGCTCCAAAGAGGGCAGATAGTGGGGACCCGATTAGCTGGAGCATCCGTAGCCAAGACAGTGCCAACTTATTGAATGTCTCAAGAGCAGTGCAGTTGGGCACGGAGCGTCAGTGAGTCGCGGACAGCCAGTACTTGCCGACCGCTGGCCACACACATGAACCGTCCGACGGAAGGAGATTGGAGCGGGAACGACCTCCGGTTGGTCCTCTCATTGGGCGACGTGTATTTGGTCTTTTGGCCGTTTCTGGGCCTCGTCAGTTGGTCATCTTGCCGGACGGGGTCGGTTCCTTCCCCTTGCAGAGATGTCGTCGCCGATGGGCAAGAGTTACCTCTGCCCGGGTCGCCGTGTCTCCGAGTTCCGAACGGACATGGGGTTGAATCGGGTTGGAGCTGCAGTCAGCTTCGGACAGCCAAGACTCGCCCAACCGTTGCCGACACACGTAACTTGAGTGGGAATGACGTGGGTTGGTCGTTCCGTTGGTCGTCTCATCGGACGACGTGTATTTGGTCGCCGACCGCTTGTTGAAACTCTCTGTGTGTCGAATTGACTCGTCTTTGTGGTTCCACAGTGATTGCTCTTGCGATTGTTCGAGTTCTTGAGCAAGTCCGTTTACGTGAACCGTGTGTAGCTTATGTGGTTTCCACTGAACAAGTAAGTGGTGTCTGCGACTGGAGTAGGCAGTTGGTCGGTTGCGACAGACGGAATTGATTAGGTCGTTGGTTGGTTCTTCAGCCGTCCCTAGGTCGTGTTGCCACCCGATTGTTTAGTGTTAAGCTTTGCAGTCGGTCTCACCTAAACCGTTGTTAGTTCCTCCCCAGGCTAACCCTTGGAACGCTTATGAGCGTCACTGTTTGTTGTTTGTAATTCTCATTTTATTTGGTCGCAGGTACTGTGCCAGGCCTTCAGCCGAGTATTAATATTGTCTGTTTTATGTTTAGTATATGACCTTCAGCCGAACTTTATGACAACTATTTTAAGAGTAGAACTTCAGCTGCGTTTGTTTCAAAATCTGTGGCTTTAATATGTAAATCCATATCTGTGAGGTTTCTCTTTAATAATCTTGAATTCTTAAAACGGCCTTCAGCCGTGTTCTGTAAATGTTTATCTTAAGGTTGTCTTTAATTATTCTTGAGTAATTGTTTGGGCCTTCAGCCGACATGATACTTATAGTTTTCTTAAGATGTTTTTCTGTTGAACTGTATAAAAGCGTATCTTCAAAGCCTTTCTTTTATTATGCAAAGAAAAATTTTTATTGGGCTTTCAGCCGAAGAATTAACTTGAATTTCCCTTAATATGGCCTTTAGCCGTAATTTGTAAAAGCTTCGCTTTTAAAGAATTTCCTTACGTGATCTGAAATATTATTTCGGCCTGTAGCCGAGAGGATATTGAAATTTTACTTAAGTGAGACCTTCAGCCGTTACTTTATATCCTGGTGTTTTAAAAGCAATCGTTTAAACTTATTCTGGAGATGTTACTCGGGACCTCAGCCGTGAATTGATCTTTGTTGTTTTAAAGAGAAACCTGTGCACTGGTTTGTGGAATAAAGTTTTGTGTGTTCTTGTGTAACTAACAGTAATTCACCTTCGCCCCTTTCCGCAACCTGATCCTCTCTGTCCTGCGACACCAGATTTTAAATACAAAACGTTGAAGTTAATGTATAGTAATAAACATGTTTAAGATATAGGTGTCAAAGTAATATTCCTTCAAAAGTATTCATCATAAACATATCAGTCGTTTGATACACGTTTTGTAAACTTAATTGTTCAATTCGGTATTTGGGGCTCCATTCTCAAATCAGTGTAGTCAGTTGCATAAAAAATGTTTTGAAATCTTCCCTCCAATTCGAAAAGGTTCTGCAGGCGCCAGTGGCATTAAGTGCATCCCATGCGTGAAAATGCAAATGATTAATATTTCAGTATCGATACGCAGGCAGCCTATCAGTGGTTACTTGGGGAGCGGAAAGACCGGGCATTGGGAATTGAACACCATTCACAATAGCAACACACTCTATTTTATCTGCCCATGTGGCGTTCCATTAGAATAGCTTCAACAATGCATCCCAGAAGACAGGCCGCAAACCCCGACGATACTCACTAGTCAGGACGCACCTGAGTACTCACTGGCCGGGTATCGCCAGCACCGGGTACTTCTACAACAAATACGCAAGATGTTTCAAAATAACACATCCCAAACATGTCAAAAGGGATATGGATCGACCCACCCAGTGAGAAAACAGTTTAACAAAGAGCAGGTTACAAATTTTCCCTTTTAAAACAACATTACAACGTGCACTTAAGTTACAAGTTCCCTAAAATTTGTAAATGACTAACGCCCAACTAGAAAATCGGCAACAATTACAAATTTAGGACAAACTTTTAATATAAGGGATTTTGGTCACTATCAAGCCGTACACTATCGGCGGAACAAATTGTTAACCCCGTAGAGGGTAATCTTGAACGGTTATTAAACACAGGAACAATAACAAATACACTGGTAAATACCCAGAACAGAAGACTGAACAGTGTCACAGAGAGGAATTTGTTCCTCTGCAAGCTTTCAAATTTTTGGACTGAGCCAACCGCTGATCGAAATCATACCACAAGTTTGGCAGTGTGAATGGCACGTGAAAGAGAACACCTACCACTGCTTATCATGCACATGTCCGCGCAAGTGTAATGATGGCTCTGAGCACTATGGGACTTAACATCTGAGGTCATCAGTCCCCTAGAACTTAGAACTACTTAAACCTAACTAACCTAAGGACATCACACACATCCATGCCCGAGGCAGGATTCGAACCTGCGACCGTAGCGGTCACGCGGTTCCAGACTGAAGCGCTTAGAACCGCACGGCCACACCGGCCGGCAAGTGTAATGATACCAACGAGAGCACCGCACAGTACTGTGTGGTGCTAGCCTTGGTATCATTACACGTTTCAACCACCTTAAAACACGTTCTTCCAGTATAGCTCCTTGGCGAAGATCTACCGGTGGTAGTAGGCTCGGTTAGGTGTTTGCGCGTCGTCTCGCGGCGAACTTCTCTCGCTTCATTCAAATGCTCCCCACACGGCGTCCTGTCGGCATCGGGCGGGAAGACTGAAAGTTGCTGAAGTGATATCTTCCGGACAGCGGTGTGCTGGCCATGCTACAGAGATGGCAAAGGCTATCTGCGTGTTGACCCGACGGATAACTTCCTGAATCGGATGCTCGAAACGGACAGCTAATTCCGTCCGTTGGGCTCCATCCGCTCTGCCAGGCCAACCTCGCAGTCGACAACAAACCCCGGACCGCGCACGACAAAACGGCCCTGGACAGTGGCAGACTCTTCTTCTGAGCAAGTGTGTCCTGTCGCCAACCGCCCGCTGGAAGGTGCGGTCGGCCGCTGAGAGGGTTCGCCCCGGATCCCTCGCGCCTCTGCGTGGAGAAAGTTCACCAAGCCAAGAAGAAAATGGTTCAAATGGCTCTGAGCACTATGGGACTTAACATCTGAGGTCATCAGTCCCCTAGAACTTAGAACTACTTAAACCTAACCAACCTAAGGACCTCTCACACATCCATGCCCGAGGCACGACTCGAATCTGCGACAATAGCGGTCGCGCGGTACCGGACTGAAGCGCCTAGAACCGCTCGGCCACAACGGCTGGCCAAGCCAAGAAGGCTTTATTAAATTTACATAAAGATGTGCCTGCAGGTGCTGAAATAGAATAAGAATACGTACGTAAACAGTAAACTGGAAGGACAGCGGCGTGGATAGAAAGTTCATACCGTCGAGCTCATCTTAAATAACACAAGTACAGTAATCTTATTGACACATGAATAAGTGCACGTAGCTGGTGCACACCAGGACATTTAAACAAAGTTCAATAACATACTTGCTGAAAAACAGCTAATTACCGTAATAAATACGGAATTTAAAAAAGGTAACCTTTTAAACGTATCTAGAAGAACAGTTTAAAATAATAAGGTATTTAAACAAATGCGTCAGGTGAGCAAGCCCTTTCGCAACACACCCTGGAAGCTACACTGCGCTCAAAACCTTCTCAAAATATCAAGTACGCACTAATGAGACACAAGTAAAGTTACACAGTAAGCCGCTAATAAGGCAGTAAGCCAACTCATAGCAACGTAGGCTGGCGCAACACTAGATTACGTAGCGGCAGGTAGACCCACAGTACCAACAGCCACAAGGTTTACCCATCAGTCATGCATCGGCGATACAAGCAAGCCAGCAAGGACAGATCAAATAAGCAGCGAACGGATAGCCCTCGAAAGGTACTCAGGCGATTAACCCATCAACTGTCCCCAAACAGAAAATAGCGAGAACTGCAAGACACAGAAAGCAACACATGCCGAATGCCAGTCGCGCACCGCCGCTACCACCGCCACTACCTCCGGCCCGGCAGGCTGCTCAACTTCATCTCATCTCTCTCCCCTTGCCGCTATGGCCGAGCCGAAGCAGCTCGCGAAGCGCAAGCGTGAAGGTCGCGCCAGCAGGTCTAACGAGGAACGGAGGCGAGCCAGCCCGGCTCAGCCCTAGCAACTGAGTCCTGGGTGTTGGTCCTCTTGTAAAATTATAAATGAATATATTGTTGAAAAGGGATCGTCTAAACTAATGAAATGAAAGTTCGGTCCAAAATTAAACCCAGTTTATTATAATATCCTTTGTTATCACATACATGTATATGTCCAGAGCAACACATCAGCCACTGCGTCTCATCCCATCATCGACAGAGCAAGAGTGTGTTCCTCCCAGGCTGCAGAACCAGACTCAATGGCTCTCCCCTCTCTGCTCTCTGCGTAGTTTGTGTGACTTTCCTACCTCAATGGAAAGGCTCCGCTAAGTGCTGGCCAGTGATATTATTTTTAACACGCTAACTCACCACCAGGGAAAACATCTATTACGTTAGCCAGTCAGCTGTCATTCTGTATATACTGTTCTCAAACAGTTAAGAGTCAGTCTCCAACTCTTCATTCGCGTCATTACTACAGCTAATATGCTCAACTCTTGTACATGGCATGTTCAGAAACTGACATCCTGACTCGGACGTTCTATTACTTTCTTGAGAGTACCCAATGAAACTTCTTCCCGGTATTAACTAGATGTGAGGCTGTTCACTTCACAAAAGCGGCATCGAGAAGTTAGCTCAGCGCCCTTACAAAGAAAGGAAACACAACTGTGACCGTTCCCACGACACAACAGAGGTCTGTATATGTGACTGCCCTTTCACTCCACTGCTAACTAGGAGGTTCCCAGTTAGAGAAGAATACACTCTTTAAAACTGTGCTTTGACCGAACAGCTCGGTTAGTAAAACGGTAGTATTCTGAAGAGTCCAAGGGCCTTCACGGTTCATTATCTGACTTCTTTAGTTAGAGACTCTTACCCCATACCACACAGAGCACAGCTAGTGCAAAATTATGCACCGCCTATGGGCAGGCACCCAGGCACAGCAGCCTAACTTCGAGTGACTGGATACCACACATTTCCCCAAACCCTCGTGCTTTCTCCACTGAAAGCCCGACCACTCTCCCTAAGAAACTCGATGGTTTCCAAGTAACTTCCCTGTGGTTCTGTTCTTTCCTCGGCTTGTAATTACCCAGCTAAAAATGTGCAACTACAGAAATATGCAACGTGCAAACTACAATCACAATGGGGAAAATATTAAGATAGGAGTTGTTGGTTTAATTCTGGCTCTCGCTGCTACAATAATTAGCATTAAATGTTTGTTCAAATGGCACCGAGCACTATGGGACTTGACATCTGAGATCATCAGTCCCCTAGAACTTAGAACTACTTAAACCTAACTAACCTAAGGACATCACACACATCCATGCCCGAGGCAAGATTCGAACCTGCGACCGTACCGTTCGCGCGGTTTTAGACTGAAGCGCCTAGAACCGCTCGGCCACATCGGTCGGCAAATGTTTGTTGATTCGCAGGAGTATGACCCAGAATGAGATGAATTGAAATAAGAGATGTGCCAGGCAATGGTTTGACACTTTTCATCGGCATATTCAGATCTCTCACCCACTGAAAGCATGTAGCCACGGGTTCCTGAAGGACTGGCATAGTCGGCAGCCACTGTGATCGATGAACCTTGGCATAGAGTTGATGCACGGTCGAATCAGATAGCCAATACCTGTCATCCAAGCGTAGTTCAACTCAATGCCTAGCCGGCTTATACACGTTTTTGCTGCCAAAAGTGCCAGATCGTGTACCAGATTTCTCGCTCTCTTACACCCAAATCACCTACAAATTTTAACACGTGCATTCTAAGACCAAAAAAACGAAACAAAAGAAAAAGAGCACACGTTCCACGAAATAATTATCCGAATGGGACGGAAATCGGAAAATGTTTCAGCAAAATTGGATGATTTATTAAAGTGGAGGCGTTTCACGAATTGAGCAAGTCAATGCGTTGGTCCAGTGGTTCAAATGGCTCTGAGCACTATGGGACTTGATATCTTAGGTCATGAGTCCCCTAGACGTAGAACTACTTAAACCTAACTAACCTAAGGACAGCATACACATCCATGCCCGAGCCATGATTCGAACCTGTGACCGTAGCAGCAGCGCGGTTCCGGACGGAAGCGCCTAGAACCGCTCGGCCACAACGGCCGGCCATCACTCCATGTTGGCGGGCCATATGGCGGGCGGCAGTCGGGTTGGTATGACACCATTTGAAGGGTGGTGGTGGGGGGGGGGGGGGAGAGGGGGGCGTTTCCAGGCTTGTCTCAGCTTGGAATCTCATTGACTGGAGTATAATTGTCTTCAGTGATGGGTCCCACTTCAAACTGAGCTCCGATAACCAGCCAAGAGGAATAACTGCTTGCTTGAGGACACATTATTGACTTGCTCAATCTCTGAAGTTCTTTCTGCCGAATATATCATCTAATTCTTCAGAAATTACAATCATTTGTTTGTCTGTACATGTACATCACATCTGCCGATTTTCTTCCCATTCACATAATTTTTTGTAGTGCGTCTTTTTTTTCCTTAGAGTGTATTATTTCTCCGATATTGTACACGCACAATAAGGAAGATCTGCAGCAGATAAGCACTTGGTGCAGGGAATGGCAACTGACCCTTAACGTAGACAAATGTAATGTATTGCGAATACATAGAAAGAAGGATCCTTTATTGTATGATTATATGATAGCGGAACAAACACTGGTTGCAGTTACTTCTGTAAAATATCTGGGAGTATGCGTGAGGAACGATTTGAAGTGGAATGATCATATAAAATTAATTGTTGGTAAGGCGGGTACGGGGTTGAGATTCATTGGGAGAGTCCTTAGAAAATTTAGTCCATCAACAAAGGAGGTGGATTACAAAACACTCATTCGATCTATACTTGAGTATTGCTCATCAGTGTGGGATCCGTACCAGGTCGGGTTGTCGGAGGAGATAGAGAAGATCCAAAGAAGAGCGGCGCGTTTCGTCACAGGGTTATTTGGTAACCGTGATAGCGTTACGGAGATGTTTAGCAAACTCAAGTGGCAGACTCTGCAAGAGAGGCGCTCTGCATCGGGGTGTAGATTGCTGTCCAGGTTTCGAGAGGGTGCGTTTCTGGATGAGGTATCGAATATATTGCTTCCCCCCTACTTATACCTCCCGAGGAGATCACGAATGTAAAATTAGAGAGATTCGAGCGAGCACGGAGGTTTTCCGGCAGTCTTTCTTCCCGCGAACCATACGCGACTGGAACAGGAAAGGGAGGTAACGACAGTGGCACGTAAAGTGCCCTCCGCCACACACTGTTGGGTGGCTTGCGGAGTATGAATGTACGAGGGAAGTTCAATAAGTAATGCAACACTTTTTTTTCTGGGCCAATTTTGGTTGAAAAAACCGGAAATTTCTTGTGGAATATTTTCAAACATTCCCGCTGCGTCTGGTATAGTTTCATTGACTTCCGACAGGTGGCAGCGCTGTACGGAGCTGTTAAAATGGCGTCTGCAACGGATGTGCGTTGCAAACAATGGGCAGTGATCGAGTTTCTTTTGGCGGAAAACCAGGGCATCTCAGATATTCATAGGCGCTTGCAGAATGTCTACGGTGATCTGGCAGTGGACAAAAGCACGGTGAGTCGTTGGGCAAAGCGTGTGTCATCATCGCCGCAAGGTCAAGCAAGACTGTCTGATCTCCCGCGTGCGGGCCGGCCGTGCACAGCTGTGACTCCTGCAATGGCGGAGCGTGCAACACACTCGTTCGAGATGATCGATGGATCACCATCAAACAACTCAGTGCTCAACTTGACATCTCTGTTGGTAGTGCTGTCACAATTGTTCACCAGTTGGGATATTCAAAGGTTTGTTCCCGCTGGGTCCTTCGTTGTCTAACCGAACACCATAAAGAGCAAAGGAGAACCATCTGTGCGGAATTGCTTGCTCGTCATGTGGCTGAAGGTGACAATTTCTTGTCAAAGATTGTTACAGGCGATGAAACATGGGTTCATCACTTCGAACCTGAAACAAAACGGCAATCAATGGAGTGGCGCCACACCCACTCCCCTACCAAGAAAAAGTTTAAAGCCATACCCTCAACCGGTAAAGTCATGGTTACAGTCTTCTGGGACGCTGAAGGGATTATTCTGTTCGATGTCCTTCCCCATGGTCAAACGATCAACTCTGAAGTGTATTGTGCTACTCTTCAGAAATTGAAGAAACGACTTCAGCGTGTTCGTAGGCACAAAAATCTGAACGAACTTCTCCTTCTTCATGACAACGCAAGACCTCACACAAGTCTTCGCACCCGAGAGGAGCTCACAAAACTTCAGTGGACTGTTCTTCCTCATGCACCCTACAGCCCCGATCTCGCACCGTCGGATTTCCATATGTTTGGCCCAATGAAGGACGCAATCCGTGGGAGGCACTACGCGGATGATGAAGTTATTGATGCAGTACGACGTTGGCTCCGACATCGACCAGTGGAATGGTACCGTGCAGGCATACAGGCCCTCATTTCAAGGTGGCGTAAGGCCGTAGCATTGAATGGAGATTACGTTGAAAAATAGTGTTGAGTAGCTAAAAGATTGGGGAATAACCTGGTGTATTTCAATGCTGAAAAAAACAACCCCTGTTTCAGAAAACTGCCCTCGTAGATGTAAGTAAAATATCGTTATTATTTGCTATCCCTCCTGATGTTTTAATGGCTGGCAGAGTATTTAAGTATGTTAATGGGCATAATCCTCACCACTAATACCACCAACACCACCACCACCACCACCACTACCACCACCACCATCACCACCATCACTACCATCTTAAACATCATAATCGACAACGTCGTCGTCGCGTCGTCTTCGTCGTCACCGCTTGTTTATTTCTTCCCTCTGTTCCCCTGGCGATATTTTACTAGCCATGTGTTACGACTTTTTTGCGATATTCCTTAGGTCTCTGTAGCTTGAAAGTTGGCAATTCTTCTAGAGAACGAGGGACTGACAAGAGCTGCCGATGCAGTTGTGTGATCGTCGTCAGCCTTTGCTATTCCTGTTCTGGTAGTCCAGAAGCGCACCACAGGGCAGGTAAAAACATCTGTGTGGCGAGCGACTGCAGGCAGCACCGCAGAGCGGCACGTCATTAATTACCTGAAAACCTCAGAGCTTTTAATTTGTCCCCCGTCTTTGAGAGCGACCGCAGTTCCGCGGCGAGGCGTGTCTGCATCTTTTCACATTTTGTTCGCCCAAGAGACGAAGTTTCCGCAGCGCTCGCGGACGGAACGAAACGCCTTCTAACGAGCCGAGGCTCGCAGGGCTGCGAATTAATGCTTTGCGGCAGAGACAGCGGCGGCGGCGGCATCGGTACAGCCAATTATGAGAACTTCTCCCTCTGCGGGAGACGCCAACTTGAAACAGAAACCGTTCCATCCTTTCCCGCTTTCACGTCGCGCATAAATGAGATACGAGAGGGGCCTCCTCTCCTGGGACGGGAATAACTGCGTGTCACGCACTCGCCGGTCGCGACTCGGCTTTGGGTGGAAAAAAAAGGCGGGAGCGCCTGCCCGCCGCAGTAATCATTTATGGAGATAACATCGGGGCGTGCGTTGTGTGCGACCACGGCCCTCGCTCCACGGCTTAAATTCGGGATAAACGGCCGTGCGCCACGGGAGGGGCGGCCGGTCGCAGCAACTCGTGGCAAAGCGTCACGTTGTAGAGGGGTGGGGGGTGGCGAGGAGATGGGGGACACCACACACACACACACACTTTACCGTCCAGCGCAAAAAAACCTGATGAAGGGTGACAGGAGGCAACGAAAGCTTGTGTGACTAATAGTGTGAGTTTTTTTAGGACTGTCTAAGGTTTCTACAATACAGATCACAACACTCTTTTTTACATCTACGACTACATTTATAGCGCTTGGTGGAGGGTGCTTTGTGTATCACTGTCACTTTCTACATCTACATCTACATATATACTCTGCAAGCTCTCATATGGAATATGGTGGAGGGTATCTTTCCCTTTCTTGTTCTGCTTACAAACAATGAGGGACAAACAACTGTTTATATGCCTCCATATGACTCCTAATCTCTCTTGCTATGTCTTATGATAAGTGCTTTTGCTGCTACAGAACAGTTCTTCAGTCAGCAGCAAATGCCATTTCCCTAAGTTTTCATAATATTGTTTCAGGAAAAGAGTATCATCTTGCCTCTAGGGATCCCCATTTGAGTTCACAAAGCACCTCTGTAATATTTGCATGTTGATCGATGCTACTGGTAACAAATCTAGCAGCATAACAAATCTAGCGACTTCCAATGTCTTCCTTTTATCCAAAATAGTAGGCATACCAAACTGTCAATCAGTATTCAAGAATGGGTCACACAGGTGTTCTTTAGGTGGATGAGCTATATTTTCTTAAGACTCCCAGTAAACCAAAGTTTATATCTGCCTTCCCTGCTAGTATCCTATGTGCTTCTTCCATTTCATATTGCTTTGCAACATTATGCCTAGATTTTTAATCGATCTGAGTGTCTGGCAGCACACCACTAATACTGTATTCAAACATTGTGGGGCTGTTTTTTCTACTCATCCACATTAAATTACGATTTTCTACATTCAGTGCAATCTCGTCTGCCTCACACAAAATTGAGATTCGAGTCTTTCTGTATTGCACGACAGTTACTCAATGACTTTACTTTCCCACATACTACAGCATCATCAGTAAATAGCAGTAGTTTGCTGCTCCCCCTATCCATCACATCGTTTTTGTACACAGAGAACAAGTGTCGTCCTAGCACACTTCCCAGGGGCACTCCTGGCAGTACCATTGTCTCTGATGAACACGTACTGTCCAGAACAGTGTAGTGGATCGTAAATCTACCCCATATACTTAGACATTTCTTAAAAGTCTGCAGTGGAGCACTGTATCTCCACCTCCTGCTCTAGTCATGAATGGTATAATGGAAGAATGATTGTTAGTAAATCTTTCTGCCAGATTGTCTTACCTTCATGATCTTTCCTGCAAGATGTATGTAGCAAAAACCAATAAAATGGTTGACTCGTTTAGGAATGTACACTACATGGTGATGCACCGATTCACTCTTGTAGTACCTGCCTCTGTAGTATAATGGGCATCTGCACGATCCTTTCACGCACACTAAATGAACCTGTGACGCACCGTGCTGCTCATCTTTGGATCTACTCTATTTCGTCTATCAATCCGATTCAGAACAGGTCCCAGACTGACGAGCAGTATTCAAGTATCAGTCGAATGAGTGGACTACGCTTCCCGAAATTTCGTCCCATGAACATCAGTCTGGTAGCTGTTTCATTGTTAACTCGTTTTTTTCAGTTGTTCATCTTTAAATCGCTCTGTACAAACAAATTCTCCCAGATATTTAACTGGTGTGACTGTTTCTAGTTAATGTTCCATAATGCTGTTACCATACAATAAAGAGGAAGATATTGTTTATAAGTTTCAAAGTACAGTTAGGAAGTGCTTCATTTCATAGTTTATTAATAGATACCAATGGGTCGTATTAGCTCATGCAGTTTTAATGACGAATCTAGATGTGAATTGCGAAAACTTGCTATCGTTGTTAAATGTTGGGAATGCAGCTGACTTTACTGTATATAATTAATCTTCCATCGCATCTAGTAGAGCAGAAATAGTGCTCTCTAACTATATTGCAAGCTTCATAGTGTAGCCGAACAGAGGCGAAACAATGAATGAAATGTAGGAGTGTAGTTACTGAACACGAAAGATTTTTGGACGTAGAGCCACATCGTTTCCATCCTCGCAGCCACTATATGGATGAAACCGGTGTTATGGTGACACATAGAAGCACGCCTATGGGTATAGTGATAGTGAAATACTTTTTAGCTCTGATACCACCTGAGCTATTGGGACAAGACAAGTAATGGAACGAAATGATTTTAATGGCATTCAAGCGCTATTGAAAAAACAAGTACAGCCACCATTGATGATGGCGTTGAAGCCGTTCGTAAAGTATGCGAGAAATGTACTAAAACTGAAAGGCAAGAGGACGGTGATTCGCTATTGATGTGTAAACATCACCAAGTTGGATTGTCAAGCCAAGCTCTTTCGTTATATGTAGGAAGAAGACAGGGCTCTGCTGCCAAGACAAATCATATTTCTTGTTTGGTCTACTTTATACGGCACAGATACAGGGTCAGCTACGACTGTCGTAAATGCAGTTATATGTTAACTGTAATATCCATGTGCTGTTGAATCAGAAGGGCCCTAGGAAAATTATGGCAGACGTGTATACACCTTCTGTGGAAGCAAGCAAACATTCGAAAGAACTGATACAATGGTGTATCTTGACACAAGATCCCCGCTTCAGTTTTTTTTTACACTGCAATAGTAGATTCTGGTCGCCTCTTCCTTCAATTATCGTGCATCTGTCGACATTTTTGTGATAATATTTAACAACATTAACAAGCCTTATATCGTTGTACTCACTTTTTCACGAGAGTTGAATACCATGCAAAAAGGAAGCCACTGTATTGAAAAAGAAATCTCACTTCAGTATGTTCACTGACACAAGGGTTATATATATATATATATATATATATATATATATATATATATATATATATATATATATATATACGGTGAAGAAAAATGCTATACTTGGCGGTTAGCATGTGATTTCTTATCCCAGTGCTAGACAAAAATTTATCCAACAAAACCTAGTCCCGCCAATAGGTTTAATACAAATGCAATTTAGAAAACGAGACTGTCACAATGCTGTAACTGCGTGCAGGGTAGCCAAGAACAGGCTGCGTGAACTCTGCGCTGTACTGGAGCTGTACTATTCGTTTAATGAGACGAGTCAAACGGATACTCAGACTCGCCGATGTTCGCACCAAACTCTTTCTTTTTTCAGTTAGAGCATCGAACTGTATCCAGTTTATACCTCCACAATGCAGTGTCTTGGTATTTCTTTCTGTTACTGTTACGTTTATTTAAACATTTACATATCACACGAACTTCTTACAGATGCAAAAGAACACTTTGGTTCGTCGAAGACACAAATAAAGCAAATAGAAAATAATAGTGGATGCAGTAACATCATCAGAATCCAACGCGGTACTAAAAGCACAACAGATGGGCTACAATCAAATGCGCATTATGCTATGCACAATAATTTTATATACCGTACTTTCGACGTCCGGGCTTGTCTTTACGGGGCTGGTACGTACATGTACGGGCAACATTCACTTTAGAGATGCTGTTCAAAGCGACCACCCTGCATTTGCCAATACTTCGCTATTCGTTGGATCACACTTCATTGGACCGGATGCAACGAACCTGCATCCAACATTGCCAAAGCGCCATGCACACAAGCCATTAGGGCATATATACATCCATGGGTGGAATACTATAAACCTGTTCCTTTAAAAATCCAGTAGGTTAAAGTCCGAGGAATTTGGAGGCCAGAACAGTGGACCTTCGCGACCGATCAATTTCCTCTGAAACGCTTCATTTAAATAGTTACGCACATTCATTCCAGAGGGTGGTGGTGCAGCATTATGCTGAAACCATAGCTGTCACCAAACACCGTGTGGAATGTTTCCTAATGCATCAAGCAAAGTATTGCAAAGAAGTGTACGTAAGCAATACGTAAGGGCCCGTCAGTCCATATCACGTACTTTACAAAGTGTTTGTTCTCTTCCACTTATTGCAAAAGCCATTCACAAAACTGTACTCGTCAATGCGGCATTATGGCCGCTGGTGTTGAGTTAACGTGTAGTGATATGGATACAGTTCTTTCTTTGAGATATCTGGAACTTAGGTGATTGCTGAACGGTTTCAAGTAGTGTGGCCTCTGTTTGTGGAGTACGTCTCGTCCTTGGACGACCTCTGCCCATTGCTTGTGGATGAAGATCACCGGTTTCCCGAAGGCATTGCTTCAGGCGACGAAAAGCATTCTTGTCGGGCTGGCGCCTTTGAGGATATCATGCGGCATATGTATGAGCAGCAGCTGCAGCTGGGTTATCCGATGCACACAGCACCAAAAGCTTATTGACATATTCATCGTTTGTGTTTTCCATCGGTTTGCTGGCCTATATGAGCTTGACAGGACCAGTTAGTAGACACATGCATGCAATTTCAGCATCGCGATGTCATGTGATAGGCTATAGCCATGAGACAAGATGATGCCCTGTTATAAACTATAAGAGCTAGGGAAAAGACGTCAAAAAATAATATTAAAACAAATAAAAAAAGAACCCGACGATGATTCAAACCATAGCTTCAGGGTGGATGAGTGTTTCATGTCCCACCTGTTTATTCAGTGAGCTGTGACAGCTGGTATAGTAGTGCGAGGAGTGGGGGACGTAGGGCGGGGTATGATCACGTTGCTCTGCACATTAAAAAGAGCTGCATGAAGTGACAGTGTTGCCAGCACCTCGTTTTGGTACATGTGTTTTCAAAATGCAACTCCAAGTGCGGCATTTTTTTCTTCTTTATATATATATATATATATATATATATATATATATATATATATATATATATAGAAAAAAGAACACATTGACACCGGTGTGTCAGACCCACCATACTTGCTCCGGACACTGCGAGAGGGCTGTACAAGCAATGATCACACGCACGGCACAGCGGACACACCAGGAACCGCGGTGTTGGCCGTCGAATGGCGCTAGCTGCGCAGCATTTGTGCACCGCCGCCGTCAGTGTCAGCCAGTTTGCCGTGGCATACGGAGCTCCATCGCAGTCTTTAACACTGGTAGCATGCCGCGACAGCGTGGACGTGAACCGTATGTGCAGTTGACGGACTTTGAGCGAGGGCGTATAGTGGGCATGCGGGAGGCCGGGTGGACGTACCGCCGAATTGTTCAACACGTGGGGCGTGAGGTCTCCACAGTACATCGATGTTGTCGCCAGTGGTCGGCGGAAGGTGCACGTGCCCGTCGACCTGGGACCGGACCGCAGCGACGCACGGATGCACGCCAAGACCGTAGGATCCTACGCAGTGCCGTAGGGGACCGCACCGCCACTTCCCAGCAAATTAGGGACACTGTTGCTCCTGGGGTATCGGCGAGGACCATTCGCAACCGTCTCCATGAAGCTGGGCTGCGGTCCCGCACACCGTTAGGCCGTCTTCCGCTCACGCCCCAACATCGTGCAGCCCGCCTCCAGTGGTGTCGCGACAGGCGTGAATGGAGGGACGAATGGAGACGTGTCGTCTTCAGCGATGAGAGTCGCTTCTGCCTTGGTGCCAATGATGGTCGTATGCGTGTTTGGCGCCGTGCAGGTGAGCGCCACAATCAGGACTGCATACGACCGAGGCACACAGGGCCAACACCCGGCATCATGGTGTGGGGAGCGATCTCCTACACTGGCCGTACACCACTGGTGATCGTCGAGGGGACACTGAATAGTGCACGGTACATCCAAACCGTCATCGAACCCATCGTTCTACCATTCCTAGATCGGCAAGGGAACTTGCTGTTCCAACAGGACAATGCACATCCGCATGTATCCCGTGCCACCCAACGTGCTCTAGAAGGTGTAAGTCAACTACCCTGGCCAGCAAGATCTCCGGATCTGTCCCCCATTGAGCATGTTTGGGACTGGATGAAGCGTCGTCTCACGCGGTCTGCACGTCCAGCACGAACGCTGGTCCAACTGAGGCGCCAGGTGGAAATGGCATGGCAAGCCGTTCCACAGGACTACATCCAGCATCTCTACGATCGTCTCCATGGGAGAATAGCAGCCTGCATTGCTGCGAAAGGTGGATATACACTGTACTAGTGCCGACATTGTGCATGCTCTGTTGCCTGTGTCTATGTGGCTGTGGTTCTGTCAGTGTGATCATATATATATATATATATATGCCGCAGTGGTAACATCGTTTCCTGTCATATGACTGAAGTTAAACGCTATCGGGCTTGTCTAGCACTTGGATGAGTGACTGTCCGGTCTGCCTAGCACTGTTGGCCAGTGGGAAGCACGCAGCCCTTGTGAAGCAAATTGTGGATATACTTGATTAAGAAGTAGCAACTCCACTCACGAGAAATGACAATGACTGGGAGAGCGGTGTGGTGACTACATGCCCCTCCATATAGGCGTCCTCAGTGATGCCTTTGGGCTGAGGATGACACAGTGGCCGGTTGGTACCGTTGTGCGTTGTAGGCATATATACCGCTCTCCCAGTCGTTGTCAGATCTCGTGAGTGGAGTTGCTACTTCTTAATCAAGTATCTTCCCAATTTGCTTCACAAGGGCTGAGTGCATCCCACTTGCCAACAGTGCTAGACAGACCAGACAGTCATTCATCCAAGTGCTAGACAAGCCCCGATAGTGTTTAACTTCACACATACACACAGACATATATATATATATATATATATATATATATATATATATATCTGTGTGTGTGTGTGTGTGTGTGTGTGTGTGTGTGTGTGTGAGTGAGTCTCTTAACTCTTGTACCAACCGACATATCATATACACTGGGTGTCCCTCCTAAGACTAGTCACGAGCATTTTCCCTGACGTTTCGGTAGATATTCGCAATATCGTTTGTGAAACAAGTAGCTGCAGTCAGTGCAAACAAATACTCGTACTGCTCATCATGTCTTTCATGCGACGTGCGGTATCGACAGAAAGCGTCCATTTGTTTCCCACTACAAACACAACTGTTTTTAAAGAGGAATTTTACGTGCTTACTCAATAAAGCGAACACAAATTTTAGTGTGACATTCAATTTAGCAATGTGTATTAATATTGGCCAGTAAAACAGAAACAGTTAGTAGTATTCCAGTAGCAACTGAGCAGCTCTGCTGCATGCCGGTGCGGGCTAAGACAGTACTGTCGCTGCTGGAATACTGTTCTTCTTCGTCTCTTACTGTCCCTGTTAATATCGCACTAGGCTAATTTTGGACTGCTCATTCACACAGATACGTAAACTTCCGCTTTAAAAATCATATTGTTTGTAATGGGAAACAAATTGACACTTTTTGCTGACACTGTGCACCTCATGAAACACGTCACAGCAGTATTCGTATGGGCTGACTCCAACATCTGCCGATACACCGTAGCAAATTTGCCTGGCGGCTCTTGGGAGGCTTGCACCTGGTTACTGGACAGCAGGAAATCCGGGATCGTGCCTCAGCTTTCCTCTAATTTTCAGCTGACATTTCACATTCAGTAAATTTCAGTTCAGATGCGCTATATCGGAACTGATATGCAGGGTGTCCATAATTAAAATTCCACTTTCAAAACGCTGTAGAAAGAGAACCACTGTTCAGAATGACTTCAAATTTGAACAGTATATTATTGACGCCGGGGGAAACGTCATGGAACAAAAAAAATTTGCGAAAATATGAACAACAAATGGTGCTGTAAGCGTCAGAACGCGCACACCAACAGATCCTATTTTCACAGTCGTTCTTCAGTTTGCGTCAAAGACGTCCAACATCGTTGTCTCCCTATAGGATTGCGAACTGCTGGCAAAGCTCTTTTACAACAATGGCAATAGCTCTGCAGAGGTTCCGGACATTCAAAGATATTTTAAAAAAGGCATTGATGTCTGCCAAGGGTCCGGAGAAAATGATTACAAAATTCGAAACGACGGATTCTTTTGAAGTGCCATGTGGCAGAGGGAGGCAAGCAGTTGATCCGACATCGGTTGAAGACGTGACCACAGAATCGCAGGAGGGGTCGAGCGATGGTGTGCAAACATGCAGTGCACGGGAAAGTGTCCGAATGTTGGACATGCCTGCGAGCGCGGTGCATAAAATCCTATGAAACATCCTCCGTTGCTATCCATACAAAATCATTTGAGCTCAAGACTGCTGCCTGCTGACCTACTAGTGAGACAAACGTTCCCTCTGGAATTTCTTGTTAGCATGGAAGTGGACAATGAATGGCCGTGGAAAATTCTGTGTACCGACGAAGCCCATTTCCATCTGTAAAGACATGTCAATACGCAGAACTGCAGAATATGGGCGACGGGAAATCCGCACGCGCATCAACCGGTACCGCTTCATTCTGAAAACATGATTGTATGGTGATGGTTTATGGCATCGTTTATCGTAGGGCCCTATTTCTTCGAGGAGATGAATCCTGCGGCTCCTGTTACCTGTAGCGTCACTGGCAAATGCTGTGAGAGTCTTTCGCGCACCAACGTGGTTCCAACACTTCAGTAGCGTGGATGTGTGGGTAGAGTAATTTTTATGCAAGATGGTTCTTCTCCGTACATTGCACATCCAGTGAAGCGGCTGCTACAGCGGCATTTCGGAAATGCTAGAATTATTAGCCGTCATTTCCCTATAGCTTGGCCATCCGTATCACTTGACCTTAATACGTGTGACTTCTGGCTGCGAGGTTATCTGAAAGATGTCGCGTTGAGTGCTCCAGTTACGAACGTAGATGAAGTTAAGGCACCCATTGCGCAGTGCATTCTGACCGTGACCACCGAGACACTCCGATCTATTGTGGAACATGCTGTTCCTCGATTTCAACTTGTCGCAGAAAACGGTGGGCAGCATATTGAGCATGTCTTGCGCCAGTCTCAAGACAATTAGGAACTGATGTCATTTTTATATTTAGATTAAAGTTCAGTCTTGGTCACGTTATGTCTGTTTTAATGAGTAACCGGTTTCGGTTTTTTCTATAAAACCATCATCAGACCCATTGGCTCCATTGGGTTGGTAGGTGGAGCTCTCCTTGCTGCTGTGCAGCAGCAAGGAGAGCTCCACCTACCAACCCAATGGAGCCAATGGGTCTGATGATGGTTTTATAGAAAAAACCGAAACCGGTTACTCATTAAAACAGACATAACGTGATCAAGACTGAACTTTAATCTAAATATAACAATTAATTGATCACTGAATTCCAAAAATGTTTACCAAAATTGTGATGTCATTTTGATTTTTTAGTGGCTTTTGGTCCCAAGAAAATTAAAAACCGATGTTTCCCATCCGATTGGTACGACCTTGACGTTGTGGATGGGCTTACCTAACTACTATTGCCACAAATGCTGACTGCCACACTTGTGCAGTGAGGGTGTAATGTGAAACGCAACTATAGCCGTCGTACTGCGATTCATCCATCATTTGTAGCCGACGCCATTTACGTTAATACGCTTACAGCGCCACCTATCATTAAAAAAAATCTTTTTTTTTTTTTGTTCAATGACGTTTCGCCTTGCGTCAATAAATGCTGCTCAAATTTGACGGTATTCTGAGCAGTGGTTCTCTCTCTACAACGTTTTGAAACTGGAGCTTTAATTATGGAAACATTGTAATTTCATGTTATTTCACCTTCATTTACTTCATCCCAATCCATTTATTTCATTCCAGTCCATTTAACCCATCTGATTTTGAAAAATATTGCTGACAAGCAACAACCGTGCCTGAGTCCGTCATTTACGGGGAAGTCGTCTGGAAACATAGTTCACATTTAAATTTTACCCCTATAAGCTTGTAACGCTCTAGTTACACACATTTTTTTTAAATTCCCCGCTAAAATATTAATTTGAAATGGACAGCGGATATTAAATTGTTGCTGAGTAATGGCTCTGAGCACTATGGGACTTAACATCGGAGGTCATCACTCCCCTAGCACTTACAACTACTTAAACCTAACTAACCTAAGGACATCACACACATCCAAGTCCGAGGCAGGATTCGAACCTGCGACCGTAGCAGTCGCGCGGTTTCGAACTGGAGCGCCTAGAACCGCTCGGCCACCGTGGCCGGCTGCTGAGTAATGAGAGAAGGGCAAAAAGTGGTCAACATCCTTTTATTAATAAAGTTTTAAAAAATTGTTTTATATACACTGCAATGAACGACCGAGCCTCCAGCCACCTTCACATTTCAGTGAACTCAGTAGCTGGAAAAACGTGGTGCCTACGGGGAAAACGATCTGAGAGACACGACACCCATAACGAGTCTTTGTTTTCTCAAGAATCAGCTCAAATATAGTACTGTAATATGTTTTATTCACTCTGGCCTGAACGGTTTATAATTGCGCCAGAGCGCAGCTATCTATATCTTCTTCTGTCTCTACAAAGTGGTCAGAAACAGTCTGAAAAGCTTGTAAGAATGTTGCAGGGTAGGTTGTGCTCAGAAATAATTTTTCAGAATAAAATTCGGCAAGCTGCGCCGCTTCCGAGTTAATTAGCATTGAAGTTAACGTAACAGGCCGTTGCGCTCGCAAATTCAACCTCTCCGCCAGACACAATTAGTGTCCGGTGCTCTCATAGCATAGATGACAGTCCACGGAATTGCTGAGTCTTTAGCTCGGATTCGTTTCTTATTAACGTCCCACGTCCAATTTTCATATCTCTCTCGTTTTACGTGTTTAAGAAACCAAACGAAGAACACCTTTGACGACATCATGCTTGGCTGGCCGTTTGAATTTGCCAACGCAACAGCCTGATTGGCCATCTTCGATGTTAATCAACTCTGAAACGGTGCAACTTAACGAATTTTTTGCACAACAATTTTTCACAGTCAACCTACACTGCGACACTCTCACAAGCTTTTCAGGTTGTTTCTGATTACCCCGTATTTCTGTATCTGTATAAATCATGAAACTGTAAAATCGTCGTGTCTGTGTGTTTTTTCGAATACGGTAATCTGCAAAAGTACTACTCGAATTCTCATGCGATTTTTGCAGGTAACTTGAGAATAGCGTTGAGCAACGTATAGGCTTTATTTCATCGAAACCGAAAGACGAAAAAATAGATATTGTGATTTAAAGTTTTATCTAAAACCGTCTACTCAGCTCAATAGTTCAAATGCTTAATCATCACGGTGTAGCACACCAAACAAGCAATAGATAGCGCTGATAGTTTTGTATTACACCAAACAAGTAATAGATGGCGCTGATAGTATTGTTAACTCGGTGGCAGATTTGTTTTCGGAAGTATACGTCAGTGACATAGTAAAGCACCGCAATCTCATTTTAACGAGTACAAATAACATCGAATTTACTTGGCTATGGTACATGAATATACTGATTTCGCATTGTGCACTACAAACTTAAAGACATCTGATTGCTTATTTCAAGATATTTTATTTATATTTGACTTCTTTCCTAGGAAAGTTCTTTTGCCTCAGTGACAGAAGTATTTTCTAAAGTTTATGTCAATGACAGAATTAAGCACCGCAATGTTATCTTTATGAATACAAATTAACAATGAATTTATTTTGTTCAGAGATACAGATTTACTGGTTTCACCTTGTGTATTAAAAACTTAACGACATTGCTTTTTTTCATTCGATAGGATTTATTAATATTATATGCTAGTAAAAACGAACTTATTGCCTAATATTACATTTTGATTTCGTTTTGTTTACAAATAAACATGCCTAGAAAACCGTTAAGTCTTTCTGAATGCATCAAAACGGATAAAAGATTGAGAACTTTGGGGTCTCAAGAAACCAATGCAGATAGTGAGGGGAAATTTGCATCAGCTCAAGAACCTCATGCTCTAAGTCGTTCTTTGGAAACTCCTTGCAGAAGCAAGGTGCGACGTTAACTTTGATCGAGAGCGTCATGCATTATCTCATTCCTCAGGAACTTTCACTCGCAGGGGCTCAATGTTATTTCTCTCCAACGTTACATCATAGAAGCGGAAATTTTGATGGAAAGTAGTGCAGGAGAGCAAGTTTTATGCCCCAAATACTGTACGCCCCCGGTATCTGAGTGGTCAGCGCGACAGAATGTCAATTATCAGGGCCCGGGTTCGATTCCCTGCTGAATCGGAGATTTTCTCCGTTCAGGGACTGGGTGTTGTGTTGTCCCAATCATCATCATTTCATCCCCCATCGACGCGCAAGTCGTCGAAGTGGCGTCAAATCGAAAGACTTGCACCCGGCGAACGGTCTACCCGACGGGAGGCCCTAGTCACACGACATTTACATTTACCCCAAATACTGCTTATTCATAAGAGTTTACCACTTCGCTTCAACCATTTATAATTCCTAGTGAGACTATGTTACACTAAGACCACAAACGAAACACAAGGCCCGGCGCTGTGTGCTGCAGACGTAGACCTTAGTGTCAGCTGCTTTTCGCACGGCCATCTCTACATGGCTTTCTCCGATGTTAGTGAAGCAAATAACGTCTTCGTTCATGCCCTCACTCATTCGACTTAAAACGTTGTATACCAAGAGGTCTTATTGGGCGAAAATAAATTCCATGCATATGAAGTCTCACGCACGGTCACAAATAAATAATGAGGCAAGGCCACGTTTCTCAGTTCTCATTAATATTTTTAAAGACAGCTGGAAGTTAGCTCAGCGAGGCGCAGCGTCGGTAAGGTTATTGAAGAATATATTGTGTTTTAAATCAGTGACTGATGGTGTATATTTAAAATTAGCTGTCTGTTTATTGTCACCGGCCTGTGTGGCCGAGCGGTTCTAGGTGCTACGGTCGCAGGTTCGAATCCTGCCTCGGGCATGGATGTGTGTGATGTCCTTAGGTTAGTTAGGTTTAAGTAGTTCTAAGTTCTAGGGGACTGATGACTTCAGCTGTTAAGGCCCATAGTGCTCAGAGCCATTTGAATCATTTTTGTTTATTGTCGCCAGCTTTGCGCTGCGTGCGTTTTTCAAATCCCTGGGAGAAACTAAGACAAAAATTTATTTCTAGGGCTAACATTTTTCATTCAGTTGGCTTATTGGCGGCGCATGTAGTGACATATTTTACCTCAGATGGTAAATCTAGGGGCCCAGTTATGACTCTTTTACCGGTAACTTAAATTTTCCAGGAGACATTTATTGATGCCCTTTATTGCGGTGTTTCAGCCGAAACAAATTATGAGAAATAGTATGCATTATTACTTAGCTGTAGCCATCTGGATTGTAGTCAAGCTTAAACAACAATAAATAACCCTCATTTTAAGAGAAGGAGCAGCTACAGCCCTGCTACAAACACCTCACTGTTCTTAGGTATTTCAAATCTACGTCTATATAGATACTCCACAAGCCACTGTACGGTGCGTGTCGGAGGGTACCATGTGCCACTACTTGTCAGTTCCCCCCCTCCCGCCCCCCCCCTGTTCTACTCGTAAATAGAGCGAGGGAAAACGACTGTCTTTATGCCTCCGTATCAATCCTGATTTCTCTAATCTTATCTTCGTGGTCCTTCCACGCAATGTATTTGGCAGCAGTAGAATCGTTCGGCAGTCATCATCAAGCGTCGGTTCTCTGCATTTTGTCAGTAGTATTCCTCGAAAAGAACGTCGCATTGCCTCCAGAGATTCACATTTGAGTTCCCAAAGCATCTCCGTAACACTTAGGTGTTGATCGAACCTACCGGTAACAACTCTAGCCGCCCGCCTCTGAATTCCTTCAATGTCTGCCTTCAATCGCACCTCTTACGGATCCCAAATACTCGAGCAGCACTCAAGAATAGGTCGCACCAACCTCCTATATGCTGTCTTCTCTACAGGTGAATCACTGTTTCCTAAAACTATCCCAGTAAACCGAAGTTGACCATTTGCCTTCCCTACCGCAGTTTTTACGTGCCGTTCCACCTCATATTGCTTTGCAACGTCACGTCCAGATATTTAAACGACTTGACTGTGTCAAACAGGACACCAGTAATACTGTATCCCAACATTACAGGTTTGTTCTTCCTATTCATCGGCATTAACTTACATTTTTCCACATTCATCACACCAACTGTGAATTTTGTCTACGTTGTCTTGTATCTTCCAACTGTCACTCAGCTTCGACACCTTAGCGTACACCACGGCATCATCAGCCAGCAACCGCAGATTGCTACCCCTCACTGTCAGCCAAATCATTTATGTATATTGTCGCAGAAGAAGCTGACAAGGGAACCTCCCCATCGCACCCCCCTCAGATTTAGTTATAAGTTGGCACAGTGGATAGGCCTTGAAAAACTGAACACAGATCAATCGAGAAAACAGGAAGAAGTCGTGTGGAACTATGAAAAAAATAAGCAAAATATACAAACTGAGTAGTCTATGCACAAGACAGGCAACATCAAGGACGGTGTGAAATCAGGAGCGCCGTGGTCCCGTGGTTAGCGTGAGTAGCTGCGAAGCGAGAGCTGCTTGGTTCAAGACTTCCCTCGAGTGAGAAGTTTACTTTCTTTATTTTCGCAAAGTTATGATCTCCCCGTTCGTTCACTGACGTCTTTGTTCATTGTCATACGTTTAGTGTCTGTGTTTTCCGACCACACCACAAAACCGTGCGATTAGTACACGAAATGACATGCCTTTCCAATGGGAACAGAAAACGTTTGATCGCAAGGCCATTGGTCAACCGATTCCTCCACAGGAAAACACGTCTGATATATTCTATACGACACCGGTGACGGCATGTGCGTCACATGACAGGAATATGTTGTCGACCCACCTAATTTGTACACTTGGCGAATGGGTAAAAAGATTCTTCTACCTTGCCCAATTTAGATTTTCTTGTGGATGTGATACTCACTCCCAGAAAAGTGAGAAAACATAAGAGTTTGTCACATAAACTGCAACAAGTGAATGCAACAGTTTCACAGTCACACAGTTTTCCCTGTGCTCTGTCAAAACATATGTTTTTAACGTTTACAAATTTTTCCGTGTGTAGACCCTCAAATCCTGCATATGTCCAAGCAAATCTGAACATGTCCTGAAATTTTGGAGAGGGAAATTGATCATGTGTGAGCGCCTGAACTTTGATAATTATGTGAAAATAAAAAATTAAACATTTCACTCGAGGGAAGACTGGAACCGAGGACCTCGCGTTCCGCAGCTGCTCACGCTAACCACGGGACCACTGCGCTCCTGAGCTCAGACCATCATTGATTTTGCCTATCTTGCAGATGGACTACAAAGTTTGTATATTTTACTTATTTTTTTCATAGTTCCACACGACTTCTTCCTGTTTTCTCGATTGGTCTGTGTTCAGTTTTTCAAGGCCTATCGACTGTGCCAACTTATAACTAAATCTGAGGGGGGTGCGATGGGGAGGTTCCCTTGTGAATAGCACCATGGTGTAGTGGTTATGATACTAAACTGTTGCATGGAGGGTCGTGAGTTGAAAACTCACCTGGACTGTACAATTTAATTTCTATATTCGGTTCGAGTACACTCTAGAAGTATCCACAAGTGTCAAGAATCATTTTACTAGAATGTTCTGTAGCTGTATACATACTGTACGTGTTCTGGCAGGAGGCAGTTTGCTCCGCGCTCTTGTCTGTGCAAGTGCTGAACAAACCTTCGTTAAGTGAAGTTAGTGTTCGTCATTCATCTAGTTACACCTTCTTCTACGTGACAATGTAGAGAATAATAGCGGCCCTATCACACTTCCCTGGGGCACTCCTCACGATACCCTTGTCCATACTCCACCTTCTAGGTCGCACTAATCAAGTCAGATCCGTTCGGTGCTGCAAGTGTTGGCCACGGGGCATCCCTGGTGGCAGACAGAGCCTCCGCCGCTGCCGTTGCTGCTTGGCCTCGCACCTCAGAGCCCGCGGTCCCGCAGCACTCTTCCAGATTGGGACAGCCCTCCTTACGACCGACCGAGAGAGAAATATGACTGGCTTTTATTGTGCCTCCAGCGGCGGAGCTGTTCCTCCACCGCTTTATGCTCGCCCACTACCTGGAACACCTCCTCTGATATTTATGGCTTGCTTGCCGCAGCGATATTGAACTCTGCGCGATATTTCTCGTTAATATTAAAAAGCGAATGTGCGGCGGTCGGAAATAATTGTTCGGTCTGCGTTTTCTCGTTTTATTGAGCACTACCAAGTTCGATTTTCTCAGTATTTATGTGTAGCACACTTTACAAAATTCATTGCCCCCCGCATCTAATATGCAAACGAACACTGGATATTTCTCATTCTCTCTTGTGTTTGTTTTATTTTTTCTGCTTATCTGATCCTGGACCCTTGCCTGGCAAAGTCTTTCAGGCCCTATACAGGGTGTTACAAAAAGGTACGGCCAAACTGTCAGGAACCATTCCTCACACACAAAGAAAGAAAATATGTTATGTGGACATGTGTCTGGAAACGCTTAATTTCCATGTTAGAGCTCATTTTAGTGTCGTCAGTATGTACTGTACTTCCTCGATTCACCACCAGCTGGCCCAGTTGAAGGATGGTAATGTTGACTTCGGTGCTTGTGTTGACATGCGACTCATTGCTCTACAGTACATAAGTACGTAGCATCAACAGGTTAGTGTTCATCACGAACGTGGTTTTGCAGTCAGTGCAATGTTTACAAATGCGGAGTTGGCAGATGCCCATTTGATGTATGGATTAGCACGGGGCAATAGCCGTGGCGCGGTACGTTTGTATCGAGACAGATTTCCCGAACGAAGGTGTCCCGACAGGAAGACGTTCGAAGCAATTGATCGGCGTCTTAGGGAGCACGGAACATTCCAGTCTATGACTCGCGACTGGGGAAGACCCAGAACGACGAGCACACCTGCAATGGACGAGGCAATTCTTCGTGCAGTTGACGATAACCCTAATGTCAGCGTCAGAGAAGTTGCTGCTGTACAAGGTAACGCTGACCACGTCACTGTATGGAGAGTATGCTACGGGAGAACCAGTTGTTTCCGTGCCATGTACAGCGTGGGTTCATCCAACCATGTGTCAATTCTCATTTCAGTGCAAATGTTCTCTTTACGGATTCCAACGTGATCAAATTGTAAATTTTCACAATCAACATGTGTGGGCTGACGAGAAACCGCACGCAATTGTGCAATCAAGTCACCAACACAGATTTTCTGTGAACGTTTGGGCAGGCATTGTTGGTGATGTCTTGATTGGGCCCCACGTTCTTCCGCTTACGCTCAATGGAGCACGTTATCATGATTTCATACGGGATACTCTACCTGTGCTGCTAGAACATGTGGTTCATGCACGATGGAGCTCCTGCACATTTCAGTCGAAGTGTTCGTACGCTTCTCAACAACAGATTCGGTGACGGATGGATTGGTAGAGGCGGACCAATTCCATGGCCTCCACGCTCTCCTGACCTCAACCCTCTTGACTTTCATTTATGGGGGCATTTGAAAGCTCTTGTCTACGCAACCCCGGTACCAAATGTAGAGACTCTTCGTGCTCGTATTGTCGACGGCTGTGATACAATACGCCATTCTCCAGGGCTGCATCAGCGCATCAGGGATTCCATGCGACGGAGGGTGGATGCATGTATGCTCGCTAACGGAGGACATTCTGAATATTTCCTGTAACAAAGTGTTTGAAGTCACGCTGGTACGTTCTGTTGCTGTGTGTTTCCATTACATGATTAATGTGATTTGAAGAGAAGTAATAAAATGAGTTCTAACCTGGAAAGTAAGCGTTTCCGGACACATGTCCACATAACATATTTTCTTTCTTTGTGTGTGAGGAATGTTTCCTGAAAGTTTGGCCGTACCTTTTTGTAACACCCTGTATAACATCAAGCCTTATCGTCGACTTAGACGTATATACTTTTTCCTGTATTGCGAGCCACAATCATCGAAAACTTTCTAACTGACAACATTTTCACCATTTGTCTGTAATTGTGTTTACTATACCCATTATTACAACTTCGGTCTTAGAGTCATCTTCAAGTGCAATGCAACATCCCTCAGCAGATGTGTGACATGACTGTTACATGATGTCATGAGATACTGTTTCATTTTCTGCCACTATTTCGTGCTTGTTTTATTGAGTGTAATGGACTGGTGTGCCTGGAAGGAAAGCTTTGCGTTTTTCTCGGTAGGAAGGTGCACTCCCGGTGTGATCTCAGTTCCTGTGTGTCTGCAGGAGATGGTCTCATTAGGAGGCACGACCATCTCCACGGAGTTGGGCACTTGTCATGGAAGTTGGGCTGCTGCCTGCTCCGAGCTTTTATTGGCAGATCTGGCACGTGCGTTCTCTCATAACAGGGCATTTCTTGTTGCCGGCACCGTCACCAGACAATCTTAGTCATTAGTCTTCTGATTGGTATAATGCGGCCCGCCCCGAATTCCTCTTCTGTACCGTCCCTTCTTCTTGTCAGCATGATATTTACCACATATTTTTTCCTCGCTGATTCTGCAGAGAATCTCCTCATCCCTTACCTTATCAGCCCACCTAATTTTCAATATCCTTCTTCCAAATCTCAAATGCTTCGATCCTCTTCTACTCCGGTGTTCCCATAGCTCATGTCTCGCTACCAAACAATGTTGTGCTTCGGACGAACATTTTCAGAAATGTCTTCCTCAAATTAAGACCTATGTTTCATGCCAGCAGTCTTCTCTTGGCCAGAAATGCCCTTTTGGCCAGTGGTAGTCTGCTTTTTATGGCCATCTTGCTCCTTCCATCATAGGTTAATTCGCTGCAAAGGTAGCAGAATTTCTTAACTTCGTCTTCTTCGTAAGCCACAGTTTCTAATGGTAAGTTTGCCGTTAATCTCATTTCTGCTACTTCTCAATAACTTCGTCTTTCTTCGATTTACTCTCAGTCCAAATTCTGCACTCATTAGACTGTTCATTCCATTCAACAGACCCAGTAATTCTTCTTCACTTTCACTCAGCGTAGCAATGTCATCAGTAAATCTTATCGTTGATATCCTTTCACCCCGAATTTTAATCCCAGTCTCGAGCATTGAACAGTAGGGGCGAAAGACTACATCTCTGTCTCACACCATTTTTAATCCGAGCACTTCATTCTTTGGCTATTTTTCTCAGAGTTTCGAACATCTAGTATCATTATCCATTGTCGAACGCTTTTCCAGCTTAACAAATCCAGTGAAAGTGTCTTGATTTTTCTCCAGTCTTGCGTTTATTATAAACGGCAACGTCAGACCTGCTTCCCTGATGCTTTTACTTTTTCTCAAGCCAAATTAATCGTCATATAACAGATCCTCAGTTTTCTTTTTCATTCCTCTGTGTATTATTCTTGTTACCAGCGTGGATGCCTGAACTTTTGACTATGCGATAATTCTCGCACTTGCTGGCTATTGCAGTCTTCGGAACTATGTAGACGATATTTTTCCGAAATTCGGATGGCATGTCATCAATCTCATGCATTCTGCTCACTAACGTGACTAGTCATGTCGTTCCCACTTCCCTCAGTGATATTAGAAATTCCGGTGGAATGTTACCGATCCCTTCTGCCTTATTTTATCTTAAGTCATTCAGAGCTCTTTTACATTCTGTTTCTAAGACTGTGTCCCCTATGTCTCCCTACCGACTCCTGTTTCTTCATCTATCACGTCACCAGACAAGTCATCCCCCTCATAGACGCCTTCAGTGCACTGTTTTCACCTAACCGCTGTCTCCTCTGCATTTAACAATGGAATTCCCATTGCACTCTTCATGTTACCGCGTTGCTTTTAATTTCACTGAAGGTTGTTTTGACTTTTCTATATGCTGAGCCAGTCGTTCCGACAATCGTTTCTTTTTCTATTTCTTCACATTTTTCACGCAGCAATTTCGCCTTAGCTTTCCTGCACTCCCTATTTCTTTCGTTCATCAGTGGCTTGTATTTCTGTATTCCTGAATTTCCCTGAACATTTTTGGACTTCCTTCTTTCGCAGAACAAATGAAATATTTCTTGTTACCCATGGTTTAATCGCAGTTACCTTCCTTGTACCTACGTTTCTCTTTCCAGCACCTGTGATTGCCCTTTTTAGAGATGTCCATTCCTCTTCAACTGAGTTATCTACTGAGCTATTCCTTATCGCAGTATCTTCAAATGCATCTCTCCATTCCTTAGTACTTCCATATCCCTCTTCTTTGCATATTGATTCTTCCCGACTAGTCTCTTATACTTAAGCCTACTCTTCATCATTACTAAATTGTGATTTAAGTCTATAACTGCTCCTGAGTGCTCCTTACATTCCAATGTCTGATTTCACAGTCTCTGTCTGGCCACGATGTAATCTATCTAGAATCTTCCCATACCTCCCAGTCTTTTCCAAGTATACCTCTTCGCCTTGTGATTCTTCAAAAAAAGTGGTTCAAATGGCTCTGAGCACTATGGGACTTAACATCTGAGGTCATCAGTCCCCTAGAACTTAGAACTACTTAAACCTAACTAACCTAAGGACATCACACACATCCATACCCGAGGCAGGATTCGAACCTGCGACCTAGTGGTCGCGCGGTTCCAGACTGAAGCGGCTAGAACCGCTCGGCCACAACGGCCGACTGTGATTCTTCAACAGAGTATTCGCTATTACTAATTGCTATCTATTGCAGAAGTCAATTAGTGTTGCACCTCTCGCATTCCTACTGCCAAGCACGTATTCTGCTGTAACCCTTTCTTCTGTTCCCTCTCCTACAACTTCACTCCAATCCCATATGAGTATTAGATATTCATCTCCCTTTACGCATTGAATTATCTATTCAGTACCCTCTCATATACGTTACTTCTTCATGCTTTGCTTGCGACGTCGGCATGTATACCTGAACTATCGTTGTCAGTGTTGGTTAGCTGCCGATTCTGATGACAACAGCCCTATCACCGAACTGTTCACAGTAGCACACTCTCTGTCCTGACTTTCTATTCATAACGATTCCGACTCCCGTTATACCACTTTCTGCAACTACTGTCGATATTACCTTACATTCTTCTGGCCAGAAATCCTTGTCTTATTTCCATTTCACTTCATTGACGCCCACTATATCTAGATTTAGCCTTAACATTTCCCTTCTCAGATTATCTAGCTTTCGTACCACGTTCAAACTTCTGACAATCCACTCCCCGACTCATCGAACTTTTCCCTTTCGTTGATTATTCGTTCTTTTTCTCCTGGCCACCTCCCCATCTCCCCATTAGCAGTCCTCACCCGGAGATCCGAATGAGGGACTAGTCCGGAATCATTTCCAAGTGGACTGATGACGACCATGACACTTGTACAAATGCAGGCTTCATGCCCTGAGGATACACACAGTGTGTCTTTAATGCGGTGGTTTCCATTGTCTTCTGCATCTTCATGCCGTTGATCATTATCATCGCTGGTAATAGAGCGTTAAAATTTTGCCTTTTGTATACATCCATCAAAAGACGGGACATCTTGACGCTACCGGAGCGGCGTGGGAAAGTCGGTCGCTTTCGCTCCAAAATTGTGGTGTATCGTATCGCGTGAGCCGTTCCCACCGCCATGCCTGGCACGAAAAGTCTGACCAGTCGAAGGGACACTGCTCCATTGGAGTACCAACCTCGTGCTTGGTAATGTGCGATTCGTGTGCCTGAAGTGGGAAGTTCCTGCCGCGTTTACGACTTTTTTTCTAAAATAAGCAGTATTGTCATTCTCGTCATTTTGGCAACATCACTGAAACGTGCCCTCTATCTCTATGGAGTTTTTTTGTAAGTGAGCAGTTGAGAGATCTAAACTAAAAGTTTGGTCAGTTTGTCTCCCGGCCGACGCGTGGTGCTGATCCTCTCATGCCAGTTAATTTTTGGGGAAATGGACTTTTGCAGTTATGGTAGCACTGTTGATACTCTGAGCAGCTTGCTACTTAATTGCGTTGCCACTCAACTTATGTTGCTTAGTTTGTTATAATTTGTACGTTGCTTTGTGTTATTAACTGTCAACATGCCAGTGATTAAGAAAAAATAAATATCTGTGACTATCAGTCCTGATTTATATTTCAAGATTTCTTACTGTCTTTCAACTTTCCCATAAACAATAAATATAATCTATTATATACCTGTTCTGTCGATATCATGGAGACGATGTTTTCGTTGCACACAGGTGCCAAATTCAACGATTAGTTACTAAAAGATTCATAAAAGGGTGTAAGTGGCGTGAATAAAAGGACGCTATGTGCAAGAAGCATGAAGCGCCCTTTGAATGTATCCTGATAGCTAAAAGAGCCACGCGCACTTTGAATAAGAAAATGCTACTTGACACTGAAATCAATATAAAAGATAGGGTCGCCACCAACTCTAGCCACACGACAAAGAAGAAGTAGCACTGAGTCGGAAAATTACTTAATTTATTAATAAGAAAAACTCACAAAAGAACATTAATTGTAAAGTCATTGATAAAGAATGGGATGTAGTTATTAATATGATCCAGGCATTCTTCCCGTGAATCAAATATTGAGTAAAGTAAATAGGTCGTGAACACCATGCGTAAGTGCAGCCTGCAGCAAGATTCGTGAAAACACGATCTATTCCAGAGCATTTGTTTCAGATAAAAAAAAGGGACACTAATCACTACACCTGTGCACATGGAAACGCTATAGGTGGGCCAACAAGGAAAACTACAAGGTAAATGGCGAAGGTAACGGCGACGTAACATCGGTACACAAGATAAGATTGAAGGCAAAATTATTTATTCCTTAAAACATTGATGAAGTGCATCTATAGACTGCTGTTGCATGCTAACTATGTACAATTGCTTGTGAAATACTATACGTTTCATAACAGACTCGCGTGCCTACTCGGTCCGCGGAGACAATTTCTATGGACCGTGACCAAATTTTAATCACATGAGACAAAGAAAATTCACAAATACACAAAAATTACCAAGATCCGGAAAAGATTAGAAGCATACACACACAGTTGTAGGCACATAAACACTCACACTGAACCGAGGGCACTTCAACACATGCAACTCCCTTGTGCTGCGTTCCTCTCACGGATCAAAGTCAAGACTGCATTGGGAATCAAACTGAAAGTCTACAAAAGCCTTCCATTCCCTGCTGCAACCCAGCAAGTAAATCTTTATAAGGCGAAATTCGAGACCAAAAGCTAAAAGCTCCCCTCTCTATGTGACAACGCGCCACGCGGTCAGTCCAACTCACCCTTCTTCAACTGGAGCACAGCTGTGTACGCTTCCCGTACCGGCGGCAGACTGCCTCCCGCTTCTCCAGCCTCTTCCACGCTCCGCGTCGACCGGAAAACCCCAGGATGCCATTTCCGCCACCAACCTAACGCAGGTGGATTTCTCCCAAGTAGCGGAAACCTCTTTGCCGACTTGACCACTACGAGAGTTGGCAATGAAAGGTGGCTACAGGACCCTTTCATCACCCCAAACGTCCCGGAGAAGACTGTGCCGCGAATTTTCTCGCCATGCTAGGAGATTCGCCAACAGTCTTCGAAACAAACATACCCTAACGAGTAACAATTGCAACAGTAAACAGCAGCACAAAGGAGTTGATTAATCTCTTATATCCAAGTGAGCTTTATCTGACCTTAGTCAATAATTGTGACCTCATGCGGTCCGCAAAGCAAACAGAACAAATTAAATTAAGCGTGATATACTACGCTAACATCATGTCATCTGACCTACTACGACCACAACCATGAGATATTATTTTAAAATTGCTTTAACTAACTATCAAAAGTTAACATAGAGACTTAGGTGAACAGGTACATAATATATATAAATATATAAACAAATACAATGATGCAAAATCATTATCACGAACCAAAGCAGTATCATCTGGTGCTGACATATGTAAAAACATGCAAGTGAAAGTGCAAAATACAATATTCACAACAAATACAGTGATACAAAATCATTAATGAACCCAGTGGTATGACAGCTGGTAAATAATCACCTATGAAAAATAAGACATGAGTATAAAAACACATCCAGAAATCAACTCGTTGACACGCTGTCATTTTTTCAGTTTTGCCACATGGTTGTTTCACTGGGTATTCTCTTTGGGTGCTGGGGTGGGCGTCTCTTCTAAAGGCGACTTGGAGGATAAGCTACTAGGGGACCACAACACTGAACTGGGGAGTTCGCAGCAGCGTTGATTGTAACGTCCGTTGTAACCCAGGTTGTTCATCCTAGACAGCACCCCGCGACGTTGCCTCGTGCCCGTTTCCACCCTCTGCGTCCATACTGTGGGATGGTTCGGCGTTGCAGATTTGCAGGACATCGCCACTTGTGGGCCCTGCCTCATCATCGAGAAGGCGGCTTGGCGGTCGTCGTCCGTGTGTTGTGGAGGAATGTGTTTTACCGACACACGCCCCCGTCTCCTGTCGTGTCAATGGGGAGACACGCGCTCTTCTGCGTCGCATCGAGGTCGACGTAAACTCGTGCGGGTGTCGGGCTTGAGACCCGCTTGTCACCTCTTTGCACCGTCTCAGCTGATGCGTCAGTGGTGGGACCCGCGTCCCTCCGGGCAGTGGGCGTTACCTCACTGCAGCAGCCGTCTGGACTAGCGGCGCTCAGGGATCGGCGGCCTCGCCTGGTGTGCGTCATACTTTCCCTTTCGCTTGTCAGATGACTAGCGCATGGGGTGGAACGCCGGCCATCAGCTGGTGCTGCCGTGGTGACACGCCTGCGGGCTCCGGTGTGAGCCTGCGCCTGGGAGAAGACCAGCATCCCCTCCCCTCTGACGGGGAAACAGCTGTGACCGCTCGCCGCACCACTGCTTCGCCGTTGATACCAGGGTTCGGCAACGCCTGCCGGTGGACCAAGCCCTGTGCTTTCTGATGCGGAGGCTCCCTAGGCGGCCTTGCACCCACTTAAGAACTGCGCTCACAGGGATCGTTGCAAAATATCATGTGTACAGATTACCACAAAATCTTCGGAGTTTCTCACTCCTGATCAATACATGGAATAGTGCCCAAAATTAACTTGACAAAAAGGGCCTTCTTAACATTACTAATAAAAAAAAACAATGAAGAAAATTAAATAACCAATATTCACACAAACAAAAAAAATCCTTTTTATAAAATATAGTTCCAGCATTACATCTGCTGTCAATCATTCAGGGTAGATCTTGTACAAGGTTTGGTCAGGATTTGGATAGGATTTGGCGCCGCTGCTAGCTACAGACACAAAACTCTACCTGCTCCTAACTACGCTCTCACACACAATCTACACAGCTCGTGCTAGTCACCATCACCATATAGCCCGACTACAATTCCCACATATAAACAAAATATTCCTTGCAACACCAGTACCCATATCGTTGTTCATTGACTGCTCCTCCAAGGTTTGCAGAACATGTTTGCTGATCTGTGAAAAATTTCCGAGACTTCTTTTCTATGGACATTGCATAATAAAAGTTATGATTAATGAGACACAGAAGGTTCATTCAAGTCACATCTGGAATGGTAACTGTTTCAACATCTATTCATCAGACTAATGCAAAAGGTCAGTGGGCATAAAAATGAAAATAAAAATCATCCTATCCTATTAGCAACACATAAACACTTCGTCCTATAAGTACATAAAAAAATACTGTCAAAAGAAATCCATTGTCCAGGGCCATGAGTACCCAACTTACTGCTATCATAAGATACTCATAATGATTACACACTTACTCACCACATGTCCCAGGGCTCCTCACCTACCGTCATGTTATTTTAGCTTGGAGGTAGTCGCATTGATTCTCTATTAAATATCAAGCTGCTTGAGGTTATAAGCTGTTTCCATATATATCTTCTGGGGTTTCACACCCTGGCGTCCTCAACCGTACCTAGTAGTATGTGACGGCAAGTTACACTTTCCAAATATCTTATAAGATGGCAACTCTGAAAATCAAACACTATTAATCTCCCTTCATACACAAGTCCTTCACCTACAAGTCACCAAGTTGCTTCATTAACATCGCAGTACATTTGAAAAATCTCACTGAATCATGCTCACCTAAGGGGAATAAGAACACTAAAACTGTAATTTATCATCAAGAATTACCTTACGACTATTGACTCGCCACGCCAACACACCCGATACCTTTTTAGTCATCAAAGAACGAAAGCCATCTTACTGTAATAGGAAACACTTCATACGAGCCTCATGATCATTCACATTCAGACGTTTTGAAGCTGCACAACACTACTCCTTTCTGCTGAGAAGAAGAAATAACTACACACATATTGGGGGACCCTTTACAATACACAGAAAATATACACTTTAATTTTAATCACACCAGTGTGAATCAAAACATTGGAAAATATGCACTGTAATTTTACTCACAAAAGAATGAGTGCGAAAAAGCATATGGGCAATACGTCATTCCGACCTCCGAGGGGCAAGATCTTCTGCTTCTTATTCAATGTAAGGTTTTACGTTGGAGATGTGGTGCAGGCCCTTCGACTTTCGAGAGCGGAGTGTTTCTACTTCAAGCGCATTCGGATGTGGAATCCGCTTGATTCTGTACGGCCCGTTGAATAAGAAGAAGAACTTCTTTGACAACCCAGCCCGTTTATTAGAGAGCTTGTGCGAGCGTACAAGTACTTTCTGGCCCACGTGAAAAGTTATATTCCGCACCTTCTTTTTGTAGGTTCTTATCCGAGCCTCGGCGGCACTCTTTATATTTTTCAGGGCAAGCTCCACAATTGCAGATCTTCGTAACCTGGGTTCTACTGGCCAGGGAACCACCTCTTTTATTTTACTCGGAGGCTCCTTGTTTTTCAGGACCAGAATCGGTGGCAACGTCGTCGAGGAATTTGGCAACTCATTTAGTATGTTCTGGAAACCGGCTAGTTTCGTGTCCCACGTCCGGTGGTCACGGTGGCAGTATAACCTACACAATTTTCCAATCTCCTTCATCCACCTTTCACAAGGATTTGCTGAAGGGCAGAAAAGGGAGATAAAGATCGGTTTCACTCGCTTTCTCCGAAGCATATGCTCCCAGTGACGTGACTTGAATTGTGGCCCGTTGTCCGAAATCACACGCTTCACAGTGCCAACCTCCCGTAAGAAGTGATTTGCGAACGCGGCAGCTACTGCCTTCCCGGTGGCCCTACGCAGCGGGGTGAGGCAGACGAATTTTGACGTCAGCTCTACTGCCACAAAAATGTACGCAAATCCGTTCCTAGAACGCACTAGCGGACCGAATAGATCTACTGCTGCGAGATCCCTGAGTTTATTGGGAACGATCGGGTGTATTGGTGCGGCAAACAACACAGTGGGCGGCTTGGCTTGCTGACAGGGCTTGCATACCCTAATTACTTTACGCATACGCCGAAGCATATTGTTAAAGTAACAGGTTTCCCGCAGCTTCTCCAAGCATTTCCTCGCACCAAAGTGACCGTAGCTCAAATGCACGTACCACACGAGCTTGTTCACCAGTTCCTCCGGAATCGCTAACAGCCACCTGGAGTCATCCAGAGCTCGCCTCTTAAATAGGATGCCATTCCGGATAATATAATACTGCCTGATGGCCGCGTGGGATTTATCATGCCATTTCTCTTTGATGTCACGCAAGACTTCGTCCTTGTCTTGTTCCGCCCCGATATTGCCTAGTGACGTAGTGACATAATTCTCGAATGCCACATTTTGAAGGTATAACACACTGAAATTGTTTTCATCAATAGCGTTATCCTCAGCATGGGTGAGCCCGATAGGCATCCGAGATAGCGCATCAGCAATGATGTTCTTGTGCCCCGGAATGTACTCTATCGTGAAGTGGTATTCCTGGAGGAACACCGTCCACCGTCCGAGTCTACCGTGATTGATTTTGGCACTCATTAGGAATTGTAGTGCTCGGTGGTCGCTGTACACCCTGGTCGTGCGCCCGAACAAATAATAACGGAATCTCTTGAATGCCCAGACAATCGCCAGGGCTTCAAGCTCCGTGACAGAGTAGTTCCGTTCACTCCGCGAGAGCACACGGCTGGCGAACGAGATAGTTTTCCAGGTGGACGGGTCCTTTCCACCATCCGTCTGGAACAACACCGCTCCCAGCCCCGTCAGTGAACTATCTGTCATCAGGCAAAACTCCTGATTCAAATCCGGATGGGCGAGCAATGGAGCGTTAACGAGTGCATTCTTTAATTCGTCAAATTCGCTCTGTGCTTGTTCGTCCCACATCCAAACGGTGTTCTTACCCGTCAGTGCACATAAACGAGGGGTGGACAAAACATTGAGATTTATAAATCTCTTGTAGAAATTGCAAAGCCCCAAATAACCCCTGAGCTGACGCTTTGACGTGGGCGTTGCGCACTCCGCAATTGCTGAAATTTTTTCGGGATCCGGATGAATTCCATCCGCTGACACAATATGACCCAGAAACTTTATGCTTTCACGCCCGAACTGGGATTTGTCCAGATTCACGGTCACCCCCGCTTTCTCGAATACTTCGAGCAATCGATTTAGAACCCGGTTGTGTTCCTCCCATGACTTATCTGCAATTAGAATGTCGTCCACATACACAGTTACGCGCGCTCTTAGGTCGTCAGGTAGTATGCTATTCAGGCCTCTTATGAAGGCGGCTGAAGAAACATTCAACCCGAAGGGGAGACGTTTAAACTGGTAGCAGCTCCCATAGCAGAGGAAGGCAGTGTATTGCCTGCAAGACGGATCGAGCATAATTTGCCAATAGCTGTTTCGGAGGTCAACGGATGACAAAACTTTCACGCCATGAAACCTTTGCAGCAGTTCCTCCAATCCTTCTGGCCTATCTGTCTCAGACATGATTACCGTATTTATTTGCCGCGAGTCCAACACCAAACGCACGGACTTGTCCCGCTTTGGCACAACGAGTAATGGCGAGTTGTATGAACTGCTAGCTCGCTCTATTATACCCTGCTCCAGCATCCTACTTATTTCGGCTTCCACACTGCTCTTGTGCACCAGTGGGATGGGGTAGGGCTTAACAAAGAAAGGAAGATGCTCGCGCACCGTAAAGCGGTACAGAAATCCATCAATTGCCCCCGGTGAATCCGAAAATACTCGGGAATGGCTTCTCAGAACGCGACACAGTTCCATACGATTCGCTTCCGAGGCTCCCGCACCAGCAATACACCTTTTCACCGCGCTCGTGAAAACATCGGTCCTACCATACTCATTAGGTTGTGAATCTAGGTCACTAATCAGATTGACCAAAACCTCCTGCCCAGGTCGCGACTCAGTCCTAACGTGAAATTTCAGACAGCTCACCTCAGACTCCTTGCGCAAAACACATTCCTCGAAAATTAGACTGACAGGGTTGCTCCCGGCAATGATAGTCATAACACCGCCAGCCACGTCGATTACGGCGCGGTGGGCATTCATGAAGTCAGTCCCCAATATCATCGCCACGCTCATCAGCGGCATCACAAAAAAATTGAATTCAAACTCATGTCCTTGACAGACGAAGTTTACTCGAGTCTGAACTTTAATTTTAACACTTTTTCCATATATCGCGCCCCTGACTGAAGTTCCTCTCACCTGGAAAGTTGGCCAACTCCGCGTTTCCTCAGACTTCCGAAACGCCGCCTCACTAATCAGCGAAAAGGGGCTGCCTGTATCGAGTACACATCTAACACTGACTCCCCGAATGTAAACAGACACGACTGGGTTTACCGCGGGCACACCAATACTGTGGTCCTCCCTCAACAAATCTTCCCTAATATCGTCTTCCTCTATCAAATGCACATCAATATCACTGGTCCTCATTAAGTTGTCGCCAACGGAGTCAACCGCTAGTCATTGATCCCTTTGATTAGGGTCATGTGGCGGATTGTGACGCGGGTTTGCGGGACGAATTTCAACACCCAATGGCGGACCACCCGTACTGGTTACAGCACCCCTGTTGTTGCTTATTCGATAATTATTCTGTGGTCGGTCACGACTACCGTTCCTAGGTCCGCTATAATTACTCCAATATCTCTGCTCATTGCCATATCTTCTAAACTCCCGGGGGTGTCTTTGATTTACTCTCGGCGAATGATGACGATTGGCATCGTTCGTTCTGCCCGCGTTCCGTGAGGAATCGCGACGCTGCCAACGCTCGCGCGCCCTGTAACTCTGAGGCGACCCGTTACGTCTGGAGTGCCACCTGTCTCTACGGCTGCGGCTTCGCTCGCGCGGCCGCTGCTCGTAGGCGCTCTGACCGTAATTCTGCGTGGTGCCATTCGCATCGCACTCAAGCTCTAAAAGGAAATTGCGAAACCCCTCTACGTCATCCTTACATCGTCCTGCAAGGATAACGTGCCGCAACTGCATTGGAAACTTTCCCAGGCAAATACGAATAATTTCTGCAGGTCCATAAGGATCGTCAAGATGTTCATTCGCCTGCAGCATGTGCTCGAACATCTGCACAGGGCTGGAGAATTTTGACCTGTTTAACTCTGGTAGCATAATGAGTCCGTGTTTTACACGACTTTGCGCTGCCACTGACCAATATATCGACAGGAAGTGTTGACGAAGCTCCCCAACAGTGTAGCAATTGCGTGCAATTGACCTCATCCGCGCCGCTGGCTCACCTTCGAGGTAGCCGCACATATACTCTATTTTGTGCGCACTGGGCCACGTAGGAGGGAGGGAGAACTCGAACTGCTGTAACCAGGCCCGCGGGTGAATCCCCGTAGCCGAGTTACGGAAGACTTCAAACTTCCTCACGGTCAGAAAATGTTTAAAGTCAAATTCGTGAGTTTCCCTTGGCGAACGATCCTGAGGGGATCCGCGCCGTTCCCACCTGGTACGAGATCCGTGATCGTGACGATGATCAAATTCGCCATCGTTCCCGGAATCATCGTCGGAATAATGGCCCTTTCGTTCATTTCTTTCAACTTCATGGGCCTTTAACCCTTTTAGGTGAAGTTCTAAACGGGCCATGCGCTCACGTATTCCCTCGATAACCCCTTTTTGTTGTATTTTTATTTCACACTGTCCACGCCGACATTTCGCTATCGACCGTATTTCGTCTGCATCCGCTGATGACGAGGTAATCGTTTCCCTATTATTGTCAGACTTACGCGCCACTGCGTCTGAGATCCTGGCTATTTCTTCTCGCATCTCTCGGTGGGCCTTGTCTTGTTTTGTTTGCATAAGCCCTTGCTCTCGCTCGAGAGCTATTATCGCCTGGCTGAGGGTTTCTACCTGTGCGCTAAGGTGGACCGGGCACTTAGCAGCAGTGTCCTCTATTCGGGACACAAGAGCCACGTGGTCACTCTGGCATTGTTCTGCTAACGCGCGGAGATCCCTGGCGGAATTTCGTCCTACTCGGGACTCAAGAGCCGCTTGTTCACTCTGGCATTGTTCTGCTAGTATACGTATATTCCCAGCGAACCTTTCTTCTTGCTCCATCATCTGCTTGCTAATGACTTGCTGCCCCTCTTCTAAGGCGGAGATGCGTTGGTCAATGATCGCAAGTTTCTCCCCAACACCCTGTACTATTTCACTACTCAATCTTTTATTTGCTTCCTCGATATCCCTTTTATTACTGTCTAGTAATTGCCGTAGCATAGTCTGTAATGAATTTGCATCTATCGACTGATTCGAAAACACTACAGCGGGCTCAGGATGGACAACACTTGTGCTTGCGTTTTCTGCGTTTCGTTCCTGGTCGGACTCGACGTTCTGATCTCGTCCTTGTTCAGATTTGTTGTCTGACTGGTTTTTCCGATCGCGGCTCCCTGAACAGCTACGCGTCTCCATCATAAGGATAGTTACTCCGTGCTCCAAAATACAAGAATAGTACCAAAGTCTCCTAATGGATTCACAGTCCCCACAAGGCAGCCAAGATTTACTATATTACACCGATACACGACACAGGACAAGAATCGACCCACACTTGTAACACAATGGAATACCGAATCACAATGTCTATACAATAATACATAAACAAAATAAAACATGGAAGAAAATGCACACCTATATCCTAAATTCAAATAAATTCTGTGTTGCAGAAAGACAGTATACCAATTAGCACATCCAACCGAAAATGACTAATCCTCACTGCGCATCAGAAGATCTCTGGTTTACCGAAATCCTGGCAGGGTCGCCATGTGTAAGTAGCGTGCATAAAAGGACGCTATGTGCAAGAAGCATGAAGCGCCCTTTGAATGTATCCTGATAGCTAAAAGAGCCACGCGCACTTTGAATAAGAAAATGCTACTTGACACTGAAATCAATATAAAAGATAGGGTCGCCACCAACTCTAGCCACACGACAAAGAAGAAGTAGCACTGAGTCGGAAAATTACTTAATTTATTAATAAGAAAAACTCACAAAAGAACATTAATTGTAAAGTCATTGATAAAGAATGGGATGTAGTTATTAATATGATCCAGGCATTCTTCCCGTGAATCAAATATTGAGTAAAGTAAATAGGTCGTGAACACCATGCGTAAGTGCAGCCTGCAGCAAGATTCGTGAAAACACGATCTATTCCAGAGCATTTGTTTCAGATAAAAAAAAGGGACACTAATCACTACACCTGTGCACATGGAAACGCTATAGGTGGGCCAACAAGGAAAACTACAAGGTAAATGGCGAAGGTAACGGCGACGTAACATCGGTACACAAGATAAGATTGAAGGCAAAATTATTTATTCCTTAAAACATTGATGAAGTGCATCTATAGACTGCTGTTGCATGCTAACTATGTACAATTGCTTGTGAAATACTATACGTTTCATAACAGACTCGCGTGCCTACTCGGTCCGCGGAGACAATTTCTATGGACCGTGACCAAATTTTAATCACATGAGACAAAGAAAATTCACAAATACACAAAAATTACCAAGATCCGGAAAAGATTAGAAGCATACACACACAGTTGTAGGCACATAAACACTCACACTGAACCGAGGGCACTTCAACACATGCAACTCCCTTGTGCTGCGTTCCTCTCACGGATCAAAGTCAAGACTGCATTGGGAATCAAACTGAAAGTCTACAAAAGCCTTCCATTCCCTGCTGCAACCCAGCAAGTAAATCTTTATAAGGCGAAATTCGAGACCAAAAGCTAAAAGCTCCCCTCTCTATGTGACAACGCGCCACGCGGTCAGTCCAACTCACCCTTCTTCAACTGGAGCACAGCTGTGTACGCTTCCCGTACCGGCGGCAGACTGCCTCCCGCTTCTCCAGCCTCTTCCACGCTCCGCGTCGACCGGAAAACCCCAGGATGCCATTTCCGCCACCAACCTAACGCAGGTGGATTTCTCCCAAGTAGCGGAAACCTCTTTGCCGACTTGACCACTACGAGAGTTGGCAATGAAAGGTGGCTACAGGACCCTTTCAAGGGCCGAGTATTGCACTCGTCTGGTATTGATTGGATTTGTTTCTTGACCAGAGCGAGTGGTTTCCGTTTCCCCTTCATCTATAACTTGGCTCCATGTTGTTTCATCATACTGCAGCTAATGAACTTGAAGACAGAGATCAGAAGTTTCACATGTCACACAGAAATTTGCATAAACTCGTACATGTCTTCATCAAACAAATTCGGTTTCATCTCTTTCGGCCATGTCCTGTACTAAAGGTAATAAACCAATGTTCCGTAGTATACACGAACTACTATCATTTAGACGTATGTGCTTCTGCATAACACTGAACAACAATGGGCAAAAAGGAAAATATCAGTTTGTGTTATAATAACTGCTGAGAGATATAATGGGTTAAACTTTATTACTGTGATAGATTTTGCTAACTAAATTTTTAATACTGTATTCCATATGTTAGATGGTTACTGGGTCCAAAATATTATATCTTTTAATGAGCCACTGGCTACGAACTATAGTGCAAATTATAAAGTATGATTGTTACTTTCTAAACAACTGTGCTCCAGCGCAACTATGCTGTTAATTCCTCCTGCATGCTTGCCTTTTTTCTACTTAATAGAAATAATTCTTTAAACTGCATGTTCTTCATACTATGCAGATGTAACCCTATTTGTTTTGTTCATTTCTGCTGCCAATGTTCCTCGATATGCGAAGATATAAGCAAAGATACATCATGATGTGATCATGCCATCGGATATACTTAGATGGAGCCAGATACTATAATCTCTGGCTTCACTGATTTTCCTGAGACGGAGTGGCGTCTCTATTGAGTTTACGCTAATACACACCAAAAATGGCTTTTGGAGCTCCTACGTAACAAACTGGTTTGGATCGAAACAGCTTTTTTGAAATGTATAAATAAACTGGGAGCAATATACACTCCTGGAAATGGAAAAAAGAACACATTGACACCGGTGTGTCAGACCCACCATACTTGCTCCGGACACTGCGAGAGGGCTGTACAAGCAATGATCACACGCACGGCACAGCGGACACACCAGGACCCGCGGTGTTGGCCGTCGAATGGCGCTAGCTGCGCAGCATTTGTGCACCGCCGCCGTCAGTGTCAGCCAGTTTGCCGTGGCATACGGAGCTCCATCGCAGTCTTTAACACTGGTAGCATGCCGCGACAGCGTGGACGTGAACCGTATGTGCAGTTGACGGACTTTGAGCGAGGGCGTATAGTGGGCATGCGGGAGGCCGGGTGGACGTACCGCTGAATTGCTCAACACGTGGGGCATGAGGTCTCCACAGTACATCGATGTTGTCGCCAGTGGTCGGCGGAAGGTGCACGTGCCCGTCGATCTGGGACCGGACCGCAGCGACGCACGGATGCACGCCAAGACCGTAGGATCCTACGCAGTGCCGTAGGGGACCGCACCGCCACTTCCCAGCAAATTAGGGACACTGTTGCTCCTGGGGTATCGGCGAGGACCATTCGCAACCGTCTCCATGAAGCTGGGCTACGGTCCCGCACACCGTTAGGCCGTCTTCCGCTCACGCCCCAGCATCGTGCAGCCCGCCTCCAGTGGTGTCGCGACAGGCGTGAATGGAGGGACGAATGGAGACGTGTCGTCTTCAGCGATGAGAGTCGCTTCTGCCTTGGTGCCAATGATGGTCGTATGCGTGTTTGGCGCCGTGCAGGTGAGCGCCACAATCAGGACTGCATACGACCGAGGCACACAGGGCCAACACCCGGCATCATGGTGTGGGGAGCGATCTCAAACACTGGCCGTACACCACTGGTGATCGTCGAGGGGACACTGAATAGTGCACGGTACATCCAAACCGTCATCGAACCCATCGTTCTACCATTCCTAGAGCGGCAAGGGAACTTGCTGTTCCAACAGGACAATGCACGTCCGCATGTATCCCGTGCCACCCAACGTGCTCTAGAAGGTGTAAGTCAACTATCCTGGCCAGCAAGATCTCCGGATCTGTCCCCCATTGAGCACGTTTGGGACTGGATGAAGCGTCGTCTCACGCGGTCTGCACGTCCAGCACGAACGCTGGTCCAACTGAGGCGCCAGGTGGAAATGGCATGGCAAGCCGTTCCACAGGTCTACATCCAGCATCTCTACGATCGTCTCCATGGGAGAATAGCAGCCTGCATTGCTGCGAAAGGTGGATATACACTGTACTAGTGCCGACATTGTGCATGGTCTGTTGCCTGTGTCTATGTGCCTGTGGTTCTGTCAGTGTGATCATGTGATGTATCTGACCCCAGGAATGTGTCAATAAAGTTTCCCCTTCCTGGGACAATGAATTCACGGTGTTCTTATTTCAATTTCCAGGAGTGTATGAAGGAACATCCAGGTGAGACTAATATTTTCAGTTTACTCACCGTCTCCGATTTTCAGCCATACTTGATCGCAGCGTCCGATTTGTAACTGTAGTATCTCTATCATTTATTAAACAGAACAGACACATAACGTCCTTAACGAAAATATTTTTAGTAATTAATCACTCCTCGCCGTTATTCAGTACAAAGCGATATTCTTCCGTTATTTATAGCCCATACATCAGCTCCTATATCTCATAAACCGTTTGCAGAATCTCGACAATTTTAATCACGTGGAACACAGGGCCAACACCCGGCATCATGGTGTCCCTGGATTTAATCTCCTTCCTACACTAGATACGGGTGCCTCTCCCATCAACTTCGCATTATTTCCACCCCCGTCGTTGCCATAGAGGTCCTCATCGTAACCCTGAGAAGGCGCTCTCACGAGGTGCTATCGCCCGCAACCAGGTGAACCAAGGTTTTTTTGACAAATGTATAGTCCTCGACCTCCTTCATTTACAACCGGGACTGAGACTAGCTATGGCAGAACCAAAGATGTAAAGAACTAAACACTAATATAAAGCGCTTGGTAGCACAATCACGTTTACGCCCTAGAAACAGGGAGGGGAGATAGCAGCAATACACACTCCAATATTCTTACGATTGCAGCGCTGCCACGCACTACACGTCTATTGACTAATGTCCTGCATACCATAACAAATAGTTGTTGGCCGTTTGTCGGATGATATTACTGTGACAAAACTACTCGCAATGTAATACACTATTGGCCATTAAAATTGCTACAGCAAGAAGAAATGCAGATGATACACGGGTATTCATTGGACAAATATATTATGCTAGAACTGACATGTGATTCCATTTTCACGCAGTTCGTGTGCATAGATCCTGAGAAATCAGTACCCAGAACAACCACCTCTGGCCACAATAACGGCCTTGATACGCCTGGGCATTGAGTCAAACAGAGCTTGGATGGCGTGTGCAGGTACAGCTGCCCATGCAGCTCCAACACGATACCACAGTTCATCAAGAGCAGTGACTGGCGTATTGTGGCGAGCCAGTTGCTCGGCCACCATTGACCAGACGGTTTCAATTGGTGAGAGATCTAGAGAATGTGCTGACCAGGGCAGCAGTCGAACATTTTCTGTATCCAGAAAGGCCCGTACAGGACCTGCAACAGGCGGTCGTGCATCATCCTGCTGAAATGTAGGGTTTTCTAGGGATCTAATGAAGGGTAGAGCCGCGGGTAGTCACCCATCTACAATGAAACGTCCACTGTTCAAAGTGCCGTCAATGCGAACAAGACGTGACAGAGAAGTGTAACCAATGGCACGCCATACCATCACACCGGGTGATACGCCAATATGGCGATGGCGAATACACGCTTCCAATGTGCGTTCACCGCGATGTCGCCAAACACGGATGCGACCATCACGATGCTGTAAATAGAACCTGGAATCATCCGAAAAAATTACGTTTTGCCATTCCTGCACCCAGGTTCTTCGTTGAGTACACCATCGCAGGCGGTCCTGCTTGTGATGCAGCGTCAATGCTAACCGCAGCCTAGGTCTCGTGCAGATGGTTGTTGTCTTGCAAAAGTCCTGAACTGTTGACTCAGGGATCGAGACGTGGCTGCACGATCCGTTACAGCCATGCGGAATAGATGCCTGTCATCTCGACTGCTAGTGATACGAGGCCGTTGGGATCCAGCACGGCGTTCCGTATTACCCTCCTGAACCCACCGATTCCATATTTTGCTAACAGTCATTGGATCTCGACCAACGCGAGCAGCAGTGTCGCGATACGATAAACCGCAATCGGGATAGGCTACAATCCGACCTTTATCAAAGTCGGAAACTTAATGGTACGCATTTCTCCTCCTTACACGAGGCATCACAACAACGTTTCACCAGGCAACGCCGATCAAATGCTTTTTGTGTATGAGAAATCGGTCGGAAACTTTCCTCATGTCAGCACGTTGTAGGTGTCGCCACCGGCACCAACCTTGTGTGAATGCTCTAAAAAGCTAATCATTTGCATATCACAGCATCTTCTTCGTGTCGGTTAAATTTCGTTTCTGTAGCACGTCATCTTCGTGGTGTAGCAATTTTAATTGCCAGTAGCGTACGTATGGAGCGACGTGTCGTCTGAATAAAGACACTAGCACTTTCACTTTAGATGCTTAATTTTTTCGAAAAAATCTAATGTAAATCCGATTATTGAAACTACTGCGTCTTATTCAGAAATGATGACTCTTTTCTTCAAGTAGCTCTTACAGGCGAATTCCAAAGACATAGCAATTTTTCACAACTACGTTGTTAGCTCTAAAGGCCAGTTCACTGTGACAATATTTGTGAAGTTTTAGCAAAACTGGTATTTTTTTCTTACTGTTCAAAACAGCGCAGAAATTGCCGCCTACCAACGTACACTGCCACACAAAAGAAAAATAGTGAAGCAGGCGGAATTGGAGGAGGAAACAAAATAGAATTTCACGGGTTGAGAGGCTATGTGACTTTATATCAGTCATTCCAAACCGAGTCAAATTTGCAACGAACTTAGTCCTGCTAGCTCTCTTATCACTACGATACGGCATCCCATCTGGCGTGTATGCTTGCACTGATTCCATTGGAACAGTGTCGTAAGGTCGTTGTATCTTTTTCTGAGGCTAGCTGGCCCGTAGCCTCTGTAACTAGCCCTCGACTTCCTGTGTTCTATCATTGCGACGGAGTTGACCCCACTCATGCTCTGTCAGCGACATATCAGGTGATCTCGCTGGCCACTGGACCACCTCAGCATCACGCAGTCGGTTCGTAAGGCCACACGTCATGTGTAGACGAGTATTGTCCTGTTGGAAAATGGCACAAAGACACGGTGGCATGTGAGGTAGTGTATCAGGCCGCAGGGTGCCCGTGACTTACGGTTCTGACGTCAGAATGCTCCCAATCATTGCCACCTGTCATCTGAAGCCATTCCAGGCTGCTCCCCACGCGATGACGCCTGAGCAGCACCGCTGTGCATCTTAGGGATGGGAAAAAATGACCGGTTAAAGCGATACCGGTATTTTAGTTCTGAGTATTTTTCGGTGTTTTTTTACTCTCAGTTACAACAGCTTTTTTTTAGTTTTTGCTAATAACGGGGTAAAAAAACGAAATATCAATTAGTCACAGCAGCAGTGCCAAAATTTTCGTCGTTAAATTAACCTTTTTTTAAGAACGGCTAATTTGTAATTCTAAAATTTGCTTTGCATTAAAATATTGCGTTATTATGAAAATCGGAAAATCGATCAGCACCACATTAATAACAATTCCGACAGAAACGAGCAAAAAACACATGGCACAACATTACTCAGACAATATTTTACCTGTTCCCATGTGGCTTGATCTATTAGATGGGATGTGCGTACATGCAGTGTGCTAGACTTGCCACACCAGGTCTATGCGGTAGTTTCACACTGTCGTCGTCGAAGATCGGTTGTATTACAGAACGGCACCATCCCTAGTCTGAAAATATTTCACAAATCATGGTATCAATGCAGTCCTCTATTTGCTTAAAAATATCAAAAACCGGAGGAGTCACAACAAACCTGTGACGTAATATAAGAAGAAAACTGAAAACTTAATAGTTCATTCACAGTTTACAATAAAAATAGAAAACAGCTGATCTACTCCGTGTATCTACACTATGTGGTCAAAAGTATCCGGAAACCCACAAAAACATACTTTTTTTCATATTAGGTGCATTGTACTGCCACCTACTGCCAGGTACTCCATATCAGCGACCTCAGTAGTCATTAAATATCGTGAGAGAGCAGAATGGGGCGCTCCGCGGAACTCACGAACTTCGAACGTGGTCAGGTGATTGGGTGTCACTTGTGTCATACGTCTGGACGCGAGATTTGTAAACTCCTAAACATCCCTAGGTCCACTGTTTCCGATGTGATAGTGAAATGGTAACGTGAAGGGACACGTACAGCACAAGGCTTACAGGCCGACCTCGACTATTGACTGACAAAGACGACCAACCGTTGAAAAGGTTCAAATGGTTCAAATGGCTCTGAGCACTATGGGACTTAACATCTGAAGTCATCAGTCTCCTAGAACTTTGAACTACATAAACCTGACTAACCTAAGGACATCACACACATCCATGCCTGAGGCAGGATTTGAACCTGCGACCATAGCAGTCGCGCAGTTCCAGACTGAAGCGCCTAGAACTGCTCGGCCACACCGGCCGGACACACACAGCAATCACAGTCCCTATACACACTAAAGGCCATGGAAAACTACATTACGCAGACAAACAAAGACTAGCAAACTCTGTGGTAAACACTGACAGAAACGCAAGAAGTGTGTTTAGTAAATTAGATTAACGTGCAGAGATTGCGAACCTAGACTACTAAAGGACACAGGTGAGTCTAAATAATTCGCTTCTGATTAGGAATTTAGAATATGCCACAAAGTTGGTTTACTGTCTGACACAAACGAGAACACAACAACTGTGTCTATTGATATTAAATTAACAAGCAAAAATTCAAAAAGTAATGTACCAAAGCACACAGGTAAATCTATATGATTAGCTCCTGGTTGGGAACTCGTAAAAGTAACAAAACCAGTTACTTTCCTGTAGCTGCTTGTGTCTCAGCTGGCTGCAGCTGCGTGACTAGCTCACTCAACTGGGTTCCAACTCCACGGCGTTCTTAGAGCGGGGTTGAAACGCACAGAGGACGTCATGGCTGTCGAACGCTGTCAAGAGCGTCGTCCTGCTGCTCATCGCACTATGAACAGTCGTTTGCGACCCAAAATTTGTGGAAATTGAAGTCCCAAGGAAAGCGTTAGTTGCATTGGCGCCCTTTACGACACTCCCTGGGGTCATTTCGTGTCGAGTTTGCGTGGCGTCGAGTCTCAAATGTTTTCCTCCGTCACCCACAAGAAAACAGCGTGATTTAAACACTGAGTGTCACGGATCTGATCTCTGTCGCAGTGACTTCAAAAGAAGGGGTGGAATGTGGATAAGAGGGGTGTGACGACCTCGCATCGTGTGGTACGTCCATGGTGACGTTCGGCATAATTACGATAAAATTTGGTGACACTGTGACACATTAACCCACCTTATCACTCACGTGGGCTTCTAGGCTGTGGCCTTTTATTCGCATGTGTCGACACCTTGCTATGTGACGTGTGGCCAGGCCGGAGGGTGAGACTGCAGAGCGCCACGCTTTGGACCATTACAGAGGAAGACTGTAGGCAATGTTGAGCCAAATTTGAAACTTATGAGTCGGTAACCAAAAAAAAAAAAACCGAATTACTTTTCAAAAGCCATATTTTCAAATTGTTTACAAAACAACCTTATCCTCTTCAAAATACTCTCGATTACAACTAATACATTTGTCCCACCGGTGCTTCCACTATTCGAAACATTTTTTGTGGTCATCTTTAGAACTGGCTGACAGCTCCTCTCTCGTTTTTCCTTGACTTCTTCAGTGCTGTCAAATCGGTGTCCTCTTATGCCCCTTTTCATGCATTAAAATAACGAAAACTCGCACGGAGCCATGTCAGGCGAGTAAGGAGCATGGGACAGCGGAACCATGACATTTATAGCCAACAACTGTCCAACAGAGATCGCTGTGTGTAGCTGGGCTGCCGTGGTGGAAGAGTACAAATCGGGTCTGTTTTGAGGAACGCAAAGCTCCAGGATAACCACTAATCTCTGAGAGTTGATCAGTTGTCTGTCGACGGCCCTCCTTGAGCACCAGCTCTTGAATGTTTTGGATATTTTCAGCGGTTTGGGCAGCTGATGGAAGTGCAGGACGAGGTCTGTCATCAATAGACAAATCGTCATTTTTAAATGGAGAAAACCACTCGTATACCTGAGTTTTTCCTTTACCGTCATGTTGTTAAGCTGTTTTCAACACTAAAACAGTTTCAGCAGCATTTCTACCGAGTAGAAAACAAAATTTCAGAGCTGCACGTTATTCACTTACACTGGCTTACACTGGCCATCGTAAAAAAAAAAAAAAAGGCCGAAACAAGAACAAACCAGCGCTGGCAAAATCAATCACTGCAGATGTACAGAACACAGCCCAGTCCGACAACACAGGCGGCACTGAACTGGCAGAGGGCTGTGCTATACGCACCTAGCGGCTGGAATGTGTACTACACAAGCTTCGTCCATGGCAGCGTGTTGTTCCGTTGTTTCCCCCCCCCCCCCCCCCCCCCCCCCCCTCGTATGCGTCGAAAGAGTGAACCTATAATTTTGTTGTGCAGTGTAGTTATGAATAACACTCTATGACCCTTCCGAAAAACGAAACGGTGGGAAATATTTTTATCATATTGTTCTTTCTGAGTATGACAGTAATTAAAATAACCGCGCATTAATGTCTTGCTCTCGGAAAGTAATGGTACTGAAAGGGCTAAAAGCAGTGAGCTATTTCCGACAGATGCACAGGAGTGAACGTGCGTTCTTCTTCCGCTGCTCCGCCAGCCCGCAGTAATTCGATATGCAGGGCAGTACCTTCTCGATGAAACTGTTAACTCGAGATGCCAGGGGAGTTTGTAATCCGCAAGATCAACACAAGTGCCCGCCTGGGAGATTCTCGGGAAATATATTTAAAGCCGGCCGCTGGTGGCGGCTTAGCAGGCAGCGCGCGTCTGCAAACACAGGGGCTGGCCGGGCCACGCACCAACTTGCTGAGTCGCGCGCTGCCGGGCGACGCCGGAGGGGGAGGGGGAGGGGGGGCATCACCGCCCATCGCCGCCCATCTTAATCCCGGGGAGGGGCGCGCCGCCAGATGAGGAGGCCCAAGGTATTGTCGGCCCGGCCGGCGCGTCTTATTCAGCAGTAAAACCCAGCCACACCCCTCGGCTCAAACCCACCGCTAAGTAGCGGAACATGCGCAGAAAACTTAAGTCGCGAAGGCTGAGCAGAAAAGTCGCTTCAGAAAAACAGCGTTACCTCAAGTTCTCAACTCAGGTGACACGTATTCTCGGCACCGGACCTAAGAAGATGCTATTTCTGAAACAATTTTTACTGCTTCAGTCACTTTTCACTAATGTTTATTACCACGACGCGTTTCGGAAGAATGCTGTCATCATGTACATCTTTATGATTACTCAACAATTCAAAGTTAAGTGAACCACCTTTACGGTACTTCTCCACTCTTACACCCTCAAACAACGTGCGGGAAAATCGAATCTTAAATCTTTCCGAGCGAGCTCTGATTTCTCGTATTTTATTATGATGATCATTTCTCTCTATGTAATAGGGCTTCAACAACAGGTTATCGCACTCTGAGGAGAAAGCTGGTGATTGACATTTCATCTACCTCAGCGAACAACGCTTTTGTTTTACGATTTCCAGTGGAACTCTCTCCCCTATTTCGCGAAGATACAAAACGAGTTACCCTCCTTTGAAATTTTTCGATGTCCTCCCTCAATCCTATCTGATGCGGGTCCCACATCGCACAGCTGTGGTCCAGAAGAGGGCGGACAAGCGTAGTGCAAGCAGTGTCTTTAGCAGACCTGTTACATTTTCAAAGTTTTCTGCCAATAAATCGCAGACTTTGGTTTGCTTTCCCCACTACATTATCTATCTGATCGTTTTAAGGTTTTCGTAATTTTTTAGTTGAGTTTACAGCCTTCAGAATTGGGTGGTAGATATATTGGGCCCCCATACGTGTATAAAAATACACGTCTGTGCGAATGCAATGTTGGTTCAAAGGAATCGGTGAAGAGCTTTGGGAGACTTAAGATTTTGAACAAACGAACATTTTCATTTTTAATTATGTAGATGATTGCGAATACGCACATGTTTTTATATACGTAATGGAGCGCCATAGGGTATATATATATATATATATATATATATATATATATATATATATATATATATATATATATATATATATATGACTGGACGATCCATCAACACCAGGATCAAAGAGCATAAGCGACATTGCAGCTTGGGGCAGGTGGAGAAATCGGTCGGGGCAGAGCACGCACTGAATGAGACCGACCACGTAATAAAATTCGCCGACACGGAAGTTCTGGCTGCAGAGAAGCATTATCACACGCGCTTGTTCAGAGAAGCTGTAGAAATACAAAAACACGCGAACAGTTTGAACAAGAAAGAGGAAAGCCTTAAGGTCAACGGATCCTGGCTTCCCGTACTGCAGCGAACGACCGTCGCAGGTAGTAAGAGGAGAACCGCACCGGAAATGACCGCGGAGAAGCCCTCGGACGTTGGCGCGCCAGGTACATATAGTCTGCGCCCGCGAGCTCGGCTCCAGTTCACCACCGGCAATGGAGGGTGAAACTTTGACAATGCCAGCCACTCGTGTTGGCGAAACGTCAGAAAAATCATTAGATGAATCTCGGCCGAAGAACCCGAGACAGAATCCAATAGGCAGTTTGTCATGTAGTTTACTTTTCTTAATTATGTTTCTGAATTTTATTCTGTCGTTTATTGTGTCTGCTGTTATGTTGCGTTGGTTCAGGTCGTTTTCTACCTCTGCCACCCATTTGTTGTTTCTGGTGGTTACCCAGTCAAAGATCTGTTTGGCCAGCCTGTGTGATGGCATTCTATATAGGTGTCCATAGAATTGTAGTCTGCGTTTTCTAGTCTTTTCTGTGATTGTCTCCGTATGTTTGTACAGTTCCTCTGTAGGTTTCTTGATCCATATTCCATTGTTGTTAGTTGCGCCAAATATTTTCCTAAGTATTTTCCGTTCTACTTTTTCTAATTGCCTGATACGTGTATGCCCTAGAATTAGTGTGGTCTCTGCTGCATATAGTGCCTCGGGGAGCACCACCGTGTCGTAATGACGTAATTTGGCTTTTTGTGAGATAGACTTCTTGTTGTAATGATTCCACACTACTTTGTATGCCTTGTCCAGTTTAGTCTTTCTTTCTTCGTTTGAGTCTCAGTTATGTCCACTCATTTGTAGTGTTTCACCGAGGTACTTGAAGTTTGCCGTTTTGTAAATCGTGCCATTCTTCGTGTTCAGAGATGAGAGTTTCTTTGTGCTCATAAACTGTGTCTTTTCGTAAGAGATCTGTAGTACAGTTTTGGAAGCGATTTCGTGCAGTCTTTCAATAGCGTCTTTTGTTTCCTTTATACCTTTCGTGACAATCGCCAAATCGTCTGCAAAAGCCAGGCATTTAATCTGTAGGTTTCCTAAGGTTATCCCCTGTTGTGATGTTTCCCATTCTTTTATGACCTTACCTAACACCAGATTGAAAAGAAGTGAGAGGCCATCGCCTTGTCGGACACCTGTGCGAAATTCAAAGGGCTCTGATAGTTCCTCACAGAACTTTACTTTGGAGGTCGTGTTGGTTAAAGTTTGCTCTATGATAGCCCGTGTTCTGTTGTCTACTTTGTATTCTGCTAGAATTTTGAAGAGAGTTTTCCAGTCGATAGAGTCGTACGCCTTTTTGAAGTCAACAAAGGTAATGATCAGGTTCTGTTTGTGTTGTAAAATCATTTTCAGGTTCCAAATTTGTTCCGCACAAGACCGCCCTTTACGGAAACCTGCTTGGTATTCCCCAATCAAGTGGTCGGTCTGGCATTCTAGTCTGTTCAGTAAAGCTTTAGAGAGGATCTTGTATGTGACCGGTAGTAGGGATATTCCTCTGTAGTTGTTCGGGTCAGTCTTGTCACCTTTTTTGTGTAGTGGGTGTACCAGGGCAGTTTTCCAGTCGTCAGGAATTTTCATGGTCTTCCAGATGTCTTCCAAGATCCTGTGGATGTCTTTGGTGAGTTCTGGGTCTTGTAACTTCCAGATTTCCGCGATGATGCCATCTTCTCCTGGTGCTCTACGATTCTTGAGTGACTTGATTATTTCTTTAACTTCTTCTAGAGTTGGAAGTTCACTATCTGGATTGTATGTGCTCGTTTCTGTCATCATTTCTTCCATAGGGGAGTCCGTGTTCAGCAGTTTTTCAAAGTACTTTGCCAGAATGTCACAATTGTTTTTGGTATTGGTTTCTAGGGTTCCATCCGGTCTTCTGAAGCACAAGTTGGGTGGTTGATATCCAGTCATATTTTCTCTGAACGTTCTGTATAAGTTTCTTGTATTGTTCTTCATGAAGTCCGATTCGATCTCTGTCAGTCGCCGTTTGTCATACTGTCGTTTTTCACTGCGAATGATTTTGCTTGATTGATTCTGTGTTTTCAGGAAGTTCATCCAATTCTCTTGGAATTTATGGCTACTAAATTTTTTCCATGCACTGATTCGTTGGTCAATAGTTTGGTCACATGTGTGGTTCCACCAACGGTGTTTCCGTGTGCGTGGTGCCTTTGCTAGTTTCATGGCCTCTCGGATTCTTCGTGAAAGTTGTGTCCAGTCTGTCGTTTTCTCCATTTTAATTTTGTGTAATATTTGTGTCTGGTTTAAAGTAACGTACTCTGGATCTGGTCTAACAATTTTGTTCTTCTGGAGCTTTTTCTTGGGCAAAAGACGAATCCTGATCTGTAGTAGGTGGTGGTCTGAATCGAAGTAGCCTTTACGGGTGTCTATGTTCAAAATTTCTTTTTGTGAGTCTTTCTGGACTATTACGTGGTCGATTTGTAGTTCTTGCTTTCCGCTGGGGAATTTCCATGTGGTAAGTTTTCGTGTTGGTTTCTTGAATTTTGTTGACATAATAGCGAGGTCGTGGCTTTTGCAAAAGTCTATCAGATGTTTTCCGTTTTTGTTGGTGTCCTTGTGTGGAGTATGTTTTCCTGTGATATGTCTGTATATCTTTTCTTTTCCGAGTTTAGCGTTGAAGTCTCCCAGTATTATTTTGACTCTTTGTGCAGGATTTTTTCTGATAGTTTCTTCCATTGTCGTCCAGAAGTCATCAATTTCGTCCGGGTTTTTCCTGTTGTACTCATTAGTCGGTGCATGTGCGTTGATTATTGTGTAGGATTTATTGGCTGATTTCACTGTGATGGTGCTGATTCTTTCGTTTGGTGACGAAAAGACGATTATGCTGTCCGTGATGGACCTGTGTACTGCAAATCCTGTGCCAAAAAGCCTTAGGTTTTTCAGTTGTCTCGATGGTTTTCCTTTGTGTATTCTGAAATTCTCGGTGTTGAAATGGTCTTCGTCTGTGAATCGTGTTTCTTGCAGTGCACATATTTTGATTTGAAATTTTTCGAGAGTGTCTGTCAGTTGTTTCATCTTTCCTGTCTTCATCAGTGTGTTCACGTTGAGTGTGCCGATGTAGTGTTTGCGTTTGGTCTTGAGGGAGTTTGAGAAGCTCCGATTCTTCTCGTGATATCCGTGAGCCCCCGGAATCCGATGCTCACGACGATCCCAGTCTATTGACTGGGGCCCGGGGTAATGAGATTTTTCTCGTTGTACCATCATGATGATTAGTAGTTGGATGTACGGCATGCTGCCGACTACAACCTGACTTTCCAGATCAGGAGGTTGGTTGAGGCCGCCACTGACATGTGGAGCAGACGACTGCTACGGTCGCAGGTTCGAATCCTGCCTCGGGCATGGATGTGTGTGATGTCCTTAGGTTAGTTAGGTTTAAGTAGTTCTAAGTTCTAGGGGACTGATGACCACAGCAGTTGAGTCCCATAGTGCTCAGAGCCATTTGAACCATTTGGAGCAGACGCCTTTTGTAGCCGCCCACTGTGGGAACAGACGCTGCTAGTAGTTTTGGTCTGCCCCGAGTATTTCATTTCCTCGGTACCACCTATATCTAAGAGGCATTCCCCTATCCGCCACCTGGGGAGGCGCTCGGTTCCGGGTCTACTAATATATAATAATATAAAGGGGATATATTGTTGGCAAATAATCGCAAGTTCGTTTGTTCAAAATTTTAAATCTCCTGAAGTTCTCCACAGATTGCTTTGAAATTTTGAGAGCGTTGCATTCGAATACGCACTTGTTTTCATATGATTCTTTTAATACACGTAATAAATAAATAAATATGTAATGTATAAAGAGGCAGAGACATACACAGGCGACTGAAGAGTCTTTCTTACAAGACACAAAGAAATTAAAGACATTAGCTGCGAATGGGCATTGATTGAAATCAATGGGGAAAGTTGAAAATTTATGGTGGATAGGGATTCAAACCCGGGCCTCCTGCTTATTAGAGAGATGCGCAGACCACTGCGCCATCGAACATAGTGGTTACCACAACTGCGAAGACTATCCCAGCACGCCTCCCGTCAAACCAAAATTCTCAACAAACCCACACACTACTAATGCAGTGCATACCTCGTGTGCATCCGCACTGAAGAGATCATTGATCGTCTTGTATATATCAAAAGTATCCAAGTATCCGGACACCCCGAAAAACATACGTTTTTCATATAAGATATTAGGTTCATTATGCTGCCAGGTACTCCACATCAGGGACCTCAGTAGTCATTAGACATCGTGAGAGAGCAGAATGGGGCGCTCTGCGGAACTCGTGGACTTCGAACGTGATCAGGTGATTGGGTGTCAGTTGGGTCACACGGCTGTACGCGAGATTTCCATACTCCCAGGCATCCCTAGGTCCACTGTTTCCGATGTGACAGTGAAATGGAAATGTAAAGGGACACGTACAGCACAAAAGCGTACAGGCCGATCTCGTCTGGTGACTGACAGAGACCGCCGACAGCTGAAGAAGGTCGTAATGTGTAATAGGCAGACATCTATCCAGACCATCACACAGTAATTCCAAACTGCATCAGGATCCACTACACGTACTATGACAGTTAGGCAGGAGATGAGAAAACTTGGATTTCATGGTCGAGCGGCTGCTCATAAGCCACACATCACGCTAGCAAATGCCTAACAACGCCTCGCTTGGTGTAAGGAGCGCAAACATTGGACTACTGAACAGTGGAAAAACGTTATGTGGGGTGACGAATCACGTACACAATGTGGCGATCCGATGGCAGGGTGTGTGTATGGCGAATGCCCTGTGAACGTTACCTCCCAGCGTGTGTAGTGCCAACAGTAAAATTCGTAGGTGGTTATGTTATGGTGTGGTCGTGTTTTTCATGGAGGGGGAGGGGGGGGGGTGGTGCAACCCTTGTTGTTGTGCGTGGCACTATCACAGCACAGGCCTACATTGATGTTTTAAGCACCTTCTTGCTTCCCACTGTTGAAGAGCAATTTGGGGATGGCGATTGCATCTTTCAACACTATCGAGCACCGAGCGAGGTGGCGCAGTGGTTAGACACTGGACTCGCATTCGGGAGGACGACGGTTCAATCCCGCGTCCGGCCATCCTGATTTAGGTTTTCCGTGATTTCCCTAAATCGCTCCAGGCAAATGCCGGGATGGTTCCTTTCAAAGGGCACGGCCGACTTCCTTCCCCGTCCTTCCCTAATCCGATGAGACCGATGACCTCACTGTCTGGTCTCCTTCCCCAAACAACCAACCAACCAACACTATCGAGCATCTGTTCATAATGCACAGCCAGTGGCGGAGTCGTTACACGACAAAAACGTCCCTGGAATGGACTGGCCTGCACAGAGTCCTGACCTCAGTCCTATAGAACACCTTTGGGATGTTTTGGAACGCCGACTTCGTGCCAGGCCTCACCGACCGACATCGATACCTCTCGTCAGTGCAGCACTCGGTGAAGAATGGGCTCCCATTCCCCAAGAAAGCTTTCAGCACCTGATTGAACGTATGCCTGCGAGAGTGGAAGCTGTCATCAAGGCTAAGGATGGACCAACACCATATTGTATTCTAGCATTACCGATGGAGGGCGGCGCGAACTTATTTTCAGCCAGATGTCCGGATACTTTTGATCACATAGTGTATATATATTGCGGTGCCTGGTCTTTCTGACGTGTCCGAAAGAACAGATACCACATATATACTTTGTTACACCAGTCTTGCCACACGTTGACGTAATGCTGGGAGTAGTTTTGGGGATGGGCATGTGGTCAGCCACGTCCCTTTAGGGATGGAAAGTGATTCATCACGTCACATCATTCCACCACAGCGTGCTATTCTGTCCGCACCCCAACATAGATATTTCATTGGGTGCTTTGTCAGTATGTGGACTGACTGCTACTGATTTTTAGTCGTTGTTAAATACTCTCTACCATGAACTTCACCGTGGTTTGCTGACTATGTACAGTGATTGGACAAAATATTGAAACACTAAAAATACAATACGTTACCATATCTGATATGGTGTAAGAAAACCTATTGGCATCCACACAAGTTTCAGTCGTCTCGGAATGTATATACACTCCTGGAAATTGAAATAAGAACACCGTGAATTCATTGTCCCAGGAAGGGGAAACTTTATTGACACATTCCTGGGGTCAGATACATCACATGATCACACTGACAGAACCACAGGCACATAGACACAGGCAACAGAGCATGCACAATGTCGGCACTAGTACAGTGTATATCCACCTTTCGCAGCAATGCAGGCTGCTATTCTCCCATGGAGACGATCGTAGAGATGCTGGATGTAGTCCTGTGGAACGGCTTGCCATGCCATTTCCACCTGGCGCCTCAGTTGGACCAGCGTTCGTGCTGGACGTGCAAACCGCGTGAGACGACGCTTCATCCAGTCCCAAACATGCTCAATGGGGGACAGATCCGGAGATGTTGCTGGCCAGGGTAGTTGACTTACACCTTCTAGAGCACGTTGGGTGGCACGGGATACATGCGGACGTGCATTGTCCTGTTGGAACAGCAAGTTCCCTTGCCGATCTAGGAATGGTAGAACGATGGGTTCGATGACGGTTTGGATGTACCGTGCACTATTCAGTGTCCCCTCGACGATCACCAGTGGTGTACGGCCAGTGTAGGAGATCGCTCCCCACACCATGATGCCGGGTGTTGGCCCTGTGTGCCTCGGTCGTATGCAGTCCTGATTGTGGCGCTCACCTGCACGGCGCCAAACACGCATACGACCATCATTGGCACCAAGGCAGAAGCGACTCTCATCGCTGAAGACGACACGTCTCCATTCGTCCCTCCATTCACGCCTGTCGCGACACCACTGGAGGCGGGCTGCACGATGTTGGGGCGTGAGCGGAAGACGGCCTAACGGTGTGCGGGACCGTAGCCCAGCTTCATGGAGACGGTTGCGAATGGTCCTCGCCGATACCTCAGGAGCAACAGTGTCCCTAATTTGCTGGGAAGTGGCGGTGCGGTCCCCTACGGCACTGCGTAGGATCCTACGGTCTTGGCGTGCATCCGTGCGTCGCTGCGGTCCGGTCCCAGGTCGACGGGCACGTGCACCTTCCGCCGACCACTGGCGACAACATCGATGTGCTGTGGAGACCTCACGCCCCACGTGTTGAGCAATTCGGCGGTACGTCCACCCGGCCTCCCGCATGCCCACTATACGCCCTCGCTCAAAGTCCGTCAACTGCACATACGGTTCACGTCCACGCTGTCGCGGCATGCTACCAGTGTTAAAGACTGCGATGGAGCTCCGTATGCCACGGAAAAACTGGCTGACACTGACGGCGGCGGTGCACAAATGCTGCGCAGCTAGCGCCATTCGACGGCCAACACCGCAGTTCCTGGTGTGTCCGCTGTGCCGTGCGTGTGATCATTGCTTGTACAGCCCTCTCGCAGTGTCCGGAGCAAGTATGGTGGGTCTAACACACCGGTGTCAATGTGTTCTTTTTTCCATTTCCAGGAGTGTATATAGGTATTGATTGTAAGGTTTTGATGGGAATCGTGTACCATGCTTCCTACAAACCAGTGGCAAGTACACGTAATGGTAAGGTAGGTTCGTAGTGATCATACACAATTCTCTCCACAGCAGACCACTACGTCGCCCTAATATTGAGATGTGCTAGATGTGGTGGCCAGGGAAGATGCGACAGTACATCACTGCGCTTACATAACCAGTCCTGGACGATGTGAGCTGTGCGAACGTGGGCCCTGTCGTCCTGGTAAACAGCATCACCATTGTACCGTGGTAAGGACGTGACTAAGCAAAATGGTCACATAATTCTTGCCAGTAATACGAACGTGCACAGTATCTATGGGGCACATGGAATATCACGATACGGTCAACCAAACTATCACGGAACCACCCCCACCCCCATTTTTCACTGCAGGGTGGTAAATTCCGCCAGAAGCTGGAAACAGTTTGCAATGAGACTCGTCCAACCAGATGACATTCTTCCATCGCTCCACAGTCCAAATTTTATGGCTTTGGCCTCATACTTTCCTGTTACATCTATTTGCAAAACTGATGTGAAGTTTTGGTATACCCAGCTCACCGTGAAATTCCCGGATTGTGGCGTTTCCTTGGTGTTATTTTGGTGCTGACAAGATTCGCGAGTGCGAGATTCAATTCTCCTGTAATTTTTGCAGCTGCTGTCCTCTTATTTTTCGTCAAAAGCCCCTTCAGTGACTATCTGTCATGATTACTCAACACACTTTCAACCATGTTGTTACCTAAAGGATGTTGGTCTTCCGCTTTTCATGTAAACAGTATAAATTTTCGATATGGTGCCCACTGAAACACCAAACACTTCAGATGCTTTGGTTACTGAAGTACAACTGTGAGAGCACCAACAATTTGTCCACGTTTGAAGCCATTTGGTTCTGATTTAATGCACTCACAGCTATACAAAAGAGTGTTCTGACACGACTGACACTCGCAAGGTATTGAGGGCGGTGCACAGGTGCCGCTGTTGGCCAAATACAACACTGCAACCTGAGGGCTCGGCATTTATGTTTGCATTCACATCAAGCATGTATTTCTCGCAGTGTTTCCATAGTTTTGTACAACCCATGTAAGTACATGTATAAGTTGCCTCTTCGGCTATAGTTCAATTCTTTTATCTTGGCGATTCGCGCATGCCCGCCCAGACGCGGGAGATTGCTGCGTTGCCAGTTGTACACGCCAAGAGAAGCAGCGCCATAGTATAGTATAGTTTGCAAACTTACGTTTAGGGGATAGCGCGCAGTTTATGAAGTAAAGCCACCATGGCCACATTAACCCTTTCGCTGCTACAGAGATGTGCTCCCCACATTGCGTGCTGTGTGCGATTTTGTCATCACTGTACTGCTCGCCTGTGCAGACACATGGTGTTTTGACTGCTTTGACACACTTTATCATTCGATTTCACAAAAACTATTTGGCCCAAAAATTTGATTTTTACACATCTTCTTGCTGATACTTTCCCCCCATAAATGACTTAATTTTGTTTCGATGTTCAACACAGTTATTATGCAGCAATAAATGTAGTAAACCATTGCACGAAATTTTGAAGAGTTTGCAGAAATAAAAGTCCACAGTGTATACTCTCCGTATGGTCGATTTTAGTTGCCACTACAAATTTCGAAAAGTTACATTCAAACGAATAAAATTCATGAAGTAACACACTTCGATATTGTTTTTAAATGAAGAAAATATTGGGCACCTAACCAGGTTTGAACTCAGAACCGTTCACTTAGCAACCATACACTTTAACCATTACACTAACGCAACTCTTTATGCAATAGCTCTACCGGCAGTGGACTATAAAATATCACGCAAAATACCAACAAACACTGTTGGTATCACTATGATTTACTCACGTTTCATCGAAGTACAATAGGAAATAAACAATTACTGCTGTTCTTTATTGCGAAAAAGCGGTTAGTGAGAATGATACAAACACCTTTCCTTGCTATCGCCTGAATTAGGAGGCTTATTGCTTGTTTGGTTTAATTAATTAATAGAATATGAAGCGATTGGTATAAAGAATGCTTTTCCCAAACTTTCTATAAAAGTAAGTCTGCTATCAAGACATTGCTTTTGTTCAATTACTTTATTTATGACTGAACGTTTCTAAAACTGAAGACACTCGTCCGTGCTCTGCACTGCAGTCGAGCTCTGGCAACGTCGTTCTCTGTACATTGGCTGACTGTGTTTTGTGACGTTAGATGCGCAGAACGAACCTACACTCGGCCGCCGTCGTAAATGACGCGCACTTTAGCCACACATCCGCTTGTCGACGGTTCGGCCAGCTGGCAAAGTGAGCGGAACGGCCGGCGCAGTTGGCGCCGACGCCGCGCTTCAGCCGGCGACCGCCAGGCAGCGCCACGCGTCGCGCAGCGCCTACACTTCCACTCGGCACGCGCGCCTTCCCGCCTGCCGGAAATTACGCGTCCGGCGCGCCGCGCGTATTAATAAATCCCAGCGAGCCCAGCGTAGAAACAACGCCAGCCCCTGAGCGCGTGGTGGGCAGCCGTGGTCGCCTCATGCGCGCGGCTTTTAATTCCAGGCGTCCGACCGCCGTTGCAGGGGGATGGGGGGGGGGGGGGGGGCGGTAGGAGAGGGAAGGGAAGGACGTAGCATCAAGACGAGGCGCAGAGACGTCTGCGAGCAGTTGCTGCCTCTCTAGCGAGTGAGTAGCTTCGCTGTAGCTCCTCGTTCCAGAACCTGTAGCAAGTTTTAGAATTATCCTGCTGGCGTTTTAATTTGCGCTATGTAGGTTGTTGCATTCCCCAAATCCGCCTGACGTCAAAAAAACATGTGAATAGCATCAAGAGGCCCCGTACCCCTTTGTGACGTGTACGGCAAGAAAGGAAGAATGAACTGAGTGTTGGTGTTAATAACGATCATCTTCCTTTAACCTCCTCTGTGTTACTGCAGAAGACGTGCCACTGAGCACATTTGTTCTGTGCATGCAGCACACGTGAGGCGCCTAGTTGTTTCCACTGCACTGTGTGGAATACGAAGGTTGTGTTATAGTTCACTAACCTGCTGTCTACAAGTTGATGTCCCCAGCGCAGAAAACAGCACGCAGGTCGTAGGTTCTGTATCTTGAGGCTGAAACTGCCTTTTAGCGAGGTTCTGTTCTGAAATAATGTATCACTTCTTTGGGATGCCACTCGCGTATTTTAATATAGCCACACGAGAAGACTGCATGATCTTAATACAACACCTTCTGACACAGCAAAGTACATGATCAAACAAAATGTTTACGAAAATGTATCTTTACACTATTTGTGGCACGTGTCTGTGCCTCTTGACTACCAGAGTGAATCTTTTAATACTGAATACTGGCAAACACATCCTGCCACAGACAACATGACTCTACATCTCGACTGCCTAATCCAGAGGGACGAACAGGAACTTAAATAAAAATTGGAAACACATCCTAAGACAGACAACATGTCTGTTCTTCTCGACTGCCTAATCGAGAGTGACGAACAGCCGGAAACACTTCACGCGCCATCGCAGAAAAGCCGTGACCCGAACACTTCCGAAGTGCTTCGTCTGCAATTTCGTCAGTCTTTTGTTTTTGATTTAAATTGTTTTTAATAATTCTAAAATGACTGATTGATAGTCAGCTGTTGAGAGATATTTATATTAAAAAGTGAAGCCATTCCAATGAGTATTTTAACTAATAATAATAACTATACTTTAACGTTTTGGCGCCCTTGCTCCGAACACAGCAGCCAATCACAGAGCAGTAGCATTATGTGTAGGCGGTCTTTCTCACGGGAATGGTACCGAATCTAACATCTGTCACAGGTACCTCACACCACATTTCGTCATCTATATACTTCTTACATCTCCACTGGTCTGGGAACAGCTTCTTGGAGCCTAATATGATGGCTGACTAAGCCAGAAATATTACACGTGGTTGGTTTGCACGAAGTAACTACACACGTTCGTCACATGGCCAAATAGGGCTACACAACAGTTCTTGTAATGAACAGATGGCGGCATAGATTAGCAACAATTTACAAGGCCGTGCTGAGAAGTTATCTCTCCGAATTTCTTATGTGAAAACTCTTAAAGCTTCCTAAATAAAGTAAATATTATTAACGTTATTCCACAACATAATTAACGTTATTCCAACATAGTTTCCCTGGAGACGAACACATTTCTCCAAATGAGATGCCACTTTATTGATGCTCTCACTGTAGCACATTGCTTTGACCTAGTTGACGGAGCTACAATCTCACCTCTGCTTGCACCGCTTCATCACTGTCACAGTAAAGTCCAAGAAGCTGTTCTGTAAGTTTTGGAAACAGATGAAAATCGGATGGTGCCAAGTCAGGACTGTAGGAAGACGATCGATAACAGGCGTCAGATTGTGGCAGACGTCGTAGCGCTCGTGTGTGGTCTGCATTGTCACGCTCAAGGAAACGGTGCTCAGTGTGCTCAAGAACTCTCTGAATTCGAAACTCGATTACAGCAAGCTGTTTCTCATACACTGACATAATTACTTTATACTCCGCCATGTTATACGCTATAATATAAACTCTCTACTGGCAGAAGGCTGCAAATATGTAGACATCAACCATAAAGATGTAGAACGTTAATAACGTTTCTGAAGAAGAGAAATTTGTTAACATCGAGTATAGATTTAAGTGTCAGGAAGTCGTTTCTGAAAGTATTTGTATGGAGTGTAGCCATGTATGGAAGTGAAACATGGGCGATAAATAGTTTAGACAAGAAGAGAATAGAAGCTTTCGAAATGTGGTGCTACAGAAGAATGCTGAAGATTAGATGGGTAGATCACATAACTAATGAGGAGGTATTGAATAGAATTGGGGAGAAGAGGGACCAGTTGGTATGACATGTTCTGCGACATCAAGGGATCACAAATTTAGCATTGAAGGGCAGCGTGGAGGGTAAAAATCATAGAGGGAGACCAAGAGATGAATACACTAAGCAGATTCAGAAGGGTGTAGGTTGCAGTAGGTACTGGAAGATGAAGAAGCTTGCACAGGATAGAGTAGCATGGAGAACTGCATCAAACCAGTCTCAGGACTGAAGACAACAACTTTTCAGATCACCATCGCTCAACGATTTATAGATTGAAGTTTTACGATGCTTAACTTGTTAGATGGCCAGTCTATGCCCCTTACATGAAGTCATTAAAGATCACCGAACTCACGTTGAGCGAACAGTACGGCTGAACAAAAATGACTGACAAGGCACAATGCATCATGTAGAGGGTATAGTATGGACGTATTGGAATAATTAATGTTGGGTGATGGTTTTAAAGTAATTCACGCTACGTGGAAACGTTGTGGAAACGTGTCGATTTATTGGAGGCTAGTTTATCCCAGTTAAGTATTCAGAGTTGACCGCAGCCAGGTGGCGGCGTGCGAAGGGAAGCGACAATAGGCAGCTTAGGGCGGCTCAAGCTCTGAGAAAGCGGTAACGGGGCGCAGCCTCCAGCTGCCTTAAGATGAGTGACAGTGAGGAGGTGGTTGACCCCATGCAGGTGTACCGCAAAGCAGACGGAGAACTTGTATGCCTGTTGATAACTGCCCGTCGTTCAGTTTTCAGTGAAACATGCGAGAAAGCCGCGCAAAGCTACGGTGGAGCGGTTAACAGAGGCCGAAATATGCGTGTTCACGACTATAGCAACTTCACGCTGAATTCACGGTCCGCAGAGTCTGAAGTAAATCAGGTGAAGAGCGACAGAATGAAATAGGCCGGCCTCCTACAGGAATGTAGGACCAAGGTATTTGAAGTACTCTCCTGGAAGGCAGAATTTCGGAAAAATTGCTGTTTTATGCAGATGCTAACCTTGATGGGTGGCCTGGGAGGAGCTAAATAACAGAAGTTGAGAGGAAGGGATATTTTGTGGGAATTAGTTCACTTCCCAGAGCAGGCATTGGTCGGCCCTGGGAAGCGACGCATAATTAACGCGACTTGCGCTGCAATTGGTTGGTTCAAATGGCTCTGAGCACTATGGGACTTAACATCTGAGGTCATCAGTCCCCTAGAACTTAGAACTACTTAAACCTAACTAACCTAAGGACATCACAAACATCTATGCCCGAGACAGGATTCGAACCTGCGACCGTAGCAGCCGCGCGGTTCCTGACTGAAGCGCCTAGAACCTTAGGCCACACCGGCCGGCTCTGCAATTGGCGTAAGTGATTTTGCTGGAGGGGAAACCGAGGCGAAGAGCGGACTGGCAGAAGTCTCAGTAGAGGTCTTCCGTTCCCAACTTGCCTAGAGTGCGGACATGGGGTTCTTTACTCAGCTTGCCTGAGAGAGAGTGAGCATCTCTGCAGTTTAGGACTTGGCAAACGGAACGATTGAGCTTGGAGATAGAAAGTTTTCGTTCAGCTATGTACCGAGCAAGATAGCTGGGAGTGAATAGACGGGTGCTTCCTTGCAGCACCACGAGGCCGGCCGACGTCCGCACAACGACGACGCCCCGCCACGCTGAATTCGGTGATATTGCGCCCGCTCTGGGTTGAGTTAGGTCACTGATTTATTTATTTAGCGTATGGCTAATACAGACATATCATGAAATTACATATACATATGTACATATTGACACACAAGAAACTTAAGTTTGTCTTTACAACTGAATATCCAGTCCTTCAATCCAGCGCACTGCATCTGGAGTTGCTAGCAGGAAGTCCTCTTTGGCGCCGTGATAGGCTCGAATCCTGCATTCACTGACAATGTGGTGAACAGTCTGGTATGGAGCCCCGCAGTCACAAGCTGGATCAGGCAGCTTCTTCCACTTAAAGAGAGCATCCCTGCATCGACCATGGCTGGTACGGATTCTGTTGAGAGTAGACCACGTCTTGCGTGGTAAGTCGAATCCACTTGGAAGTTTAGCACCTGAGAAGATGTTATGCAGGTGCACATCTGTCACTGCTTCCCACCGACCTTTCCATTCTTCAAGAGGTTTGAAATTCTTAGCAACCATGTCAGCAGCATCGCACAGAGTTGGATGACGTGATTTCAGTCTCTTGCGATTTAAAAGTGGCAGGTCGCTATGCACGGGTAGGTTAGAATTCCTGGAGATCTTTTGGAATTCTCTCATAAGGGCAGTACATCTGCGTAGATCAGGAGGCATTATACCGGTTAACAGTGGAAGCCAATAAACTGGAGTAGATCTGATTGTGCCAGATATTATGCGCATTGTCGTATTCAGCTGGGTATCAACAAGTCTTGTATGATGACTATTCATCCAAACAGGTGCACAATACTCAGCACTTGAGTATACCAAGCCCAGAGCTGAAGTTCGCAGGGTGGTTGCTGAAGATCCCCAGGTAGTTCCGCATAGCTTATGGAGGATGTTGTTTCGAGTCCTCAGCTTTTGAGCTAAGTTAAGAAGGTGTTGTTTGAAGCATAGTGTACGATCCAGGATGACACAAAGATATTTTGGGTTCCAGTTGTGACGAAGAATTCTGTCTCTGAAACTTACCTCCAGTTTTACGTTCGCCAACTGGTTATTTAGATGGAAGCAACACACTTCTGTTTTACTCACACTGGGTTGGAGTCTCCAGATTTTGAAGTAATTGTCTAATGCAGACAGGTCATTGGCTAAAATCTCTTCTGTTGTCTTCATTTCCTGGTGTTTGACGGCTAGAGCCAGGTCATCGGCATAGCAGTATTTTCTGGACGAAGTGTCAGGTAGATCAGATAGATATAGGTTGAACAGTAAGGGTGAGAGAACTGATCCTTGAGGCAATCCGTTGTTCAGCTTCCTCTCCTTACTTATGTTGCTTCCAGTGATTACCTGGAACTTCCGAGCACTTAGCATGCTGTTAATCAGTCGAGCCATTGTTCTGCAGGGTATGATGCGGAGAAATTTGTAGATAAGGCCTTCCCTCCACACAGTGTCGAAGGCGGCAGTTAGATCAACAAATGGCACAGATGTTTTCTGCTTCATTTGGTATCCTGACTCTATGAAGGATGTGAGGGACAATACTTGGTCGCAGCAGCTACACCCTGGTCTGAAGCCTGCCTGATCAACTGGAACGTTCTCTAACATAGCGCTACTTATTCTGTTATATATTAGCCTTTCAAAAAGCTTGTAGCATCAGCTGAGTAGGGAAATGGGAGCGATAGTTTTCTACCCGGTTGCTGGGTTTGCCATGTTTCAGAACAGATATTATCTTCACCTTTTTAAACTCAGATGGAAGTTGACCAGTCAGCAGGATGTCAGTGAAGAATTCTGCCAGCCATTTCTTAGCTTTTCCTCCCATATGGATCAGGAATTCTGGGTGGATACCATCGAATCCAGGTGCCTTAAGAGGTTTGAGGTCCTTCAGTCCAGAGTCAATGTCTGAAACTGTGAAGGGATGGGTATACTCAGATGAGGGAGATGCCTTCTTTTTAAGGTCACGAAGCTGTCGTCTGATATGTCTTGTATGTTTCTTGTCAGGAGGTACTCTTGAGGTGGTAATGATGTGGGAAGCAATTTGGTCTGGTGTTACTTCCGAATTTTTTCTCCCAGTTTTCTCAGAAGACTCCATGCTTTCCTGCTCGAGTGGGTAAAGTCCATAGTTTTGACTGTTTCTGCCCATTTCTGCCTCCGAGACATGTCCAAGCTGGACAATAGTTCCGTAGCTATCTCTGGGTCACCACTTTGCTGGAAGTATTGGTACAGTGTTTCACTTTCCTCATTCCATCCTGGAACATATTCTTTTCGGTATCCTCTTGGCATACACTTTCTAGCTGTTGCTGTTACTGCACCAATGAAGCGTTGATAGTTATTATGTGATGGAGGTATCCATCGAATGGTCTTATCCAGTTCCGTTGAAAACTTCATCCAGTCGGCTTTCTGGAAATTCCATCGAGCATGCGGAGTTGATCGTATGACAGGAACAGTGCAGCCAATTTGTATTATTACAGGTCTGTGTTGGCTGTGAGGAAAGGCATCTATCACTTTCCTTGTGGTGTTGATGGGAAAGCCAGTTTCGTTGCAGCTAACAAAGCATAAGTCAGGATTTGAATCCTTGTCCCAAGCAGCTGACCTGAAAGTGCCTTGATCTTTGGCATCAAACACTAGATGAAGATTATTCTCTTCGATCCATTCTGCAAGCATGCTCCCATTTTCATCATTTTGAGAGTACTTGCGAAGTTCATGGTGACTATTGAAGTCTCCTATGTAAATTGCAGGATGTTCTGCTGTGTGTAGGACAAAATCGGGCCATGTTGTTTTTGGTGGTTTGTAAACATTTGTAATAGTAATGCCGTGCAATTGTATGACAACTGATGTATATCTGCCTCCACACTTACAGAAATCAGTGAAGCTTCGTTTATGTTGTTACGGACATACGTAGCAATTCCATACACCTCGTGGTAAGTTACACCAAGTGCAGAATATCCAGGAATTCGACCTCGGCTTCGGAATATTTCTTCGTTGGAAACACGAGTTTCTTGAATGGCGACGACATCTATATTGTTGTCCAGCAAAAATTTTGACAGGTAGTCACACTTTGCCCTGCTAATGCTTTCGATATTCAGTTGAAGGAGTCTGATAGTTGGTCCAATGTTTCTTGTTAATGAGCTCTGAAAAGAACTGTTTCTGCTATTTAGTTGATATGTCATTGCCAGGAGATCCTATGGATAGTCTGGCTGCCTGTAATCACTGTTGCTCAATTAGCACCACCCAGTAGGCACGTGTAGGGCATTTTAAGGTTAAACCTACGGACGTGAGCAACGCTACCTCCCAGGTCACTGATTAATTTGCTGGATCATGTCGGCAAAGTTTCCACGAGGGTTTCATGGGCCGTATATTGTAGAATACTTCTCGCACTTCGCATTACGCCTGAGTCAGTCGATAGGAATTAATTTTGATTTATCGCACTTTACCCCACGTAAACGCAATTTATTCCCACTGCCTGTTAGGAGAGTCATGTAATGTGATGATTGAAGGTCGTCAGTTAAAATAAATTTGTGCTAATCGACTGCATCTGTTTTCAATCAAGTAGTTGAAATCCCAAGTCACTTTCTCAATTAATTTTATGTTCAACATTTGCATCTGGTGTTCAATAGCTGAATATAACATCAGTGTGGACCCCTTTTAATTAAAAGGGATCCATTCTAAATCAATTAATGTCAACACCGCCACCGCAGTTCAATCAGGAGTCACAAGGCCTTATTACTTTCTTTGCGTTATCCGATATTGCGGCAGTTTTGCACTCTCCGTTGATCTGCTAGTCACTTAGCTGGGGTGAACACACGCCAAAACCAGATAAGTGACAGGTGGGTTGTTACAAACTGTATTATGAACACTGTGTGTGGAAATATGTTCATTGTTCACTTTCACTGATCCGTCTTTACATACCGATACATACATCCAGTAGGTACTTTCTGACGACTATTTAGCCATCTAGGTTCGAATCCTGCCTCGGGCATGGATGTGCGTGATGTCCTTAGGTTAGTTAGGTTTAAGTAGTTCTAAGCTCTAGGGGACAGATGACCACAGAAGTTAAGTCCCATAGTGCTCAGAGCCATTTGAACCATTAGCCATCTAGGAAAGAGGTACGGAAATTATCTTCTGAAACTCAGAGCCGATCACCTGCGTGAAGCTCTCACATCGACGTCTTCCGTCCCAGGCCCCTCCCCCCGCCCCCTCCTCCACCACCCCTTACAAGTGGGAACCAGTAACATCATCAGGATGGTCAAACAGCCGCTCCTGACCGTTTATGTTATAAGATGCACACAGAATTGATTGAGAAAAACATCTGAAGATCTTTATAGTCCTTTCTCATACCTGTTTTCTTAGAGGTATGATAGCTATCTGATCTGCTGTTCCCTGACAGTTACTTGATAAAGTTTAAAACGAAAAAAAAACTCCAGAAAGAGACTTGTGATATACGTGTGATGTAAATAATGTTTCTTATTGTACAATACAACAATTTCAGTTCGCACTTGCCAGTTTCCTGAGGTCGTAAGACACACGCCGTGGTCAACTCCCACATGATTGATCATGTGGTTTTCCACAGTAGTGGAAGTGAACGAAAGCATTTGTCTTACCATTTTAGGATGTCCAGTGACAGCCGAAATCATAAACCTCGTGTAGAAATGTCGTATACACCACTTCTAACAAACACCGAACAACGCGCTCCAGTACGCGGCCGCCAAATACATCGCTGGCCGCACTTCTCTGGGCGGCTCGCGGCTACCATCGCTGGCCGCCTTCGCGCGCGCGCGTTTGTCAGCACACAGCAACTGGCTACGCCAGGAAACATTGCGATTGGTTTTCCCTGGAAAACAGCGACCCCAGCCGACGGCTCCATTAACTAGCAAGCCTTATATAAACCCGGCCGCCGCCGCAAACGACAGTTCTCATCGGGAAGTGCAGTGCGCCGTGTTCCAGCTGCTTGTGGATCACTCGCCGCACCACTCGAGGTTACCTGACTGCTCGGCGGAAAATCTTGCGACTTCACTTGGAGCGACTGAACTTCACTGGATTTGGGAATAATTACGGGACGTGCACCCCACCACGCACATTTGGACCTTGGTATAACCAAACTTTAATTATGCATTACTTCTGAGTGTGAGCCTGGGTAGACGCTTGGCTAACATAATTGTTAAAAAGTGATTTGCGATTTAATAAACCAGACTGAGAGGTTATTGTGTTATTCCCGGTTATAACAAGAAATAGTTGTAATTGTGCTGGACAACAAAACACTGGAAGACAAGTTTGGACGGTATCGATAGCTGTCAGGAAGCCATTATCATATGTCAACTTGACAAATATTTGAGGTAGAAAAAGTCTGAGATCCTCTTCTGTCCTATAGTTCTCTCTAAAATGTTACTCGCTCAACAGAATTGCAATGCGATGTTTACAAAATCGTGATCACTCGGATTATCTTGATTTAGCGCTTGACAGGTCAGCATCAAATATTTGCAAATTAACTGTCAGCCACTTCATATTTATCAGTGCTTACTTTCAATTTTACAAAACTCCTTAAGAATTCTGATCCGTCAGTTGAGCTTAATTTATGACTATGGATAGACAAGAAGCATTTGGTGCTGAACAGACATTGGTGCATGCATGCTCATTAATGATTCCTGTACATATGTGAAAGGTTCCTGTTACGGGGAAGGTTCGTTTCATGAAAGTCTTTGTTAATGGAACAAGTAGAAAGATTCCTGGTCATGTGGAGGGTTAATAAAAGGTTTCTACTTCTAATGCTTCTAGCTTATTTATCATTCTCCCCGTAGCGAGCGCCCGATTTAATGTCGTTCCTATGCGGAGCAAATTTACGACTGGTTTTAGCATTGCGTGTGGTACTTTTTCGGAAGTTATTGCAAGGCATTGTGGTAATATGAGTGGCAACAGCAAATCTCGCCCAGTATTACACAGGCAGGGGAGATAAATAATATTTCGCGTGTATCAGTTCTTCAGACGGGAGCTGGAAGAGGCAGCCACAGCTGACAAAAAAGCCTCGTCCAGTCTTGCCAAGTGCCAAGAACGAACAGCTGAGGCGTGTGGTATCAGTTTGAGAACTGTACAACGGATCGCCAGCGAAGCCAAAGCACCTACTGAAGAGAACGAATCACCTGTTTTTTAAGTCGCCTGGTAAGTGCGGAAACCGAAAGAAATTCGTACGCGAGCTCGACGACTTCAGCAAGAATGTATATTCGACATGTATAGCCAAGATGAATATCCTACGGCAGATAAATTATGCTCCTGCAAGGAAGAAGCTGAAAGTTTCAACGGCAGTAAATCTACCATGCTCAGAATATTAAAGGAGATGGGATTTAAATACAGAAAGAGCAATGACGCAAGAAAACTGCTCTTAGAGAGAAGTGACATTGTAGCAGCAAGAACTGCGTTCTTGAGAGAGATGCACGAGATAAACCAAGCCGGAAAAGCACGTACTTATTATCTCGGTGAGACATACGTTCACCAGAACCATTCAAGACCAATGTGCTGGAAGGCAAGTGACGGTGTTGGTGGCCTGAAGGTTCCTGTGGGAAAAGGGAGACGCCTAATTGTTCTTCACGCTGGGTCTGCAGAGACAGGCTTCATACTAGAGAGTAAGTTAATATTTAAAACATCGAAGACGAAGGAATCAGATGACTATCACTCTGACATGACCTATGCTGTATTCAAGCGGTGGTTTGTGCAACAGCTACTTCCGTACATGGCAGAGAATTCCGTTATTGTCATGTACAACGCAAGCGTGCACTCTGTACAAGTGTATAAGGCTCCTACTTCAAATACCAGGAAGGATGAAATTATTTCATGGTTGTCGTCTAATGGAATTCCTCACACAGCGTCACAGACTAGGGCAGAGTTACTCATGCTTGTAAACGCATACAAACCTAAATGCCGAACTTACGAGATAAAAAAAATGGTTCAAATGGCTCTGAGCACTATGGGACTTAACTTCTGAGGTCATCAGTCCCCTAGAACTTAGAACTACTTAAACCTAACTAACCTAAGGGCATCACACACATCCATGCCCAAGGCAGAATTGGAACCTGCGACACTTCACTATCACATCGGAATCAGTGGAGCTAGGGATGTTTAGGACTGTGGAAATCTCGCTTACAGACGTATGACATAAGTGACACCCAGTCACCTGACCACGTTCGAAGTCCGTGAGTTCCGCGGAGCGACCCATTCTGCTCTCTCACGATGTCTAATGGCTGCTGAGGTTGCTGATACGGAGTACTTGGCAGTAGGTGGCAGCATAATTCACCTAATACGAAAAACGTATATAGTCACTGCTGAAGTACTGGAGAGGCGAATGTAAAACAAGATTTTGCATAAATGTGCCCCATCACTTAAAAAATGCGCATACCAGACTCTACTTTGAAGCATTATAGAAAATTTTTTCACTGTTTGGTATTCATATTAAGACAGCATGAAGCATAATGGGATGAGTTTGCAGCGACAGTAGAATATTTGTAGTGGACCGGGACGCGAATCTAGATTTCTAGCTTCTCACGACTAACATCCTCCGCGTTTCACTTTAGCTCTCGCTGTCACTGATGTTTCCATCCACCATCCATGATTTCCGAACAGAGGTTCCTGGAAGGGTCATGTGGGAGGAGCAGCGCTAGGGGAACGGAGTGAGTGGAGCTCTACAACATCGAGTTGTATCTGGAGGCTTGCTCATATTCCCCAATTTCGACTGCTCGTAATAAAGTATGAAATGCGGGATCAATCCCACTCTGGCACAAATTTCCAAGTGACACTACAAATTCGTTGCGCTGCAGGTTTAGCATAGCTCATATCATTTGGTGTCATCTCACATTCATTGATTTCATTGCTCTCTTCTCAGACCATTCGTAGATGGTGCACGGGAAGAAATATTGATGGTTTCTTCTGTACACGCTCTAAGATATATAGCTTTAATCTCCACAATCGTAATGTTGCACAGAAGCGCATATCAGCAATGTAGGAAGTAACTGTGGCTCGATCAACAATGCAGGAATGAACGTGTGCCCTGCGCCCCAGCTTCACCTGAACTCCCTTCTGCGAACTTCCGTTCTGTTATCCTGGCCTAGCATGCTCGCGGTTTACCATTAGAAACCTTCTCTGTAGCATGCTCCTCGTAAATATTACAAGGAAAGTTGCTATCTTCTCAAGCAGTTATTTAGTGGATCATGAAACAGAACTGTGTGACGAGAAAATATTAATAAAAAGTTAGTAAGTGTAATTGTATCGCAGAGCTTTTGTTGTTAACAGATGAGTCCTCAAAGCTCAAGTGACAGATATTATAAATAATTCTGTTGTAACATCCTCTGAACATACCTACTGTTGGGAAGGATAAGAGGGTGTTACAACACTCAAATATCACAAATTTTTGCCTTGTGATCATTGCGGTCGAGGCACGTTACTGGAGGCAACTGTTCATCCACTTTCGATTGATCTGCAGCGGATAGGCACGTGGTGCAGGGAGTGGCAACTGACCCTTAACATAGACAAATGTAATGTATTGCGAATACATAGAAAGAAGGACCCTTTATTGTATGATTATATGATAGCGAAACAAACACTGGTAGCAGTTACTTCTGTAAGATATCTGGGAGTATGCGTACGGAACGATTTGAAGTGGAATGATCATATAAAATTAATTGTTGGTAAGGCGGGTGCCAGGTTGAGATTCATTGGGAGAGTCCTTAGAAAATGTAGTCCATCAACAAAAGAGGTGGCTTACAAAACACTCGTTCGGCCTATACTTGAGTATTGCTCATCAGTGTGGGATCCGTACCAGGTCGGGTTGACAAAGGAGATAGAGAAAATCCAAAGAAGAGCGGCGCGTTTCGTCACAGGGTTATTTGGTAAGCGTGATAGCGTTACGGAGATGTTGAGCAAACTCAAATGGCAAACTCTTCAAGAGAGACGCTCTGCATCGCGGTGTAGCTTGCTGTCCATGTTTCGAGAGGGTGCGTTTCTGGATGAGGCATCGAATATATTGCTTCCCCCTACTTATATCTCCCGAGGAGATCACGAATGTAAAATTAGAGAGATTCGAGCGCGCACGGAGGCATTCCGCCAGTCGTTCTTCCCGCGAACCATACACGAGTGGAACAGGAAAGGGAGGTAATGATAGTGGCACGTACAGTGCCCTCCGCCACACACCGTTGGGTGGCTTGCGTAGTAGAAATGTAAATGTAGATGTAGATGTGAACATCAATAGAAGTACATAAAACATTTGTGAACTGTTACAGCCAAGCATTGTTGGATAAAAATTAAATTTACAATATTAGATTGCAAGTAGCCTTCTCTTTCCTGTATCAGATGCGCGCACAAGGTGTGCAGGCACAAGATATGTGTGCAAATTTAATTACCTTACTTGGAAAGAAATTAGAGGTCTAGTTACAAGAGCCGAAGGGGCAGAGTGGAACGATATGACTGGGAAGCACTGGTCGAAAGAGGAGTAATACAAGGTTTAGCCAATCCACGATGTTATTGAATCTTGTACATACGAGCAAGCAGCAAAGGGAAGCAAGGAGGACTTGAAGAGGGAATTTAAGTTCAGGGAGGAGGAATAAAAACTTTGAAGCGTAGTTCTGTCAGAAAGAGGATAGACTAGTGTGGAAAACTGTATCAAACCAGTCTTCGGACGCAACGACACACTCTTAGAAATGCGTGAGAAGCAAGGCGAGGGCATCAGAGCTGCTAGTCCTACGTTGTGTGTGAGTAGATGAGCAGAGCGTGCAATACACAGGTTTCGTAGCGCGGTGCCTGCGGCCCGTGTTCTGCCCCGGAGGACGGCGCGGGGTTCGCCCAGCCACTAACAGGTGGGCGGCGCGGTTGGCACAGAGACGGCTCCATCCGTCAGTGTCGCGGCGGAGCAGCGCGCGCGAATTGCTACCCGCCTCTCCCTGGAGACGCGCCGCCCCCAGATGAGACCCGGACAAAGGGGTCGGCGTTACCGCGGCTGGCGCCGAGCCGCGCCCGCCCTGACACCCGGACTAATGGTCACGCCGCGTATCGGCGCGATAGGGAAGCCGCGCGCTCCCAAGACTAATAGTGACGCGCCGTCTTAGAATCGACTTTCTACCTCTCCAGGGCGAAGCACTAAGAAGCAAGCGAAGCGAAATTTCTTGGTTTGAGGGAGTACATGATGACATTTCACTCACTACAACATCGAGTCAAACTTACGAAGAATCAGGCAGTATGAGCCCTCTTGTTAGCAAAACGTTGCACTCCCTCTGGTCTGTATGCATGCATTGATTCGGTTGGGAAGGTTGTCATAAAGCCATCGTATCCTCTCCTGAGAGAAGCTGGCCCACAACTGTCGTACGACACCCCCTCGTTCTCCTGAGCTGCCAACAGAATTCAGTATTCCTTCAAACCCTTTCAATGCTTTCAACTACTGGCCATTAAAATTGCTACACCACGAAGATGACGTGCTAGAGACGTGAAATTTAACCGAAAGGAAGAAGATGCTGTGATGTGCAAATGATTTCAAAGCATTCACACAAAGTTGACGCCGGTGGTGACACCTACAACGTGCAGACATGAGGAAAGTTTCCAACCGATTTCTCATACACAAACAGCAGTTGATCGGCGTTGCCAGGTGAAACATTGTTGTGATGCCTCGTGTAAGGAGAAATGCGTACCATCACGTTTCCGACTTTGATCAAGGTCGGATTGTAGCCTATCGCCATTCCGACATTGCTGCTCGCGTTGTTCGAGATCCAATGACTGTTAGCAAAATATGGAATCGGTGGGTTCAGGAGGGTAATACGGAACGCCGTGCTGGATCCCAACGGCCTCGTATCACTAGCAGCCGAGATGATAAGCATCATATCCGCATGGCTGTAACGGATCGTGGAGCCACGTCTCGATACGTGAATCAACAGGGACGTTTGCAACACAACAACCATCTGCACCAACAGTTCGACGACGTTTGCAGCAGCATGGACTATCAGCTCGGAGACCGTGGCTGCGGTTACCCTCGACGCTGCATCACAGACAGGAGCACCTGCGATGCTGTACTCGACGACGAACCATGGTGCACGAATGGCAAAACGTCATTTTTTCGCATGAATCCGGGTTCTGTTTACACCATCATGATGGTCGCATCCGTGTTTGGCGACATCGCGGTGAACGCACATTGGAAGCGTGTATTCGTCATCGCCATACTGGCGTATCATCCGGCGTGATTGTATGGGTTGCCATTGGTTACACGTCTCGGTCAGCTCTTGTTCGCGTTGACGGCACTTTGAACAGTAAACGTTAGATTTCAAATGTGTTACGACCCTTCTTTCGATCCCTGCGAAACTCTACATTTCAGCAGAATAAAGTACGACCGCATGTTGCAGGCCCTGTACGGGCCTTTCTGGATACAGAAAATGTTCGGCTGCTGCCCTGGCCAGCACATTCTCCAGATCTCTCACCAATTGAAAACGTCCGATCAATCGTGGCCGAGCAATTGGCTCGTCACAATACGCCAGTCACTACTCTTGATTAACTATGGTATGGTGTTGAAGCTGCATGGACAGCTCTACCTGTACATGCCATCCTAGCTCTGTATGACTCAATGCCCAGGCGTATCAAGGCCGTTATTACGGCCAGACGTGGTTGTTCTGGGTACTAATTTCTCGGGATCTATGCACCCAAATTGCGTGAAAATGTAATCACATGTCAGTTCCAGTATAATATATTTGTCCAATGAATGCCCGTTTATCATCTGCATTTCTTCTTGGTGTAGCAATTTTAATGGCCAGTAGTGTAATTACGTGGCTAGTTCCGGCACTACATTGGTGTCATCTTCAGGCACCTTCGCAACCTGAATCGTGATATCCAACAATCGTTGCATTAGGATAGGTCCAATGTACCGGGTGATCAAAAAGTCAGTATAAATTTGAAAACTTAATAAACCACGGAATAATGTAGATAAAGAGGTAAAAATTGACACACGTGCTTGGAATGACATAGGGTTTTATTAGAGCAAAAAAAAAACACCCCATATTGCTAGACGCGTGAAAGACCTCTTGCGCACGTCGTTTGGTGATGATCGTGTGCTCAGCCGCCACTTCCGTCGTGCTTGGCCTCACAGGTCCGAAGACCTAAGTCCATGCGATTATTGGCTTTGGGGTTACCTGAAGTCGCAAGTGTATCGTGATCGACCGACATCTCTAGGGATACTGAAAGACAACATCCGACGCCAATGCCTCACCATAACATGCTTTACAGTGCTGTTCACAACATTATTTCTCGACTACAGCTATTGTTGAGGAATGATGGACATATTGAGCATTACCTGTAAAGAACATCATCTTTGCTTTGTCTTACTTTGTTATGCTAATTATTGCTATTCTGATCACATGAAGCGCCATCTGTCGGACATTTTCTGAACTTTTGTATTTTTTTGGTTCTAATAAAAACCCCATGTCATTGCAAGCACGTGTGTCAATTTGTACCTCTCTATCTACATTATTCCGTGATTTATTCAGTTTTCAAATTTATACTGACTTTTTGATCACCCGGTATTTGTCCAATGAATATCCGTTTATCATCTGCATTTCTTCAATTTTAAAGGCCAGTAGTGTAAGTTTTCGCTCTTCATTTCTGTACTATCCCTGTGTATTCTATTGTTATTGTTACTAAAACCATAGGTGTCTGTAGCGTGTATAAATGGAGGTTACAAGTGGTACTGGGGGGGGGGGGGAGGGTAAGAAGCTCGAAGGGTGACAAGTGGTTTTGGGCGGGGTCGGCGGGGGCGGTGTGGGGGGGGGGGGGGGGGGGAGAGAGAGGGAACAGCTGGTAGCAAACTGTGATCTCCTTTCATAATGGGCCGCTGGTTCCGCACGTGAGCAAATCTGTGCTGCGCTGTTGTGAGAGTGGAGCTGCAGAGCGGCGGCTGACGCCCGTGCGCTGCGTGCGGTGTTGCAGTGTGGAGCGTGGCGCTGGAGCTGCAGGGCCCGGTGCTGGTGGTGGAGCCGCCGGCGCGCCTCGAGTTCTCCAACAGCTCCGGCGCGCGGCTGGAGTGCGCGGCGCACGGGTCGCCGCCGCCGCGCCTCTCGTGGCTGCTGGCCGACGGGTCTGCGGCGCCGCCCGTCGCCGGCCTGCGGCTGCCGCACGACAACGGCTCGCTCGAGTTCCCGCCCTTCCCCGCCGACCGCTACCGACACGACGTGCACTCGGCGCGCTACCGCTGCAGGGCCGCCAACGCCCTCGGCACCGTGCTCTCCAGGGACGTGCTCGTGCGAGCAGGTACGTGCCGCTCGCTTCCCACAACGCCATTCAGTAGACTTACACCCTTCTTTCTTCCCTCGATTCGTCAGTGCTCTGACTGGTTTGGTGCAGTCCCTTGGATCTCCTCTAGTGTGTCAACCTCTTCATGTCAGAGTAAAGCCGTCGGCACACGGACCGTGCTGTCGAACGTCACCGTTGAGCGTACCAAGTTCAACGTGCTGCTGATCGCTCAGGAACGATGCGACTTGTGTATACGGTACGTGGGCCCCAACGTGGTATACGCGATCGCAACGCACTCCTGCGGCAGTTGAGGGACGTTTCTAGTTCATAAATCACACTGTTTATTCAACGGGCGTGCGTAAAATTCCCACGTTAGCCCTATTAAAATGGACATTTCCTTCATCGTCCACGAAAAGGAAGGTACCATGTCCAATCAATACGGACACAGGCTTATAAAAGTTACATTACAAACAGTGCGGTACAAATTTGGAATACTTCTCCCCATAAGACAAACATTATTTCATCATTCCCACATTTTAGTAAAATCCCAAGGTCAGTCTTACTTGATCACTGTTCCTACCCAGTAGCAGAAGTCTTGCAACATGTGAATTATGAAAGGTAAAAGAAAAAGGAGCAAAATATCGTTATACAAGTAGCGCAAGATGTCCTGTAGATTAAGCCATTCGAAAAAAACTCACTCCTCAAAAAAAAAGGTTAACGCATATTTACATAACATTAAATACTATAGTATATACTTATATTAAACTAATAATAAAACAGAAGTCAACAAGTCATTTGTGGGTCGGAAAAGTCATCATGGAAAAACGTGCGCTCTGGAGTTCCCCAAGGCTCCGTCCTTGGTCCATTACTCTTCTCACTGTACATTAATGATATTTCTTCAGTGATTCACTCCTGCAACTACCATCTATATGCCGACGACATCCAACTGTACATAAGTGCAAGCCCCAAGAACATTGCTGACGCAGTAGCGAGTATGAACGCAGATCTTTGCTCTGTTTCTCGATGGGCACAGAACCTAAGTCTGAAACTAAACCCCAAGAAATCCCAGGTCATACATATATCTCATCCAAAGTTAATCAGTCGGTACTTTCGCGAAACAGTACCTCAAATACTCCTCAATGGTACCCAACTACCATACCAAAAAACAGTAAAAGACCTTGGAATAATCTTGGATGAACACCTAAACTGGGAAGAACAAACAGTCACAGCTTGCCGGAAATCGCTCTCCTCCCTACATGCAATTCAAAAATTTAGAAATATATTTCCAACCCATGTTAAACAAAAATTAGTCCAAACGCTAGTCTTGCCTAATCTTTACTAGTGTGATGTAGTTCAACATGGCACAAATAATGAAAATTCGAGATGCCTCGAGCTAGTGATGAATGCTTGTGTTAGATACGTATGCAACATACGGTTGTATGATCATATCAGTCCTTCATACTCCCAGCTAGGTTGGATACGCCCACATAAGGCACGCGATCTCCACACGATGTGCTTACTTCATCGATTTCTTAGCCACTGGTGCCCCCAATACTTATCTTCTCACATTAAACACCTATCATCATTCCACAACCGCAATACCAGATCGGATACGTCTAGCATCTTGGCTGTACCTTTACATAACACAAAATCTTTCTCCGTGTCATTCTCCATCTCAGCCATACGACTATGGAACGCGCTCCCCTGTGATCTGCGTCTTATCCAAAACCACTCAACATTCAAGAGGGAACTTAAGACTTACATATTAGGGACGGTATAGCCACCATTGTTGTGCCCCCCTTCATCTTTTTCTTTCTCCTCTCCATCATAGCTTCGAATTTTACCATTCTATTTCTCTTCCTCTAACCTATCTACCTCTTCTATATCTCTTTCACCCCGTTCCATCGTCTTATGTCTCTGCTTGATGAGAATAGCTCACAAGCTGCAAGAATATAACGAGAAAATTCCCAACTAGCAATAGGACTGACACTCATAAAAGAAAAATATGTTTACTTTCATATACATAGTCATAATTATTATTATTATTATTATTATCATTATTATTATTGTTTTTATTATTCTTGATTGTTATAATTATTTTTTGATTGTTATAATTATCATTTTACTACTTTTATAATCTCTATTTTTTTCTTTAACATTAATACTGTATAACATGTTATATGTCCTAATTTTCTGTAGACACTGAAATTTGTTGAATCTGAGTATGCCTGGTTAGGTGTAAGAGAGGGCCTGAAGGCCCTAATCTTGCCAGGTAAAATAAATGCATAAATAAATAAATAAATAAATAATGCGTCAGAACCTATTACGTGAATGTTAGAGGGAAAAAAAATTTAGACACTGTGAGACGCGAACCAACGAAATTTTCTGCGGTTAGGTAGAAGTCGATAATGCTACTCACTACGATTCACTGACATTAAAGCTCGCATTCCCACTCCTAGTATATTACCAGTTGCTGAAAGCGCTAATCGTAGCTATGTTACTAATTGAAATTTAATTATAACAAATTGTACCAAGAAAAATGTCTTTTTGTGGATCCTCAGTGTTTCCTTGCCTTTAAATGGCATACTCACATAACACGCGAGTTACAATAATACGCGAATAAGACGTTTATCTTCTTTTTTTTTCAACGAATCACACAGTTAACAACGGGTTTTCGAGTGATTCTCAATGTGCTGGTGCTCCTAAACGGCATATACACGTATAGGCTTGAAACGAATGCCACTATGGCGTGCATATGACGTAGGTGGCGTTGTGCCATCTTATTGGTCAACGCTCAACCGCACGCTCAGAATATCTGACCTGCTAGGTATTCCCCTGTACGTTCGAGAAGACTCCCGAACGTGCTATTCCACGCTATGACGTCTGAAACTCGGCACGCTCAACGCTCAACGTTTGGATGCACAGTCCGTGTGCCGACGGCTTTACACCCTTCTTTCTTCCCTCGATTCGTCAGTGCTCTGACTGGTTTGGTGCAGTCCGCCTGGATGTCCTCTTGTGTGTCAACCTCCTCATGTCAGAATAAAGCCGTCGGCACACGGACCGTGCTGTCGGACGTCAACGTTGAGCGTGCCAAGTTCAACGTGCTGCTGAACGCTCAGGAACGATGTTACTTGTGCATACGGTACGTGGGCCCCAATGTGGTATACGCGATCGCAACGCACTCCTGCGGCAGTTCAGGGGTCGTTTCTAGTTCGAAAATCACACTGTTTACTCAATGGGCGCGCGTAAAATTCCCACGTTAGCCCTATTAAAATTCACATTTCCTTCATCGTCCACGAAAAGGAAGGTACCATGTCCAATCAATAAGGACACAGGCTTATAAAAGTTCCATTACAAAAATTGCGGTACAAATTTGGAATACTTCGCCGCATAAGATGAACATTATTTCACCATTCCCACATTTTAGTAAAACCCCAAGGTCAGTCTTACTTGATCACTGTTCCTACCCAGTAGCAGAATCTTTGCAACATGTGAATTACGAAGCGTAAAAGAAAAAGGAGCAAAATATCTTTATACAAGTAGCGCAAGATGTCCTGTAGATTAAGCCAATCGAACAAAGTCACCCCTAAAAAAAATGTGAGCTTATATTTACATAACATCAAATATTGTAACATATACTTACATTAAACAAATAATAAAGTATCTGAACCTAACAAAAGCGCGAACGTTAGGAAAAAAAAAATTTGGAAGTGTTAAGACGCGAACCACCGCCCCAACAAAAACTAACTACGGAGCAGAGACGCTATTTTTTTTTTTAATCTCATTTTGTTCGCTTTTGTTCGTTGTATCTGCTCGGGGCGGACGTCGTAAGACATCCGATGAAGTTCATTGATGATCGATTAACTCAGTTTTTGTATTACAGAGTGTACGTAACCCTGTGACCGAACACGATTTCTTTTTTTCGTCGCGGACGTCACATGACATCCGGTGAAGTTCGTTTTGTTGATCCTTCCACTCAGTTTTTGATTACAGAGGCCAACCGGCCAACCAGCTCTCTGACCGAGCACGCTGAGCTACTACTCATTACGCTAAACCAATAACACGCTCAGTATGGTTGGCCATATTCTGTTACGACATTCTAAAAACGTTAATCGTAGGTAACTGTTACTAACTGAAATTTAGTTATAACACATTGTACGAAGAACAATGTGTTTTGCGTGGATCTTCGGTGTGTCGCTGCCTTCAAATAGCCTACTCTTATAATACGCAAGTTACAGTAATTCTTTTGCCACGAATGTGATGTTTCTCATTATTTATTGGAACGAATCACACAACTAACAACGGTTTTTCCAGGGATTCTCAATTTGCTGGTGCTCAGAAACGGCATATATACATATAGGCTTGAAATGAATGCCAATATGGCGCCTCACAACTCTGTACTGAAGGGAGACGGTGTGCGTGTGACGTAGGTGGCGTTGTGCCATCTCATTGGTCAACGCTCAGACGCACGCTCAGAATATCTGACATGCCACATATTGCTCTGCGCGTTCGGAAAGACTCCCGAACGTGCTGTTCCACGCTATGACGTCAGAAACTCGGCACGCTCAACGATCAACGTTCGGATGCACGATCCGTGTGCCGACGGCTTAACACTTGTGATATGTAGAGCGCCACTGGAGGCGCAATAAGAACACAGTCCAGGTAACCAATACACAACAAGTGTCTTAGTAAACATATAAACTCAAATCTGATCCTTGAATTAACTTTTTACACGGACAGTACATGGTTAAGTCAGAGTTGCACTTGAACTGCACAATAAATGTTTGCTGGGCTGACAGCCCCGAGAAACATCAAATTGAATCGCTTTCTTCCCTTTGAAATGCAAAATTTAGTAACACGAAGCACTACGGCAGATAATATCAAAGTCTGCAAATGTCTCCAGTGCAGAGGCAACGTCATCGCGAAGCCTGGTGATTGCACTGGCTGATCCCCACAGAGGATATCGCCTGTTAAAATTTGCCATCGAATATCCTGCTGGTCCCTTAGCGCGATTCTGATTGAGGAATCGCTACTGCTGTCGGGGCTCGGCTCAGAGAGGTCGTTAGTAATGAACTGCCTGATGGAGCCCATGCACCGGCCTAAATACCGTGAAGGAGCCACGATACAGTCGGGCCTATTCGTGGCCAGCGATCACGCTGGAGTCTCCTGGCCCAGCAGGTGCGCGGATCCTTCTGGCTGTCGTCTGCTGATGTGGCCCCTGTGGCTTTGCTGTACAGGCCACCCGCTTGACGCTGGTGTCTGACTGGTTGATATGTGAGAGCTAAAATAGCCCTAACACAGCAACTTGCACCCAACGTCTTCAATTTTTGTCCTACATACCTCACTCTCCGTCTCAAGCTACAGTTTTTAACTTCTACCGTTCCCTGTAATACCATGGCACTTATTACCTCATGGCTCAAAATATGCCCTATCATCCTGTCCATTCTTCTTGTCAGTGTTTTCTCTGTGTTCCTTTCTTCGCCAGTTCTGAGGAAAACCTCCTCATTCGTTATCTACACAGTCCACCTAATTGTTCACAACTTTCTGTAGCACCGCGCCTCAAACGCTTCCATTCCCTTCTCTTCAGGTTTCCCTACAGTCCATCATTCACAGCCATAGAATTCTGCGGTCGCAATGTACATCACTTCTTTAAATTAAGAGTCAAAGATATGAACACGCCAGTAAAACAACACATTACCGTGGCTAATATGGTGAAGGATAACTGCTGGTATTCAAAACAGCTTCCAGTCGCCTCGCAGTGGATAAATACAGGTCCTGTACAGTCTTCAAAGTTTAAAACCATAGTTCCTCCAAAATTGTGGCAAGTTCGGTAACAGTGATAGAGGAGGATAGTGATTGTGTACTCTTCTCTCCAAATTACACCACAGACGCTCAATAACATTGAGATCTAGTGACCGTAATGGTCAGGGACAGAAGATGCAACAGTTTCTTGTGCTCAAAAAACCAGTCCTGTATAATGCGAGCCGTGGCGTCTTGGAACGCAGGGTTACCATTCGAGAACAAACGTTGTACCATGGCATGAACCGGATCAAACAAAATGGTCACACAGTCTTTGGCAGTGATGTGACCTTGCAGAGTAATAAGTGGCACTCGGAATACGATGATATGGCCGTCCAAATCATCGCCAAACCCCCGCCATGTTTCACTCTTGGGATGTAAACTTGGCCAGAAGACGGAAACAGTGTGAAACAAGATTCATCCGATCAAATGACATTCTTTCATTGTTGCTTAATCCTGATTTAGACTTCTTTTGGCCAGTAATGCCCTCTTTGACTGTGGTGGCCTACTTTCATGGTCATTGTTGCTTGGTCCATCTTGTGTTATTTTGCTTCCACGGTAGAAGAATTTCTTCATATCATATTTACCAACTTTGAGGTAAAGTTCCTAACTAATCTTATTTCTGCTACTCTTCACTACTTTCTTCTTCCTTCAGCTCGCTCTCGATCCTTTTTCCGTACTCATTACACTGTTCATTCCATTCAACAGGTCCTTTCTTTGCTTTATGTCATCAGCGAATCTTACCACTGATATCCTTCACTTCATGTTTTAATCTCACTGTTGATTCTTTCTTTGTATTTCCCTCATTGTTTCTTCAATGCATAGGTTAAATACTAGAGGTGAAAGACTGCATCCCTGTTTACACCTTCTTTAGTCCATACACATTTTTCTTAGTCTTCCATTCTTATTTTTTCCTCTACGTTCTTGTATATGTTGCACATTACCCGTCTTCCCCCATTATTTACTGATATTTTTCTTACAGTTTCGAACAACGTGCGTTATTTAACATTGTTTAACGCTTTTTCTAAGTCAACAAATGCTATGAAAATGACTTTTCTTAGTATTACTTCCACCATCAAGCTCCACGTCACGACCGCCACTCTGATGCCTTCACCTATCCTAAAGTCAAACTAATTATCATCTAACAGATCCTCAATGTTCTTTTCCATTCTTCTGTATATATTCTGCTCAGCAGCTTCGATGCATGAGCTGCTCAGCTGACTGTGTGATAGTTCTCACAATTTTCTACCCTTGCTGTCTTTGAGATTGAGTCAATGAATCACACTTACGTGTCCTTGCTGTCTTCACGACTGAGTCAATGAATTTTTCCGAAAATGTTATGGTATGTCTCCAGCCACATACATTCTACAAATAAACTCGAATAGTCGTTTGGTTGACACTTCCGCCAACGATTTTAGAAACTCCGAAGGGATGTTGTCTACCTCTTCTGCTTCGTATGATCTCAGACGACTTCTCGCCCTCGTAGAAGTTTCAGTGTAGGCCTCCAGTGTACTCTTTTCACCTATCCATTCTCTCCTCTGGATTTAACAATAGAATTTTCATTGCAGTCTTAAGCCCACGCTTTTAATTTCAGCGGAAGTTGTTTCCACCTTTCTGTATGTTGTATCTGGCCTTCCTTCGTTCCATATTTTTCTTTTTATTCTCATTTTTCCTACAGACATTTGGTTTTGTCTTCCGTGCACTTCCTGTTTATTTCATTCCATTGTGGCATTTGTTCCTGTGTTTCGCTGAACAATTTTGTACCTCCTTCTTTCGTTCATCAGTACAAGTATTTCTTCTGTTATTCAATGTTTCTTAGCAGTTACTTCCTTGTACTTATGTTTCTCTGTCCATCATCTGTGATTGTCTTTTTTAGAGCTTTCCATTTCTTTTCAAATGAACTGCCTACTGTAATGTTCATTACCGCAGTATCTACGAGGGTTATTCGGAAAGTAAGGAACGATCGGTGGCGAAATGGAAGCCACAGTGAAAATCCAATGAAGTTTTGCACAGGTGTGTTGGGCAGTGTCTCTAGTATGGCCGTCGATCGCATTACGTCCCTCTTTTTAGTTCTGAGCACACAGAGAGCACATAAATATACCTAGAACAATAGTGTCTCCCGCCAAGTACGAGGGCCTGGTGAGAAATTTCGCCTGAAGTATGCAGCCAACATTACATAACTGTCGTGCGGTTTCTTCTTCAAGACAATTCCCAGCCGCATTCTGCAGGGGCAGTGAAGATGCTCCTGCATCGTTTTCAATCGGAAATGTTTGGTCACCCACAATACAGCCCGTAATTGTCACCCTCTGAGTTTCATCTCTGCTCACATGAACCGCTGGCTATGAAGACAACATTTTGGCACAGACAACGAGCTGTAGGCCAGCGTACAGAATTGGTGAAAAGCGCTGGCGGATGCCTTCTATAACGAGGGTATTGGAAAGTTGGTAAAACGCTACCACAAACGTCTGAGTCGGATCGGCGACTATGGAGATAAGTAGCTGGAAGTTGTAGCTAACTGTTGCAAATACAAAAGTTTTGATTTTTACTGTGATTTCTATTTCGCGACTTATCGTTGCTTGCTTTCCGAATAGCCCTCGTACATCCTTAACGAACTTAAGCATCCGGTACTTCCTCAGTACTTCAGTGTCCCATTTCTTTCCTCGATGTTTCTTCTAGACGATTCTCTTAAACTCCAGTCTGCTCTTCATCATTAATAAATTGTGATCTGATTCTATGTCAGCCCCTGGGTATGCCTTAGGAACTAGTATCTGATTTCGAAATGTCTGTCTGACCATCATGTAATCCAGCTGGAATCGTGTCTCTGGTTTTTTTTCGAGTGTACCTCCTCCTTGTGTGATTTTTAAACGGAGAATTCGCTATTGCCGTCTGAAATTTATTGCAGAATTCAATTAGCCTTTTTTGTCTCACATTTCTGCCACCATTCCCATACTCTTCCATAAGTCTGTCTTCTATTCCTTCTCCTACTACCGCATTCCAATATCCCGTTATTGCTAGATTATGATTTCCCTTTACATATTGAATTATCGAACAGACATTTTCATATATTTCTTTTACCTCTTCGTCTTATGTTCGTGATTTCGGCCTGTATATGTGAACTATTGTTGCTGGCACTGATTTGCTGTTAGTTCTGATGAGTAAACCATAATACTGAACTGGTAACGATTATTCGCTCTACTGTCTCTAACTATAGTGAACTTTTATCGTCTATTTTACGAATGTCTGGTAACTGCGTGACTTTTCTACAACTTCGAATGGTTGTCTTACCGTCAAACCAAGCACTCGCAACGAGTAATAAAAATTACACTTCGGAAACTGCTGTTTCTTGAACCGAAGTTTTAATAAAAGTTAATCTTGTGTAAACCCATTCTACTATTGTTAATGCTGTCGGCATTATTCCAGAATATTTAGTGGAATTTCAGGGCGGCCAGTCACACTATAAACAACATTTATCATTGCACTTCAGTCTTACCGCATTAATAAATCAGAATGTCCCACTAAAACGCAGTGCTAGCATTTACAACTGGGCCAGGATCTAGTGCAAAGTCACATCGAGTATTTTACTCCCGAAAGTAAATAATACTGCCTACAGGACATTTGTCGCCATTCCTGAAAAGTCAAAATTTGAAAATGGCCTTTCTAATTGAACTTGAAATAGTTAATGAAATTGTCTATGAATGAATACAGCTATAATTTTCAGCGCCAGAAAGAAACTCACAAGACATTGTATCGAGAAACTAAGTAAGTCAAATCTACCAATTACTGTTGCAATGCAACCTATCGAATGTGTGCTTCATCATTTTTTTAATTAATACATATCTTTTTTGAATTAACAAATGGTATCTTGCTAAGATTTAAGCAAAAGTGGTCATAAAGTACTTGTAAAAGATTCTAACACCTCTTGCTACAGAAGCAACAATAGCGGTGACATGATTTCGTACGGTTGCTATGCTTTCAACTGTCCAATTTCAGCTACTTTTAAAAGACAACCACATATTACAGCACCTGAAAGCTAGGATACAAACTTTATCTTGCAGTGCAAAACTTTTGTCATCTTCTGCTCATAATGCTAATTTATACTATCGCACAGTGGACACTACATGACACTTCGATGAAACCTGAATGGTGACTACCATTACCCCGAACACGATGATACTGTCATAACTTACACGATATAAAATCAAAGCGTGCACACACAGTTATCGGTATTTTAGTAAGCACTACATTTATGAATCTTGTCTGCAGACTTTGACTGTATGAGTTTGTAAGTGATGAGATTTCGGTTGCTTTCAGTCGTTTCAGCCGGCACACGGAAAATGTTTCTTTTTTAGGTTTTTCTCTCCATGTCTTGCGTTATTCAGCTTCCTGCGGTTTTCTGGTTCCACCTGTGGACTCAGCAACCGTGTCGGTTGTTTTTTTAACAGCAGGCACAGTCAGCCTACGAATGTGTGCCTTTACCTGATTAGTCAAGCCACACTCTAAGCCACTGAGCAGAACCCCATGCAACCAACTCAAAAGTGTCGTTTATTGAATATGGCTTTTAATTTATGGAACTCATTGTCGTTTTCGAGACTCGAAGTTTTGATGATTTTTCGTTCTCCAAGAGGTAGCTGTCAAACTTCGAAACTTACGCATGTAAAATTGTAAACGCTTCTACTCAAATGTTTGTGGGGTAGCATAGCCCCCATGTCCACCCTCCCTTTTGAACCCACTATATTGGTTTGAGATAATGTTAGTATTCTTCATGATCGAGGTAATGGGAGACACCATGTCAACTGATCATCATTACCCGCAGTAGTATTCACCATGCATTCAGTATAACGATAGTCACCTTGTTCAGAGTAATGGCAGTCACTGCTCAGTACGTTATTTCATCAAAGTGTGAGGTAGTCCCCAGTGTGTGGTAGCATAAGTTAGCATTGTTAGCAGAAGATAACGAATGTGTTGTACTGCTAGGTGAAGTTTTTACCCTAGCATGGAGTCGCTATAATGTTTTGCTGACTTTGAAAAGTAGTTGAAAGCGGGCAGTTGAAAATACACTCCTGGAAATGGAAAAAAGAACACATTGACACCGGTGTGTCAGACCCACCATACTTGCTCCGGACACTGCGAGAGGGCTGTACAAGCAATGATCACACGCACGGCACAGCGGACACACCAGGAACCGCGGTGTTGGCCGTCGAATGGCGCTAGCTGCGCAGCATTTGTGCACCGCCGCCGTCAGTGTCAGCCAGTTTGCCGTGGCATACGGAGCTCCATCGCAGTCTTTAACACTGGTAGCATGCCGCGACAGCGTGGACGTGAACCGTATGTGCAGTTGACGGACTTTGAGCGAGGGCTTATAGTGGGCATGCGGGAGGCCGGGTGGACGTACCGCCGAATTGCTCAACACGTGGGGCGTGAGGTCTCCACAGTACATCGACGTTGTCGCCAGTGGTCGGCGGAAGGTGCACGTGCCCGTCGACCTGGGACCGGACCGCAGCGACGCACGGATGCACGCCAAGACCGTAGGATCCTACGCAGTGCCGTAGGGGACCGCACCGCCACTTCCCAGCAAATTAGGGACACTGTTGCTCCTGGGGTATCGGCGAGGACCATTCGCAACCGTCTCCATGAAGCTGGGCTACGGTCCCGCACACCGTTAGGCCGTCTTCCGATCACGCCCCAACATCGTGCAGCCCGCCTCCAGTGGTGTCGCGACAGGCGTGAATGGAGGGACGAATGGAGACGTGTCGTCTTCACCGATGAGAGTCGCTTCTGCCTTGGTGCCAATGATGGTCGTATGCGTGTTTGGCGCCGTGCAGGTGAGCGCCACAATCAGGACTGCATACGACCGAGGCACAAAGGGCCAACACCCGGCATCATGGTGTGGGGAGCGATCTCCTACACTGGCCGTACACCACTGGTGATCGTCGAGGGGACACTGAATAGTGCACGGTACATCCAAACCGTCATCTAACCCATCGTTCTACCATTCCTAGACCGGCAAGGGAACTGGCTGTTCCAACAGGACAATGCACGTCCGCATGTATCCCGTGCCACCAAACGTGCTCTAGAAGGTGTAAGTCAACTACCCTGGCCAGCAAGATCTCCGGATCTGTCCCCCATTGAGCACGTTTGGGACTGGATGAAGCGTCGTCTCACGCGGTCTGCACGTTCAGCACGAACGCTGATCCAACTGAGGCGCCAGGTGGAAATGGCATGGCAAGCCGTTCCACAGGACTACATCCAGCATCTCTACGATCGTCTCCATGGGAGAATAGCAGCCTGCATTGCTGCGAAGGGTGGATATACACTGTACTAGTGCCGACATTGTGCATGCTCTGTTGCCTGTGTCTACGTGCCTGTGGTTCTGTCAGTGTGATCATGTGATGTATCTGACCCCAGGAATGTGTCAATAAAGTTTCCACTTCCTGGGACAATGAATTCACGGTGTTCTTATTTCAATTTCCAGGAGTGTGTATCAATTGTACGTACTCATACCGTCAATATAACGTTTGAGTGACTTCAAAAACAAGCTGAAAGTGGGTAGCTGAAAGCAATGCAATTCTCACTCCTTACCCATATGAATGTGTATCGAATTGAGATGTTAAAATTGCTGTTCATTATGCAGTTTCCTCGAAGTGTCCAGTTTCCACTGTGTGACAGAATACGTCAGTCCTCAACAAGGGCACTTTAACGTGAATATTAGATCAGCAGTAATGCCATGTGTGTTTTGTGATGCTATAGAACAAATCTTTACTTTTCTAGTAAATAATACAGTCAATTTTTTTTAAGGTGTGGTACAATAATCGAATTTGTTGCGAAGCGCAGCGTAGCCTGTAAGGTATATCAATGGTTCCAATATGCGAGCTGTGTTTTTTTTTTCTTTTTTTTTTCTTTACTGTTATAGAACAATTAAGTTCCAACAGTAGTGTCACGTGTGTTTTGCAGTGTTATAGAAGAAATCTTTACGTAATTTGGTAAATATTACACACAGTGAAACTTCTTGACAGATTAAATCTGTGTGCCCGACCGAGACTCGAACTCGGTACCTTTGCCTTTCGCGGGCAAGTGCTACCATCTGAGCTACCGAAACACGGCTCACGCCCGGTCCTCACAGCTTTACTTCTGCCAGTATCTCGTCTCCTACCTTCCAAACTTCACAGAAGCTCTCCTGCGAGGTAGAGCACTTGCCCGCGAAAGGCAAAGGTACCGAGTTCGAGTCTCCGTCGGGCACACAGTTTTAATCTGTCAGGAAGTTTCATATCAGCGCACACTCCACTGCAGAGTGAAAATCTCATTCTGGAATACACACAGTCTTATTTTGGTGGAAAGATCGAATTTTCCTTCACAGTCTGAGACCTGAGTGTAACCTTGTCGAGTATCTTCTTTGATCGAGCAGTGCTTAAGAAGCTAACATATTGTATTTGGTACATTTCGAAGTAATACATGGGTATTGCGAAAAAGTGGAATTTAAATGATACAGCGCATTGAAGATCTCGCCAAAACACATCATTTTAGTACGCTTTGTTGTGCTAAAACATGTCAGGGGGACAAACATACTATCGATGTTGGTAGTATTTTGTAGTTCATTAGGAGATCATCTGTAAACTTGGCACCATATTAAAGATCAGTAAACGTCACTGCCATCCTCGGAAGTTCGTTTTTCTGCACCAGTTGAACATAACCACGAGTGGGTCCAAGATCAAAAGTAATAAAAAAGCTAAACTAGCCAGTAAATGAAGTTGCTATGGTTTTTTAATGCGTTATCTTCTTCCCCCTAAAAAAAGGTGCTTCATCAAGAGACGTTCCCTTTTGTACTTCGCCTTCGCCTTATTCATGCCTAACAGGAAGTGTCATCTATCACTGCACTGCCTGTTCAACACATTATTTTAGCCTCAAGTGTTTTGTATTGCTGCAGAGCAATAATACAGGAAATTTAAATGTGTAAATAGCATTGTGGCACTTAATTTGAGAGTCCAAGGTCACTTTTTAGGCTGCAAGTGTACTTTAACCTGAAAGGTACACAATAATTGCACCTTTGATGTAGCTGGCATTTTTTTAGCCGACATGTAATTTGTACACTGATAAAAACGTAATACTAACTGTTTAGAAGTGCAAATGTTTAATCCGAGGCTCCACTGTGGCATGCATCTAGTGTGGTACGAAGATCGAAGCTTGCTCGTTGTCCAGTGCAGTTTAACGTATAAGTTAGATCAGACATTTTAGACATTTTAGAGGCGAAAATACTGTAAGTTGCACCAGTATGGTCAATATGTTTACATATTTTTGACTGGGATATAAACATTGTGTGTGTGTGTGTGTGTGTGTGTGTGTGTGTGTGTGTGTGTGTAATGTTGTTGTCGTTGTTGTTCATGATGATGATAATGATGATGATGACGAAGCTTAAATGTTTTTGAAAAATAATACCATGATTTTTAAATGTCCAAACACTGTAAGCTAAACCAGTATTGCCAATGTCTTCAAGTATTTTTAGTAAATAATTCAGATCTTTTGACGCTTTTGAACATAGTCAGTTTACATAGTCCAGATTATTCAGATACTTTTCAACATGGTGTTAATCTATGCAATTTAGGTCATTCGGATGCACTTTATTGTGACCTCACTTTATGCAATTCATGTCGTCCTGATACCTTTGGACATGGCGTCAATGTATGCAGTTCAGGTCCTTCACATAGTTTTGAACATGGCGATATTTAGGTCATCTTGCATTTTTGAATTTCCTGCCCACTTTCTTGCATTCGGCCGTCTTAGATTATAACGTCATTGCTCTGCCTTAGAATGTAGGTAACCTGTACGTTTGACAGAACAACCTGCATGTGTGACCCTCATTCATGTGTAGTTTCTAAATGAGAAACCTGCTGCTTATTTTCCCCAGAATGTATTATTATTATCTCCAGAATGTAGGTGGCATCACTGTTGTCTACATTGTTCGATTAAGGTGAAATGGTAGACGTCTACATATCCAAGTATGTAGTGCACGTCATGCCAGTGTGACGTTTGTTGCGTGCCGTCTCATGGTGTTGCAACTTTAATAGCCAGCAGTTTCATTAATTAAATCCTTAAAACTGAGCTCATTGTGGGTCAGTGTAGGTGGACATTATCGTTCACAACAAAATTGTAGACAGAGTAAAGAATGGTTTCAGCAAAAGAGGCTGCAGAATTTCGAAGTGTAACTGGATATGTTGATGTTGGTCTCGTTGCTGTCGTGGCCTTCATTCCGAATACTAATTTGCTACAGCACTCCACGCTAGGCTGTTCTGCGTAAGCCTCTTCGTCTCCGTATAGCTTGAAAGACCCTTCCTTGCTGAAATGTACTCAGAAAAGTCAATACTATCTTCACAATTGCAGTACATACATTTCAAGCCACTCTTCAAAAGTCTTTACAACATTTTTAGGATCACAATTACATTTCCATCGTTATTGCTGCTCACAATATTACTAGGCTTTTTTTTTATTACATTCAGAAAGCGAAAGTTTACGTCTAGGAGCACTGCCTGTAGACACAGTTTCTGCAGGCGACTTTTGAAGCAACTGATGTGTATTATTCGGTTATATTTGGAACTGGTTGCCGCGAAACTTTCGTTTGGGGCTAAATTTGTTTACTCTCGGCGTTTGTAGCACAGGAAACACACACACAGAAAGAAAACAACTCACAATTACTACAGAACCACATGTGTATGAAATTCCGAAATCATTTATTCTCAGATCTTTGTTTACATTCGAACCATGACCTTCTAGACATGCCTGTACTTAGGTTCCAGAAGTCAGTTCCTTCTAGAACACACCTGTGTTAACGATCCATAAGTAACGACAGAAAAAACGGAAAAACAAAATAATGCATCACGTATTCTGACACACTTTAAATTAACAGATGGGCGTGGCCGCTATGGAACATTACGTTCAACCGCTAATTTTAGAACGAACAGAAAGTGATAATGCCCATAAACTATACGTTTTTGAAATCAGCAAGAAATGCTCTTTTCTATAGAGCAAGAAAATTTTTTTTTAAATTTTTGGTAATTTTGACGAGCATGTCCCCTTAAGTACGTCATAGATCTGCTGGAACTCGTTTTTGTTATCAGTAAGAAAAACCATTAACGAGTACAGGTAGTGGGGAGTAAGAATTCCAAGAGCCTTATAAAGCATTCTGCACAATGTGTGGTTATCTGCTTTACACAATAATCTTGCTGCTCACTTCTGGTGAATAGACACTGCTTACTACACATGCCCAAACACTTTATTTACTTAAAGTGGCCTCTCCAACAGGATTAATTTACAGCAGAGTGAAAATATGCCAACACCAATGCCCAACACCCCCGCCCCCCAAAAAAATCGTCATTTGCATGGACAACAACATACACCTTAAACACTTTATGCAGATATTAATCAAGCTTGATACCACTGTGTTTGTCTTAACATTATCGCATATTTCTTCCGGATGAACTACTCTCTTGGAAAAATAAGGTAAACAGCCCTCTTTAACACGATCATTATCAGTTCCATAACTTCCTTGTGCATGTTTAGGTTGCAGCTTTTTCTGGTATCGTCAGGGGGGAGTACATATCTGATGACAATATTTTCACTTCCACATCTGGTGCCAAAAAGTTAAACAGAATTCTAGAATCAGCAATTAGCACAAAAGAAAAATGAAAGCACTGGTGGTAGTAATACAAGCACTCAATTTACCATAGTAAAACAGCGCTTATGCTAAACTTATATCCTTGTACTGTGGAAATTTTGTATTACTCAACCACTTAACACAAATCTTTTAGAATCAACTTTATTTATTCCAATTCTTTGATATTGTGGAAAACTTCTTGTATGGATGAAGAAGGACAAATAATTAAGTCAGCTTAAAAATTACTTTATTTCACATAAAAACAAAAACTACACTTTGTCTGTAGAACTCGGACTTCTGTTAATACCAATGCATACATCCATTTTGGAAACACACGATCACTGATTCCTAAACAATACTATTTTCTTTTAGAAACTCCTAATCTGAGCATCATGTAGTCTGTCGCTGCTGAGTCTCGCTTCACGATGTAGCATTGTTTTAAAATACTCAGTGAGTGCAACTTTTTTTAACTGGTGAATGTGTTTGTCGGGGGGAGGACAATTTGTGAGGTGTTCATTCATCTGACGAAAAACATCATTCCCTAAGTCCTGCTAAGCTGCTGTGACCAATTTGTTCAAGGGTTTTTCATATTTAATATTGATATTTGCCTCAATATCCTCTCACCCATTTTACAATGATCATCATCTTTCGATGCAGGAGACAAGCCCCCTCCGTTTTTTATGGTACCTCTGAACCTGAAACATTAAAACGTAGTGCCAGTTGATAAATATTGCACTTACCTTTTTTGACGAGCTTCCAGCAATGTATTCGATAGCATCATACACATACAAAGTGAGGGATGCTCGATGTGGTATATAATCACGGTCATGATTTATTAATGCTGCCTCTGGAACAGATGGCAATTCATTGCAATCAACACTCTCATTTTGATGATTAGTTGATGTTACACTGTGAATTGAGGTAGCATCAATGGCAGTACAATTTGCACTTGTAGGTGTTCCAATCCGGATGTGAAGCAGAAGCCTCTTGAAAGGAGCTTGAAATTTCAGAGTCATGGGATTATTATTCTGCCCCCCATGACTCTCCATAGCTCTGAAAAGTACTTCCAAGTGCTCTTGACTAAGTAGGTGTGTCAATAAAAACGTAATTCCTGGTGCAAATCTATCTCATACACAGCTAAGGGTGAATACAGACTAATTATCAAGCCTATAAACACAATTCTTCCTGTGCAATGCACCAGTAATGTTCCCCCAACAGATTCTTTTAATGTAAACGGCCATTCTTTCCCTTCCTCTACACATCTGCGTACATCACTGTGTATGTAGCTGTATATGTAGTTGGGGCCAAGTGTCTTTTGAATTGCTTGCAAAATACGAGGGCTATCCACAAAGCACAATACGTTTTGGAATTAAAAATAAATAAAGTATTGGAAATTTTTTTTATTATACACAGATGAAAACCACACTAAAATACTACTTTTCTACATAGTTGCCATTTAAATTAAGGCACTTATCGTAGCCATGGACGAGCTTGGAAACTCCTTCGTCGTAAAATTCGGCCGCCTGCGCCTTCAACCACGTGGTTACCTCTTCTTGAAGCTGTGCGTCGTCATCAAAACGCTGCATAGCCAACCACTTCTTCATTGCTGGGAATAAGTGGAAGTCGCTCGGTGTCAGGTCGGGACTGTACGGCGGATGAGGAAACAACTCCCACTGAAAAGATTCGAGAACTTCACGAGTGGCATTTGCCGTGTGGGCCCGGGCGTTGTCGTGAATCAGCAAGATCTTTGAGCCCAACTTTCCCCTGCGCTTGTTTTGTATTGCTCTTCTAAGGTTGTGCAGAGTTTGGCAATACCTTTGAGAGTTTATTGTAGCGCCTCTTTCCAGGAAATCCACAAAAATCACACTTTTTCTGTCCCAAAAGACAGTCGCCATCACCTTCCTTGTCTGCATGTATTTCTTGGGTTTTTGGGGAGAATTTGTGTGCCCCCACTGCACTGACTGCAATTTTGTCTCGCAGTTCACATGCATAACCCATGTTTCGTCACAAGTAACGATGCGATCGAGTAATGAGTCGCCATCTTTCTCGTAAGCGTCCAAAAACGTTAACGCTGCAGCCATTCGCTGATTTTTGTGAATCTCTGTCAAGATTTTTGGTATCCATCTTGCACAAAACTTGTGGTAACCAAGCATTTCGGTAATGATTTCGTACAGCAAACTTCGTGAAATTTGTGGAAAACTCATAGAGAGTTCCGTTATTATGAAATTACGGTTTTCACGGACCGCGGCATCGACTTTTTCGACAAGTTCGGCAGTCACTATGCTGGGTCTTCCACTTCGCCCTTCGTCGTGAACGTTAGTCCGGCCATTTTTAAATTTTATGACCCATTGACGCACTCCACCGTCAGTGATTATGTTGTCCCCATACACTTCACAAAGCTGCCGATAGATTTCTATCGGTGTACAGTTGTTTGCAGTCAGAAACCTTATTACAGCACGCACTTCACACTTCGCGGCATTTTCAATTAACGCTGACATTTCAAACTGTCACAGTAGCTCAACGGAGTACAGCACGAACCTCTCACTAGCACGGCAGGATGCCGACTGAGCGACGGAATGCCATGACACCAAGATGGCCGCGCTAGCCCCACCCCTAACGGACACAAACGAAAACGTAATGTACTTTGTGGATAGCCCTCGTAGCTTCATACTGTTTAATATGTCAAATAAATTATTTATCAACCTGACAAATTTCTCTGTTGCTTCTCAGACCTGGATCTGACGCAGGTCCAAATTTTTGTTACAGTATGTAAGAGCGCTGGCTACACTTTCACTAAATGTCTGTGCAGCAAGTTTAACCTTCATAGGTTCTTCGAGCCAGTTAATATGGCGTTTCGTCAGTTTTGTCCCCAAATGCAGTCCCCCTTGCGCCTGTAATTTTTGTAGTTCCACAAAATAACTCCATTTATTTGGGCCATCATGACTGAAAATAGCCCCTTTAGTGGCATGACAATCTCTTACCAGTTTCATCATGTGCAAAACATGGTTTCATACCATCTCCACTAAGTTCAGCCTCTGATAACAAGCCATCGCCAAATCAGCAGTTGCACCAACAATGTTAGGGAGAGCGCATTGATATATGTCTGTTTTAGGAAATCAAGACAAGCCAGAACTAAATTGACCCTTTCACTACAATCCAAACCACTTGTCATAAAATACCCCACTGGACTTTTCCAGTTGCCATTCAGTGAAACACCTATGAAAACCACAGCCCTTTTGCCTCGGGTAAATTATCACACATAACTTCAACACCACCAACTCTATATCCAACTAACCGCTGACCGACAAATTCTGTGTGCTTCCTGATGGACATTTCATCCATCATGAGAGACACCATCACTTTTTTGTCTGTGGTTGCCATATGGTGTGATTTCAAGATAAGTGCAGTTTTTGCTCTTGCGCTGAATCCTGGTTTCCCAGTTATTCCTTGACACCATTTTCGGAAAGTGTGGTAAAGCATTGTCAAAATTTTCCCTAACATAGTTATAAGCTTGGCTTGAAAGGAAGTTGAGAGTAAGTGCGAATTTGCGTAGCTCTTCAGAGTACTCTTTTCCATGTTCTCCTTTACAGCTTGTCACTATGTGGACAACAACTGGTGTGAGAAGAGTCAACGAACAGAAAAGCAGCAGCTTTTACTAACAACTGACTAATATATTTGCACAAGAGTAGAAAAATGGCCACCTTGTTTGTAGTCAAATCTGCATTTACAGTAATTCTTATAAGAGTATGGTATTTATATGTTTCTGCACTTAGGCTTCAACACTTGTGTTTGAAAGGTTAAATGTACAACTCTCAAAACAGTTATCATTGCTGCACTACTATTTTACTCTGTAGACTTTGTAACTTTCATTTAACTAAGACATAGAATTTAGAAATATTAGTTTACTTCCAACATGTCAGCTGTACTTTCAGTGATTATTGGCTTCTGTTTTAATTCTGACAGCAGAGTTTCAGTAGTATCGATTTTGTTGGTTAAACGACGGCATTTCTTCCTCTCTAAACGTAACTTTTTCTTCAGCACTTAAAGTCTACTTTTAGCAACTTCCACAAAATTAGTTGCTTTATTGAGAGACGAAGTCACTGCCTCCTTGGTGTAATCTACACGATTTTCTGAATGGTCTTGGCCGTTTTATTTGGTGTTTATCTGTGACATGGCTAAAAAAAAGCAATATGATGACAAAATTTTCGGCACTCACAAATTTAACGTTTTACTGCAACCTTGCAGCCTACCCATAGTTATGTAGCCTACTCACAGTAAGCTACTTACATTATCATGAAACAGCTTGCGCATTATGCTAACAAACTACTTCTGTGTACAGGTGAAACGTCCCCTTTGTACAATAATACACGACTGTGCTTAACCTGACACACAATATTTTTTAGCGCAACGCAATCTGACTTTCAAAAAATCCCTACGAAAGAATGGCCCTGACTAACATTAACCTATACGTTTCACAAATCACTTACCTCACAAAAATCTTCGCTGCTCAAGCTACTGCAATACAGCGAGCGCCACTACTGCCAGCTAAATAAAAGATTCAAACTACTGGAGGCACTAACTACTGATAGGGATAGTTAGCAAATGAAAGATATTAATAGAGAACAAACAATGTATTTACCTTGATATCATCATATATAAATATAGCAGTTCATGACAAATTTCAAAACTCCGCCATCTCTCTCCCCACATCCACCACTGCTGGCGGCTCACCTCCAACTGCGCAACGCTACGCGCTGTTCACAGCCAGCTGCCTAACACTACAATGGCGAGTATTACAACAATGCAAAGCAGCCACAGACTGCACACAGCACAGCCAGTGATTTTCATACAGAGGTGGCGTTACCAATAAAAAAACCTAAACTGCCTACTTACATAAAGAAAACATAAACAGCCTACTTACATAGCCCCCATGCTCCCCACAAAAAATTTTACATATTGGATTGGGCAGTGGCCAATACAGATTTAAAAAATTTTTTCATAATTACAATAACAAAGAAATGAAATGCACACACTTATTGATACTATGTTGGTCAAAAGCTCAAATTTTCTCACAGTCCATAAAGACAGTCCTCATCATTCGTCACAGTTAAATTGCAGTGTTTTTCTCAGAGTCTGAGCAGTAGAACAAAATGCACACGGAAGTAGTGGATTTCCATGCAGTCTTGAAGAAGTAGTGTTGTCCTTCCAATGGAAAGACAGTGCTGACTCTCGACATGCAGACAGGTAATGGGCCACAACAGAGCAAACCCACAGCAGAGTCAGTCGAAATTTTGAAGAGTATTGGTAGGTAGGTCATCACAGAGCAGACCCACTGTAGTCCTGGTAGAGATTACGGTATTGGTGGGCCACCAGAGGTGCAGACCCACTGCAGTCCTTGTAGAAATAATGGCATGGTGGGTCATGATAGATGCAGACCCACTGTAGTCCTTGTAGAGATAATGGTACTGGTGGGTCATCAAAGATGCAGACCCACTGTAGTCCTTGGAGAGATAGCCAGCAGCCATCTGTTGTGACTGTGCAGGTGCACAATCACCGTTGAAGAGTCTTGCGGATAATATAGCAAGTCCATAAACCACCACTTGTGCACTCACAAAGTTTTTGAAATTGTCCTTAGAACCAGCAATGCTGTTATCCAGTCCCTTGCTGAATCATTAACACACGTGCAAACACTATCAGTCCCTTTTTCTCACATATTGTCCATATACTATGACCAACAGAAACATGTGCAGTGAAATGTAACTAACAAGTTAATAATATCATGAACTGATGACAATTACAATTTTATAACATAAGAATACAATAACAAAGGTACAAAACACATCATTAAAAACATAATAATACAGATAACGTTTGTAGTAATAGGGGCTTTACAAAAGAATAGAAATAAACATATACATCAGTGGAATTATGACATGAGTACATACATAAAGGATCACAATAACTTTTGAAACATCAACTTCACACATGAGCATTGAACAGAACAGAATTAATAATGTCTAACATCTTTACAAAGTAAATAACATATTATTAATGCCAATTATATTCGAGGATAACAGTATTCCTCATCATAGTGAATGTAGCTTAATATTAAAAGAAGAAAAAATTCTATGAAACTACACAGAGACAGGAAGAAAACAAATACACAAGGGTACACAAACACATAGTGGGATAACACCAATAGGAAAGGACAGGGTTCGTTTTCAGTGTAACATTTGGTACTGCAGTCCAACCCAAAACTTCATATATCTTTCCTCTTATTTCATCCTTTGTTTCCACCAAAAAAATTCTATCTAAGCATGCTTTCTGTATTTATATGTTCACACATTTCTTACCTCAACATTTATTTCCAAGAAAATCCTACCTAAACCTGTTTTCTCAATGCATTTCTTCCAATTCATCGCAACTCATTCTCTTAGAGGCTACCCCCTCTTAAGCTAACTTAAATCTACTGAGCTCAGATGCTAAACTAAGGGACGAGGCAATGCAGCAGCACAAAATAAGTAACACAAACAGCAATGACCAAAAAATTGGAAAATTGCAAAGCAAGCTACAGTAAATCTAAATTACCAAGCAATGCAACATTACAACTAATATGAGCCAATGTGCAGCAACAAAAAAATAAATCTGGCTTAGCAGAGTAACACAAATTAAAGTTCAGTAGCACTATGCCTGGCAAACAGCAGCTTATATCTAAACGTGACATAGCTCAAGCAGAAAAAATATTACAGTAAAGACAACAATGCAGATAAGGGAAATGTATATTCACATCTTAATGTCTATGTAATTAAAGTGGTGCACCACAACAACTTATTGTAAAAAAATATTACCATGTACTTGAAAAGAATATTATGTATGCAATTACTGTTACTAGTCCCTTCTTATTGTTCTTTCCTTTCCAAGTGCTCCTTTTTTGAAGAATGTGGATCACAAAATTATTATTTAATAGATCTGTTGACAGAAAGTGTTCACATTAGCAAATGCATTTAATTTTATTTTATGAAACCTAATGCTGTAACACAGCTGGAAAACAGGTATCAAATGAAATAAGCAATTACGCAAACCAAAGCATAAAAATATCATTCAATAGTCATGTGACATTTCATAAGTTAGTAGAAATTCTCTCAACTCTCATAGAAAGACGCTTGTCATAATCAGGTGTGCAGATGTAAAAATATTTCTCGTCGTTTCATTAGGCATTTCAGTAAATATCATAAATTAAGAGCACAGTGTAATCGTATGTTTTCAAGTTCGACCGTGTCGTTTTTGCGATGCTTTCTACAAAGGAATGTCAGAAGCGAGGTTAATGGCCTCCCTTTTTTTTTCTACCTGTGCCGCTGAAAGGCTAATGGATTTTTTTTTTTTTCCGGGCGGCTGTCGCCCAGGTGGGTGCCCCCGACGCATTACGTGCAGGTGGTCACTTAACTTTCTTACGGAAATATTTACGACAGCAGTTTCCGCTACAGTGACAGTCTCACATAAGAATATTTCACAGGTCAAGAATTAGCGTTCCAAATCTGTAGAAACAAAACCCTATAAATATATCAGTGTCCAAAAAATTTTTCGTCGGCATTGTAATACATTCACACATGTACACACATTTCATAATTCTAAAGTATGATTCTTGGTTTCCAACATCCTGTTTCACAAGTCAAGAGTCCCTACCCACTATTCATTACTCCTTACCTTATTACACATATACGTATCCATCGACACTCGTCAATATTTCGTCATTATAAATATGAAGCATAATCAAATAACTCATATAGCCTCAGCCTATTAACCATAAACATACTTCAGCAGCATAATACACATCGTCGTCGTAAAAATAACATCATAACACCTCAGTCAAATCTCAAAATCGTCGTAGCTTCCTCCAATAATTAAAAAAATTCTCTGCTCATGTCAAAAGTGTCATCTGCCTCAAACGTACTTTAAAAATCATGAATCCATACCAAATACATCATTCAAAGCTTTCATAGTATCACAATGGTTCCAAAAAAATATGAACAGTTCACTAAGTACAGACAAAATACAGTTTCATAAGTGTGAAGTTACCCAACTGTGTATTGCGTAAACATGTGTCACTGATGTAGTAAAAAAAATGTTTATCTCTCAGTTAAATGATCAGATAGCTGTGTAATTTATGTGTTAGAGAAATATGGTACCGATGTGTAAAGTTGTATAAGCAAATACCATATTAGCTAGGGTTCCTTGTGGTTGCCACACACATGGTACACAAAGTAAGCGTGTACCCCCCTGAGGATTAATGTAATTGTACCCTCAGGTGTTGCAGATTACAGCAATGGAATGAAATGTATCACGGAAAACTTTCTTTGTAATTCAAAAAATCTTTAAAAATAAATGTTTTAAGTACAAAATTAATCACTCAAATACGTGTACTGTAGCGCTAAATGTGCGTCTTGTTGCAACATAATCTCTGTGGAAGTGTTGTAGTTATCGTCCTCCGAAAGCTAAGTTCTGCAGAAGTCAATGTACTTACCTCATAATACACAAAAGTGAAATGCTTTGCGTATAAATGTCTTAGTTATTACGCTTATTGCCGTGATGAAGAAAGTACTGTACAGTAACATATTGTTGTGCTATGGAAAAGGCAGTCTCATTGTAGCTATACTACAAAAGTTACTACTAAAACCTGTTTTACTTTCCAGAATAAAACAGAAAACTGTGCAGATATAAAACAGAAACACTGCAAAAGCAACATTGTAAATTTTCACTCATTAGTAGCGTCGTGATAAAACCGTGTAGTTGTCACATAAACTAACCACTGTGTCGTCTGGTATCTCACAGAAAGTACTTTAAACCCAGAATGTATTTTCAAGTAAACCAAAATGTTGCATTAAAATCTCATTAGCAGTACTGGTAAATGTTCTAAGTATGTGAGCCTTATAGTCGTTACGTAATCGTGCAACTAACAAGCAAGAATGTACAAATACAACACTGTGTCGTCTGTTCACTACAACAATGCATTCGTAATTTCTGTTTAAAAATGTTTCCTAGGTTCTAGACTGGATATTTAACTTCAAACATTGTTGCATGTTAACAGTTTCTTGAGTCTGACAAAGCATACTAGAAATGTGAAGTGAAAAGTTTTATGGCAAAGACAAAGTTAAAAAGCAGATTATCTTTCAATAAACGGTTTTACATGTGAAATGTGGTGTAAACCTTTACTCTTCCTAGTACGCAGAGTTTCAACTTCAACGCAATTATCGTGGTATACATCGTTAAACAATACTGGAATTTTTCTTCAGGTTAGCGTCTATGTCATTTTTCTCTGAGCCAGCCGGCGCAAGCGGCCGCCTGCGGAGCGAGTCATTGTCTGTCCCTTTGTTGGCGCGCGTCGTTATTGGGATTAGGAGACCTAACTTCTACAAATTCACGTTGTCGAAAGTGCCCTGCTCTGTTTGAATCCCGCCAGTTTTGATGCAATTCAGGTCTGTCGTTACGAATATATCGTCTGTCGTCATGTCGGTAGATTCCGTAGTTTCTTCCTTGTCCGTCACGTGGTGGAGAGTTTCTCCCTGAATCGTAACTGTGCGCCGAACTGTTGCGTCTGAAGTTATTCTGTCTCCCGTAATAATAATTGTTTTGGTTCCCATATTGTCTGTTTCTCTGATTGTATCTGTGATAGTCATTACCGCGGAGAGGTGATCTTTCCCTGTAATTATTACTACTCTGCCAACGGTTGTCATACGGGTGGTGTCTGTTTTGGTCACGATTTGTGTTGTGAGAATAGCCTTTTCGTGTCCAGTTATTGTTTCTGTCATCACGGAATTGTGACGTATGTGACCTGTAGTGATTGTTTTCCTGTTTTCGCATCCGGCGACTGTCTGTGTCAATTTCTAATTCTTGTAGGAGTCCCTGAAAAGCTTCAATGTCGTCTTTGCAACGTCCTGCCAAAATAATATGTCGTAAATGTTCAGGCAATTTGATTAAGCAAATGCGGATGAGTTCTTAGGGGCTGTATGGGTTTGTCAGGTACTGATTCTTGTGCAACATGTCTTCAAAATATTTGACAAGACTGGAAAATTCAGATTGTTCAAAGTGTTTCATCATCATTGTAACCTCCCCACAAAATTTTAAAAGAAAAAGAAAAGGACAATACTTAATACAAATGGGAGCCGAGTGTAACCTCCCCACAGAAATTTAAAAGAATGGCCAATATTATTTAGGGATGCTAATGGACATTGCGCTAAGCGTAACCTGCCCACAATGAAATGTACTGACAATGGCAACAAAAATGTGAAATTCGCAATCTGACTCAAATATAAATTCCTCATGAAAAATTAAAGTCCATTCAGTGATAAGAAAATTTAATTAAACCGAAATATCGGTCTTTGGCCCTGTGTAAAACAATCAGAATTAAAGTCTTACCTCAGAATAAATGGATGTCACATTTCTGCTCTTGTTGTTGCGCACCGCTTGGAGGAACTGCATTGCAAATAATAATATTCTCTTTTTTTGTGATTTTAGTGAAATTTTTCTTCAAAAGAAGTGGAATGAAATGGGAAGTGCAACGAAATCTTTAGTTCAATAAAAAATTAAATTTTTGAGAAAATGCTTTTGAAATAAAAATTATTATTGGGGGACTTGTTGGAGAATAATTACAATAAATAAATTTTTACATTATCTAATGATTATATTAATTAATAGTATACCTTATTCACCATCTTGACCAGTGTTGCCGACCGCCTACATCACACAACCGCACTGGGCTGCTACTACTGACCGACCGCTCTGCATGACGACTATTAGCGTACTGCACGCGACGACTACTGACAGAGTACTGCTCTGCATAGCGACAACTAGACAGAGCTACAGACTCGCAACGACTAACTGACAGACTGAGAACCGCTCGCAACACTCGCGCGGTCAAGCACATACTCTCTGGTCACAGATGCTACAATGCCTCGCCATCGCTGCTATGTTACATACGTGTTTCATAACCCTCCACTGGGGGGCAAAAATTTGGCAGCGATGGTGAGTCATTTGGACTTGCCAAGCGCGGCAAAATTTTTCATTAATTAACAAAATCCTACATCTTACAGAATATTTAGATGTTGTGCACATGCACTAAGTACAAAATATATCAGACAAAGACAAAATGTGAATACTAAACATAGTAGCAAATCAGAAAAATGTATATACAAATTTTTTGACAGATAACAAAGTGCACAGGCACTGAAAAAATTCTTTAGCATATTCAGAACAAATAAACAGACTGGCAAAAAATATTATGTTGACAGGTGACATGAATGTACTCGCACTGGAGTTCAGCAAATAAAAAAATGTATATACAATATAAAAGACAAGAGTGTACATATACTGTACTTCAGAACAAATCGAAAAATGTCTTTAGCATTTTCGCAATAAATAAACATAATGGCAAGAAAATCATGTCCAAAGTGCACATGCACTGAAAAATGTCTTTAGCATTTTCAGAACAAATAAACATAATGGCAAAACATCATGTCGACCAGTGCCATAAGTGTACTCGCACTGGAGTTGAGCAAATCGAAAAATGTATAACCTATGAACATAAATGATGTTAGCATTTTCACAACAAATAAACATAATGGCAAACATCGCAATAAATAAACATAATGGCAAAAAATCATGTAACCTATGAACATAAATGATGTTAGCATTTTCACAACAAATAAACATAATGGCAAAACATCATGTCGACCAGTGCCATAAGTGTACTCGCACTGGAGTTCAACAAATCGAAAAATGTATAACCTATGAACATAAATGATGTTACCAAAAAAAATTTTTTCTTTATGTGACAAGAATCAGGATAGGAAAGGGAAGGATTGCATCATGGTTGTAGCACTTTAGATTGCACACAGCTGTTCTGAAAGTCCATATCTTTCCACAGAAGTACAACACCAAGTGACACAACTTGAAGTTCTTTTCCCATCAGAATTTATCAGTGTAGCCAAGACACTGAACTGTCGTAGTAATGTTCCATGTTTTCATTTTGGCAGTACATTAGGTACACCAAACAGTGGGACCATAATAACGTCTTCATCGCTCACGGTGGTGGACAGCATGTCGTGTCAACACCACACTCTTACAAGGCACACCAACGTAGAATTAGTGCAAAAACCAAATATAGTGCTCCATGATCACTAGGATAAACAGGACAAATGGACATTGCAGTAATTCAGGGTAGTCAGCTTATGAGGTGAAGGACATCAAGTCACATAATATTGACAATTACAGTCTTCATGAGTAGTTTGTGGCATTCATAGCCTAGTTATTGAACATTTCTGTACCAAGTATGTAGTATTACCGAAAAATTTTCATTAATTGTTTTACATAGAATCAGTAGCCTTCTTTTCCTGGTTACAAAGCATTATGAAATAATCGCATTCTTTTCAGTTACAGAGTATAATTAAGAATCATTAACCTTCTCCTAATTACAGTTAATAAATCATTTGTCATTCTAATAATAATCATTAGCCTTTTCCTAATTACAGTTGATTAATCATTTGTCGTTAATTAATCATTTGTCTAATTACAGTTAATTAATCATTTGTCTAATTACAGTTAATTAATCATTTGTCTAATTACAGTTAATTAATCATTTGTCTAATTACAGTTAATTAATCATTTGTCGTTAATTAATCATTTGTCATTCTAATATCGTAAGAATCATTAGTCTTTTCCTAATTACAAAGCATTATTAAACAGTACCATAGTTAATTACAAAGCATTATTAAACAGTACCATAGTTAATTAATTATGTGTCATTACAATCTATTAAGAATCACTAGCTGGCATCATGGGTAATCGTATTACAATAAACAGTGGCGGTCCTTGGCCAGTTACAAAGTATATTTAGTAAGACAGAATAATGTTCATCAGAAGCCTTAATTGAAAAGGAGAGTCAATTATTGGCCTAGCATTAACATAATACATTGAGTGATACAAATTATTGGCACTCATTGGCCATTAACCAAAACATGAAAACTCAACATGAAAAAAAAGGGCTAATTAATGGCATAATTAATAACAATTCTTCAAGTGACATTAATTATTGGCACTCAGTGGCCAGCAAGTATTGAATAGAATCATCATTCAGTATTATTCAGATTATTACGAAGTCATTATTAAAAATCAGTTAATTACAGTCAAATCATTAATAATCACAGGCATTATAAGTAGTATCATTACAATAAACAGTGTTCCTCCTTCAGTAGTATTCAGATCATTACAAAGTCATTATTAAAATCAGTTAATTACAGTCAAATCATTAGTAATCACAGGCATTATAAGTAGTATCATTACAATAAACAGTGGCAGTTATTAGCTAGTGACAAAGCATTATTTTGAATATAGTCTCATTAAGAGGTCATTACTCAAGTGACATGCTATTCAGAGTTGATCAGTATTATTCAGAATTATCATAAACTAGTGACATTATGTGGGACTGGTAATACATTTTTTTGGTAGCAATGCATTGCGTTGGGATCGATAATTAATTGCTGAAACATAACACTATTTGCTTTTGACCTATTGCAGCAAATGAGGATAGGTAACGTCATTCGTCATGAGTCAGCTGTAGCAAGATTATGTAACAAGGCAGTACATGTGATCACATTTATAAACGATAGACACAAATGGGTAAAAATATAAAAATGCAAGTACTAGAACAGGTATAATAAGTAACAGGTTTAGTAAGTATCATGAAAAAAAAACTTCTCCTGGAAAAATTACAAAAACGGATTATTGACCTGAAAGAAGAAACGCACACTATGCTGAAAAGTAGTGAACTTCGAATTAACAGGTAGTGAAATGTGTATAAAATGTGCTCCATAGCTGTCCTTTCCAAAACTTTCCGTCATCCTACTATGCAATGTAACACCTGCTGTCAAAGCAAACTGCAACAAATACTTAAATAACTACGTAGCATAAATACATAACTTCAACACTATCCTCATCTGTAAAGAAAACTTCATTATCCATATCATCATAACTTCATTATCATCATCACCTGTAAAGAAAAACTTCATTATTCATAATACCATTTCCCTCATCATTATTCATCAGTATTCATTATCATCTGCAAAAAATCACTTCATTACTCATTATACAACTATTCCTTATCTCTAGCATATTTCATCACTAAAACTAAGGTGTGTAGTTCAGTCTGACAGCCTGCATCAATCACCTTGTATTCTGAAAGAAAAAATTAGTTAAGACTGCTATTCTGTGATGAGTATTGTATATTCTTGTTAATGCCTGCCAATCCTGATCCATTTACTCTTCCTCATAAAGTTATTGCATCTCCTTTCGTTTATCCCGTAGGTGAAATTCCCATTTCTGTTGAATTTATTTCTTACATGCATCATTTCTTTCTGAAATTGATGAGCAGAGATTAATGTCTTGCATTTAAATCATATACCCACTAAATAATGACTGGTTTATGGTGACACAATTAACCATACAGCATAACATGACAGAAAACGTAATATGTTAAAGACGTTGACAGTGTTCAGATGCAAAAATGTACACAGAATAATACAATGCAGTAGCAAAAAAAAAAAATGTAAAACAGTCACGATGTTGAGATGTCATAGGGCAAAAAAAATGTCAAAGTCGACTGTTGTGTGTTATATCTTAACTATTTCACAATACATACAAACAGAACTGGAGTACAATCACATACACAAAAAAGTGGAAAATGTGCACGGTCTGATGTGTAATGACAAGAAAAGCGACCTGCTAACCTTACCTTGCCGGGCACTTGCCAAGAAAAAATACGATAATCATCAGTAATTAGTCAGGTGAATTAATTGCATTAGTAAATGACATCATAGTGTGTTGAATCATACAGTGGTTTCACTCAATAAACGGTTTAATGTTTGAGATATGGTGATTGCCTTTCGATTTTCTGGTTCTCAAAGTTTCGACGTGTACAACATTGGGGTGAGGGATGCTGCGAATCCGATATGGACCTGCGTATAGAAGTTCAAATTTACTGCACTTACCTTTTAATTTACTGGATAAATAGTGTGTACGTACTAGTATCTTCTGTCCAACGTGAAAGTCTCGGCGTGTACAAACCTGTTTTTGCTGTCTTCTCCGGCGCTCTGCGGCACGTTTGATGTTGTTCAGCGCAATGTCAATTATTTCGTAGTGTCGTAATCGACGAGATGTAGGAAATGTTATTAATTCTTTAATTTTGTTAGGTGGTTCAGCATTTTTCAGTATAACAGACGGAGATAGCATAGTGGATTCATTAGGAATAGAATTAATTACATCTTGGAATGAGAGTATGTGTGTATCCCAATCAATATGTCTTTTGTGGCAGTATATTCTACACAGTTTACCAATTTCTTTCATTAATCTTTCACAGGGGTTCGAAGAAGCGTGGTACTTGGATATATAGATCGGAGAAATGTTTCTAGCTCGTAACATGCGTGTCCATACGCTACTACGAAATTGAGATCCATTGTCAGAAATTACTTTCATCACATGCCCTACATGAGATAGAAAATGTTTTACAAATGCTTTAGAAACAGTTTTAGCAGTAGCTTTGCGTAACGGAGTGAAAGTAACAAATTTTGAAGTGAGCTCAACAGCGACAAATATGTAGCAAAAACCTCTGTTAGTTCTGGGAATCGGACCAAAAATATCTACAGCGGCCATATGTCTTAATTTAACAGGTATAATGGGATATAATGGAGGAATATGTGAAGTGGTGTCTGATTTAGCTTTCTGGCAAATTTTGCAAGACGCTAAAACTCGTCGTATACGTTTCTCCATGTTGGTAAAATAACAGTTCTGTCTCAGTATAAGAAAACATTTTCGTGCTCCGTAATGTGCGTAGCTTAAATGAGTGTACCAAATTAATTTGTTGACCAGTTCGTCAGGAATGCATAATAACCAATTGTTGCTGTCAGGATGAGAGCGGCGAAACAGAACGTCATTGCGTACAGTGTAATGGTTTCTAATCGTAACATTTTTTCTATCTTGCCAAAGGTGTTTAATTTCTTTCCACACATTGTCTTTATTTTGTTCTTGTGCTATGTCCTGTAATGACGATGAAATAAAGTTTTCAAATGCAACTTGCTGAATGTACATGACACTGAAATTTGTTTTGCAGAAGTTGGTTGCTACGTCTTGCTGATTGTTGCCGAGAGAACGCGATAGTGCGTCTGCTATAACATTTTGTGTGCCGGGAATGTGAACTATTGTAAAATTAAATTCTTGTAAATAAAGTTTCCATCTGCTTAATCTGTCGTGAGTAAATTTAGCTGAAAGCAAAAATTGTATAGCTCTATGGTCTGTGTAAACGGTGGTATGTCTGCCATAAAGAAAGTGCCGAAATCTCGTAAAAGCCCATACAACACATAATGTTTCTAATTCTGTAACGGAATAATTTCGTTCAGCGGGTGACAAAATGCGACTTGCAAATGCGATGTTTTTAATTGCTGTTGAACCATCTTCTTCTATTTCCTGGAAAATATGTACACCTAAAGCGGTGTTGGAACTGTCGGTGGCAATGGAAAAATTTCTAGTAAGATCTGGGTGCGATAAAAGTGGAGCATTCAACAGAGCATGTTTCAGGTTCATGAATTCAGAATGTGCTTGCTTATCCCAAGACCAAATAGTGTTTTTACCTGTTAATTGGCATAGTCTAGGCGTGTCTAAAGCAGAATGGTGAATAAATTTACGAAAAAAGTTAATTAAGCCCAAAAAACTGCGTAATTGTTTCTTCGTCGTAGGAACACTAATGTCACGTAGAGCCTGAAGTTTTTCTGGATCAGGCGCAATGCCTTCTGCTGAAATTACGTGTCCAAGAAATTTTATGGAAGTTTTGCCAAAATGCGATTTACTGAGGTTAACTGTAAGTCCTTGTGCATGAAAAGTTTGCAACAGTTGTTCTAAAATCACATTGTGTTCAGACCAGTTAGCTTCTGCGATAAGAATATCGTCTACATACGTCGTGATTCTGTCTTTAATGCAAACGTGTGTCGGATGGCGTCAAAATTAATAACATTTTCGTGAAGAGGATTCTGCGTGTCAAAATTATTGCTTACGTTACTGGAATATGAAACCTGTACTGTGTCTGGTGAAATTCTGTCGTACGTGCTATTATTTACGGGAGGATGCTGTGGCATTTCGACTATTTGAACTGCTCTGTTATTTCTTACTGACGTATTACGCTATCGATGACACCTATTGTCTGTTTCATTCGTGATAATATGTTGTTGCTAATGTTCTTGCTGCTCATAATATCGACTGTTATTAAATGTACGCTGAAAATTGTGCTCGTTATTTTTACGTCTGTCAAGATAGTAATTTCTATACGGCGTATTGCTATGCGAGTTGAAATAGTGTGTTGTCTGTACGTAGTTATTTCTTTGCTGCCGTGCATTACTATTTGTTGGATCTGGGACTATACGTGCACGCGGCGGAACATTAAAGCCTGGTTGACCTTGTACATTACATTGTTGGTTACGTATTCCAACCGTCTGACTTTCATGCTGTTGCGGTGGAAAACTTCTATTGTTACAAAAAAAATGCGTTTGCTGTTAATTTTACACATACTGATGATTACGATTTTATCTGTTATTAAAATTACTGCGGTAGTTGTCATTACGGGAGTGCCTACTGAAAATTGTCACATTCGGTAAAGATTTGTCATATCCGGTTTTCATTACATATTTTTCTTAATTCTAGGTAGAGCAATAGTTAAAGAGCAATTTTGATAGATATAAAGGATAGTAGAAGAAAAGGCAGCAGTGCAGAAAACTAAAGATGAAACAGCACTACTACAGCTCGGGGCCCTATGCTCGCTACGGCACATATTCATTAAAGCGTAATGAATCCCCTGAGGTCTTTTACGCACTGCAAATAATTTTTAGCTTTTGCGTTGCAGGCCATGGCGGTAAAAATTCAAAAGCAAATAGTTGTATCCATGTTAATTCTAGTTTCTGCATTATAGGCAATGCTGTTGTAAATACAAAAATAAATTGTCGCATCTTGTTCAAAGCTGGTTTCTGCATTACAGGTAGTAGCGGTGAATGTACAAGAATAAATTGTCGTATACAGTGCAAATCGTGTATCTGTGCTCTGTCATTATTAAATTCTTTACATTTTCTTACAAATGCAAACTGCTTATTATCAACGTTCTCGTCACTGAATTTGAGAACACGTTCGGGTTTGTGTGTGAATCTGTTTGTCTGTGTCATTTCGTACTTCAAGTTGCGTAGCTTTTCAGATTTTAAGTCGCGTAGCTTTTCGGATTTTAAGTCGCGTAGTTGCTGTAAATTGCTCACATTATACACGCTGCGTGACTCTGACACATGTTCATAAAGTGGCGTCTGTTGTGGTATGTTATTAACTGAAATGTTTTTCATTTCTGTTACTTCTTGTTGTAAATTTGACAACTTCCTACGTAACGTGTTGTTAGATGAATCGATCTCATTAATTGTCTGCTGTAAATTTTGAAATTCAGGTGTTTGGTTAAATGAAACCGGTGAAGTATCGTCTGATTTATTGTCATTAGCATTTTCGATAATATCAATACGACTGGCCAATTCATCACATTTTTCAGTCAGTACTTTAACCTGATCATCGGTTTTAGAATCGGATGCATTAATCTGTTTTTGCAACTTACGCGTAGTTTCGCTCAGTTTTTTAACATCAGCTTTGATGACATCGCAATCCTGTGTTAGATCTAATTGTTCGAATCTATCTGTCACTGTTTGAATATTTACTGTGTGTGTATCTGTTTTTAATTTAAGATCAGAAATTTCATCCCGTAATTCCGCGTTCAACTGTTCTATGGTGTTAATTTTGTCGGACACTGTAGTAATATTATTGTCTACATACGTCTTCGCTTTCGCGAATATTTTACGTTTGTCCTCTTGTCTTTGTGCAGTGATTGTTTCCATGACTTGTCGTTTTACTTTGTTTTGATCCTGAATAAATCTGCGGAAACGCGTATCACTGTTCTGTATGTGCTGATTAAAGCGCTCGTTAATCTGAGTGTTCTGCTGTTCGAATTTCGCGTCTATCTTTGCGTCCATAGTGCGCGAAAGTTCTACCGTCATTGCTCTAAACTCGTCCCGTAATTGTGCAGCTTTTTCAGAGCATTGTTTAGCGACTCCGCTAATTTCGTCTCTGAGTGTTTCTGTTGCGACTGTTTGCATTTCTCTTAATTCTTGCGCAACAGATTTAATTTCTACGCTATTTTTTTGTGAACACGCCTCAATTTCCGTGCGCAACTGTTCCTTAATGTCATGGCACTGCGCGGCAACGGCTCTTATTTGTTCACTAAGCTGTCTGGAATTGTCGTCTAATTTTTCATTCTGTTGTCTGACCTGTTCACTAAGTTGTTTGAGATTTTCGTCATTATTGTCAAGTTTCTCATTTAAGTGTTTGTTATCTTCCCTAAGTTGTTTGACCTGTTCATTAAGTTGTTGTTTGAGATCCGCATTATTATTGTCTATTTTCTCACTTTGTTGTTGTAGCAAACTTTTCATAATTCGTACCAAGTCAAAACTAGCGTTTATATTCTCTATGCTGTTTAGTGGTGGATCTGGAATTGTCTCGCTTTCCGTAACCAATTGGTTATTCTGAGATTCACCAAAAGGTTTGTCAGTCAAACATACACTGTCAGTCCCTATTTCGGAATTAAATAAATCCGTCGTACTTTCACTACACTGACCATTTTCATTCGAAAAATTTGTCTGTATGTTACTTGAATCTTCCAAACCGGTTGTGTTAAGCTGGGTAGCGCTCATTACTATAGACCGCTCTGCGTCATCAATTGTCGTCAAATTAACAGACGAGACAATTGAGTTCGTTTGTTCATTATCATGGTAAAAGTCATCATTAGTGGTTGGAATGCACTGATTGTTAGTGAACGCAGGATTGTCATCATTACACTGCGTGTCACATGTCCTATCGGTAAAGTCATTTGAGCCGGTAATTTCGTTCGTAATACCTCGCGATACACTATTCACAGTCTTTCGCGGCATTTTTACAATAGTCAAAATTTTTCACAAAACAAATAAACACAATGCAAAAGCAACACACAAATACAACAAAGCAACAAATTGCCGTTGACCTGTAGAAGGAAAGTCACAAGATTAGTAAAAGCGTTGCGCCAAATCCTAATTATATCTAAGCAAATAAGAGCAGATATCTGACTGTCGCTCAAAAGACTCTCAACGAAATACGATCCTGGACTGGGTGTCGCCAAGTGTAACCTCCCCACAAAATTTTAAAAGAAAAAGAAAAGGACAATACTTAATACAAATGGGAGCCGAGTGTAACCTCCCCACAGAAATTTAAAAGAATGGCCAATATTATTTAGGGATGCTAATGGACATTGCGCTAAGCGTAACCTGCCCACAATGAAATGTACTGACAATGGCAACAAAAATGTGAAATTCGCAATCTGACTCAAATATAAATTCCTCATGAAAAATTAAAGTCCATTCAGTGATAAGAAAATTTAATTAAACCGAAATATCGGTCTTTGGCCCTGTGTAAAACAATCAGAATTAAAGTCTTACCTCAGAATAAATGGATGTCACATTTCTGCTCTTGTTGTTGCGCACCGCTTGGAGGAACTGCATTGCAAATAATAATATTCTCTTTTTTTGTGATTTTAGTGAAATTTTTCTTCAAAAGAAGTGGAATGAAATGGGAAGTGCAACGAAATCTTTAGTTCAATAAAAAATTAAATTTTTGAGAAAATGCTTTTGAAATAAAAATTATTATTGGGGGACTTGTTGGAGAATAATTACAATAAATAAATTTTTACATTATCTAATGATTATATTAATTAATAGTATACCTTATTCACCATCTTGACCAGTGTTGCCGACCGCCTACATCACACAACCGCACTGGGCTGCTACTACTGACCGACCGCTCTGCATGACGACTATTAGCGTACTGCACGCGACGACTACTGACAGAGTACTGCTCTGCATAGCGACAACTAGACAGAGCTACAGACTCGCAACGACTAACTGACAGACTGAGAACCGCTCGCAACACTCGCGCGGTCAAGCACATACTCTCTGGTCACAGATGCTACAATGCCTCGCCATCGCTGCTATGTTACATACGTGTTTCATCATGATGCTATGTTTTATTCGGTCTTGTGTAGCTTGTCACCAATATGCTGAGAGGAAGGCATGGTAAAACTCTCCTTCACTGTGGCAATCGTGAATTACCGATCGCATTCTTACAGCTGGTTCATTCTCCAAGTAGCCACACATAAATTCTAATCTGTGTTCTAACGACCAGTTGGGAGGAAAACAATGCGAGAATTGATGGAGCCATGCTTGTGGATGAATGTCGTTGCCAGAATTCTTAAATGTTTTGAATTTACGTGTAGTAATGAACAGCTTATAGTCAAAATCATCATGTCGGCGAGTCGCATATCGGTCATTGTTACGTCGCTTCGGCGGTTCCAACTCAAAATTCGGTGCACATTGCCAATTTCTTTCATAACTTCCGAAATGCCCTATGTTATTATTTTGTGGCTGTTCCGTATTTCTATGTCCCTCTTCCCTTATTGGGGCGCGAGTGTCCTCTGAAATACGTAATTCTTGTATTACCTGTGTTAGCTGATCTTGTACTTCCCGGATTTCTCTTTGGTGTTGCGTATCAATTTGATTCAGATTTTGTTTCAGTTTCCTAATTTGTTCGCTCTCTTCTGTGTTATTAAAGACTACCGGTTTTGTGTCATTCAGATTATCATCTACCTTCGTAGACAAATTATTTAGCTGATCCGAAAGTTCAACTACTTTCTCTGATAATGAACTAATTTCCTCCATGTGTCTTTCTACTGTGTCCTTTAAGTTTTCCTGAGTTTTTGTAAGTTGCGTAGCCGAATCGGTAGATGCAACTGAGTCAGTTTTAGCTTGCAAGGTCTCATGATTTTCATGAACAATAATTTGCAGTTCTTTTATGGCTGCTTCGTGATTCTGTAATGCATTTTCATGCCGCGAAAAAATAGGTTGAAAATGCTCACAAATTTGTGTTTTTACGTCGTTACAGACTTTTTGACATTTCGATTCGATTTTATGTAACTCAGTAGTTAAATCTTCACGTGTTTGTTCAAGTGTGGTGTCTAACTTTTGAAGATTTTGTTCCATTGTGTCTAACTTTTGAAGCTTTTGTCCCATTTGTTTCTGATTTTGTTCAAGTGTTGTGTCTAACTTTTGTAGCTTTTGTCCCATTTGTTGCATTAACTGTAATAACAATGCACTGGTGTCTGAAACATGTTCCTCAGTGCTTTTCGGCAGTGAATTTGCACCGGCAACATTCACATTTTGACAAGCGGAAAACGTGTCTTGACTCATTTGGGAAAACGGTGAGGACGCAAAACCTGAATCTACAGTATTTGCAAAATTGTGTCCTGTCATTTCGGATTCCTGAGGCGAGCTGTTGCCGACCGATCGATCGATAATGCTTCCCTCTTCACTAATTGTTTCACTGTCCACGCCATTGTTTGCCGCCCGCTCCATTTCCCTATGCACTATTACCAAATTACTACTTTGAATGTGTGTTACTTCATTACACAGTGGTGCTGATAAGCTATGCTCGTCGTCACTATTATTTCTCAGTTTACTTTGGAGCCTAGTGTTACGTTTTTCACACGCCATTATTGTCACAATATTTCACACGATAACACAGAAAAGCACAATTTGAACAGCAAAATAAAATAACATAGCAATGGAAATAATGTCTACTTAATTGCCAGCGCAGCTGCGAAATACTTGGTGCAAATCTACATGCATGCCACAACTGTTTTACTGTACAACAATGAAAAACTACAACTACAAAGGAAATTCTCTCTATGATTACGCGCTATCAATAAACAATAGCTACACCAATTACACAAACTACAAGAAAAAAATCAGAAGATTCCAGTGAGGTATCCTCGGCTAAGGGTCGACATATGAAACGTCCCCTTTGAACAATAATACACGACTGTGCTTAACCTGACACACAATATTTTTTAGCGCAACGCAATCTGACTTTCAAAAAATCCCTACGAAAGAATGGCCCTGACTAACATTAACCTATACGTTTCACAAATCACTTACCTCACAAAAATCTTCGCTGCTCAAGCTACTGCAATACAGCAAGCGCCACTACTGCCAGCTAAATAAAAGATTCAAACTACTGAAGGCACTAACTACTGATAGGGATAGTTAGCAAATGAAAGATATTAATAGAGAACAAACAATGTATTTACCTTGATATCATCACATATAAATATAGCAGTTCATGACAAATTTCAAAACTCCGCCATCTCTCTCCCCACATCCACCACTGCTGGCGGCTCACCTCCAACTGCGCAACGCTACGCGCTGTTCACATCCAGCTGCCGCTGCCCAACACTACAATGGCAGACAACAATGCTAACTAGCCACAGTCTGCACACAGCACAGCCAGTGATTTTCATATTGAGCGCTACGTAACGTTGCCAATAAGAAAACATAAACAGCCTACTTACATAGAGAAAACCTAAACAGCCTACTTACACAGGGTATCATGCTCTTCTTGAAAAGCAAGTTACTGCTTTAGCGAACTCCAGCAGCAATAATACTAAAAGAATTTAAGCATTGCAAAAAAAGGTCGTTAAGACCATCTTCAATAAGAAGACAAACTGACTCTTGCAGAACTGTCTATCATAATCTAAACATGACCATCCATATACATATACATCAAAGTCAATCTATTACCAGAAAAAAATGCATGTGTTCATTCATATGACAATAAATAAAGGCCAAGTGAGAAGTATGCCCCACAAACTGAGAGCTGTTGACAAACATCCTTGGTACACGGTTGTAAAACTTACTTCTAAGAGTCTATAGGGCAGTACGAATAAAAAAGTATTCCAAAAAGAGCTAAGGGATTATTTAATGGAAAACTTTTATGCATCATATGATTTTTGTATGTCTGATCTGTAATTAAGGAATATAAAAATAGCTTTAACACCTAAATATTAATCGAGAGAAAAACCTATGCAGCATACTATGTATTATTATCAACCATTTTATGTATTATGCTGTAATATGTAGACTATTTATTTTAAGTTATTAGATTGACTTCTCCTATTTTACAAGTACACACCCTGTACATAATGTAATTATGTGAAACGAAGAAAAATAAATAAATCAAACATTTTGATCACAGTCAGCTATCAATGCTATGTTAACAACAAATCTTCCTCAACAATACTAGTCAGTGTTTTTATACAAACTAAACCAATCTTGAGCTAAATGTGGTTTCACTTGGAATGAAATTATACGTGTAAGTCGGCCAAACTAGTGCACAACTACTTTCTTTACAGTCGTTTCGATAAACGTACAAATTAAATGCATCTTACACATCATTTTCCGAACTAGATGGCGCTTCTTGCGCATTTCTGCGAGTTGGTGGTTCTCTCTATTTTCCTTTAGGTGCTAAGAGCAGAAGCAAATCAAAAATTGATGGTACAGTATCTGCCTTGAGTTTGGCTGGCTCTGAGCACTATGGGACTTAACATCTGAGGTCATCAGTCCCCTAGAACTTAGAACTACTTAAGCCTAACTAACCTAAGGACATCACACACATCCATGCCCGAGGCAGGATTCGAACCTGCGACTGTAGCGGTCGCGCAGTTCCAGACTGTAGCGCCTTAAGTTTCTTTCCTATACCAAAGGCCTCAGTATCAAAACATTCTGACGAAAAATGTTTCCTGCATAGTACTGTGTGGTCGTTTGCTTTAAAATTCTCCCTTTTCAAAGCAAGCATCAAAATATTTCTCCGTATTTCGTCTTTGGGAAAATTCTAGGCAGTTTTAAAACTATGTAAAACATGTATTTTTACAAGAAAGATATACAGTACAAAGATTCTTCTTACTCACTTCGTGATATTTACGCACAAATAAATCCTCTGAAGCAGAAGGATACTCGTGTCTGCTTGGGCAGGATTTTACACTTTTGGTTCAGTCTGCAAATATACCACCTTAATCTCAGAAAAGTGTTCACACAGTTTTTTGTATTATTAAAAGACCTTTACCTGTGGAACGAAATATTGCTTCCTTTCGCGTATCTTTCGGTGCAAGCAAACGCTGCACAAGATCTCACCATTGGAGTACAGAAACTTTAATTGAAAATACTACACTTACAATAAAGCGAACGTATTCCACCACGCTAGCAATCGCAGAAATTCGACTTCAAATGTTTCAAATGGCTCTGAGCACTATGGAACTTAACATTTGAGGTCGTCAGTCCCCTAGAACTTAGAACTACTTAAACCTAACTAACCTAAGGACATCACACACATCCATGGCCGAGGCAGGATTCAAACCTGCGACCGTAGCGGTGGCGCGGTTCCAGACTGAAGCGCCTAGAACCACTCGGCCACAACGGCCGGCTAAATTCGACTTCCTCAAACTTCTTGCCGCGAGCCACTTGACTTAGATGTTGGTTTCGGTATTACAACATCACGCGCAGTCTGTTATTATGGTCCATGTATGGGTCACAGTAAGATGTCGACGATTTTAATACAAGGTGAGGACCCAAAGTCCAACACGTTTTTATTGTATTTTATTTTATGAATTAGCCATTTACGAATAAAACATAGTCAAGACAAGGAGCTAGTATTTTGTAATTATAGAATTGGAACCAAGAAGGATCAAAATTAAATTGGTTCGGATTCGCAGATAACTTAGCGTTACTAGGTAATAATATTCATGAAACCAGAAATCAAATGAAAAGCCTACAAAATATAGCAAAAAAAAAAATAGGACTCCAGATATCACTCGAAAGTTTTGAGATAATGGCAGCAGGTAATCAGCCACATAACAGTAAATAACAGGAAAGTAAAATTAGTGAAACAATTTAAATGCCTAGAAGACATTATAACATACAACTTGGACGAGAAATCTGCATGGCAAGAAATAACTAACAAAATTGTAAAAGCAGAAATTAACTTGGTCTACATACGAGAAAAAGTCTAGCAGTGAAAAATTAAAACAAGACGGTAGTTCAACCACAGGTGACGTGTGGAAGTGAAACTTCTCAGAGTCACGCAGATAAACAGAATCAACAAAATTCTAAAAGTAGTGGAAGAATAACTAGAACAGGCGTAAATAAGATGTATCAGAAAGATGGACAATGGCGGATAGTGCCAAATGAAGTGGTGGGCAACGAAGTGGATCCCATTACAGATACCACACGGAAAAAAGGATCTCATTTTTTGGTCACATTATGAGGACACCCGAACCAGATTACGAAGAAAAATTATAGAGAAGCTTTGGAACATGAAACAACAAGTAGGAAGGGTAAAAGAAGTCAGGGATGATACGAAAGAGTTAGAATTAATCCTAGACGGTCTGCAAAACATAAAGGAAAATTTAAAGAAACCGAAAAAGATTTAAACCAAGAACAGACAAACGACAAATAATCAAAAGTTTATTTACAGACGAGGAACAACAAAAACGATCCGAAACAATTACAAGATACTGGGCAATTCGAAAAGAAAGTCTACTGAAGAAGATGAAAAGAAAACGACTGACTGAAGTGGTCAAATGAGGCCATAAAAGCAGAAGAAGAAGAACGCTGCAGTTATTATTGTTGGTAGATTTTTTCGTTTTAACTTCATGAACTAAATTTTACAGCCTGATGATGAGACTATTGTATCTCGAAACGCGTAGATGAGCTGCATGTAGGCAGAAATACGGTTGAATGCTAGAAATTATTACTGCTATCTGTCTAATCTTCAGAATTCTTCTGTAGCACCACATTTCAAAAGCTTCTAGTCTATTCTTTTCTGCTTTTTTATCGTCCATGTTTCATTTGCATACAAAGCTAGACTCCAGAAAAAATGTGAGCAGCTCATAGTGGCTTGTCTTTAATATATTTCGTTTTTTGTGACTGAAGTTTTATCGCTCGTTTTTTAGTTTAATACGTGACATGTAAGCACTGTTTCTTTTTTCGTACTTCTAGCCAGTACTTACACTTCTTTCTTGTAATTCTGTAATTATGTTATACACCAGTTTGAGAGTTCTATTTCTGATGAAGGCACTCATAGCAGCGCCGGAAGCTGGGTCAAAAGACTTCCTTTTCTGCGACCGAGGGCTGCTGTTGCGATTAATTTTATCTTTAGGAAGGTCTTCATAATACTTAAGTTTATGCTGAGTATGGAGGACAGCTGCGACTGTTTAAAATCTTTATTAGAAGACACGACCAGTTTCGCAAGCTGTATTTGCGTCGTCATATGTTTATAATCGACCCACAAATGTGATCTGTTTAAAAGCCGGGAAAAGCACATTCTCCAACATTTTTGGACTTTCGCACATTTGCGAGCTAGAAATTTTAAATATCTTGGTCAGAATACTAGTAAATGTGCTTTGTCCGAATTTTTGACAGATCGCTTTTACGGACTGACTATAAATAGCTGATGATGGATATACAGTCTGCTAAATCGGTCGTATGAATAAAAATTTTAAGAAATCTCAGCGGCCCTTCTTATTCAACATGAAATAGTTCGACTGTGGATGCCCTACGTACAAAGTGTTACATTTAAATTTATATTAGATGTTAATAAATTCCTCTTTTTCAGAAATGCTTTTCTTGCCATTGCCAGTCTGCATTCTGCATCTTCTTTGCTTCGGCCATCAGTTATTTTGACGTCAAAATCTCAAGGCTGATCTACTACCTTTAGCCCCTCATTTTCAAACGTAATTCCCTCACCATTCGAGGACCCTCGGCTTACTTTTGTTCATGTTCCTCTTATAACCCATTCGGAAGACACTACACATTCCGTTCAACAACTCTTCCATGTCCTTTGCTGACCCTGCCAGAGTAACTATGTCATCGACAAACCTCAATGTTCTTACTTTTTCTCCACAGTGAATTTCCACTTCGGCGTCTGCAACTGAGTATGTCAGCCGGGGTGGCAAAGCGGTTCTAGACACTACAGTCTGGAACCGTGCGACCGCTACGGTCGCAGGTTCGAATCCTGCCTCGGGCATGGATGTGTGTGATGTCCTTAGGTTAGTTAGGTTTAAGTAGTTCTAAGTTCTCGGGGACTGATGACCTTAGAAGTTAAGTCCCATAGTGCTCAGAGCCATTTGAACCGTTTGCAACTGAGTACACGCGGCAACGCACTGTTACAAAGAGAGAATTGATCTGTTCACACATCGTAATGAAAAACTTAATCGCAGTCGAGTAACCGCTTGCACCTAATTCGGATGGTTTAAACTTCACCTCTAGTACGAATGAGCCATTAACGAAAGTAAAGGTTTGCTCGCTTTTAAGAGAGCGAACTCCATTAGCTCGGGGAGCTTATAGCGCCTCCTTCGGCCGCACCAGACGCGGAGCTAATCGTGGAAATGAGCGCCACTCGGGTAGAGGGGTGTGGGGGAGCGCATGTGGGCTATCACAGTTGAAACGTTAATGCTGATTAAATGACCATCGCGCGGCTAATCCGCCGGTCGCCGGGCACGTTACGTTTTAAATTAGCGGCAGTTCGGCCGGTAATCCCCCCCGTCATAAATAAGGAGCGCCGGCCGCGACCGATAATCTAATTTGCAGCCTCCGCAACTGCGCCCGTCGTAAATCGCGACCGAGGGCCCAGCCACAGCGGGCGCTGCGGGTTGCCTACCCCTCACGGCGCCGCCGAACTCGTGGCGAGTTGCAGCTCGTAGCCTACACAAGGTGCTGCCTGCAGTTTCGGAATATCCTCGTAAGAAACAGGAATCTTAAACCCCTTCACACCGACGCGAATACAAGAGAAAGTGCAAAAGCAGACGATTTTTGGTTCTGTTCGGTTTTGTATTCGCATGTGTTTCGCTGCTTGTCGATCTTTTAGCGAAACATCGAAGAAAGTTCACGTCGTCTCCGCTTAGGCATTACCAGTACAGAAAGCTTTCGTCTGCTATCTTGTCTACTTTTCTTTTTGTTGAAACAAGTTGCGTGAGCGATGCAGTGGTCCGAAGAGAATGTAATGTAGGTGATAGAAAAATATCAACATCGTATATGTTTCTGGGATCCAAGAGACGCACAGCACGAATTCCGCAGGAAAAGATACTTTATTGGTAGAAAATTACCGAAACACTCCAAAGTCCTAATAGTGAAAGACGATACATTCATCAGATGCTTGCATCAGATAAGAAAGGAATGAATAAGACCAAGCTATGTAATTCTTTTTATTAAATTGGAGAAGAGCAAAAAATTCCCTTGAAAATAAACAATTAATTATTATAATGAAAATTTAAGATACGCGAAAGTACCTGATCACTCTAGTTGCTTACGTTCGTGTTATCTGTAATTATAATGCTGGTGTACCGCTGTTATGTTAACGATTTTTGGTGTCAAGTATTTGCACAGATCACTATGCATATATAGTTTCGGCGAGTTAAATTGTCATCTTCAAATCTGAAAATGTACACTACCGGCCATTAAAATTGCTACACCAAGAAGAAATGCAGACGATAAACGGGTATTCATTGGACAAATATATGATATTAGAACTGACATGTGATTACATTTTCACGCAATTTGGGTGCATAGATCCTGAGAAATCAGTGCCCAGAACAACCACCTCTGGCTGTAATAACGGCCTTGATACGCCTGGGCATTGAGTCAAACAGAGCTTGGATGGCATGTACAGGTACAGCTGCCCATGCAGCTTCAACACGATACCACAGTTCATCAAGAGTAGTGACTGGCGTATGGTGACGAGCCAGTTGCTCGGTCACCATTGACCAGACGTTTTCAATTGGTGAGAGATCTGGAGAATGTGCTGGCCAGGGCAGCAGTCGAACATTTTCCGTATCCAGAAAGGCCCGTAAAGGACCTGCAACAAGCGGTCGTGCATTATCCTGCTGAAATGGGTTTCGCAGGGATCGAATGAAGGGTAGAGCCACGGGTAGTAACACATGTGAAATGTAACTTCCACTATTCAATGTGCCATCAATGCGAACAAGAGGTGACCGAGACGTGTAACAAATGGCACCCCATAGCATCACGCCGGATGATACACCAGTATGGCGATGTCGAATACACGCTTCCAATGTGCGTTCACCGCGATGTCGCCAAACACGGATGCGACCATCATGATGCTGCAAACAGAAGCTGTATTGATCCGGAAAAATGACGTTTTGCCATTCGTGCACCATGGTTCGTCGTTGAGTACACCATCGCAGGCGCTCCCGTCTGTGATGCAGCGTCAAGGGTAACCGCAGCCATGGTCTCCGAGCTGATAGTCCATGATTCTGCAAACGTCGTCGAACTGTTCGTGCAGATGGTTGTTGTCTTGCAAACGTCTCCATTTGTTGACTCAGGGATCGAGACGTGGCTGCACGTTCCGTTACAGCCATGCGGATGTGATGCCTGTTATCTCGACTGCTAGTGATACGAGGCCGTTGGGATCCAGCACGGCGTTACGTATTACCCTCCTGAACCCACCGATTCCGTATTCTGCTAACAGTCATTGGATCTCGACCAACGCGAACAACAATGTCGCGATACGAGAAACCGCAATCGCGATTGGCTACAATCCAATCTTTATCAAAGTCGGAAACGTGATGGTACGCATTTCTCTTCCTTACATGAGGCATCACAACAACGTTTCGCCAGGCAACGCCGGTCAACTGCTGTTTGTGTATGAGAAATCGGTTGGAAACTTTCCTCATGTCAGCACGTTGTAGGTGTCGCCACCGGCGCCAACCTTGTGTGAATGCTCTGAAAAGCTAATCATTTGCATATCACAGCATCTTCTTCCTGTCGGTTAAATTTCGCGCCTGTAGCACGTCATCTTCGTGGTGTAGCAATTTTAATGGCCAGTAGTGTATATATAGTTTCTGCAAGTTAAATTGCCATCTTCAGACCTGAAAATGTAGTATTTTAAAATTTTTTACAGTGTAATAATATTTGTTAAATACCATCTACATACATAGACATTGTTCCATTTTATGTAGTACACTATCATTTAGTCGTAGACATATTTGTGAACAACTGTAAAAAACACTTATGGAAAATCCTACGTCAGAAATATAAAATATAACATGCCTGAGGTGAAAGTACCTCGTTGAAGAAGCCTATCCAGTGTAACGTTATAGATTATACAGTAAAATCCCGATTGTACCACACACCCACTAAAGTTTCTGATCAAATGCATGCAGCCCATAGGGTACTGCCTGCTGCGTCCGTGTTCACAGCCGATGGCACGCTGCCGGGCAGTAGTTAAATGGACTCTCGTATAGTGTTTGGAGGTACCACCAGGTGGCAGCAGGCTCTTACATGCTGACCGAGAAGCATAGTAAATAAATATTTTTCATGTTTGTGCAATACATGAAAGGACTGCGATAATCTACCATTTTAAATTTTTACGGTTATAAAAATTGATCTATATAGTTCCTTTGCATTGAGGATAGCAACTGGCAGTACCAACTAGGTACAACAGGCATACAGTTTGAAAGCGTTCTACAGGTGATACAAGTTACTCGGAACATCGTCAGAACCTCTTACAAACATTTCACAAAATTCAACGATTAAAATGGCGGGATAAAGCTGAACTATACAGGTGGAAACTAGGATCTTATCAGGAGGCGGTTCGTCTCAACCATCGCCGAAACACTGGACTTGCATATTGAAGGACGACGGTTCAAACCCACAACCGGATATCCTGATTTAGGTTTTCCATGATTTCCCTAAATCGTTTCGGGCAAATGCCGGGATGGTTCCTTTGAAAGGGAACGGCCGACTTCCTTCCCAAACCCGATGGTACAGATGACCTCGCTGTTTCGTCCCCTCCCCTCAAATCAACCAATGAGCCAACCATCGACGAAACATTACATTATTGAAATTCACAGGTCGCTCTATTGCGACAGTGTCAGGTAACTATAAAAGTGGTTTCCATAGCATCATGCTATCTGCCCTCTAACAAACAACGAGGACATGCTGAAAAGTTATGAAAAAATTCTTAAAGCTTTTTAAATGAAATAAACGTTATTAACTTTCTACATCTTTACTCTTCGTGTGTACATACTTATTTCTCAAGATAGTCACTCTGGCGAGGAACACATATCTCCCAACGAAAGACCACTTAGTTGATAACGTCACTGCAAAATGTCTGATTTTGTTGACGGAGCCACAAACTCACCTCTGCCTGCACCGCTTCTTCGCTGAAGTTCTCGAAAGTGCTCTTTAAGTTTTGGAAACAGGTGAAAATCTGAATGAGCCAAGTCGGGACTGTATGGAGGATGACTGATGACAGTGGTCCCGAGGCGTCGGATTGCCGCAGACGTCGCAGCGCTCGTGTGGGTCCGGCATTGTCATGCTGAAGGAGGTCAAGGAGGGGATGCTCCGTGTTTCGACGAACTCTTCGAATTCGAAACTTGATTACAGCATGCCGTTTCTCACGCACCAGCATAGTTAAGTTTCACACTACCACGTTACACGCTATAATTCGTTGCCCTCTAAGAGACAGAGGGCTGCAGATATGTACACACAAAAAATAGAGATCTAAAATGTTAATAACGTTTGTTTTACTAAAAAAAATTTGTTATGATTCTCGTCGACAGTTGTTATGATGACAGGTGTCCAATGCTAAATAGTAACATGTATTGCAGGTTTGGCAGTGACGTCGGTAACGAGCTGGCAGCATAGTCTGTATCTAAAACGAAAGCATATGTGTTTTTTAACACAAACTTATGTTTTTTTAAATGGACCTCCTATATTTTTTCTTCAGCAATCCATAGCATGACAAAGCACATACACAATGGTGTTGATTGCATCGCAATATTCCCATTACATCCCGAGATATTAAGACGCGAAGTTAACGCTTGAAACACCCGACATGCGCTGCTAGCGCACGTCCTGAGGCTCAGGCGTGAACCCCATGCTGCCCGTAATCGCGATGTGATTGACATGCGTAATCACACTTCCATACTTATCAAGAGGTCCGAAACGAATAATACGGTCTGCTGCCATCCTGCATTAACGTCGTACATTCCAACAGCTATTTATCCCATAGGCTAGGGGTGATGAGGTTCTGTAACATATGTTTACCGCAACGTTAGTCACAAAGTTAACTTCGCTTATCGTTAATCCGTTCCTAAAAAGGTAATGCCGTTCAACGTTAAAACTTTACTTTACTGTAGATCTAGCGCAAGTGACAGTTAATCATTCACTCGTAATAGTAAAATTCATGTTGATGGTTTTAGTGAAACGAGCAAGTGGACTAAAAGTTTTACCGTTGTTTAGGTAAAAATGTTTTGATTTGAGAAGTTCAGGTAGGACATAGAAGATGAATGTAAACATGTTTAACCAATTAGTTTTATTATCACATAATTATCAATGCTATGTTTATCTAATTCGTTAAATGACAAATTGTTGCAAACAAATGTTTCTTAACATTACTGGGTAAATTGGCACTTTGTAGAAACTTCCACTGTGATACCAGCACTACATACTATACATAGCGTTCACATCTCATGCTGCCGGCCGGTGTGGCCGTGCGGTTCTAAGCGCGTCAGTTTGGAACCGCGTGACCGCTACGGTCGCAGGTTCGAATCCTGCCTCGGGCATGGATGTGTGTGATGTTCTTAGGTTAGTTAGGTTTAAGTAGTTCTAAGTTCTAGGGGACTGATGACCTCAGTAGTTAAGTCCTATAGTGCTCAGATCCATTTGAACCATATCTCATGCTCAAAGTGATGCCCATTGGCTTGCATACATAGGGTCACTCTGCGGATGAAGGATGCCCTACTTCGTGCTACTGTTTCCTCTTTTATGGCTGTACAAGCATCAATAATGCGTTGCTTCATGTCCTATGGTCATAAACAAGGCGAAGTGGTAACTGTGGCAGTAGTGGGAACTACGTTGGACACTTGACTAGGTAGTCAGGCCCTGCGCGACAGGCACAATGGGTCATATAACGCATTAGATAAACCTTGTTTTGGGTGTGCAGGATAAATAAGACAACCTGACAGGTGTACACCGATCGGTACTGGTTCATATTGTGTACGTAGATACGTAAAACGTGCAAGAGGGAAACCATTATGTGCTTATGAGAGTTGATGGCAGCAGACCGTATTATTCGTTTCGGACCTCTTGATAAGTATGGAGGTGTGATTACACATGTCAATCACATCGCGATTACGGACAGCATGGGGTTCACGCCTGAGCCTCAGGACGTGCGCTAGCAGCGCATGTCGGATGTTTCAAGCGTCAACCAAATACGATGTCCCGCCCCCCCCCCCCCCCCCCCGCCCCTCTCGGTAGTGCCACGTGGCTGTCCTGAGCCCGGTCATCTTGCGACCTTATATTCTCGTAATCACCGCCGCTAACAGTCACGTACAGTAGCTACACTCCCGCCAAGTCTTTGAGCATTATCGCGGAAGGAACATCCAGCTTCTCGTAGCCCTGTTGCCTGACCTCGCTCAAATTCAATGACGTATTGATAATGGTGTCTTTGTCGCCTTAAAGGCATTCTTGACTAACGTAACATCAACTCATCACGTCCAGTCTCAAAGGTTCACGACCGTTACAGCTTGTATTTAAAGCAAACATAATTTGCCACTTCATAGTGGCGCTACTAGGGCCATTCCTATGCGACTGATGTGAAATTTGAATAGACATCATCTTTCAGATGTAGAAATACACCTACCAACTTTCGTTTATGTCGCACAACTCCTTCATCGTGTTGCGATTTTTTTTTTTTCGTCAATGTGCTATGGATTATGTTCTCGTGTCCTCGCGGATCTCATCGCGCCCTGTTACAATAGTTTCCGGGGTTTTGCATGACGAAGGTCGGCCCGAGTGTTTGTCATCTCCTCCAGCACGTGTTGGCAACCGGCGGCCGGATGCGGCCGACGACTTGATTCAATCCGGCTCGCGACTCGTTTCGGTCCGGCACCGAAAGAAATTCGTGGCATAGAGAGCGAGGCGCTCGCATTTTATTCCTCCCGGTCGTATTTCCGGATATTTCCACCGACGCACGACTCGCCTCGTGTTTGCAGCTCATGATGCAGGTCAGTGGAAGTTTTGATTACTACCTTCCTGTTATTTCGCCGCCATTGGATTTGAACAGCAAAGAGAAACACGTTTCGAGCCTGCGCGTAAAGTTATGCCCATGTGCGTGTTATCCCATGTGTTCATATGTGTGTGTTGAGAGGGGGGCGGAGAAGCAGCTTGCTAACTTGTAGGGATGTGGTACAACTTGTAACGGTACTTTGACTATCGCGCCTCCGCCAATACAAAGATATGATTTACGATTGCGCATCCAGAAGAGCGCTGCGCCAGCGACCGATTTTTATAAATAATTTTGATCTTTTTTTTACTTTTGCGTAGGTGTTTGTTTTTAACAACTAATTGATTACTCTCTCTCTCTTGTCTTCATACGAAAGACGTGTATTTTTCGGCGCTGTGTTAAATTTGCTTTTAAGTGGAAATTAAAACTATATTACGAAACGATTTCAATAGTTATTCGAAATGGTTATCGCCAAATTTATAAATTAATCCTGACAGTGACAAAGAAATTTTCAACAGATGGAGAACAATGAAAACAGGTCATACTACAGGAAAATTAAGAAGACAACCACGAAGACTATATTATAATTAATACTACGTTTCTAACAAAATTATAAGGTAAATTTAAAGTAATTTCTGATGCTATTTCCGTACAGTCACTTTTTGTAGTGTTGCCGACCCGGTCTGCCATGCACGGTCAAATTACAGCACTATCTCAATCAGTAATACGAAGTCCGCCTTATCCGTAACTTATTCCATCAAAATTCAAAACCCAATCAGATTTTCTATTTTTATATTTTCACGGCAGAACCCCGAGGAAAGGAAACACTACAAAATAATTTCGTCTATGGATCCCTGCTGAAAACGCACGTACGTTGTTTACTGCTTACTGCCTACGTCTTTTCTATGTCGTTAACGTTGGTAGTAGGCGACAATAGAACGAAAATTGCTAACTACTTGTGAAATGTGCCGATTTGAACAACGGTAGCAGGGTACATAACTTGATGAAAAAAACTAGTTGTCTGGTGTCGATTCACGTGTTTATTTTTCCATGATGCCATTTTCAGATGTCTGGCATCCCATCTTCAGATGTTTAGATATATTTAAGTGCTGTGTACACTGTTCCTTTGCTAACGGCGTCGCAGAATGTCGCAACCCAAGTTTTTAAGACAGCTGTTGTAAAACCTCAAAGTAAAGAAACAATGTTCATGACTCGTAAAGAAAAGTAAGCACCTGCGGATGAGGTTGACATAAATGAACGTACTCCTAAAAGCGCGTGTTCTGAAGGATAATTTGTTGATGTAGCGTGCGTGGAAAGAGTCCCATTCATATCAACGTGTTACCCCATAAACATTTTCACGAAAGCTATAGTTTTGACTTTATTACCTATGAGCGCTGTTGTCGCGTCATGTGACAAGGCAGCCTGCCAGCTTATGGGGCCAAAAGATGCAATTTTTTTATTTAATAAAATTCTGTAATTCTTCCAGATTCTGAAAATATATCCTTTATGTAAGGCACTTCACAATTTTCGTGTTTAAATGCCTTTGTAAAGCAGGTGCAGCGCGTCAGTGCCTATCTGCCACACTGCTGTCAAACACAAAACCTTGTCTACAACGTCTCATTATTTAATTTAGGCGCCACTATTTCTGCAGCAACTCGTTTGTGTAATATCTTTGAAGAACATATAAACTGCACTATGGATAGGTATTTATTGGAATCGATGTTTCTGTCGATAAAAGTTGATTGTAAACTTGTGTTTACTCATATTTTTCGCGTGCGTTCGTGATGTAAACTTGTTGTTGCGACTGCGTATTTCAACCGTTTTCCATCGTAAACGTCAAAAACGAAGAAGTTTAATTGTTTTAAATTATATGGTAATCAATACAAGCGTGTAATTGGAAATCGTAAAGATGAAGAAACTGCTATGCCACGGCGAAACGAGGTTAGGCTTAAAAGCTCGCCAGGTAGCACTTCAAAACGCGAATCAAACGCCTTACCGACTAGTAGCACGGTATTCTGCCTCACGGCAGGGCTTGTCACGGGTTAAGCCTCTTCCACTCTTGTCAGGCCATAGCCAGTCTTTTCATTTCTGAATGTTTGTCTCCTTAGGTATTGTCCAGCATTTGATATCTTCCTTCTCCTCTTCCCATTTTCCCTCCACAATTCCTTCTATTCCTTCCTTCCGTAAACAGTCCCTCCTCAAACAATGTCCAATCCAGTTCCGTTTCCTCTTTCTGATGACTTTCAGCATGTTTCTTTTTCTCCAATCCTTCCTAATAGTTCTTCATTCCTTTCTCGGTCTTCCCATTTCACTTTTTCCATTCTTCTCCATATCCACACCTCTAGTGCCTCCAATCTTGTTTCATCTTCCTTCCTCAATGTCCAGGTCTCCGCACCATATAGTGCAATGCTCCAGATGTAACATTTGGCAAGTCTTTTCCTCAGATCTATGTTTAGTGGTCCACAAAGTAATTTCTGTTTCCTCTTGAGTCCTTCTTTTGCCATTGCAATTCTTTTCCTAATTTCTGTTGAGCAAAACCGAAAATCAACAGTATGTTGGTGTTGTAAATAGTGAAAATAACGGTTGCATTTTAATTAGTAAGTGCAAGATTTGAGACTGCTTTTGTGTGTTGTAATACTGTAATAGTGAAAAATCCCTAACGTTTTCTGAGGCCGTAAGAGGAGAGTCCTTTCCAGCGAAATTGTGGTAGAATGTTAAGTGTGTAAAATAACGAAATGTACAGCGACATCTCCTGTAACATGCACAACATATAGTGAAGTAAATATTCACCTTCCTTATGCCGAGAGGTGTGTTGGGAAGGCAAGAAAAGCAACCCAGATATTCTGCTCTTTGATGAATCCTCCACCGCTGTGTGTCAAATTTCAGAGGTATTATAAGCGTTTTCTTAATGCTCCAACAGAAATCAGTGAAGCATCTATTAAGAGGACAGTGAAAGAAACTGTAGGTATTTGTCAGTCTACTGATATTGTTGCTATGAAAAGCTACCATGAAGAGAACAGCAAAAGAATATAGACATAAATAATTAGAAAATATAATGTACTAACAAAAATAAATTGGAGAGTATATACGATGAAAAACTACAGACAACACCGTAATATTGACAATAATGTTTACTGATAAGGACCGTTAACAACACAGACCACAAGCAGACATCATATATGGGGTGGGAAGGAGAGAGAGGAAGGACTGTTATCCCGCTGCCTTCCTCATACTTCGCCTCTGTAGGTCACCCTATAACTGGCACCGTAAATCATCTCGTAGGTCAGAGAAAGGCAATGCCATACTATCTCCAGCAGGGCCATGCTTATAGTAGTGAACATATAAGAAGGCGGGCGGTAGGGCGATGCGTATTGGAAACAAGCAGTGTACCACATGATGCTGCAGCTAATAGCGTCATTCTGAAGTCTCTCCTTTAGTATACGCTTCAGGCTGCACATAGAACATATAGTACTGATTATGAATAGTGACGTTACTTAGCCACATTAGTGTTCATTATGGATCACATGAAGAAAACATGAGCCGTATTATGTTAAGATGCGACAGTGGTAGTTTTCTGAACATATAAATTCTGTTAGTGAGAGTAAGAAGCAGAAACATTGCCCCGTTTAGCGCTCGAAAATAGTTCAAATGCCTCTGAGCACTATGGGACTTAACATCTGAGGTCATCAGTCCCCTAGAACTTAGAACTACTTAAACCTAACTAACCTAAGGACATCGCACACATCCATGCCCGAGGCAGGATTCGAACCTGCGACCGTAGCAGTCACGCAGTTCCCGACTGAAGCGCCTAGAACCGCTCGCTCGCCGCGGCCGGCGTCTAGCGCTCGCCACGTCTTAGCCAGTTACCAGGGTCAGAAAAAGCTGGAGCTTGAGATGTGGGACAGAGGCAGAGAGCACGCTGGCGCCGACGTAAAGTATTCTCTGTATTTCTCTGCCCGTAAAGTATCGCCCTGCCGCCTTCCTACGTGCACAACAGTTTGGTAAAGCACTGTAGTAGTCAAACCAATCTGTGGATCGATGACAGCTTTACTTTTACTACAACTTCACATTTTGTGTAGTAATTTGCACAACACGAACATCGAAGACTTACCATGGAATTAATCTGATATTATTTCAGGAGCGAGACAGCGGTATACAGCATTCTTCGGTGACTTGTTTAGCACGTCTGGTGAGCCACGCAATGTATTGTGAACCACTCGCTCTCACAGTCCGGGCAGGGCTGCCCCACAACTTGGCCGCACCTACCCCCACCCCCGGCCACTTCGCTAACCCCACCACTCGCCCCTGCCTGCCCCCACTCCTTTTGTACCGGCAGGATGCCGGCCCTTTGTGTCCGAGAACCGCGGGCTATGCTGTCCGCCTCTGGCTCGTCCCTTAGAACACCTCTCACCCGCCCCCCACCCTACCCCTTTAGGCCATAGTATAATTCCTGGCAGACTGTACCTGTTCTTCCCTCGCCCTGTACACAAGCAAGAGCCACTCAAAGGGTCGTCCAAGCCGACAGCGAACAAGAAGGACGCTTCCCAGTTGGAGCAAAATGTAAGAACACCATAACTAGCTTTCTGAAATTCAAACGCAAGTAAGAAATATGTTAAACTGGAAAGTCCCACGTGAAGTTGTGGCACATCTACAGGACTACTCTGCAGTTCACACTTAAGTGTCTCATGGAGGACTAATAGAACTGAAACTTCCTGGCTGATTAAAACTGTGTGCTGGACCGGGACTCGAACTCGGGACCTTTGCCTATTGCGGGCAAGCGTTGTACCAACTGAACTACCCAAGCACGACTCACGCCCCGACCTCACAGCTTTACTTCTGCCAGTACCTCGTCTCCTACCTTAAGCTCTCCTGCGAACCTTGCAGAACTAGCGCTCCTGAAAGAAAGGATATTGCGGAGACATGGCTTAGCCACAGCCTGGGGGATGATTCCAGAATGAGATTTTCACTCTGCAGCGGAGTTTGCGTTGATATGAAAGTTCCTGGCAGATTAAAACTGTGTGCTGGACCGAGACTCGAACTCGGGACCTTTGCTGTGGCTAAGCCATGTCTCCGCAATATTCTTTCTTTCAGGAGTGCTAGTTCTGCAAGGCTCGCAGGAGAGCTTCTGTAAAGTTTGTAAGGTAGGAGACGAGTCGTGCATGGGTAGCTCATGTGGTAGAGCACTTTCCCGCGAAAGGCAAAGGTCTCGAGTTCGAGTCTCGGTCTAGTACACAGTTTTAATCTGCCAGGAAGTTTCATATCAGCGCACACTCCGCTGCAGAGTGGAAATCTCATTCTGGACTCATAGAACTATTTCTCAACTGTTCCTCTCTCGAATAGTATGTGGGAAAAATGAAACCCTAAATCTTTCCGTGGAAGCTCTAATTTCTATTATTTTATTTCTCGCTATGTAGGCAGTTATTAAGAAAATTAAATGCCTGACAAGAAACGTAAAGCACCAGGAAAGAGAGCATGTGACGTTATATCAGTGATTACAAAATCGAATCAAATTTACTAAAAACTACTTAAACCGCACGCACCAAACACTCAGCTCAATTCAGTGCACATTTTTTGTGATGACAAAGAAAAAACCCTGCTGAAATTACTGTCGACACTGTCACAGAAGCTTGAAATGACACCGCACTGCCGTTTTTTAATGACGAGATCATTGCTTGTTACGATCTTTTGAAGGTGCCTCATTCCGCCACGCTTTTTGCACAATGAGCAGCGTATGATTGACAGCTTTCATCCAGTCTTCGGAGGCGACCTCCCTAACTGATTTACTGGCGAGTACCTCTACTGCAGACAACATATTTTTCTTCTTATTATTTCTGGTTGTATAGTCTTTAATTTGGGTCCATGTGGATTCTGTTGGGTTTAAATGGCACTAACAAAGCGGCGGCATAGTTACAAAATGCCCGTATGTTTTCACCAGCTCGTCGATTTCGTATATGAGAAACTCTGTTTAATGGAAATGCGGTGTGGCTAGGGCCTCCCGTCGGGTAGACCTTTCGCCTTGTGCAAGTCTTTCGAGTTGACGCCACTTCGGCGACTTACGTGGCGATGGGGATGAAATGATGATGATAAGGAAAACACAACACCCAGTCCTTGAGCGAAGAAAATCTCCCACCCAGCCGGGAATCGAACCCGGGCCGTTAGGTATGATATTCCGTGGCGCTGACCACTCAGTACCAGGGCGGACACTGTGTTTAATGAAAATCCGTAAGCTTCACCTTCTTAAATTTATATGTGTAGCTACCCCTTGTTGTTAGTGTGTGATGCAGATAACAAACTTCTAGGTTCCGCTAATACAAGTGTGAACAGAGGTGGTACTCTCAGCTAAACATCAAGTATGCGTACCTATAAGCACGACTAATGAAATTACTAAAATTCTCTTTCCAAAAACAAAATTTATTCAGCGACGCACAAATACTCAGCTTCAAGAGGTCGTTGTACAATATTCCTAGCTTGTGACAGCCCAGCTCTGAAGTTGAGTCCGGCTGGTGCACAATACACTCCTCTATCCGGCACTATCTACTAAGAGCGTTGGAGCCTCTTCGGACATGTGAGAGACTCTCGCAGGAACACACTGCCAGTTGGGCTGCGAAGTGATAGTACTAAATCTCGGCACTATCTGTTCCTCACGATGCGTGACATGAAAAATACACTACTGGCCGTTAAAATTGCTACACCAAGAAGAAATGCAGATGATAAACGGGTATTCATTGGACAAATATATTATGATAGAGCTCACATGTGATTACATTTTCACACAATTTGAGTGCATAGATCCTGAGAAATCAGTACCCAGAACAACCACCTCTGGCCGCAATAACGGCCTTGATACGCCTGGGCATTGAGTCAAACAGAGCTTGGAAGGCGTGTACAGGTACAGCTGCCCATGCAGCTTCAACACGATACCACAGTTCATCAAGAGTAGTGACTAGCGTATTGTGACAAGCCAGTTGCTCGGGCACCATTGACCAGACGTTTTCAGTCTGTGAGAGGTATGGAGAATGTGCTGGCCAGGGCAGCAGTCGATCATTGTCTGTATCCGGAAAGGCCCGTACAGGACCTGCAACATGCGGTCGTGCATTATCCTGCTGAAATGTAGGGTCTCACAGGGATCGAATGAAGGGTAGAGCCACGGGTCGTAACACATCTGAAATGTAACATCCACTGTTCAAAGAGCCGTCAATGCGAACAAGAGGTGACCGAGACGTGTGACCAATGGCACCCCATACCATCACGTCGGGTGATACGCCAGTATGGCGATGACGAATACACGCTTCCAATGTGCGTTCACCGCGATGTCGCCAAACACGGATGTGAGACCATCATGATGCTCTAAACAGAACCTGAATTCATCCGAAAAAATTACGTTTTGCCATTCGTGCACCCAGGTTCGTCGTCGAGTACACCATCTCAGACGTTCCCGTCTGTGATGGAGCGTCAAGAGCAACCGCAGCCACGGTCTTCGAGCTGATAGTCCACGCTGCTGCAAAAGTCGTCTAACTGTTCGTGCAGATGGTTGTCGTCTTGCAAACGTCCCCGTCTGCCGACTCAGGGATCGAGACGTGGCTGCACGGTCCGCTACAGCCATGCGGATAAGATGCCTGTCATCTCGACTGCTAGTGATACGAAGCCGTTGGAATCCAGCACGGCGTTACGTATTACCGTCATGAACCCACCGATTCCATATGCTGGTAACAGTCATTGGATCTCGACCAATGCGAGCAGCAATGTCGCGATACGATAAACCGCAATCACGATAGGATACAATCCGACCTTTATCAAAGTCGGAAACGTGGTGGTACGCGTTTCTGCTCCTTACACGAGGCATCACAACATAGTTCCACCAGGCAACGCCGGTCAACTGCTGTTTGTGTACGAGAAATCGGTTGGAAACTTTCCTCATGTCAGCACGTTGTAGGTGTCAGCACCGGCGCCAACCTTGTGTGAATGCTCTGAAAAGCTAATCATTTGCATATCACAGCATCTTCTTCCTGTCGGTTAAATTTCGCGTCTGTAGCACGTCATCTTCGTGGTGTAGCAATTTTAATGGCTAGTAGTGTAATACCGCGGTGTTAACGATCTCTGCAGCCGGCCGTTAGAACGTGCTGGCGGACGCGTGGACGTACAGGCTACCCGAACGCAGACTGCTGCGAAAGGTAAGCCGACCATACAGGGTTGCGACTTCGGTTCACAACATCAAACACCGCGCAACAGAGTTAAAGGATCACTTTTTCGAAACCGCGTAATTCCCTCTCACTAGGACGCATAAGTTTGAAATTTGGCTCAAAGGTACGTACTACCTTCCTCTGTAATGTTGCAAAAGTTTCACGCCCTGCGACGCATCCTCGGGCTCGACGACGCTCCAAACTGCAAGGTGTCGACACTTTCGCATAAATGACCAGAGCTCAGAAGTTGAGGTGAATACATATTTCACCACAATTCTGCCCAATGCCATCGTGGGTGTCTCTCATCCTCTCATCCTCTCATCCTCTCATGCTCTTACCCTCATTTCACCCCTTCTTTTGACCCCTACGCAATGGATATGAAATCAAGTGGTTTCCTTATGCGTGGGCGAGGAAAACACTACAGATACACCGCCGATCAGAATCGGCACGAAAAGGCCGCAGGGGGTGGCATAAAGGGCGTCAATGAAACCACCCCTTCCCCAGGGGCGTTGCTTCCTAAACATTTCGCCGCCTAAAGCGACAGTTCGCAGTGCGATGAGCAACGGGAAGACGTTCTTCACAACCTTTGACATTGCTGACACCCTCGGCTTTTTCACGCGTTTTCTTAGGACATTGTGAGGCTGCATCCACGTCGAACGGGATCGCACCCGCATGGAGCGCAGCGCCACCGCAGTTTTTGCTAACGTGTATAGATGGGAACCACTTGCGAACGTTCAAAACTATTCGACGAAATTTGAACGTGATCTAAAGCTGCTAAGGGTGCTTATACTTTTTTCAGATCTCCTGTTCTTCGTCTCGTGTGATTATGGGGGATGCAACATTGACACATGTGTGAATAACACCCCTCAGTGGTACCCTGTGACCTTTATTGAGAATTTAAAATTTTCACTTGTACAGACAGAACCAGCGAAGACGTCTTAAGCGCTAGCAGATCGGTAGCCCCCTTGATACTCTCCGATTGCGAATGGCCTACTATCAGGTGCAAGAGCAGCGTTGTAGCGGCGAAAGAGCGGCAGTGTAGCCTGCCTTCAGGAGCGTGGTACTCTCGTTCCGGATTCTGTACGTACCAGCGCATTTTTAAAATTCACAAGAATGGTGATTGGGTGCCACTGAAGGTTTTGTCGAACTAGGATGTATAAGAGCTACCCTTTGGCGTTTCGTTCACGTACAGCCATGCTCAAAAGTATCCGAACGACCTGAATTGCATTTCGCCTGATTCGCATGCAACTCACATAACGTATCTGTCTAGCAGGTCCTCTAATCGCTCCTTGGTACAGTCGTTTGACTATTCAAAATGGTTCCAACAAGTCACCACTAGAAAACACTACTCCGTATCGCAATAACTCAAGATGTAAAGTAGTACTACGATACTACAAATATCAGGGAACACCTTATCGCAGGTAAGACTGTCCTTAAGGCTTGTAAGCTCACATTTATTACAATAAATGGCATACCTGAAATGTTACCACTCTCATAATTGCGTCAGATACGTAATGCACGTAGTAAGTTCGTCGTATTCATGATTTCCTCTTTAAGGTAACATACCGTACTTATTATTTAACACAGAATGACATTAAAAACTTAAGTTATTACGAGCAGCTAGTCGAGTATATGTATGAACTTCAAATGACACGACAAACCTTCTCGTTCTGCATATGGATTCAAACCCAGGTCATACAGACTAAGCAAAGATTTCGTGACTGACGGAAACTAACAGTCATTCCTGATTAGACATATACAGAGTGATATACCTTGATTTTAGACAGTATCAATTAGCAAATACCAACTTTAAATTACATAACGGAAACATTTTTAACGGATGCCAATTCCTACCCAGCACCTATTGTCCCTGTTAACGAACTACGAGAGATGTTAAATATTGCTTCTTAACAAGTAACTTACTTGAAATGCTCATGGTAGAGCTTGATAATACGTAATGAAATCTTTAGTGCCGGGCCAGGATTCGAACCCATTCACGCGCAATATGTGGAGATGTTGAAGAATCTGCAGTTTTGAACAAACAACAAATTGTAGCCCAGCTGTATTGTCACGAAGGGAACAAATTCCGCGTTAAGGGCGGTCTGAGTTGAATTCCCATTTCAGAACCAATTTTATCGACATACAGAATCTCAGATAAAAGATGGAATAAGTGTCCTGTGATCCTACATAGCGTTTGTTTCGTCACTAGAAATAAATGACTAGTATAAGAAAGGTTACTGGGGACACAGTTTCTACATGTCACCACTCCCGACTTTATTGTGGCTCAACCTAACGTCTACTTGGTAGAGAAGGAATATCATTTTTAATGTGAATTTCAGACCACAATGCCATTATATCTCCTTCACTTGGTGTAGGCAGAAGACAATGGAATCTGTCTCTCCCTATCTAAAATCAATGACCGCAGTTGGAATCGAACCCAGACCATAGATATATGAACCTATCATCAGCCCAACAGACCACAAAATCCTCTTCTCAGTAGCTCATGTATCTATCATAACACCGTTGTGCCACACTGACTGAGAATTCTGACACACAGACTCCCTGTATCAATTTGCAGTATGTTCAGTAAATTCATTTACTTGGTTGACTGAATCACCATTAACTAGCTGCCTCGGCTACCCAGTGCATACATTCAAAATAAAATCACGTAACTGGCACCTACACAGAACTTCCAACAGTGTAGGATGCAGAAATTTAAATAGGAAGTGTTCCTTTCCACTTGAGCTCCTTTATTGCGCTATCTGTTCGCTGAAAACGTCGTGCAGTGCAAAAGAAAAGGCATAACTGTTTGTCTCTCATAAGTATTGACCTGGCCATATGCACTATCCCACAGCGCTGTGGAATGCAGAAGTTCTGGAGGAATTGTTCTTGACTTCTGGAGCTGTTACAGCTATGTGTCAGCTAGTGGCGTAATGGTAAGTATCGCGCAGGGTAAATAAGATGTCGCGAGTTCGAGTACAGTCACTGCTATATTTTTTAAAATGCAGTTCTACTGTCTGCTAAAGTTATCAAGCTAATGGAACTTGTAACATAATTCCCTTCACTTCTCAACCGAAAATAGTCGTATGTGGAAAAAGGGCTAACTTCTGCGACATTTTGTTCATTTGAGGTTTAACAGGTAGCCAGACAGTAGATGCATCTCGAAACTTTTGTACTATGTATGGGTAGAGCGCATCGTGCCAAAATACGTCGAAAAAGTATTTTCTACATTAGCTGTCGTCTGGTAGTGGCATTTTATTCTTCTTCAAACCTTGTTTGACAGCTTTAACTCAGAACAAGTTTTCTACATGCATGTAATCAATAAACTGAATGTACATTTTCAGACTGTTATAGATAACATCAGAGAATTCGCATATATCGTTGATGATTAATTTCTCTCTCATGTTTACTATTGTTTTAACAACACTAAAGAAAACCTTACGAAAATTGTGAGCTGTATTATAAGAAATGTAATAAAACTACCCACAATAACCTTAAGACGAAAGTCTGTTTTAATAAAACTGAGTATCTGTACACAAGCATGCCTCTATCGACACGAATTGGTAAAATACTACTCACTTAGATTTTGATTGGATCTGTGGTTAGTTGGTATGCTGTGTTATACTCAAGAGGGATGCAAATGTGACATTTCATAAATAAAGATATGCATTCCTAGAAACCCAAAATTTGCTTGTCAGCAGCGGAAAGAGGCGTTAGCTGTTGTGCAGCATTGTACGTTTTTCATCATTGCACTATGAGCCGGAAGTGTGTTCTTGAGATTTCAAAATGGTTCAAATGGCTCTGAGCATTATGGGACTTAACTTCTAAGGTCATCAGTCCCCTAGAACTTAGAACTACTTAAACCTAACTAACCTAAGGACATCACACACATCCATGCCCGAGGCAGGATTCGAACCTGCGACCGTAGCGGTCGCGCGGTTCCAGACTGTAGCGCCTAGAACCCCTCGGCCACTCCGGCCGGCTCTTGAGATTTCCTTAGCGATGTTTGATCTGACTGTTTGTAGCTCTTTCACAGAAGGGATAAAAACGCTACACTCAGTAAGACTGGAACTGCGAAACATAAGAGACGCCTTTTCACAGATCACCAGGCTACCACACAGCCGGCGAAGAAGTATGTGTCTTAGCTTCCTCTTACGAGACCAGTAGTGCCTAGAGCTCGTAAACCGCTATTTAAAAGACGAGATTAGTTGCGATTTCCACGTGCAAAGACTTTCCTGGGCTGAAAACCGTAAAGTTATAATCATTTGTTACACCTCAAGCGATAATAACTCAGATTATTCAATGGAAATGACAGGTAAAATCAAGTGAACATTGAGGCTTAATTCCGTGCACACTAGGAAGTAACTCGTCGATCACAGAGTTGCCAAACATACGTTGCCTTGTTGCCAAATCTGTTGCAATACCAGCAGGAACAAGACGAACCGGTGTGATCTTACAGCGGGCTGGGAAATGACCATAGCTGGTGTCTCGAAGTCGCGGCTGCAACGGCTTGGAATACGTAATGCGACTGATTCGCATTTCTGTAACTAGGTTTAGGGACTGCGGTAGTTACTAATAATACTCGGAACTGACTGCAAACTAAGCATCACAAATCAGTAACTCTCATAGTTGTTTTTACATTTCTTTCGTAAGTGTACTCAAAACTAAGAAATTCATTCACAGACGTTTTCGTGCCTCGCCAATAGTCGAGCACAACAAACAAATAAAAATAAAGAGAATGTGTGTGTGTGTGTGTGTGTGTGTGTGTGTGTGTGTGTGTGTGTGTGTGTGTGTGTGCGCGCACTGTACGACGTTTTCAGCAAACAGATAGTGCAATAGAGTAGCTCAAGTGGAAAGGAACACTTCCTATTTAAATTTCTGCATCCTACACTGTTGGCAGTTCTGTTTAGGTGGCAGTTAAGTGATTTTATTTCGGTGATTACAAAATAAAGTTGAATGTATGCACTGGGTAGCCGAGGCAGCTAGTTCGTGGTGATTCAGTCAACCAAGTAAATGAATTTACTGAACATACTGCAAATTGATACAGGGAGTCTGTGTGTCAGAATTCTCAGCCAGTGTGGCACAACGGTGTTATGATAGATACATGAGCTACTGAGAAGAGGATTTTGTGGTCTGTTGGGCTGATGATAGGATCATATATCTATGGTCTGGGTTCGATTCCAACTGCGGTCATTGATTTTAGATAGGGAGAGACAGATTCCATTGTCTTCTGCCTACACCAAGTGAAGGAGATATAATGGCATTGTGGTCTGAAATTCACATTAAAAATGATATTCCTTCTCTACCAAGTAGACGTTAGGTTGAGCCACAATAAAGTCGGGAGTGGCGACATGTAGAAACTCTATCACCAGTAACGTTTCTTATACTAGTTATTTATTTCTAGTGACGAAACAAACGCTATGTAGGATCACAGGACACTTATTCCATCTTTTATCTGAGATTCTGTATGTCGATAAAATTTGTTCTGCACTGGAAATGCACCTCAGACCGCCCTTAACGCGGAATTTGTTCCCTTCGTGCCAATACAGCTCGGCTACAATTTGTTGTTTGTTCAAAACTGCAGATTCCTCAACATCTCCACATATTGCGCGTGAATGGGTACGAATCCTGGCCGGCACTAAAGATTTCATTATGTATTATCAAGATCTAGCATGAGAACACCAATCTGCTCGTGGATAATAATTTCGATTTTTAATGTATTTTCATTCGTTGTCAACACTAACGATATTTGACGTTTTTGACTCCCAGTGAGACACAGAACTATTTGCGAGATCACTGTAAGTTCAATATGTTATTCCGAGCTGCTGGTGGAGAAAAATTCGGCAGCTGACGTCTCTTTGTGTGTAGTCAACAACGATATGTGTGGAGCTCTATTCCCAGTCAGCACTGAACTCTTCGTCATATTATTTCTAGTTCAAACATGCTCACATGTCACTGCTGGTGCAACAAACCCATATTTAACGTTCGTTTTCTCTAGGATAAAATAGCGATAGGTGCTGGGTTGGAGTCCTGAGAAAGAAAAAATTAATGTTTCGCCTCGTCATTTCAGTTAAAACATCTAGCTCCTGCCGAGAAAATGCGATATGTCACAGTTGATTGTGCTTCGATATCTATCCGATTAGGTTGTGGGTTCGAATCCCTGTCTAACACAAAGCTTTACCTCACGGCATTTGAAATAAGTTTCTTGTTAAGAAGCAGTATTTAACATCACTCGTAGTTTCTTAACAGGTACAATAGGTGCTGAGTAGGAATTCGCGTCCGTTAAAAATGTTTGCGTTATGTAATTTAAAGTTGGTATTTGCTAACTGATACTGTCTAAAATCGAGGTATATCACTCTCTGTATGCCTAATCAGGAATGCCTGTTAGTTTCCGTCAGTCATGAAATCTTTGCTAAGTCTGCATCTATATGCAGAACGAGACGGTTCGTCGTGTCATTTGAAGTTCATACATATTGTCAACTAGCTGCTCGTAATAATTTAAATTTTTAATGTCATTTTGTGTTAAATAATAAGTACGGTATGTTACTTTGAAGAGGAAATCATGAATACGACGAACTTACTACGTGCATTACCTATCTGAAGTAATAATGAGAGTGGTAACATTTCAGGAATGTCATTTATTGTAATAAATGTGAGCTTACAAGCCTTAAGGACAGTCTTACCTGTGATAAGGTGTTCCTTGATATTTGTAGTATCGTAGTATTACTTTACATCTTGAGTTATTGCGATACAGAGCAGTGTTTTCTAGTGGTGACTTGTTGGAATCATTTTGAATAGTCAAACGACTGTACCAAGGAGCGATTAGAGGACCTGCTAGACAGCTGCGTTATGTGAGTTGCATGCGAATCAGACGAAATGCAATTCAGGTCGTTCGGATACTTTTGAGCATGACTGTACATGTCAATGTCGCATCCCACCATGATCACGCCACCGGAAGAAACATAATAAAAGCTCCTACAAAGCATAAGCAACCTTAGCTGCTTTGGATCACGTTCAGATTTCGTCGAATGATTTTGAACGGTCGCTAGCGGTTCCAACCTGTGTACTATAACATAAATTGTGGTCGCATTGAGCTCCAAATGGGTGTTATCACATTCGTGATGGATGCAGCCCGACAACGTCCTTAGAGAAGATTTGAAAAGACGGGGGTGTCGGCAGTGTCAAACGTTGTGAAGAACTTCTTCCTGCTGCTCATCGAACTGCGAACCATCGTTCACATCTGTGAAATGTGCGGGAATCGACGACCCATGGAAAGGGATGGTTTCATTGACACCCTTAATGCCACCCCCTGCGACCTTTCCGTGCCCGTTCTGAGCGTAGATGCGTCTGCAATGTTCCCATTTTCCACTCATAAAAAAGCTGAGTGATTTCAACGCTGAACCTCGCAGTTCCGTCCTCCATGTAGGTAAAAGTAGGTGTCACAACCTTCCGATCGAGAGGCACGCCCACGGCGGCTCTGGGTAAAACTGGGGTGAAATTTGGTGCCCACTTTACACGTCACTTGCGAGCTGTGACCTTTTTTCGCAGTGTCGACGCCTTGCTGTTTGAAACGTAATCGAATCTACATCTACATTTACATATATACTCCGCTAGCCACCAAGCGGTGTGTGGCGGAGGGCACGATTCGCGCCAAAGTCATATCCCCCCCCCCCCCCCCTCTTTGTGTTCCACTCGCGGATCGCGCGAGGGAAAAACGACTGTCTGAACGCCTCAGTACTACGAGCTCTAACTTCCCTTATCTTTGAATGGTGATCATTGCGCGATATGAAAGTTGGTGGTAATAATATATTCTCTACATCTCCAGCGAAGATCGGATTTTGGGTTTTAGTGAGCAGCCCCTTCCGTTTAGCGCGTCGTGTATCTGCAAGTGTGTCCCACTTCAAACTTTCTATGAGCTTTGTAACGCTCTCGCGATGGCTAAAAGTACCAGTCACGAATCTTGCCGCTCTTCTTTGGACCTTCTCAATCTGTTGAATCAGACCCCACTGGTAAGGGTCACATACAGACGAAGATTGGACTAACTACAGTATTGCAAGCAATTTCCTTTGTTGAAGGACTGCATCGCTTCAGGATTCTACCAATAAACCGCAATCTACAGTTCGCCTGGCCCGTTACTTTTGTAATCTGATCATTCCATTAGAGATCGTTTCGAATAGTCACACCCAGATACTTGAAGGATGTTACCGCTTCCAAAGACTGGCCATTAATTTTGTACTCCTACATTAATGGGGATTTTCGCCTTGTTATACGCAGTAGGTTACACTTACTAATATTGAGAGATAATTGCCAGTCATTACACCACGCATTTATTTTCTGCAAATCCTCATTGATTTGTTCACAACTTTCGTGTGATACTACTTTCCTGTAGACTACAGCATCATCGGCAAACAGTCTAATGCCGCTGTCAATACCATCAACCAGATCGTTTACGTAAATCGTAAAAAGCAGCGGACCTGTTGTTACGCTGCCCTGGGGCACAATGAAGTTACGCTTGTTTCTGTAGTCACCCCATTCAGGACGACATACTGCTCTCTGTCTGTTAGAAAATTTTCTATCCAACCGCATATGTCATCGGATAGACCGTAAGCGCCCACTTTTTGGAGCAAACTACAATGCGGAACTGAGTCGAATGCCTTTCGAAAGTCTAGAAATATGGCATCAACCTGGGAGCCGGTATCTAGAGCCTGTTGTATATCATGCACAAAGAGGGCCAGCTGTGTCTCGCATGACCGCTGTTTCCTAAAACCGTGCTGGTTTCTGCAGATGAGCTTCTCAGAACCTACAAAGATCATTATGTCTGAACACAAAGTACGTTCCATGATTCTACAACAAATCGATTTCAGTGAATTGGCCGGTAATTATGTGCATCCGATTTTCTACCTTTTTTATAAATTGCTATGACCTGGGCTTTCTTCCAGTCCCGTGGAACTTTCCGCTGTTCGAATGATCTATGATAGAATGGTGCTATATTTGTAGCATAGTCACCATATAATCTTACGGGGATACCGTCTGGGCCAGATGCCTTCCTGGCGTCTAAGGAACTTAACTGTTTCACAATGCCAGATACTCTAGACACTACGTCAGCCATCCTTGCCTTTGTTCGATAAATGAAAGGGGGAATCGTGCTGCAGTCCTTAACAGGAAGCGAGTTTTTGAAAGCTAGGTTTAGAATTTCGGCCATCATTTTATCATCATCCTTTACGTCACTCGTACTGTCAGCAAGAGAAGTAATTGAATTATTTGTAGCGTTCATTTATTTTACGTACGACCAAAATTTTTTGGGGTTATTTTTAGAATCTACAGATAAAATATTGCTTTCAAATTCGTTAAAAGAATCTCTCATTGACCTTTTGACAGCTGCTTTCATTCCGCATAATTTCTGTTTGTCAGCGGTGCAGTGACTACGTTTAAAACGGCTGTGCAAAATTCTCTGCTTTTTCAGCAACTTCCTAATACGTTTGTGGTACCAAGGTGGATCCTTTTCCTCCCCTATATTTTTGCTAGGCACATACCTCTCTAGCACGTGGTGGACAATAACTTTAAATTTCTACCAAAGATGCTCAATATCTTTGTGTCCGGCGGTGAATGCTTGGAGCTGCCTATGAAGATATTCATTAATGACGTCGCAGGGCACCACACCTTTGCTCCATGACGGGGGAACATTGTACGCACCTTTGAGCCAAATTTCAAACTTAAGAGTCACAATGTGTGAGAACTGAGGTATTTCGAAAAAGTTATCCTTTAATTTTGTTCGACTGTGTGGTAACTGACTTTGACGCTGAAGCCAATCGTCCTCCTTTCAGAGTCTTAAATTTTAAGAGAATGGAATGCTATCCTATATTTGTTCCAGTGAAATAAGAAACACATCTGTCGATCAGGTAAAATTAATGCGTCGCGAGAGCCAGCAAAAATCCACAAGTCAATGTAACGATCATGTCTGAACATAACAGCAAGCACCGCACTCACTGTACCTACCATCACCGCCTTTTCTTGAGAGTCATGAAATATCAAATCAGTGTTGCCAGAGACACTTTCTTGATATTATGAAATTCAGTTTTGTATCGTCATTTCCTGACTTGAAACCATGGTAAATACGTTTTTGTGGATGTAGCTTTGCGCGTGATAATTTGCATGAAGTGGGTCCTTTTCCTCATTTACGACTCACTTGACATATAAGAGGTACTATACGCCGTGTGCACTTACAAGCTCAGGTATAGCGATGCAGTGCTGGCATTTATTCACAGAAAAACTTTTTTGGGTTTTAAGAGTTGAACGTTAGTCGTAGGACAAGAGCTTCGTGATGGCTTTTCATGTTGGCTCTTTAAAAATGCTATGCCTTTAATTAAGTATTGAGTGGATCTGGCAAGTTAACGTGCAGCGGATCATGGAGTATCAAGACTGTGGTGCTCTATTTATGTTACGAGAAGTGACGCACTCATGTACAACGGCAGCCCAAGACAAATCAACGTCACTCGCTGACGCTCACCTAATAAGTGGCAGCATCCGTCGCGCTGTCATCCAATTAAGCTTAATTGCTCGATACAATGAGTGCTGCGTAAGAGTATCCTCCGAGCTGCGTCTTTCATGCTGGCGAAACTGATATGAAACTCGTGTATGTTTGTTGTAGGAACGGGAATGAAGTGACCTACAAATATGTAACATGTCGACGTAATGAAACATTATATTCTCAAAACAGTCTCTTTCTGTCATTTTTGTCCCTCAGAAGTGTGTTTAGGTGACTTCGTCATAGCAAAGATCCCAATGGAAAACCAAGGTGTCGGCAGCAGTGACTGGCAATGTGAAAATATGAGAAGCTTGACTACATGCTGTGTGTGTGTGTGTGTGTGTGTGTGTGTGTGTGTGTGTGTGTACCGGCGCGCATTTAACTATTAACCTAAACCATTAAGGCTTCATTCCTAATGGGACAGGAGAATCTGTCCTATCATTTTTTTTTCTTTCCTTCATGGAACTATAACTAGTCTGGAGCTGGAGATGGTTGATCAGGAGACTAGAAGTCACTATCTGTCGATGTAAGATCCAATGACGCTTCCCTACGAGGGAAATACATGGAATGTTTTTAAAGTGTTTCCCTCAGAGACGCATCTGCAGTAAAAATCATTCTCAAAACTGAAGTGGGATTCAGCTGTGAAAACAAAATACCTGCAGTCAGTCATATGCCAATAAAGAGTTGCTGACATGTCTCTAAATTGCCATGGCACATTGTTCGGTATTGTTGAGCAAATATCTAGGTATGCGATGTGAGTTCCGATACACCAGTAGTACGTTCTCTGTTGGAATTCGGTGTTGAATCAGGGGCGTTGCTGGCAACGGACCCCGTGGAAAAAATAAATCCTCAAATTCCAACAGCAAGTCTTCCATCTGCTTTCTCTCTACTCCCTTTAGATGCTCCCACGTAACGCAGTGTTAACGGTGGCTTGCGGCTGCTTGTGGCTCACACACCACTCATCCTCATCCAGAATGTCCAGACTCGTTACGAGGATCCCATTCCTTAAATTCACTTCCTTGGCGCCAAAATTATCTGTATTTACATGCATCACTCTCCCGTCATTTTTCTATTTTACGCGTTCGACGCTTCTCTTAATAAAACAAGTTTCTGCGTCCAGTGTATCGTTCCCTTCCAGAGGCTGTGCAACACGTAACATATCCACAGATAGATGTGGCTGCACATTCACCCAAAGCGACTTCCTTGTGCTACCTGGCACACATTCATGCGAATGAAGTTTCGGTGCAATTCTACGCTATACGCCCCACACGACAGTTCTACACTGGCAACAGCTTCACCTCGCTGGACTGACATTCTACAAGTTCTGCGGCATATTTCCGAAAGTCAGTTTTAGCACAATATTGATACAAAAAGTCTAACCCCAGGACCATGCCGTGGTGCTCGCTTACATGCGATACCACCTCTACACACTACTTAAACCAAACACCACCTGTGTAGACCCCAGCGGTCTCACATCATTATCCCTCACACCCATAGCGCGGCGGATACCATTGCCTCCGACCCACTAAGTCTCAACTGGCAAACGACACATGCACTCCTGAGTACAACAAAAACTTGTACCCTTTGCCTCTTACGACTCCCATCACAGCAGACCCCTTACATACGTATTCGTTGCATCTAATTTTAACGGGAACACCTTTAGATGGACTTCAGGTTCCACCTTACATATAATGGCTGCTTGCCGCTTCCTCGTTAAGCCCGACGTCCTTTAGCAAAATTCTGCATCTGATACCTTCTGTATCCTGTATATCCATGTGGCTGACGACACTGCCTCAATGCCCTTTCCGTCCACACATTTAACACTTAATGTTTGCAGCAAATGCCCCACGTCTATCTCGTACCCTTGTTGATATATCATTGCATCGCAGAATACAGATCCTTCAGTGTACCTGTACGCACCCTTCTTGACGTTGTTGATGGCAGCCCCCATCAGAAAAACATCGAGCTTCCCTTCTCAACTTCTCTGCCTCCCCTCATACGTGTGTTCATTTCGTTTTCTTGTACGTGTCCACAAAATTTTCCACAGTTACCCCATGCCTCCTCAGAATGGTGCTCAACTGCTCCCGAAAATACCTCGCACTTATCTCTTTCTTGTACATTTCCAAACACCCCTTCTTCAGCTGCTCAAAGTTTGCTGTACACCTTACGTACGTTTTCACTTCTCCCACTAGTCGCAACAACTGACTTTTGGTCCAACGACACATCTCCACTGACATTTTAAGGTCCTCTAAGAATGAAATTGTTCGAGAAAAGGGACCGCAGCAACTGAGGCGACCTCATGCCGTGGTACCTGAAGCAATGTTAACTGTTTGTCCCTAGCTGTCAGCTGCCCATATAGCTGTGTATTATAGCCAGTCAACTGCAATGCCTTTACTAACAATAACCGCACTGCTTTCGGCTCCAGCACAACTTGTGTCTCTGACTCTACCATTGCGACAGCCCTACTCTTAATTACACACAATAATACAATAACAAATCTCAATTCCAAAAAATTATCACAAACTAATCTCTACATCGTATCATGAGCTACCCAGCCTCTCTACACTGTCTTGCAATATGACCATATCTACTACATGTATAACAGGTTGTAGGAGCTGCCTCTGTGCATAGCGCAGTATACCAGAGCAAGTTACATTGTGTACACCTTACAGACACCAAATACTGCTCTCTGCAATTGTCCTCTGGTCCAAACAAGGCAACCTCTAAATTACGATGAGAGTCACACCGCACTTCCATGTCTGTTCCATCCTCCAAAACATAACCAACTGGTTCATCGCTCACCGCATCATGTTGACGCCGTGGGTCGTGGTTCAGACACAGTACTGAGTGAAGACGCCACCACAAATACTAACACGAAATTAGTGCGCCCCAGTGCAGGGAGCAGCGGGTTATGAGCCAGGTTGGTGCGAGCAGGTGGTGGAGGTGAGGTGAGATCCCAGAAACTCCACAGAAATGCAGCTGCGAGTGTAACAATTTCTGTGTGAAGCATCTGCGCAGCTTAGCGCACCGGGTCAATGGCCGACTGGCCACTAAATTCTACTGGGCTGGCTATTTGCACGCCCCAGGACGCTTACAGGTATTCTCCACTCAGTGCCGGAAACCTCTTAAAGTAAGCCAAACAGCGCTGTTCCCTCGCCAGCGGCGATGGTGGTGCATCTGCTACGGAAATGGATGGTGCCTCTGCAGTCTCACGGCGGGGATACCCATATCGATGCGGCCCCCGTCCTGCGAATGTGGACGACAGCTGGTGTACACGGGGAGTGACCTACTGTCTCCTCGGCGGGAGTTGGCCGTATTGCTGGACTTGACCTGGGATGGCCAGCTGCACTGTGGCACTAACTCCAGGAAGGACATCATGAGTAGAGCTGTTACTCTGTCATGATTCCGAACTAATGACCTCTACTATAATTGAAGAAGTGTCATGATGATCTCTCCATTGGCAAAAGATTCCGGAATAGTCCCCCATTCAGATCTCCGGGAGGGGACTGCCAAGGGGGAGGTTATCATGAGAAAAAGATTGAATAATCAACGAAAGGATAACGTTCTACGAGTCGGGGCGTGGAATGTCAGAAGCTTGAACGTGGTAGGGAAACTAGAAAATCTGAAAAGGGAAATGCAAAGGCTCAATCTACACTCCTGGAAATGGAAAAAAAACACATTGACACCGGTGTTCAGACCCACCATACTTGCTCCGGACACTGCGAGAGGGCTGTACAAGCAATGATCACACGCACGGCACAGCGGACACACCAGGAACCGCGGTGTTGGCCGTCGAATGGCGCTAGCTGCGCAGCATTTGTGCACCGCCGCCGTCAGTGTCAGCCAGTTTGCCGTGGCATACGGAGCTCCATCGCAGTCTTTAACACTGGTAGCATGCCGCGACAGCGTGGACGTGAACCGTATGTGCAGTTGACGGACTTTGAGCGAGGGCGTATAGTGGGCATGCGGGAGGCCGGGTGGACGTACCGCCGAATTGCTCAACACGTGGGGCGTGAGGTCTCCACAGTACATCTATGTTGTCGCCAGTGGTCGGCGGAAGGTGCACGTGCCCGTCGACCTGGGACCGGACCGCAGCGACGCACGGATGCACGCCAAGACCGTAGGATCCTACGCAGTGCCGTAGGGGACCGCACCGCCACTTCCCAGCAAATTAGGGACACTGTTGCTCCTGGGGTATCGGCGAGGACCATTCGCAACCGTCTCCATGAAACTGGGCTACGGTCCCGCACACCGTTAGGCCGTCTTCCGCTCACGCCCCAACATCGTGCAGCCCGCCTCCAGTGGTGTCGCGACAGGCGTGAATGGAGGGACGAATGGAGACGTGTCGTCTTCAGCGATGAGAGTCGCTTCTGCCTTGGTGCCAATGATGGTCGTATGCGTGTTTGGCGCCGTGCAGGTGAGCGCCACAATCAGGACTGCGTACGACAGAGGCACACAGGGCCAACACCCGGCATCATGGTGTGGGGAGCGATCTCCTACACTGGCCGTACACCACTAATGATCGTCGAGGGGACACTGAATAGTGCACGGTACATCCAAACCGTCATCGAACCCATCGTTCTACCATTCCTAGACCGGCAAGGGAACTTGCTGTTCCAACAGGACAATGCACGTCCGCATGTATCCCGTGCCACCCAACGTGCTCTAGAAGGTGTATGTCAACTACCCTGGCCAGCAAGATCTCCGGATCTGTCCCCCATTGAGCATGTTTGGGACTGGATGAAGCGTCGTCTCACGCGGTCTGCACGTCCAGCACGAACGCTGGTCCAACTGAGGCGCCAGGTGGAAATGGCATGGCAAGCCGTTCCACAGGACTACATCCAGCATCTCTACGATCGTCTCCATGGGAGAATAGCAGCCTGCATTGCTGCGAAAGGTGGATATACACTGTACTAGTGCCGACATTGTGCATGCTCTGTTGCCTGTGTCTATGTGCCTGTGGTTCTGTCAGTGTGATCATGTGATGTATCTGACCCCAGGAATGTGTCAATAAAGTTTCCCCTTCCTGGGACAATGAATTCACGGTGTTCTTATTTCAATTTCCAGGAGTGTAGATATAGTAGGGGTCAGTGAAGTGAAGTGGAAGGGAGACAAGGATTTCTGGTCAGATGAGTATCGGGTAATATCAACAGCAGCAGAAAATGGTATAATAGGTGTAGGATTCGTTATGAATAGGAAGGTAGGACAGAGGGTGTGTTACTGTGAACAGTTCAGTGACCGGGTTGTCCTAATCAGAATCGACAGCAGACCAAGACCGACAACGATAGTTCAGGTATACATGCCGACGTCGCAAGCTGAAGATGAACAGATAGAGAAAGTGTATGAGGATATTGAAAGGGTAATGCAGTATGTAAAGGGGGACGAAAATCTAATAGCCATGGGCGACTGGAATGCAGTTGTAGGGGAAGGAGTAGAAGAAAAGGTTACAGGAGAATATGGGCTTGGGACAAGGAATGAAAGAGGAGAAAGATTAATTGAGTTCTGTAACAAGTTTCAGCTAGTAATAGCGAATACCCTGTTCAAGAATCACAAGAGGAGGAGGTATACTTGGAAAAGGCCGGGAGATACGGGAAGATTTCAATTAGATTACATCGTGGTCAGACAGAGATTCCGAAATCAGATACTGGACTGTAAGGCGTACCCAGGAGCAGATATAGACTCAGATCACAATATAGTAGTGATGAAGAGTAGGCTGAAGTTCAAGACATTAGTCAGGAAGAATCAATACGCAAAGAAGTGAGATACGGAAGTACTAAGGAATGACGAGATACGTTTGAAGTTCTCTAACGCTATAGATACAGCAATAAGGAATAGCGCAGTAGGCAGTACAGTTGAAGAGGAATGGACATCTCTAAAAAGGGCCATCACAGAAGTTGGGAAGGAAAACATAGGTACAAAGAAGGTAGCTGCGAAGAAACCATTAGTAACAGAAGAAATACTTCAGTTGATTGATGAAAGGAGGAAGTACAAACATGTTCCGGGAAAATCAGCAATACAGAAATACAAGTCGCTGAGGAATGAAATAAATGGGAAGTGCAGAGAAGCTAAGACGAAATGGCTGCAGGAAAAATGTGAAGACATCGAAAAAGATATGATTGTCGGAAGGACAGACTCAGTATACAGGAAAGTCAAAACAACCTTTGGTGACACTAAAAGCAACGGTGGTAACATTAAGAGTGCAACGGGAATTCCACTGTTAAATGCAGAGGAGAGAGCAGATAGGTGGAAAGAATACATTGAAAGCCTCTATGAGGGTGAAGATTTGTCTGATGGGATAGAAGAAGAAACAGGAGTCGATTTAGAAGAGATAGGGGATCCAGTATTAGAATCGGAATTTAAAAGAGCTTTGGAGGACTTACGGTCAAATAAGGCAGAAGGGATAGATAACATTCCATCAGAATTTCTAAAATCATTGGGGGAAGTGGCAACAAAACGACTATTCACGTTGGTGTGTAGAATATATGAGTCTGGCGACATACCATCTGACTTTCGGCAAAGCATCATCCACACAATTCCGAAGACGGCAAGAGCTGACAAGTGCGAGAATTATCGCACAATCAGCTTAACAGCTCATGCATCGAAGCTGCTTACAAGAATAATATACAGAAGAATGGAAAAGAAAATTGAGAATGCGCTACGTGACGATCAGTTTGGCTTTAGGAAAAGTAAAGGGACGAGAGAGGCAATTCTGACGTTACGGCTAATAATGGAAGCAAGGCTAAACAAAAATCAAGACACTTTCATAGGATTTGTCGACCTGGAAAAAGCGTTCGACAATATAAAATGGTGCAAGCTGTTCGAGATTCTGAAAAAAGGAGGGGTAAGCTGTAGGGAGAGACGGGTCATAGGGAGAGACGGGTCATATACAATATGTACAACAACCAAGAGGGAATAATAAGAGTGGACGCTCGAGAACGAAGTGCTCGTATTAAGAAGGGTGTAAGACAAGGCTGTAGCCTTTCGTCCCCACTCTTCAATCTGTACATCGAGGAAGCAATGATGGAAATAAAAGAAAGGTTCAGGAGTGGAATTAAAATAAAAGGTGAAAGGATATCAATGATACGATTCGCTGATGACATTGCTATTCTGAGTGAAAGTGAAGAAGAATTAAATGATCTGCTGAACGGAATGAACAGTCTAATGAGTACACAGTATGGTTTGAGAGTAAATCGGAGAAAGACGAAGGTAATGAGAAGTAGTAGAAATAAGAACAGCGAGAAACTTAACATCAGGATTGATGGTCACGAAGTCAATGAAGTTAAGGAATTCTGCTACCTAGGCAGTAAAATAACCAATGGCGGACGGAGCAAGGAGGACATCAAAAGCAGCCGAAAGGAAGTGGCCTTCGAATGGGAACCGCAAACATTTGATGACAAGGCGACAGAACAAAAAAGGCATTTCTGGCCAAGAGAAGTCTACTAATATCAAATACCGGCCTTAATTTGAGGAAGAAATTTCTGAGGATGTACGTCTGGAGTACAGCATTGTATGGTAGTGAAACATGGACTGTGGGAAAACCGGAACAAAAGAGAATCGAAGCATTTGAGATGTGGTGCTATAGACGAATGTTGAAAATTAGGTGGACTGATAAGGTAAGGAATGAGGAGGTTCTATTCAGAATCGGAGAGGAAAGGAATATGTGGAAAACACTGATAAGGAGAAGGAACAGAATGATAGGACATCTGCTAAGACATGAGGAATGACTTCCATGGTACTAGAGGGAGCTGTAGAGGGCAAAAACTGTAGAGGAAGACAGAGATTGGAATACGTCAAGCAAATAATTGAGGACGTAGGTTGCAAGTGCAACTCTGAGATTAAGAAGTTAGCACAGGAAAGGAATTCGTGGCGGTCCGCATCAAACCAGTCAGTAGACTGATGACCAAAAAAAAGACCTCTACTGGCAGGTCCATGTGTCGTCCTCATCCAGCACAGCCTTGTCGTCTTATCAGGGTTGCGATACTGAAAATAATTTCGTTAGAAACTGTTCGGTATTTACAAGGGAAACTCCCTACCGCACCTTCCTCCCCCCTCAGATTCAGTGGTAGGATGGCGCAGTGGATAGGCTGCCAAAAACTGAACACAGATCAAACATGAAAACAGGAAGAAGGTGTACCGAACTGTGGAAAAAGAAGCAACATAGAAACAGAGAAAGGTCCAAGAACAAGAAGTGCATTAAAGAGCAGCCTGAAACAGCAATGTCGTCATGTGTAAGAGGTTCTGGTGTCGGACTGCCAAGGGGGTGTACCGTGTTCAAAACTTCCTCGTGCATTTTTTTTTCACAACGTTATGAACTGTCCGTCCGGTTATTGAAACGTTTTTTCTCTATCTGTACTCTTGGCAGTTGTCATACTACACATTGGTTATAGAATATGAGTCATGTGGTAAGAACACGTTACCGTCGCAAGTAAACAGTGAGAGCAGGCGAGATACCACGTAGACGTCCCACAGAAATGAAAACAACAAATATACGGGTGAACTACGTTACAACAAAAGAATTAAAGAGGCAAGACTTTCCAAAACGGAACGCAACTTCAAAAATGTCAAAAACATACATTTTGACAGACCACAGAGAAACTGCGTAATTGTGAAACCGTTGCGTTCATTTGTTGAAGCTTATGTGACAAAATATTATGTTTTCATCATTTTCTTGAGAGTGATCACATTCACATTCATACGAACACCTATACCGGGCAAGGAGGCATAATTCTCTCACTTACCAGCTGTACAAATTAGGTGCGTCGATAAGAGATTCCTATCAAATGACACACGTACTATCACTAATGCAGTTTATGACACACCAGACGTGTTTTCCGGTGGAGCATTGGGTTGACCTGTCGCCTTGTCATCAAATGTTTGCGGTTCCCATTCGAAGGCCACTTCCTTTCGGCTGCTAATAGAGTAGTTGTGCAAAATCAACTATCGTTATAGGTCTCACGACTCGCTGTTGCAAACGGACGTCACCATCCGAAAGAACAGATGCCATCTTCATATAGTTAAGGCTAACCGGCCATTGACCTCCTTCATCTGTGCTGGATGCACACGCATTGCCCGAACTCTTACGGAACTCGGTAGGATTGTCTGCCGCGAGTAATGAGCGGGCAGGGGCACTACGAATGTAGTGTGTGGACATTAAGCTGGAAATATGGGTCTCACGAGGAGCGTGCAAGGGATACGTCCCTGCAGTCGCACGATACTCTGTGCCCTCGGTGGCTCAGATGGACAGAGCGTCTGCCACGTAAGCAGGAGATCCCGGGTTCGAGTCCCAGTCGGGGCACACATCTTCAACTGTCCCTGTTGATGTATATCAACGCCTGTCGACAGCGTAGAGTCTTGATGTAATTATCATTTGATGTTCCTGGTTTGTGTTTCAGTCTAGCGAGCGATTTCAGAATCGCATCGAATGCGCACTAGAGAGCGCCACGAGCAGTTTCTAGCATTTTCTACTGTTTTTGTTGTTGTGAGACACGAGACTGAGAATTGTGCAGCGTCTGTAAATATTACGAGTTCCACTTACTTTGTAGGGTGTCAAAAAGTAACACACCTTACACTGAATTTCTGAAACAATTACGGTTAAATCGATACGTCACATGACATAGTTACGTGAAAATGTACTAATTTTATTGATAGGTAACTCGAATAAGCAAGTTGGCATTTCGTGAATATAAACCACTAACACTCACACTAGTAATTTAATGCAAGTAATTTTCCAAAACTGAGCTACGAGACGCAGTTCTGAGGGAATGAAAATTTTACGATGGCAACGCTCGTCCCATGTAGGCCAAAACCTTCACAGCGGAACATCCAGCGGACACAATGAGACGCTGGAGCAACTGCGCAGGCCGTCGGCAAAAGCCGCCCTTCTCCCTGTTTTTAACGACGACCCTTCGGAAATCCTCTCTACAGGAACACGGCTGGAGATGACAGATAAACGTCCGGAGAAATCTACCTTGCAGGTCGTAGGTTCAACACAAATTCCTAAAAACCTCACAGAGCGTCCTTGCGCAACTGTGGTAGGAAGATACACTATTGGCCATTAAAATTGCTACACCACGAAGATGACGTGCTACAGACGCGAAACTTAACCGACAGTAGGAAGATGCTGTGATATGCAATTGATTAGCTTTTCAGAGCATTCACACAAGGTTGACATCTACAACGTGCTGACATGAGGAAAGTTTCCAACCGATTTCTCATACACAAACAGCAGTTGACCGACGTTGCCTGGTGAAACGTTGTTGTGATGCCTCGTGTAAGGTCCAGAAATGCGTAGCATCACGTTTCCGACTTTGGTAAAGGTCGGTTGTAGCCTGTCGCGATTGCGGTTTATCGTATCTCAACAATGCTGCTCGCGTTGGTCGAGATCCAATGACTGTTAGCAGAATATGCAATCGGTGGGTTCAGGAGGGTAATGCGGAACGCCGTGCTGGATCCCAACGGCCTCGTATCACTAGCAGTCGAGATAACAGGCATCTTATCCGCATGCCTGTAATGGATCGTGCAGCCACGTCTCGATCCCTGAGTCAACAGATGGAGACGTTTGCAAGAGAACAACCATCTGCACGAACAGTTCGATGACGTTTGCAGCAGCATGGACTATCAGCTCGGAGACCATGGCTGCGGTTACCCTTGACGCTGCATCACAGACAGGAGCGCCTGCGATGGTGTACTCAACGACGAACCTGGGTGCACGAATGGCAAAACGTCATTTTTTCGGATGAATCCAGCTTCTGTTTACAGCATCATGATGGTCGCACCCGTGTTCGGCGACATCGCGGTGACGCACATTGGAAGCGTGTATTCGTCATCGCCATGCTTGCGTATCATCCGGCGTGATGGTATGGGGTGCCATTTGTTACACGTCTCGGTCACATCTTGTTCGCATTGACGGCACTTTGAACAGTGGATGTTACATTTCAGATGTGTTACGACCCGTGGCTCTACCCTTCATTAGATCCCTGCGAAACCCTTCATTTCAGCAGGATAATGCACGACCGAATGTTGCAGGTCCTGAACGGGCCTTTCTGGATACATAAAATATTCGACTGCTGCCCTGCCCAGCACATTCTCCTGATCTCTCACCAATTGAAAATGTCTGGTCAATGGTGGGCGAGCAACTGGCTCGTCACAATACGCCAGTCACTACTCTTGATGAACTGTGGCATCGCGTTGAAGCTGCATGGGCAGCTGTACCTGTACACGCCATCCAAGCTCTGTTTGACTCAATGTCCGGGCGTATCAAGGCCGTTATTACGGCCAGAGGCGGTTGTTCTTGGTACTGATTTCTCAAGATCTATGCACCCAAATTGCTTGAAAATGTAATCACATGTCAGTTCTAGTATAATATATTTGTCCAATGAATACCTGTTTATCATCTGCATTTTTTCTTGGTGTAGCAATTTTAATGGCCATTATTGTAGATCAGAACGAGTCTCAGGTATGTTAGAACTTAGGTGCTGCATAGCATATTAAAGCCATTTGGAGAATATTGTTAATTCTTCAGTTAGTGAGCTTTGTGGTGCGAAAATTTTCGTAAATTTTTATAATTAGTTATAAAATGTGTGGACAGTTAAGGCACATTTCGTTAGACGTGTACAATCTCGTACCTTGAAACGGAAGGTCTTTTTACGGTAGAGCCTGATATTTTCAACTAAACTGAGTTCCTTTAATAACTTAAAAATATTCCCAGTGTCAAAAATAGAAATTTTTGTTGTTACAATACCTTTTACTTCAAAAATTTTTAACTGGTCTTCTTAATTTGATTTCTCTTACTGATTAAGCTATATAGTAGAGTAATAATGTAACAAAAACACTACTAAGTATAGTATTGACAACTACAGTTCTTTAAAATTTGAATATAAATATTTGCTCGCAGGTACATGACCATGCTCTACGTTTAAACATTTTTCGCACTGATAAGAAGTTACTTTTCCAGAGCAGTTTCTATAAGCTCAGAAAAGGAGTGCAGGATACATAAAGTGAATGCTATCACTTCAGAACCAAATGATCAAATATACTAAACTTCTGTTCCGTCCGCATTTACACTCTTAGAAAAGTATTGTCTAAATCCTTTAATATGTATGGCATCTTCCTTTCTACGTTCAAGAGATCGGTTTGTATTTCGTGCACCTCTTAGATTCTCCAAGCCGCTAATCGTGTTGGAAGAACTGCTTTTTTAAAACAATAATAGGTAACACGTGAAACGAAGACAACTGACAACCTATGTCAACTTGTGCACTATACTGCATTGACATTAACGGTCGCCCTCAAGGTGGATTCAGCAATGAACCAAACGCCATAATAGCTACATTGCTGTTGGCTGATGGTTTGCCCGTTTTCATATTATTAAATACTTTGTATTAATACTGCACTTCCTCAGTTTATAACGCTTGTTATTTCAATTTTTTAAAACATCACCGCATCAAAATCCCTACAGTAGATCCTGAGACTAGCCCAAACAAACAGTCAAAAACCGTGGTAGGTGACACTAATTTATATTTGTAAACAGATGGAAGATGGTAGAGAGATGAGTGGTTGCTGTATTAGTACAAAGCTTCCGATATTTTAACCGCAGATATAGGTTGTATGTCAATACTGCATTAGATACATTTTCAAATTATAGCCTGCCCCAGTGATACAATTAATCCGCAGGCAAGGTTACACGTATAACCGTTATACACGGAAAACCAAAAATACACATGTTTTACTGGAAACTGCTGAATTTAAGGATATGCTACATGACCCATTTGAACCTCACTGTGGCGTAACGCTTTACTCGCTGGAAACGGGCTTCTTATTTATAAAATTACTCTTAAAACACACTGTATTTCGTATCAGTGACTTTCAGTCCACTTTCGAGAAATTAGTGTCCAGTTTCTTCTGTTTCTCATTTTCATCCACTTTTATCCCTGACAACGGTTCTCATTTTCCAGTGTCAAACCATCAGTATAGTGCAACGAATTTTGTCCTGCTTACTGTAATAGTGGACTTACGCACTTCACTGTCTCGGTGGACGTGGTAAACGAGTTCCCTGATTGCCTCATCTTCAATGTCTTCCACAAATGAACACACTTTGGTCACTATATACAGGGTCGGGCCCAGGGTCCAAGGAAATACAGCATAGGAAAGGAAATACTCTACTAAGCTGAGCACAGCAGATGATGAAAGTGACCTTCATCAGTTGCAACTTTTGGCCCCTGATCGCCAAGCTCCAAAAGGCGGATCGAAGCTGGACTGCTGGAATTGCTGCAATCTCGTCTGAAATGTTATGCTGCAGTTCTTGAAGACTATGAGGGTTGTTGCGGTACACTTTAGACCTGAGGGCTCCCCACAAGAAGTAATGACACACTGACAGATCAGGCGACCTGGGTGGCCAGCTAGGGCTGCGTCCAGACTGATCTCTGCTAACAACCCTGCTAGGCATGAAGTTTGTGTAAAGGTGCTCCAAGGTTCGGCCGTCTGAATGGCCAGTTGCTCTGTCCTGTTGGAAGTAACTGTAGGTCTTTCCCTCCTCGTAAGGCTGCCACAAAAAAAATTCAAAATAGTGGGAATGTAGCACGCCGAAGTCTGCATCTAATGTAAGAAGATGAGACCTATAACGTGGCACCCAGACACTGCACACCAAACCCCAACTTTCTGACCATGCAATGGTGCTTCGTGGAAGTTATGCGGATTCTCCGCTGCCCAGAATCTATGATTCTGTGAGTTGATATAACCACACAGATGAATCCAGGCTTCATCAGACATAAAGAACGGATTCATGCCCAAGCCATTCACTGTTACCTCAGTAAACAGCAGCTCACAAAACTGGAGGCGCTGAGGATTATCTATTGGTGTTAACGCATGAACAACAGACACTCGGTAAAGATGCATGTGCATGTCCAGGTGAAGTATTCGTCTGCATGGTCGACGTGATATGCCGGTTTCCTGCGACAGGCGTCAGACTGATTTGGTAGGACTGTAAAGCACTTTCTGATGAACTACAGGCAAGTTTCCTTGTGTGCGGACACGTTTCGGAATGTTTTTTGACCTGATCGGAACAGATCCGGTCTGACTCCATTTTCGGACCAAGTGTTGCGTGGTACTCTTTGCTAGCAGTTAGAAACCACTAAATTCTTAGCAAACAACAGGTCACACCGTTTCCGCGACTTTGTCACGTGACTTTCCACAACGAACACCCGCCGCTCCACTGTGTGTTACCTTAGTGCTCTTTATACTGCTCCACTCACACTGGCACAGCCCACACTACGCCCTGAACACACATGTGGTGCGCACGTTACGGCGTGTGATTATGTGCATACATTCAGGTCCAATCGTATATAGTCGTCCGGGCCACTCTGATTTGCCCCACCCTGTATATCGGCGTCACTTCGCAACTACATCTTCACAGGCAGAAATTTGTATATCAAACCAAAATTACCTTTCTAATTAAATTGCCCCACAAAGAAGTGAAGCACACAGGAGACGTGGTCAAGTGTCGATGTAACTTCATCCTTGTACATGTCGTCGGTGACTGTATAAATGATTAAGAGTTTCAATTTTTTGTGACAGCCAGAACAGCCACCACAGTGACGTTCGTGTTTAGTGGTTTCACCGGCCCTGTAGCGTATAATTATAAAGGGCGTGAACATTGTCAAATGTTGAGGGATCACTTTGAAGGACCAGGACAGCTGCATAGTCGTCTTTTACATCTGACGGAGTTTGAAAAGCGCCTCATAGTGGGTCTGCATTTCGCCGGCTGGTCTAATCGAGCAACATTAAGATTTGCGGGGCATTCGGATGTGGCAGTAGCCCAATGGTAGACTGCATGGGAACATGAGAGCAGTCGAACTTGGCAGTGTTAGCCCATTTATCAGTGTGACGTTGCACCCACTTTGACTTGGATGCACGCACTGATTCGGTTCGGAAGGGTGATGTAATGCCACCAACGTTCCGGCCGACTACACGTGACCACCGTCGCTGTACTGTGCTTGATGCACAACGTAACTCTTTCACTTCTGCAACTGACATCCGAGAAGAAGTAATGGACTCCCTCCAACATTCTGCATCATCGCACACTATTGGCTGGAGACTAGCAGTAACCAGACTAGGGAATTACAGTCCCGTGTGTAGGCTGTCGTTAACGCCACTACACAACCGGCTGCATTTGGAGTGGTGTTGTGACCATGAAGGATGGACTCACGATGATTGGCAAGCCATCAGGTAAGACTTCAAGCGAGGCTCGTAATGATTGAGGGAACAGTATGTCAGGGACATCAGGTTTCCTCACTTCTCACACCAATTTTTACGGATTGCCCACTCCCAGGCTCCGTCCGTACTATTTCTTCAAGATGGTGGCTGAGAAACGTGTGGCGTTGTTGGACGCAATAAAACAAGATTAAATATTACTTAATTTATTCCTCAGAATACATCTTTTCACCTTATCTTCCACGGCGTCTGGTGGATTTCTAAGCCAGACTTATATCTGCTGAATCCGGATCAGACTGTGGACTGGTGAAGATCGCTGAACCAGCCCCAAGTGCAGGCCTGTGACTCAGAGTGTAGTGATTTGCCCTCCTGTTCAGGAGGCACTTTCCGTCGGGTAGTCAACTACGGATGAGACTGTAGGCCTGGCGCGTGTGTGTTTGCCTCACATGTCGTCCTGAGAATGCTTGGTCCCTCTCAGGTCACTGGCTGTGATGTTCCGTCAGATGGACCGCAGTTTCACATGCCGTGATGTAGTGTTGAGTGTTGATCCTGGCCCGCCGGTTTGGTAGACTGCCTCACTTGAACAATGCTGAAGTTCCAGAGCAGTTGATGTCCTGAATTGGAACGGTGTTGATGGACTTGTGGGCTATCAACCAGTGGCGGCTTCAGTACTGTTTGCTGGTTCATAGTCATTCGTGGCTATGGATCGATGGTCATCACATCAGGCGGCAAGAGTGTGACCAAAGCTGCAACAATCTTCACATAAGATGTCGCAGTACAATATTCAGAGAATCGAGTGTGAACCCCATGAAGATAATCGATTCTACTGATCGAATGACTCAAGGCTAGAGGGATGGACTACTTATGGCACTGAAGAGTCGCTTTGCTGTACGACGTCATTTGTAATGACCGAATCAGTTTTGCTCATTACGAGTCATCAGCTGTCTTCATTTTTGCTGTATTGGCTTAATAAATTTGTTTCAGTATCGTAACTGCTTCATCATACCCCTGACAGTTATTGTTGCCACCTGCCTAGTCCTTCTTACAAGAGTAATGGACGCATGTTGGTCTGCATTTGACTTACACTTTTCCTCTGAGCTCACCCCCACTCACTCAGAGAAGTGTTGATGTCGCACTCTTCGTGACTGTTTAACAGTGTAGAAATGTTTACGCCCAGCAGCTGACTCGTGCTGATAGTTCCATGTGCTGAAGAAATGCCTGGCTGTAGGAACTTAGAAAAAATTTTCTGTTTCCCGTTCTCTTATTATTTCAATACGTAACAGTTAGCCTTCACGTGACGGTATCATAGTGCCATTTTGCAATAGTATAATGCTAGTCCACACTTAGCACGTGTGTCTGTGTATTGTATGCGTGATGTTGGGTACTGCCGGGCGAAGTGGCCGCGCGGTTAGAAGCGCCATGTCACTGATTGCACGGCCCCTCCCGCCGGAGGTTCGAGTCCTCCCTCAAGCATGGGTGTGTGTTGTTCTTAGCATAGGTTAGTTTAAGTAGTGTGTAAGTCTAGGGACCGATGACCTTAGCAGTTTGGTCCCATAGGAATCCACATCCATTTTTTTGTTGGGTACTCCTGTGGCCAATAAGTTTCCCAGATCTGTACCTGGTGGGACATGAGTGTGGCCATCGCGGATGTCAGCTCCGCCCCACACACAGTGTCGAGGACATTAAGGACCAGTTACGACAGTTGTGAGTTAGCTTGCGTCAGGAGAGGGCACAACGGTTTTACAGCACCCTTGCTAAACGTGTCAGTGCATGCGTCCAGGTCAGAGGAAATACAACGTCATACACACACTTGAGCTCATACTGTCAAATTCTTTGTAAATTTGACTCGTTTTTGTAATCACCGAAATAACATCACATACGCTCTCAACCAGTGAAGTTTCATTTCGTTTCCTCCTCAATTTCTGGGTGATTTCTTTCTGCCGGCCGCGGTGGCCGAGCGGTTCTAGGCCCTTCAGTCCGGAACCGCGCGACTGCTACGGTCGCAGGTTCGAATCCTGCCTCCGGCATGGATGTGTGTGATGTCCTTAGGTTAGTTAGGTTTAAGTAGTTCTAAGTTCTTGGGGACTGATGATCTCAGATGTTAAGTCCCATAGTGCTCAGAGCCATTTGATTGTTGTTAGTGAGGCAGACTAGATTCGTTTTTTATGTTTTCACAAATCGATAACCCTGCAGGAATAATCTGCAAGCCCAACAATCCGAAAAATGCGATGTAGAGCACGCTGTCCATTGTGGGGTGCTGGTTTTCCTCGTTTAGTAGGTGTTGGTGCTGGTGCTGTACCCTTTTTATGCCATGTCTATGTGTGTTTTCTTTCTTATTGTGTGTGTGTGTGGGGGGGGGGGGGGGGGAGTGGGGGAAGAGGACTGTTGCATAGCCACGAAGTGAGTCTGGAAGTATTACACCAACTCTCGATACAAATTAAATAATCACAATAATTTATTGCAAACACATTCCTGCAAACGGCCTAAAATCCACAATAGTCTTTAACTCGTAGACTTGTGAGAGTGAATGTTCCTCCTAATAGGAGGTGGCTTGTCACAGCACAATTAACATTAATTTTTTTTCTTCTGTAAGTATACAATCGATTCGCTGTCTGCTTAGATGGATTCTGGTGAGAACATTTCATTTATTGGTCACGCCAAATGTTGTTGCCACACTGTTCTCTGTTTTTCAAACCTCGCCACGCCCACGCAAGAGGACAATTGGAGCCCATAATAGAGGCGTCGAAAGAAGAATTCAGACAGCTGGCAGCACTGTTGCTTTTGAAAATGACTGAAATGTATTTGAGTTATTGGGTTTGTTACGCACTCATACACTACGTTTACATGCGACGCATCTTCCGAAACCGAGCGAGGTGGCGGAGTGGTTAGACACTGGACTCGCATTCGGGAGCACGACGGTTCAATCCCGCGTCCGGCCATCCTGATTTAGGTTTTCCGTGATTTCCCTAAATCGCTCCAGGCAAATGCCGGGATGGTTCCTTTGAAAGGACACGGCCGACTTCCTTCCCCACCCTTCCCTAATCCGATGAGACCGATGACCTCGCTGTCTGGTCTCCTTCCCCAAACAACCCAACCCATCTTCCGAAATACGAAAACCGAATTTCAGAAACCGTTTTTCTCCGTGGCGTTTACATGTTAAGGTCTGAAACGAATTTGCTAGCCCGGTTACATATGGTGCCTGGAAAACAGCTGTTACAGTTTCCGATTTAGTCAACACAATCGCCAGTTCTCTTCAGTCATGGTTGGGCACACCCTTTTTTTCCAAGTCTATCTAACAGCGTCGATCGAGATCTATCAGCGCCCCCTTTGCTCTCGACACCCGAAGCCCGGTCGTACCTGGACTAGGTGTCAATCTGTCCTGATTCCATTTTATTCATCCTTGTTATGTTTATGTTTTGTACTCTAATGTGGATGACTATACGAGTAGGTTTTGGAGTACGAAGTAACCATCTTAGGATGTGTGTGTTGGGTGTTGCAGTGGTGAAGCAGAAGTACGAGGTGCAGGTGTACGACGAGTACGTGATCAGCGGCAACACGGCGGTGCTGCGCTGCCAGGTGCCCAGCTACGTGGCCGAGTACGTGATGGTCACCTCGTGGCTGCAGGACGGCGCCGTCAACATCTACCCCAACACCGACACCGGTAAGTTGGCTGCCGAGCGCACACTGCAGCTGCTACAGCAGAGTCGGTGGAAGGTAACATCTCTGAGACGTGACAGTGTTGTTGATAGCTCTCAACTAAGAAGTGGCAACAGCTGCACGAGAAAACAGTAGCCATTTAAGTTGCGATAACAATGAGACCACAGTCGAACGCAACAGTGGCAAATCACTAGTTCGGTAGAGTGGCGACACTCCGCAGTGTTTTTGTTGTCCACAGCGAGAAAAGCGTACCAAGCGGCTAGCAAGCTACACTTCTGAGTACTGTATCGAATCAGTGCCAATAGTATTAGATATATAAGGATTAGTAGCATGGTTTTTACAATAGGGAGCCAACGTATGTAGTGCCAAAAAATCGACAATAACTAAAAAAAATGACTAAGGACCCTGGGAGGTATGAAACAGTACATTACAGAAGAAAAAAGCACTCCGTCTTCAGGCCACGAGTGGCCTACCGGGACCATCCGACCGCCGTGTCATCCTCAGTGGAGAATGCGGATAAGAGGGGCGTGGGGTCAGCACACTGCTCTCCCGGTCGTTACTGGTATTCTTGACCTAAGCCGCTACTATTCGGTCGAGTAGTTCCTCAGTTGGAGTCACGAGGCTGAGTGCACCCCGAAAAACGGCAGCAGCGCATGGCGGCTTGGATGGTCACCCATCCAAGTCCTGACCACGCCCAACAGCGCTTAACTTCGGTGATCTCACGGGAACCGGTGTATCCACTGTGGCAAGGCCGTTGCCGCATTACAGAAGACCTTACTTGAAATTCACTTGTGATATATACATATTTTCTGAAGACTATCGTTTTACTCTGAGAGTAGGAGGAGACCTGACTACCTGCAGAAAAACGTCGTATATGTAAACAATAACGCGAAGTTTTGTTCGCTTCACTTCCAACCAAATCTGTGGATATGGAACGCAGAAAACTTATATGGAAACCAATGCTTGCATTATTTAACGTACCAGATAAGCCACGACACCTTTAGCGGAAGAGAAAACCACACAGACGCGATGTTAAAACGTCAAAACCATTAAACTGTTCCCCAACACAAAAGAAACCAATTCTTCGACTGTTGCTACATGTGAGCCACAAACGGCTAGAGTCTTCAGCACATTCACTTTTGAATTGGAAATAATTAGATCTATAAAAATATACGAGTATTAGAAAGTCAAGTCAATTTTAAGAATGGGCGAATCATTAGACTCTATACAAACTTTTTACGAGCCAAGTAAAGTGCCTGTCATAATAATTGTGGTATCCTGCCCACTCATCTACCATAGGGTGCCTAGGAAGCTGTTTTCTCGGCTAGCTAGACAACATTCAAGCAGATCTTATAAATGGAGTTCATTCAAACAGTGGAAAATCCAGGATGGAATGTAACAATATCATGAAAAGTAAAGTTGCTATTCACCATATAGCGGAGATGCTGAGTCGCAGATGTTGTTGTTGTTGTTGTGGTCTTCAGTCCTGAGACTGGTTTGATGTAGCTCTCCATGTTACTCTATCCTGTGCAAGCTTCATCATCTCCCAGTACCTACTGCAACCTACATCCTTCTGAATCTGCTTAGTGTATTCACCTCTTGGTTTCCCTCTACGATTTTTACCCTCCACGCTGCCCTCCAATACTAAATTTGTGATCCCTTGATGCCTCAGAACATGTCCTACCAACCTAACCCTTCTTCTAGTCAAGTTCTGCTACAAACTCCTATTCTCCCCAATTTTATTCAATACCTCCTCATTAGTTATGTGATCTATCCATCTAATCTTCTTCTGTAGCACCACATTTCGAAAGTCTCTGTTCTCTTCTTGTCCAAACTATTTATCGTCCATGTTTCGCTTCCATACATGGCTACACTCCACACAAATAGGCACAACAAAAAGACTCTCACAATTGAAGCTTTAGGCCATTAAGGGCTTCCTCAACAATACATGACAGACACACATTGTCGTCTATTGATGACGAAGGCCTTAATGGCCTAAAGCTTTAATTGTGAGACTCTTTTTGTTGTGCCTATCTGCGACTCAGCATCTCTGCTATATGGTGAGTAGCAACTTTCCTTTTCATAATATTGTTACATTCCACAATGGAGTTTATTACAATAAGTTAAATTGACAATACATTGCGTTTCTTCAAAACTGAGTCTCAAGCAGATGGCAACATGCAAACAATCAATGTCTTTCGATATATACAATTTTCATGCAAGCAACCACACAAGTTCATAAGTCACTGCTATAGAATTTACATCACAGCTCGTCTTATATTGCCGCTCTTCTAGTAGGCCAGAGGCTTGGCGGAGCGGCGCTTATATTCTCCTCTTATAGAGGCCACTCCTGTCGTGGTGTTGACCAAGGCAGTGTGCTAATGGCTGTCGTCGTCTCACAGCCTTCTCTGCCGTGTCGTTCAGGCCGACGTGCCGGCACTTGATGTTACGCCGGAACAACAATAACAGACAACTACAGAAAAACATGCTTCTCATACGTTCAAAATGGTTCAAATGGCTCTGAGCACTATGGGACTCAACTGCTGTGGTCATAAGTCCCCTAGAACTTAGAACTACTTCAACCTAACTAACCTAAGGACAGCACACAACACCCAGCCATCACGAGGCAGAGAAAATCCCTGACCCCGCCGGGAATCGAACCCGGGAACCCGGGCGTGGGAAGCGAGAACGCTACCGCACGACCACGAGATGCGGGCACTTCTCATACGTGAAATATGTATTATTCTCTTGGTTTCTGTGGAGTAAGCTGCAATTATGAACAGATTCGAAAATATGTCTTCATGAGTAAGTTGTAGCTTATATCACTGAATTAGTAAGGTCGGTTGTTTTCGCATTTTTTTTACGATAATTATGTTTCTTGGTAATTTGCTAATGCATGGAACGCAAGTACATAACAACTATTTCTTAAATTAAGTAGAAAAATAATTAAGAACAAACATTATCGTTACGACGCATGTGATTGGTTTCTCATTAGTGTCGCTCCAACTGTCAAATGATAACCATGTAATCTCTGCACTATATTTTTGTTTCTGTCTGAAATTTAGTCCAACTTTGCAGAACCTAATATGAACTGAACTCTTTAGAGATCTGAATGCAGCTCGACTTTGTATTAAATGCGCAACTGAAGTAAAACTGTTACCTGGCCCTAATCAAATTTTCCACTTACCTCGCGTCTTGACAACATTGTTGAAGATTTCTCGAAAGCGCAACAGCAAACAGCAGGCAAGCAGCGAATAAGCTAGAGTTTTTTTCTAATTACATATTCAACCTAATGCATGTGGTAAGGATAAACAATTGGGTGGGGAGAGTAACTATTTCTGTGAAATGACATTCCAAGACAACGGTTTTAGAATGAAATATAGAAATATGTATTCAAAAAAGGCAGAGTAAAACTTCGAGTGATCTTCACACGTAACATTAGGTCGAATCACAAGACTGACGTACAAATTTGCTCTCAGGGTGCGTTGGACAGCCAGCCGGAGTGGCCGAGTGGTTTTAGGCGCTCCAGTCTGGAACCGCGCGACCGCTACGGTAGCAGGTTCGAATCCTGCCTCGGGCATGGATGTGTGTGATGTCCTAAGGTTGGTTAGGGTTAAGTAGTCCCATAGTGCTCAGAGCCATTTGAACTATTTTGCGTGGGACAACCATGAAAATGCTTCTGCTGTCATACGAAATCGCACCACAGATCATATCGCCTGGTGTAGGTGCAGTGTGGGCTGGTTATAGGCTGGTTATAGGCCTCAATTGGTCTCCTTCTAATCTACAGAAGGCCCTCACTGGCACCAACTTTCATCAGAAAACACAACACACATCCACGCTGCCCTCCGATGAACTCTCGCTTAACACCACTGAAGTCGTAAATGACGGTGGTGTGGGGTCAGTGGAATACACGCTACGGGGCGTCTGGATCGGAACTGTCACCGTGGTCAGAATTCCCGCTAGAATTGCTGTGCAGATGCAATACAATGCGTCAGAGCCATATACCGAACACGATGGCCCCCTCTGTCAGTAGTCACATGGCTGTCAGGAACCGAATCTTCTTGGAACCGTACATTCTCGTGACCATCGCTGCTAGCTACCATGTACAGAGGCCACATTCCTGCAAAGTCTGAAGTAATATCGCAGAAGGAACATCCAGCTTCTTGTAACCCTATTAAACGACCTCGTTCAAATTCAGTGAGGTGCTGATAGTGGCGTCTTAGTCACCTTAAATGCGTTCTTAACTAAAATCAACTCACCACGTCCAATGTCGAAGCTAGGCAACCGTCACATCCGTTACAGCGTGTATTAAAGCAAACCTGATTCGCATGCTCATTATGGTGCTACTAGCGCCACTCTTATGCGAATGGCATGAAATTGAAACAGACAGCATCTTTCAGATGTAGAAACACGCCTACCACGTCGCACAACTCCTTCTTCGTGTTGCGATTTCTTCCATCAGTGAAAACAGTGTTCAAACTGCAGGAAATGAAGATAAGAATAATAATCGAAAACAACAGACGAGCCCATTGTAAAGCTCTCTTCAAAACGCTGCGGATTTTTACTGACTCTTTGTTTTACTAATAAGTTGTACACAGCAACAGTAACGTTGATAATTAAAACACAAAAAGCTCCCTCCATGACCACGGAACAAGATCTCCACTGAAATTACATTTATCAAGAAAGATTAAACATAAAATTCAAAACAGCATTTTCTACCAAGGAATAAAAATGTACAATAAACTGCCGAAGGAGGTTAAAGGAGTTTGCTAAAACAAACTTATTTAAACAGGCAGTTAAAAAGTGCCTGTTAAGAAATATGTTCTGTACTTTGATGAATTACTTAGATAACACAAAGTAGAGGTTTGGTGAAAAATGTAACACAAATAAATAATAATAATAACGATAATAAAACATGTATCATTCCACATAGCATTTCCACACTATATTTTTCCTTTCATTTTTCCTCTCTGAAAAAGCTTCCTCCAAGACCTATGCAATTTATAATAGAAACACCTCATCCTCTTTCTGAAATCAACCTGTCACTCTTTATAGAAGGACGTTGACTAAGTTTTTCAGGCTTACAAATGGGAAATTGCAGTAGCATAGCGATCCTGATTTCAGCTCATAGTGTATGTAGTGTTATGAAACAATATGTGTAGTGGCTTGGGGTGAGAAATGAATGAACAGGTAGCAGTGGCCTTTTATATTACTAATAGGGACATTCAGTAAGTAATGCAGCATTTTTTTTTCTGAGAGCAGGTTGGTTTTATTCGGGATCCCTAAACGCCGTATTACTCCCCACACTTTTGGCTATAAAACTCATTTATTCAACAATCTCCGTTCAATGCCACGGCCTAATGGCGCCTTACTGGGAGGGTCTCTATGCCCGCATGGTACCTAACAATGTACTCGTCAACGTCGGAGCCAACATCTTGCTGCATCAATAACCTTAACACCACCCACGTACTGCTTCCTGCGGAATGCATCACTTATTGATCTGAACAGACTGGAGTCGGCTGGTGCGAGATCTGGGATGTAAGGAGGACGAGGAAGAACCGCACAATGAAGTTTTGTGAGCTCCTCCCGGGTGCGCATACTTGTGACTTCTGTGAGGCTTTGCGTTGTCATGGTGAAGGAGAAATTCGTTTGGATTTTAGTGGTGACGAAAATGCAAAAGCCATTTCTTCAATTTACTAAGGGTAGCAGGATACACTTCAGAGTTCATCGTTGCATCATGAGGGAGGACATTAAGCAAAAGAGCCCCAGAAGACCGTCGCCATTGCGTTACGAGCTGAGGATGAGGCTTTGAACCTTTACTTCCGTGGAAAGGTGGTATGGCGCCACTCTGTGGATTGCCGTTTTGTTCCTGGTTCAAAGTGGTGAACCAATGTTTCATCGTCTGTAGCGATATTCGACAAAAATTATCACGGTTAGCCTTGAAAGACGCAATCAATTCCGCACAGATAGTCCTTGTTAGGCGGCGAGCAACCCCTCAGTCACACATCTTTGAGTACCCCCATTGGTGGATGAGTGTATCAGCACAATCAGCATAGACCTCCAGCTGAGCAGCGAGACGTTTGACTGTGATCCATCGATCACCTCAAATGAGAATGTCCGAACATTTCAACATTGCAGGAGTCACAGCTGTCACCGGCTGGCCGGTACGCGGCAGATCGGAGAGGTTTGTGCGACAGTGTGGCGATGAAGACAGACACGTCGCCCAACGACACGCGACGCTTTTGCTCACTGCCAGGTCTCCGTACACATTCTGCAGGTGCCTATGAAAACTTACCCGCCAAAATAAACTCAATGACAGCTCTCTGCTTAGAATGGACTCCCGTTGCCGACGCCATTTTGAATGTTTATGGTGCCGCCATTTATCGGAAATTTGGAAATTTGTGGTAAGGTCTTACGGGACCAAACTGCTGAAGTCATTGGTCCCTAAGCCTACACACTACTTAATCTAACTTAAACTAACTTACTCTGTGAACAACACATATACACCCATGCCCGAGGGAGGACTCGAACCTCAGACAGGGGAGCCACACGGATTGTGACAAAGCGCCACTAACCGCGCGGGTACCCCGCGTGGCCATTTATCGGAACTTTATGAAACTATAGGGGCTGAAGCGGGAATATTTCAAGATTTTTGACAGCAAAATCTGCATTTTTTCAACCGGAATTGGCCTTGAAAAGAAATATGTCGCGTTACTTATTTAAAGCGGCTCATAAATAACTTATTTGTAAAACGGTATTGTCCACTTGGGATAAATCGAATGAGACAGCACTGTTTCAGTGGGAAGATGGAGGTTCCTATCTTCTTCCACGCACCCTGGTTTAGATTTTTCCGTTTTTCTCCTAAATTACTCTAGGAAAATGCTGAGACAGTTCTGATTATAAGGCTGCAGTCGACTAGGCCTGTAAATATGTAAATGCCTGTTAGTAGTGGGACAAAGAGAGCACCACCCCATGTGTCACTGTAACCAAATTTACTCAAGATGACGGCACTAGATATGTCAACATCGCAATGATGTTGTGGTGGGAAGTTCAAGTTTTGGTGGGAAGACAGGTCAATCGGGCTACCTTCACTAACCTAAGTCATCCGACCGCCACGTCTTCCTACAAATTGGCAGGAAAAGGACTCAGCCTGTGCTGGGCTGCTGGATTGGATGGACGTAAGTCTTTATTTTGCAGGCAGTCTTTATTTCAACAATTAGAGGTAGTACCTCCATCCAATGTGATCACTATGATGTCCGGAGTCCAAGTGACCTAGTACACAGTACTGCCACCAGAGGGCACCATCGTCCCTCCCATGGCATAATCTAAGATGGCGGTCTGAATGGGTAAAATGGCGGGAAAAGGGCTCAGCCTGTTCTGGGATGCTGGAGAGAGGGAGGAGTGTACTTTATTTCAGCACAATTTATTTAGGGACGGATTTGACATAGTATATTTATTACACTGCTACAAAACATTCGATCTGATGTGCTTGGGGTCACAATACGCAGTTTACAGACCTGCAAACTACTCGTTAATAATGCAGTACACTGATGTACAGATACGCAAACAACTCGTAAATTACCGAAATAATGCAGTACACAGCATACAGACCTGCAAACTACTCGTAAATTGCCAAAAAATGCCTGTGTAATGCTAAGCAAACATGCTCACAATGCTTAAACAGCCGAAAATAATGCAGTGCACAAACACTCACTGCCATAAAAAATGCTCTTGAACTATCATCAACCACGACGTATCAGAGGCTCCAATGCTCACACACATCGACACCACTGCGAGCCACCACCCTAGCTGACAGCAGCCAGCAGGTGAAATACGTGTCTAGTTAGAGTTCTTCGAGTGTTATACTGATGTCAGAGAACTCCAACACATGCACACACTGCCCACCACTCCCTGACCACTGGACCACACAGGACGCTACCCACATTGCTTCCAGGAGTGGAGATGCACCAGCGGGCCCTGCGAAGTAACGACACACCCGTCAACTGCCAAGTTACGCACAGGTGTCCGTTCAGGTGCTGCAAGCATGAGGCGGCAGCATCCATTTCATACTTGACACCTGAGAAATTCGTGTTGAAATACATGTTCACCTAGGCACCATTGGTGGCGCGATGTCGCATAGCTGCAGTGCGGGTCCAGTGGCGAGAGAGATGTTTGCATAGCAACTGAAAGGTTCTTAATGCTATATTGATGTCACATGTCTATGTAAATAACAGGCAAGTCCCCCTCTGGGTGCACTATAGAAGTCTGTTCCAGAATAACATCAACTGCTTTCTTTGAAGCAATCCTAATGGGACACCCCGTTTGTCACTGAATTTACTCATCAAACTGCTGCCATTGTTTTCTGCAGACGAGACTTTCAGAAGCAAAAAACTATTTTGTACAGATTGTCATATTGCACTGACAGTTGGACCTTGCAAAAGTGCCCTACATATCGTCAAATATGGAAAGACTCTTACTCAATTACACTGCTCTGCCACTGAGGACAGGAGCTTGAATATTAGAGCGTGAAACCGATCTCCAACCTGGCAATATATCACCACGTATGGTGTCGATGTAGTAAACATACAATTTGTATCCTGTGCCATACAAAATCACCCCTTTTGTATCATTCATATAGCTATCGACCACCAGACATTCATACATATATCGCGAAGACAGACAGCATAAGCACATTCACCATAGGACGCAATTACATTGCTCTGCCACTGAGGATGGGAGCTTGAATATTAGAGCGTGAAACCGATCTCCAACCTGGCAATATATCACCACGTATGGTGTCGATGTAGTAAACATACAATTCGTATCCTGTGCCATGCAAAATCACCCCTTTTGCATCATTCATATACCTATCGACCACGAGACACTCATACATATACCACGACGACAGACTGCACTGTATATACTCTTGCAGCACTAGATAATTTTCCTGCAGCCGATGGTCACAAGTCACCCGCTTCCGACGCGTGACTAGAGTGCCCTCAGTGGGCCAAAGTCACTCTCTGAACTGCTGTACAAAGACAGGCTTGTTTCTGCACCACTAGCCCATATTAAATCTTCTCAAATTTCCACGCGATCACGAAAGCTGTCCAACACATACTAAGTATTAGTTCGCTATTCGGACGTCTAGAGGAGGACACAGTTAAGTCAGCTACATTCCTGCTTCTCAACAGGTCTCTCCGTTCAGACAGCTCCAACCGTTAGACAGAAACATGAATCATTCCAGCCACAGGCCACCGGCGCTGCGTGGCACGCACCCCAGTCAGAGAATCATTCTAGGAAACCAATCACATATATATTTTATCACTGTACTTGCAATTAAATATTACGATCACAGTCTCCGTTGAACGACATTCAACAATGAGCAAAGTATATGAAATACACCCTGCTGACGGGTGTGGCTCCGGAAATAGAAATATCTGTACAATTCTTATGACATAACAGACTCTTCTCTTTGCTATCACAGTATTCCAGGACCTGGTCCTGGGAGCCATCCATGACACATGCACATACACATACAGAGAACAGAGCAGATACTCTGAAAATGTGCAATATGTGGTGTGGAGGCGACTGGATACAATCGATACAGTGCTGTACTCTGCCTCCCAATGAGGGCTTCTGCGCTGTGTGTTGACAGCTGCACTACATTTACAAGCAATTTTAGAACACAGAATGAGAGTTTATGTCATGATCACATGGGTAGAACTGACATAAAAGCGATAGAATTGCGAAAAATGCGTATAGATTGATGGAATATACGCTGAAATGCGGGGAATTGAGGAAGTACTTGCGTCTCTTCTTGTTGGCGCAGAACAATTTGTACTTGGGAACAAATATGCTACAGTAAGAGGAATCCGGGAAAACATCGACATGGAATCAAAGGGAACCAGGGAAACAGTCACTTTTTGTCCGTCGAGGCAGCATTCTACTGTATATCTATTGAGGTAACAGTCATACACGCGAGTTGACTACAGTATTTGACGCTTTTCAGGAAGACCGAGAACCATCCACATCTAAGCTTACTTGCATCTGCATTAAAGGATGACATAGAGTGGGTGGAGTGGTCGACTGAGATGGAATTGTAACGATGTACGATTCAATGGTAGACTGATGGTGCACTCTAGAGAGAGAGAGAGAGAGAGAGAGAGAGAGAGAGAGAGAGAGAGAGAGAGAGAGAGAAGTTGTTGCAGGTCATTAGAACATTTTTTTCCTGATGTTCTGTCAGGATCCGTCAGTTGTTTGACATGTTTTTGTTGTTGTGATCTTCAGTCCTGAGACTGGTTTGATGCAGCTCTCCATGCTACTCTATCCTGTGCAAGCTGCTTCATCTCCCAGTACCTACTGCAACCTACATCCTTCTGAATCTGTTTAGTGAATTCATCTATAGGTCTCCCTCTACGATTTTTACCCACCACGCTGCCCTCCAATAGTAAACTGGTGATCCCTTGATGCCTCAGAATATGCTCTACCAACCAATCCCTTCTTCTAGTCAAGTTGTGCCATAAATTTCTCTTCTCCCCAATTCTATTCAATACCTCCTCAGTAGTCATGTGACCTACCCATCTAGCCTTCAGCATTCTTCTGTAGCACCACATTTCGAAAGCTTCTATTCTCTCTTTGTCAAAACTATTTATCGTCCACGTTTCACTTCCATACCTAGCTACATTCCATACAAATACTTTCAGAAACGACTTCCTGAAACTTATATCTATACTTGATGTTAAAAAATTTCTCTTCTTCAGAAACGCTTTCCTTGCCATTGCCAGTCTGCGTTTTATATCCTCTCTACTTCGACCATCATCAGTTATTTTGCTCCCCAAATAGCAAAAATCCTATACTAATTTAAGTGTCTTATTTCCTAATCTAATTGCCCACATCTCGTGGTCGTGCGGTAGCGTTCTCGCTTCCCACGCCCGGGTTCCCGGGTTCGATTCCGGCGGGGTCAGGGATTTTCTCTGCCTCGTGATGGCTGGGTGTTGTGTGCAGTCCTTAGGTTAGTTAGATTTAAGTAGTTCTAAGTTCTAGGGGACTGATGACCATAGATGTTAAGTCCCATAGTGCTCAGAGCCGTTTGAACCATTTTGAACCTAATCTAATTCCCTCAGCATTATCCGACTTAATTCTACTACATTCCATTATCCTCGTTTTGCTTTTGTTGACGTTCATATTATATCCTCCTTTCAAGACACTGTCCATTCCGATCAACTGCTCTTCCAGTTCCTTTGCTGTCTCTGACAGAATTACAATGTCATCAGCGAACCTCAAAGTTTTAATTTCTTCTTCATGGATTTTAATTCCTACTCGGAATTTTTCTTTTGTTTCCTTCACTGCTTGCTCAATATATAGATTGAATAACATCAGGGATGGGCTACAACCTTCCCAACCACTGCTTCCCTTTCATGCCCCTCGACTCTTATAACTGCCATCTGGTTTCTGTACAAATTGTAAATAGCCTTTCGCTCCCTGTATTTTACCCCTGCCACCCTCAGAATTTGAAAGAGAGTATTCCAGTCAACATTGTCAAAAGGTTTCTCTAAGTCTACAAATGCTATAAATGTAGATTTGCCTTTCCTTAATCTATTTTCTAAGATGAGTCGTAGGGTCAGTATTGCCTCACGTGTTCCAACATTTCTACGGAATCCAAACTGATCTTCCCCGAGGTCGGCTCCTATCAGTTTTTCCATTCGTCTGTAAAGAATTCGTTTTAGTATTTTGCAGCCGTGGCTTATTAAACCGATAGTTCGGCAATTTCACATCTGTCAATCCCTGCTATCTTTGGGATTGGAGTTATCATACTCTTCTTCAAGTCTGAGGCCAGTTCGCCTGTCTCATACATCTTATTCACCAAATGGTAGAATTCTGTCAGGGCTGGCTCTCCCAGTGCTATCGGTAGTTCTAATGGAATGTTCTCTACTCCCGGGGCCTTGTTACGACTCAGCTCTTTCAGTGCCCTGTCAAAATCTTCACGCAGTATCGTATCTCCCATTTCATCTTCATTTACATCCTCTTCCATTTCCATAATATTGTCCTCAAGTACATCGCCCTTGTATAGACCCTCTATATACTCCTCCCACCTTTGTGCTTTCCCTTCTTTGCTTAGAACTGGGTTTCCATCTGAGCTCTTGATATTCATGCAAGTGGTTCTCTTTTCTCCAAAGGTCTCTTTAATTTTCCTGTAGGCAGTATCTATCTTACCCCTAGTGAGATAAGCCTCTACATCATTACATCCCTGCTTATCCATTTTGCACTTCCTGTCTCATTTTTGAGAAGTTTTTGTTCCTTTTTGCCTGCTTCATTTACTGCACTTCTGTACTTTCTCTTCTCATCATTTAAATTCAGTATCTCTTCTGCTACCGAGGATTTCTATTAGCCGTCGTCTTTTTGCCTACTTGACCCTCTGCTGCCTTCACTATTTCATCTCTCAAAGCTACCCATTCTTCTTCTACTGTATTTCTTTCCCCCATTCTTGTCAATCGTTTCCTAATGCTCTCCCTGAAACTCTCTACAACCTCTGGTTCCTCACCCCCATTCCATATTCAGCTACTACGTTTCCTTCCCTTCCTTTTCCTACTATCGAATTCCAGTCACCCATGACTATTAAATTTTCGTCTCCCTTCACTATCTCAATAATTTCTTTTATCTCATCATACATTTCATCAATCTCTTCATCATCTGCAGAGCTAGTCGGCATATAAACTTGTACTACTGTGGTAGGCGTGGGTTTCGTATATATCTTGGCCACAATAATGCGTTCACTATGCTGTTTATAGTAGCTTAGCTGCATTCCTGTTTTTTTATTCATTATTAAACCTACTCCTGCATTACCCCTATTTGATTTTGTATTTATAACCCTGTATTCACCTGACCAGAAGTCTTGTTCCTTCTGCCACCGAACTTCACTAATTCCCACTATATCTAACTTTAACCTATCCATTTCCCATTTTAAATTTTCTAACCTACCTGCCCGATTAAGGAATCTGACATTCCACGCTCCGACCCTTAGAACGCCAGTTGTCTTTCTCCTGGTAACAACGTTCTTCTGAGTAGTCCCCGCCCGGAGATCCGAATGGGGGACTGTTTTAACCTCCGTAATATTTTACCCAAGAGGACTCCATCATCATTTAACCATACAGTAAAGCTGCATGCCCTTGGGGAAAAGTACGGCTGTAGTTTCCCCTTGCTTTCAGCCGTTCGGAGTACCAGCACAGCAAGGTCGTTTTGGTTAGTGTTAACAAGGCCAGATCAGTCAATCATCCAGACTGTTGCCCCTGCAACTACTGAAAAGGCTGCTGCCCCTCTTCAGAAACCACACGTTTGCCGTTTGGCCTCTCAACAGATACCCCTTCGTTGTGGTTGCACCTACGGTACAGCTATCTGTATCGTTGAGGCACGCAAGCCTCCCCACGAAGGGCAAGGTCCATGGTTCATGACATAGCCCGCGTGTTCTGTGTGGGTCTTAGAGCTATCTGCAAAAAACTGCTATCACAGCTAGACACCCCTAGCACCCTAATGGCTGAGAGTGGGAGTGAATGGTGGTGACATAAAAGCATAACTGAGGAACGTTTGATGCAATTTCAACCAAATGCGGTAGACACAAGGCTTGTTATTTGTATGAAATACCGAGATTGGGAAAAAATCTGGAAACACCGCGAGAAATACATGCTTGAACATATATGCAGATGCTAGCCAAGCCTCAGGACACGCTTTTGTATTTGACCTCGAACGACCCCTCTGCAACGTCCTCGATAAACTGCACCGAGCGAGGTGGCGCAGTGGTTAGCACACTGGACTCACATTCGGCAGGACGAGGGTTAAAACCCGCGTCCGGCCATCCTGATTTAGGTTTCCCGTGATTTCTCTAAATCACTTCAGGCAAATGCCAGGATGGTACCTGTGATAGGGCACGGCCGACTTCCTTCGCCATCCTTCCCTAACCAAAAGGGACCGATAACCTCCCTGTTTGGTCCTATCCTCGGCCTCAACCAACCAACACTGCAAGTTTCCGCCGTGGTCAGAACAGTGCTGTGTGTAGCTGAGGCCATTATGTCGCAGTTAAATGAATTCGAACGTAGTCATATTTTTATTGCTTGCGTAACCGAAATGTTTGTTGTTCAAGAAGCAGCGTATCGAAGATTTATACCGAATAGTTAAAACGCGGACAAAAGTCTTTGTTGAGTGATCGTGACGGACGGTCATTGAAGTGGATTGTGAAGAGAAATAAGAGGACAACGGCTGCATAAGTCACTGTAGACCTGAGTATCGGATTTGCGAACCATGTCAGCACCAAAACATCGCGAAGGGAGCTCTCGGATCTGGGAACTGCAGAGCGAGTTGGAATTCCAGAACCATTCATCAGTGCTGGGAATGCTCTTAACATGAAAACGTGGTGTCAAAGTCATAAAAGTTGGGCTATGGAGCAGTAGAAGAATACCGTTTGATCGGATAAATCTTGTTTCAACCGTTTCCGACTCCTGGCTGGGTGTACGCCCCAAGAGAAATATGGCAGGAGTTCGGTGATGGTGAGGGCAGCCACAGCGTGGTATTCAGTGGGCCCCAGGGTTACCCAGGAAGGTCGCACTACAGCCAAGAATTATGTGGCTGCTTTGGCTGATCAGGTCCATCCCACGGTGCAATGTTTATGTCCCCACGTTCACAATACTCTCTGCTGTTTCTGATCTACATAAACGACATAGGGGACAATCTGAGCAGCCCTCTTAGACTGTTTGCAGATGACACTGTCATTTACCGCCTTGTAAAGTCATCAGTTGATCAAAACCAACTGCAAAATGATTTAGACAAGATAACTGTATGGTATAAAAAGTGGCAGTTGACTCTAAATAACGAAAAGTGTGAAGTTATCCGCACGAATACTAAAAGAAATCCTCTAAATTTCGGTTACACAATAAATCACACATATTTATAGTCTGTAAATTCAGCTAAATTCTTAGCGATTACAAATACGATTAACTTCAATTGGAACGATCACAAACATAATCTTGTGGGTAAAGCAAACCAACGACAGCACTTTATTAGTAGAATACTTAGAAAATGCAACAGATCGACTGAAGAGACTGCGTACACCACGCTTGTCCGCCCTCTTGTGGAGGATTTCTGTGATGTGTTGGATCCGCATCAGATGAGACGACGAAGGACGTCGAAAAAGTTCAAAGAAAGGCAGGTCGTTTTGCATTATCGCGAAATATGGGATAGTGTGCAACGGACACAATATGTGCCGGCCGGAGTCGCCGAGCGTTTCTAGGCGCTTCAGTCTGGAACCGCTACGGTCGCAGGTTCGAATCCTGTCACGGGCATGAATGTGTGTGATGTCGTTATGTTAGTTAGGTTTGAGTAGCTCCAAGTTCTAGGGGCCTGATGATCTCAGATGCTAAGTCCCATAGTGCTCAGAGCCATTTTTTATTTTTTTCAGTGTTGAAAAGCTGTGTTTTGCCTCTGAAGTAGTCAGGGAAGCTGTCAAGAGAATTGTTGTCAGTTTCGTAATTTCGAATTGTAGCACCCTAACTAGTTTGCAGTATTCATGGCTATCAGACCTACGATAAGATACTTTTTGCTCAGTTTCGAGCTTTTCTTTTTCAATCATTGGATATGCATAGGCGATCAGTACTATTTCTGCTGTAGGATATTCGTTTTTAAAACTAGAGAAAAATTTAACAGCTGCTAAGTGTTTAGTAGAAGAATATCTACGATATTGCACTGCTTGTGTTGTTCAGAAATGCGATGCAACGCTCCTTTGGACCTGCACGCACCATACTTCTGAACAACACAGGCAGTGCAATATCGTAGAAAGTCTTGCACTAAGTTTTGGCACTGCGCCGACTGCAGCCGTTACGAAATACACGAAATGTTTTCGCTGTTGCGAATATGAACAACCACCAGCTGTATAATAAAATGATGACAGTGAAAATTTGTGCCAGACCGGGAGTAGAACCCGGATATCCCGCTTATCGCAAGCGGTCACCTTATCACGCTTCACAGACAGACCCAAACTTCCATTTTTTTTTAATCTCCGTACTGCTCTGGGCGGACGTCGAAAGACACCCGTTTCAGTTCGTTTTTTATTACAGAGGGCAGCTTTCCCTCTGACCGAACACGCTGAGCTACCGTGCTGCCTCCATATGCGTTAACCATGTGTCTACAACCTGTACTCATACGTCTAGAATGTATATTTCCGTACAGGGTGTGATATTTTAGTTGAAAGTCGTTTGCCACTGTCGGTGAATAAGTTCGATACTGTTGTTCAGAAGTACAATGCAATGTTCCTTCGGACATACGCAGCGTAATTCCTGCGACGCGTAGTATGCCTTGCTGGTTAAGTTGGCAGCGAGAGTAATCACAGTATTAGCAGCTCAAATTCCAGCGACCTCTACCAATTGAGTACCACAGAGGCGGTAAGCTAAGTAAATACAGGGTGAGAGTTAATGAATTCTATGAAATAAAATCGTCATAACTCCTGAACGGTTTGCGTTAGGGTGTTCAAACTGCACGACTGGCCGCGGAGCACTGTATGGTTTGGTTTAGCGACGAAGCCCACTTTCAGTTGGACGGGTGCGTCAGTAAGAAAAATTGGCGCATTTGGGAGGCTGAGAATCCACATTTCGCGATCGAGAATTCTCTCCACCTTTCAACAGGTTACAATGTGATGTGCAATGTCCAGGCACGGAATAACCGGTGCGATATTCTTTGATGGCACGCTGACTACCGAACGGTACGTGAAGGTTTTGGATAATGATTTCATCCTCATTTTCCAAAGTGACCCTGATTTCGACAAGATGTGGTTCATGCAAGACGGAGTTCGACCCCACCGAAGCAGGAGAGGAGCACTTTGGGGTCCCAAAGGTCACTGGCATTCGCCTCGATTGGTCTCCATATTCTGCGGATCTGAAAACATACAACTCCTTTTTGTGGTGCTATAGGCCTACTAAAGACAAGGTGTACAGCACTAACCCCAAAACAATTGATGAGCTGAAAGCAGCCATTCAGGAGGTCATCGACAGCATCGATGTTCCGACACTTCAACGGTTCATGCAGAATTTCGATATTCGTCTGCGCAACATGTCATAACCGGTAATTTCCCAGAATGTTTGCCTATCGAAGGCGCGGCGTGCAAACGATGTATATCGAACGAGCGATTCCAAATCGATCACGCGACTGTAGTGGCGGGCGTTATGATAAGTTATTTGTGAGATGCTAGGAAAACCCAAACGATTTATGACGGTAGTGAGTTGGATGTCTGGTACTGTAGACATTTCTTCGGCCGATTGCCTCACGTAGAATAATCTAATTCCATGCTTATGCAAAGTAGAAAATTATTTGAATTTTTGTCGGAAATGTGACACTATACCCATATTTTTGCGTGACATTGTCAGAGTCTACCCAGGTTACCGCAAAAGGGGAATCTTCCCGTTGCATACACATCAAATGGACTTTCTCATGACGACGACGTCGTCGAGTGAGATAAGACGTTTCCTTTGTAATTACAACTAATTTAGTAACGCTCTTCTTTTGCCGTTGCTGTAGTGACCACTGTAAACATGCACATAACGCCCGTCACACATCGCGTGATCGATTTAGAAACGCACGTTCGATATCTATCGTTTGGAGCCCGTGGCTTCGATAGGTAAACATTTTTGGAAATTACCTCATAACCTGAATGCGAATACCTGTAATGAAGTTTACATGTTGAATAAAGTGTGTTCACGCAATAGTTTGTAACGAATTTACGTTTTTTTTCATATAGTTCAATAATTGTCACCCTGTATGCACTTTTATTGAGGATGCCAACTGCACTGCCGACCGTGGTGGCCGTGCGGTTCTATGCACTTCAGTCCAGAACCGCGTGACTGCTACGGTCGCAGGTTCGAATCCTGCCTCGGGCATTGATGTGATGTGATGTCATTAGGTTGGTTAGGCTTAAGTAGTTCTAAGTTCTAGGGGTCTGATGACCTCCCATTTTTGAACCAACTGCATTGGCACAAAGACAATACACCTGGCCCAGCTTATTTATTAATACGTAAGCAGAATAACAGTTGCAAATAACTCCAATAATTTAAAAGGTGAATTAGTTTTCTGACAAAAATATAGCTTAATACGTGAAATCCAACTATAGTGTATTGTAAATGTTTATAAAATATATTACTTACAATACGTGCATGTAAAATGTGTGTTTCAAGCCACGATGGCAATACACTCAATTCGTCGGACATTAGGGCTGTCTGTCCTAGTGAATACAGAAGGCAGACGGCATGGCAACTTCGTAGGAGCGTGTATAATTTGTAGCATTTCTATTTTCCTGCATTTATGAGATTCAGAAAATTCATGTTTCTCCAACATAAACTACCTCAGAAAAATTGTGGTAAACAGTCTGGATGACTGGTTTGCAAACTCGGATTGCCCTGCATATGAGATATCTGCATTCATTAAACATACCTGCTTATGCGAACTGATGTTATGCGTCCGCAGAAAGGTGGAACAGATTTGCTGCCTGCGTTTTGTGTGTCAAGGATTGGCAGAAATTAGTGCCGGCTGATGGCTTACATTTTGACTGCCATCGCTGCTCCATGCTCTTACTGCATGTCACTGTTTTCTTAAGACTATGCCGAATGGGGCCAGAAACACTGGTGTTGCTCGCCATTCGCCTCTTCTCAAACTGATACTAAGCAACGGTGTGGGCCGTTGGAGGAACCCCTGTATTGTTGAGAATTGCGTCACATCGAGATTTATGCTTCACAGATTTGTACCATGCAATTAAAGAAACTACCCAGCGATAGTAGCAGGGGCGTAAGTGGGCACTGGCATCTGCGACAATGTTCCTGAGGATAATGTACCCCTGGCATCTCAAGAAAAGAAATAAGAAAATTTAAAATTGGAACGTTAAGTGGAAAAATTAGTAAACTCCATCAGTCAAGATACGTCCCCCGCTATGTTTAAAATAATCAAAGATACGAGAGGCATTCAATAAGTAATGCAACACATTTTTTTTCTGAAAGCGAGTTGGTTTTATTCCAGTACACCATACACCATACTATTCCCCACTGGTTTGGCTGGGAAACTCAATTTCTCAACACAATCTCTGTTCAACGCGATGGCCTCCGCCACCTTACTGGGAAGGCCTGTATGCCCGCATGGCATCATTCTACTGACCGACGCTGGGGCCAACACCTTGCTACAAGAGTAACCTCTACGTCATCGGCGTACTGCTTCCCACTGAGTGCATCCTTCGTTACGCCAAACAAATGAAAGCTGAATGGTCTTCGGTTAAGAGGCGAGGAACCTGGTGAGCATGCACTGTTGAGTACCCCTACTGGTGGACGAGTGTCAGCTGTATCAACAGAGCCGTCCAGTTTTGCAACGAGGTGTTATGTGATCCGCCGGCCACCTTGAATGAGAGTGTCCGCACGTTCCAACATTGCAGGCGTCACAGGCCGGCACACAGAAGACTGCGCAGGTTTACGTGACCTTGTTACGATGGTGACAGACGCCTCGCCCAACGTCTCGTCATGCTTTTGTGCTGAGTCTTCGTAGACACTAGTGCCTATGAATATCTGCTATGCCCTGGCCTTCTGCCAAAAGAAACTCAGTGACAGCTCTCTGCTTGTAACAACACCTCCGTTACTAACACCATTTCCAATGCTAGATATAGTGCCGACACCTATCGGAACCTCATGAGACCATAGGGGCTGAAGGGGGAATATTCCATGGTGTCGCACATCCAATTCCTAATTTCTTAACCCGAAATTGGCCGAGAAAAAAAATGTGCTGCAGCTTTTACTGAACACTCCTCGTACTTCTGGAAATCATGTGAGAATCATTTGCCTCCTTTAAATCAGGTAAAGATAAGTCCCTAACGTCAGTTAATGGAATCTATAGAACAATAGGGACATAATGTGAGTTTTGACCAAATCCATGCAGAGCGTTCATCAAAGGTGACGTATACAATGATGTGAAAAAAATAATCGAGTCACCATTTGAATCTATTCTTTAAAAATATTGCACATGCTAAGAGGGCAATCAAAAATCGCCCTGTATTTCGAAACAGGTGGGGCGGACATCTACAGATATTCTTTGTCTCAACGTGCTGCAGTAGTGAGAAACAATGTTTTGCTTTGTTGGAAATCCGGTGGGCATGCAGGAAAGGGAGGGAGAAAGAAGCGAGTATCGGTTCTTAGTCATACACTGTCTTCTGATGTCTTTCGGAACAGCTACTCCCATCAGTCACCGCGTTGCGAGTCGACTTCCCCATGCGAGTGACAAATTGCAGCTACCGGTCGCTAGGGCGATCGATCGCTTGGGAAATCACACTTAACGTGGGAAAATCGCAGCGATCGGTCGCTGATCGCATGGAAATCCCAAGCAATCTGATGGATTCTTTCGTGCAGTACAGTTGCCTGGCTGGTTAGCAACGATGTGTGGCATTGTGGGTGTGACTGGTTTGCCTAGTTATAAAGTGTGGTTTGTGTAGCTTTGTTTTGTTTCATTTTGCCCGTGTTTAGTAAGAGCTTTACATTAAATTTATAGTTATTCAGTGACCACGAACCATTGTGAGGAGTTAAGTTGAGGCCGGAATTGTCAGTTAAGAAGTAATAGAAAATACACCCTCGAATTCTGCAGTGACTAGTGTTTTGGAGCTTGTGCTCTAGAAGTAGAACTGGTGGGAAGCTCATAGTAATAGTCACGATACACTGGGTTAAATCTGGTGGTTTTTAGTTATTTACGAAACAATGACATGCGTTATTAAAGTTTTAATCTTCCAAACATAATGACATACTGTAATATTAAGTTTGGTGCAAATCTGTTATGTAGCTATACTCAAGTCTTTTGTTTTTCCAGATAATCTAACTCTCCTATTGACAACATTTCTACATATATGTTGGGACTTGCAGTTAAACTGTAAGAGTAATGAATGAAAAAGAAATTAAGGACTAATTGTATTTGAATACTGGAAAGATGTGCATAACCTGTCATGTCCGTAGTTAGTAAGAGGTGGCATAGAACACTACAGACATTCAATAAATCATTAAATCATTAGCATATTAATACATACAAAGTAATAAACAAAAGTTTGTGTCCTGTAAGTTTACTTCAGCAATCTCTCTGTTCCATCAGATTATTGAGTTGGTTTTGATACAATAATGTATATCACTGGTTGACTGTAGCATTATTACACTGTCCACTCACATTAAGGCGACCATCTGTGGAAACCCATTGCAGTGACCCGTACACATCTCTGCAGCCGTCATTCGTCCCTGACGTCTATGACTTGTGATGCACTGTAATTGCCTCGGCGCCGGATTTGGATAGCGCCATTTTGTAATGCACAGTATACTTTAACTATGGCAGCAAGCACATTGTTTACAAATTTACCCATTTCGGAAATGCTTCCAACCTTGGCCCGAAAGTCAATGTTTCGCCCTCTTGGATGTCAGATAAATCGCTTCATTTCCCCATTATGACAACGACTGCACTGTTTTCCTTGACACCCTTGACAAACTTTATATAACCTCCATTGCTAGCGCTGAAACCTGCCGTCTGTGTGTGGTTATTGCACATTGATGTCGAACATACGCGGTCACATTAAAGTAACCGGACCGTGTAGTACCATCGTGCAACTTCATTCTATTCTCACTGTGAGTCTTCCTACATTTGGCGTGGACCTCGGTGTAGAGCATCTTAAAAAGACGCGTGGAGGATTACGTTTGCATGCAGTGAGTCGAAGCGAAGGTGGCGTCCACTGGTAGTGTCAGTAGCGTCCCCCAAAGATGACAGCGAGCCCTAGAGAGAGAATGTAATATAGTCTGTAGACATAGCGTACAGTTCCTAAAAAAAGTTTCAAAACAAGTTTATAAACTACAATTCCCATTTTATTTATTTATTTTGTGAATATCAGTTGCTGCTCTGCTAAACACAGTAGTTCATTTTCCACAACCTAACTTCTTGACACAGTTGCGTTCGTAATAATAGTTTGCTTTGTTGCTCATGTGTGGCGGGTTCGAGGCGAGTGATCGATTGCAGCTACATATCATGTGATCTGTCGCCTGCGTGCAGTGTCTTCAAGAATGAACAGTTAAAAAACTGTCTATACATAACAGACATTAGTGCCATTGAGTGCCATTTTGCAGTAACAGGTCAGAAATAATGTTTCCTATGAGTTTTACCAACACAGTCACAAGTATTAAACGCGCAAACAAAGTTGACACTCGGCGCGTTGGTTGATGGGAGCGACTGCAAAGGCATTTCCCATGTGTAGCCGCTCCCATCAGCCAGCGCGCCGAGTGTCAACTTTGTTTGTGCTTTTAATAGCAGTTTCTGTGTTCGCAACATGTTGCAAACATCGATAATGTTGTAGATGTTGCAAACAACATTGCGAATATTGTTGCCAAACACGTCTCAAATGCAATGTAAACCCGTCTTGAGACTTCGTTTTGCCTCCAGTCGGGCCAGCGTCGCAGTCTGACAATACTATGGATCTCTAGACAATACCATAGTGAAGTAGCAGTGTTCCAGCTGTTGGTGTTTGCTGCGTTTCGTTATCCATGCTTTGTTCAGATTATTTGGTGCTGCAGTAACTACTGATGCAGATGCAACCTTTAAAGTGTAACATTTAGTTTCAAAGAGGCTTGGTAAGAATCTTAGTTCTTATACCTGCAGTGAAGGCGGGTAGCGGAGCTAGTGTGTACCACAGACATACATTACTAGACTGGCAAAGGCGCAGCTGTTACTGAAGCCTGAGGTCGCCATCTTAACCTCACCTAACGTGGAAAAGTTTTGTGTATAGTACTACAACGATTTTCTGAAGCGAAATGATATTTTAAGCTTTACGAGGTTGTCCAAACAAGTTCTGCAGTTGAGCTAATATTTGCGTACTATTTGAATTTAACAGATATTTCGTAGAATCGTGTTATGAGACCGTCAAGTTACATTCTAACTCGTTTAAAGGAGACTACAGTACTCGTAAGAACAGGAAAGTACTGTTTGAAGAAAAGCTGAAGTTGATCGAAATTAGTAATAGATCAATAAATTTGGGAGCATCACTGAAGGATCACGATTCATTACTGTATGTATCAGAATATAATTAATAATAAGTACTAGCGCAATTATTTGTGTACTTACTTTTTTTGAAACTTTCATGGCGATTGACTATTAATACTACTGCTGCTACTATTGAACCTAAATCATATTGACATTCCGTTCATTGTTGAGCTTGTTAACTGTATCAGATGGTTTTAATAAATTCTGATGATGAGTTACAATTGTGCACCCTCAGTTATAGCACATTTTTCTTAGAAACAGCTACACAAATTGAACTATTAATGTCAAATGTTATGTCCCACTTCCACAAAACCTGTTATAACGAGCACATCATCTGAAAAATTAGCCGAAGCTCCTCGAACCGAGAATCATGTTAATGAATAAAAGCCCTACATGCATGGTAGCTCATAATTGTATATTAAACTCATGTGGAATTATCATTTTGCCACTACTATGAAAAAAAATAAAGGAAACATTTTTCATTTTTATTTAACTTCAAAATAATACAAATATATAAAAAATGGACAAGTTACATTAATTTTATAAATGCTTGAAAATGGGCAGTCTGTTTTATACAGATCTACGATCGATTTGCTGTTATTCATACCTTTGGTTACATGGGCAATGCGAACCTTCAGATAATGTTCTGATATTACCTTAATTAGTCTGCAAATATGTGTATCCAAGGGATTTAAATTTAAAGCATGAGAGTTTAGAGAAGAAAACAGCTTGTGTTGCAACTTGACATGGTATACTGACAGAATCCTGTGCAAATTTGTGTTAGTTTCTGTAGTAACGCCGGCCGTGGTGGTCTAGCGGTTCTAGGCGTTCAGTCCGGAGCCTCGCGACTGCTACGGTCGCAGGTTCGAATCCTGCTTCGGGCATGGACGTGTGTGATGTCCTTAGGTTAGTTAGGTTTAAGTAGTTCTGAGTTCTAGGGGACTGATGACCATAGATGTTAAGTACCATAGTGCTCAGAGCCATTTGAACCATTTCCCTAGTAACAAAATCTGTCATCTGGCAGACCTTCACTACATCTCTCGAGGAGATAAAGAAACTCCTCTTGTTCTTTAAGGACAGAAAACCATAAGACACATCTGTCTGCACAACTGCATTAATACAATCATCACATTTCAAAATGTTAATAATTTTCTTGACCACAAAATCTGCAATGTACTCAATGATATTTTCAGAAAACAGGGACAATGTAGCATCAACTGAACAGTAATCATGATCAGGAACATGTACAGCACTAGATTTGTGTTGCTTTTCTACAATTTAGGAGGTCTGTACTTCATGAAAGCTGCTTACAAACAGAATGCTTACATTATCTTGTGACAGACAGTTCCCTGTTTTCTTGCACTTATTTGATTTCTTATGACTAGCCCCTTAAATGCAGACTCAAATCGTGAGCACATAGAGTTTACATTTCAGCTACCATGCTGTCTCATTCGCCCAAAGAACAGTTCCAGATGATTCTGGCTTAGTCTGTATGTTGACAAATACTTTAGTTCGCATCTTCTAACATGCAAATTAAATAATGCATGAAAACACACAGTAAATTAACTTTAAGTCCTAAGAATTCTACTTTCCTGTTGCTATTTATAATTTGTAATTTATACTCCTTGTCAGCATACAGTGAATGAACTGCTGCCGGAAAGGTGCATTTTCAACAGTACTTAGTGCTGCCAGATTTACTTGATGAATTAAGCAGATCAAGAGTTTTGTCAGTGGTAGTACCGAACTTTATAGTTTCATCACAACCTGCGAATTCTTTTAATCCAAAATGCTTATCATAGAACTATAGACCTTCAGCTACAGAATTACTTACTGTCCAGACAGCAAATCGTACTCGCATTTTATTTTCAAACCAAAGAATATATTTTCCACGCAATTTATTTGCCAAATGCAGGCCTTCAGCACTCTGAAAGTCGAAAAGTGATTGTAAATATGACCATTTAATTTCTCCATTGGCCATATAAATTACCTTCTTCTATACTAGACAAGTTTTGTACCAGTTTAATCATATGGCATGCATCAAGAAGTACAGCAACAGAAGAGGAAGTTAGTGAGGGGTGTGGAAAGAGTATATTGAACTTATTTTCGTCACACAGATCTGCACCCAAACATTTTGACATGGTGAGGTTGCAACTTGACCCACAATGACACCAATATCATTCAGTTTTTCAATGCAAGGTGTTACTAAAGTGGACCTTTGATCTCCAGACAATGCATCTATGAACAAATATCCACAAGGAGTTTTCCAGCTGTCCTCATAAATATGCATGCCATTTTGGCAGCTGGCAAACAGCCACTGTTGCTCTCAGTCCCAAGGTTAGCATAACCAATAATCTTATTATTAGGATAATCTGTATGTTCCTTTAAACACTAAGACCTATTACTGGCACTCTACCCTTCTGATTAGACTCTTTTACTTCCTCCGCAGTTGCGTTAAAACATTGCTGGATAAAACCTGGTTCACAACTTACTTTCGTGTACCATTATCTTATTCTTCTGGGACATAAGAAAGCATTATCAAATTTCAGCGTACCAAAGTCATATGCTTTGGTAGACAGGTAAAACAAAGTTAAGGCAAATTATCTCAAATCATCTTCATACTTTACACCAAGTTTTCTTGCATGTGTACTGTGCTGGTTTGCAGAAAAAACAATCATCTGAAGGTAACGAATTTTATAAAATTTCAGCACCGTTTTCATTAATGATCTTATCTTTGAGAAGAACATCAAAAATGTTTGTGAATGTACAAATGTGACTAAATTCCTAAGGGACCAAACTGCTAAGGTCATCGGTCCCTGGACTTACACACTACTTAAACTAACTGAAACCAACTTATGCTAAGAACAACACACACAGCCATGCCCGAGGGCGGACTCGAACCTCCGGCGGGAGGAGCCGCATAGTCTGTGACAGGGCGCCTCTAACCGTGAGGCCACATCAATAATTTTCCTGTCTGTCTGTCCTCTCTTCTCATTTTGCCTAACCTTCTGCTGTAATACTTTCATTATTTCTTTGCATTCACTAACTCTAAGATTTTTTTCCTCAAGTCTTCCATTAGTTTCTTTTTGTGTGGTGACAGAGCTGCTGTGTGATGCTAATCATCTGCTATGTCATGCTCATCACAACTTGACGATGAGTTGTTAGAGCACACTTGTAAAGTTTCATCACCGGCGCTTTAACGAACAGGTCCTTAAGGTGGCAGTTTCTGATAATATGATGGATATAAGGGAATGCTGATGGATCAAATCCTTCACAAAGTCTGCTTGTCTGACGAATTGGGTCCACATCGTCTTCACGTAAGTGCTGGGAACAGACATCTGAAGCACTTATAGGTGTATAATTCTCCCTGTGAACTGCTTTTATCCAGGCATCCCTTATATCTTCCCTTTCTGGAAATCTGAAATATCGTAATAGCTACGACATAAGAAACAATAATAACGTACTAACAGCTAGATGACTGAGCCATTTGTCAAACACGCACCATTAACCTGAGAGTGTGTTAATAGCAGATTTGTTTAAACGTGTTTCTACTTACGCATGTATTGAGACATGTTCCTTTCCTAATAGCTTCTGTCTGCTGTACGAAAAATTACATCAATACACAACGCATTTACCCACCATTACGTCAAAACACTAAAGATAACGTAGTTATAAGAGTTAATTCCTGTTTCAAACGTCTGCTTTATCCAGATACAAATGCGTGTTTACAAGCACTTTACTATACTAAAGTGGCAGCACACACGAAGTTCTCTTGTAATGCTCTTGTAATGCATCACCCCGTTCACATGGGGTTCCCAAAATCGGATTTCTTAAACCGATTTCCCAATACCGCTTCTGGGTGGTTATGTAAACGCTTATTCTGGAAATCCACTTCTAGTTGCCGGTTTTTCAATTCCGCAATCGATTTTGGCTACCAAAGTAAACGCACCCGGTTTTGAAAGTGCTTGGATTGTCAAGTTACGTCTTGTTTTCAGAATATTCGGTTAATATGGACTTATTGTGCAGTGGAGGAGAAGCAGAAATATTAGACTGAGCATGAAATTGTTTATATGTAATATTTAAGTGAAGAGAAGTAACGATTCTATTGACTGAATCAGAAACTGTGTCCGCTGTTTTCCAGCCGCCATACTTAACTCGGCTAGAAAATCCGCTTCAGGCCTTGATATGTAAACATGACAGCAGAAAACGGTTTCCGAAATTCGGTTTCCGTCTTCCGGAAGATGTGTCACATGTAGCCTGTGGTGAGTTCCACGAAGCTTCTCTTTCCGCGACGTTATTTGCTGTGTGGAACTTTACTTTTTCCTCTTGCCACAGGCCCTCCCAAAAACCATTCAAGAACGGTGTAATATAAATGTTTACAAACGAAAAAACTAACAGAAATATACTTCATTGTCCTTCTGAAATCTGAACTGGCATTCGTTCATATGGACGATAAGCTAGCAATGATAACCAAGGGATGTGTAGCGCATCTTTCGGATAACCAACGAAGTAGTTTCAAATCAACGCATATGCAGGGTTTCTTGCGGAAAACGCATAAACTTAATTTGAGTTGTGATATAATTTCGTAAAAAAATTACAGTAACTTCGATTTGCAGTCAGACGTTATTACGTTGTATATGGAGCACGAGGCTTTTTTTTTTTTTTTTTTTTTTTTTTTTTTTTTTTTTTTTTTTTTTTTAAAAATCTGTAGCGCTCTTGTAGGTGGGGCTAGGTTGGTACGACATCCACTAGCGCAGCTTACATTGTTGCGAGAAATGATTTTTACAGTCATCATAATCTTTCGGAATATGTTGTGATTTCCGAGGTGGTTATTAAGTTGGAGTCTAAGGGCACATCTTAAACTGATAACAGGTCATTACAGTCAAACGCTTTTGGTGCTTCTTTAGAAATGTTCGCTATGGTGGTTGAGTTACATTTACATTTTTGCTACATACTTATTTCATTGTACCACCCGAGAACGTAGAATAGAACTCCTCCCTTTTGTGGGCGCTAAGGAATCACCGAAAGTCGGGTAACTTCAGTACGGTATGGAATATTTCTGCCCACTACCAACCCTACACACTACACAATACGACACACACAGCTGACCGTATCATTGTAGCAGGCACCGCGAACGTACCGATGTATATTATGGGTATAGTACCGATATCTTTGTACAGGCAACATCGCAGTGACGTTTATCAAACGCAATTCTGTAATTAGTACCGCCAACGCAGTTCTGTCATCAGTAAGTTATCGCCACGTAATGCTCTATAAGCAGTCATCATCTTTTGTTGACAACTGCTATTTCGGATATTTTTCTGAAATTATCGCTTTTAGCGTACGATATGGCAAGTTTTATAATTTACAGTAGCAGATATACTTTCTTGTCTACTTTTCGATATTCTATGTATTTAGAGCCTTGTGTATTACGGGCCTGCATCTTTTAATCGGTTTTAGACGCCTGTCTCCTTTGACAGCATTTGCACGATTTTGAACAAATGTGGTTAATGAATTATATAAAAACAAAATAATCGCCATCAGACAATTTGTGGTGTGCAGGAGGAAAGTATGCCGTCTTGGAGAGCGGGGACCTTTACATCTTCAACGCGGGTCCCAGCGACGGCTACAAGAGCTACTCGTGTCGCAGTGTGCACCGGCTAACTGGCGAGGTGCGAGCCAGTGCATATCCGGGACGCATCATCATCACAGGTGTGTGTGCACTGCATCCCCTGCTCTAGTGCGTACAACTGCATACATCTAGTGGTAAAAACCCTCCTCTCTCTCCCTCTTGCAGAACCGAAGGGAAGTGTGCAGCCCAGGATAACTGTCGAGAAACACGTCAACAAGCAGGTCAAGGTGGGCGACGACGTCATACTGCCCTGTGTCGCTCAAGGGTTTCCAGTTCCTACCTATAGGTCAGTCCTTTTGTTACTTATGACTCCACTTCTTTCCTGTTTTGGGGTTAATGTAACTTCAATATAAGACTTAAGGCATTTCAACATGAACATACATAGCCTGAAAACCATTGAAGTGCATGCCAGAGGGTACTTCTCATTGTGTTGGTTATTAGGGTTCCTTCCCATTCCATTCAATTACACAGTGCAAGAAGACTAATTATTTAAAATCCTTTGTGCGTGCCTTAACTAGTCTAATATTGTCTTTGCAATTGCTACAGGAGTAATATATAGAGCAATGTTGTATATTCCTAGATTCGTCAATTGAAACTGGTTCTTGATACTTTGTAATTAAGTTTTCACAGGTTAGTTGGCTCCTGTTTTCACTCTCCTTAGTTGTTGTTGTTGTCGTTTTGCTCTTCAGTCTGGAGACTGGTTTGATGCAGTTCTCCATGCTACTCTATCCTGTGCAAGCTTCTTCATCTCCCAGTACTTACTGCAACCTACATCCTTCTGAATCTGCTTAGTGTATTCATCTCTTGGTTTCCCTCTACGATTTTTACCCTCCATGCTGCCCTCCAATGCCAAAATTTGTGATCCCTTGATGCCTCAGAACATGTCCTACCAACCGATCCCTTCTTCTTGTCAAGTTGTGCTACAAACTCCTCTTGTCCCCATTTCTATTCAATACCTCCTCATTAGTTATGTGATCTACCCATCTACTTTTCAGCATTCTTCTGTGGCACCACATTTCGAAAGCTTCTATTCTTCTCTTGTCCAAACTATTTATCGCCCATTTTCACTTCCATACATGGCTACACTCCATACAAATACTCTCAGAAACGACTTCCTGACACTTATATCTATACTTGATGTTAACAAATTTCTTCAGAAACGCTTTCCTTGCCATTGCCATTCTACATTTTATATCCTGTCTTCTTCAGCCAACATCAGTTATTTTGCCCCCCAAATAGCAAAACTCCTTTACTACTGTAAGTGTCTCATTTCCTAATCTAATTCCCTCAACATCACCCAACTTAATTCGACTACATTCCATTATCCTCGTTTAGCTTTTGTTGATGTTCATCTTATATCCTCCTTTCAAGACACTGTCCATTGCGTTCAACTGCTCTTCCAGGTCCTTTGCTGTCTCTGACAGAATTACAGTGTCATCGGCGAACCTCAAAGTTTTTATTTCTTCTCCAATGATTTTAATACCTACTCTGAATTTTTATTTTGTTTCTTTTCCTGCTTGTTCAATATGCAGATTGAATAACATCAGGGAGAGGCCACAACCCTGTCTCACTCCCTTCCCAACCGCTGCTTCCCTTTCATGTCCCTCGACTCTTATAACTGCCATCTGATTTCTGTAAAATTGTAAATAGCCCTTTGCTCCCTGTATTTTACCCCTGCCACCTTTAGAATTTGAAAGAGGGTATTCCAGTCAACATTGTCAAAAGCTTTCTCTAAGTCTGCAAATGCTAGAAACGTAGGTTTGCCTTTCCTTAATCTATTTTCTAAGATAAGCCGTAGGGTCAGTACTGCCATGTTCCAACATTTCTACGGAATCCAAACTGATCATCCCCGAGGTCGGCTTCTACCAGTTTTTCCATTCGTCTGTAAAGAATTCGTGTTAGTATTTTGCAGCCATAACTTATTAAACTGACAGTTCGGTAATTGTCACATCTGTCAACACCTGCTTTCTTTGGGATTGGAATTATAATATTCTTCTTGAAGTCTGAAGGTCTATCGCCTGTCTCATACATCCTGCTCACCAGATGGTAGAGTTTTGTCAGGACTGGCTCTCCCAAGGCCGTCAGTAGTTCCAATGGAATGTTGTCTACTCCCGGGGCCTTGTTTCGACTCAGGTCTTTCAGTGCTCTGTCAAACTCTTCATGCAGTATCGTATCTCCCATTTCATCTTGATCTACTTCCTCTTCCATTTCCATAATATTGTCCTCAAGTACTTCCCCATTTGTATCGACCCTCTATATACTCCTTCCACCTTTCTCCTTTCCCTTCTTTGCTTAGAACTGGGTTTCCATCTGAGCTCTTGATATTCATACAAGTGGCTCTCTTTTCTCCAAAGGTCTCTTTAATTTTCCTGTATCTATCTTACCCCTCATGAGATAAGCCTCTACATCCTCTAGCCATCTCTGCTTAGCCATTTTGCACTTCCTGTCAATCTCATTTTGAGACATTTGTATTCCTTTTTGCCTGCTTCATTTACTGCGTTTTTATATTTTCTCCTTTCATCAATTAAATTCAATATTTTTTCTGTTACCCAAGGATTTCTACTAGCCCTCGTCTTTTTACCTACTTGATCCTCTGCTGCCTTCACTACTTCATCCCTCAGAGCTACCCATTCTTCTTCTACTGTATTTCTTTCCCCCAGTCCTGTCAGTTGTTCCCTTAGTTATATGTTCAAGATTACTTGTTAGTCCTACTTGCTAAATTGGCCACACACTGAAGCAATGTTCAAGGAAGGGTCACACGAGTGTATTATAAACAATCTCCATTGCAGAATGCTTGTATTTTTGCAGCATCCTACCAATGAACCCAAATCTGTTATTTGCTTTACTTTCAGTTGATCCTGTGTGATCACTGTATGTCATATTTTTACAAACTCCCAAGCACTACAAGAGATGACAGATTCTATTTGTGACACTCTGATATTGTGGTCATATGCTGCAATATTTTTTACAACGGCTTTTTTTTTTTTTTTTTTTTTTTTTTTTTTTTTTTTTTTTTTTTTTGTCTAATTGAATATTTGTGCAGCTTATTTCAAACAGTACATTATTATAGATCATCATCTGCAAAAACTCTGAGGTTACTTTTAATACTTTCTGCAAGGTTATTAATATACTACATGGGTATCAACGCATTTTTGTGAGCTACACCTGAAGTTACTAATACTTCTACCAGTGACTCTCCATTCAAGGTAACATGCTGCGTCATCTCTACCAATAAATCCTCAACCCTTTCATAAATTTTACTAGCAATCCCATATGATCACATTTTCAACATTAAGTATAGGTGTAGTACTAAGGCAAAGACATCTCGGAAATAGAGAAATACTGCATCTACCTGCCTTCATCCATGGCTTTTAGTATGTAGGCCTGGTGGGAGAAAAGTGCAAGTTGGGTTTCAAATTAGCATGTTTGTGGAACCAATACTGGTTGGCACGGAGAAGGTCATTCTTTTCAATGTAATTCATTGTGTTTGAGTCCAGAATGTGTTCTACAACATACAGATGCCAAAGGGACTGGACAGTAGTTTTGTGGATCACTTCACATGGTAATCTGAAACCCAGTGGAAGGTGATACATATTTCACTTCAGCTGTTTTCACTTCCTCTAACAACTCCTGAAATTTGGAGGAAAAAGTGATTCATACACACCTAACATACTGATTTATCTCATGAAAACTTTATCTTTTCAGTATAATGACTGTAGGTTTAGGATGATGTCTGCAACAGTATCCCAACAAATAACAGAATTTTGTCACTTCAGTCACACTGTTATTACATTAATGCCACAGATTGTTTTTAGAGTATGCTTTCATTGTCAGTAGTCTTGCAATTTTCTGCAATTCTTTCTGCTTTCCCTTCTTTGCTTAGAACTGGGTTTCCATCTGAGCTCTTGATATTCATACAAGTCGTTCTCTTATCTCCAAAGGTCTCTTTAATTTTCCTGTAGGCGGTATCTATCTTACCCCTAGTGAGATAGGCCTCTACATCCTTACATTTGTCCTCTAGCCATCCCTGTTTAGCCATTTTGCACTTCCTGTCGATCTCGTTTCTGAGACGTTTGTATTCCTTTTTGCAATGGATAAGAAGAGAATAGAAGCTTTCGAAATGTGGTGCTACAGAAGAATGCTGAAGATTAGATGGGTAGATCACATAACTAATGAGGAAGTATTGAATAGGATTGGGGAGAAGAGAAGTTTGCTTGCACAGGATAGAGTAGCATGGAGAGCTGCATCAAACCAGTCTCAGGACTGAAGACCACAACAACAACAGTCTTGCAATTAATTTTTAAATTGATGTGTATCTTCTCTATGAGCAGACATTTGAGAACATTCATCATGAGTTAAGACAGCGTGCCAGACTGGAACTCAGGCACAGATAGGCTACCTGTCTTCTTTGAGGAGTGCACTTCCTTCCCTGACAGATCAACCCAAATGGAACTAGCGACCTGTGAGAAGGCTCATAACAGTGTCCGGGTTCAGGTACCAATCAGGCACACAGTTTTAGCTCTCTCAAGTATCATCACAGTATAGCTAAAGGGTAAAAATGCGCCATCTGAGTGGCTTCTCTGATTTCTCCAACTTTATTGTATCCTTACATACAGAAGTTACAGTCAAACAGCATTATAAAAGTTGTGGGAAGCAGATAGAGGCAAGCTGGAACTTTGATAGGCCCAAGAGGTAGGCTAATTAGTGCAGTTAGTAATGTATTGCCCACAAAAGGCAGACCTCTGAGCTTCCACTTCAATCTAGCAAACAGTTTTTGTTGCATAACCTCTATTAAAGAGTGAAAATGTCATCTTGAAAATGGTTTTGTTCAGGGATGTATGTTGGGTGGTTAGATATATCTTTACCTTCAGTAGCTCTTTTCTAAGTAATTTGTTATTAGTTGTTTATTCATCCAGTGACAATGTACATGATTAAAATGTAATGCCTCTGGGTCACGTCAAATAGATTTTGATACCAAAAACACAACGGTCAGCAATTTCTTGCTTTCAGACAAGTATAACATCATTGTTCAGAGAATGTCCACAATTGTAAAACAAATTAAATAAGAAATGCAACTATCCTGGAGCAAAATGTGTACTTTTCTTACAATACTGTCCGATATTTGTTTTGCTACTGTACAGAATAGTTTATTTTACATTTATTTAGTGTGTCAATCACCATAACTTAAAGACGTGCAAGCGTTCACTCAGTTCTTAATAGACTTTCAAAGTGGTGCAAAGAGTGTCAACTTGCGTGTTGAGAATTGTGAACTTGTACAGTTCACAAAAAGCAAAAATGTACCATCCTATAACTAAATTATCAATACATCACAGCTGGAATCAGTTAGCACACACAAGTATGAGGGAATAACTGTTAATAGCGAAATGAAATGGAATGATCACAAAGGCTTAGTCGTAGGTAAACAGGCTGCAGACTACAGTTCGTTGGTAGGATACTGCCTACTGGGAATATTCAGTCAGTCTTCTGCAAATGATAATGCCTACAAAACATCCTTGTGACTCTTAGAATATTGCTCAAGTGTCTGGGACCCATTCCAAGCTGGTCTGATGCAGGATCTTGAATGAATACAAGGAATGACAGTCAGGGATGATCTCAGGTTAGTTTGTCAGTGGAAAAACATCACAGAGATACTGAAAAACCTAAACTGACACACACTTGAAGATAGACCCCAGCTTTCCCATAAAGGCTTGGCTACTTAGTTTCTAAAAGCAGTATGAAGTGAGGAATCTGGGAATATACTAAAGTCCTCTACCAATCATTCCCATAGTGCCTGTGAAGACCAAAATGGAATAATTATTGTGTGCATAGAGGCATTTGCACAGCCATGCTCTATACACAAATAGAATGGGTAGAAGCCATAATATGTGGTACAGTGAGGAGTGCACTCTGTCATGCACTGAACACTAGTTGGGAGAATATAGATGTAAAGTATATCTCATGCTACAATATATTAGACCATCTGCATTCAGTTTTTGTAGTTGTGAAAATCCCAGCAACTTGGTCCATTTGAGTGTAGTCTCCATCAGTATCACGAATGTTGATCAACCTTCCCCTACAATAGAACTGTCATAATCATTCCATTGTTGTTCAAATTGTATCTTACGGTTGTGTGTAAAAGTGCTGTAGACATAGTGGCCTAAAGTAAAATAACTCTGTGAATAATTCATGGCTCATATTCCAGGAAATGTGGACAGCCACACTATGGACTGATCTAAGTGAATATTATTCGTTCATACTACTTCTTATTAGGTCATTACACTGACTGATAATACACATTGTTTATTCCATCTGTGGAAAGAGAAAAGCAAAATGGCTCTGAGCACTATGGGACTTAACTGCTGAGGTCATCAGTCCCCTAGAACTTAGAACTACTTAAACCTAACTAACTTAAGGACATCACACACATCCATGCCCAAGGCAGGATTCGAACCAGCGACCGTAGCGGTCGCGCGGTTGCAGACTGTAGTGCCTAGAACTGCTCGGCCACTCTGGCCGGCAGAGAAGAGCAGACATGTAACTTATGATAGGTGGTACACAAGTTACCCTTTAACAATGACTTTCCTGAAAGAAAGGATAACAATAGATGAAGCAAAAAGGAAAACTAAGACAGTTGCCACTAACATTTCTGGCATATATAATGAGTGAAGCTGATTCTTGTAGTTTTGTGTCCAAAAAGAAGCCATTCTATAAGAAACAGGGCATAATTTTCCTTTTTACTATGCTCAGAGATTCTCAAATTGATTTTGACTCCAAAACTCAGACATAAAAATAAAAAAATTAAAAAATTGGATATAAGCACGAAAAATATCTTATTAATGTTGGTTATGAACTGTGCAGTGTATAAACAGTATAAGGAAGTAAGGAAGGTCAAGGAGATGGCCACTGAGTATAGTTTTACAATTATAGAACACAACAGTTGTTATTGCCTCTAGTCTGAAGATTGGCTTAACGTAGCTATCTACACAAGTCCGTCCTGTGAAAGAATAACTACTGCAACCTACATCAGTTTGGACTTGCTTACAGTGCTCAGAGCTTGGTCTCCCTTTACAGTTTAATTCCCCCCCCCACACACACACACATACACTTCTGTCCATAACCAAACTGATTGTTCCTTGATGTTTCGAGTTTTCGATGATATTGAGCCACAGTCACGAAATACTGTTTAAAAGAGTGAACCACTGTTGTATTACTATGTTTATCTTTTGTACTATCTAGATTTTGTCTTTTATGTCACTATCAAGTACAATGCTAAAAGTTGTTAGACAATGCTTATGTCATATCTTTTAAGGCAGTCCAAAGCAGGTAAACAGCCAAAATCTAGATAGTACAAAAGATAAATGTAGTAAGACAGTCAAATGGTGGTTTACTCTTTTAAACTTCATGCTTAACTTCCATCAGATGCCCTTTCAATTGATCCATTCTTGCAGTCAAGTTGTGCCATAAATTTCTTTTCTCCCCAATTCACTTTAATATCTCTTGATTAATTACTCGATCTACCCATCTAATCTTCAGCATGCTCCTGTAGCTCCGTGTTTCAAAAGCTTCTGTTCTCTTCTTTTCTTTTCATCTAGGTTTCACTTTAGTAGAAGGTTACATGCCAGACAAATACCTTCAGAAAATATTTCCTAACAATTAAATATTAAAAAGTCAATTACTGTACAGCATAATACTAATTTATGAAAGTCATAACGAAAAAAATTTCTGAAAGCCTTATCACTATGTCCAAAGAGAACACACCTTGAAAAGAAAGCTGTGTCCTATTGCAAAGTAACAAGTTGAATCTTGTAAAATGATTCAAGTGTCAGGTATATGGACGTATCAAACTTGTCTGTAAAAGACAACTGACTGGTTAGAAGTGCAGCAAGTCAGTATGAACTGGTGTGTAGAGAACAATTTTTTCTGGGAAAATATTTCATTTATTAATTTAAATGTCTATTCCCATAATATAACAAAAGGCAGTATTTAAACATTCAGCACAGATATGCAACACTGAGACAAAACTAACTCAACAAAAAGAAACAAAGTAACTGTATAATGAATTATCATAGTTTCAAATTACAAAAATGTAAATTTTAAAGTATCTCTCAAGCAACAGCTTCTAAAAAATTCTTTTGCAGGTAATTCAACAGTATTATGAAAGGATAGATTGCTAGTCACCATAAAGATGACATGCTGAGTCACAGGCAGGCAAAACAGTAAGACTGTTACACATTGCACTCTCAGCCAAAGCCTTATTCAGAAAGTAAATACACAAGAAACACACAAACATTCAAGCAAGTACACCTCATGCACATATAACTGTAATCTCCAGCCACTTTGGCCACAAAGCTACTGTGTCAAATGGAATCAGCAATCTGGAGTGGGGTGAGGAAGAGGAGGGATAGCACGGGATGGCTGGGAGAAGAGAATTGAGTCCTGCCTGGTGGAGTATCCAGGGACTATATGGTGGCAGGATAAGGCTGTCAAGTGTGCAGCATCAGGAGAATGGGGGAGCGAGAGGGGGTGATGGGAAGAAAAAAAGAAGAAGAGCAAAGAGGGGGTAAAAGACTGGTGAATGCATTGGAAGTGAGCAGTGCACAATGAGGGTGAAGAGATGTGAACTGGGAGGTGGTGAAAGGACACAGGGACAGAAACTGTTGGATGGAAGGTGTGGGGAATGTAGGTTACCATAGGTTGAGGCCGGTGTGGTTTTGGGAGTGGAGATTGTGTTGTAAGGATGACTTCCGTCTATACATTTCAGAAAATCTGGTGATAGAGGCTGGGTTATGAAGCAGCCATTGAAATCAAGCATTTATTGTTCAGCAACATATTGTGCCGCAGGATGGTCAACCTTGCTCTTGCCCACAGTTAAGCAGTGGCCATTCATCCTGGTGGACAGCTAGTTGGTAATTGTACCAATATAAAAAACTGAGCAATGATTGCAGCAAACCTGATGTATGATGTGGCTGCTTTTACAGATGGCCTTGCCTCTGATGGGAAAGGATAAGTCTGCAACATGACTGGAATAGGCAGTGCTGGGTGGGTGGATTGGGTAGGTCTTCCACGTGGATCTTTCAGAGGGATAAGATTCCTGTGGATACAGGTGGGACTGGGAGTAGCATAGGGATGGACTAGGATGTTGTGGAGGTCAGATGTAGAATGGAACACCACTTTAGGAGGGCTGGGAAGGATCTTGGATAGGATGTACCTCATTTCAGAGTAGATAATAGATAATCAAGGACCTGACGAAGAATGCGGTTCAGTTGTTCCATTCCCAGGCGGTACTATGAATGGGGCACTCCTTTGCAGCTGGTTCTTGGGTTGGTGGGAGGACTGGGGGATGTTTGGGAATATGGCATGGGAAATCTGTTTGAGGATCCGGTTTAGGAGATAGTGCCTCTCTGTGAAGGCATTTTTGAGATCTTCAGCATACTGGGCAAGGCAGTTCTTGTCGCTGCAGATATGCCATCCCTGGGTGGCCAGGCTGCTAGAGAGAGATTTTTTGGTGTGGAAGAGATGGCAGCTGATGAAATGCAGGTACTATTGGTGGGTTTCATGTGGACAGAAGTGTGGATAGAGTCATCGGAGAGGAGAAGGTGAACGTCCAGGAAGGTGGCACACTGTGTTGAGGATGGCCAGGTGATGCGAATGGCAGAGAATGTTTTAAGGATGTGGATTCCAGATCATGAAGATATTATCAGTTAACCTTAACCAGGTCATGGGTTTGTGATTTTGGGAGTCTAGGAAGGTTCCATATGGATGGCCCATAAACATGTTGGCACAGGAGGCTGCTGTGTGGGTGCCCATGGATGTGCTGCAGATTTGTTTGTGTACCTGCTCTTCAAAGAAGAAGTAGTTGTGTGTTACGATGAAGTTAGTAAGGTGTATGAGGAATGAGGTAGTGGGTTTGAAGTCTGAATAATGTTTCAAGAGGTAGTGTTCAGTAGCAGCATGACCATGAGGGATGTTGGTGTCAAGGAAAGTGGCATCAACAGTGATGAGTACGGATCCAGGAGGTAAACAGGTGGTGACGGTGGAGTTTAGGTGAAGGAAGTGGTTAGTATCTTTGATGTGGGAGGCTAGATTTTGGGCAGGTGTTTGGAGAGGTTAGTCAGTGAGGGCCAAAATTCTTTCAGTGGGAGCACAATAACTAGCTACAGTGGTGCACGCAGGATTGTTGGGTTTATGGATTTTGGGGAGCAAGGAGAAGATAATTGTGTGGGGTGTTATAAGAGAGGAGGGTAATGGATTCTGGGAAGTGGTTGTGGGAAAGGCTTAAGGCTTTAACTGGTGCTTTTAGGTTATGTTGGACTTCTGGGATGGAATCACTATGGCAGAATTTGTAGTTGGAGGAGTTAGATACTGTATTTACATAAATCTGATGCACCACCAGATGTAATGCGCACCCCAGTTTTAAAAATTAAATTAATAAGAAAAAGGAATTTTGCCACATCACTGGTAGAGTATTTTGTATTGTTGAAATTTATTTTACAATGCTAACTTTATTTCAAACAATAGTGAATGTATACATAAACTATGAAAAACAACAGCAATTTATTTTTAAGTTACTCATCATGGTAATAAGTGATATTTTCATTAGTAAAAAAGAACGCCTAACTTGATTAACTACATGACATATGAAGAAAAATACTGTAAATTTCAGTCGTCATTCATCATTATTCACTAATATCATCATTACTGGAATTCTTGGAAGAGTCTACATCAGAAATAGATTCATTTACTCCTTCCCTGCCATCCTTGATGTTGTTTCAGAACACATCATCTTCACTGCCATCCTGCATTTCTTGAATGATTTTACGATCACTGGTGCTTCAATGCGTTTCCAGGCAGCCGAAACCCAGTGCATAATAATGTAGGGTGCAGCATGTTTAATTTTTCCTGTCAGAGTCAGTTCATGATTTGGTTCGCAAAACCATTTTTTGTACTGTTCCTAAACGTAACCTTTGAAAGATTTATTTATACCAATGCCCAGGGATTATAATGCAGAAGTCATTCCTCCAGGAATAACAAGGTCTCTGGGTAGGCTCTGGATCTTCTTTTTTACATTGTCAGTGGGATGACCATGACATGCATCAAGACAAATCATTGATGGTTAACTGGAAGGCCCATCAGGATGAAGTTCCCATACGTTTTGGAACCAGTCAAGCATCAAAGCTTCAGTCATCCATCTCTTCTCTTGATTCCAAAGAATGACATCATCAGGGAATAGCTTTTCATTTTTTGGATTAAAAAAGGAGGCAGTTTGTTCCCATCTGCTGTGATTGCCAGCATTATGTTGCACGCTGTTTTTCACACCCAGATGTTTTGATGGTAACTTCTTTTGTACCCTGCTTGTCAATCGTGTAATTACGTGGTATATCAAACCAAACTGGAGTCTCATCAGCATTGCTTATTTGGCACATCAAAAAATTCTTCTCATTCCAAAGTGTGATCACATACTGCTGAAATTCGTGAAGTTTCTTCTCAAAAGCCTGTGGAAGCTTTTGGAATATTGTTGTACAGTGTCACAGAGGTAAGCCCGTTTGTTTCATAAAGTGATCAACCCATCCCCAGCTAGCCTTAAACTCTTGCCTCGGTATATTCAGAGCTGCAGCCACCCTTTTGCTTTTTTTATTATGGTGTCACTAGTCGCAGATTGCCCATTCTTTCTCCTTTCTCAGACGAGTTCCAAAACATTTACTTCAACATGAGGATGACTTCCTTTGTGAGGTCCAGTGAATTGCTTTCTAGTAGTGGTAGTTGCAAGTAATCTCATTTCTGTTTCTTCCGTAAGCAAACGTTACTCTCAGGTACATTGAACTCTCTTCCTGTCCTTCTGTTACCATATTTTTCAGCATAAAGAATTACTTTACTCTTGAAAGTGGCTACATACAATATTCTTCTCTGCTTCCCTTCCATTTCGTGACTACCTAATGCAAACACAATGCAAAGTATTGTAATAGGCCAACAATAATGAAATGAGGTTAAGAAGTACTACAGTGCATTGTAATGTATGGGACAGTACCTAAATTTCAACAAGAAAGAAAAAAAATCCTCTCATCACAGTAATGGATTTTGTCCTGATGCCTGCGAACAGAATCCAGAACTGGAAATATAACAGCTTTTTTAACTCAATAGCCTCTTACCCGATTTACGTCTTCCTTTCCTTAATTCACAGATACCGTACCTACATTTTCTTGCACAGTTTAATAAATGTTCTGCTACTTCAGATCACATATGGTAAGAAAAAACTGTAAACAATTCAAGTTTGTACTCGAATCTAATGCGCCATCGAATCCTATGTGCACCCCAATTTTGAGGACATTGTATGGTAAAAAATAGTGTGCACTAGATTCACATAAATACGGTAATTGGCAGAGGCCTTCCACCAAATAGTCTCTAGGATTCAGGTCAGTATCTGTTTTGAGGCTGTGTATAGCTGCTCTTTCTTCTGCTGAAATATTGGTGTCCTTAGGAAGAGACCTGGAGAAGGATACTGAGGCCAGATTTGAGGTAAGGAATTCGTGGAAGGTCACAAGGGATTGGTTAGTTAGGAGGATCACAGTTGGATGGTACTATAAACTGGGAGAGGCAGAGCTCAGTGTTGGGATTGGGTTGGCTTGTGTTGGAGAGATTGGTGGCAAAGAAGTGTTTCCATTGCAGGGACCAGGAGAAAAGTTTCCATTGCAGGGATCGGGAAAAGGAGAATAGGTCTTTGACAAGTCAAAAATGGTTATATTTTGGTGTAGGGCTGGAGGCAACCGCCATATTGTGGCCAAGAGGAAAGTGGACCCCAAGACAATTGCATCAAGCACCGACAATGCAAGATTACTTGCCGAGGGTTACTGTGACAAAGCCAGAGATCCATTTGTGTCTGTTGGCTGCTATGTGTCACAAATATGCTCTGGACATTGGCAGCCTTGTTAATCTCATAACATGCTTGATTTTGGTGACCACTTCGCAACCCAAGCCATCTGGGTTCTTCCCTTTATCACCAGCTTCTCTGAATTGCGTAGACTGGAGTTATCCTTAGGACACGTTCTTGCCTCCCAGAATCACCCTAACTGCTTCAACCTACGGCAGCCTGCTGTTCCCACATTCTCCCATTCCTTCTGTCCTATCACCTCCTCCCAAATCACATCCCTCACCCACATTGTGTACCACTCTCAGCCAATGCACCTAAGAGTCTTTTTGCCCCTCTCTGCTCCTCTTCTTTTCCCCTCCCCATTTCCCCTCCCCTCCCCATTCCTCCCCCACAGCATCCTTACGCAGTACGTGGCAGCCTTGTCCTGCCATCATCTAGTCCCTGCATGCTCCATCAGGCAGTACTCATGTCTCTCCCCCACTCGTATCCTGCTATCCCTCCCCCTTCCCCTTCCTCCCCTCTCCAGATTGCTACTTCCATTTGACATAGTCACATTCTGACCGGGATGGCCACGGATAGCAGTCATGTGTGCATGAGGTGTGCATGCTTGTATGAATGTGTGTGTGTGTGTGTGTGTGTGTGTGTGTGTGTGTGTGTGTGTGTGTGTGTGTTTCCTTTGTGAAGAAATCTTTGGCCAAAAATTCAATGTGTAACAGTCTTTTCATTGTGCCTGTCTGCAACTTGGCAATCAAAACTTTCATAATATTGCTGATATTTCAACATGGACTTTCCATTTCTTAATTTTGCAGGTAATTCAATATCTTGCAACCTGAAGTTTTAAATTGTAAAATATATGCAAACTCATGCTGTAAAAATGTAGTTATCATGATATAATTACACATAAAACGCATTAATTCTCTTGTTCAGTTGTTGTTAAAACTGGTACACAGTATTATATTTTTTTATGGTTATGTTATCACCTGATTATATGCTGCTCCATTGAGACAGTAATTGATACCACATTTGACACCATATCATATCTGGTTCGATCAATAATGTCACTGATTTGTTTGTCCAATACCATACAAAACTTGTATACTATATTATTAATGGATCAGTATAATACTAAAACAGCTGCCTATTATCTACTGCTTCTCTTCCCAACCTATTCCTTGGCCCACCCACGATGACTTCTTAGTTCTCTACACCCCTACTTGATATAGTTTTACAAAGCTATGGACCCTTATCAACACTGTTTTCTGAAGAACCTCCTTCTCTCCTACCTTATTCTGCTGTAACCCCTTTACCACATAACTGTATACAACATGCATCTAGCCTCATCTGCACATGGTTTAGCTCTCCTTCAAATGAATGGTCATCTTTACTCATTTGATGGTCATTATTTCATCTCCTTTGAGAACCAAGAAGTTTCTCCCATTTTGTGATTCATCTTGTTCTGAAGGACCTTTCACAACTCTTAGTGCATTACACTCAATCTTCATTTTTTATTTTTCATTTAATTACAACTTTTTCATTGGTTCTTTCTTGCTCGAGTTACACGTATTTCTTTCAAGTATTGTAGCTCCAAAATACATATACTTTTTCATTAATTTCTCTCCTCACTGTGTATCATGAAACTTCTGGAAGCAATTGCAGAGGAGTTAAAAAGCTTTTACTACTATTTTCCCAGTCCATGGTGTATCATGGAACTTCTGAAAGTAGTTGAAAAGAATTTAATAATAACTGATAAATGAAAACAAGTGGCTTGATGCTATTATCTCATTACCTTCCACTGTTTGTCATGCAGACAAATGTCCACTCTTTCTTCATGATCAATGACAGCATTTTTTTCTCTTTTAAAATATGTTGTAGATAGAGATGGGGGACTGGAGAATGTCAGACCAAAATTCTTCATTTTTCATTTGTTTAGATGTACAGAATGAAAATGAAATGCAGACATGGAATGCTTAACAGCTGTGACTGTGTTTTGAAGTGGTATTTGATGTCTGTTAACAGGTGGTTTAGAGAAGATAATGATCAGCTACAACCTATGGCTGTTGGTGATCGTGTGAGTGTGCTAGCTGCAGGTTTAATGCGAATCAGCAAAATACGTCTTGAGGACCAGGGAAAATATTTATGTTGGGTAAACAACTCAGCAGGTGAAGAAACTGTGCAAGTAACACTTACAGTGACAGGTAATATTAAAAATGGAAAAGTATTTTAATCACATCTATAAGAATTATTTCAAACTGAACTACTTATGTGCTGTCATTTAAAATGAAAATTAAGATGCAGGCATATTTGAACTTATTATGTAACAACAGGGTAATGTTGATGTGGATTTGTTGTTAAAATTTTTCTTTTCTTTCCAGCTCCTCTCTCGGCACATGTACAGCCACAGTCACAAGTTGTGGATGTAGGAAAGGATTTGTTGTTAAAATTTTTCTTTTCTTTCCAGCTCCTCTCTCAGCACATGTACAGCCACAGTCACAAGTTGTGGATGTAGGAAAGGAAGCATCATTCATGTGCATTCCTGGTGGATATCCCATAACAAGAGTTTCTTGGTATAGGAATGGGAAACCTATTGTACCTGACTCAAGGTTTGAGATAACTTCATCACCTGAGAAATTATCTGTTAAGCCACTCCAGAAGGAAGACCATGGGATGTATCAGTGTTTTGTGAGCAATGAATGGGACATGGCTCAAGCAACAGCAGAACTTCAGCTTGGAGGTAAATCTGAGTTTCTACAGAGCTGTCAGTGAACAAATGCTTTTAATAGTTTCTTCTATACTCCTCCCTGTACCCCACACTCACTATACTGATGTAATTTTCCATTGCAACATGTCCCATATTTCTCCAATGGATCTCTGTACTCATTTGTCTACACACCCACCATTAATCGTTTTACTTTCCCTTTCTTTCTCTACTTTATCCATTTGCTCCTTTCTGCTATTTCTCTATGAGAGTATTATTTTCTGATTATTTACAAAGAGACAGCACATATAAATGGTTCAAACGGCTCTGAGCACTATGGGACTTAACATCTGTGGTCATCAGTCCCCTAGAACTTAGAACTAATTAAACCTAACTAACCTAAGGACAGCACACAACACCCAGCCATCACGAGGCAGAGAAAATCCCTGACCCCGCCGGGAATCGAACCCGGGAACCCGGGCGTGGGAAGCGAGAACGCTACCGCACGACCACATATAAATAATCAACCCTAGTTATTTCCATTTTCTTGTTATTGCTCTATGGTTTTTACCTGAACCTATGTACTCTAATTCTATAAATATGCCATTGCTTTAATCATCCCTGCTTTCACAACCTGATGTTGAATCCGAGAGACACTGCCTATTAACAAGCTCTGCATACTGGCATTGATGGATCATTCAGCATCAGGGTGCCCAGCATTGTGGAAACCAGGTGAAACTTGGGGAATTTTTGTATCTTGTCTAATAACCTTGGAAAGACCATGGTACCTGATTTGATTTTGGGCAGAGGTATTCATTTGCCTTCTGCAGTTCTATGCTCACCATTCATCATCAGCTCCAGCCTGGCCATGCTACTGTGGTTTGTTGTTGTGCCATGGTTTTGAGAGTTTGTGATGTGATGTGACCAGCAAGGAGCAGTGAAGGGTTTATTGTGGTTAACATTTATATCAGTTCAAATTTTGTTTGATAAGATGATGTGATCACAAAGATGTGTGCTTTTAGGGCAGTTTGTGGCCTTTTCCAATCCATTTATTTTGAACTAGGGATGCCAGGGCATAACAGATTTGCATCCAGTCCATTGCTTTGTATATATAGCAAAACATTACTGGTTTACATTCCAACAGCCTTAGATCTGATTGCATTGTATGAATGAGATTGATTAAAGATCATCTTTAGTGGTAGGCATAAATTAGTATAGTTAGAACACTAACATCAGTTATTGATTTTTTTGGAATGAGGTTGTTGGTTTTCTTAATATTGAGCTAAAGCCTGCAACATGAACAGCGCAACACAGATGGCCAGAGAGTGAGTGGGGACTGTGGGCATAGGTGGCTGCGGCATGGGCAGTGAGGTGATTCTTTGCATCTTTTCTATTCTACTGGCTAACTTTTCTGGTGTTGCTGTGGGTCGTAATGATGTGACCTGCTTTCAGTTACATGCATGGAAGGAAGAATTTATTGCCGTCCTTTGGACTCAGCCAAGGAGATATGTAGGTGAGGGGATGGAACGGAAGTTGTTCATAAGAAAGGGTGTGTGCAGTTCATTAGATTTTTTAGTGGCTTTATGTCTTTGTGAACTTTTGGCCACACTTACAATGTTGTTTAGGTGTGATCATGTCAAATGCACATGTTAACTTACAGCTTACTTGATGAACTGGAAGGTTGCGCTCGACCTTTGCTGGACTGAGAACCCAGAATTTTGGTGGGTTGCAGAGCACACATCTGAAAAATTCAGTATTTGGTTCATGCTCTGTAAAATGAACTTCTTGCTCAGCAATACAGGCAAGCAAGCATTGTCTAATCATGCATCTGAAAGAAGTGTGGTGGGCTTGAGCTACTACGAAGGTTACAATGTCTATGGGAATGCTAATCACCGCAAATGGCCATTGCTCCAATGCTGTTGCATCAGACATAGCCCCTGCAATGCCACCTGCTAATTCTGGATACACTCTGCTGATAGCCACACTGACAAAGGAGAGGATAATCTTGATTGAGCTCCTGATTTGGTAAGTGCACTGCAAAATAAAATTACCAGTTTCAGTTAAGAAAAGAAGTATTTCTAATCAGCCTCTGTGTATATTTAGTCTGCTGTGGCACAGGCGGGGGGTGCATCATCTAATTGTAGTGTGCTCCACACCCCAAGACAATTGCACCAAGCACCGACAATGCAAGATTACTTGCCGAGGGTTGCTGTGACAAAGCCAGAGATCCATTTGTGTCTGTTGGCTGCTATGTGTCACAAATATGCTCTGGACATTGGCAGCCTTGTTAATCTCTTGCCGGATGTGTTCCCGGACAGTACCACTACCTCCAAAATGCAGATTCAAAAGTAAATTACAGTATTGTGTTCAAACTGCAGCTGTTTTTTGCTAAACAACTACAAGATATTGTTTCTGCCTATGACATTATAGTGATTGAGTTTGATCTGGTTGTATGTTTGCGCATTGGGCCAGGTTTTGAGCAGGTAACTCACTTCAGTGTTTTTGAGAAAAAGTACTGTAAAAGATTTAGTGGAAAGATTTGAGGCAGGTGCATCCCAGTTTAAAGTAAATCTGAAAAGCAAGGTTTTTCAGGTGCCCATGATGGCTTTAATGTTAATAAGGCAACGTTCCAAGTCGATGGTAACCCAGAGGATCCAGTGCTTTTGTACTTTGGGTCATGTGGCTCACATACAGTGCATGGTGATTTTAAGATTGGTTGTACTGTTGTTGGTTTGACCTTGTTTAGTTTCTGAGATCTTTATAGAATCTGTTTAAAAATGTTCCTTCCTACCAAGCTGATTTCAGCAGTATTACAAGCATATCTGTTTTCCTGCAGAAGTTTTGTGCTGTTTAATGGGTGGAAAATGAAATTGTGTAACTCTGGGCTCAGCAAATATTAAGGCCTTTTTTAAGATATGTGAAGAGAGCACAAAGGGTAAAGAAGGAACAGAAGGAGGTAAAACCGAAACCTAAGGTCACTACTGGAATTCCTTGGAGTCATATCTACCAAGTAGTGTGAGAACCTTTGAGGGATAAGATGCTGATAGCTCATATCACCTTTCTTGAGACTGTGGCTGCTCAGGTTCAGTCATTTCTGTCTAAATTTCAGTCAGATGCTTCTTGGCTCCTTTCCTCTAAACTTCCCTCCATATGGTTAGAGAATTTATGAGAAAATATGTGAAACTAGAGGTTGATCGAAACAAACTAGTTTCAAAATAGATCTGAATGACTACATGGGGTTACAGCCTCAGAAAGTGGACATCAGATACAGAACCAAAAAAAAACTCTGCACTAGTTTGAATATCAGAATAAGATATCTTGGCATTCCAGTGTGAGTGCTTTACATTTTTGAAGTGTTTGATATTCAAAATTCCGAATAAATTACCCCTGGCACATTCTTTTTACAATTCCGTGCTTAGACTCAGAAGTGGCAACTAACACCAACCATGAGAATAGACAGCTAAGGTATAGCACTGATACATCTCACTACCTTAAATCAATTTGGTGGTATGAAGCTCACACCACAGCTCTTGACTTCCTAAATCTAGTAGAGATAAGGTCAGTAAAGGAAATCCTCAAAGAATTTGATGGGAATCATATACACATCAGTCAATTCAGGATGATGAGCATTGGGATCAAGAGTGGACATGAAAATGTGAAGAAATTTATCCATGGTGTATACAACCCAGAGCAGCTGGGAGATCCAGGAAAAACCTGAGAATTTTTTCATCTGGGAGAAACCCGGGAATTTTTTAGAATTCAGGGAATTTTTCATTGTTTTAGTTTTTAGTTAAATTTTTGTAATTTTGACTGGTAAGAACCAATATTCTAACAAAGTATGTTACTGTATCCCACAATTGCAGAATAATACTGCAGCAATAAAACATGAAGGAGAGGAAGAAAGAAAAATAAAATAAAATAAAAAAATAGAACTTAAGTTTCAAAGAAAATGCACCATATACAACAACAAAACACAGTGCTCATACAATCATCTGCCAACACTCAACAGCAAAATGTGTCACAGACTTTAGGAAAACTATTCAATGATGCATAAAAACAAACTGCCTCTGATGAGCGTGACATCACAACTGTTTACATTATATTTGTTTGAGCAGTTGTAAGGGGGCTCATGCGCATGCGCCCTTGAGTCGCGTATCAATAGTACCTTCTCCCACTTCTGGCTACAGAAGTATGGCTATAGCTGTATAAGAAGTAGCAGCAAGCAGCCATACGCTACTTGGAAAAATTTTACTGGGCGCCAAAACTGCCAGATTCATGTGGGGAGGGGTGACAAACCGGGGTGTCTGCTCTGGGCAGCACTTTCAGGGGGGGGGGGGGGGGCAAATTCATATTCTTGAGGAAAAAAACCTTGTTTCACAAAGTGCCTAGCATCAAGCACACGTTGGTGTATCGATTATTCATATGATTTTGAAATGCACCCTGCTGTTTTTGAACATTTTTGAACACATTATAAGTTCATTTCTGAATGAATCATAAATTGTGTTTTGACTCTGTGCATAGTGTACATGATGTCTCTGCCAGGGGAATCCCCGTTGCATCTAGAAATAAACTTTCCTGCTATACGAGCTGAGCAGAATAAAGCCGAACGGGTGAGTGCCAGTCGCTGTCTGTTTGTGTGGTTGACTAGGTTTGCAAATGATCAGAGTTGTTATAATTACTAGCGAAATCTATAGGTTCAGACCACCAGAGTGGAAATAAATGACTAACAGGAACAACAGGTAAGAAAGATTATGTATTATCTTCTCGGTGTATCCACGGAAATGAAATTTTGACAGAAAAGTTTTGGCTAGACCGCTACACTTGTAAGGGCCAGTTGTACAGTACCCAGCTAGCAGCCGCATAAGTTCTATTCTGGGAGTAGCACAGAAAACGCATTGTATGAAAACAAAGTAACACCTAACCGGAGAACAAATGAGGGGTAAGAAAATCAGTGATTGTGGCAGCGTTAGTGAAGATAAATGAAGAATAAATTTTGAAAATGGCAGGAATAGCTACAGAATTAGTGATGGCAAAATTGTTTGTTAGAATGAGAAAGGAGAAGAAATGAGGTCATCACACAAATTATGGAAGAGTATTACAGTTCCAAATTTATATAAAAATTTCTTAGTACTACTTTTCGATCTCATGCTGGAGAACCTGGAGTGTATGAATGAAATGTGAAACTGTTCCCTAACATAAAGCTTTTTGCTTGTAGTACGCCTAATAGGCATTTGATATTGGTACTTTGTGAATTATATTCTGTTGTGTTATAAAAACCACCATTTGTGGCAGAACAGTCTCATTTATTTGGTGTTTTTAACAATTACTGCAATATTAAACAGTCCTATTTAGTTTTATGTAGTAGACAGTGACAAAATACACACAATCAGATCAAGAAACCACACCAGCCTTGGGTATTATTTGTATTAACAGCTTTTTCAGTATTAGACTATGACATTTTGTTTTTTCATTTTTTTCATGTAACAAAACGTTTGACGAACTTTGATGAAGTAAGAGGTTTTTTCGCAGAAAGGAAAGCACACCATGTAAAGCTGTAGCAAGGTTAGAGAGAAAACAATGCTAGGACTTAAGAATTGAAGAAATGTGTATTGTCTTGCTTGTCTCTTGTCATCACTGGTTTTATACATCCTATATTTAATTTTATGTGGCACAAAACAGGAAGTTATTAGCTAATAGGGAATAAAGAGTGCAAATTTTCTGAAGAGTTCTTGTTCTCACGTTTACAAATAATCCCATCTGGTATTAATAGCAGTTTTTTTTAAGAGGGGCAGGATGTCAAACTGGCTGACTGGGAGCAGGAGAAGCACCACAGGACACTTTAATTTCCACTGTCCTGAATATAGTTTGATGGCAGAGTGAAATACAGTGATGTGTGGTAGAAGAATGCTCTGTGCAGAGGCGTGGCACTGCACCATGACACACTTAAAGAGCAAATAACATGTCTTAGATTTCTTTGAACACACATTTTTTATGTATCAGACAGAAAGATGTGTGCCACAAAATGAGCATATTTTTGAAAAGTAGTCTCCACGTGACCCGTGTTTACGTTTAGTAATTTTTGTGGTGCCTCTTTTTTTACAGTTCTCATGTCACATGAAAACAAAATATGTTTCTGTGGCCGGGAGCTATCAAGTGAATTAAAATACATTCACATAATTTGAAGGCTAAAGTATGCGATTAGTTTCAGATTTTATTTTATTTCCACCTATCTGATAGTCAAGCATTAATCACCTTGCAGAACAATGAAGTTATTTTTGTCGGTTTGCTAAAGAAATTTGGCTTTTATTAAAATGTTTAAGTCCACACTATTGGCTAGTTTCAACTGTTCGCTGCATTTCAAGTGTACGTTTTCATCTTCTAGCATATGTGGCATTATGCCATAATAAAGAAAATCTATATCCGAATCTGAACATACGAATATACACTTTAAGCCAAATTATGCATTTTAGTATGGTTCGCAAAATTCCAATGCTCATGGAGTATCCCCTGATGTCTTGTTTTTTTTTTATGACATAATGTAAGATCTTTTGATACGAGGGCGGTTCAGAAAGTAACCTCCGATTGGTCACAGTGCGGGTTGTGGGGGGAGTAGCGACGCCATCTGTGCATTCACGCACTCAACAGGTCAGTTGGCATCAAGCCGTGGTCGAGTGAACGTCGTACCTGCGCTAGTTTAGTTTTTGTGGCAGTTTGAAATGTGTGGTGCAATAGAAAACCCCGCCAAATGTGAAGTGCGTGCTGTCATAAGGTTTTTTACAGCCAAAGGATATTCTGCAGCAGCTATTCATCGTGAGCTTTGTGCCGTGTACGGACCAAGAGTTATGAATGAAGGAGTTGTCCGTGAATGGGTACGTTTATTTAAAAGTGGACGAGAAAACGTTCATGATGAAGAGAGGAGTGGTAGACCATCATTGGTGACTGACGAACTCGTTCAGACAGTTGATGCAAAAGTTCGTGAAAATCGACGTTTCTCAATGTCGGAGTTGTCTACTGGTTTTCCACAGATTTCTAAGACTCTCTTGTACGAGATAGTGACAGCAAGATTGGGTTACCGTAAGTTCTGTGCACGATGGGTGCCCAAAATTCTTACCGACCACCACAAAACTCAAAGAATGGCCTCTGCATTAGACTTTCTGTCACGTTATGAGGATGAAGGAGAACCATTGTTAAACAGAATCGTGACCGGTGACGAAACCTGGATTAAGTACGTGAACCCTGAGACAAAAGAACAATCAAAGATGTGGGCACATTCAAATTCGCCTACCAAACCAAGAAAAGCCTCGCAAGATTTTTCTGCCAGAAAACTGATGGCAACGGTGTTTTGGGATGCCAAAGGGGTGTTGTTGGTTGAATTCATGGAACGTGGTACGACCATTAATCAAGACGTGTACTGTGAAACAATAAAAAAGTTACGACAGGCTATACAGAACAAACGCCGTGGTATGCTGACTTCCGGTATCGTTTTTTTGCACGATAACGCCCGTCCTCACTCTGCTCGCAGAACAACGGCCCTTCTTGAGTCCTTCAAGTGGGACGTTATCAACCATCCACCTTACAGCCCAGACCTGGCGCCAAGTGATTATCACCTCCTCATGCATTTGAAGAAATGGCTCAGGTCACAGCGGTTTGATGACGACGAAGAGCTCAAAGATGCGGTCACAGGCTGGCTCCAGGCACAAGCGGGTGATTTTTATGCAGAAGGAATTTCAAAGCTTGTGAAGAGATACGATAAGTGCCTCAATCGCTATGGAGACTATGTAGAAAAATAGTGCAAAGATGTAGTTGTAAGATGTATATATTAAAATATTTTTATTTAACTTGCTGTATTTTTTTAAATCAACCGGAGGTTACTTTCTGAACAGCCCTCGTATTTTACACGTACAATCATATGGGCCTCCTGCGTCATCGTAGCTGCGCTTGCGTGGTGACGCCCGGCAACTGCTGAAACGAACCTTTTTCTAACAAGTGGCTGGAAAATATTGCGAATGGTGGTTTGGAAAGTGTTACTTTCAAAGTAAATTTCCTTTTATGCAAGATGAACTATGTGCAAGAATGTATGATGAATTTCATAAATCACAGAGCGTTTGACTCTCATTTAAAAATCAACTCTTTGAGGATGACCATTTAGAAGAATTTCGAGCTCAAAAGATCAGACGTTTATGTTGTTAAAAATTTTACTGGCACATTTGTATGAATATCCACTGTCATCAGCTGGCGAGATCACATGATTGGCTTACAAAAACACATCGCTATCTTGATTTCGATGCTTCAGAAAATAACATGCTATGTTTGGTGGAATTCAAGTTTATACTTTCGTAATATGAAAATATGCAGCGTACATGTTGCTGCACATTGAAGATCTTTTGAGAATGTGTTTTTTTTCCCCTGAGTGTCATTTTCTAAAATGACGGAAAATTCTATTCCGGTGTATAAAACCATAACCATTGAATGGATTGATAAGTTTTACAGTTCTGAGAAAAAGTATACTGTCACTTAACATGGAAGAAGTGTATTTTCACGAGGAGGAGTGTATTTTTAACTGGGAAATCCGGGAAAAATCCAGGAATTTTTTTCCTTGTCTGTTTATACATCCTGTTATCAAATTTCCTTGATGTCTCCTCTGTGACAATGCCAGTCTTGAAAGATGTTTCTCTGAGAGCTTCATTATAGTCAAAACTCTGTCTAAAGTCTCCCATACACGTTCATACCATTCAAGATGTGGTAAAGGTTGCAGGGGGTGTTGGATCTGTAACTATCACAAAGCAGATAATATACAGTTTCAAAAATGCACATAGAAAGTACAGTGAAAAAGTAGCAGATAAAAGGATAACTAAGAAATCCTCAAAAGAAAATAAGAGAAAGGACAAAGTGGGTTGAGAAAAACTAAAAATGCAACAAAGTGTGAAAACAAAACTAATGGAAAGTGCTGAGAAAGACGTTTATCAGTTAGAAATAGTAGTTTTATCACTGAAAATTTCCTGTTTGTTACTTCACTTAATGTTCATGTATGTGTCCTTATCAGATAAGTCTATTGCTATTCCTTGCATACTCATTTTGTTCAAATTGTATTTGAATTTTATTCTTAGATCTCTTTGCAAAAAAGGGTAACTTTTTACAGAAACAGATAGTCCTTATTGTTTCTATGTCTGTGAGCCCCAAACAGCCTATTGTTCCTAATGTAAATGTTCATTAATAGTATTTTACTGCCTTCACAATTTAGTCTCATTCTAATTACTTTTCTGTATCTTTTTTTTTTTTTTGTTCAAATTATATCTTACACATAATTCCGTTGTCAGGTCCTGGTAAGTGTATTTCTTGGTTAAAGTCCGCAGCTGATGGTCTCGCAGCCGCGGTGTGTTCTCGCTTCCCAAGCACAGGGTCCCGGGTTCAATTCTCTGTGAGGTTAGGAATTTTCACCTGCCTCGAGATGACTGGGTGTTTGTGTTGTCCTCATCATTTCATCAACATTCCTGAAGGCAGTGAGATTGGACTGAGCAAAGATTGGGAATTCGTATGGGCACTGATAACTGTGCAGTTGAGTGCCCCACAAACCAAACATCATTATATCATCATATTTCTTTGTTGAAAGAAATCGTTTTCATTTTAAGGGTTTTTTTTCTTTTAACTCAGGATATAGCCCCCAGTACGTTCCTATATATTGACAAAATTTGTAGATTTTATCATGAAATCGATCAAAATTGGTCAGGGACTAAGCACAATATGATCCTGGACATATCAAAAGTCAACTTGCAAAACTGTGGGACCTTTTTGTTGTACTGACCATCCACTGTGTTATTCTCTGCCCCAGTAGCATCATTTCATGTGATGTGAAGGGGCATGAGATCAACATTACTGCTCTCATGGCCATTGTTAACTTCAGAGGCCTTAGAATGAAATTTTCACTCTAAAGCGGAGTGTGCACTGATATGAAAGTTCCTGGCAGATTAAAACTGTGTGCCGGACCGAGATTCCAACTCGGGACCTTTGCCTTTGGCGGGCAAGTGCTCTGCTACTGAGCTACCCAAGCACGACTCACGCCCTGTCCTCACAGCTTTAATTCTGCCAGTACCTCGTCTCCTACCTTCCAAACTTCCCAGAAGCTTTCCTGCGAACCTTGCAGAACTAGCACTCCTGGAAGAAAGGATATTGCAGAGACATGGCTTAGCCACAGCCTGGGGGATGTTTCTAGAATGAAATTTTCACTCTACAGCCACAGAGCACTTGCCTGCGAAAGGCAAAGGTCCCGAGTTTGAGTCTCAGTCCGGCACACAGTTTTAATCTGTCAGGAAGTTTCATATCAGCACACAATCTGCTGTAAAGTGAAAATTTCATTCTAGAAACATCCCCCAGCCTGTGGCTAAGCCATGTCTCCACAATATCCTTTCTTCCGGGAGTGCTAGTTGTGCAAGGTTCGCAGGAGCACATCTGTGAAGTTTGGAAGTTAGGAGACGTGGTACTGGCAGAATTAAAGCTGTGAGGGCAGGGCGTGAGTTGTGCTTGGGTAGCTCAGTGGCAGAGCACTTGCCCGCAAAAGGCAAAGGTCCCGAGTTCGAGTCTCAGTCCGGCACACAGTTTTAATCTGCCAGGAAGTTTCATTTCAGAGGCCTTGCAGCTGCTACTTCTCACTCAGGTAGCTCTTCAGTTGGCAACATAAGACTGAGTGCAACCCTTATCAATCCTCTCATCAAGTGTAAATGCTTGAAGTACCGAGAATGGAACCCACCTCATGGACATACTTGTGTCTTGGTGCTATCTAATGCAAACACTATCCCAGTTCCCCATGCAAAAAGAGCTAAACTGAAGCGCCAAAGAAACTGTATAGACATGTGTATTCAAATACAGAGATTTGTAAAAAGGCAGAATACGGTGCTGCGGATGGCAACGCGTATATAAGACAACAAGTGTATGGCACAGTTGTTAGATTGGTTACTGCAGCTACAAGGACAGGTTATCAAGATTTAATTTAATTTTAATGTGGTGTTACAGTCAGCACATGAGTGATGGGACACAGCATCTCCAAGGTAGTGATGAAGTGGGGATTTTTCATGTCCATTGTGTATTCCAACAGATTTGGACAATTCCAGCAGGACAATGCGATACCCCACATGTCCAAAATGGCCACAGAGTGGCTCCAAGAACACCCTTCTGGCCACCAAACTCCCCAAACATGAACATTATTGAGCGTATCTGGGATGCCTTGCAATATTCTGTTCAGAAGAGATCTCCATCCTCTCATACTATTGCGGATTTATGGACAGCCCTGCAGGATTCATGGTGTCTGTTCCCTCCAGCACTACTTCAGACATTAGTTGAGTGCATGCCACATCAGGTTGCGGCAGTTCTGCATGTTCACAGGGGTCCTACACAATATTAGGCAGGTGTACAAGTTTCTTTGGCTCTTCAGTATATAAACTATGTAAAAATTATGATAATGAATGGAGCATTGGAAACTTTTCAAATAGAGAGCCCATTGGTGAAGGCAATAAGCCATATACATTCACAATTTTGCTTATGTCCAAAAAAGGCAAGCAATTTATGGTCAGTGATAGATGAAATTTGTGACCATACAGAAAGATGTGAAATTTATGGACACTAAAGATGATAGCCAACACTTCCTTTCCAATGCATTAAGAATGTTCTTTATCTGGAGTAAGTGTCTTTGACATAAACGAGATTAGTCTCTCCATACCATCAATTAGCTTATGGGAAAGAAAAACCCTTGTTCCGTGTGGAAATTTTGCCAACTCCAATGGCAAGGGGAGCTGGCAAGTGACAAGGCAAGATGCTGATTGGTGAACGTCTAAAAAGCCAGATAGCATCCCTTTTTACAGAGATGATTTAGTGGGTGGGCTATGGAGGTGGCATAGGAAATAAATTAAACATAGTAATTCACTTTTCCTAGAATAGTTTAAGATCCTTTATGGATTTAGGTTAGTTTAAGATCCTTTATGTATTTAGGCACAGGCATGTTCTGAGTAGTCTCTACATGTTCTCTGCTGGACTTAAGGTCCTCTGCACTGAGTATATAATCTGAGTAAGTGATCACCAGTTGAAGGCAGGCTCATTTTGAAAATTTTAAACATTTTATTGCCCATGATCCAGCAACCATATGCTATTTAATCGCAGAAACATAAGTACAGCCACTTCGGTTGCACAAAATTTTGCTAGTTGATCACAGTTTCGACTGCACTAGGGCAATCTTCATCAGAATAAAAAGTTACATGTATAGCTTATTGCCCAAGTGTAGTCGAAACCATGGTCAACTGACAAAATTTTGTGCAACTGAAGTGGCTGTACATATGTTTCTGTAATCATTTTGAAAAATTATGCTGTAGGCCTTTCTGTGCAAGGGCAGCAAGAACCACACTTAGGTTGTGCAAATGTTCAGATGTGGAATATCGGCAAGATAATTCACACAATACAGAATTCCTGCAATAGCGTGTTCAAGAACTCCCTAGAATATGGCATGGTGTTAACAATGCAAAAAGACAACCTGTTATATTGATACTGTCTGAATGGTTTTTTCAAAACTAAAATCTTCCTTAAGTCTTCATCAAGAAGTAACTTAAAATATGCCTCTGCTAGATCAGTTTTAGAAAACGTATTTCCTCTTGAAATTTTGGAAAACAGTTCGTCTGAACAAAGCAAGGGATAAGGATCAATGTTTGCTGTGCATCAAAGACTTGTGTAAAATCTCTACAGAGCCAAAGAGACAAACCAAATGACTGTAAGAAATGGGACAAAACTTGTTGTTCTAATATGCCCTGTTCAATCTTAACCTCAGTCACTGTAATCAGGTGAATTTTGCAAAATTTGGACTTTCTGTTGCTTTAAGACAATATGGGCCTAATACTCAACCACCTTCCCTGAACCAGATTCAAATAGTGGTGCAAATTGTGCACAAACTATGTCAATGGCCTCAAAGGTGACCAAAGAATCAGTGTAGTGCAATTCATGACATACATCCAAAAGCAGAGACCAGAAATGTTTTTGATCAATGAATCTGCCTGAAAATGACAAAATCCAGGACACCTGATTAGAAGTGACATTTAATTGCACATGACTCAGGAGTACCACTTCATGATGGCTGTACACCACCCACAATGTAAATTGCCCACACTTAAGTGTGTATGCCAGTTGATGACTGAGATCAGTGCACTAGCATCAAAAAGAAAAGCCACCAGAGTCTCTTGTTCTTTTGCACGTAACAGAATTTTTAATGGAGCCAACACATGGTCACTTCCTGAAATATTGGTTCAAATGGCTCTGAGCACTATGGGACTTAACATCTATGGTCATCAGTCCCCTAGAACTTAGAACTACTTAAACCTAACTAACCTAAGGACAGTACACAACACCCAGCCATCACGAGGCAGAGAAAATCCCTGACCCCGCTGGGAATCGAACCCGGGAACCCGGGCGTGGGAAGCGAGAATGCTACCGCACGACCACGAGATGCGGGCATCCTGAAATATTAATTTGAATTGTCTGGTGGGGACTCATGGTTCCACCAAGCTATGGCATACTTTTACAATATGACCTATGTGTAAACACTTACAATACTTGTCCTCGTAATGTAGACATTCTCACAGGGAATGCAAGAAAAAGCAGTCAGGGCAACTTGAAAAGAAGTGTGTAACCACAAATGATGGCAGGTACTAAGCAGGGTCTGCAGAGAATGAGGCCAGTTGGTTGCCACCAAACAGAACTTGTTTACTGCTTTAGAATCCAGTATGGAGCCTGCTGCTCTGTATCACTACCCTTCTGAGTAACGAGTGAAATGTCAGAGTCTGCTGAAAAAGCCTGTAGTACCTCTTAAGGCTTTTGTGCAGCCTTCCCTGTCAAGGCTTAGTGAAGAAAACTTTCCGCGTATAAAGTACCACACACATGCATATTTTCTATCCATCCACTGTAAACCTGCAATCCAAGAAGTATAACTTTCCAAGTGTGATCTGCAACGTTGTAAGACTTCTATCCTCACCACTACCACATGCACTTTATAGGAAAAATGGTCAGATAATAAAGATAATATGTCGGTCAATGGTAACATGGATGTACTGGGTACAGGGACCAACTTTTGACCCAAGTAACATAATTTTGGATCCATCATCATCATCATCAGGTCACAGCTCCAATTCCCAGGGTGCTGGTGACAAGACTGATGGTGTTTTTTTTATATAGGAGTGTAGGTTGCAGGTAATAGGCTACTCCAGTCTGGTCACAAGCATCACCTATCCCATAAAGAGCAGGGCTACTTGTGAAAGCAGTTATGTGATCTACAAACTGCAACCACTGTGCTGCATTCTATGTGGGCATGACAACCAACAAGCTCTCTGTCCTCATGAATGTCCACTGACACACTGTGACCAGGCCAAGAAACAGCTAGACAGCCCAGTTGGTGAGTATTCTGCGAATCACAACATTCTTCTCTTCAATGACTGGTTCACAGCCTGTGTTATCTGAATCCTACCCATTAACACTAGCTTTTCTGAACTGCACATATGGGAACTCTTTTTGCAATATATCCTAAGTTCCCGTAACATCCTGGCCTTAACCTTCAGTAGTCACTGTCCTTCATCCACCTATCTCCTCCCTTTTCCCACTCAAGCACTAGATGGCGTCTATTCCACCAATGCACCCACAGCCATTTTACTTCTCCCTTTTTGGCTCCTCGCTCCTCCCGCATCCTGTCTGCATGTAGCTGCCCTACCCCGATCACATCCCTGTATGCTCCCACAAGTTCCACTTCACCGTCCCCCACCCATACCCTGCTATCCTTCCCACTTCCCATACCAGCTTCAACGGCCGGTGTGGCCGAGCGGTTCTAGGCGCTTCAGTTTGGAACCGCGCGACCGCTACGGTCGCAGGTTCGAATCCTGCCTTGGGCATGGATGTGTGTGCTGTCCATAGGTTGGTTAGGTTTAAGTATTTCTAAGTTCTAGGGGACTGATGACCTCAGATGTTAAGTCCCATAGTGCTCAGAGCCATCTGAACCATTTTGAACCATACCAGCTTCCTTATCTCTACCATCCACATCCCATCAAGTGCTGTTGCTCATAGTCTTCCACTGGCAGCCAGAGATGGTGGTCATGTATGTGGCGAGTTGTGTTTGTGTGAATGTGTGTGCGTGTTGTTCATTTCAGATGAAGGCCTTTTGGCTGAAAGCTTACTTGTTTAGAAGTCTTTTCGTTGTGCCTGTCTGTGACTCACCATCTCCACTACATAGTGAGTAGCAATCTATCCTCTTCATAATACTGTCATTATTCCATCCTGGATTTTCCATTGTTTAATTTAGCAAATAGAACAGATAACTTAATGTCCTACCTGAATCCCACAAAGCATGTTTGACATGCTCTCAGAAGGCACATTTCTGCTCACAGTACTCCAACACAGAGCCTTGTACCACTGGCATCAGGCTTGCAAGAAGAATGACATTTATTTTTTATCAAGTCCAAAGACTCAATCTTTAATAGCATCAAATTTCACTCTACTGGTTGTATTGCTGCTGGTGAAAAGTACACTCTATATTGGCACTCTTTGTGACATTCTAAAATGTCATTTATTTTTAATGTTTCAAACTTGTTCAGAGTTCAGGCATAAAATCATTGTTAGAAGTGTGCTTTTTTTTCAGTCACATCATTTGGTGTACACTTTGGCTAAGTTTCATCAGATTTGATACATAACTTAGTAATCTCACCAGACCTGTGAATGGAAGATACAGACATACCAATACCCATAACATAACCCCCTCATCCTGTGAGGGCATATGTGGTAGGAACATGGCCAATGTTATAGGCTTGTCATGTGAGCTTCTGTAGTACACAGATATAAGGCTACCTAGAGGAGGTTTCTACCTGAGTTGCTTTTATCCAATTTGTCTCTATCTGCGAACTCTTATCACTGCAACTTTTTACTGTGTGCATGTTGCTGTAAATTATAAATTTACATTTCAATGGCAGCTAAATGCAATGGAACTTTCAATTACTAAATGCACTCTTATGGGCTGTGTAGTGCTTAGGCTTCACTCAGTTTAATCAGGATCTTTCTCGTACTAGTTTTTGTGGCTCAGATGACTACTTCACCAAGAACAATTACTTTTTCATTTGGTGACTAATAGACAATTTTAATTTGTTGTTACGTAACTTACTTGTGTTCAGTAAACATTGTTAGTCCTAAGTGAGGATTATAACAATAAAGTTTGAGATATTTCCTTTATATGTAGAAACCAGTATATTTTGTAATATAGTGTTGTTTTTTGTATGTGCAGTTCTCAACCCATTCCATATTTCTGAAGGCTCTGTTTACTGATTTAATAATATATTTGCACAGATATTCACACTCCACTGCTACCACTGTCACTAATGATGACTAAAGTGTCCTATTTGCTTATACCATTATTTTTTTAGTGTAATTCCTCTTAACTCACTGCACGCACTCTGTTCAACCCTCCCCTCCTCCTCCCGCCCCTCCACCACCCCCACCCTCCACCACCCCCACCCCTGTGAGTATATTCCATTACACACTTATTTTCATAACATTTTCATTGGACTTCCAATGTTTTCCTCAGATGTAGGAATGTATGGAAGGCAAGAGGTACCAAATTCTGTCAGTGGGATAGTAATTCTGCTTTAGATCTTCCAGTTTTTCATTACACGGTCTATTATATTTTTGCAGTAATCATCAGCTATTACTTTACTATTTGGAAGATAATCAGTAAGAAGAATCCCTTTGCAATCACAGAAATGATTGATCACCTTTCTTATGGATAAATTGTCTTCATCTTCCTTGGTGCAGGTTTACTAGTTTCCAGCTTCTGCTTCGATTACTGTTATTGTTCTGACACTAAGTGGTGGACCCATGTCTCATTAACATACACTTAAAAAACATGCCATGTTTTACTCCGCTTCTGACATGGCTGTGGCATCAGTTATTTCATATACCTTTGAAGATAGCCCAAGATGATATTGTGATGTTACTGAATGATTTCATCTGGGTAGGAGTTTCATGGTGTCCTCCACATAGGTCACCTTCGTCAGAAGTGTGGCACAGTTGAAATCAGTTGTCCCTTTCTTAGCTGCTATAAATGAAATAACAGAAATCTTATAAACCTTCCCTGGCAATGGTTAAATTTTTTGGTGGTGATAAACCACCCACATCCAAGAATTTTATGATGTATACCTACATCTACATCTATGTTTTGTAAACCACTGTGAAATGAGTGGCAAAGAGTACATCATATTGAACAGTTATTAGGGTTTCTTCCCACTTCATTCACATATGGAGTACAGAAAGAATAACTACTTAAATGTCTCTATACAAACTTTAATTTGTTCAGTCTTGTCTTCACAGTTTTTACGGAAGTGATATGTATGGGGTTCTGGTGTTCCTAGATGCCTCACTTAGTTCAGCATCTTGAATCATTGTAAGTAGACTTTTGCAGGATAGTTAGTGTGTATCTGTAGGTTTCTACCAGCACAAGTTTTTCAGTATCTCTGTGACTGTCATGGAGCAAACTAACATGTGACATTTGTGCTGCACTGCTTTCAGGGTGTATACATCCCAGGACAACCACGAAATCTGGGAAAAAACTGGGAGTTTTTCACCTGGTATAAAACCAGGAAAGCCCAGGAATTTTTCATTGTTTTAGTTTTCAGCTAAACTTTTGTAATTTTGACTTGTTGGAACTGATATTTTAACGTAGAATTTTACTGTATCCCACTACTACAGAATTATTCTGCATCAATAAAACATAAACGAGAGGAAAAATAACAAAATGCACCATTTTAAAACAACCAAACACAGTGCAAAAAGTGTTTACCACAGCAAAATGTGTCAAAAGATTTAGGACAAAGACTATGCAATACACAACAAACTGCTACCAATGAGCGTGACACCACAACTGATTACATTAGGTTCTTTTGAGCAGTTGCTAGCGAGCTCATGTACATGCACAGTTGAATCCCGCATGAGCAGTACATTCTCGTGCTTCTGGCTACTTGAAGTGCGGCTGTTAACTGAATCAGCAGTACAACCAATTGTAGCTGCACATGCGCCTGTTTTCTGGCGGGCTGTGACAAATCCTCAAATTACTTCTAACATTTTGTGGAAAATATTGCGAATGGTGCTTTGGAAAGTGTTACTTTCAAAGTGAATTTCATTTTATGCAAGATGAATTATGTTATATGCGAAAATGTGCTTTGAATTTCTTGAATCACAGAATGTTTGACTCTCATTTAAAGCATAACACCTTAAAAGGTAGCCACTTAGAAGAATTTTCAGCCCAGAAGATGAAACATTTATGTCATTATTTAAAATTTTACTGGCGCATTTGTGTGATGTATCTTAAAGCGTAAAACATGCAAAAAAGATAGATATCATTTTCTTGTAGCTACACTATGTAAATTTAAACCATTAATTTTTCTATTTGTGCGTCCACACTGCTAAACAGTGATGTTCCTATTGGCTGACTGGCGAAATCATGTGACAGGAGAAGGTGCACTACGATCGGCTTACAAAGGTGTGCATTGCAGTCTCAATTACAATGCTTCGGAAACTAACATGCTGTGTTTGGCGGAATTCAAATTTATACTTCCATGATATGAAAATATGCAGCCTATCATAATATAAAAATTTGCTACGTACATGTCGCTGCACATAAAAAAATCTTTCCAAAACTTTTCCTGGGGTTCATTTTCTAAACTGCCGGGAAGTTCTGCATCAATGTATAAAAGCTTAACAGTTCAAAGGACTGATAAGTTTTATAGTTCTGAGGAAAAGTATAGTGTCACTTAACATGGAAAAAGTGTATTTTCACCCGGGAAAAGGTGTATTTTTAACCTGGGAAATCCGGGAATTTTTTTTCCTTATCTGCACATACACCCTGTGCTTTGTATACATTCAATATCCCTTGTTAGTCATATTTGATATGGGCATCACACACTTGAGCAGTATTCTAAGATGGGTTGCACAAGTGCTTTGTAAGCAATCTCTTTTGTGAACAGATTGCATTTTCCCTGTATTCTACCAATGAACTAATGATTGCCATCTGTCTTATGTACCACTGAGCCTCCATGATCATTCCATTTCGTATTCCTACTGATGGTTACACTTGGGCAACCATATGAGTTGACTGATTCCGGTTGTGATTAATATTTTTATTTTGTGCCATTTGACATTTCTGAATATTTAAAACAAGTTTCCATTCTGTGCACCACTTTGAAAGCTCATCAAAATCTGATGGAATATTTGTGTAGCTTTCTTCAGATAGAAGATTATTACAGGTCCTGCATTGTCTGCAGAAAATCTGAGGTTGCTATTAATATTGACTGCCACGTCATTAATATACAAAGTGAACAAAAACGATCTCAACTTACTTCTCTAGGGAAGGTCAGAAATTAGTTCTACTTCTGTCAGTGATCCTCTGTCTAAAGTTATATGCTGTGTCCTTCTCACAAGTTACAAATTTCATTTGATACCCATATGATCATGCTAATAAATGTTGATTTGATACTGAATGAGTTACTTTTTGAAAGGCAAGAACTACTTGACTGTCTTAACCTATGGGCTTTGTGATGTCATGTGAGAAAATGTGAATCACATTTCACGTGACCTATGCCTTCAGAATCCATGTCGGTTGTCATGGAAGAGGTCATCCTGTTCAATTTACCTCATAATGTTTGAGCTTGGAACATGTTCTAAGATAGTATTATAGTCTGACAACAAAGATATTTTATGGTGGTTTTGTGGATCTCTTCTGCTGCCCTTCTTGTAGATGGGTGTCACCTGTGCTGTCTTTCAACTACAATTTTTTATTCTAGGGATCTACCATATACCAATATAATGAAAAGGAAAGTTGCTACTCACCATATATTGGAGATGCTTAGTTGGAGGTAGGCACAACAAAAAGACTGGTACAAATAAAGATTTCGACGGCAGACACCCCCATACACACTTACACAAACAAAATCATACACACACGAATGCAGTCTCAGGCAACTGAGGCCACACACTGAGCAGCAGCACCAATGCATGATGGGGTGGTGACTGGATGGGGGGGGGGGTGAGGAGGAAGCTGGGGTAGGGAGGGGGAGGGATAGTAGGGTAGGGGTGGTGGACAGTGACGTGCTGCTGGGGAGTGTGCAGGGTGAGGTGGACAGAGGGTAGGGCAGCTATGTGCATTCTGGAGGTTAGATGGAGGGCAGTGGAGCGGTGAGGAGAGGTGCGGGGGAGATGGGGGGGGGGGGGGTCACTTAGCGGGAAAGGAGAGAAGTAAAAAGATAGGGAGCAATGGTGGAATGAGGGCTGTTTAGTGCTGGAATGGGAACAGGGAGGGGGTGGATGGGAGAGGACAATGACTAACAAAGTTGAGGCCAGGAGGGTTATGGGAATGTAGGATATATTGCAGGGAAAGTTCCCACCTGCACAATTCAAAAAAGTTGGTGTTGGTGGGAAGGATCCAGATGCTACAGGCTGTGAAGCAGTCATTGAAATGAAAGATGTCATGTTTGGCAGCATGCTCAGCAACAGGGTAGTCCACTTGTTTCTTGTCCACAGTTTGTCGGTGGCCATTCATATAGACAGACAGCTTGTTGGTTGTCATGACTACAGAGAATGCAGCACAGTCGTTACAGCTCAGCTTTTAGGTCACATAACTGGTCTCACAGGTAGCCCTTCCTTTAATGGTATAGGTGATGTTTGTGACCGGACTGGAGCAGGTGGTGGTGGGAAGATGTACAGGACAGGTCTTGCATCTAGGTATATCACAGGGGTGTGAGCCGTGAGGTAAGGGGTTGGGAGCAGCGGTTGTCTAGGGATAGACAAGTATATTGTGTAGGTTTGGTGGACGGCAGAATACCACTTGGGAGGGGTGTGAAGGATAGTGGGCAGAACATTTCTCATTTCAGGGCATGATCAGAGATAGTCAAAACCATGGCAGAGAATGTAATTCAGTTGCTCCAGTCCTGGGTGATACTGAGTTACAAGGGTAATGCTACTCTGTGGCCAGATGATAGGCCTTTCGGGGGTGGTGGGAGACTGGAAAGATAAGGCCCGGGAGATTTGATTTTGTACAAGATTGGGATGATAATTACAGTCTATGAAGGCTTCAGTGAGACCCTCAGTATATTTTGAGAGGGACCGTTCATTACTGCAGATGCGACAACCATGGGTGGCTAGGCTGTATGGAAGGAACGTCTTGGTATGGAGTGAGTGGCAGCTGTCGAAGTGAAGATATTGCTGGTCGTTATTAGTTTGATATTGGCGGAGGTACTGATGTAGCCATCTTTGAGGTGGAGGTCAACGTCTAGGAAGGTGGCTTGTTGGGTTGAGCAGGACCAGGTGAAGCAAATTGGGGAGAAGTTGATGAGGTTCTGGAGGAATGTGGATAGGGTGTACTCACTTTCAATCCAGATTACAATTTAGGATGGATTCCTCTAGATGGCCCATGAATAGATTGGCATAGGATGTTGACATTCAGGTGCCTGTAAGTGTACTGTGGATTTGTTTGTATGTAAAGCCTTCAAAGGAAGAGGTAATTGTGGGTGAGGATACAGTTGGTCATGGCGAATAGGAGCAGATTGTTGGTTTGGAGAGTCAGTGGAGGAAATAGTTGGTGTCTTTTATATAGGAGGGTAAGTTACGGGTAATAGGTTGAAGGTATTGGTCTATGAGAGCAGAGATTCTCTCACTGGGGGCACAGTAACCAGTAACAATGGGGAATCCTGGGTGGTTGGGTTTCTGGACTTTAGGAAACATGTAGAAGGTAAGAGTGCAGGTAGTGGTAGGGGTGAGCAGAGAGATGGACTTTGGGGAGAGGTTCTGGGATGGGCTTTAGGATTTGAGGAGTGACTGGAGATCTGCTGGATTACTGGAATGGGGTCACTGTGGCAAGGCTTGTCGGTGGATGTATCGGACAGCTGGCAGAGTCGTTCTGCCAGGTAATCCTCGCGGTTCAAAATAACAGTGGTGGAGCCGTTATCCCCATGTAGGATTATGAGATTGGGATCAGCTTTTAGATGGTGGACTGCAGTTCTTTCTACGGATGTAAGGTTGGTTTGCATGTTGTGGGTTTTGGGAAATTTACTTCACCTGGTCCTACTCAACCCAATAAGCCAGCTTCCTAGATGTTGACCTCTGTGTCAAAGATGGCTACTTCAGTATCTATGTCCACATCAAACCTACTAACGAATAGCAATATCTCCACTTCGACAGCTGCCACCCATTCCATACCAAGAAGTCCCTTCCATACAGCCTAGCCACCTGTGGTTGTTGCATCTGCAGTGATCAGCAGTCCCTCTCAGAATATACTGAGGGTCTCATTGAAGCCTTCACAGACCATAATTATCCTCCCAACCTTGTACAAAAACAAATCTCCTGTGCCTTATCGTTCCCGTCTTCCACATCTCTCAAAGTCCTACTGTCTGGGCACAGTGGAGAATATCCCTCGTAACTCAGTAACACCCAGGACTGAAGCAACTGAATTACATTCTCCACCAGAGTTATGACTACCTCTCATTGTGCCCTGAAATGTGAAATGTCCTGTACACTACCCTTTCGCCCTTCCCATAGTAGTATTCCGCCATCCATCAAACCTATACAATATACTCATCCACCCCTGGACAACCGCTGCTGCCAACCCATTACCTCATGGCTCACACCCCTGAGCTATACCTAGATGCAAGACCTGTCCTGTACATCTTCCCACCACCACCTGCTCCAGTCCGGTCACAAACATCACCTATCCCATTAAAGGCAGGGCTACCTGTGAAACCAGTCATGTGATCTACAAGCTGAGCTGTAACTCTCCACCTCGCCCTGCATGCTTTTCAGCAGCACGTGACTGTCCACCATCCCTACCCTACTACACCTCCCCCTCCCCGCCCCAGCCTCCTCCTAACCCCCACCCAGTCATCATTCTCATCATGCACTGGTGCTTCTGCTCGCAGTGTGGCCTCCATTGCCTGAGACTGCAATCATGTGTGGTGTGTGTGTGTGTGTGTCTGTTGTCTATTTTTGACAAAGGCCTTACTGGCCAAAAGCTTTATTTGTGCCACTCTTTTTGTTGTGCCTATCAGCAAATCAGCATCTTCACTATATATAGTGAGTAGCAACTTTCTGTTTCATTATATTGTTGCATTCCATCCTGGATTTTCCATTGCTAGATGTACCATATATTATGATTTAAAAGAAGGGCTAACACAGCTGTATGTATTTCACTCATCTTTGCAGTGATGCAGGAATTGAAATGGGACTGAAGTTCATAATTTCTGCCATCACAAAACCGTAAATATTGTAATTAATTTTTGGATGATTAAAATATCCTCTAATTATGACAATAAAATTTGGAAATGTACTGACTACTGAGAAAAATATTTCTGTACAATTTTTGGTTTCGTCTGGGAAGGAAAGAAGATTAGTGTTCAACATCCTGATGACAGTGAGGTCATTAGAGATGGAGCACGAGCTCATGTTAAGAAAGGATGGGGAAGAAAATCCGCCATACTCTTTCAAAGGAACCAGCTTGTCATTTATTGTGAGCATTGTAGGGAAATTCAGGATGGCTGACTAGGGATTTGAACCAGTCTTCTGGAATGTTAGTCCAGTGTGCAGTTTCATCTGGGGTTGAATCTGGTGGTCAGTAGAAAGATTCAATTATAAAACTGTGGACACCTTTGATATTGAGTCTTGATCAAACGCTCTTGCTGCAATTTCTCTTTGGAGTTCTTGCATTTCTTGCATTGTGACAAATACGCTACCCCCATTTCCTGTTAGCTTATCCTTTCAATACACATTTAAATTGTCCCCAGAAATCTCAGTTCTGCGTTTTACCAGCTTTCAGTATCTAATATTGTGAGAGCTCCACTGTTCTTAGGAGTGCTTCAAATTCATGAATGCTTTAGTTGTTGATCACTAGGATTTTAATAATCTCATTTTTGGGGGTTATTTGTTTTTATCCTACCCTAATACTTAGTGGCCTCCTACAGCTATCATTATCTGGACTGGACTGGACTGAATTGCCTAAACTAAGATACTGTGGTGCAGAACCCACAGACATATACCTATCTGGTAGCAGCCCCTTCATGTGCGGTTCCCCACTGCCCCATTTATGGAGAGCCTATAGTCCTCAACCCTGTGGCACAAGTGTAGGACTTCGTAGCCTAGCTTTTCACAGAATCTTTAAAGTCTCTGGTGGTACAATCTTTCTGCTTGGCTCAGAACCAGGGGACCACAATCCATTCTTGTGACAATGCTGTAGATTGTGAGCTTTGCTTTCACTAAGCAAGGCTGATCTTCTCAAACTCCTCTACAGGTATGACTTCAGATCACAATATAGCAGCTGGAATGATCAACCATTCTGATGGAAGATGAAGTTGGCTGTGATAGGTCAGGATGTATGGCAGTTAACCTCCAAGTGAGGGGCTGCAGTGGAGTGATGGCACGTGTCAGGTGATGACCCTTCTTGAAAACCATGCTGGTTGAATTAGTCCTTCATTCCATAACAATTACAGTGGTGGAGATGGAACTGGAAAGTCAGACAATGGCCTTGTGACCTAGATGGCCATGGCCTTTGTGGCATGCCTGGTTTAGCAATAGCTCACCAGAAGAGCAGCAAACTGCCTGTGCCACAGTGCAATGACAGTGGCTGGCAAGGTGCTGTAGTCAGCTTAGTAGCAGAGGTGGTGATGCAGGGCTGCAGTGAAGGCATCAGCTGCTGGCCTGCTTCTGCAGCTTTGCAGAAAGCACACCAGAGCAGGTGAGGTCAACCACAGCCTCTGGCATGGTTGATGATGAAGGCATATGCCCTCACTGTGTGATGGACAGTGATAGTGTTTGCTCACACAAGACGTTAACAGCTGGGCAGGTATATGACGATAGTCCTGGCTTGTACCCCAGTCTGCCAGGAAGGCAACCATTGCAGATGACAGTCACCCAGCACATGACCCACTGGAAGAAACATGCCAAGTTGGCAGCATTTGGACTAAACCCAGGCAGTGGCCTGCAGCTATTGACAGCAGAGTTTGATGTTGGCAGGTAGCTGGTTCATGTCAGTGTGTAGACTTACATACACCTCCACTCAGCTGGCGCTTGGTGATGATTGGGCGTGAATGTCTAAATTTAATGGTATTTATGCTAGCCATGTCTGATGTCGTTTCTGCAACAGTAACGGTTCTGCCCTATAAGTCAAATTTGGAAAGCCCATCCCTTGAAAATCCATGACATCATACAACAGTTAGTCCATTATATCAGCAACTACACAGCCCAGGTAGTACTATAAAGGTGCCACAAGTTCTCCTTTCAGAAGCACTGTCTGGCAACATTTTCAATGTCAGCTTGCATACTGAATGGATGTACTTGTGATATGGCACCTAGTTACCGAGATGAGTGATGATACCATCATTATAACATTGTTTTGATGAGTCCTCACAAGAGCTGTGTGCTACGCTATGCTGAACCATGGCACAACACCACACAACAGATATCACTTGTTCCAGGTTCCACCACTGTAACTGGTTGCACCCTGTCCTCCCTATGGCTTCTGGAACAGTCTCTTCAGTGTGTTGAGTGAGGTGCAGGATACATGATGGGTGAAGATGATGATCCTTCCCGTACATTGCATCCAATTCCCTATGTGGTACCACTATTTGTCATTCATTCAAACATCTGACCTTTAACAAATGCCTACCCTTTTGCACAAGCTTCCCCTAACATGGACACAGCAGGATTCTCATCAGGTGAAGTGTGTCTCAATGACTCAGTCTCAGTGGAAGAGAGCACCTTGAACTTGTTAGTCATAGGAATGGGTATAGTACTTTGAGTTCTCCGTACTTCCTGTTGTCCCTGCACCAGTATTCTCTGTACTCCCTGTCTTCCCTGTACCAGATCCCTAGACGTACCACTGACTCACTACCGACTGTCAAGTCAATAAGTAATAATAGCTCATTTATTTCCTGGAGAGGAGACGGTATACAAAGGAGATAATAAAATCTATGGTGTCTCTTTTACATGAAACTTGGTACTTCCCCCAACACATTCATTTTCTGCAGCTTCCAATCATTTGATAGTAGTCAGAACAATTTCCAGCTGCTTTTGGAGAGTAAGTAACTCATCTCATTCCCAAAAACAGAAAAAATGGGCTGCTTTGTGAGTGGTGCCATGTTTTACAGAATAGTAAACAAATAATTTTAACTGAGCTTGCTGATTCGCCTCTAATTTCTTGATCTGTTGTGCTACAAGGATTGCAAATTCTCTTTAAGAACTGAAGTGATAAACACCCAAAAAATTGATTTCTATTGTAACAAGAAAAAAACCTGGGGATACAATTTACTGATTCCCAGAAGCAATTTGGAACCTTTTCCCAAGGCTGTGGTCACTAACAAACTCAAAAATAAGTGATAAATACATAACAGATTCATACAATGATGACACAAGATTCTATTTTAACCATTTGTACCAAACATGTGCAGTATGAGCAATTTAAAATGCCTTATAACCAAAACTATTCTGCACATTATTTTGACATGTTTGGTTTATTATTATGTGTAAAATATACCAACATAAAAGTTTAATGGCCATCAATGCCATGACATGCAAAGACCAACACATCCTTACCCTGCCCTAACACTGCAATTTTGATTGTTGATGTCATTAAAGCATTCTCAGGAGGCCGTGTATAGAAAAAAAGAGGTATGTGATGCCTGTGACATTGTGGTCCAGGTAAAAATAAAATTACCATAATAAATCACATTGAGATAAAATACTGCACATTCAGGTCATCATGAGAATGACTCAAAAACTGATATGTTATATATTTCACAAAATAATTAGAATTAAGCAATTAGAATAACTTTCTATCAACAGATGTATCTTCATCTATAAGTGTTTATGTGGCTTTTCTACTACAGATGCTAGCCCAGAACTGCTGTACTGGTTTGCTGAACAGACTCTACAACCTGGCCCAGCTGTATCTTTAAAATGTGTTGCAACAGGGAATCCACCACCACAGTTCATATGGACCCTGGATGGATTTCCAGTACCAGATAGTCCCAGGTCAGTACTGTCAGGCTATTTATATAGTAGTACTGAAATGAGATAATGAATGGATGCCTTTTTTGAACAGTTTCCACCTTCTGCACCTTATGCCTCCTTCCTCTGCCCCCTTCTCCCCTCCCCCAAACTACATGTGCATATGTCACTTTCTGTTGTTCTTGTTGTGTTTCTTTGTGTATTTATGTACGTATTTTTTGTGTCTTTCTTCACTTGTACTCCTAGATGCCACACTTTGTCTCTGAATGGTCTCATTTCCTATTTTTTGCCATCTGAATCAACTCATGACTGTAAAAATTGGTGATTGTGCTACATTTTCTTCATACCTTTTTCTGGAACTACCTGCCAACTAAACCTTTATTTGGTAGCATTTGTCATTTTGTTTAACAAATCCTTTCCTTAAAGCACATATCAAAGGAAGTTTTGTAAAGTATTGTTGTTTTTCATTGAAAATTTATGCTTTATGTTAAATAATTATGGTAATACTATTTAAAACTCAGACTTGGTACATCTATTCTGATTTACTTGAACTTCTTAAATTATTCTGCTAACATCAGGCTTCAACACTCACCCACACAAATACAATGATTTAACATCATGTTTAATTTATAATCAATTTTAATTTTGATACAAAAGCCACGATGTATGAAAATTACACAGACTGTGAAGTGCTCAATACTTGTATGTGTATTTTTATTAGAATTTATTAATTATTCTTATTACAAAATGAGGCAAAATCATGTATTAGTGACCAAAAGTATCTGTTATCCATTCAGACCAACATAAGTCCAAAATCTTGAAAAGGCCAGATACAGATTGAAAAATACATATGTATCAGATCTTTCACTAAATCTAGAATCAAACACATCATCATGGCCTGACTGAGACAGTTTAATTTCAGCAAACCTCTGATTTCATTTGTAACCATTACAGAATTTTCTTCCATGGAATAATCTGGAATGGAGTCTGCTCTACTTCATGATGCTAACCAAACACCCACTTCAATAAAGCAAAAGTGATATTGATGAGTGAGCCTATGAGTTATCACCAAACTGAAAAGCTTGTACCAGATGGTGAATATCATAGTATTTCCCTTCCTTCCTCTGTTATGAGTTGTAGTAAGATGTATATATATCTGATTCAAGATCTACAAGGTCCAGAATCTTCAGCATTATTATTTTCTTCATGTGGGGTACGACAGCCATATGTTTGTTAAAGGTTCCACCTTGACTCTTATTTACATGTATTTACTTTCTTTAGCTTTGCACAGTTGGCTGATTTCAGCAATATGAGTCTTTCTCTAGTCCTGTTGGTGCTAATACAACAGCACTTGAGAAAGGCCAAAATTGGCAGTTTTGTGAAGTTAAATAAAGTAAATACATTACACAACAACCAAAGTGGAACCTTTCCAGTGTCATTTCAGCATTACATTCAAGAGTAGTGCTAACTTCACAAGGAAACCTTCTTTACATGAGATTTCCTTCTTACTGATTGATACTATGTTACATTTATACTTACATTTCTACTTTCAAAGTAGGTATAGTTGTGATTGAACAGGAGTGAAATTTAAAGTTAGAAATAGTAGTTATGGAGCTATCTACAAATGCCCTCTCATTTAAAATTTGTACATTCAGTGTATTTTCTCTGCTAGAATGCAGCTCTATGAACTTTTTTCTCTTCAACCTAACCCAGTTTGTTCTTTGATGTAACTATTTCAACAGTTGTCATACATGTTTTTTCCCCATCCATGAGCAATAGACATCAAATGAGTGCAATCTCGTGGAATAAAACCCTGCTTGATTTCTTTGCAGCTTTTCAATCCATTTGTACCTCATCAGAGACTTATCCATGAATCTCAATTATTAACACTCGAAAAAGAAAGAAAAGTCATCTTTTAGTTCAAATTCTATAAAAATTTTAGGCATTACCACAAATGAATTTACAAGACATAAAACGAAAGAAAAAATATTGATAAACATTAGTCACAAAAAAGGAGCATCTACACAATAACTAACAAATCAGGATCAACCATGTTGTCACTGCACATGACTAAAATGTGGAAGATTACTGTTGCCGCACTTTGCTTGATTATCGATGTATGTGTATGAGCGTCTTAAGATAATAACATCAGGGAGCTGCAAAAAAAAAAAAAAAAAAATAGAAATAAAACTGCCTCCCTGAATTCAACAATGCATTTTATGTGCATACAAGTGCAAGAGTTGGTTTGTAGCAGCAATTTGTTGGAGTACAAGTGTACTCACATGGAATTATTCTTGAAGTTATGGGAAAGAGGATTGATTTCATGATTAAGGCATGATTAGGAATAAGGTATGTGAATGCGTGATCTGAGATAGAAGCAGGATGATTGCGATCATAAGTTTACTTAAATGTTACAATACATAAAAATGTGCAGTTTGTTTATGAAGGAGGAGGTGAATAACAAATTCAATTACTTTTTGTTCATTCTGATCTTTACCATTGTGTACCACATATCCTCCATTATGGGAAATTTCCAGTCTGGAAAGAAGGAGAAGCTGGAGCATAAGCAAGAAAGTCTTGGAGCCTCACACATTGCACATTTTAATTTTATTTAAAATTAACTGAGAAACACGGTGTTGTCCTGTTATGTATTTATTCCAATCTTCTATTAGCCCATCTCCTTCTCTCTCCTCTCTGTGGCCATCTCCTCCTTCCTCCTCTCTCTGTCCATCTCCTCCTTCCCCCTCTCTTTATCCAACCTCCTCTTCCCCTCCTGTTTCTATCCATCCCCTCTATCTTTATTCACCTCTTCTTCTCTCCATTCTATATACATCCCCTCTGTCCCTGTCCATCGCCTCCACCCCTCCCCATGTCTCAACCTACCTCCACCTCCCTCTCTCCCTGTTCATCTGCTCTGCTTTCCTTTATATGTCTCTTCACCCCTCTCTCTGTCCATCTCCTCCCCTCTCTCTGTCCATCTCCTCCTCTTCCCTTTCTCTGTCCAATAACTCCTCCACTTCCATCTATTCATCTCCTCCTCTCCCCTCTCTCTGCATATTCATCACCTTGTCCTCTCCCTCTGCCTCTTCATCTTCTTCTCCCCTGTCTCTATGCCTTCCTCTCCCCCCCCCCCCCCCTGCCTCTGTCTGTCTCCACCTCTTTCCTTTCTCTGCTCGTCTTCCTCTCCTCTCACTGTGCCCATTTCCCTCTCCCCTGTCTCTAGCCACCTCCCCCTTCTCATATCTGTGCCTATCTCCTCATTCCCCTTCCTCGTCCTTCCTTCTCTCTGCATATTATCACACTCACCCTAATAGGAGGTGTGTGGTTCTTACCCCTACAGTATTTCTTTCCAGATTGTAACTAATGTATGTGCCAAATTTGATTGAAATCATTCCAGTGTTTGCTCACATTGACATTTCAGATATGTTTCACACATATTTCACCTGTATGTCTAGTGAATTTTGCACAACAGTTCCATTTTCATGCAGCTTAATGTTTATGATGATCATATGTGCTGAACCTTGTGCTGTACAATAATATAATTTTGTAAGTGTATCCAGTAGTACATGTGCTTGCAGTTTATGAAATGTGCTTTGAATAGAATTAGTAGTAAAGAGCTAATTTATTGAAACATCATGCCTGATGTGGCTCTCTCTCAGACAACTCAGTGTTTATGACATCATATCTTCTGAACTATGTGTTGTACAATAATATATTTTCCTAGATACATTCAGTAACATATGTGTATACTACCTCTGAAATGTGTTGTGAATAGTTCTTAGTAAGGAAGTAATAAATTAAAATGTCATGCATGTTGCAGCTATTTCTCATGCATCTCCGCATTATGACATTGCACTTCCTGAACTGTGTGTCATACAAAGATATATTTCTATAGATACATTAATGGCATATGCAGATACTATCTCCAAAGTAAATGTGTTGTGAATAGAGTCAGTAGTAAAGAGGTAATAAATTAAATTGTCATGCTTTATGTGACAGTTTTACTGCATGAACAGCAAAAATGTAGTAAGTGATAAACTGTTTTCCTTTCAACTTTTTGTGGGGATCATCAGTGAGAAACAGTTTTGTAAAGATTTGAACCTATGTGTAAAGTTTGTTGCAAGTCTCTGAGTGCTTTCATTCTCAAGTACTAGATAAGTTAAGCGCAGGTATTCTTGCACCTTGGGCTGCACTACTTTTCCATCCCCACCCCCACCCCCTTGATAGGTGATTGGTTCTTACCCCCATACATTTTTACAATTTGTATGGATTTCTTCATCAGCTAAAATATAAATTAATTTAGATACTTTAGCAATCAGAACTGTAACCTCTAAAATCAGAATTTGGCATAACTTCCAAAGTATGAAGGAGAAAAACTAAATTTAGATAGATTTGTTGGTAGTTGATAGGCACTATATGCAGTGCCAGTTGTTAAGTTCCTTTGACTTCACCAACATTTCCTTGAAAGTTACTACAAATTCGAGAGACTCCCTCTGTTAAATTTGGAACAATAGAACCACTGACGTAGCATCTGAGTGAATTAATATTATGGTGCAGGTAATAGGGAACACATCAGCAAGATATAGTGATGACCATCAAGGGAGGTAGGGCCTATATCAGTTCAAATGGGCCATCGAGGAAGAGGTGAGCTTGGGGAGAAGGGGGATATTGAGATGAAAACATAATTGCAAATCTCCATCTACATCCATACTCTACAAACCACTGTGAAGTGCATGTATGGGGTATTTGTCTTTGTGTCATATACAGTATTAGGGTTTCTTCCTGTTCCATTTGCATATAGGCTGTGGAGGAAATGAGTGCTTAAAAATACACTGTAGTTAGTTTAATCTTATTTTTACAGATCTTATGGGAGTGATACATAGGTGGCTGTATTATATTTCCAGACTCCTCAGGCAGAAGGGGAGCTACAGGGAAGAGCTTCTGAAATGGCTGCTCACAAAAAACTTGTTCCCTGGGTAATTTGCATAAAATATGAGCAATGCCTCATGGTTTGAGCTCTGTATTAAGCAAGTGGTTCAAAATAACAGGCTGGATATCATACATAATTTTCTCACACATCATATCTTATAGTTCGTAACATGGTATAGGTACATATTCCAGTTCAGTTAGGAACCTTTAAATTCTGAATGGTGTAAAAACAGTTTTTATTTTTCAGAAAAATAAATCAATCAAAGCTCCTTATGAGAATGAAAATGGACTAGTTAAACAGTGATGATAGCCCTTTAATAGCTAAATTTTACCTATTGCATCCATTGCTTGCATTTCTCGCGAATGTGCTTGAAAGTAAGTTAGAATTAATTTGATTCTCATACTAATATTTAAATGAAAAAGTAGTGTTAGCCACTAGTAAAGTACTGAAGATTATCAGTGTGATGGTTAAACAGACTACACTTTATAATAATGTAAGTTGTTACTTAGAATGTTTGTCTTGTATCTCCAGGTTTACTTTGGCTTTCCATTAGCACCTTTATATCTGAATTAACACATTTTCTTTTTTTCTTGTCTCATCAATAGGTTTTTAGTTGGACAGTATGTTACTGTTCATGATGATGTCATTAGCCATGTAAATATCTCAAATCTGAAGGAAGAGGATGGTGGAGAATACACATGTACTGCCAAGAATTCAGTTGCTCAAGTTTCACACAGTGCTAGAATTAATGTCTATGGTAAGATTTCATGTTTAATCATAAGATGCCTTCAAGCTCCTAGATACTGTTATTGTCCATTTTGAATTCTGTTTCTCCAAATTATGCATGATAGTATTTATAAGTGTGTGGAATGTGGTATTTGTAAGAATAAGGCCACTTATTGTTAAGGAATCAACACATAAGACAATTAACTTCTGGTTGGTCACAATTTTTCCTCAGTCTGTAATTAAACATGTCTGTCTTAAGCTATTGGCATTGTAGATTAAATAAAATTACAGTCAGTAAGGGTACTTGGCAAAAACGTCAAATAATATGACAGTATGGCAAAACAGTTCATTCAAAAACAAAATGTATTGGTAATATTGCTGATAATTGTTCTAATAATGTGACTTGGAGGTCTTGAATCATCCTAATTCTGATCTGCTGCCTATTCTCTTTGTCCAGTACTGTTAAAAGTAATCAAAGTAATAGGGGACACTCGCATACAGTATTTCTAGTTGACCACTGTTTCTTTAATTATTATCTGTGCCATGATTTTAATATATTATTCTCTCAGGCAGTGTGGGGATATTATTAACTGATATTGCCATTGTCAAACATGCAGTTCTTATGAATAAAGTTTACTTGTTTAATCTATGTGAAATCTAAATTCAAGTAAAAGGTTTCTAGAGTGAATTCATTGTGTTATTAAGTGGGGTTAGGATGTCAAGCAGGCCGACTTAGAGCAGGAGAGGCACCACAGGAGATTTTAATTTCCACTGTCTATACTTTTACAAGTAAATTCATAAAACTTTGTCAGCATGACCAGGAAGGATTCAGGATTCACAGTCATAGCAGCGGAAGTTCAAAAACATAACAAAATAATTTTTTTACATGTGGAATTTCATCATTTTTTCACTTACTATTGGCTGCATTTGTTGTTATAGGTACACTTTTCTTCATAAGTAAGAGAGACTGTTCAGTTAATTTTGCACAGCATACAAACCATACTTGTTTGATGGTTTATAGTTCTGTTTGAAAAGCTGATTGGGATAATGGAACAGATATGAAGTGATGCATCATTGAGTGGAAGTTACATGTTTTTGGCTTTGTCGATGCTGGGGGCTCGCAGGGATTATCATATTAGAATCTAGATAGCACATAACCTCCGTGCCTGTTTCACCACACATGCCATCTGGATTCTTCTCCAAGACACCAGTTTCACAGAACTTGGCAGAACTGGCACTACAGTATGGCCTTGGTTCTTGCCACCTAACTGGCCTTAATTTAAGTTAATTTCTATGATCTCAGCTTTTCCTCACAGTAGCTATTTCTTTCTTCACTCCCGTGTAATTTTCTATTTCTTTCATTTTTTGACCTGTCTATTTTGCATCCCCACTTCTCACCTCTATCACATACAATGCATTTAGCTTTCCACTCTTATTAGCTCATCCATGATGTTTTGGCATAATCTCTGTCTTGTGTGTTACCCTATCTTCCTCTTTTAAGGTCTCACGTTTTCAAATCTCATCTGCTGCAGCCCTTAACAATCTGTTGTTCCCTCTCATGCTATTCAATAAGTCTCCCTTGACCTGGGGTTCTGTCTGACTTTTCCAAACTTTACCTCTCATCCTAAACCTTGCCAGTCTTTTCCATCCTAAACCTTGCCAGTCTTTTCCTTCATTTCTCTTCCTTCCCCTTCAACCCTTCTGCCAGAAGAAGGAGCCACTGGCTCCAAAAGCTTGCTGATTTTAATACCTTTGTACAAAAGGGTGTATACGACCCGGGACAGCTGGGAGATCTGGGAAAAAACCGGGAATTTTTTCATCCAGGAGAAAACCAGGAAAGACCCAGGAATTGTTTAGAATTCCAGGAATTTTTCATTGTTTTAGTTTTCAGTTAAATTTTTGTGATACTGGCTGGTAAGAACCAATACTTTAACAAAGGATATTACTGTATCCTACTACTGCTGAATAATACTGCAGCAACAAAACATGAACGAGAGAAAAAAGAAAATGGAAATGAAACTTAAGTTCCAAAGGAAATGCGCCATATACGACAGCAAAGCACAGTGCTCATACAAGCGTCTGCCAACAGCAAAGTGTGTCAAAGGCTTTAGAAAGACTATGCAATGTTTCATAACGACAAATTGCCGCTGATGAGCGTGATGTGACAACTGTTTAAATTAGATTCATTTGAGGAGTTGTGGGTGGGCTATTGGTCATGCACAGTTGCTTCTGGTTACAGAAGTGTGGCTGGGTGCCAACTATCTAGTATTGCCCCGGTTCGGAAATATCGTAGATCTGGGGCTGATGCACAGAGTAGTCTAAGTTGTGATGGGGAGGTGGGTTGTCTCCACGTGACCTGTGTTTATGTTAAGTGATTTTGTTGTTTCCTCTTCGTCTATTGCTCTCATGTTAAATGAAAACAAAATGGATTTTTGTGGCCTGGAGCTAGCAAATGAATTAAAATACGTTTGCATGATTACAGAAGGCTAAAATATGTTATTAATTTCAGATTTTGCTTCTACCTTTCTGACAGTCAAGCATTAATCGCCTTGCAGAACAATTAAGTTATTTTTGTCGGTTTGCTAAAGAGATTTGGCTTTTATTAATCTTCCCCACTTAAGCAGTCAATTTATTTGAAATGAAGTCTTTAATTTCACACTATTGGCTAGTTTCAACTGTTTTCTCCATTTCAAGTGCACGTATGGCATTATGCCATAATAAAGAACCAAACATGAGATAATACAGCACTGGTACTCCAAGAAAATTTACATCCGAATCTGTACGTACGAATGTGCACTTTAAGCCGAATTATGCATTTTAGTATGGTTCACGAAATTCCGATGCTCTCGAAGTAACCTCTGATGTCTTGTTTCTTTTATGACATAATGTAAGATCTTTTAATGTTTTACACGTACAAACATTGGGCTTCCTGCGTCATCGTAGCTGCACAAGCGCGGTGACGCCTGTTATCTGGTGCTCTCTTGCAACTGCTGAAACGAACCCATTTCTAACAGGTCACAGGAAAATGTTGCGATTGGTGGTTTGAAAAGCATTACATTCAAAGTAAATTTCCTTTTACGCAAGATGAACTATGTGTGAGAATGTATGATGAATTTCTTAAATCACAAAGCGTTTGACTCTCATTTAAAAATCAACTCTTTGAGGATGACCATTTAGAAGAATTTCGAGCCCAGGACATCAGACATTCACATCGTTATTAAAAATTTACTGACACATTTGTGTGATGTAGCACACGCAAAAATGATCAACATTATGTGTGGAACCTTAGCTTCTCTTCCAGCTTATTAATCTTCGAGACCAATATTATATGTGAAAGCTATGTATATTAATTTAAACTATTAACTTTTCTTAATTGAGTGTTAGCGCTACTTAAGAGTGATCTTGCTATTGACTGACTGACTGCATCACGTGTCCTATGCTGTTATCAGCTGGTGAGATCATGTGACATGAGATAAGACTGGCTTACAAAAGCACATCGCAATCTCGATTTCAATGCTTCGAAAAGTAACATTCGTTGCTTAGTGGAATTGAATTTATACATTTATACCTTCATAATATGAAAATACACAGCGTACATGTTGCTGCACATCAAAGGTCTTTCAAAACGTGTTCCCCCCCTCGAGTTTCATTTTCTGAAGTGCCGAGAAATTCTACGTCGGTACATAAAACCATAACCATTCAAAGGATTGATGAGTTTTACAGTGCTGAGGAAGATAATACTGTCACTTAACATGGAAGAAATGTATTTTTACCTGGGAGAAAGTGTATTTTTAACCAAGGAATCCAGGAAAAATCCGGCAATTTTTTTTCCTTGTCCACATATACACCCTGTACAATGATAGAAAGAAAAATTGAAACACCAAAAAATGAATAATGAAATTTTGTGAGTGCATTTGTCTAGATAATATATTTAAGTGATTAACATTGCAAGATAACAGGTAAATGCAAGTGTGAGGTAAACCATTGCAAGTGTAAAGTGCTGATACATTAATAATCCGTGTAACTGTGAGGATGTTGAATGCAGGCACGGAGATGTGTGTGCATTGTGTTGTACAGGTACTGGATGTCAGTTTGTGGGATGGAGTTCCATGCCTGTTGCACGTGGTTGGTCAATACAGGGATGGTTAATGCTGGTTATCGATGATGTTGGTGTTGTCATCCAATCTTGTCTCATATGTGCTCAATTGGAGACAGATCTTGTGATCAAGCAGGCCAAGAAAACATGTAGACACTCTGTGACAACAGCCAAATGTGGGTGAATGTTATCCTGTTCGAAAACACCCACTCAAGTGCTATTCATGATGGCAGCAGCAAAACAGGTCAAATCACCAGATTGAAGCATAAATTTGCATTCAGGGTGTATTACTCAACATTGTTCAAACTCAGTGACATGTTGATAATGGCATATTTTTTGCCTTAAAGGCATTCTTGACTAACATCAGCTAACAACATCCACCTCAAAGGTAACTACAGCTCGTGTCATGTAATAAGGCACTTCCGTGCATAGAGGCGGAGCAGTGAAGGGGTGAGAACTGCGCATACGTGGCAGCAGAGAGCGGCCAAACAGAGTCCACATTGCCAAACTGCATTGCTGCGGACAACATTCAGGCTCATTTGCCTATGGTACATCATATTATATATTCATATCTATGAGGGAATAGTAAATATTAAAGCCATTTTCAATCAGCCATTCACATCTTGACGAAGTTGCGTCCACTGCTTCACAGATTTACTGCATGTGACATCAGGAGGCAAGAACAGCTGACACAGCTTTGTGAAGACGTGAAGTACAATTTCTCTCAACAGGACAATTGTCTGACAACAAGATCATTGAAACTGGTTGCAATAATTATCATTTATTGTGATTTGAACTGTATTATAAGTAAATATTTACTACACAACAAAATCAACTTCAAAGCACAAACCAAAATCATTATATTTGCTTGACAACTGCTTCTACTCAATAGAATTTTTGGAAATATGTATAAGGTGTCTGTACTGATGTGTCTGACTGCAGTTAAGTGTAATCACAGTGCATAAAAAAGAATTAGTGGTAAAAAAGACTAATGAAAAGACTATCGTAAAAATGGTCAGTAAGTTGTCATATTTATTACTAACTTGTTCGGCATTGTAGTGAGGGACCGCATTTATAATCCATTGGACAAGCAAACATCTAAGCATCAGCTGGGAATAACTCCAGAGAATGATTATTGATAAGATCAAAAATGACCGATTTCTCGCAAGTAAAAATTACTGTCATTTTAGGGCCTTAATGCAATTCATGCATTGAAAATGACAGGGGTTTACATGTGGAAATATCGGACTTTTCACAAATATAGTCAGCTGCATTCTCACGAGTTATTAGAGCATACAACATGGTGGGAGAAGCTTAACTTCTTCTTGGGCAATATGTTAAACATTATAGTCTGGATAATTCAAAGGATACAAAGTCCTAACCAAAAAGGCTAGGAAGTTCTCATTATTATGTATGCAACTGATATGTTGACACACATTTTTTAAACCATGAGTCTTTAAAACTAAGAAATTTTATTACATTGTTCTAAAGTCTACATCGCAACACCACCATCACTTCTATTTGTAACTGTTTCCGAATAATCTGATTGTAAATTTACGATCATAGGTTCAAGGCCTATATCCATCATCACATCCCTGTCAAATTATTCTTTTTGAATCTTTTCAGCCTGTCACACAGACTGTGCCCACGCTACAGGTGGGATGTTGTCTATTGCCTCATGCATGAACATATTATCTTCAATTCCCCCCCCCCACTCCACCACCCATATAGCCATATCCCTTGCCTAAATTTATTCCATACAGCTACACTGACAGTGACATGGAGATAAACACAAAACTGTGTGGCCCCATTCACGTGCAAGGAAGTCAAATTTGTACGTTCAGTCACGTGACTTGTATAAATTGACGAGTCGCAGGAGATCAATATGAGTCTGATTTATTCTGTGCTTAATATTTTTATTTTTAAGCCAGGGAAAAATATCTGCTTTTCTGGTGTTTATACTTGCTGTTTTCTCTCTAACAGTTGAATTGTAACGCAATGAGCGACTTTGAAGCAAAGTACGACAAGAATTGTGAATTGCGCCATGAAACTGACAGTGTTCATTTCCAAATGGTAGTCACTGCTGTTTTTCTTACACGTAAATACAAGTTTACTCTCAGAACCAAAACCAGGTGTAGAGTCAGCATGCAGAATAATTATCCGAGAACCGTATTCCTATGAAAGCTTTAAAACCGCCAGTACCATCACTCATTTTCGAGCAGATCTTCCTGGAATGATTCTAATTGATCCATGTTTTATCAAGGTCACTGTTGAATTATCTCCTTCTCTTGTATTGTGAATCTTTGATCTAAAAACTCTTCTTAATATATATTGAACCAACATCTTTTAAAATTTGTTACATTGATGAAGTGCTTACCATTGAAGCCTATTTTCTCCTGCATAGTTGTAACACATTTTTGTGATGTCTGTCATTCATCACTCACATGGAGCACTTTAAAAAAATCGTTGTTAAAACCATCCATTCATTTTACAGGTTCCTTGCGATTTTGATGCTTTCCAGGTGACATGTAACCACCTTTTTCTATGGCTCCTACAGCTCTGACACTTTCGTTTATAATTCTGTTTACAGTTCTCTTGCTGACACCATATGGTTTCAGAGTTCGTCCTTTTGTCTTCAAACATCAACAGTAGGAGACTTGCTTTCAAATTCGCATTTTAAAACGTTATAAATGTGGTAAATAATTCCCCTCACCTGCTTTCAAAACACTTCACATTCATTACCGTCACCTGACTTTGTTTTAATCACCAGGATGGAAAGGAAACTGGTTGCATCATTTGAAGGAAGTACAGAGGAAATATATGACTATATAAAAAATAATGTGAAAAACATACTACAGAGGTGTTGGGTAAAAAAGATATCGACCACAACCGTGCAGCAGAGTGGTGGTCAGAGGAAACAGAGGTCGTCGTTAGAGAAAAATGAAATGCATGGTTGAATGATAAATCAGAAGAAACAAGATCAGTATACAAGGAAAAGAAGAATGAAGTGATGAAAAAATAAGGATGGCAAAAAATGAAGCATGGGAAAGAACATGTGCCAAGGTTAATAGCAAATTAGGATTTGGGAGAGCAAAAGAGGCATGGCCAGTATTAAAAGGGCTTCAACAGGATACAAAAAGCAAAACCAATCTCCAACTGATAACACAAAAGGAATGGGAAGAGTATTTCCAAAAATAATTAAATGAGGACAGGGAAGAATATCTGGAAGAAGGAACAGTGGAAGAAAATGGAAATTAAGGTGATGAGATCCAGATTTTAGAAAGTGAAGTACTTCAGGCGTTGAGAACAGGAAAGAATGGTAAATCACCTGGACTAGGCAATATCAGTCTGGAGTGTCTGAAATATGGTGGTGACAAAATTGTGAAGCTCTTCAACAAAATGATACACGGAGATTCAATACCCAACTAGATGAAGCTAGGTTACATTAATGCCATATTTAAGAAAGGAGATCGCAAAATTTGTTCAAACTATCGAGGAATTTGTGTTACAAACACATTAATGAGAATTTTTGCAAAAGTAAATAAAAACAAACTGGAAAAAAATTTTAGAACCCAAGAAGAACAATGTGGTTTCACAGCTGGGAGATCATGTGTAGACCATATTTTCACATTATGACAGATTTTGGAGAAACATTGGGAAAAATCAAAAAAATATAGGATTAATTTTCATAGATCTAGAAAAAGTGTATGATACTGTTAAAGAAAATTACTTTGGAGAGCGCTACATATGGCAAAAATAAACCCTTCCTTAATTAAAATAATAAACAGATGTATAAAGATAACATTTGCCAAGTGAAAGTTGGTAATAAACTTTCACAGAAATTTAGAACACGCAAAGGCCTTTTAAGGGGCTGTCCCATATCACCATCATTATTTAAAACCAGTATAGATATTAGCCTTAGAATATGGTCTCATAAATGTAATAGTATGGGATTAGAAATAAGAGATGGAGTTTACATACATCATTTATTGTTTGCTGATGATCAAGTAGTCATAGCACAAGATGGGGAGGATGCTAACTATATGTGCAATCAACTAGCAGTAGCATACAAAACTTGGGGTTTGAAGATTAATTACCAAAAAACAGAATACTTGACTAATGATTCAGATGAGCTATACATTGAAGGAAAGAAACTCAAAAAGATAAACACTTTTTGTTATTTGGGATCCATTTTAGAAATCAAGGGAAAATCAGAGTCAGAAATCAATAAATGAATTAGTAGCATACAGAAAGTAATTAGGATGCTTAACTCATTCTTATGGAGCAGGAAAGTAATGAGCAGAACTAAAAAATAATATACAAATCTATGTTAGAGACTGTGGTTAGACCTGGACAATTAACCTGAAGCACATTAAAAAATTATAAGCTCTAGAGATGGACTTCTGGAGAAGATTGGCCAGACTCTCCAGGAAATAGAAGATAAGGAACACCGAAATAATAAGGAGAATGGAAATAAAAGAAAGAATATATGATGTAATGGATAGGAAAAAATTACAGTGGTATGGGCATGTACGAAGAATGGAGGAAGCCAGAGTACCAAAATTGATACTGAAATGGGAAGAAGAAGAAGACGAAGGAGAGGACGACCTATGACCACCTGACTCCAAAATGTACAGCACACAATGTGGAGAATTGGTGCAGAGGAAGAGGACACACAACATCGAAACACCTGGAGGAATATTTTGGAAGTGTAGTTTAAGAACATTATTCTTTGTATAGTAATTTCTGAGTAAATTATTATATTGGAGATAACCCTTGTCATGAGGAAAAGCTCAAAATAATAAACTAAAACACCTACAGGTGCACCTACAGGTAAACTGCTACAAAAAAGCAAAATAAAGCAAAAACAACTGATGTTGTTGTTGTTGTTGCGGTCTTCAGTCCTGAGACTGGTTTGATGCAGCTCTCCATGCTACTCTATCCTGTGCAAGCTTCTTCATCTCCCAGTACATACTGCAGCCTACATCCTTCTGAATCTGCTTAGTGTATTCATATCTTGGTCTCCCTCTTTGATTTTTACCCTCCACGCTGCCCTCCAATACTAAATTGGTGATCCCTCGATGTCTCAGAACATGTCCTACCATCTGATCCCTTCTTCTAGTCAAGTTGTGCCACTAGCTCCTCTTCTCCCCAATTCTGTTAAATACCTCCTCATTAGTTACGTGTGCTCCCTGCCGCCGTTGGATAAGCAGCTGCAGCAGCAAGTCGTATACCCCTAGCTCACTCATTTGTTACATAGTTTAATTCTTAATTTCTTTGCGTGTTTTTGGTACTTGCATTGTTTAATTCATAAATTTCGGGCGTATTATAGTATTTGAGAGTTGTAGCATCGCGTTTTAGTACCTGAATAGTGTAAATTCGCGTAGTCGTTTGTCTACTGTTTTGTTTTGAACGGCCAGTGTCGGTTGGTCGCAGTCAGTGTGCTCCCTGCCGCCGTTGGATAAGCAGCTGCAGCAGCAAGTCGTATACTCCTAGCTCACTCATTTGTTACATAGTTTAATTCTTAATTTTTTTGCGTGTTTCTGGTACTTGCATTGTTTAATTCATAAATTTCGGGCGTATTATAGTATTTGAGAGTGTAGCATCGTGTTTTAGTATCTGAATAGTGTAATTTCGCTTAGTCTCCTTCCGCCGCCGAGCAGTGTCAGCAGTGCGCAAGTAGCAGCATTACTGCATTTACTAGGCAATCTTGTATTTTAATAACCGTGTAAATTTTGTCGATTTGTTTGTGCTCTCTGTAGATTAGTTCAGACGTTCTTCGCAAAACAGTTTTTAGCATGGATAGGGACTGCAACTGCTGTGTTCGGATGCAGGCTGAGTTGGCATCCCTTCGCTCCCAGCTTCAGGCAGTGTTGGCTTCGGTCACACAGCTTGAGGCTGTTGCCAATGGGCATCACTGTGGGGGTCGGGATGGGGGTTTGTCGGGGACGGCCAGCTCGTCCCACGCATCCCCTGATCGGACTACGACTGTGGTTGCCCGGGATACTGCCCGCATTGAGGCTGATCCCTCACCTGTGGTAGAGTGGGAGGTCGTTTCAAGGTGTGGCAGGGGGCGAAAGACATTCCGGAGGGCTGAACGGAAGGCCTCTCCAGTTTGTCTGACGAACCGGTTTCAGGCTCTGTCTCAGGCTGATACTGATCTTCGGCCTGACATGGCTGCTTGTCCTGTTCCAGAGGTTGCCCCTCAGTCTGCAAGATCCGGGCAGTCGCAGAGGGTGGGCTTACTGGTAGTTGGGAGCTCCAACGTCAGGCGCGTAATGGGGCCCCTTAGGGAAATGGCAGCAAGAAAGGGGAAGAAAACCAATGTGCACTCCGTGTGCATACCGGGGGGAGTCATTCCAGATGTGGAAAGGGTCCTTCCGGATGCCATGAAGGGTACAGGGTGCACCCATCTGCAGGTGGTCGCTCATGTCGGCACCAATGATGTGTGTCGCTATGGATCGGAGGAAATCCTCTCTGGCTTTCGGCGGCTATCTGATTTGGTGAAGACTGCCAGTCTCGCTAGCGGGATGAAAGCAGAGCTCACCATCTGCAGCATCGTCGACAGGACTGACTGCGGACCTTTGGTACAGAGCCGAGTGGAGGGTCTGAATCAGAGGCTGAGACGGTTCTGCGACCGTGTGGGCTGCAGATTCCTCGACTTGCGCCATAGGGTGGTGGGGTTTCGGGTTCCGCTGGATAGGTCAGGAGTCCACTACACGCAACAAGCGGCTACACGGGTAGCAGGGGTTGTGTGGCGTGGGCTGGGCGGTTTTTTAGGTTAGATGGCCTTGGGCAAGTACAGAAAGGGCAACAGCCTCAACGGGTGCGGGGCAACGTCAGGACATGCGGGGACCAAGCAGCAATCGGTATTGTAATTGTCAACTGTCGAAGCTGCGTTGGTAAAGTACCGGAACTTCAAGCGCTGATAGAAAGCACCGAAGCTGAAATCGTTATAGGTACAGAAAGCTGGCTTAAGCCAGAGATAAATTCTGCCGAAATTTTTACAAAGGTACAGACGGTGTTTAGAAAGGATAGATTGCATGCAACCGGTGGTGGAGTGTTCATCGCTGTTAGTAGTAGTTTATCCTGTAGTGAAGTAGAAGTGGATAGTTCCTGTGAATTATTATGGGTGGAGGTTACACTAAACAACCAAACTAGGTTAATAATTGGCTCCTTTTACCGACCTCCCGACTCAGCAGCATTAGTGGCAGAACAACTGAGAGAAAATTTGGAATACATTTCACATAAATTTTCTCAGCATGTTATGGTCTTAGGTGGAGACTTCAATTTACCAGATATAGACTGGGACACTCAGATGTTTAGGACGGGTGGTAGGGACAGAGCATCGAGTGACATTATACTGAGTGCACTATCCGAAAGTTACCTCGAGCAATTAAACAGAGAACCGACTCGTGGAGATAACATATTGGACCTACTGATAACAAACAGACCCGAACTTTTCGAATCTGTATGTACAGAACAGGGAATCAGTGATCATAAGGCCGTTGCAGCATCCCTGAATATGGAAGTTAATAGGAATATAAAAAAAGGGAGGAAGGTTTATCTCTTTAGCAAGAGTAATAGAAGGCAGATTTCAGACTACCTAACAGATCAAAACGAAAATTTCTGTTCCGACACTGACAATGTTGAGTGTTTATGGAAAAAGTTCAAGGCAATCGTAAAATGCGTTTTAGACAGGTACGTGCCGAGTAAAACTGTGAGGGACGGGAAAAACCCACCGTGGTACAACAACAAAGTTAGGAAACTACTGCGAAAGCAAAGAGAGCTCCACTCCAAGTTTAAACGCAGCCAAAACCTCTCAGACAAACAGAAGCTAAACGATGTCAAAGTTAGCGTAAGGAGGGCTATGCGTGAAGCGTTCATTGAATTCGAAAGTAAAATTCTATGTACCGACTTGACAGAAAATCCTAGGAAGTTCTGGTCTTACGTTAAATCAGTAAGTGGCTCGAAACAGCATATCCAGACACTACGGGATGATGATGGCATTGAAACAGAGGATGACACGCGTAAAGCTGAAATACTAAACACCTTTTTCCAAAGCTGTTTCACAGAGGAAGACCGCACTGCAGTTCCTTCTCTAAATCCTCGCACAAACGAAAAAATGGCTGACATCGAAATAAGTGTCCAAGGAATAGAAAAGCAACTGGAATCACTCAATAGAGGAAAGTCCACTGGACCTGACGGGATACCAATTCGATTCTACACAGAGTACGCGAAAGAACTTGCCCCCCTTCTAACAACCGTGTACCGCAAGTCTCTAGAGGAACGGAGGGTTCCAAATGATTGGAAAAGAGCACAGATAGTCCCAGTCTTCAAGAAGGGTCGTCGAGCAAATGCGCAAAACTATAGACCTATATCTCTTACGTCGATCTCTTGTAGAATTTTAGAACATGTTTTTTGCTCGCGTATCATGTCATTTCTGGAAACCCAGAATCTACTATGTAGGAATCAACATGGATTCCGGAAACAGCGATCGTGTGAGACCCAACTCGCCTTATTTGTTCATGAGACCCAGAAAATATTAGATACAGGCTCCCAGGTAGATGCTATTTTTCTTGACTTCCGGAAGGCGTTCGATACAGTTCCACACTGTCGCCTGATAAACAAAGTAAGAGCCTACGGAATATCAGACCAGCTGTGTGGCTGGATTGAAGAGTTTTTAGCAAACAGAACACAGCATGTTGTTATCAATGGAGAGACGTCTACAGACGTTAAAGTAACCTCTGGCGTGCCACAGGGGAGTGTTATGGGACCATTGCTTTTCACAATATATATAAATGACTTAGTAGATAGTGTCGGAAGTTCCATGCGGCTTTTCGCGGATGATGCTGTAGTACACAGAGAAGTTGCTGCATTAGAAAATTGTAGCGAAATACAGGAAGATCTGCAGCGGATAGGCACTTGGTGCAGGGAGTGGCAACTGACCCTTAACATAGACAAATGTAATGTATTGCGAATACATAGAAAGAAGGATCCTTTATTGTATGATTATATGATAGCGGAACAAACACTGGTAGCAGTTACTTCTGTAAAATATCTGGGAGTATGCGTACGGAACGATTTGAAGTGGAATGATCATATAAAATTAATTGTTGGTAAGGCGGGTACCAGGTTGAGATTCATTGGGAGAGTGCTTAGAAAATGTAGTCCATCAACAAAGGAGGTGGCTTACAAAACACTCGTTCGACCTATACTAGAGTATTGCTCATCAGTGTGGGATCCGTACCAGGTCGGGTTGACGGAGGAGATAGAGAAGATCCAAAGAAGAGCGGCGCGTTTCGTCACTGGGTTATTTGGTAACCGTGATAGCGTTACGGAGATGTTTAATAAACTCAAGTGGCAGACTCTGCAAGAGAGGCGCTCTGCATCGCGGTGTAGCTTGCTCGCCAGGTTTCGAGAGGGTGCGTTTCTGGATGAGGTATCGAATATATTGCTTCCCCCTACTTATACTTCCCGAGGAGATCACGAATGTAAAATTAGAGAGATTAGAGCGCGCACGGAGGCTTTCAGGCAGTCGTTCTTCCCGCGAACCATACGCGACTGGAACAGGAAAGGGAGGTAATGACAGTGGCACGTAAAGTGCCCTCCGCCACACACCGTTGGGTGGCTTGCGGAGTATCAATGTAGATGTAGATGTAGATCTACCCATCTAATCTTCAGCATTCTTCTGTAACACCACATTTCGAAATCTTCTATTCTCTTCTTGTCTAAACTATTTATCATCCACGTTTCACTTCCATACATGGCTCACTGCATACGAATACTTTCAGAAATGACTTCCTGACATTTAAATCTATACTCAATATTAACAAATTTTTCTTCTTCAGAAATGCTTTCCTTGTCATTGCCAATCTACATTTTATATCCTCTCTACTTCGACCATCATCAGTTATTTTGCTCCCCAAATAGCAAAACTCCTTTACTACTTTAAGTGTCTCATTTCCTAATCTAATTCCCTCAGCATCACCTGACTTAATTCGACTAGATTCCATTATCCTCGTTTTGCTTTTGTTGATGTTCATCTTATACCCTCCTTTCAAGACACTGTCCATTCCGTTCAACTGCTCTTGCAAGTCCTTTGCTGTCTCTGACAGAATTACAATGTCATCGGGGAACATCAAAGTTTTTATTTCTTCTCCATGGATTTTAATTCCTACTCCGAACTTTTCTTTTGTTTCTTTTCCTGCTTGCTCAGTATACAGATTGAATAACATTGGGGATAGGCTACAATCCTGTTTCATTCCCTTCCCAACCACTGCTTCCCTTTCATACCCCTCGACTCTTATAACTGCCATCTGGTTTCTGTACAAATTGTTAATAGCCTTTCGCTCCCTGTATTTTTCCCCTGCCACCATCAGAATTTGAAAGAGAGTATTCCAGTCAACATTGTCAAAAGCTTTCTCTAAGTCTACAAATGCTATGAATGTAGGTTTGCCTTTCCTTAGTCTTTCTTCTAAGATAATTCGTAGGGTCAGTATTGCCTCATGTGTTCCAACATTTCTACGGAATCCAAACTGATCTTCCCCGAGGTCGGTTTCTATCAGTTTTTCCATTTGTCTGTAAAGAATTCACGTTAGTATTTTGCAACTGTGACTTATTAAACTGATAGTTCTGAAATTTTCACATTTGTCAACACCTGCTTTCTTTGGGATTGGAATTATTATATTCTTCTTGGAGTCTGAGGGTATTTCTCCTGTCTCATACATCTTCCTCACCAGATGGTTGAGTTTTGTCAGAACTGGCTCTCCCAAGGCTGTCAGTAGTTCTAATGGAATGTTGTCTACTCCGGGGGCCTTGTTTCGACTCAGGTCTTTCAGTGCTCTATCAAACTCTTCACGCAGTATCACATCTCCCATTTCATCTTCATCTACATCCTCTTCCATTTCCATAATATTGTCTTCAAGTACATCGCCCTTGTATAGACCCTCTATATACTCCTTCCACCTTTCTGCTTTCCCTTCTTTGCTTAGAACTGGGTTTCCATCTGAGCTCTTGATATTCATACAAGTGGTTCTCTTTTCTCCAAAGGTCTCTTTAATTTTCCTGTAGGCAGTATCTATCTTACCCCTAGTGAGATAAGCCTCTACATCATTACATTTGTCCTCTAACCATCCCTGCTTAGCCATTTTGCACTTCCTGTCGATCTCATTTTTGAGACGTTTGTATTCCTTTTTGCCTGCTTCATTTACTGCATTTTTATATTTTCTTCTTTCATCAATTAAATTCAATATTTCTTCTGTTACCCAAGGGTTTCTACTAGCCCTTGTCTTTTTACCGTTTGATCCTCTGCTGCCTTCACTATTTCATCCCTCAAAGCTACCCATTCTTCTTCTAGTGTATTTCTTTCCTCCATTCCTGTCAATTTTTCCCTTACGCTCTCCCTGAAAGCCTGTACAACCTCTGTTTCTTTCAGTTTATACAGGTCCCATCTTCTTAAATTCCCACCTTTTTGCAGTTTCTTCAGTTTTAATCTAGTCCATAACCAATACATTGTGGTCAGAGTCCACATCTGCCCTTGGAAATATCTTGTAATTTTAAACCTGGTTCCTAAATCTCTGTCTTACCATTATATAATCTATCTGATATCTTCTAGTATCTCCAGGGTTCTTCCATGTATACAACCTTCTTTCATGATTCTTGAACCAAGTGTTAGCTATGATTAAGTTATGCTCTGCACAAAATTCTACCAGGCAGCTTCCTCTTTCATTTCTTAGCCCCAATCCATATTCACTTACTATGTTTCCTTCTCTCCCTTTTTCTACTCTCGAATTCCAGCCACCCATGACTATTAAATTTTCGTCTCCCTTCACTACCTGCATAATTTCTTTTATCTCATCATACATTTCATCAATTTCTTCGTCATCTGCAGAGCTAGTTGGCATATAAACTTGTACTACTGTAGTAGGCATGGGCTTCATGTCTATCTTGGCCACAATAATGTGTTCACTATGTTGTTTGTAGTAGCGTATCCATACTCCTATTTTTTTATTCATTATTAAACCTACTCCTGCATTACCCCTATTTGATTTTGTATTTATAACCCTGTATTCACCTGACCAAAAGTCTTGTTCCTCCTGCCACTGAACTTCACTAATTTCCACTATATCTAACTTTAACCTACCCATTTCCCTTTTTAAATTTTCTAACCTCTCTGCCCGATTAAGGGATCTGACATTCCACACTCTGATCCGTAGAATGCCAGTTTTCTTTTTCCTGATAACGACGTCCTCTTGAGTAGTCCCTGCCCAGAGATCTGAATGGGGGACTATTTTACCTCCGGAATATTTTACCCAAGAGGATGCCATCATCATTCAATCATACAGTAAAGCTGTAGTTTCCCCTTGCTTTCAGCCGTTCGCAGTACCAGAACAGCAAGACCATTTTGGTTAGTGTTATAAGGCCAGATCAGTCAATCATCCAGATTGTTGCCCCTGCAACTACTGAAAAGGCTGCTGCCCCTCTTCAGGAACCACACGTTTGTCTGGCCTCTCAACAGATACCCCTCCGTTGTGGTTGCACCTACGGTACGGCCATCTGTATCGAGGCACGCAAGCCTCCCCACAAACGGCAAGGTCCAAGGTTCATGGGGGGAGGGGGAGGGACAACTGATAGTTTAATGAATAATTCAGTTGTCACGAAGTATGGCAACAGTGCAGTCTGTAGGAGCGAGATTCTCGCTGTCTAGCTGTAACTCACTGCTAGCCACTTGGAAAGAGAGTGAATATTATTGGCTACCAGTGGCTAGTGGAGGGCGATGTGCAGAATGGCTGAAAATTGCGCCGTCTTCCAACATGACGCAGACCTTAACACTCATCAACCATTACAGCATGTATTTAAAGCAAACCTGATTTGCATCCTTATAGTGGCGCCACTCTTATGTGACTGGGTTGAAATTTGAATAGACATCATCTTTCAGATGTGGAAACACACCTACCAATTTTCGTTGATGTTGCAAAACACCTTCTTGGTGTTATGATTTTTTATCTGTCATTGTATTTGTAATCTCCTGCCACTGCTTGGTGAGTATATTTTTTATCTGTCCAGTTACATTATATTTTCAAAAATGGCTTATTTTCATTGATATATTTTTAAATTTTTCCCAAGAATTACAAGAGTCAGCGACTTCTGTTGTCCATCCATAAGCATTGCTTCTTAAATAACATGTAACGAAAGACATTTTCTCTTTGTCAGTCCAGCTGATGGGGAATCACTGAATTTTCTTATAAAATCAGTTGGGTGTACATTACCATATGGTTCTCAGCGGCTGAATTTCTAACAGTTAACGAACAAATCTTGGTTAGACACATTACAGATGCCATGATTACTGCTTTGGACTTTATTAACTTTGTTTTCAGTTTCAGCAAATTTAGATCATTCATAACTTTATATTGCTCTGTGGTTTCATTAAACTCCAATTTTTTTCTTCAGTAGACAGTATGGATCTATTTTCTACTTTTGTTTTACTGTTTCTGTTCTATTACTTAAGTCTGAGTTAGTTTTTTTTCCAACCTGTGTCTCTGACTCATTTTTATTTTCAGAGCACATTTTTCATAGCCCTTCAGAGTTTTTCTAACAGGAATCGGCAACTGCTTCCATCCTCTTATTACAATATCTTACAATTTTATCTTCACATTCTTTACTAACATTATTTTTTTTCATCCATGTCTTTATTCACTGTTTTCAATGCATTTTGTAAACAAGATCACACAGATTTTATCTTCTTGTTCAGACCATCAGTGTGAACCTTGATCTCACTTATGTTCTCAGTAATTTTGTCCACTTTCAAATTCATATTTGAATCTAAATTTCCAATGTATCTTTTTAAGTTCACTTTTGAGATCTGATATTAACTGTAATAATAATAATAATAATAATAATAATAACCTAAGGGTCTCAGTTCCAGACTTTCCATATACCTCTTTATTTTCTTCATACAATTCACGTTTAAGTCTATCAGTATCAAGTCACTGTCTCTCACTGATTCATAACGAATTTATGAAATAATAAACAATGCTTATCAACAGGAGGACTTTAATTCTCTCTCACATCAGCTGCAATTGTTGCCAATAACTGTTGCTTGCCTATCATACTGCCCCATTCAGCAGCTGTGACTACATCTAGACTCCAGACTTGCTCATCATAAGCTGCTCCTTTGTCCAAGGTGGTGTCACCGTCTTGTTATTGTATTGGCTGACCTGTTTCCAAAGATGCCAGCCAATTCCTATTCTCCCACTGTTTGATCATCAACTTAGCACTGTCCATACATTATCTTGCATCATCTGCACAACTTCAAATCAAACTTTCTCTTCTATTAGTATTTAGTACACTGTTTCTTGTCATTTCAAGTGAACAATTTATCTCTCAGTCTTTTATTTGTACTGTCGCTAACTTTTTTACCTTTCTTACACCATTTAATTGTAAACTGTTTACTATCACTAACTGCTAATTTTACAGTACCTCTGCTTTCAGTCTTCATCAACCTTAGTACCACTATTAACAAGCAGGTCTTTGCTATGTCATATTTTAGTTCATGAATTCTTTTAGCAGTACCAAAAGAGGAATACTTCCTAACATGGTGGCACAATACGTAATGGTACTCCCAGTAACACAAGTTGATCACTTCCAAAGTGAAAACATTTTTGGTATTGACACAGTGTCAAACAATAACAGATGCAAGACCATTGTTTTTAGTTTCACTTGCTCACACATGTATTACCTTTAAATTGTCTTTCTGAATGATGATGACTTTCTTAAATCTTCTATCCATATATAAAAAAAATGCACTTGCCCATACAATCAGTGACAGTTCAGTGGCAACACATATCACAGACCTCATCCTTCCACTAATCATAGTTCATATGTTATGTTATGTTATGTGGTTTATTCATCTCATTACATACAATTTTCAAATCATTTGATTTGATGTACAGGAGACATGTCAAGGTTTACAAAAGAAACTTTTTTCACTTTTTTAAGAGAACTACAAAAGTTTACATTATATTTTACATTTCTAAGTTACAGCTACACATGTACATAAAATAATAAATGTATTACAATCCCTGTGTTCAGATTGTGAAGCTGTCCTCAATGAATTCATCGACAGAATAACAACACTTTTCCACCAGGAGAGTAAAGAGCAATCTTTTCAGTGAACCAATCTCCATTTTAAATATATTACTGCCTTTTATTTTATTGAAAATTTTTAACCCCATATACTCTGGCGTTTGGGCACAAAGTTTTAAACGATGTGTTGGAAGTTTGAAGTTATCTCTGTGGCGAGTGCTGTAGTTGTGGTCAAAACGGAAATTGTCTAGTGTATGTTGATTTCTATATAGGAACACCACCATCTCATATATGTAAAGTGAGGGGATAGATAGTACTTTCAAATTTTTTAACAGTGGTCGACAGGATTCCCGTTTTTTTGCAACACACATGTTTCTAATTACTTTCTTTTGTAATACTAGGAGCCTAGTGACATTTGCTGAATTTCCCCAGAAGATTATGCCATAACGAATAACTGACTCAAAGTAGCAGTGATAAACTATCTTTCTGGTATCTATGTTTGTGGCACCTGACAAAATACACATTGCAAATGCTAAGTTGTTCAGTTGATTTGCTAAGTAATCTATGTGTACCTTCCAATTTAAATTTTTGTCAAGATTTAGGCCTAAGAACTTCACGTGGTTTGCTTCTGTGATATCCTGATCATTGCAAGTTATCTTTATTTCACTCATTTCTACTGATTTAGCTTCAAATTGCATCATTTTGGTTTTAGTTACATTTAGTTTTAGTCCATTTTGATAGAACCAAGATTCAAGTTTTTCTAAAGTGTTTTTGGCTTTTTCTGGAATATTTTCAGATACCTCATTTTCAATTAGAACTGATGTATCATCAGCAAATAAGACTGAATGAACATCAATAGCAAGTGGTAGGTCATTTACGTAAAAAAGAAACAGATAGGGACCCAATATCGAACCTTGTGGGACTCCTTGGGGAACTGTTTTCCAGTCTGATGAATAATTGGTTCCATTTGAAGTTAAAATTACTCTTTGTTTCCTACCTGACAGGTAAGAGCTAAACCATTTTAAAGCAGTGTCTCTGATTCCATACATCTGTAATTTGTGGAGGAGTAATGCATGGTTCACTGAATCAAAAGCTTTAGTCAGATCACAGAAAATACCTGTGACCTTTCTACCTTTATCTAACGTGGAGCATATTTTTTGGATAAACTCATTTATAGCATTCGCAGTGCTTTTACCCTGTTGGAATCCGAACTGGTTTTTAAAAATTATATCATTTACAGTAAGAAAGTTATTAATTTGTTTTGCTGCAATCTTTTCAAACACTTTAGAGAAGACCGGCAAGAGAGAGATAGGGCGGTAATTCCCCATATCTTCTGTCGATCCTTTCTTGAATAGAGGTTTGATCTCACCATATTTCAATACCTCTGGAAAGCATCCCTGTTCATAAGATTGGTTTATAATAGTTGACAGTGGTTGGGAAATAATATCATACACATACTTGATTACAGATGTTGTTATTTCATCCCACCCATGTGAGGTTTTGTTTTTTAGAGACAATATTTCCTTTTCCACATCCCTTTGGGTTATTTTTTCAAATTGTTTAAAATATGTGTTCTGGCTGTTTTCCAAATTTGTGATGCCCTGATAGAATGTCATATCCACATCTGATCTTACTACGTTTAGGAAGAATTCATTGAAACAACTTGACATCTGAACAGGGTTTACTATAATTTCATTTTCATGTCTAATTTTCAAAATCTCATGAATTTTTACTTTGGCTCCTAGTTCAGACTGAACAACTGACCACACTGCTTTTGTCTTATTTCTGTGTTCTCGTATGAATTTATTATTTGCCATTTTTTTAGCTGCCGGTACAACTTTCCTAAATACAGCTTTATACTGTTTGACATAAATGACAAAATCTGGATTTCTGTTTGATTTTAACTCATTGTGGAGCTCTCTCTTTCTGGCACTAGAGATCTTTATTCCTGTTGTAATCCATTTGAGTTTACCATTAACCTTCTTTTGCTTATATCTACGAGGAAATGATTCATTAAATACCTCTAAGAAACAATTTAAGAATTTGTCATAGTTAATCGAGCTTGAACTATTGTAGTCTACAGGCCAGCTTATTATACTTAATTTACTGCGGAATAAATCCATTTTACTTTTACTGAGATCCCTTTTTATACACACTTCTGGAGACTTTAGGTTATTTGCTTTTGGGAGCTCAATAAACAGAGCTGAGTGATCTGAAATACCCAAGTCTAAGCAGTATTTGTGCTTATTTCCACTGTCAAATATGTAGTTAGTAATAATATTATCAATGCAGGTCACTGATCTGCTGTTTTCCCTAGTGCCTTCAGAAAAATTTAGCTTGAAACCAGATTTCTGAATTAAGTCACGAAATTTTGTGGAATCATTGCTTTCAACTAAGACATTTAAGTTGAAGTCTGCTGCTATAACAACTTTTTTCTTACTTTCTTTCTGGAGTTTTTTTTAACCGTATAAGTACAGTTCTGTACTGAAGTCACCACAGATATTTAGTGTGGTGCAAGTCAAATGATACAGCAATAAAGTGCAAAGCAATAAACACAGGTCTCATTTATATCAACCAAAGAAGTTCACAATGATACTGAATGAGATGAAAGTGTTAATTTAAACAGTTTGGACAGAAGCCTGACTTCCATACATTTCAGTACCTAAAGAGGTGGAAGAGACCACAAACACTTGCAGATAAATTAGTTTGGTGACTGCTAATGGTGAACTTTGATATACTTTCCATAATGTGTGTCACTAACTTTCATTGAGATGTTATCTTGGTTGTTACTTGCATGGAGTCTCATGAACGCATGTGTGTATGCAGCTACGGCCTCCCATCAGTAGACCAGTCACCTGGTGACACCACTTTGGTGATGAGGATGAAATAATGATGAAGACAACACAACAGCCAGTCCCCGAGTTAAGAAAATCTCTGACCTGCCCAGGAATTGAACCTGAGCCCCTTCCATGACATTCCACTGTGCTGACCACTCAGTTATGGAGGCAGACACTAATGTATCAGACGATTAGAATGTGAGGTACTACTCAGTTTTATCACTAAGATTCCAAGCCTGGACTGAAGATTGTTGAGGAATGGGAGGGTTATTTATAGACAGGTGAAAGGATATTTTACGATTTCAGTAGATACATATTAATTTATAAAACTGCAAGGTAAGAATTTACTATTGCAGATGAGCAATATGTTTCAGCAATAATTTGGTCTGCATTATATATGCTTAGTTAAAAAGTAAAAAAGATCCCAGAACTATTTTTATGCCTCCACTGTGAATTACCTGTTTACAGTACAGTTGTCATATTTGAAATTATGTTAATTCATACAAATTTGTAAGTAATGGCTAAAGTGAATATTGAAAGGTGTCATATGCTTAAGGAAAATTAAGGCAACAGAAGTTTATTGTGGACTTTGAGGATTAAACAAGAGTAGTGGCTCAAATGTCAAAAGTAAATTTGGGTGTGTACAAACTTCAATTATAAATATCAGTCAAATTACTTAGTTGTTGGGCACACAAAGGAAGTTACTGGAAAACAAGTGTTCAGGACTTTCTGTTGAGTCATGCTAACCATCTGAAAACTAATGATTAGCTCATTTGATGCTGTTATAGTAATTTCATTTATGCATTGCTTTTAAAGAACATGGTTTTAAACAAATATGACTATATCACTATAATCAGCAGGTTGGAAATTGCCATTTGAATAATGAATTAATGAGAGATATTGGATGTACAGTATTGTGCCCATTTCAACAAAATTAACATACACATGGTATGTTCAGTAGACACAGCTGTAACATAAAAGGAAGTAAAATATTGTTATTGATAAGAGTACAACATTAGCAGATAGAGAGGTTCCAGCTTGCTATGTTTCAAACCTGCTCATGTTCAATGACTGCTTCACAACCTGTGCCATTTGGATCCTTCCTTACAGCACCAGCTCAAACCATGAAGATGGGAGCTTTCCTTGCAACATGTCCTTCAGTCCCAGAATCATCCTGGCTTCAGTCTTTGCTAGCAATCTGCACCAACACCCTCTACCCAACAGTATCTGCTTCCTTTGTCCTGTCGCCCCCTCACAGTCTACATCATGATCGTTATATGCTGCAAAAATTTATTGCCTCTGCTTCCCATGTGTCACACTCCTGTCCTGTGCTCCTGCTGCCTGTCCCTCCCACATTCCTATACTGCACACCTGCTGCCTCCCTCCAAGCCACTAGCTCCCCTCACCCTCCCCCCCCCCCCCAACCCCTCCTCCCACTTCCCAACTCTCTCCTCTTCTACTCACAACATGTGACACGATCCCTCACCTCAGTATCCCAGCAAAACTACAGTCCCAACATGGTGTGTTCAGTCAGCACAATGTAGCTACACAGGCATTTGCTTATGTGTACATTTGTGCATATGTACACTGTCTGATCAAAAGTGTCGACCCTTCACCCTTATGATTGCTTGAACTCTGCTGGGATTGCTTTCAGTAAGGTGTCTGAACATCTGTGGAGGAATTGCAGCCCAGTCTTCCTCAAAAGCTGACACTGAAGAATATAGTTATGATGTTCAACACTGGGATCCAGAGTAACTGGTCTGTAAAGTGTTCCATTGGGTTCAGGTCAGGACTGGGCATGCCAGCCCATTTCAGGAGTGTTACTGTTCAATGTCTCACAGATGCTTCTTTATGACAGGGTGACTTCTGATGCTAATAAAGATAATCATTATCTCTGAACTGTTCCCCTACTGTATTCAGTACACAGTGCTGTAAAATGACTCCAAATCCTTCTGCATTTAGCATTTTCTTAAGCACAATATGGGGATTACACCCTAACCACGAGAAACACTCCCATGGCATAAGACAATCAACTCTGTCCTTCACTGTTGGTGCTACACGTGGTGACAAGTAATGTTCTCTAGGCATTTGCCAAATCCAAACCCTTGATTGGATTGCCACAGGATATAGTAGGATCCACCACTCCAGATCACCAGTGATCCACTGTCCAGTGGCATTGCTCTTTACCCATCTCAAGCACTACTTAGCATTAAATACAGAAATGTCTGCCTTATGAGGAGCTACTCAACCATGTACACCATTCTTTTGAACTCACACCTACAGTAACTGCACTTGCTGGACTACTTTTAGCACTTTGGAACTCACTCATGATTCCATCTGCTGATTTCATGTTGTTTTTTGCAATGCTCGATGATCCCTGTCCATCATTACACGAAGTCTGCCTAATCTTAGCTTAACTGTGGTTTTTCCCTCATGTTTCCACTTCACAGTCATATCACCAACAGTTGACATCTTGATGTATCTGTTATTCAGATGATATCCAATGATAAATCCAACTTCGAAGTTTCTGACTTTTCTGACTGAGCTATTTCACTGTTATTGCTTCCTTACTGACAGCACAATACTCCCTGCATCCTTTTACACTGGTGGTGAGTCCACTTTTTGTGACATCTAGTGGTCAATTCCAATTTGGATAGGGATGTTCAGATATTTTTGATCAGCTAGCGGTGTGTCTATCTTTAAAGGGTTCATCTGAAACCTAGCAAGCTTGCTCTCTCTTTCTCTCCCCCCCCCCCCCCCCCCCCACTCTCTCTCTCTCTCTCTCTCTCTCTCTCTCTCTCTCTCTCTCTCTCTCTCTCTCTCTCTCTTTCCCCCCCCTCCCCCTTCTTCTTCTTCTTCTTCTTCTTCTTGAGCATTGTTCAAAGCTTAGCAACTTTTCTGTCTTAACCCTTTAACTGCTCTGGTCATGTTAACATCCACTCAATGCCTCAACTATACATTGGGCTGTTACCCTTAGTCCTTCTATTGCTTATATTCTACCAAAGATTTTTCATTGTTTTAGTGATACATTAAGAGAGGCAACATTTACAAACTAATTGGCAAATGCCACGAAGGCCACATTTTGTATTGGCAAGCACATCTCTGTTATTATGGAAATAAAAAATATCAAAGTTACAAAATTGTATGAGCAGTTTCACAGCATTGAAAATATGTGCTGAAAAACTTACTACATTTAACAAATAACTAATGGTTATTTTAAACAGGTCAAATAGTTATGCTCTTCATGCGTGTACGTTATCAGTTCAATTTTAACCTTTGTGCTATTTTGCAGATTGGTGGCTTTCACACTTCCTTTCTTGCATTTACATTTTCAGTCAAGAAACAACCATGAAGTAATAATTTTGTTGTGTGTATAGATATCTGATGTGCATAATGTGTACATTCTATAGCAGTTAGAAGATGATAGTTTACAAAAGTGTCATTGATGTGTTTTCACCCAACTATAATGTGTATGTTGCAGGTTTGCCATTTATACGAATAATGCCAAAGATAACTGCTGTGGCTGGAAGTGATTTGGTTATAAAGTGCCCTGTTGCTGGTTATCCTATAGAGTCAATTGTCTGGGAGAGAGGTAAAAAACTATAAAAATGTATTACTAAAACAAAAATTTTATATATAAGTGCAATTTATAATACCTGTTTCAGATGGAAATATACTTCCCATGAATCGTAGGCAGAGAGTGTATCCTAATGGTACCCTAATAATAGAACATGCCCAAAGGCAAGCAGATGCAGGCACATACACATGTCAAGCACAAAACAGGCAGAAACACACAGCTCGAAGGGATGTTGAAGTACAGGTTCTTGGTATGAGATCAGATTAATTCCTTTCAGATTCTGTCACAAATATTCAGATTGTCTAGGGAAACAGCATATTTGTAACTTTGTTTTCTTTTGTTACAGTGCCACCAAAGATCTTGCCTATTCAAGCTATGACAAATCTTTTACGCGAAGGCATGAGAGCAGCAATTTCCTGTCAGATACTTGAAGGAGATCTACCTATAACATTCCGTTGGGAACGTAATGGGCAACCTGTTACAAACTCGGATGATGGTATATCAACCCGTCGCCTGGACGAATATTCGACATCGCTGGTTATAGAACGAATAACTTCAAAACATACTGGGAACTATACTTGTGTCGCTCACAATGTTGCTGGCTCTGAGAGTTTCACAGTTCCACTGACAGTGAATGGTATGTACATGGAATTGAACATTGTGGCATTAGTAATATGTGTAGAAAAATACCATAATGTGTACAGCATGAACCTATGTTAAACCATATATATTAGCGCTACTTTTGAACATTATGTCTGTTTGAGGTAAGTACTAACTGCATGACAACAATGTATGTTTTATGTACAAAAAAGAAAAATTCACTTGGAATAAAATATAAAATTGTGAGACAGTTGGGTGGCCAGTACTTATCTTCAGGAGACAAAATTCTCAGTATGGCTGAAGGAAACTGTCGTAGCTGTCAGAACTATCAATTCCTTCACTGATGAGAAAATAGGAATAGGCTGGGGAATGTTAGAAGGCAGAGGGAGGTCACTCAGATCTCAAGATGAGGGGAAACGGTCCTCACCAAAGATGGTTTCTTTTCATACTAGTGTCTGTGTGACTTGTCCCCCTTTCTAACCAACATCAGCCTATCCACATTTCCCTCCTGAGGAAGGACCTAATAGTGACAAAAGCTAATATAGGTTATTGTACTTTTAATTCTGTATGTTTCTGCCCCAGAGTTCAAATACTTTTACTACATTTTTACTATAATGTTCTAGCACACTGTTGTGCATAGCTAATACATCAGTGCATGCTCAATGTTCAACATTGTGGTACTAAAATCATTGAATGCTAAATAATAATGTAGTTGATATGATATTTTTTCTGTGACTTGAATTGACTGATGTTTCCTGGTAGTTTGAAACACACAGTACTGCTCCCATTTCAGCAGAACTGAAGTGTTCGTTTAACGTGAGACTGCTATACCAGTACCCAAAATTTAACTAGCCATCTATCAGGAAAGTGATCTTTGTAATTAATCTACAGTTAAAGGTAAGTAAGAGAAACCTACTTTGTAAGTGCCACCAGATACAAATGAAGGGAAAAAGTCGCATAAATGCTAGCTTCAACCGTCAAAAGTTTCAAAAAATTATGCCAATTTGGGTTGGGGAGCAATGATACACAAAGTAAAAACAGTGAGACAAGCTAAGAAGGATATCAACAAATTAAGGGGAAAAAATGAGCAACAGGAAATGATGAGAGATGGAAATCATGTTGAAGAAACACTCTAGGAATAAACTGCAAGAAAATCAACAAAATTTAACTTAATGATGAATATGGAAACACAAATAGATGTAAAATTACTGATAGTGGCACATGTCTGATGTTACAGGGAGGAGAAAAGAACAACAGATATGATTAAAATAAATTCCAGCCAGGTGTCTGCTTGCCATCAAACATGATGTACAATGAATTTCCATCAGATTGGGTGGAAAGATCCCAATTGTGTAAGCGCTGAGTTGGCACAAACATCACTGCTGTTGTACCAGATGAAATAACACTTGTTGGTATAGTGGCGGGTTCTTACCTTTATTCTGGAGGGGCTGAGATGATACTACAACTCATAAAATATGGAATCACTTTATTGCACTTGAACAAGATGAAATACTTAACTTTGTTACAATCCATGTTCACAGGAATGTCATTAGTGTTTATTACTGTCACCAAACATTAATACAGTATATCACTTGATATGGAACAGGGTACTACAGTGAAAACCCTGTTTTACGTTTTCAGGCAGTTCAGACTTAAAAACACAAAACTGAGGAATATGTTAAAACCCCAAAAATATGAGCAAAAACATATGTAATTGGCATATATGATTAAAAATTGTAATCCTCTTCAATACATTGTGTAAAATCTGTATAAGTGAAGGAAATTAAACACACAATACAATGTTTATACAATAATTTGTGGTTATGAATTTCATCAGTTCTTAAAAAGTCACAGTTGCATAACAGGAAGTATAAACTCGTCAAAAAATTGATATTTGCATATGGGTACAAGGTAATTGAGCTATTTGCCAACAAGCTATGACCACAAATTATACATCAAAACATGTGTTTTTGAGAGATCTTTCCTTTGTAATCACCCAGAAAAAAGCGAACATTGGTGAGCATGGTGAATTAAATTGAAGATTGTGAATTACGGTGAAAGACATGTCAGGGTGTGTGTTCTCCAGCTGTAGAAAATAGCAGTGCAGCGTACTTTGGTGATGCGAAGGCAGTGACCTCAACTGTACTGCTTGTAAACTTTTCCTTGTTCACTATGTTGTGTAGTCAAAGTGGAGCATTCTGCAGTACTGCCAACATATGCCATTTACACTTTAACTCATCACCTGCTGTAATGTAAACACAGCAGGTTTTATGAAAGCACACATATACACACAAGTTTTCCTTCATATGTAGTACTTATTTATACAAGTGAATATGAAATAAAGTTAAACCTGCTGTGATTTCAGTGTTTTTCTGTCCCAGCAATCTGTTACATTTACAACAATCTGTCTGCCTTTGTAATTCATTAAACACCATTGAGGACTGCAACAAAGATGAACAACTGTTCACTGAAAATGTCCTGTTACTTGTGGTGCTGTATACAGCAAATGGAGTTGCCTATGTCAGCTGCGGTCAGTAGAGACATGATACATTCCGGATTCTGTCTAAAGGCTCCGAGCAGAACTACTGTAAATAAAATAGTGTGTATGAGGTTTAACTACACAAATTAAACCTAAGTGGAAGCTGTGGTCAGCCCATTTGCTAAACACCGATCACATCAGCCATTTTTTGGAACAAGCCACCAAGTAAGCTTGCTAGAAGGCACTGTGTTAGTGTGGCTTAACCCTCCCATTACCAAGCTTTTTCACACCTCTATTTTTACCAAGCAGGGTTTTTGGACTACACCAAAAGAGTTTTGTGTTTTATTGTAATATTTGTTCTCAGATTTCGTTATTTCCATTGAATGGGTTTATTTAGTATTGAAAAACAGCTTTTCAGGTTATTAGAAGTATTTAATCAGATCACAGATACAAAGTACAAAAAAATTTTTATATCTTTCACTAAATTCAGTACTCAACGAACAGAAAATTAATAAGCTACGTACTTCAACAGTCACTGCAGTAAAATAACACTAGACTTTTTTCAACTTTTCAGTCAAGTATATTTTTGCACTGCATGCACTTCACAGTAACAGTTTCTTCTCTGTTTATATTACAAACAGGTTTCTTGCACGTTACACAACAGAATCTTGTTTTCCAATCTTTGTTTCTCTTGCAATCTTGACATCGTTGTGGCATTGGTAACTTGGAACACTGGGTCTGGATCACTGCTGTAGGAATTGCAATACCACAATCTTTCAGTGCATCTTGTACATCTTTATGAAGACCGTTGATATTTGTGGCTCTTTTTTCCATGTTGCCTTCGCTGAGTCCAAATGTCAGTTCAGTCATGAAGAGTTTACGTCAGCTTCGGTTATTCTTCTGCCATTCAGGAAATCTTTGAGTGTACAGAATATATGCATTCAGTGCTGCAATATCTATCATTTCCTTGAAAATTCTTAGTGGCCACCACCTCGTTCCTCTAACACAACTGTGTTCTCTTGTCATTTTGTCCCCATTATCTACAGCACCTTTGGTTTTGTTGTAGTGCAGTATGATTTCGGGTTTGTGTTCACTTTCTTCACCACTCACTTGTCTCTCATTACACTGAGTAAAGAGTAGTATTACTGCCTTTCCCTTCTTCGGAACATTGGAAACTAGGGTCAAGTCATTTATGAAACCAAACATTGAAGAGTGATCTCTCTTTCTGTTTGGCAAGAATTCCTTCGGAATCTCTTTCTTATTGGAATGCAAGGTACCAACCAATGTCGTGTTTCACTTTAGTAGTTCAGCAGCCAATGGAAAACTGGTGAAAAAATTATCAGTTGTTACACCATGACCGTTATTCAGAAATGGTTCCATTAGATCCAAAACAACTCTCTGTCCTTGATTCACATCCCGAGTATTGTCCACCATTCCTGTGTAAATTTGGATCCGTAATAAGTAAAATGTCTTCACATCAGCAGAAACCCAAATTTTAATGCCCTTTTAGGGCATTTTCCTTGGTACATTGCTAATCATTCATCAATAGTCACGTATTCATAAGGATAGAAGTTCTTGCACTACCATGATGGATTGTAGCTTGTCCTTGGTTTCTTCAATTCTCTGTGTTCTTGTGTCTCTGTTGTCAAATCGCAAGAATTTCAGTATAGACAAAAATCGGTTTCTTGACATGGCAGCAGAAAAGAATGGTTGCCGAAAGGCAACATCACCTCCCCACAGATAGGAAGCACTTGTGCGATGTCCATGAGTTTGACCAGCTCCTATTAGAATTGCTAATACAGCATACATTTCAGTTGCATTTATATCTCTCCATTGTCATTTTGTTCGAAGAATGAGCTGCATTCCACAAACAAATTACTTGTTTGGCTTCCCTGTTTGTTTCTTCTACAATGATGCTCACGATTTCCGGTGAGATAAATAATAAAAAGGACTCTGTTATTGTTTTGATTGTTTTTCCATCATTCACTGGGCCAGGTATTACATTCAAAATGTTGCGATGTCGACACTGCCCACCTTTTGGTGGTTCACTAGAAAATTGTAGTCCACTTCTAGAAACAAACAAATCTCCAGTTCTTCGTCTTCTTCTTCTTCTTCTTCTTCTTCTTCTTCTTCATCATCCTCTTCTTCTTCTTCTACTTGTTCACGTGAATGTGTAGTGCCTTCTGATATTTCATCATCAGCTTCATCTGATGCTATGATATGGTCTTTGTCAAGAGGTTCCATATATTCATTCAGTTCATTATCAATGTCCCATTCATTTTCATCGTCACTGACATCAGAATTGTATAGAATTTCCATGATCTCTTCGCTAGAAAAGCCTTTGGACATCCTTACTTGCAGATGAAATACTGACTTGTGTATTGTCAGCTCAACAGTGAACATCAAATTCAACTCAACAATAGTAACCAGCAACAATAACAAACATTGGATCTATGGCAAAACTCAACAAAGAAGATGAATGACAGATATATTTCCCAAAATCTTCTTTTTCTACGAATAAGAAAATAAGAAGCTTCATACCAAGTGGGGTAGTCTCACAATCCCACCAATAAATGACTTGAATAACAATGATAAAGCCAAAAAAATTAGACAGTCGTGAGCGTGAATTCAACGTCAATCATTTTAGTACAAAGTCATGAAACCACAGGCATGTCCCCCTTCAGATAACATTATTAGAGGGAAAAAATCAACCTGGGGTAGTAAGAATACCCTGCTTGGTAACGCAAGGGTTAACCATGCTAAACAGCTGTTGGCAGCAGGTGAAAAACAAACATTCAAGCTGTTGTAATCCAGCAGTTTTCACCATATTTCACAGTTTTCTTTTTATTTCACAATGTAAGCTATAAATTTTTGCTATTTTCAAGGTGAACGTAAAATGAAAGAGCCCTCAAAACTAAGTGTTTCAAGGTATAATTTGTGGCAGTAGCGTGTTGAGAAATGGCTCAATTACCCCATAGATCATTAGCAAAAGTAATAGAATTTTCAATTACATGCTCTACACTATTAGAAGTGGCAAAGCCCACCTTTTTCCTTGTAGGTCTGTAATATGATGTAAAATTTTGAAATTTCTTTATTGTTTGTTTATGGCTTTGGGATTTGGCTATGTCTGTTGACTTAATGAGTGTTGGTGAAATTGCTGCATAGGAGGAGGAGAATTAAATTCTCGCACTGACTTTGATTTATAGCTTCTGTGCTTGTTTATAATCCAGTACTTTAGGAATTTCTAATGCTTCATTGGCTAAAGTCTGTAAACTTGCACTTGTGGATTTTTAATAGTTATGACACCACCTGTGAAACTGAAAATATGGGTTGTACATATGTAGGTGGTGATGTAGTTTCATGTATATAATATTTACCTTGCACACAATTAAATGGGCGAATATTCAAATGATTTTGCATTTGTGGACATAAAACAGAGTGAAAACTGTCTGTAAGACAATGCAAGGTTCTTTTCTTCTTGATATGTCCTTGTTACTGTCATGTGTAATATATATCTACTGATTGGGAACCACTGCACTCACCTCTGTGTCCCTAACTAAAGCTGCAATACATTTAGATTTCCCTGGATTGGTTCTAGTTTTGAGGGCGTGCTGGAGGAATTTTTATACAACTGTCTGGGGAAACCTGGACCTTTTTTCATGCCTGTGGAAATTCAATTGCTTGGAATTAGATTTTAACTTAAAATTCAGTAAAGGAGAGCTTAATTATAGATAGTTTCTTTGTTGTAGTCTACTAAAAGCACAGCAGCAAGCACGTTTAGCCACTCTCCTATATGCATACAATATGTTCCAAAATTGTCTTCACAACTCTGATCATGTATATTTTAGAAACAGAAATTGGTAGAAATATCCAGTTTGTGGCACACACACACCTAAAGCTGATTTTTCTTATTTTTCCATGTTAGTTATTGACTGACCACCCTCCGGCAGTTGGCACAGTGTGTGTAATGGTTTTTACAGATCGGATCTGACACCCAGCTCATTTGGAACCCCAGTATATTTTTTTTCTTTGGTGAAGACTTGCATGAACTGTGAGCTCGCATCAAAGCAGCAATAGCATTCTTTAATGAGAAGAGCCTAGGCCAGACATGGAACTGGAATATCGCTTAGATAATCTGTGTGTTACAGGCAGCACACACATTTAAAGTGACATCCATCCAGCAGACCCCCTTTTTCGTGACAGTCACAGTTTTTCTAGCTATGTCATGATTTTTTTCAAAACTAATTTGGGAAACTTATTTGTCCTGGATTTAACAATCATGAAATGATTTATTCACCTGTATCAGTATGCTGTTACTGAAAGGATATTTTCCCAAATGAGTAATGTATGGAGCAGTGCCAAAACGCAGTTTGGTGTAAAAAGTGCAAAAGCTGTGTTAGTGACTCGAGTGAATTATTATGAAACTTGAGTTGAATGTTTTCATAAGGCTGTTGAAGAATACAAACATGCTGAAGAAAATTTACAGCACTGATAGATACTGTTTGCCTGCTCACATTCCTTCATCCTAGAAGGTACTAATAAAATATGAATTAATGCCTTTTTGTAACAAATCTAAGTGATAGTTTGCATTTATTACTTTCAATTCATACTTTTTTGTAATATCAAAATTTTTTTAATGTATCAATATAATGGAAGGAAACATTCCACGTGGGAAAAATTATATATAAAAACAAAGATGAGGTGACTTACCAAACAAAAGTGCTGGCAGGTCGATAGACACACAAACAATCGACCTGCCAGCGCTTTTGTTCGGTAAGTCACCTCATCTTTGTTTTTTTTATATATATATATATATATATATATATATATATATATAATTTTTTTAATGTATACTGAACTTGGCTCTAGAAAGTATGTTCATCTTAACACACTGAACTCTTAAGTAGCTACTAGAACCTTAGGTGTATATGAACATTATGCCGCATATCGCACTTTTCTATCTATCCCCATTTCTGAAATATATGTGATCAGAGTTGTGAAGACAATTTTGGAACACCCTGTATTTTCCATACTTCTTTATTGAGACAGTGAGAAACTACAATGGGCAATCGCTTACTCCATGACACTGCCCTGCCCACCAGACAACTGAATGTCTTAAATGTCATTTGCCTTCTATTTATTGAGCTGCATAAAACTGATTTCATTTACTTTCATTTTCCTTACTGCTAATTAATACTATGTCTTAATATGAGTGTCTCTCGAATGCACTTTCGCAAATCCTTGTTACTGTCATGTGTAATATATATCTACTGATTGGTAGGAGGCACACAGCCATTAGCATTATTAGCACTGAAACACAAGTGAGGAAACATTCCCCCTCTAATGTCACTGCTGCTCATGGAACACTGTGGCTATCAGCCAACTTACCATCTACAGACCATTTGTTTCTGGGATAATAATCCGATTTGACCCACATGTCTGGGGTTTTTTTAATTTTTGTCTGGGGGTCGGCAGTTTAAGTGATGGCAGGCCTACTCCAGTGATACATCAGGTTAATTAGTTATGCACTAATTGGTGCTGGAACAGTTTAATCTAAAACAGTATATTAATCACTCCATTCACTTCATAATTAAATGGACATGTATGCTGCTTATGTTAACATTGGCATGCCCCTAATATATGCCTTCACTTAGGACCACCCTCTGTCAGTATAATGAAGCACTGCTTTAGTTCAACTAATTAAATTATTGCAGGCTGGTTTCACTCAGAAAAATGAATGGATAACTCTGTCAGCTAAAAATTAAAGAGTGGTTTCAGTTAAAAGAATGAGTACATGGTCCAATGGACAGAAAAACTACTGATTGTTTTCACTTGAAAAGAAAGACTGAATAATTCAGTCAATATGCAAAGCTACAACTGTGTCCATTTTTTTCATTCGATTTCTCCCACTGACTGTTTGCACTCAAAACAAATGAATAATAATACAAATGACAGGTAAAACTTCAATGGACTGACACGATTATTTTCCTTTCGGTTGCTCCCACACATTAGTTTCATTCAAAAGAATGAATGAGTAGTCCAACCAATTGAACAATTGTTTTCATTCAGTTGCCCCAGAAGATGGGTTTCATTCAAAACAATGAACGAGTAGCCCAACTGACTGAATTGATTGTTTTCCATTCTGTTGCTCCCACAGACTACTTTCACTCAAAAGAATGAATGAATAATTGAACAACTACAACCGAATGAGTCAGTTGTTTTACAACAGCCAAATGAATTGATTGTTTTCATTCAGTTCTTCCTAGCACTATACTCTCTTCTATCTGACAAGTGATTCAGCAACAACAGTAACACCATACTGATCACTAAGGCTTCTTGCCCAGAAGTTGACATTTGACTACCACCAATGGTAATAATAAATTGTTGGTGTAAAGATGTTGTAAGGAAGATGTGGTTCAGTTGCACCTGGATTTAGATTCAGACCACGTAGTTGGATTATTAAGAAAAACTTGTAGCAGAGTATGAATATACCTGTGTAAAAAGTGGAAAGTGCTATTTATTTTCTAGTGTCAATGAGAATTGTAAACTCTGCATCTTTCACTGTCATGCATGTTGATTACCACTCTCCTGTAAGTTGCATAGTGCACAGTGCAACAGTCACTGCTGATGTGTTTTGCATTAGTGCCTGAGAGCACCTCCAGACCTTGACAAAACTCTTGTGCATAGCATATGGAATTCACCCCTAAAGTTGTCAGTGAACTATCAAATCCCACACCTGTATGTAACTAGTGCATGCTGACCAGCAGAGGTAGGCAGCAGAGGTAATGAATAAACGTTCTCAGTGACATCTCATCAAATGCAGGGAGAGAAAGCTTGTCACCACAAGTACAATGATACTGTGAATAAATGCTAAGGCAGTTGTTTGAGTTGTCAGCATTTGCTACTATCTGCAGTCCCTAGAAAGACTACAGTGGAGCCCCTATGCAAACTGCACAGCAATTACTCCTAAGGTGTCTATGGTCTATCCAGTTGCTCCTATAAAAGTAATGAGCATATACTGGCAATGGGAATCTGTGTTAGAGCTTCCATGGTAATGCCAGAATATTCACCAATGTGAATACTCTAGTATGAGTACCATTCGTTGCACTGGAATTGCCCTTGAACCAGGGGCAACCTGTGTTTAACACTGAATACATCAAGCAAATTTGAACCCTGGGTCTGCACTAACTGTATGGATGTGTCAACGGCATTGCCTCCTCGTGGTCCCCTGTGAGTTCTGGTCAGCAGTTTTGTTACTGCTGGATAGTGACTAATAGTGGTAAACTACAGAGGATCCAACACTTCAGTAAGGCAGTAAGTAGCAAAGAGTGAAAGATAAATAAATAAAATAATGGGAAGTCCATGTTGGAATAACAACAATATTATGAAAAGGGTACATTGCTACTTATCATAAGGAGCTTCTCTTGGTGGGAATTAAGCAATACAAGATATTCTTAATGTAGAAGAGAATCAAGGCTTTCAAATGAGGTATGTGAATCCTAAAACAAAAATTTCTAAGCTAAGTCTGATTTTCAAGTGCATGTAGTTTTTTCCAAATCTTAAATTTTGCCCATTACCTTAAATAAAATGTTTCTAAGCAAAGTGCCTCAAGTCTCAGCTACATTCTTAATAATACAGATTATAAAAATGAAGCTTATTTCAGAATTTTTTGTTATTACACACATGGCTGTACGTTTCTTACATAAGAAAGATTTGCTTATTGCAATACTAAAATCGAATAATTACAGCAATTTAAGGTTTATCAGAGTTATATGTTGCTATTTAGAAACCTTTTAATTGTATTATGAGAACAGATCCATTGTTTAACTGCTCTAACACGTTGATTTTATTGTAATTTTCAAATTTTCTTATATTGTTAGTATTTTATGTTGACAGCAACTGACAGACTTCATCTTTCTTCAATAAAATTGCTTGTCTCTGATATTCAAATACAATTACTGATTACAAAATGTTAATAAATATTCCTCCATATAGGCAACAACCATGTCAATTATAGCATTATTTCAGAATTTTTATTAATTGAACAAAATACTATTTCAAATTAATATGAAAGTTTTTGGAAATTGACTTTCAAAGATCCCTGTGTAAAAGTTTACTGATTTGTCCAAGACAATAACTATCTCTATTTGTTTTATTCAAATGGAATAAATATTCAAATCATTTAATTTTCCATGGACACCAGTAGATTTAGAAACAAAAATAGGCAAGTGGGTGCACATTTGCTGGTGTAGTACATTATCTATACTGTATGCATTTTTTCCAATTACTACAGTATCTGTGCATGTGTATGAATGAATGAGAGCTACCAAAAAATTTGTAGGATAGAGAAAAAATAATTTGTTGCTGTTTTTTCAGTACCACCACATTGGACAGTAGAACCAACTGACGCAAATGTTGCCTCTGGTCAAGATGTTACATTGCACTGCCAAGCTGATGGCTACCCGGTTCCTAGTATTACATGGAGAAAAGCAGTTGGTAATTACACTGTAAATCCTTTTGTATGTTTATGCTCCTGTGCTCTTGATGATATTAAGAGTGTTACATATATTAAAACTCAGTGCCCTGCTATGAGGTTCTAGCTCATGGAAATTTAAACTTTGTACAGTTGTAATTAAGTAGAAAGTAATATTTGTTAAGGTAAAAAGATTTGAATAAGGGCTATAATTGGTTTGGTGGTTAAGTAGGTAATTGTCAGGCTATCATCCAAAGGCCTTTAGTTCAATTGTCTGTGAGTCTGCAGATTTTTTCTGTCACCTATCAGTTATTTCACCCATGACAATGATTCGTTAATGTCAAAAATCTGAAGATGCGCTATGTTTTGGAATTGATATTACACTGTAGCTCTTCTCAAAACTGGTAGAGTGTCAGAGGAAATCAAGGTTATGCCATCCCCAGTAGGACCAGAATTATTAAACAAAATTTTGTTCAAAGCAACCTTCAGTTTGTGGACAGCCTTATTTTTAATGAATGCTGTATATTTCTCATACATTTGCTATGCTTTGTTGCCATTTGCATAGAAACTTTATCTCCTTCATTTTGGATGTATCATCAAAATTATCATAATTAATTTTTTTCACTGCATTTGGCAAGTAACAGTTCTTGTGTACAAGCTACATAGTCAATAAATTATTGTGCTATGTACACTGACACTTCTTTTGTGTTCAAGTGCAGAGGCCAATAACTCTGTACGAGAATGTAGAAATTCTAGTGTGAACTTCAACACTCTGGGACTCGGTGGTGAAGGAAGAAGTGGAAATTTGTTTGGCTTGGGATTTAATTAGTGGAGATTGCAGTTTCTGCTTGGACAAAGCATGGAATTCAGCACTTTTTTTGATCAACTTGCAAAGACATCACTACTGTGCATATCCTATTGGTGGATCGATATCCCAACATGGATCAAGTGTCTAACCAACAACATCTGAGGCCATTGTGTATTGTGTGGCTGCAAGCACATTGATGGCTTTCGTATTTAAAATAACAAATGTGCTCACTCAGAAGATGGCCAAAAGATATATGGCTGAAATATAAATAGAAGAAATGGAGTTTCTGCAGCTGCATACCCAAAATCTAATGGCTCAGTCAATATGTCACGAAAATATGAAGATTCACATAAACTACTTTTCAGTTTTCTTGACTATCCTCTCATTCATTGAAGTTAACCTCTAAGAAAACACAGATCATTTGTAGCTGTTGTAACATTATACAGACACACCATCAGAAGTAACACCAACCACGTTTTATTCTGCTTCCACAAGTAGAGATCCACAATAACACTGTATAAGTATAGAACAGTACAAAGTCTCATAACTATAGAACGCATCAATATGCAGTCTTGTAGGCAAGTGTACAATAAGCCAGTGAACATAAGTGAACCCAAGGGCTTGGTGCAACAGGCTTATATTGGGCTCCCTCCCCCCAACCCTCGAAACTCCCAGACCTACTACCAGACCTACCCTGTCCCCATCATGTCCCTCCAATTCTCTCACAAGCAGAAATACACCTTCCCCCACCCCACTGATACTGTATACATAAGTAGCAGTGGCAGTGTTAATTCTTTGACTTTTGTACAGCTTACTCTTGTCTGTGTACAGTAATGTATTCTCATGGCCGTAAATTGAGCATGTAATGCAAGAAAATAATATTCTTATGTTCCAGTGGTTCTCTGTTAGGAACTGCAACAATGGCTACCAGTAAGCCGATGAAGTTGTACTGCCCAAACTCCATATGACTATTGCAGCCACTTTTGACAATGATAGAACCTCAGTGCAAGCAGCAATAACATGAGTACATTTGCAATGATAATTAGAGAGCTGTTGACACTTTTCACCAAAACAGAGACTGGCAGGTTCTTGGAGATGAGCCTGCTGAAACAAAAGGTGATATACACAAGAAGAAGTCAAATAAAAATGTAAATTGGGTTCAGTGACTCCAGAAGCTTGAAAATGTTGCCAAAGTCATTTTTCACAGTCATACAGAGGAAATGGTGGGGGTCGTATCAGTGGCTGTGGAACCTGGTGTGCCAACCTGCTGCCAAATTGTCATGGAGAGAGCCTGCTACTGGTCAGTGAGAGCTTGCTGTTGTTCCACAAGAGATTGGAGAACTTCTTCCACTCAGACATTGGCTGTAAATCACACCAAAGAGATGAAACATTCAGAGTATGCCATCCTCACCCTCAAGTATGTTTTAACATTATACAGAAGTAACACCAACCAAGTTTTATTCTGCTTCCACATGAAGAGATCCAAAGTTACACAGAATGAAGTATAAAGAGTACAAAGTCTCATCACTATAGAACATATCAAAATACAGTCTCGTAGGTGGGCTTACAATAAGCAAGTAAACATAAGTGAGGGCAAGGGTGTGGAGTGCTAGGCTTATATTGGGCTGTTGTGCACACAGCACAGTAAATGCTGCACCATCTGTCCAGATTATGAGGCAACCTCTCTAGGCTGGCCATGGAGGCACTTGTATCATGCACTGTATGATTACTCACATTCACACTAACTAACTGTGAAATACAGACACTTTTGCTATCTTCATTACTTTTAAGACTGTAGGTGGCATAAGAAAACTACAAAGTGCCAAACAATGATACATTTATCTGTATCCCTGACATTCTTCAACCATATTTTGAAATTCCTTGAGAATGGTGATAAAAAGATTAAAATCGGAGGTTACACTTAAACAACATCCTTCATGCTGATGACACTATGTTTCTCCTTGATTCTTTCTAGACAGAGTAAATATAGCAATGAAGAGTTTTAACTTAAAATCAATTTCCAGAAACCAGATTTAATATTTGTCAACCAGAAAAAAATAACTAAAACAGTTATAAACTTAGATGAATATGTACTAACAAAAGTGACCAAAACAAATGCCTAGTTTCTTAACAGAAAAAAATTAGAAAAATAAGAATGAGAATTGACACAGAAAAGCTATATTTAAACAACTTGGAGCAGTTCAGACACATTTGTGATCTTCAGTTTAACATGCACTTGTGAATAATGAGGTTTGGTGTGTAGTAAGTATTCCTGTATGGAGTTGAACCCAAATATTCAATATTTCATCAATAAATATGATGAAAGTGAATTAAAATGTGTACATACTGCAGCGTGCAAAAATTATGTGGGTAGATGATGACCAATGATAAGATGAGATATTACTGGGGTTAAAGCATTAGACTTGCATTCAGGAAGAGCAGGATTTGAGTTCCAAATCCTTGAAGGCTTTCCATCTGGATGGGATTTCCAGAACATGATTTGTGAAGGAATGAAAAAAAAAGAAGGGAAAAACACAGAAAAATAGAATATTTTTACCAAGTCTACAGAGCAAACTGTACCTCTTTATGCAACTTATGATAGATGAAAAGATAGAAGGAAAACGTGAACCTGGACAGAGAGTAGTTTAATGGTTGTGAAATCTCCAGTGGTGACTCAGAATCATTAATTACAACAGCTGAAAACTGAGAAGAATTTTCCTTGCCCCCCTTGCTTGAAGAAATAGCACCCAAAGAAGAAAGCTACGACTGTATATTTTTTCTTTGACCTTTCTATTTAGATTGTTGTCCTATTTCAGTGTAACAATAAAGTAGACAAATATTTAAAGAAACACAGTTTGGCTTTGTGACAGCAGCTTGCTCTAGACAAGAAATTAAATAAGGTGTATTCTAATAGTAATGGCCATTTGCTTATGTTTAAATGTTGGCAGCTCAGAATAAAGTCACGCAGCACTTCTTCAGTTGTGATGTGCATTTTGTAATTTGCACTTTGTATGCATAGCTGCTCATAGTCACCAGGAGTTGGGCCTAGTTTATGAACCTATGGTTATTAGTGATAGAAAGGTTAGACAGTGGTGCTAGGACTTTAATGCCATAACATAAAGTCCCAACTTATTTTGTTTTTATTATTTTGACAGAATCTTAAAATCCAGAGTATACTCAGGCAACTTAAGAACAGACTTTTGAAAAACTGAAACCTCTCTTATACCCATTTCAGTGCTGATAGTTAAATGATTGGCTGCTAAAGAGTCCCGTATTTGTAGCCTGGCTGTCATGTTCTGGTTGAGGTGGTTGCAACTAGGTATCATCTTTACTGTGTGCAGCTTTGGTTACTCAACAATAAGACATAAGCTTTCAAGCTCTGTCCTCTATTGTTTAGGTAGTGCTTCTAGCTGCAGTGATCCTTAATTTGACACTGAATTTAGCAGCTCAGAAAGTGAAGAATAATGTGATTTTATTTCATTAAAGACTGAAAGTGATGACAGTTTGTCAGATAACTGAGAATTGCTTGCCAGTGATATAAATATGTGAACTGTACCCCATCCAGCTCCTCCAAGATTTATGTTCACAGGAAACCATTTTAAAATACATGGCTCTACTTCATATCTACACAGAAACTGAAAAATTAGTTTTAGTTTTAGGATGTTTTAGTCAAAGTCTAGTGCATTAGTATTCCCAGGATGTTATTAATGCTGCTCTTTAAAAATCTGTAACTCATTATTATGTTCTTTCAAAACTACCATTATATGTCTGTATGTAATGCCTTGGATTATAAGATGTTTTTAATAAAAATTACTATTTTTTGGGTCATAACTCACTAAAAAATCAACAGGTATTGTGTTAAAAGTGGTCATACAAATGTGTATTGTGAAGAGCGGAGTGACAGACTCTAAACCCTTACCATTGAAATTGTCCAATAAATGGAAAAAAAAACTGTGATCTGATCAACGGTTGATGATTGCTGCTCTGCCTGATGTATTCCTCCTGTTTGGCACATCACGATTATCATAGAAAAGCATGGCTATTGCAAACTGTATACAAGGTGGCTACTGAAAATGCTTTCCAGACAGCACAAAGGACAATGAATGCTGAATGTGTGAGCACTTTTGGACTGATATTGACAAGATGGAAGTGACTTGTTTTCCTGTATTATTATGGGCAATGAGATGTGGATATTGTACACCAACATGGAATCAAAATGACAGTCTGTGTTGTGTAGTCATTAAACTTCATCAAAATAAAAAAATACTTCAATAATCGTTTTAATAAGTTGAAAATGATGACTAATGTTTTCTAGAGTGAAAAGAGAATTCTTATGGTGGATGTCATGGATGTGGGTCAACGATTACAGCTCATGTGTAATGAAAAAACAGTCCACAAACTGATTTATGACACCCAAAATGATGGAATGAGAAACTGTCATTCCCTTCCACTACAGTGTCATTCTCTTCCACTACAATGTGTGTCCACAGATTCAGCATTTCTGCTGGGGCCTTATTGACCAACTACCTTACAGCCATGAGCTTTCACTCAGTGACTATTATCTCCTCACACCTGCCTTATGAAATTATTCTGCACCTAACATCCTTTGTGGAGAATGTAGTGAGAACTCTTTCAGTTCACTGCTTTTCATTTTATTTTAGTTTTTGAACCTAAATCCAGTTGTTGCTAGCTTATAACAACTTTCATTGATTTTATTCCCTTATTACCCATGGAAAAAATCGCAGTAATCATTGTCTTGCACAAAGAATTAAATGAAATAAATATTAGTAACCAATCTCTTGTTTGCAGGTTCACATCCTGGTGAATATAAAGAATTTCTATATGAACCAAACGTAAATTTTTACCGTAATGGTTCACTTGAGTTCTTACACATAAGCAAAGACAGTGAAGGATACTACTTATGTGAAGCTAAGAATGAGGTTGGAACTGGAGTCAGCAAAGTCATATTTCTGAAAGTTAATGGTATGTACTGTATTTTGCCATGGTGTTTAATATGTTAGATATTCTCATTGGCCTTTAACATCTGACTCTGTACTGTTTGCTATTGTTTTATATGCAAATGACATACAGACTACACAACTTTTATTTAGAAGATTTTCATACATGGTGCACATGGTCATACTCAGTTACAAACTCCAATGTTTCAAGGTTTTTTCAGTATTTAGAAATTTAGATGGCCTGAACCATCTGTTAAACTGTCATCCACACTAGAAGTGGTTTTTTAAAAAGCTGCTACAATTATTGTCTTAGCTTAAAACAGGTTGTTATTTCAATGCTGTGTTAACACTGCTCTGTTTTATATTTGGTGCATTGTTTCTGAAAGTATAAGAGCTCTATCCAATTTATTGATAATGAAAAAGATAAATATTTTGTGTTATTCTGTTTCTTCCCATCATAGTTCATTGCACAGTTCTTATCCTGGCAGTCAAAGCACCAATCATAAAACTGTGGCACAGTCTATTTAAAATAAAAGTAAATTTACAAGTCTTCATTGGAAACCTAAACATCATGTATTAGTCACTAAGAAGTGATGAAGATGGACATCAATTTCAGCTTATACAAAGAGATGTTGAGAACAATTCTTTGCATAAATTGATTTTAAAAGTATGCTGTAGTATTGTTCACAGTGCTTGTAGACTGTACATGCGGAAAGACAACATTTGCATGACACTGACTTTGTCTATTAACATACCTAACCACTGAAAAAGTGTTAATGATATACTTAAAACTTTCTCAGGGAAAATATGCAGATGATTGTCTTTCAACTACATATTTCAGCTCCGGCATACTTTCCACAGAAATCAAAACAAATGCAAGTGGAGAAGGGTGAGCAGGCACATCTTCAGTGCACGGCTCTAGGTGACACACCAATTGATATTATGTGGAAGGTAGGAGGAAAGCGCATAGCTGATGACATGGACCAAAGGTAAAGATATATAAAATGTAAAGGTTACTCACTTAAATTTCAGATTTGTAGCACTGCTACATTCTTTTATATTTTCATTTTTTAAAGATTTTATTATTAGTGCTTGCTATTGAAACTGCTTTTTTTCCCCTCTTGCTCTCTTTGTTTCCTACCCTTATTTTGTACTTCTATCAAATATTCTTCCCTAATCAATACCTTTTGCTCTTTTATGTACATACTGTTGCACACATCGATGCTCTGCATGCCCATTGTGACTCAGTACCACCAAGGACAATCAGTTCTCAAAAGGGTCTCAACTATCTCTTGTTATGCACTCAAATGAGAAATATCTTACCCACTATCCTTCCTACGCCTCTCACAGAAAGATTCTGCTGCCCACTGAACCTACACAATGCCCTTTTCCACTTTCACCCTAACCCTGCTCCAAACCCCTTGCCTCATGGCTCACATCCCTGCAGTAGACCTGTTTTATATATCCACCCATCACCACCTACTCCAGTGTGGTTACAGGCATCATCTACCCTATCAAAGGCATGGCTACCTGTGAAAGCAATAATGTGATCTTCACACTAAGCTGGAACCACTGTGCTGCTTTCTACGTGATCATGAAAACCAACAATCTGTCTGTCAGCATGAATGACCATCACCAGGAGAAAGCTGGACCACCCAGCTGCTGAACATGCTGCCTGTAATAGTGTGCTTTACTTCAAAGACTGCTTCACAGCCTGTGCAACCTACATTCTCCCTATCAGCCTCAGCTTTTCCGAATTGTGCAGTGTGAACTCTCCCTGCAATATATCCTATGTTTCTGTAATCCCCCTGGCTTCAACCTTTTCTAGTCTCCATCCTTCACCTCCCACTCCAGTGCTACAGTCTTGTATTCCACCAGTACACCCACTAGTCTTTTTCCCCTCCTCTACTTCTCTCCATTTCCGCTCTTTCTCCCTCCCTCCATCCCTCAAAACTCCCAGACCTACTACCAGACCTACCCTGTCTCCACCATATCCCTCCATGCTCTCACAAGCAGAAATACACCTTCCCCCACCCCACTGACACTGTATACAGAAGTAGCAGTGATAGTGTTTATTCTTTGACTTTTGTACAGCTTACTCTTGTCCATGTACAGTAATATATTCTCATGCCCGTAAATTGAGCACGTAATTCAAGAAAATATTACTCTTATGTTCCTGATTCCTGACAGTGCTAATTCGGGCTTTATCACTCAGATTGATAGTACATAATGAAAAAGGTCAGACTGCCATAATTCAAGCAGTGTCTAACAAGTGGTGACCCAAATGTGATTGAAAAGTTGGTGTGATCTGAAAGCCTGCGTGATTTGCAAGCTGAAGAGCACTCAGTCAACATGATTTTGATATAAACTTCTAAGATGCAAGGCAAACAGCAGTGTCAAGATTAGCCACACTCCTGTTCCTATCCTGGCCACATAACACAGTTCTGTGGTTTGTAAGGTGAGCTTTTGCTATGTTGGAATCAGGCAGACTCAATGAAGTTTGCCCTGATTTTGAGCCAGTTAGAGCACCATTACAATGAGGAAGTACAGGATTTAATAACCACACCATTGGCAGAAAATTCTTATGACAAGCTTATTAATTCAAACAGTTGCAGCCTTCCAGGAGAACAGAATCTGTCAAAAGCTGACACAAGAGGATATGGGTGACCACAGACCACCACAGTACCTTCAATGCCTAAGAAGCAAGGTAGACACTGGTCCCAGATAATTTGCTGCACGCCATTTGAAGCAGTCATTTACCATCACAGGTTGAGGTGATAATAACACCACAATCGAAAATGCTGTTAGATGCCATTGAAGAGCTTGCAGACCAAATATAGGAAGCCATCACTGCTGTTCAGGTTAGCACAGTGACAAAACCATGCAGAAATACAGTTCTTTAGTGGCAAAAGTGGATTTACTGTGCACACAAATTAGCAAGCTGTTGAAGCAAACCAGTGCCAATGTTAGAGAATGATATCATAAGAAATTTAGGGGCCATTTGTCAAGCAGCACTGCATCCTCCAATGCAGACCACTCTACATGGTGGTACTATCATAAGTTCAGTGAGTGGGTGAGGAAGTGTACTACACCATGAGGTTAACCAAATGCCAATAGCAGACAGTCATAGATGCAGCCAATTGCCCGTCACCATCACGGTGCTTTTCATCACTGACAGAAAATTAGGTCAAAAGTATTTGTTGGACACTAGCTCCAATTTAGGTATTTTGCTGTGAACCTCAACTCATTGCAGACCACAGGCAGCATTCTGTTTGACAGTGGTGAACGACTCCATATCAGTTTACATAACTCAGCAGACAGAACTAAATCTGGGGCTACGTTACTCTTTCATCAGGTTTTTAACGTCACCTACATCTCAGAAGCCATCATGAGAGTTGACTTTCTAGCTTATTAAAATCTGCTGCCACACGTGGTTAATGCTTGACTAGTGATATTCAGCCGCAGCGCAGCAGTTCACAGTGCCAAGCTGATGCAAGGGGGTAACCATAAGCACACAACACTGCTACAACAATTACTAATCTGATTAGACCTCCAGATGTTCCTAAACAAGTGCTACACAATACAGTGCATCATATTAAGACTACCAATGGCCCACCTGTATCAAGCAGGCCTAGATGCTTGACGCTCGGACGTCTGGCTATCACTAAAGTCACGTTTGACACTATGTTAAAAAAGACATTATCCAACCACCCATGTTCAACCCCTCTACACCTAGTATCTCAGAAGTGTGGAGCGTGGGGCCCACGTGGAAATTATCATGCACTTAACAGCAGAACTCCACCAGATAGCTACCCAGTACCATTGTTACATCTTACATGGACCTACTATGTTCAGCATCCTGGATTGTACCAAAGCTTACACTCAAATTCCTGTAGCAGAGGAGGACATACCCAAAGTGTCTATCATCACTCTGTGTGGGTTGTTTGAATGCATGTACATGACATTTGGCTTATGTAATGCTGCTTAGACATGGCAGTTGTTTATCAGTTCAGTTTTGCAAGGCTTGATATATTGTTTTGCATACCTGGATGATATCTTTTGTGCCACTGGGGAGCAATATCAACAACACTTAATCAAAGTGTGCAAATGTTTAGAGCAGTATAGTGTGTTTTTGAACATGGTTAAATGTTTTTTGGTTAAATGTTTTTTCAAACAATCTGAGATCACCTTCCTGGGCCATCGAATTTCTTCTGTGGGCTCCCTACCATTACCAGAAAAAGTCAAAGCTGTCCTGCAGATACCAAAACTGAACACCATTAAAGAATCATGCCTGTTTCTGGGGACTTTGAATTTTTATTGCCAACATCTGCTGCATTCAGTGAAACTGCAACAATCATTAACTGCTGCACCATCTGCCCCGAAAGTCAGAAACAACACCACAGTTCAGTGGATGGTTTTGACGAGCTCTATGTTTCAAGCCACAAAACAGAGTACGGTGAATGCTGCATTTCTTGCACACCCCAGGCTGGATGCTCCCTTAGTATTAGTAGTGGATGCAAGTCAAACACTATTGGTGCAGAGTTGCAGCAGTGGTCAGATGACTCATGGCAACCACTTGCATACTATTCACACGAGGTGTCACCATTACAGCAGAAGTGGAGCACCTACAAGCATGAGCATCTTGCTGTGTATGGAGCAGTTTAGGTACTTTTGACCACAGTTAAAAACAAGAGTATTCACATCTATGCTGATCACAAACTTTTATGTATGCCTTCAAGCAGAACAGCAACTACTCCTCACCTCACCAATGTAAGTACCTAGAATTCATAGCTACATTCAGAACAAACATCAAGCACTTTTCTGGTATGAGCAATGTAGTTGCTGATTGCCTCTTGTACATCAACAGCGTCTCGTGGCCTGTAGATTTCATGGAACTGACTTGGGCAGAGCAAGATGATCAAGAGCTCCAAAGTTTTTTTATTTGATGACACAGCTGCAACTTGTCAGAATGTGTGGTGAGGAAGTCAAACTGTATTGTGATACCTCTAATGGAAGATCACACCCTTCGTTACTAGCTGCAATTCATAGACAGGCCACACAATGTGTGTCACTCTAGATCTGTCTGACTTTTCATCTGATGTCAATGCATTTTGTATGGCTCGGTATGGAAAAAAGACTGTATCAACTGGACACATACATGCCTATAATGCCAATGTAACAAAGTGTCTTGTCACATGCACATGTCCATTGGCAATTTCCAGGATACAACCTTACATTTCATGCATGTGCACATTGGCACAATAGGACCATTGCCTCCACAAAATGACCAATACTACTTAGTACAACAGATCATTTCACTCGTTGGCTGGAAGTGGTGCTTTTGGACAATATTTCCACAGAAATATTAGCTTCTGCTTTTGTGTTGACATTGTTAAATAGGGTTGGTTGTCCTCTCCACATTATGGCTGTCTGTGGATGACAGTTTGAGTTTGATTTTTTCACACAGCTTGCAAGAGTGTGTGGATATATGCATCAGAAGACCACCAGCTATCATCTGATGAGAGCAATGCCATGATTGAGCTGCACTTATGTCACAATACCACCTGGGTGACCACTCTTCCAACAGTTCTCCTCAGTCTGTGGAACACTTACAAGCCAGGTATTGATTCCTCTGCAGCAGAACTGATTTATGGTGAAGCATTACATCTTCTAGGAGAATTTATTGATGCCAGCTCTCTGCAGTCATCATCTCAAGATGACTCTGCAGTCATCATCTCAAAATGATCCAGGTTTTATGCAATGTTTGTGGCACCACATAGTTCACATCTGTCCTCGCAGAGCCTTCAGATATGGCACACTACCTAGTTATGTGCACCATGACTTGTACTATTGTTCGCACATAATGCTATGTATAGACAACATGAAACCACCATTACAGCTTCTTTATACTGGCGCACTCTTATGTTTTAAGAAGAGGTACACAGATGCTAGACATTGTGGTGAATAGCAAAAGCACAACCATCTCTCTTGATCAAATCAAGCCCGCCTACATCTTCCAGGAGGTACTTAAAGCCAAAGTATCAAGAAGACAGGTTTGTCTTCCGGTACCAGGCCCACAACCACAGAAGCAACAACTACATGATGCCCAACCACAGTTGGTGTGCACGACTCATTCTGGAAGTCATGTGCATTTTCCTGTGCATTTTTTCGACAGTGCTCCGCTTCTGCCACGGAGGCTGCTTTACCGTCAAACCACTGTCGTCTGCTGCACGTAAAAGATGTTGTTGTTACGCTGACAAAGTTGTAATTGTGCACCATCCAGTGATGCTGTATACAGCAGCAGCAGTGACAGTCTTTATTCTTTGACTCTCAAACAACTTACTCGTGTCCACGAATTTTGTACATAGCTACACAGTTTTCCCATCTCAACTATGTTGATACTTGACAGACTGTTCTTCATTCATATATAAAATTTCCCATGCCTGTTAATTGAGAGTGTTATTCAAGAAAATAAAGTTCTTACATTCCTGATTCCCAAGTGCACTAATTCAGGCTCCACCACTTGGCTTCATAGTATATAATGACAGAGGCTGAACTGCCCTAATTCAAGAATTATCAGACAGTACCAATAACTTCACCAACTGAAGGTAAGTACTGGCCAGCAATTTTGTCTCGTAACTGAGTAACTGTTTATGCTATTTACCAACTAACATATGTCCATTGCACTGCAATGCATGTAGAAGTGACCACCAGAAAACTGGCTGAGCACATGAATGGGCACAGAACAGCTGTTGGCCTGTGGGGACATCCAGCATCCAGTTGCTGAACGTGCTCTACAGCGTCACTCAAAGCTATACCACATGGGCAGTTTTTCCAACTGATATTGCTTTCCCTTAACTCCAGAAGTGTGAACTTGAGTGTGAACTCCTTGCATCCCAAACTCTTCTGGACTTGACCTCCATCAAAATGCAACTCTTCCCCCACCTTCTCTTTTTACCATCTACAGCATCACTCGAAAGCCACACCACATGGGCTGTTTTTCCAACTGATATTGCATTCCCTTAACTCCAGAAATGTGAAATTGAGCGTGAACTCCTTGCATCCCAAACTCTCCTGGACTTGACCTCCATCAAAATGCAACTCTTTCCCACCTTCTCTTTTTACCACATTGCTTTTATTATATTTTTAATATCTGTAGTTTTTTATTTTAAGACTATACCTTATCCAGTTATTTACTGAATAGCTTTTTTTTATTTTTTCATCTTCATTCTTATCTCTCCTCTCCTCCGCTCCCTCCCCCCCCCCCCACCTCTCTCTCTCTCTCTCTCTCTCTCTCTCCCCCTCCCCCCCCCTCCACCCCTCTCTCTCTTTCTCTCCCCCCCCCCCTCCATCTCCATCTCCCTCTCCCTCTCCCTCTCCCTCTCCCTCTCTCTCTCTCATTGGTTTTTCCTCATCTCATCTCCTTTTCCTTCTAATTCTTAATTGTGCTATTCATATCCTCTTAATCTCACAATTTTAGAATTTACTATTTGTGTTCATTTCTCCTATGGGAGTTGAGGGTAAATGACAAGTAATTCCATGCATCATTAAACCATGACAAAATATATCAAGTGTTTTCTTACATTTATTTCACAACAAAATTATTTCTGTGTTACTCAGTGATTTTGATCTCTAATAACTGCTAAATCAACTTACAGTGGATATGCACATCCTATCCAAATGTAAAGTAAAAGAAAGAGATGCAGACATATTTTGCTACATGTTGACAGAAAATGAATTATCAGTGTCGGCTAGAAAATGAAAGTGTTAAAATATATCCAGACATTGTTTTCACAGAAGGAGAATAGCAAAGAGACTAATCAATCAGAAGGTGTGAAAAGTGGTTGATGTTCTTATAGTGAAATAACAGTGGAACCTTATGAGACCATACATATGGAGGATAATTTACACATAATAGAAGTCTTGCTTTCACAAGCATCAAAACAAGCTACTGTTGCCATGTTCATCTGAAATGTTTGAGAAATGAAAATAAGAGTCATTGACAGAAAATTTTCAGTGTACTCTAAATTTTACGTGGCCATGACCATGACAATACACGTGGAAGAAAGCACAGGTCACATCTGTCTACAAGAAGGGTAGCAGTGATGATCCACAAAATCATCCTATATCATTGACATCCATTTGTTGTAGAAACTTAGAACATATTCTGTGCTCAAATGTAATGAGGTATCTCAAACAGATGACCTCCTCTGAAAGTATCAATCATGCAAAACCCAATTCCCACTTTTCTCACATGATATTCTGAGACCATGATTCAAGACAGTGAGGTAGATGCAGTATTTCTTGACTTCCAAAAAGCATTGATTCAGTAATAACATAAACTTATTATTGAAATTATGATCATACGGCTTATCAAGCAAAAATTGTGACTGGATTGAAGATTTCTTGATAGGGAGGAAACAGCATGTTATCTTGGATGGAGAATCATGAACAGAGATAGAATTAACTTCATGTGTACCACAGAGGAATGACCTGGGGCCCTTGCCATTCATGCTGTATATTAATGGCCTTGTAGAAAAAATTAATAGTAATCTCAGACTTCTTGCAAATGATGCAGGTCATGTATAATGAAGCACTGTCTACAATACGGTCACAAATAATCAGTCATATTTTGAAGTGGTGCAGAGATGGACAACTGGTTTTAAATGTACAGAAATTCGAAATTGTGCACTTCACAAAATGAAAAAAAATGTGGTATCCTATGACTATGACATCAGTTTGTCACAATGGAAATCAGTCAACTCATATGAATACCTGGCTCCCCAACAAAGCATTTGTTCTCCCGCATTATTTAAATTGTACACCAATGATTAACCATGTAACAAGGCATGCGCCTCATTTATTTATTCCAGCAATGTGTCCTTCTGTACACAGTGTAACATATTTGAAGGTGCCAAAAGGCAACTTTTGTCTGCTCTTGGCTATCTGAGAGAGTGTTATGAAGATAACAGCATGAAGCCAAATCCTAGTAAAACAGTAGTCAGCACTTTTCACCTTCACGACAAACATTCCAATTAAAAGTTAAAAGTCTTGTGGTTGTGAACTCCTCTCAGTCAACAGCTCTACCCATAAATGACTCGGGGTTGTTCTTGATTGGAGCCTGCATTCAAGGAGCAATCTGACAGCTTCAGAATAAAGGTCACAGCATGAAACAGTATCTTAAAAACACTCAAAGGCACAAGTTGGGTAGCAAGCAACATTTGCTTTGGAAGTCGTATCTGGCCTTGTGCTGCTTAGCAGAAGAATATGCTTCCCCCTTGTGGTACCAGTCCTGCCACTCGAAACATTGCTCTTCACGAAACTCGGTGACAGGATACTTGACACCAACTCTATTTGAGAAAAATCTCAGTTCTGGCCAGAATAGCAACAGCCAACATCAGAGTGATAGCCCAATTTGACAGCACAAATTTGAAAGGAGCAAAGTGAGCACCGATGATAGACACCGGCTTCAGGGGCGTGAAGCTGTTACTCATTGTCTTCATCGCAGGAAAGATTTATCTCAAGTACTGCGCCTTTAGTGAAGTTAAAGGCAGGAAAAATACATCAACACTGGCAGGACAGAGCTACATGCGATTGGAGCCCACCAAGAAAGAAACTACCCCAGGAAACAGCCTGCCATGGCCATCATGTAGATCAGTTAATCTTCTTCACATGGGAATTGGCCAAAGTAATACTGCCATGTTAAAATGGGGACTCTGTGATAACCATAATGTGTCTCGTGTGTGTGGTGCTAAGCAGATGATGAGCCATTTCCTTCTCTGCCATTTTTACACCATTTCCTCAGGCATCATAACACAACATTATCTGTCATTAGCAAACCCGTCAGCAATGCACTTTTCTGAGGCACTACACTTCTGTAATAGGGATAGGAAACTGAATGATCACATAGGCTTGGTTGGAGGTAAAGCCGATGGCAGACTTCATATTTCTGGTAGAATTATAGTGAAATGCAATCCATCCATAAAAGAAATTACTTAGAAAACACTTGTGTGACTCATCATAGAATAATTCTCAAATGTGACTGTCATGAAGTTTCCAAAAAAACAAAACTGGCAAACACTTAAAGATAGGTGCAAACTATCCCATGAAAGCGTACCTACAAAGTTCCAAGAACCAACAGCAAATGATGAATCTAGGAGTATACTACAATCCCTAATTATTGATCCCATAAGGATCACAAAGACAAATTTAGACTAATTATAGCACATACATATAGATGTTTAAGTAATAATTATATCCATGCTAGATATATGAATGGAAAAGGAAAACATCCTGACAACTGGTACCATGGGGAATATCCTTTGTCATGCATTTCACAGTAGTTTGCACAGTATGGCTGAAGACAGATGTAGATAATAAATGTACATTCTCTTGTAATGTATAGCTGCTAAGGATGTTTGGTTGTCTTATTCTCTGTCTCATTATTGTGACCTATTTTGTTTTTTATTACTCACAATAATTCATCATTTTATGAGAATTTATTGCAAGAACAGATTTTTTTACAATAACTTATTATTGACTGATATAAATACTAAAAATGATTACGCAGCTTTTCAGTTAGTGATGACCAGATGATAAGAAGCGTGAACTAATGCAACTCCAGTGAGATCAAATACACCAAAAGAATGTATCTTTTTCAGGAACTAGCTGGGCGTCCTTTATTGATATGTTATTTATCATTGAGCAGGAACTTTGTTGTGATTATAAATTATTCCTTGACCCAACCAATTCACTACATATCTGCATTTGTGTGTTATCTTCTTGAATAGTCTTACCTCCACTATTTAAATTATGCATTCTTTACATTAAATTCTCCATCCAGAAATTGTCTCTTATATTGTAAGGATTGGTATCCAGTTGAGATAGTTCATTCATACACTCACTCATCATGTTCCGTAGATCCTATCAGGAAAGAGAACTTTTAGGAACGTGCAGTGAGTCAAGTTATACATTAACAAAAGACAAGCAAATAAGATGACCATAATTTGTATGCTATTTTAGCAAATCAGCCACTATACTGCTTAACCTACTCATGTTGAATCCAGCTAAATTTAATCAAGTAAATTAGGGAGGTGGCTGTTAATTTTCAAGGAGCTGCAGCCCCCTCATTTATATCTAATAGCTGCTGTTTATCTTCTGTTGTGTGTTATCTACTTGAATAGTCTTAGCTCCACTATTTAAATAATGCATTCTTTACATTAAATTCTCCATCCAGAAATTGTCTCTTATATCCTAAGGATTGGTATCCAGTTGAGTGCACTGATATTATTCAAAGAAAAGTTACCTACAGCTATAGAATCCTGTTTACAATTCATTACTGCCTGTTATGCAGCTTTAGAATGAACACGGCTACTTGCCTTGTAGCTAACAAACTTTTCAATCCTTGAATAGAAATATTCAGATAATTTGTATAAAGAATGGCTAATGAGGTGTGATTTTAATTTTCTTTTGAACTGGTTGGGATTCAAATGTCATGCTGTGTATTAGTTGGGAGCATGTTGAATACCTTTGCACCAGAGCATGTAACTACTTTCTGAACTCTAGATAAGGAGGATAAGTCTACATGAAAAGATCCTTATGAATTCTTCTGATAGTTGTAGGGCTATCTACTTTACATAACTAGAGTTATAATTGTTCCTATAAACTGTTTTCATTCATAACATAATAAAATATATGGGGGAAGTCAAATGAAAACAGATGGAAAAAAAGTAAGCAAACTCTTTATTATTTCAAAAGTATTTACCATACCTGTTAATACATTTATCCTATTGTGAGACAAGATGGTCAATGCCTTCATGGAAAAAATGTTTGTGGTTGCCTATGGAATCATGATTTTACCCAGGCATGCACCTCTTCATCTGAAGCAAATCGATGGCCATGGATGTCTTTTTTCAGGGCTCCAAAAATATGGAAATCATGTGAGGAGGGATCAGGACTGTTTGAAGGATGCGCTATGGGGTTCCCAGCAAAACTTCTGCAGCATAATTGAAACAACCTTGGAAACATGAGGGTGGGCATTACCCTACAACAGAATGATGCCACCCATAAATATTCCTGGGTGTCTGGACTAGATGTCATGCTTCAGTTTTTGCAAATTGTCCACTACTACTGTGCACTCATTGTGGTGCCATGTGCCAGAAAGTCAATGAGCAATGAATTCTTGTAATAAAAAAAATAAAATAAAAAAAGATCGTCATGACTCTCTCAGAGCTGTCACGTAAGGCTTTGGATAATTCGATAGGAGTGTATCCGTGTGCTTCCATTGTTAGGCTCAAAATGATGATGCCATGTTTCATCTCAAGCAACAATGGGACTGGGTGTTTGTGTTGTCCTCATCATTTCATCATCATCATCACTCATGACAGTTGTGTGATTGTGATAAAAATTGGACTGTGTAAAAATTGGGACTCTGTACGGGCGCTGATGACCGCAGAGTTGAACACCCGACAAACCAAACGTCATCATCATCATCATCATCCACAGATTTTCCAGAACTTCAGAATATGGTGTGAGCAGTACTATGCCTGATGCCCAACATGAACCTAACGTACACCATTCACTGTCTGTCATTTCTGATGACAGCAGCTTCCATTGCAGCAATGACAGAATGGGTAATGACATGTTGAGCCTGTCCTGACTGACTACTGACTTTCAGTGACACCCAACATTCTCAGCATTGTTAATTCCACACAAACACATATGCACATGACATACTGTGTTTCCCATACAAGGCAGACATTTGGCAAGAATTTCAGTTCCTGACACTCCTTCTGCAGTCAAAAATTGCACTACATGTAACTGTTCCTCTTTCTTGACCTCCATAGTTAAGTCAGATGCAGACACGACTCGCTGACCTCATGTTGACCTAGTCTTAGGAGACAAGTTGCACTGTTGTGGACACTCATGCTATTCCTTCCTCATTCCCAATAGAGGGCACTTCTGTACACACAGATCAGTCCACGCCGTCCTCATTATATAGTATGTCTCATTTTATCTGACTGCCCCTGCTAGAAGAAATACTTTCATTTTGATTTAGTGAGCTTATTCATATGACTTAATAACCAAAAATGTGGATAGTCAACAAAAAGGTAGCATAATGTAGCTATTAAGAACAGAATGTGGCAATTAGTTTCAGATAATTTTTTCCAGGTATACAATAAGAGAACAGAAACTGGATGATGGCATGGTCTCTGAGTTAGGAATCTCTCGCACATATCGCCATGACACTGGAGTCTTCTCATGTTATGCAAGTAATTCATATGGGCAAGATGAAATGGCAATACAGCTCATTGTTCAAGGTAACAAATTCACATATGTTTATATCTATATCTATAAACAGGTGGTAACTGTGGTGAAATTACAAACAAATAAAGGCAAAAAAACTTGTGCTTTCGACTTTGCAGCAGACTCGTGCACATGAAAAAAATCTGACAGGAAAATTATCTTCTAGAATAAGAAAATCTTTCAGATGACAAAAGAAAGAAGAACATTGCAAGAAACAAAACTATTTGAGGATCTGACAGGGAAGCTATTCAACCTATTGGCTTAAAAGCGAGCAGCAGTGCAAGATGACAGAAAAGTCATGATGAAATACCAGAAAAGAGATGAGAATAGAAAAGCAGGGAGATTGTAAATAACAGAGAGGGCATTATTGACAATCCAGAGAAAAAACGGAGATGATGTAAATACTGTCATAGAAATGATAAAGGTGAATGATAATAGAGAAAACATGTATACTATACTCCTTCAAATAAACAGACATCAACACCAGCTGAAGTGGACGAGAGGTGCCTCTGATTTTTCTCTGACTTGTCAATAGCAGGCTTCTCTGTCACTTGTAACCTCTTTGGTTTTCAATTTCCATCTCTTTTTGGTAATTTAATTGTTGATTTTTCTGTCATCATGCCCTTCCTCTCACCTATGACTGATTTTTTGGGTAGCTTTTCTGACAGATCTGACATGGTAGAAAGTGTCTGATAATAGATGAAAAATTACTGTAGTGCATATGGTTCTGCAAATGAGCCATTTGCGAGATGGTTATGAGCCATCATTGAGTTCAGTATGAAATATTGTCCTAGTTAGTATGGTGTATTTGAAATGTAAGCATTTTGATTGAGTCACCATCTGATTGGCCTCAAGTTCGATGTGAATACACAAGCTTCTCATGAGTTACCACATCAGCAACATTTGTCGTTGAATGTGTGTTTACAGTTACTAGGTGATTGTCTCATTGGACCACACAATGATGTATCCTTCAGTTTCTGCAGTGTGATCTGGATCTTCCAGGATTGCTTGAGGATGTTCCCCATCTTCACATTTTGCTTCTTATATAAGATGACATGCTTTTGCACTGACTAGGAGAATACTTATTATTGAAGTCAGTGACTGATCTTACCTACACATTCACTATTATCACGCAAGTGGCTTGTTTGCAGACCTGTGTTTATCAGAATGTTTATGTCTCCATTACCGTGTACTTTAACCAGTATCAGTTTTTACTGTTAACTGTGATACTCCCTGTCTTGTACCAATATTTCCAATAAATTAATAACTTAGTGAAATATTTAAAATTTTTGTTTCAGAGGTTCCTGAAATGCCAAAAAATATTCGTGTCAATGATCAGCAAAGTCGATCTCTACAGCTTTCGTGGACACAACCTTATGCTGGAAATAGCCCAATAACAAGCTACACAATTCAGTACAAACTGGTATCAGGTAACTATCTAAGACATCTTTATACTTATTATTTAGTACTTGTCCTCATTTTAGATTAATAACAAGATGACTTTTTTACCAGAAACCTGGCAGACACAGCCATTAAAAATTACCGTGCCTGGAACACAAACCTCAGCTACAGTACAAAATCTTAACCCAGCAAGCTCTTATCATTTTCGAATAATGGCTGAGAATAGACTTGGCATGAGTGATCCTAGTGAAGTCATCCAGGTGACAACACAAGAGGAAGGTAAAAATCATATCATCTTCAATGTTTGATGAAAACTGTGATTGTTTCCTTGAACATTTTTATGAGAAGAACTATATTTATTATGTACTATTTTTTGCCTAAGTGACTAATGGTTTTAAAAAATTCTTATCCAGCAGTATTCCTCATTAAAAGTACTTTTTTCATACTAAAGCTTGTTTATTTCATTTTGTTTTCTTATTCAGTTTCTATAGAAAGCATCATTTTCTGCAAGATAGTGAACAATGCAGCAAAGAACAATCATATGCAAATGATGTCATACTTCCTTATGTCTAACTTGGTCCACATATTTAAAAGTAATAGCACTGGGAGAATTGGAGCTACACTTTGGCCTTGAGGATCTGTTACGTGGTTACCCGCAAGAGGCAAGTGGAGGGCAATAAGTGGGGACACTTGCTACCATTATTCCCCTCCCCTGGAATTTGGAGTAGAGAGTTTTGAATTCTCATGCAATTCAAGAAATGATGGTCTATAGTTCTGTTAAAGAACAGGCTTAGGCAATAGGTGAACATGATGAAAATGCTGTGTTTTTAAGCAAATGCTGCTTAACTTAGTTTTATTTGTCATCACACCAGCCATGGAAAAATATGCCATTCATTTGGTGCAGCTGCATTTTTGAGCTGAGTGAAACTCAAGGCAGATGCAAACCTTTGCAGAGCAGTGCATAAACATAGCCCCAGTCCTGTTTCTATTGATTCCCTGTATCTGCAATTGTTGGGTACAGACCCTATATGTTGAGGCTATTCAGTTATATACAGCACACTGTCAAACTAGTCTCCAAAGAATGCAGTTGTGTTACAGAGTAAGTAATCTTGTTTCAGTTGCTGCAAAGCCTTTGTGTAAAATTTCCAGTCATTTGAAAGGTAATAAATGTTTTTTTGAAACATTAATACAATGTTTTACCTAGCTCATAGTCCATAATATGCTCATCATTGTCAGTATTGTACGAAAGCTGCAATTATTATAGATTTTCAACAAAATCTGTCTTGCTGGGGATCGTTCATTGCAGTTTTCTAAATACTTTATGCTTTTTCAAGAGCATAATTGTTTCTCTCTATCCCTTTCTTTTTCTTTTTCTTTGTGTGTGTGTGTGTGTGTGTGTGTGTGTGTGTGTGTGTGTGTGTATGTGTGTGTGTGTGTGTGTGTGTGTGTGTGTGTGTGTGTGTGTGTGGCCATTTATACTGGCCAGTGAGACTCAGGGCAGACCCTAGGGTAGATCTAATTGTGCTCTCTAACTTGACTACATTTTTTAACCCTGTAAATAGGCTTGAAATAATAATTTTGAAAAAGGAAGCTCTGATTTATTACATTCTACTACAGCTGAGTGGATGCCCATCCTCTGCTATCAAATGTTGGATATAATCATCTTTTTATGGATGGCAAAATACTTATACAGAACCAAGAGATCTATAAATACACAAAGTTTATATGGTGGTTACATGATGAATGCAGTCATGATGTTATAGGATGCTTTCTTAATGTATCAGCATAAAAATGTGCCTTTTAAGAAGGCACAAATTGCACTAATAATATGAAAAAAATGTCCAGTTTCTTGTTGGGTCTGACATGTACAAATCTGCAGAGACAGTTTGCATCAAAATCAAGTTGGACAGCAAAAAATAGAGATGAATTTCAGCAAAGGTGTTCATAGTTTCCAATTGTTTCATGAAATTTAGTAATAGATGTTCAATGTGAAATTTGAATGCAAGAAAAGGTCTTTAGTGAATATTGTGTTATTTAAAATAAGAGCTAATCCATTGATTCAATTTTCAGTTCCAACTGGAGTTCCACAAGATGTTCGTGCTGAAGCTAGAAGCTCTACAGAGCTGTTTGTTACATGGGAGCCACCACTGAGAGAACACTGGAATGGGAATCTTCTTGGTTACTACGTTGGTTATCAAGAACAACCATCATTCATTCCATCATCTCCATCACCATCTCCTACAAGTCACAACTATAGCCTTAAAACTGTGGAAGTTGGTACTCAGTATGGTGGTGAAGCTACTCTTCAAGGACTCTCGAAATTTACCACATATACAATTATTGTTCAAGCTTACAACAGTCGAGGAGCTGGCCCAGCTTCAGATCCTATAACAGTGAAGACCCTAGAGGATGGTAGGCATTGTTATTTCATTTAAGCCATGAAACTTTCTTACAGGCAATGCTTTGCTCTTAAGTTTGTAGCTAATCACTTTATACCAAGAAGGTTCTACTCTGTTAGAATGTCTTGACATTTCAAATAAAAATATTTGAATCACTTATTACAATAGTTATGCAGTCTTCTAAAACTGTAAATGTTTTGTAATGATCATGTGCACATTCGATTTTTGTTAACAGTACCAAGCCTTCCACCAGAAAATGTGCAGTGTTCTGCACTAACCTCTCAGAGCTTGGAAGTATCTTGGGAAACTCCCCCTGTGGAAGGAAGAAATGGAATCATCCAGGGCTACAAGGTGTCTCACCAGCCAGCAGAAGAATGGTATGGTGGGTAATTTCAGTATACAGCAATCTTTGTCTCAAGTAAAAATAAATTAATATAAAATTATTCATCGGGCCTTTAGAGAATGAAATATTGACATTACTCTGCTATCAAGCTGCTGCATTAGCAACCAGCACACATCTTACACACCAAGTGTTAAGCTTATGTAGATAAATTTTGACTTCAGAACAACAAAATTACCTGACACTTGTGACTGCTATGTTAGCTAGCTTCTGTAGATTCTCTGTCATCACAAAAAGTACTCTGTCTCACATCCTTGCACTTATCCCTCCAGCTGTACTACAGATTTGCCAAAGTAACAGCATTGAAAATTGTAGCCTCAGAACTGCAATTAATAGCATAAACTGTATTTTATGCATAATCATTGTGTAATTCATGGCTGTTTGCTACATTCCCAAACAACTATTATTAGTGAGAGCCTGCTTATGTTCTTTATAAAGGGCACTGACACATTGTTTATGTGCTTGCATGATATTTTACATTGGAAAGCAGTATCACTGCCTTTTGAGCTTGTATAGTGGCTGTAAGCTAACCTAACCTCCATTTCTGGAGCTGTAAACACTATTGTGAGTTAAATAATTCTCAAAATTTTATTAGTCCAATCACATTTCCCTCACAAACCATTTAATTCATAGTTTTCTTATTTTCCAGTAATTAATTCTGTTAAACAATATATAGTCATAACCAATATTTGAAATTATATGATGCTACTGTCACTATACAATTATTACTTATTATCCATTTTGGCATATGGTCTTACAGAGAATAATCAGTATCTCTTATGAACTCCTGCCTGTATCTGACTGCCTCACACAAAGAACATCAAATGTGCATACTGTCATCGAACAATCAGTAACAAAATACAGTGTAAGTAATGTCATCATTGTTTGCATGTGTGATACCGTGCTGCACTCCATACAAAGAAAGGTGTTGGTCATTTCTCGTGATACAATGATGCCATTACAACTACAGAGTACTGGAGAAAGACCAGCTGATCTCAAAATTTCAAACTGATTTGGTAGCTCCACAGGAAGAGTAAGTGGAATTGTAAGATGCAATTGGCAGCAGTAATTTTAAGATGAAAACAGATGAATGGTTTGTGTCCAAGCTTATTTTTGTGTCATTGCTGACATACACTTTTATTTCACCAACAACAGACATCTGTGGGGTGTAGTACACAACATTAGAATTAAAGGTCGAAGCCAAAACATTAGTTAGTATACAGTCCATTGAGTTGTGAGCCCATCAAAACTGAGTGAAATGTGAAGCCTAGATATGCTGGTGAACACAATCAGAGCAAGAAAGGAGAAAGAGAGAGACAGAGTCAATGTCAATATCCATATATACACTGGGACCACTGCCAGTGCTACGGAGGCTGCCATATTGAACAATACTGTTTCTTGGAGTGCCAAGCAACCATTTTAAGCCCAGCCTTTCACCAGAGCTTGGTTCCACAGGTCACACTATTGGCAGTGCCTATGATGTGGACTGGCATCAGTTACAGGTGATATGGCCATATACTGGGGCCGATAAGGAGGTTCCAAGGAAGTTTGTGAAAGCCTCCTCTGTTGAAGCCATCGTCATTGCTTAGTGGATTTAACTTTTGATGTGAGAAGGAGAGCTCCCCAGAGATAGGATTGACTTTTTGAAACCACCTGTAAAGTGGAGTAGGTTAGGGCCCCATGTATCACATCCTGGAACCATTCATCAAAGTACATCCCCGTTTCCTTGTAATCGACGAAAAAGGAATTTCACTTAATCGTCTTGGGTAGTGATCACCAAACTGTCAATTGTGAGCTACAAGTAGCTCATGTGGCATTTTTGGTAGATTGTGGTAACCATCAGGTTGGCTAACTAATGACAACTGGCTGTTTATACTGCACATCCAATGTCAGTCAAGAATACTACATTGTAGAACTGCATTTTTAGAAGCTGCAGTTTCATTATTTGATACTTTCAAAAATAAAATTGAGATAATGTATGCTATTAAATCTGTACAGCTTTCTGCAAACACAGTAATGAGGATGGTTGTGGTTATGAATTCTAACATTATTTCACAACTTAAAAGTAATGTTGACTGCTGCAGCTATTTTCCCCACAACTTGATGAATTGATAAAGCTCAGTTGGCTGTTTCTGCAAGAATGGCTTCTGATAATTTCAACTAAAGGTATTATCACCGAACGAGGTGGCGCAGTGGTAGCACACTGGACTCGCATTCGGGAGGACGATGGTTCAATCCAGTCTCCAGCCATCCTGATTTAGGTTTTCCGTGATTTCCCTAAATCGTTTCAGGCAAATGCCGGGATGGTTCCTTTGAAAGGGCACGGCCGATTTCCTTCCCAATCCTTCCCTAACCCGAGCTTGCGCTCCGTCTCTAATGACCTCGTTGTCGACGGGACGTTAAACACTAACCTAACCTAACCTAACCTAACCTATTATCAACTTTAAAAATATTCCTGTGAAAATAGTGGTGGACTAAGCAACTGATGGAGCTCCTGCGAATGTAGGCAGAGAGAAGGGATTCATAGCCTTGGGTCATAAACACAACAGATTTCCAAAATTTCTGTCCTACCATTGTTTAATACACCAGAATTGTGTGGAAAGTTATTAATTATGAACAATGTAATACAAAAATGGTCAAAAAAGTTAGAGCACTTGCAGTTCAGAGATGCTTTTTCAGAGCCCTTACTGATGAACTAGTGTGCCAATATGGTGATCTACTGCTTCATATGGAATTCGTTGGCTTGTAGAGGCAGTGTTTTACAACATGTTAAAGAGCTGCTTCCTGCATTAGTAGAATTTTTGAAAGAATGTGGTGAATCCTCCAATCAACAGGAAGATCTGGTTTGGCTGTAAGATTGTGCTTTCCTCGCCTACTTCACCAAAAAGTTAAATCAGGGTGTATACATACCGGGACAACTGGGAACCCCGGGAAAAACCCAGCAATTTTTTTATCTAGGAGAAAACCAGGAAAAAGCTGGGAGTATTCTAGAATTCCAGGAATTTTTCATTGTTTTAGTCCTTAGTTAAATTTTTGTAGTTTTGACTGGCAAGAATGTATAAACAGGAAAATGTGTCAAAGGCTTTAGGATGAAGGCTGTGGAATACTTCATAACAGCAAACTGCTTCTGATGAGCGTGATGTCACAACTGTTTACATTAAGTTCGTTTTGAGCAGTTGCCATGCCTTCTCCCACTTCTGGCTATTTGAAATGTGGCTGCAGCAGTAGCAAGAAGCAGTCATGCTACAGAGAAAAATTTTTCTGACTCAGCCAAGCTGTCAGATTTGCACCTGCACAGAGCAGTTTGGGTTTTAGTGGGGAGGGGGATAGTGACCCGTGTTTACATTTAGTGATTTTGCTGTTTCCTGATGTCCTATTTCCTCTCCATTTACAGTTCACACATCAAACGAAAAAAAAAACACCACAGATTTCTGTGGTGTAACCTATCAAGTGAATTATAATACATGCACATAATTATGGAAGGCTGTTGTTAGTTTCAGTTTTCTGATTTTATTTCCATGTTTTTGGCAGTCAAGCATTAATTAACATGCATAACAATGAAGTTATTTTTGTCAACTTACTAAATAAATCTGGCTTTTATTAATCTTTTCTGCAGATGCAGTCTATTTATATGAAACGAAGCATTTCATTCCACATGTTGGCTAGCTTCAATTGTTCACTGAATTTCAAGTGCACATTTTCATCTCCTGGCACTTATAGCATTATGCCATAATAAAGAATCAAACATGAGACAATACAATACTGGTACTCCAAGAAAATTTGCATTCCGAAAAGCTTACTGAAAAGCTTAATATCAGGTTGGGGCCTAATTCATTTTGAATCTGGACTTATGAATGTGTACTTTAAGCCTGATTATGCATTTTAGCATTGCTTACAAAATTCCTACGCTCTTGGTGTATCCTCTGATGTCCTACTTCTTTTATGACGACATGTAAGATCTCTTAATGCTATATGTGTATGAACATACAGACGTCCTATGCATCATAGCTGCCCACGTGCAGTAACACTTGTTTTCTGGTGCTCTCTGGCAGCTGCTGAAACAAACCCATGTTTAAGAGGTCACACAAACATGTTACGAATGATTTTTCAAAAAGCGTTATTTGCAAAGGAAATTTTCTTTCACGCAAGATGAACGATGTTACGTATGAGAATGTGCAATGAATTTTTTAAATCACAGTTAGTTTGACTCTCATTTAAAACTTAAAACTTTCAGGGCCAGCCACTTAGAATAATTTTGAGCCCAGAAGACTAGACATTAATGTCACTGTTTAAAATTTTACTGGTACAGTTGTGTGATGTATATTAAAGTGTAACACACGCTAAAAAGACCAATTTTATATTTGAAAGTGTAACTTTTCTTGTAGCTTATTAATCTTCAAGAGTAGTATTATATGTGAAAGCTTAGCTGTACTTGTACCTACACTATGTACAATAATTTAAAACATTAACTTTTCCTATTTGTGCGTTCGTTCTACTTAACAGTGATGTTGCCATTGGCTGACTACATCATGTGGCCTATGCTATGAATGTCTGCTATGATTGGCTGATGAGTTCACGTGACATGAGCTATGATTGGCTTACGATAGAGCATTGCAATGCTTCAGAAATTAACGTGTTGTGTTTGGTGGAACTCGAATTAATACTTTCATAATACGAAAATATGCAGCATATCGTAATATGAAAATAAGTAGCATACATGTTGCTGCACATCAAAGATCTTTCCAAAACACATTTCTTTTTTATCTGAGTTTTATTTTCTAAAGTACCGGGAAGTTCTTGATGGTGAATAAAACCTTTACCATTCAAAGGATTGATGTTTTTACAGCTCCAAGGGAAAGTACACTGTCGCTTATCATGAAAAAAAGTGTATTTTCACCTTTGAAGAAGTGTATTTTCACATGGGAAAAAGTGTGTTTTTAACCGGGAGATCCAGGAATTTTTTTGCATGTGCACATATACACCCTATAAATATTCTTAACTGGTAGCAAACAATACACTGAAATTCTTTCAGAATTGAGAACTTCCAAAATTTCAGAAGAATTTCCTCTATTGCACAATTTGTCAAATCGCCTTGTATAGAGATTGATGCTGAAGATTTCTCTACTTGTGTCATGGGGCCTTTTGATTTTTAAGAGAACAATGCTGCAGTGGAGTTGAAACTGATTGATTTTCAAAATGATCTCCCTTTAAAATCAGTTTCAAGCTTTGAAAATACTTGGCCTTCTTGTTCCTAGAGAAAAAGATTCTCATCCTTCTCATTAAAGTTAATAAGTCTGTTAAAAAAAATCTGTTCTAATATTTTGAAAAGGAAAGATTGCTACTTGCCATATAGAGGAGATGTTTAGTCAAAGGCAGGCACAACAAAAAGTTTGCTCTACAGTTGAGCTTTCAGCCAAAAGGCCTTCTGAAGTAGAAAATGCACACACATTCCTGCAAGCACAACTCACACACACATGACCACCATCTTTTTCCACTGAAACCGGACTACAATTAACTGCACTTGATGGGAGAAGCTATCTGAGAGTTGTGGGGATAAGGAGGGATCTGGGGTGGGGAGGGGAAGGGATAGTGAGCTGGGGATGGAGGAGAGTGGAGTGTTGCTTGTGGGAGCATGAAGGGACACAGATAGGACTGCTAGGTGTAGTCGCAAGAGCTTTGGGGAGGCTACAGGTGCAATTTGCAGCACAGCCCCGTCTCCACCAACGTCCCTAAATGCTCCCACAAGCAGCACTACACTCTCTCATACCTCTACCCTGCTATCCCTCCCCTCCCCATCCCAGCCTCCTCCTTACCCCCACCACCCACAGATTTCTTCCCCCATCAGTTGCAGTTGCTCGCAGTCCAGCCTCAGTGGCCAGAGACAGCGGTCATGTGTGCGAGAGTTGTGCTTGCATGAATCTGTGTGTGTTTTCTACTTTAGCAGAAGACCTTTTGGCCAAAAGCTCAAATGTTAGTAGTCCCTTTGTCGTGCCCATGTGCAACTCAACATCTCCTCTATATGGTCAGTAGCAATCTATTCTCTTTGTAGTGTTGTCTTTATTTTTTTATGGTAGCTCAAAACCTTCTTGAATTTGGGGACCACTGTTCTAGAAACTTAAATATAATTGCATTATGCCGACTGGTGGCATAGTGTCCTGGTTATGATACATTCCAGCCATGTAGAAGGTAGTGAATGTCAATTAGAGCACTGCAACAATGTGGCAAATCCATGTGAATAGCACTTGTCTATGTCACTCATTATAAAGGATGGGGCCCCTCCACGCCCACACCAATGTGGTGACCAAACTAAAAGTTCTTCTATCACCTTCATAAACATGTTAGTTTTTGAATCAGGAGTCATAGGATGCGGGCTGTGATGTTATCCATGCGTCTGGGTACGATTACTCATTAACATGGTCCATCAGGAGATAGAAGTGTTCGAAAATGATCGAAAGGTAGTGGTTGTAAGGGCAGAGGCAAGTGCCAAGGGAAAAAAACCTCTGCAACAGTAGGACGGGTAGTAAGGGCAGTAGCAGGTTGCTAGCTGCGACAGAGCATGCAAGGTGAGGTAAGGTTAGTGTGAGGTATCATACATCGTTACCTACGTGCTGCGTGTTCGTTAACTGGGTCAGTCCGGGTGCTGTGGCTGGGCTCGTGTGTAGCCTCCTTGGCTTGCTGCAGTGGCTTCCTCCCTGTAACAAAGGAATTCAGTGTGGCAACACATGTGTTGCTGTTACGCCCTCTGCTGCGACTTGTCGTCAGTGACTTGGTACAGCTTCATCAGGCTGGTGCATAACGGTGGCAGCAGGCCACTGTTCGGTGTTCTCCTCTACTTCATGGCACAGGCATTCTGCAGTGTAGCTCCGAGCAGCCCCGTTTGTTCAGAGAGCTGCACCACTTCAGCGATGGAGAAATGCAGGCCGTTCGCTCGCGCTCGTGCGATGAAGGCTGCCTTTTTGTCTTCTCGGTTCCTTGCGGGGGCCACTCCCACAGCGGTCAACATCGCCACCAGTGCCGCTGGGGTGGCGGTTTTCTTCTTTGCACCTTTCACCTGCGGTGCTGCTGGGGCAGCCGCTGGGACAGGCACGCGAACGTCCTTCTGCGAGGTCGCAGGAATGTTCGCAGGTACTACTGCAATGAGGCCTTGGGTGAAGACTACACGCAGTTGCCTCAAGGCCTCTTCCTTCTCTGCAGCCATGGCAGCTGCGAAGGCAGCCCTCTCTGCCGCCATGACGGCTTTGAGGGCTGCAGTGGCCTCCTTCATGGCGGTGCCGAGTTCGAGGCCACATTTCTTCTCGGGAGTGCGAACTGCATCCTGACTGCCCATTTCCGGGCGGTCGTCCCTGCCCTTGGCAGGTGGAACTGCTACTGCGTCAGGCTGTTCTGCACCCTACATTGTTTCCGACATCGTCTTCTCTTCTTCCGCTGCGTCGGTGCAGCCGCAGGCGCCTCCCCGCCTTCGGCATGGTTGCAGCTTGAGAAAACCGGGTGCAGTAAAAACAGGCAGGCAACTGCACCAGCTGGCGAAATGTGGGCCGCCACACTGGACACAAGTCGACAGAATGTTACTGCCGCAGTTGCAGGTGCGGCTGTCGTGCTCACCTGAGCACTTGACGCACCACGCCACGTTGCGGCAATACTTCGCGACATGGCCCTCGCCCTGGCACCTGAAGTACTGGGGCTGGGGGTCCGTGGCGGTCGGGAGAGCTTATGTCATAACTGGGAAGCCCAGCAACTTCCGCAAGCCGTCGGCCGTTTTGCACGGTCACGGCATAGAGCAGCGGCCTCTTCTTGTTGGTCCGGTTTAACCCCCTGAGGAGTGCCTCAGTCATCTTCATCCTTGCTACGGAAGGTGCCTTCTCACGCGCCAGCGGCGCGTCTTCGATATTGTCAGCCACTGCGACCATGATCGCCCTGCGGTCGGCCACAATTGCAGCTCGAACGCAGATCAGTAAGTCTGTATCGACAGACTCATAGACCACCTCGTTCCTAGCGCAATTTGTCATGGTGTCGAACAGCGCTGTCCACCCGCCTTTGCACAAGACGTACAAAGGGAGGACAGGCCGCGACTCGTCTTCTCGGGAATTCCTTGCATGGTCGGCAGACTCAGTGAGTTGCACAACTGAAGGACCCTTCGTAGTGGCATGTTTCCTCTGCGCACACTTCTTGCCCATGCTGCGAGGCGCGGAACACGACAATCTGCAGTCCTTGTGAAAACAACACGTGACAATTTGCTTTCCACGGTGCCCACAGCACAGAAACCACTTCACAAGCTCTCAACAGCCGAGTAAGCGTAGCGTGCAATGGCAGTGATGCACTCGCCTCGCTAGCTCAGGCCACTCTCCCTCTCATGTCACTCAATATGGATGTGCACAAGAGAGTACAAGGCTGGCAATTCAGTCACTCGATGTCATGTGGTGCTCACTCAGGGAACGATGGGCAACAGCTGCATGGCCTTACCATGTGGGTGAGGAAACCCAGACCCTACCTATACAGCTTTGATACAACATGGTGGCACTAAGGGGCCTGGCAAGGATACAGATGCATTTAGAATTATAACTTCTTTTTAGTTGTCAGTTTTTCATGTTTTCTGTCGAGAAAGTGAGCACTGTATACTTGATATTCACCAGATGTCACCACAGAACAACAAAAATTAAAGTGGTAACATAATGTTGACAGTTATTGAAGATCATTGTTTCAGTTGTGGAATTGTATATTTCCATGAAATAATAGCCGTTGGATGAATTCTCCCTTTCAGTCAGCTGCTAAAATCACACTGACATTTAGACATATTTTGAACAGAATAAATTAAAATAATTTTTGTTGACAGGATGACAACACACCATAATTACCAACTTTGTTTGTAATTAATTAAAAACTTCAGTCCAGCCACACCGTAGGCTTTCGTGAGACAATTCGAATAGATTTCTATATGTGTAAGTATTTGAATAAGTAGATCATTCAGACAAATTTATTCACCAACAAATTATCTGTAAATTAAATAACAAATAAGATATAATGCCACTGTATTTTCTGTTTACGTCTTGTACAAAATTAGTATTTGTTGTTTTGGCTCAGAGCAGTTTTTGTTTTATAAATAACTTATTAATAGTTTGTCCAACAATGTGTCTTTGTGGCTCAGTGGATTAAGTTCCCCTGAAACTGGCCATGTCTGCTTAGAGGTGGGAGGAAGTCAAGGGCACACCACCATTCCTAGTAAAGCAATGCAGTGCTGAAACCATCCTTCAAGTTGAACAAAGCTTTACTTGATTTACAGCTTAACAAATGAAACAGAAAACTGCTTATAGGAGGATGACCTCAGCAGTTTGGGCTATAAATCACTAGGGAGCTGAAATATTAAGCAGCCAATTTAATTTAGTCAGCCAGCTGGTGGTCAGTCACGATCAATAAGCTGAGTGAAATTTGTACTTTTTAGATTAATATAATATGAGAAACAAACTTTGTCTGTGCTAAAATGCAGTTGGGGTATTTAGAATGAACTATTTTGTCCATTAGAACAAATACAGCAAACCTGCAATTCGTGGAAAAATGTAATTAAAATTTTTATACCTTGGTTCATATTTGGCTGAAACACACTAAAGCTACAAAAATTAGACTTACAAAACCTTACTTGGTGTTACGCTATAATAGACATCTCCAGGTTCATACGTGCAAAGATCTCAACTTTCAGAGACAGATGTGCTTTCTATAGAAAATATGTATTAGAGATGACCTGATGATGATTCAAAACAAAAATAGCCGGTAGTAGTCAAAAGAGTGTGAAACAGCAGAGAAAGCCATCCATATCGAAGTAAATAAGTAAGCCTGAATACGACAAAAAAAAGGGCACATAAAATTTACAATTATCTGGGCTACAGACACCTAAAATGAATATATATAGTGTATTGGGTCTCGTCTTGCAATATTTGGGTAAAAACCATCCGAACCCTACTCATAACACTACAGTGAAAGTGTACAGAATAAACTCTACATTGTGTAGCACTGTGGGAAGATGGGCAGGCAAGCGAGACTCTTCTAGCCTGCTTGGGTTGGGCACAGCTTGGCTTGGCTGGGAGTAGCGCAGCCTGCCTGTCCTGGTGATAGCGTGTGGCAACTTGCCTGCCTGCCTCGGAACCTTTGCCTTTCGTGGGCAAGTGCTCTACCATCTGAGCTACCTAAGCACGACTCACACCCCGCCCTCACAGCTTTACTTCTACCAGTACCTCATCTCCTACCTTCCAAACTTTACAGAAGCTCTCCTGCCAAACCTGCAGAACTAGCACTCCTGAAAGAAAGGATACTGCGGAGACATGGCATAGCCACAGCTTGGGGGATGTTTCCAGAATGAGATTTTCACTCTGCAGCGGATTGTGCGCTGATATGAAACTTCCTGGCAGATTAAAACTGTGTGCCGGAACGAGACTCGAACTACCTAAACATGCTTGTATTTGCAATGTGAATGATGTCAGCTGTAGGAGATAAAAATATAAAAATCTTGCGTACTTTTATTAATTTCATTCTATTATATCATACGGGATCATATTTTGGGATAATTCGTCAAACCAAGAAAAAGTTTTTACGGTGCAAAAGCATATAATAAGACTCATTTGTGTGGTGTAAATTAAGAACATCATGCATAAATGTGTTCTAAGAACTGGGTATTCTAACCAATGCAAAAAATATATCTCTTATTCCCAGCCAATAGATCAATACATAGTGTCAACACTAGGAATAAGAACAATCTACCTAAGGACCTGAAATCACTTGCCTCTATTTCCAGCCAACAGCTCAATACATAGTACCAATACTAGGCAGCGCAAGCCTAAGTGCCGCCCCGTGCGAGCTGCAAAATTGCAACCCCCCCCCCCCCACGTTTTTTTAACTTAAACAAATTTGTAGGAAATGTCAGCAATCAATCGCAATTTTTGTTTTTACTTTTCAGATCTACCTAGGTTTCAGCCCCTGAGTGGCCAGTCTCAAAGCTTTTAATATCTGCTTACATCTAAACCGTCATGTTGACAGTTACTTTCAGCATGACGGTATAGATGTAAAGATAACTCAAAGCATTGAGATAGCCACACTGTGCCCATAATCTATGTAGATCTGGTAAATAAAAACAAAAATTGTGACAGATTGGTAACATTCTCTTCAGATTTGTACAAAACAGTCGCTGGGCACCAGCTCAAAAATGGAGTCAGACCTGGTTGAAGAAGTCTAGCTAAATTTAATAAGCCTTGTGAATTTACAAAAATGTTCAGATGTGTGTGAAATCTTATGGGACTTAACTACTAAGGTTATCAGTCCCTAAGCTTACACACTACTTAACCTAAATTATCCTGAGGACAAGCACAAACGCCCATGCCAGAGGCAGGACTCGATCCTCCGCCAGGACCAGTTGCACAGTCCCTCAACTGCAGCGCCTTACACCGCTGTGCTAATCCCGCGTGGCATGAACTTACAGTTAACGTAAATAAACATTTTTCAATAGTAGTGAATTGATAATGTGTTGAATGGAAAACAAAATATATTTACAATTTAATGAAAATTTGGTTTGAACAATAATATTTACAATAACTATTTAATGTTGAACAAAATAGAAAACAACATAGTAAATAACCAAGACACTGATCATACTATAAAAATTTGAAAAAATACTAGACAAATCGAACCTTCCTTGCTTTTGCTTGTGCAAACTCTTTCACACGATCTGCGTAATTTTAGTCCTCTGCAAGCTCGTGCTCAGTCTATATTGCTGCAAGATCATTCAAACGAGTTTGGCTCATCGTTGATCGGAGGTATGTCTTTATCAATTTCAGTTTTGAGAAACTCCTCTCTCCACTCGCAACTGTCACTGGCAGTGTTAGGAGAATTCTCACAGTAATATTAACATTAGGGCAAAAGTTACGTCTTCCAATGAACTTCAGAGTCTCTTTTGGACCTATTCCAGGTTTCAACAATGTTGAAAGCACTTTTAGTTCTTCCCTCAACTGCAGTGCATCAATGTCGCTTGACTCATGGTCTTGCAAAATCACTGCCAGGTTTCTACACTTTGTGTCCAGGCTGTCTGGAGGTGCATTCTTCAGCTCGCCAATTTAGTAGAGAAAATCAAAATAATCGTGAGATTTCAGTTGATTGAATCTCTCATCCAACGATGTGGTTACTATATCTAAAAGATAATAGTAGAATTCAATCTTGTAACGTTTTGTTGGGTCATCTATTGTCTCATCCCTTCCTTCATAGGTAAAGTGTATTGGTTTCTTACTTCGTCGCCGGGAAACACTTATCCGTGGTAACGTTAGACCTTCTAGCTCTAATTCGGTGTTGGAATCCGTCAAGAAAGACAAAAACTTTTCTTCTGTTCTGGAGGTCTCATAATATGCTTCCGTTTTCTCAAGCATTTCCACGGCCTCAAAAACATTTATGCCAATGGTCTGAAGGGTCTTACTGACTACACTGATGTGAAGCAGACCATCGTACCAGATTACCAGAGAAGTGAGAAAGGTGTAATTTTTTATTTGATTCGCAAGTGACGTTGCTTCGTGAGCGGTCATGCCATCGAATTCTTCTGATATCTGAACCAGTGCATCATAAACACCTCCAGTTTGAAACCTCAGGGAAGTAAGTGCATCAATGCGACTTTCCCACCTAATATCGCTCAGTGGCTTCTGCGACAGGTTAGGCAGATACTTATTCAAGACATCCCAACCTCGAACAGAGGACGAGAAGAAGTCATACAAGTTTTTCACTGTCGAAAACATGGAAACAGCATATTTAGAAGACATATCGGCATCATTTACAACAAGATTCAGTGAGTGACTGCTACATGGTACATAAAATGCTCTCTTGTTCATATCTGAAATTCTTTTCTGGAGACCAACTTCTTTCCTTTCATTTTTGCTCCACGTATCCTTGCCCTCTCATATTACACAATAGGAATTTTTTATCTTCCAAGAACTTGAGTATGACCTGCGTCAAAGTGGAGCTTCAAGAATCGGGCACTGGAAGAAATCCCAGGAAATGCTCCCGAATTCGGACATCGTATACCCCGTCATGTCTTGTCTCCTGGACGAAACGTACCACAACTGTCATCTGCTCAACTTTTAAAATATCTGGTGTGCAGACCAGAATTATACTGTAATACTTTGCAGATGTCATCATTAATAGAATGTTGTTGGTTATAGATGATCCAATAAGATGAGTTATTTCATTCTGTGCTTCTTTTCCAAGATAATGATGACCCTTGTTCTCACCTTGCTTTGTTCTGTGCAGGTGCTCCATCATCACAGTGCTGAACCTTCCAAATAATTCAACAAGTTTCAAGAAGTTTCTGTTGTCAGACTGAAAGAGTGTATCTGTACTTCCTCTCAAAGGCAGACATTGCCGACCCAGGAAATGAATTATTGCTATTAAGCACTCAAGAACATTTTTCCAATGTTCGCTTTCAGTATTCAGAAGCCTTTGATGATGGGCGTCGACAGTTCATGACTTTTTCAGTCCCTCGAAAACACGATGCACTTTTTATGTGAATTCAAATGCTCGATAGACTTCCCGTGACTTTCGAGATTCGAAGCAAGATGCCTCCAGTCGCTTATACCGTTCTTTGCAATTTTTACTACAGATGACGAAAAAAGTTTGCAACAAAAGCAGAACACAGCACCCTTGCTCTCTGAGTACACCAACCAATGTCTATCTGCTTCTCCTAAATTCTTCAAAGAATAGCTATAGTGCACAGGGCTGAAACTGCGGTTGTCCACATTTTTAGGACATTCTTCAGCTTCCTTAATGCACTTGGGAGGACCTCGCATGACCAAAGTCGTTCGAATGCAGTCAGTAATACAGGGCGTTACGACCCGGGACAACCAGGAGATCCGGGAAAAACCCGGGAATTTTTCCATCTGGGAGAAAACCGGGATAAACCCGGGAATTTTGCGGAATTCCAGGAATTTTTCATTGTTTTAGCTTTCAGTTAAGTTTTTGTAATTTTGACTGCAGAATTGATTCTCTAGGAAATAATGTTATTCTCTCCTGCTACTGGAGAATGATACTGCAGCAATCAAATATAAACGAGAGGGAAAAAAATAAAAGTTTAGTGGCAAAGGAAATGTGCAATTTACAACAACAAAACACCGTGCACGCACAAGCGTATGCAAATAGCAAAAATATGTCAAAGGCCGTAGAGCGCAGACTGTAAGTCTTCGTAACAGTAAACTGCTTGCTATGAGCATGACGTCACAACTGTTCACATTAGGTTCGTTTGACCAATTGCCAGCGGTCTGTTGCGCATGCGCATTTGACTCGCGTATAAGCAGTACCTTCTCCCGCTACTTGAAGTTTGGCTGTTAGCTGTATCGGTAGTAGCAGCAAGCAGCCAGATGCAAACGAGAAAAATTTTTCTGGCACAGAGTTGTCTGAGTTGTAGTGGGAACGGGGTTAACCTCCACTTGACCCGTGTTTACGTTAAGTGATTTTGCTGCTTCTCTTCGTGTACAGCTCCCACGTCAAATGAAAACAAAACGGATTTCTGTGGCCAGGAACTATCTAGTGAATTAAAATACATTCACATAATTACGGAGGGCAAAAATATATTACTAATTTCAGTTTTCTGATTTTATTTTATTTCCAAGTTAGTAGTAGTCAAGCACGTCTTGCAGAACAGTGAAGTTATTTTTGCAAGTTTGCTAAAGAAATTTGGCTTTATTAATCTTTCCGCCGAGGCAATCATTTTGTTTGAAACGAAGTGTTTCATTCTACAGTATTGGTAAGTTCCAACTGTTCGCTGAATTTCAAGTGCACGTTATCATCTTCTGCCATATATGGCATTATGTCATAATAAGGAACCAAAAATGAGATCGTAGAGTACTGGTACTCCAAGAAAATTTACGTCCCAAAAACCACACAGAAAAGCTTAATATCAGATGGGACCTACTTCATTGTGAATCTGGAAAAAGCCAATTTGCACTTCAAGCCGAATTATGCATTTTAGTATGGTTTACGAAATTCCGATGCTCTTTGGAGTATCCTCTGATGCCCTGTTTCTTTTATGGTGTAATGTAAACTCTCTTAGTGCTTTATACACATGAACATACGGGCTTCCTACACCACTGCAGTTGCACACGCACAATAATGCCTGTTTTCTGGCGCTCTCTGGAAACTGGTAAATTGAACCTATTTCTAACAGTCTCCGGATAGTATTGCGAACGGTGGTTAGAAAAGCGTTACTTTCTATGTAATTTTCTTTTTACGCAAGATGAATTATGTTACGTGTGAGAAAGTGGGATGGATACCTAAATCACAGAGCGTTCGAAACTGAACAGTTTGAGGACCAGCCACTTACAAGAATTTCGAGCCGAGACATTTACGTCATAATTTTAAATTTACTGGCACATTTGTGTGATGTATCTGAAAGTATAACACGCGCAAAAAAGATCAATATTACATGTGAAAGCTTAGCTTCTGTTGTAGCGTGTTAATCTTAAGAGACATAATATTATATGTGAAAGCTTAGCTTTTCTTGTGGATATACAGTACTGTGTACATTAATGTAAACCGTTTATTTTTCCTCTTGCGTGTTCGCGCTATGTAACCAGTGATCTTGCTATTGGCTCACTATAACACGTGTCCTATGCTGTCATCGGCTGGCGAGATCTCATGGCTTGAGATATGAGTTGCTTACAAAAGGACATCGCAACCTCGGAAACTAACGCCTTTTGTTTGGTGCAATTCGAATTTATACTTTCGTAATACGAAAATATGCAGCGTATATGTTGCTGCAAATCAAAGGTCTTTCCAAAACTTCTCTCCTTTTCTTTATTAATAGTCTCTCAAAAACTTCTCTGCCCTGTCTTTTCTTTTTTTTTCCGGGAGGTTCTATGCGATTGTATAAAACGTTAACCATTCAAAGGATTGATAAGTTTTACAGTTCCGAGGGAAAATCTACGGAAAACCTACTGCCACTTAGCACAGAAAAACTGTATTTTCGCCCGGGAAAAAGCGTATTTTTTAAACGGGATATCCGGGAGAAATCCGGGAATTTTTTTTTTCCTTGTCCCCGTATACACCCTGTGGGAGAAAACCGGAAAAAACCCTGGAATTATTTAGAATTCCGGGAATTTTTCATTGTTTTAGTTTTCAGTTAAATTTTTGTGATTTTGACTGGTAAGAACCAATACTCTAACAAAGGATATTATTGTATCCCGCTACTGCAAAATGATACTGCAGCAACAAAACATGAACGGATAAAAAAAACTTAAGTTGCAAAGGAAATGCGCTGTGTACAACAACAAAACAGTGCTCATACAAGCGTCAGCCAACAGTAAAGTGTGTCAAAGGCTTTAGGAACACTGCAATAATGCTTTATAACAACAAATTGCCTCTGATGAGCGTGACGTGACAACTGCTTAAATTAGATTCGTTTGAGCAGTTGCGGGCGGGCTCTTGCGCATGCGCAGTTGAGTTGCGTATAAGTAGTACCTTCTCCCGCTTCTGGTTACAGAAGTAGTGATGGGGAGCTCGTGAATGAGTCGTTCAAATGAACTCTTCACTCCAGTGAAGTGTGAACTAACCACTCAATTTCAATGAACTGGTACTTCAAACTCTTCACAGATAGCACACTCCACTCACTCTCTTCCCCTCTCCCACTACATCGGCGCTACATCACTCATTCTCCATTCACTTCAGTTCTCCCTCAACTGCCTGTCGACGAATCGCGCGGTGTTTGTGGGGAACGATAGGTTTACGAGGGGTTGCGATGGTGAGGGGCGAGGGGAAAGCCGAGTTAAAATTTCATAGAGTGGGTATAGGTCCGCCATGTTTGAAGCAAATTGAAGTTCTGTCCGCCATGTTTTCTTTAGTCAAGGCATTCGTCTACTGTGTCCCGCCCCCTGCGTTTGACTTACTTGAAATAGCCCATACTAGCTTTATTTTTTCTAGAACAAGCAATAGACAGCAGTGATTTCTGTGTACACTGACAGCAAAAAGGGATGTTTTTGTCGAAATATGGCTAAACTTTTCGATGTAGATAACACTACAAGACAACTCAAATAAGTCTGTCCATCCACTATAACGTCACTTGTTGCCCATAAATTAATGCAATTAGAGCAGGTACCACCAGAGTATTACGGTGAAACTTCTAAACATGCTGTGGTTAACTATTAGAAACAGTAACGGGCGCAGAAATGCGATATTTTGGTCGGTATTTCAAAGTAAACAAAGCCTCAAAAACCAGTACACTGTGAACGAGAATATTATTTGAAATATGTGTTACAAGTAGTTAACACAAGCATAGTAATTCAATAAAATAATAATCTACAAGAAAAGTAAAATAATTTATTTACATTTAATTTTTACAATGTTTTAACTGACATTCGTATTTTTTCAGTCTTTTCACTGACCTTTAAATAAAATAAGCTTCGTGTATAGTTGTCTCACAACTTTACCTCTCTGCTCAGATGATTTTGATTTGCATAAGTGATTTATTCGACATACAAAATAATGTTTGAGCAGCAGTTTTATCAGTTTAACATAATGGGTTTCTTCACCAAATTCAGTTTCTGTAAAAAGATGTTACTGTTTATAAATAAGGAGCCTCTCACCAACTGCAACACTTCTGTCTGGAACCTCAACAAAACGTTTTTCTGACATTTCAGGATTACGTCCTCATTATTTCTGAAAACCTTTTCAGCAACATTACAAAGTTTAACAACATCATTAGCTGGATTGATTAAACTGGTTTTCACATCTTTCACTGCAATCAATCCAGTTCTTTTAGCCTCAATACAAGCAAAAATAACTTCTAAGCAGTCAGTACAGTTAATTTTGTTTGTCACCTGTCTCAATATGCTTCCAGCTATGTACTCAATGACATATTCAGAGTGCATACTCAGTGAGGCATAATCTGGCACTTAATCATGGTCTACAGCTGCAGGGCTTACCTTAGCAAAAGGAAGTGGTGGAACGGTAGCAGGAGGTAGCATAATAGTATTTGATTCTTGGCAATTGCCATTTTGAGAACCTTCTATATGTGCAATTAAGCTTTTCCTGTATGCTGATCTAAACTGCACAGCATTTGGGTTATTTCTGTTTCCTCCTCTACTGCGAATGCTGGAGAAAAATAATTCCAAGTTATCTTGACCTGTTCTACGGGTCAAAATATAATTGAGCTCTGCATTTTCTTTCCAAACATACAATTCTGCAATTTGCCTTATGCTCATTAAATTCAGCATAAGTCCATACAACGGCATTTCTCTGTTAGACAGAATAACAGGACTTCCATCAGAAAGCTTTAAAGACTTGAAATACTTAATGTATTCATTGATCCTTTTACTGACTGTGTCTCTGTTCCCTCTGAAAATTGGTGTCTTAGTGCCCTTGCCCATTGTGTGACAAGAATTTAATAAATCAAAGGCACCGTCTAACATTTTGATATATTTAACTGTTGCCTCACACCCATAAAATTCTTTAATGCCTAAATCTTTGCAGAACAACATGGCATTTGCAACAGAATTGCTAAGGGTTTGTGCTGCCAAAGCCACTTTCATTTTTTGAGTATGGTACAGAATGTGCTGCCTCCTAAGTTTGTTTGCAGCATGCAAACCTTCCCTTTCATGCAAGTCCACTAACTTTTTAAAATATTCCCATTTAATTATGTTATCGCTGCCTGAAATGGTACCATCTAACAAAAAATTCTTTTCTGCAAGTAAATTACGTGCCAGCTTTAGCATGTGAGCTGTGTCAAACATGCAAAATACCCTCATACCATTATTTGAAGGGTGGGGAAACCAACACTGTGCTCCCTGTTCATCACATCTGATCCCTAAATTTGCCATTAAAGATCTATTTGTGGCAGTACCATCGCAAACCACAGCTACTATAGTAACACCAGTGTCTTCAAGTTTTCGGAGATACTGTTGTACCAAATTTAGCTTTACAGTAGAAGATAGGGAGTGAACTAAACAATAACCCACAGGAATTTTCCAATTTCTGTTTAGCACTGTGACCATGAACACAAGAGCCTCTTTTGCTGCCTCGCTATCATTACTTTCTATGCCACCCTCCTCAAAATCAACATAGCCTCTTATTTTTTCCCCATCCCAAACAAGGTCCTTCTTAATAGCCATCTCATCAAACATCAATGTTGCATAAAATTTGGGTTGTGCTATTCTCAACTTGCAGAGGCAATTTTAATGAAACCCTCCTCAGTAAAACCTGGATGGCCACCCACTGACATTGCCCAACGGCGAAGCGTTCTTGGGTGGGGTAATTTCACAAAATTTCGTAAGTAGCTGTATGCCTTGGCAGAATAAAAGTGTAGGGTCAGGGCAAATTTCCTTATTTGCTGAGAATAATGGCATACTTTAGCACTGCACTGAAGTTCCAATAGCTCCTTCAACAAACCAACTACATGTTCACTGTTTAACATATCAGAAACTGAACTACATAGCCTTCTTCTCAAACCAGCAACTAAAGTCTGTAACTCCACTATTCTTCTTTTGTGTCGTACACTAAGTTGCTTCATTTGCTTTATCCGCTTCTTTAGTCGCACATTCTCTGCTTGTACTCTGTTATATTGTGTTTTCAACTTCTTAGGGCTTGGTAGACAGTAATTGTGGTCAGCAGAAACAGATGTGGGTCCGATATGCACTGAAAGAATGCAGTTACATCATAAGTTTATAACAGAGTTACACCATAAGATTATAATAGAAAGTATGTAATTCAAAGTAATAAGAGCACGGAGTAAAATTAAATTATTGACTTACTTTGTGCTAATGATGTCACTGTAACAGCACTATCTTGCAAATTGTCGAAAGATCGCTTTCTGGGTTGTGGTCGTAATACTTTATCTTGCTTTTGTAAATGTGGTGGAAAATTAAAGATAGTAGGTACTACTTTTGACAAAAGGCGCCTCTGGACATTTGTGTGGTACATATATTTCTCTTCAAAATGAGCTGAACAGAGGTAACTGGCTGTTGTAGGAAACCAGTTTTCTCGCTTCACATTTATAACCCATCTTTTTGTAATTTCCTTACCCTTTAAAGGAAATCTGTAATCAATGATAAATAAATTACTTTCCTGCATTTGTCTTAAGCATAATTACAGTTCCAATGCAAATGACTCTTTAATAAACATTAAAAAACGTGTGTCTTATTTCAGTACTAATATACTTACTTACAATATGAAATATTTGTTGTTTTATCGCTGCGATTTGTGCAGTTGAATGCTGAACACACTGCACGCATGTTGACTTTATATTTTGTAACAAAAAAGTCAACTAGAAAAGTTAAATATTGCAGTAATATCACAACAGCTGACACACTTCCAACACAAACAACAGTAACGCTTTCCTAATGTTTTGACTAAGGAGAACATGGCGGCTGAGTTAGCGTTGGTTGCCGCTAGGAGCGCTGTAACTAGTATCTCAGCCACTCTATGAAATTTTAACTCGTTGGGGAAAGCAGCGTCAGTTGCTTCCGGCAATGCTGACATCATTACCCATGACTATTTGTGCAGTTAAACTTCGCGTTTACGGGTAGCCTACCGTTGGCAGCACTTGCAGACAAATGAATATAAACGAAGAGGCTGGCTGGGTGAGCACGCACAGCCAACATGAAAATAAAAGGTTTGTTAGTGACACAGAAAGAGGGATTTTACCTGAAATCGTACCAATGACTACAGGTGACAGTTTACGTTTTGAATCTGGAGGGTTATTATTCTCAACAAAAATAAAATCTACAGGAAAACTTCCAAATAATTACTTAACCTAGGTATATAGAATTTGTGACAGTGGTAAACATACTCATTCAATTTTGGATTAAATTTTAAAAGGAACATAATGTTGGACTGCATTTCGTTGGTAGCCCTACTTTTCAGTCCATGAATACAACAAATAATGTTTCATTTGGCAGTTAAAGACTTTTTTGGGTGCTTCATAAGAAAATGTCGAGCAAGATTAAATGTAAAACCTTCTTTATATATGACAGGCTTCTCTGTTTATCTTTCCTTTGTCCCCTTCGACCATGCTTTATTTAACTCAGACGCTGTAAGAGCGTAACACGTTGCGTGCTCGTTACTGAATAGTTCGGCCATCTGTTGGTAAAATTATGAAGTATTACGAAGCTTTATTGTACGAGCGAGGCGAAGCGAGCATAGCCACAGCTGAGCGGCGAACTGGGCAACTTCGCCAGGCTTCCGTACTTCATGAATGAACTACTTCAGTTGAACGCTTTACGGCAAAGAGTGAAATGAATGAAGTAGTTCACGGGAATGAACGAGTTCGACCCACCTCTATACAGAAGTGTGGCTGGGCGCCACTACTTAATATTGCCCCGGTTCAGAAATATCGTAGATCCGGGGCTGATGCACAAAGCAGTCCGAGTTGTGATGGGGAGGTGGGTCTTCTCCACGTGACCTGTGTTTATGTTCAGTGATTTTGTTGTTTCCTCTTTGTTTATTGCTCTCACGTTGAACGATAACAAAACGGATTTTTGTGGCCGGGGCTATCAAATGAATTAAAATACGTTCGCATAATTATGGCAGGCTAAAATATGTTAATAGTTCCAGATTTTATTTCCACCTTTGATAGTCAAGCATTAATTGCCTTACAGAATAATTAAGTTGTTTTTGCTGATATGCTAAAGAGATTGGCTTTTATTAATCCTTTCTACTGAGGCCGTCAATTTATTTGAAACGAAGTGTTTAATTTCACACTATTGGCTAGTTTCAACTATTTGCTGCATTTCAAGTGCATGTATGGCATTATGCTATAATAAAGAACCAAACATGAGTACTGGTACTCCAAGAAAATTTACATACGGATGTGCATTTTAAGCTGAATTATGCACTTTAGTATGGTTCGCGAAATCCTGATGCTCTTGAAGTATCCTTTGATGTCTTGTTTCTTTTATGACATTATGTAAAATCTTTTAATGTTTTACACGTATGAACATATGGGCTTCCTGTGTCATCATAGCTGCGCAAGCGCGGTGATGCCAGTTATCTGGCGCTTTCTTGCAACTGCTGAAACGAATGTATTTCTAACAGGTTGCGGGAAAATATTGCGAATGGTGGTTTGAAAAGCGTTACATTCAAAGCAGATTTCCTTTTACGCAAGATGAATTATGTGCGAGAATGCACAATGAATTTCTTAAATCACAAAGTGTTTGACTCTCATTTAAGAATCAACTCTTTGAGGATGACCATTTAGAAGTATTTCGAGCCCAGAAGATGAGACATTTGCGTCGTTATTAAAAATTTTACTGGCACATTTGTGTGTGTATCTTAAAGTGCAACACACGCAAAAAATATCAACATTATATGTGGAAGCTTAGCTTCTCTTCCAACTTATTAATCTTCGAGACCAATATTATATGTGAATGCTATGTATATTAGTTTAAGCCATTAACTTTTCTTATTTGCGTATTCGCGCTACTTAAGAGTGATCTTGCTATTGGCTGACTACATCACGTGTCCTATTGCTGTCATCAGCTGGCGAGGTCACGTGAACGAGCTATGACGCTTACAAAAGCGCATCGCAATCTCAATTTCAATGCTTCGGAAAGTGACATGAGTTATTTGGTGGAATTCAAATTTATACCTTCATAATACGAAAATTTGCAGTGTACATGTTGCTGCACATCAAAGGTCTTTCAAAACATATTTTTCCCCCTGAGTTTTGTTTTCTAAAGTGTCGGTATATAAAACCATAAACATTCGAAGGATTGATGACTTTTACAGTGCCGAGGAAGAGTATACTGTCACTTAACATGGAAAAGGTGTTTTTTCATCCGGGAGAAAGTGTATTTTTAACTGGTAAATCGGGAAAAATCCGGGAATTTTTTTTCCTTGTCCACGTATACACCCTGTAATAATTTCTGGCCATCTTCCGGGATCTGAGTCAATTGTGTCGTCCAGTATAGGTTTGCCTCCAATCCCTTCCCCAGTGGTGAGTACCTTGGTTGATGTTCCTCCGGTATTTTCCAAATCGGGTCGCCTAATTTCAGTTCTGCCTGATGTTTCAATCTCGGAGCTTTCATCACAAAGCAGGTCTTGAGTCCAGACAAGGTCTGTTGAACATGTTGTGGATGGCCCACCATCAGCATTGCTACTGTATGTGGTGGTCGCAGTACTGTGTTCGTCAACTTTCTGGTCATGTCCTGAAGATAAAGATGTAGCTGCAGCAGCTCCACTAGTTTCTGTATTTTCGGGATCTATTTCTCCATCCTCGCCGCTGCTAAGTCATTCTCTCTTTGGCTTGAAATATTGTTGTAATGCATCCTTTTACTTCTTCTCGTCATCTTCCTTCAGCGCCCATCTTTTCCTATATTCACTGCCAGACAGTCTTTTTCTACCGTCAAACATGTTTCGATCCATCCTGTAAATAACGATTACATGAAACTATCTGTTGATGTCAGTGTACTAACTTTATTTGCAACACACTTTGCAGACAATTTCCTGATATTCCACTGCACGTAAACGGAAAATTATATTACAGTAGGATAAACTGTTCAGGATATGAAGTCATAAGAATTGAGCCGCGTGAAATGTCTGACTATCACTCAGAAATGGATAGCAAAAATTTTCAAAAATATGTCAAAACCCAACTTATGTCAGGCTTATTAGCAGTGTCTTTATCCCTTGTAATTATTCACAGCGTATTTATCCATTCACATTACTTCTAGCCATCGTAGGTGTTGGACATGTTTGACTGTAGTAATGTTCAACCATTTTTTTCCATAATGCGGGAAGAATAAAACACTCAGAAACTGCCATTGAAGGGCTTAGCAAAATTGCTTCAGGCTTAAAATGTAACCACAGTATCGAATATTTCATTCGAATTTACATATTAGATTTCGTCTTCTGCAAAATTAGTTGTGAGTAAACGCACATCGTGTAACAGGCCGGCATCGCTCCACTCATAAGAATACTGGCGTATACACCAGTCTGCTTGCCCCTCTCTGTGTAAACATGATGGTGCTGCCACAGTGGCGAGGAAGAAACTAATCCTCCTCCCTCCCCTTGTTCAACAGAGGCGGCCGGCAGGTAGTCAAGGCACCATGCCAGTTCCCGAAGCCGCTCCCTCTGAGGTTTGGTTTCGAATCCGCTCTTGGGCATGAATGTTGAGTTTGTCCTAAAAAAAAAGTGGGGGGGGGGGGGCAGATTTACCGCCCCTCGGAAAGTGCCGCCCCATGAGGCCGCATGTTTCGCACGTGCCTTGTGCCAGCCCTGATGCTAGGAATAGGAACACACTACATAACGACCTAAAAGCACTTACCTTGTTCCAAAAAGGGAACCAATATTCAGGAACACACATTTTCAATTAATTGCCAGCAACTGTTAAAAACTTGATTTCAGATAAAGCACAGTCTAAACAGAGTTTGAAAGACTTTTTGATAGGCAACTCATTCTACTCTATAGATGAATATCTTAACAGGGACTGTTAGACCAGCTTAAGTGAAAATGTCTGTTAGATTTCCCTTTTGACAGCACTTGGCCACAACGCTCAAGATTATGTATTTTGTGTAACATAAATTTGTTAAAAGTCTCTAATTATGTTGCATTCTGACAGTGTATTAATTCTGTAAATATTAGCAGTTCCAGTTTACTGTAATGTGTCCACATATTTTGACAATCTCCTGACAAATGATCAAGGAAATGAGTATTATATTCAAATCTCTATGTTTTTTATGTTACACTTCCTGACATGTTCCCCACCCACGAGATCATTTCATTTTTGGGTCTATGGAGAGAAAACTGAATTAATCTGACCTTTTTATTTTTTATCCATTGCCACATTTTCTTTTTTCGTTAGGAATCTTTGCCCATGTGACTGTAATTATTTTGATTTATCAATTTCAATTCAATTTTTTATGTTGTACCATTTTATATTCTCGTCCCTCTTATTGTATTCATCATTTCTATTCCTCACTTTATTTGAATTTCATTTTGTTTATAATCCCTTCTTTCATTTGCACCTTCATCAGCATTGTTTTGTCCATACTGCAAACAGAATTTATGTTTTATATGTTTATACGACAATTACCATCCAAAAAAATGTATATTGTTTAATAAGAAATACATTTTCATGCCATTGCACAGCCAATATAAACAGATTATTTGATCTTTTTTGTTTTAATCAATTGTTGTTGTGGCCTTCAGTCCTGAGACTGGTTTGATGGAGCTTTCCATGCTACTCTATCCTGTGCAAGCTCCTTCATCTCCCAGTACGTACTGCAGCCTACATGCTTCTAAATCTGCTTAGTGTATTCACCTCTTGGTCTTCCACTACAATTTTTACCCTCCACGGTGCCCTCCAATACTAAATTGATGATACCTTTATGCCTCAGAACATGTCCTACCAACCGAACCCTTCTTCTAGTCAAATTGTGCCACAAACTCCTCTTCTCCCCAATTCTATTCAATACCTTCTCATTAGTGATGTGATCTACCCATCTGATCAGCATCCTTCTGTAGCACCACATTTCGAAATCTTCTATTCTCTTCTTGTCCAAACTATTTATTGTCCATGTTTCACTTCCATACATGGCTACACTCCATACAAATACTTTCAGAAACGACTTCCTGACACTTAAATCCATACTTGATGTTAACAAATTTCTCTTCTTCAGAAACGCTTTCCTTGCCATTGCCAGTCTGCATTTTATATCCTCTCTACTTTGACCATCATCAGTTATTTTGCTCCCCAAAACTCCTTTACTACTTTAAGTGTCTCTTTCCTAATCTAATTCCCTCAGCATCACCTCAGTTAACTTGACTACATTTCATTATCCTCATTTTGCTTTTGTTGATAATCATCTTATATCCTCCTTTCAAGATACTGTCCATTGTGTTCAACTGCTCTTCCAAGTCCTTTGCTGTCTCTAACAGAATTATAATGACATCGGAGAACCTTAAAGTTTTTATTTCTTCTCCATAGATTTTAATACCTACTCTGAATTTTTCTTTTGTTTCCTTTACTGCTTGCTCAATATACAGATTGAATAACATCGGGGATAGGCTACAACCCTGTCTCACTCCCTTCCCAACCACTGCTTCCCTTTCATGTGACTCCACTCTTATAACTGCCATCTGGTTTCTGTACAAATTTTAAATAGACTTTTGCTCCCTGTATTTTACCCCTCCCACCTTCAGAATTTGAAACAAAGTATTCCAGTCAACATTGTCAAAAGCCTTCTCTAAGTTTGCAAATACTACACTCCTGGAAATTGAAATAAGAACACCGTGAATTCATTGTCCCAGGAAGGGGAAACTTTATTGACACATTCCTGGGGTCAGATACATCACATGATCACACTGACAGAACCACAGGCACATAGACACATGCAACAGAGCATGCACAATGTCGGCACTAGTACAGTGTATATCCACCTTTCGCAGAAATGCAGGCTGCTATTCTCCCATGGAGACGATCGTAGAGATGCTGGATGTAGTCCTGTGGAACGGCTTGCCATGCCATTTCCACCTGGCGCCTCAGTTGGACCAGCGTTCGTGCTGGACGTGCAGACCGCGTGAGACGACGCTTCATCCAGTCCCAAACATGCTCAATGGGGGACAGATCCGGAGATCTTGCTGGCCAGGGTAGTTGACTTACACCTTCTAGAGCACGTTGGGTGGCACGGGATACATGCGGACGTGCATTGTCCTATTGGAACAGCAAGTTCCCTTGCCGGTCTAGGAATGGTAGAACGATGGGTTCGATGACGGTTTGGATGTACCGTGCACTATTCAGTGTCCCCTCGACGATCACCAGTGGTGTACGGCCAGTGTAGGAGATCGCTCCCCACACCATGATGCCGGGTGTTGGCCCTGTGTGCCTCGGTCGTATGCAGTCCTGATTGTGGCGCTCACCTGCACGGCGCCAAACACGCATACGACCATCATTGGCACCAAGGCAGAAGCGACTCTCATCGCTGAAGATGACACGTCTCCATTCGTCCCTCCATTCACGCCTGTCGCGACACCACTGGAGGCGGGCTGCACGATGTTGGGGCGTGAGCGGAAGACGGCCTAACGGTGTGCAGGACCATAGCCCAGCTTCATGGAGACGGTTGCGAATGGTCCTCGCCGATACCCCAGGAGCAACAGTGTCCCTAATTTGCTGGGAAGTGGCGGTGCGGTCCCCTACGGCACTGCGTAGGATCCTACGGTCTTGGCGTGCATCCGTGCGTCGCTGCGGTCCGGTCCCAGGTCGACGGGCACGTGCACCTTCCGTCGACCACTGGCGACAACATCGATGTACTGTGGAGACCTCACACCCCACGTGTTGAGCAATTCGGCGGTACGTCCACCCGGCCTCCCGCATGCCCACTATACGCCCTCACTCAAAGTCCGTCAACTGCACATACGGTTCACGTCCACGCTGTCGCGGTATGCTACCAGTGTTAAAGACTGCGATGGAGCTCCGTATGCCACGGCAAACTGGCTGACACTGACGGCGGCGGTGCACAAATGCTGCGCAGCTAGCGCCATTCGACGGCCAACACCGCAGTTCCTGGTGTGTCCGCTGTGCCGTGCGTGTGATCATTGCTTGTACAGCCCTCTCGCAGTGTCCGGAGCAAGTGTGGTGGGTCTGACACACCAGTGTCAATGTGTTCTTTTTTCCATTTCCAGGAGTGTAGAAACATAGGTTTGCCTTTTCTTAATCTAGCTTCTAATATAAGTCATATGGTCAGTATTGCCTCACGTGTTCCAATATTTCTACGAAATCCAAACTGATCTTCCCTGAGGTCGGCTTCTACCAGATTTTCCATCCATCTGTAAAGAATTCGCGTTAGTATTTTGCAGCTGTGATTTATTAAACTGATACTTCAGTAATTTTCACATCTGTCAACAGCTGCTTTCTCTGGGATTGGAATTATTATATTCTTCTTAAAGTCTGAGGGAATTTCGCCTGTCCCATACATCTTGCTCACCAGATGGTAGAGTTTTGTCAGGACTGGCTCTCCCAAGGCTGTCAGTAGTTCTAATGGAATGTTGTCTACTCCCGGGGCTTTGTTTCAACTTAGGTCTTTTAGTGCTCTGTCAAACACTTCACGCAGTATCATATCTCCCACTTCATCTTCATCTACAGCCTCTTCCATTTCCGTAATATTGCCCTCAAGTACATTGCCCTTGTATAGACCCTCTATACACTCCTTCCACTTTTCTGCTTTCCCTTCTTTGCTTAGAACTGGGTTTCCATCTGAGCTCTTTATATCCATACAAGTGCTTCTCTATTCCTTAAAGGTCTCTTTAATTTTCCTGTAGGCAGTATCTATCTTACCCCAAGTGAGATAAACCTCTACATCCTTACATTTGTCCTCTTGCCATGCCTACTTAGCCAGTTTGCACTTCCTGTTGATCTCATTTTTGAGACGTTTGTATTCCTTTTTGCCTACTTCATTTACTGCATTTTTATATTTTCTCCTTTCATCAATTAAATTCAATATTTCTTCTGTTACTCAATGATTTCTACTAGCCCTCATCTTTTTACCTACTTGATCCTCTGCTGCCTTCACTACTTCATCCCTCAAAGCTACCCATTCTTCTTCTACTGTTTTTCTTTTCACCATTCCTGTCAATTATTCACTTATGCTCTCCCTGAAACTCTGTACAACCTCTGGTTCAGTCAGTTTATCCAGGTCCTTTGAGCCCCACCTTTTTGCAGTTTCTTCAGTTTTAATCTGCAGTTCATAACCAATAGATTGTGGTCGGAGTGCACATCTGCCCCTGAAAATGTCTTACAATTTAAAACCTGGTTCCTAAACCTCTGTCTTACCATTATATAATCTATCTGATACCTGTCAGTATCTCCAGGCTTCTTCCATGTATACAACCTTCTTTTATGATTCTTGAACCAAGTGTTAGCTATGATCAAGTTATGCTCTGAGCAAAATTCTACCAGGCGGCTTCCTCTTTCATTTCTTCCCCCCCAATCCATATTCACCTACTACGTTTCCCTCTCTTCCTTTTCCTACTATAGAATTCCAGTCACTCATGACTATTAAATTTTTGTCTCCCTTCACTATCTGAATAATTTCTTTCATCTCGTCATACATTTCTTCAATTTCTTCGTTATCTGCAGAGCTTGTTGGCATATAAACTTGTATTACTGTAGTAGGCGTGGGCTTTGTGTCTATCTTGGCCACAATAAAGCGTTCACTATGCTGTTTGTAGTTGGCATATAAACTTGTACTACTGTAGTAGGCGTGGGCTTTGTGTCTATCTTGGCCACAATAAGGCGTTCGCTATGCTGTTTGTAGTATCTTACGCGCACTCCTATTATTTTATTCATTATTATACCTACTCCTGCATTACCCCTATTTGATTTTGTATTTATAACCCTGTATTCACCTGACCAAAAGTCTTGTTCCTCCTGCCACCGAACTTTGCTAATTCCCACTATATCTAACTTTAACCTATCCATTTCCCTATTTAAATTTTCTAACCTACCTGGCCGATTAAGGGATCTGACATTCCACACTCCAATCCGTAGAACGCCAGTTTTCTTTCTCTTGATTACTATGTCCTGTCTAGTAGTCCCCGCCCATAGATCCGAATGGGGGACTATTTTACCTCCATAATATTTTACCCTAGAGGACGCCATCATCATTTAACCATACAGTAAAGCTGCATGCCCTCAGAAAAAATTACGACTGTAGTTTCCCCTTGCTTTCAGCTGTTCGCAGTACCAGCACAGCAAGGCCGTTTTGGTTAGTGTTACAAGGCCAGATCAGTCAATCATCCAGACTGTTGCCCCTACAACTACTGAAAAGGCTGCTTCCCCTCTTCAGGAACCACACGTTTGTCTGGCCTCTCAACAGATACCCCTCCGTTGTGGTTGCACCTACGGTACGGCTATCCGTATCGCTGAGGTACGCAAGCCTCCCCAAGAACGGCAAGGTCTATGGTTCATGGGGGGGGTTTAACCAATAGATGGACATTTTCAAAAGATTAAATATTATGACAGTTAAATAATTATAATTACAATCATATGGACAAATATTCCAAACGAAACACAATGTAAAGAAAATGAGAGCAAATAAATAAGTTAGTACAATGATGAAAATGACGCAAAGAAGGATTAGAAATAAAAATACATTTAAACCAATTAATTGAATTGAAAATAACAATTAGTCATTTTGATAAAGATTTAAAAATAAAAATTTCTAAGTGTGTGACAAGATTTGAACCTTCAACATTCTGGAAATCAGGAATGTTCTTAACCACCATGCTAATCCATTTCCCTGCTTAATAAGATAATATTTAAGCCTCTAGAGTCATCGTCATCATCATCATCGTCATCTTGGACAGTTTCCAGCCTCTGGCCGGGTCAGTATGGAACATAGGCCTCTCCATTGTCTTCTGTCTTGTCACCATCTCTCTGTCTTCACCTTGTTCCAGTCTTCTCTTTTCTTCTGGACATATTCCTCTACTCCTTTCAGCCATCTGTCTCTCAGTCTTCCTCTTAGTCTCTTTCCTCCCAGTTTCATCTCGTGTATCTTCCTGGGTATCCTCTTCTCCTCCATTCTCTTAACGTGTCCATACCATCTCAGTCTTGATTTCTCTATCTCCTCCTGTAATGGTTCCTCCTTCATTAACTCTCTGATCCTCTCATTTCTTAACCTGTCTATCTTTGTCACTCCAATATTGTTTCTCAAGAATTTCATCTCACTAGCTTGTACTTTGCTTTTCTCTCTTCCTTTCATAATCCAGGTTTCTGATGCATATGTCAGGATCGGAACATTGTATGACTGGTATATAAACTTTTTACTGATTTGGGGTACATCCTTGCTCCATATCAGGCTTCTGACACTCTTCCGAAATGCTTCTGCTTTTCTCCCATGTTTGTTTATTTCTCAGCCATTTTTTTCATCTTCCTATATCAGGCTTCCTAGGTACTCGCAACTCTCCACTCTCCTCAATTGCTCTCCACCAATTGTTATTCACATTGTTCCTCTCTCCATCTTTCTCTTACTTATATTAAATTTCATTCCATATACTTGTGCTGTTCATTCCCATATTTCCAACTGCTCTTGTACTTCCTCCTCCTTATTCCTCCAAATCATCAGATCATCTGCAAACACCATAGCTTTCATCTTCCTTTCACCAAATACTTTTGCTACTGTACTCATTATATCATCCATCATTACAATGATGAGCAATTGTGAAAGCCATTCCTCTGTTCAGTCCAAGCTGATCTCTCTCCTCCCACTTTCACACAGCTCACACTTCCATGATACATTCCCCTCATCCTTCAAATAATCTGACAGAAAAGTTTTGTCCATATCACTACACTTACTTGTGTACAGCCACCGGCTAGCAGCCGCTTAAGCTCAATTCTGGGAGTAGCGCAGAAAACGCATTGTACGGACGCATAATAATGCCTAACCAGAGAATAAATGGAGGATAACTAAATTGGTGACTGTGGCAGGGCTAGTGAAGTTAACTGTAGAATACGTTTTGACTGGCAGGAATAGTTAAAGAATTAGTGGTGACAAGATTGTTTATTAGAACGAGGAAGGAGAAGAAATGGGGACATAACACAAATTATGGAAGAATATGACGATTCCAAATTTATATAATAATTTCGTACTACATTTCCTTACATATTAGCATTTTGCTTACAGTAAACCTAATAGGCATTTGATATTGGTACTTCATGAATTATATTCTGTCGTGTTATAAAAATGGCCATTTGTGCCAAAACAGTCTTGTTTATTTGGTGTGTGTTACAATTGCTCCAATATTAGGCAGGCCTATTTCATTTTATCTAGCAGTCAGTGACAAAATACACGTAATCAGATCAAGATACCACACCAGTCTTTGGTACTATTTGTATTAACAGCTTTTTCAATAGTAGACAATGACATTCCATTTTTTCATGTAGCAAAACGTTTGACGAACTTAGATGAGGTAATAGATTCTATCCCAGAAAGGAAAGCACACCATGTAAAGCTGTAGAGAGATTAGAGAGAAAAAAATCCAGGATTAAAGTAATGAAAGAATGTGTACTGTCTTGCTTGTCTCTTGTCTTTACTGGTTTTATGTATCCTATATTTGATTTTATGTCACACAAAACAGCAAGTTATTGGCTAATCGGAAATAACGAGTGCACTCTTTCTGAAGAGTTCTTGTTTTCCTGATTACAAATAATCCCATCTAGCATTAATTAAAAGTTTTTTTTTTTTTAAAAAAAAAAAAAAGAGAGGCAGGATGTCAGAGAGGCCAACTGAGAGCAGGAGAGGCACCACAGGATATTTTAATTTCCACTATCCTGAACATAGTTTGATGGAATCCATTACAAAATATTACATGTTTGAATTCCACTGAGCGAAATACAGTGACATGCGATAGAAGAATGTTGTGTGAAGAGCTGGGGCACTGCACTGTGGCACACTTAAGAGCAAATAACATGCCTTACATCTCGTTGAACACACGTTCCATGTATCAGACTCTTCAGGAAGATCTGAACTACAAAATTAACATACTTTTGAAAAGTTGATTTTCTTAAATTTTTTGCTTTCTGCCCCAAACATTCGGCGCAGCGAGCGGCTCCACTATGTAGTATTGCCCCAATTTGGAAATATTGTAGATCGTAGATCTGGGGCTGGTGCACAGAGCAGTTCGATTTGTAGTGAGAAAGTGAGTATTCTCCATGTGAACCATGTTAACGTATAGTGATTTTGCTGCTTCCTCTTCGTTTACTGCTCTGACATCAAATGAAAACAAAACCAATTTCTGTGGCTGGGAGCTATCAAGTGAATTAAAATATGATCCCATAATTACAAAAGACTAAAATATATTACTTGTTTCAGATTTTATTTTATTTCCACCTTTCTGACAGGCAAGCATTAATTGCCTTGCAGTACAATGAAGTTATTTTTGTTGGTTTGCTAAATAAATTTGGCTTTTATTAATCTTTTCTGCTGAGGCAGTCAATTTATTTAAAACAAAGTGTTTAATTCCACATTATTGGCTAGTTTTAACTGTTCGCTGCATTTCAAGGGCACACTTTCATCTTCTAGCATGTATGGCATTATGTCATAATAAAGAACCAAACATGAGATAATACAGTACTGGTACCCTGAGGGAAAGAGGAAGCCGCCTGGTAGAATTTTGCACAGAGCATAACTTAATCATAGATAACACTTGGTTCAAGAATCATAAAAGAAGGTTGTATACATGGAAGAAGCCCGGAGATACTTACAGGTTTCAGATAGATCATATAATGGTAAGACAGAGGTTTAGGAACCAGGTTTTAAATTGTAAGACATTTCCAGGGGCAGATGTGGACTCTGACCACAATCTATTGGTTATGAACTGTAGATTAAAACTGAAGAAACTGCAAAAAGGTGGGAATTTAAGGAGATGGGACCTGGATAAAGGGAGAGCATAAGGGAACAATTGACAGGAATGGGGGAAAGAAATACAGTAGAAGAAGAATGGGTAGCTTTGAGGAATGAAATAGTGAACGCAGCAGAGGCTCAAGTAGGTTAAAAGACGAGGGCTAGTAGAAATCCTTGGGTCACAGAAGAGATAATTAATTTAATTGATGAAAGGAGAAAATACAAAAATGCAGTAAGTGAAGTAGGCAAAAAGGAATACAAACGTCTCAAAAATGAGATCGACAGCAAGTGCAAAATGGCTAAGCAGGGATGGCTAGAGGACAAATGTAAGGATGTAGAGGCTTATCTCATGAGGGGTAAGATAGATACTGCCCACAGGAAAATTAAAGAGATCTTTGGAGAAAAGAGAACCACTTGCATGAATATCAAGAGCTCAGATGGAAACCCAGTTCTAAGCAAAGAAGGGAAAGCAGAAAGGTGGAAGGAGTATATAGAGGGACTATACAGGGGCGATGTTCTTGAGGACAATATTATGGAAATGGAAGAGGGCGTAGATGAAGATGAAATGCGAGATATGATACTGCATGAAGAGTTTGACAGAGCACTGAAAGACCTAAGTACAAACAAGGCCCTGGGAGTAGACAGCATTCCATTAGAACTACTGACAGCCTTGGGAGAGCCAGTCCTGACAAAACTCTACCATCTGGTGAGCAAGATGTATGAGACAGGTGAAATGCCCTCAGACTTCAAGAAGAATATAATAATTCCAATCCCAAAGAAAGCATGTGTTGACAGATGTGGAAATTACCAAACTATCAGTTTAATAAGTCACAGCTGCAAAATACTATCGCGAATTCTTTGCAGATGAATGGAAAAACTGGTAGAAACCGACCTCGGGGAAGATCAATTTGGATTCCGTAGAAATGTTGGAACATGTGAGGCAATACTGACCCTATGACTTATATTATAAGAAAGGTTAAGGAAAGGCAAACCTATGTTTCTAGCATTTGTAGTCTTAGAGAAAGCTTTTGACAATGTTGACTGGAATACTCTCTTTCAAATTCTGAAGGTGATAGGGGTAAAATACAGGGAGCAAAAGGCTATTTACAATTTATACAGAAACCAGATGGCAGTTATAAGAGTCGAGGGGCATGAAAGGGAAGCAGTGGTTGGGAAGGGAGTGAGACAGGGATGTAGCCTCTTGCCGATGCTATGCAATCTGTATATTGAGCAAGCAGCAAAGGAAACAAAAGAAAAGTTTGGAGTAGCTATTAAAATCCATGGAGAAGAAATAAAAACTTTGAGGTTTGCCGATGACATTGTAATTCTGACAGCAAAGGACTTGGAAGAGCAGTTGAACGGAATGGACAGTGTGTTGAAAGGAGGATATAAGATGAACATCAACAAAAGCAAAACGAGGATAATGGTATGTAGTCTAATTGAGTCAGGTGATGCTGAGGGAATTAGATTAGGAAATGAGACACTTAAAGTAGGAAAGGAGTTTTGCTATTTGGGGAGCAAAATAACTGATGAGAGTCGAAGTAGAGCGGATATAAAATGTAGACTGGCAATGGCAAGGAAAGCGTTTCTGAAGAAGAGAAATTTGTTAACATTGAGTATTGATTCAAGTGCCAGGAAGTCGTTTCTGAAAGTATTTGTATGGAGTGTAGCCATGTATGGAAGTGAAACATGGACGATAAATAGTTTAGACAATAAGAGAATAGAAGCTTTCAAAATGTGGTGCTACAGAAGAATGCTGAAGATTAGATGGGTAGATCACATAACTAATGAGGAGGTATTGAATAGAGTTGGGGATAAGAGGAGCTTGTGGCACAACTTGACTAGAAGAAGGGATCGGTTGGTAGGACATGTTCTGAGGCATCAAGGGATCACCAGTTTAGTACTGGAGGGCAGCATGGAGGGTAAAAATCGTAGAGGGAGACCAAGAGATGAATACACTAAGCAGATTCAGAAGGATGTAGGCTGCAGTAGGTACTGGGAGATGAAGAAACTTGCACAGGATAGAGTAGCATGGAGAGCTGCATCAGGACTGAAGACCAGAACAACAACAACATACCCCAAGAGAAATTACATCCAAACCTGGACATACGAATGTACACTTGAAGCCAAATTATGCATTTTAATACAATTCGTGAAATTCTGATGCTCTTGGAGTATCCTCTGATGTCTTGTTTCTTTTATGACATAATGTGTTTTACACGTATGTACATAACGGGTTCCTGCATCATTGTAGCTGTGCAAGTACAGTGATGTTTGTTACCTGACACTCTCTGGCAATTGCTGAAATGAATCTATTTCTAACAGGTCATGGGAAAATATGCAAATGATTATTTGAAAAGCGTTACTTTCAAAGTAAATTTATTTTTACGAAAGATGAAATATGTGTGAGAATGTATGATGAATTTCTTAAATCACAGAGCATTTGACTCTCATTTAAAAATTAAATCTTTGAGGACAACCATTTAGAAGAATTTCAAGCCCAGGTGATCAGACATTTATATCATTGTTAAAAATTTTACTGGCACATTCATGTGATGTATCTTAAAGCATAAAAAACGCAAAAAAGAGCATCATTATATGTGAAAGCTTATCTTAACTTGCAGGTTATTAATCTTAGAGACCAGTATTATGTGTGAAATCCCTTTTTATTATTTTCTTGTAGCTACACATGTATATGGGGATTTGCTACTGGATCACATTGTGCAAATTCCACAATATTTCCTGGGAGCAACTGTCCGACATCTTCAGGTGGTTCAGCCTTGCTGGTGGCTAGGTAGGACTGATGGTATCCGCGTGTTGACACGCCGTTTGTAGATCACGCACTCAAAGAATGCGCAGGCACGAATATCGTGCATGCACAAATGATTTGCAGGTAGATGGTGCCATATTCAAACGCCGCCTGCAGAAAATTGCAGAGTTGCTTGTGTGGCGGTGGGTGGAATAATTGTTGTTTAATATGTTCCTATTATTTATGCTGTTGTTTTGCCGTTCTCAACACTGGCTCTCTAACTACAATTTTGGCAACCATAAAGTGATTAGCAAAATGTGAAGCCTGTAATAATAATTCCTAGTGCCCACTTCATCTGAGAAATACACTTATAGCTACAGCTTATTGCTCTAAGGAATTAGGAGATTGTCTGGGATTCATAATCAAAAACGATCGTGTAAAAAAAGTTCTCTGTATTCTGAAAGTCACAGATGAAGAAAAAAAAAGAATTCACACAATCTGACTAACAGAGCAGTTCAGAGTCTAATGCGCTGATGCAACTATAACTGTCCAAATTAAATGTTTAAATGAATGCTCGCCATAATTTGATGATAATGTTCATCAAACGCCACGCTAAATAATGGTAAAATGTTCGTCCCGCGGCGGCACGTGAAAATACGACATACGCAAACTGAAGATAGATAATTAAAGTCATCCCAGAATTAACACTTCACTCGAAAATGATTTCATGGTTACGCGTGTCCCGAGTAACTTAATACGGCATCCGAGGCTGTTTATAGCAATGACACCGATGCGACGCGACTCCCGACACAGATGGTGTGCTATTCAGCGTCTGGAGAGAACTGGGGCCTTGCTTCCTCATGCAGCGTTCTTATATATAAAGCCGTGGTGCGGACGGCTAAGGGAACGCCTGATCAAATCGGCTCTCCCGACTAGCCGCTGGAATAGTAATGTACCACATTAAGTTATTGAATAAATCATAGCTTCTTTTGCTGATGGCAGATGAAACTCAATTTAAATGCGCATTCAGCACACAGGTAAGTAATCATAATAACAGTCTGACGTGGCTAAGTAAAATATTTTGGGCGAGAGAATTAATTTAATTACACTACACGCAGTAGACGAGCTCTGAACTTGCCCTTTGGAGATACGCTATCGCTATAGTTTTATAGTCATTTAGTTGAAATTTCTCACATCTTTATGATTATAGCAGATCTCCCTTCTACTTAAATTTAAACATCCTAGCCTTATTTATTAGCCTACTTAATCTATCTTGCTTCCTTAATTTTTAAGACAAAAACCAGAGAATCATGAATTTCCACTAAAATTTTAATTTGTGAAATCCAAAGTACTGTTTCTATTAATTTATTAAGAAAAAGTAATCTAAATACAAATTTTTAAGTTTCTAGCTCTTTTCTGTTGCGCCAATGATTTTTACAGAAAAACATCCAAATTTCGAAAATGGTTAAAGTTATTGAACTGATATTCAACACACATTGATTTAGTATTACTCCTGACATGCTAGAACTGTATCAGGTTATTTACTTGATTTTTAAAGCATTGCGCAACATTTATGACGTCAGAGCTAGTTACAGCGGACTGGCTGGCACACAATGGAAAGACTGATGAGAATTTTATACGGCGTGAGTAGGCTGCTTCCCTACAGGCTCTCCTGTGTGTGTGCTGTAGGCTGCATTTACTACCAGTGCAGCCAGATGTGAGTCACCAAAGACTGCACTAGACCAATGTTACAACGGGTCTGTTATCGAAAAATCTTGAATTTTGCATCATGATTTAATAGAAGCCAATGCAGAATTCCAGGCTGTGCTCAGTTGAAATCCCACATCCCTGTTGATGAGATTATCAGCTGTACGGATATGTATTTCTTCCTTAATGGTGCAATTCCAGAAAGATGATGCCGGGGACAAAATTTCCATCTTTTCATAAATCATGCAATGCCCTGTATTCAGACAGTGTTCCACAATTGCTGACTTTTTTGGTTGGTGAAGGTGTGTATGACGCTGATGTTCATCACAGCATTCTTGTACTGTGCGACATGTCTGACCTGTATATGCTGCCCCATATTGACAATGAATCTTGTACACACAACATTTCCTCAGACCAAGATCATCATTAACCAAATCCAACATGTTTCTCAGTTTTGCAGCTGGTTGAAAACACCCTTAACACCATATCTCCCGAGGACTCTCCCGATTGTTGACGGCATGGCACCAAAATACAACAACAAGTCCAAAGTGGTGGGTGTCTTCGTATCTTCATTCTGCTGCATAGATTGATATTCAGATAGAGTGAATTCAGATGTCGAAGAAACGCAAGCAGAGTATCAAGTTCATGTGGCCACACGACAAATGTATCATCCACATACCGCAGAAAACAAGAAGTTTTGAGAATGGCTGACTGTAGTGCTTTTTCTTCAAAGTCCTCCGTAAAACAATTGGCCACCACAGGAGACAGAGGGCTTCCCATGACAACACCTTCCACTTGTTCAAAATATTGGTCTAAAAATAAGAGGTATATTGAAGTAAGCATGTTTTTAAATAATGCTACTATATCCTCCTCAAACTTGTTGCTAAGCCCCAAAGAGTCTTTCAAGGGTACCTTTGTAAATAAAGACACAACATCAAAACTTGCAAAGAGATTCAACAATTGCAATCTAAGAGTTCTCAGGTGACCCATGAAATCTTCAGAGTTTCGAATATGATGGTCGCACTTGCCTATGAGAGGTCCCAATAGTGGTGTCAGATATTTGGCAACAAAATAAGTAGGTGCTCCTATGTTACTTTCAATGAGACAGAGAGGCACCCCATTCTTATGGAACTTGGGTAGGCCAGAGAATCTAGGAGGCACTGCAGCCTGTTGATGCAAACCTTTACCGACTTGCACTGGAATCGAGCTCTTCCTGATGAGTTCCAAAGTCTTTCTCTGTATCCTACCCATCAAATCACTTTTTAATCTGCTGTATGCAGGATCGTCAAGCATTTTGTATATCTTGCTGTTACATCCTGTGCATGAGAGAAGCACAGTAGCATTTCCTTTGTCAGCTGGTAAGATGATGATGTCTTGGTGTTCTCTCAATTCCTGTAGAGTGTCTCTTTCATCTGAGGTGATGTTAAAGTTGGACCTCTTAGTTGAAGTTTGAGCGAAGATGTCATGCCCAATCTCTTCGGCAGCATCCTTAGGAAGTTTTGAAACAGCCTGCTCTGTTCCATTGATCACATCTCAGATGGGAATGGTCCCTGGTGTAGGTGCAAAATTTAGACCCTTCTCTAGCACCGAAACTGTAGTATCATCGAAGTCTTCTCCATGAGATTAAGCACAGTACGTCTTTTTGTGTTCAGGCTTCGAGTCAGTTTTCAGATGGAGTGATAGTAATAGTCTGGACACGAAGCACAATTCCTGACACATATAGCACACCCTTTCTCTCACAAGTGCTGCACTCACCCATCATTTTATTCTAATGGCACCTGCAGAATTTATACAATGTTTAAATTTAGCTAATGTCTGGATGCTTTGCTTCTTTGTAGCATCTCAGTAAAAATGCAAGGCTGCTTAACAATCTACCTCTCTTGCGACGTAACTTGTCAAACTCACCTACATTCTTCACTATCTGCTCCCTGTAAAGATACCAGATGTGACTCTTCAAGCTTTTCCAGCAGATATGTTGTAAATAGTCTTCATGGGTGTGCTGACAGATCACGTTGTGCAAATTCCACGATATTTCCTCAGAGCAACTGTCTGACATCTTCAGGTAGTTCAACAATATGCACATCGATGCCCCATTTCCAGAACACGCATGCAAAGAATGCTAATGTCCCCAGCATCATCTTTCTGGAATTGCATCATTAAAAAAGCAATATGTATCCCTACAGCCGATAATCTCATCAACAGGGATGCAGGATTTCAACTGAGCACAGGCTGGAACCCCCCATTGGCTGCTATTAAATCATAATGTGAAAATCAATAATTTTCAATAACAGACAAGTCATAACATTGGTCTAGTATGGTTTTTGGTTAGTAACGTCTGGCCGCACTGTTAGTAAACGCAGCATACAGCGCACACGCAGAAGAGCCCCTCTGCGATTTTCGGCGGAGGGAGTTTGAATATGGCACCATCTATCTGCAAATCATAGTGCACGTACCTGCACATTCTTTGCATGCATGTTCTGGAAATGGGGCATTGACATGTGGATACCATCAGTCGTACATAGCCACCAGCAAGGTTGAACCACCTAAAGGTGTCAGACAGTTGCTCCGAGGAAATATTGTGGAATTTGCACAATGTGATCTGGTGGCAAATCCATGAAGACTATTTACAACATATCCGCTACTAAAGCTTGAAGAATCACTACGTATATTAATTTTAACCATTAACTTTTTATATTTTTCTGTTCACACTACTTAACAGTAATGTTGCTATTGGCTGACAAGATCATGTGTCCTATGCTCTGAATATCCTATGTCATTGGCTGGTGAGATCATGTAACATGAGCTCTGACTGGCATACAAGTGCACATCGCAATCTCAATTTCAGTGCTTCAGAATTCGAATTTATTCTTTCATAATACGAAAATATGCAGTGTACATATTGCTGCACATCAAAGATCTTTCCGAAACGTGTTTTTTTTCCCCCTGATATTCGTTTTCTCAGGTGCTGAGAAATTATATGCCAGTGTACAAAACCATGACCATTTGAAGGATTGATAAGTTTTACAGTTCTGAGGAACAGTATACTGTCACATAAGACAGAGGAAGTGTCTTTTCACCCAGGAGAAAGTGTGTTTTTAACTGAGAAATCCAGGAAAAATCCAGGAATTTTTTTTCCTTGTCCGCGTATACACCCTGAAGTACCGTGAAAAAAAAAATCACACATCTGGTAATGAAAAATACATCAGTGCACAGTCAATATAAATAATTATTTCCTGTTTTTTTTAACAGATAGATCAGAGTTTTCAAATAATTGAATATTATAATAGATAAATATAATTAAATTCATATTTCCAATAATTCCGATTGGAAAAAGAATGATACAAAGAAAAAATGAAGCAAATGAAAATGTTCATATGGTGATTAAAATGATATGACATGGACTAGAAATAAAAAATTACATTTAAACTAATTAACTGAATAAAAATAATGGTTAAAGGCATTTCGATGATGATTTAAAAATGGAAAAACTTTACTGCACCAGACGAGACTCAAACTCACAACCTCCTGTGTATGAAGCTGTTATCCTATACACTATACCATGTAATCAGCCTATGTAATATGACTCTTTTAACATTACTGAGCAAAATTATGACTTTTTTTCATCAGTTACCCACAAACAATGGCCCAGTAGGGTTTATGGCTCCAGGGTGTAATACCTGGGATCCAAACCTACATTACCATATATTAGGTTTCAAAAAGTCGATCCCACCAGTGGGGATCTCTCATTGTTAGTGTGCATCTTATAATATCTTTTCAAAATACTATCCAATCCATATAGCTGCTCTTCAAGGCCCATTTCTATCTCATACTGAGTTATAATGTTGTAATCAGACCCCAAGTTTTTAATTTCTGCCCCCTGAACTTTAATTCTCTTTGGGTTCCTTTGCAGCTTGCTCAATGTACTAGTCAAATTATATCAGGGGTGGACTGGAATTCTGACCTACATCCTCTTCAACTACTGCTTCCCTTTCATGTCCTTTGAATCTTATAACTGCAATATTGTTCTTGTTTTGAATAACCTTTCACTTCCTGTATATTGTTCCCAGTACCTCCAGGATTTCAAAGAATGCAATCCAGTTAATAGTGTTAAAACATTTTTTAAAATCTACTTTATTTTTCTTTTTCGTGTCTGGAAATCAAATCATAGTTGTTCAGCCCGGTATTGGGTTATGTTCAGAGCTTCTTTCTAGTCCAAAAATTCTATAAATTTTACAAGTGTGAGTTTGCCTTTTTTCAGTCTGTCTTCTAAGATAAATCATAGTGTCAGTACTGCCTTGCATTTTTCTACATTTACCCGAAACACGCAACATCATAGCTCTCATCTCATCTTCATTTGCTTTCTCTTGCCAAGTTTTATTGCTCTGTCAAATTTTTCTCACAGTATCATAGCTCCCATCTCATCTTCATTTACTCACACTTGCCTTTTATAATATCGTTCATTTCCTTTGTATAGCCCTTTTACGCAATTCCTTCCACCTTTCATCTTTCCCTTCCTTCCTTAAAACTGGCTTTCTGTCTGAGCTCTCTATATTCATACAGCTACTAATCTTTTCTACAAAGGTGTCTTTAATTTCTCTGTAGGTGGCATATATCTTTCCTTTAGTCATGCACAATTCTATAGCCTTGCATTTCAGCTTTAGTCATACCTGCTTAGTCATTTTGCATTTTCTGTCAATCATTTACAGATACTTACTTCATTTGCCACATTTTTATATTTTCTTCTTTTGTCAATTCAGTATCTTGTGTGTTACTCAAGGATTTCTACTGGGCCTCATATTTTTGCCTATTTGATCACCTGCTACTATTATTATTTCCTGTCTCAAAGCTTCTTATTTGTCTTTAGTTGTATTCCTTTCTCCTGTTTTGGCCAATCATTTTACTGATGCTCTCTTTCAAACTGTCAGTAACTTCTAGTTCCTGATGTTTATTCAGAGCCAATCTCCTTAATTTCTTTGCTTTATGAAATATTTTTTGGTTTTAACCTGCAGTTCGTAACCAATAACTTATGGTCATAGTTCTCATCTGCTCAAGGATATGTTTTGTGGTTTGAAGTCTGTTCTGTGTCTTACCATTGTAGAATTAGTTCAAATCTTTCTGCTGTTTCCAGGCCTCTTCCTTATATACAGTCTTCTTTCATGATTCTCAAACCAAGAGTTTGGTGACTGAGTTATGCTCTGTATTAAATTCTACCAGGCAGCTTATCCATTCATCCCTTTCCCTCAGTTCATGTTCTCCACTATTTTACCTTCTCTTCTTTTTGCTACTGTTGAATTCCAGTCATCCTTCACAATTTAATTTTCACCTCCCTTAACTATTTCAATAATTTCCTTTATCTCATTATATACTGTTTCAGTCTCTTCACCATCTGTGAAGCTAGCAGAAATATAATCTTGTACAACTGTGCTGGTTTTGGGTTTGAATCTATCTTGGCTACGATAATTCATTCATCATGCTGTTCATAGTAGTTTACCTGAATTCCTATTCTCTTATACACTAAGAGGCATACTCCTGCATTCCCCCTATTTGAGTCTGTGTTGTTAACCTCGTGCTCACCTGACCAGAAGTCCTACTATTACTACTAATGCACTTTGCTAATTCCCACTATAACTAATTTTAACATATCCATTTCCCTTTCTAAATTCTCTGAATACCTACCCAATTAACTGGTCTAATATTCCATGCTCTGATCTGTCAAAGATCAGTTTTATTTTTCCTTTCATCAAAGCAAAATTCAATTGAGAGGGAATTTCTGGCCAGAGTTTACCTTCAGCAGGTGATATGTATAGTATTGCTGATAGGTGTATATAAAAGTATGAGTGATACACTTCGTACCTTTCTGAACTAATAGTTCTTTCCTTGGAGAAGAGACAAGGTTAAGTTGTTGAAGGCTAAAAGAAGGCAAATCTCTCATACCCAACAGTGAGGGGGATCCATCTTTAGTGAGGTCCTGCCCTTCCTTTTGGCCTTCCCAGCCTACACCTCTCTCCTCCCCAAGGAAGGAACTATAAGTCGCAAAAGTTAGGAAGTGTACCTCATTTTATGTAAAAGTAGACTTTCCCAGCATATACTGCTGACGAAATCTCCTCGAGCTTCCCTTCAAGTGCCTACGTTGAAATTCCATGACTTTCTAATGAGTGTCACTCAACATCATCTTCTGGCAAAGTGTCGAGATCACACAGGCATCTCACATACACTGAAGTGCAGAAGAAACAGGTACAGGCATGCGTATTCAAATACAGAGATACATAAACAGGTATCATATGGCACTGCAATCAGCAACGCCTATATAAGGCAAGAAATGTCTGGCACAGTTGTTAGATCTGTTACTGCTGCTGCAATGGCATGTTATCAAGATATAAGTAACTTTGAACGTGGTGTTATGGTCGGTGCATGAGCAATGGGACATTGCATCTCTGAGGTAGTGATGAAGTGGGCATATTCCCATATGACCATTTCATGAGTGTACCATGAATGTCTGGTGCATTAACATGGGGCTGGAGAGGGCACTGATGGAAGTGGCCATGGGTTACATTTCAGTGGTGACAGTTGGCTCTGTCAGTAGATCGGGTTTCCCTAAACATGGCCTGCACCTCAACAGGTTTAGGAAGGGGAGACTGGCAAAGCTTATAGGTGACAGTGTGTAGGTGGTGGCAGGATCACTCATGGAAAAATTTCTGTAGAGTTGTCATTGGAGCTGCATCTTTTTTAGATTGAAGTCAGCTGATAGGTATACCTGCTTAAAGAAAGTCCCTCTAACTAAGGGCTCACCTTCAGAGGACGTCATTTTTCCAAGTAGAGAGGGAACTAGCATATTTCATCAAAATATAAGAGGTATTAGAAATAAAGTTAGTGGACTGCTTATAGATGTTGACTCTGAAATTCTTGGTATATCGGAGCACCACTTAAATAATTTGACAATTCAGAGGCTTCCTTTACCAGGATACAGATTGGCTGGCTGTTTTTCAAGGAGTTCTTTGTGGGGTAAGGGAGTGGCTATGTATGTAAAACACAGTATTCCATTTGAGTTCATAAATAAATCACAGCACTGCACTGAACAGATATTTGAATGTTGTGCAGGGGCAGTTGAATTTAGTGAAACCAAACTTCTAATTGTTGTTATTTATAGGTCCCCTAATTCTGACTTCAGAGCATTTCTGCTCAAGCTAGAGAGGGTTCTTGATTCACTTTGTAGGAAGTACCAGAAATTAGTTATATGTGGTAACTTCAATATAAAGTGTGTATATGATGGTGCGAGAAAAAGGATGTTGATAGTTCTGCTAAATTCATATGAACTGGTGCAAACTGTGTTTTTCCAACTAGTGTGCAGGGGAACAGTAGCACAGCCATAGACAATATTTTTATTCATTCCTCATACTAGATGGGCATTCAGTTAGTAAAAGGGTGAATGGCCTTTCAGACCATGATACATAAAGTTTAACACTAAAAGGCTTTTGTACTTGAACAAATGTCACATATAATTGTAAACAATGTGGGAAAGTTAATCAAAGAGCAATAGAGAATTTTTTAAACCTTGTAAAGTGGCAGGATGTTCATAGTGCCAATAACATAGATGATAAATATAATGCTTTCCTTAACAGATTCCTCATGCTCTTTGAGAGTTGCTTTCCATTAGAAAGTTCTAAAGGGGGTACTAGCAGTAATAGGCAGCCCAGGTGGCTGGCTAGTGGGATAAGGATATTATGTTGAACAAAGGGGGAATTATATAAAAATGTTAGTAGTAGTCACAATCAGGCTACAGTAACCCATTACAAACAGTACTGTAAGGTGCTTAAAAATGTTATTAGGAAGGCAAAGAGTAAGTGGTATGCAAATAGAGTAGCTAATTCACAGGATAAAATTAAAACCATATGGTCACTTGTGAAGGAAGTGTCTGGTTAGCAGCACAACGTCGACAATATAAAGTCAGTTTGTAGTAAAAATATTGCTATCATTGATAAATCAGACATATGTACAGTATTTAACAATCATTTTCTAAGCATTGCTGGTGAATTAAATAAAAATTTAGTTTCTACAGGGGATCATGTAACTTTCTTGGCAAATGCCTTTCCAAGATTGATGTCTGAATTACTCCTCTGTGATGCAGACAAGGGGGAGATTGAGTCAGTAATTAAATCACTGAAGACTAGTGACTCTCATGGATATGATGGAGTGCCTAACAGAATATTAAAGTACTGTGCTGCACATGTTAGCCCTGTATTTAGCCATATTTGTAACTTTTCCTTTAGGAATGGTCAGTTTCCTGAATGATTAAAGTACTCAGTAGTAAAGCTATTTTATAAAAATTGAGAAAGGAATAATGTAGACAATTTTAGACCTATTTCTATGCCACCAGTGTTTGCTCAAGTTATTGAAAAGGCTGTGTATGTGAGGATAATTGATCATTTTATATCGCATGATTTGCTATCAAATGTACAGTTCGGCTTTAGAAGTCATTTAACAACTGAAAATGCTATATTCTCTTTCCTCTGTGAGGTACTGGATGGGTTAAACAAAAGGTTTCGAATGCGAGGTATATTTTTTGATTTAACTAAGGTGTTTGATTGTGTTGATCACAAAACATTGCTCCAGAAGTTGGACCATTACAGAATACAGGGAGTAGCCCACAGTTGGTTCACCTATTACTTTAGCAACAGACAGCAAAAGGTCATTATTCACAATGTTGAGAATGGCTGTGATGTGGCATCTGAATGGGGCACAGTCAAGCAGCTGCCCCTGGGATCACTGTTGGGGCCACTCCTGTTCCTTATTTATATACATGACATGCCCTCTAGTATTATGTGTAACTCTAAAATATTTCTGTATGCTGACAACATTAGTTTGGTAATAAGGGATGTTGTGTGCAACATTGGCCCGGTTTCAAATAGTGCAATTCATGACCTAAGTTCATGGCTTGTAGAAAATAAACTAACCCTAAATCACAGTAAGACTAAGTTTTTATAGTTTCTAACACACAATTCAACAAACCTGACGTTTTAATTTCACAGAATGGCATATGATTAGTGAAACTGAACAGTTCAAATTTCAAGGTCTTCAGATAGATAGTATAGATAGTAAACTGTCTTGGAAACCTCACTTTCAGGATCTTGTTCAAAGACTTAATACTGCCATTTTTACTATTTGAACGGTATCTGAAGTGAGTGATCGTTTGACACGAAAATTAGTCTACTTTGCTTATTTTCATTCACTTATGTCATATAGTATTATATTTTGGGTAACTCTTCCCATTCTAAAAGGATATTTTTGGCTCAGAAATGGGCAGTTTGAGCAGTAAGTGGTGTAAGTTCACAAACCTCTTGTCAACCCCTCTTCATGATTCTCGGTATTTTGACATTGGCCTTTCAAAACATATATTCGTTACAGTCATTTCTAGTTAACAATATTAGCTTATACCCAAGAATAAGCAGTTTCCACTCAGTTAATACTCGGCAGAAATCAAACCTGCATTTGGATCGGACTTCCTTACTCTTGTACAGAAAGGTGTGCAGTATACTGCTGCATCCATTTTCAATAAGCTACCACTCGACTTAAAAAATCTTAGCAGTAATCCACATGCTTTCAGATCAAAATTGAAGAGTTTCCTCATGGGTCACTCCTTTGGTTCTGTTGAGGAGTTCCTTGAAAAAAAAATTCTTGTTGTATTGTTGATTGCATTTACTTAAACTTATGGATTGACTTTTTTTGGGTTCATAAACATTTTATTTTTATCTGTTATTACTTTTATGTTGCAATTTCATGTAGTGACATGTTCCATGACCTTGGAGATTTGCTCTTCAATTTGGTACTATGGAACTTGATGTGTAAATAAAATAAATAAAAATCAGGACTCTGGTAAAACATCAAATTTCCAATATCGCTGCGGTCGGAAAAAGGATACTGCAAGAACAGAATCAACAATGACTGAAGAGAATTGTTCAACATCACAGATGTGAAACCCTTCTGCAAAGTGCTGCAGATTTCAATGCTGGGCCATGAACAAGTGTCAGCACATGAACCATTCAACGAAACATCATCGATGTGGGCTTTCGGAGCCGAATGCCCACTCATGTACCCTTGTTGACTGCACAACACAAAGCTTAATGCCTCATCTGGGCCTGTCAACACCGACTTTGGACTGTTGACGGCTGGAAACATGTCGCCTGGTCAGATGAGTCTCATTTCAAATTGTATTGAGTGGATGCGCATGTATGGGTATGGAGACAACCTCATGAATCCATGGACCATGCATCTCAGCAGGAACTGTTCAAGCTGGTGGAGGCTATGTAATGGTGTGGGGTATCTGCAGTTGAGTTGGAGTGATATGGCTCTGAGCACTATGGGACTTAACTTCTAAGGTCATCAGACCCCTAGAACTTAGAACTACTTAAACCTAACTAAATTAACGACATCACACACATCCATGCCCGAGATAGGATTTGAATTTGTGACTGTAGCAGTCGCGCGGTTCCAGACTGTAGCGCCTAGAACCGCTTGGCCACCCCAGCCGGCTGGAGTGATATGGGACCCATGATATGTCTAGATACGACTCTAACAGGTGACACATACATAAGCATCCTGTCTGATCACTTGCATCCATTCATGTCCATTGTGCATTCTTATGGACTTGGGCAATTCCAACAGGACGATGCAACACCCCACACATCCAGAATTGCTACAGAGTGGCTCCAGGAACACTCTTCTGAGTTTAAACACTTCCACTAGCCACCAAAATCCCCAGACATGAACATTATTGAGCATGTCTGGGATGCTTTGCAATGTGCTGTTCAGACTCTTACAGATTTACGGAAAGCCCTCCACAAGTCACAGTGTCAATTGCCTCCAGCACTACTTCAGACATTAGTTCAGTCCATGCTACATTGTGTTGTGGCACTTCTGTGTGCTTCTGTGGACTGTGCAAAATATTAGGCAGGTGTACCAGTTTCTTTGGCTCTTCAGTGTATGTACCTCATCAGCAATCATCTCTCTCCATCCCTTCCCTCATATGGGGCTCAGCATCTCATGGTGGAGACCGGGCCATGGTTCAACTCTCTGCACATCCATTCTCATCCAGGACACGTGAAGCATCATCTGCTGGGTGCAGTCTCAGCATATAGCTGCAACTGCAGGATTCCATGCCAAACTTAACCTACATCCCTGTTGACAAGATTGCTGTGGATGCTTATCTCAGTCAATTCTTTAATAATGCTCTAGTTCTTTTGTTTTGTAAAATTCAATAAAATTCAAACTTATAGCCTTTTTTGAGGCTGTGTTCTGCCACTGCTGAACTATCTTTATGCCCCATATATATCTATCTAATGTATTCCACACAGTGTTGTGAGATACAACAAAGCTTTTGCCTGATGTTCTGGAGGCCACACTCACAAGAGATACACATATGAGGTATTTGAAGTTTTTGCTTGTCCTTTACTAAGCCAAGCATTTCTTCTTCTTTTTCTTCTCCTTCTCCTTCTCCTTCTCCTTCTCCTTCTCCTCTCTCTCTCTCTCTCTCTCTCTCTCTCTCTCTCTCTCTCTCTCTCTCTCTCTCTCTCTCTCTCTCTCCCCCTGTCTCTCTCTTTTTTGTCAGGAGATGGCTTTGATGTTGTTGTTTCACAGAATTCTTGCAACTTTGGCTGAAGGAGGCCCAATGTAGGGAACGAAGGTGAGTTTCTCTTTCTCGCCCTCTTCTTTTGTTGTCTGAGACGTCTGTATCTCTCGTTTTCTTCAATACACATCTAATCTGCACTTCACTTTACCCGTTTTGATAAAACATGTCCTTGTGGTGTTGCAGCTCAGCTGTGAGACTGTCTTTGTCACAAATGGCACATGTCCTATGAACTAGTGTTGTTAGAAGAGTGTACCGCTGTCCCGAACAATGACAGCTCATTGCATTTAGGTATAGATCTGTGTTGATCTTCTTTTTGTAGACTGCATGTCCTACCCTATTATCTGCCTTTCTTTTTGTTAAAATGTCTATATTTGGAAGATAACCATTCTGTTCCAGCTCCATCATGAACTGTAGGTTTTGATGGTTACTGTTTAGGTGGCCTAGGAACTCATCCAGAGTCTCACTGCCATGTTTGCACACAACAAAGCTGTCATCCACATAATGGAAGAAGTCTCTAGGTTCGATCCATGCAGTTTTTAGTGCTGTCTCCTCAGAGTTCTCTGTATAGAGATTGTCAATCCTAGGGCCCAGTTGGGAGCCCAGGGCTGCTCCAACAATTTGTTCATAGAGCTCCCCACCATATTTGAAGTAGGTTGTGGTGAGTACATGCTCAGATAGCTTCACTGTTTTGGGCTAAAAATTATGTGCTAATATACCATGGTATCTTGAACTGGTGCTTTAGTGAAGAGATGTTATGTTGAAGCTCACAAGCAAGTCTTCCTTTTGCAGGGCATCCCTTTCACTGTGGTCACAAATTCAGCCTAGAGGCTAGATACTTGGTCACTCCATACATGGGTGCATTAATGTTGTTGACTACTGGCTACAGTGATAAACCTTCTTTATGAATGACAGCTGTCTGTTCAGGCATGATGGTGCTGAAGTCTTTGGATAGAGTCGTTTCATATCTTCTTTTGTTAGAGCAGACTGGTCAACCAGAGCCACTGTTTTTCCTTTTCTTTGATGTTAGGGCCTACTTCAGCTACTTGTAGGCCACAACCTGTAGCAGAGTGCTCATTTCCTGATGGTATAGAATTCTCTCTTTTCGTTTGTCAGCAGATAGGACTATGATGTTCTCATCTTCTGTTAGCAACCTTAATGCTTTCTGTTGTGCTGTTGTTTGGTTTCAGCAGTCAAGATTTGCCAATGATCCTTCATGTTTTCTGCCTAATTTTCTCTGCCTTTTCCACCTACAGGTTGTGGATTGTTTCTTTGTCACTGCTAATAAAGTCCTGTTTCAGAATAGTGTTTAGAACAGGAGAAAATCAAGCCTTTTGGATAGGGCAGGATTTAGCAGCACCTAGTTCTTTTATCATCAGGTTAACACCTGTTCTGGCATCATTGACACCCTGCGTCTTCATCTGAACACTCATCAGCACCTCGAATTGTCCATGTTGCACCACCTTTGTATTTTGCTGATGGTATATGAGCTACAAAGTGCCCATCCCCAGAATCATGTTTATAATGTATCAGCAGTGTGTAGGTTGCATGTGACTACAGTCCATGCATTCTTGTCCAGTTCTCTTGTGGTGAAGCGAATGGATTCCCTCACTATGTCCTGGCTAACTCATCATAGTATTTGATGTGTTGTCTTGAATTTTGCTAGATGACATAGTTTCACAAAGTGTAGTAGGATGTGATAAGTAAATTTGCCTTCCTGATATGTTCTTTCTGCATCTGTTTGAAACTAAAGAGCATTTCCTGCCTTTATAGATGCTTTACACACTCTAAGAAAAAAATCTAGATGCACCTTGAAGGGATTACCTGAATGGAATGGAAATTAGTAGATGTGATGTACATGTACAGAAAAATAAATGATTACAATTTGAGAAAAACTATTTGATTTATTCACGACAAAGAGCTTCACAAATTGAGCAAGTCAGAATGCATATGTCTACTTGTGGCCTTTATGCAAGTATTGATTCAGTTAGGCATTGATTGATAAAGGTGCTGAATGTCCTCCTGATAGACATCTTGCCAAATTCTGTCCATATGGCATGTTACATCATCAAAATCCCGAGGTGGTTGGAGGGCTGTGCTGTGCTGTAAGGATGCTGCAGGTGACTATCAGAGGGGTCCTGCTATGTAAAGAAATGGCACCCCAGACCATCACTCCTGGTTGTTGACCCATATGATGGACGACAGTAAGGTTGGTTTTCCATTGCAATCTGGGGCTTATCCAGACAATTCTTTGGTCTGGAGTCTCATTTACTGCAGTAGAACTGTCTTCAGTGATAAGTTCTACTTCAAACTGAGCCACAAAGATCAGCAAAGACAAGTCAGAAGAAGCACGGATAGCGATGGGCCACCAACCTGACTTTCGCCCACCATATGGCCCGACAGCCAAGAGTTGGTAGCTACTTCATTTGCCACCTTAACCAATGAAAAATCATACCTACTCAACATAAGTTTCTGTTTGTTTTCTCTACAGTTTTATTGTTTCATTTGTTTCTCTTACTAAATTTCCATTGCGTCTTCTCACATCCTCTGAAGACATGTGTATTAGTAGCTGCCTTATTCCATTTGAGATTTTCTTTTCTTTGTATCTACAACATCTTTTGCTCTTTGCATAAGCACCTTTGTTAAATAATTCTCTCTCTTCCTATGTCCATATAATCTATATTTTCTAAGATGTGGAATGTGTTGCTTAATTGAATCTGGTGTAGCCATCTATTCTTAAATTGGCACACTCTTTTTTTTCCCATTCAAATCCTGAGAAGCACTTCACTTAGACTCTATAGCATCAATGTTAAAAAAAATTCTTGTGTAAAATGTGCATTCTGTATTTCAGTTACACTTACACACACACACACACACACACACACACACACACACACACACACACACACACACACACACACATCTGCACACACATGGAGGGGGGGGAGGGGGAGGGAAGAGAGAGGGACAGAGAGAGAGAGAGAGAGAGAGAGAGAGAGAGAGAGAGAGAGAGAGAGAGAGCGAGCAGTTGGAGGGTTGTTTTGGAAGGAAGGTCAAGAACAGGGAGAAGAAAGAACAGAAGAAGAAAAGGGAAGTGTCTCTCGAGTGGCCCACCCAGTTATAAGCAGGTGTAGCTGCATGTCGAGTGCATGGGTAGAAAGGAAGAATTGGTGAGGGGAGGGGGGGGGGGGGACTACTTAATGATCTACACTTCTTCTGTATGTTTAGTGGTTGTCTTTAACTTAGAAATTGTTTGTATTCCACACAGGATTTTTGATTATGATATTGATATTAAATGTTTGGGAAACATGAAGGCATTTGATAATTAAATGCAGTGAAAAGAAAAATTTTTGTAACAAAAATGTAGAGTAATATTAAAAAGTTGGTGAATTTAGTTCAGTGCCTAAGTTATGAATTGAATCTCAGTGCTTAATGTCACAATGTGCTTTTTTTTTTCAGAGTCTAATGAACATGATACAGAAGTTGTAACAGACTCATTCAAGACTGCTCTTCAGAGCCTTCAGAAATACACAAATTACAGCATTTCTGTACTAGCCTTTACCAACAGTGGAGATGGAGTGAAAAGTCCACCAGTTTACTGTCGCACAGAAGAAGATGGTAAGTCAAAACTTTAGTAACAGTTTTTGCACATTATTCAATACATGCAGAGTTGAACAGAATACTACAGTATGCAGCTGGATATTTCACAGGAAAAGGTGCAAAGAGATGAAAGAACAGGGAATTCACCATTTCTAGCTACTAATTCACTGTCTGATTTTATAGTGTAATATCAGCTGTTTTTTCATGGTGTATGTCAAACTAATTTTTAGTGTAAACATAATCAGTGTATCTTATAAATCGGAATAGTGTAAAATTTGAGAAACTGCCCATTAACTGAGTGTTGGTCTATTTTATTTAGCCAAAATGTAATTTAGAAAAAAGAGTCCAAAGAAACATTTCTTGATAGTTTAGTGGAAATATACAGGGTGTATCATAATCAATGGCATAAACACATAAGTTAAAAGTGTATAATAGTAGAAGCAACAAAAACTGTAAATAAGATTTGTGAGACAATTGTGGCTTTATAGTTACCAGCTACCACTGAGTTGATTTGCATAAGTCGTCCTGATTAGGAAGAGGTAATAATACCATACATCGTTACGAAAAGTTATTACAGATACTTTGGCAGAAATGGATCTGTTTTGAATGAACACAACAGTTACATGACTGTACATGTAGTAAAAGGTGTTCATACTGTTTTCCTTGTACCTGGATGCAGGACTGTACCCTTCACCACAAAGAGCTTTCAATCCTTTTTCAAACACACCTGGATCATTTTGAAATTCTTGACAAACATTGGCAAGTCTCTGCTCCAGTTCTTCAACCGTGTCAACCAGAGTTGCATACACTACACCTTTAAAGTGGTCCCTAACACAGAAATTTGTGGTGTTAAAATCAGGTGATTTTGGAGGCTACAGTACAGGTCCTCTTCATTCAGTATTTCTTTGTCCATATTGGCATGTTAGATGTATTCTCAATGTACCAGCGAAATGTGCCGGTATCCCATCAAGCGTGCATGTAGCACATCCTTTTGCATTGCTCTGAGGGAACATTCTCAAGCAATCCTGCAAGATGATGCCACAGAAACTGGAGGTAATACCATCCATTACATTTGTTTCACAACATATACGGCACAATAAGAAGATCACCTAGTACCCCTAACCACACATTCAGTAAGAAATGTCACTGATGTGGAGACTCATGCACAGCTTGTAAGGTGGAGTCAAGATGACTCCAAATGTTAGAATTGTGCTAATCAAACACACTATCACAAGAGAACCCTACTTCACTTGTAAACAAAAATATATTGTCTACACTTTGTTGTTGCATGCACTGTCAAACAAAATATTAGTCAAGGACCAAAGTCCACCTCACTAAGACACTGAACTCATTGGAGATGTTACAGGTGCAATGCAATGCATTATTCTCCAAACACTACATTATTCTCCAAACACTACTGTGGTTCATTCCAGAAATTTGTGTGTCAAATCTCCGTGTAGACATTCCTGGAGAGTGTTCGATTGTTTCCAGCACAACAGCTTCAAGCACAAGTGAAATTTGTGCAGTTCCCGCTAGTGCAGCATGTGCAAAGCTCCCAGTCTATCAAAAGTGTTGGTACACCCTTGTAAACGTTTGTTTCTTAGGGTGCCTTCAGGCGGAGTGCGCTTCTTGGTACAAGCATGCAGCCTTCCGTGCATCGCTGTTAGTCCTACCATATATGAAATGCATATCCGTGTACTCCCCATTACTCTTATATTCCATGTTACCAAAATCATTTACAGCACAACTGACACTTTGCAAACATCTGACATGAGTGGCATTCTGCCTGTGTGTCCATTCTGTTTACAAATCCACATGCTGAAAAAGTAAACAAAGATCACGTGGACAAGCATGCCATGTTTACACAGAATCATGTCAGCAATGGCTGCCAACCACAAAGTTGTAATTACTTGGCAAGCAGTTCATTTGCAGTCTATGCCTACTGAGACTTATTTGCTTCTAGTATTGTGTAATTTCAACTGTTTGTGTTTATGCCATCAGTTATGATATACCCTGTACATACATGAAAGAAAAATTAATATCAGTCATGGCACAGTGTATTCAGCCAGCAGCATGTAGCAGTACTTATTGGACCACTGCCCTCATTAGATGGGTTGCCGTATGTCTTCAGGGCAATTTATGGTACTCCCGTTGGGCCGAATCTACTCTGAATACAGACAGTTCCACAAAAACAACAGCAAAACATTTCTTACTATATGGATCATGGTACACGTTGTAACAGCCCAGTGGTAACAGTTCAAGTCAGCATGAATTTGCTAAGTTCTGTGGTTTCCCCCACCAACATCACACAAATGGTTACCACCCCACTAATATGGGATGGTAGAGTGCTGGCACAGGACGCTAAAACTGATTCTTGTATCTGATGATACAACCTGGATGGCAGCACTGCCATTAGTGTTACTTGCCTCTGCTGCACCACAGTCAAGCAGGATATCAGCACATCATCAGCTGAGATTTGCTGTAGGTACCGAACCGCACAATAACTCTAGGTTTGGTGTGGGGCAGCGGTGGGGTGAGTGGACTGCTGTAGCTTGTTGTGGGGTTTTGTACCACTGAGGGCTACGGCAGGGTCAAAGCTTCTCCATCGTTTCTAGTTCCCCATTTCAATACATACATACAAATTGAATTTACATTTACAAACTGACACAGTTCCAAAGACAGACCAGATAATTGTAGGTTATAACAGTGGCATTGCCTTCATCAGCTTTAACAGCTATGGCTGTACTATCTTTCAATTTTTGACTGATATAACAGGCTGTTTTTCGCTTTAAATATGACATTCTCATGGTATTTCATTTTCCTCAAGTACGTTTTTCAGAGGTAAGTTGGCTTTGTGAGTCACTGCTACCTATTTTTTGGAGTCTTTTATTCCCAAATGTTGCAGTTTTGATAATGTCACTAATAAGGTGCTCCATTGTTTGTTAGTCTAACTTGCACCCAATATTGTGATTGAAGATTCTGTTTTTTGTCAAAAACATTAGTGAAATCAAGAAGGATCCCCCACATTGTTTCCAAACACAGATCAAAGAAGCAATGAAGAACTGCAATTTCCTCATCACATTTCAAGCAACTAAAGGCATAATCGTGATGAGTCCACTAGACCTGTTTTAAGAGCTGAACCCGAAGTACATACGTAAGGTGTCCAAATCAGACCTGAAGTAAATTCTAACAAGGGAACCTCCCCATCGCACCCCCTCAGATTTAGTTATAACTTGGCACAGTGGATAGGCCTTGATAAGCTGAACACAGATCAATTGAGAAAACAGGAAGAAGTTGTGTGGAACTGTGAAAAAATAAGCAAAATATACAAACTGGTCATCAGTCTTGGCCACATAGGCAACATAAAGGAGAACGTGAGCTCAGGAGCGCCGTGGTCCCGTGGTAGAGTGAGCAGCTGCAGAAGGAGAGGTCTTTGGTTCAAGTCTTCCCACGAGTGAAAATTTTACTTTCTTTATTTTTGCATAGTTATTATCTGTCCGTTCGTTCATTGACGTCTCTGTTCACTGTAATAAGTTTAGTGTCTGTGTTTTGCGACCGCATCGCAAAATCGTGCAATTAGTAGACGAATGGACGTGCCTCTCCAATCGCAACCGTAAACATTTGATCGCAAGGTCATAGGTCAACCGATTCCTCCACAGGAAAACACATCTGATATATTCTATACGACACTGGTGACGGCATGTGCGTCACATGACAGGAATATGTTGTCGACCCACCTAACTTGTACACTTGGCGAATGGGTAAAAAGATTCTTCTACCTTGCCCGATTTAGGTTTTCTTGTGGATGTGATAATCACTCCCAAAAAAGTGATGAAAACATAAGAGTTTGTCACATGAACTGAAAATAAAAAATTAAAGTTTTCACTCGATGGAAGATTTGAACCAAGGACCTTTCGCCCCGCAGCTGCTCACGTTACCACGAGACCACGGCGCTGCTGCGGCCCCAGCGTCCTTAATGTTGCATATCTTGCCATGAACTACTCAGTTTGTATATTTTGCTTATTTTTTCACAGTTCCACACAACTTCTTCCTGTTTTCTCGATTGGTCTGTGTTCAGTTTTTCAAGGCCTATCCACTGTGCCAACTTATAACTAAATCTGAGGGGGGTGCGATGGGGAGGTTCCCTTGTAAGAAAAGGCACAGCTTTACAACTAAACGAGAAACTTTTCACATCCTAAAAATGGAATACCAAAACATCAAATGCATCAAGAACAAATAAGAATTCAATCAGGCACTCAAGTAGTTGAGATACACAGAGAATCTAGATTAGCATCTTTTGATACTTTTAATCTGTCTGACAATGCCCCAATAAAGCCAACATTGGATATCAGTAACAAAAATTTAAATAAATTTATGTCAATACCAGCCATAGAACTTAAGGAGCTTACGGACCTCCTCGAATTTGTTTTGAAACATAATTATTTTCAGTGAACAAGAAATTTTATGAATAGCCAGATGGGTTAGCCATGGGATCAAGTCTCTCTGGCATGTTAGCTGAAATTAATATTGATAATTTAGAAAACCAATGCTTCCTTAATATCATGGATTAGTTAGTAAAATAATTTACTATTACAGATATGTAGATGACATATCATACTTTTCCAGGACAATAAAACTGAAGTAGAACAATAATGTAACCTTTTCAACCATTTCCATCCCAACATCCAGTACACCAGACAATATATTAGATTTCTTAGACCTAACTTTTTGCCTAAAAGAAAACACACACACACACACACACACACACACACACACACACACACACACACACCTTCATAATACACAGAAAGAGTGTAACAACAGCCCCTCCTATCCCACCAGCAGCCTGCAGAAGTATGATTAATACGGCAGTGAACATCCCATCCCCAGTCTTTATGATAAAATTGTTTTGATCAAACAAATAGTTACTAATAATGGATATTCAGCATCAGCAATTGTTCACATCTTTAATAACAGGAAAAAGAAATAAACCAGAAATGAAACAACACACTGGTTTCCAGCAGACACTAAGCTTCAAAATATTTCACTATTCTGTTGACTGAATTAGCTTTTTATTGACAGTCAGTTCAGAAGGTACAAGTACGGCATTAAAATGATCAATTACACAAATAACAACATAAAACATGTCCTTCCTCACAATTTTAACAAGCTGGACAAACATGAGCTATCAGGTATTTACAAGATCACATGCTCAGACTGCCCCAGTTTATAGCCAGAGAGGACAGGCAGATAATTTTTCATGTGATATAATGAACATGTCAGCTCTATGATGTCACCTCACCTTTATAATGCCAAACACAGCCTTTTAAACATGAGTAAATATTTCACAAACTGTACTAACAACCTTCAAGCACAAACTCAATATACTACAAGCACTTGAAATACACAAATCGACTTCCAAGCCTGCTTAGATGTTAAACAATCAGATAGATAGTGAATACAACAGATTTCCTTATGCATTCAGTAATGAGTGTCTCATAATACAACAGCTTCACAAGAAGCAATGTACACAATTTCCTTATCCCTGTATCAAATTTAAATACACCCCATTATTTCAATCTCAATCCATCTGTCCTGGTATCTCGCCCCCCCCCCCTCTCTCTCTCCCCCCCCCCATCTCTCTCCCTCTCCCCCCCCCCCTCTCTCTCTCTCTCTCTCTCTCTCTCTCTCTCCCTCTCTCTCTCTCTCTCTCTCTCTCTCTCTCTCTCCACCCTCTCCCTCCCTCCCTCCTTCCCTCCCTCCCTCTTCACCCTGGTTCCCTCCCTCCCACTAATTCCCCAATCATATTCACTTATTCAGTGTCACTTAGTTATATAATTTGTATGCATAACTAAAGTAATGTGAAGACTTTACAGTCTTAACAAGAGTTATTCTGTATGTTAACAAGCATATCAATAATCTTGTGTGGAATATGTTACAGTAATTTATTTCTCTCATTTCTCTATCGTTTTTTTCAGACATTTATTTGACTTCAGTACAGTAACAAAGCCATAGTGACAGTAAATTACAGGAAGTTTACATGACTAATTTTGGTGAAGTTCAGTCACCATTATCAAATGTAACAAGTATGAAATAAGTCTGCTGTTCATTATGAGAACATGAAATATAAAAAACATCTGACCACAACACCTTTGGTCATGGGAAACAATCCTGTGAATTTATCATGTTAAATTAAACCTCACTATGCAGTTTTTTTTTTTTTTTTTTCCAAAAATATTTGACTTTGGTTCAGTAGTCAAGCAATAGTTGCCGTAAACTTTCTGTAATTTACTGCAACTATGGCTTGACTATTGTACTGAAGTCAAATAAATCTGAAAAAAACTTATGTTTAGTCACATTCCTTAAGACAATCATGTCTAATTATGTAATCTCTAGCATTTCTCACCTGAGATAGTTTACTCATTAGATCTAACAACTAGACATCCTGTTAATGCTAGGTGAAAGACTGAAGTAGATGTGACATTCATTATATCTATATAGTCATTGAAAATGAAGCTGTAGCTCTGAAATGTGTTGGACAGTAACTAGAAAATAAAAATATTGTGACTGAAGACAGAATGTTATTAATTAATATATCCCCAACCTAGAAGTTACAGTCATGGACAACCTATGACTTAATGTCTATTAATAACATTAAAACACTCCCACCATTAAATTCACATAGCACTTTTGAGTGTTTTTTTCTGTAGTAATAAACCAAATTAACATACCTTCATTTGACATTTTTGTCTTAAAATAACTTTTATTGCAATCTTATCATGTGTGTGTGTATATGTGTGGATGGATATGTGTGTGTGTGTGTGTGTGTGTGTGTGTGCGAGTGTATACCCGTCCTTTTTTTCCCCTAAGGCAAGTCTTTCCGCTCCCGGGATAGGAATGACTCCTCACCCTCTCCCTTAAAACTCACATCCTTTTGTCTTTCCCTCTCCTTCCCTCTTTCCTGATGAGGCAACAGTTTGTTGCGAAAGCTTGAATTTTGTGTGTATGTTTGTGTTTGTTTGTGTGTATTTCGACCTGCCAGCGCTTTCGTTCGGTAAGTTACATCATCTTTGTTTTTTGATAAATATCTTATCAAAAGGTTTACATGTGTTTCATGAAACAACAAATTATACAATTTTTGAATGCTAAGGAGAAATGTGTTTGTTTTATTGGCAGTTCCATCTGCACCAGCTGATATTAAGGCAGTGGTGAGCTCATCAAATAAGATCCTTGTCTCTTGGTTGCCTCCACAGCGACGCAATGGAAAACTTACTGGCTACACATTTTACATGGGGATTATAGAAGATGGCAAAGAGGTAGGGAATTGAAAACAAAGATATCTATGGACTACAGTAAAAACTTTACAAAAGTAATTTGGATAAAAATTCATCATTTCTTGCATAGTATGAAAATTGCAATAATTTTGCATAAAAAGCTACCAAATTTTATGTTAGTAACTGACATGAAGATGTCTCTGATATGCATAAAAATATCAGTGTAAATGTGAAAATAATTGTGCCATTACTAGAAAATATCTTTTATTTATAACTTTAAGATGTAAATCATATTTCATTCTACATGAACGCATGGTGTGATTCAAAATTATATAACATTCATGAGCTGATTGTTTAAGAAATAAGACAAAATGCAGAGTAACAATCTGCTCTAACATTAGTGACATTGACAGATGTTCACAGTCGATAAGCCCATGTTTTGCTGTAAGACAACCATATTTGCTGTTGCTTTTTAAAGTCTTTAGTCTGTAAACATAGACTAATTTACCCAGTTTTTTACTTTATTTATTTATTTGCTGTACATGGTAACTAAAAGCTGTATTAAGAGACCAGTTTAAATTACAGTGGATGTCTGTACTAGCAACAGACAGTTACTAAAAAATTAATGTCGGGAGAGGGGCCGATCACCGAAAGAGACAGTAAGTTGCAAATTATAGGGATAGATTACTTTTTTGTGTGTACAGAAAACAAATATTCATTGTGAACTATCAAAAATTGCTGAAAAACTCTTCAGGTATGCATATTGTTTCTCACATACTTCATCCAACATTGGTTAGTGTTTAATTCCATAAAATCATGCTGGTATTTCTCTAGTTATTATCCACATCTTTCTGTAAGTGATCATTCCACTTGTTTATCTACCTTTCTAAAGGTTTCTGAACTTAGTTGAGTGATGCTACGTTTATGTGTTCCAGCCACATCGGTAATTCATATACTATTTTTATTTTTCATGTATTTATTTATTACCCAAGACAGGATGCATGGGTGCTTTGTAATCAGCCTCTTTTGTTTGCTTCATGCATTGCCTTTTTGATACCCAAACACATTTCATTCAACATTTCTCCATCTACAGGCATTTGCTTTGTTTTACACCTGTTATACAAAGATTTCTGTTTGTTTAAAAGTTCCTTTATGGTGGCCACATGCAATGGAGGATCCCTCCCATCATGAACTGCCGTACTAGGTACATACCAAGATAGTGGTTAGTAACTACACTCCTGGAAATGGAAAAAAGAACACATTGACACCGGTGTGTCAGACCCACCATACTTGCTCCGGACACTGCGAGAGGGCTGTACAAGCAATGATCACACGCACGGCACAGCGGACACACCAGGAACCGCGGTGTTGGCCGTCGAATGGCGCTAGCTGCGCAGCATTTGTGCACCGCCGCCATCAGTGTCAGCCAGTTTGCCGTGGCATACGGAGCTCCATCGCAGTCTTTAACACTGGTAGCATGCCGCGACAGCGTGGAGGTCAACCGTATGTGCAGTTGACGGACTTTGAGCGAGGGCGTATAGTGGGCATGCGGGAGGCCGGGTGGACGTACCGCCGAATTGCTCAACACGTGGGGCGTGAGGTTTCCACAGTACATCGATGTTGTCGCCAGTGGTCGGCGGAAGGTGCACGTGCCCGTCGACCTGGGACCGGACCGCAGCGACGCACGGATGCACGCCAAGGCGGTAAGATCCTACGCAGTGCCGTAGGGGACCGCACCGCCACTTCCCAGCAAATTAGGGACACTGTTGCTCCTGGGGTATCGGCGAGGACCATTCGCAACCATCTCCATGAAGCTGGGCTGCGGTCCCGCACACCGTTAGGCCGTCTTCCACTCACGCCCCAACATCGTGCAGCCCGCCTCCAGTGGTGTCGCGACAGGCGTGAATGGAGGGACGAATGGAGACGTGTCGTCTTCAGCGATGAGAGTCACTTCTGCCTTGGTGCCAATGATGGTCGTATGCGTGTTTGGCGCCGTGCAGGTGAGCGCCACAATCAGGACTGCATACGACCGAGGCACACAGGGCCAACACCCGGCATCATGGTGTGGGGAGCGATCTCCTACACTGGCCGTAACCACTGGTGATCGTCGAGGGGACACTGAATAGTGCACGGTACATCCAAACCGTCATCGAACCCATCGTTCTACCATTCCTAGACCGGCAAGGGAACTTGCTGTTCCAACAGGACAATGCACGTCCGCATGTATCCCGTGCCACCCAACGTGCTCTAGAAGGTGTAAGTCAACCACCCTGGCCAGCAAGATCTCTGGATCTGTCCCCCATTGAGCATGTTTGGGACTGGATGAAGCGTCGTCTCACGCGGTCTGCACGTCCAGCACGAACGCTGGTCCAACTGAGGCGCCAGGTGGAAATGGCATGGCAAGCCGTTCCACAGGACTACATCCAGCATCTCTACGATCGTCTCCATGGGAGAATAGCAGCCTGCATTGCTGCGAAAGGTGGATATACACTGTACTAGTGCCGACATTGTGCATGCTCTGTTGCATGTGTCTATGTGCCTGTGGTTCTGTCAGTGTGATCATGTGATGTATCTGACCCCAGGAATGTGTCAATAAAGTTTCCCCTTCCTGGGACAATGAATTCACGGTGTTCTTATTTCAATTTCCAGGAGTGTACTTTTCTAGAACTGACTCACAGTTCCACTACATGGTCCTGCCAGAGCTAAAGGTTTCAACTTCCTCACTGAGTTGCTCCTAGTGTCTTTATCCAGTTTACTGAATAAATACAGCCAGGGTTGCCACAGGTTCTGGAAATCAGGGAATAATGGAATTTCGAATGTGTTAGGGAAATAGCAGGGAAATTTGGAAAAAAACCCTGGAAAAATCTTATTTTTGTCTCAGTAGATGAAATGGTTTTTTTTACTGAGGTGTCACGCGTCATCACTGGCTGCTTCCCTACTCCTTCACTACTACTGCTTCTCCCCTTCATACCACTCGCCTCAGCTTGCATTCAGTTCTGCCACCACTTCTTGCCACTAGCCTAGCAGCGGCTGATGTGAGGCAGAGAGGCATGAGAAGTGGTTTGTTTGAATTTGATTCTCAGAGACTGTAAATGCAGTCTCTGGAGAGGGTGGTGGTGTGTGCATGAGTTGTCTGAGTGATTGTGTGAATGTGTGTGTGCTCTCGTTTTCTGACTAGAGCTATGGCTGAAAATTTGGTTGTGAAAGTGTGATTGTCTTGTCTACATGCCTGTCTGCAGCTCATCAATCATCTTTACTGTGAGTTGCTACCTATCCTCATTATTATTGATTCTCAGAGTATTCGAACAAGTTATCTGTTACATAGATTGATCACTGTGGTCTCATTTCATCAACATGCTGTCTGTGGCTTGTGAATAGCTAGCCACACATGTGGATTTCAACAACAGGCCAAATTCACAGACCGTTTCTGTGGGTATCTGTAATGGGTCAGACCGGTCGATCTGAAGCCATCTGGTTCCCACTAATGTGCAGACCCTGCTCATTGGATCTAGTCTCACCGATCTGCCCACAAGCCTGGTCTGTTTGTGTGCGGCGTAATGCTGCGGATTTTCATGGTTTATTCATGGACCCAGGATGCAGTGCTCCTCAACAGGCTAGAGGCCATGAGTGATGGATTTCAAGAATAGTGACTGTCTCACCACAAATACATAGTACAGTGTGGTGTTTTATAGATGTTTTAATTGTTCAAGTGCATTGTGGCACTTCAAAAGTAGTTTATATGTTAGAAAGTATGGGTGATAAGAAGAAGAAAATTGTGTTAGTCACTGGCGGCTTGTACGCTGTGTCCTCGTATATTTCTCGAAAGAAAAATCACATAATACCTGTAAACTAATAGATATAACACAGTGGATAATAACCGACAACAACAATCATAGTAGAACTAACATTTTATTGGCAGTCACCTACACTGTTAGTTTACACAATTCTTCTCCGCTTTATACACTTCTTTCAGGAGGCTACTTTTTTCTGAGGTTATTTCTGAAATAAGTGAAGGTATTTTAAATCTGTCTTAAGACTCCAAAGAATGCATATTTTTGTCACCAAATGTGTTTCATTTTACTGAAATAAAATTACATCAGTAGTCTTAATGAAACACACATACCATTTGACTTGCTTTCTCCATCTAAAGCAGTACATTACAAAAGATGTTGATGTTAGTATTTAAGACTTCAGCCCACATCAGGAAATGCCATCAGCTTGCAAGTTTTTTATTAGATATTTCTTCTTTTGCACTAGTGTTTCTTGTACCATAGCTGCAGAGACAGAATGTCAACTTACATCTTAACTTATCCTTGAGATCTCAAAATGTGTCAAGGGAAAATGCTAAAGCTTGTCTGGAAATCAGAAAAGTATCAGAGAATTTCACTTGGGGAAACTTATGGCAACCCTGACAGGTTTCTACTTGTTTCATTGCCCTTTGTACTTTATTTCTACAGCCAATACCAGTGATGTTCACTGATAAAAGGAAAAATGTGGACATACTGTTAGAGATCAAGTATGTTTGTTGCCATTAGATCTTATATGTTTCCATCATGAGTGGGTTTTTGAACTATCTGTTCTAAGTAGTTTTTGGATAAAGCATTATAGTATTATTTCATAGGGTGTCTTGTCACACCCACCATTACATAACTGTAACTATCCCAACTGATTGCTGGACAATTAAAGTCTGATCCAGTGGTGCAGTATTATTTGCAAACATGTATTAGCAAGTGTGTGTGTGTGTGTGTGTGTGTGTGTGTGTGTGTGTGTGTGTGTGTGTGTGTGGAGTGGCGAGGGAGGGGGGTGGGGTGGGGAAGGAGAATGATTTATCTCAAGTTTTTGGTTTCATCTAGGTGCGAGCCTGGTGGTCAATAAAAGGACCCAGTTATAAATTTATGCTTGCCCTTGATACTGAGTCTTGCTGAAACAGTCGCACATGCAGCTTCAGTTTTTATCTTTATAGATTTGATTTTCTTGTCTATTGAAAAGAATACACCATCTCAATTTCCCATTAACCTGTTCTTTCAAAATAAACATAGACTTACCGCAAAAGTTCCAGTGCTATCAATTTTGTGTTCTGGCCAGATTTCTCTGCCAACCATTATTTGAGCTGCACTGCTTTTTAGGAGTGCTTCAAATTCTGGGATATTGTTGCTACTGCTTTAGCAGTTGATTTAATATTTTAGTAGACTCATCTGTGGGAGTCATTCTGCTAGAGCCACTATTCATTGACTGGCATGGGGAGTTACCTAATACAACAAAAGCTCTCATGTGTGTTCCATACACATTCAGCTACCTAGTGTAACAAGCCTCTATAATTACTGTACACTTAATATGTGTATTAGAGAGGTCAGGCACAAAATTTCCCTTTCCATACATTCAACTAGAATTGCTGACTCATTTGTCTACAATTACTTCACTTTTATGATAAATTTTTATATTTAAGAGTGTGCAGTGTCTTTGAAAGTTTGGCTGTCAGCTTTAGGCTCGATTAAATTTCAACTAACTTAACATTTCACTCTGTGATTGTTCTGTTTCTTACTTCAGAATAATTATGTCTGCAATCACATGAATACTTACGCCTTTTCTTTTGTGATGAAATTCTTAGCATTCACCTCTCAACAGCTTCTATCAAGAGTTTTTGTTTCACCAGTTTGTTAATGTAGAAAATCTTTACAAATTTTTGTGGTGCCCATTCACTTGTTGAATACAAAAATACACACAGCTGGACAAGAAAGATATACACTGACCAGCAGTCAGAGATATAACTTCCCATGACTACTCTTTTACATGAAGTCAGTTTGTTCCCACTACATTCAGTTTTTTGATGATACATCCCCACTTGCCACTGCTGCTTCATCCCTGTCCGCTACATATTTTTATTTAAGTTTTCCCTCTTCAGACAGTGGCTCCTCCCAAATAACTTCTCCCACTAGCCTTCAGATTAAATATCCTGGAAGACTCAATTTCAGTTAGATACCAAAATGACTAAAAACAGTGACTCCCAGTAGTTCAGTGATTCCATAACTTCAAGAAATTAGATATTTTCAACTCGTAAATTTCTGTGGAAAGAATTCCATCATCCAGTCAACTATTTAATACAAGTGGTTACTTTAATCTTTCAGAATCACACTATGAGTTTTCCCAGATCCAGACTATGTTAACCAGAAAACTAAAAGTCTCCCACAGGCCAGACATTTTGTCTGTGGTCTTGTCTCACCAGAAGACTCTTATGACTCACCCGTTAGGTACCAGAATCTTCTTTCAGACCAGATTCACTACCAAAAATACAAATATGTTCCCATTTAGTATCAATAATTCACAGCTATACCAACTTTTGCACTCCGGTGGTAAAAAAACGGAACCATTCATGCACAGGCAAAGAAGTGAAACTTTTTACCCTCTTTTAACAATAGCTTTGACTTTTGCGAATAGCTATCATATGCTCTCCTTGTAGCCAGCTTCTCAGCTTCCATCGATAACAGAAAGCAACAATTTTCTGCTTTGCTGAATGTCACTTGCATCTGCATTGGCACCAGTTCATTTTTCTCTTACTTATCTGAACATCAAACACACACATACCTAGACGTTATTACTAAAACCTTAATCATTTACTGTTGGTTAGTACTTGAGATTGTATAATAAACTTAGTTAAGTGACTATTGTCATCTCTAGTAACATGGTGACTCCGATTTAGCCCATCACAGTGCCTCCTCTTCAAACAATCCCATTATAGACCATAACATAATTACTATAACTACCACCCCTTTTCAGTATAGCAGGTGAATAGTACAGCCAACTGGTTGCAACCATAACCATGGTTTCAATGGATTTTAACCATCTTTTTCAAAAGGACTAGAAACGTACATATGTGCAACAACATAAATTACAATCAAAGCATCACAGACCAATATTTCATGTCGAACAGAAACTACTACTTGCAAAAAATGTAGGCATGTCACAAACAAACATAATATATACCAACATATGAAAAGTAGTACTTACAAACTTCAAATTAGCAAACAGTCCAGTAGAGTGATGTAACATCTCCACATAATGTGTTGGCAAAAATAAGAGCTATGTGCTGACTGAAGGAGAGTGGAGTGTGTGGACACCAGGAAAACAAATCCTAAAGTGTGTGCTCTGATAAATGTGTATCCTTGGTGGCATAACCAGCCAATAACTATAAGCACATTGGAATTAATAACAGAATTACAGAAGTAAATCATGCAACTAAATGAGTATAAAATAAATTTTGAAAAAAAAAAAAATGCAAAATAAAATGTACTAGCATACATTAGAACCTTTATAGGACCATCAGTACACTATCACAAATAATGATATCTGTGCAAAAGTACATTATTACAAGCACAGTGACAGTAAACAGATTTATATGACCTCCAGTACATCATCATATAAAAAGTAATAATGCCAGTACATAAGCACGAAGAACGCTATTAAACATAATGACAATAATGAGCAAAAATTCATAGGTCTCTGTATAGTAACAAATGTAACAAGAGAGGGTGTCATCACTATCTTAGTACTATATAAACTAATGAACAAAACTGTATGCAGAAAAATTGTGGAACTTTATTTGAAGAAATGAACAACTCGCGAAGGCTATCAGCAGTCATATGAAGATGTTTTTGCGAACAGTATGGGTTTGAAGTCATTGAATTGCAGCTGGTCATTTAGTAAATTCCCATCTCTGTGCTCTGGATGTGTGTAGATATTTAGTTGTACCCAAAGGTCCATCCTGCACCCTTTGACATCTCTGTGAAGAATAGCTGTCTTCCAAATTTTTCGTAGTGTGATTGGTGATCAGTAGATGTTCAGCAAACGTAGAGTTTTGTATGTTTGCTCCTTTCTTTCCTAACATACGTTCTTTATATTTTGTCCTCAAAGCTCTGCCTGTTTACCAGTGTAATAGCATGGGCAATTATTGCAGGTTAATTCATAGACACCTCAACTGGAAAATAAGTTGCCAGTATTTTTCACTGTACACAAAGGTGTTCTCTACAAACTGTTGATTGTAGAAAAGAGACACCACAGTTATACTTATTCACTAGATGACATTTAATCCTATAAGAAACATTTCCTAAGAAGGAAATGCATATGAGTTTCTTATTGTGAGAAGAAAAGTCATTGCTCAATGTCAAACATTTTTGAGAGGTTTTCTTCCTGAAGATGTAATCTGCCATGCCCTGGTCATACCACTTGTTGACTGTGATTGATCCAGTGACATAAAACTCATTTAGCTGGCAATAAAGGCAGGCAGGCAATAAAGGAGTACTTACAAGAAGGTGTATAGAGGAATGAAACAGTTCTAGTTTATGAGCTTTTGGATATGTCCAATCAGTGGGGATAATACTGTCTGAATAAGTTCGCTTATGGAAGATTGTGAAACTGAAAGAATCATTTTCTACGGAAATTGTTAAATCAAGAAAATTTAGTTCCCTTTTTTTCTTTTTGAAGTTTTTTCATAATGCAAATTTTCTAATGGAAGTTATTAAGTGAATTGAAAAAAATCTCCAGCTTGTCATCATTATCATCAAAAGCAATGATAATATTGTCAACGTATCTCACATAAAATCAAATTTTTTGATGTAGTTCCAAATTGCAATTGAAGAATGTTCTTCCAAGTATGTTGATGAAGACAGCCAAAATGCCACCAAGTGAACTCCTCCTAGCCAAACGGTAAGGTTGAATATACATTTTTCCATTGAATGTGAAATATTTATATTCAAGAGCAAATTTCAGTAAACTGATGAGTTCAACAGTCTCTATTTTACTCATTTTTTATGTTGTAGTATAGTTTCTCTCAAGGAGAGCTATAGCTCTTCAGGAACATTAGTATACAGACTGACAATGTCAAGTGAGACCAAACTGGTATTAGCTGTGCACTATAATCTTTACTATTTGTAACAGAAAAGTTTTGTTCAAATACAAACGAATCTTTAATTTTATAATGAAGAGGCCTAGGCAATGTGTATGGACACTACCTATCCCATTCACCACAGGATGAAGCAGATGACCCTGTTTGTGAAACTTGAACTGATTTTTGAGTGCAGGTGGCTTCAGATACTTCTTTATAAGCCATGTTTTTTGAAAATTGGTGAACAAACTCTTTGTGTTAGACAAAACTTGCCAAATATCTTTTTATAGATCCGCAGTTGGATATACTGTAGCCTCAACAATATTATTATCCTCAAAAAACTTTACAGTTTTTTTTTTTTTTTTTTTTTTTTTTTTTTTTTTTTTTTTTTACAAGCAATGACAACAATATTATCTTTATCACTTTTGTAAATTAAAGCATCATTTTCTTTCAGCTTACAATTAATGCTTCTTACTAATCCCTGTTCAGCAGAGTAAACGTCAGATTGCTGTGGAAGTTCTTTATCTATTATGTTGTTGCATTCACATTCAGTTTTGACTTCATTGACCTTATCCAGCTTAAGAGATTCCTAACCAACTTTAAGATCGACAATAAGGCTACAACTCACAGGCACCTTATTAAGTCAAGGTGGTAGACTGTACTTAAGCCTGTGTGAAAGTAATGTCCATTTTGTTAAGCACTCTATCATAAAACTGAGGCTTCACATTGTATTCAGTTACATTGCCATTGTTACAAGTGACCCTATTACTGAACTTCAAAAATTTATTTTCATGTATGGTGCTAATTTCATATTTGTCATTATGAAGCCAATCATTAACAGTATTCCAGATTCAATCAATCTGAAAATTAAAAAGTTCCTTAAAAGATTTAGTTAAAAACAAAAGCAAACAGTGGGCTTCACTATTCAAATAGTCACTCTTTTGATGAAGTTGTACTGTCCTATCAGAAATGACTTGCTGACCAGCTGCACATCGCTTCTTATTGTCTAAAGCGTTAGAACATCAGCACCATTTGTTCCAACAGTGCCACAAACTGGGTGTCATTTCCCTAAGAGGCACCATAATTTGCCATTTGTCTGAACTGCCAACAATTAACAGATGCTTGCCCTTTTGCACATGATTTCTCCTGACACGGGATATAGCAGGTTTCCCAACATTTGAAGCATGTCACACTGTCTCAATTTCAGTTTCAGTGGGAGACAGCACCTCAATACCTGTTGCTAAGGAGTGTGAGTGTAGTACCCTAAGTTCTCCTTTGTCCCCGTGTCCTCTGCACTAGATCTACCACTGACAGTCACAGTTAAGTGAGTATTCCGCAACACACTGTCAGATGGCTTGCGGAGTATGGATGTAGATGTAGATGTAGAGTTCATTTATTTCCTGCAGAGGAGACAGTATCCACAAGAGAAGATAGTGCTTGAGGTGTCTTTGGTATCTTTGGCACACAAGTCTCAAAAATTTGCATAAAATGTCTGTTCACCACAGCTTTCAATCTCATTGACAGCAGTCAGGACAATTTCTAGCTACTTATGATGAGCAGCTTATTCGTCTTTTCCCTGAGAACAGCATTCACAATGAGGCTACATTGTGGCTGGTGCAAAGTTCGTTTGAAAAGTAAACAAATAGATTAAGTCAACCTTGCCCAACTGTCTCCAGCAATTTAAATATAAAGTAATAATAAACAGGAGCATAAAAATAAAAACAACAATAATAACAAGCTCACTGTAAAGGTCTGTTCAAAACATTGGGAATTTTAATGACACCATGTGAATAAACTTACCAATCAGTTATGCATATGAAAAAGAAACTTCATAGCTACTGAACAAAAACCTCTGTCCATAACCAGAGAATGAGGTGTAAACTGAACCAAAATGACAGATACTGAGACAAGTGACTGAGAACATAAACTCAACTAATATCCTACAACAATGGACAGACAGCTGGACTGGATGGGATACTTATGCTTTCTGCATCCTCTGTAACTGCTTTAGTGGTTATATACAAGTTAAAAGTGTATTTCAGCTATAAATTTGAATTTTTCTGATGAACTGTGCATCGTATAATTATAATATGATTTGTTCTTCTTGTATTTCACTATTTCCAGAAAAAAGGAAGCACCAGTTTTCCATTATGTGTTCACTTTCAGTATTTAGATCCAAATTATTGGGTAGTGAAATATTATAAACACTTAATTGATGTCTATAATTTGATAGAGATTAGTGTCACTTGTTGTTTAACCATGGAAAAAATTAATATTCTAGGAAGGAACCCACAAACGAATTCTAAATCCTCAGAACGAAGTCCATGAAACGGATAAACTAAAGGAAGGTGCCACATATCAGTTTTGGGTAACAGCATCAACTGCAGTTGGTGAAGGTGAAAGTACTAGAGTTGTAACAATAACACCATCTAACAAGGGTAAGTGTAAACCTTATAACAAATAAAACATCACAGACAATGTGTTCATTTTTGTACTGTAGATGAAACTAACTTTATTAATGTCAGTGGCTTATTCCCAAGCAATGCTATACACAGATTCAACCAGTGACCAGCCATCACATAGTTATCAGTAATACAAGCATGGTCTGAAATTCTCGTAAGCCATTCAGTACCGAGCTACAACAATAGCAAGCAACCAGTGCTCAATACACAACCCATACATAAAAAGTTCCAGACAAGTCACAGTCATACACAATACTAACAGGACAATAAGTTATTAACACTGCACTGGTACTGTCTGCTTATGGTCATTCCTTAATACCAGCTCATAATCAATGGGACTGCCCACAGAACTCACTATTGGGGGTACTCTATGGGAGGTTCTGGACATACTCAGTGGCAATGCCATCTGTAAGTTGGCTGGTGAATCTTTGTCTGTCATCATTGTGCCAACAGACAACAGTAGGAATTCCAGAATGAGATTTTCACTCTGCAGCGGAGTGTGCGCTGATATGAAACTTCCTGGCAGATTAAAACTGTGTACCCAACGAGACTCGAACTCGGGACCTTTGCCTTTCGTGGGAGAGTGCTCTACCATCTGAGCTACCGAAGCACGACTCACGCCCGGTCCTCACAGCTTCACTTCTGCCAGTATCTCGTCTCCTACCTTCCAAACTTTACAGAAGCTCTCCTGTGAACCTTGCAGAACTAGCACTCCTGAAGGAAAGGATACTGCGGAGACATGGCTTAGCCACAGCCTGGGGGATGTTTCCAGAATGAGATTTTCACTCTGCTGCGGAGTGTGCGCTGATATGAAACTTCCTGGCAGATTAAAACTGTGTGCCCGACCGAGACTCGAACTCAGGACCTTTGCCTTTCGCGGGCAAGTGCTCTACCATCTGAGCTACTGAAGCACGACTCACGCCTGGTCCTCACAGCTTCACTTCTGCCAGTATCTCGTCTCCTACCTTCCAAACTTTACAGAAGTGAGAGTAGACAAAGGTGAAACTTCATCTCTGGGACGTGGGAAGAAGTCAAAAATGTACATTTTACTTCATTTGAGCGCAATACTGTGAAATGACGTAACATTATGAAAGAGTATTGTATTACGTTGCTAATTTTAATTATAAAATAACCTAAAAATTAAATAACCTAAAACTCTAAGTTTTTTAAGAGTTTTTGTGAAGATACTCTTCAATTGAGACCCAACAAAAAGTTCTTTCATTCAGTCTTAAAGTCTACTACATTTTCTATATCATATTTAATTTTGCTGTGGCACGTTGTTGAATATATATGTACCCATGTATCTGACATTAACCCTTTGAAGCCTTTGTAGAACTTGCTTTTGATCGTGTTTAATAAGTCTGAATATTATTTTTAGCTGTTAAATGCAAAACACGTTGTATGAAAAGTACTGGATTAAATATAAGCAGCAGCCATTTTAACAGTTGTCTATGGTTTCTGTATGGAATGTACTTTCTATACTAAAGAACAACTGCATTTGCTTATAAATTAAAATTTGCCAGTATCACTTTTTTAAAACATTTCTGAGAATCATTTTAGTATTCTGGTGCAGAAAACTTTGCTTCTGTGGGTGACTGTATGAAATGTTCCATGATCATTATCTAAATCATCTAGTGATTTTTGTTATGTTCACATGTTTACAACTTAAGTGCTGAAGTACAAGCACATTTTAACCTTACATTAGTTATGTGCTCAAGTGTGACTGCACACATAAGACATTTACACAGAGCTGCTATTTTATTAGCAATAAAAACTGCATCACTGACATGGTTCCATAGCTATACTAACTTACAATAAGGCAATGTTTTTGTTGCAGTCCCAGCACGGATAGTTTCATTCAGTCGTACAATTATCACTCCTTGGAAGCAAGATATAAATCTTCCATGTAGGAAAGTTGGTGCTCCTACTCCTCAGTTTACGTGGCGTGTGTATGACAAAGTATTAGAACCAAATGGAAGGAAGCAGGTAAACTTAACAACAAATGTTCATTGTTTAAACCCACATACATTTATTACTGAACTTTGTTTTGATGTATGTTGCAGGTAAACAAGAATGGTTCCCTTGTAATAAAAGATATTCAGCGCACTGATGAAGGGAATTATACATGCTCAGTGGAGAACCAGCATGGGAAAGATGAAATTGTTTACTCAGTTCATGTGAGAGGTAAATCAGTGTTTCTAAATACAATACATGATGGATTAAAACATTTCTATGGAGTGGAGGAAGAACTTATTTTAAACATTGCTTTGGTTGCATCTGACATTTGCTTTCCATAAAAGATAGTTGTAGGGAAATCCAAGAAATCATTATCACTGATAAAGGAGTCACAGTAAACAGCACTGATTCTCACTGTAGAATAATGAGTATGCTTTATTCACTAAATGGATTCAAAAATGTGATTAATAATGCACACACATCACAAGAAGAAGGCAGTCTCTGTACCACACTGAGTTCATTGTGTAACTCCCAGATTGCAGAACACTGTAAACAACTTGACACTGTGCCAAATACGACTGTAAAAGTGTAACACTGTTTACGACTATCAGAGAAACAAACAAAACAAAACAACACATTTTAAATTGATTATTAAACACACCCTTGACCAATGTTTAACACTTTCATTGTCTTTTGTGTCTAATATGTTAAATATTGACAACAGAAAGTAGCTGACTTAGTTTATCGAAGTTGCTCCTGCTGACTGGCTTGATGAGAATATCTGCTTGCTGACCTGCAGAGCTGACATGTTCCTGGTTGAAGATGCCCAAGGTGAATTTTCCTTGTATAAAGTGATACTTCCCATCATTGAATTTTGTTCACTAATGATGCTCAAGGTTCTTGAGCAACTAGATGGCACTTTGACAGCCCATGCACAAGGTGGTAGTTATTCTTTTAGCCTCTTAATATTTTTCAAAATTGACTGGATGCACATGGTTTCTTTTACAGCTTGACAGGAAGCTACACATTCTGTTTCTGTTGCTGACAAGGCTATCTACCACCTTCTGACTCTGTGAGATCCAAGTTGTAGTAACTTCATCAAGTTTAACAACAAAACCTGTGGTTTATTTCCAAGTACAAACAAACCCCTGCATAGTCTGAATTATTTAGAACAGACAAACAATTATCCCAACTTCTTGAGTAATATAAGCTGTAAGAGACTGTTACCTTTAGGTAGTTTAAAGTTCTCTTCTCAACTTTCCAGAATGTCTTATTCTGGTTTTCTGAGGTGCTGATTTGCTTTGTGCAGTGCAAAAGTAATGTTAACTCTAGCTGTATGGTGCATTGATAATTTTTCGAACTGAGTCTCAGCTCAGGGTACTCTTGACCACAATCAGCAGGTATTGCCACATCATTTACATTTGCCATGTTGTACTCTTCCAGCATAGCCCCCACACATGCTTAATGATTTATGAAGACAGAGCTATCTTGAAACTGCTCTGTTTGCAAACTGAGTTAGTTACATCAGATCCCTACTCCAAATTATTTAGCAACAGATTGATGACTTCTCTAGATTCTAGTAGAACCAGACCATTATTAGCGTGAATAGCTAGGGTGTTCATTCACAGAAATGCAGGAATCTACATCTATAGCCATCTGGCTGAATTTGTTTAGTACACTGGTGAATTGTTGATTCTATACACTAGATGCTTGTTTGAGTCCATGCATACTTTTCTTCAGCTTGCATATTCTTTTGGTACCATTCTCATGTGCAGGGTAGTCAGAAACAGGCTGAAAATCTTGTAAGGGTGCTGCAGAGTAGGTTGTGCTGGGAAATAATTGTTAAGGAAAAAATTCAGTACATTATACTGTTTCCAAGTTATTTTGCATTGAAGTTAGGCAATCAAACCACTGTGTGTGCAAATTCAAGTGTCCTCTCAGAAACAGTGTCACTAAGTATGCTCTTCATTTGGTTTCCTAAAACTGAACAAGAGAGTGATACAAAAATTGGGCATGGAATGATAGTAAGGACTGAGCCCAAGTCAAAGATCCAGCTGTCTCATGACCTGTCATTTATGCTATGAGAACAGCTGACACTAATTGTATCTGGCAAGCTGGCTGAATTTGCATGCACAGTGACATGACTGGCTAAATTCAATGCTAAACACTCAGAAATGGCCTAGAACCTCAAAGCTAAACACTCAGAAATGGCCTAGTGTAACAAATCTTTTCTTAAAAATGATCACTCAGCACAATCTTCCCTGCAACACCCTACAAGCTTTCCAGACTATTTCTGACCACCCTGTGTTTCTAGGTATTGACTTCACTGCATTAAGGTCAGTTTCAATATCGAGCAGTCACATGTCCATATCTTAGGATGCTGTGATGGAGAAGATTATTCTTATGGAGTCACATCGTACCATTGGCCTGAAAGTTTCAGAATAGTTTATGCCATGCCTCTTTCGAAATCATCTAACACCAAGTCAAGTTTTAAATCTATCCACAGTTCCATCTGTTTTCCCCGTCATTTGGAATACGTGTCTATTGTCACGTATTTCTTGGTTTTTTGGGGTTCAGTTACGATCATAGTTTTGTTAAGATTAAGTGAATCATTTCTTCGTGTATGGCCAATTTCGAATTTTTTGAGTTGTCTTAGTCCATTGCATCTTGGTATGAGATGGGTTCATAACACTGTATCACTTATGCAGAGTTTACATTGCAGTTGGCATATCTAATGGGCTTTTTGATGTTTGCCCTCTCTCATAGGTTTCTTCCTATTTGATTCACAGGTTCTGAGAAGTCTTCATTGACATTCCATTTAGTAAAGATGTTTTCAGAATGTGGTTCTCCTTCAGATTCTTCTTCTGCCTGATTCAGGCTTTCTTTATGAGTTAGTCAGTGGTTTCAGATATTAAGAATGCTTCATCTTCTTTATTGATAATTTTCTCAGCCTGACAGTTCTTGTACAATTTGTTCACAAAAGCAACATAATAACAGGGTGTACGCGACCCGTGACAACCGGGAGATCCGGGAAAAACCCGAGAGTTTTTTCATCCGGGAGAAAACCGGGAAAAACCCTGGAATTTTTTAGAATTCCGGGGATTTTTCCTTGTTTTAGTTTTGAGTTAATTTTTTTTTTACATTCACTGGTAAGAACCAGTACTCTTACGAAGGATATTACTGTATCCCGCTACTGCAGAATAACTCTTCAGCAATAAAACATAAATGAGAGAAGAAAACGAAAATAACTTAAATGCAAAGGAAATGTGCCATATACAACAACGACACACAGCACTCATGCAAGCGTGTGCCAACAGCAAAATGTGTCAAAGGGTTTAGGAAGACTATGCTTTGCCTCCATGCTTGCCTCCGATGAGCGTGAAATCACAACTGTTTACATGAGATTCGTTTTAGCAGTTACGAGCAGACTAGTGCGCATGCGCAGTTGAGTCGCGTTTGAGCAGTAGATTGTCCCGCTTCCGGCAACAGGAATGTGGTCGTTGGCTGTGCAAGCAGTCGCAGCAAGCAGCTAGATGCTACCGGGAAAAGGGGGCGCCAAATTCATATTCGCGTGGGGAAAAAAAAGTTGTTTCACAAAGCGCTTAGAATCCAGCGCACGTTGGTCTATCGATTATTCATATGATTCTGAAATGCAACCCTGACGGTTTTTGAACATTTTTGAACATATCCTCGTCGCATCTAGAAATAAACTTTTCCCAGACAAAAGGGGACGGGGCTACACGAGTTGAGCGGAGTAAAGCCAAACGGATGAATGCCAATTGCCGTCTGATTATGTGGTTGATTGGGTTTGCGAATGATCAGCGTTGTTATAATTACTAGCGAAATCCTTAGATTCAGACTAGCAGAATGGAAGTAAACGACTAACAGGAATAACAGGTGAGAAAGATTACATATTGTCTCATCGGTGTAACCAAGAAAATGAAATTTTGACAGAAAATTTTTGGCCAGATCGCTACACTAGTAACGACCAGTTGTACAGTCCCCAGCTAATAGCTGCGCGAGTTCTATTCTGGAAGTAAAGCGGAAAACGTGTTGTACGAGTACGTAACAACACCTAATCGGAGAATAATCGTGGGATAACTAAACCTGTGATTCTAGCAGGGTTAGTGAAGTTAATCGGCGAACAAATTTTGACCGTGACAAGGAATAGCTACACAATTGGTGATGACAAGAAGGAGAAGAAACGGGGACATTATACAAATTATGGAAGAATAAGACGATTCCAAATTTATACAACAATTTCATAATACTACTTTTCGATCTCATGCTTGAAAAACTGGTGCGTGTGAATGAAATATGAAACTGTTTCCTAACATTAAGCTTTTTGTTTGTAGTAGGCCTAATAGGCATTTGATATTGGTACTTCGTGAATTATATTCTGTCTTGTTATAAAAATGGCCATTTGTGCCAAAACAGTCTCGTTTATTTGGTGTGTGTTACAAAATTTCTGCAATATTAGAAAGGCCCATTTTGTTTTATGTAGCAGACAGTGACAAAATAGACATAATCAGATCGAGAAACCACACCAGTCTTGGGTAATATTTGTGTTAACAGCATTTTCAGTATTAGATAACGACATTGCGATTTTTCATGTAGCAAAACGTTTGACGAACTTTGATGAGGTAATAGATTCTTTCGCGGAAAGGAAACCACGCCATGTAAAGCTGTAGCAAGATTAGAGAGAAAAAAGGGCAAGGAGCTAAGAATTGAAGAAATGTGTACTTTCTTGCTTGTCTTTATTGGTTTTATGTATCCTATATTTAATTTTTTGTCACACAAAACAGCATATTATTAACTAATAGGCAATGAAGAGTGCATATTTTCTGAAGAGCTCTTGTTCTCACGACTACAAATAATCCCATGCGCTATTAATCGCTAGGTTTTAAAAAAAAAAAAAAAAGGAGAGGCACCACAGGACATTTCAATTTCCACTGTCCTGAATATAGTTTGATGGCATCCTTTACTAAATATACACGTTTAAATTCCACGGAAAGAAATATAGTGACGTGCGATAGAAGAATGTTGTCTAAAGAGGCATGGCACTGCACTTTGGCACACTTAAGACCAAACAACATGTTTTACATTTCCTCGAACACACATGTGTCTGAGTTTAGTGGGTAGTCTCCACGTGAGCCATGTTTACATTTAGTGATTTTGCTGTTTCTCCTCCCTTTACTCTTACGTCAAATGAAAACAAAACGAATATCTGTGGCCAGGCGCTATCAAATGAATTAAAACACATTCACTAATTAGTGCACGTTTTCATCTTCTAGCACGTATGGCATTATGCCATAATAAAGAACCAAACATGGTATAATACGGTACTGGTGCTCCAAGAAAATTTACATCCCGAAAACCACACTGAAAAGCTTAATGTAAGGTCGAGGTCTACTTCACTGGGAATCTGGATATACGAATGTGCACTTTAAGTGTGCATTTTAAATTTGCAGATTTTAGTATGGTTCACGAAATTCCGATGCTCTTGGAGTATCCTCTGATGTCTTGTTTCTTTTATGACATAATGTATGACCTTTCAATGTTTTACACGTACGTACATAAGGGCTTTCTACGCCATGGTAGCTGCGCAAGCGTGGTGGCACCTGTTATCTGCACTCTCTGGCAACTGCGGAAATGAACCTATTTCTAAGAGGTTGCGCGAAACTATTGCGAATGGTGGTTTGAAAAGCGTTACTTTCAAAGTAAATATCCTTTTACATAAGTTAAACTATGTGCGAGAATGTACCATGAATTTATTAAATCATAGAGCGTTTGACTCTCATTTAAAAATCAACTCTTTGATGACGAGCCATTTAGAAAAATTTCGAACCCTGAAAATCAGACATTTATGTAATTATTAAAAATTTTACTGGCAAGTTTGTGTGATATATCTTAAAGTGTCGCACGTACAAAAAAGATCAACATTATATGCGAAAGCTTAGCTTCTGTTGTAGCCTATTAACCTCAGAGACCAATATTATATGTGAACGCTTTGCTTTTCTTGTAGCAACACTATGTATATTAATTTAAACTATTAACTTTCCCTGTTTGTGTGTTCGTGCTACTTGACAGTGACGTTGCTGTTGGCTGACTACATCACGTGTCCTATGCTCTGAATATCTGCTGTCATCGGCTGGCGAAATCATGTGACATGAGCAATAACTAGCTTACAAAAGCGCATCGCAATCTCGATTTTAATGATTCGAAAGTAACATGTAGTGTTTGGTGGAATTCCATGGTATACTTTCGTAATACGAAAATACGCACCGTACATGTTGCTGCACATCAAAGATATTTTCCGGCCGGGAAATTCAACGGCCGTGTATAAACCCATAACCATTCAAAGGATCGATAAGTTTCGCAGGGAAAATATATTGTCACTTAACACGGAAAAAGTGTCTTTTCACCCGGGAGAAAGTGTATTTTTAACCGGGAAATCTGGGAAAAATCCGGGAATTTTTTTTCCTTGTCCACATATACACCCTGAATAATGTAGTTGAATTTTATCTTCACAACGGAACAAAACACTATACCCTTTTACCTCTTATCATATCCAACCAGAAAATCTTTTACATCTTTGGAATCCCATTTGTGCTGTCTAGCATTTGAGAAGTGTGTAAATCATCTTTCTAATATTCTCAGTTTGACCATGGCAGTTCAATCCAGTTCATAATTTATAAGGTGATTTGAGACAGACAATGTTTGTGCTAGTTGTATTCAAAATATAAGTAGCCATGTTTGTGGCTTCAACCCATAATCATGTTTGCAGTTCACTTGGATGAAGGATTTATTGTCCTTGCAGTCTCCACCAAAGTTCTGTTCTCACATTCAGCTGCACTTGGGGACTGTAGGCCACTGTTTTTATGCATTATCCCTTGATTCTGCATTAATTAATTCTAGTCACTTATCAGTTCTGATCACTTGCTCAGTTTGCTTTCACTGATTTTTAAAAAATATTCCAGGTCTTTAGCCACTTCAGATAAATGTTTTAAGAAATACTCAGTTCGCCAAAGGAAATAGTCATTTAAAAAAAAAAAAGAAAGTCCTAAGAACCACCAATCGAATTAACTTGCATAAGGACACACAAATCACTGTGAATGAGGTCACCTGTATTTGTTGGCTGTGAATCACTTTAGCAGAAGGGCAGCTTATGAATTTTACCCACAATACTAAGCTTTTATCTTCTCTCTAAATTGAATTTGTCTCAATAGGAAAGGGAAGGGTAAACTGGCAGGGTTGTTAGGGAAATCCATAAGGGGGGACGCTAGTACTCATGGATGTACCTCTTTTTTAGACTAATATCAGTGCCCAATGAGAAGTTCAGGCAGGCAGGTGCTAAAGAGGTCCAAAACACACAATTCTCACAACAGGGAAGTAAATAATGATGTTACCACATTTAACCAAAATATTGGTGGATTAAAGAAAAAAGTAGATTCTCACAAAAGTAAAGTAAAAAATAATGTTACCATTTTTTCTCACCAAAATATCCTGGGATTGAAAAATAAAGTAGATGAGCTACTGGTTTGTTTAGATGACATTGAATCTTATAATGTAATAGATATACTATGTCTGTCTGAGCATTACATTGTGTCTGATATGGAAAAGGTAAATATCAGTGGTTATAAACTAGCTGCACGTATGAGTAGAAAGAATAAGGTGAGGGGAGGAGTTGCCATATATGTCAAAAGTTATCACTGTGTAGAAAGCTTAGATACTAAAAAGTTTTGTCTATAGCAGCATATAGAAGCATGTGCCTGTCAGCTTAAACTGAAGGAGGGCTCTTTTATAATTGTAACAGTATATAGGTCCCCTTCAGGAAACTTTCATTTATTCTTGGAAAACTTGGATGCCTTGTTGCGCTATCTGTCAGGTATGGGAAAGCAAATTATTATTTGTGGGAATGTCAGTGTTGATTCACTGAAAGAGTGTAATAGGAAGAATGACCTTGGAGTCTTGCTCGGTTCTTTCAATTTGACATCTGTCATTAATTTTCCTACTCGGGTAGTAAAGGACAGCAGTACATTGATAGATAACACTTTTATAGACCAAGACAGGTTTAAAAACATAAATTCTTGTCCTGTTGAGAATGGCCTTTCTGATCATGATGCTCGGCTAGTTACAGTATATGACATAGCTCCATTCAGTAATTCAAAACTACCCTCCAAAGTTGTGTGTTCAATTAATGACCCAACAATTAGAAATTTCAGAGAAAATCTTCAGCAGTTAGACTGAGATGAGGTGTACAAGGAACCGGATGCTAATTTAAAATATAACTTATTTCATGATACACTTGTAAGAGAATTTGAAAACTGTTTGCCCAAGAAAGTAGTTAAATCTAATTATAAGAAACCATGCAAAAAAACCTTGGCTTACTAAAGAAATAAAAATATCTTGTAACCACAAAAGGGAACTATATCCAACAACAAGAAAGAGTAATGACCCAGAAACAGCCAAATATTATAAAAACTACTGTGCTACATTAAGAAAGGTTATTAAAAAGTCCAGAAGCATGTGCATCATGTCTGATAACAAAATCAAAACAATTTGGAATATTATTACAAGGGAGACAGGGCAACCAAGAGTACAGGATGACGGCATCACCATCAAAGCGAATGGAAACTTAATAAACAACAAGCTGGAAGTCGAAAACATTTTGAATAATCATCTTTTAAATGTTGTAGAGAAAATAGGATCCAAATGTTCATTAGAAGAAGCAAGGAAGTTAATGGAAGAGGCCTTACCCACACCATTTGATACAATTGAAATTCCACACACCTCTCCTCCTGAAATTAGGAAGATAATAAACTCTCTCAAGAATAAAAGCTCACATGGAATTGATGGCATTTCCAGCAGGATAATAAAAGCTTGTTCCTAAGAAGTAAGTGGGATCCTTAGCCACATATGTAATAGTTCTCTGAAGCAGGGTATTTTGTCAGATAGACTGAAGTATGCCATTGTTAAACCACTGCATAAAAAAGGGGATACATCTGATGTCAGCCGGCCAGAGTGGCCGAGCGGCTCTAGGCGATACAGTCTGGAACTGCACGACCGCTACGGTCGCAGGTTCGAATCCTGCCTCGGGAATGGATGTGTGTGATGTCCTTAGGTTAGTTAGGTTTAAGTAGTTCTAAGTTCTAGGGGACTGATGACCTCAGAAGTTGAGTCCCATAGTGCTCAGAGCCATTTGAACCATTTGAACATCTGATGTCAACAACTATCGCCCAATCTCTATTCTGACTGCCTTATCCAAAATTCTTGAAAAAGTAATGTATTGTAGAGTAGCTTCACACCTCTGTAAAAAATAAAGTTTTAACAAAATGTCAGTTTGGTTTCCAGAAGGGTTTTTCAACAGAAAATGCTATATATATTGTCACTAATGAAATATTAAATGCTCTGAGTAACCGGAAGTCACCCGTTGGAATTTTTTGTGATCTATCAAAGGCTTTTGATTGTGTAAATCATGGAATACTTCTAGATAAGCTCACATACTGTGTTATGAATGGGACAGTACTCTAATGGTTTAAATCATACCTAACTGGAAGAGTGCAGAAAGTTGAAATAAGTAGTTTATATAATATGCAAAAAACTGGTGATTTCTCAAACTCGGGAACAATCATGAATGGAGTGCTGCAAGGTTTGGTCTTGGGGTCCTCTGCTGTTCTTAATATATATTAATGACTTGCCATTCTATATTCACGAAGATGCAAAGCTGGTACTTTTTGCCGATGATACAAGTATAGCTATCACACCCAACAGACAAGAATTAACTGGTGAAATCGTAAATGATGTTTTTCAGAAAATCATTAAGTGGTTTTCTGCAAATGGGCTCTCATTAAACTTTGACAAAACACAGTATATGCAGTTCCACACAGTAAATGGAATGACATCATTAATAAATATAGACTTTGATCAGAAATCGGTAGCTAAGGTAGAATATTCAAAATTTCTAGGTGTATGCATTGATGAGGGGTTGAACTGGAAAAAACACACTGAGGATCTGCAGAAACGTTTGAGTTCAGCTGCTTATGCTATTAGGGTCATTGCAAATTCTGGCGATATACATCTCAGTAAATTAGCTTACCATGCTTATTTTCATTCTCTGCTTTCATATGGCATCATATTCTGGGGTAACTCATCATTAAATAAAAGAGTATTCATTGCACAAAAGCGTGTAATCAGAATAATTGCTGGAGCTCATCCAAGATCATCCTGCAGACACTTACTTAAAGAGCTAGAGATCTTCACTGTAGCCTCACAAAATATATATAGCAGTGTACATGGCTACAACACTAGGAGAAAGGATGATCTTCACTATTCAAGGTTAAATCTAACTTTGGCTCAGAAGGGGATAAATTATGCTGTCACAAAAGTCTTTGGTCACTTACCTAATAGCATCAAAAGTCCGACAGATAGCCATATAGTATTTAAAAGGAAATTAAAAGAATTTCTTAATGGCAACTCCTTCTACTCATTAGATGAATTTTTGGATATAGTAAGTGGGTAATTTCCCCAACCCCCACAAAAAATGAAAAATTATTAAGTGTCATGTAATATTTTGTGTAATGTAATATCTTGTATAGACACCTTTTATTAACCTGACACGTTCCATATCATTACAAAGTGTCGTATTCAAGATCTATGGAACAAGTACTAATCTAATCTAATCTTTCAAAATCTTCTTCACATGGATAAGTTTAAGTGTGAAAGCCTTTTGGGTCAGACTTTAAGAACTACGTTATAGCCATATTTGCCTGAATAATGCCATTAAGGAACGATTGACACAAACAGAGCAAAGAAATTCAATACAAGAAGAATGGGCAGTTCTGAGAGATTTAACAGTGACAGCAGCATTGGACCAAGTAGGTAAAAAGATTAGGGCTAGTAGAAATCCTTGGGTAAAAGAAGAGATATTGAATTTAATTGAAGAAAGGAGAAAATATAAAAATGCAGTAAGTCAAGCAGGTGCCAAGGAATACAAACATCTCAAAAATGAAATTGACAGGAAGTGCAAAATGGCTAAGCAGGGATGGCTAGAGGACAAATGTAAGGATGTAAAGCCATATATCACTAGGTGTAAGATAGATACAGTCTACAGGATAATTAAAGAGACCTTTGGAGAAAAGAGAAATACCTGTATGAATATCAGGAGCACACGTGGAAAACCGGTTCTAAGCAAAGAAGGGAAAGCAGAAAGATGGAAGGAGTGTATAGAGGGTCTATACAAGGGCGATGTACTTGTGGGTAATATTATGGGAATGGAAGAGGACATAGATGAAGATGAAATGGGAGATATGATACTGCATGAAGAATTTGACAGAGCACTGAGAGACCTAAGTCAAAACAAGGTCCCAGGAGTAGACAGCATTCCATTAGAACTAATGATAGCCTTGGGAGAGCCAGCCCTGACAAAACTCTACCATATGGTGAGCAAGATGTATGAGACAGGTGAAATACCCTCAGACTTCAAGAAGAATATAATAATTCCAATCCCAAATTAAAGCAGGTTTTGACAGGTGTGAAAATTACTGAACTATCAGTCCAATAAGTCAAGGCTGCAAATTACTGACACGAATTCTTTACAGACGATTGGAAAAACTGGGGAAGTTCAATTTGATTTCTGTAGAAATGTTGGAACACGTGAGGCGATACTGACGCTACAACTTATCTTAGAAGATAGATTAAGAAAAGGCAAACCTACTTTTATAGCATTTGTAGACTTAGAGAAAGCTTTTAACAATGTTGACTGGAATACTCTCTTTCAAATTCTAAAGGTGACGGGGGCCAAATACAGGGAGCAAAAGGCTATTCACAGTTTGTACAGAAACCCGATGGCAGTTAAAAGAGTCAAGGGGCACGAAAGGGAAGCAGTAGTTGGGAAGGGAGTGAGACACTGTTGTAGCCTATCCCCAATGTTATTCAATCTGTATATTGAGCAAGCAGTGAAGGAAGCAAAAGAAAAATTCAGAGTAGGAATTAAAATCCATGGAGAAGAAATAAAATCTTTGAGGTTTGCCGATGACATTGTAATTCTGTCAGAGACAGCAAAGGACCTGGAAGAGCAGTTGAATGGAATGGACATTGTCTTGAAAGGAGGATATGAGAAGACCATCAGCAAAAACGAAACGAGGATAATGGAGTGTAGTAGAATTAAATCAGGTGATGCTGAGGGAATTAGATTACGAAATGACACATAAAGTAGTAGATGAGTTTTGCTGTTTGGGGAGCAAAATAACTGATGATGGTTGAAGTAGAGAGGATATAAAATGTAGACTGGCAATGGCAAGGAAAGCATTTCTGAAGAAGAGAAATTTGTTAACATCAAGTATTGATTTAAGTGTCAGGAAGTCATTTCTGAAAGTATTTGTATGGAGTGTAGCCATGTATTGAAGTGAAACATGGATGGTAAATAGTTTAGACAAGAAGATAACAGAAGTTTTCAAAATGTGGTGCTACAGAAGAATGCTGAAGATTAGATGGGTAGATCACATAACTAATGAGGAGGTACTGAATAGAATTGGGGACAAGAGGAATTTGTGGCACATCTTGTCTAGAAGAAGGGATCGGTTGGTAGGACATGTTCTGAGGCATCAAGAGATCACCAATTTAGTAATGGAGGGAAGTGTTGATGGTAAAAATCATAGAGGGAGACCAAGGGATGAATACACTAAGCAGATTCAGAAGGATGTAGGTTGCAGTAGTTACTCATAGATGAAGAACTTGCACAGGATATGGGTAGCATGGAGAGTTACATCAAACCAGTCTGTAGACTGAAGACCATAACAGCAGTGTCATTTACACTCAACAAAATGTTAAACTTCATCCTGAACAACTTTTAATCACAAACTCCCATTCCAACAACATATTTCTCCCTTGAAACATCTGCATGTTGTAATTTCCTTGTCAAGAGCTGCCCCAAGTGAGAATAAACTCAACTGAGACCCAGCCACATATAAAACATTTTACAGGTGTTTCTCACTCCAGCTTTCTCCATCAAAGCCGAAAATGTTTATTTCATCTTTTTTTGTTTGTGATGGAATAAAGCTAATAAAGCTGCCATCACCAACACAGATAGGAGCTTCACTGCCAAATGGACTGTAGTTAGTAAACCATTCAGTTTCATTACACATGTGATCAGTAGCAGCAAAATCTAAAATCCTCACACGTTCCTCTATATACTTGCATACTACTATGAAGCAGTTTTGTTTATCAGGACATGCCCTCTCAATTTATACTGATTCTGCCCTTGTTCCCTTGACATAGGGTTTCTGCAGTCTTTTGCATAATGGCCAGGTTTATTATATTTGGAGAAAACATTTCTGTAGTCTTTCATCCAATGGCAGTTTATTACATTTGAAACATTTACCTGTTTTCTTTTTTTATGGCGTTCTTTCTAAAATGTTAGTTTTTATGTTGCTTACCTCCCAGGAACACCTCCTGCATTGTATCTTCCTGGAGATTTAGATGTGCTTGTCTTTGTTGCTCAGGATGTGTCGACTCCCATGCACTCAGAAAATGGTTATAGCTCATTGGTAACATCTTTACATTAGAGAAAACATAATAGGGTTAATTTAAACGTGTACATGGATATCCACAACTAAATATGGAGTATTTTACAAAATTTAAGATTTTTATTATCAGATACAATATTTAATAGCCAAAGTTATTTCACACCGACATGAAAATTATATTCTCTTCTTTTGTTGTAACTAATGCACATGTACCAAAAGGGAACTGCGATGAAATGAAGAAGTTTAAAGTGCTTTTTTGTAATAAAAGTTAACAGATTTCCATAGTAATGTCCCAAAGACATCTTCGTACATCTATCTACTTTTTCCTCATTCATAATAAGATGAATTTATAAACATTGAGTATTAACAAGGAGATCGAAACCAGGTACACAGTAGTACATTGAAAAGACTGAATATGAACTTAATTTTTTGCATACTATATGTTCAACACTGCTGCTGGAACATGCCACCTAAAAAACCAGGTTCACAATTCTGTCAGTGCCCAATGAGAAACCAATGATTTATGCAGCAGAGGCATTAATGTCTGTAACTATTCATGTGCCTTGGGGGAGTAAAAATACAGAGTCACAACAAATGTTTTAATGCCTGTCCTGTATCTATTTCCTGTGGATGACACATTATTGTTTAACAAATTACACACTAGTTCCACCTGAGTCCCTGTTTGTTGATTCAGGAATTCATTCAGCTTCTCTGTTAGATGACCTTTTTTTTATCCAGATAACTTATAATGTCTTTCATCGAAAAGTTTTTCTTCTCTCTTCTTGTAACTTTCTCCTGCAGACTCTTGAATTTTCATCTGTTACTATGCAGCATTGATTAAAAAAAAACTACACATTTCAGTGGCTATATCAACCATTTCTATTTGTGTCTCAGTTCAAACTCCTTAGATGCCTTCTAACTCTGAGTGAAATGAAACAAGATTCGAATCCTAGTTGTACAGATGTGAAACCAAGCTTGGAGAGTACTAGTGAGAAAATGTGCTTGTTTGGAAACAAATGCAACATTTATGTGCCTAAGAATTCAAGTGACTAAGCTGTCCAGTATAATCATGAGATTCTACAGTAGGGTGTTCAGTTGTTATTCTGATCTGCCAACTTTGTTGCTTGTGCTTGGGCATTAAAAGCATTGGAAATGCAAACCATGATGGCACTACTTCTGATTTGAGATGTCTTCTCAATGTACCAGACCTTACAAAATAATCTTCTTCCAAGAAGTGATGTCCACACAAAAAACTGTATGTAGGTGTTAAGCCTTTGTGTTTAGTGGCAGTGCTTCAACAAGTCACATTTTTGCAGAGGAAATCTGTTTGAAACAGAACAAACCTTGCAACATGCGTGAGGCAATGCTAAAGATATTTATGCAATTTTTGTCATTTCTTGACATTCACTTAATGTCGAGGGAAAGTTAAATCACCTTTCTTGCTCCACTGATTCCTAAAGCTGTATTCAGAGTAAGAAATAACCATTTTACACTCACAACATACACTCCATTAACAGCAAGTGAAACTTTCTATCCTAACTGGAAGATGGCAGGTGATGAGAGCAAACACTCTCAAGGTGTACAGGAAAACACTGTGGTCACAGACAGCAGATTTACATCCAGATAGTATAGAGATCACTGACCTCCACCCACCACTTGATACATTGGCAGTGCACAAAATTCCATGCTCATGAAGTCAAGTGTACATAGAAACTACTAAAAGAAGCACCTACACCCAGTTTAATGAACATAAGAGCAATAGTGTTCTGGACAAAATGGATAAATCAGCAGTCACAGATTGTGAACTGGGACAAGAGAATCACTTAACTCGATTCCCTGATACTGAAGTTTTATCAAGGTCCAATATTTACAACTTTGGGGAGCACATAGAAATTCAATAACATAAAAACAAATTTAATAGAAATGAAGACTGTCTGAAATTAGGCAATTTGAGAGCCTTAGTGCTAAATAAAGCAAACAGCCCCAACTCTTCTGCAGTACGAGCTCTGTTACAGATGCTGTGATAATTAGTGATCTTTGGCAGTGGTCAGATGAGTCACAACCCTACTATTGCGCACTTACATATAAACAGTTTGGCTTGCTGAGCTTGTTTGAGTTGGAAAGTCAACTAACAAAATCCAAAGGATGTCTCCAGCATTAGGAGACAAAATGTTAAGCACAGAAATATACCTTAGACCACAGCCTAATGGCCATGTAACTAAAATGGAGAGGGATACAAATACTGGCATACTGGCTATGAATAGCTGCATTGTATGGTTTCCATTACATTATTTTTCCCTGGGTTGCTACTCCCACATCACAGGAAACCCAATGTGGAATTTGGGAAATACAGAGAGGCAATAGCAGTCGGCTGAATCTCTGAATCAGTTGTGAGGTGTGCTTGTATAGTGGAGTTTCAACAACTTATTGGTGCAATATTTCAGTGTAGAATCTTCTGGCCAGCTGCAAGTGTATATGGTTTACAGCTGAACGTGGTCAGAAGACTCGAGACTGAAATATGGTGCAGTGTGTTATGAAACAATCCACATCCAGGGAAATATTTAAAAGCCATAAAGCAAACAGTGACCACAACATAACTTATGGGTAGAGTGACTTGTTCACTTTTTGCATTATTATAAGCAGAACATTATGCTGATAGTAAACATAATACAAACAGGAAATTTTCTTAAATATGGCCACGATACAGACTTAAATATGCCACATTGTATTTAGCCAAAAAAATCTCAGTTGATGTAATGAAATCTGTAAAATTAAATCAGTGTGTTCATACTGGGATTCAAAATTGTGCTCTCCTATTTGGGGCTCTAGAACAAAGGATGGTGATGATGATGTTTTGGATTGTGAGGCACTCAACTGCATGGTTATCAGCAATCTCATCACTTTAATGACTGATGATGAAATAATGAGGACAACACAAACACCCAGTCATCTCGAGGCAGGTGAAAATCCCCCCTGACCCTGCCGGGTCTACATTTTAAGAGATGTTAATATTTCAACAGGAGGTCAGAGAATACCACTCATGCCTTAGGCCTTACAACTTGCCAACTGCTGCTACATCACCGTATGAGAAGCAATCTATATTTGTGTGTGTTGGAGGGGGAAGGGGGGGGGGAGTTTGAGTGCAAGCACACACATGCATTTACCTATGTTTTTGTAGGTTTGGAAAGTCAGAATGGTGAAGGAATGGGGGAGATATATGGAGTTTTATGTGTTAATACATCATTTCTAGGAAAGAAACATATATCTGTAACTGATTTATTACAATTTATTTAAATTTCAGTATAGCTCTGAGTTTGCAAATCCAGTTAATAATATTAAAATTTTTTTTGGAAAATCCAGGATGTAATCTAACAATATTATAAAAATGGAAGTTGCTACTCACCATATAGCGGAGATGCTGAGTCGCATATAGGCACAAGTCAAAAATAGATTACTCCCACACACACACACACACACACACACACATTCACACAAATGCAACTCATATACACATTACTACAGTCTCAGACAACTGATGCCACACTGCGAGCAGCAGCACCAGTGCATGGGGGTGGCGACGGGTGGGAGTAATGAGGAGGCTGGTGCGGGAAGGGAGAGGGATAGTAGGGTAAGGGTGGCGGACAGTGAAGTGCTGCTGGGGAGTGAGAACGGATGAGATGGAGAGAGAGTAGGGCAGCTATGTGCAGTTTGGAGGTTAGATGGAGAGCAGGGTAGAGGTGGGGTGGGAGGGGGGTGTAGCAGAAAAAAAGAGAAGTAAAATTACTGGGTGGGACGGTGCAATGAGGGCTGTGTAGTGCTGGAATGGGAACAGGGAAGGGGCTAGATAGGTGAGGACAATGACTAACAAGGGTTGAGGCCAGGAGGATTACGGGAATGTAGGATATATTGTGTAGAAAGTTTCCACCTGTGCAGTTGAGAAAAGCTGGTGTTTGTGGGAATTATCCATGTGGCACAGGCTGTGGAGCAGTCATTGAAATGAAGGATGTCGTGTTTGGCAGCGTATTCAGCAGCAGGATGGTCCACTTGTTTATTGGCCTCAGTTTGTCGGGTTATTCATGTGGACAGACAGCTTGTTGGCTGTCATGCCCACATAGAGTGCAGCACAGTGGTTGCAGCTTAGCTTGTAGATCACATGGCTGGTTTCACAGGTAGCCCTGCCGTTGGTGCGATAGCTAATGTTTGTGACTGGACTGGAGTAGGTAGTGGTGAGAGAATGTATGAGACAGGTCTAGCATCTAGGTCTATTACAGGGGTATGAGCCATGAGGTAAGGGATTGGGAGCCGGGGTTGTGTAGGGATGGATGAGTATATTGTGTAGGTTCGGTGAATGGCAGAATACTACTACGTGAGGGGTTGGAAGGCTAGTGGGCAGGACATTTCTCATTTCAGGGCACGACAAGAGGTAGTTGAAACCCTGGTGGAGAATGAAATTTAGTTGGTCGAGTCCTGGGTGGTACTCAGTTACGAGGGGAATGCTCTTCTGTGGATGGTGGGACTTAGGGAGGAGGTGGGAAACTTAAAGATAAGGCATGGGAGATTTGTTTTTGTACAAGGATGAGAGGATAATTACGGTCTGTGAAGGCTTCAGTGGGACCCTCAGTATATTTTGAGAGGGACTGCTCGTCACTGCAGATGCGACGACTGTGGGTGGCGAGGCTGTATGGAAGGGGCGTCTTGGTATGGAACGGGTGGCAGCTGTTGAACTGGAGGTATTGCTGATGGTTAGGTAATGTTTGATATGGACAGAGGTACTTTGAAGTGGAGGTCAACATCTAGGAAGGGGCTTGTTGGGTTGAGTATGACCAGGTGAAGCAAATGGGGAAGAAGTTGTTGAGGTTCTGGGGAATGTTGATAGGGTGTCCTCACCCTCAATCCAGATTGGGGTATGGCTGTGGGCCCTCTCCCCTGCCCTCCATCTAATCTCTGGATTGCACATAGCTAACCTAATGTCTCTCCAGCTCATCGCTACTCACTCCCCAGCAGCATTTCACTGTCCAATGCTCCTACCCTACTATCCCTCCTCCTTACCCCCCACCTAGTCACCACTCCAATTATGCACTGGTGCTGCTGCTCACAGTGTGGCTTCAGTTGCCTGATACTGCAGTCATGTATATGTATGTGTGTGTGTGATCTATTTTTGATGAAGGCCTTACTTGCTGAAATCTTTATTTGTGACAGTCTTTCTGTTGTGCCTATCTGTGACTCAGCATCTCCGCTATATGGCAAGTAGCAACTTTCCTTTCCAAAATATTACCAACAAAATTTTACTAGAATACTAGCAATGAAGTGTCTGATTCTTAAACATGAATTTTTCTATGAAGAATTAATGGAAAAACCATGAACATAAAATATTTTTCATTTACTTAACAACATGCTGCTTCATGTGTTGTATCCTTCAGATATTTTATTTCAGAGATACAGATATTATTTGTACACAAGTGGAGTTTGTTATGGTAAATGGACTTGGTAAAATGCAGATTTTAAACTATATCCTTACTGCTGTCTTATTTTAGTGCCATGTTTTTCTAATTAGTGTGTACCAATAAAGTCACTTCATCCTTCATTTAACTAGATTTAAAACTAAGAATACCAGTAAACTACGATAATTTGTGTACACCAGCTATAGTGTGTAATGTTAAATTGGTTTCAGTTCCACCTGATCCTCCATCATTGTCAGTGATAGCATCTTATGCTGATAGCCTCCAGCTGCAATGGACTGATAACCACAACGGTGGAAGCCCAATATTAGGTTTGTCTCTGTTTTTCTAATAATTATTCTTAAAGGGCAATATTTTCTTGTACTGTGCAGTGAAGATATGCCCTCAGCACACTTTCCTCTACAGCATGCAAATTTTATATCTTGATGTCATATTTATATTATTTATTGGTCCAGTTATTTACAATGAGATATAAATTTACAGGCTATGTGATTAACTATAAAAGGGACCATGGTGACTGGGAGGAGTTGCATATTGAATCAAGAGCAAATTCCCACTTGCTACAAAATTTGTGGTGTGGTACACGATATCAGCTCTACATAACAGCCTACAACAAGATAGGTACAGGTCTTCCATGTGATATTGTGAATGCATACACAAAAGGAACAGGTACATAGCTTCTTATTTGTAATGTTAAATTTGTAAATGAGGTATATAACTTGCTAAGAGGAGGAAATAGGGAAGTTACAATGTTGTGTTTCTTGAAAAAGGATAGCCATGCATGTAAATGCATTTTCTTACAGTTCCGGTGAAACCTAAACAGAGCCAGTTGCTGACTGTGAATTCAACAGTTGTGACCATTTGGTTGGATTCCTGGGGTGATGGTGGCTGTGCAATACTCTATTTCATTATTGAATACCATGATACTGAACGGTCCCGAGACTGGACATTAGTGTCAAACAATGTGCTTCCAACAGAACGAGTTTACAGTGTTTTGGATCTTACACCTGCAACAAAGTATAGGCTTCGAGTTACAGCTCACAACAATGCAGGCTCAACAATAGCTTATTACAACTTCACTACACTTACTGTGGAAGGTGGTATGTATGATATAATTTTTATATGCATGAAATATGTAACACTATCTATAGTTTCACATTTTAAATTATTATATTGTGAATAGTTCTCTCTGTTAAAATGAAAAATTAACGCCATTGACTAAAATCTGAAATAAAATAATAGTTGAATTTGCTTTATCCAGTTATTGAAATTTCTCATAACTACGGATGGGAAGGAGCAAACTGTTTTGCTTTGAAAAGACCTTTAATGACCATGACCACATTCAGTATTATTTATTCTGATGACTGGTTTCAGCAAAAAAATTTTGTTGTTTTATGTCCTGTTCCATTAGGACTGTACCACACCTGCCATGTTGACATTATAGTGGATGGGACATGGCACATTCCCACACATGTTTGTTAAAAATAAAACAGGTTTGTCACAAATAAAAATAATACAGTTAAAAAGCACCATGTATAACTAGGGATGGATGTGCACACATAATGTTCCACTAGTGCTTGGTAAATGCTGAATAGGCTATTTTACTATGTTAAAAATATGGTTTGGATTGCTGTTAATTGGAGTGATTATAACATTCAAATTGCATTTACACTGAATATTCTCACAAAATATCTCTTTTATTTTCATGTAATTAAAGCTTAAATATCAAGATTTGCTCATGCAATTGAAAATGCTCGTTATTGGCTAAGGCTCTGGTGACACCATAGACTTGCAGTAACATGAAGCTATACATGTGTCACAGGAGTGTTAGCCAAAGTTACTAGGATTCTACAAACTTTTTCTGCAAATAGTTAAGCTATTTAATGATGGAAAGTGCATTTACAACTTTTAAGTAACAATAGAAAGAAATTTTGTGAAGACTGATAGTGGAAACCTTAATAAAATTATGCTCCTCTCATTTAAAGCAGCAATATGTGCAAGGATGGACATTCTTATCCCTGCTCCATGCAACATCATTGAACTCACCCAAAACTAAGGAATTGTGGAACTTTTGCTAATGGGTCCATATCTTATATCTAGATTGTTGACTATTTCAATGGTGGGATGTATTGTACGCAGCTTCACATTAATCTTAGTCTGAGAAATACAAAATATTACCTTTTTTTGGAAAGCATTGTTTGTAGTGAAGGTATCACCATACTCCCCCTCTACAACAAGGTGTAGGACGATGAGGTTTTGTTTGCAAAGAGATATAAAGCATTTACAACATGCAGGTAACACAAACGTGGCGTTTGTGAGTGTAAACTAACGTCATGTGTGAAGCAGACTTAACTTCATTTATTGCAACATGATAAAACTTCAAAAGCTTAAACAATAAGGATTCTAGCTGGACAGTACAAAAATAAAAATAAAATATTGTTTTGAATGTGACATGTGTGAACAGCTACTGCAAAAATTAAGTGCATGTAAACACCAAAGAAAACACAATAATACTCTGTAATCGGTGTGGTGAAGTTTAGTAATTGTGAATTGGTTTTCATATGAAAGGACTGTCAAAATGTTTTATAAATAAGTTAAAATATTGTTGTAGGCTAGATTTGAATCAGGAGCCTATGGATATCATCTTCCAATAGTACACAGTCCACAACTCTACCAACCAATCTACAAATGCTGTACAAGGAAGCGGGTAGAACAATAATTTTTACTAAGACTTTAATTTTTTCGACTGATGCAATCCTCCTTTGTAACAGCGAGAAAGTGTATGTGACAGGTAAATTAATTTTAACTTTAGAGAGTTAAGAGAACTTTGGCATTGACACAGTAGCAATTTGCCAGTACAGTGCAAGCAATTTTTATGCACTTTCTCAAACTCTGGAACACTCAAAAACAATTTTTCATGAGTTTTTATGGATGTATTTGTAGTATGATACTACACACCATTTGGAATCGCATTTTCTGAAACGTAAATTCCAAAACAAGACATCACTGTGAGTTAGCTTTATGATAGTAGTAGCAGCAAGCTGGCCGTTGACACCATAGGCATCATATGACTCGAGTGGAGCATTTTAGTGGGCTTTCAAATTATTTGGAATTCATTTCTGTTTTTATGAAATAATACTGAAATTCAGGAAGGAAAAAGTATATTATGATCACAAAATGACATATTAACTATTTAACAGTCAAATACCCTACTGTGTAACAGTGCACATGTGTGCACTGTTATGCAGTTCATCATCTAACAAGCATCAGTGGAATTCTGTATGTGGGGTTATCCCTAGTTACAGAAAGTGTTTTTTAATTATTTTTTTTATATGTAACAAACCTGTGTGAAATGTACTTTGACTTATCCACTATAATATTGATATGGCAGGTGTGATACAGTCATATTGGAACAGGAAGTATAACAACAAACTTTATTTGAAGATCAGGAGATGACAGTCTTAACTGTTGTAACTGGTCATCAGGAATAAATAATATTGAATGCTACCTTTGCCACTAAAAGTTTCTTATCCAAGTATATTTTGGTAAATATTAAAAATATAAAAGATAGCAGTTGTGAAATGCATATATTTGTCAATGCATTTAGTAATGACCCCAGTATTTAGAAGATAACAACTAAAACATAAAAATTGTATTGATTGATTGTTTTTGTTGTGGTCTTCAGTCCAGAGACTGGTTTGATGCAGCTCTCCTTGCTACTATATCCTGTGCAAGCTTCTTAATTTCCAAGTAACTATTGCACCCTGCATCCTTCTGAATCTGCTTAGTGTATTCATCTCTTGGTCTCCCTCTATGACTTTTACCCTCCACACTGCCCTCCAATACTAATTAGTTAGTTAGTTAGTTAGTTAGTTAGTTGGTGGTGCGTCACAACATGACCTACCAACCAATCCCTTCTTCTAGACAAGTTGTACCAGGAATTCCTCTTCTCCCCAATTCTATTCAGTATCTCCTCATTAGTTACATGATCTACTCATCTAATCTTCAACATTATCCTGTAGCACCACATTTCAAAAGCTTCTATTCTCTTCTTGTCTAAACTAATTTTCATTCATGTTTCACATACAAATACTTTCAGAAAAGACTTCTTGACACTTAAATCTATACTCAATGTTAACAAATTTCTCTTCTTCAGAAACGCTTTTCTTGCCATATTCAGTCTACATTTTATATCCTCCCTACTTCGACCATCATCAGTTGTTTTTCTCCCCAAATAGCAAAACTCATCTATTACTTTAAGTGTCTCATTTCCTAATCTGATTCCCTCAGCATCACCTTATTTAGTTAGACTACACGTCATTATTGTCATTTTGCTTTTGTTGATGTTCATCTTATAGCCTCCTTTCAAACCACTGTCCATTCTGTTCAACTGCTCTTCCAGGTTTGTATTGATCACATTGTTGAATAGATTTCCATTGCAACAAATCTTATGAATGTGTCTTGGTTTTTCTTCAGTCTTGCTTTCAATACCAAGCACAATGCCAGGATTGTCTATCTGGTGTCATTACCTTTTGTAAGGCAAACAGGTCATCACCAAACAATTCCTCCATTTTCTTTTCCATTCTTCTGTACCAGTACAAGAGAAGGAAAGTTGCTACTCACCATATAGCGGAGATGCTGAGCCGCGATAGGCACAATAAAAAGATTCACACAATCATAGCTTTTGGCCATTAAGGCCTTTGTCAGCAGTAGACACACATACACACATGCACACACACACTCACGCAAACGCAACTTGCAGACACATCTGCAGTCTCAGAGAGCTGAAACTAAACTGCAAGCAGCAGCACCAGTACATGATGGGAGTGGCAACTGGGTGGGGGTAAGGAGAAGGCTGGGGTGGGGAGGGGGGAGGGATAGTAAGGTGGGAGTGGCAGACAGGGTCTCACTGAAGCCTTCACTGACCGTAATTATCCTCCCATCCTTGTACAAAAACAAATCTCCTGTGCCTTATCTTTCCAGTCTCCTACCACCTCACAAAGTTCCACAGTTCGGCCACAGAGAAGCATTCCCCTCGTAATTCAGTACCATCCGGGACTGGAGCAACTGAATTACATTCTCTGCCAGGGTTTCAATTACCTCTCGTCATGCCCTGAAATGAGAAATGTCCTACCCACTATCCTTCCCACCCCTCCTACCACGGTATTCCGCCGTCCCCCGAACCTACACAATATACTCGTCCATCCTTACACAACCCCTACTCCCAAACCCTTACCTCATGGCTCATACCCCTGTAATAGACCTAGATGTGAGACCTGTCCCATACATCCTTCTACCACCACCTACTCCAGTCCGGTCACTAACATTACCTATCACATCAAAGGCAGGGCTACCTGTGAAACCAGTCATGTGATCTACAAGCTAAGCTGCAACCACTGTGATGCATTCTACGTAAGCATGACAACCAATAAGCTGTCTGTCCGCATGAATGGCCACCGACAAACTGTGGCCAAAAAACAAGTGGACCACCCTGTAGCTGAACACGCTGCCAAACATGATACCCCTCATGATACCCCATATGGATCCTTCCCACCAACACCAGCTTTTCTGAATTGCGCAGGTGGGAACTTTCCCTGCAATACATCCTATGTTCACGTAACTCTCCTGGCCTCAACCTTCGTTAGTCACTGTCCTCACCCATCCACACCCCTCCCTGTTCCCATTCCAGCACTACACAGCTGTCATTTCACTGCCACACCCAGTCTTTTAATTTCTTTTATTTTTATTTCTCTCCATTCCACTACTTACCCCTCTCCCCTCCACACCTTCTCTCCTACCCTCTGTCTAAACTGGAATGCTTCACTGTCCGCCACTCCCACCTTACTATCCCTCCCCCTCCCCGCCCCAGCCTCCTCCATACCCCCACCCAGTCGCCACTCCCATCATGCACCGGTTCTGCTGCTCGCAGTGTAGTTTCAGCTCTCTGAGACTGCAGATGTGTGTGCAAGTTGCGCTTGCGTGTGTGTGTGTGTGTGTGTGTGTGTGTGTGTGTGTGTGTGTGTGTGTGTGTGTGTCTACTGCTGACAATGGCCCTAATGGCCGAAAGCTATGATTGTGTGAATCTTTTTATTGTGCCTATCGCGGCTCAGCATCTCTGCTATATGGTGAGTAGCAACTTTCCTTCTCTCATATTGTTACATTCCATCCTGGATTTTCCATTCTTCTGTATATTACAAGGGCTATCCACAAAGTACATTACGTTTTCGTTTGTGTCCATTTGGGGCGGGGCTAGTGCGGCCATCTTGGTGTCATGGCATTCCACCGCTCAGTCGGCATCCTGCCGTGGTAGTGAGAGGTTCATGCTGTACTCCGTTCAGTTACTGTGACAGTTTGAAATGGCAGCATTAATTGAAAATGCCGCGAAGTGTGAAGTGCATGCTGTAATAAGGTTTCTGACCGCAAAAAACTGTACACCGATAGAAATCTATCGGCAGCTTTGTGAAGTGTATGGGGACAACATAATCACTGAAGGTGGAGTGCGTCAAGGGATCATAAAATTTAAAAATGGCCGAACTAACGTTCACGATGAAGAGCGAAGTGGCAGACCCAGCATAGTGACTGCCGAACTTGTCGAAAAAGTCGATGCCGCGGTCCTTGAAAACCTTAATTTCACAATAATGGAACCCTCTATGAGTTTTCCACAAATTTCACAAAGTTTGTTGCACTAAATCATTACCAAAAAGCTTGGTTACCACAAGTGGTGGTGGTTAGTGTTTAACGTCCATTCGACAACGAGGTCATTAGAGACGCAGCGCAAGCTCGGGTTAGGGAAGGATTGGGAAGGAAATCGGCCGTGCCCTTTCAAAGGAACCATCCCGGCATTTGCCTGAAATGATTTAGGGAAATCACGGAAAACCTAAATCAGGATGGCCGGAGACGGGATTGAACCGTCGTCCTCCCGAATGCGAGTCCAGTGTGCTAACCACTGCGCCACCTCGCTCGGTTTACCACAAGTCTTGTGCAAGATGGATACCAAAAATCTTGACAGAGATTCACAAAAATCAGCGAATGGCTGCAGCGTTAACGTTTTTGGACGCTTACGAGAAAGATGGTGACTCATTACTCGATCACATCGTTACTGGTGACGAAACATGGGTTAAGCATGTGAACTGCGAGACAAAATTGCAGTCAATGCAGTGGGGGCACACAAATTCCCCCCAAAAACCCAAGAAATGCATGCAGACAATGTCAGCAAGGAAGGTGATGGCGGCTGTCTTTTGGGACAGAAAAGGTGTGATTTTTGTGGATTTCCTGGAAAGAGGCACTACAATAAACTCTCAAAGGTATTGCAAAACTCTGCACAACCTCAGAAGAGCAATACAAAACAAGCACAGGGGAAAGTTGGGCTCAAAGATCTTGCTGATTCACGACAACGCCCGGGCCCACACGGCAAATGCCACTCGTGAAGTTCTCGAATGTTTTAAGTGGGAGTTGTTTACTCATCTGCCGTAAAGGAATTTCCAAGCTTGTCCATGGATACGATAAGTGCCTTAATTTAAATGGCAACTATGTAGAAAAGTTGTATTTAAGTGTGGGTTTCATCTGTATATAATTAAAAAAAATTCCAATACTTTATTTATTTTTAATTCCAAAACGTAATGTACTTTGTGGATAGCTCTCGTATTTGTGTCAGCAACTTCGATGCATGAGCTGTTCAGCTGATTGTGCGATAGTTCTCACACTTATCTGCTCTTCTCTCTTCAAAACTGAATGGGTGATATTTTTCTGAATGTCTGATATCAGCTGTCACATAAATTCCACACACCACCTTGAATAGTTAACTAGTTGTTTGGTTGACACCCCTCTCCCCCCATCCCCCCCACCCCCTCCCCCCTTCCCACACACATGCACACCACTCTTTCCCGCTAGTGAGTTCAGAAATTTCAATGGAATGTCAAGTTCTCTCCCTCATAGAGACCTTCAGTATACTCTTTCCACCTATCTACTCTTTCCTCTGCATTTAACAGTGGAATTCCCATTGCATTCGTAATGTTATCACCCATCCTTGTAATTCACCAAAATTCTTTCAGCTTTTCTATAAGCTGAGTCAGGCCTTCCAACAGTCATTTCTTTTCTCATTTCTTCACATTTTTCCTGCAACCATTTCTGTTGGCTACTCCGCATTTCCTGTTTATTTTATTCGTATGTGATTTATATTTCTGTTATTCCCTGAACATTTATGTATTTCCTTCTTTCATCAGTCAGTTGAATTATTTCTTTTGTTACTCAAGGTGTCTTCAGAGTTATCTTCCTTGTACCTCTGTCTGACTGCCCAACATCTGTGATTGCCCTTTCTAGATACTCCTCATCAACTGGCCTGCCTACAGTGGTGTTCTCTATCACAGTATCCACATTCTTAACAAACTTTAAATATGTCTCATCATTCCTAAGTACTTTAGTATTGCAATTCCTTCCACACTAAATCTTCTGAACGATTCTCTTGAATTTCAGTCTGTTCTTCGATGTTACTAAAGTATCTATATGCACCTGGATACCCCTACAATCCTGTATCTGATTTAGGAATCTCTGACTGTGATGTAATTCATCTGGAATCTTCTTGAGTCTCTGGGTATTTTCCAATTATACCTTCTCCTCTTGTAATTCTGTAACAGAGCATTTGCTATTACCATCTGATATTTATTGCAGAACTCAATTATTCTTTCTCCTCCCTCATTCCTACTGCCAAGCCCATATTCTCCTGTAACCCTTTCTTCTATTCCTTCCCCTACAGCCGCATTCTAATCCCCTATGACTATTAGATTATCATCTCCCTTTACATACTGAATTACTCATTCAGTATCCTCATAAGCTTCTCTATCTCTTCATCTCCTTGCGAAGCCAACATGTATACTGGAACTATAGTTGTCGGCTTTCATGTGCTGTCAAATCTGCTGAGAATAACCCTATCACTGAACTGTTTGTAGTAACTCACTCTCTATTCACAATGAATCCTACTCCCATTGTACCATTTTCTGCTGCTGTTGGTATTGCCCCACATTCGTCTGACTAGAAATTCTTATCTTTTTTCCATTTATCATCACTGATCCGCACTATATCTAGACTGAGCCTTTGCATTTACATTTTTGGAGTTTCTAGCTTTTCTATTACTTTCAAACTTCTGACATTCCATGTTCTGACTCATTATCCCTTAATTGGTTATTCCATCTTTTTCTCATGTTCACTTTCTCACTGACAGTCCCCTCCCAGAGATCTGAATGGGAGACAAATCCGGAATCTTTTGCTAATGGAGGTACCATCATGAACTTTTTCAGTTGCAGGCCACATGTTCATTGGCTACATGTTATGTGCCTTTAATGCAGTGGTTTCCACTGCTTTCTGTCTCCTCATGCCGCAATCATTGCAGATTCTTCTGTCACTTATGGGCAGTTTCTGACCTCAAGGGCAGCGGAGTGTCCTGAACATCTATCAGTTCCTCTGCCATCTTTCACAAGGCTGTTGGCAGAGTGGGGTGACTTCTTAATTCTTTGGTCACAACTGGTGACAGTTTTTATTCAAAATTTAAGCAGTGGCTGGGTTCTAATCTGGAAAGAAGGATGTTTTGGTTACTAGTCAGAGACACTCCCCTAGACCATGGACTCATAAGTGTTGCTATGTGAAGACAAAGTGAAAAGTTCTCAGCCCAACAGTACACACTTCCAATTATTAGTTAAAAAATGATCATATTTTTACAAAGTTGCTGATGAGTCTTCGGGGCTGTATGGCTGTGGTTGAAGAAACTTTACAGTTTCTGATGTTTCATCCAGAGCTGCGCTGGATATCTTTGGATGTGCTCCTGGCAATGCTGAATCTTGCCGACAGATAGCATTGCTAGGAGCACCTGCAACAATGTCCACTGCAGCTCTGGGCAGAATTTCAGTAACTGGAAAGTTTCTTCAACTACAGCCATACAGCCAGAAGACTCATAAGCAACTATGACATCCGGACTTCATTGTATGATATTTTTACAAAGTTATCTTTTTATTCAGTTCACCATTTCATTATTTTTCCAGCCCTTAGATTCCATCCCTGAAGTGTAATTGTGAGAAGTTTGGAAAACATCCAACTAAACTGTAAAACTTTTTTATTTATATGTGAGAGTAGGTGGAAGTCAGAGTATAGGAAATCTGATGATTAGGGTGGATGGTTGAACAGTTCATATTTCATATCACTCAGTTTTTCCACTGTGCATTTACCTTTATAGACAGGACATGAAATATGACTTCCCCCCTATTCTTTTACAATCCAGGCATCATCTTAGCCATTTCTTCAGATAGTCTGTCCATAAGGCTATTGTGATAGTTACCAGTTATTGATTTAGACAAGGTAGTTAATAGGAAGATTCAGTTTTGCTTCCAAGGAAACACTGTCCATGACATATCTGGGTTATGAAAATGATTGTTGCCTTTCTTCATGCAGGTTACCCAGCTTTCACTCACAGTGTTGATTACTGTTTCAGCTCTGCCTTTATGTTGAAGATTCATATCCCATTCACAATAACAAATTTATGCACAAATCCAATGGAGTCCTCTGAGAAATTAGTTTTTATATTTGCTTTTGGTCAACATTGAATGAAGATAGCACTTATTTTTAAGTAGCTTCACAAAGTAATTCTTAACATAAATTTAGTGTACTGCTTCCTCTGATATTGCTATGGCATCAGCTATTTCACATCTTTTTAATTTCTGTTGCTCCAGTACCATATTGAGCACTTTCCCAGTGTATTCATCTGTCGTTTTAGTTTTGGGATGTCACTCAACATCTCCAAAAGAAGCTTGGCGTGCTTGAATTCAGCTGTCTATTCATTAACTGTTGAAAATCATGGAATAGACTCCTTATAAAACTTCACCAGTTTGGATGAATTTATATTGGTGATAAAACATCTAACTCAAAGAAAGGTGTACTAGTTTATCTATGCTGAAGCACCAAAGAAACTGGTATAGGTGTGTGTATTCACGTACAGAGATATGTAAACAGGCAGAATATGGCACTGCGAACAGCAGCGCGCATGTAAGACAACAAGTGTCTGGCACTGTTGATAGTTTGGTTACTGCTGCTACAATGGCAAATTATTAAGGTTTAAGTGAGTTGAAACATGGTGTCATACGAGCAATGGGACGCAGCATCTCTGAGGCAATGATGAAGTGGGGATTTTCCCATGCGAACATTTCACGAGTGTACCATGAATATCAGGAATTCTGTAAAACATCAAATCTTCAACTTCGCAGTGACCAGAAAAAAATTCTGCAAGAACTGGACCAATGGCAACTGAAGAGAATTGTTCAATCTGACAGAAGTGCAGCCCTTCTGCAAATTACTGCAGATTTTAATGCTGGGCTACCAACAAGTGTCAGCGAGTGAACTGTTTAATGAAACATCATCGATATGGGCTTTCGGAGCCAAAGGCCCACTCGTATACCCTTGATGACTGCACAACATAAAGCTTTAGCCTCACCTGTCAACACCGACATTGGACTGCTAATGACTGGAAACATGTTGCCTGGTCGGACGACTCTCATTTCAAATTGTATTGAGCGTTTCAAATTCTATCGAACGGATGGACATGTACAGATATGGAGACGACCTCATGAATCAATGGACACTGCATGTCAGCAGGGCACTGTTCAAGGTGATGGAGGCTCTGAAATGGTGTGGTGCATGTGCAGTTGGAGTGGTATGGGACACCTGATATGTCTAAATACGACTCTGACAGGTGATCATGTCTGATCTCCTGCATCCATTCTGACAGACTTGGGCAATTCCAGCAGTACTGTGCGACACCCCACACATCCAGAATTGCTACAGAGTGGCTCCAGGGACACTCTTCTGAGTTTAAACACTTCCGCTGGCCACCAAACTCCCCAGACATGACGATTATTGAGCATATCTGGGGTGCCTTGCAACTTGCTGTTCAGAAGAGATCTCCACTGTATTGTACTCTTACAAATGCAGGATTCATGGTCTCAATTCTCTCCAGCATTACTTCAGACATTAGTTGAGTCCATCATGTTGCAGCACTTCTGCATGCTTGTGGGGGCCCTACACGGTATTAGGCAGATGAATCAGTTTCTTTGGCTCTTCAGTGTATTTGTACAAGAACAACACACACACACATGGCTGCCCACTTGTTCCCCCTCCCGGAACCTTAGCAGTTCTTTTGCAGCTGGCATTATTACATTTACAACTAATAATACAAAGCAATAAAATAAATAGTTTACAACTTGTTAATAATTTTACACAACTTTTTACACATTTACTAATAGTCTATTAGTGAAGACAGAGGTCGGAGTGACTAAAAACTGCCTAAGAGTCTGTGTAACTTGAAATTTCTTATTGATAATAAAGAAGTTATTGAGGTCAGCAGGAGATGTGTCATCTAGGAGATCCACCAGTGGAGTATTTGTAGGAATTATGCCATTTAGTGCTATGAGAAAGAGATTTGTTGTATGTCCTCCCATGCACCATCTGCACATGTTTATTTATTCATAAGCCCGTTAGCCAGTTTTCAAACTGCAAAAGGCACTGTCCACTGTTACATATGTATGTTATCACTGTTGAAATGCTGGTTGTATTACCTAGTATGCAGCTGCTTAAATGCATTTTGATTACACTTATGATATACAGGTTAAATCAGTTATACTATAAAGAGTTTTTATATACACACTATTAAGAGTAATACCCATAGGAGCTGTTTGTTTAAAATTACTTATATCACTTATTACAAATTCATCAACAATGTGTGAAGCTTTTCTTTTCAGATAGTTTCTTTTATAACTTTTCTAAACTTATTAGTTTTCAACTTCCTCATCCCACTGTGTAATTTGCAGAATTTATTTATTTATTTAGTCTCATCCAGGGAGTGTACAAATATTTCATGCTCCTAGTTCTATAAGAGTTAATTTTTGGTCTAGTATCATGTTTATCCCAATTGACCTTGTGGGCATAATGGTGTGAAATATGTGTAGACATTGGACAGTCATTTTGCTTTCAGTGAAATACATTTTGCAAGCAGTATTGGCTGTTAAGACACATGCATCGAATAGCTTTCTTCTGGCAAAGAAAAACTCGATTTGCATGTGGAGGAAGGCATAATAAGTAAACAGTAGTTGTTTTATACTAACATGAGTGCTTAATTTCCTGATTAGGTACAATGCATGGGATAGTTTGCTGTATAAATTATATTTGTTTGTGTTCCAGTTTAATTTGGTATTGAGGCAGATACCTAATAATTTGACAGTGTCTTTGCCATGGCATGCATTACCTGCACCTTTCAGGGAAGATGCTGTACTCACAGTTTTGCTATAGTCTGGTGTTAATTCATTTGCCTGAAACCAGGAAGATGACTTTTCCATCGTGAGTTCAGTAATTTCCTCCATAGCATTTGAGTCAGTATGGGAAGTGATAAATTGTGGTATCATCTGCATACATTACTGCTTTGAAAGGTAGTAGGCTAGGCACATCATTAACATAAGCAATGAACTAAAAACGTATGAGTACTGATCCATAAGCTCTCCTCTTAAGACCTTCAGAAAGTCTGATTTTTTTGTTTGTGTCTGTCAGGACCATTTGGATTCTATTGAAATAATCAGTTTTTAGTACATAGTAAAAAAATTATCACACTAAAATTTCACAATGCTCCAAACAAGGATATGTACATCCCATTTGTCTCTATCAACAATGAACTAGCACAGAATCCAAATTGTTAGGACTATAGCTGTAAAACAATGTGAAATGGAATAAAAATATTGACTGCCTTAAAGAAAAGCAAGACCTGTTCCCTTCTTTACTCACTAAAACCCTGCTGTAGTGAGGAAACAGTAAAGAAGGCATATCATGCTTACTTTCATTCTCACGTGAAATACCGCATCACTTTCTGGGGAAACTCTAAAGAAGCTATCAGAACATTCAAACTGCAAAAAAGGCTCATTACAATCCAATTCATGAACAATGGCAGTCCACGCAGATTGAGCCATTGACAAGGTTGAAGTATTGTTCATTCCAAGCAATTGTTGCAGTACTTGCATCCATGTAATTTGTGCTTGTAGAAAGTTTATTATCTGTCACTTGTTTTTGTAGAATTTGTCACTTAGCACCATCATCACCCATGACAACTCACAACAGATAGGATTTAAAAAAATCACTAAATAACTCCCTGGATCATGTTTAATGCTCACAGTGGCTACAATGTTCCCAGCAGAGTGCTCTGAATACTACTGAATGCTCGTTGGCTGTTGTAGAATGCATGGCGTCAAGTGTGTAAACAAGCCTTAACTTGACCCCCATCTTTGATGACTCCATGTACATTATGGAAATCCTTATATTCTTTAAAATAAATGTAATAGGTAAGGATTGGAAAAAAAGAAAAAAAACTCTGAGATTCATGATCACTTTATCAGACAAAACAAAAACTTACATATGAGCCGAATCAACACATCCCTGTGCCAAAACTTTACTTCCCACATGGCAGTTAAACTTTATAACAAACTTCCCAAAAACATAACAGCAATTACTGAGGTCAGAACCTTCAGAAAATCTTGAAAGTCATATTACTGCATCAGTGCTTTTACTCCCTTGAAGAATATTTAAATTTATGAAAGTATATAAATATTTAATGTATGCAGTGTGTTATTGTAATTTTGGGTAAGTGTGCATAGAAATCACTTTCACCTGGCTACTTATAAACTGGTTATCCAATATCTTATGCATAAGCTGCTTTCATGCACAACAGTAGCTACAAAATACATTATACAATTAATTCAAGTATGATTTTTAATAATGCTAGTTTCATATGTGTTATTCCATAATGTTTTAGTTTATTTACAAGAATATTATGTGATATTGAGTCAAAGGCCTTTTTTCCTCCCAATATCCTGCACGGCTTTAATTGTGGTCTGACCTTCATAAAATCCATATTGGGACTGATTTAAGAGGTGATTGTTCACAAAATATTCATTTAGTTGATTTTTCATTATCACATCAATGACTTTACGTATTATGAGGACTATAGAAAGCAGTCCATAAATTTCTGGTGATTCCCTATCTCTCTTTTTATGCACAGATATACAATTACAGTTAGCTTTAAAAAGTCAGGAAAGACACTTTCTTCAAACATGCAGTTTATAAGGCAGTTCAGGGGATTTCTATAGTTTGTCTTACAATATAGTCACTACGTTTTACTTCCACATCTACTATATGCTTAGGAGAAACAGATTTACATTCTGGCTGACAATTACTGTGTTAGCTGGCTTCAAATTTTCCACTCAGTGAGATAGCTAAGGCCAGTTCACTGTCATCATTGGCTACTGTCTCATCATTATGTATGGTGCATTTCCCTGAACAGACAAAGCAGATTGCATTGATCTGAGCTAAGTGGAATAGATAGAACACAACAAGAATAAAACTACATTGATATCAAAGTAACCTCTATCCGAGGATAAATATTTTTTACCTCGTCCTTGCATGTGTACTCTGTAAGTGCAGGGAGAGTAAGTTGTTATCAAAGAGAGAGTTCTATAGGGAAACAAAATTTACATTTTCTTTTTTTAGTCACTCATGTCAGTCTCACTTCTTACAGTCTGCAGTACAACTTTACCTGTTATCACAGCACATCAGTCCTGATAACTTTTTTTCTGCTGAGAAGACATATACGTGTCAAAATTAAACTGTAGTATATTGATTCCTTTATTCCCAATACAAACCTTAATTGTTTTGACTGTTTGATTTTGAAGTTATTCACCACTCCAACTTTTCTTATTATTTCTTCCCATGTTTTAGCTCCAAGGGAATTTATTTAAAAATCCTTATTAATTTTTAAAATTTCTCCTGGTAGGCATTTGATTGCACCCATAAAATATTTATTAGATTAATATTTCTATAGTTGTTATCTAACCTTTTATTATCTCTTATTTCAGCCACAGTGATACCAGAGATTGCGCCCCCAGTTCTGCATACAAGAGAAGTGCCTTTTTATGCTAATGTAAGTGTTATTGTGCCAATTGTAGTATCCCTTATATTCTTACTGGGGCTTGTTGGAGTAGCAGCATTTATTAGAAAAAAGAGTAAGTATTTTTACTTAATTTTTAGTACACTGTTGTTAAAATGTATGTTAAATACAACAAGGAAACATTTTAATTTCAGAATTACAAAATGACAGTGCACAGATGGGTGAGTCTCCATCTGTGGCACAAATGCAGAATCAACAGAATAGGGACCAGCAGTACCTCGCTGTCCGAGTAGGTAGTGGTCAGCAGGCACTCAGCATAGACTCTGGGAGCTACAAGACTGATTCGGCAGGTAAGATCTGTTCATTTTTCATTTTGCTTACAATTCATTTATTTATTCATTCATTCATCCTGTTCTGCAGATTCATCAAGGAGGAGACTCTTTAGGGATATGCTAGAAGTTAAGGTATACCATATCAAAGGAAATTAGTCCATAGCCATTGTATTTTTTAACACAGTAAATTAGATACTAAGTTGCTACTTTGAAAACAACTGACTGATCACATTGGTATTTTTGAAAGGATATCAGTTAGCAGTAAGGGGCAATCAAAAAGTTTCCATTAGAGGGCATTGCTACAGTTTATATGCAATTTAGTGCAACTGTGATGTGGGTATAAAAGCACTGACATGTATGGATGGGATTAGGGCAGTATTCATACTTTTCCAACATGCAAGCAGTGAATGCAGAAATGTGAACTGTAGCAAAGTTATTACCAAATGTGTCCAGGACCAACATGCTGTTATTCTTTTCTTGGTTGCTGGAGCACAAACACTGGTAGACATCCATCAGGGAATGAAAAATGTACATGAGGTAGCATATCTGTTGAAAACCACCATTGTGAAATGATGAACCAAGATGTGTGCTGGTAGTGATCCAACACAGGCCGCTAGTTGATCTGGGAGGCCAGCCTAAACTGGGTGGCTCAAGTGGGAGATATCAAGCACCCACCCTGTAGTCATGATCTCTCCCCATGGGAATATCATGCCTTCGGCTCCTTAAAAAAGGCCTTGAAGTGTCAACAATTCCTCCTGTATGAGGTTGTGCAGCAGGCAGTTACTGACTTCTCCACGTTGGAGGACATGGTGTTTTACCAAGTGGGTATATTCAACCTCGTGCATCAGTGGGATGATTGCCACAATGCTCACAGTGATTTTGCTTGGTTGGCATACCAATTCTGGACTGTACAGCCTTCTAATAGAGACTATTTGATTGCCCCTTATACATCTGTAAGTACAGAGTCCTGTTTATAATGCATTACTACTTCTAATGCAGCTTAACAATGGAAAGTTGCCACATTGCTGCCAGAACTTTTCAGTCCTTCAATCTAGATATTTGGATTGTGGGAGTGGCTGATGAGCAATGTTTTTATTGGTTGTCATTTCCAATTTCTTGCCTTCTGTTAGATGGTAACTTGATGACTAACTTTGTATCAGTGTATATAACTGCACACGTTAACTCTGGACAAGGAGACAGTACATGAAAACTACTTTTGTGTCTTGTGTTGTGATTGTATACATCATAGTTAATCAGAAACTGATTTTTACTGTTAATAAAGAAAACCATTGAAATAGTAAACATACTGGGAGGTAGTGTAAGAATTCTAAAATCCTTAAAGAGGCCACTGTATAATATGCATTTATCTGCTTTGCACAATGTTCTCACTGGTTACTTTTGCTGAATTAATACTGTATTTACATTAAGTACTGTGTCAAGAAGATAATTCTATAAATAATGGGGATTAAAAATGTGTAGAATAAGCCAACACTCTTTTCTTTAGGTCCACATTAACTTCACACACAACTTCTAAGGGAAAAACACATTGCAGTAACATGCATGAAGTTACACTGACACATGTCACTAGAAATTGATGGGTTTGATTGCTTTCTAATATATGACTGACATTCACTCATTATTTTGTCATAACTTACAGTACACTCCCTGTTTTGATCTTTCCCTTATAGTTCTCTCACCTTCTCATTCTGATTTCTTCTATCAATTCTCATATTCATTGCTCTCATAATAAGCAGTTTATGATACAAGTAAAGGTGGAATTTTCCAAATCAGACACAATCAGGAGAATAAATGATGGCAGAATAATGTTGAAGGCCGAAAATTTGTAAAGACCAGTCTGCAACACAGATGAACTTCAATGCCTGTGCTTTAGAAGCTAAAAGCATGTCATTTCTCGCTGCTTCTAGTTTGTATATTTATTTTTGTGTCTTTATTTTGTAAAGAAATAATTTATTTTTGTAACACCTCCCTCAGAACAGTTTCTGTTGTTATCCTTTTTTGTTTATTTTTACTTTTAGCACTAATTATAAATTTTCTGTTTTTATTTCACTACTCTCACTGGGCTCTAATTCAGATGACTAATTTACTGTCTTGTTTCCATTTTTATTTAGTGATTTATTATCATATTATTGTTGTTACTTGTCATTAGGACCATTAATAGTGTATACTATTTTTATTATGTTTTTATTTCTTTCAGTACTTCTGCACACAGATTATCCTAGCTCTGTTTCATGAGTTTCTTCTCCTGTCTCCAGTCAGTTACTCAGGGACTGGTGCAGAGTCTGCTGGCTTTGGCCACAAAACCTCCCTCCTCCCTGAAGATACCTGCAACTTTCACTTACAGGAACCCTGATTCCCTATCTCAAAATGCCCCAGTATGTATACTTTGTAACCCTCCTTCCCCCACCACCCCCCACCCCCATCCCCCACACCCAGCCCAGCCCTTCCCTTCCTTTTCCTTCCCTTCCCTTCTCTGTCCTAGAGTCGCTAATATCCAGCAGTGGCATCCTTGTGAGCTCTGCACCTGAGTGCACTAAGCTCCATATTACACACACAAATGTCCAATCTCTGCCAGCTCATCTCAACAAGTTTTGTCATATATCTCAAGACATAGATATCCATATAATACTTCTTTGGAAACCTGGCTCAAAACAAGTATTCTTACAAATTTGGTAAATCTAGACTGCTGCACCTTTCTAAGACACAACAGTTGTAACCAGTGAGGTGGCGGAGTAGGGGCATACATACACTGTAATTTGTCACCTACTGTGCCACACGTAATAATGAAAATGAACAAGTGGAATGTATGCTCATAGAGATAAAATCCCATAAAAAAAGTGCCTAATATGTCTCTTCTACAAACCTTGTAAAGTAGGAGTGTTTACCTGCTTCAAAACTGCTCTTTCAAGTCTCAAATTAACTATACAATAATCCTACCAGTGCGATATTCAAGCAGATCGTTTTTTCTTCAATGAAATTCATAGCTCCCAAATACCTGCGCTTGGCATGTCTGCCCATGATATAATATTCACTAGAATGAATATAATACTTACTGGAATGAATGTAATACTTACTAGAATTTCTGAGAAAGAAACTGCAACTGACAATATACTGAGATGCAAAAGACATTAATTTGTCTGAACTTGCTACTGAGGTTCAATAAATAGTTTGGTGGAAATCATCTATTCTCTTCTCAGACACAAATGAAAAAAGGCATGAATTTATTAATAAACATACTCATCTATATGACAAATATGCCCCCTAAAGACCAGAAAAGTAAGAAAGAAACCTACAGTTTGGCTAACAGAAGAAATAAAACAGCTCATGAATCTCAAAGACGTTGCACATCAGGCATGCAAACTATACCCCATGTCCGAAAATCATATTGCAACAAGCAAAAGCAAAACAGAGTCAATCAAGCTTTGAAAAATGCAAAACTCAGGCATGCCCAAACATTAAGTAACAATAGGAGTAGACCAGGTGTCTTATGGAAAACCCGGAGTGGTCTTAATGTAGGCAAAGTAAAAGCTTCAGCTGATTTAATTGTCTCAGTCAATGAACTGAACTGGTATTTCGCATTACACACAACCACAATTGAACTACAACCAAAATAGAGATTCATTGATTACTTCATGGGGGTAAACAGCTGTAGCCATAGAAAACTCTATCTAAAGCATTTTGTTTGCAATACCATTAAAAAAGCAATCAGGAGTATCAGATCAGTGTCTACTGGACATGATTCATCACAGTCCAATTGACAAAGCTTATCATTTAACCACTACTGCCCACTATAACAGATGTCATCTACTCTTTAACCGTATGTGTTTTCGCTGAGGCCGGAAACCGGGTCTAGTTAAGCCATCACCTAAAAAGGACATTCCCACTGCACCCTCCAATTGACCTACTTGCATTCTTCCTGCACTGCCCAAGGCCTTAGAATATATAGTCCACAACCAGCTAACAAACTACCTAATTACGAACAAATCACTAGACGAATATCACTCAGGTTTCTGTAAACATTAAAGCATAACATCTTCCTTAATAAAGGTAACAAATGATCTGAAGCTTTCCATGGATGCACAAGAAGCAACTATTATGAGGTTATTACATTTCAGTAATGCCTTTGACACTGTCGGCTTTGACATTTTACTTGCCAGCCTTATCATTCTCAATTTCTCGACAAGTGCAGTGCAGAGGTTTCGCTAATATCTGACATCCCACCAGCAATACATCATGCCACAATGGAGGCAGGTAGTATTAGGCATCCCCCAGGGTCGGCATTATGTCATATACTCTTTTCATTGTACATAAATGATGTGTTACCAGTTTTGTCCTACTGCAAATACCACATGTACACTGATGACCTCTAGTTGTATCTTACACTTACGTGTTGGTACATATTCTTCCTGACAGTGTTTGTGACTGTTAACAAAAATGAAATTATGATGAACTCTGCCATTAACAGCCACAGTACTAGAAGTAAAATAATTTCCAAATAGACTATGCATCCATATTTAGACTTCAGAATGGAGTAATATCTCATTAGCAATGACACATACGATTTATCAGAATATTTAGACTTAGAGGTGAAAATTCCACATAACCCTAAGGTTTGTATTAACAAATCTTGACTTTTATAGCATATAGACAACTGATAGTGCTCTATGTTAAATTACATAAATGCTTTGTTTGAAGTATTAGATTTTTTTTTTTTTTTTTTTTTTTTTTTTTTTTTTTTTTTTTTTTTTTTTTTTTTTTTTTTTTTTTTTGACGGTCTTTTATAAGAGAAAGAGCAGTGGCATTTTCAAAGTAGCCTGTTATATATATATATATATATATATATATATAATGGAAGGAAACATTCCACGTGGGAAAAATTATATATAAGCTTGAATTTTGTGTGTGTGTTTGTGTTTGTTTGTGTGTCTATCGACCTGCCAGCGCTTTTGTTCGGTAAGTCACCTCATCTTTGTTTTTTTTATATATATATATATATATATATATATATATATATATATATATATAAAAAGTACCAATAGTCTGGAAGTAATACCCATAATTATCAGTGTTAGTACAGTTACTGGTAGTCATAATTTTGTGTTTGTATACTTTACAGCAGTGGCTACTTCTGCATGTTTATATGTAACTTGACTAGTTCCACATTCGTGAAAGCTCTCATTCATGGCAAGATTTACAGAATACAGCATGTGAATGAGTGAAACATGAAAGAGCAGTGTATAAATATAAACAAGAAGTAACATTGCTGCTCAGCTTCTTCAAAGAATGTGCACACATTCACAAAAGTGTACCTGGCCACATATAAATACACATGAACTGCATTGTCTCAGTACCGTGGCCTGCCTGGCATTAGTATTTGTTTCGGTTTGGGTGCACTGGTTGAGCATTGAAGAGGAGAGAGGAAAGGAGAGGATGGAGCTATCAAGGAGGAGGTAGCTACACTATCTGCACCCATGCTAGCTTTCTCTGGTTGTGTATTACCATCCGCTTCCTCCTAAGAATATTTCATATTACTTAATGTTAAGCTAAGCAGTTTTCATGATGCTCATAATTAGTAATATTACGCAGAAAAGTAACACAAGCTAAGCAGTAATCAAAAAATGGAAAATCCGGGAGGGACTGTAAAAATATTATGAAAAGGAAAGTTGTCACTCACCATATAGTGGAGATGCTGAGTGTCAGATAGGCACAACAAAAAGACAGTCTTCTGCAACTCAGCATCTCCACTATATGGTGAGGGGCAACTTTCCTTTTCATAACATTGTTACAAGTTAAGCACTTCTCATGATGCTGTACATAATTGGTAATGTTACACTGAAAACTAACACAACCATGTACAATACTTAAATGTTGTATGGTGCACTGCTGTACATGATGAAAACTGATACCAGTGCCTGTTAGAAAACATTAGCGAGATGCAAGGAAACTTCAGCATGACTGCTGAAGATGCTTTGAAATAATCCCAGACACATTTAGTGAAATCAATGACTTTTTGCTGTTGCAGAAGAGTCCTAACCAAAATTTTACTAATTTTATATGAATCCTATCTATGTATTTGTTCCATAGTAAAAATAGATCCTAAATGATTTTCTATATTCAATTTTGCTTTTGCAGATTACATTGAAGATATATGTCCATATGCAACTTTCCAGCTGGCAAAGCCACCATACAGTGAAAGCACTTACAGTGGAAATGTGTACAGTGGTCCATACCATTCTGTCCGGGGATCTTTTGTGTATCATGATCCAAAGCTGTCAGGAGCAGAAAGCTACAAATTTAGACATGTAAGTTGGTTGTTAATTTTTGTCACTATATCAATATCTTTTAATCACATTATGGTCTTTGTGATAACTGCTTTCTTCAAAGAAAATACAGTAAATATCTGAGTTATTTAATTTTTTTAAATTATGGAACTGAATTGCTGGCCAGATTTATTTTCATTTTCTTTTAATTCTAGAGACATGAACTTGCCCTGCATTAACAGATTACCCCACTCTCTCTTTTTTATTAACATCATCATCTTTTCATTATATTCAAATAGCGAACCCAACAATGCTTTGCAACTGGTTAAATATGTATGGGAACTGGAGCTAGATATAAATCCTAATCAGGGATATCTCTGGGAATTGTACCAGGATGCAAATTGTGGCTGCTCATTGCTACCTTTCCCATTTTGAAGGTTTAGACACAAGATTACAATTAAATAATGTAGAATATGAATGGAAAAGACTCCCTTGTTTCTGTCCTTGGTTTCTATTGTTTTAAGTTCTTTTTTTATTTTTTGTACACAATGCAATACAATAATACTTCAGTATCTACAACATTTTTTTTTATGACGTGTGGTAAGAGTACGAACTGGTTTTCTGAGCTACCAGGTCATGAAAGGATGAGATGAAACTGATCATGCAAAAAATTTGTGTTTTAGTTTTCGGTATACTGTGTCATAAGATTTAATGAAAGGGCACATACAATTGAGCATGCTAAAAACACATTGATCATAATCAGTTCGAATATATTTGAATGTCCAACTTTGAGCTTTGTTTATTGTTGCTGCAAACAAAATCTTGATTGCTTATGTGGAAAGGTTAAGTCAGTTAGATTAATTGGTATACAGGGTATTAGAGATACCTCTCCAGCTGCTGCATCTGTTCGGATAGTAGCTTCAATGACATTGTTTCATATGGTTTTAATTTGCTAATTGAGTAGGTTTAGTAATAAATAAAAAAATAGGAGTGTGGGTAAGCTGCTACGAACAGCATAGTGAACACATTATGGTAGCCAAGATAGACACGAAACCCATGCCTACCACAGCAGTACACATTTATATTCCAACTAACTCTGCAGATGAAGAGATTGAAGAAATGTATAATGAGATAAAAGAAATTATTCAGATAGTGAAGGGAGACAAAAATTAAATAGTCATGGGGGACTGGAATTCAATAGTGGGAAAAGGAAGAGAAGGGAAAGTTGTAGGTGAATATGGAATGGGAGTAAGGAATGAAAGAGGAAGCTGTCTGGTAGAATTTTGCACAGACCATAACTTAATCATAGCTAACACTTGATTTAAAAGTCACGAAAGAAGGTTGTATATGTGGAAGAGGCCTGGAGACACTGGAAGGTTTCAGATAGATTATATAATGGTAAGACTGCAATTTAGCAACCAGGTTTTAAATTGTAAGACATTTCCGGGGGCAAATGTGGACTCTGACCACAATCTGTTGGTTATGAAAGGCAGATTAAAACTTAAGAAACTGCAAAAAGGTGGGAATTTAAGAAGATGGGATCTGTATAAACTGGAAGAACCAGAGGTTGTAGAGAGTTTCAGAGAGAGCGCTAGGGAATGACCGACAAGTAAGGATGAAAGAAATACAGCAGAAGAAGAATGGGTAGCTTTGAGAGATGAAATAGTAAAGGTAGCAGAGGATCAAGTAGGTAACAAGAAGAGGGCTAGTAGAAATCCTTGGGTAACAGAAGAGATATTGATTGAATGTAATTGATGAAAGGAGAAAATATAAATATGCAGTAAATGAAGTATGCAAATAGGAATACAAACATCTCAAAAATGAGATCGACAGGAAGTGTAAAATGGCTAAGCAGAGATGGCTGGAGGACAAATGTAAGGCTGTAGAGGCGTATATCACTAGGTGTAAGATAGATACTTCCTATAGGAAAATTAGAGAGACATTTGGAGAAACGAGAACCACTTGTGTGAATATGAAGAGCTCAGATGGGAAACCAGTTCTAAGCACAGGAGGGAAGGCAGAAAGTTGGAAGGAATATACAGAGGGTCTACACAAGAGCGGTGTACTTGAGGGTGATATTATGGAAATGGAAGAGGACATAGATGAAGATGAAATGGGAGATATGATACTGTGTGAAGAATTTGTCAGAGCACTAAAAGACCTAAGTCGAAACAAGGCCCCGAGAATAGACAACATTACATTAGAACTATTGATATCCTTGGGAGAGCCACTCCTGACAAAACTCTACCATCTGGTGAGCAAGATGTATGAGACAGGTGAAATGCCTCAGACCTTAAGAAGAATCTAATAATTCAAATCCCAAAGAAAGCAGGTGTTGACAGGTGTGAATATTCCCAAACTATCAGTTTAACAAGTCACGGCTGCAAAATATTAACATGAATTGTTTACATACAAATGGAAAATCTGGTAGAAGCTAACCTCAGGGAGGATGAGTTTGGATTCTGTAGAAATGGAACATGTGAGGCAATACTGACCCTATGACTTATCTTAGAAAATAGATTAAGGAAAGCAAACCTACATTTCTAGCATTTGTAGACTTAGAGAAGGATTTTGACAATGTTGACTGGAATACTCTCTTTCAAATTCTGAATGTGGCAGTGGTAAAATACAGGGAGTGAAAGGTCAATTTACAATTTGTACAGAAACCAGATGGCAGTTACAAGAGTCGAGGGGCACAAAAGGGAAGCAGTGGTTGGGAAGGGAGTGAGACAGGTTGTAGCCTATCCACAATGTTATTCATTCTGTATATTGAGCAAGCATTAAAGGAAATAAAAGAAAGAGTAGGAATTAAAACCCAAGGAGACGAAATACAAACTTTGTAGTTTGCCAGTGACATTGTAATTCTGTCGGAGACAGCAAAGTACCTGGAAGAGCAATTGAACGGATTTGACAGTGTCTTGAAAGGAGGATATGAGATGAACATCAACAAAAGAAAACGAAGATAATGGAATGTAGTCTAATTAAATCAGGTGATTGGGAAATGAGACACTTAAAGTAGTAGATGAGTTTTGGTATTTGGGGAGCAAAATAACTGATGATGGTCAAAGTAGAGAGGATATAAAATGTAGACTGGCAATGGCAAGGAAAGCGTTTCTGAAGAGGAGAAATTTGTTAACATCGAGTATAGATATAAGTGTCAGGAAGTCCTTTCTGAAAGCATTTGTATGGAGTGTACCCAGGTATGAAAGTGAAACACGGACTGTGACTAGTTTAGACAAGAAGAGAATAGAAGCCTTCAAAATGTGGTGCTACAGAAGAATGCTGAAGATTAAATGGGTAGATCACATAACTAATGAGGAGGTACTGAATAGAATTGGTGAGAAGGGGAATTTGTGACACAACTTCACACTCGAAGAAGGGATCAGTTGGTAGGGCTTGTTCTGAGGCATCAAGGGATCACCAGTTTAGAATTGGAGGACAATGTGGAGGGTAAAAATCATAGAGGGAGACTAAGAGATGAATACACTAAATTCAGAGATGAAGAAACTTGCGCAGGATAGAGCAGCATGGAGGGCTGAATCAAACCAGTTTCTGGACTGAAGACCGCAACAACAACAACAACAACAACAACAACTGATACCATTACAAAGTTTGACATGATTCAGATTGTAAGTGGTATTCTAATCATTTGCTGATAAGAAATGAATACTGTACAACTTTAATGACGTACGGGTTTGCTGTTAGAACCAACTCCGAGGAAGAAAATAATTTTTTTTTTTTTAATTATACATACAGAGGAGGAGTTTAGATAATGGGTATAATACCTTTTATTGTAGTTAAAACCTGCTGTGAGAAAGAAAACAAAACGGCACATTTTCACAGCATAGCATTTTCTTTTTCAAAGTTTGTTTTAATGGAAAACTTAAAACTTGTTGTTTCAAAAACTGTATAACCTGTATCCATCTGATAGTTCATTGGAGTATTACCGTATTTACTCAAATCTAAGCCGCACTTTTTTTCCGGTTTTTGTAATCCAAATAACCGCCTGTGGCTTAGAATCGAGTGCGAAGCAAGCGGAAGTTCTGAAAAATGTTTGTAGGTGCCGCCACAAGTAACTTCTGCCATAGAATATATGTAGCGCTACACAGGCATGCTTTGTAGGCACAAAGATAAATACTGTCGCCAAAACCTCTGCGTCAGTAAATAAATTAAAAAAAAGGTGGAAGACGAGCTTTTTTTTCTCCACCCTGAGTTTCGACCACTGCATTTTCATACATTATCCAACGAAGTAAATACAAATTCCATATTGTTCATCTTCGAATGTAGCACAATTTCAATGTACTGCAAAAATCCGACTGACAATACTGTTTGGGATGTTTGTCAATATGGCCAACTCTACGTTCTGAATTTTTTCCTATCTGTGAGAAGAGATGGTTGCTTATAGGAGCCTGATGAAATGTGAATCACATGCAGTATTCTCTTCACCATAAGTATAATATGAATATAAACATTTTGCCATGTATTCTTTCGTGTTTGCTGCTATCTCATTTAAATCCTGTCTGCCTAATAAACTATGAAACTAGAGTGGGACAACAGCAAACGCCGAAGAATATACGTATCGTGTCATGTTTATATTCGTATTATTCTTATGCCTAATAGTGATACAGTAAGAAATGAAGCACGGCAACTGACTAGATTTTTAAATCTAAGATGGCTCTAATTTCTGTGCAGAATTTGATGTACTAAAGAAGCGGCCGCAAAGATTTTCAAACGCAGAAAAATTTTCGCCTAACTCTCATTCAGAACATGTTCTATTATACGCAGTCTATTATTTAGTACTTGTTGATCATTATCAAGGAAAGCAGCAGTGTAAATAACAACAAATAGCAGTCTCTTGCCATTGTTTCGCTAATGAGACGATTCCTCTTTATTGTAAGCGGCGGTACCGCGCACAAAAGCAAGCCTTGCCGCGAGCGGCGACAGGCCGTAAACACGCACTATCAGAATGCGACAAACAATGCATGACACAGTACAGTAATGCATCTTCAGCTTAGAGTAACGTAAACACGTATAAAAAAGAAAACGGCACTTATCAGATCAAAGCAAAATAAGCGATCGATTCAAACCAGACGAAGCACGTGAAAAAGGAAGGGTACCCGTATAAATACGGACGCATAGCAATGGCTACCTGGTAAAGCTTAACTGCTAAACTTACGACTCGAACCAAACTACTGTAGCTGTATCGTCATTCATTCGACCTAAATTGTGTCTCATATTACAATGGACCAACTTTGTTTCGATTTGGAGGTGCGGCGTAAAACTTTTCTCTCCCCTTGAGTTTCGAGTCTCAAATTTCAGGTGCGTCTTAGATTTGGGAAATTTTTTTCCCCTTTATTTCTAGTCTCATTTATCAGGTGCGGCTTAGATTCGAGTGCGGCTTAGATTCGAGTCAATACGATATATGTATATCACTATAGTTGTGTATATATGTACAATGTTGACTGTTCTCTTTTTGCATTTACTTCTTCATAATCATTCCACCCCCCAACCTCTCCCTCCCCCCCCCCCCTCTGCTCCCCTCCACCCCCCCCCCCCTCTCTCTCTCTCTCTCTCTCTCTATCTCTTTCTCTCTCTCTCTCTCTCTCTCTCTCTCTCTCTCTCTCTCTCTCTCTCTCTCTCTCTCTCTCTGTTTTGTTAATTACATCATTCATTTCTCTAACACTCAGTCCATTTCTGCTTCTGACTGTCATCATCTCTGGAATGAAGCTGGCACAGAACTTACATTGATAAGTTATATATATACAAAATCTCTGACATCCTACTCCGTCTGGCATGTCTCTCCTCCACCTCTCATCTGTATCTTCCTTCATTATCAAGGCAGATGCGTCCATCTTACCCCAGGGTCTGACATTCCTTTGTAACCGCATTCTCCAAGGAAGTCCCTATTAGAAAACTGGAATAGCATCATGTATTTCATATTTGTTTACTTGTAGTACTGATATATTACACACTAATGGTAAGTACTGGACAGCAATTCTTTCTTATTATTTTGTAGTTTTCTCACATGAATTTTCATTTTGGTATATTTATGTGAATTTTTTTCAGCAGAAAGAACCGGAATACACTAAAGTGAGAAGAAAAGGTGGAAAGCTCAGGGACCCACACTCTGAAAGCCAAGGTAGTTATTTTCTCTTTTCATATACAGTTTAATATCTAGAGTCATCAGATGTTATATAGAAATACATGTAAATTTAGCATACCGACTCATTTTATATTTACATATTTAGCTACTGTAAGCTTATCTACAGTGCTTCCATAAAAAAATTTAACATAGAATCCATTCTTCTACACTGATGGAATTACATGATGGTCATATGTAAGTTAGTAAAATTAACCACAAATAATACAGATAATACAGCTGTCAACTTGACAAAATCTCATACTGTCAGCAATTTTTTTTTAACCTTCCATGGATCACAATTATATTTGCTTACATATAATTTCATTTACAAAATAGTGCTTGTTTTTGTGACTGTGTGACTCCATACTGATCACTTACACTATACAAATTTCTTTTACATATATTTATCTTATAGTCTGGTTAAAATTACTTGTTAACTGATGTCTTGTCACTTGACTTTCCTGTGTTGTCACACCAGCTGCTGGCTGCCAACTGATTATAGGCGGCACAAAAAAAACACAGGGGATCACTTTTTTTTGACTCCCTGGAACAAGTCAGCAACAGAGACCTAAAATAGTAAATAGCTATTTAATTGCAACATAACTATAAGAGTTGAGCTTCATTCCTTGGTTGTAATCGGTACATATCAGTAACCTTCATGTCGACTGTCTTTTGTTAACGACTGCCAACAGCCTCATAGATATACGGTTTAACCAAGATAAATCAGGCTTTGTTCATGTTCAAATGTGTTCCTTATTTGTAGTAAAGAATATGAACTTAAATCAATCCAACTGTAATACAATTGAATGAGTGGAAGATAAATGACATTTAAAGCATTTACTAAACATCTCACACCGTGCCTCATGTCAAATCATGATTTTTTTTTCTCCTTAATTCTGTCCTGCAGTTGTTCAATAATAGCATACTAACTTAAAATTCATTAAACTGTGAACGCGAGTCGCACATTGTGTGGTATGTGGTGAGTGGGTCATGACGTGACCAAGTGCAGGGCATGAGCTGACAGGCATGCCAGGGCAGAAACCATTGACAGTTGTGTCTAAATTGCAAATTTTTCAGAGTAAATTAATTAAGACTTGGACTCAGTGATTTGATATTATTTTGATATTTACCGTTGTAACCAAGATAGCTGACTTGTGTTTAAATCTCATAGTTTAACTTTTTTAGATGTAGTCTTCTTTTATTTTATTTACTTAGAAATAACCCAAAAAGATGATTCTTGGATCAAAATGTTACTATTTATATTAAATTTAAAGGGCCTATATATATTTTTTTACTTTTTAGAAGGTTTTTGTGTCAGCTTTTTTAAAAATGCGAGTTTTATTTCAAGCTTTTTAAACTTAAGCAGTGATGATGATTCTAAATCAAGTCAGAAAAAAGTGAGCTGCTATTGCACTCTCTCGAGTAATTTTTTTTTTTATCCGATTTCATTATATATTCTGTAGCATATATCAAGAGATCATGCTGGAGAAAAATATTTTTACTTAGTTTAGCTAACAAAATTTAAATGGCTCAATGGACTTTCATGGAACGTAGCTAAGAACCATCCTGATTAAACCAGCTTTTGTATAAAAACAGAAAAAAAGAAAAAAGAAGAAAAAAAGAAAAACCTGTATTAAAATAAGACCTCTTATTTGGGAGCTATGATGCCACAGACAGATATACACAGATTAAACTTATAATACCCCTCTGCTCGTGTCGGGGGTTGATTAACTAGCTGTTCCTGATAATGCATTGCTGTGACTCAGTGTGGTTAAATGGAAATGAAAGAAAAGAAAAAAAGCACATGTTTCTAATATGTATGGGAATTTGATATACACCCCAATCTCCTTCTATCCCACATCTCTGTACTACTTCTTCTCCCCCTCTCTTTGCCCATCTCCTTCTTCCCCCTATCTCACTCCATTACCTCGTCCCCCCCTTTCTCTGTACATCTTCTCCTCCCACCTCTCTCTCTGTTTCCTCCTGCTCCTGATCTCTCCCCCTCTCTCTGTCCATCAACTCCTCCCACCTTTCTGTGTCCATCTTTTGTTCTCCATCACTCGCTATCTTCTCCTGCCCCATATCTGTCCATGTCTTCCTTTCCGCTCTCTATGTCCAGTTCTCTTCTCCCCCCTCTCTGACCATGAACATTGTTTGCTGTAATTGCAAATTCAGATTCTGTAGAAGTGATACAATCATCAGCTGATAACCCATAAACACAACTTTTTTGTCTTCTAACAGCATTCAAAGCAATTGGTGGTGGTGAAGACTTAATATTCTGTACACATGAACAGCAACATTTTAATGGGCTGGCCTTGAGACTGTTGTCAAAATTTCAAAGCAATTGATGAAAAAAAGATATAAAATTTTGAGAAAATGAACATCTACATTTTTATTTATATAGATCCTGGACACATGTTCACTGACCAGCTACAGTGCAACTGTTTGAATGTTGTGGCTGGTAGCAGTTGAAAACCTGACATCATAATCACGAAAACTACTGGCATATGCTGATATATATCAAGCAGAACTAGGGAGAAAAGTAACACTGGTATGGGGACAGACACTAGCACCTGTTGCCCTTTTATTGTTGTGATTATAAGAAATTATGTTTTAAGAACCTGAATTTCAGAACAGATTTTGTAAAAGTTTTCACAAATAGAAACTTGTGATTTCTATGACTGGGAGGGTGGGGGGATGTGTCCATTGGGGGGGCTGGTATGGCTGAAGAAGTGTGTCCCCGCACCTACAATTTTAGAAATTGAGCACTTCGCGTTATGCAGAGAAATGTTGGCTGCAGCCACCATGAGATATGATGAAACGTGAAATACCGTGTTGACAGTTGATTTTACGTTACCAGTGACTGACCTGCAGAAAAATATGTGTTTTGTAAGCCTGAATCTAAACTCGTTTGCTAATGTAACCACAGCTTCATAATGTGCAACGTACTTGAGAAAACAATGGTCAACAACCTGTGTCAAACTATGAACCACGCTCGCTAATCTCTGCGAACAACTTCAAGAGAGAAAAATTTCAACACGAAAAATAAACTTCATTGGTACCTGAAACTATCCACACACTGGCTACACATGCTGATGTGTTACCAACTAATGAGCAGTCCTAGTTGGCACATGATTGCAGGTTATAGGTGATATAGGCACAGCATGTAGAAAGAATAAAAGTAAGGAAATGTTTTTTTCTACATTTCTCCAACTATTTGAGAAGAGCACCTTTATTCTGCACTTTGTGTATTACTCACTTTATATGCATCGCAGCAGTCATCCAGTTCATTTTGTTGACTTTTATAGTCCCTGGATACTTAGTTTCCCAACTTCACTCACAGTAAACTTTTTATTTTTGCAAGCAACATTTCCTTTCACTTAATGCAAAAGTTTACATCACCATGTCTTCTCATTCCATCAGTATTTTATGGCCTTGCCAAAGCAGTCGAAATGATGATTAGCTGCCCTCATCTTGTGGAAAGAATCGAGATTTTTTACATATTTCTGAATACTTCTGTTCTTGCGCTGCATATGAAGACAAGAGTGTCCTGTTTCACTTCATTCTTATGTTTTTTCTTTACCCATACAAAATATGGTCATTTCACAAATCACAAATGTGGCTGTGGTTTGCAGGGCTATTTTGTAAACTGGTATGAGAGGTCCTCCCTCTCAAAGTATTTCTGCACATGCACACAAATTGTTGCAGTTGGTCTTTAAACACAGTTCCTTGTCTGGCTTTCTTTTTTGATGTGTTTCAATCACAAATACTGGTTCTTCTCTTTCTATTTCATATTTCACCAGTTGTAACCACACCAAACACACACACACACACACACACACACACACACACACACACACACACAATGGTGGTAATGAAATACACACATTTTGTGCACAGCACTAGCCAAACAATGAAAGTGAGCTGTCCATTTGTTGTGGCAGTATGGCAAAGATGAACAATTTGGGCATGACATTTAGTGCTCGGACTATAGAAAACCAGCTCCGACATGTGGAAGTGTCAAACAAAAAGGAATTTTAATCAGACTTCAGTTTACATCCAAATGTATTAGCAAACATCTCTGCAAACATCATCATCACAAAAAGAGAGAATGATATTAGTTGCTCCTAAATTTCTACATGGAGTAGAAGTTAAAAGGAAGGAACATTAAGGTTTATAATATCTTAGACATTAAAGTCGCTAGAGAGGGAGCACAAGTTCAGATTAGAAAATAATCGCAAAAGAGTTCTACTAGCCTCTTGCAAGGGAACTAGCTCATCACTTGCGTTAAACGAGTTAATGAAACCAATGAAATCCTACAGCAGAATGGAACTGTACCCAACTCCTCTCAGGTATGACCAAGCCAGGTGGCACAGTGGTTAAGACACTGCCAGCTAAACTCCTGTCTGGCAGTCAACATTTAGAATTTCATGGTTCCCTTAAATCACTTAAGGCTAGTCAGGATGGTCTCTTTGAAAGGCGCATGATCACTTTCCTTCACTATCCTTCCTGAGTATGATTTTGTGCTCCATCTTTAATGACCTCATTGTCAATGAGATGTCAAACTCAAATCTTCTTTCTTCCACTTTAGTACAAAATCAGTTTCTTAACCTTTTTGCCACCTTGTTCAGTATAGAAGGAATTTATGTTTTGCTCCTAATGCTGGAGACAGCTTCGTGAGGATGTCTGTGGCATTAGGAGACACAGAAACATTCCTTAGGCTATGGCCAACGCTCATATAACTAAAATCATAAAGGATGCAAATGCCAGACATGAAACCCTTCATTGCATGATTTCAATCTGCGTCAAAATTGCTTTTATGGTCTGTCAACTTAATTGCTGTCATAGTACACTCAAATGAGAACAACATTCCCTACTCATCACTACTACCATAGTGGTGCCAACGGCCTTGCCGCAGTGGTAACACCGGTTCCCATCAGATCTTGCTTGATGTCGCTAACAAATCCTGCCAAGTGTGAACCTTGTGCTGCAATATGCTTCCTACTTGCAGTAGGTATAACACCAACTAAAATTTTTTTGCAGATCAAAACGGTTTACAGTAAAGATGTCACAAACAGAACAAGTATGTTTAAGTGGTGCAGGGAGTTTAGTGGAGGTAGAACAAATGTTCATGATGAACAGAGGAGTGGAAGACCTTCCATTTTGGCTGATAGGTTGGTGCAAAAACTTTAGGAAACTGTTTGTGAAGACCGCCTGTTGACAGTGGATGAAATTTCTGTGTTGTTTCCACAACTCTCCAGAACTTTCCTATATGAGACGCTAACAGAAATGCTGGTATACCAGAAACTGTGTGCAAGATGGGTCCCAAAACAGCTGACATAACAGCACAAGTAAAATCGGGTAAGGAGCGCCTGCAACTTTCCTGAGTGACTTGATTGGATGGTGAGGATGTCTGAGCTCTTTTGTGACTGGAGACAAAACATGGGTCGCTCACACCTGGGACAAAAAGACAGTCATCACAGTCACGTCACACCAATTTCCCCTCTGCCAGAGATTCAAAACTATCATTTTGAGCCAAAAAATCAAGGCTTCAGTGTTTAGGGACCCAAGTGGCACCATTTTGGTCAAATTTCTGCCTCAAAGGGTTGCACAACCATATTGTGATGCACTAAAAAATCTCAAAAGGTGCATTCAAAACAGGGAGGGGGAGGTAGATTCTGACAAGTGGAGTGTGTTTGTTGCATAGTAATGCTTGTCCTCACATGGCCTTAGCCATTGGGGTGCTTTTGGAGTCATTTGGTAGGGATATTTCAAACATCCCTCCCCTTGTCTGCCATTGTTCCCCTGACCTTGCACGTTAAGGTTATCGGGTTATCGCATTTTCACCTCCCAGAAGGCATGCATAAGTGAAATTAAATATTCAGCTGACAAGCAGGTAGAGAAAGAGGTTCTGAAGTGGGGTAAGAAGCTGGCAGAAGAATTCTTCGAGAAGGGCATTAGGAAGTTTGTGCAATGGCTCACCACATGCATTGATCAGGATGGTGATTACGTGGAAAAATAGTCAACAAGTGTGTCAACAATATCCTGTATTTTTTTCACATACACTTTTCCTAAAAAAATATAAAAATCTAGTACACTAACTTTCTGGACATGCCTTGTATATTCGAACTTCGAACATGTTCAAGATTTCTGCTGCAAACCAATGTTAAAGATATTGGTCTGTAATTTTGTGGTCAATTCTTTTACCCTCCGACTTCTCTATAAAAGGGATACCTATTACTGTGTCCTCCATAGGGGAGTCTATGTGACAGTGAAATGACAGCATATCTGTGTAATACTCCTCCATGAATGATCCCTTAAATGCAAAGTTTAAAACTTCAGCTTTCCTTTTGTTGTCTTCTATGGCAACACCAAACTAATCAGTGAGTGACTGTGTGCAAACAAAACAGCTGACAGAGCAGCACAAGAAAATGACCTGCTTAGTGGTTTTATGGTGGACCAGTTACAATGTAATTTGATAAGAAAAAGAGATTACCTTTTTCCAAGTCAGTTGTTATCTGTTATTGGACAACATATTTATTTTCAGCTGTTTTAAGTAGAAATGGTGTAAAGCAAAAGACTCTGGTTAACGTAACTGATGAATGCTATTATTAGCAATAGTTTGAATAACATGCAAGGCAGTTTATAAAAGTTATAATTCACTTAACTGAAATACAACATAGCTCATTCCTCACCTCTAAAGTTTCATATTAATGTTCAGCTGCATCAAACCTAGTATGTGATTGGAGCATTTAATTCGGAACTCAGAGTTAACTGCCTGTATTGAAACTCATTTGTTGTGCACATGAAACTAATAATTGATTTACCTGTTTGTTTCTAAATGCTTTGTGCTTCAGAGTCTGAGTTGAGAAATACAAGTAAGTGTGTGAACGTTTGTACAATGGAAAAAAGAAAGTAACAATATGATGAAAAGGGTAGTTGCTACTTGCCATATAGTGGAGATGCTGAGTCACACATAGGCACAAGAAATGACTGTCACAAAGTGGGCTTTTGGCCAACAAGGCCTTCATCGGAAATAGAGACAACATACTCACTGCTCAACACCCCCCCCCCCCCCCTCTCTCTCTCTCTCTCTCTCTCTCTCTCTCTCTCTCTCTCCCTCCCTCCCTCTCTCATCACTCAAAGTAGAATTCCAGAATTTCATCACTCAATCACTCACCATCCAGCCTATACAATATCAATGTCCATCCTTAAGTCACCCATATTCACAATCCTGAATCCCAGTGATCATTCCACTGTGGACAGGCCATGTGAAATACATGCCTCATTAACCCACCCACAACCTCCTACAGATCAGTCAAAGGTGTTTCCCATCCTATCAAAGGTTGGACCATGAATAAAAGCAACCAAAAATATGCTAGATTTGCTGTAATTATTATAAGTCAGCTGAGCTCAATTCATAAATGTTTTCAACAGCTTAACATGGTTCCCTATATAATATTTATATGTCATTTTCTGATTACTTGAAATGGTTACCTCTTCACTGCAATCTAAAGATTGCAGTATTGTCAGTAGTATAAAAAATTTCTGTCTCGATTGCAAAGTATTTTTATTAACACATGATTGGTTTCGATACCTTATGCAACAGCCTCAGACATAAAATGTGTGGCTAGTGGCATGAACTGCAGAATCATAAGCAGTAGATAAAATAGCACCAACCAATATGATGAGAGGCAAATAGGAACTGTCTGTGAGGCAATGGAGTTAGAGCTCTGGCTGAGTACATGATTCATTTGTTTAAACTGCCAAAGTGAGACTAGTATTGTGAGACCATAGCTGCTGTAAATAATTAAGTTCAGCAACTTTTGCGTTTTGTGTCATTGCAAGTATTGGAGACAATAATAGCAACTTGAGCATATTTTCTGTATTTATTTTTTAATCTCTTATTGAATAATATCATTGGGCAACTCAAGTAATAGAAAGAGAGTTCTATTTGCTCAAAACTACACACTGATAATAATAAATTATGTTCAGGCATGCTCATCTTGCAGACAAGTCTTTTAACAGACTTGCAGCCTCACAGAGTAGGGTTTAAGGAGGAAGATAATGATTTCGTGCTGTGTCAGTGAAAAGGTCATTAGATATGAAGCATAAGAGTAGATTGGGAAGGAGGGGGTTGGGAATTGGCTGCAGCCTTTTCAAAGAAATATCCTAGTATTCCCCTGAACTGATTTTAAGAAAACCTATAGAAAACCCAAATGTGGTTTGTGATTTAAATGTCTCTCCTTTTTAATATGAGTCTAGTATCTTAACCACTGAATTAAATTTCCACTTTTACATTTATGGACAGAAAAATAAGGCCTACTCTTTGTAATTGCCCTTGGTACAAAAACTGGTGAATTACACTATGATGGTTATTATGTACCACTTTTGTAGTGACGTAAAATGCCTCAAGTATGTAGAAGTTTATTTTAAAAGTGAATTGAGGTTGGTTTTTCTTGACAAGGAATTTCTTTTTCAAAGATAAAATTTTATAGGAAACTTAATAAGTGTAGACAGTGTAAAAGAATAACACACTTATTGTCAGTTAAAATATTCCATGCTATTGCACAGATTCATATACATTGTATGCACTCATCTATGTATGAACACCATCCACGTACATATAAAACTGACTTTCTTTAAGCAGAGTGATCTATTCCACATCATTATAATATTGTGAAACTGATGTATAAAACAAATAACTGATCCTCATAATAACTTAATTCCTTAAGTTATTTATATAACAGCTCTCACAGACAGTCCCTTTATTCTTCAATAACTTGAAAATTAACTGCTCATCAACTATTTTTAAATTTCCATGTTGCAACAACTCATTCTGAGTCTCTCTGTATTATGTCTGTTAAATGTCTGGGATATTTTGTGAAGCCAAAATATCATATTTTATGGGATATTAAAATTGTGTAGTTTTATTCAGCTCTGGAATCAGAGTCTATTTCTCACAAAACTGGCACAAACACATACAATATAACAGTGTTGAAAACTTTTTACTGCTCATGGAACATAAAGAAACCAGACAAATGTAAAAGCTCTGTACATAAGGTGAAATGAATCTCCAGTTTCTAGAAAACTGTACTTTTAATTTGGACTAATAGAAAGCCTATAATATCAGCTATGAAGCAAATGAGGTAATGTGGCAATAGCTCAAAGAAATGGTGCTTCTTTTAGGTACTAAAAAACCACTATTGGACTATCGAAAATCAAAATTAATAATGCGCCATACAAGCTCAATCCTCAGTGATGTGTAACTTATTCTAGATAATTCCCACCTGCTTGTTTTTCTATAAGCTGGATAAGTTACTACCCATTGTAAGTGACAGCTGGAGAGAACAGGATGCCAACTATGTAGGAAAAGATAGATTGCTACTTATCATAAAGATGATATAATAAGTTGCATACAGGCACAATTAAAGGACACTTACATAAAGCTTTCGGCCACAGCCTTCATCAGCAAAAGAGAAACACACACCGTTCATACACACAAGTAAGCACACCTCATGCACAAATGACCATCATCTCGGGCATGAGGTGTGCTCACTTGTGTGTATGAATGATGTGTGTTTCTCTTTTGCTGATGAAGGCTGTGGCCGAAAGCTTTATGTAAGTGTCCTTTAATTGTGCCTGTCTGCAACTTTTAATGCATCTTCTTTACAGTAAGTAGCAATCTGTCTTTTCCTCCATTGTTGATATTCCTACCTGGAGTTTCCATTGGTAGAACGGAATGTCACCTTGAGTACACCGTGACTCATATTTACAAATAAATATTATGCTGTACGTATGAGCAGAAGAAAGAGTCTCAAACAAAAGAATGTTACAGGCATTTGGGAAATTACTGTTCCCAAGTTTAGGACACTAGTATTATTTCTGATACCAGACCAACATTGTTTCAGAATCAGACAACCTTGGAAGCACTGATTCGGAGGTTAAGAAGATTTTAACACTGCACCTGCCTATTTCAGAGTACGATACATTGGGCAGTGACTCAGAAGGAGAACTTCCTGGGGGCCAAGTGGCAGCCAGTCAGGAGCTTGTTTCTTTCAGACATAGAATGGCAAGAGGTGAGATCCACGGTACGCAAAACACTCCATTTTTCACTACAGTTATAATTCTTTAAACATTATTAATACAGTACTATAGCTAGAACTAAGTGTACAAAGGTTAAGGAGTACAGAAAAATAAAACAAGGTTTGTTTGCACAGTAGAGGTTTCAATATTATCATTTTATAATTGTGCATGGATACTGTAGACAGCATCTACAAGATTTCTTTACATGACCTTTTATTACCAGTAATGGAGTCCTTGAATTTCTTTTGTTGTTTACTGTGCTGTTAAAAGTGTTTTGTTACAACACTTGAAAACTGCAAAGCTCAGTCTAATTGCTCCATCATAGTTCAAAATATAAATAGTAAATTATTTATGCACTAAGATATCAGAATTTCTCATTTCTTGCAGGACTGTGGTTTATTGCTTCGTAATGCCCTCTGTGTGCTATGTTATTGTGTTGTGGTCTTTAATCTGAAGACTGGTTTGGTGCAGCTCTCCACACTAGGTCAATCCTGTGCAATCCACTTCATTTATGCTTAAGTATTGCAATCTACATCTATTTGAACCCGCTTACTGTAGTCAAGTTGTTGTCTTCCTCTACAATACCTGCATCACCCCCTCTCCTCACAAACACACACACACACACACATACACACACACACACACACACACACACACAAACACACACAAAATCCCTTCATTACCACATTAACTATTCATTGATGCCTCCAGATGTGTCATATCTATCATTTCTTGTGATCAGATTGTTCCATAAAGGCTTTTTCTCCGCAGTATGATACTGTAACTCTTCATTAGTTTCTCAATCTACCCATTTTATTTTAAGCAGTCTTTTGTAACACCACATTTCAACAGCTTCTGTTTTTTCTGACATGATCATGGTTGGAACAAGTGACTGTGAAACTGTTAAATCTTAGAGATTTTTTTATATAAAATCCTTTAATAGTCCAGATTGCAATATTTTAACAAACATTGATTAATTATTCTGGCTGAGCAATAAGCCATCTTCAGATCAGTTAATGAAGTAAGTGCAGTGTCTCAATCATAACACTGGGTGAGGACACAATGTCATCAATACAACACATGCTTGTGCATGAAAGTGACCACAGATAAAGTTTTACATATTATAAATTGACGAAAAATTACATAAATGGTATCTTCCATATTCAAACATTTATACAAATCACACACATAGTGTAGCACCATTGTACCACTTAATAACAGTGTTATGTGCCCAATACAGAGCAGTGAATGGAGTTGCAATCATAGTGTAGTGTCAATCAACAACAGTCATGAGTGCCAGATCAGACCACTGAGCAGCTCAGTCTGCTTGTTGCTCTGAATTGGGCACACATTACTGTTGTTGACTGATACTATGTTATGGCTGCAAGTGAGTTCACTGCTCTGTATTGGGCACACAACACACAATATTAAGTGCTACAACATTACTGTACAGTATGCATGACGTTCTTACATGTTTGAATAAGAAAGATACTTCTTACATGATTATTCATCAATTTGTAATGTGCAAAACTTTTCTTGTTGTCTCTTCCATGCACAAATATGTGTCATATTGATGGCATTGTGTCTTTGCCCAGTCTTATGATTAGACACTGCATTCATTTTGTTAACCGCCCAGCAGACGTTGGTAATCAATGATTTGAAAATGTTGAAATCTGACTATTTAAAGATTTTACTAAAAAAATCTTTAACATTTAACATCCTAAGCTTCTATTCTCTTCTTGTCTGAACAGCTTACCATGATGTTTCATTTCTGTACAAGGCTACACTCCACACAAATATCTCCAGAAAAGACCTGCAAATACATTTATACTCAGTATTAGCTGATTCCCCGCCCCTGACAAATGCACGCACACACCACCACAAGCCTCCTCACATGAATGCATTTCTTGCTGTTGCCAGTTAGCATTTCATAATCTATTTCAGCCATGGTCAGTTCTTTTGTCCCCCAAATAGCAACTACTACATTTAGTGTCTCATTTTGTACCAAATATATTCAGCATTACTCAATATAATTCAACTATGCTTCATTACCCTTGTTGAATTTTATTCAAGTTCATCTTACAACCTCATTTCAAGATATTATCCATTCTCTCCAGCTGCTCTTATAAGTCTTTGCTATGTTTGAAAGAATTACAGTGTTGTTTCAAACCTTATAGCTTTGGATTATACAGTGCAGGCATTCAAAGCTGGTATTCCCATTTGGTTATATGTTTATGCCCTGTTCTAAGGCAGGTTTCTGTGCAGGATAGGCTATAGCCCTGCCTCACTCTCTTCTCAACTACAGCCTACATTTCAGTCTGGTTTCTGTACAAGTTGTGGGCCATCCTTTGCTTCCTGTGTTTTATCCATGCTATCATCAGGATCGTAAACAGTATATTCCAGTTAATCTTAAACATGGCTGCAAATTTCAGTTAAAATTGCCAAAAGCTTAATCTAAATCTATAAATGCTATAAATTTGAGTTTGCCTTTTTCTAAACTGTCTTCTAAGATAAATAGTGTTAGTATTGCCTCCCATGTTCCTATATGTCCCCAGAACCCAAACTGATCTTGCCCAATGTTGGTTTCTACCAGTCTTTCCATGCCTCTGTAAATAATTTGTATCAGTATTATGAAACAACATTTACACTTCCCAGATCCTGCCTTCTTTGGAACTTGGAGTATTATGTTCTTTCTAGACATCTGAGGGTGTTTCACATGTCTCGTACATCTCGCATAGCAGATGGAACAATTTTTTTGTGGTTGGTTCTCCAAAGTATCTTAATAGTTTTGAGAGAATGTCATCTACTTAGTTTTGAGAGAATGTCATCTACTGTTTGTCTGTATGCTGTGGTGTTGATGTTTCAGCACAAAGTGTCAACATGCACCTCTCGACATGAGCAATAGGCAGCTTCATCTGGTCCGTGGATCAGGTGAACTGATGAATAACTCAGGAGTCCCTAGTAGTACACTCCCTCTGGTTATCCCCCATACTCAGATAGGAGCTGATGAGCAGAGGCCAGAGCAAACAGAGAAGGCATTCCTTTGATGGGACTTTAGTCAGCACATCCAGTTAAGAAATGAGTAAATTGGTGACTCCAGCTTGTGTGGTCGCTCCATTTATGTACCATGCTCTCGTAGAAGGCAATGATGAAACAGATGAGGTGGTTATTTGACAAAAGATAGAAGACAGATATTCACATGGTGTATTCTAATATACTTTATATATCGTACACAACAGTAGATAAATTGAAGTTTATCTAGATTATTGCACGATTGCTTTATCTGAGAATATTATTACATCTGTAATAAATATTTTTTAGATATGTCAAAATGAAAATTGGATGTGTGGCAGTTTTCTAAAAGAGCAAAGGATGAAAAGTAAGGTATATGTTGCTTGTCCTGTGACACAGGTGGAGGAATGTCTAAGCTCCACTATCATTTAAAACAATGGTACGGATATTATTATAATGATGAGCAGCCAAAATATAAGTGAATCTAGAAGTAAGAAAAGGAAAACATGTACTTGAAAATATCTGAAGATAATTGTATGCAGACAAATCAGGAACAGAAGAACGTCAGGTGGGATGGGGTTGGCGGGGGGGGGGGGGGGGGGGGCAGCATACATGTGGGCGTATATAATTCATCAATATAAAATTTTCATCTGGAAAGAAATTATGTAATAAAAATCTATTTAAAATTGAATTTTTCTGATGTTCTTACTGTTGTTTAGTTCTGATTGGAATTTTGTTTCTCCACCAAGATAGGAGATACTTGATTAATCCTGTATTGACCTTCTGAGAATTTTAATTGAGTACAATGGAATCAGATTCTGTATTTATTAGGGGTATTGGGACACATTAAATTCATTTAATTTGTGCCATTTGTAGAATATTTAATTTTGTAATGTTATTAATTAGCGACTTTTTTATGAGAACTAAGTTTCATTTAAAAAAATGAATGATATCTGCAACTTGGTGGTTAATAAGGTTACAATAATGTGCTGTTCACTATTTTATGAAGCCATAGACAAATAGTCACTATGAGAAATTAGAGATCTCAAGGCTCTGAGTGAAATGGTGGGAATGTTACACCCCTAGAAAAATCACTCCATAGTCACCTCTACAGCAAATATACCTGGTGTACAACAGTGGCATGGGGGAAAAAGATGAATAGTAGGCTAATTTAAACTGTGAACTACACAACAATAAAAATATTAATTTTTTAATTAATTTACTTTGGATGAAACAGAAACCAGAAATTCCCTGGATACTACTCTTCTTTATTATAATAAATTCCTTCCATTATTTTGATATTGTTTGTCACATGGAACCAGAATGCATGAAACCCACAGCTGTCATATTGATAGTCATTATTCTCACAGCATATCCCATGCAAAATGTTGTAGAATGACCATGTGCATAAATGATCAAGTGTAAGATGCAGATACAGTGACCCATAAAAACTTGAAGCTCTTCATTGTAACAACTGAAACATAATGAAGTGTGTAGGCTTCCACAGCCAATGCCAATTTTGAATGATATCCATTGGGGCTTTTGGCTGCATTATTGTTAAAACTATAATGACAAAACAATTGGGTTCTGGGGGTGGCCTACTCTTTACACTGTGTGCTGTATTGACGGTCATCTGATAAAGAAAATCACTGATACAGATGTAACTGGATTGTTCGAAGTCAAGAAACCTGTTGAGGTGTGATCATATCAAAAGCAATTGCTTGTGTTACTCCAGCAGATGACTGGAAGGTAGTATTCAATCGGCATTTTGCACCCAGGAAAAATATTTTCCTGCAGAAGACATCAATGCAATGCAGCATTTCTTTTGTGGCTGCTTGTCTCTTCCATTGCAGACAAAGTCATGTGGAGCTGCTGCTGAACAAACACATGCAGCCCATTGGACTGCGTCTGTTGGCATGCAGGACACAAGCAGCTTGCAGCTATCCACCCTGATCATGTTGGTCAGACATCTATGACTATCTTGATAGTATTTCTTATTTCTTGTTGCTTCATTCATGCCTGCCTGGGAAGCATGCAAATTTCTTGGTAACTGGTTGACCAGCTATAGTCCAAATGATGATACATTATTGCCATTTTGCAGTTTTGCCACACTCACAAATAATGCTTGTGCTCTGATACATATTTGCTTATCAGTCTTCCAATGTACCAAAATATACATTGCTGAACTCACACCAAACATAGTTTATGTTAGGAGTGCAGAGAGCATTGGCAGAATCCTACACGACAGGAGATGATTTATATCTTACATCCACTATATGGTCTCAGATTGATGTCAGTAACAAAGCAACTTACCTTGCTGGAATCTTTGGTTTATGATAAGTGAGCAACTGGAAGTTATTTTCCTATTGCTTTATCATTGTAGACTTTTATAATTGCCTGGAGCTTATTTAGGTCATGTTTGATGTTGTCAGCTAAAGTAACGATCTGGTTCACTACATTATCAACTAGTACCCATAAGATTAAAGCAATTCATCGCTATTTATAAAAAGTCAAGTAACTGCTCTTTTTTTTTTTTTTTTGGAAAGACATTTTTACTGTAAAACTTGAACACCATTTTAAACCAAACAACATCTATAAGAATAAGGATCTTAAAAATAAAACTACAATTAAACACAATTACATAAAAGCAACAGATACAAACATATACAAAAAAGGGACTGCTTGATCATGACTAAAAAGAGTGAAAGATTGGTGAAATGAGCCTATTCATGAATTTATTAGAAATGCCGTGTATCTCCGGCCAAGGAAGGAGAAAACTACATGAGACAAAAGGGATGTTAGTAGTCAGCTGCTAGCAACTGCCAGTGTATTGAAACTTGAGAAGACTTTTCTTTCACCCTGGTCTGTTGTTTCTTCCTTGGAATGTGGGAATGAGGTCTTGAGTGACTTTCCTACAAAATTCTTGATGATTCTTGTTCCTCCTAACACATTCTTCTCTTTGTCTGGATGAATCTATGTGATTTTGCAGTACCTTCCTCTGGTATCACCAGGTAAGTAGAAACTTTTTCTTTCTTATATTTTATTAACAAATCATCCTGTACATTATAAATACATTTGCAGTTGCCTTACCAGCTCATGGTAGTGTGTTCTTATTTGAGACACTGGAAAGTGATTAAATAAGCACAAATCCTAATATGACACCAAGGAGCAACTTATACCATGTTGTAATGAGTAGTTTGTCCTGACCCTCCATTTTTTTAGTTGGGGGGGGGGGGGGGGGAGGAGAGAGACAGACAAGGAAGACAAAGAGCACAAAACGGAGGAACAAAATGTAAGAAGACTGTAGAAGAAATATATGGGAGGAAGGTAGTCCATGTATGTAAGAATGTCTGGTAGTGTGCAGACAAGAGGAGGTGGTGAGTGGTGAGGGGGATTGGAGGGAGGGTAGGAATAAGAGAGAGAGGAGAGAGAGAGAGAGAGAGAGAGAGAGATAAATGAGTAAGAGTAATGTAAATAAAAATCTCTAATGTGGTCTTCATGAGTTTTCTTTACTCAGAACAAAAGTAAAGGTTGTTTTTATAAATAATCCCTGATCCTTGCAACTAAAGTTGGTGTGCTTTCATAAACAGAGGCTCATATTATTATTATTATTTTTATTTTATTATTAATATTTTTTATTTTATTATTATTATTATTTTTTTTTTTTTCCTTGGAAGGTTTCAGACAACGTTGTGAAACAGTATGAATTATGTCTTCACTTTTAAAATGTCGTATTTTCACAGAGAACTGAGGTTTGGATGGGATTTATGTGGCAAAATCAAATATTTTTATAGTGAGTTAACCTCTTATGGTAGCTGATCTGTAACACATCTCCCATATATCCACAGAAATACATCAACAAGCAGTATCTTATATAAAATGGAAGATGAAAAATTAATTTCTCATCAACTGTAGGGTCATTAGAGCACGTTAGGAAGGAAGATGATTGGTTAACATTATATAACTGAAGATATCATTATAAATTGATGACAAATTCAGAATGCACAAAAATGAGCATCAGGAAAGAAATTGTCATCTACTCAAACATATCCCAGTTTTCACCTTAAGTGATTTAGGGAAACTGTGGAAACTTACACCTGTTGAAGAGGGTTAGGATTTGGGTTCTACTCCTCCTAGATGGAAGTTTAATGCCTTAATCATTACATCATAGTTCTAGCTCAGATGGGCAAGGATACAACACAAAAACAGACATGGCCATTTTATAAGATCAGTGAAAACATTTGCATTGATTGATTAAGGGGAAGCATGGAAAAGTGAATGAAGATGGTGGGAAAGAAATTTGAAAATCTCTGCTGCTCAATAAAAGACCAGTTCCTTAACTACCACTATGTTATCTAATTGTATTGGTCATGTAGCACTTGCTGTTCTCCCTTATCAATTCATCACCTAGGGTGATATCCAAATGTGGCCTTTTCAATAGGAAGAAGTGCAGCAGAACTCATCATGTTTCTTTGCACTGATGATATACAGCCTCCATGAGGTAAGTTGTTCCACACAAAAATTGTACGGTAATCTGTCAATGAGACATAAAATTGGACAGTCCTTAAAATTTTTGAAAGTGGCATGCATGTAGCTTTTCCCAGAACACTCTGTACAACAGTATTTAACATCAGCACTTCGTCTTCAACCTCATGTGTTCTCATACTATGTCACTATCACAAGTTAGTTGAGAGTGAATGAATTAATGAATAGATCTCATTTCTAGAAGTTTCTGCTGATATTGAGAAAATACTGTGTAGAGTGGATAATGTTTACCAAAAAAGTGCGGTTGCTAAATGAAGATAACTTGTTGTTGTTGTGGTCTTCAGTCCTGAGACCGGTTTGATGCAGCTCTCCATCTACTCTATTCTCTGCAAGATTCTTCATCTCCCAGTACCTACTGCAACCTGCATCCTTCTGAATCTGCTTGTCTTCTAGTCAAGTTGTGCCACAAACTCCTCTTCTCCCCAATTCTGTTCAGTAACTCCTCATTAGTTATGTGATCTACCCATCTAATCTTCAGCATTTTTATGTAGCACCACATTTCCAAAGCTTCTATTCTCTTCTTGTCCAAACTGTTTATCGTCTATGTTTCACTTCCATACATGGCTCCACTCCACTCAAATACTTTCAGAAATGACTTCCTGATACTTAAACCTATACTCGATGTTAGCAAATTACTATTCTTCAGAAGTGCTTTCCTTACCAGTGCCAGTCTACATTTTATATCATCTCTACTTTGACCATCATCAGTTATTTTGCTCCCCAAATAGCAAAACACCTTTGCTACTTTAAGTGTCTCATTTCCTAATCTAATTCCCTCAGCATCACCTGACTTAATTTGACTACATTCCATTATCCTCATTTTGCTTTTGTTGATGTTCATCTTATATCCTCCCATCAAGACACTCCTCTTCCAAATCCTTTGCTGTCTCTGATAGAATTACAATGTCATCAGTGAACCTCAAAGTTTTTATTACTTCTCCATGGATTTTAATACCTGCTCCAAATTTTTTTTTTTTGTTTCCTTTACTGCTTGCTCAATATACAGATTGAATAACATCAGGGAGAGTCTACAACCCTGTCTCACTCCCTTCCCAATCACTGCTTCACTTTCATGTCCCTCGACTCTTATAACTGCCATCTGGTTTCTGTACAAATTGTAAATAGCCTTTCGCTCCCTGTATTTTACCCCTACCACCTTCACAATTTGAAATAGAGTATTCCAGTCAACATTGTGAAAAGCTTCCTCTAAGTCTACAAATGCTAGAAACGTAGGTTTGCTTTTTCTTAATCTATCTTCTAAGATAAGTCGTAGGGTCAGTATTGCCTCACGTGTTCCAGTATTTCTACGGAATCCAAACTGATCTTCCCCAAGGTCGGCTTCTACCAGTTTTTCCATTTGTCTGTAAAGAATTCGCATTAGTATTTTGCAGATGTGGCTTATTAAACTGATAGTCGGTAATTTTCACATCTGTTAACACCTGCTTTCTTTGGGATTGGAATTATTATATTCTTCTTGCAGTCTGAGGGTATTTCGCCTGTCTCATACATCTTGCTCACCAGATGGTAGAGTTTTGTCAGGACTGGCTCTCCCAAGGCTGCCAGTAGTTCTAATGGAATGTTGTCTGCTCCCGGGGCCTTGTTTCGACTTAGGTCTTTCAGTGCTCTGTCAAATTCTTCACGCAGTATCATATCTCCCATTTCATCTTCATCTACATCATCTTCCATTTCCATAATATTGTCGTCAAGTACATCGCTCTTGTATAGACCCTCTCTATACTCCTTCCACCTTTCTGCTTTCCCTTCTTTGATTAGAACTGGGTTTCCATCTGAGCTCTTGATATTCATACAAGTGGTTCGCTTTTCTCCAAAGGTCTATTTAATTTTCCTGTAGGCAGTATCTATCTTACCCCTAGTGAGATAAGCCTCTACATCCTTACATTTGTCCTCTAGCCATCCCTGCTTAGCCATTTTGCACTTCCTGTCGATCTCATTTTTGAGACATTTTTATTCCTTTTTGCCTGCTTCATTTATTGCATTTTTATATTTTCTCTTTTCATCAGTTAAATTCAATATTTGTACTGTTACCCAAGGATTTCTACTAGCCCTCGTCTTTTTACCTGCTTGATCCTCTGCTGCCTTCACTGCTTCATCCCTCAAAGCTACCCATTCTTCTTCTACTGTATTTCTTTCCTCCATTCCTGTCAATCATTCCCTTATGCTCTCCCTAAAACTCTATACAACCTCTGGTTTAGTCAGTTTACCCAGGTCCCATCTCCTTAAATTCCCACCTTTTTGAAGTTTCTTCAGTTTTAATCTACCATTCATAACCAATAGATTGTGGTCAGAGTCCACATCTACTGCTGGAAATGTCTTACAATTTAAAACCTGGTTCCTAAATCTCTGTCTTACCATTATATAATCTATCTGATACCTTCTAGTATCTCCAGACTTCTTCCATGTATACAACCTTCTTTCATGATTCTTGAACCAAGTGTTAGCTATGATTAAGTTATGCTCTGTGCAAAATTCTACCAGACGGCTTCCTCTTTCATTTCTTCCCCCAATCCATATTCACCTACTACATTTCCTTCTCTCCTTTTCCCTACTATAGAGTTCCAGTCACCCATGACTATTAAATTTTCATCTCCCTTCACTATCTTAATAACTTCTTTTATCTCGTTGTACATTTCTTCGTCATCTGCAGAGCTAGTTGGCATATAAACTTGTACTACTGTAGTAGGCGTGGGCTTTGTGACTATCTTGGCCACAATAATGCGTTCACTATGCTGTTTGTAGTAGCTTACCCGCACTCCTATTTTTTTATTCATTATTACACCTACTTTTGCATTACTCCTATTTGATTTTGTATTTATAACCCTGAATTCACCTGACGAAAAGTCTTGTTCCTCCTGCCACCAAACTTCACTAATTCCCACTATATCTAACTTTAACCTATCCATTTCCCTTTTTAAATATTTGAACCTACCTGCCCGATTAAGGGATCTGACATTCCACGCTCCCATCCATAGAATGCCAGTTTTCTTTCTCCTGATAATGACGTCCTCTCGGGTAGTCCCCACCCGGAGATCCAAATGGGGGACTATTTTACTTCCGGGATATTTTACCCAAGAGGACGCCATCATCATTTAACCATACAATAAAGCTGCATGCCCTCGGGAAAAATTACGGCTGTAGTTTCCCCTTGCTTTCAGCCATTCGCAGTACCAGCACAGCAAGGCCGTTTTGGTTAGTGTTACAAGGCCAGATCAGTCAATCATCCAGATTATCTTCCGGTTATTCTAGTCTCCCTTCAATGCATGAATCAGTGAACCTTGGAAAATCAGACACATAAACAGTCCAGAGATTTGTGTTGTTGTTTCATGTTTGTGTAACCATTTAATATTGAAATTTATAATAACCCTCAAGGTTATTTCTGCTGGAACATCTTTGAATGGAAGTTCAAAACAAACAACTGGCTACAACTAGCAATTGAAATTGTACTATAATGAACTGGTCTATCTGAAGATGAAAGTGCAAGCGTGTGAAGTGTACTGTGGCAGAAAATAAAAGTGTGTGATAAAGATAATTCTATTAACAATATAGGAAAAGACAGATTGCTACTTACTATAAAGAAGACAAGTCACGTTGCAGAGAGGCACAATTAAAAGACACTTACATATGGCTTTTGGTCACAGCCTTCAGTAGTAACAGAGGGACACACCACATTCACACACTCAAGCAAGCACACCTCATGCACACATGACCGTCAACTCTAGCATGTTGGTCCAGATAGATTACCCAAAGGTAAAGTTGCAAAAGAATTCAATAGCAAATGAAAAATTGCAATGTAGTCTTTCATGACCGGTATCGTCTTCAATCAAAAGTTCTGGGCTGATAGGCCATGGTCGATGTATAAAACTCTCCCCTGACATTTTGTCTCTGACTGTGGGAGACATCTTCCGAGTTAAAGTGGTGAAATGCAGAGGTCGCTGCTATACCTCGGAGGATATCTCCCACAGTCGGAGACGAAACGTCAGGGGAGAGTTTTATACGTCGACCACAGCCTATCAGCCCAGAAGTTTTAAGTGAAAATGAAAAATTGGTTTATCAAATGCTTGAGTCACAGAAAGAATGAATTTGAATTATGACTGGAAAGAAAAAAAATATTCCCATTGTTTGCTTTTCCATCATTTCATTTGGATCTCTCTCTCTCTCTCTCTCTCTCTCTCTCTCTCTCTCTCTCTCTCTCTCTCTCTAGTACATCATCAGACAAGAGAAATAAAGTGGCAGGAATTTTCTGTGATCCCACAAAGGCATTTGATTGTGTAACCCAAGCATTGCTTGTTCCCTAGTTTCGGGTGTGCAGATGCATAAATTCAGCTTCTTCTTCTAATATTTTGGCTGAATACCATCCAGCCATCTTCAGAGTGAGTCGAGGTGATGCACGCTCCGACACATGCTCTGTCCTTTTAAACCTGAGTACCGAACCACTGCGTATGCGGCCAAACATACACAAGGCACCAGAGATGTTGATAGGGAGCAAAGAGGTGTAACATATGCGGGGAAATTAAATATATGGCTGTGCAGTCATTCCACGTAGTGATATTGATGTGGCACAGAGAGCTGCACCATTGCGATGTCTTTGTGATTTAATGACAGAAATTGCCGAATTCCATGATTTCTCCAAGCCGTACCTGCTATCTCTATTAATTAAATTTGTCACCAACCGAATTTCAGTTGCTTCTGTCACTACTGAGTCCCAGAAAGATGAAGTCGAGGCTAAAATTTCGACATTGTCATACACCATAGAGTGCCCAGTGTCAATACAGTACTCCACCACTGCAGATTTCTTATCTTGGACAAATCATGGAATCCGGTAATTTCTGTAATTAAATCACAAAGATGTCGTGACAGTGTAGCTCTCCGTGACACATCGATATCACTGTGTGGAACGACTGCGCAGCCATAGATTTAATTCCCATGCATATGTTACACCTCTTTGCCGCCTATCAATGTCTCTGGCACCTTGTGTATCTTTGACCGCATACGCTGTGGTTCGGTACTCGGGTTTGAAAGGACAGAGCAAGTGCTGGAGCGTTAGTCACCTCGGCTCACTCTGAAGATTGCTGGAGAGTATTCAGCCTAAATATTAGAAGAAGAAGCTGAATTTATGCAGCTGCATTCCTGAAACTTTATGGAACAGTCTTTACACTGCAAAAACATGAAAATGCACATCAAGCATTGCTTGTTTACAAACTTGAAAAGTATGGCATTAGTGGCAGTGCCTGACAATAGCTTAAATGCTACTTATCAAACAGAATGGAAAGAGTTAGCATCTCTTCAAATGGTGTATATTATTTTTCTGACTGGAAAAAAGTTTCAGGCTGTTCCACGAGGCTCCATATTAGGCCCTGTCTTATTTCTTTTCTCTGTTAATTACTTACCATTAAATAGCAGCTCCTCATCAGCTCTGCTCACAGATGATACTTCTGTCTTAGTTGGAGATCAGGACACAGGAAAAATTCCCAAATCTGTGATCAGTACCCTCATTCCCTTAGAAATTTGGTTTCAGCTAAATAGGTCGAATCTAAACATATCTAAGACTCACATGATGCAGTCCAAAACCAAACAGTCAAAACGTGAGCAGCTTAAGATTGTACTCAACAACCAAGATACAGAAGAAGTTGACTCTGTCAAATTATCAAGTTTAAATGTAGATAAAAATTTGAGCTGGCAGGCACACATTGAATACCTAGCAAACAGACTGAGCAGCTTTGCATTTTCAGTGCAAATATTACCAATTGCAACTGACATAGACACACAGAAAGTAGCAGATACAAGGTACTTTGAATCCATTATTAGGTATGGTATTGTTTTTGGGGTAACTTGACAGACATAGTGCAGATACTAAAAATACAGAAGAAAAATCATTTGAAATATGTGCACTGCAAATCACCAAGAACCATGTTGACCATTATTTAGAAAACTAAAATATTAACTGTGCCATCCTTATACATACAGTATATGAGATTATTATATGTTTGTACACCACACATGAATTATTTGGGGGAAACTATTTTGTCCATTCACATGATACTAGAAACAAAGAAAATTTTATGCTCCCCACCCACTGCCTCAGACTGTATGCCCAGGGACCTCAATATATGGGAATGAAAATTTGTAATAAATTAAAAAAGAACAAGTTGATGCAGTTGAATTTAGGTCACACTTAAAAGAAAGCTATATGAGGTACTACCACTGAAGTGTTACTACTCAGTGGACGAATTCATGCAGGACAAACTGGAAAGTTGAGCTGGATATAATGTGTTACATACTCCAAGAAATATCCTTATAGTGTTATTATTTATTGTAGTGCTATTATTTATTAGTGTAAAATTAATTGTAGCTGTATTATAAATGTTTGACATGTCTACTGTATGCAAACCAAATGGATTACAAATGTACGTCATGAGATGAATAAAACACATTTCACACAATTCACAATTCTCTCTCTGTGAGTTATCAGTCCTTTTCTTGAATGGCAATTGTGAGTGAATATTTGATACATCAGGTTTTCATACCTTCTGTTTATATTCAAATTTAGCCAAGACATTGCATTTTTGCTGGTCAGAGGGACATCATAGTTGGTCATATTTAAAAAATTGAAAGTACTTCTGATGCAGTTCCTCAGATAATTTTATTTCATTTGACTTATTGTTCCTATTTCACTCAAAGGAAATATTGTTAGGTAAGCATTGTATAATAGTGTACTTACACCAGTCCTACACAATTGTGTCTGTCTATAAAGTGTCTGGATTACCATGGCACCTTGAGAAAAGTAACTAATGGTACAGATCAAAAGACGATAAAACTATTAATAATTTAAGATCCATTAAAGTCACTGTAGTAATAATATATATTTGTCATCCTGTTGGCATATATTTTCCACTGAATAATCCAAGTGCAGTGCTGGTACCCTCATCATATACTTACTATTTGTTCTTTTACATTAAATAAGGGAAAGGACTGGTGCGTGGCACACAGAAACATTTTATAGAAAATGGTTTTTGAGCCCTTGCTCTTTGTCTAGTAAGAGCACACACCTTTACACACACGCAACCACACAAACACCAAAGCATCTATAAGTTTGGGTCTTCGTGTGAGTGAATGTGTTTATTTTTACTAGAAAAAGACCAAGAGCTCAAAAGCTAGTGTTAAGTTTTCTGTTATGTATTTCTGTGTAATAGACACCAATCCTCTATAGGTTAATGGTTGCCTTACCCTTATTTTACACATTTTCCTTTCAGGAATTTCCATAATTGCCCTATTTGTTCCTTTTATAATTTTTAACAGATTTTGTGTGAAATAAGACTGTCTAATCATGTAAACTCCTACCGTCTTCACCCATCCCTTGTAATCTGAGTTACACCATTTAACAGGTACAGTCAAGAGTGACTAGTACAGATGAATTAAAGCTGTTACTAGTTCATTTAAAGGCAAAGACATCGAATTTTTTCACTCTCTCTCTCTCTCTCTCTCTCTCTCTCTCTCTCTCTCTCTCTCTCTCTCTCCTCACGCACTCACTTTATATCTTGTCTAAAAATCTACTCACCAAGCGGTGGCAGAACACACACATAAAAGACTGTTGTAATTGGCAAGCTTTCCAACTGAGTGTCTCCTTCTTCAGGCAGAAGGGTTGATATCTTGTTTGAAAGTTACAGTACCAAATTAGTTTATTTTGTGTAAATAATGTCGTAGCCATTATGACTGTAGAAAAACAAAAACAAATATGTAATATGAGAATGGTAAACACACAGTTACGTGCAAGATTCAAATGTTTTGGTGTGCTTTTTTTTTCCAACCCCAAAGTGTTCACATTATTTCTGCAACATAAGTAATGTATCACATATAGCATATTTATTACACAATACATTTCAACTTTATACAGGTTTGTTTAATTAATGGATTAAAGAAAAGCCTGTTCTTTGTGAGTTAGTCTTTTATTAATACTCTATCAAAAAGAAAATTCACTCAAGGAAAGTGTAAAATTTACAAGGAGAGACAGTGCCTGGCCAGTACTTAATTTTAGAAGGCGAAATTCCAAATACTGGTGATAGACACATTTACAAGTAGAGAGAAATAAAATGTAGCTTTCAGAACTTTTATTTCCTTCCTCAGGGAGGATGGAGGGTGGAAATGAGGGGCAAGAGACTCAGAATCTAGGTCGAGAGGGACCTAACAGGAATGTGCCACATAGGTTCTGAGTGACATTCCCCTCCTTTCCAACCACCTAACTATTCTTGTTTCCTCTCTGTTGAAGAGAAAAGCAGTTCAAGAAGCTTTCTCTATCTTTAAATGTGTCTCTTGGCAGTACTTACAATTTTGCCTACTAAAGGTAAGTACCATCCATTTATTACTCTCTAAGATCTGAAATCAGCACTTTAAATAATATTGAGTAATTCCATTGGAAAAATCTCATTATTCATGTTCTCCTACAACATTATTACATTCATGTTATTTTAAGAATATGCACATTACAATGTTTAGTATGAATAAACATTGCTGCGAACTCCTTTTGATGCATTTTAGAAGTGGGGAAGTCTGGAATGGAAGAATCAAGCTCCTCATCAGAGACATCTCCCTCAGGAGCTAGAAAACCGTTTCCATCTCGAAAATCAAAAAGTAAAGGCCAGGTTCTTGGAAAAAGACAAGTTCGCAGCAGTAGTGGATATTCTAGCCACACAGAAGAAACTACATTCAGGTATGTGAGGTCAAACAACTTTCTTAGCACATCATTTTCTTAAACAATATCAAATAACATGAACTGATATCAGTTTCAGTGATCGAATACATCCCCCTTCGAGATTTTCTGATTCTCATTCCCATGAGTTGAGTGAAGCGGAATGTGACATGAGTAAGCTGGGCAGAAAATCTGGCCGTAGTGGTGCAAGCACCAGACTTAGTAGGGAAACATCCTTCCAGATAGATGTCTAGCTGTTTACTGTGCCTTGCACACATTGCTCTTCTGCAAAATGTGTCCATGTCTGTCAGTCGAGGCAACTTTTGAAAAGCAGTGGCTTCCATGGCATATACATAATTTTTATAAGCAAACTGAGTGCGTGTGTATGTGCTAAAACCCTGATAGTTCAAAGTAGTTGAACAGAAATACAAATATGTCTTTCATTTTATATAAGTGAACACCTGGTGAATTATCACAAACTATTGGTGATCATGCGACTGTTTTGACTAAAATGAACACTGTGAGATGTGAATAATTATAATAATAATAAAAACTCAGGACACACCAAATCGATATCATCGTGCCTCATGTGGCAACTCCATGTAACTTTTAGTCCTTCACCCATAAGCAAATGTCTGTTGTATTTTTTATTGTCTGCTGGTATACCTATGAAATTTACACAGGAAACATTGAGCTATCAGTTTGAGTCGACTCATACACCTGCAATATTCATGGTTATTCACACCTATCCAAATGTATTCAGTTATAATGCATCAATACCCATATATGTTCACTGCCATATGAATGTTCAAATGTTGTTGTTTATAATGAAGATCTTCGGTTTGAATGGGATTTGTTATGTGACTTTTTGGTGAAAAATATTTTAATACCTAGCGTAAAATGTTGAATGGTATCCCAATCTTCCAATCTGAATGCTTCTATATACTGCCAGAAAGGCAGTCTCATCACTCCATTACTGCAGAGACTGGGTATTATGTGACTAGATATTAAAATACTGAGTTGTGATACTTATGAGATGAAATGTATGTATGTAATGTATGTATGTATGTTTGTTGCATTGAGTTTTGAGACATGTAAGATGAAGTGTATGTATATTTGTTGATATTTAAGTAAAATTTTAAATATAATGACTGTTTATATGATTATTAAATGTTATATTGTATTTTGCATGTTGCAAATTTTTGGTAACACAATAAAGAAAATGCTCAACAGCTAAATAGATTTCTGTAAATGAAGACTACTAGAAATATTCACTCTTCCATAGAATAGTGATTTTGGAGCACTTGAGTAATTTCACATTCCAAAGACGGCACAAGATTCAGCTTAGCACTAATACATACTTTGTTTCAAGTAAAAAGTACATATGGACATTATCACTGTAACTGTTCCTCAGCAGAACAATGACAGCATGAGGTTTTAAAAGGCTGACATAATAAGAAATACTTTTGCGTCATTCAAACAGCAAAAATTAACAATTCAGCATGGAAATGCTGCTTCTTTTTATTAACTTGCCAGTAAATGTTACAAATAGCATTTTGTCTAAAAGACTATGGCTGACAGTCTTTTTCATATCCTGTAGCAGAATTCTGGTAAAATGAAGGTGATATTTGAAGAAAGTCTGGGAAGAAAATAAATTACTACAAATGAATTCATGTTAATTTTGCATGACTGTTGATATTATTTATTTTATCACCACAAAACAGCAACAAGAATTATGTATGAGATGACATCAGAGGACTGATTATCACTTTACATACAAATATCAATTTGTAGCAATGCACAACAGGACTTTTAGGATCAATAAATATCAAATCAAATCAAACCACAAAGAGACTGGAACATGGCTATCAAGTGTGGACAAGATTTTAGTGCTTTGGTTGAAAAATCATCAATAGCCAGAAGATTACTGCTTTTTGTGCTCTAGTAAGTTTTGTGATCTGTCCAGCAGATGACTTAGCAGAACTGACATTGGTGGTGGAGTATATAGTGCTTGTCTAATATATGTCTTTCAGCTGTCAGTTTTTGTCCCTTTGTTTTCAGCCACTCTTATGAATAATTCATTGAGTTTAGAAGCCAATTGCTTGAATTTAATTTCATCTGTCTCACTGCAACTATCACCAGGAAGTTAAGTATCATTTTCCTTACTGAGTGTATTTGTTTCATGCCTAGCCCTACTCCAGTTGCACATTATTCAGTTAGTTATGACATACTGGCTACTTTCTGCAGGACAAGGCAATTTGCTACATGCACCTTAGAAGAAATAACTTTTCCCCTGCATGACAGGTTCTGTTCTGTTCCTGCTGCACTTCTCGTGTTGTGGATGATGAAAAGGCAAATGCAGCATGTTGAAGTGTCACAGAGGTGAACAGCTGAAGCAAAATATCAATGAATAAATTACAGTTGTGACCCTGCAGATGCTGATTGTTACTGTTGGGCTTTGGAATACCATGCCATCTGCTATCTGGCTGGAGAGGCTCAAAACTCAAAATTTTAATATTAAATGGATATGCCACCTAAACAGCAAATGAGGTGCCTGATGTCATTTTTTCCCCCCCTACTTCAAAATCTCCAGTTTTTCACATGTATTTAAAAATGCACTGTCTGACAAAAAAGAGTGAAGTGCCCAGAAAGGGAGAGGGGGAACAAAATGAAACTTCACAGGCTGAGTGGGTATGTGATGTTGTTTGAGTGGTCGTTGATATCCTGAATACTGACTGATAACAGTGTACGACACAAGGACGCAGCACCTCCATGTCCTACACAGTGATAACTCAACATCTAACATTGTCCTACCCTACCCTACCAAGCTTGGTAACAAAACTAAACACTAACATTGCTAATCCACTCTGGGGGACATACTACCTGTCACAGAGAAATGTAAGTCTAATAATTTACAAACCTGCTAACAGTGTGTTTGTGTACAAAGGTACATTGACGTCTGACATCATCTTCTGAATGCTTCACTTCTTTTGTCAGACACTGTAATTATTACATACAAGAAAATGCCCTCCTCAAGAGTATAGATTAAAGTAGAGTAAAACTATCCCTAACCTAGAGGTACATTTCAAGTACTCCATGTCATTAGAGAGGATACACCAAGCTCAGGCTGTGTTTTCACTTGCATTAGTGTGTTTCTCTTATTTTCAGACACTCATCTTCCCTTTGACTCAAAGCCCAACTGTCCCAATATGTTGTGTACAGTGTGTCATTTTCAGGTCTTCTGTATTACTGCATCCAACAAATGGTTTTCCAGAATTCACACTTGCAATGGTACCCAACAGACTACATGCTCCACAGGTGAGGAAAGGATATCCTTGAAGTTTTATACTATCAGAGTTTGGTATTATGTTGAAAGCTTGTGGGCACAAAGGAAGTTAAATTGGATGAACATTTCAGTGCTTGATCATACATCATAGCTCCAGTGTCCTTGCGAATCCACATACTTCTGTCAGAAACACTGAATTCATTTGAAGAGGGATTCTTTAGGACACGGACAGGAAAAGTTACATATCAGTGAATTTTAAACTGTTTTGCACTTACTAGAAAAACTTGCATTCTCATGTTAATCTTTTAATGGGAAATCAGATACCAAAATAAGGTACAGTAGAATCATTCTCAAGACGAACAGGTTATCTGGAAGAAAAAAATAGTTGAATTACTGTAGTTATGTATCCCCTACTTGATTGTTGTTCATAATCTGAAACCCTTAGAAGCCAGAATGACTGAGGAAATTGCAAAATATAAAGGAAAGAACTTCAGCCTTCAGCCAGATGTGGTTTTCATTTACAGAAAAATTTTACACCCTGAAGGCCCAACTTCAGACACTTAACTAGTTTCCTAGTATTTTGCTATTCCCTCCCCCCCCCCCCCCCCCCCCCCCCACACCTTTTTTTTTTTTTTTTGGACGGATTCTTTGATAATGACTTGCTAAGAATTGGTTGTGATACCATTTATGTATGCAGATGTGAAAATAATTTTAAAAAATTCCTTAATATATTATTTTGTCATTATGTTATGCACGTAAAGAAATGCCTTCAGGGCTTGAAATTTTAAATACAAACCACATTTGTGATTAAAGGCTTGTGTTCTTTCTGCTAGTGAGAAATAATATAAGAAAGGCTTCAGTCAGATACAAGACTTCCCTTAAAATTGTGGGAACTTATCTTTATAGAATATTCAGCAACACATTGCTCACCTGACCCCACATATAAAATGCATGCCATTACTGTAGCATATACAGAAATGTAAGGAGGGATTCCTTCAATGAACTACCCTCATATCAAATGATAAAGTGATGGAAAATAATACTATTCTCTGTACAGTGAAGACTTCGATTTATTGGTAGAATATTGGGATAGTGCAATCAATCTACAAAGGAGATGGCTTACAAATCACTTGTGCAGCCAGTTCTAGAATATTGCTCAAGTGTGTGAGATCTGCACCAGGTAGGCCTAACAGGAGACATTGAAAGTATACAGAGAAAGGCAGCACGAATGGTCACAGGTTTTTTTTAATCCATGGGAGAGTGTCACAGAGGTACTGAAGGAAATTAACTGGAAGATTCTTGGAGATAGATGTAAACTATCACAAGAAAATTTATTAACAAAGTTTCAAGAACCAGCTTTAAATGATTACTCTAGGAATTTACTACAACCCCCTATGTATCACACACATAGGGATCTTGGTGATAAGATTAGAATTACTGCACAGCCAGAGGCATTCAAACAGGCTTCCTGCACTCCGTGTGTGAATAGAATAGGAAGAAACCCTAATAACTAGTTCAATGAAACATACCTTCTGTCTTGCACCTCACAGTGCTTTACACAGTATAGACACAGATGTAGACGTAAATGTAGATGTAGATCCAGTAGAAAGATCCCTAACTGTTATCACATCTGCTGCAGCTTTCAGTTGTAAAACATAAATGGTTGTCACAATACTGGCTGGAAGCATAGCCATCCAACTGTATGGCAACACTGAGATGAGGTCATAGAAATGAAAAGAAAATCAAACTCTGTGATTGGTCATGACAGATGTGTGGAGTGGTCACATCAAGTTCTCTTTACCTGTTGGAGATATTCTCTTGCCATTCCATGCACTTCCACTAAATGAAGCTTTACAGCCTGATGTGTCCTGCATGACCATAACTGTGTCAGTAAGTGAACTATGCCTGTCAGTATAGGCTAACCATTCTGCATTCACATTTCCATATTTCAATACCTGACCTCCTGCCCACGGAAAAATAAGTGTTAATGGCATGCTTTTGCCACATGTACTTGGAGGTGCTAACCAACTTAAAAATGTACTACTCCTAATAGCTATAATTATTACTCTGCAAATGAAGTAAATATGGATGTAATGTTGTCCAGTACACTATCCTTGCTTGCAAATAGAAATATCTTCTCACTGTATACAGCAGGGTGCAATTTGTGCTTTTACCAGTGGGGGGGATGTCTTAGGGGGTTAGTAGAATTATATATGTTACTAGCTTGGACTGTGGCGTTACGCGTGTTTAAACAGCTATTTATAAATAGATGTTAATGCCAAAACTCACTATTCACGTGTATGCACTATCAGAAAAGCGATCCCTTGTTATATCTTTAAAAGTACATTATAGGTAAAGCTTATTTACAAAATCATGTACATACAGGTATACGAGAGTAATTCAAAAAGTAGAGGTACATTTGTGAAAAGCTGTACTTATTCTGATGTTAGAAAATGGAAACACATTAATAGTATTAATAGTAAGACTTACCAAAAACTTTCAGTATTCGGCTCCACAAATTTAAATTATGTGTAAAGTTTTACTCCAGTGCGTGGGAAATAAACATCCCAGGTTGGGATGCATAAACTAAAACCAGAGGAGGAGATGGTCTGATGCAGAGGGGGGGAAATCCCCCCATCCCCCCCTGCAAATCGCACACTGGTATACAGTGGTTGGTCAAAAATATGGAAATGCATACTTGAACATAAATGGAGGTGCTAGCCAAGTGTGCAGCTTGCGCTGTTGCAATTTACCATGAATGGCACCTGTGCAATGCCCTCAATATGGTGCAAGTGTCAGTCATGGTCAGAAAACTGTTCTCTGTATTTGCAAGTGCATTATATCCACTTCCATCATCATTACCTGAACTTGACATGGACTTGCCGTTTATTTGCAGGAAGAATGGTGTAACAATCACTTGAAAACTACACAGGACCTGTATTTATCCATTCCCAGTAGACTAAAAGCTGTTTTGAATGCCAACAGGTTTTCTACACAGTATTAGGCACGTAGTGCAATGTGTTTCTGGTGTTTCCATATTTTTGCCCAACCCCTGTATTAGGGCACATTTGTACACATAAGTTTCCTGAAAAATCAGTACATTGATAAAGGAATGATTGTATAGAACTAGTGACTCCTAAACAACAGATTACAGAATGTACATAAGAAGCAGCTATTAGGTGGTAATGAACAGAAGGAAGGAAGAATGTGGTTTTTAAATTTCATAAATGGTGAGGTCATTAGACTGGAGCACAAGCTCAAACTCGTTTTTCTCTTGTTTCTATTTGCAGTGATTAACATCTAAGTTATAAGCATCCATAAATTTTTATGAATAAGTGAGCCTAAAATTTAACAAAATGCTTCTTCATTAAAACAGGATAAAGTCATATAATAAAATAATTGTTAATAAACATCCAATAGTAAGATGAAAGCCTTAGAAATTGTGGCTGGCTCTGGTTGATCACTAATCAAAAAATCTCTCTCTCTCTCTCTCTCTCTCTCTCTCTCTCTCTCTCTCTCTCTCTCTCTCTCTCTCTCTCACACACACACACACACACACACACACACACACACACACACACACACACTATTAGGATTTTGTATTAGTAACAAGTTAAGACATCTAAAATTCAGTAATGATATATGACTAGTTAAAACTTTTTCTCAAATTTTGTTGTTGGCTAACAACCAATATAGAAAAACAGGAAATATCAGCCACTACAATGCTTTACAAAATAGTCCTGTTACTTTATAAAATTTTGAAAGTCATGCAACACTTATTCAGCTGTAATCTGAAAGAGAGGGTAAATCAACAGCCGGCCGGGGTGGCCGAGCGGTTCTAGGCGCTACAGTCTGGAACTGCGCGACTGCTACAGTCGCAGGTTCAAATCCTGCCTCGGGCATGGATGTGTGTGATGTCCTTAGGTTAGTTAGGTTTAATTAGTTCTAAGTTATGGGGGACTGATGACCTTAGAAGTTAAGTCCCATAGTGCTCAGAGCCATTTGAACCATTTTTGGTAAATCAACAGATAACTTTATGGCTGACTATTTTCAGATAAAGTACAATGAAAATGAAATGTGGCATACCTTTAATGGTAAATCATAAGTACCTCACACTGACAGATTCTATCATAGGAGGAAAACCCATGTGCCAGGGAACTGTATCTAATACAGGGGTATGTCAATAGTACTTCATTCTGCCTCTGTGGCTAAAAGGAGCTGTGTCATGGCTGGGTAGATGACTTCTTCCGTCATATCTCAATTTTTGTCTGTCATTTCCAGCCACTCTTCCTCCCAATGACTCATGCTTCTGTGCCTCAACAATGAGAGCACTGCATATGTAGGAATTTCACATTGTGTCACAGTACAATAACTTTGTTAACTTGGATATGTGTCATCTGCTCCAGAGCCCCCAAGATCACCTTTAGAACTGCACCTCAGAAAGAGAATTCATTAGTAAGCATGTTTTGAGAAAATGATCAAGGCAAATCACACAGTAGCCACCATTTTCCCCTTGTTTACATCCATCAGTGTAGGCTGCCATATATTTGTAAATCTGGTTAAAAGTATTTTAAAATATGGTTTTAAAACTTTTGTCTGGAGTGCTATCTCTTTTTTAATTTTAAAATACTATTAGGCCTTGGTATTGTCCATCATGGGAGATTACTCTAACCCTGGAGAAGGGCTGATATTTGATCTCTACCAAATGCCATTATGTCTGTTTTCACATACATTGCAAATGGCTTGTTCCTCAGAGGAAATTTATGAAGGTCAGTCCCTTGGTGGGTCATTCAATGAGGAGGAATACCAGTGACTGCAGATCAGCCACAAACATATACACTTCTCGTACCACGAAGAGTTGCCATCAGATTGACAGCTGCAGCTCAGAAACTTCAAAACACATGCTGGTGTTGGGACTGGTCCTATAAGCACCTGTGGCCAACATTATCCCACCAAGGCAGATGACATCTTAGATCTTTAACTGTGAAGGGCATGTTGATCTATGTGCTTCACATCATAATTCAGCTTAGACCACATGGTAGCCTTATAGAATTGGAGTGGTGTCCTCTGTCAGCCCTCCAAGACTTGTAGGTGGGGCAGATTAAAATGTTAAGTGCCTTGAGAGAGTGTGCTTTCAGATATCTCAGCTGCAGTATTCATGATAGCATTTTGTCAAAAACCATGGCCAGAAACCTCACCAAATTTCTCATGCTGAGAACAGTGTCCCTCATTATCAATATAGGTGTAGTACCATATGTTACAATAAAATCTTCTCATTTTTGAAGCCGTGTCAATTTGAGTAAAATTCTTGAGCAGGCTTTGGATGTTGAAAGGAAGCAATGATGGATGCTTCATGCTTGTAGGAAGACAGCCATCAAAAGCTTTAGAATTTGTTAGAATTTATGTAGCTTGAAAACTGAGATGATTTTATTCAGCCATGCTGCCAAGAAAGGCTCTGAGTATACCAGTGTGTTGTTAATGATGCAAATCTACACACACAGTTTGGTCTGCTGAGAACTTGAAACCTGTGCCTATAGTCCACTCCTCCAATCTTTCCAAATAAGTAGTTGATCTATTGCTGGGTTGGAGAAGAAGCCAAATGTTCCCCTATTGTGGACATAATGCTGTTAATGGTAACAGAAAAGATGAGATGGTTTGGTATGCTTCTTCGTGGAACACCGTTTTCTTGCTCAGACTGCTCTGACACAAGTGAAATAGTATGGTGAGAGGGGGAACCATGTAAAGATGGATAGTTGTCCCTAGAAGCTGGAGCTGTCAAAAGATATTATAACTCTAAGTGGTATCATAGTCCTTCTCGAAATAAAAAAAAAAAAAAGATTCCTATGAGATTTTTCCACATAGGAAAGTCTGTATACATGGGTCACAGAAGGTAAGGGTATTTATCGTTGAATGATATTTCATGTACCCACACTGGAAGTGACTAAGAGCTGTCTGGATTTGAGAACCCAGACAAGACAGAGAATCACTGTACTCTTAAAGATCTTTCCCATGCAGCTGGGAGGGCAATGTTGAAATAACCATTCAGGCAACTATGGTCCTTCTCTGGTTTCAGGAGGGGAATTAGTACTGCATACCTCCATTGGTGGGGAACCTTCTTATCCCCTACATGTGGTAGATCAAGGCAAAGAGGATTTCTTTTACACTTCCTGCAAGATGCCACAGTATGGTGTAGTATACCTTATTCTGACTAGGTGTCATGTAACAAGCCACAGACAGTGTTGAATCTAGCTGCCATATGGAGAAAGGGTAGTTGTAAAGTTTCTCATCATTGAAACTAAAGTCCCACTTGCTCCTCTTGGCCACAGTTCTGTGATAGCAAAGGACTGGATCCAGGCTGACTGTAGCCATCAACCTACATAATGTTCTGCCATTGTCTGGGCTGGTCAGAAGAATATCAGTTTCTAGGGCAATTCACTTCCAAATATTAGTTGAGTGTCTTTGCATCTTTGTGACCTAACTTGGTGGCCAGAAGCAAATCACTAGCTTTGAGACAGCAGTTCTGTCTACCTATTGTGGAGAGTGCCCATGTTTAGCAACCATGATTGTTTTGCTGAGTCATACTATCTCATAATTAAGTTGGGATTACACAAAGACTTGTAGAACATTGCTGGACATACTCTGCTCTCCATAACCTGTGGCAGAAGCATTTCATTATGTCCTGGTTTGACAGGTTTTATCATCAAAGCTCTTATCTGTAGGTTCTACAAGAATTTATCATCAACAATGGGACATACATGTGAACAAGATAGTAAATTCAGAACTATGTGCAAGTTGAATGTCCAGGTAGATTAAGAAGCCAAGAACAGCTCAAGCCAAAACAGTTTTCTTTAAAGAGAACTTTGATACCAGTGACACCAGTGCTAGCCACTCACTCTAACTTTTTAATCACTCATTGCAACTGCAACGTCCAAGAAGAAGCAGAAAGCAATAAAAATACCCACAAATTGATTAAACAGTCGCAACCTTTCATCACAGACAATAGGCTAGTGGCATGGAGGTCCAGGTTCAATTCCCAGTTACCATATCACATTTTACAGTGGTGGAAATGTCTGGAATAGGGTCCAATTAGCTTCTGGATGCCCCATGAGAAACTGCTTCAATAAAAAGTCAGTGAAGTTGACATGCTAACTGCCAAAGTGGAGTCATGGGGATTTAATCAATTAGAAAGGCACTAGCACACAAAACTCATGCTTAAAGGATATAATTCTCTTGTTCAAATTCTTTTTACTAGACACCAGTGACCCAGTGTCAGAAAAATTTGCTATTGAAACACTGCCTGGAAGTTTGGCCTTTGCAGATATATGAGCATATTATGCTTGTTATTAGTCATATGTATATTTCATAAAATGTCTGTATCTTGTGGCCAGCAGAAAAAAGGCTTATAGACATCTGATCCCAGGAAGTAGCAAACTGATCGTGTGCTCCAAGATCTTTCTTTTGTTGCTAGAGAAAGCAACACTTTGAAAACTACAAGTGTGAGATAAGTATAGGTCATTATTCATTATGGATTTATTCTATTGTATTTTTAATGGTCCTGTAGTCAACAAAAACAGCTTATACATAAGGCACTGGACAAGTCAGTTTATATGTATGCAGGTAAAAATTATTTCTAAGCATACACATTTAAAATGACAACTAATGAACTTCATACATTAAATATTTAATATACTACAGTTCACACTTTTAAACATTCATAGACAAAGTAAAAGCAGTGTTGCTGGAAATATGACTTCAAGGTTTTTACAAAAGTTTTGACCTTAGAATTTGCTTATATATTTTTGTGATTTACCTGTTACATTTATTTTAAGGATATAAAGATTTCCATAATATAGATACACTATAAAAGAAGAATAGGAGAGATCTCAAACAGAGCTTCATGTGAGTCAGTATGTTTGATCTCCAGACATGATTCTACTGGCCTTTTTTCACAGTTTGAATGTGCTGATAGCTCCTTTAGAGTTTCTCCAAAATCTGTCCCCATATTTAAGACGATATCCACTCTTTGCTGTTTTCTTCTACAGCAAGGTTTTAGTGAGTAAAGGAGGTAGCAAGTCTTACTCAATTTTGCGTTAAGGTATACTATATGCTCATTCCATTTTACTCAGCCTTGCAACCATAATCCTAAGAATTTGGGTTCTGTACTGTTACCAACTGGTTCATCATGGATAGAGACAAATAGTAGAGCATGTATACATCCTTATTTGGACTACTGTGAGATTTTAGTGCAGTTTTTTTTCTGTTTATTAAATGCTGTTACTAAGTTGTTTTGCATCAGTGTTTACTGACTGCTGTAATTCTTCCTTACTTTCCTCTTTTACTAGACTTGTAGAGTCACCTGTAAATATGATCATTTTATGGACATCCAGGTTTAAGCTTAAATCATTAACATACAAAACAGAAGTGGCACTATTATCAATCCTTGGAACACACTGTATGTACCTACAATATACTCTAACAAGTGTTCAGAAATAGTTTTAAGGCAGCCATTAGTGAGCTTCATGCTCACTAGTTGCTTGGACAGATCTCATTGCCATACTTCTCAAGCTCTGACAGCACTATCTTATGATACACCATGTCAAAAGTGCCATCCACTGGGGTACATGTAAATGCATAAAACTATTTCACCTTGTACTTAAGTAAATGCTAGCACATTAATATGTTTTCACTGCTGCAACAATATTCTAAATATTCTCAATATTCTAAATATTCTTGTGAAGAGCAGGAGCTGACCTCATTCTGCTGACCAAAACATAAATTTGATCAGAAACATTTGCCATCTGAATGTGAGCATGAGCTCAAAACCAGTTACGACATTGAAATAAAGCATTTTAAAAGTATTTGAAACTAGTTGGGTTATTTACCAACAATCATTGAAGGCCATGGTGTTCATGAGATCCAAGATGGATGAAAATCAAGCAATGGAAACTCCAGGATGGAATGTAACAATATTGTGAAAAGGAAAGTTGTCACTCACCATATAGCAGAGATTCTGAGTTGCAGATAAGCACAACAAAAAGACTGTCATAAATATACCCCCAGGGTAGTGTCAGTCTGTGAAGGCTTTGATGAGACCCTCAGCATACTCGGTGAGGGAGTTCTTGTGTTGGTGGGTTTAATGTGGACAAAGGTGTTGATGGACCCATCAGAGAAGAGGTCAGTGTCCAAGAAGGAGGCACACTGGGTTGAGGAGGACCAAGTGAACTGGATGGAAGAGAGGGTGTTGAGGTTGAGAAAGAATGAGGATAGAGTGTCATGGCCCTGAGTCAAGATCATGAAAATAATATCAATAAACCTGAATCAGAGTAGGGGTTTGGCTGTTTTGTGAAGCTAGAAAGATTTCCTCTAGATGGCCCATAAACAGATTGGCATAGGAGGGTGCCATGAGGGTGCCCATGGCTGTGCCACAGATTTGTTTGTATACCTTCCTTTCAAAGGAGAAGTAGTTGTGTGTTAGAATATAGGTAGTAAGATGTGTGAGGAACAAGGCAGTGGGTATGGAGTCTGAAGGACATTGGGAGGGGTAGTGTTCAAAAGCATCAAGAACTTGGGCATGAGGCCTGCTGGTGCTTGGGGAAATGACATCAGTAGTGATGAATAAGGATCCAGGAGGTAAAGGACTGCAGATGGTGAAGAGCTGGTGAAGAAAGTAGTTGATATCTCTGACGTGGGAGACTAGATTCTGGGCAATAGGTTGGAGGTTTTGGTCAATGAAGGCTGAAATTCTTTCAATTCTCCCCTTCCCTTTACTCATGGACTTCCAACTCAGTATTTCCCAATTCAAGCATATTTTGAACCAGGAAGCTGATGGGAGTTAGAACCTTAATAACTCTATATGGACCCACAAAGTGTCACAGCATTTTGCAGTACTCCCCTGGGCACTTTTGCTCTGATTCCACGCATTTCTTACATATGCCCACCACTACTGACACTGCATTTTGCCCCATATTATATCTACAGGTTTCTTGGTGATGAGCAAGCATGATGTTTCTCCTTGCAGCTTGATATTTGGACTTCTATTCCTCAGGGGTTGACATGCTCCAGCAATGGACCACTTAATGACCAAAGATTGCTTAAGGGGGAGTTAATAGTGAACACTGCTGTGTTAACAAAAGCTCATCCTGCAAAGCCTTTATATCGGGTGTGAATTTAGAATTTTTTATTAATAGCATGCACATCGGCAATCCTATTTGCCACGTGGTCTGCCAGTGCAAGTAAGTGTAACATTTGAGAATGCGAAAGGGATGTGCCTTCTAATAACATAACACCCTCCTGAAGCACACACAACAAGGAGAAACATGTAGTGTAGACAGTATTCACCTACTGAACGGTCTCTGTACTCTTCGCTCTCCCGTGGTCAACAAACGCTGCAGACACACAAGAAGTTATACAGCAAATTTATAAAGATGCATGTCACATCCCCACCCCTCCCCCTCCCAAAGAAAACCATAATAACTCTTCAGTACCAAGGTATGCATCCAGCAATACTGCTACCATTTATTATGCACTCAGTGTGCTTGATCAGGATAACTTGGATACAGGGATCCATAGGTGAGAAGCCACTGTATCCTTACTTTAAGATTCCAATCACACCACTTATTAAATGTCAAATACTTGCATACATTGGTACTTGAACAATATGACAAAACAAGTCAATTTGCCAGAAATCTTTATGGCAGACCTGATAATTGCTGTAATGAATTTTTTAATTCAGTCGGAGACCTTTAAGGTCATTGGAAATAAAATTAAATTTTAAATTTAATGTGTGAAATTTATCAACATCTTTGAACACCATTGAGAATACTATAATAAATTTTAAATTCAAGGTAAGTGGATTGACTAAAATCTTTAATGAATCAGATAACCTGCAACAACAAAAATTTAAAATTCAGAAGGCAAGCAACTGCCTGAAATCGTTAAGCACAACTGACAATTTAACTATGGCACTCCCCAAAATGTTCAGGTACAATTACGTGATCTGACCAGATCAAGATACAAGACTTATATCATTACTGTTACACACTTAAAGGAAAATGTAGGTGTAGCAGTTGCTCATGAAGGTGGCATACCAGGGTGTAGTCAACTTTCACAGCCAGCAAGCAAGTAAAATATGCCCCTGAGCCACACTCTGTGCCAGGATGCCTTACAATACACAATATACAATTCATCCTTTATAACAGAAGGGAAAACACAATAAACTTACATGTCATGATAAAGCAATCATACACACTAGAATCTCCCTCTACCATGCCTCACAATAAATGGCACATAAATATCCAAAATGATTTAGTTTTAAAAGGTGCAAGAGGTAATAATACCCTAAGATTTTGACGACTTAAAGTGTGAGTGTGGGTCTGGGTTACACCGATTTATTTCCCCAAACCACATTCCACTTCTTTACGATATGACTTACTTGAGGTTTGCAGCCACTCTTCTCTACTGGATAGCCAGCTGCTGAAAATTCTCTTGACTTCTTCTCCATCAAATAATGTAGGAACTTTCAAGCCTCTATCTACCTGTGAAATAAATAGCCATACAAACTTTATGTATCGTCTATCAACATTGTATTTGACTTTCAAGCACAATAAAAATTCTCACTTTCAACGAAATATGTAATGTCCAGCAAGTTTCTCATAATGTTGTACATTAGAAACAAATTGTTTTACATTCACAAGAAAGTCTGCTTAGACACCATGACTTCCAGAAAAAGAGTCTGAAAATAATTGTTGCCTCTAACAAGGCTGAGTCAAGAGTCTACAAGAGTATTTTTTCAACTGGTCTTGTTATAATTAATAATAGTCAATGACACAATAAGCACAGAGTGGCATGTAAACTCCATGGTTCTTTATTACACACTCACTAACACATCTATGAACTGTCCGACAGGTACTTGTCAGTGACATTTGACTGCCACATCTTCTTTCTTCCCAGGACTGATTTTAAACCTGCACACACAAACATGTGATGTGCAGTAGGTAGGATTCTACCATACCACACTCGTATCTAGAATACCGTGTGTTCGAGATGGTAGAAGGCTGAGTGGTTCTAGAATTTACACAGAAATTCTCGAATAACTACAGTGCACAGATTAATACTGAAGTAAATCATATACATTAAGACTTCCTCTAATGAGTCTTCCAGGAAATGGCACGTAAATAGCGAAATGATTTAGTTTTAGCTGACATAAAGAGATAATAGTCCAAGGTTTAATACTGAATGAAATCAAGCACACCAAAACTTTCTCTGGTGTGTCTTGTAAGAACTGGCACATAAATAACAAAACTGGCTTGGTTTCAGCCAATGCAGAGAAATAATAGCGCACACTTTAATACTAAATCAAATGATGAGTGCAATAACTGGCCTAACAATCATGAGACAGGCAATCAATCAATGGAGCAGAGCATTATGGACATAAGATGAATTTTTACTTTTCTTTGGAGGATTTAACTTCCCCACTCAGGCTCAGGTTACAGTGTTCTGCAGTGTAACAGCTCTGCACATCCTCAGTAGGTGCCTCTGGCATGCACCGCACTGGCCCAGGGAAGATCACAAGCATCCAAGTTTAGCACCATCCATCAGCCTTGCGTGTGTTCTGTTCGGTCTGCTGTTATCAGAATCTCCACTCCGGGCTTGCATATGGCTTAGGAAGTGCCCCCATGTTGCCACACATGCCCTCTCAAAATGACAGACTGCTCAAAACGTCTCAGTGAGGCTGAAGATCAATAGATCAAAATGGAACATATCATGGAGGTCATTGTGAAAGGAGGGGTGGGATCCAGAGACAGTAATTTTTGCAGTTAAGCTGCTGGGGGTGCCATGTTTTAGGCAGCATTTAAGGAACAGGCTGTGAGACTGGGTTTTAGACAGAGAAAGGAATACTTAGCTGAACTAATGCAGCAAGATGGAGCGTGGGCTCATTATCTATCATCATGCCCTGAAATTAGAGACATCCTATCCAAGATCCTTCCCATCCCTCATAAAGTGCTGTACCATTACCCACCCAACCCTCGCAGCAGCCTAGTCCATCCCTACACCACTCCAAATCCCAACCCCTTGCCACAGGGTTCATATTCCTTTGGAAGACCCAGATGCAAGACCTGCCCAATCCACCCACCCAGTACTAACTATTCCAGCTCTGTCACAGGCTTATGCCACAACATCAAAGGCTGGGCCACATGTTAAAGAAGCCATGTGATATATTACGTCGCAGTAATCATTGCACAGCTTTTTATATGGGTATGACTACCAACAACCTGTCCACCAGGATGAATACCCACTGCCAAACTGTGAGAAAGAGAACAGTGGACTGCCCTGTGGCACAACATGCAGATGAACATAACAAGCCTGACTTCAATGGCTGCTTTACAGTATGGTCCATCTGGATTCTCCCCTCCACCACCAGTTTTTCTGAAATGCACAGGTGGGAGTTATCTTTACAACACATCCTCCATTCTCAGAATTATCCTCACCTCAACCTACGATAAGCTACTGTCCCCAAATCCTCTACCAAACAGTTTCTCCCACCTATGACCGTCACCTCCCCACAATTTGCCTCTCCTAACCCTCATCATGCACTGCTCTTTGCTCACAAACCTATCAGTCTTTTCCCCTTCTCAGTCCTCTCCTTCCCACTACCTGTTCTCCCTCCATCTTTCTCTCTCACAGCCTCCCAACACTGTGCCTGGCAGCCTTGTCCTGCCACCTCCAGCCCTGCACGCTCTGCCAGGCAATGCTAATTACTCTTCTCCAACCTGTACCCTGCTATCCCTCCACCTTCCCTCCCCACTCCAGATTGTTGCTCCTGTTCAATGCATTGCAGTTGCATTCTGGTCTGAGCCACCAGAGATAGCAATCATGCGTATGTGAGATGGACTTGCTTTTGTGAATGTGTGTGTGTGTGTGTGTTTTTCTTTGCTTTTTTTCCTTCCTGAAGAAGGCTTTGACTGAAAGCTCACATGTAACTGTCTTTTCATCCCATCTATTTGCAAATCAATGTGAACAATATGGCCACACAAATGAAGTTAACATCTCAAAATAATATATAAATGGTGTTGTAAAAAGCAAAGCTATGTCTGGCAGGAATTTAGCACAGCTCACAAACAGCAATGATATTTATGTACTTGCTTGTCAAAAATATTTGGCTGTTTATTTCCGAATGTCATGATTTCCATTGCTCACGTGCGGGGCCTTTAAAGCTACCACTGCTCTATAGCACTGTTGATTTTCAAGGGTGGTTACAGTGTTAACCTGATATTCTACAATTTCCACTGATTCAGCTGTAGAGAGGCGAGAGGACACCGTATTGTTGGCATTCAGTATGCTGGGATTGCTAGTGCTGTAAAAATGAAAATTGTAGAAACCAATAATGGATGCAAACTACAGCTGTGATTCACACGGAACTCCTTGAGTGCAAGGTCACAAAAGACCAATTATGTTTATGACAGTCAACACCCCGCATGTTATCTATCATGCTACAACAATATTGGCTGCTGATGGCAACATGGAGCAGGACTGGAGGTACCCAATGGTGAGTACAGTGTGAGGCTATGGAGTGTTGTTGAAATGTTTAGTCAATGAGTAACTCACAACAGTCCTACATTGCTAGTGGAGTTGCTACAAAGCACAGTAGTGGTGATGATAAGCAAAGCAAACATTGCATTTATCTACAACAGTTTCTGAAGCTGATGTTTCATCAGAAAGGAATCCAAGAAATTTCACAAAGGACAAACAAGTGGCAGATGAAATATTGTCACTTCTGCAAGATGAGTCAGTGGAATGTCTGATGTTGATATGCTCCACTTTGTGGACAATGTACAAGAGGAGTACGATGATGACAAAACTTGCTTAACAAGTGTATGAGACAGGTGTCAAGCCTTGTTGAACAGGAAGCCACAAATCCCATCTCCAGTGCAATGTAGTAAAGGACAACCATTGTCCAATGAGCAAGTACTAATCATAATTATGTACTCGTAGATGGAAGATCATCTGCAGCATAGTAAGACAACAATTATGAATAGATTTTGAATAGCTCCACACCAATATGACCATGTAGTGAATTAGAAAAACTATGAATACGCAAGGGAGGACAAGGCGCACTTGTTACAAAAACTTGACTTAATGCATTTCAGTAATGCTCGATACAGTTTACAGGATGTGCATGATAGAGATCTACTACATTATGCACATCAAATTGTGCAAAACTCAGTGGTTGCATAACTTCAAACAGTGCTACAGATTTGGAAGACAGAAGGTAATGAAATTTCAAACAAAGCATCAACTTGATGATGCACAATAAACTGCAGAATTGGCATAAAAATTTGTAGATGACATAAACAAACATATCCCACTGTACATTTAGGAATCTGTTTTCTACTTTGACCAATCAGTATTCATAGAAGTATTGCATTTGAAAAGAACCCAGGAAACTAGAGGTACCAAGAGAGTCGTATCAAGATCAACTGACATCAATACCTTAACATGTTTGTGTACCATTATGCCATCCACTAACCTGTGTGATAAGTGGCTGGAAAGTCATTTATTGTGCTGTGAGAAGTTGGAGGAGCTCTGCCCCCTACAATTCTTTCTTGTGTGTGATGTCTTGCAAGGGCACCAGGAAAAATTTACGTCACAACAAGCAAGAGTGGGAAAACTGGCATAACTATTATATGAGTACTGCTTTTAGCCAATAGCTGGTCAAAGTAATGTGCTCCTGGTCAAAGTAATGTGCTCTTTTTTGATTCCTGGCCTGTGTATAAAAATCGTATACCCTTAGAGCAAACTATCCTTCCTGAAAAGTGTGTGACATTGCAATTCATACCATCTAGAACCATGGGACAAATTCAACCTCTGGATGTTTGTTGTTTATGTGCCTATAAAATGTATTTTCACGCTAACTGCAGCTATGCCTTAAAGGATTGCCAGTTTCATGATAAGCTCCATGGCAGACTGTTTCGCATTCAGTAGCATGCCATCACCTTCCATCAATTCTCATCACCCCTTTACATCAATATGATTCTATGTGCATTCTTTAAGAGTGGATACCTAGCTGAACGTTCTTCATGGTTTATAACCCCCAAGGAGTTTTCCTTTCATCTTCTTGGCACAAATCTCTCTGATCACTGTGGCACACCATTTTCCATTCAGTGTTCACGGTGCAAGTTAATGGTTTGTTTTGAATGTTTCTTGAATGTTGATGATGTCCATTTTGTGAAATGTAATACATATGTCCCATAGAAGGTTGTCAGCTGAGAAACAAGGAACTAAGAAATTACAGTTCCCAACTGATCCACACAGACAATATGATACTAATTTTAAGGTAATGGTGATTCATGAAGCAGGGACCACAAATAACTGTGCAGCAGGAAGAAAATTTGGTGTCACAGACCCGAATGTTCATGGATGGCATCACTATGAGGAGTAAACCTACAGAATGACACTCACTCACTTCTACCTCATGGTGACACACACTCACACACAATCTCACACACCATGAGACAACAGAGAAATGGTGAAAAGTGCCAAATGTGGGATCAAAACATAAAGAAAATGACAGAAGAGCTAAAATAATAGCACAGAGAAATGTGATTAGCTGGCCACTTACTAAAAACATGGGTAAGTCAGTCATCCTGCTAATACATTAAGAACATCTCCCTAAAATTTTAGGAAGCAAATCCAACATATTACATAATCTTTACACTCTAACCACATTCATTTGAATGTCACTTAAAATAGAGGGCAGATCAGTCAGCAAATCTGATACTGCCCTCTGTTCTGAAAATAAAACAGCCTCATAAAATGTGGCACACAGTGGTCTTTATGCCACAAGCACCACACACTGGATGGTTATCTCAGTTAAACAAGAAGCTATGCTTCATACGGCTGTGGCCTATGCAAAGATGAGTAAGCAGGACTTTGTCCCATCTTCATGGCTGAAAGGAAGTATGCCACAGCCACATAATGGGCTTTACTAGACACAGCTATCTGGCTCTTTCAGCCACTTATCTTCCCATCAATGCATGACTCTGTGCCTCAAAAGCAAGATGACAACATGCAGGGCACACTGAATTAACTGAGCATCACGACATGCCTTTCTTGGCTGCTCTGTCTACCCTTTCATTGCCCACAACGCTCTTGTGCCCTGGCTCCCAGCAGAAAGATACCTCCTTCCTCACCCTTTGTAAGTGGATAGAGGTGTCGTGGATATCCGGAACCACTTTATTGGCTGGATAGAAGCATTGCAGAGACTGAAGGACACTCAAGCAGTCAGGACAGGTGAGGAATTTAGCAGGCATGGCACATCTCATCTTCTCCAGCACCCTCAAGATCATGCATAATTCAAAATTGAAGACAGTGAAGTCTGGAGACAACCAAATCTTAAGGACACAATCAGGGAAAACAGCAGAGCAGCCAATGGAATCCCCCCACTTAGACCAATCCATGAATATAGCTGCACAGTTGTGGTGCTGATTTAAGATGTCGGTAAATATCTTTATAAAAGTGTAAGCAGGAGTGCAATATCTGCTGCACTGCACTAAATCTAAAATCATTTTAGGCCTCTGTAGCAAACAGGATGGAAGTCAGTTAAAACACCAGATTGAGCCAGTATGTTCCCCACACCCAGGGTCTCCAACAGATCCCAAACGGTCTCATTGCCCATGGACGTTTGGTAAAGAGGCATTCCATAACAGGATGAGCAATGGTATTGTATGCTGAGGAAGTGGGACTATTGTTGTTGTTGTTGTTGTTGTTGTTGTTGTGGTCTTCAGTCCTGAGACTGGTTTGATGCAGCTCTCCATGCTACTCTATCCTGTGCAAGCTTCTTCATCTCCCAGTACCTACTGCAGCCTACATCCTTCTGAATCTGCTTTGTGTATCCATCTCTTGGTCCCCCTCTACGATTTTTACCCTCCACGCTGCCCTCCAGTACTAAATTGGTGATCCCTTGATGCCTCAGAACATGTCCTACCAACTGATCCATTCTTATAGTCAAGTTGTGCCACAAACTCCTCTTCTCCCCAATTCTATTCAATACCTCATCATTAGTTATGTGATCTACCCATCTAATTTTCAGCATTATTCTGTAGCATCACATTTCGAAAGCTTCTATTCTCTTCTTGTCTAAACTATTTATCGTCCATGTTTCACTTCCATACATGGCTACACTCCATACAAATACTTTCAGAAACGACTTCCTGACACTTAAATCAATACTCGATGTTAACAAATTTCTCTATTGAGGAACTATTGAGGAACTTATTCAGCTGACACATCATGTGAGGTGTGTTAAGAAAGAAACCAAACTTTTGCTGTGTCAACTTTATGGCTCATTGTACTACGTTTTAAGCAATGTCCCCTTCAAAATAGTCCCCTCTACAGGTAATAAACCATTCCCATCATTTCTTCCAGCTTTGGAACACATTTTGTGGCATAGTGCACAGGTTTCTCGTTGCATTGTACTGTATCTTCTCTATGGTTTGGAAAAGACATCCTTTCAACGTGTTTCTCAGTTTGGGAAACCGGAAAAAGTCTGCTGTGGATACATCTGGAGAATACGGTGGATGGGGCACAACGGGAATGTGATGTTTTGATAGATAGCTGTAGACAAGAAGTGACGTGTGAGCTCGCTCATTGTCATGCTCTGGTTTTCCCAAAACTCAAGCCTCTTCCTGCACACAGCATCCCTCATGCACACTAGGATTTCCTGTAGACTTCCTTGTTTACTGTCTCACCATGTGGCACAAACTCATGATAGATGATGCCTTTGTAGTCGAAAAACACAAGCAACATCACCTTGACCTTTGACCAAGTCATGCGTGCTTTTTTTGGATGAGATGACCCTTTGCCTGCACACTGGGATGACTGCATCTTCATTACAGCATCATAGCCATAAACCCACATCTCATCACCTGTTATGGTGTTCTTAAGAAAGTTTTCATTATCATTAACAGCGGCAAGCAGTTTCTCACACATTTCATTATGGGTCTGGTTCTGATCTTCAGTCAACAAACATTGTACAAATTTTGCACTGACATGAAGCATCTCAAGTTTTTCACTCAAAACTGGATGGCAAGATCCTATGCTGACGCCCACATCCTCAGCAACTTCCTGACAACGATTTCTGTGAATCACAGCATTAACGCTATCCATATGGCCATCATCTGTTGATGTGGAAGGACGTCCAGACTTGGAATCATCACAGACCAACATTCTCCCCTGTTGCAAATGTTTAAACCACTCATAGCACTGCATGCAGCTCATACGGCCCTCCCTGTATGCTTGACGAAGCATCTGAAAACGTCTCTGAAAGTTTTGCCAAGTTTGCAGCAGAATTTCTCTCTCTCTCTTTCTCTCTCTCTCTCTCTCTCTCCCCTCCCCCCCCCCCCCCCCTCTCTCTCTCTCTTCTCTCTCTCTCTCTCTCTCTCTCTCTCTCGCACGCGCACACACACACACACACACACACACACACACACACACACACACACACATTGTTCTTCAAGCTACTGCATTGCACTAATCCAACGAGCAGGCTGTACACACGCTTACTTCAGCGGCTGTGGTTCGCTTGCTAATTGTCCAAGCGACACAAGGCAAACGGTAGTTTGTTGTCTAAACCTGCTGCTAGGTGTGCTCAGCAGCAGCAGTGTGCTCTCTCTGCTGGTTGGCATGCTATTTCAGAAGTTTGGTTTCTTTTTGAACACACCTCGTAAGATGCCACCAAATGGGAAGTGATGCTTCACCTGCCTCAGAAGAGAGACTGGGTATGGGGCTGATCCTTTAAGGGACCGTGGCCAGCCTGATTCCCTCATGGTGTATAGGGTCAATGACCTTCAGGTAAGAAGGCCTCACTGACACATACATTGTGCATTTATATTCCAACTACAATCAAAAAAAGGCCCTATAAAACTGGAACTGATCCGTGCTGTTGTTGCCCAGGACCTGTAGCTAATACACTTAAAGATGTTCAGTGCCTTCTGGGCCCTTGCCTTCAGGTCCATCAGGTGTGGTAACCACAACAGTTTGGACTCAAAAATGAAGCCCCGAATCCTCACACAGTCTTTAAAAGGGAGAATGGTGTCCTGTGTAAGCGGTTCAGGTAAACTAAAAATACGAGAGTGACTCAAATGAACACACACACACTTCTCTGCAGAAAATGTAAAACTTGTCTGTGCAGCCCATTCCTACAACCTCTTCACAATAACTAAAGAGTTGCTGTTGTGGTACTGGAAGAAGACCAGAAGGCCACAAAGTTGTCCACAAATAAGGAGCACTGGACAGGACTCTGTACTGTGGATGTCATACTGTTATTGGCTGTGGCAAATAGGGTGACACTTAAAATGCTCCCAGGAGACACCATTCTGCTGCACAAAACTAACAGGCTGTTGCTGACTCTGTGCCTAAAAAGAGGAAGGATCAAATGAAATAAGAAACAGTAAGTCCCTGACTGTATTTAATAAAAAATTAAAATCATTTCTACTTGATCATTGTTTCTACAGTGCAAGTGAATTTCTGCTCCACATGGGTGGAAAGAAACATGAAACAAATTGCAGCAAAGAATTTTGTAAAGAGTAAAACATTAATGCAAGTATGTGCAAAAATCTTGCATCTGTATCATCTGCTACAAAGCAAATTAAGTGCAGAAAGAATATCCAACCAGGTACTGTTGTGTATATGTGTGAGAGGAATACAGCACTAAAATACAAATGTGTAACTGAGTATGTAATTTGTATGTTCATAACTTCTCAGAAAATATTTATGTAAGCTCATGTTTGTGTAAACTTTTGGCATATTACTTCATGCCAGCAAATTATCATAATGTCCAACATCAAATATATGTTTGTGCATCATCATGTGCATGTCATGTACAGTATTGATTCAGAGGACAATAAATAAATAAATAAAAGATGAGAAGCAGGTCATGAAAGCCCCATTTGGGTAGCTGACTGTGAATATTGTGCCTCCAAGAAGTATTGTACACCTTACTGATGTCAAAAAATACCCCTAGACAATGCTTGTTATGTAGGGAAGCCTGCTGGATTTCTACCTCTAGGAGGGTCATGCTGTCAACAGTTGACCAACATCCCCTGAATCCACATTGAGAGTGGCTGTTGAGCTACTTGGTCTGTAATAGCCAGACTTGATTGCAGTTGACCATGCAGTCTAAGGTCTTTCCTACACAGCTTATTAAGGCAATGCTCCAATAACTAATGGGGCATGTTCTGTCCTTTCCTGATTTGAGAAGAGGTATCAAAATTGCCTCTCACCTTGAATTGGGAATTTGGCCTGTCAAGCATTTTGAATTAAAAAATCATAAGATACCCCTTTAACACTGTTTGCAAGTGCTGCAGCATGCTGTACCAGATTTGGTTGCGATCAGGCACCATATGATGAGTGTCAAACAGTGGTGCAGCCTGCTCCCACATGGAGAATGGGCAGTTGTACGACACCAGATTGGTGGACCTGTAGTCCAACTTGACCCTCTCAGTAGTGGCACGTTAATGACGGAATGCTGGATACTAGCTGACAGGTGTGGTAGTCAGTGCAAAATGCTCTGCCATTGTCTGTGCAATGTCTCCAAGTGTTGTTTGGAGATACCCCTGTTTCAACAATTCTGCTACAGATAACTGGTTCCCATTACTGGAAATCCTACTGATAGCTTCTCTCTCATACTGTTGTTGACCAAGTGAAATGGTTCATAGGGTCCAGGAATGCTTGCCATGCCATGCCTTGATGTGTTGAGCCTTGGCCCATGTAATCTAGGCTGCAAGGTTTTCTGCCATTGGACAGCACTTAAACCATCGCACAGCTGCACACCTGAATTAATGAACAGCACTCATCAGATCATCAAGGAACAGGTTTCCTCTGAAGATGTCCAGAGGTCTTCGGGATGGAGATGCCAGTGACACAGTGGATACTTATGTGATGTTGTCCACCCACTCCTGGATGTTGCCATGGTGTTCACACACAGCCAGCTGGCTGAATAGCATCCAGTTGGCTCTGCTGATCATCCATTACAGCTGTGTTGTTTCAAGGAGAGCTTCATCCAGTGAGAAGGTCATCAGTGACATCCTTCTGAATGGAGTCCGCAAAGGCTGGAGACCAGAAAGAGAAGTTGACTGCTGAGGATGACCCAGTAGCAGCACTGAAATGAGTGGGAGTGCCTGTGTTGAAAATGCACAGCTTGTGAGACATCATGAGGCTCTGCAAATCCTAACCCTAAAGACAAGTAAAGGTCAAGCCCCACTAAATGTGATGGGTATTGAAGTATCCCAGTAGAAGAGATGGTGAGGTGAGTTGTCGTATAAGATCTGTGAGATCCTCAGAGTCTATTTATTGCATATTGTGGGGTAAATACAGTGAGTATACAGTGTTCCTCTGACACATGAAATTCAACTGCAATTGCTTGCAGGTCAGTAGTCAGTGGAAGAGTAGAGGAGTGGTGCACATTGTTGACAGAGCGACTCCTCACTTGGCCGTTTTGCAAGTCATGGAGGGTTTAGCCCAAAGTACAGGGGCATCAAACATTTTAAAATGCATCTCCTGCAGACACAAACACAGGGAGAAGTCCTATGCTAGGAGTTTTAGTTCCCCCACAAATGTCCTGAACCCATTCATGTTCCACTGTAGTATGGGAGCCATTTATCACAGGAGTAGCAATTTTGTCCTGTCTTTCCACCAGAGAGGGGAGCCCACAATGATGTTCTCTTGCAAAATTGCTAGACAGCTTTTAAAGTGCCAGCAGTAGCCTCCAAACCTTTTTGAATATAAAAAAGTGAAACTTTTCCAAAGCTGCCCTCTTTCCTTTTAACTATTAAAAGTACGTCCTGAGTAGCAGCATGCATGCTGTTACTTGCAGAAAATCTTTGAATTAATTACTGAGTCAGGAGGACTGGCTACAGGAGCCCTCTTGTTAGATTGGGTTGTTGATACCCTGCAGCAGTACACCCATTCTGCAGGGAGTTGGAGAGTTTAATTTTGAGAGGACCATCTCAGTCCCACGAGCAGCTAGGAAAATAAGGGTCCGCTCAGACAGAGCCCTGTTGCCTGAGTAAGCATTATACAACTAAGGTGTGGCAGGTTTCTTAGAGGTTGCCTTCTAATGCCTGTTCCACCACCACAGCCATGCATCTCATAAGTGCACAGCACAGCTTGAGACTGAGGGATTTCTTATAGAGGATTTTACCATACTCATGATCTAGGCAGTCAAGCCAAGATCCTGTTCCATGTGGCACACAATTTTCCACCACCAACCCATACAGTGGTCAATGAAGCATGCCCAGAGCTAACAGTGACAGAGGACTGGGGGTGCTTTCCAGTCCCCAGCTCAGGAATCCCTGGTGTCGCCTACCCTGCACCCAGCAAGCAAATGCTGAGCTCCTGAGGACCAGAAAATGTTTCACAATTTGGAGCAGCAGGTTGTCCAATATGTGCAAGAGAAATGCAATGAAGGCTTCCTGATTGCTCAAGAAATTACCTGAATCAAGGCACTTCAGATAAAAAAGAATTTTCCAACTCCATACATTGTAGAACTCAAAGCAAGTATTAGCTGGTGCACGAGGACAATGAAGAGGGTGGCACTTACATTATGATGTGGAATTATCTTAGCTTAGCAAATTTCCATGATGTATGACGAAAAACTACGTGCATATCAGTGTCATATAAACAAGATTACTTGCTATGTCATATGGGCAACTCCGATCAGAAGCCTGTTTATTTTGATATGCCATAAAATGTTACCGTCAATGTGAAGGGCATTAAAAGTGTTCCTACAAGCAATTATGACAGCGAAAAAGCCAGAATGATGGTAATGCCGGGTGCACTAGCGGATGGAAGTAAGTCCCCCCTCCCCCCTTCCCCTCACCCAGTATGTGATTCTTTACAGGAAAACACTACCAAAAGAATAACTGCCTTCAGGGTTTATCTTTAGATGCCAAGAAAATGCATGGATGACAAACGACCTGGTGTTGTATTCGTTGAAGCTTGAATAGAACAGAATGCCTTCCTCTTTGATTAATACAAGGAAAATGTTTGTGCTGGAGTCTTTCAGGAGACACCTTACCCAAGAAATTAAGGTTGTGATACCAAAGATCAGCACAGGTGTAGTAATAATTTCTGGTGGCTTGACCTCACAATTTCAAGTAATGGATGTTGTTTTGAATAAACTTTGTAAGGTTCAAACTAAGTTTCTGAAAATAGCCTCAAGTCGCACTCTGTATTTTTTATTGAATGGTTTCAGTCTCAAAATGAACAAGAGCATCATCAGAATATACAGTTTAAAACTGGCTGATAACATTAAAGATTGTTGATTGGCGACTCAATAGAGTGCTGTGTGCACAATGACCATATATGTGAAATTAGAAGAAAGGTCAACATTGGCCATAATATTGATGGTTATTGACAGCAAGATGATTACTATGTGATTGAAAATCGATTTTGCTGTCAATAAATCATCAATATTATGGCCAATGCTGACCTTTCTTCTAAATAAAGATTGTATATAGAGCTGGCTGACAGCTCTAAAGATTAAACTGGCTCTACTGTAGTACTTAGACTTACTTTTAAAGTACATTTAAAGTACAGTAGTAAATGATTTACTACTCATAGTAGTATTTTTAAAGCACATTTAAAGAACAGTAGTAAAAGATTTACTACTGTGTTTTAAATGTACTTTAGAAGTAAGTTCAAGTACTATAATACAGTCAGTTTAATCATTAGAGCTGTTAGCCAACTTTAAACACAATCTTTAATGCTGTCAGCCAACTTTAAACTGTATATTCTGGTGTTGCTCTTGTTCATTTGAAGAGCAAACCAGGTCAGTAAAAAATACAATGTGCAACTTGTGGCTGTTTTCAAAAACTTAGTTTTAACAGTCACTCCCACTACAGGCAATGCCTGCTCTTTCTTTTACGGTTCATTTGCAACAGCTTTACAGTGAGTGGCTTCTTCAAGGAGACCATGCCCTCTCTCCGGGAGGAAGTTAAAGAAACCGTCAGTACCCATTCTGGGCCAGTGTATCCTAACTGGTTGGGGGCAGTGAATCTATTATGAAACAGTTCAAAAGGTGGTGCATATTCCATGTATTGGATGGTTCAGAAGATATAAGCTGTGGGTGGGGAATCAGGAAGGAAAGAATGGCAGTAGGCTAACAAATGAAGTAAGACTGTTGATATTTTTAAAAATATTGGGAGTCCAATTGATACACAAAAAAACATCATTATCATCCCCCAATATAGGAAAAAAAATCACTATCTCAATAGAAAAACTGTTGACATACCAGCCAAAAAAATATCGGCTGCACATTGTAAATACACTACCAGTTTAAGAGCTGTTTATTTAAGTATTGATTTATTATTAGATATTCTTTATGTCAAGAAGCTAGCAGCGTTAGAGCAAGAACTATAAGGAAAGTGATGTGTGTTCATGCCTGACAATAACTAGTATGCTAACAGTGGTAACTGCAGATAAATGTCACAATAAAAGGTGTCCGATGGGTCCGTCATTTGCTTTCATAACATATTGGATTTGTCTGGAACACTTCATGTTGTCTTCCCTGTTTTTTCATTTCTGCAAACGCCAGCGACCTAGCAGTTGTAGAGTCAAAATTGCATGCTGAAGACAAACGTTGCAGTTTCCGTTGGTAGTACCAAGTATCGATTACAAAGCATTTTCCCTCAAATGTCTCTGCCCATTGCAAAGACCAATCTTGTCACTTAGATTTTTGTTCACTAGTTTCAGCTACTGTTTTTGAAGAATGCTGATGTGAAGAAATAGCACATTAACTGCGTTAAAAATTCTTCTTTGTGCCATCTATGCTTACTTCACACAGTGAAATTAAAAGTATGTTCTACTACACTTTCAAAAGAAAACTTCAAATATATATTAAAAATTTTGTAAAGAATATTATATAAAATAAAAATATTGGCATTCAATATTGCCATTTTGATATCAATATATCAATGTACCAGTGACAAAAATATCAACAATAAATATCGATACTTTTTAGAAAAAATATTGGTATATCAATATACTGATAATTTATCAACACCCTTAAAATGAAGATAGCAACACATCTTGACACCACAGAGATTCTACGCAAAAAAGAAAATGAATAAAAATAAAGCATTTTTTATTTATTTTATTTCTCATTTTATTATATAAATGTATATAATCAATAAATCGCTGAAGTTTATAATAGATATAATGTGAACTTTTTGGAGAGATGAAACAGTTTGGAATTTTTATTAATGAAAATACTATGAAAAGAATAGATTGCTACTCACCATATAATAACAGAGATGTTGTGAGCTGTGTTTGTGTAAATGTTCATTAGAAGGCCTTCTGGACAAAACCTTACATGTTTTGTAGTCTCTTTGTTGTGCCTGTCTGTGACTCAGTGTCTCTGCTAATTGGTGAGTGACAATCTATCCTTTTCATAATATTTCTCATTATTCCAGCCTGGATTTTCCATTGTTTGTAATTTTGATTAGTCAGATTACGTTAAAAAATAAAATTTCCCCAAGGAGACATTTAACAAAGGAGGCCATCTTATATTCTGGGTCGTCCTACATTTGGGTAAATATGGTAATCATAAAAGATGGTAAGGTTCTTCTGGAATAATAGGGGACATCCTTTAATGTAGTTTATTTAACTTCCAACAACAGAAACATGCCTAACCATATCGCTATTGTTCACTTTGATGAGACTGAAAAATTTCAAGAATCATTTGCTCTGAAAAAGCTGCGGACAAGTCAACATTCCTATTTTAGTCAAATAGTCCTCTCAATGCACTATTAAACACTTTCCATCTTAATTTCATGTATTCCAGTCTCTTGACTCTCCTGATAGGTGTTGACTCGACCAATTCTGCCACACTACTTTCTTGTGTGCTCGCTACTAACTCATACTGTCACTGTCATGTGACAGTGCCCTGTCCACCAAACAATATGGGAGACTACAGGAAGTTCTAGAGGCTAAGGCTAGTGCCTGCTGCTGGGTCATTCACGGGTAAGAATATCAATCACAGCACCCTTACATCACCACCCTTAACCGTTTCACAAAACATAAATTTTGGCAAAAATAACAGCTCAAAATCTCTTAACATTTACAAACATCTTGTTAAGATAAAAGAACAGCACTAAACCCTGAAAGACTTGCCCAAACATCTGTGCCAGTCGGTGTGGCCGTGTGGTTCTAGGCGCTTCAGTTTGAAACCGCGTGACCGCTACGGTTGCAGGTTCGAATCCTGCCTCGGGCATGGATGTGTGTGTGTGTAAATTATCAAAATCAAAAGGTAATGAAAGTTAACAGCATCAACAATGCTTCAAAACTACAGATCATCAAAACACATGATGGCCAGGAATCATCTAAATACAAGATTAGATGCTTATACATTTTTTCTCCCCTTTCATTGCTCATGTTAGAATCTTCCCAAGCAAAATATAGGCTTAATAATCTTTCAATAAAAGTGTCTGCTGCAAGAAAAAAGAAAAACATTCACCTGCATTATTAATGCTTTGTCTGAAACTTTCTGACAGATTAAAACTGTGTGCCAGACCGAGACTCGAACTCGGGACCTTTGCCTCACAGCTTTACTTCTGCCAGTATCTCGTCTCCTACCTTCCAAACTTTACAGAAGCTCTCCTACGAACCATGCAGGACTAGCACTCCTGAAAGAAAGGATATTGCGAAGACATGGCTTAGCCACAGCCTAGGGGATGTTTTCAGAATGAGATTTTCACTCTGCAGAGGAGTGTGTGCTGATATGAAACTTCCTGGCAGATTAAAACTGTGTGCCAGACCGAGACTCGAACTCAGGACCTTTGCCTCTCGCTGGCAAGTGCTCTACCAACTGAGCTACCCGGGCATGACTCACGCCCCATCCTCACAGCTTTACTTCTGCCAGTACCTTGTCTCCTACCTTCCAAACTTTACAGAAGCTCTCCTGCGAACCACACAGCACTAGCACTCCTGAAAGAAAGGCTATTGCGGAGACATGGCTTAGCCACAGCCTAGGGGATGTTTCCAGAATGGAATGCTGGAATGCTTTGTCCTTTTTATACGCTGCAGTTTGCTCGTATTCATGCGCAGACTAACACTTGGAATTCTAGTACTGGAACAGATGGTGTGTGGAGAGGCGCAAGTAGTACCCTGCCCCCTTCCCCCCACCCTTGCAATTCCAGGCAATGTTGGACGTCTGATTCATCAGCTGTGCAGCATCAGGTGGAAGCATTGATCCAGTGCCTGTGCTGTTGGCAAATGAATGAGATGGCATCAACTCCTGCAGGAATTAGTTTGTCTGGACAGCACAACATGTTGGTCGCTGTCTGCCACTGCATCCTCTGTGCATCTTCACACACACGACATCATCTTGTCCCTCCATGGACCTCCATGAAACACATAATGGCTCTGGCTCATTGATATACCATGCGACACTGTGCCTGGTTGTGTAAGCTCTGAGCAGCCCATCTATGAATGTGCTCTAGAGCTGCCACCTCAATCATTCACGTGGTGTCCACATGAAACTGTTGGAAATATCCCAAACACCTACTGTTCCATAACTTTAGTGCCTGTGCATGTAGCACTAAATTAACCTACACCCACTGGCCCAACAACCAGAGTTTGAATAAAATAATCTACTACACTAGCACCTCTGCACATTCCAATGACTGTATAGTGTGTTCCTGACCTACACTGGCCCAAAACAGCTCAGTCAGAAACATTCACTATAATCTTTCCTGTCACAAGAGCAAACCTTTTTCAAAACTGGCTTCGCTCAGGGATTGATGTTACTGACCAACGTGACATCTAATTGTGATTTTTTCTCCATCACACAAACCATTTATGGTAAATAATGCATTGTCATCTTTCTTTCCTTACTCTTCTCCTGCTACAAATATTTTGGTGTAGACTTGTTTTCTTTCACTTTCTCCTTGCAAGTATCACATGTATCCATATTGCTCTCCAGCATCCACATTTCAGTTTATTTTATATCTTCTTGCATTATCGTGCCTTCGTTGGGGCTCTGTTCAAAGCTTTTTGCATATTACCATTCACTTTTGTTCTACTTCACTGGCCAAAACTGAGAGCATCTGGATATAATGCATTTTGCAGCATCACCTTTCTTCCTACATTCTTGCTATCTTCCATTGACTGTTGCATGTGGGCCCTTCTCCTTTCTAATTCTTTTATTCTCATTTTTGTAGCTTCCAATTCTTGTTTTTGACAGAAAACATGTATTTTAAACAGTTATTTGCCATATATAAATCTTCCTTTTCTATTTCATATTTCTTTTTTATAGAATGTAGATTTACGAGAGCTGTTCAAAATGAATCTGACCTTATTTTTAACTGTTGAAACCAACAGTGGTATCATGGCATGCATGCTCTCTATGTTTGTAGGCATACATAGTGTGCATGCCTGATATTTTTCATGACTGTGGAAATAACCAGACCCTGGCTAGCTGTTGACAAGTGAACACATGTAAGTGGTAGTTGGTGGATATTGTGTTGTGGGAAAAATGTCAGAAAAAGTGGAACAAAGTTATTGCATCACATTTTATTTTAAGCTCACCAATTCTCAAGTTCACACAATCCACAAGATTTGACAGCTGTTTGGGGACAAAGCAATTGGTACTACACACATAAAGGAGTGATACAATTGCTTCAAAGATGACCGCCAAACAGTGAAGAGTGAAGCATGTTCAGGTAGGCCCTCAACATCCACAAATGCTGTTGTTATTGATCATGTAAGGACCCTAGTGATGTAGAATAGATGAATCATTATCAGGGAACTTGCAGACCAGGTTATGATTAGCACTGGACCCATTCATTCCATTTTAATGGAACATTTGTACCTCAGGAGGATCCCAGTATAATTTGTGCCAGAGTTGCTAACAATTGAGCAGAAGTAATTCTGTTTGGAGATTGCACAGGACATGCTGGATACTGTGAACATTATTCCAAACTTTCTTAATGCAGTGATGACTGGTGATGAGTCTTGGGTTCATGAGTACAATCCAGAAGCAAATTCCCAGTCATTGCAATCTCCTAGACAAAAACATGTGACACAGGTCCTCATCAATGTGAAAGCCATGCTGACCATTTTTTTTTACTCCTCTGGTGTGGTGCATGATTCATATGACCCAGAAAGTACTAATGTCAATAAAGAGTACTATCAAGAGGTTCTGTGTCACCTTCATAAAGCAATGAGACGCAAACAGCTAGACTTGTGGGCAGCGGGCAGTTGACATATTCACCACAATAATGCACCACACATTGTTCTCAATTAATTCATAGTCTAACAATGGAAAATACAGGATGGACTGTAACAATATTATGAAAAGGAAAGTTGCCACTGATCATATACTGGAGATGCTGAGTTGGAGATAGGCACAACAAAAATACTGTTCCAAATAAAGCTTTCAGCATGTAAGGCCTTTGTCAAAAATAGATCACACGCACACACAGAGCCACCCACGCAAATGTAACTCACAGACATGACTGCAGTCTAAAGCAACTGTAGCCACATGGTGCTGTGGCTACAGTTGCGTTAGCTGAAGTCATATGTGTGTGTGTGTGTGTGTGTGTGTGTGTGTGTGTGTGTGTGTGTGTGTGTGTGTGTGTGTGAGATCTGTTTTTGAGAAAGGCCTTACATGCTGAAAGCTTTATTTGGAACAGTCTTAATTCACAGTCTTTTGGTGAAACACAACATCTTGTTGTTTCAGCCTCCCTATTCACCTGATCTAGTCCCCAAGTGACTTTTCGATTTTCTGTAAACTAAAAAAGACTCTGAAAGGAACCAGATTTCAGAACAGCAACGACATTATGCAGATATTGATGAAACAGCTGTGCACCATACCAAAAGAGGCTTTCCAGCAGTGGCAGCAGTGTCAGGAGAGATGTTTAAAAGCTGGAGGGGACTACTTTGAAGGTGAATAGTATCAAGGAACTGTATCTGAACAAAGATTAGTTTTATAAATAAAAGTCTGATACTTTTTGAGCAGTCTTCAAATTTTCAAACCATTTCAGCTAACTTTCAGTTTAGAAATGTCTGCTCAACCTAATTCTGGAGGTGCAACATTCAGCTTCCACTCATCTAGTTTATCTGTGTCTGTGTCTCAGATAATGTTACGATGTTAGCCTCATTCTTGTCCATATCTCATGTTCCTTCTTTTTCTGCTTCTTTCTTGTTGCACCCATCTCTCACATGCATATCTGCCATAACTTCAAATAATGTTGCAAGGTTGCTCTGTGGCATAGCATTAGAAGCTCTTTTGATAGGCCTGGATCATCCACTTTAGTATTTTCTTTTTCTTCTTCTGAATCAGTCACAATCTCCTCTTTAATTATAACATCATCTTTAATTGAAAAGACTGTACTGTTGCCCAAAATGTTGCCATTTTTCTTAACCATTGTATAGTCATTTTCTTCATTATTATCCACTGACTGCTTTGTGACATTATGCATGTGACTGAATGATTCTTCACTTTATTTCTATGAGTGTATGTCATGTTTGCATTTTGTCTTCTGGGGTTTATAATTCATAATGACACTGTTTTCCCCTCAGTATTAGTTCCAGGTTGCAGACGAGCTGAAACTAATCTGTTTTGCCAGTTCCCATTTCTCGCTCTACTGTTTTTGAATCCAGGACTACACATTTCTTCCTCTCCTCTCCGTTGCATGTTGTGTTGCATCTCATTGCTGTTCCCAGTTATCATGGCAGTCTTCATAATGTGTTTCGTCCACCATTGTCTCATCCCTGTTCATGTGGACAATAACCTGGCCAAAAGGTGCTGTGATTATATCTGGCATGTCCTCAGAAATTTTCCATTGCCTGTCTTCTCACTGTCATCATTCCATGCTTCAAGGTGCCAGTTATTGTCATGCTGCTGGGGAGCTAACCACTCACCTCTGCATTCATGATTTTAGTAGTTTTGGTCCGCATTATTCCTATTACTGTCATGACCTTCATGTTACTGTCTTTCTTCACAGCATTTTAAAATAATTTTTAATTGCTCTTCCTTATCAGCCATCAGACGATATGGCATAGCTCCATATTTACACTGGTTCTCTGTTCATTAACTATCTTAGTATGATTTTCTCTCAAGCGTGTGTATCCAAATATCTTTTTCAATTCTAGTGACTTTTTCTAACAGTCCAAGTAGTGAGCCATCTATCTGTTTATTATATGCTTGTATTCTGAGTTCATCCTTGACTTCTTCTTGCATTTTCTGTGAGCACTCTTCTTCTATGAAGACTTTTTCAAATTTGAGATACACTATCCTGTCAAAATTTAGCGAATCTGCCTGGCAGGCTGCCCCTTCTTCCATCTGCCTCAGGGTAATTATCTTTTTTTATGTCTGGTCATTGCTCAGTGTGGAGAGACAATTTTCTTTTGTGACATATTTTCATGTGGTCAATTTATATTTTCTTGTATGATAAAGAGAGACTTCCATAGTGTGTAAGCTGGGAATATTGATAACTCTGGAATTTCTTTTTTTGTCTTGCTACTTTCCCTTGTCACTTTGTTTTCTGTTCTCCTTCTAGTCTCTAACCCTATGGATGTGTGTAATTATCTGAATTATCATATTGGAGAATAATAAATGTGATCAAATACACTCCTGGAAATGGAAAAAAGAACACATTGACACCGGTGTGTCAGACCCACCATACTTGCTCCGGACACTGCGAGAGGGCTGTACAAGCAATGATCACACGCACGGCACAGCGGACACACCAGGAACCGCGGTGTTGGCCGTCGAATGGCGCTAGCTCCGCAGCATTTGTGCACCGCCGCCGTCAGTGTCAGCCAGTTTGCCGTGGCATACGGAGCTCCATCGCAGTCTTTAACACTGGTAGCATGTCGCGACAGCGTGGGCGTGAACCGTATGTGCAGTTGACGGACTTTGAGCGAGGGCGTATAGTGGGCATGCGGGAGGCCGGGTGGACGTACCGCCGAATTGCTCAATACGTGGGGCGTGAGGTCTCCACAGTACATCGATGTTGTCGCCAGTGGTCGGCGGAAGGTGCACGTGCCCGTCAACCTGGGACTGGACCGCAGCGACGCACGGATGCACGCCAAGACCGTAGGATCCTACGCAGTGCCGTAGGGGACCGCACCGCCACTTCCCAGCAAATTAGGGACACTGTTGCTCCTGGGGTATCGGCGAGGACCATTCGCAACCGTCTCCATGAAGCTGGGCTACGGTCCCGCACACCGTTAGGCCATCTTCTGCTCACGCCCCAACATCGTGCAGCACGCCTCCAGTGGTGTCGCGACAGGCGTGAATGGAGGGACGAATGGAGACGTGTCGTCTTCAGCGATGAGAGTCGCTTCTGCCTTGGTGCCAATGGTGGTCGTATGCGTGTTTGGCACCGTGCAGGTGAGCGCCACAATCAGGACTGCATACGACCGAGGCACACAGGGCCAACACCCGGCATCATGGTGTGGGGAGCGATCTCCTACACTGGCCGTACACCACTGGTGATCGTCGAGGGGACACTGAATAGTGCACGGTACATCCAAACCGTCATCGAACCCATCGTTCTACCATTCCTAGACCGGCAAGGGAACTTGCTGTTCCAACAGGACAATGCACGTCCGCATGTATCCCGTGCCACCCAACGTGCTCTAGAAGGTGTAAGTCAACTACCCTGGACAGCAAGATCTCCGGATCTGTCCCCCATTGAGCATGTTTGGGACTGGATGAAGCGTCCAGCACGAACGCTGGTCCAACTGAGGCGCCAGGTGGATATGGCATGGCAAGCCGTTCCACAGGACTACATCCAGCATCTCTACGATCGTCTCCATGGGAGAATAGCAGCCTGCATTGCTGCGAAAGGTGGATATAGACTGTACTAGTGCCGACATTGTGCATGCTCTGTTGCCTGTGTCTATGTGCCTGTGGTTCTGTCAGTGTGATCATGTGATGTATCTGACCCCAGGAATGTGTCAATAAAGTTTCCCCTTCCTGGGACAATGAATTCATGGTGTTCTTATTTCAATTTCCAGGAGTGTAGATACATTACATTGTGCTTATTCACTCTCCTGACACTAATGGTATATTTGTATTTTAACAGTTAATACTTTGAAAATATTGGTGCATTTGTCTCATGATGAGAATTGGCTGGCTTGGACATGATATGTTTAGCTGCCATACAGCTATCTCATCTAGATAACTATTAATTAATATTATGAAAAGGAAAGTCGCTAGTCACCAGGTGGCGAAGATACTGAGTCGCAGATAGTCACAGCAAAAAAAACTGTCACAAATAAAGCTTTCAGCCAGTAAGGCCTTCGTCAAAAATAGATGACAGATATACACACACACTCATGCAAACACAACTCACATGCACAACTGCAGTCTCGAGCAACTATGGCTGCACTGGTGACTTTGCCAAGGTCTGTAATGGTAAAAATATTATGTTATATATGTATGTTTCATGACTTTTTTTATGTACCCACACAACATATTCGAGAATTTGAAGTCAAGATAAACGTGGACAAAAAAGAAAATCTATCACAATAATCAAGAAATAGTTAAATAAAACCATAAAATACAAGAAACTGGGAAAATAAAAAATTAAGAAAACTGTTAAAATAACAATTCTATCGCCTACAATGAAACAAGGTAAGGCATTGTTTCACTCATTCCATAATGAACAGTAGTGTCATCTTTAGTACAAGTGGAATCCTTTTCTTGTTAGAGGTTTTGCAGTGTACAAAATTTGTAATTACTATATAGCTAATTATTTTATATCAATATAATAGAGGGAAACATTCCCACATATGTGTGGATGGATATGTGAGTGTGTGCGAGTGTATACCTGTCCTTTTTCCCCCTAAGGTAAGTCTTTCCGCTCCCGGGATTGGGATGACTTCTTACCCTCTCCCTTAAAACCCAGTTCCTTTCGTCTTTCCCTCTCCTTCCCTCTTTCCTGATGAAGCAACCGTTTGTTGCGAAAGCTAGAATTTTGTGTGTATGTTTGTGTTTGTTTGTGTGTCTATCGACCTGCCAGCACTTTCGTTCGGTAAGTCACATCATCTTTGTTTTTAGATATAATTATTTTATATTTTGTAAGACAGCCACAACATGGGGGATGTTCAGGGTTAGCTGCAGGCAGTTTGCAGTAGTGATTTGCAATTGTCTTCAAAGACATGTTTATTGTCAATAATGTTGTGTTGCACAAAAATACCAGCTGCAACTACCATATAGTTCATAGTAATACAATCACCAATAGCTTCGACAAATTGTTCTTGTACATTAATATGGTTAGGACAAGAAGTCAACATATTATGATGGATTTGTTATATGTAGAAAATGAATCAGATCAAGTACATGATGGTGAATTCACCAGTGAAAATGTAGATGATTTTTCCACTTCAGCCAAGGAGGTAATGTCACCTACTGTGAGTGGAACTATTGCTGAGTCTGTTGTTATACCACCTGATCCTATTATGCAGATGTTGCAAGAATTAAAAACAGCAGTAGGCACTATGACTATGGAGGTTACTACTATGAATCAAAAGCATGAGAGTACTTTACTACTAAGATGCAACAGCAGCACAATTAGACTAGTAAGGTTGCAAAAATTAATGAAAGGTAAAAAATCAAATTCAGCAATTAAAAGCGTAACTTGTCAGTCATATAACCGAAGTGTTACAGACCAACGTAGAGAGCATGATAACTGAGATTTCTATACTGCAAAAAGTTATTAAAGGTATTTTTGAATCAGTAAAGGAATTTACTGAGAACTTTAATATGCTACAATAAGTAAAAAAACTTTAAAACCAACAGTTCAAAAGGTTGTAACACATAGAGGATCTTTCTACTAAACATGAAAAGAAGGTAGATAGTTTTTAAGAGAGACAAATGATGAGATCACAGAAAAGTTATAGTCAGAGTTAAAAGGGGTGATACAACAGACCAGTACTAAAGCATATGAGGAGCAAAGCACTTCAGTACAGGCAATAAAGTGTGATTTATGACAAATACAGCAGACGGACAGAAGAGTTGCTTCAGTGGAAGAAAGTATACAAACTCAGTTTAGTATTCAAATAAGAAATACAGAAAAAGAATGGAAAGTGGTTAAGGAACGAGTACCGAAGGTACGGTCCATGTAATTAGGACTACTGATGGCTGTCGCAGTGCTGCATCTCCTGAAAACATGTATACAGAGGAAGCATATGGTTGATATTGATGACCATATAACCTTATTACCAGGAATATGGTGGCAGAACCAACTCTTCCTTCCATTTTACTATAAGAAAGTCTTTTAAGCATAGACAAGTCCAGATGTTTGTTCCAGAAAAGAAAAGTGTACACTCAGCCATTTTTATTAAATTTTTCAAAGATGTTTTCATGAAATATAGTCTGACAGCAAAAAATGCCATTTACACAAGGAGAGGCAGCCCTTTGGACAACCAAGACTACAGAATCTTACGAAACATATCAACAGTTTGAGAGTGCCTTCTCAGAGAAGTACTGGTCCAAATGTATTCAGGAGTGACTGTCAAAGGAACTTTTTAATCCAGAACCACATAATATCAAACAAAGGGAGTTTAAGAAAATACTTCAATAGTTATTTAAATAAAACTCATTTCTGGGATAAACCAGTATCAGAAGAAGAAAGATTTATACATCCTTAAAGAGAATCTACCAATTGACGTCAAAGAAAAACTAGTACAAATACATGAATAAAATTTAGAATATTTTCTATCCATTCTAGATTTGATCGACTTAATAAATGAGAATGTTAGAGCTAACAGTAATAGTTATCAAAATGTCAATGGTGCCAACAACAAGCACTAGCAATCGGCTTATGCTTGCTGTGGTTTTGTTGCTTCCTGGATATCAATTTGTCGACTATCAAATGGTAGTTCCCCAAACTACAAAAGAAGGAAAAAAGCTGATGACAGGTATTATCCTGGCTATCAAAATAACAGATCACATCCATGGAATAATCATAACAGTAATAATCAGTTGTATTCCAGTCTGACCAGCAAAAAATGCCATTTCTCATTTCAGATAATTGGGGTAGTCAGTAGCACCATTATCAAAGAAACTAGCCACACTTTAATGAGAACAATACTTAACAGCAGCCATATTCTCAATAAAATCATAATGTTGAACCACAGTGTAGAAATAAGAAACCCACAGTCAGTACTGCTGAGGTCAGAGAGGAGGTGTGACCTGTGACCATGAATCTGTCAAATTAGGATTGGCCTCATTAAGCTCCCCGTTGATGGCCCTGAAATGAGGTGGCGGCAATTTAAATCTGACAGATAAGCTGTTGAGATATAATGCTGATATTTATATCCATGATGAATTATTAGACAATTATCATAAATGTGAACAGAAGAACTTATACAGACTTGTATATGTGATATTGTAGGAACTAATCCAACTATTATTCTACTTGGTACTGGAGCCCTAGTTAATTTGGGAGACTATTTAATGAAGTCAGTATTGTTGAAAAACTATTTACTTACCCTGCACAAAACTGCAGAATAATTGGTACTGTAGGTGGTGAGTTGAAACCTATCAAAGTGCAAATGCAAGTAGATGTGAATAACTTTCTTTTGGTAGGGGGTTTAACAGAAAGGTGTGTTTTCAGTCTCAAGTTTCTTTGAAAAACAAATGCAAAAATTGATCTTCAATTGGGAAAGCGCCTCCTGCAAACAGAAGGGAAAGATTGTGCTGTGGGTTTGGTTAGGATAAGTGGCTTTCAGGGCAAGTTATGTTGAAGTAGAGAGATAAAGCTTATCTGAAATAAAGAGTTGCTGATCCATAATCTCTCTGAACATGGTGCTATAACATACAAAGACAATAATGATATTTGTAATAAAGTGTTGGAAACTATGGAAATGTCTGTCAACAGCAGCAAGAAGAACTTAAAGAGATACTTTTAAGATATAGTTTGTGCCTCCAGGTGTGATTACTACCATATGGAAGTCAAACTGCTTGAAACATACTGTAACAAAACTTACTACATTCCACTGTCAGAGAGGGAAGCTCTTATCCAAGAAATTAGACATATGTTAGAGTGGCAAGTCATTGAACCTTCATTATCCCCATACTGCAGCCCACTCTCAGAAGTAACTGAACTGAATAGGAAGGTATGCGTAGTGATGGGGTAGAGCAATCAATGAAATTATTACATCTGTGCAAATGAGTCAAGGAAACCTTGAAGAACAATTTTAATCATTTCATGAAGTCGCGTCTGCATATAGCATCAATCTTAGAGCTTTGTTCTGGCAGATACCACTTTCCAAGGAATCCACAAAACTACAGCCTTTATATTTTTTGCAAGATCTTATCTATATAGCATGTTACCTTTCAGTCTAAATGTCAGTTCTGCATTCTTCATCACTGTCCTTGGTAATGTGCTTGGACTCCATTTATTAGACAAAATTACTTACACTTCATGTTGATGACATTCTCATAGCCAGTCCAACTTGATAAGATCACTTATAATTGTTGGAATAATCATTGCAGAAGTATTTATCCACAGGTGTCACAGCCAATCTGTCAAACTAAAAATTTGTTAGGGATGAAATTAAATTTTTAGAACAAACAATATTTTCAAAAGTTACAACCCTGGATCTTGATAAAATGAGTGCTATAGAAAATTTTCTAGCTCCCTGAACCAAGAGACAATTACAAGTGTTAACAGAAAGACAAACGATCCTGAAATAAGAGCTCATTATAAAAGGTACTGGAAGATCTTAAATGAAGTTCTGATAAAGGCAGAAAAGTATGAAAAGTATATTCATCAAATCAAAAATAGATAATTCTGGCAAAGAAATAAAAACCATCTGGGGTATTATTAAAAGAGAAACTGGTAGTTGCTCAAATGATGCAGAAAATATTGAAGTTAGACATAATGGGAATATCATTGATAAAGGTGAAAATGTTGCAAACATTTTCAACAAGCATTTTTTGACTGCAGCAGATAAAATAGGGTGTAAAGGTCCTATAAATGAGGCTCTGAATCTTTTACAAAGAAGTGGACTTAGTCGAACACCCCAGATTAGCACGCTTCCTGTCACTGTTGAGGAAATTAAGAAGATAATAAGGACCATAAGAAACAAAAACTCAACTGGTATTGATGGTATTTCCATCAAAGTGTTGAAACACACACACATTTTCATTTGTGAAGTCCTGTGCCACATCTTTAATGAATCACTGAGACTAGGAATTGTCCCTGATAGACTTAAATATGCAGTTGTGAAACCATTGTACAAGAAGGGTGACAGAAACGAAGTAACCAATTATTGTCCTATTTCACTCTTGTTTCTCCAAGATTCTTGAGAAACCTGTACACAGAAGGATTCTTGAACATCTTAGTAAATACAATATTCTCAATAAAAGTCCATTCGGTTTCCAGAAAAACATCTCAACAGAAGATGCAAATATTCTTTCACCAATGCAATTCTTGAATCAATCAATCATAAAATGTCTCCAACTGGAATTTTTTGTGACCTTTCTAAGGCGTTCGATTGCATAAACCATTAGATTTTTCCGAGAAAGGCAGAATTTTATGGGTTAACTGGAGAAGCAGGGATGTGGCTTGCCTCCTATTTAAAGGACCGGAAACAGAAATTCATGGTAAACAACACTAATGGGGAACCAGTGTCCTCTTCTTGGGGCACAATAAACTGTGGAGTCCCACAGGGCTCTATTCTGGGTCCTCTACATTTCTTATTTTCATAAATGACCTTCCAATGTGTACAAGCGCTAAGGTAAAATTTACTTTGTTTGCCAATGACACAATGATTCTGGTAGACAATTCAACAAATACTAATCTTGAGATCCCTGTGAATGCAATTTTTCAGGAGACCTTTAACTGTTTTACCTCTAATGGACTATCACTAAATTTTGATAAAACTCAAGTGATTCAATTCCATACAAACCAAAATATCAAAGGTGAGATTAATGTTAAATACAATGATGGGAATTTAGCAAGAGTGGAGTCAACAAAGTTCCTGGGTCTACTTGTTGATAGCAATCTACACTGGTCCTTACACATTCCTTACCTATATAAAAAAACTAAGCTCAGCAATTTACGCTATTCGTGCGATTGCTTGCTTCAGTGACTTAAATACTTTGAAAGCTACCTATTTTGGTTATTTTCATACCCTGATGGCCTATGGAATTATATTCTGGGGGAAACCAGCCAAGGGCAAACAAAATCCTCATAGCCCAGAAAAGAGTCATTAGGATTCTGTGTGGTGTCTATTACAGACATTCCTGCAGGAAACTTCCAAGAGCTGAGAATACTCACAACAGTATCTCAGTACATTTTCTCTCTCAAGTGTTTCTTGTGTAAAAACCATTCCCTTTTTGAAATGAACAGCATGTATCATAACTATGACACTATGGTAAAAAATGATCTACATCTTGAACAAAAGAATCTAAGTATGGTACAAAAAGGAGTACACTACTCTTGCATAAAAATATTTAATGCTCTCCCTCAGGCAATAAAAATGTCAGTTACTGATCCACTTACTTTTAAAGATCAACTTAAACAGCATCTTCTAAGTAAAACCATTTACTCACTGGACGAATTTATGTATGAGAATATGTGAATTGATTTTGATCTATTGTACGTCTGTTCAATGTAATTTTTAAATTTTTACAAAAAACAATTCTTGTAAACATTTTTTTCTATGTAATATATTATTCATTGTACAACCTATTAATATAAACAAATGTCTCAAATCTATGTAAACGACACATTCTACACCCAAGCGATTTATCGCTAATAGGTCTACAGAACACGAATGAAATTAATTAATTAATTAATGGGCTTATGCTCATTCTTTAGGCATTTTGTCCCTCCACTATTAAACAACATTACCTTAGTGTGTTTATTAAACAAAAATACACAATAATCTTGTGTGGAACAATCTCAGAAAGATTTTAAATCCATAAAATATTCTTTAAGACAGTTTGGGATATTACATCATCTGGATACAACAAAAGGTTTTTGTATTTCCTCAGATACCTCATTATTGGCACTGGAGGCTTGCCTGTTCCAACTTTCTGATCAAGAAGATAAAAGCAAAATCAGAAAATCAATTTTGCTAGTTGAACTTTATTGAAATTTGAATGTGGGTATTCAGCTAATATGGGCACTTAAAAAGTTTAACTATTGTCTGTTTGGAACTGTAGACTGTGATATCTCAACAAGCTGCTTCGAATCACAGGGAAAGAAGGACATCAGAAACAAAGAACGACAGTGTCGCTTTCAACCGGCAGAGACTTCCATGAAACATGACATGAAAACAGCAACAACAAGTAATGACTTTTTCATGTACTTAGCAGGAACAAATGATGTAGCAAAAAACAAAATGAAAGATCTAGTGATCTCACTTAAAAGAAGGCTACATGAGCCGAGAAGTTCAAATGTGATCATCTTCTCTGTTTCACATTGACATGACTTGCCAGTCTGGTCATGTGTAAATAACAAAGTATGAAGCACAAATAAACAGATCCTAAATGCATGCACAAGATTCAAAAATGTTATATTTGTGGACATAAGGTGTGTAAGAAGGAGCTTCCACACATCACATGGCTTACATCTCAACAGACTAGGGAAGGACTTAGTTATAAAATGGATCCAGGAAATAGTGAACAGCAAATTGAATGTGCAGTGTTGTGTTGCAGAAACCATCCCTCTTAAGGAAAAAAATAACAAATACTTGGGAGAATCAACCACGAAATGCCAGGTCAGTAAAACAATGCATCGGCAGGACGAGAGCAATGATTTTTTTTTAACATAATAAAACCTTCCACCAGCACAACACCAGCTGCAACTATATGTGTTTTATATGTGCCTCAAGAAGATGTCAGTCCACATGAGAATAATTTATCACTTTTTCATTATAATATAGGTTTTAGAAAACCAAATAGATGCTTTTGGATAATTTATCACAGGACTATCTCCACATGTAGTAATAGTAACAGAACACCAGGAAACCAGTGAATAACATTCAATATTGTAATTAGTAGGCTAAAACCTAGCTATGTTCTACTGCAGAACACACAATAAAGGTGGTGGTGTTGCCATCTACTCAAGAAAATGTAAGTTCATAATCACATGGAAAAAGTGCTATGGGGAAACAATTTCTGTGTTGACAAAGATTTCGAAATTGCATTTCTTAAAATCACATTTTTCACTGTTCCTTTCTTTGTCATAGGTATATAAAAATCCCCATGTGGAAGCTTTGATGCTTTTCTGTAATCACTTGAAGGAGTTTTAAGTAAATTAATGTCAGGCTGTAGAAGTATAAATCTTGTCATGCTGGGAGATCTGATTATCAACACTTTACATGATGGCCAGGAAAGCAAACATTCTGCAGATTGTATCCTGTCTTATGGAGCTGAAGATCTTCTTGGACTAGTACCCACCAGAATACCTAACACACATAGTAGTTCAATTGATCATGTTATCACACATTATGACCACATCATCTCAACATACACAATAAATGGTCACCTCTCAGATCATTTAGGCCATACACTGGTGTAAAACTGGAATACCAAATACAAACCGAGAAAAATGTATGAACACAGGCGAATATTATCTGCAAACGACATTGCTACACTAAGACACAGTTTAAGCCAGGCATCATGGGAATCAGTTATGAGTACCACTGGGGTCAACAATGTGATCACTCTAAGCTTGTGGTTATAGCTTGGTACCAGAGCCTACCAATTTTAATTGTATATTGCAGCACTGAGGATGGGCACTAAGTAACCGAAAATCGATTTTGCGGACAATAAAACAAAAAATACAGCCAATGCTGATTTTCCTTCCAAATAAATGGACAATGTTCACAGAAATTATGACTAAGCACTTAAATACAGCCATTCCATTAAAAAAAGTGAGTATCCAGAAAAATCAAGCTTCAAAATCAAAACCTGTGCCATTAAATTTTAAAACAAAAGATCTGAAAGAAAAAATGGAAAACATGTGTAGCTTACACAGACTGACTAACTCAGAGTTATGTAAAGAACTCTACAAGCAGTATAAATATAAGTACCACAAAGAAGTCAGGAGATTAAAATCAGAAATACGCAGCCAACAGATATGAGGTTAAAATAACATTTCAAAGACTTGCTGGTCAATTGTAAGTAAAATCGGGGACAATGAAACAGAAACTAGAATTAATAATCAGTTTAGTAGTTTTTCCAGCCAACCATAATTTACTTTACATGGAGGAAGGCATAACACAAAACCACTAAAGAATATAAAATGTTAAATATCCATTCCATCCTACATTTCTGAACTTCATTTCATTCAGTAATTACTATCCTATCAGCTATAATCATAAAAGTATTAAAAGCTATGTACAGTATCATGAATGTCATAAAAAATGACTGAGGTTCTTTTTTTCCTACTATCCTTACAAATGTATTTACCTTTCCTCAAAATAATATCAGCTATTGCCCATCCCCTACCTCCAATGGCATGTCACAAACACATTACTTCAAAACAATGTACCAACAGCATTGACAGTTCAGTTAGTTTCCTAATCAGTATTGTTTATGTGAACATGGTTGACAAAAGAACATTATATTTCATGGTGACTTATTATCTCTCAATGACAATAATGGAGAAAGTTGTCAGAAGCTTGACATTAACCACTCTGACATGGCAACAACTCTGTGAAGCATTAATTCATGGTTGACAGGAGTTTACACTAATAACATAATGTCATCTGTTCATGAAGAGGAACATCAGCCACCTCTCCACAGTGCTTTTTTTCCATATCTTCTTCTCTATCCCAATACTGTGAACTTTAGCTACAACATTAACACACAAAAACAATGAATTATTGATAAAATTATTTAATTGGAAAGACAAAAAATTCTACTCACCAAGCAGCGGCAGAACAAACACATAAAAGACTGTTGTGATTGGCAAGCTTTTGGAGCCAGTGGCTCCTTCTTCAGGCAGAAGGGTTGAAGGGGAAGGAAGAGGGTGAAGGAAAAGAACTGGAGAGGTCTCGGAAAAGGGGTAGATTTTGGGAAACTGTCGGTCAGGGGAGACTTACCATGCAGGTGACTTTCCCAAAATCTACCCCTCTTCCTAGACCTCTCCAGTCATTTTCCTTCACCCCTCTTCCTTCCCCTTCAACCCTTCTGCTTGAAGAAGGAGCCACTGGCTCCAAAAGCTTGCCAGTCACAACAATCTTTTATGTGTGTGTTCTGCTGCTACTTGGCAAGTACATTTTTTGTCTATCCAATTAAATAATAACAGTAATGTATGATATTTTATGTAAACTAATTAGTACTCTATAAGTCATATCAATTAGTTTTCATAAAACATTGTATGTTAATGTTATGGCATAAAGTTACACAGAGTTGGAATAGAGAGGACAACTAATCAGTACTCCATAAACCATATCAACCCCCATGGACCATGGACCTTGTTGTTGATAGGGAGGCTTGTGTGCCTCAGTGATACAGACAGCCATTCTGTAGGAGAACCCACAACAGAGAGGTATCTGTTGAGAGGCCATACAAACATGTGCTTCCTGAAGAGTGGCAGCAGCCTTTTCAGTAATTGCAGGGGTAAAAGTCTGGATGATTGACTGAAATGGCCTTGTAACACCAATCAAATGGCCCTGCTGTGCTGGGACTGCAAACAGTTGAAAGCAAGGGGAAACTACAGCTATAATTATTCCTGAGGGCATGCAACTCTACTGTATGGCTAAATGATGATGGCATCCTCTTGGGCAAAATATTCCATCCTCTTGGGCAAAATATTCCCCATTCGGATCTCCTAGTGGGGACTACTCAGGAGGATGTTGTTATCAGGAGAAACAAAAGTGGTGTTCTATGGATCGGAGCTTGCAATTTCAGATCCTTAATCAGTTAGGTAGGTTAGAAAATTTAAAAGGGGAAATGAATAGGTTAAAGTTGGATATAGTGGAAATCAGTGAGTTCGGTGGCAGGAGGAACAGGATTCTGGTCAGGTGAATACAGGATTATAAATACAAAATTAAATAGGGGTAATGCAGGAATAGGTTTAATAACAAGTAAAGAAATGGAAACACAGATAAACTACTATGAACAGCATAGTGAATGCATTATTGTAGCCAAGATAGACATGAAGTCCACACTCAGCACAGTACTACAAGTTTATATGCCAAGTAGCTCTGCAGATGAGGAGGAGATTGAGGAAATGTATGATGAAATAAAAGAAATTATTTAGATAGTTAAGGGAGCTGAAAATTTAATAGTCATGGAGGACTGGAATTCAATAGTAGATAAAGGAAGCAAAGGATAAGTAGTAGGTGAATATGGACTGGGAGAAAGAAATGAAAGAAGAAACTGCCTGGTAGAATTTTGCACAGAACATAATTTAATCATAGCTAAAACTTGATTTAATAACAATGAGAGAAGGTTGTATATGTGGAAGAGGCCTGGAGACACTGGACAGTTTCAGATTGATTATATTATGGTTAGATTCAGGAACCAGATAGCATATATCACTAGGCTTAAGATAGATACTGCCTACAGGAAAATTAAAGAGACTTTGGAGAAGAGAGAATCATCTGTATGAATACCAAGAGCTCAGCTCGAAAACCAGTCAAAAGCAAAGATGGAAAAGCAGAAAGATGGAAGGAGTATATAAAGGATCTATATAAGGGAAATGTACTTGAGAGCAATATTACAGAAATGGAAGAGGACATAAAGGAAGATGAGCAGGGAGATATGATACTCCAAAAAGAATATGACAAAGCACTGAAACACTTAAATCAAAACAAGGCCCTGGGGGTAGGTAACATTCCATTAGAGTTACTGATAGCCTTGGAAGAGCCAGCCATGACAAGCAAGATGTATGAGACAGGTGATTACCAAATATTCAGTTTAATAAGTCACAAATGCAAATACTGACACAAATTGTTTACAGCAGAATGGACAAAATGGTAGAAGCTGACCCCAGAGAAGATAATTCAGATTCCGGAGAAATGTAGAAACACATGAGGCAATACTGTCCCTACATCTCATAGAAGATAGGTCAAGTAAAGGCAAACTTACTTTTATAGCATTTGCAGATTTAGAGAAAGCTTTTGACAATGTTGACTGGAATACTCTCTTTCAAATTCCACAAATGGCAGGGGTAAAATACAGGGAACAAAAGACTATTTACAATTTGTGCAGAAACCACATGGCTGTTATAAGAGTCGAGGGGCACAAACAGGAAGCAGTGATTGAAAAGGCAGAGAGACAGGATTGTAGCCTATTCCCGATGTTATTCAATCTGTATATTGAGCAAGCAGTAAAGGAAACAAAAGAAAAATTGGGTGTAGGAATCAAAGTTCAGAAAAAAGAAATAAAAATTTTGAGGTTTGCAGATGACATTGTAATTTTGTCAGAGACAGCAGAGGACTTGGAAGAGCTGTTGAACAGAATGTACAGTATCCTGAAAGAAAGATATAAGATGAACTTCAACAAAAGCAAAATGAGACACTTAAGAGTAGTAAATGAGTTTTGCTGTTTGGGAAGCAAAATAACTGATGATGGTCGAGTTAGGGAGGATATAAAATGGAGACTGGCAATGACAAGAAAAGCATTCCTTAACAAGAGAAATTTGTTAACATTGAGTATAGATTTAAATGTCAGGAAGTCCTTTCTGAAAGTATTTGTATGGAATGTAGCCATGTATGGAAGTGAAACATGGATGATAAACAGTTTAGACAAGAAGAGAAGGGAAGCTTTTGAAATATGGTGCTACAGAAGAATGCTGAAGATTAGATGGGTAGATCACGTAACTAATGAAGAGGCACTGAATGGAATCTGGGAAAGTGAAATTTGTGACAAAACCTGACTAAAAGAAGGGATCAGTTGGTAGTACATATTCTACAGCATCAAGGGATCACCAATTTAGTAGTGGAGGGAAGTGTGGGGTTGTAAAAGTTGTTGAGGGAGACCAAGAGATGAATACAGTAAGCAGTTTCAAAGGGATGTAGGTCACAGTAGTTACTCAGAGATGAAGAGATTTGCAGAGTAGCATGGAGAGCTGCATCAAACCAGTCTTTGAACTGAAGACCACAACAATAACAACAAACCACATCAGATAGAAAAGTAAGATTTTGTTGATAAGACGCAGCAGGTCTGTATGAGATGGAAACTCAAGATTTCAGTTTTTTATGTGCTTCTGGTATTTACCTGCATATAATAGATAACCTGCACTTTCTTATGGATATGTACAACTTGCACAACAGCATCAACTGGATGGTAACCAATAATATTAACAAAAGTACAGAGCCATTTAATCAATGAACAGTCAATAATGTATGTTATAAATGAACATTAACCAAGTTAAATTTAACTGTGGCCGTAGGAGCTATAGAAGAGAACCAGTTTGATGCACAAGAAAAATTTGTTCTTCAATGTAAGAACTCTACTGATATTAAATATTGACACATAATTGAGAAAGAAGTTTTTGAAACTGCATGCCTCAAGTACAAAAGCAAATGGATTTGTAATGTGAACCACAAGAGAAGTGGAGAAAAAGAAACTTCAAGAATCTGAGAGCTTTGGGACACTATATTAAGACAAACCGTCATAAGCACCAACAGTGAAACCTCACTATACCGCAATAAATATGTAATATATGGTGCATGTGAGTACAAAATACAAAACTGGTAAACACTGTCTAGGCACTGAACAGACTAAATTAAAAAATCACAATTTCATTTTAGTAGCCAGAGCTTCAGCAAGCTATAATAAGAAATCATCAGCAACACTGACAGGCAGCTAACATCAAAATGACCATTTCAAAACTGGTCATTTTAGACTAGCAGTGTGGTGTGGTATGCTGACATGCTGATCATGTGCAAATTGATTTTGTATGTTTTTGTTGGGTTTATTTGTTGGAATCATGCATTCGTTCAATAATTTTCTAGCAAATTACATTAATGAATCTCTTTTTGATACTTCAAGAGGTAAGTGACAATGAAATAGTTTTCTTATTTGACTCATACTGTGTCTGTCTGAGACTGCAACCAGTATACAACTGATATGAAGCAAAACTAAATGCACACTGTTTGCCTGTATTTATGTGTGTACTTCTCTCCCAATGTTATAACACTGTAGAAAGTACTACATAGTTCACCAAGGAAAAACACAACTGTTCCAAATGAAAACATGGTGGTCACCCAACTCCATACTACGAGAGATTAAAATTGATCGTGCAGCAAGAACCAGGCCTGGAAAATAGCAGAGAGAAGAGCCAGTTTCCATTCAGACCATTATCTAACAAGAATGAAATCCGTCCCTAACAACATCAACAAGAAACTTTCTGAGATACACAAGTACAGGATAGAATAACTAACTGTTGATCAGGAAATAATAAATACATACCAGGAACAACTGGTCACAATGGACTCTCAGAAATGAGAAAAATGACCAAAAGAATTCAAGAAGCTTCAAAATGAACAGCCTTTTAGATAAAAGATGATTGCCACCAGCGAACAGAAGCCACACACAAGAAAGATACAGAAAATTTTTTAGGGTAAGTGCTGTATTAGAATGCCATTAGATAAAGAATCAGAAACCGTTTCAACTAAAGTTACTAAGTACCCAGATTTTGCTATACTATACCATAACGTTCAGTCACTCACAAATAAAATTTCCATGTTGCAAGCACTACTCCGGTATGCACTAAACATAGACATAATTTGCATTACTGAACATTAGCTACGAAATGACGAAGTAAAATTAACCTCAATCTCAGGATATAGATTAGCAAGTCATTTTAGCCGAGAGTTTTCCAAACATGGTGGCTCTGCTATCTTTGTGAAAGAACAAATAAAGTTCTGCGATGTCAGTAAAAGTTATATTGACTCAATTGAAAAAGAGTTTTAACTTTCCATTACCAAACTGCCAGAGCTTAATTTCATAGTTATTAATATATACAGAGCACCAAGTGGAAACCTGTCAGTCTTCATGAATAAACTAGAGGTTCTGCTGAACAGGATAAATATGAAGATAGAGTTTTGTTGTGATTTCAATATTGATTTTTCAAAAGACAGCAGCAGCAGAGATGCTTTGATAAATATGACCAACACATTCAATATGATCCCCACAATACACTGTCCAACAAGATTAACAGAATGCACAAATTCCATTATTGACCAAATATTCATCTTTGAAACAACATACAGATTCACAAGCAGCGTACTGAGCATGGGTTGTAGTGATCATGAGGCACAGCTGCTGTGTATAGAAATGCCAACAAGTAGTAGCAGTTCTGGAAAAGTAGTTGAAAAAAGAACCTTTTCTGAAGATAACATTAGAATTTTTAATCTCTTACTGGCGAAGGAAAACTGGGAAAGTATTGCCACTCAGAACAATGTTGATAGCATGTACATGAGTTTTCAGAGCATCTTTCTTCACTATTTTAATGTAGCATTTCCAAAAGTAGTAAAAACAGTAAAACCTAACAATAATAAGCAATGGATAACTAAAGGCATAAAAATTTCCAGTGAGAGAAACAGATTTCAGCAGTACTCTTGTAAGAAATATAGAGTAACCCAAGAATTCGCAAATTATTCAAAAGCCTACAAAAGAACCTATGGTAGAGCAGTCAAAGAGACAAAAATCATGTGGAATGACAATTTAATAAGAAACTCATCCAACAAAATGAGATCCACATGGAGAGTTATAAAGAAAGAAACTTATAGCTCAGTGCCAAAGAAAAAGAATGTATCATTAACACTAGAAGGCTCAAAAGTCACAGACCCAAATTCAGTTGTGGAAAAATTCAATGAATACTTCACTTCACTAGCTGAAGGCCTCATTCAAGTACACTGTCAAGGACCAGTCCCAAGTTTCTCCAGCAAGTCAGTGATCTCGACTGCTTCTATGTATGTGTATGATACAAACCCCAATGAAATTATAAGTACAATTAAATCATTAAGCAATAAAATGTCAAGTGGTCTTGATGAAGTACCTGATTTCATATTAAAAGCATGTGCTCACCACATAGCAAACCCCTTGGCAAAAATTTTCTACCTCTCTTTAAAAACTGGTGTATTCCCAGATATTTTTAAAATAGCAAAAGTTTCACCACTGCTAAAAAAAGGTTCTTCTGAAAAAATATCAAACTACCGACCCGTGTCACAGTTAAGTTCCTTCTCAAAAATTCTAGAAAAACTCTTCTATGACAGGCTTTTAAGTTTCATAAATAAATATGCACCTCTTACAGTACAACAACATGGTTTTAGAAAGTCTAAATCTACACAGACAGCAATTTTCGAATTCTTAGACTGCATTTTAAAATCCCTTGATCAACATAAATTAGCTGCAGGTATTTTTCTGGATCTATCAAAACCCTTCGATTTCCTGGACCATAAAATTCTGCTCGAAAAATTAGAAAGACGAGGAGTAAGAGGTGTAGCACATAGCTGGTTGTGTTCATACCTAAAAAACCACAGGCAGAAAGTATCACTTCAGTATGAATTCAACAAAATGAATAAAACAAGAAACAACTCCTTTCTTTCTAGGGAATTAGCAATAAAATATGGTGTACCACAGGGCTCAATCTTAGGTCCACTACTCTTCTTGATTTATGTGGACGACTTAGTTGAATATATGAGTCCCACAAAAACTATCCTGTTTGCCGATGACACCAGCATATTGCTCACTGGATCCAGTCCAGAAACTTTGCAGTCCATAGCAGAAAGTGCTATGAAAAGACTTTCTGAGTGGTTCACAAAAAACAAACTCATTATAAATACTGAAAAAACTGTGTGTGTCGATTTTCATTTATTTGCTCCAACTAATCAAATGTCTATTCAAGCCCAATTAAAAAATGATCCCCTAGAAGATGTAAGTGTCACAAAATTCTTGGGTCTTTGGGTTCAGCAAGACTTAGTGGGACACAAATATAAATACCTTTCGTAGAAAACTATCATCTGTGTGCTATGGCCTAAGAATTTTAAAAGCAACAACAAGCAAAACAACAGTACTGCAGGCATACTATGCACAGTTCCACTCACTAATGAGATATGGGATCATTTTCTGGGGATACTCAACTCACAGTGTAAAGGTTTTTAGAATACAAAAAAGAGCTTTAAGAGTAATTTGTGGCCTTAAAAAGATGGAGTCCTGTAAATCCCATTTTACTGAGCTTGGTGTCCTAAAAGTTCCAAGTTCATTCATTTATGAAAATATCTTGTTCACTAGGGACTACTCCTGAAAACAGGCAAACGGTTACAGAACAAAAGTGTACACAACTATAATACCAGAAGGGAATCAAATATACATCAAAAATATCACAGAACAACCACCTATCAGAGGAGCATACTTAACATTGGTGTAATACTACACAATAAGATACCAGAGGAAATAAAAAATACTACTCATCCAATATTTAAAGCTAAACTAAAGGCATTTCTAATAAAGCACTGTTTCTATTCTGTCAGAGAATTTCTGAATAAGTAATAAAATTAATTGTAGCAGGTTTTAATTGTTAATACTATGTATTATTGTGACTTATCTTTGACCTGTCCAATATCAATTGTACAATTTGTGCTATATGATAAAACTGGACCAATAAAAAATCAAATCAAATCAAATCAAAAAGAAAACACCCATGGTTGAATGACGAATTTGAAGATGCTCTACAAAAATATCCTAAATATTCAAAGAAGTGGAACTGCACTACACAAAATTTCAAAGAAATCTAGTCCCCAAAAGAAAAGAACAGCTCCAAATGAAAATTAGAAAAAATATCAACATTTTTTAAAGTATTCTGACTGGTTTGTTGCAGCCCGCCAAGAATTCAAAGCTCTAGCACCTAATGTCCTCAATTATTTGTTGGATGTATTCCAATCTCTGTCTTCCTCTACAGTTTTTACCCTCTAGTATCATGGAAGTTATTCCTGGATGCGTTAACAGATGTCCAATCATCCTCTCCCTTCTTCCTGTCAGTGCTTTCTGCATTTTCCTTTCTTCACCAATTCTGTGGAGAACCTCATCAGTCCTTACCTTATTGGTCCACCTGATTTTTTTCATTCTTAAAAAGCAACAGATCTCAAAAACTCTGATTCTCTTCTCTTCTGGTTTTCCTACAGTCCATGATTCACTACCATACAATGACGCGCTCCAAACGTGCATTTTCAGAAATTTCTTCCTCTGATTAAGACCAATGTTTGATAGTAATAGACTTATTTTGGACAGGAATGTCCTCCTTGTCTCTGCTAGTCTCCTTTTGCTCACTCCAACCTCACTCAATGTCGAGCCACATGATCATTGCATAACATAGGCTATAAAACAAAGGAAAAATTATGAAATGTACTACACCTGGGATGAAAATGTAAGTAAAATGAGAGAGGAGCTAAAACAACAGCATGGGGAAATGTGAGTGGTTGACCACTTGCAAAAAACAGGCATGAGCCAGTTGCCATGTTAACACATTAAGAATATCTTCCTAAAATTTCTGGAAACAAGCTGGACAGATCACAAAACCTTAAAACTCTAACTGCATTCATTTAAACATCACTTAAAATAAAGGGTAAATCTGCTGCTGGATTGGACGGTCCTCTCACTACAACAAGAATCCGTGTGTCACAGGGCTATGGCCTAAGCAAAGACAAGTAGAGACAACCTCATCCCATGTTCGTGGCTGAAAGGAATTATGCCATGGCTGCATAGTGGGCTTTCCTAGATGCAACTTATTATCTGTCACTTCCAGCCACTCATTTTCTCATTGACATATCGCTCTGTACCTCCACAGTGAGGAGATAGCACTCATGGTGACGGCACACTGAAATAATATGGGACTGTGACACATCTCCTAGGCTGCTACATCCACCCTTTTGTTCCCTGTAATAGCCATGTGCCTTGGTACTCAGCAGAAAGACATCTTCTTCCCTAGCCATTGTAGTTGGAGGATGGCATCCTGAACATTCTACACTGCTTTATCTGTGGTGCACAAGCACTTTAGAGAGTGAAGGGCATTCAGAGAATCAGAACAGACAAGGAATTTAGTATTTGAAGCACACCTCATCTACTTCAGTGCTGGAAAGATCACATATAATTTTGTGTTGAAGACAGAAAAGCTGTCACATACTGGAAATTGAGGAAACAATCAGGGAGAACAACAGAACTACAGAGTCCCCCTGTTTCACCCCTACCATACAAGCAGACAGCTGTGGAGTTCTAATGCTCAATTAAAATGACATAAAATAATGTCTTAAAAACATATGTAGGAGTGCAATCTCTCCTGTACTGAACTAAACATAAAATTACTCTGGGTCTCTGCAGTAACCCTGGTGGCAAGCATAGAAAACCCTGGATTTGGGGTTGAACTTACACCACAACAAGCAACTACAGCACATGCTGCATGTGGATTGCAAATGGTGTTGTTGCTCATGAACGATTGGAGAAAAGGCAGTCCAGAGGTGGATGAGCAACGGTATGGTACCCAGGTGAAGTTGGAGCTGTGAGGAACTTACATGCCTGATGCAACACATGGAGCTGATGGTGGGTGTCGGTTCCCCAGCCTCAGCACAGAGTATGAGGCTGGTCCTATAAGCACATGTGGCCATGGTAGATAGTGTCAATGATCTTCAGGTAAGAATACATTGCCAACCCATACATTGTGCACCCATAGTCTAGGAGCAAATGCACAGAAGCCCTACAAAACTGCAGCAGACATGCCCTATATGCTCCCCAGGACCTGCGCCTAAGGTACTTTTTGATACTGAGTGCCTTTGGCATTCTGGCTCTCAGGTAGGGTAACCACAACAATTTGGAGTCCAAAAATGAGGCCCAAAAATGTAGAATGGTATCCCTCAAATGCAACTCAGATAAATTAAAAATATGACAAGAATAATTACAATGATTACATACACACTTGTGTGCAGAAAACTGAAAACCTGTCTTTGCAGCCGACTGCTCTAACCTCTGCACTGCAACTGATGAGTCAATGTCACAACACTGGAGGAGGAATAGAAAACAACAAAATCGTCCATAAATGAGCAGCATTGTACAGGACTCCTTATTGTAGTAGCAATTCTGTTTATGGCTATGGCAAATAGGTAACACTTGAAACACTTCCCTGTGGGACACCATTCTCTTGCTCAAAACAATCCAACAACGTGTCACCAATGTTGGACCTAAAAAACCGCTGAGACATGGAAGACAATATGAAGATGGAGAGATGGTCACGAAAGCTGCATTGATGGAGTTGTGCAAGAATATTGTATCTACAAGTACTGTCATACACCTTACTGGTGTCAAAGAATATATCAAGACAGTGATGTTAATGTAGGAAAGCTGCTGAATAGCCCATTCTAGTAGTGTCAAGTTGTTGACAGTGGATAAAAAATCTCTGGAATCCACACTGAGATTAGCTAAGGAGTTGCCTCTTTCTCTAATAAGCAGGCCAAACGATGGTTGCTTCAGAGTCTTTTCTACACATCTCGTTAAGGCAACACTTCTTTAACTACCAGGACATGTGCAGTCCTTTCCTGGTTTGAGGAGAGGTATAAAAACTGCCTTGTCTTGAGACTAGATGGTTGCCCTGGAGAGATTTTTCATTCCATATGCTTTTTAATGGCAAAATCAAATCAAGTAGTGAATGTTGGAGGGTGTGTGGCCTTACAAATCTCCATATGGGATGTATTCGTTTCTTCAGTGAAGACCTTGCATTCCCTACTCCAGATAGGGTGATCCCCAGAGCAATTTATGCACTTCAGAAGAGGAGCAACAAACTCTGTCCTGCACAGCCTCGACATATTTGCCAAAAGTGACTACACCGTTACATTCTACATGGTGCGCCCTTGATTTTGGTATTTAAATCGGTGCATTGTGTTGGGGACATAGGACTGTATACTTAGGTGAAGAAAATCTGCCTAGAGAGTTTTGTGCTACTGAAGAAAGGGATGAAGGAGTCAGATTTTATTAGAGCCCCATCCACCCTTTCCGACATATTTTGCATGTCAATGATCCATTCTTGAACCCATTCATCTTTCAGTTCCTCCTTGGAAATGTCAACCAGATCTCTACATGATACAACATCTTTTCTCAGTTCAAGGTGTTGTGGAGCTCAATTTCTATGGCATATTTCACTAGGTATTTAGCCTTCCAGAGGCTTATCACTAGTAGATTCAACTAACAGTGTTCCATTACACAACTGCTTTACTGATTTTAATGTACATGATATGACCTCTAAACCTTTGTGTGTGTGTGTGTGTGTGTGTGTGTGTGTGTGAGTGAGTGTGTGTGTGGAGCCTACGGGCACTCAACAGTGAGGTTATCAGTGGCCTTAACCTCATTAACACAAATGAATGTGGATAAAGTCTCTAAAATTATTGCACATAGTGAGAAGGGAATCCATAAAATGACACTCATTCACTGACTCCCACCTCACTCCTGTTGAGCCACACAATCACTCTCTCTCACAATCCTGAAGACAGCTGAGAATGGGTGAAAAGTGATGTACCTGGGATTAAAACAGATGTGAAACCATAGAAGAACTGAAAGAAAGGCACAGGGAAATGTGACTGCCTGACAACTTACAAAAAATATATGTGAGGCAGTCACCCTTTAACACATTAAGAACATCCCAAAAAATTTTAGGAAACAAGTTGGACATCTCACAAAACCTTAACCTCTCACCTCATTCATGTGAATGATGTGAATGTTACCTAAAATAGTGGGCAGATCTGTCAGCAGATCTGCTACCACACTTTGGTCAGAAAATAAAACACAGTCTAATAAAATGTGGCACACAGTGATCTGTACACAACAAGCACGACACATTGGAGGGTCCTCTCTCTAGAGCAAGATGCCATTTGAGGCCTATGCGAAGACGAGTGAGCAGATCCTCATCCTATCTGCATGGCTGGAAGGAGGTACACTACTTTTGCGTTGTAGGCTTTACTAGATGGAGCTTATTGTCTGTCACTTCCAGCCACTCATCTCTCTTTTATTTTCCCTCATTGCTTCTTCTCTGAACAGTGAAGATGAAAGACTGCATCCCTGTCTTACACCCCTTTTTAATACAAGAACTTTGTTTTTCATCTTCCAAACTTACTGTGCCCTCTTGGTACTTGTACATATTGTGTATTACCCATCATTCCGTATAGTTTATGCCTATCTTTCTCTGAATTTCAAATATCTTGTACTGCTTACTTTGTCAAATGCTTTTTCCTTATCAACAAACCCCATGAAAGTGTCTTGGTTGTTCTTCAGTCTTACTCGTATTATCAGCTGCAACATCAGAACTGCCTCTCTCATGTCTTTACCTTTCCCAAAGCCAAACTGCTCATTTAACACTCAATTTTCTTTTCCATTCTTCTGTATATTTTCTTTGTGAGCAACTTGGGTGCTGTTAAGCTGACCGTGCAACAGTTCTTGCACTAATATGCTGTTGCTATTTTCTGAATCGAATGAACAATATTTTTCTGAAAGTCTGATGGTATGTCACCTGTCTCCCAAATTCTACACACCAGCTTGAATAGTCGTTTGGTTACCACTTCCCCAGTGACTTTAGAAATTCTGATTGAATGTTGTCTGTTCCTACTACCTCATTTGATCTTAAATCTATCATAGCTCTCTTAAATTCTGACTAATACTGGATCACCTCTCACTTCCATATCAACTTCCAGTTTCTTATTTTAATAAGTCATCAGACCATTCTCCTCCACATTTGGTCCTTCAGTGTACTCTTCCCACCATTCTACTCTCTCCTCTGCATTTAAAAGTAGGATCCTCATTGCTCTCTCAATATTGCCACCCTTACTTTTGATTCCACCAAATGCTGTTTCGACTTTTTTATATGCTGAATTAGTCCTTGCTAGGCTCATTTGTTTCTTTTTATTTCTTCACATTTTTCCTGCAACCATTTAACCTTGGCTTTTGCAGACTTCCTATTTCATTCATTCTTCGGTGATTAATGTTTCTGAATTCATGTCTTTCCCTGAACATTTCAGTACTCTCTTCTGTCATTGATCAGTTTAAGCATTTCTCCTGTTACCCCAGGTTTCTTCGCAGTTATCTTCCTTCTACTTGCATTTGTCTGCCCAATGTCTCTGATTTCCGTTTTTAGAGTTGTCCACCCATCTTCAACTGAAGAGCCAACTATGGTATTCTTTATTGCAGTATTCACATTCTTAGTATCTCATCAATACTCAGTACTTCAGTATCCCATTTCCTTCCACACTTTTTCTTCTGGACGATTCTCTTGAACTTTGGTCTACTCTTCATCATTACTAAATTGTGACATGGGCCTATATCTGCTCCTACGTAACCCTTACCATTCAATATCTGATTTCAGAATCCATTTTATCATGTTGTAATCCAGCTGGAATCTTCCCAGGTCTCTGGGTCTTTTCCAAGTGTAACTTTTCTTGTGATTCTCAGAGTATTCACTATAACTAAATAAAATTTATTGTAGAACTCAATCTTCTTCCCCTCTAATTCCTACTAACAAGCCCATATTCTCCCATAACTATTTCTTCAATTCTACAAGTGCATTCAAATCCTCCATGACTATCAAATTATTATCTCCCTTTATATACCAAATTACGCATTCAATATCATCATCATATACTTTCTCTATCTCTTCATCTTCTGCTTGAAACTTTGACACGTATACCTGAATTATAGTTACACATTTCTGACTTACTGCTAGTTGGACCAGTGTCCGATATACTCAGAAAAAAATATTTGCTTTGTCTATTTTTCTTTATTTTGTCTACTGGCTACCACTTTTGGTATATAATACCATCCTAAGGGCATCCTATGCTCAAACAATATTACAGCCATAGTTAAAATAACAATGTGAGAAACATTTACATAGTATTTTCCTCCCATAATGGGGAATCATCACGTTTGCTCCCCAAATAAGTGCGTCAAAAACTAAAAGTAAAAATCAGCATTACACTTCAAATGGATACAAAATGTGGCCAGCAATCACACAAGTACCCGCTATGTACACAAATTGTTTTCCTTCTTAAAAAATAGTCACACTATAAACATTACCTAACAAATAAAAAAATATGAATTTACAAAATCAAGTAATATGACAAAGAATGAAACAGTACCCACTTTAATAAATCATTAAAAGCAAAATTGCAAATTTTTGATTCCATATTTACCTTAATCATTTTTGACATTGTTGAGATCATTATAAACATCAATTTGACCATGAATCATTTAATCATGTGTCATCGTAATAAAAGTGTTACAGGTATTGAAAACCCAAAATTATTTTTGCTAAAAAGATACCCAGCATCCAGGGAGAATAACAGTGTAGGAAAACAGAAATGTGACAGTTGCACTGCACTGCTCTTGTCCCTGGATGGTGGACATCTTTTCAATAAAAATAATTTTGGGTTTTCAGTGTCTAATGCTGTTATTATGATGACACTTACTTGGTTAAATTATTCATGGTCATACCAATGTTTGTGTTATAAACCATATTAAAACAGTTAATGTAAACATAGCAACCAAAAATTTGCAATTTTGCTTTTAATGATTTGTTACAGTGGGGACTGTTTTATTCTTTGTTTTATTAAGTGATTTTGTAAACTCATAATTTTTTCTTTACATACTTTTAGAGTATTTTTAAGAAAAAAAAGCTCTGTATGTAAGGCGCACTCTCATTGCTGCTGGCTGCAATTTGCATGCATTTAAAACTTAGGAATGATTTTTTACTTTAAGTTTTTGACACACTTATTTGAGAAGGAAATGTGGCATTTGCCTGCAAGGGGTAAGGGGCTACCTATATATTTGAGGGTTGCACTTAATACTACACATTTACCAATGTAGAAGGAAAAATACCACGTAAATGTTCCTCAGATTATTATTTTAACTGTGCACTGTGATACTTTTTTATTATAGGATGGCTTGAGGATGGTACTGTGAACCAAAACTGGTAGCCAGCAGGCAAAATAAAGAAAAAGTGTGACTATACATTAAAAAATACTTCCTTCTGAACTATTGTTGTCAGTGTTTGTTTGCTGTTGAATCAGGTGAGAACAATACTATTTCAGAATTGTTCACAGTAACTCACACTCTGTCCAACATTCCTGCTGAGAATGAATCCTACTCCCTTTATACCATTTTCTGCTGTTGCTGATATTACCCTATATTCTTCTGAACTGAAATCCTTACCTTCTTTCCTTTTCACTTCAGTGATATATATGTCTAGATTGAACCCATATGCCTTTTCAGACTTTCCATCTTCCCTACCATGTTCAAACTTCTGATACTGCACGCTCTGACTCTTTTTCTCATGCTCACCTTCTCCTTGTCCGTCCCCTCCCCAAGACATTTTCATTACTAGTCAAACACACTACTGATAGAGCACGTTTTCACAATCAGACTTCTCTCATGACATTAAGTCAAAAATGTGTGACAATTCACTGCCAAACACATGTTTTAAGAAGAAACTTCACAAAACTGCTTTTGAAGAACAAAGAGCATTATGACCATCTGACCAAATGTTTTGAATGCCTTCTCAGCTGTGTACCTCTGCAGAACAATCCAGTTTTTCAAGAACCACTTTATTAAACTTTCTTACTTAATGCCTTCACATCGGATACCAATTAAAAATATCTTTAAAACAACAACAACAATAAAATAATAATAATAATATGGCAAGGAATCAACTATCATGAAGCTTCTTAAAGATGCTGGGGGACAGAAAATTAGACCAGTTAGAGAGATTCTTTAAAGAGCTCTGGCACACAAAAAAAGATACCAAATGCCTAGAGATATGAAACAATTTATCCATTAAAGGATTAAAGGGGATAAAAGCATGTCAGTAAAAGTGTAGGCATATCGCTTCTCCCAGTCACTGCATAATAGAACAGAATGGAATGTCACTTAGATCAGCAACTAGGAGACTACCAAGTACCAAAACAGCATGGTCATTCTAAGACCCTATCTTCACCATTAAGACCTTGATCAAAACCAAGATGCTAATAGGATATGACGAGTTGATTATGACACTTGTTGATTTCAAGACTGCATATGACTATGTAGACAGACACTTTTATAAATGTGCTGAAAAAGTTTGGGATGGACGACAAGAATGGAATATTTTCACAAAATACATTAACAAAACCATAATCCTCAGTTAAATTCTTATGATAGCTATCCCTATCATTTGAAATCAATAGTGAAATAAGACAAGGATATAGTTGTAAATAGTCTTCACGGGTTTGCCGCCGAATCACATTGTGCAAATTCCACAACATGATCTGGCGGCAAACTCATTAAGACTATTCACAATACATCCACTGGGAATGCTTGAAGAGTCACAACAAGAATATAGTTTCTGATCAATTCTGTTTATTTGTACTAATGAAATATGTCGACGCAACTCCACAAAGTAAATTACATCAGGCTACCAAAAGAATGGTCTTAAATTCAGATGACTTGCTTCCACATATAATCTAGTAGTTTAAAAGCAAAATCTGGATGTAGCAACCAAACATGTGCTAAAAGAATAAGCACAGAAAAGACAATTACAGATTTGTTTTGAAAATATGGAGTACATGGACATAAATGCATAAGTTGCAAAGTGGACAATGAAGATAATGTGTTGTCATCAAAACAACACAGAAGTTCAAGTATCTAGTGTGATTTTCATTTTGAACATCAATGAAAAGACAACAGTTGTCAGAAAGAGCTGGAAAAGTTGAGACAGCCAGAATATGCCACAATAGTTACAAAAACCTGAATGTTCATCCACAGCAGAGACAATTTCCAGAAATAGACTCTCTGTAATAGAGAGAGAGAAAGTTTATTTCTAAGGAAGATCCTTGGCCCTGAAAAGTCACAGCTGATGAGTTCATGTTTCACTTGAGGTTTAATAAGAAATTGAATGAGAATCTTACAAGATCTAAACCACAATAATGAGAAGAAGGGTGGTTTTCTTTGGACACAATAAAAGAATGAAAGCAATAAATGTTGCAAATAAGTTATTGACTTACTTAGCTCTCAACATTGTTTTCAAAATCATAAATACTCTGTTTAAAAAATGCAAAGAGAACACAAAAGTTTTTGCTCTTTGGCCAAAAAGACTGCATAAAATAAATTTTAGCTCTTAATGAAAACAATGTTTTCTTATTTCAATAACATTTCATTCTATTATTTTTCTTACATATTTTTACTTTATGCCTAGCATATACAAGGCTTCAGCCAAAACATGTGCAATAATTCCAATCACAATAAGCAAAGGGGAGTCAGTGCTTATTTGTGGTGGCATAATAAGTTGTGCTGGATTAACATGAGACATTGACATGCTGAAGGCAAACATGCATGACTGCAGATAAACTACGTTTAACATGGAAACAGTGATACATGATGTACCCTGCACCACACACCATATGGCAGCCTGTAAAGTACCGACATAGTTGAAAACAAATTAATCTTCCAACAGGGCAGCAACAGCAAGCATACTGTTGCAAACACTATATGAGATTCCTGCGTAAAACTCCAAGACAACTAAAAACATTCAGTCTCCCTATTTAAAATTTGTGGAATGTCTGAGAATCCTGCACTAAGAAGAATCGTATCAGAAATACAATCACTATGATGAAAATATTTCCAGAAGCAGGTGACATCAAAATTGACAGAATTAATTAATTAATGCTTCCAAACAGAGCTTCTGCAGAAAAGCCAAGACATGTGTTTATGGTGCTGCTTTTTTGTCTTCATAATTATAACTCATTTGATCCGGCCTGTCACACCTTCCACCCCTGCACCACTCTCATCATCTAAGAGAAGCGCCTACATGTTCTACATCTCTTTTGTGCCTAAACACAATTTCAAGTTTTTAGTCTTCACTCTGTGTTGATACTGTTGCAGTAATTAATCTCCATACAACCCTTATCATCATTATTGCCTTCATGCTAGAACAGTAACTTTTCACTTACATCCAGATCAGAATAGCAAAATGATTGACAGCTATTTAACAGTGTACTTCTGGGTGTTATGCCAAGTTGTTTTTGTTTTATACACAATATTTTGATAATCAACATATGCTTCTTTCGGAAGTACTGGAAGTAAACATAACAGAAAATCTCACACAGCTGAAGATAATGGTGGCATCAGTCATCAAAATATTCTGCATAAAATTGAAACAACAACTTGACAGACACACACAAGCACACCATTAATCAATCATGCTCAGAAAATGTGTGAGAGAGCTCTATGAAGGATAGCTACCACAGTGAGTCGTTACCACAGAGATGTTTACAGAACTGTGTTACGTGACTGGCTAAGGCAGACAATGCTTTAGGTCAATAATGTAACAATGTGATTCATTTTTGTTGCTCATATTTTTTCTACATATATTGTATCTTTTCCATATACATTTATTTTATATGACAGGATGTTGGAAACTAGTTGCAAAAGTGTGTCACCACGCAAACCCAATAATGCTTGCAGATGATGAGCTTGTGAGCACATCCACTGGAGTTACGATGACACACCAGTAACTTTCTCTTTGTTTCCTGTTTTGATAAAACTATTTTATTTTAGAGCAAATGTAATAATCTGACTACAAATGTGTTACGTGTGAGAAAGAAGGGTCTACTGAATGTGAAGTGTATGGTCATAATGTGTAAAGACTGCAGTAATCAGTTTGGAAAATGTGTTGTCTTTGTAAATGAATAACTGTCTTCTCTCTGACATACTTCACTTGCTACTTCCCTCTTCGTCTTTCCTCTTCCTACCAGTTCTCTGTTAAGACATGTGTATCAATGTTTTACAATGGAAATGTGGGTAAGTCTGATCGTACGAAGGTGAATAAGCAGCTTGCACGATGTCTGTTTAGCCACTATTACGACTATCTCGCCGAGATCTCTGTGAATTGTAGTAATTATTCAGAATCTGCTTGCCTTTAAATTCACAAAAATCCTATTTGCTAGTGCGAATGATATTGGGGCACTTGAGAGACTGGAGTCTGATATGCTCATGAAAATAAGAAACCAAGCCAGTTATTCCTGTAAATTACAATATATCATGCAGAATTAACATTTATATTCATCACCAACTTAATTCTCCAGTTATAGAGCTAAATTGGTGACCATGACAGGACCTTTGCCCACTGCTCGTGGAGGTGACAAATATGTAGTTTGATTGTATGATATATTTTTCAAATATGTCAAATACTGTGCAGTAAATTCAACTACTGCTATAGCAATCATTAAGCATGTAACAAATGATTATATTCCCATGGTTGGTAACCGTACAGCAATGTTATCTGACAATGCATCAAATTTTACCTGTAAAAAGTGGAAAGAATTTTTGTATGGTCAGGAGATTAAACTGATTTTAATACTGAAATTTAACCCTCAAGCCAACTCCATAGAAAGGATCTTTCAAGAGTTTAATCAGTTTATGAAAACATGTGCACCCAATAAACAAACGAAATGGGTAGATTTTCTAGCAGTCTTGAAGAGATAGATAAACCACCTTCCCTTACATTCAGCACCATACAACACAGCTGATTTGATAGAAAAAAAAAGAAAGAAATGAATAAACAGATAGATCCCATACCACATTTACCTCAAACTGAAGCCCCTGGGAAGAGAAAGTTAGACAATAATAACTTCCATTACAGAAAGTGTAAAGTGAAGGGAAAAGCAACATGATAGGAGATGAGGAAAAATGCAAAGCTACTCTGTTGGAGAAAAGAAGTTACTGAAAACTCATTACAAATGTTCACTACTACTAAAGAAGAATAAGAAATGGCAGTAGTTGTTTACAGGGCATTTTCAAATAGTACAGATTCCACATGATAGCGTTAATTGATAGCAATCCCATTAGCAAAAAGATTACAGGATTTTATTCGCACTGAGACCATAAGAAATATTTTCACCAGTACAAAAGTAGAAAATAAACAATGAGCTCAGAAGTCATACTTTTTTACATGAGGTTATATTTATTACTTGTCCAGTTAGGCACTGCACAATGCTTTCAAATTATGGCTGATCTAATGCAATAAAAATGAACAGGAATTGTCCTGATTTTTGTGGATAATGTCCTAAGTTGTCTCTGAGATGCTTTATTTACATTCTACTAAATGAATCTTAATACTATTTTGTAAGTAACTAGATTATAGTGTAGCTTGTTGCAACTATTCAGTACATACACACTTGGTAACAATATGTACACAACCACTGTAATTTTTAGGATAAATTTGTAAAAGGAAATCAGAGTCAAATGACATTCCCCAAATAAGTATTTAGGTCAAGATGGTCAAGATTATGGAATATTGGGAAGGAACCAATGGATCTATCTTCCAGAAGGAATGGAATTTAACAAATGAACATGTAAACAGGTGTATATTGATTGTTATGAAATGAGTAGATACTGTCTCGTGCAGAACATGTATGGTTATCTACCTGTGTTAACTGCAATATAAATACTAGCAGTTTCAGAGGTTTGAATGAATAAGTAATGTGGAAACAAATGCCTGTACAGATCTGAGTTGAACTGTGTCAAGTGATAAAATAAATATGAATGCCCTAGCTTTAAGCCTTGATCAGGAAACTTCACGTATTGTTTCATTTACAGCCAGTTAAAAAAAAAAAAAAATCTCATTCCTATGTTATAGATCCAAGCAAGCTTCTTACCATATAACGATAAAAATATGGAACCAAGTACAGCGGGAGTAATTAATTAATGGTGACCTTGTAGTGATGTGAAGATCTCTTTCTCTAATGTATAAGTCACTACCTCATTTGCTAACAAATGAAAGCTGAAAAAACATTTGTAATGAACCCTGACAGTAAACTATTTGTATTAGCAATGTGATTAGAATATAGAGATTTTATTCCTCAAAGTTGCTAAGAATGAGACATACTCTTCCTAGGAGAATAAAACCATAGAACACCATACTACAAACATAAAATGACCATATCCTAGTGAAAATCTTGGTTACAATATGGTCTGATGAAAAATATAGAGATGCCTTGGCTGGGTAATTTAACCTTTAGCCCTATATATGTTAGATGATAAGAAACTCATCAATTAGTGTTAATAAATAGTAATATGATGCTTGGCTTGTTATACAGGTGCTTCTAACTAAATTTTGAAGAAAGTGCAGAATTTTGAAAAGTCACAAGATAGTTAGACTGAGCCTATTTTTCTTACTTCCATGAAATTTTGTAAATATGTTTAAATCTATCTGCAATAGTAAGTGAGTAGTCTCATATAAAATTAGTTATTAGGACAGTATCTGATTTGCGAATAAGAAAAGGAACAAAGTTACAACTTTAAAATGCCAGCTGAAGATAACCAGGTAAATAAGAAACATATACTTCTAGTAATATGTGAGACTTATTTCCGTGGACAAATAAGCAAGTAAGAGGTGCTATAGAATTCTATGTACAAGTTTCAAACAAATTAATTTAATTTTACTTATATTTCTGTAAGTTCTGCCATTAGAATTTTTCAGTAGTTGCCTCCTTTGCTGGGCTCACAAATTGGTGCTTGTAATGATTTCGTTCATGTATTGGCAGTTTATTACCTCCACTCTTCGGTGAATGAACAAGTGATGTATTGTCTAGCTAAGTACAATTGACGGGGACACTATATGCACTAAACTGTTTCCCTCTGAGTGGAACTGAAGCACGAAATATGGAGTCTCTGATCACTTGGATGATCTCTTCACACAGAAAAAGTAAGCTGTGAATGTATAAAATTTTGTCACATAATGTAAAAGCATCAGATGAACTCTTGGCTAAATAAAAGTCAACTACTTGTGAGTGAGATGCACAAAGACACTGCATGCTATCCATTTGTTAAGTTATCCCTAGACTGAACATTCACCAATGAAAATGAGCTATGAAGTATCTGCAGTATTCTGTAAATAAAGTGTGCTAAAAATAGGACTGACACAGCTGTACAGTGGCCTCAGATTTATACTTACAACTTACAAGAATTCCTTATAAACAAATGCTGCTGCAAGTAAAAATGACTATTATTACATAAGGAGAAAACAAATTAACTGTACCCCAAAATAAACTTTTCTTGTCGCACACAGAGGTATCTCATGTGTGCAACTATTCCTACTATGTGTCTGTCTATTTTTTCATGATATCCACTGAATGTCAACATCATCATAATATCCTGGAATCCTACCCTGAATGGCCTCGAGGTATCGTGTCCATTATTTCTGAAAAAAACCTTCCTGGATGGTGTTGGCTTTTGATGGTGGGTCCTGAGACATCACGGCATTGCGTATGCTGCTTTACGGTCCTGTTCCATCATCTGCAACACACATGTCACTGGCCCTATCTAGTTGAAGCTCCCATTTAAAATTCCCTTGGATGTTATGACTAACCAATTTTTATCCCAGTCTTTTAAAGAAAAGAAACAGTAACCAAGCCACTTGTGTTTTGGTGGTACATGTTGAATAATTAAAAGTGTAGTGTGCAACTATTGCTAGTGGTAATTGTGTAACTGGTGTGCCTCTTGAGAGGATGTAGAAACTATTAAAGACAACTGACAGCTGACAACTCAACATAATGAAGAACAGTATTGCTCTTTCTCTATATATGTATTTGAATAATACATGGGTCTGACAAGGCAAATTGTGCAAGACTTTATTTCTGCTCACAAATATACACTTATTTGAAGTTTTGGTTTATTTGAGATAGTAAATATGAATTATTTCTGGACATTTGGAATTAGTGAATGACTTTTGAATTTGATTTCATCAAGTATATATGATGATTTCTTTGTCTCAACAAAGGGGACTGTATATGACATATTACTAATTTTCTCCTTTTCTGTTTTGATAAAACCATTTTATTTTAGAACAAATATAACAGTCTGACTATAAATGTGTTATTTGTGATGAAGAAGGGACACATGAATGTGGAGCGTATGGTCATAATGTGTGAAGTCTGGAGTAATAATGTTGGAAAATGTGTTGTCTTTGTAAATCAATATCTGTATTTTGTCTGACATTCTTCACTTGTTGCTTCCCTCTTCGTCTTTCTTCCTTCTATCTGAGATCTGTTAGACACCTGTTTCAACATTTTACAGTGGAAATGCAGGTCAGTCTGATTGTATGAAGGTGAATAACAAGCTTGCACGATGTCTGTTAGCCACTACTATGGCTATCTACCACGATTGCTATGAATTGTATCAATTATTCAGAACTTGCCTGCTTTTTAATTTACAAAATCTGTAATTTGCTAGTGCAAACAATTTTGGTGCACTCAAGAGATTCAAAGTTGACGTGATCGTGAAAATAAGAAACCAAGCCCATTATTCCTGCAACTGACAATATTTTGTGCAAAATAAATATTTCTATTCATTGTCAATTTAATGCTCTAGTTATGGAATTAAGGAGTGCACACCTGTTGGTCCACAGTCATACTGTGTGCACTTGGCATAGTCAACTGGCAATACAGCTCCTTTCCCTGCTTAACCGTCAAGCACTTCATTGCACATTTAAAATGGAAAGCTGCATACAGTTTTATTTTATTGTACTTTCACTCATCATGAAGATGACACACTGAGTTGCAGACAGAAACAACAAACTGACTGTTGCATACAAGCTTTTGGCCAAAGCCTTCTTCCAAAAAGAAAACACACCTCACAATCTCACAAGCAAGCATACCTCATACACACAAGTTTTATCTGCAGCCACTATTGTTGATATTCCAACTCGGACTTTCTGTTATTTGATGTTTCATTTTTCATCATTTCTGTGTACCAAAGTTCACAAGCAAAGTAAATACTAAAAAATCTGCAATCTGCAGCAGACATTCTTGTTGACACAGTGATTTATCTTATAAACCACCACCAAAGCAGAAATGGTTCAAAATGGTTCAAATGGCTCTGAGCACTATGCGACTTAACTTCTGAGGCCATCAGTCGCCTAGAACTTAGAACTAATTAAATCTAACTAACCTAAGGACTTCACACACATCCATGCCCGAGGCAGGATTCGAACCCGCAACCGTAGCGGTCCCTCGGTTCCAGATTGTAGCGCCCAGAACTGCACGGCCACTCCGGCCGCCACCAAAGCAGAAATATCTAGGCTACAATAAAGACAAACAATGTAATGCATGTGATGCTTATGAAGACACAATCAAAATGGTTTCTCCTCAGAGGAAGTATAAAATATCCTTTCATACCCAGGAAGCGAATAATAACCATTGTTTGTCAACATACATGCATTAGCAACATACAAAGGAGAAGAATTACTAGTTGATACCACACTACCTCAAAATATTTCGTATAAAGAATCGTGCCCTTTGTGGGAATAAATACTACATCGCAATTTATTTTTCCTTGGAAATAATTTCAGGCCCCTAAGTTTCTCTTCTTTTCCATGAAAATGCACGACAAGTATTGCATTCAAAACAGCTCTTTCCTACTTGCACCAAATGTAAGATGCAGCTCAAAGGATGTAACTGAATTTTCCTCATACATTGTTGGGTGTTCCAGATCTACCAGACTGCATGCATACTGTTTGCTGCTGAGTTTGATGATCTGCTAGTGAGACAAGCAATGGAATGGCATGGGCCTCCAGCAACAATACTATATGGTCACTTATAAACCCATGAAGGCCATGCCATGAAGGTGAACAGTTTGCATTTACAAGACTTTTATCAATTGCAATTTTTATTGTAATCATGCCAGAATAATATAAATAACAATTGTATTATATGATACCTGCTGTTATACAGAAATGATATGCAGTTCCTGCATGTATATGGACAGATATTAGGTTAACTACACACAAGTCTCTGGTGTGTAATAAAGCGGGATACAAATTCCAAGTTATTGGCAGAAAAACACATTCTGAGCTAATGTATTATTCTTCCACTGAAAATGAAGAGTATTCTAAATGGAATGAATTTATGGCACACTACTTCAGCTGATAATGTATATTGAATGATAAAGAAATGGGTTTGAATTAAATAAATGAAAGATAATGAGTCTCCCTGACCAAAAAGTTTACATACATATACATACATACATTATATACAAATATTGGCAGTGTAATTTCAGCTCTCTGAGACTGCAGATGTGTGCAAGTTGCGCTTGCATGAGTGCGTGTGTGCATGTGTGTATGTGTGTCTACTGCTGACAAAGGCCTTACGATTGTGTGAATCTTTTTATTGTGCCTATCGCGACTCAGCATCTCCGCTATATGGTGAGTAGCAACTTTCTTTCCCTCATATTGTTACATTCCATCCTGGATTTTCCTTTGTTTGATATACATATATTTGAATGACAGAAGAGAACTACCAAGCTTCAGGGACAAAATAATAGGGTACTTACTGTTTCTGGAAGTCATCTTAAATGGTTAAATATGTCATTTTAAGCTTGTAACATACTTTTCCCCCAAAGAATTTCAATATTTAAAAAGCTGAAATTTAAATAATATGAAATTTAAATATTATGAAAGCCCACTACAACGTTCCATTTGAGTCATGTGACACCTGTGACACCACTGACTAGCACACTGCTCCTCCTATCATAAAGCTCTTTCACAGTGACATCTTGTTTTAAATTTACGTTTTTGAAAATGGGTAACAAGCTGTGTGTGATACCACATTGCACAGATACATCAATAGAATCTCCCGAAAAAATTGTATTTGAGTGTTCCATAGAATGAGAAGAGGGAAAAAATGTGGTTGCAACTCACTCGTTGAGATCTAAACATGACAGTGGCCACTATGTGTGTTTATTTCACTAAGGATCATTTTGATGTTAAGTATATTTTCCATATGAACATGGTGTCACCTGCAGCATAATAGTTAGTGTGCTGGACTTCTAATGCAATGTTTGCAAGATTGAACCTCATTCAGAGCATGGTTTTTCTATTTTTTCCCCCCTATCTTCACTTAATGCTACTGTTTTCTTAAGTTTACTTTATCCGAAATACAGCTAAGTAAGAGCTTTAAATTCTATATCATATTACATTTTAATCTCTATTTTCATTAATTAGCTTCATTTTTACACCTGATCAGTGGTGGCTCTTGAGTGTTCTGGGTGTTCACAAATTTTTAGATTCAGGTAAATCTGAGTGTGTGAAATTAATAGCATCTGTCATAACAGTTATGCTTATCAACAAATTTATACAAATACAGCCACTGCCTATAATAATGACAACATTAATAATAATAAAATAATAATAAGATGTGTGACAAAAGAAAGATTTGTTTTTTTGGAATTTTATTGTTTTGCGCATAATTAATTACAGTTTAGGACAACAACAAAATAATGCGCAAGCTTTTGCAACTCTCCATTTTGCATTTTTGTGTAAGTGGGAGGTTTTGTGCTTTTCCATTTTTTCAGATAAATGTACAAGGTTGCTAAGAGATATATTATAGTTCATGAATTTCATTCTTGGCTGAAAATCAGATACTCCTATGCTGCACCCACACAACAACTTGTGCTAATTCTACACTTCCTTGTTAAATGTTCACTTGTAGTCAGACTCGTTTGATTTCATCACTCTCTCAATCAAAGGATCCTTTCTCCGAGCCCCTAGTTCCTTTGGGGCTAACTTTTCCTGGTAATTTACTTTTCTGTTACCACAGTGAGATTTTCACTCTGCAGTGGAGTGTGTGCTGACATGAAACTTCCTCACAGATTAAAGCTGTGTGTCAGATCAAGACTCGAACTTGGAACCTTCGTATTTCCTGGGCAAGTGCTCTACTGTCTGAGCTACCCAACAGCGACTCATGACCTGTCCTCACAGCTTTACTTTTCTGTCAGCATTTAAAATATATTCAATATAGTTCATGTTTACACCGCACATTAAAGCCAAGTCCCGTTCATTAAACAACCAACTCCAAACACAAAGTGCCATTTGTGGAAATGATTAAACTCAAGTAATAATGTTTACCAACATGGTCACTTGATTAGAATAAAAATGAAGTGCTGAGATCCATAAGGGCCTCAAGCACACTGCCATCAATTCCACATTTAATTGAATATTAGAGAAACGCGTGTTACAGGTTTTTGTGGATTTATTTAATGTGGGCCTACAGCACAGATAAACCTGAGTCACCACAAGATTAACAGATTCAAGAAACTTGAATAAATCCTTCACACTCACAATTGACAGTGATGTGCTTTAGGCCCTTATGACTCTCACAAGGGAAATTCCCCATCGCACCCTCTCATGCTTAGTGCTAAGATGGCCCAGTGGATAGCCCGTCAAAAACTGAACACAGATCAAGGATGAAAACAGGAAGAAGGTGTACTGAACTGTAAAAGAAAAGCAAAGTAAAAACAGTGAACGGTCCAAGCTTAACAAGGGCAATATTAAGCGCACAATCGGAAGTGCGGTGTTGCGGTTGACTGATCATGGCGTCATACTGTGAAGCAGATGAACTGAGTTCAAACTCTCTAATGCCATTTGTTTTTATTTATTTTTTTCACAACATTATGAACTGCCCTTTTGGTCATTGAAATGTTTGTTCTTTTTCTGTAGTCTTGGCAGGTGTCATACTACGCAATGGTTAGAGAATATGAGTCATGTGGTAAGAATATGTTACAGTCTTATGTAGACATGATGAACAGCGAGAGCAGGCGAGATACCAACAGATGTCTCACAGAACTGAAAACAACAAATAAACAGGTGTGAACTACGTTACAACGAAGGATTTCAAGTGTCAAAACTTCCAAAATGCAACGCAACTTCAAAGACATTAAAACATATGTTTTGACAGAGAATAGAGAAACTGTGTGATTGTGAAACTGTTGTGTTCATTTTTTGCAGCTTATGTGACAGACTATTATGTTTTCATCATTTCCTTGGGAGGGGTCACATTCATATTCATATGAACACCTAAATCATGCAAGGAGGGATATCTCACTCACTCACCAGACAAACAAGGTAGGTGGATCAATAAGAGGTTCCTATCATATTACACAAGTAGTGTCACTAATTATGTGTGTGACACACCGGACTTGTTTCCTGGTGGAGATTCAGTTGAGTTGTTGCCTTGCCATCAAGAGCAATTGTGCAGAATGAACTATCATTATAGGTCTCTTCCCTATACCTCGCTTTTGCAGACGGATGTTACGCCATGACACATGCACAAATTAGTATACAACGGACAGCAGAAAAAGAAAAGAAAGTTGGCACACAGGAGGTTTGAACATGGCTTGGCTGCTTGGTAATCCAACACCATGACCACTTACCCATGACACCATCACTCTTTCAGCTCACTCTATATTGCACTTCTTTTCCTTGGACCATTCACTGTTTCCAGTCCCCCCCCCCCCCCAGTTCAGTACGCCTTCTTCCTGTTTTCAAGCCTGATCTGTGTTCAGATCAGAGGTGTGCAGTGGGGAGTATCCCTTGTCAGTGCCTCAAATGGATTACTGTATGATGAAATTCATAACTTAATATACCATAATTCATTCAGAAACTCACAAAATAGGTTTACTGTCAATACGACTTTAACATATACTGATGTCTGATCTAATTTTACTACAGTATGTAGTGAGTTAATTAGCATATCTAAGGAATGTGCTATCATCTAGCAGGATTTATGACGAGCAAACGAAGATAAAAGTCTGCTGCATTGTGCTACCACCTGGTTGCACTGATGTAACCTTCTAGTTGAGTAGCAAGGACTAGATGTGCACATCATGAATCACACACATTGTTAATCAAATCCGTATATATTTGTTGCGTAAGAAAATTATGTCAAGCGAGTTGCACATGTGTGAAAGCTGCACAACTGAAAGTGTGCTTGCAACCCTGTTGCCAAGTTTCACGAAGTCTAGAGGAGCTGTAGCGGAGTAGATTAAAGTGCCGTATCTTTCAGATTTTCACATCTATGTTACATTTAACATCATTCAAAGAAAAATAAGCAATAAATCTGCAAGGTGTCGAGAGTTAGTGTGTTCATGTGCTCTAGTGCTCTTACATAGCAGCCACCACTGTACCTGATCAGTCTGAGATGAATCACAAGGATGGTGTTATGAAACTGTATTTCATGTCTGACGTAGCTCTTATTCTGAAGAATCTGAAAAACCATTTAACAATTTTCGACCACATTATTTTTCCGTCACTGAAGGCAACAATTTTCCACTTCCACCTGTCTCCACTCAGCATGCTGTAAAGCTTTATGATTTTGACAGAGAGAAAAATTGAACATTGCTTGGAATCTATGATGAAACTTGATATGGCTAGCATATTACAATAAAATGAAAGTTGGTCCTGCTTAAGCACTTTTCAATCATAGTGTTTAAGCATCATTTAAGTGTGCAGTAGAACGATAGATGTTTTAAGGTTCTGCTGTGTCATCTGCATATTTTAAAAAACAATTTTCTGGCAGTTAAAATTATTGACCTGTAGGAGCATAAAAACTGTGTAAAGCTGTTGAAGGCAAACACGATAATGCTCTACAGTTTCCCACAAGTGCCTGAAAATTTTAAAATTGAAAAGAGATACCTGGAAAACAGTAGTAGTTCTCACAACAGCCACAGAAGTTAACAATCAGAATTATATTCTGAATGAAAAGTTTCCAATGTGTTTTATAGTGCAGGTTTTAACAAGTTGTTCTGGAAAATCTTTTCAGCAAGATCCGAGCAAATAATCCAATTCCAGATTCCCTCAGTTTTAAGACAATTTTGTGACTTATTGCTGTTTCACAGTACTTCCATTCCAGTTTCCATGCAGTGAAGTTTTTACGTTTGTTTTTATCTGGGTTGGTTTTGAATATGAAGAGATTGTAAACACATCAACTTTTGGAAGGTTACATTATTATCAGCCTTCATAAAATTTCCATTATTACTTAAAAGTTGACCGTGAATTTTCCATCACTAAATAACTAAACTGTCTGCAGAAAAATTATGGACATGCACAAGTAACTTTGTCTAAAACTTCTCCACTTTGACAGCTGCCACCCATTCCATACCAAAAAGTCCCTACAGTACAGCCTAGCCACCCGTGATCGCTGCATCTGAAATGATGAGCAGTCCCTCTCAAAATATACCGAGGGTCTCACTGAAACCTTCATTGGCCATAATTATACTCCCAATATTGTACAAAAACAAATCTCCCGTGTCTTATCTTTCCAGTCTCCCACCACCTTCCAAAGTCCCACAGTCCGGCCACAAAGGGTCATTTCCCTCATAGCTCAGTACCATACAGGACTGGAGCAACTGAATTACATTCTCCACCAGGGTTTCGATTACCTCTCGCCGTGCCCTGAAATGAGAAATGTCCTGCCCACTATCCTTCCCACCCAGCCAACAGTGGTATTCCGCTGTCCACCAAATCTACACAATATACTCTTCCATCCTTAGACAAACCCTGATCCCAACTCCTTACCTCACGGATCATACCCCTGCAATAGACCTAGATGCAAGACCTGTCCCATATATCCTCCTACCACCACCTACTCCAGTCTGGTCGCTAACATCACCTATTCCATCAAAGGCAGGGCTACCTGTAAAACCAGTCATGGGATTTACAAGCTAAGCTGCAACCACTGTGCTGCATTCTATGTAGGCTTGGCAACCAACAAGCTGTCTGTCCACATGAATGGCCACTAACAAACTGTGGCTGAAAAACAAGTGGACCACCCTGTTGCTGAACACGCTGCCAAACGTGATATCCCTCATCTCAATGACTGCTTCACAGCCTGTGCCTGTGCCACATGGATCCTTCCCACCAACACCAGCTTTTCTGAACTGTGCCGTGGGAACTTTCCCTGCAATACATCCTACGTTCCCATAACCCTCCTGGCCTCAACCTTCGTTAGTCACTGTCCTCACCCATCCAGCCCCCTCCCTGTTACTACTATTCCAGCACTACACAGCCGTCATTTCACCGCCACACCCATTCTTTTAATTTCTCCCCTTTCTGCTACTCCCCCCCCCCCCCCTCCCACCTCACCTTCTCTCCTGCCCTCCACCTAAAGTGCAGCATTTCACTGTCTGCCACCCCCACCATACTAACTCTCCCCCACCCTGCCCCAGCCTCCTCCTTACCCCCACCCAGTCACCACTCCCATCATACACTGGTGCTGCTGCTCGCAGTGTGTTTTCAGTTGTCTGAGACTGCAGATGTGTGTGCAAGTTGCGTTTGCATATATATGTGTGTGTGTGTGTGTGTGTGTGTGTGTGTGTGTGTGTGTGTGTGTGCGTGTGCGTGCGCGCGCACGCGCGTGCATTTGTGTATTGCTCACAAAGACCTTAATGGCCGAATGCTGTAATTGTGTGAATCTTTTTGTTGTGCCTATCATGACTCAGCATCTTTGCTACATGGTGAGTAGCAACTTCCTTTCTCTATTATTGTTACATTCGTTCCTGGATTTCCCCTTTGTTTATATATAGCTTTGTCTTACTCGTAGCCTGTGACGTCACCACAGCTTCAGCCAATAAGAGAGAATTTTCGATCATGTGGCCAAATCTTTAAATTTAATGATTTTTACATTTTGATTGCATAAAAATACGATATTGTTGTTGTGGTCTTCAGTCCTGAGACTGGTTTTATGCAGCTCTCCATGCTACTCTATCCTGTGCAAGCTTCTTCATCTCCCAGTACCTATTGCAACCTACATCCTTCTGAATCTGCTTAGTCTATTCATCTCTTGGTCTTCCTCTATGATTTTTACCCTCCAATACTAAATTGGTGATCACTTGATGCCTCAGAACATGTCCTACCAACTGATCCCTTATTCTAGTCAAGTTGTCCCACAAACTCCTCTTCTCCCCAATTCTATTCAACACCTCCTCATTAGTTATGTGATCTACTCACCTAACCTTCAGCATTCTTCTGTAGCACATTTTGAAAGCTTCTATTCTCTTCTTGTCCAAATTATTTATCGTCCACGTTTCACTTCTGTATATGGCTACACTCCATACAAATACTTTCAGGAACGACTTCCTGACACTTAAATCTATACTCAATGTTAACAAATTTCTCTTCTTCAGAAACACTTTCCTTGCCATTGCCAGTCTACATTTTATATCATCTCTACTTCGACCATCATCAGTTATTTTGCTCCCCAAATAGCAATACTCCTTTACTACTTTAAGTGTCTCATTTCCTAATCTAATTCCCTCAACATCACCCGACTTGATTTGACTACATTCCATTATCCTTGTTTTGCTTTTGTTGATGTTCATCTTATATCCTTCTTTCAAGAGAGTGTCCATTCCGTTCAACTGCTCTTCCAAGTCCTTTGCTGTCTCTGACAGAATTACAATGTCATCAGCGAACCTCAAAGTTTTTATTTCTTCTCCATGGATTTTAATTCCTACTCCGAATTTTTCTTTTGTTTCCTTTACTGCTTGCTCAATATACAGATTGAATAATATCAGGGATAGGCTACAATCCTGTCTCACTCCCTTCCCAACCACTGCTTCCCTTTCATGCCCCTCGACTCTTATAACTGCCATCTAGTTTCTGTACAAATTGTAAATAGCCTTTTGCTCCCTGTATTTTACCCCTACCACCTTCAGAATTTTAAAGAGAGCATTCCATACAACATTGTCAAAAGCTTTCTCTAAGTCTACAAATGCTATAAATGTAGGTTTGCCTTTCCTTAATCTATCTTCTGAGATAAGTCATAGAGTCAGTAAAAAAATACGATATTTTGTGAAAATATTGATTGAAAATGCTACTTGAATGTTATAATCCGTCACAATAACAACAATTATGAACCATATTTTCAATATAGGAAAATAGCCTGTCATAAAAGTAATTCACCTGTTACAAAAATTAACAACATTATTAAAAAAGTCGGTAACCTTCCGCATTTTTCATCCCCACATCTAGTGAATAGGAAATATAACCAGAAACATAATTATGTTCTGCTTGGTTTTTTAATCAACTCAGACCCATGTGTTTCATCTTTAGGCCAGTTGCTAAGTTTTCTTTTACTTGACTAATACCAGGACTTAATTTCACAAAACTTGTGACTGGTTCCCCAAATCTATGCGTGTCACTACTGGGCTATGGCCCTGTCATGGTTACCATCCACCAACAAAACTCTTCTTTTCCTGTCCATTTTTCTCTTGACATATTTTTAGAAGTGTCAACATTGTGTTCCTGCACCCTCCATTCTTTTGCATTCATGAGAGGTCCTAGTTTCTCTCACTCACAAGCCAAGCCATGAGGTTTTTATCTTTTACCTGCATCCATTCTCTTTTCAGGTTAACTATCATCTCCAGTTTCACAATTTTCTGTTATTGAACAGAGCATTGCATTTTATCCATCAGTTCCAGTTTGACATCTCTGACAGTACTGAGGTCAGCAAACACATATAGAAATGTAAACTTTGCAGATTAAGTTGCATCTGACATCAATTGTGACAGGTGACTCATTACTATCCTTTCAGTGATAGGGCCATCAGTAAAAGAAAATGAACAAATACGTGAGAGATTGTGCTGCTCACTTACAGTATCCAGTCACAAGGTACACACTACAGCATGATTGCTGCAACCTTGGTGACTACTCAACCATGCAGGTGATTTGGATCTTCCTCCTCACACCAGAATTAGAGTAAATACATGGAGAATTTACTCCATTGCATTAGCTCAGGTCGGTCACACTCCTTGTCTCGTCTGATTTTGCACTAATCTCCACTGCTGCCGTTCATCACCTTCTCAGACCTTGTCCTTACAGCTTCCTCCCCCACCCCAAGCCATTTGATTGATTGCTATTGCTGTACTTCAGCCCAGTTCCTGCTTGTTTATTTTATGTAATCCTTGCATTTTTTCTGATCTATGCTCCTAGTTATAGCTTCTAGCTTCCACATTTCTAATATATCAACTGCTCTTTCTGACACAACTTAACTCCTAAAATTTTCAAATCTTAAACATTTATTGTTGACTTGTCTCTGATATTGTCTGGCGGTGCGTCCCTTGACCTGTGATCCTGTGTGGCTTTTCTAATTAACAGCAGAATAAAATAGTTGTCTCCAATCATTTTCTCTTCCTCCAAATGAAAAACTCCTGATTCCTCCCAAAAAAACCAGCATCGTGATTGTAAAGTTCTTTCCACTTTCAGAAGGGTAATAGGACAAATAGCAACAGTGTGCCCACTGCTTTTGCTGATATTTATTGAAGTTTCTGAAAAAAAATAATAAATTACATAAGTTTTCCACATCTGCATGACCGATAAGCAACTGACCACAATTTCAAATGTAAAACAACCTTCAAGTGACAAGGTGTGATGGCATACCCACGCAATCTGCCATCATAGTGTCTGTATCTGGTGCCAGCAGCAGACCGGGCTAAACAAGTAACAAGAAAGCACTGTCACCTGCGGCCAGTGACCTGGCCGGCAAATACAAATGCATCAGGCCAGTGAGGCCTCATCCACTTGTATCTTCTCCACCATATGCAAACCTTCATGTGACAAGGTGTGATGGCATACCCACGGAATCTGCCGTCATAGTGTCTGTATCTGGTGCCAGCAGCAGACCGGGCTAAACAAGTAACAAGAAGGCCACTGTCACCTGCGGCCAGTGACCTGGCAGGCAAATACAAACGCGTCAGGCCAGTGAGGCCTCATCCACTTGTATCTTCTCCACTATATGCAAACATTCTCATGTCCGACCAGCTCCATGCCAGCATGCATTCAGTTTCAGTGATAGGACTCTGCTTAAACAGTTACTAGTTGTGTTAATGTCTCTCTGTCCTCCTCATTATTCAGCATACATAATTTTTGTGTATGTAGCAGTTGTCAATATAGACTGTAGCTACATCAGTTTTGGTAACAAAACAGTTTGTTCTGTGCATGTCTTTCACAAGTGAAATGGATCTGGAATTGGTTCAACTGCTACAACAGCAGCAGCAACAGCTTGAGCAACAACAGCAGCAGTTAGACTTGTTTCGTCAGTTATTTAGAAATTCACAGAGAGCATTGGCATCCGGCCACTGCTGCATGTGTGTCCATAATAATGCAACTGCCCCCCCCCCCCCCCCCCCCGTCCCTACCCCCACACCCAGCTTTTCCACTGTCGCAAGAAAGATTGGGACACATATGTGCAACGTCTGAAACAGTATTTCAAGTGCAGGATCCATCCTTGCAAAAAGCTTTTTCTTGTCGTGTATTTTTAATGTTTCACTTGCTTTGAAAAATTCTCGCATTGAAAGACCCGTCAGCATTGTCATTTTATTATTATATGATTTATACTATAATTATATTATTATCTTATACAAATTCACATGATGGTTTCCCACATTGAGTTCCGTCAGCAGCAAAAGAAAACGAGCCAGTCCTATCAAGCGTGGGTAGGCAACCTCCATGGGCTAAGCAGAAAGTGTAAATTTTGTATGTGCTCCCTGCCAACACTCTACGCCAATTCTCTGGTTCTCTTCACTGTTTGTTCCATCCCAGACAGAGAGGTCCATCACAAGGTGTTGTGTTTAGAAGATCTAGCGATTGAGGTGGTTTAGGATATAGCTAAATGGTTTCAAAGTGTCACAAGCATTGCGTCAGTGCGCTTGTTGGCACAACATCAGCGGCACTCTCTCCATGCCCTTGACTTGTTCCTCTAATTAATTTGGGTTGCAATTGGACATTGCTGTTTTCTGCTGCAGTCTCCTATTGTGTCATAACTGTTTCTGCGTACATTCCTGGTGTCACTGCATGCACAGATGTGCTGTGTGTGGCACTTGCTTTAAACAATGCCAGGTGACCGCATACAGCTGGGCCTCAGACACGGATGTGGAGTTAACGGAAATTAATAGATTTGCCAGTCCATGCCTGCGAGCTCCAAGCCCCAGCAAGATTTACATTATGCTGTTGATTCAGCAACAACCGCTCCATTTCCATACTGACACTGGGTCCTCTGTGTCCCTCATGAGCCTGGAAACTTATCATCATTTGGGCCGACCACCACTCTCCTCCATAAATCATCATTTGGTCAGTTATGAAATCCAGCCCATTCCTGTTCAAGGAGAATTCACTATTGATGTTGAGCATCAATTCATCATGATGTTGATCAGGTTGTTGGTAGTAGATAGTGTGACATCAGGGAGCATTTTTGGTCTCAATGCTCTCACGGTCTTTGGATTTCAAATTCAGGAACTGGACGACCTATGCTGTAAGTTTGGTCCTATTCTTGCCAGGTTTTGGGGCAGCAAAGGAGTTTGAAGCACACATCACCCTCAAACTGACAGCCACACCTAAATTTTGTCATGCTCGGCCTCTCCCCTTCACCCGGAGATCGGCAGTCCAGGAGGAACTTGACAAGTTGCAGGGCCTAGGTATCACTGAACTGGTCACCTCTCACCAACGGGTTAGCCATTGGTTGTTAATCACAAACCTTCAAGGGTGCTACGTTTGTGTGAAGATTTCAAATCCACCATTAATGCTCTGTCAGTAGTGGATTTTTAATCCAGTTCCATGGACCGACAAAATTCTCATGAAACTGCCAGCTGATGAATGTTTTTCAAAAACTGATTTGGCAGAGGCGCACCTACAGGTTCGTCTGGATTCCGCTTCCCACCAGATTATGATTATAAACGCTCTGTTCGGGTTATGCTGTTATATGCATTTGCCTTTTGGCATCATGAGTGTACCCACTATTTTTCAGCAATTCTTAGAACAGTTAATATGCCATAGCCCCTGTTGTGCAACCTATCTAGATGACATTACTTCCACAGGGTCCTCATGCCAGGAACTTCTTGACAACCTTCAGCTTCTTTCCACTGAACTGCAAGAGTCAGGCCTCAAGTGCAACCTGCAGAAGTCAAAGTTTTTTCAGGCAGAAGCAGAACATGTAGGCCATCTTCTTTCAAAAGATGGCATCTGTCCAATCCAGCAACATCTGTGGCTACTGCCAGTCTTCCTAAATCATGAAACCTGAAAGAATTCCAAGCAGTTTTGGGAAAAGTCTGTTATTATTCAAAATTTATCCCCAATCCGATGTATGTCATTCATCCTTTAAACAACTGGCCGAAGAAAAGCATTTCTTTTGCTTGGTTGATGTGTACTGTGACAAGGCGTTCACTCACGTCAATTTGTTGTTAATATCTTCCCCGTCTCTTGGTAAATTGCTGTTTCTTGCCACAGATGCATCCCAGTAAGGACTTGGAGCAGTTTTGTCTCACAGGCAATCTGGTGGATCTGAACAACTGCTGCCATATGCCTCAAAGGCATTGACAGTTGCTCAACACAGTTATTCACAATTAGAAAAGGAAGCCTTGACAATCGTCTGTGCAGTCGGAAAGTTTCACACTTTCTTTCATGGAAACAAATTCCATCTTATCACCAACCATAACATGCTTGTGGTGCTTTTTGGCTCCCATTTCGGCTTCCTGGCGGGACCACACAAAGACTTCAGTGGTGGACTTTATTTTTGAGTGTGAATCAGTACGAGATTCATCATCATCCCACTGCTTGTCTGCCAACGCACACATACTGTCGCATTTACCCACTGATCCTGACCAAGAATTTGGTAAAACATAACTGTGTTTCCAAATCAATGATTATGTGCAGTATGCATTAGATAGGCTCCCAGTCACAGCAAAGTCCATAGGGAAAGCCAGTTGGCACTATCCAGAGCTCTGTCAGGTGTCTCACTTCTGTGTTGAAAGGTTGACCTGAACAGCTCCCACTAAGGAGTCACACCTACCCCATAATTTACGTAATTTATTCCTTCTTCGTAATCAGCTGGCAGAAGCTGATGGACCATTCCTCCTTAGTACAGATTTGGATGAAGTCCATGTTGTCATTCTGCTGGTCATGCAGTCCCGGGTTCTTCCACTTCTCCACTATGACCACTGGAGCATAACCAACATGAAAATGCTAACGAGGTGTTTTGTCTACTGACTCAGCACTGATTCCATGATTGAGAAGCTAGCCCAAAGGTGCAAACAGTGTGCTGAGCATCAGGCAGGTCTCCTATGTCATGTGTATGCACACCACCTCGGTGGGCTTTAAAGCAGATTTTTGTGATTGAAGGACTGCCGTGGACAAGTGTCTCCAATAACAGCCCACAGTTTGCCTCAGTTTTTTTCCATGATTTCTGCATCCGGAATTATATTACTCACTTCACGTCTGCACCATTTCACACCCAATCAAATGGCGTGGTGGAATGTATGATGTGTACATTTAAAACACAACTGGCAAAGCGCTTGACAGGCTTGCCTGCTGATATAGTGGAGCCTCTGATTCTAAGAACCTACAGGACCACCATGCTGAACGGCCAGCAGAGGTTCCCCATGGCAGACGATCCCATATGCTACCACACCTACTCCAACCTGTGCCACGGCTTGTGGCGTGGCCACACCCTTCACGATATGCTGTGAGTGATCCAGTCTGGGTGTGCATCTTCGGTCAGCAGATGGGATCGGCACCAGCTGTGTTTCAGCAGATGCGTGGCCAGTGAATGTTCGCCACAGATGCCAGTGGGGTGACACTCTCCCACCACCGGAATCACCTACAACCACAGTGAGACAAAAACCCACTGCAGTGGACACCATTGGAGGGACCTTCTCCAGGTGCCACCCCCCCCCCCCCTCCCCCCACCTGCCAGGGCCAGGCACCACATGAGTCTCCTTTCCTGGGTGTGCTAGTGGGCATCAACGACATTGAGATGGAGCCTCTGCCTGCCCGAGACCAACAACTGGTACTTGATTGCAGCTACCCAAACACTGCCCACTCACTGGAGCACCAGACAGATGTTACCTTGTTGTCGATGCCTCCATTTCTTGCTGCTGCAAGGTCCACAGAGCTCCCACATGCAGGGTTGGCTCCACAGACAGTACCCCACTGTCCAGGCCACTTCTGCCCATATACAGCACTGGGCCAGAGACAGCTTACAGCCAATCCTTGTTAGGGCAATGCCTCTTCGAATGCTGATGAGCCGATGGACACCAACCTTGTTACTGTGCAGCTGCCATTGCACCACTGCCATCACCACCACCGTAATCATCATCGAGTCATCTGAGTAGTCAGGTGGCTTCCTCACCCATGTTGGCTTTCTGCCAGCAGTGATCCAGTCAGCATGCTCCTCTGTTTTCGAGGGCTGCTGCCTGTGGCATCAGCTCTGCAGGAGGAGGGAGGGATTTGGTGCCCTGCCCATACAATCCACCACTATAGGGTTTTTGTCCAGCATCAGCAATGGGTAGATGGAACAAGCACAGCATAATCACCCACAGCCAGAGCCCCAGCCAGCAAATACGAACACACTGGGCCACAGCCAGTGGGGCCTCATCCATTTGCATCTTCACTACCATATGCAAACATTTTCTACTCAGATTAGTTCTGCGCCAGTGAACATTCTATTGTCAGTTATAGCACTCTGCACTTGGACAGTTAATGTTTCTCCAATCTTGTCGTTATTCAGCGTCCAGTTATCAGCCGATGTAATTTTTGTATACGTTGTTATTGTCAATAAAGAGTATAGATTTACTGTCCACTTTTAGACACCTAACATAAAAAAATCAGTATACAGGGAACAAATACGCATGTTTGGCTAATTGTGATAAGAGACCTATAAAGAAGTGATGATTTAGGAAAACCATGAATAGTAAGTTGCAGAAGCTACTTGTGGCATCTCTACAATACCTGATCTACACGAGTTACACCTATTTCATACCAGGCAAGAAAAGCAATTATTTCTTTCTCCTGATAATGCATGTGTTGTAATAAATTCTAACTATCAGAAAGTAATGGAAAAAACAGTAACTACATTGATTTCTTAATTCAATTGAGATGACACCTGAATCTCACTCAGGCACTGGCATTCCAGATCCATCTGCAGTGTCTTAAAATAATATTAACCCTTGCCTGTAAATGGCTGTCACTAAATTTTGGTACATCACAGGATACTCCCCGCTCAAAAATATCCTGAAAAAATAATTTCAGAAGTAATAAATTTCAGAAAAATACACTATTCACTGTCAAACTTTTGCTACAAAATTATATTCTATCTGGAAACACAAAGTTTACCTAAAACATCTGATGAATGAACCAATATTTAAATGATAATGTGTGTTAGAAATTCATGCATGTGCAATTACCTGTAAAGATGTGCCCAAACAATATCATACAGTGTTTAACACACCAAAATGAAGGACTTGTGTCGAAGGTATTTGTCTGGAGTGAAGCCTTGTATGGATTTGAAAGTAGGATAATAAGTAGTTCAGGCAAGAAGCAATAGAAATCTTTGAAAGGTCATGCTACAGAAGAATGCTGGAGATTGGTGGGTAGAGCTAACTACTGAGGAAGTAATGTATAGAAATTGGGAGAAAACATATTTGTGGCATAACTTGACTTGAAAGATGAGTGTTGTGGTGGAAGCACTTCTTGTGATTTGTTGATGTCATTCTGATATTTGGAGTGTCTATTTAATCTTATAGACTGAAACCTGAGAAGTGCTTTTCATATATTTGATGTGCAATTGCATTAACTGTAGTCTGTAAGTTTTGGTCACTTACAATCATTGCAGTCTCTCTACCTTTACTGATGTTATGTTACCATAGTTATTCAGAGGTGAAGAGGCAAACAAAGGATAGAGTAGCATGAAGAGCTGCATGAAACCAGTCTTCAGACTGAAGACCACAAAAACATGTCGGCATTGGTCAGTAAAAAGCACCAAAAGTAGAAACATTTATTCTAACAATGACGCAAGATAAACATAAGTTTTGTAGTACACTGGAAAATGAGCAACACAGACACACAACAATGTTGACAGAAATCTATGGAACACGTATCATAAGCACAAACGATGTTGATGGATTGTTCAGGCTATGTCCAGACAGAAAGTAAACTAAATATTAACGAGTGTAGTGTTAACATACCAGGAATGTTATTTGTGATGACTACAAGTCTACATTGGCTGCACAGAAGCCAAGCCAACTTTTACTCATAAAAAATGATGATTCTGAGTTGCGTGTGAAGTGCAGCGTGCCAGGTGTATAAAACATGTGAACATGACACATCCAAATATTTTGCAATCTTTTCATAGTAGGGATTAAGAGTTTATATTGCCAAATTATTCTAAAGTGGAAGCAACCATCACTGTTGCAGCACACAGCTGCCCGTGTCATATTTTGATGGATATCCAGAGATGTCTAAGAAAATGATAGTTTCCAATATCATTTCTAACTTTACAAAAAATCCCCTGGCCAGTTATATTAGTCTGGAGATAAATAAGTATATTTTGTTATTATCTTCCATTTTATTTGCTATTTGATACAAATCACCAAATGTTTGGAACACACATTGCATTACTAGCAAAGTACTGACCTAAGATTCTTAAGGAGGAGTCCAACTTAATACAAGACTTTTCAGATCATGTAAAGTGTTAAAAAAAAAGCTGAAAAACCTGAACTCTAAGAATGGAGGAGGGGAAACTCATATCTAGTGAAAAATTAAAAGTGAAATCTCAAGAGTTAGATAGAGAATTTTCATAACATTCAACACAAATCTATACATACATCCATCATATCTATTTCCCTGTTACTTCCTCTTCTGTTTGGTCTTTCCTATCTTACCTGTCATTATGATCTAGTGAAAGAGTCAGATTAAATTTAGACAACTAAAACATGTTATACTACTAAGTAGTCAGCACAACAGCAGTCTATCTGGGTATATAAAACACACGAAATTCAAAAACTAAGCACATCAATAAACCTGAGTGAGGCCTTTTAAAAGTAGAATTTATTTTTCACTCTGCGGCAAAGTGTCTGATGATATGAAAAAGTAGTTTTCAAGTCGTCATAAAATAGACTCGCAAATGTGTTCAGTTACATGTGGGAGACAATGTGAAGTTTAAAGAAAAGTTCAGAAAATTTCAAAATATATATATTTTAATGATACAAAATGACAAGAGAATTAACTACAATATTTTCACAAAACAGTGCATGAGTACCTAAATAATTCATAGAAATCTCAAGCTTCTGTGATAAATATATATAAGTGACTAGAAAAGAAGCATCATGCATCCTTCTTAAAGTTCTGTCGTGTCTTTTGATTTGAGTTTCTTTTTATATGCCCTCTGGACTTTCTTCATTGTAGTTATTATATTCGAAATATCAGAATAGAAATACTTATATGCTTCACTGCCTCCCTCATTATAAAACTCTGGCCTCACTTCACCATCTGGACCTGGCAAAATAATAACAATAACTATACAACACTATTTATGTTAAAACCAGTCAAAAATTACAAATTTAAGGATAATTTGCAGTACAGTTTTGTGGACAAATATCAATGTTATCACAACATATACATCAATTTCAGTCAGAGAGATGCAAGATATTTAATAAACTCACTCATGAAAATGATGCGTGGAATATATTCTCCATCTGGGGCAAATGAACTGCCTACCACTTTATCATCATCACCAACATTTACCATCACAAAATTGCTGCTCAATTCTTCTATTTCTTTGGACTCTGCAAACTGAGGTTTCAAAGCTGAAAACATAAAATATTGCTCACAAATGGACTTTGATTGCTTACATCAAAGCTAATACAATATTCAATACATTATTTACAACGTTAATTAATTGTTCATTTACTCACATATTATTTTACAATGACATTAGACTTATCAACTTTATACACTACTAGCAAACCAAACAATGCTTCGCAACTGCTAAATATGTATGGGACTGGGTATGCATCCTACTCTCCTTCTCCTTCTCTCCTCTCTTGCTGTCCATCACCTTCTCCACCCTCTCTCTGTCCAGCTCTTCCTCATCAACTACCCCCCACCACCACCTCATCCTCTCTCTGTCTATTCCCCCCCCCCCCCCTCCTCCTCTTTCCATCTCCTCTTCCCACCCCTCACAGACCTTGAGCCTTGTTTATCGTTATTCCCAACAAAGCCTTGACTAGGAACTGAAATAATTTACAATACATGGGTAAATCAGTTGGGAACATTGGTATATGGGGTACGAGAGACCTCTCCCGCAGCTGAGCTTGTGAGGCTAGAAGCTTCGATGAGTGTATTTCGCATAATTTTAATCTACAAATGGGCTGGATAACAAAGTTTTGGACTATTCAGACTCCATAGTAGTATTCTAATCATAAGTTGATAATCCAGAGATACAACTTTCCCATTCTCTATTAAAACTGACAGCAAGAAAGAAAACAAAACAGCACTTAGTTGTGTATTCAGTTTTTATTTATATGTAAGGAGAAAGTGTGTGTGTGTGTGTGTGTGTGTGTGTATGTGTACTTATACATATTTTAAATTAACTACTGTGCAAGAAAGAACACAAAAATGCACATTTTCAAAGCATAGTATGGCACAGCATTTTCTTTCTCATAATTGGTTTTAACAGAAAACCTGTACATTGTTGTTTAAAAATATATAGCCTAACGTTTTCCCTTTACACAATATACTGATATTTATATACCATACATATTTAAAACATATGTAGCCTCTGAAGCTATATCCAAATGAACGTAAAAATGTTAAGCAACAACTTGTCTTTATATAGTAGTATAGACTGAAACTTAATTAATAGTTAAACATGCACATGATCAACTAAAGGTCTGGATAATTCCAAAACTAATGTTATACTATTTATTCACATCTCATCATAACATGTTTATTCGCATCTCATAACATGTCACTGCACACACTGAACAAACAAAGCTGTTCAACTAACATTAGGACCGTTATTATACCCCTGCCTCATTTTAACAGAACCTTCCATCAGTTCTTGGTAGAACAACATTATAATAAATTAAAAGCACCAGTTTGCTTTTGTTCCTGCCTCATTCTTAGCACATTCATTTGTCTGTCTGCAATTCTGAGTCAGCATGCCTACACATTATAGGAGATACCAAGTTCATGACCATCACAGATCTAGGATACACAATTTTCCAATAACAGAGATTATACTCTAAAAGAGTGTTGCAGAATGACAGACACACATCATTTTTAAATTTTTATCAATCCTTATTATTTTTATTAATCACATATTTGTGACACTTAAGCAGTACTTTACAGTACGGTATCTCTTATTTAAAAGGCATGCATTTTTTAAAACACTGATGTTAGTTTTCTCTTTAAGCAATTTATTGTATAGTTTGATTACTTGGTAGAATTTATTGTTTTAATTTTTAAGTTTCATCAAAACACATTCATGAAAAAAGCTGTTAATATGATAAGTGCTAATGTTTTCTTACTGTGAATAACACTGGTTGTGTAGATGTACTCAGGATTTGCTGGTATAATCCCCAACTCTTTAAAGAGATTTTTACGAGTTCAATTATTGTTTTTATTTGACTGAGTAGCAATGAAAATTTAGATCCACAAGAAGAATAAAATACAGCTGTTCCACAAAATTTTGGGAGAACTGCCGGATGTTTGTAACTTCCTGCCACAATATTTCGGCGCAGTCTTCTGGGCATCTTCACATGACACTGGCAAAAACTCCCTGAGCTCTGGTATTTAAGGCCCCGCCAGCACATGCGTGGTGGATTCACTTGGCATTGCGCATGCGCTACTTTAGTGCATTCAATTCTGCTGCTCTGCGCGCCCTCCGTTGTGAAAACTCACTGCACCGATATCAATTCGATTATCTTCCTGCAGTTCCATCACAGAACTACGCCGCCTACAGAGGCCATGAAGTGTTTTGATGATTGGATTCCAGGCCAAATTCATTTGGAAACCACCGTCACGATTAATAAGAGACTGACTGTCAGACAGCCATATTTTCAAGGACTCATTAATAATAGAGCTCCAAAAGTTAGACATATGGGCAACAATTTTTCTCTCATTGTAATTCATGACACGACCAATGGAAATACAGTTTCGGCGATGGAAGACTTACAAGGCTGAAGAAGGTGAGTATGCCACTGATGTTCCACAATGCGATCCTGCACAGTACGCGTCGTTTGCATTATGTAAGATCTGCAGCATTCAAACAGAATCCTGTAAAAACCTGCCTTGCGCAGCTCTAGGTCATCTTTGACAGGTCTCAACAGTGACAAAATTTTTGCAAGAGGGCAAAAGATTGCTTTCACTTTATATTTTCTTAGTATTCTGCCTATTTGCGCTGAAATATTACCAATATATGGTAAATAGGCAGTCATTTTAGAGGCCTCTTTCTCTTCTTTGCTCCGTCATTTACAGGTCTGCAGTGCTCTCTCCACTTGCTGGGATGGAAATCCATTCTTCAGAAATACAGTCTGTAGGTGCTCCAGTTCTGTTTGGTGTCAGAGATGACGTGGCTCGGTGAAGCAATATCCTCAAAACACCCATTGTTTGTGCTGGATGGTGGAAACTAGCTGCTTGTAAGTAAAGGTCTGTGTGAGTGGGCTTTCTATATACCGAATGACCAAGTGTGCCATCGCTCTTACATCGCACCAAGACATCTAAAAATGGCAGGCAATCTTCCTTCTCCAACTCCATAGTAAATTTTATGTTTTTGTGTTTGGAGTTCAGATGTTGTAGACACTCTCGCAGACGATCCAAATCATGAGGCCAAACTATAAAAGTATCATCAACATATCGCCAAAATACTGTTGGTTTAAAGGGGTTGAGGCGAGTGCTTGCTCCTCAAAATCTTACATAAAAAGATTGGCCACCAGGGGAGGCAAATGACTCTCCATGGCGACATCGTCTGATTGCTCATAAAATTCGTTGTTAAATAAAAAATATGTAGAGGAGAGGGTGTGCTCAAATAGTGCTGTAATGCCAGTTGCAAATCTATTGCCTATGAGATGTAGTGAGTTCACAAGAGGTACATTTGTAAAAGTGAAACTATGTCAAAACTTATCAACAAGTCATAACTTTGCAGCTGCAATAACTTAAGTCTGCTGGTAAAATCACTAGAATTCTTTATGTGATGTGGACACTGCTCTACCATTGATTTGAGCAAAGACGCCAAATACTTTGCTAAGTCGTAAGTGGCTGCTCCAATATTACTCACAATTGGACGTAATGGCACATTATCCTTGTGGATCTTCGGCAATCCATATAGCCTAGGTGGAACTGAACTATTTGGTTTCAGTGTCTTAATTACCTCCTTTGGTAAGGAACTGTTAGTTAGAAGTTCTGCTGTTTTCCGCACAATGTGGGTAGTAGGATCCTTATCTATTTTGCAGTATGTTGAGTTGCTTAATAAAACATTGATCTTATTAATATATCCCTCCTGTAGCATTAAAACAGTAGCATTATCTTTGTCTGATTTAAGTACCACTGTATCCGGGGCTGCTCACAAGTTCCGGAGGGCTGCCCTCTTCATAGGCGAGGATAGATAAGGATCCTGCTACCCAAGTGGTGCAGAAAACAGAACTTCTAACTAACAGTTCCTTACCAAAGGAGGTAATTAAGACACTGAAACCAAATAGTTCAGTTCCACCTAGGCTATATGGATTGCTGAAGATCCACAAGGATAACGTGCCATTGCGTCCAATTGTGAGTAATACTGGAGCAGCCACTTACGACTTAGCAAAGTATTTGGCATCTTTGTTCAAACCAATGGTAGGAAAGTGTCCACATCACATAAAGAATTCTAGTGATTTTACCAGCAGACTTAAGTTATTGCAGCTGCAAAGTTATGACTTGTTGATCAGTTTTGACATAGTTTCACTTTTTACAAATGTACCTCTTGTGGACTCACTACATCTCATAGGCAATAGATTTGGAACTGACATTACAGCACTATTTGAGCACACCATCTCCTCTACATATTTTTTATTTAACAATGAGTTTTACGAGCAATCGGACAGTGATGCCAAGGGGAGTCCTTTGTCCCCACTGGTGGCCAATCTTTTGATGGAAGATTTTGAGGAGCAAGCACTCGCTTCAGCCGCTTTTAAACCAACAGTATTTTGGCGATATGTTGATGATAATTTAATAGTCTGGCCTCATGGTTTGGATAGTCTGCTAGAGTTCCTACAACATCTGAACTCCATACACGAAAACATAAAATTTACTTTGGAGATGGAGAATGAGGGTTGCCTGCCGTTTTTAGATGTCTTGGAGCGACGTAAGAGAAATAGCACACTTGGTCAACCAGTATACAGAAAGCCCACTCACACAGACCTTTACTTACAAGCAGCTAGTTTCCACCATCCAGCACAAACGAAGGGTGTTTTGAAGATATTGCTTCACCGAGCCCACATCATCTCTGACACCGATAGTTTGCAAACAGAACTGGAGCACCTGCAGACTGTATTTCTGAAGAATGGGTATTCATTCCAGGAAGTGGAGAGAGTGCTGCAGACCTGTAAATGACGGAGCAAAGAAGAGGAAGAGGCTTTTAAAACGATTGCCTATTTACCATACATTGGTAATATTTCAGTGCAAATAGGCAGAATACTAAGAAAATATAAAGTGAAAGCAATCTTTCATCCTCCTGCAAAAATGTTGTCACTGTTGGGATCTGTCAAAGATGACCTAGAGCTGTGCAAGGCTGATGTTTACAGGATTCTGTGTGAATGTGGCAAATCTTAGGTAGGGCAAATGATGCATACCTTGCAGGATCACATTGTGGAACATCAGCGGCATACTCACCTTCTTCAGCCTTGTAAGACTGTCATCGCCGAACACTGTATTTCCACTGGTCATGTCATGAATTACAATGAGACAAAAATTGTGGCCCATATGTCTAACTTTTGGAGTTCTATTATTAATGAGTCCTTGGAAATATGGCTGTCTGACAGTCTCTTATTAATCGTGACGGTGGTTTCCAAATGAATTTGGCCTGGAATCCAATCATCGAAAACTTCATGGCCTCTGTAGCCGGCGTAGTTCTGTGACGGAACTGCAGGAAGATAATCGAATTGATATCAGAACAGTGAGTTTTCACAACGGAGGGCGCGCAGCGCAGCAGAATTGAATGCGCTCAAGTAGCGCATGTGCATCGCCATGTGAATCCACCAAGCATGTGCCGGCGGGGCCTTAAATACCAGAGCTCAGGGAGTTTTTGCCAGTATCATCTGAAGATGGCCAGAAGATACTGCACCGAAATATTGTGGCAGGAAGTTACAAACATCCAGTAGTTCTTCCAAAATTTTGTGGAACAATATGTATGCTGTGAAAGTTTTAAATCTCACATAAAATACAGATGTTTACAAAGGTAGACACAATTCAATAAGTTTAATCATCTTCACTACTAACACTTATAAGATCAAATATCTACTGCATAAAAACTGATACCATAATAAATAAAATTATGAGCAGATACTCAAAGACTTTTTAGTCACTACTTGACTTAACATTGAGGTTAACTGAAATACGAGAGCCACTTATATGAAAACTTGAAATCTGCAATAACAATGCAATATATTACAACAGTACGATGACAGAAATTATGTGAATAATCCTACATGAGGCACCAAAATGAAAATGTACTGCCATAACAGTTGTACTGTAAAGTTGTACGTCTAACTGGGATTCGTGTGAAACAAGACCAATAACATTATTCCAAATATATATGGATGAAAGGACTTATTTGTGAGAATTATCACATGTGATGAAACCAGAGGCCACAATTAGGAAATGGAAGTAAAGTCAGTGCAAGCAATGAACGGCATCAACCATATTCACCAAAGTCAAGGAAGTTTAAGAGACAACTTGCAGCCAGGACTATAATCACTCTCCTTTACAATAATGAAAGCTTCACATTGGAGCAACACATGCACAGAGAGCTCACAGTCTCTGTGCATCATTTGCATATACCTGGAAAACAATCTTCATCCTCAAATCAAATAAAAGTGATTTGGATTACTGTCCAGTAGGGTCATCATATAGAAAAAAAACATTCAGGGCCTAGTATACTCATGCAGCAGTTGCAACAAAATATGATTCCAGCTTAAAGTAATTTCCTCACATACCTACCAAATTTTAAACAAATCAAATGTCTGGGGCCCTATAAGGGGTAGGTTCAGCACTACTTCTCGATGAAGGCATACTGTACAGTGAATGAGTGGTTCCACATATATCAAAATATTAATGCAGAATTCACGTACCTTTTAAATATCTGAGAATTTGATTTGTGTGTGTGTGTTGTGGTAAAGGGTGGGGAGGGGTCATTGAGAAATCTACCTCATCCCACACGACTCCATACACCTGCAACAGCCCTGCACGACACACAAGACAATGAAGATCTGGGACTCACTGCCAGCACCCACAAGAGTTAAGTTTCCCAGATGACTCCACTCCCAGTGGCCTTAGAGATCCAGCTGATTCTGGACATCTATCACCACTCCAATACCCTGACAGGGATGGCACAACATGTTACTTTCTGCCCTTGTGTTCTGCTACAGAATGCATCCCAATTAGAATATAATTTACACAAAGTAATGGGTAACAAGAAACTGCCCCATACCATAAGTTGTATATCTGTAACATACCAGTGGTAACATTCTCACATCTGAAGAATCATGTAAGTTAATTCTTTAGCCTATAGAGTGCCTTAAGGCAACAGCCAACTATCTCTGAACTTCACTTGTAGCTAAGCTGCACCAACGTCTACATTTTTCCACATGTATGCATGTTATTGGAAACTGGATATTATGTGGCTAAATGATAATTTCTTTTGCACATATTGGGACACTTTTGGGACTAGTTTTTGTTAACTGGCATCTAGCTTTCAGCCATTATATATTTTGTACATGTAATAAAGTGTATTTACACTGCAGATAACTGCTTTTCTCTTCTTTCCCTACTCCTGAGAAATTAACCCCATTTAGGAGCTAATGTTCAATATCCAACAGAAGCTCTTTCTGTTGTTAATAGCGATTCTGTTAAGTCACACCTCTATATTTCATTACAAAATTAAATAAAAACTAATGTAATTAAAAATACTGCACCAAGTCACAGTGCTATGAGAAAAAATAAAAATAGATATAACTGTCAGCATAGCATATACAGGGTGTGACAAAAAGGTACGGCCAAACTTTCAGGAAACATTCCTCACACACAAAGAATGAAAATATGTTATGTGGACATATGTCCGGAAATGCTTACTTTCCATGTTATAGCTCATTTTGTTACTTCTCTTCAAATCACATTAATCATGAAATGGAAACACACAGCAACAGAACGTACCAGCGTGACTTCAAACACTTTGTTACAGGAAATGTTCAAAGTGTCCTCCATTAGCGAGGATACTTGCATCCACCCTCCGTCGCATGGAATCCCTGATCCGCTGATGCAGCCCTGGAGAATGGCATATTGTATCACAGCCGTCCACAATACGAGCACGAAGAGTCTCTACATTTGGTACCGGGGTTGAGTAGACAAGAGCTTTCAAATGCCCCCATAAATGAAAGTCAAGAGGGTTGAGGTCAGGAGAGTGTGGAGGCCATGGAATTGGTCCACCTCTACCAACCCATCGGTCACCGAAGCGTACGAACACTTTGACTGAAATGTGCAGGAGCTCCATCGTGCATGAACCACATGTTGTGTTGTACTTGTAAAGGCACATGTTCTAGCACCACAGGTAGAGTATCCCGTACGAAATCACGATAACATGCTCCATTGAGCATAGGTGGACGAAACTAAAATGAGCTCTAACATGGAAATTAAGCATTTCCGGACACATGTCCACATAACATCTTTTCTTTATTTGTGTGTGAGGAATGTTTCCTGAAAGTTTGGCCATACCTTTTTGTAACACCCTGTATAATGACACACAAAAAATACTGTAACCATAAAGTTAACAACATTAACTTACAAACTGAACCCTTGCAATACGTATTATGCAACAAAAATAGTGTGCACAAAAAATTAATGTTATTAAAAGTTACATATACACGGTGTGCCATTTATCTTGCTCACCCAAAATAACTTTTTCTAATGTGTTGAATGAAAAATTGTTTCAACCAATGTTTTTTAGCAACACTGGGTAGTTCTTGCTGAGTTTTTATGTTTTATGCCTCTCCACAGGTGTAGAAGATTTAGGGTAGAGGTTAAATTTTTTAAATGGAACCATGTACATTTTATTCAAGAATACACTTATCCCCTCCAAGAGCTACTCAGAAATGTATCACATTGTATCATTTCTGTCAATAAAAGGTAATATGCAAACTATACAGAGCACACAGGTTGTGAAGAAACTGAGCTGTCTACTGCCTTGGTTGTACACATTACATACCTGTTGTAGTGCTGCAGTAGAGGTGTGGGTTCATGTCAGCACAGGTACTCTTCTCTCCCCCACGCACCTCATTTGTTGTTGGTTTAGTGTATAGTACACTGCAAACCAGTGTTGTCATGCATCAGAGTAACTTAGTAGCTGCTCTGGCGGTAGTACACATTGTGAATACAGTTTTTGTTGTGTAAAGGTGTATGATGCACACGCATACTGATAAGGTAGAAATGCTGCTCATCTACGGAGGAAATACGTTCATAAGAAATGATTTAGTAACTTGCATTTTTACGTTCACTACTGTTACAGAACATTGTGATTATTATGTTATTACGTCTATGTTGCACACTACTGTACATACCTGAACTGTAATTTGCTGTGGGCAGGCAAAATTCTTTTCAGGCACAAATACTATACAGCAGATGACTCCCTGACAACCCATCGCCTTCTTGCTGAACGTTCAATGATCTCATTTATCATCTACGTAAAACAGGAAGCTTAAATACAAGTTCTAAAAACTGTTTTAGAACTTGAACAGACAAAGCTGTTAAGTCGCTGTGCTCGCTGCTGCAGATGTGAATCCTCAAGTCAGCACATGATGAATTCAACATGAAGTAGTTGTTTTGAAAATAAGTGCACATCACATTCTTCAATGCCATAAGTTTCATCCTTACTATGTTCATTTACACCAAGAACTTCATGGAAATGACTTCAACAATAGGGATCAATTTTGTCAGTGGGCTCACAACAACTTCTGACTGATCCTACTTTCTTCTCAGATGTTCTTTTTAGTGACAAGGCATCATTCTCCATCACCACCCCGATAGCTGAATGGTCAGCATGACGAATTGCCGTCCTAAGGGCCTGGGTTCAATTCCTGGCTGGGTCGGGGATTTTCTCTACTCAGGGACTGAGTGTTGTGTAGTCTTCATCATCGTTTCACCCCATCCGGCGAGCAGGTCACCCATTGTGGCATTTAACGTAATAAGACCTGCACCAAGGCGGCCGGACCTGCACCGCAAGGGGCCTCCCGGCCAAACGCTCATTTCCATTTTCCATTCTCCAACAAAGGAATTTCCAATATGAGGATTTCCAATATGAGGAATTCCAACAAAGGAATTTCCAATATGAGGAATTCCAACAAAGGAATTGCCAACATGAGAAATGTGCATTATTGCTCCATCAAGAATCCATGACAGCTCTGACAGGTAGAGCTTCAATGTCCATGGAACATTAATGTTTGGTGCAGAATTAGTGGGTATACTGTTATTGGAACTTTCTTTGTGAATGACAACTAATATGGCAGACAATATGCCTGATTTTTTAAGACACATTTTTCCTGCTCTTTTAGACACCAAACCTCTAAATCAGAGTATGATCATGTGGTATCAGCACAATGGATGCCCTGCACATAATGCCTTATGAGCACAACAAATTCTGGACTGTACACACCCTCGTACGTGGATTGGACATATTGGGCCAATTAAATGGTTGCCCCATCTCTGGACCTTAAACCACTGGATTTTTTTTTCTGTGATTGGCAGTTAAGGATGCTGTCTACCTAAATGTTCCAACAACACCAGAAGACATGCAGCAACATAATACTGATGATTGTACAGCCACCACAGAAGAAGCAGTAGCACAATGTAGGGCATCCTTCATCTACAGAGTGACCCTGTGTATGAATGCCAATGGTCACTATTTTGAGCATGCACTGTAAACGCTGTTTTACATGTAATGATAGTATCACAGTAAAAGTTACTGAAAGGGCAATGTTACTTCCACATTGTTGTAAGTACTGTAATACAGTAATGTACAATATCAAGACCCAATTACTCTACAGTGCAGTACTGTTGCATTCATTGTTTATTGGTAATTTGTAAAATGTTCAAATGTCCCTTGAAAAGGTTAAGTGATTTAGTTAATGAAATGCACTGAAGTGATACTTAAATTAGAGAAGTTATGTATTGTTTACCATTTCCTTAATACTAGTTTTTTGGATAAAATGGTACAGTGTGATACATTTTTGAATAGCCTTGGAGAGGGAGAGTCGATTGTGAAATAAAATGTTCATGGTTGTACTAAAAAATTTAACCTCTACCCCATATCGCCTATATCTGTGGAGTTACATAAAATATATACCCTCAGCAAGAACTACCCAATGATGTTAAAAAACATTGGTTGAAACAATTTTTCATTCAACATATTAGAAAAAAGTTATTTTGGGTGAGCAAGATATATGTGATATTGCATAAGAATACATAACTTGCTCTGCACTATACACAACAATTAGATATGGGTGAGCAAGATATATGACACACCCCATATATGAATACAGAACACACAGTACACTTGGTCTGTGCTATACACAAAATTAGATCCAAATTTTTTTACAAGTCATATTCCTCATCTTCATTTATAATTTCAATCATCCATAATGAATACAGAATTTGTGAGGAGATGCGACCTATCTTGTATGCCTAAATGCCCACCTACCCCAGTTTGCACTAAAGGGATAGTCAACCATTTGGTTGACACTTAAATATTATACTAAAGAAAACTCTGTCCGAACAGGCCATGAAGGCCCAACAGTACCAACCAGCCACCGATTCATCGTTAGCCCACAAGCATCACTGGATGCATATATGGAAGGGCATATGGTCAGCACATCACTCTCCTGGCAATATGGCAGTTTACAAGATCAGAGCCGCTACTTCTTAATCAAGTAGCTCCTCAGTTTTCCTCACAAGAGATGAGTGCACCCTGCTTGCCAACAGTAGTCAGCAAACTGGATGGTCACCTATCCAAGTGCTAGCCCACCCCAACAGCACTTAACTTCACTGATCAGATGGGAACCGGTGTTACCACTGTGGCTAGACCGTTGCAAATATTATACTAGTATGGGGTAATTATTAGACTAGCATGTACGTGATGAATCAGATTGCAGTACTGCGACATTAAAAAGGAAGGGAAGGTTGGAGTTAGACATACTTTTCAAAATGAAGTCATGAGAACTGGAGCACTACCTAATTTGGCTAAAACCACAGAAAAATGGAATAAAGATGGTAGCATAGGAATAAGGGCAGTAATCGCATTGGGAATGATGTAGTTACTGTCACAATCAGTTCACTACAGATCTAGTAGATTAATAAATTTAAAAAAAGAGCAAGAAAAAAGCATAGAAAGTATCACATGAAAATATAAAAGGAAGGAAGCGGTTTTTTTTAATGTGTTTGTACAGAGAAGTGTGGCTCAGTGATTAAGTGAGACTCTGGATCCAAAATCTGTTGCTCAATACCCAGTTAGTTCAATGATTTTTATCAGTCATTAGTGTGAAAAGTACCAAACTGCACTGTGGTTCAGAATCCACATCAAACTGTACACCCCCCCCCATACTGGCTGGATAAGTCAGTTCAGAGATTGCAAGAAGGTAAGAAAAAGAGCATTGTCTAGTAACACACTGCAACACCTTCAGGTTTGTGATTTTAGATTGTCCTGGCATATAATTATTTTGTACCCCTCACTGCTATTCAACCATATGGCATCATTCAGATGGCGCAAAATTTCGACAAACTGACTTGTTCCACTCCCCGATTAATTCTGTTGAGCACCTTCTTAACATCCCCTCCTCCTTGCTGTCAATCATGGGCTGGCATTGTGTGGGCACAGCTCAAATGTAAGATTGAGGAGGGAAGTACATGGCGGGATTTGAACTGCATTCCTGAGTCCCTGTGTCGCTACTACCATGCCAGTGTGGGAAAATGTATGTAGGGCAGATGAACCATACTGCATAAGAAAGACGCACAGAGTATAAGCATCACAAGGATAAAGAACAATCAACAAAGTCAACTGTTACAGAATACTGTATCTCTAAAAGACATAGTGTGACTTATGATGACATCAACCTGTTACAACAAGCTACCACATTCTGTGATTACATCTAACAATAATCTTTATAGATTCAGGTAAACAATGAATTTGTAAACAAAGACAGTGATTCCCAACTATGTAAGGCTTTGGATCCAGCCTTGAGTATACTCAAAGCACAATTGCAATATATGGGAAAATCAATGCAAGTCCTGATAACTGAAGAGCTGATAATGCACCATCCAGTGAAAAGTATGCACCAAAGGTAAAATATAAAATGGAATGCTCAATCACCCTGTTATTCTCTCTCTCACTCATAATGACACTTCAGAAAATGAATCCCTCAAGGCAATTTGTGATTAAAGTACACAAACAACAACTATTAAATAATTTAAATAACATAATTACAAACTACGTAGGAAAATTAATCCAACAGCAATAGAGTGTTTTTTTAAAACTGTCAAGGGACAAGAGTGGCAGGATGTTTATAGTGCCAATAACATAGATGATAAATACAATGCTTTCTCATGGTCTTTGAGAGTTGTTTTCCATTAGAACATTCTAAATGGGGTACTAGCAGTAATGGGCAGCACGGGTAGCTGACTAGTGGGATAAGGGTATCATGTAGAACAAAGTGGGAATTATATCAAAATGTTAGAAGTAGTCACAATCAAGCTACAGTAGCCCATTACAAAAAGTATGTAACATGCTTAAAAATGTTATTAGGAAGGCAAAGAGTATGTGGTATGCAAATAGAATAGCTAATTCACAGGATAAAATTAAAACCATATAGTCAGTTGTGAAGGAAGTGTCTGGTCAGCAGCACAAGGTCGACGATATAAAGTTAGTTCGCAGTAAAAATATTTCTGTTACTGATAAATCAGATATATGTACAGTATTTAACAATCATTTTCTGAACATTGCTGGTGAATTAAATAAAAATTTGGCTTCTACAGGAAATCATACAAATTACTTGGCAAATGCCTTTCCGAAATTGATGTCTGAAATACTTCTCTGTGATACAGATGAGGGAGATTGAGTCAATACTTAAATCACTGAAGACTAAGGACTCTCATGGTTATGTACAGTATTTAACAATCACGATTATGATGGAGTGTCTAGCAGAATATTAAAGTCCTGTGCTGCACATGTTAGCCCTGTATTTAGGCATATTTGTAATTTTTCCTTTAGGAATGGTCAGTTTCCTGAGTGATTAAAGTACTCAGTAGTAAAGCCACATTATAAAAAGGGAGAAAGGGATAATGTAGATAATTTTAGACCTATTTCTATGCCATCAGCGTTTGCAAAAGTTATTGAAAATGCTGTGTATGTAAGGATAATTGATCATTTTATATCATACGATTTCCTATCAAATGTACAGTTCAGCTTTAGAAGTCGTTTCACAACTGAAAATGCTATATTCTCTTTTCTCTGTGAGGTACTGGATGTGCTAAACAAAAAGTTTCGAACTCTTGCCATATTTTTTGATTTAACTAAGGCATTTGATTGTGTTGATCACAAAATATTGCTACAGAAGTTGGACCATTATGGAATACGGGGAGTAGCTCACAATTGGTTCACCTCTTACTTTAGTAACAGGCAGCAAAAGGTCATTATTCGCAATGTTGATAACGGCTGTGATGTGGGATCTGAGTGGGGTACTGTCAAGTGAGCGGTTCCCCAGGGATCAGTGTTGGGGCCACTCCCGTTCCTTATTTATATAAATGATATGCCTTCTAGTATTACAGGTAACTGTAAAATATTTATGTTTGCTGATGACACTAACTTGGTAGTAAAGGATGTTGTGTGCAACATTGGCACGGTTTTAAATAGTGCAGCACATGGCCTCAGTTCATGGTTTGTAAAAAATAAACTAATGTTACATCACAGTAAGACTCAGTTTTTGCAGTTTCTAACACGCAATTCAACAAAACCTGACATTTTAGTTTCACAGAACGAGCATATGATTAGTGAAACTGAACAGTTCAAATTTCTAGGTGTTCAGATAGATAGTATGCTGTTGTGGAAAGCCCATGTTCAAGATTTTGTTCAAAGACTTAATACTGCCATTTTTACTATTCGAACAGTATCAGAAGTGAGTGATACTTTGACACAAAAATTAGTCTACTTTGCTTATTTTCATTTGCTTATGTCGTATGTTATTATATTTTGGGGTAACTCTTCCCATTCTTCAGGGATATTTACGGCTTAGAAATGGGCGGTTTGGGCAATAAGTGGCTTGAGTTCACGAACCTCTTGTCGACCTCTGTTCATGAGTCTAGGTATTTTGACATTTGCCTCTCAATATGTATATTCCTTATTGTCATTTCTTGTTACCAATATTAGTTTATTCCCAAGAATAAGCAGCTCGGTTAATACTCGGCAGGAATCAAACCTGCATTTGGATCGGACTTCCTTAACTCTAGTGCAAAAAGGTGTGCAGTATACTGCTGCATCCACTTTCAAGAAGCTGCCACTGGAATTCAAAAATATTAGCAGTAATCCACGCGCTTTCAAATCGAAACTGAAGAGTTTCCTCATGGGTCACTCCTATTCTGTCGTGGAGTTCCTGATTCTTATTGTATCGCTGATAGTGTTTACTTAAACTTATGGACTGACTTTTTTCAGGTTCATGAACATTTATTTTTATACTTTTATGTTGTAATTTCATGTTCCATGACCTTGGAGATTTACACTTGACATGTAAATAAAAAAAATAAAAAACAACATCTAAAATAATGTAACAGAGAACAGGACTTGGCACATAAATTGGAAAATGAAATGTGACTCAATTATCCTGGAAACATAATGAAATCTTCAACCTAAGAAATTATTGAGAATGTTGGACATCACACAGAATCTTCATCTATTTAAAAAAACAAACCTTCACATTTGATTCACCATTCACTGTCTCCTAAAATGGAGGGAAGAGGACAGATCAGTTTTCCACAGCCCTCGCAGCTTGGCACAAAACACATTCAGTTAAAATGGAGTGTACAGATATCTGTACACCATATGCACTGCATACTGGTGGATTCTCCAGTGAGAGAAGGAATCCATGTGTCTGAGGACAGCTCCCCACCCGAATGTGCGTTATGAGTACTTCCTCTCACCCCAGTGCCAGGAGGAGGAACTCCATTGCTATTGTCATTGGTTTCACTGACTGCAGGTTATTGTTTCTCAGTCATAAACTTAGACGCATTATCTTATGCTTCAACAGTGAGGTACTTGCATGTACACATGCAGTGCATTCGGAAACTGAGTTTTCTGAGCAGGCATTCTAAGCTCCTTCATTACCCTGAATTCCAAAATGCCCTGGTACTCAACAGAATAATTCCTTGTCCTGTCTCTGTAAGTGGAAAAAGGTGTTGTGGATCAGCTGAATATGCTTTTATGCTGTGTACATGTGATGTATAGCCTGAAGTGAACTTAGGGAGCCTATGCAGATGAGGAATTTTGTACCAGGAAGACACAGCATCTGCTTCTGCACCCTCAAGGTCACATGTAATTCAGCATCACACACTGTGAATGTATCAGGTAACCAAATCTTGAGAATGGAAATAATACAGTACAGCCAATGGAATTCCACTGTTTATACCATCAGAGTAAACTACAACACAGTCATTGTGCTCAGATAAAATTCTGTAAAACACTGATTAAGAATTATTATGTACACTGATAAATCTAAAATAATTGCAGATATCAGATATCATTAAACAGGACAGCAAATGATTCCAATCTCAATGAAGCACAGAAATACCGGACTAAGAGCCACTAGGTCTCCTACTCATGAATTCCAAATGGCCTCATTGCTCTCAGTCTACTTCCAAGTAGTCGCTCCATTGGAGGATGATGTCGATAACTGTGGGGTTGGGAGGAGGATGTGTACATGGTGCATCATGAGACTCTGCATCAGGTGAGGAGAGGTGGCTCACCAGCCTCAACAAAGAGACTAGGAATCAGACTTGTCCTGCATACTCCTGTTGCCAATCCAGTCCCCTCTGGGGAACAGCTTCGATGATTTTCAGTTAAGATGGCCTATCTGAGCCACAAACTGTGCATTCATAGTCACGGCAGTATCACACAAACACCCTGTAAAACTGGAGCAGATGTGTTCAGTCTAATCCCCATGACCTGTGGCTGAGTCATTTTAAAATATTCAATGCCTTTAGGCCTTTCGCCTTTATATGCTTCAGACATGGTAACCATGTCACCCACTCTTCAAATGTGTGAAACAGAAACCTCACAGAACTTGAGAACATTGTCCCTCATTTTAAGAACAGGCATGTTAAAAGGACAGGTATGTTAAAAGAACAAGACAATTAAAATAAACAAAACTACATTTCTCTGAGAAAAATTTAAAACTTGTGCTATCTGTCCACTGCTCAAAGTGTCTTATCATTAGCTGCACCTGGCGAGTGGTTGTTACAAGGTTGGAGAAGGAACAGAATATGGTAACACCACCCACAAACAATGAACACTGAACAGGAGACTTAACTGTGGATGTAATACTGCTGATGGCAATAGCAAACCGGATTACACTCCCTGAAGGACATCATTCTCTCACTCGAATCACTTGGAAAGAGCATCATCAATGTCATATCTAAAATATCGCCTTGAAAGGAAGAACTATATGAATATATGTAATCACCTAAGAATTTGATGTGTTTCCAAGTAGTGTCATAGGCACTCTCACGACTAAAGAAGATGATATCTATCAAGTGCTGTATGCATAGAAAAGACTGTTGTATTTCCACGTCCATCAGGGTGAGGTTGTCGAGGGTTGAATGATACCTCGCAAACCAAACTCAGATTGACCAAGTAGTTCCGACAATCCTATGATGTAAATCAGACAATGGTTGACCACCCATTCTATCACCTTTCCTATTCAGGTCATGAGGGCAATGGTATGATAACTACTGGGCAACGTGTGGTCCTCCCCTGGTTTCAGAAGGACACTTGCCTCTTTCCGAGAATCAGGAAAATCCTCCATCAACAAAATTTTATTTAAAATGGATAGGAGGATTTCCTTTGAATAATGTTTGAGGTACTGTAACATGCTGTACAGGATTTGATTGTTACCTAGTACAGGCTCCTTGATTGGAGACAATGCACACTCAAGCTCCCACACAGAAATGGGGCAATTTTAGTCCTTGGTGGTGTTGGAATGGAAATTCCAACCACCCCTCTACATTAGTGCCAGATGGCAGTGGAAAGCTGGATCCTGGTCTACAGTGGCAGTGATACTGAGTTACTCTGCCATTGCCTGTGTGATGTTCCCATGTGTACAATGGAGACAACAGTACAACAGTTATAAGTATCTGAAACATTTGTAAGATACGTTCCTTGCAGCATCCCATTTCTTTGAAAAGCTAGTGCCATGTCCTCTTCTTGCTCTCTTTAATTTCCCTTTGTTCCGTTGCCCTTGTGACCTGAAAGGCTGTGAGGATCGTAGCAGATGTTTGGTATTTGAACTGCTGCAAAGCCACATATCTAACCTCATCATTTCCACATGGGACATGTCGCCTCTACAGTTGGTTTGCAGACTTTGGGATACATGCACCTGCAGCAAGGTGGATCATGCTGGTAATGTGATCGACCCAGTACTGCCTGCTATCTCAGCGTTCAAGCACAGCTAGTTGGCTGTGCAGTATCAAGTTTGCTCTGCTGAGCATCCACTGTGGTGGCTACCTTTCAGGGATAGCTCTGTATGAAAGGTGGGATTGGAAAGTGGTCACTTGAATGAAAGACACCAGACTACCTGAGTTAACAAGACATAGCTCTTCTGACACAATGAGGCTTTTGGCAACTCATCCCCTGGGGCAGGCTGATTTAGATCCCTCTAGCACATTGTGTGCATTAAAATCTCCTTCTTGTAGGAATGGTTGGGGGAGCTGTGAAATCATGTAAAAGAAAAGCCACTCTAACAAAAATTTCATTGGTGACAGATACACATTATAAACTGTAATATCGAATGGGATGTGCATGTCAGTAGCAACTGAATTAATAGCTGTTCTGAAAGGGGCAGATGTTGAGGACAAGTGTCAGTGTACAAAGACAGCTACTACTTCTTTAACCCTGTCCTCACTCAGGTCGTCTTTTTGGTGCAGGCCACATCCTGAGCAAGGTGTATCACTATGTTTAAAGTGTGTTTCCTGTAGACAGTTTCACCTCCTCCACATGTGTTCTGAACCCACTCATGTTTATTGTGGGGTACACCTCCTTCAATTCAGCATGTGGTTTGCATTTAGTCACCTACAATTTGTGGATTTTTTTTTAACATCTTGCACTCCCTGCTCCACACTGGATGTTGACATGAGCAATTGAAATTGAAGTCAGGGGAGGTACATGTAGTTCCTTCAACAAGGGCAGCCAGGAGTTGGAAAGTATGGTCTGGCTTTTAGCCTTAAATATCCACCTTTAATATCATCTGGCAGAATTGGCAAACTGAATATCATGCAAGCGATCCCAATTTTTCCAGTGTTTCATTCACACAATGCATTACATTTTACACTTCAATGACCCATTCTTCAGCCCAGTCCTCCTCAAGCTCTGCAGTATCCACATGCATGACGTCAATGCAAGTTACTAGTCCTCGATTGTAGTTAAAGGTATGGTGCAGTTCAATGCAATAGCTTACTTACCCACATGTTTTGACTTCAGGAGCTGGGTGCCTTGCTGTGATGTTGCTGTTTTAACCAGTAATGTTCCAATAAGTAGTCGGTTAACAGTTTGTTGGATTCCACTCAATGCACGGAGCCCTTTCTGTATATACCCCCCTCTCTTAGCATCACAAGAAAGACATTTTGAGATGATGGGCATGCCCTGTTATGAATTATTGACTTAACCTTAGATGAAACCCACTCAGGAGGACTACCCTTCCACACTCTGTAGAATGGGTGTTGTTACTGCCCAATGGACTATCCAAGCCATCAGAATCTAGTGTTTAAGAAGTTGTAGTTGCTAGGGTGTTCCCATGACCAGCTAAGGAAACAAACAATCCACCCAAATAAAGCCACACTTGCTTTATACAACTGCGGCATAGCAGGATCCCAAAAGTCGCCCACTAGTGACTGTTCTGCCTCAACAGTAATCCAGAACATCCTAGCACATCTTGAGGTTGCCTTAAAAAAACAGAGGCTTGTACCACCATCATGATCTGGGTGGTTAAGACAAGATCCTTGTTCCATGTGACACTCAATATTCCATTGCCATGTGGTGGTCACTGAAGCATGTCAAGATCTTATGGTGACACACAACTGGCAACACTAGTCAGTCCACAGCTCAGGAAAGCCGGGTTCACCAAGCCCATAACCAGCAAACAAACACTGTGCTCCCTCATGTGCTCGCAATTTAGAATGGCCCTGGGGGGCACATGTGGCTTTATGAAACGTACCACAGACTTAATGAGTACTAACTAACTTGTGGGCAGCACTCTTGTTTCAATATGTTAGATGAAACAGGCATCAGTTTCTTTAGAACATACAAGTACAGTCACTTCATATCAGCAGAACATGAATCCTAATTTTGATGACAGTTCGTGGCAACCCAAACTGTTAATATATAGATTACTTTTGTAATAAGCTATTTGACATGTCGATCTGGAAAGGATAGAGGCTTTTCTAAATCAAAAGAACAGGCATACTAGGAGCTATTATAAGCAGACTTTTCAGTGGACTACCAAGTTTTTTTAGCCTTACATACATGTGATTCATGGTATCGTTGAAGTTGTGTCTTTTCTTTTCCATCTGTTGAATGCTTGAGTTTATTAGCAAAAATATAAAGTTGACTGAAATGCCAAATAGATTGTACAAAAGTAATCTATATGCCTACAAGTTGGGTTGCCAGAAACTGTCATCAGTGTTAAGATTCATGTTCTGTTGAGATGTAGTGACTGGATCTATAGGTTCTAAAGAAACTGGTGCCTGTTTTGTCAAACACATAGAAACAAGACTGTTGCCCACAAACATGCTGTAATGTACAGTGCTATTTGTACACTACAGAACAGAAATCTGTGGTTAATGCTTATTGAACCTGTGGTATTTTTAATAAAGCCACATGTGACCCCAACACGCCTGGAGTGCAGTCCGGACCTACCAGTCGGGGAGTTGCAATGTGGCACTAGTGCAGTCAGGTTGGAGCAGCAGTGAGGTCTGCGTTGACATGGTTCACCCGATCATTGCCGCCACGCATCATTTGCCCCTCACCCACCCCAGCCACTTACCGTATTTACTCGAATCTAAGCCGCACTCGAATCTAAGACTCGACATCAAGGAAAAAAAAATTTCCCGATCTAAGCCGCACGTGAAATTTGAGACTCGAAATTCAAGGGGAGAGAAAAGTTTTAGGCCGCACCTCCAAATCGAAACAATGTTGGTCCATTGTAATATGAGACACAATTTAGGTCGAATGAATTACGATACAGCTACAGTAGTTTGGTTTGAGTCGTAAGCTTAGCAGTTAAGCTGTACTAGGTAGCCATTGCTATGTGTCAGGCACTCCGTCCGTATTTATACGGGTACCCTTCCTTTTTCACGTGCTTTGTCTGGTTTGCATTGATTGCTTATTTTTCTTTGATATGATAAGTGCCATTCTCTTTGTTATAGGTGTTTACGTCACTCTAAGAAAAAAATGTATTACTATACTGTGTCATGCATTGTTTGTTGCATTCTGTGTTTACGGCCTGTTGCCGCTCGTGGCATGGCTTGCTTTTGTGACCGCCGCTTACAATTAAAAGAAACAAAAGAGAGAGGAATCATCTCATTAGCAAAACAATGGCAAGAGACTGCTATTTATTGTTACTTACACTGCTGCTTTGTTTGATAATGATCAACAAGAACCAAATAATAGAATGCGTATGATAGAAGATGTTCTGAACGAGAGTTTAGCGAAAATTTTTCTCCGTTTGAAAATCTTTGCAGACGCCTCTTTAGTACATTACATTCTGCACAGAAATTAGAGTCATCTTAGATTTAAAAATCTAGTCAATTGCCGTGCATCATTTCTGACTGTATCACTATTAGGCACAAGAATAATACGAGTATAAACATGACATGATATGTATATTCTTTCGCGTTTGCTGTTGTCTCATTCTAAGGCAGACAGGTTTTAAATGAGAAAGCAGCAAACACGAAAGAATACATGGCAAAATGTTTATATACGTATTATTCTTATGGTGAAGATAATATTGTATGTGATTCACAATTCATAAAAGTTCCTATTAGCAACCATCTCTTCTCACAGGTAAGAAAAAATTCAGAACATAGAGTTGGCCATATTGACAAACATCCCAAACAGTCTTGCCAGTCGGATTTTCGTAGTACATTGAAATGCTGCTAAATTCGAAGATGAACTATACTTAATTTGTATTTACTTCGTTGGATAATGTATGAAAATGCAGTGGTCGAAACTCGGAGCGGAGAAAAAAAGCTCGTCTTGCACCCTTTTTTTAATTTATTTACTGACGCAGACGTTTTGGCGCCAGTATTTCTCTTTGTGCCTGCAAAGCATGCCTGTGTAGCACTACATATATTCGATGGCAGAAGTTAGTTGTGGCGGCACCTACCAACATTTTTCAGAACTTCCACTTACTTTGCACTTGATTCTAAGCCGCAGGCGGTTTTTCGGATTACAAAAACCAGAAAAAAAGTGCGGCTTAGATTCGAGTTAATACGGTAAGCCCCAGGGCCATTCTAAATAGCGAGCACACCAGGAAGCTCAGTTTTTTTTGCTGGGTATGGGCTTTGCGAACCCGAGTTTCCTGGGCTGGGCCTGGTTAGTGCCATCCGTTCTCTGTCACCATAAGCTTTGGGCATGCTACAGCGAGCACCACATGGTGGTGGAACAATGTGTGTCACAGGGAACAAGGATCTTTTCTTAACCACTCTTATTACGACACTGTAACAAATCTCCGGAAAGAAAAAAAAAATCATCATAAAGAAACTGTGTGTTTAAAAACTTTGTTTTGCTTCTTATAGTCTCACTTTACAGCACGATAATGAAGTGGTTATTTTTCCTTTATTGGTCACAGTTATTATGATGTTTAAAAATTAAGAAACCTACAGCACTTCACTCAGAGAATTTGCAGTGAAAAACATGGTTGTTTGATCAATGGACTTTAGGTCATGTGTTACTATACAATAAATGACAGTCTGGGCAGAAACTGTGGGGGTATACTGCGAGGCAAATTAGGTAAAAAATTCAGTGTGCAAAGTATTATAAAACCTGGTGCACCAATTAAGGGAATTGTGAAATACATGGACAAATTAACTGATAACTTGTCCATTAACAATACATTAATCGTTATTGGTGGCACAAATGACACTGAAAAGCCTCTGGAAGAATTTCAGAAGAACATGATAAATTCTTTGGAATATATACTTAAACTCACATACAAAACGAATGTAATAAGTCATCCAATAAAGCTTAGACATGAAGCACAAGGTCTGAATGAAAAAATCAGATCTTTAAATCGTATTATGTTAGAAAAAATCGACACTGCCATAGGCACATGTAGGAAAAGGTTATCTGTGAAAGAAATGAATATACAAGAAGAAATGAATATACAAATCATGGCTTACATCTAAACAAACAAGGAAAGATTTGTAACAGGCTTGTTTCTTTCATACACGTGGCAAAAATTGAAAAAACCAAGTACCGGTACAGGGAAAAAGCATATGCAAATGGACAATCAGATAAAAAGTGCCAGTATCAAAGTTCTTGAAATTAAAGTGCAACCCACAAAAAACAGACAGTTATGGACAAGTATATAACAGAAAATAAGCTCAAAGAAAGTCACACTTACTAGGTTAAATTTCAAGCCATCAAATGTAGCAACAAGGCAGTCGTTAATGGACAGATGGGTGAAAAAGGATGAAAAAAAAGTGGAAATTGGGAATATTTCAACAGAAGGAAGGTGGGAACCCACATATGGTGCACCAGCAAGCCATACGTCAAGCACCATGAATACCGTCTCTGGAAAACATGAGATTTTTTCCCTACTAAATACACTAGGTCAAATAGTGAGGTAAATCAAATAAACTAAATGAAATATAAATAGTGTTAGATGGCATAAATGATATTTCTGTACTACGGTTTACAGAACACTGGCTCAAAACAAGATATGTTAAAGCAAACATACATTCCTCAGTTCAAACTTGCAAGCAAGTTTTGTAGGAAAATATTCGAGTCATGGGGGTACCTGCGTATATGTTAGAGAAAATATTGAATTCACCATAAACTGCCCTGCGAAAAAGATATGGTTGAACTACCAAGGCAAAATACAGTTATTATTTGGGTATACAGGTCACCAGTTGGAGACAAAAAAGTGTTTTACAATCGCATGGAGGAACTCTTGCAAGAAATTCACTCTCCCGAGAAAAATATAATTATATGTGGTGACTTTATCATTGATTTCTTGAAACCCAATAAATTCAAAGATGACATTATAAATCTACTACAATCGTTCAACATCAGTGCAACGGTAACTGAACCAACTCGAGAAACACCAACCTCTGCATCTATTTTGATCAGATCTTGATAAATATGTGTAAATATGCCTATAACATACAAGTTGTAAACGTGGGTTTTAGTGATCACAATGCTCAAATACTTGCATCAAATATTCCCAGTAGAATACGACAAACTGTAAGGAATTTCAGTACAAAAAATGTGGAATATTTTTGTTCTCTCCTAAAGGGTGAAAGCTGGAAAGATGTATATGACTGTAATGATACCTATGAGAAATATGGTAAGTTTATGGCTACATTCTAACTTTTTTTGAAATGGGTTTTTCCAAGAAAATAACTATGTTTAACTCTACTCAAGAACCAAACAAGTGGGTTACAAAAGGGATAAGGATATCATGTCAAAATAAAAGGACGTTGTATGAGTACTCCAAGCAAAATACTAATCCTGACTTTATTACATATTTCCAAGACACAAAAGAATACTAACACGGGTTATTTCAAAAGCAAAAAAACTAGAAAATGACAAAATATTGTGTAATTCCACGAATAAAATTAAAGCAACCTGGCAAATTATAAGGAAGGAAATGGGCACCAGCCCAGTTAATCACAGTAATATAGAGCTGATTATGAATAAAAATACACTAACTGACCCCAAACATGTGGCTACTGCTTTCAATAATTATTTCTCTAATATAGCATGGCAGTTAATAAATATACACCTTGACAAATAGCCAGTCAGTCACTCAGATCAAAAAATTCATTCAAACACATTATTCTTGTATCCAGCAACACCTCAGGAACTGTCATCAATCCTAAAACAATTACCTAATAAATATTCAGTGGGTGTTGATGAAATACCAGGTGCTATTATCAAAGTTAGCGCAACATCTATTGTGAAACCACTAACAGAGATAGTAAATCCATCTTTTGAGAGTGGTGTGTTTCCAAACAATCTAAAAACTGCAAAAGAAACACCTATGCATAAGAAGGGTGCAAAAAGTGATATTGCTAATTATAGTCAGTTTGAGTATTGTCAGGCTCCAGCGAAAGTATGGAAAAAATGTTCCTTAGAAGATTAACAGTTTTCTTAAATACAGAGAGGCTGATAAGTGACACCCAACATGGATTCAGAGCTGGAAAGTCAACTCAGACAGCAAATATTGCCTTCTTAAATGAAGTATTAAAAACAGTGGATGATAAGCAACATGTATCTGGGATATTTCTGGAGCTAAGTAAAGCCTTCAATGTTATTGATCATGGCATTCTCTTGCATAAATTAAATAATTATGGAATTAGAGGCCAGCCTGAAAGGTGGCTCCAGTCGTACCTCAGCAATCGTCAGCAAATTACAGAAATAAAACACAAAGACAGTGAATCTCGCAAAATTTCTAGTTTTTACAGTGATGAGGAGAAAATCAAGTATGGAGTCCCACCACAAGGAGACCTGTCCAATTTCTGCTTTATATAAATGACTTGACTACTAAAGTACATGATGTAACCATTGTACTCTTTGCAGATGACACCAATATTCTAATTAAATCACAGAATGAGGAAAATCTGCAGGAGGCTGCAATATCAGTTATGCATACCTTCATGCACTGGTTCAGGACCAATAGACTCATCATAAATTCTGAAAAAAACTGTGGCAGTTAACTTCAATACCAAACAAAACCTCCATCCTGCAAAAACTGTTTTCACTGTCGAAAGAAAAAATGTGCCGAAGGTCAGTCATACAAAAGTTCTAGGCATTCATTTTCAGGCACGTCTGAAGTTGGAAGTGCACTTAAACAATTTACATAAGACACTGAATTCACTAGCATATGCTGTTACGATCCTCACTCAGAATACAAGCTGCACACCAGTGCTGACAATGTACCATTCTAGAGTACAGTTGCTACTTATGTACGGAATAATTTTGGGAGGAATTCTACAAATTGTACAAAAACATTTAAAATACAGAAAAAGATTATCAGGGTGATAAAAAAGGCTAAAGGCAAGGATTCCTGTAGACCCCTTTTGAAAACTCTAAAAAAATATTGGCACTGCCTTGCTTGTATATATACAAAATGCTGATTTTCACAGAAAGGAGCATTTTAAAAAAAGAAAATCTCTCCAGACACCACTACGATTTACACACATATGAAACTAGGCAGAAGATGAACCTACACATGAACACAGTAAATACAAACTTATGCAAAAGAGGAGTGTATCATACTGTAGCTACGTTATATAACCACTTGCCTTTTTACCTAAAATGCATACCAACATTGCATGCATTTAAAATAAAGTTAAAACAGTTCTTGCTTGACCAATGCTTCTATTCTTTGTCTGAATTTATGGAACATCATAATAAGTAAAGCTCATTCCCAAATTTTACTAACTGTCAATTCACAATATAGCTTACGTTGTGCTTATCCTGTCATCTCACTTAATAACTGCTATATCACATGTAGAAGCAATGTAGTACACCAACTTACATTATTATGCATTTTGATTATGTCAACAATGTAGTCAAAATGACTACTGTATTGTAAATTAATTAGGTTTACCATTGTTCTATATCACATGTACAAATAATGTAATAAAATGATTCTTGGACAGATAAATAAATAAATAAATAAATGCAGCCATTATACGCAAAAATTAAGGCTGAAAAATGTGGAATAAATATATTTCACACAGTCATGGTATGCAGCTGCATACCATAGTTGAAGCTGTTCCGCAAGTATTGCTTAATTCACTTGCGTTTTTTGTGTTCCTTTCATCGAGCAATTTATCAGATCAGTCATAGCCACAATCTAAGTTTGCATTCTTATTTTTCTCTAAGTAAATTATGTTCTTGATGACATATGGTCATAAAATGGATTGCTCTCATTCTAGTTAGTATTAAACTTTTATCAGTTAAACAATTACTTAAACTGAATGAACATACAAAAACTGATAGTTTACATAAATATTGCATTCCTTGGTTTTCAAACAATTGAAAATACAGGATGGAATAACAATTTTATAGAAAGAACAGATTACTACTCACCCCACAGAGGAAGCATTGAGTCACAGACTTCACCCCCCACCCCCAAGCAGAGCCTCCCAATGCTGCACCTAGCAGCCCTGTCCTGTCTCCAACACATCCCTGCAACTTCCACCACTCCTACCCAACTATCTCTCCCTCTCCTCACCCCGTATTGCTTCTATAACTCCCAATACTCCATTACTAAAGCAAACTAAAATAAAAAGGAAAAAAAAATTGGGACTTAGCTTCCGGAAACTATAGATGCCATGTGTGTGAGTTGGGTTTGTGTGAGAGTTTTCTTCATCTGATGAAGGAGATAGTCTGATAGTTGAATATATCTAGCATTCTTTGAGTTGGGGTTGTGTGAGAGTTTTCTTCATCTGATTAAGGATATAGTCTGATAGCGGAATACATCCAGCATTCTTTTTCATTCTGCCTGTCTAGAACTCAACACCACCTGTGTGTGGTGAGTAGCAACCTATCCTTTCAATATGATTCTTTTGTTTTAGTTATTGGTTGCTGCACTAAAATGAAACAGAGATTTGTCTTGATTAAAAGCAAACAGAATTTGGACAAGTCAATCGTTCTGTAGTTCTTACTGCTACCAAAGAAAATACATCTAATTTCAGAGTAATATCAACAATGTGGGGTACATGATTCAGCAAACAATACGGCCACAGGATCCTCAGACTGCTATCACATAACTGCCACTTTAATTGCATTGAACTAATATGAGTTCAAGTTAAGAGTTATGTGGCAAGGAACAATTAAACAATGCATGCTGAAAGAAATGTGAAGACTGGCAAGTGGTGCTGTGAACCAAATTTGCACTGGTATAATGTTGTAAGCAACACAAAGGAAGTAATGATGGAAGCATAGAAGAATTAATGTATAATGGAAAACAATAATTAAGAACTTATTATGCTATTATGTTTATTTAATTATTTACATTATATTTCATTAAATTCTGACATCAGTTCTAGTTGCACACAGACAATGTGAAAGTGATACAGACATAACAGGTGTGCTTCCATTTGTTGTACAGTGTCAACAAAAATTCAATTGCAACTGCATTCACTTTTCACAATTTTTTTCCACGTCTTTAGAGATCTTGTTACTGTGCAACACAGGTGTGACTTAATGCTCATTTTACAGTTGTTGTTCACCTTCAAACATGTGATTATGGCATCGTACTATGCTTTGCTGTTCCTAAAGCTGCTGTAGCCCCGACCACTGACCTAGTCATTAACAATGAAGATAATGACAACAGGGCGTAAATACTTGCTTTTTTTTCTGGTGCTAGTGCACATATTGACTACATGACCACACAGCATGTTGTGTGCTAGCTGGCAATTTGACTATCCATCACTGACATCTGTCACCACAAAATTATTTTAATCAGAGCATGATAGGCGCACACTTTTACTATTGTGGTGGTTTTTGGCTTTGTGTCCATCTTGGCAATAATAATGTGTTCACTATGCTGTCACTATAGTTCACCCGCATTCCCCTTTGCTTACTCATCATATTAGACCTATTCCTGCATTACCCCCATATAATTTCTTGTTGATAACCCTTTACTCAGCTCACCAGATATTTTGTTCTTCCTCCCATTGTGCTACACTAACTCATATTATAACTTAACTCAACATGTCCTCTTCTCTTTTCTGGTTGTCTAACCTAACTGCCCAGTTAATGGATCTATCATTTCATACTTCAATCAAGAATGAAAGATTTGTTTTTCTAATGACATCATTCTCCTGAGTAGTCCTGTCCGAACATCTGAATGGGAGACTTTTAGCTGTAGAATATTTTATCCGAGAGAATGTCACCATTATTAATCCAAACAGTGGAGATGCATGCACTTGGGAAATGTAATGGCTGTAAATCCCCTTGCTTTCAGCTGAGCAAGGCCAAGTTGCCTAATGTTTCAAAGTCAGATAAGTCATCCCTCAGATATGGCTGCAACTATCGTACAACCATCTGTATCACTGAGGTGCACCAACACCCCCCCCCCCCCTTTCACATTACAGTCCGTGGTTTGTGAGGAGAGTCACAATGATTATCATATCATACTGGGTAATGAAAGAGCATTATAATCCATTTGCTGCTGGAAGACATTTCACTAATGGGATGCCACATTGCGTACAGCACCTTCACGAAAATCAAAAAGGCAATTCAAAATAGTTTTCATTGGAAAATGTATACACTCACTTTCTATTATATTTTTATGCAGGTTTAAAAAATGGTCCAAATGGCTCTGAGCACTATGGGACTTAACATCTGAGGTCATCAGTCCCCTAGAACTTAGAACTACTTAAACCTAACTAACCTAAGGACATCACACACATCCATGCCCGAGGCAGGATTCGAACCTGCGGCCATAGCGGCCGCACTTTTCCAGGCTGAAGCGCCTAGAACTGCTCGGCCACAGTGACTGGCATGCAGGTCTAGAACATTATCAGTAGGTAATGTTTGCTTACTGATATCTTATGTGTAACGTGTTTTTCTCTTGCTTTATTTCAAACCTACTAAATTTCAGTATTAGTGATATGATTTATTAATGTGAATATACAAAATAATGATATTGTCCATGATTCTAAAGCTACTATGGGCAAACAAAGATTATTATTATTATTATTATTATTTCTTTTCTTTCTCAGACGTTATGTCTGGTTAAAAATGGAAAGTGACGCGGATCTTGATCCAGCGTGACTTCCTTTTAACTGTACGGTATATGTTACATTGCATTTAGGAACTTTCGGGTAATTGAACAAGTACCAATAATTACAGATTTCTGTAGTTGTATATATAAGTTTGGATGTAGCTGTATTGTGTTGATATACTGGTGGATATTGTGTGGTATGACTCCTGTAGTTGACAGTATAATTGGTATAATGTCAACTTTATCCTGATGCCACATGTCCTTGACTTCCTCCGCCAGTTGGATGTATTTTTCAATTTTTTCTCCTGTTTTCTTCTGTATATTTGTTGTATTGGGTATGGATATTTCGATTAGTTGTGTTAATTTCTTCTTTTTATTGGTGAGTATGATGTCAGGTTTGTTATGTGGTGTTGTTTTATCTGTTATAATGGTTCTGTTCCAGTATAATTTGTATTCATCATTCTCCAGTACATTTTGTGGTGCATACTTGTATGTGGGAACGTGTTGTTTTATTAGTTTATGTTGTATGGCAAGTTGTTGATGTATTATTTTTGCTACATTGTCATGTCTTCTGGGGTATTCTGTATTTGCTAGTATTGTAAATCCGCTTGTGATGTGATCTACTGTTTCTATTTGTTGTTTGCAAAGTCTACATTTATCTGTTGTGGTATTGGGATCTTTAATAATACGCTTGCTGTAATATCTGGTGTTTATTTTTTGATGCTGTATTGCAATCATGAATCCTTCCGTCTCACTGTATATATTGCCTTTTCTTAGCCATGTATTGGATGCGTCTTGATCTACGTGTGGCTGTGTTAGATGATACGGGTGCTTGCCATGTAGTGTTTTCTTTTTCCAATTTACTTTCTTCGTATCTGTTGATGTTATGTGATCTAAAGGGTTGTAGAGGTGGTTATGAAATTGTAGTGGTGTAGCTGATGTATTTATATGAGTGATTGCTTTGTGTATTTTGCTAGTTTCTGCTCATTCTATAAAGAATTTTCTTAAATTGCCTACCCGTCCATAATGTAGGTTTTTTATGTCGATAAATCCCCTTCCTCCTTCCTTTCTGCTTAATGTGAATCTTTCTGTTGCTGAATGTATATGATGTATTCTATATTTGTGGCATTGTGATTGTGTCAGTATATTGAGTGCTTCTAGGTCTGTGTTACTGCATTTTACTGCTCCAAATGAGTAGGTCAATATTGGTATAGCATAAGTATTTATAGCTTTTGTCTTGTTTCTTGCTGCCAATTCTGTTTTCAGTATTTTTGTTAGTCTTTGTCTATATTTTTCTTTTAGTTCTTCTTTAATATTTGGATTATCTATTCCTATTTTTTGTCTGTATCCTAGATATTTATAGGCATCTGTTTTTTCCATCGCTTCTATGCAGTCGCTGTGGTTATCCAATATGTAATCTTCTTGTTTAGTGTGTTTTCCCTTGACTATGCTATTTTTCTTACATTTGTCTGTTCCAAAAGCCATATTTATATCATTGCTGAATACTTCTGTTATCTTTAGTAATAGGCTGAGTTGTTGATTTGTTGCTGCCAGTCGTTTTAGATCATCCATGTATAGCAAATGTGTGATTTTGTGTTGGTATGTTCCAGTAATATTGTATCCATAATTTGTATTATTTAGCATGTTGGATAGTGGGTTCAGAGCAAGGCAGAACCAGAAAGGACTTAATGAGTCTCCTTGGTATATTCCACGCTTAATCTGTATTGGCTGTGATGCGATATTATTTGAATCTGTTTGGATATTAAGTGTGGTTTTCCAATTTTTCATTATTATGTTTAGGAACTGTATCGATTTAGGATCTACTTTGTATATTTCCAATATTTGTAGTAACCATGAGTGGGGTACACTATCAAAAGCTTTTTGTAATCAATGTATGCGTAGTGTAGCGACCTTTGTTTAGTTTTAGCTTGGTATGTCACCTCTGCATCTATTATCAGTTGCTCTTTACATCCTCGTGCTCCTTTGCAACAGTCTTTTTGTTCTTCATTTATAATTTTGTTCTGTGTTGGATGTGTCATTAATTTCTGTGTAATGACTGAAGTTAATATTTTGTATATTGTTGGTAGGCATGTTATGGGACAATATTTAGCTGGGTTTGCTGTGTCTGCTTGATCTTTAGCTTTCAGATAAGTTATCCCATGTGTAAGTGTATCAGGGAATGTGTATGGGTCTGCAATGTAACTGTTAAATAATTTAGGTAGATGTGAATGTGTTGAGGTGAACTTCTTTAGCCAGAAATTTGCTATTTTATCTTTTCCAGGGGCTTTCCAATAGTGAGTAGAATTAATTGCTTGGGTGACTTCATGTTGCAAAATTATCACGTCAGGCATTTGTGGTATCATCTTGTATGTGTCTGTTTCTGCTTGTATCCACCATGCATGCCTGTTATGTTGTACCGGGTTTGACCATATGTTGCTCCAGAAGTGTTCCATGTCTGTTATGTTTGGTGGATTGTCTATTTTAATGTGTGTGTTATCTATTGTCTGGTAAAATTTCTTTTGGTTTGTGTTGAATGTTTGGTTTTGTTTCCTTCTATTTTCACTTTTTTTGTATCTTCTAAGTCGTTTGGCCAATACTTGTAATTTATGCTTCTTTTCATCTAACTGCTCTATAGCTTCTTGTTGTGAGATTTTACCTAACCTTTTTCGTTTTTTGTCTGATATTTCATTTCTTATAAATTGTGTTAGCTGTCCGATGTCTTCTCTCAGTTTTTCTATTCTGATCTGTAGCCTGTGTTGCCATGCTGGTTTTGTGGGTTTCTTCTGTGTGTTGGTTGGTTCTGATCTCTGCCTAGTGTGTATTATTATTATTATTATTATTACTATTATTTGAAACATCCAACTTGAACCTGAAATTTGTGAATTCAGTTTAAAGACATAGCTGAAAATCATACAAAACTTCAAGATCCATTGGTAATTAACAGTAAATTTATTTTTCTATAATCTAACAATGTGAATTAAACACTGACTACAATTAAGTACCTTAAACCAAAATTCTCCTTTCGCATTGACAACATTCCATGATATATATAGCTTAAAGTAACATGCTATCTTTGTAGCAAAGACCCTTTAGACCTCCAACTATTTGCTGTCAGATGACGCAGTGCAAGAAAATCGAAACATAACATTTACATCTCTTAGAAATAGATTAAGGACAGGCAAACCTATGTTTATAGCATTTGTAAACTTAGAGAAAGTCTTTGACAATATTGACTGGAATACTCTCTTTGAAATTCTGAAGGTAGCAGGGGTAAAATACACGGGGGGATACGCTATTCACAATTCATACAGAAACCAAATGGCAGTTATAAGTGTTGATGAACATGAAAGAGGAGCAATGGTTGAGATATAAGTGAGCAAGGGTTGTAGCCTATCCCCGATGTTATTCACTGTGTACACTGAACAAACAGTATACAAAACAAAAGAAAAATTTGGAGTAAGAATTAAAGTTCAGGGAGAAGAAATAAAAACTTTGAGGCTGCCAGTGGCATTGTAATTCTGTAAGACACTACAAAAAAACCTAGAAGAGCAGTTGAACAGAACGAACAGCATTTTGAAAGGAGGATATAAGATGAGCAACAACAAAAGCAAAACAAGGATATGTTGGGAGAATCGGGTCAGGAAATGAGGCACTAAAAGTAATAGATGAGGATTGCTATTAGGAAATCAAAATAACCAATGATGGCCGAAGTAGAGAGGATATAAAACATAGGCTTGCAATGGCAAGAAAAGCATATCTGAAGAAGAGAAATTTGTAAACATTGAATATGGATTTAAATGTTTAGAAATCTTTCCTGAAGGTATCTGTCTAGAATATAGCCATGTATGTACAACAAACACCTTAAACAAGAACGAAAAAAAAGAGGCTTTTAAAATTTGATGTTACAGAAGAATGCTGAAGATTAGATAGGTAGATTATGTAACTAATGATGACACATCCTAAGATATCAAGGGGTCATCAGTCTAGTATTGGAGGGAAACGTGGGGCATAAAAATCATAGAGGGAAACCAATAGATGAATACAGTAAGTAGATTCAAAAGGATGTAGATTGCAGCAGTTTCGGATATGAAGAGGCTTGCACAGGATAGAGCAGCATGGAGAGCTGCATCAAACCAGTCTACCGACTGAAGACCACAACAATGACTTCAAACCACGCTGTTTCTACAAAACCTTTCACACAATAGTTAGGCCTATTGATATTAATAGGTCTACTATGCTGTCATGGTAGGAGGAGAGGTGATACTCCTACGTTGCGCATCCCAGGTGGCGGATAGGGAAGTCCTCACCGGTTTACTGGTGGACTTGAGTGAAATAAAATAGCTCTCGTGGACCAAACACACCCTCTGCGGTTAACAACCGGAGTTGTAAATCGGAGCTTGCTCCAACTAAGGTTGACAACCTTCGACAGTCAAAAATGGAAAGGTCTTTTAGGAAAAAAATTCCACCGTCCTGCTCAAAAAGGCAGGAAAAGGCTACATCGGATTCGGTGGGTAGTCAACTAGAAGACAGCAACGAATCGGAGCGTTTGCAACCATTCAAATGCACACTAAAACACAAAAAGAAGATTAAACATGAGCAAATAAATTATATAGCAACACACAACATAAACTCACTACTTCAGACTGGAAAACTCAAGGAGCTCACAGATGAACTAAATAAACAAAAAATTTTAATAACAGGTATCTAAGAAATGAGAAACACCACAGAGGACCCATTTGAATCACAAGGATACAGAATTTATAATGGGAAACCAGGACCGAGGGCAATGAAACAATGTCCCCAGTTTGGAACAGGGTTTTTAGTAAACATAAAAATAATAGATTCAGTAGCGGATTTCCAAGCAGTATCACCAAGAATTGCGACTCTAAGCTTTAAAACAATGAATCAAACCTATACAATAATAAATGCTCATGCCCCAACAAATGAAAAAACTTGTCTAACAAAAACAAAGGAAGAGGTAGATAAATTTTGGGACCTTCTAGAACAAACTGTGAACAGAGTAAATAAAAAGAATGTAAAAATCTTATTGGGAGATTTCAATGCTCAGTTGGGAAAAGAAAGGAAATATAAAGATATAATTGGTAAATGGAGTCCACATAAATTTACAAACAAAAACGGTCAAAGACTTGTAGAACTCTGCAGAGAACACAACCTTATATCTAAATCAACATACTTTAAGAGGAAGCCAAGGAAACTTAAAACATGGAAGCATCCAGACTGGAGGAAGGGCTAGTGGTAGCTAGACCATGTCAGTATGGACAAAAATTTTCATAAGGAGATCCACAATGTTAAAGTACTGAGAGGAGTAGACACAGGCTCAGATCATTATATGGTTAAAATTAAAATCAAATTCACACCGTTAAAGAAGAGGACCGGAAAAACTAATAAAATAAAAAGGAGGTTTGACCCACATCAGCTAATTAAAAATAATAAGTACCAACAAATAACACAAACCATCAAATTAACAGATGATCTAGAACAACTAGTGCCTAATCTTAAAAAAGAAGCAGAAAATCTAGCTCCCTTGAACCCACGAAGGAAACATGCATGGTGGACATCAGAATGTGACAAATTCCGTGAAGATAGACACCAAGCATGGTTAAAGTTTCAAACACATAAAACTGAAGAAAATGCCATCAACCTAAAAAATGAAAGAAAAAAATTCACTCAAAATATTAGAAGAATCAAGAGAGGATTTCATAAAGATATTATAAAGTCTATAGAAGGTAATTATCATAAAACCAACTCCAGGAACTACTACAAAATCTTTGGGAAACAACTACAACAATATGAGGCCCCTACGCTAATACTGAAAGATGAAGATGGAAGAATGACACACAGTAACAAGGAGAATGCAGAAATCATGGCAAAAGCATTTTACAAACTTCTGAATTGCGAGGAACCCAAAGAACCCTTACAAATCAACATAAATACCCCAATAAAAACCAAACCTAACAAACTAGACCCTCCAACTTTCCAAGAAGTAGAAGAAATTCTTAAAGAACAAAAAAATAAGGCATGTGGAGAAGATCAGGTTTTTGTTGAAATGTGGAAATATGAAAGTGACACAGTCAAGACCCTCTTACACATGGCTCTAACAAAAATTTGGGTAACAGAACAATTTCCCGAACATTGGACCACAGCTATCATCCACCCACCACACAAAAAGGGAGATAAGAGCAACCCAGACAACTACAGAGGAATCTCTTTCCTAGATTGCACATATAAAATTCTATCCAAGATCCTTTATGAAAGAATCAAGGAGCAATTAGAACAGGAGTTAGGGGAATATCAGGGAGGTTTCAGACCATGGAGAAGCTGTTCAGAGCAGATAATTAGTTTAAAATTGATTATGGCATACTACAAGAAACAGAACAAACCTCTGGCAATAACATTTGTAGATTTTAAGAAGGCATATGACTGTCTCCACAGACCTTCAGTATTAAAAATTTTAAGAAATCTAGGACTCCATCCAAAACTAATTAAAATAATACAACTCACCCTAACCAACACCAAATCAAAAGTGAAGTTTAGAGGAGAAATTTCGGAACCATTCCTCATAAAAACAGGCTTAAGACAAGGTGACTGCCTATCACCATTACTTTTCAACTGTGCACTGGAATACATAATGAGAGAATGGTACAAGGACAATCCAAAGAGGATAAGAGTTGGAAGTGCAAAAGATGATATTAGCTTAAACTGCTTGGGATTCGCTGATGATCTTGCTCTCCTAGCCAACACCGTTCAAGAAGCCAGGCAACAAGTGAAATCACTACAAGAAATAGCAGAGAAAGTAGGCCTTAGAATATCATTTGGAAAAACGGAAATTATGCTAACTGATCCACCACTTGCAAACAAAATTACAATAGGAGAACAGGAAATCAAAATTGTTGATAAATTTAAATATTTAGGCGAAATAATAACATACAATCTAAATGAGAAGCCATCATGGCAAAATAGAATAAAAAAACTGAACTATGCAAATTACATTACCAAAACTACATACAACAAAAAAGCCTATCTATAGATGCAAAATTAAAACACTATAAAACAGTTACACAACCAGAAATAACGTATGCAGCTGAAACTATCTTCAAAACAACTAATACAGCAGAAATTGACAGAATACTAAAAATAGAAAGAAGAATAATTAGGACATGTATAAATAAACAGTATAAAATAAATGGACATTGGAGAATAGCATCAAATGAAACAGTATATAACAAAATAGAACCAGTCATGAGCACAATCAGGAAGAAACACATCTCATTCTTTGGACATCTGGCGAGAACTCCAGAAAACAGAATTAGTAAAAAAATAATACAAAAATTGTGGAATAGCAATAGCGACATTAAATGGATCACAGAAATTAAGGAAGATATAAAAGAACTTCAAATTACAGTAGATGACCTAAAAAACAAGACAGAGAAAACCAGAATACTGCAAGACCCGCAAACCAGACTACAAATGAAAATCAGTAAAAGGAGTACAGGAAGAGTTGTCTCAGATGAAGAAAGAAAGAAAATATCTGAAAGAATGAAGAAATATTGGGCAGACAGAAGAGCAAAACACCTTTCATATAAGAATAGCCTCTAATAATTATATTACCTAAATATATCAAGTTATTGTCGAACCAAATTGTATCCATGTGTAACAACTTGTTTAGAACTTTGTATTTTTGACTACAATGGTCCAATGAAGGCCATAGAATAAATAAAAAATAAAAAAATAGGTCTAGTTACTTCTGTAACTCAATGTAACTTCCATACATCAAAATTTACCAAGAGAGCCATTTTTTGTTTGTGAATGAAAATTTAAAGGTAACTGACAATTAAGAGCAGAATTAAAATTAATTTTTATACCTTTCATAGGCATTTGACTTCTCAGGCTACACTATCTTTGTATCAAACTATAATATGTTATCAGTGAGAGAACAGGCAACAAATTCATATCTGCAAAACAGAGAATAGATAGCTGAACTCCTCCAAGAAGAAAAAAACATTCCAACTACACAGAAAAGTAGGTGACCAAGAACCTGCCATGCCACATGTACACCAAATTCATAAAAGACCGAAATTTCTAAGAAAATACCCAAGAGTTACTGAATGGAATTAAAAAGTGAATCTGACACATCGGTTTTCTGGAGACAATCTGATTACAAACACACAAAAACCAGTTACAATGTACTAACATATTAGCTAATAATGTAAAACAACCCTCCATTACAGAAGAACAAAGATCTAAATATTAGATTTACAACTGTAAACATGAACTGCAAGCAAAAATGTTATGTACAAAAATTGAAATAACATGATGAATATCTGAATCTTTTGCTATTAAAATATTGTCAGTGTCAACGATGCACATTCTGTAAATGGAGCTGGCTGCACCAATAATATATTGTTTACATGCCAGAAATGATGGGTAATGTTAATAAAAAGCCATCCATTGAGGCAAACATTAGCAATATGTGTTTCACGGCAAAAGTGTTGACAGCCCATCAATTTTTTACTGAAATGATTAAAAGGTTCAGTAAAGCACAACACAATACTTTCTGCTGGTAGTATGGTGTCAGATGAACCTACGATACCAGATGTCTACTTTGCCCTGTGAACAATGATATTGTCGTGCGCAACATCATACATGAAAAGAGACAGAACATAATAATGAAAATGTACATTTTGATTCTACATTATTTTTTGAAATATGTAGGTTGTGATGACAAAGACCTGAAGTGTAACACAAGGTCTAGTTATTTTGGTAGCAATTGCAACCTATGTCCTCAATTATTTGCTGCATGTATTCCAATCTCTGTCTTTCTCTACAGTTTATTCTTATGAGCAGTTTACGTCTGCTATTTTGATTATCTCATGAGTGGTATTGGCAGGTTCAATATTTCTGTAATGTCAGTTATTTAAAACTGATTTCATATGTTCTACAGAATTTACTATGTGAATTTGAGAAATCCAAGAGTGCATGTAGATTGAAGTAATTAGCAAAACCAAAGAATCAATTTTTTTGCAACTTATACAGAAATTATGTTACTACAAATACCTGAGCATGCTGTACACCATGATTTATGAATAATAACCATAATTGGTTTCTGGGTCAATCTTGAAACTTCTATTGCCTTTTCCAAATCTAGCCACTGATATTGAGGCCCAAATCCTGAAACGACCAAAAGACAATTATTTGTATTATTTGTTCAAATGAGATTTGCAGCCAGTAAGAAAACATACTTAATGATTTCTGCACTTCAAACTTTGTTTCCTTAATGTTGTGTTTCTGGGATTGATATATATTCTCTTACACAGTTTACATATTTTATTAGTTCCGTAAATCATTTTTAGGTAGATGCAGATATTTGATGGCTTTTACAAACTCATCTTTTATAACTGGTCATTAGGCACACTATACCTGTACTTCGTATATTAGAAAAATTATCAGTATTCTAGACCTGCAATTTGCATGGGTGACGAATATGGCTAAAACTGCAAAAGAGATAGAAAAAGAGAACTAAAAATTTACTTGTCTTAAACGATCATTGTCCACGTCACTGAATATTTCATTAATGAATTTTCACTCTGCACGACAGTATGTGCTGATTGTAAATGTCATAGCAGATCAAAACTGTGCCAAACCAAAACTTGAACACTGATGTTTGAATAGTTCAGTGAGCAGAATATTTGCATGCGAAAGGCAAGGGACCCAGAATCAAGTCTCAGTCTAGTGCACAGTTTTAATCTGTCAGAAAGTATCGAGTCATCACACACTCCACTGCAGAGTGGAAATCATCTAGGCAGTGGCTAGGTCAATTCTCCATTATAATGTTGCTTCCAGGAGTGCTAGTTTCAAAGGTATGCAGGAGAACTTATATGAAGTTTGGAAGCTGTGAAGGTAGATCAGGCTTCAATAGCTCAGTCAGTAGAGCACTTGCACGTGAAAAGCAAAAATTACAGTCTTTAGTTCTAGTCCAGACAACTGTTTTAATCTGCGAGACAGTTTCTACTGAATATCATTTTTACAGATCTATAACCAATGTGATGCTGTGAGCAGGTTAAAATGCATATAGACTCTTTGTTATGCAGAGATGATGAGACTTGCACAGGTCAAGTTACATAAAACCAGTCTTTGGACTGAAAACAACAACAAAAAAGTAATTGACACCTGCTGCCAATAAATGTCCAATGACAACTGTTGTGTTCCATTCTTCAATTTTTACTTTTCATATTTCCTTAGTCTTAAAAACCAACTGCTATTCTGGTATGGCCTGATACAAAATGTATATTAGAGTGATTGTACCACAAGTATGAATGTTAGCATAGGCATTAGCTGAAAAGTAATACCTCCAAATTTATGCGAACACTCTTTTTTTTATAATAATAATCACCATCTGTGTTCTTCCCTGGGGCAGGTCTTCACATGTAACTCTGGATACAGATCTATCGTTTGCTAACCTCTTTTGTTTTCTCATAATTGTTAAATATCTTTATACTATCCAAGATCTGGCACCTTCTTCTTCTTCTCCTTCTTCCATTCACCATTCCTTCCATAGCACCCATCAGTAAACAATCTTCTTATCCATGTCCAACCCAATTCTGTTTCCACTTCCGGATTACCTTTAAAATTTTTCTCTCTTCCCCAACTCTTCTCAACACCACCTCATTTCTCACTTTGTCTACCCATTTTATCCCTTTCATCCTCCTCTAAATCCACATCTCAAATGCTTCTGCTCTTCTTTTAAATAAAAAAAATATTACACTATAAATCTTATTTTTTATGCCTACATATCTATAATCCTGTGTCGATAGAGCACCAAATTGTAGCACATAACATGCCAGAATGTAAGGTAAATGCATGAGAAACAGTGTGCTGTAATCAAGTTTCGAATTTGAAGAGTTCATCCACAAATAGAGCACCCTCTTTTCCAGCTTGACAATGCCACACGAGCACCGCTACATCTGCAACAATCCAACGCCTTGGGTTCACTGTCGCCGATCATCATCCATACATTTCCGACTTGGCCTCATCCTCCCCCCCCCCTCCCCCCATCCAATTTTCATCTGTTACAAAAGTTAAGGGACACCTTTGAGGACTTCACTTTCATAGTAGTGAAGCGGTGCAAGCAGAAGGAGACTGTGGCTCCATCAATGAAGTCAAGTCTTCTACAATGACAGTAACAACAAACTGGTCTCTTGGGAGAAATATGTTCATTGTGACAGTGCAAAATAAAGACACAGACATGAAGAATAAAGATATAGATGTTAATAATGTTTGTTCTGTTTCAAAGCTTTAAGAATTTTCACATAAAAAATTTGGAGGCATTACTTTTCAGCACACCCTTGTATATACATTAAACAGGGCCAAAGAACATTTAATACATCCTACCCAACAACACTGGTGCATCCTGAATTAGATCAGAACAGAGTCAGGCAGATGTGCAGCACTGCTGCACCAATGGGGATGGAAGTCCTCCATGGAATATCACTGCAGTGAAGAGCACCAAACAGAAAGTTACGTAACATTTTAATGTTCCTTAAGAGCATTCAAAGGAACAATGAAACACCTTTACAATTTGTCTGCAGGAGCTTATGACCCAATTTCCAGCCTCGACTTAAGAGCTATGAACCCATACTGAACTCAAGATTGTGTGTATCTGTGCAGAAATGTATATATTTGTAGTAAATAGTTGTCTGTATTTCTCAGTCATCAAACAATAAATAAATAAAATATACTACTATACAGTAAAAGTGTCTTCTGAAAAATTCTAGCATGAGTCTTCAAAAATCTTTTCACTCACACCTATGTTCATGTTCATGTTCATGTTCTACACTGAGCACATGGATTCTTAATTTGATAAAGAAGTAGAGGAAAGAAACAAAAAGTGAATAGAAGTTGTGATACCAATGGAAACCTCCACCATCCTCCAATATAACACGAAAATGGAGCTATGGGACTGTGTCACACATTACAGCCAGCTCTAGTGCGATAAAGTACTGCACCTTAAAGTCTTAGCTGTGATGACAGACTGATCTGCAGTGTAGCCTGGTGTCTACATAAGGTCGGAGGTCACAATTTAATCAGTTACTGTAACCAACAGATGTGAATACAAAATAAAGATTTTGTTAGCCTTGATCTATAGCATAGCCTGAGCACTATATTTGCGCACTTTTCAGTAAAAAGAACTAAAACTACAAGGTACATTGAGAAAAGCTGGATCTCATAATAAACAAACCCAATGAATCTTTAGGTGCATATTCTGTACGTATGTTGTGCATAAACTATAACATTAATGCAACATAATAAATTTCAGATTTGGATGAAATGTGGAACAGTGGATTGTAACAAACAAAGTACACACAATTTCCACACAATGTAGCTCTCAATAAGTCAAAGACAATTTCTGCACTACAGTCCACCTTTTTTTCTTCAGTAGCATGCAAGAAATTGGGAATTCTTGGAGAAACAGAAGTGTTGCTCTATCAAAAACTTTCTCTGCAACTGACCATAAAAACACTTCAGTTTGGCTGAGAGTTTGAGAATTGGTATGTAATACCTCAACCAACCTCCTTTTATACTTTAAACCACAGAATCTTGCTTGTAACATGAGGGATTCCGAGTTACTCTCACGGATTCTTTTCATAAACGGTAATTGATCATAATGATGTGAAACGAGTCATTTTACATTCACATTACACAATCTTTTTAAATATATGGCTACAGCTGATCACCTACAACTTACTTATTTTTTTAGTAGTGTTATGAAGTAATAATTCCTAACGTCACCTTTTACACATCACAAAATTAGAAATTCTTCCATGAAATAGGAGCTGTCAAGGAGAAACTTTTTAGTTTATAAATTTACCTTTGCAGTCTGTCTAAATTTACCTTTACAGTCAGACATTTTGTATCATTGGATAAGTTATCAAAAAGTTTGCTGGCAAAACTGTGCACCCCTTATCTGTCCGTGGATCATTTCTTACAATGATATTGGACACTTCATGTTTACATAAATCTTGCATAAACATAGCTAGTTACAAAAAGATAGTACATACACATATATTTAATAGAATTTTCACAGAAAATGTCATTAAACTACACTGCAAAAAATGTATACTGACACACTATTTAATTCTTCAATAAAATTCTTCAGGGTATCAGACCGCATCGTCATAATTTTAAAATGCGCCAACGTTTCGGCCAGCGTTGCAGCTAGCCTTCATCAGGGCCTTACGTTAACTGCTAAATGAACACACTTGGTTCCTTAAATAGCTGCACGAGAAAACCGTGTCGTTACTTGATTGGCTGTAAAAGGAGGAGGAGGAGGGGTGAAAGGTATGCTTTATTGGTGTTTCCTTTATTATCTGTCATTGGCTGAAATAGCTGTTTTCTATTGGTCTTTATATTAATCCACCCCATTGGAGGAGACGGACGAATAGCGAAAAGGTGATGGCTGTGACGTCACACTGTTTCCATGCTGTCCAGAAGCCAGCTGCGGCGTGCCATTGCTTTGTGTGCTCGCGACCACTATTGCGGCTCTCCGCGTGTCTGCATGGGCCGCCACGGCTCTGCCGCCGCTCCGTAGCCCTGCTATTGCAGGCAGCCAAGACCTTGGAAGCTTGTACCCGTCCTCTCTATTCATGTTGGCGGGTCTTTTGGCTATTTCTATCGCTTCTCTAATCTTTCATTAGAAAGTGAGAGGCTGTTTCGCCAGGACGCGGGCTTCTTGAAAAAATATTTGTTTCCCGCACTCGTCTCGGTGTTCCGCCACTGCTGACTTAGTGTGTTGTTTCAGGCGGATATATCTTTCATGTTCCGAGAGCCTTGTGCTAATCGGACGTTCCGTCTCACCTATGTAGACTAATCCACACGCACAACCAATTTCATATACGCCAGCTGTGTGTAGTTTGTCAACTGCATCCTTGGTAGAACCGAGCATGTCTGATATTTTGTTTCTGCTTCGGAAAATTGGTTTGATGTCGGCTTTTCGTAGAATTTTGCCAATACGTTCGGTGACCCCTTGTACATATGGTAACACAGCAATGCTCTGTGCCTCCTTCTCCTCTTCCCTATTAGTCTTCTCCCTTGTCGACATGGTGCTGTCTATCATCTGCTTCCTATAGCCATTAGTTCCGAAGATGGACCTGAGGCGTTCAAGTTCTGTCTTCAGATGTTCTTCGTCGCTTATCCTGTACGCTCTCTTCGTTAGCGTGTGCAGGGCGGACTTCTTCTGCGTGGGGTGATGGTGGGAGGAGGCGTGAAGGTACCTGTCCGTATTGGTTGGTTTCCTGTACACTTTGTAGCCAAGTTTACCATCAGGTTTTCGATAAACTTCCACGTCGAGAAAAGGCAGCACCCCATTCTTCTCTGTTTCCATTGTAAACTGAATTTTCCTATGCTGTTGGTTAAGGTGCTTGTGGAAGTTCTGTAACTCCTCTTCTCCGTGGGGCCAGATGACGAAAGTATCATCGACATAGCGAAGCCAACAATTTGGACGTAATGGTGCGAACTGGAGGGCTGTTTCCTCAAATGCCTCCATGAAAATTTCTGCTGCGATAGGCGATAGGGGTGAGCCCATAGCTACACCGTCAGTTTGTTCATAAAATTGACCTCTCCACTTGAAATTTTCATGGAGGCATTTGAGGAAACAGCCCTCCAGTGTGCACCATTATGTCCAAATTGTTGGCTTCGCTATGTCGATGATACTTTCGTCATCTGGCCCCACGGAGAAGAGGAGTTACAGAACTTCCACAAGCACCTTAACCAACAGCATAGGAAAATTCAGTTTACAATGGAAACAGAGAAGAATGGGGTGCTGCCTTTTCTCGACGTGGAAGTTTATCGAAAACCTGATGGTAAACTTGGCCACAAAGTGTACAGGAAACCAACCAATACGGACAGGTACCTTCACGCCTCCTCCCACCATCACCCCACGCAGAAGACGTCCGCCCTGCACACGCTAACGAAGAGAGCATACAGGATAAGCAACAAAGAACATCTGAAGACAGAACTTGAACGCCTCAGGTCCATCTTCGGAACTAATGGCTATGGGAAGCAGATGATAGACAGCACCATGTCGACAAGGGAGAAGACTAATAGGGAAGAGGAGAAGGAGGCACAGAGCATTGCTGTGTTACCATATGTACAAGGGGTCACCGAACGTATTGGCAAAATTCTACGAAAAGCCGACATCAAACCAATTTTCCGAAGCAGAAACAAATAATCAGACATGCTGGGTTCTACCAAGGATGCAGTTGACAAACTACACACAGCTGGCGTATATGAAATTGGTTGTGCGTGTGGATTAGTCTACATAGGTGAGACGGGACGTCCGATTAGCACAAGGCTCTCGGAACATGAAAGATATATCCGCCTGAAACAACACACTAAGTCAGCAGTGGTGGAACACCGAGACGAGTGCGGGAAACCAATATTTTTTCAAGAAGCCCGCGTCCTGGTGAAACAGCCTCTCACTTTCAAAAGAAAGATTAGAGAGGCGATAGAAATAGCCAAAAGACCCGCCAACATGAATAGAGAGGACGGGTACAAGCTTCCAAGGTCTTGGCTGCCTGCAATAGCAGGGCTACAGAGCGGCGGCAGAGCCGTGGCGGCCCATGCAGACACGCGGAGAGCCGCAGTAGTGGTCGCGAGCACACAAAGCAATGGCACGCCGCAGCCGGCTTCTGGACAGCATGGAAACAGTGTGACGTCACAGCCATCACCTTTTCGCTATTCATCCGTCTCCTCCAATGGGGTGGATTAATATAAAGACCAATAGAAAACAGCTATTTCAGCCAATGACAGATAATAAAGGAAACACCAATAAAGCATACCTTTCACCCCTCCTCCTCCTCCTTTTACAGCCAATCAAGTAACGACACGGTTTTCTTGTGCAGCTATTTAAGGAACCAAGTGTGTTCATTTAGCAGTTAACGTAAGGCCCTGATGAAGGCTAGCTGCAACACTGGCCGAAACGTTGGCGCATTTTAAAATTATGACGATGCGGTCTGATACCCTGAAGAATTTTATTGAAGAAGACAACGGCCGCGGAAGCCTACGCTTACACACTATTTAATTGTTTATTTCAAGATATTCTTTAACACTGTAAGGGCAAATATTGATTAGATGTCCTTTTAATTTTCTTTTTAAAAGATAGTTAATTTCTATCATCTTTATACATTGTGGTAATCCATTGTACAGTATGCACCCAGCATTTACAGTTTCTTTGATAATTTTAGCCTACTTCCTTCAATATGATAATTATTTTTTATTCTTGTATTGTGTTCGTGATATTTTTCATTTAGCAATGCAGTGCAGTTAATTTATAAGTAGATAATTGTTTTATATATATACTGATGCTACTGTTAAAATTTTTAGCTACCTGAATTTATTTCTGCAGGATTCTCTAGGTGATACTTTCGCGATGAACCATATGGTTCTTTTTTGTAATCTTAATACCCTCTGTGTGTGCACATTTGCATTTCCCCAAGCCAGGGTGCCATATGAGAGGTGTGGATGGACTAGCCCATAGTACATTGTTTTTTGTGTGTGTCTGTTTACTGACTTTGACATTTTTCTCATCAGGAATATGCTTGCAACTATGTGCCCGACTGTGATGTTGTCCAAAGTGTGTTTTTGTTTGCATGTATCTGCATATATGTTGTTTTATTTCCATTTATAAAGAGATTGTTTTCCCTGAAATAATTGTTTCCACTTTTTCATATTTAGCGAAGCCTTCTCTTGCAGGCCATCTGTTGTAGGACTGGTAACAACAAATGAAGTGTCATCTGCATACATGACTATACTCTTAGATACTGATTTGGTCATATCATTGACATACAAAATGAATAGTAGTGGACCAAGATAAGATCCTTGAGGAACTCCATATTTCACAATTTCAAAATTTGAAAAGGCACCTGTAATATTATTTTTCACTTTTGCTTTATTTCTACACACCGCCTCCTATTTTCCGAAAAAGATTTAATGATATCTACTGCCTTCCCACTTATACCATGACAATGAAGCTTTTCTAATAGGATATCATGATGTACACAATCAGATGCTTTAGATAAGTCCAGGAATATACCACAATTCTGTAAGTAGGCCTTGGGTTACAAAAGGTATAAAACAGTCATGTAAAACAAAAAGGGAAACTTATGCTGCAGTAAGATTATCTAAAGATGTAGAAAAATGGGAACACTATAGATTATACTGTAAAATTTTAAAGGAACTAATACAGAAATCAAAAGCCCTTTATTATGAGGAGAAAATAGATAATTCTAACAATAAAATAAAAACAATTTGGAGCATTGTAAAAAAAGAAACAGGAAGAGATACAAAAAGCAAAGAAGACGTAAATAAAATCAGATATGAAGGTACCATAGTAGATAAACCCGAAAATGTGACAGGTTTTTAATAAACATTTCCTAACAGTAACTCAATAGACTGGTTGCAAGCCCAATGTTGATGAAGCTGTAACTCTTTGTCAATCTGTATATCAAACACAATTTCAGAAATGTACCTTAATCCTGTCACTGTAGATGAAATTCAAAAAATCATCATGTCTCTAAAAAGTAAGAACTCTGCAGCGGTTGATAATATTTCTAGTAATTTATTGAAATGTTCTTGTGTGTGGATAAGGGACATTCTCTGTCATATTTTCAATGCTTCCCTTCAGAAAGGTGTTGTTCCCAGTAGACTTAAGTATGCCATTGTGAAGCCCCTGTACAAAGAGGGCGATAATACTGAACTAACTAACTATCAACCTATCTCTTTGCCGATAGCTTTCTCTAAAATTCTAGAAAAGCTAATACATGTAAGAATTACTGATCATCTCATGAAGAATGGAGTTATCAGCAAGGGCCAATTTGGGTTTCAAAAGGGCTGTTCAACAGAAGATGCAATCTACGCACTTGCAAAAGTAGTCCTACAAATCCTTAATGAAAAAAAGCTATCACTTTGTGTCTTCTGTGAATTGTTCTGTGTTGATCACCAGATTCTCTTGCAAGAAGCAAAATTAGTAGAAATAAGTGGTGTTGCAGGCAACTGGCTACAGTCTTATCTCCAAGACAGGAAACAAAAGTTGTCTTGAATAGCTCAGGTGGAGTATGTGATGTTTCCTCACTTTCTGAATGGAGTTCCATTACATGTGGAGTGTGTCAGGGCTCAATTCTTGGGCCACTATTATTCCTGATTTTTATAAATGATCTACCACCATGTACAAGCCTGCTGCGTACATTTACTTTCTTTGCTCATGATACCACAATTTTTATGAGCAGTGTAACAGATAGTAATCTTGAGGAATCCATTAATCACATATCTCAGATGTGGTCAATTGGTTCAAGGTGAATGGTCTCTCATTTATTCAGTTCTGTACAAAAACAGAAAAAGAGAGAGAGATAAGTGTGACATGTGGTAATCAGCCAATAGAAAGAATGGAAACAACAAAATTTCTTAGAGTGCACATTGACAAGAAAATAAGCTGGTCTTCGCATATTATAGATCTTGTAAGAGGCTTAGCTCTGCTACATATGCTTTACGAGCTGTCGCTACATGTGTTGAACCTAACACGGCAAAAGTGGCATACTATGGCTATTTTCACTCACTTCTTGAATATGGCATTATTTTTCAGGGCAACCAGCCATTAGCAAGGAAATTGTAAGTGTTCATTGCTCAGAAGCGAGCTTCAAGAGTTATGTGTGGACTGCGCCCAAGAGACTCATGTAGAAATAGCTTTCGAAAACTTAAAATACACACGACTACGTGCCAATATATTTTTTCTCTCATGTATTTTGTCTGTAAAAATATACAGATATTTCAACCAAACAGTAATTATCACAAGCATAACACACGGAGGGAGGATGACGTACACAGCGAGCATAGAAATTTGAGCTTGGCACAAAAGGGTGTCCACTACACTGGAACAAAACTCTTCAATGCTCTTCCTCCTAAATAAAGACAGAGATTCATAACGAGAGTAAATTTAAGAAAGCACTAAAAATATTTCTGCCAGAAAAAGCTTTTTACAGTCTAGATGAATTTTTAAATAAATAAATTGTAAAATTTTAATATTATATAATACAAGTAGACATAATGCCACTAAGAATGTTATTTAACTTGAGCTCTGTATCTGTTTTTCCATAGTGCTTTAATGATTCTAAGAAAATATGTATCGTCTTTTTTTCTGTATCGCTGCTCAAAGAATGTACTGTGTAAATTTTTATATAATTATCTACTCAAACGTCTGTATACGCTGTAAGATTATCATATGGTACTTGTTAAAAAACTGACTCATTCCACGTCCTTGTGAACCCAACACAGTTGGACCTATGTAACACAAAATCAGATCAAACCACAGACTTTCTTCTGTTCATCAAGTGCTTTAGTTACAAGTGTTACGAATTCAGCTATTGCTGTTTTGGTAGATTTGCCCTTTCTGAATCCATGTTGATCATTATTAAGAATATTGCATGTTTGTATAAAATTTAATATTCTGTCTATTATTATGGTTTCTATTATTTTCGAGAGTACAGATGTAATAGTTACATGTCTGTAATTTCCTGGGCCTTTTTTACAGCCTCCTTTATGTATAGGGATTACTTTACTCTTTTTCAGGCACATTGGAAATATTCCTTTTTCTATAGATAAGTTTATCAGACAGGCTATTATCGCAACAAGTTAGGGACAAGACACTTTTCCCAAAATAAGTCATTTTATCTTATGGTATTGTAATTATGTACATCATTCTCTTATGAACTGCAGTGGATTTTTCACAATAAACATCATGAGGGACTAAATAGACTGCAAAGTAGTACTCAAAATACTGATGTCTACAAGATGATTGTGGGTTAACACCACATATTATTCTTAGAACGAGTTTTTGGGCAGTGAAGACTTCCTTTCTTTCTTAAAGATGAGTCACCCCAGAACAATATTCCATACGACATTACTGAATGAAAATGTGCAAAATAAGTCAGCTTACTGAGTTTTCTCCCCAAATTTGTAATGATTCAAAGTGCGAATGTGGCTGAACTAAGCTTCTTTAGAAGTTACAAAATATTATTTTTTTTATGTTTTTACAGCAGAACATAATCAAACTGGCGCTTTTCATTTATTATAATGTTGTTCTACCAAGAACTGATGGAAGATTCTATTAATATGGTTTTTTTTTTTTTTCGTTTAAATTCGCATCAATATGGACATCATTCTATAGCTTGCTGTCAACATTCTGTTTCAGACACTCCTGATCATCAGTTTACACTTAAAATTCGTCAGGAAACACTACACTTAAGAATTATCGCAACAAGTTAGGGACAAGACACTTTTCCCAAAATAATATGGAACACTATTATACCATACTTTTACATCTTGAATATGCAGCACTTAATGCAAGAACATCACCATATTGTCAAAATCTTTTGACAGTAAAGGATGATGAAACTATAAATTATATACTAGTGTCACACTGCACAGAATAAATATCATATCCCCACCATCAAATCATCTGAGTTCCATAACTGCTTTGCCTGACGTGTGTTTAATTACTAGTATATAAAATTACAAGGAAACTGAATTTCTGTCCATAACTTACCTTCAGGAGTCGAAATTCCCATATGGTCAATAGTACTTTGAAATCTAAGTCAGCCATACAGTCTCCTTGTATTTTTACATTTTTCTCCAATAATGTCAACAATACTGACACTAGTGAATTTATGCTTAAATAGTATTATGAAAAAAATAATAATTTATGTAATGACAAATGCAAATTAATTTTCTTGTTTCTTTAATTATGTTCCATATGTTACTCACACTAATCACTTAGAAAGTAGGATGTGTTAGTTTTCATGCAAGCAAGAAAATGGTGACAGCATTATGAGTAACAAAAGAATATAGCCCTAGGAAAGAATCTAAGTGGTGAGGTCATGTACAAGCTTGGATTTGACAAAGATAAGGAATGAAACTCTTCATTTCTTTTAAAAGGAACTATTCTCTCAGGCATTTTAATCGCTAAGCAAACCAGGAAAAACCTAAATCTGGATGCCTAGACAGGGATACGAACAACACTCCTCCCAAATGCAAGTCTACTGCCCTAACAATTACATCACCTTAACTGATAAAGGATATTACACCACTTTAGTTTAATTTTACCATTAATGAAAACAACAATGAGTGGCATTTTTTAACTGCTTCACCCATAGATAAATTATTAAGTTTTCAACCATGAACTTACAATACTAAGGAACATTCCCGTGTCTATAAAATTAATCACTGCAAAATTCTCTCACATTTCTACAGACTGAACTGATTACTAACCAATATGCAAGCAATAGAAAATTATGGTGCAATTATGTACCAATCTCTTACAACTCAGAATGCTGATGTGTGTCTCAAATCCAAGTATTCAGTATTCACTATTCACTTAGGCCTAAGACAAATGAAATACATTTAACAATTTTGATCAAAATGGGTTATAATTGCATTTCACTCATGGTGATAAACCAATAAATATATTACCATAATAGTGCTGCTTCCCACCTAAGAAAATGAATATGAACACACAGATAACAATACAATTCTAGCACACTGCTGTTACCATTTGATGGTTGAAATGTTTTGAAGTATTTGTCTGGAATGTATCCTAGCTTTTGAAATAGGGTGCTACAAGAGATTAGATGAGCAGATTGTATAATTAATGAGATGTTACTGAACAGAATCGAGGTGAAATGAAATTTGTGGCACAACTTGACTAATACAGGTTGATAGGGCTGATTCTCCCGAGACATCTAGAATTCGTTAGTTTAATACTGGAGCAAAGTCTGGGGCTAACAATTGTATATGAAGGCAAAAAAAGAGCTGAACACAGTGTCACCGGTAGGCAGGTTCAAATGAATGTAGGTTGCAGTAGCTTTTCAGAGATGAAAGGGGTTGGACAGGTTAAACTCATGTGACGAGCTGTACCAAACCAATCTTCAGGCAGAAGACAACAATATCCAGTAACGACTTTCAGTCTGTAGGGATTGCACTACGGCATTACGAATGTTCGAAAATCAACTTTTTTTTTCGTTGAATGCAAATTCTTTTTCGTGTGAATGCCCACTACTAAAAGAAAGGAGTACGCGAACTATGCAGTTATGTACAGACAAGCCCTGTTAACATGGTGTTAATGATATAATTACATTCATCTCACATCTAATTTGCACGTCACTGTACTCCAAATTATTATTTATGTGTAATTCAATAGGAATCTATAATTCATCGTTTATATATTCTCCAATATCCAACTGAAGCAATCTGTGAAACGATTCTCTGCTGTCATTATTTGCACCCGAGGAAAGCATATGACAACGGTCATGATACAATCGCAATTTTTAAAATGAAAACAACAGATAACTTTTTTGTGCCGTATGTGATATTACAACTCCTTTTGCTGAAGCTCTCCTTTGTATCGTATATGGTCAGGAGAAGGACGCGATCTTAATTCGCCGCGACCAATGGTGTACCAAACAAAATTTGAGAGACGTCAAACTTTACTCTCGGTGGGTGCAGCCAGGAGTTGTACTCTTGGTGTTATTATTGTATACCTAATTTATAATCTTTGACAGCTTGACAGAAATCCTAACAGAATTTAATAACCTATCCCTGTCAATATATGAGCGTACGAGTAAAAACTGAGATGATATCTATTTACCTCTTCCATCATTCGCTTGCGGAAATACTATAGGAGGAGGGTGTTTTTGTTCTTTCTTCGCTTCGACGTATTTAATTCCAAGAAGAAAAAAACAGTTAGCAATGACTACAAATTTTGAACTACACGCCGTCATTGCCGCCGCAGTGACGTAAACGTCAATACAATCAAAGATGTTACATTATGTTACAGAAATCTGCGTTTTCACAAGCATTGAAAACTTGCACATGGATCCCCTGCAAACTGTATAGCATTGATAGTGTTTCCAAATACCGCTCAGCTTTTTTACTGTTAAAGAATTTTTGCATTAACGTCAAAGTAACTCTTGCGGGCGTTATTGTGACTGAGCAGATTTATATCAAGAACTTAGAAACCTGAATCAGCACTAACAGCTTTCCCTTGCTGCTAATCTGGCCTCACTTCCTTAAAAGACATCATTGAGTTTAGCATATCGTACGCTTCTACATACGAGAAAATACGTGACGCTGAGTGAATGGCACGAGACCCAAACCTCGGCACGACGAAAACAACACAAAATGTCCACAACAATGCCAATCCTACCCCGCATGTTCATCGTCATAGTAAGCCAACTACAAGACACTTTTGGATGCTACAATGAGTTTTATTAACTCATAACTTACGAACTTATACCAACTGTCAAACGGCAAAAATACAAAGTGCAATCTCTACCTCCAGAGAGTAAACGTAATGTCAAACTAAGTCTGTCGCGCAGCTACTCCATCCCCCCCCCCCCTCTTCACCCTCCCCGCATCACAACCCCAGCGCTAGAGCTGAGCACTGGGTATGTACAGGTACTTGTACTGCAGTTTCTGTTGCTGTTCTGTTCCTTCATTCCATTCCACTACTGAAGGAACAGTGTCCCCTTCTTTTCATAAACCATTTCTTCATCCATATGACGGACTTAACTCGTTCTATGAAAAATGTCTATTGCTTGCCATTACATTGTATTTGTATCATGCACTCATCACGTTTTAGTACTTTGTTGGGTCTGGCACATGGTGGTTGCAGACAGGGACATACCACATCTGTCCTCAACATTCCGTTAGACTGGTAATGGATGTAGCTTGCATGCTTAGGTTTGTACTTGGTGTAGCAATTACGGCAGACTGGTCAGTTTTGGTTTGGTCTACATGGAAAAAGAATGGTAGGCATAACTTCTCTGTTTGGACCATCTATGCTGTTGAAGCTCCTATACCTTATTTATATGCGTTGTCTAGACCTAGCAGTGCGGAGACCCAACTGTGTTTGTGACTTATGACTGTGGATTTCACAGTCCTGACCCAGTGTTCCACCAATCTGTTACTCGCCAGATGGTAGCTGATTGCATGATGATGTCAGAAACCACACAGATTACCCAGTTATAGGAACAGTGCTGGTCTGAAGAAACGTGTGTCGGGCAGCCGAAAAATGGAATCCACGTTGTTAAAGAAAACTTTGCCACAGTCTGCACCAAGATGTCTTTGGTTGGGACTGCCTCTGCCCAACAAGTAAATCAGTCAATGGCTGTTAGCAAGTATTGGTACCCTTCCAACAGGGAAATGGTCGTACAATGACCAAATATATATGAGAGAAATGGTCTATCATTTTTGGAAATTCTCCCACTTGCTTGTGGATGTTTCTGCCCACGTTACATATTTGGCACATCACATACTTTTTTTCCCATCTGTGAGAATCCTTCCTTATACCGTGCTATACCAATTGTTCTGTCATAAGCCTAATGACTATGTTTGTGGTAGGGTGGGATAGTTATAAATTACCTCAAAAACTGCTTTCCTTCAGATACAAAAGATATGGGTTTGCCTTATGATATATCATGATTCACTTTGTAAATCCCCGTAGATGAGCATCGGGCTGCCAGCTGTCTGTAGTCCACCATGTATGAGATAGATCCAACTCATGAAAAAAAAAATCAGCCACTACATTTTTGGCTCATTTAATATGTCTAATATTTGTAGTAAACTAACAAACTTGAGTTGTTGGAATTGTCTTAGGGACCAGTTGTTCTTGTATTTGATGAAGATGAAGGTTACAGGCTTGTGGTCCACATACACTGAAGAGCCAAAGAAACTGGTACACCTGCCTAATATCATGGAGGACCCCCACAAGCATGCAGAAGTACAGCAACACAATGTGGTATGGACTCAACTAAAGTCTGAAGTAGTACTGAAGGGAATTAGCACCATGAATCCTGCAGGGCTGTCTATAAATCTGCAAGAGTATGAAGGGGTGGAGATCTCTTCTGAACAGCATGTTGCAAGGCATCCCAATTATGTTCAATAATGTTCATGTCTGGGGAGTTTGGTGGCTAGCAGAAGTGTTTAAACTCAGAAGAGTGTCCTGCAGCCACTCTGTAGCAATTCTGGACATGTGGGGTGTCACATTGTCCTGCTGGAATTGCCCAAGTCCATCAGAATGCACAATGGACATGAATGGATGCAGGTGATCAGACAGAATGCTTATGTACCTGTCACCTGTCAGAGTCGCATCTAGACGTATTAGGGGTCCCATCTCACTCCAACTGCACATACACCAGACCATTACAGAGCCTCCACCAGCTTGAACAGTCCCCTGCTAGCATGCACAATCCACAGATTCATGAGATTGTCTCCATACCTGCGAACGCTCATCTGCTCGATACAATTTGAAATGAGACTCGCCCGACGAGGCAACATGTTTCTGATCATCAACAGTCCAATGTTGGTGTTGACGGGTCCAGGCGAGGCATAAGGCTTTGTGTCGTGGAGTCATCAATGGCACACAAGCAAGCCTTCAGTTCAGAAAACCCATATTAATTATGTTTCATTGATGGTTCACACACCGACACTTGTTGATGGCCCAGCATAGAAATCTGCAGCAATTTGCAAAAGGGTTGCACTTCTGTCATGTTGAACTATTGTCTTCAGTTGTCATTGGTTTCATTCTTGCAGGATCTTTTTCCAGCTCAGTGATGTCAGAGATTTGATGTTTTACCGGATTCCTGATATTCACGGTACACTCATGAAATGTTTGTACAAAAAACCCCACTTCATCACTACTCAGAGATCTTGTGTCCCACCGCTTGTGTACCAACGATAATACCACGTTCAAACTCACTTAAATGTTAATAACCTGTCATTGTAGCATCAGTAACCAATCTAACAGATGCACCAGACACTTGTTGTCTTATATAGGCGTTGCTGACCGCAGCGTCATATTCTGCCTGACATATCTCTGTATTTGAATATGCATGCCTATATCAGTTTCTTTGGCACTTCAGTGTATATTATGGATGGCCTGGCCTCTACATATCAGCAAAAGTGCTACATTGTTTCACACACAGCTAGTAGTTTGCAATCAAATGTGACACATTTAACCTCAGATGCCGTGAGCTTGCAAGGAAAAGCTGAAGGGTTACCAATAACCTTCCACACACTGGCAGAGTGCAGCTCAGCTTCAATTGCCTGTTGGTTGAGACTATGACAACTGTTAACAAAGCATCATGTGTGGGACAGGCTAAAAGAATTGCTTTCTACAAGCTGGCTTTTACCTGGTTGAAGGCTTGTTACATCTGACATCTCCACTGCAGTGGCTGTCGACCTGTGGCATCTTTACCCCCTAACACTGTCATCATTGGCACTTGTACCTCAGCTGCTCTTGGTAGGTGCTGATGGTAGAAGTTTATGACTCCTAGGAATCGTTTTAACTAATGAAAGTCTCTTGGATGAGGTAGATTCTTTATGACTAATTTTGCTCTTTGAGGGTTGGATACCGTCCACTGCACTTGCATAGCTGAGAAAATTCACTTGCTTCTGCCTCAGAGTATGCCTCACTTAGTTGACCACTATGCTGTACTTGTGAATCCAGCCAAACATTGTGTTGAGGTGTTCAATGTGCACTACAGCAATCCTGGAAAATAGCAGAAGTCATCCAGATGCACAAAGCAGAAATCTAGCACTCGTAGGGCTTTGTCCACGAAATGCTCCCATGTCTGCACGGCATTATTCAACCCAAATGGCATTTGTAAAAACTTGAACGACCTGAATAGAGTTATCACAGTACTCTTCAGTATGTCTTCTTCTGCCACTGGTCTCACCTGTGAATAATGGCCATATTTCCACAAATTCTGCCTTTGCCACTGGAAGCAATTGGACAGTAATCCTCTCTGCCATTGTGAGACTGATTTGCCTGGTCTTGTCTTGATATTGTGCACTGTGTTATGCAACACTCATTTTATCTGCTCCTTGGTACCCATGATGCTCACACCACTTTGGCCTAAAGGTGCTGTTACGACCTCTCCATCCATCTTTGTCTGTTTCACTCTTACATTTATCTCAATCTTCTGCTGCCAAATAAAATCTGCTCCCAGAATGGGCTCTGCTACACCTGCTAATACTAAATTCCATATGGATTTCCTATTAAATCCCAAATCCTCCTCAACAGCATGATTTCTGTATGTTGCTATGGGCAAATTGTTTATTGCCATGACATAAGTGTGCTTGGCAGGTGTTGCACTTCTTTTTTTACCAACCAGTAATGTCACATCAGATCCTTAGTTGATGGGATAGTAACAATCTGCCTTAACATTTCTCATATATAATCTTCGTGACAATGTTAGGAGGCTTGCTTGGTTTTTTTGGATCCACTTCGTCTTCAGCTTCCTTATCAAGACACTTTTGTTGAATTCTGCAGTCTGCCATGTCTACTGCCAGCCACTGGCACTGTCTGGGTGTGTCCATGGAGAGGTACACCTTGTGCCCTGCTCTCCAAAGTGCTGATGTACCAACACATGGAATATTGCTGATTCTTATCATATCATCTACTCATACTTCGAGCATCTTGTCTGAGTCTATTCTTTTTACCTTCTACCAGCATGGCTACTTGCCTCTGTAACACTTCTATGTGCTCTTCAGGTAGCCTAAGTGTTTACCATTGTCCGTATGTTGCTCTTTTCAGACAGCTGCAGTCTCTTGTGTGTTGTTTTTGTCAGCCACTATTATTACACTTGACACATTTGCTTTGCCCAATGCTGCATACACCTCATTTTCAATAATGATTACCGAGTTGATGTCGGTTCTTTTATATGTAATTTCAGCTGATTTTACCATTTCTGGCAGCTGCACCATCCATACATGTTGTAGCACCATTCCCAATAATTCTTCTTCTTCAAAGATGCTTTGCAAATGTTTGCAGAATTCTGAAGGCATTCTACCAGCTATGTGTTTGCTATGCAGCACTTCAATCTACAGTCCATGACTATAGCAGCTACCCTACCATCCAAACTGTTTACCATTCATCACAAATTTTGTGTGATTGTCAGTCATATTGTTCTGTACAAATGCTATTCCTAACATTGCAAACCACAATAACAGATTTTCTGGCAAGAACTTTCGAGTTTGCACTTTTACACTTGGCTTCACTCTTACCTCGTGTTTGTTGGCTTGCCTGCTTATTGAATTTCTGTCACCTTTCAACAATTGTGCACAAATATCTCTGTTATCCTGCAATGCTATTGCAGCCTGATGATCTTTAATCTGCTTCCATGAGTCTTCTTGTAGTTTTAACAACTGCAACTCTGCCTGAGCTTGACTAGCTTCTTGACATGACAATACATGTGACTCTGCATAGTCTTTGCTGTCTGTGAATTTTTCTGCGTTTTTGGGATCACGAGTTTGTAACAATCCTGCATGTTCATCATCTACCTAAAATACATTTTTGGATGTTACAATGAGTTTTATTAATATATAACCTACAAACTTACATAAACTGTCAAATGACAAAAATACAAAGAGTAATATCTAGCTTGAATGCTAAATGCAATGTCAAACTAATTCTCTGTTCCAAGGTACACAAAAATACAATGTGCAGTTTACTCTGCCAGTGGTGATTACCACATACGCTGTAATGTCTGCTGAGCTAAGATTGGTAGTGACCAACAATAAGATGTGAGTACTGGTCCAAAGTAGTCTTTTATATAAACTAATGATATCAATATAATGGAAGGAAACATTCCACGTGGGAAAAATTATATATAAAAACAAAGATGAGGTGACTTACCGAACAAAAGCGCTGGCAGGTCGATAGACACACAAACAAACACAAACATACACACAAAATTCAAGCTTTCGCAACAAACTGTTGCCTCATCAGGAAAGAGGGAAGGAGAGGGGAAGACGAAAGGAAGTGGGTTTTAAAGGAGAGGGTAAGGAGTCATTCCAATCCCGGGAGCGGAAAGACTTACCTTAGGGGGAAAAAAGGACAGGTATACACTCACACACACGCACATATCCATCCACACATACAGACACAAGCAGACATCAAAGTGTAACATCATGTCTGCTTGTGTCTGTATATGTGTGGATGGATATGTGTGTGTGTGTGAGTGTATACCTGTCCTTTTTTCCCCCTAAGGTAAGTCTTTCCGCTCCCGGGATTGGAATGACTCCTTACCCTCTCCTTTAAAACCCACTTCCTTTCGTCTTCCCCTCTCCTTCCCTCTTTCCTGATGAGGCAACAGTTTGTTGCGAAAGCTTGAATTTTGTGTGTATGTTTGTGTTTGTTTGTGTGTCTATCGACCTGCCAGCGCTTTTGTTCGGTAAGTCACCTCATCTTTGTTTTTATATATAATTTATATAAACTAAAATATTTATTATCTACAGATGAAAATCCATCAAACTACAGGGTGGCCAATGGGGTGTAGTACATTTTCATTTGGTTAGTATGAAGTTTAGCATTATCTGCAGCAATATACCATGTAAACAACTGTTCTACACACACTGCCTTCACTGAAAAGCCCAACACAAGTTCATTTCTTAAAATGTAAAACACACAAATTTCTTCCATAACTGACTATGCATTGCTGAAAATGTTTGCAGGAGCTCCACATTACAGTCTCAATAATTTCTTCAGAAATGGACTCTATCTCTTCTTGGCTTGCAGCCATCTCGGTATTATGGTGTCACTGAGAGGGGGGAGGTGGGGGAGGGGGGGGGGAGCCTTTGACCTTGAAATAATTCCACAGGAAAATCGGGGAATGAAAGATTGGAATATCCCACCAGCCATGCTTTGTGTCTGAAAAATATAGGACAGACCCATTCAGAGTAAATTTTGCTCTTAAGGTATCATGAGATTTGTCTGAAATGCATCATCCCAGTCAATTCTGTACAAAAATGTTCTGCAGAAATTGTGCCTACTCATTTTATTTCCCAGCTTTGACTGTTGAATCATTTGCAGCTTACAAGGCTGAAACTTTAATCCTGTTACACAGTCCTCTGCAAAGACCTGCGAGAGTTTTGTAACACAAAATATTTGATCAGGTGAACATCTGCACTTCAGTTGCTAGTAATTTTTCAAAATTTATTCCATGACTGGTTTCAAAGCGTACGGCTTCATCTTCAAGTGCCACCAAGTAAAAAACAATTGTTTTTTTTGTTACCTGGGCACTTCAACTGTTACATGTTGTTGTTCTCCCCTCCCCCCTCCCATTCACAAACACTACAATACTACATATTCTTTTTGTGGGATCCTTGATAAATTAATAACCAGGTAATTCTTTTCATACACTTCATACTAAAACTGTTTATTTTTCTTTCTTATAGTGCTCTTGGACATGTGAACCATCAACTGAAACCTTCTTTCCTATAATCTAGGCTTGGTTTTCAACACCAAAAAGAAATAAAAATAACTGTGTGCTACCAAAACTTAATGTAACTAAAAAATGTTTAACCACATAAAGTGTAGATTACTCACTAAAAAAACTTCCAAGCCTATATTACACAATTAATTGATAGTTCCACAAGCCAGCAATTAAGGACAACAAAGTTGTTGTTCAAGCCTTCCTTATCTAAAACTCATCTTCTGTCAATTAAAAATCATATCACATTTTAAACCACAGATGCAGAAGCAACCAACTGTAAATTGTCTGTCAGTTAATGAAACCATTACACTATTCAGGTTCTGTTAAATAGGCCAGGTGTCCACTACACACAGGAGGTCACTACATGGGTAGCAGGGGCTGTGTGGCATAGACTGGGCAGTTTTTTAGGTTAGACAGTCTTGGGAAAGGTCAAAAGGGGCTCCAGTCTCAAAGGGTACAGGGCAAAGAAACGACGAGAATCGACCAAGAAACAGTCAGTATTGTAGTTGTAAATTGTTGTAGCTGTGTTGGAAAAGTACCAGAGATTCAAGCGCTGATAGAAAGCATTGAAGCTGAAATCGTTATACGAACAGAAAGCTGGCTAAAGCCAGAGATAAATTCTGCCGAAATTTTTACAGAGGTAAAAACTGTGTTCAGAAAGGATAGATTAAATAAAGTAGGTGGTAGTGTGTTTGTGTCTGTTGGTAGTAGTTTATCGTGTACTGAAGTTGAACTAGATAGTTCCTGTGAATTACTATGGGTAGAGGTTATACTCAACAGCCGTACCAAAATAATAATTGGCTCCTTCTACCGACCCCCTGACTCAGATGATATAATAGCTGAATGGTTCAAAGAAAACTTGAATCTCATTACAAATAGGTACCCTATGCATACAGTTGTATTTGGTGCAGACTTCAATCTACCCTCGATTTGTTGGTGAAAATACATGTTCAAAGCCAGTGGTAGACAGAAAACATCTTCTGAAATTGTACTAAATGCTTTCTCTGATAATTACTTTGAACAATTAGTTCATGAGCCCGCACAAATTGTAAATGGTTGCGAAAACACACTTGACCTCTTAGCCACAAATAATCCTGATCTAATAGAGAGCATCATGGCAGATACAGAGATTAGTGAACATAAGGCCATAGCAAGACCCAAAACCATATTAACCAAAACTACTAAAAATAAACACAAATTATATCTATTTAAAACAGCAGATAAAAATTTGCTTGATGCCTTCCTAAGAGAGAGTCTCCATTCCTTCCAAGCTAATTATGTAAGTGTAGACTAGATATGGCTCAAATTCAAAGATACGGTATCAACAGCAATAGATAGATTCATACTGCGTAAGTTAATAAGAGATGGGACTGATCCACCATGGTACACAAAATACGTCTGAACACTGTTGCAGAAGCAATGAAAAAAGCATGCCAAATTCAGAAGAATCCAAAATCCCCAAGACTGGCTAAGTATCACAGAAGCTCGAAATTTAGTGTGGACATCAATGAGAGACGCCTTTAAAAGTTTCCATGATGAAACATTGTCTCAAAATATGGTAGAAAACCCAAAGAGATTCTGATCATAAGTAAAGTACACCAGTGGCAAAAAACAGTCAATCACTATGTGATAGCAATGGAAATGTTACCAATGATGGTGCAACTAAAGTGGAGTTACTAAATACAGTTTTCTGTAATTCCTTCACGAAAGAAGATGAAGTAAATATTCTAGAATTTGAAACCAGAACAGTTGTTAGCATGAGTGACATAAAAGTAGATATCTTAGGAGTTGTGAAACAACTCAGATCACTTAAGAAAGGCAAGTCTTCCGGTCCAGATGGTATACCAAGCAGGTTTCTTTCAGAGCATGCAGACACAATAGCACCTTTCTTAGCAATCATATACAACCACTCACTTTCGAAAGGTGTGTTCCTAAAGACTGGAAAGTAGCACAGGTCACACCAATATTCAAGAAAGGAAATAGGAGTAACCCATTGAATTACAGACCCATATCACTGACCTCAATTTGCAGTAGGATTTTGGAGCATACACTGTACTCGAACATTATGAATCATCTTGAAGAAAATGACTTACATAACCAACACGGATTCAGAAAATGTCATTCTTGTGCAACACAGCTAGCTCTTTATTCCCATGAAGTAATGAGTGCTGTCGACAAGGGATCTCAGATCGATTCCATATTCCTAGATTTCCAGAGGGTTTTTGATACCATTCTTCACAAGCGACTATTAATCAAATTGCATGCATATGGAGTATTGTCTCAGTTGTGTGACTGGATTTGTTATTTCCTCTCAGAGACGTCACAGTTCGTAGTGATCGACGGCAAATCACTGAGTAGAACAGAAGTGAGATCTGGTGTTCTGCAAGGTAGTGTCATAGGCCCTCTGCTGTTCCTGATTTACATAAATGATCTAGGTGATAATCTGAGCAGCCCCCTTAGATTGTTTGCAGATGACGCTGTAATTTACCGTCGTAAAATCTTCAGATGATCAATTCCAATTACAAAATCATCTAGAGAGAATTTCTGTATGGTGTGAAAAGTGGCAATTGGCAATAAACAAAGAAAAGTGCAAGGTCATCCACACGGGTACTAAAAGAACTCTGATAAATTTTGGGTATACGATAAATTGCACAAATCTAAGGGGTGTCAATTCGACTAAACACCTAGGAATTACAATTATGAGCAACTTAGATTGGAAAGACTACATAGATAATATTGTGGGGAAGGCAAAACAAAGATTGTGCTTTGTTGTCAGAACTCTTAGAAGATGTGACAAACCCACTAAAGAGACAGCCTACATTACACTTGTACATCCTCTGCTGGAATATTGCTGCACAATGTGGGATCCTTATCAGGTAGGATTGATGGAGGACATCAAAAAAGTGCAAATAAGGGTAGCTTGTTTCGCGTTATCGTGCAATAGGGATGAGAGTGTCACTGGTATGATATGCGAGTTGGGGTGGCAGTCACTGAAACAAAGGCGGTTTTCTTTGCAGCAAGATCTATTTACAAACTTTCAATCACCAACTTTCTATTCTGAAAGCAAAAAATATTTTTTGATACCCACCTACATATGGAGAAATGATCATCATACTAAAATAAGAGAAATCAGAGCTCGAATGGAAAGATTTAGGTGTTGCTTTTTCCCACGTGCCATTCGAGAGTGGAATGGTAGAGAAGTAGTATGAAAATGGTTTGATAAACACTTTAAGTGTGAGTTGCAGAGTAACCATGTAGATGTAGGTGTAGAAAACTGTAATTATGTCAGCTCAACTTTCCTACACTTCCAAACTCAGCTGAAACTGTGCAAACATCTAATGAGAATCATTGAGTACTGATCTGCTCTGCAGCAGATACAGACTTCTCCACTGAAAAGATCACTTTGTCTTCCTAGACTTCAGACTGCCCCAGGCAGTCTCTGAATGTCAACTAGCTAAAAACCTATTACTCACAAAACAAACAGTACTTAGTGTTACAGCACAAGCAATGATTTATCAACAAACTTTGGGGCAGCCTCCACACTGCTTCACCAACATCACACAGAAATTAGAGCGCCTTCCTGTTCCCATCACTGGGTGCTTGTTATTTATGTTAATGTTCTTTGAGGTTTTGTAGGTCAAAATGTTGCTTGATAAAACAAAAACTTGGATTGTTAGAAGCACAAAAAATGTTCAGTACTACACTTTGAACTTCTTATCAGTTATCATGGCATTTACCTGTACATTTTTTAACACTTCTAACAATGAAGCAAGTATATTTTATGAATTAAAGTTCATCAGTTGCCTGTATTCCACATTTTAGATTTTTTCCAGTACATACAGAATAATATTTTGGGGCTCCACCATTTGCCGTCCAAACCAAATCTTTCTGTTACAGAAGAGAGCTATCTGAATAATAACACACAGTCATCCACAGACACAACGCAAACCCTTATTCAACAAGCTTTCAATATTCAGTGAACAAAAAGAACACACACACAAAGGCATGTTAGCCATATTGGTACAAAACTCTACAACATACTGTCAGCCAACATCAGAAAGTTAGAACATGAAAAGAGATTTAAAGTAGAATTAATAAATTTCTACTTGAACAATGTTTTTACTCAGTAAATGACTATTTAGGCCGATAAATAATTCTGATAATGTTTATATTAAGGCAAAACTAAAAACACTGTCTTTCATTCCCCAAAGTTACTGTTAATTTTGTATATTGATGGACAGCTGTAGAGTATGGTAAAGTATTTACTGAACTATATTAGTGAATATAAGGGCTTCCTGTTTAGGGAAGACAAAAGTAAAGGCTTAGGATAAACAGACTATGCAGTTACAATACTGTTAGTATACATGTATAAAAAGTTGTATTACCATGTCTTGTATGACCAAGTATTATTCTTTGTATATTTTTTGTACAATTTTGTATGTATTATTCTTTGTATGATTTAATGTAAAATTTTGTAAGTTCCTTTACCATAAATTGTTTCCCATAAATTTACATGTACTTTTGGACAAGATCCATACAATATTTATTGTCTATGGATGGATAAATAAAGAAATAAAATAAAATAAATATATGTTGGGAATAAAACTGAAAAAGAGACAGTCAGTCTATTGGAAATAAAGTCTAAAAATCAAAATACAGATTAGTCAACATATTTATATTCTTACTGCATTTGTGTTCCACATGAAAGCATTATGCATTTGTTAAAAAATGAAGTGAGTGCTTCATTTTTCGCAACTCTATTGCAATACTCCCCTCACCATTTGTCCCACAAACATTTTCAGTCTTTATACTTCTCTAGAAACTCAGTAATCAAAGTTTCATCTGCCTCACATTCTATCATTTTAGTTGCATTTGAGCAGTTTTTATTGTTGTGGGGACTCACAGAAGACAAACTTTTGATGGGGAGGGGCAGGGGATCAGCTTGAGATAACTACATATGGAACAGTTTCATTGGGTTACCTTCCATTAAGAACACAGGTGCACTCAATAATTGTGATGCAACTTTCAAATGATAGGGCACAGCAATCAGTCATCCTTTGCTTGCTGGTTTTATTTGGCAAATCTAGATTTCAAATAGTGCCAACCATTATCAATGCTAAAAAAAATACAAGAATTACATAATCAGGCAATATTATAAAAAATAACCACTCATTGCATAACCTATATGGCTTAGATGTTAGATTACATACCAACATTTCATAGTATCAATGCATATTCTATTACGTCTGTCCCCTGTTGTTCGGGCATCTGTCATAGTTCTTTCAGTTCTGCTGTATGATGAAGGTAGGCTTTGCAGAGAACATGTTGATTGGCTGTATGGTGCCCTCTGTATGAACTGCATAACATATAACACTCAAAGGAAAGCAACTACGGTCCCTAGTAAAAAACTTCAAATTTGCATAGGAATAACACAAAATAAAATACAAGTAAAATTATTTATGTAGCTGTCCAACTTATTTCCACATTTAACAGTAAACATAGGATATATAAAAAAATTCCAGATTCACTCCTTGTGAGTTGATTGTTTTGTTATTCTTTAAAACAAATATGTAATGCCAGATTGGTAAAACGTTTTTTAAATTGCCTGGATTGTGGGGCCTCTTGCGTTGGCCAAACAATAAGGAGGCTGGAAATTAGGTTTGGGGAACATGTCACGTTGGGCAGAAAAAATACCACGAAGAAATCGAGTATGGCTGCTCATGTACCTACAACAAAACATAAGTTGCTGCCTTTGACATCTAATGTGAGGTTGCTCCATAAGTGTGAGAAGAGCAGGTTTCTCAACCCCTTGCTGGGAAGCAGTGAAGGGTTTAACCAGGAGGAACAAAGTAGCTTTTGCCATCTTGCCAATACATAGCAGCCATTAACATAATACTGTACAAGTATTATGGTTATAACATTGAACCCACAGAACTTTTTCCATGGTATGTTATTTCAGATGCATGTACATTGTTAATAACAGCAATTCAGTATATTAGTTTTATTGTATTTATAATTTAAATCTGTTTGCAGTGGCACAGAGACAGTACTCTCTACGTCAGTAACAGAATGGCAAATCACACCAACTATCTATCTTTCTGACATTTGGCACTGTCTATGAACTATTCAGTAAATAAGAGGAACCACATAGCCTACAAAATGATTAAATAAAGAGAAAAATAGTACAAAAGATAAAAATATTTAAATCAAATCATTTCTAATAGTTTCAGCATATAGAATGTACCTCCTTGTATTTTGTAAATATTTTTTAAAAAGAGTTTAATCTGACATTACATTTGTGTTTTAAAGAATAACAAAACAATTGACTCACAAGGACTGAATCTGGAATTTTTTATATTTTCTGTGTTTACTGTTAAATGTGGAAATAAGTTGGACAGCAATGTAAATAATTTCACTTGTATTTTATTTTGTGTTATTCCTAAGCAAACACTGGAGACCATAGTTGCTTTCCTTTGAGTGTTATATATTACGTAGTTCATATAGAGGGCACCATACAGCTGATTGATGTGTTCTTCGCAAAGCCTACCTTCATTATACAGTACTCTTGAAAGAACTGTGATAAAAACCCTACCAACAGGGGACTGAGATACTGGAACATGCATTGATACCATGAAATGATGGTGTGTAGTTTAATGTGTAAGTCATATAGGTTATGCTATGAGTTGTAACTTTTTTATGTCATCAGCTGACCATGTAGTTCTTGTATATTTTAGCATTGATAATGACTAGGCACTAGCTGAAATCTAGATTTGCTGAATAAAACCTGCAAGAAAAGGACTGATTGCTGTGCTACATCATTTGAATGGCACAATTTGTTGGGTGAAGTGGGGGTTGAGGTCAGGGGAAGCGTTAGAAAGGTTGACTGTAGCTGATCATACCCAACCAAATGCCCAACGAGAAAATTTGGCAGTGTGTGTGCGTGTGTATGCGTGTGTGTGCGTGTGTGTAGGGGGAGGGGGGGGGGGAGTGAGAGGGTGATAACAGCTATCAGGTAATCACACCCAACCAACCACCAGACAAGATAAGTCTGTCAGTCACCTAACAAACCTACACATGTACTATTTGTTCTTCATTCCACTTGTAAATTGAAGCATGTGTTAAGGTCTTTTATTGCACAAATTCCAACAATTACATATATGACACCAGGCTTTTAAAAAAAAAGTAAAAAATAAAAAGGCCAGAACCATAGACTGCGTGACAACTAAAGCATCGCCCTCCCTCCTACACACTGACATACTGCCTAAGCCATATCCAAACAAGATGTGCCATGCTGTGCAATACCAAGAAAAGAGGTTTGATGGAGTGCAGTGTATCTGGTGTAGGTAGCAAACTGTGCCATTCTGTGCACTGTCAAGAAACATTGAAAAAGTTGTGCACAGCATTGGTACATCAGAAGAAATGGTTTTTTATGTGAACTCTGTTTGGATTATGCTTCTTGCTATTGACCCAGAATGAGAGAGCAGTGCATGGATGGGAGGTGGGTAAATTAATTTACATTGTATCTCAAAACAAGTTTAGAGTAAAATCTTCAGAAAATAGGAAACTTAATAGATCTGCATAGAGAACAGCCCAAATTATAGAATCCAACACATAATGGATACCAAATAAAAAAATTAAAAAAGCATGGTGCTGATACTACTCCTCCATATAATAATGTTCAATAAAATTCTGAACCACCAGCCTACCAATCACCCCTTGACCTCTACGTTCTCCACAACATGTAGCCCAGTTGCCCTTTCAAGGACAACATGTGCTTCTTTGTCAGTACAGTGACTCTTTGCAGGAATTTGTTAGAAATTTTACTTCCTAAGTGTACTGGTGATAAGGGAAATTTGAAATAAAGACCATATAATTTTTCATTGTATCATTAAGAGCCCTGCACACTTCATGAACAATCAGAACAATCACTGAGATGCGTTGCTTGGATATGTTGAAGCAATGAATTAAACTTATAAATGAATCCAAAAAACACAGTCTTATTGCCATTCTTTCTTTGGAAGATACTGCATCTCTATAATTAGTGTCTTGTTTCTTTATTACTGATTCAATCATGGTTGTTTGCAGAAATGTATCTGGGTTGGGTGGGGATGGGCGGTTGGGGGACCAAGGTACATGAGAACTTTGTAACGATTAAAATCCCAATACGCCAAATTTCAAGAGGAGGCAAGTGTCCCCTCTCCCTCTTGTGGATGCCTATGGGACCAATCAGACTTAATCAAACTAACCAGATTTGTAAAGTGACAGAAGAGGCTCCAGCAGACTTAAAGTTGTGTGTGTGGTTTATGAGTTGTGCTTGCATAGCTCTGTCAGTAGAGCACTTGCCTGTGAAAGGTAAAGGTGCCAGGTTTGAGTTACACTCCAGCTGTACCAAGTGGGGTAGCACAGTTATTAGCACACTGGACTCCCATTTGGGGGACAATGGTTCAAACCTGCATCTGGCCATTGTGCTTTAGGTTTTCTGTGGTTTCCCTAAATTGCTTGAGGCAAATGCCATGATGGTTCCTTCTAAAGGGCATGGCTGCTTGCTTCTCAGTCTTTCCCTCATCTGAGCTTGTGCTCTGTCTCTAATGACCTCATTGTCAACAGGACATTAAACACTAATCTCCTCCTCCGCTCAAGCTCACAATTTCCATCTGTCAATAAGTTTCAAACTGACCAAGTGTTAGAAGTCTTCCAATGACATGTGATAAAAATGTTCAAAATTCCATCAGTTTTTTTGTGAGCATCTGATTCCAACTGGTTTGATGTGCCTCACAAGGAATTCCCCTCTTGTGTCAACCTCTTCATCTCAAGGTAACACTTCCACCCAACATCCTCAATTATTTGTTAGGTATATTCCAATCGACCCTCCCCTACAGTTTTTACCCTCTACAGTTCCCTATAGTATAATGGAATTTATTCCCGCATCTCTTAACACATGTCCCAACACTCCTTTTTCATTTAAATGTTTTCCATCCATTTCTCTCATCACCAAGTCTGCTGAAAACCTTCTCATTTCTTCATCAGTCGACATAATTTTCAGTTTCCTTCTATAGCTTCATATTTCTCTCCTTTTCCAATTTTCCCATACTCCTTGACTGAATTCCATATAAAGCTGTGCTCCAAGCATACATCCTCAGAAATTTCTTCCTAAATTTAAGGCCTATTTCTGATGCCAGTAGGCTTCTATTAATCAGGAATACCTTCTTTGTCTTTGTTTGCTTTTTATGTCCTCCTTGCTTTGTCTGTTACATTTTTTCTTTTTACTTCATGGTCTCTCAGTCTGATGGTGAAATTCTCACTAATCTCAACTATGCTGTTCTTCATTACTTTTGTCTTTCTAAGGTTTACTCTCTATCCATATTCTGTGATCAGTAGACTGTTTATTCCATTCATTACATTTTATAAGTCTTCCTCTCTTCCACTGAGGGTAGCAATTTTATCAGCACATCTTAATATTGATATCCTACTGATATGTAAATTACCTCAAAGATTATTTCTGCCATATATCTTTTGACTTTTCAGCACTGGTGTTACCCACTGACAATATTTCCTGCTTATTTACTCTCTTCAGCTCATGACAAAAACTATGAAAGTAAGACATGGAATTTTCAGAGTTTTGTCTTCCATTTTTACTGACACAAGTGTGCACATGCTCTGTAACTATGCTACACATCTATGAACACACTGCTCTATTCTGTATAGTTCTGTACCAGTCTACACTGCTGTACACCATGCATTTATGCGCAGTGCTTCACACCACGCTGATGTAGATGCAACTCTAGAACAGTATCAACAAGTACTACAATACAAGAAACCAGGTTCTAACACTGTACAATTCCTAATTTTGTACATAAGATAGAGCAACTCATAAAACTGTGATGTTCTCTAGAATATTTTTTTGACCAGCATATCCCACGAATTTTGCTGTCCACTAGTATCACTAAAATGTCTGTGAAATCTAAGCAAGAGATCTTAATGTTGTCATTTATTCAGACAAGTTGAGTAGACTTCCAGTGATTTTAGTTGTTTAACTTTTTTGCATTTTCCAATGATTTTATCTATGGTGAGATTGGAGAGGAATGGCAACAGTCCATGTCCTTGGTGAACAAGGGTTTTAATTTCAAAGGGCTCTGATATTCCTTCATAAATTTTGCTTTGGACTTTGTATCCATGAGTATCTGCTTGATGAGGATTACTGTTCTTGAGTTTAGTCTCTGCCCTTCTAGAACTGAGAGTCAGCCAAGTCATATGCTTTCCTCAAATTGGTAGAATCTCAGCTGATTAGACTGTTTCTTGTTGCTATATATTTCAGTATTGGTTTTAGGTTAAAGATTGTTCTATACATGAGGGCTCTAGTGGAAACTGTGCTTGGTATTTGCCAATTCAATGCTCAAGCTGTGCTTGTTTTATTTGAAGTAAATTTTCTGAGAATACCTTGTATGTGACTTGAAGAAGAAAGACGTCTCTGTAGTTATTGATGTACGTCCTGCCATTTTTCATGTGGAGTGGACTGATGAGTGTGGAGGTCCAGTCTTCTGGCTGTTTTTTTTTTTTTGTGCCAAATACCTATGATGATTTGTGAAGGTTCCTTGAGTGTGTCTATCTCTATGTCCTTTGATAATTCCCATGATGTCTTATTGCTTTTGAGCCTAAGATTATGTTTGTAGGTTTCATCTTTGGTATATGGTTGAGATTCTGATTGTGTGTATAGGAGTCTCCCTGGGAATTATTGAAGATGGTTCTGGCTATTGAATAGATCAGAGAAGTATTGAGCTATCTCCCTATAGTTGTATTATTTCTCAAAGCCAGTTTAGGTTTTTTGTTTTGTATCTACTGATCTTTCCTCTGAATGTTCTGTAAAAGTCATAGTCATGGGTTTCGTGGTGTTTTCGGTAGAGTTCATTTGTTCTTTCATGTGTATCCTCTTTGTATGTCTAATTAATTTTGTTGCCTGCTTTCTGGTCTCAAAAAGTGTCTTTTAATCTCATGTGATTTTTGTTGTTGTTGTGGTGACACACCAAATCAAACATTGAAACACTCATTGAAGAGTTGAATATCTTTTGTTCTGTTGTGTCTGCCTCTCCACCTTTTTTGGGGTGTGACATGCTTTTTATATAGTGTACTGCTCTGTGTTTCACATATTCAAAAGTGGGTTATAATAAAGTGTGTAATCTCACTTTTAGTGAGTACATACTGAACTTATTGTGGGTTAACATTTACCACAATTGGTGACCCAATCTGATTTGAACACACAACATGGCTCCTCCATAATTAGCACTTCCAGGGTTCCAGACTTCAATACCCAATTGTTAACCACAGCTTGCACTGCTGGCAACTTTGACACCCAACTGTTGACCATAGCCTGCACTACTGGAATGGCAGTCATTGCAAGAAATGATATGTCTAGGTACAGCTCTGATAGCTGACATGTACAAAAGCATCCTGTCTGATCACCTGCATCCATTCATATCCATTATGCATTCTGACAGACTTGGGTAATTTCGGAATTCCTACAGAGAGGCTCCAGGAACACTCTTCTGAGTTTAAACACTTCCACTGGCTACCAAACTCCCCAGACACAGGCATTACTGAACATATCTAGGATGCCTTGCAATGTACTGTTCAGAAGAGATCTCCACCTCCATGTACTCTTACAGATTTATGGACAGCCCTGTAGAATTCATAGTGTCAATTCCCTCCAGCACTAATTCAGACATTAGTCAAGTCCATGTCACATCATGGTGCAACACTTCTGCGTGCTCATGGTGGACCTACATGATATTAGGCAGGTGTACCAGTTTCTTTGGCTCTTCAGTGTATAATTGTCAAAATGTGTTGATTATCTGTTGGGAGTTGCCCAAAAGGATCAAGAATGTCCATTTCAATCATTTGAAATGGACTCTTAGCTCAGAAAACCTGTGCAGTTGTATTCACTTATGGCTCAGCTAAATTCATTGAGTGTGTGATATATGGTTCTTTAGGTACTGATCCACATTATCGCCACCAGTTATTTTCAGCAGCCTATTGCTTTGAGTTCTTATGCACTCCATGACTTGCCAACACAAAATCATCCGCATGACTGACTGACTACTGCACCATGCAAAACAGTTGATACATCTATTTGCAGCTCCCACCTAGACTGCTTACATAACAGATCCTTGTCAATAACAGATTACGATTGTGATGCGAACTGTTGGCAGTCCTCATCAGCTTGGACCCTTCTCCGCTCTGATGACAGAACACCTATATGCTCTTCTGCATACAATTTAGATTATATGCATCCATATTACTGTACATCTTACCCACTCACTGATCTTAAGCGCCCACCATGGGCCTTCCAGACACACTAGCACCTTGAACACAGGCATAGTCCACTGTGACGTTAAAACTCCCTCCATATCAATAGCAGCAAAACAAATTATCCCATAAATAAGGCTTAATATCTTTATTTGTTGGTGTAATTTTCCTCTATTTTGTTCAACTGACACAAGGCATACATCACATGATGTTCAGCCTCATCACCCTCATTGCTTAATATGCAGCCTAATGTGTGATTAAATTCACTGAAAGACAGAATTAATTATTTCTGGAAGTCCAGAAAAGCAAACATGGGGCCCATTGTCAATAAATACTTCAGCAGCTTAAAAGCTCCTTCACACTCTGTTGTGCAATTAAATTTTATTGCCTGAGTGGCGACACCGTCTTGCGAACTTAAAAATACATTTCCTATAATAGTTTGCTTTTGTAGGCCCTGGAAAGATCACAATTCTACCTCTGTACATGGTGCTGGGAAATTCTTTTCAGCCTTCATCCTGCTGTCTGTCCACACACCTTTTCGGCTGATCAAATTTCCCAAATACAGTGCTCTTACAATATAAAATGACGTTTCTTAAGACTCAGCATAAGATATGCTGAATACTTCCTGTACCAATGCTATCTTTTCCTGTAGGTCTTTCAAAAACATGATTATCTTGTCCAAATAAACCATGCACGTTGTTTTGTTTTCCTCACAATAATCCATCTAAGAAACACTAAAATGTGCCTAATATATTCTTTAACCCAAATGGCATATCCTGATACTGGTAGTTACCTGATGGAACAGTAGATTCTGTTTTCAGATCATGTTCAGGTACTATTTCCACCGAATGATAGCCATTCTGTAGATCCATTATCATAAAGTACCTGTGTTATCCCAAGTTTATCAAATGTTTATTCAGTGTTTGGGATAGCTGTCCATTTATAAAGGTACCTGTAATTATATCACTGGTTGATAACCTCCTCCACCAGAGGTTAGACATGATGGGGCACCTGATAAGGTTTGTGATATACAGGCAATTCGTTCAGAGCTGAGATTTTGTGCTGTGTTACTGGAGTTAATAGTAAAGCATCAGGTTAGTATACAAATCATCATATTTTATCAGAAATTTTTCCATAATTTTTCTTCTCCCTCTAAATGAGCTACTTTTCCCCACAATGAGGAGAAATACAAGGCTTGCTTCATCCTGGGGTCCAAATGTCCTCTGCCAATTTTTCTTTCTGTAAAACCTCTAAATTAGTGACCAACAATCCTTCAGCTAACCTTACACCCATGGTTCCAAAATTAACTACTTTGATGGACAGTACCTAATTCCCATAAAACTCTTGCACACACACTGCACACACTCTGGCACATGAAATGCTGCATCTCATCAAATTCATCATTTTCCTCTAGAGGCTGTGTTACACAGACTACCTTTCTGTGTGTCTGGGTGTACATTATGCACATATCAACCTCCAGTGGCTGTACTCACAGTTCAAATGGTTCCCTTTAGCCTCTAGGTAAACCGTATGGTGGTCCAGTACGTATGGCAGTTGTCCACCAAGTTGAACAAGTTTCTATTGAGCTCCACTATATGCAATTCAAGGTCAATTTTGGCATGATGCTTAAGCAGGAAGTCTAGTCCCAGTATCACAATGTAGCTGTTACCTACATGAGGCAAGCCCAGAAGTGCCTCTCTGCTACCCAAATTTTCAAACTCATGTGTACGTTATCCTTACCTAACCCTCTCAACCTGCAATGTGGTGGATTCAACTTTGTAGCTTCCCTAATGTCCACCCTAACCATGGACATCTGTAATCACATGTCTAATAAAAATTTATGCTTTCTTTCCCTGACCAGCCCAATTAAGTTAATTTCCACCATTGTTGTCACACTTGGTTTAATCATACTAATGTTTAAAAGGAGTGCCATGTAATGGCTGCAGAGCTCCCATTGCTGCTTGTTGGCAGAGTGTCATTACCATCTCATAGCCACCTACTTCATCCTCTCATAGATCCTTGGTGATTCATTCCAAAAACCCTATCCTGCCACATTTCTCGTGCTGTGGATCCCTGCATGGGCTCTGAGCACTATGTGACATAACTTCTGAGGTCATCAGTTGGTTCCCTGCATTACCACTGTATATGGCACAGTCAGCCACCCCAATTGCAAGTGGTTTTCAGGTGAAAAACCCTTCTAGTTCCTTGGCTGAGTTACTGTTGTATATGATGAAAATGCAGTCGTCATCAGTACAATTATGAGTTCTTTACTTGTTCTGAGAGGAGAATGGGTGGAAACTAGAACACGTAAAATACTAGTTCACTTGATTAAAGAATGATAAAATAAATTAGTTTGCTTTATACAATCCATTGTTGCAGGAAAGTGCCAAATATTAAAGCATCACTTCATGCACATCTTTACAAAACACTTCCCTTGAAGTACAAAGTTCATAATGATAGTTTAATCTAAAACATGAGTAACACATGTGACCTAACTAGATGATGTCGTCTGCTTGGTTGGAGGTCAGGAGCTAAGCTGTGGCTTCATCTGCTCGCCCACACATCAACCTCTGTGTGGTGGTATTGTGGAGCTGGGAGAGAGGATGTGGCTTTGTCTGTGTCTCCCACTCCTTGTTGCAGTATGCGGTGAGACATCGCTATCTTCTGTGGTATTAATGTAAGTTGCTGACTTTGTTACTGCACTATGATACCACAGTTACCACATCAAGTTTTTTCTAATGCCACTATGGTTGCTGTAGCTTCAGATATTATCTTTGGAAACTCATTTCTTGCTTTCCTGGATGCTGTAATTGCCAATCCCTGTGGAACGACTTTAATGCCCTTTGCTCTACCTAATGTAAGAGGTCCTTCTTACCACAATCATTGTCCATGAGCTCATCAGTGTTAGCACTGAACTTCCTATTTCTGTCAACGTAACTCTCTATTGACTCCCTTTGCTTCTCATATATCATATGTTCCCTACAGTATCTACAAGTATTATTTTTTCAGTAACATTCCAATATACCTTTGCTTAGGTTCTCAAATATCTTGTCATTCCTCAGCTTTTCGTGATACATGAGATAATACTTAGCATCGACTGTAACCTTACATGGGAAATCTGGAGTGTTTTCTTCTCAAAACAGCATCCAGCTTTGTGGCTGTGCAGGCTGTCTCAAATACCAGAATGTCCTCTCCCAACTTACCAGAAAAAGAAGATACTAGGGTTGTAGTTCTGGCATCTAGGATGGGCAAAGAAACAGTGGGTGTGGATTGCTCTGATCTTTCTTCCTTTAACACACTTAATTGCTTGCCTAACTCAATATTACTTGCATGAATCTGAGCAATTTGATCTATCAAATACTAGACTGACATCTACGTGTCCAGCAATGGCATTCACCGAGTTGACAGTGGCTAGTAGGATGCTGGTTTGATCCTCAGTCTGCAAGGAAAGTACTCCCATTGACTGAATCTGACTGATGTTGATGGCAGCAACAGCAGACAGTCATTGAGTGACGATGCTTTTCTGCATGCCATGGTAGTAGCCTGCTCGACACTGGTGTTACAGAAATTATGGAAAGTGATTGAAAGATTGTGAAACCACAAGTAGTCAGCAAGGTATTGGATGCCCATGTGTCATCTCGGGATGTGGAAGTCAAAGGCTGACCCACTCTACGACGTAGAATAGGCAATGTTCTGTGGCACATTTGATCATAAGAGTACAATAATCATGTAGCCACAAGCACTTCAGAGCACACTATTCATCACACAATGGTAACCACGAGGCTCCACAGTACCCCCATGTGTTCGCAAATTGACACAATGACATCACTAGGATAGGCATCATCAAGGTGATCAATGGAAGTATGTTGTCTGGTAAGATGACATATTTCATGCTACATCAGGTCAATGGTTATGTCCACATACACTGTCAGTCAGATGACTGGTTGCTGGAAATATGTACAACATCACAGATGAAAGCCATTGAGGACAGTATTATGGTGTGGGTGACAGTCATCTGGGCTTCCATGGGACCTGTGGTAGTAACTGAAGGCATCATGACAGCTATGGACTGTGTTAACATTACATTACTGTGAAGAACTTGCATCCCTCCATGCTTGATGTCTCTCCTGATCATGATGTCATCTTCCAGCAGGATAAATGGTTGTGTCACAAACCCAGAATCATGCTGCAGTGGTTTGAGGAGCATAGTCAACCTGTGCTGGTGTCTTTGCAATCAAATTTGACTAATCTGAACCCTGTGGAACTCACCTGGGATAATCTACACTGTCAAACCACTGGCCCACAATTTCAGAAATTGTATGATCTCTGTGCAGACTACCACATACCTCTGGAAACCTACCAAGGAGTTGTTGAAGACAGATCACACAAAATTGCTTCTGTATTGTATTTTGGAGGTGGACCAGCACAATATTAAGCACGTGATCATAATGTTTTGACTCATCAGTATATGTCTCCAATTATTGTTATTGATACGAATTCATTGTGTCAATTTTCTAGTACTACACTGTACCAATTGGTCACTAATGTGGTTTTGTCTAGCAGTGTGCTGTTTTATGCACTTTTATTACATGTAGCTTATTTACATTAATATGTCGATAACATGGATGTCTTGTCATGCAAATGTGCAATGACATTAGTGTGCATATCATGACGGTATCTCTTACTGGGTACAAATATGGATGTCATCAATAACAAGCACAATAATGACAATGGGTAAATAAACAAAAATAACCAGAGAGTAAATGCCAGCCCATCTTCAGGTAATGTTCATAGTCAGTAATTATTATTATTCTACTTTTAAATTTCACCTTCAGTTGCAGTGAAAAGACAGTCAAAAGCATCCACCAAAATATGTGGAAAGCTTTAGAATAAAAAAGAAAGTCTGAGACAACAATTTAGTATTATACTTGCATACAAATTCAGACTCCTACAATGTCCTCCTTTTCCTATGACAGTTTGCATGCTCTGTCAGAAACAGTATTCTCACCATGTCAAATAATCTTCTCTGAATATAATAGCTTCAAATCACGGTTATAACTAGTATTTATCAAGTGAAGCCTGAGTACTGCCCAAAAAATAATAATGCAGCACATTATGCTTGTTCTTTCATGTTCGCTTCCATTCTCTCCAGTGTAAAAGCTAGTTTACAGTTACAAGCCAACAGTAGTGAACACTGAAGAATTGTATGTGAATGCTCATCCACTTCCATTTGCCCCATAGAAAACAAGGTTTGACGTGCAAGCCACTACAGTTGATGAATCTGTAGTCCTCTGTTTTTGGGCATGCACAGTCTGTGTCACACTATGGATTTTAGAACTTTGCAATTAATTGATCATTGATGTCACTGACCCCCTTATGACATGGCTGGTAGCTGATGTACCAGCAGGCACATGATGCACACCCATCGCAACTAGTCAATTTTGACCAGAAAGTTCATTGTGAAAGTGAGCAGAAATGTCCTATCATATTTGCTAATAATAATTCCTGATTGCTATTCAAATCCAAAAGTTTATCTTCACAATATTTAGATACCAGTACCCAGTTTTGGCTATCTACAGTAAAGTTTGAGGCTAAACTTGTAAACTATAATTTTTTTGTCTAGGGTGTTCTATGTCATTGATTGAAGAGGTCCCTGAAATAGTTCATATCTTTCAAGAACATACTTGTAAACATGATAGATATTTCTAACAATAATTTTGAACAGATTCAGTCTCACAATTCACTCACTTTCCAATTTTTATAATTGCTGTTTTATTGTAGTTGTTAAAAGTTTTTCATATTTTCTGGCTTCTGATTTGTTCAGTGGTAATAAATGACCTTAGTTGCAGTTGCACTCACTTCCTCTACACTGAGAATGTTGGTGAATACACTATCTAAGTGAATAATAAGGAGCTGGAGGATGATGAAGAACAGAGGCATTTTTTAAAAAATCTTCAGACTGAGAGAGCGTTCATGAAGGGACTGAAAATAAGAATCTGAAGCTTGAAAATCAGCAATGATTCTTTCAATTGCTGGTAAAATATATAACAACCTGGTTTTACTATGATATAGTTATCTCTCACACTCTTGTTTCAGTAAATTCACAAAATGATTTCAGTTTCTCAACACAGGCAGCATAAACATGGAAATTTCAGTAGTTTGTGAATTATCAGTTGAATAACAATGGATAATCAGTTTTCAGGTTTCTGGACAAAGCTGTGCAAGAAGAGTAATGTATAGGAAAATTGGCCTTGCAGTAAAGGTTAGCTGAAACTGATGGAAACAACACTGATGATAACACCGAATGATATCCAATAAATTTTGTACTCAAACTAGTATACATGTCAACTACATTTGCAGATATGTCATCAGAGATGAGAATTTAATCATATTGCAGCAAACTGTGTTGCATGCAGTGTGGTGTGATGGTTAGTGTCATGAGATGGTGCGAACGAATCACCAGTTCAAACCTGATCAGCAGCAATTATTTATTATTTAGTATTTCTCATTTATTCATATTTTGGAGTATTTGTTGTTTGTATAAATAGCTGCATTCCCTTCCGGGAGGTCAGTTATGTGTGTGCCGTACATGAGTGTTCATAATAAATGCTTTCACTGCGCTAAGTGCTGTATTTCATTGACAACCTGCTTTCAGGTTTGGACTTCCATGTTATTGCAATGTGACATTGTTTGATGGAGATGCCACTTACCTTCGAAGTACATATTGTACATCACTAGGGATACAATCAGGTAACACAAAAACTGTTGCATCCATAAACATGGTGACATGTTTAGCAAATGTATCCCTTACTAGGCTTGCACAACCCAGCAGTGGTTCAAGAGTGAAGAAGAGAAGCTCAATAGCTGGGATAAATTCCATACCAAATGGTAGAAACCATTTGGTGACAATCAACAGCAAATGTGCTTAACAGAGAATAATTGAAGAACAGAGACCACCATTATGGGGCCAGAAGTGTCATACTGAGTAAGTGAAATATAGCAGCCCATCGTATCAGAAGGTAAAAGAGGATGATGAAGAAGAAGTGTATCAATCTTTAGCACCAATCTCTGCCATCAGGTGAATGTGTCAGGAAGAATGGGCTTGGCCAACTTTGACATAGAGTGCGGCTGTCAAATCACAACCCAGCACTCAACCAATGCAGATACAACCAACTCCTATGCTAAGTATAATGTCTCGTAGAAGAAGAGCAAAACATGGTGGTGCTTTTCCATTGCAGATACCCATGACACATTGTCACAAATGGGAAATATGTCCAGATGATAAGAACATTTACTGCAACAATGGCAGAACACAGCCCTTCAAATTTATCACTTTCGCAGAAGATGAGGTAATTTTATTCTCAGGTGGGACTTCTAGCAGGGATCATAATCAATAACAGACTGTGAAAGATCAGAACTCCAGATTGATGAAGCTATTCCAACAAGCACACATAATAAAAATTATTTTGGCTGGCTGTTTTCCACTGAAGACATCACCAGTGAGACAAGTTCCAATCATCAATCAGGATACTCAGTTAAATTGTGAACCTTTTGTAGATTGCAAAAAGCTATTCAGGCTCACAAAAGAAATCTACATGCCAGTGATGATCATAAACCTTATATGTGGTCAAGGAGAAATCTGGATCACTAATGGTCACCAGCAGCAACAACTGATCCCTAAAGATGTGTGTGCAGGGAAGCTGAATCAGTCCAGGAAGGGCAGCTTAGTATCATCAACAAGCAACTGCACTCCACAACAGACAACACAGGAGAGAAACCTGTTATCAAACAGTGAATAGGGTCCAGCTTGACTGAGGAAAAGTTTTTAGATTCTTTTAAAACTGGAGTGGAGAAAGACAGACCAACAATGGGTATCACCCACCAATTAGCCAAAATCATTTAGAGTTTCACTGGATGAACAACAAGTAATCTAAGAAGAAGTGGAAAAGATGCTGCAAAATGATGTCATTGAACCTTCAAAAATCATTTGTTCTCTCCTGTGGTCCTTGTGAGGTAAAGCATGGCACATGGCAAGTCTGCATTGACTACTGGCAGCTTAACAAACCCATGAAGTAAAATATCTATCCATTGTGACTCACTGATGATACTATAGACTTCTTAAAAGGAGCAAAGTATTTCTCAACAGTTGACAAGCAGACAAGCTATGGGCAAATCACAGTTGATGAAGCTGATGGGGGACACACTCCTTCATAACTCGTGGCCGATTTTGTGGATTTAAAGTTATGCCATTCGGACCATGGAATGCTCCAGCCATCTTTGAATGCATGATAGATAACCTGCTTCAAGATCTTACGGGGACACTATGTCGTTGTTTCCTGAAACCGACTGGCAACTGTGTTGAAGTGAACATGTACCTCTATGGGGAGGAAACGTGGTGCAGCATTAAACGCCTAGGGAAACTGCATGTTAAGAAGGCTAACCTGTTAAGCTCTCTATTCTTCCTGCTACACTGCCGAGATGAGAACACGATTCCTTGATTTGCCATGGTGAGCCATCACATCAACACCTCAGCAGCCAGAAGAATCTACCGTCGTGCAGCTCTGCCCTGTTGCGGGAAAGGATACACTACACTAGGAGGCAGCTGCATTTAAATGGTCACGAGCTGCTGACTATCTGTCTGCAATTAACAGAGGTACACTCACAAGTAGATTGGGAGTGGATTGATGCAGCCACCACAGCACAGCAGGTGTCATCGCAAAAGAAGACCACAGAGAAACAGAAAGGTAAGTTCACGCAGCTATATCGACAACAGCACGGTGCAGAACGGAAATCAACACAATGAACGGTCATCAACAAGAGGGAAAAAAAGATCAATGCAGGTGCCATTTTGGCGCTTAAGAAAGGTCTTAACTTTGCACCAGTGCCTTGGAGCATCCCTATCTGTGATATTATGTGCGAGTGAACAAGCAATCCATAAGATGCCTAGTGAGAGTGCTGACGAAATTCATCGTGAAACGTGTCACATCATTTCAAAATCGAAACCATTGAGGTCTAACTTGACTTTGGCTGAACACAATGGTCTTTACGCACTCTGCAATGACCCCCTCATCATGGTTCAGCCAGCTGACAAGGGCAATGCAGCTGTCATTCTGTATAAAGATGACTACGAAGCCAATGTTCAGTTGATTCTTGAAGAGGATACATACCAGGAACTGCCGTGGGACCCGACATCAAGAATAATGAGGAAGACATCAGAGCTTCTAAAACAGTCAACACTGGAAGAGGGTGTTATTAAGAATCTCCTCCCTCAGGTGCCAAGACCACCTACGCTTTATGGAGTGCCAAAAATCCACAAACTGGATTCTCCTCTTCATCCCATTGTGAACACCATTGCGTCACCACTTATAGATTGGCAAAACACCTGGCCAGCCTCCTTGCATCACATGTGGGTCGTTGTGTACATCGCATCAAGAACACCGACAACTTTATCAACAGAATTAAACAAGTGCATCTTAGTCAAGGAGATATAATGGTTAGTTTTGATGCAGTCTCCCTGTTTATGCGTGTTCCAGTCAAAGACTGTATAGATCTCGTCTTTCAGTTACTTGATAGCACAATTGTGGGACTGTTTAAGCACACGTTGACATCGTTGAACTTCCTACATGGCTGCCAGTATTTCGACCAGTTGGACGGCGTGGCTATGGGAAGCCCATTAGCTCCATCCATAGCCAACTTTTTTATGGAAAAATTTGAAGATATTGCCTTGGACACGGCTCCAGCTAAGCCAAGTTGCTTTTATCGTTACGTTGATGACACCTTTATCATCTGGCCCCATGGTCGTGAAAAACTTGGAGAATTTTTAGAACATCTGAACAGCATTCATGGCTACATCAAGTTTATGATGAAAATCGAGACAGATAGTGCATTGCCCTTCCTTGATTTCCTCGTTTGACGGAAAACCAATGGGCACCTCAGCCACAGTGTCTACAGGAAACCGACACACACAAATCGGTATCTGCACGTTCTCAGTCACCACCATCCGACACAAAAACGTGCCATTCTGAATACCCTTGTCGATCATGCTTAAGTCATCTCACACGCCGAAAGTCTGCCACTAGAACTAAGCCACCTCCGAAAAGTCTTCCAGGAAAACAGGTACAGCCACAGACAGGTGTCACAGGCTATATCTGGTGTGACGTGCAAGAAAAACACCAACAGAGAAGAGAACACCACCAAAGAAGAAAGCAAGAAACTTGTGTTTTTGCCTTTCTGTGGTACAGTGTCAGGAAAGATTAGCCAAGTCCTGAAGAGATATAACATTTCACTGGTGTTGAGGCCCCCCAGCAAAAATTTTTCACCTCATGAGGCCTGTGAAGGACGATCTATGACTTACAATGCCTGGAGTGTACAAGATACCATGTCAGTGTGGCTGTTACTATGTCGGCCATACAGTACACACTGTGGAGCAATGCCAGACAGAACACGAGAGATGCTTATGCCTACGCTATCCAGAAAAATCAGCCATGGCAGAACACAACTTAGAAAATGGACACCGAATTCTGTTCAACGAAACATCTGTTGTTATGAGGTTGAAGGGAATTTGGGATAGTGTCATAAAAGAAGCTATTGAAATAAAAACCTCTGAAAACACCATCAACAAGGACAGCAGTTTGCAGCTCAGGACAACCTGGGACCCGGCTATCGCGATGTTACAATGGGGGCGATGGATGCGGGATGAAAACATTACCATATACGGCAAGGAAGAGAGCACCAGTGATGTCACAGCCAGCAGTTTGGCTATATAACGACGCGGCCACGGCGACACAACAGTCAGTCTTACCACTTGACAATGACTGGGGAGAGCTCGGTTGAAATCTCATGGGATTTTAACCACCTGACATGGCTGGCAGCCCAAGAAAATTTTATTAACTGTCTGAAGTATTTCCATGAGGCTCCAACATCTGGTCACCTGAAATTCATGTCTCTAGACAGAATCAGATGCAGGTACTACTGTCCATGTCTCTATCTACAGATCCATTAGATACAATGTTAAGGTGACCATATTTTTGGAAACTGAAGCTGGGACTAATATGGGTGCCCATACAGGGGAGCAAGGGAGGACGAGCCCCATCCCCCCCCCTCCCCCCCATATTCCAGGGAAAGGAAAAAATATGATGTAGTCACATGAATTTAGTTCAAGAAATACATTAAAAAGTTTGTTTTGTATGAGGGTTGTAAATTAAATAATGGCAACTATTTACTAACAACCAATACAATAAAGTTACATGTTTGCACCTGTTACTGTCCTTCAAAGTAGTCACCAGTGTTGTGTAGTACCCATTGCCAGCGATGTGGAAGGTGTAGTATACTGTTAGCAGAGCCTCTTCTGGTGCGAATGGAGTGGTCTACTGCCTGTCGAATATCTGGAACAGTTCTGAAGCGAATGCCATGAAGTGGTTCCTTCATCTTTGGCATCAAATCAAAGTCACAAGGACTTAACTCCAGGGAGTATGGTGGATGGTACAGAACTTCCAGGCCCATTGACCAAACAGAGCAGCCACAGCTTGTGCTGTATGTGCCTGTGCATTGTCATGCAAAATGATGTGTGGGTAGTGCAGAAAGTGTCGCCGCTTCTTTCGCAGAGCTGGGTGCAGGTGATGCTCCAAAAATGAACAGTAATACTGTGCATTGATGGTCTGCTGTGGAGGAATGTAGTGCATTAGGATAACACCATCACAGTCGTACATGAGAATCACCATAACTTTCACCGTACTGGGGCTCTGACACACTTTCAACTTTTGCGGCAACCCATAATGATGCCATTTGTTGGATTGGTATTTCATTTTTGGCTCATACGATGTGCCCCAGGTCTCATCCAGTGTTACAATATGGCATAAGAAAGCCTCTCCTTCATGCTCATAATGCTCCAAATGCATCTGAGCAGCATCGTAACACATACATTTCTGCATTTCCGTCAGGTCATGCGGAACCCATCATGATGCAATTTTTTGCTTGCCTAGGCATTCCTTCAGGATGCAAAGCACAGTCGTATGCTCTAATCTGGTTTCGTGGATGACCTCATGAATCGTATGGCATCAATCACTGTCCACTGATGTGGCAACAGCATGCACTTCTTCTTCAGAGATGCCAGGACAACCTGCCCAATGTGTGTCTGCCACAGTTTGCCAATCTTTGTTGAAGGCTTTTACCCAACGTGCCACTGTTCTGTATGGCAATGCCGATTCCCCGCATGCCTCTTGAAGACCTTGATGACACTGTCATGCTGTACGACCTCTGGCACATTCAATCTTGATCCAACTGCGTTGTTCCTGTTTGGAAATCATAGTGACACTGTTACATTAGACCGCTCACTCACAACTGACTGTGTTTCCCTTGACTGTGCACACACTGGTGACTTGGGACAGGTGAGTCCAGTTGCTCACAGGTAAGGTAGGTATGTCAACAACGTGTGCTATCAGTGACAATAGTAGATTGGGGACCAATTTTATACCGTAATTACTCACTACTTGGAATACAACAGTGTTCTATAATTGTTATACTTTATTAATGATATGGTTATAATAGAGGGAAACATTCCACGTAGGAAATATATATCTAAAAACAAAGATGATGTGACTTACCAAATGAAAGTGCTGGCAGGTCGACAGACACACAAACATACACACAAAATTCAAGCTTTCGCAACAAACTGTTGCCTCATCAGGAAAGAGGGAAGGAGAGGGAAAGACGAAAGGATGTGGGTTTTAAGGGAGGGGGTAAGGAGTCATTCCAATCCCGGGAGCGGAAAGACTTACCTTAGTGGGAAAAAAGGACGGGTATACACTCGCGCACACACACACATATCCATCCACACATATACAGACACAAGCAGACATGATGTTACACTTTGATGTCTGCTTGTGTCTGTATATGTGTGGATGGATGTGTGTGTGTGTGCGAGTGTATACCTGTCCTTTTTTTCCCCCTAAGGTAAGTCTTTCCGCTCCCGGGATTGGAATGACTCCTTACCCTCTCCCTTAAAACCCACATCCTTTCATCTTTCCCTCTCCTTCCCTCTTTCCTGATGAGGCAACAGTTTGTTGCGAAAGCTTGAATTTTGTGTGTATGTTTGTGTATGTTTGTGTGTCTGTCGACCTGCCAGCACTTTCATTTGGTAAGTCACATCATCTTTGTTTTTAGATATTTATACTTTATTAAAGTTTACACTGAAATAAGTAACAGGCATCAAATGACAATATAACAAATGTAATATAAAACATAAGACACATTCACAGTTACTGTACAATAATGATGCACCAAAATATTAAACGTTAATAAAACATTTGCTAGACAACCATAGACAACTTTTACAAATTCAGTTGCCCATGTCCACACATTTCTCGGATGAATGAATTTTATTTAACAAATGTTTGCTTTCTTTTAAGTTAAGAAACTCACAGAATTCTTAACAACTGCACTTCAGATTAATTTTAACCGTCAGAATTGATTTTCATTTGAGTTTTCTCAGATTCTCCATATCTTATTCATCAAAGAAAAGACACACTCAACTGCTGCATCTGTACTCAGAAGAAGCAATGCAAATTCCACAGTCCTTAAAATATTCTCTTAAGGAATTTGTTTTGATGTGAAGTGCTGAAACAACTGTACCCAACACTTATTAGTGTCAATTTTTTCTACGTTACATTTGTCTATCTTCTGAGGGTAACAAACTGCTGCATATTAAGACATGCTTGAAATAACTCATTGTCATTGATGTTACACTTTGGCAATGTGTTTATGAGAGATTTGTGGCATTTTTGGACTTTAGCCCATGTAAGTGCATAATTTAAAAGAACCCATTTGAAGTTCAGAAAGACATTAAAATGATCGTCGACTGCTCAATGTATTGTGCACAGCTATCATAAAATTTAGAGATGGTTGTGGTGAATTTATAATGTTTATGTCCCCCTCAGATTCGAATTTGCTTAAAGCACTTCTTATAACGTGTGACACGAATATGGTTTTTTTTGTTTTTCTGTCATATTCACTTTTAAATCATGAAGTGCTTCTCCAACCTCTGCATATGTAACATGCTGGCCTTCTATCTTCAAACTGCTGCATGAAAAGTTGATGCTTCATTATGTAAAAATATAAGGAGGACTTCAGAGCATAGGTTTTCAAAAAATTTCCTTAGTATTGTTGGGCATTTTTCTTCACTCAAAAAATATGATTTTAGTGGTCCACAGAGCTGTAAAACTCTCTCAATGGCTGGCATCAAGTCCAGCCATCTGGTACCGCTGTATCCAAGTAATTGTTTGTACTCTGTGTCTAAAAATGTAAAAAATATTTTTAGGCTTTCTACACTCTCAGAATATATATTGAAGTAATAATGAATCTTGTGAATGACACACTCTAGATTGACTGGTAAACAACCTGTTATAGTATTATCCACTATGTGTGCTGCACATCCTACACTGATGATGTCACGACAAAGCTAACCCTTTAACTTGTGGAAAATATTGCTTGTCCCTCTTCGAGACCATCCACTGAAGTTTATGTTGGCATTGTCCTTGCAGAAAGCTACAACCTTATCATTCAAATCTTATTCTGTGATGGTTATCACATAGATAGTTTCCAACAATATCTGCTGTTTCACCATGGTGCTCTTTAAACTGGAGAATTTTCACATATATGCCTTCAAGAGGCAAGAAGTATCAAACAAGTAGAACTTTGTGATTGCATGTTTAGATGCATCAGAAAGAATAGTAACACAATTTGTTTTGCACATTTCTCGCTGCAACTCATCACAACAATGTAGAGCAAGCATGTTAATAACAATGGCTTTGCATTTTGTATGGCCACAAGTATACTTAGACTCGAAGCACTTCTGGATGAGTTTACACATACAATCACTTGAACGAAAGCTATGGTTGTCTTGTACTATATGGAAGGCCCATGTGCCTTCCACTGCAGCTAGTTTAAGTTCATGGTTACTTGGAACAACTTGCCGAAAGAAGTCTGTTAAACTTCTCAAAGATGCGGCACTGGTATCTGATGACTTGTGTTTGGCTATTTTCAAGTGACACTCTACATCATACTTCCCTCCATGAGAAACAGAAAACTCTCCTCCACATTTTGTGCAATGGATATCATGGTCTGTTCTCCCTCTTTTTATTATGAATGGATACTTGGGTTAAAAGTAAATAAATGGCAGTGTACGAGGGTTTGTTTGCTTAAATTTGATTTAACCCATCTACTATCTATGGATGTCTACAGGAACGCAATTACTACATAGGGGTCTAACAGACTTCCTTTTTATTTTTTTTATGTAAAACAATTGTTCAGGTGAATATACATGTTTATGATTTCCTGTTTTTTTTCTGCATTGTAAGTACTGAAACAAGCAATTTCAAATGACAGAAATTATCCTCATTGGTCAGGCGTATAAGAAAGACATACATTCTTGAAGACTTTAATTTAGATCTTTTTAACACGTTGACAGCCATGGCCAAAATGAGTGAACTGTTCCCAGAATCCATGTTAAACTGTTTGATTCATCATCTCAGTTGTACTCCATCTGTATCCAAAATTTTTTAAAAAGAATTATTGATGAGAAAATAGAGCCTGCGAATTATCTCATAGTTGGTGTAAAGAATGGAAAGTTCAGCTTAGATGCACGATATCATCATCTTACACCTTAAAGAAATGGAGCAGAGGGAGACAACACACTTTCCAGATGAGCTGTATATGTCTGTGTACTTATTAAATGTGCCTACATGAAAATAAAATACCAGGTCGCACTAAAATCTCCTTGTCATAATTGACAGTTTACAATTGCATATGTTATCAAATAACTGCATTTTAGTAATAGTAGGTCAGTTAAAAAAATTATTTTCTGAAGGGAATCGTATGAAAGTTCTATGTTACACAGAAGTTGTACTCATTCTAGTAAATAATGAAATTCTGCGTCATCAAGATACTGCTTCACTGATGAATCGTCCCGCATTTGGCCTGACACTGAGGCTCACAAAACTAAGAGAATTTCAAAGAGAGTACAACATAGGTTTATTCCTGCATGATACATTAACTCCTATCAAGGTGCATTTGCTGGGACTGGATAGTGGACACTAATCTGAAATAATATTTTACAACAATCAACAGTAACCGGACATGGATAAGGAACCTATTTTCAGTCAATTTGGAATCCTGTAATTTGTCAGATTCAAATGCTGACTCATTAACTGTGCTGTCATGTGACAGATTTTTCGATATCTTGTAGTCAAGAGATCCCGCTTTAGCAGAACAAGCAATAAAATTTCTAATGTCCCTGAAAAAATAAATAGACTTATATAAAAAGACTGGAAGTTGAACCAGTCCTAAGAATACAAATAGTGTCTTTTGAACCTAATTTGGAATTCATAGTTAAAAATAAAGAGCTACATACTTCTCACTAATAGAGGACAGCTAAAGTAAACTGTGAAACTGTTAAACTGTAATTATCATTTTATTGTTAAAAGTTGATGTTTGCAATACATTGTATACTGTGTAGACTTCAGAAAGAATTTTAATTTGGTTCACTATCAGCCACACGAGAATTTGAGCTTTTTGCCTCCAGAAGTGCTGCTGGGGTCTGGGTGGCATAATTAGAAATGTTAATCATGTCAGCTGTGCTCATTTTCTCATTGTTGCCAACATGATTAGATGTAACAATTTTTGCAATACAGCTGCATGGCAAAGTGTTGTTACAATAACAGGTTGAATTTAATTTCATATTCTTTGCTTGTTACCAGTACTGTATATGAAAATAGCAGTCTCTGAAATGCTAAATCACTTTTTTTTAAAGTTCACCTGCACAGGCTGTGAGGGAGAAGGGGCAATGCAGTAGGGCCGACAACATTTACTCATGCAAAGCTCACGCACTTCAGTAATGTATCTCCTCTGTGACAAAGATTGTACTCTCGCAAGTGTTGGCATCAGTGTGGAAAGGCAGGAGAAGAACTAGCAGTGGGGGCAGTAGCTCTTTCAAATGTTCTGCTGTATAGTAAAAAAAAATTCATTGGTTCAGAAATGGAAGGCAAAAAAAAAAGAGCCACACCAAAAAAATTGGGAACCTATGCTTTAATACATATTAACAATTTATTCCAAGAGTGAAAATAAAAATTCTGTTTCACCACATCCAGATAACTTACTATACCTGTTCCTGTTGCCCAAAACCTGTAACTCACACATATTTGCTATAAATGTTTTCGTATCTGGCTTTATGCAGAAACTTGTTTCCTATGAATTAACTCGCAGTTGGCGCCAGTGGCCAGTTTGTTTGTACGAGATAACTCACAGTTGGTAGGCAACATGTTAAGCTCTACAATCTGGCACTACTTGATGTAGTTCATCTACATCTACATCTACATTTATACTCCGCAAGCCACCCAACGGTGTGTGGCGGAGGGCACTTTACGTGCCACGGTCATTACCTCCCTTTTCTGTTCCAGTCGCGTATGGTTCGCAGGAAGAACGACTGTCTGAAAGCCTCCGTACATGCTCGAATCTCTCTAATTTTACATTCGTGATCTCCTCGGGAGGTATAAGTAGGGGGAAGCAATATATTCAATACCTCATCCAGAAACGCACCCTCTTGAAACCTGGCGAGCAAGCTTCACCGCGATGCAGAGCGCCTCTCTTGCAGAGTCTGCCACTTGAGTTTGCTAAACATCTCCGTAACGCTATCACGGTTACCAAATAACCCTGTGACGAAATGCGCCACTCTTCTTTGGATCTTCTCTATCTCCTCCGTCAACCCGATCTGGTACGGATCCCACACTGATGAGCAATACTCAAGTATAGGTTGAACGAGTGTTTTGTAAGCCACCTCCTTTGTTGATGGACTACATTTTCTAAGGACTCCCCCAATGAATCTCAACCTGGCACCCGCCTTACCAACAATTAATTTTATATGATCATTCCACTTCAAATCATTCCGCACGCATACTCCCAGATATTTTACAGAAGTAATTGCTACCAGTGTTTGTTCCGCTATCATATAATCATACAATAAAGGATCCTTCTTTCTATGTATTCACAATACATTACATTTGTCTATGTTAAGGGTCAGTTGCCACTCCCTGCACCAAGTGCCTATCCGCTGCAGATCTTCCTGCATTTCGCTACAATTTTCTAATGCTGCAACTTCTCTGTATACTACAGCATCATACGCGAAAAGCCGCATGGAACTTCTGACACTATCTACTAGGTCATTTATAAATATTGTGAAAAGCAATGGTCCAATAACACTCCCCTGTGGCGCGCCAGAGGTTACTTTAATGTCTGTAGACATCTCCCCATTGATAACAACATGCTGTGTTCTGTTTGCTAAAAACTCTTCAATCCAGCCACACAGCTGGTCTGATATTCCGTAGGCTCTTACTTTGTTTATCAGGTGACAGTGCGGAACTGTATCAAATCCCTTCCGGAAGTCAAGGAAAATAGCATCTACCTGGGAGCCTGTATCTAATATTTTCTGGGTCTCATGAACAAATAAAGCGAGTTGGGTCTCACACGATCGCTGTTTCCGGAATCCACGTTTTTTTTTTTTTTTTTTTTTTTTTGTGGTTTTCGGGCGCACAACTTCAATGGTCATTAGCGCCCTGACTACTCTAAGAATGCACCGTGAGGCACAAGTTGACAACAACAACTAAAAGGGAAAACACAATAAAAGACAGACTGACAGGCATAGGATTAAAAAACATCATCAAATGTCCTTAGCGAGGTGTGTCAAATTGATAAAACAAAGAACACGAGCAGCTGCTCGTGGGTCATCCGCTAAAACGGCATCGAAAGTATTAGGCAGGTTAAGATCGAGGCGCAGTGTGTTAAGATCAGGACAGGACATTAAAATGTGTCTAACCGTCAGCAAGTGCCCACATGGGCAGAACGGCGCCGGCGCAGCCGTCAGCAGATGGCGATGGCTGAACCGGCAGTGTCCAATTCTTAACCTTGCTAAAACGACCTCCTCCCGCCGAGAAGGGCGTGAGGAGGACGTCCAAGCCACGGGAAGAGGTTTTAAGGCCCGAAGCTTGTTGTCGGTAAGTGCAGCCCAATCGGCATGCCACAGCGACACAACGCGCCGACAAATGACCCTGCTAAAATCGGACGAAGGGACACAACAAGAAGCTGTCCGAGGCTGGAGGACCGCAGCCTTGGCCGCGGCATCTGCAGCTTCGTTCCCAGGGATACCGACATGGCCAGGAACCCACATAAAGCTAACCGGCGTACCGACGTCCACCAGCTGCTGAAGAGAGCGTTGGATCCGCTGTACGAAAGGGTGAACCGGGTACGGATCACTGAGGCTCTGGATGGCGCTCAGGGAATCTGAGCAGATGACATAAGCAGAATGTCGGTGGCGGCAGATGTAAAGAACAGCCTGGTAGAGGGCAAAGAGCTCAGCTGTGAAGACCGAACAATGGCCATGGAGCCGGTATTGGAAACTTTGTGCCCCGACAATAAAGGAACACCCGACCCCGTCATTGGTCTTAGAGCCATCTGTATAAATGAAAGTCATGTTGTTGAACTTCGAACGAAGTTCCAAAAAACGGGAGTGGTAGACCGAACCGGGGGTGACCTCTTTTGGGAGCGAGCTGAGGTCGAGGTGAACGCGGACCTGAGCCTGGAGCCAAGGTGGCGTGCGGCTCTCGCCCACTCGAAAGGTTGCAGGGAGTGAAAAATCAAGGTGTTGAAGGAGGCGACGAAAGCGAACTCCAGGGGGTAGCAAGGCAGAGACATACAACCCGTATTGAAGGTCAAGAGAGTCGTCAAAAAAGGAACGATAAGACGGATGGTCGGGCATTGACAGTAGCCGACAGGCATACCGACAAAGCAGTATATCGCGCCGGTAGGTGAGTGGCAATTCGCCAGCGTCAGCATGAAGACTCTCTACGGGACTGGTATAAAATGCTCCGATCGCAAGTCGTAAACCCCGATGTTGTATGGAGTTGAGGCGGCGTAAGATGGATGGCCGTGCAGAGGAGTATACGAAGCTCCCATAATCCAGCTTGGAGCGGACGATCGACCGATATAGACGAAGTAGGACGGTTCGATCCGCTCCCCACGACATACCACTGAGAACACGGAGGACATTTAAAGAACGGGTACAACGGGCGGCCAAATATGACACATGTGGAGACCAGCTAAGTTTCCTGTCAAAGGTAAGGCCTAAAAATTTGATTGTCTCCACGAGTGGGAGAGCAACGGGACCGAGTCGTAAGGACGGTGGGAGAAACTCTTTGTAGCGCCAGAAGTTAATACAGACCGTCTTCTCGGCAGAAAAACGGAAGCCATTGGCGACACTCCAGGAGTAAAGACGGTCAAGAGAACGCTGAAGACAGCGCTCCAGGACACGTGCACACTGCGCGCTGCAATAGATGGTAAAATCGTCCACGAAAAGGGAGCCTGATACATCAGCTGGGAGGCAATCCATTATTGGATTGATCGCGATGGCGAAGAGAGCGACGCTCAAAACTGAGCCCTGTGGCACCCCATTCTCCTGGCGAAAGGTGTCGGACAGGACAGAACCCACACGTACCCGAAACTGTCGATCCAATAAAAAGGAATGAATAAAAAGAGGGAGGCGACCGCGAAAGCCCCATGTATGCATGGTGCGGAGAATGCCCGCCCTCCAACAGGTGTCGTAAGCCTTCTCCAAATCAAAGAACACAGCCGCGGTCGGGCGCTTCCGCAAGAAGTTATTCATAATGAAGGTCGACAAGGTAACCAGATGGTCAACAGCAGAGCGGCGCCTTCGAAATCCACATTGTACATTGGTAAGTAGGCGTCGAGACTCGAGCAGCCAAACCAATCGAGAGTTAACCATTCGCTCCATCACTTTACAGACACAGCTGGTAAGCGAGATAGGTCGATAACTGGAAGGCAAGTGCTTGTCCTTCCCCGGCTTAGGAATCGGGACAACAATAGACTCGCGCCAGCATGCGGGAACGTGTCCCTCAATCCAGATGCGATTGTATGTACGAAGAAGAAAACCTTTACCCGCAGGAGAAAGGTTCTTCAGCATCTGAATATGAATAGAATCAGGCCCTGGAGCGGAGGACCGTGATCGGCCAAGTGCGGTTTCGAGTTCCCGCATGGTGAATGGGGCATTATAACTTTCACAATTCGAGGAGCGGAAGTCAGGTGGCCTAGCCTCCTCTGCCTGTTTGCGGGGGAGGAAGGCAGGGTGGTAATGAGCGGAGCTCGAAACCTCGGCGAAAAAGCGGCCGAAGGCATTGGAGACAGCCTCAGGGGCCACAAGGACTTCATTCGCGACCTTCAAGCCAGAAACTGGGGAGTGGACCTTAGTGCCAGATAGCCGGCGCAGGCTACCCCAGACAACAGAAGAAGGAGTAGAACTGTTGAAGGTGCTTGTGAAAGCAGCCCAGCTGGCTTTCTTGCTTTCTTTAATAATACGACGACACTGAGCACGTAATCGTTTATAATTAATACAATTCGCCACTGTAGGGTGGCGCTTAAAGGTGCGTAAAGCACGTCGACGAGCACGTAAAGCGTCTCTACATGCTGCGGTCCACCAGGGGACCGGTACGCGACGTGGAGAAGAAGTAGGGTGAGGGATGGAATATTCAGCAGCAGCGAGAATGACTTCCGTGAGGTATGCGACCTGACGATCGCAGCTTGTGAAGGTTTGATCCTGAAAGGTAGCCCTGGAAGAGAAGAGCTCCCAGTCTGCCTTGGAGATGGTCCAACGAGAGGAGCACGGAGAGGGAGTATGCTGCAGGAGATGGATAACACACGGGAAGTGGTCGCTCGAATATGTATCAGAAAGTGCATACCACTCAAACCGGCGTGCAAGTTGGGGAGTACATATAGAGAGGTCTAAATGGGAATAGGTGTGAGATGTGTCCGAAAGAAAAGTAGGGGCGCCAGTATTGAGGCAGACAAGATCAAGCTGGTTGAAAAGGTCTGCTAACAAGGAGCCCCTCGGGCAGGATGCTGGAGAGCCCCAAAGGGGATGGTGGGCATTGAAGTCTCCAGTTAACAAAAATGGTGCAGGTAGCTGAGCAATAAGTTGCATCACGTCTGCCCTGGTAACGGCAGATGACGATGGAGTGTAAACGGTACAAAAGGAAAACGTAAAAGTGGGGAGAGTAATGCGGATGGCAACTGCCTGCAGGCCGGTGTGCAATGTGATGGGATCGTAGTAAATATCATCCCGGACCAGCAACATAACCCCTCCATGAGCTGGGATACCTACCACAGGGGGTAGGTCAAAACGCACAGAGGTGTAGTGTGCCAAGGCAATTTGATCGCATGGGCGTAGCTTCGTTTCCTGGAGGGCTACGACAAGCGGACGGTGCAAGCGGAGCAGCAACTTCAAGTCCTCTCGGTTGGAGCGAATGCTGCGAATATTCCAGTGAATAAGTGCCATCGTAAGAAAAGAAAGATGAGAGAAGTGGTCACCTCGAAGGCCGCTTAGGGCCTGGCTTCGAGTGAGCACTGCCTCCGCTATCAGTAGGCGGACAGTCATCGTCCATTGGGTCTATAGGGTCATCGGCCATCTCGGGAGGATGGCCGGGAGGGGGAGCTTCCTCCGCCAGTGAACGGCCAGATGTACGGCGACCAGCGGTGCGGCCAGGCGAAACGGATGACGGCCTGGGGCGGCAGCCGCTGGGTGGCGCAAGAGAAGAAATGCGCCGTGGCGGGGAAGGGGAACTGTGCTTCCTATGCGCCTTTTTGGAAGGACGTGTAGTGGAAGTACCGGTCGAAGGCTGTGAGGTCGAGGTACGGAGGAAGTCTGCACGGGATGGTTCCTTCTTGAAGGCCCGTGCATCTGACTTCGGTGTCTTCGTTTTAGCAGAAGCTGAAGAAGGTGCTCGTGTCTGTGGGGTGATGGGAGGAAGAGGAGACGTCGACCGCGCGATCTTAGCACTGGCCGAACGGACGACCGTGGTGCTGAAGGTCAGATCGCATGTCTGGGTTGCTACCTCCCGGGTAGTCCGAGGAGAGGCGAGGACAGTACTGTATTTCCCCGCTGGGAGCAGCGTGGGCTTCCTACTAGCCAATAGCTTGCGAGCAGCCGAGGTGGACACTTTCTCTTTGACCCGAATTTCCTGGATACAGCGTTCTTCCTTATAGACAGGACAGTCGCGGGAGGATGCTGCATGGTCACCCTGACAGTTCACACAACGAGGAGACGGAGGTGGACAGTCACCCTCATGGGCATCCCTGCCACAGGTGACACATTTAGCCGCATTGGAACAAGACTGTCGAGTGTGATTGAAACGCTGACACTGGTAGCAGCGCGTAGGTGTCGGGATATAGGGGCGAACAGAAATAACCTCGTAGCCCGCCTTGATGCGCGATGGCAGCTTAACACTATCGAAGGTCAAGAAAATTGTCCGGGTCGGTACAAGGTCATTGTTGACCTTTTTCATGACCCTATGGACAGCCGTCACGCCCTGCTCAGCGAGGAATGATTGAAGCTCCTCGTCAGTCAATCCGTCGAGGGAGCCAGTATAGACCACACCACGAGACGAATTCAAAGTTCGGTGGGCCTCCACCCGGACAGGGAACGTGTACAGGAGGGTGGCCCGAAGCAGTTTTTGTGCCTGAAAGGCATTCTCAGTTTCCAGTAATAAGGTGCCGTTACGCAACCTGGTACAGGATTTGACAGATCCGGCTATGGCATCTACGCCCTTCTGAATAACGAAAGGGTTGACAGAGGAAAAATCCTTTCCGTCCTCAGTTCGAGAAACTACGAGGAACTGTGGGGCAGGCGGTAGTACTTTTGTCACTGTTGGCTGGTCACGTTTCCGTTTTTGGGTCGAAGTCGAAAGAGATGGAGTAGAATCCATTGCGGAGGAATCCCCCATGATTGCCAGCGTCTCCGATGGCGCGCTCCTTCCTTGTGGGGACCCTCGCAGAGGGCACTCCCGCCTTAGGTGAATGTTTACACCTCAGGTCACACCTCCCGAGAAACAGACGGAGGGACCAATCGGCATGGTCAGAAGGTATCAGCTCAGGCAATCACCCCTCCCCGGGCCTGGCCTTTACCAGGGGGTACGCGCGTGCCTTACATGTCTACCCAGGGCGGGGACTTACGCGTTACCCCGTCACCGGCTACGCGTGCGAACGCGTGGGTCGGCCTTCAGGCACGCACAGGGAGGAAGGAAGAAGAGGAAAAAGAAGAGAGAGAGGGAGAAAGAGGACAGACTGTCTCAAACGCCGAGGCGGAGACCAGAGAAGGCAAGGAGAAGAAGGCAATGAGAAAGCAAGGGGAAGAAGGCAATAAGAAGGCAAGGAGAAGAAGGCAATGAGAAGGCAAGGAGAAAAAAGCAAGGAGAAGGCAAGGAGAAAAAGGCAATGAGAAGGCAAGGAGAAAAAGGCAATGAGAAGGCAAGGAGAAAAAGGCAATGAGAAGGCAAGGAGAAGGCAAGGGAAAGAGTAAGGAAGACAGTGAGGTGGAGAAGAGCAAAGAAAGGAACCAACAAAAGGAAGGAAGAAACGAGAAGTGAAAAAACCAAAAGGACCACGATGATAGGTCGTGGAACCGTCCGTCTCCGGACGCAGGCGCGAACTACCCCCGTGAGGGGGATGGACTCCTTTTAGTCGCCTCTTACGACAGGCAGGAATACCGCGGGCCTATTCTAATCCCCGGACCCGCAGGGGGGGGAATCCACGTTGATTCCTACAGAGTAGATTCTGGGTTTCCAAAAACGACATGATACATGAGCATGTTCTAAAATTCTACAACAGATCGACATCAGAGATATAGGTCTATAGTTTTGCGCATCTGCTCGATGACCCTTCTTGAAGACTGGGACTACCTGTGCTCTTTTCCAATCATTTGGAACCTTCCATTGCTCTAGAGACTTGCGGTACACGGCTGTTAGAAGGGGGGCAAGTTCTTTCGCGTACTCTGTGTAGAATCGAATTGGTATCCAGTCAGGTCCAGTGGACTTTCCTCTGTTGAGTGATTCCAGTTGCTTTTCTATTCCTTGGACACTTATTTCGATGTCAGCCATTTTTTCGTTTGTGCGAGGATTTAGAGAAGGAACCGCAGTGCGGTTTTCCTCTGTGAAACAGCTTTGGAAAATGGTGTTTAGTATTTCAGCTTTATGCATGTCATCCTCTGTTTCAATGCCATCATCATCCCAGAGTGTCTGGATATGCTGTTTCGAGCCACTTACTGATTTAACGTAAGACCAGAACTTCCTAGGATTTTCTGTCAAGTCGGTACATAGAATTTTACTTTCAAATTCACTGGACGCTTCATGCATAGCCCTCCTTACGCTGACTTTGACATCGTTTAGCTTCTGTTTGTCTGAGAGGTTTTGGCTGCGTTTACACTTGGAGTGAAGCTCCCTTTGCTTTCGCAGTAGTTTCCTAACTTTGTTGTTGAACCACGGTCGGTTTTTCCCGTCCCTCACAGTTTTACTCAGCACGTACCTGTCTAAAACGCATTTTACGATTGCCTTGAACTATTTCCATAAACACGCAACATTGTAAGTGTCGGAACAGAAATTTTCGTTTTGATCTGTTAGGTAGTCTGAAATCTACCTTCTATTACTCTTGCTAAACAGATAAACCTTCCTCCCTTTTTTATATTCCTATTAACTTCCATATTCAGGGATGCTGCAATGGCCTTGTGATCACTGATTCCCTGTTCTGCACTTACAGAGTCGAAAAGTTCGGGTCTGTTTGTTATCAGTAGGTCCAAGATGTTATCTCCATGAGTCGGTTCTCCGTTTAATTGCTCGAGGTAATTTTCGGATAGTGCACTCAGTATAATGTCACTCGATGCTCTGTCCCTACCACCCATCCTAAACATTTGAGTGTCCCAGTCTATATCTGGTAAATTGAAATCTCCACCTAAGACTATAACATGCTGAGAAAATTTATGTGAAATGTATTCCAAATTTTCTCTCAGTTGTTCTGCCAGTAATGCTGCTGAGTCGGGAGGTCGGTAAAAGGAGCCAACTATTAACCTAGCTCAGGTGTTGAGTGTAACCTCCACCCATTATAATTCACAGGAACTATTCACTTCTACTTCACTACAGGATAAACTACTACTAACAGCGACAAACATGCCACCACCAGTTGCATGCAATCTATCCTTTCTAAACACCGTCTGTGCCTTTGTAAAAATTTCGGCAGAATTTATCTCTGGCTTCAGCCAGCTTTCTGTACCGATAACGATTTCAGCTTCAGTGCTTTCTATCAGTGCTTGAAGTTCCGGTACTTTACCAATGCAGCTTCGACAGTTAACAATTACAATACCGATTGCTGCTTGGCACCCGCATGTCCTGACTTTGCCCCGCACCCTTTGAGGCTGCTGCCCTTTCTGTACTTGCCCGAGGCCATCTAACCTAAAAAACCGCCCAGTCCACGGCACACAACCCCTGCTACCCATGTAGCCGCTTGCTGCGTGTAGTGGACTCCTGACCTATCCAGCGGAACCCGAAACCCCACCACCCTATGGCGCAAGTCGAGGAATCTGCAGCCCACACGGTCGCAGAACCGTCTCAGCCTCTGATTCAGACCCTCCACTCGGCTCTGTACCAAAGGTCCGCAGTCAGTCCTGTTGACGATGCTGCAGATGGTGAGCTCTGCTTTCATCCCGCTAGCGAGACTGGCAGTCTTCACCAAATCAGATAGCTGCCGGAAGCCAGAGAGGATTTCCTCCGATCCATAGCGACACACATCATTGGTGCCGACATGAGCTGCAGATGGGTGCACCCTGCACCCTTCATAGCATCCGGAAGGACCCTTTCCACATCTGGAATGACTTCCCCCGGTATGCACATGGAGTGCACATTGGTTTTCTTCCCCTCTCTTGCTGCCACATCCCTAAGGGGCCCCATTACGCACCTGACGTTGGAGCTCCCAACTACCAGTAAGCCCACCCTCTGCGATCGCCCAGATCTTGCAGACTGAGGGGCAACCTCTGGAACAGGACAAGCAGCCATGTCCGGCCAAAGATCAGTATCAGCCTGAGACAGAGCCTGAAACCGGTTCGTCAGACAAACTGGAGAGGCCCTCCGTTCAGCCCTCCGGAATGTCTTTCACCCCCTGCCACACCTCGAGACGACCTCCCACTCTACCACAGGTGAGGGATCAGCCTCAATGTGGGCAGTATCCTGGGCAGCCACAGTCGTAGTCCAGTCAGGGGATGCGTGGGATGAGCTGGCCATCCCCGACAAACCCCCATCCGGACCCCCACAGTGATGCCCATTGGCAACAGCCTCAAGCTGTGTGACCGAAGCCAACACTGCCTGAAGCTGGGAGCGAAGGGATGCCAAATCAGCCTGCATCCGAACACAGCAGTTGCAGTCCCTATCCATGCTAAAAACTGTTGTGCAAAGAACGTCTGAACTAATCTACAGAGAGCACAAACAATTTGACACAAAATTTAAGTGGTTATTAAAATACAAGATTGCCTAGTAAATGCAGTAATGCTGCTACTTGCGCACTGCTGACACACTGCTCGGCGGCGGGAGGAGACTACGCGATTTTACACTACTCAGGTACTAAAACGTGATGCTACAACTGTTAAATACTACAATACGCCCAAAATTTATGAATTAAACAACGCAAATACCAAAAACACGCAAAGAAATTAAGAATTAAACTACATAACAAATAAGTGAGCTAAGAGTATATGACTTGCTGCTGCAGCTGCTTATCCAACGGCGGCAGGGAGCACACTGGCTGTGACCAACTGACACTGGCCATTCAAAACAAAAATGGAAGACAGACGACTACGCGAATTTACACTATTCAGGTACTAAAACGCGATGCTACAACTCTCAAATACTACAATACGCCCGAAATTTATGAATTAAACAACGCAAATACCAAAAACACACAAATAAATTAAGAATTAAACTATGTAACAAATAAGTGAGCTAAGAGTATATGACTTGCTGCTGCAGCTGCTTATCCAACGGCGGCAGGGAATCATATTATACAGGGTGATTCAAAAAGAATACCACAACTTTAAAAATGTGTATTCAATGAAAGAAACATAATATAACCTTCTGTTATATATCATTACAAAGAGTATTTAAAAAGGTTTTTTTCACTCAAAAACAAGTTCAGAGATGTTCAATATGGCCCCCTCCAGACACTCGAGCAATATCAACCCGATACTCCACCTCGTTCCACACTCTCTGTAGCATATCAGGCGTAACAGTTTGGATAGCTGCTGTTATTTCTGGCTGGGAGAGGTGGCCGAAACACTATATCCTTAACATACCCCCATAAGAAAAAATCGCAGGGGGTAAGATCAGGGCTTCTTGGAGGCCAGTGATGAAGTGCTCTGTCACGGGCTGCCTGGCGGCCGATCCATCGCCTCGGGTAGTTGACGTTCGGGTTTCATAACTAACCTTTTTCGTAGGACTCTCCATATAGTTGATTGTGGAATTTGCAGCTCTCTGCTAGCTCTGCAAGTCGATTTTCCTGGGCTGCGAACAAATGCTTGCTGGATGCGTGCTACATTTTCATCACTCGTTCTCGGCCGTCCAGAACTTTTCCCTTTTGAACAAACACCCATTCTCTGTAAACTGTTTATACCAACGTTTAATACACCACCTATCAGAAGGTTTAACACCATACTTCGTTCGAAATGCACGCTGAACAACTGTCGTCGATTCACTTCTGCCGTACTCAATAACACAAAAAGCTTTCTGTTGAGCGGTCGCCATCTTAGCATCAACTGACGATGCCTAGTCAACAGCGCCTCAAGCGAACAAATGTACAACTAAATGAAACTTTATAGCTCCCTTAATTCGCCGACAGATAGTGCTTAGCTCTGCCTTTTGTCGTTGCAGAGTTTTAAATTCCTAAAGTTGTGGTATTCTTTTTGAATCACCCTGTATAGTGTATTGTCAGGGGAGCTAGCACAAAACTTTTTTACTTAAAATTTACCTTGTGAAATTTGAACTGCTGTACAAACTTTCATGGAGCATAGCTAAGATCCATTTTAATTAAACCAGATGTCAAATAAAAAAACTGCATTAAAATCAGACCTTTTGTTTGGAAGTTATGATGCCACTGGCCTACAGAGGCAAGCACACTTTAAACATGTAACACCCCTCTGTTCGTGTTGCCAGTTAAGAAGGAAAAAAGTGCTGTAATAGTCTAAAGTTCTAACATCCATGCATCACATCCAATAGGAAGAGCCTACTTCCATTTGTGTGGGTGTGTCCTATATCCCAATAGAAAAAATTTTTTGTACTCTGATAGGTGATCCGTAGTAGTTAATTCATAGTCATTAATAGCAGAGTTACCACACTGTTTATGACACTGAATTATTAATATGTTACTTACCTCTTGTGAAGTTCGGAACTGAAAATGCAGAGTTGTTTGGGCATTGCGAAGCTGGTTACAATCTGTACATGCTACAATACTCATGCCAACAAAACAATCACGAAAGGGCTACCACTAGGGAAATCCAGCTCAGTAATACCAACTTCATTGAAAGTGTTATTGAAGGTCTTGAACTTGAACGCGTCAGCAGACAGGTCGCATAAACACATTCTATAATGTGGTATGTTAGGTTCCGGATATGATATGGAAATAAAGTGTAAAACACTTTTACAATCATAAAAATGTGAGAAGTTACATGTTGAAACATCCCATGACTGAAACTTGGACTTGATTTGTAAAAACTGGAACATTTAGGCAACCTAGCTGAACCAGTTGGGACAGGAGGACAGAACTCCAAAAACCGGAACTGTCCCGGCCAAATCAGGATGTCTGGTCACTTTAAAGTTATTTTAGCCATGGTAAGGAATGCCAACAACAGAAGCACATGCCATGATTATCTAAGGGGCACCTGGTACCAATTCTGCTTGCAACAGCACCGTTCCACTGAATTGAAATTGACCACTTGAGGAGGTTCCCAAAGTTAATAAACGGAATCAATGGATAATAATCTTCACCGACTACCTCACACGCTATGCTGTCACTAAAGCTATACTAACTGCTGAAGCTCTGGAAACAGTATAGTCCCTTGTAGAAGAAGTCATTTTGAAGCATGGAGCATCCTGTGTGATTATCTATGATTGTGGAAAAGTTTTTCAGATGCAACTAGTATCAGAGATAATTTCACACTGACTTCACCCACAGGATGACAACTATCCACCATCCACAGACATTGATAGATATGTTCTTGTGTACACTAATGTCAAACAGAGAAATTGGGATACAGTACTGCCCATTGTGACATTTTCATACAACACAGCAAAGCAGAACACTACAAGCTTCACACTCTTTTTTCTGCTCCACAGTCATGAGCCCAGTATGGCAATGGATACACTGTTCCCATTTTAAGCAAATGATATTCAGAATGACTGTGAAATACTTGATCACCAGCACTAAAGAAGTAAGGCAACTGGCTCACATATGGACCCTGGACACCCAAGAGAAAGACTGAGAGCACTATAATGCAAGGCAGTGGTGAGTGAGATACACCTGGGAGACTTGCTATGAATTTTTATATCTGTGCAGAGAGCGGGACTATAGGAAAAGTTATTAAGGTGCTATTTTGGGCTGTATCACATTCTTTGTTGCTTGTCAGTGTGGTATCACGTATTTATACCACCCCACGGGCATCATAGCAATGGAATTGCAAGTTTCCATGACACGCTGACAGCAGTTGCCCGGGATCTGACAGACCCAATGGTGCATGCCTACTGTGCCACACCAACAGTGGCTCTGTATTTCGGGCACCCTCTGCCACCGCAATATAGGGCAGCCGGTGGCAGCAACATGGCCCACACATGCTTGGAGCTGCTTTGCAGCATGGTGTTATGCAAACACTGCCTGGTTGCAGTTCTGTCTTTATCATTTGTGCTTTAGCACAGAAAGACTTTTCCTTGTGGACATTGTGATAGCTGGACTCTATTTCCTGTTGCATAAGTTGTAATGAGTCTTTGTACATTTGGAGAAATACAAGTTAAGCAAATCTTCTGTTTATTATGTTAACTAGTTCACTATTCATTTTGGCTTCTGTCCAAATTTCCTATGATGACAGTTGTCATACCACTCTGTAGCCCACCTCTCCTTACCATTGTGTACAAAGCTATACACAACAGTCATACTTCACATATGAAAATGAGGATTATACCCCTTCATCAAGAAGATAAAAGTGCAGAGACATTGTCCATGCCTCTGTATGAAGCTCTACTACAATTCAGAATCACTGCTTACTGATGAGAGGTTCAAGGAAACTGAAGATCCATTCAATGATTGTGAAGCATCAACAGGAGAGCCTACTTTCATGTAGTTCATTATAGTGAAGAGGATGTAACAACAAACAGAATGGTAGGATGCGCCAGCACTGCCATACATAGGACCATTGACAAGATCCATTCCAACATGCTGAAAAACTAAAACAGCAGGTTGCTGTTTCTCGTGGAGAGGGGGCAATGCTGCAACTTGTGGTTCGTATGTTGTGGCATAGTGGTCAGTGTCGGTGGCTGACATACTGTGGGTTGCCATTTCAAACCCAACCGTCAGCGATTATTTGTTATTTAGTATTTATCATTCATCTAAGGTTCCTGAAATGAGTTGGTGCACAAAGCTTAAGGACAGAGTAACTTTCATATGATGTGTCATTACCAAGTAAAATAGCTTGATGAAACTTGGAACATACATAGAAAGAACTCTGACAGTATAGTACAAAAGGTAACTGAAAGAAATGCCAGTATGTCATGTGACAAACAAGAATGGCACTTTTGTTGAAAGACAATTATTACTCTTAAATCAACGTGATTTAGGATGGTCCCCTGGATGTTACAAATGGAGATATATGGTTCTTAACAGTATATATGATCAACACAAACAGCACTGCATGCTCTGCAACATGTTCCCATGCTGGCCCCAAGTTTGGCGAGGAGTTTGTGCGGTAGGGAGTCCCATTCCTTCACCAGTGCAGTTGACAGCTGTTGGATGGTCACTGGTGTGTGTGGGTGTGTTGCAGTGTGTCTCACCAATGCATCCCGCGCGTGCTCAATGGGATTTAAGTCAGTGGAATGGGCTGGCCAGTCCATTCACTGAATATCCTCTCATTCCAGTGACTCTTTCACCTGCATTCTTTGATGCATTCATGCATTATCATCTAGGAAAATGAAGTCAGGACTGAAAGCATCCAGAAAATATCCACATGGGGAAGAAGTAAAGTGTCACAATAACATTGACCAGTGAATGTACTGTGTCCAACATTATCCCTCCCAACACCATATCACATGTACCACAAAAACCATCACATTTGGCAATGTTCCTGAGTGCACTGTGTGTTCCCACCTCTCACCACGTGAGGGTATATTGAGAATCACCACTAAACCTGAATCTGGTTTCATCTGGGAAGAGCATGTGATACTACTTCTTGCTGGTCCAATCCCTCTGATCTTGATGCCATTGTAACTGGTTGCTGCAGGTATCAATGGAACACAACATATGGTCATCACTGTGCTACTGTGGAGTGTGAGATTACATGTCTTACAGTCCTGTTAAAAGTGTTTTGCAATTGCAGCTGCTCTTTGACGTGGGTCTTATTTGACCTGCTGCACAATGTACCGCTCATCTACTGCTGTAGTTGACCACAATTGACCACCTCCTCTCCTTCAGTCAGCAGTGCCTGTGGTTTTAAATGTTCCCCACTGACATGGAACAATGCTATGAGCAAAGCAACATCAAACTCCAGGGCTACAGTTATGACACTTTGTCCTTCTTCCAGTTTCCCCATGATTCTTCCCCATGTTCAGGCATCCAAATGTTGTCTCCGGACCATATTATAAAGAAGAACATCACAGTGTGCCATAACTGCTTGCTGACTGACATACACTGTCTACATCTACATCTATATCTACATCTACATCTGTACTCCACCAGTCACCTTATGGTGGGTGGCAGAGGGTACTTTGTACACCACTATACTTCCCACTTTTCCTGTTCCAGTCCTGTATGGTTCATGGGAATCTATTAATTTTATAAAATACATTTTTACATATTTAAGTTGATATTGGGTATGTCTAAAAATTCTCCTAATGAATATAAAGGGTTAGTTAACGAGAAGTTGTGTAACTTTCTCTTAAATAATCTGACTGGCATGTTGAGGCATGTTTAGACAATTTGTTACGTATTTTAATCACTGTGTCTTATGACTATTGTTAGTTCTTGCTAATTTATTTTGTGGCAAGAACAGAAAAGTACAGATTCTTGTATTGTAGTCGTGCCATTGATTCGTTACACCTAAATTGGAAGCTCAGCAAGTACATAGTTAACAGTATCAATAATATATAGATCAATAACTGTTAATATTCTATATTTAATGAGCAATGGTTTACAATGTGTGCTACTATCTGCCTTTTGCCATTACTCTGATTGCTTTCTTCTGAGTCACCAGAATTTCACTTTTTTTTTTGCTGTTTTCCGATAATGTTAAGCCATACCTTAAAACAGACCGAAAAAAAGCAAAGTACACTGTCCTTACATATACAAATGTCACACAGTACATCAGTCTCTTTGGCAGATATACAAGGTGAGTCAGTAGGAAATGTACATGCTTTGAGGGGTGATAGTATTAGTGATTCTGAACAAAAATCTTCATATGGACATATGCCATACCCCAAATCAATTCTGAAATAGAACACATTTAATACCACTTTTGTATACTTTTCTTGAATAACTCAAAAACTGCACCCTTCAGTAAAAATGTGTTGCAGTACAAAATTAAACTATATTATATCCTACAAAAAAGGTCCTATTCATATTTTTCTCTAGAACTAATGGTTTGTGTGAAAAGAGCGTGAGGATGTTGAAAAACTCACTCTACATGCATGCGTTGTAGCTTAAGTAGTTTTTGTAGGCCAATTTGAGGTAACATATTGAGGTAGCAAGTTGAGACGAACAGTTTGATATGGGACATTTGTGGTCTATCAAGTCGGGGAAACTACCTCAAATTGGCCTACAAAAATTATGTAAGCTACAGCGTAGAGCAAGCTTTTCAATATTCTCATGCTCTCTGCACACGAACAATTAATTCTAGAGAAAAAATGAATAGGACCTTTTTTGTAGGAAATTTAATATAGTTTAATTTTGTACTTCAAGGGGACACTCTCCTTCCCCAAACATCCAGTAGGCAAGCTCATTTTACATGTGTTAGTGTGGTGTGGTGTGGTGGCTGCACTGGCTATTGGGTGACTTAACAAGTCACCAGCCAATATGAGTTGACTTGCCGAAAATGGGCAACATTCCCTCGATTATGAGTGGGCATATTCTTCAAGACTCAGTGTCTGAATTTAAAAGGTTGATGATTGATATTGTTGTTGAATACAGTACATCGGAAATACATGCAACAAGATGAGATTGAGTTATAAGGGACACAAGAAAAGGTTGTGACTGGGCCCCTTCATCATGTATTGGCTCAGTCTGTAACACTTAATGTCGTCTGTCTTGTTTTTCCATTATCACTGCAACCTAGCAGTAGTTGTATCATAACTGCATGGTGAAGCTAAAAAGCTAAATGTTGCAAGTTGTGCTGGCAACACCGATCATGGATTATGTAAGCATTTCCTCTCTCACATTTCCTTTCCCCACAATGGCTAAAATATTCCCTTAGCTTCACCACCACTCATGGTGGCTTCACCATCACTCATGGTGCAAACCATCTGCCTTTTGTGGCACTTATAATTTGTTCAGTCACATTAGATTTCCATAGGAAGAAAATGGGATGTCGAATAAGGACTTAGAATCAAGCCACTTTGAACGCTACTTAGAATTGTGTGTACTTGACTGTTTCAGTATTTTTAAAGCACTGTAAATAATAGTTTAACAAAAACATATAAAAAACAGATATGAGGTAAGTATATTTTATTAAACTATTGTATATATATGGAATTTTAAGTAGGCCATGAGTAGATTCACATATCAGAATGCACAGATAAATTTTCTATTTGTACTTCCTCACAATGTTTATGCTTAATAATTAAAGCAAAAAGTTATCTTTATTATACTGAAACATCTTTACAATATTGCCTGTTCAGCAGAAATATGAACCTTAGCATGTCCATGCTCTAATCATAGTACAAAAGCTTTCACGACCGGATGACATATCTTCTGGTAAAACTTCCGGGATGCTCTAAGTTCAATACTTTTGGAATATACTGCATCACTTAAAATAAGGTTGTGTTACTTTATTCAAACAATGGAAAGCCCAGGTTGGAATATCAGAAATATTACGAAAAGGATAGATTGTTACTCATTGTAGAGAGAACTCATTGAGTTACAGACAGGCCCAACAAAAAGACTGTTACATTGAGCTTTTGGCCAAAGCCTTCTACTGACAGGAGAACACCCATACAAGCAAGCACTCCTCATGCACACATGTCCACTACCTCTGACCAGAAAGCAAATGTGTGGAATCAGCAGAAGCAGCAATCCAGAGTGGGGCTGGAAAGTGGTAGGGATAAAAGGGTACAGCTGGTGGGAGAGAAGCCAGAGCAGCCTAGTGGAGCATACAGGGCTAAGGAACTAGATTGTCGCAAGGTGAGGTTACCGAGCACATTATCAGGAGGGGAATGAGGAGTGGAAAAGGAGAGGAGTAGAGAAGGGGAAAAGGTTGGTAGGTGTATTGGCAGAGAGTGGCACACAATGAGGGTGAGGGGATGTGAATTGGGAGGAGTTAATGGGACAGAGGGGTGGGGACAGTAGAGCATAAGTTAGGGCCAGGATGATTTCGGGAGCAGAGAATGTGTTGTAAGGATAATTCCCAACTGCGCAGTTCAGAAAACCTGGTGGTGGAGGGGAGGATCGATATGGCCTGGGGATGTGAAGCAGCCACTGAAACCAAGGATGTTATGTTCAACTGCTTGTTGTGCCACAGGGTGGTCCACTCTGCTGCTCTTGACCACAGTTTGGCAGTCATACCAGTATAAAGAGCTGTGTAGTGATTGCAGCAGAGCTAGTACATGACATGGCTGCTTTCACAGGTAGCGTGGCCTCTAATGTAGTAGGATAAGCATGTGACAGGAAAAAATGGGAAATACTGGGTGGGTGGATTGTACAGATCTCATATCTGGGTGTCTCACAGGGATATGATCCCTGTGTCAAGGGATGGGATTGGAAGTGGCATAAGCACCGACTACAACATTGTGGAGATTCGGTGGGCAACAGATCACCACTTTAGGTGGAGTGGGAAGGATCTTTGGTAGGATGTACCACATTTCAGGCCATCAGGCCATGATGACAGATAATCAAAGCCCTGACTTCCCTCTGCCCCCACCCCCCTTCTCATTTGTACACTATCATCCCTCCCCCTTCCCAGCCCCACTCTGGATTACTGATTCTGTTGATGCCACACACACAGTTTCATTCCGGCTGGAGACAGCAGTCATGTATGCATGAGGTGTGCTTGTTTGTGTGAATGTGTGTGCATGTGTTCTCCTTTTAGAAGAAATCTTTGGCTGCAAGCTCAATATGTAACAGTATTTTCATTGTGCCTGTCTGAAATTCAACATGTCACCTTTACCTTGAGTAACAGTCTACCCTTTTTCATAACATTGTTCTGGTACATTATTGTAATAAGTGATTTTATGGAATTTCTGGTGGCTAGAATGAGACTCCTATCACAAGGTTTAAGAATACTTTGTTACTTTGCAAAGCATTTATTTAGTTAGTTGAGGACAAAGTCCATTTTTGCACATATGCTTGCTATTCATGTACACAAACAATTGAAGACATATGAAAGCAGAACCATCTAGTGGTAGTTGCTGAAGCTTTTGAATGGTGTGAAAAAGGCTTTCAACTTCTCTGATTGTCAGCCCAAATGGTATGATGACAGTGAACCAGTAGGGTGTTTCCACAGGCCAGTTGATTGGCTGAGTAGTGCTGAGTGGGCAGAAGGAGGGGGGGAGGGGGGGAGGATGCATGTGACATGTGCAAGTTTCCACTACTGCCTGTGGAAACAGGTCTTTACATTACTAACAAAGCTCTCTTAAAATTATTTGCTGATATACACATGCACTAAACAATATAGACCGCACATCAAAACAATACAACCAGAATAATCCTCAAGTCTTACACATACTCATTTTAATTAAGAGTAGTGATAATCTAGTTAACATAGTGCTGTTTCTCTGGATGTGTTTCGTGTTCCTATCACTATTTTTTAGCTCAGACCCAGTGCCTTTGTATTTGCCCATGATATTTTAACAAATTTTTGTAATTTCACATAGATGCTTTAATGTTTAACACCACTGCTCTCATTCTTCATGCCAACCGCATTTGGCTCCAACACACCATTGGTGCAAAATTATGAATGTTCCAGAATTTTTTTGAACAGACCTCATATAGTCTTCCCCTCCAGCTCCTTTGCAACCGCTCTGGTGATCCAAGTCAACCTATAATCGATCCTATAGTAGTAGTAGGACATGGACCACATCCAGCAAGGGAGTGCATCTTACAACATTCTCATTTTTTAAAATAATTTTTTGTTTTGGCTTCTAGCATTACACTATTTAGCCTCCATTACTTTAATAAATGATGGTTATAGAAAGGTAATATTTAATCTTGATTAGCAATACATTCAAAGACAAGGAAACACCATGAAGGAATTATCCAAATGGGATGGAAATTGGTAGACGAGATGTACATGTGCAGACAAACACACGATTACAGTTTCAGGTAAATAGGACGATTTATTCAAGAGAAAGAGCTTCACAAATTGAGCAGTTTAATTACATGTTGGTCGACCATGAATGACAGAGGTAGCACCATGACACCAAAGCGACACCGAACAGTGAGACAACTGTGCTTTGCCAGCTGCAGCCATGAATTCAAGACCAGGCTGTACCTGCCATCTACACTAAGTGTTTCAAGCGAATTGGTATCTCAGCCCAGCTGATCTCCTGCCCATGCCTGCTGACTCCAACTCTGAGCTCCTAGTGAAACTTGACAACACAACGCCAGCTACCAGCTGATTACAGCCCAAGGGCAATGAGATGTACCCCACGCACAGCCTCCCCTAAGTTCCATGATGGAGATGCAATGGGTGGTGGGGCAGCCAAGCATACACAACACTGAGGGAAGTAGCACAGGGCCCCATGGCCATGTCCAGAGCTGAGGGGCCATCTCTAAGTCAGGTGTCATTGCAGCATCACATGACACATCAATGTCTAGGGCCTGCAGAGGCTAATGGCTTCAGCAGCATGTGTCAGCCCAGCAACACCAGGCAGAAGCTGCTGCCCTTCCATCAGCCCCAGCCAGAGTCAGCAAGGAGAACCATGCCTGCCTCTCTATATCATGTGCCAAGTTAAATGCAGTTCTTTGTAGTTGTTAACAGCATTTGCCCTGGGTCCCACATCCCGTCATCACCAATCACCCATCCCCCAGCGTTCCCAGCACACTACTGTGTGGTGTCACTCTTCAGTGATGTCAGGACGGCTGACATTGTCTTAATTAGCAGTGGAGGGGGGGGGGGGGGGGACAGGGCATCATCCAAGCTACGGCCCCCAGTGTCATCATTAGGATGAGAGAGATTACTTTTGCTGTTGTGTGGTGATAGTAATGGGATCAAAGTTAAGGGGACATAATGATATGAGGATTAACTTTACAAGTTTTGAGGAGCAGGCTGACTGATAACAGTTTACAGGAAATTCCAGAGATCCAAACAGTTAGTCAGCTGATTGATAGAGTTGCTGTATGTCCCCCTGGAGGATATGATGGCAATTCTGTCCAATTGGTGTATTTGGAGAGATATCAAGCAATCTTGCTGGCCAAGATAGGATTTGGCAAGCATAAAGACAAGCAGTAGAAACTCTCTCCATGTGTGGGCAGGAATTACATTGTGGAAATAAGCCCAGAATGGCTTGCCATGAAGAGCAACAAAATGGGCCATAGAATATCATTGACATACTGCTGTGGTGCAAAGGTGCCGCAGATAAGAACCAAATGGGTCCTCCTATGAAAAGAACTGGCACACCAGATCATCACTCTTGGTAGCTGGGCCGTGTAGTGTGTGACAGCCAAGTTGGTGTCTCCCTGCTGTGAAGGGCATCTCAAGAGAGATCTTTGCTGGTCATCAGGGCATAATTCAAATCGGGACTCATCACTGAAGACAGTTCTACTCCAATCAATGTGATTCCAGGCCAAAGACATGTCTGGTGACTCCCCAGACAGTGGCGAGATACACACCTGACTGTCAAATGCCATACAGCCCAACAATCAGGCTTTTTATAGTAGGACCCCTTTGGTTGTTATTTTGGCACCCTTAGAGCACAGTGGTATGTGGACAATATTCTATGCACCTTTTGTTACCCTTCATGGCAAGCCATCCTGGGCTTACATTCCAGCAAGAAAATGCCTGCCCACACATGGTGAGAGTTTCTACTGCTGTCTTCTTACTTGCCAAACCCTACCTTGGCCAGCTAGATCATGGATCTCCCCCCAACTGAGAACATTTGGAGCATTATTTGCAGGGCCTCCAGCCAGCTTGAGACTTTTTGATCTATTGTGCCAGTTACACAGAAATTGGCACAGTATCCTTCAGGGATACTATCAATTAATGCTGAACTGAATAACTGCTTGCATAAATCCAGAGGTGGACCAATGCATTATTGACTTGTTCAATCTGTGAAGTTCTTTCTCTTGTATAAATCATCCAATTTTTCTGAAACTGTAATCATTTGTTTGTTTGTACATGGACATCACCTCTACCAATTTCCATAATGGTGACATGTAGTCAATGAGAGTACTAGATACAGTTCACAGCAAACCACCTTTTTGCATGGAAGCAGGTAATTCAGTTTTTGTAGTAAGACCAACAGTCATCATTTCTTTTAGATTTGTTTATCTTCTTGAGTTATAAACTGGGCTACAGCATCACATGTCATTCTGGTTGTATCGTCAAGAACTCGGGATGTTCAGAGGAGTTGGCAGTGAGCAAGTCTCATAACCTCCTGTGAAAATTTGCCATTGTCAGTTTAATAATACTTACACTGAAACAGAACATGACTGATATCACAAATTGTGACATCACCTCATGGACAGTAGGTTGTCTCTGATATGCCGATTTGACGTATGTTGGCACGAAAAGACCCACGATTGAGGCGCACTCGCACAACAAACAATATTATTTTCCTTGAGTATTTGGACTGTACAGACCACAGCTTTCTTGGTATGATGGACTGTATACCTGCGTAGTTTTTACCCCTTATTTTATGACTGTCAATCCATTCTTGGTGCCACAAAAGTATCACTTGTTTTACATGCAAGAGGTAGCCTGTGTATGGGAGTCTTATGACCACAGACCTTCCACTACTACTGTAATCACTTCTCTCACTAGTTGATCTGCTTTGTCATTATATTCAATGCTAGAATGTGATTTTATCCGAACTAATTATATAATGTGACCAGACTTTTTCATTTGAGAGTAGTGATCTACTGGGTTGAGGATGTATTTACAAGTTCCTTTGTTCTGATTCTGGTAGCTAATAGATTTCAGAATGCTTTGCGAGTCAGTGATTATTACTGCTATGGAAATTTGGAGAGAGCTTAGGCTTTGTACCACCTGCAGAACAGCGAATGTTTCAGTGAGGAATATGGAATCAGCATCTGGTAGCTAAAACTTTCATTCTTCCACAGTATGTGGGCAAAAGAAAATGCATCCCTTAATAAGATTCCGCATCCATTTTTGAGTCATCAGTATAAATTTCATTATAACATGCCCAATTCTCTGGAAGGTATGACATAGGTGAAAACTGCCCGTATTTTGCCCAACAGAAGTATTCTCAAATTGAAAAACAAGCTTTGGCCATTATTTATGCTCTTCATAAGTTTGGTGTTTTTCTCTATGGATCCAAATTTCATATTGTTACGGATCACAAACCACTTGTTTCCTTGTTTCATTCATCAACGTCACTTCCCGACAAGGCTGCACACCTCCTCCAGCATTGGGCTCTTTACTTGTCTCGTTTCAATTATGAGATTCATTTCTGGCCGACGGCTCGACATGCGAATGCTGATGCACTGTCTCGCCTACCCATGTGTCCTGATCTGGCATTCGATAGGGGTGAACTTTTGAGTTTACACCTGGATGTTGCCGAGCAGCGGGTTGTGGACGGATTCCCCATCACCGGGGACCGGCTGGCGGCTGCTACGGGTTCTGACCCTACCCTCTCCTAAGTTTTACGCTGTATTCAGAAGGGTTGGCCAGATCATCTGCCCGCTAAGACTTCTGATCTGCTGCGGAACTACTACACTTTGCGCTACCGCCTCACAGCTAGGGATGGTGTTTTCCTTCTTTCCACTGACAATGTTTCGCTGCGTGTTGTGGTACCTGCGTCTTTGCGTGCTTTGGTCTTGCGCCTCCTTCACCAAGGGCACTGGGGTGTCTCTCACACAAAATCTCTGGCACGCCATCATGTGTACTGGCCTGGCATCGACTCTGAAATAGCACACATGGCGGCCCTCGTGCGGCACAGGCCGCCGCCCCGAAGTCATCTTTGTCACCGTGGCCTTCGCCTGAGACGCCCTGGGAGCACATTCATGCTGACTTCGCGGGACCTTTTTTTAGGTACTTATTGGCTACTTGTAATTGACGCCTACTCTAACTTTCCTTTCATTGTCCGTTGCACGTCACCTAACACCGTGGCAACCACAAATGCTCTCGCCCGCATTTTTTCTTTGGAAGATATTCCCTCTACTCCTGTTACTGATAATGGTCCGCAATTTTCCTCTTCTGAATTTGAGGATTTTTGTGCTCGTCACGGCGTCATGCATGTCACGGCCCCTCCGTTCCATGCACAATCAAACAGTGAGGCTGAATGACTGGTCCGCACGTTTAAGGCTCAGATGAGGAAACTCCTGACTTCTTCTGCTGCTGATGATGCGCTTCTCCAATTTCTGGCTTCATACCGTTTCACCCCCATGGGCGACCACAGCCCGGCCGAGCTCTTACATGGCCGACAGCCCTGCACGCTACTTCAACTTCTGCGGCCTTCCACCTCACAGCGGCGGGTGACTTCGCTTGGCCGGTTCACCGCCGACGACCTTGTATGGGTACAGGGATATGGCAGGCAGCCAAAATGGAGTCCGGGCCGCATCTTACGACACTGTGGCCGACGCCTGTATGAAATCCAGACGGACACGGGTGTTGCAGTGCATAATTCGGACCAGCTTCGGCCCCGTGTGCTGGCAACGCCTGTTTCAAATGCTGCTACACCACCTTCGGCTCTACCTGACGCTCGGGATCTTGGCATCTCTCACTACTCACAACACAGCCCTCTCACCGTCATCTCGGGGCCATTCCAAGGACGGACGCCACCAGGAGACTTGCCCATGCAGGAACCAGATGACCATCATCTGTCGGAGCAACTCTACTCGCCTCCTCCTCCTACGGACGCCGACACATCGCCCATATCTCCTGTTATATCAACCGGACTTGCCGCAATGGGCAGATTGTTGCACGGGGCCCCAGCAGATTCGACCCCTACGTCTCCTGTCATCTCGACCTGTTATCATCGGGGACACTTCCGTCCGTACGGGAAACCTCCTCCTCGAGACTTTACAGCCAGTCAAACAACACCTATGGACGTTAGCCATCTACAGGCCACCTCCATCAAGACCAGTGCAAAAATTTCAAAGGGGGGAAATGTGTTGTGACTCACCGATCATTCAAAGTGCCGCCGCACAATTACGCGCATCCTCTACATGCGGCGCTGTCTGCCAGCCATGCAGCAGCCGCGCCACATAAGCAGATAGCCAGCCAGCGGCTGCTAGACTGACTCAGTGCACATTCAAATGTTACTGTGCTCACATGTCTTGCTTTGTCAACTTGCTCAGTGACTTACATGTGTTGTGTCGTTTTGAAATATGTGTGTTCAACTTGATGTTATAACAAAAAGCTCACAAACCAACATGTAAAGTTGGATAAATTTTATTATGAAGTCTTTTATAAAAATCAAACTAAATAAAAAAAGTTAATCATTTTGGGCACAAAAATTGACAGTAGGGAGTCCACGTAGACAGAAGAAGCAGGCTGATAGAATACTCTGCGACTACCTCTTCTGTTTAAATTAGTTTTGTTATTTCTCTGTATTTGTCTGAGTAACAAAAATAAGTATGGTTGAGGCAGAGGCCAAGTCAAAGACATAAAGAAGGTGTTGCCAGTTAGGAGGCTTTGCAATCAATCATTAGTGAATAAGGTAGTTCAGTTGAGAGCAAATAATGTAGTTGTAAATAATATATTGTCAGAGATGGATCATAAAATAGAATTGGTCCTCCCTTCTCTGGCAGGGTGTCAGAGGATGTGATAGGATTTGTGGAAGATCTCAAGTCATCGTCTAACTTTCAGGGTAAATTGGATAAGCAGTTATTGCAGACTGCGAGGTTATGGAGAGGTGGAGGGGGAGTGAGGTTGTTCATAAGGTGCACAGAATCAGTGTGTGATGCAGGGACTTTTGATCAACTGAGAAAAGGGTTGGAACAATGGTACAGGAAGCAGAATAGTGTGCAGTTGTTTTTTTTTTCCTAAAAAAAATAAAAAAAAGCTGTTGGGTACTGTGTCCAGAAGGGATAATGAGGCAGTGGATGATTTCATGGACAGGCTTAGGAAGTTAAGTGTCTGCACCTACGAGGTATTTTACAGTGATGAAGTGTACAAAGTGGTGCTGCAGGATGCTGAGCAGTGAACACTCAATGCTTTTCTGAGGGATTTGGTACCAAGAGATGTCTTGGAGGGCACATACGGGGGCACCTAAAGAGCTTCATGCTGGGATTAGCTTAGTGCTGGAATAAAAGGAAACTGATAGATCAAAAGGGGGTGAGGAATCAAGGACATCCATTTGCATTGAATATAAACTGTTTTAGTTGGGGACAAACAGGTCATATGCAGAGACAGTGCTAACAATAATCAAGGAGAGATGAATCTAATAGAGGGGGCCAACAATACCATGGGAATGGTAGTAGGGGAGGTGTATGTCATGAAAATGAATATGGTGGTGGTAATACAGCTGGTCCAGATGGAAAAAAGGGTCCGTTAAACTTAGGAGGGAACCCTATGGCCACTGGCAGGAGTTCAAAATGGTTCAAATGGCTCTAAGCACTATGGGACTTAACTTCTGAGGTCATCAGTCCCCAAGAACTTAGAACTACTTAAACCTAACTAACCTAAGGACATCACACACATCCATGCCCAAAGCAGGATTCGAACCTGCGACTGTAGCAGTTCCAGACTGTAGTGCCTAAAACCGCTCAGCCACTGGCAGGAGTTCCCAGTAAAAATAAATGCAGTGAAAACAAATGCAGAGGCGAAATGTGCCACATGGGAGTGATACAAACAAACACCATCTGAACAGGCCTTGAAGTCCCAACAGTACTGACCAGTCACCACATCATCCTCAACCCTTAGGTATCACTGGATGCAGATACGTAGGGGCATATGGTCAGCACACTTCTTGCCCGGTCATTGTCAGTTTTTGTGACCCATGTCATAGCTCCTCAATTGGTCTCACGAGGGCTAAGTGCACCCTGCTTGCCAACAGCACTTGGCGGACCTAGAGGGTGACCCATTCCAAGAGGGCTGCTGGTAAGAAGGTGCTGGACCCCCCCACATTATAATTTATGTGGGGTAGCAGATAGTGATATACGACCATTGGAGTCAAAGTGATGAGTTTTAAGCAATTTGTAGAAGCTGTGTCTCATGTAAGTGAGGGCTACAGCATGATCCTGGGGTTGGAGTTTCTGCATCAATATCATGCCATAATTAACCTTCAACAATGTGTAGTAGAACTTAGCGGAAAGATATTCCGACTAGGAGAAACTGTTGTCAGTGTTGATCTGCCACAAGGAATGTCTAAGGTACAAAAGAATCCAGTTAAACTGTGAGCAATGACATTAACGCTCGATTTGTATGATTGTGTGTCAGGAGGCATCAGGAATTCACTATGGTTGAATGTGGAGTGTGGATTATCAGTTGATATGTTGTGTGTGATAGAACCACTAGAGAGTAATGAAATACTGGATTCAGCATGTTATTCGGTGAGAGGTATTATTGTGCATGTACAAGAGAGGGACAGAGGCAGAGTAGTACCAGTCAATGTGGATAATTTTGGTGGCAAAGAAGTTAAGTTGTTAAAGAGAATATTACTGGGTACATTAGAGATTCCAGATGTGGGACCGAGGAAGGTGGCGCAATGGTTAGCATATTGGACTTGCATTTGGGGGAACAACAGTTCAAATCCACATCTGGCCATCCTGATTTAGGTTTTCCATGGTTTCCCTAAAGCACTTCAGGAAAATGCTGGGATAGTTCCGTTGAAAGGGCATGGCTGACTTCCTTCCCTAACTTGACAGGACCAATGACCTCACTGTTTGGTCCCTTCCCCCAAATCAACCACCCAATCAGATATGGATGATTGCCAAACAGGGGGCATTGAGGCACAGGATGCTGCTAGGATTGCATTTCAAGAGAAATTGAAGCATTTAAGGGAAAAGGATAGGACACAGATGGATGACCTGTTGCTAGAATTTCAAGATTTGTTTTTCTCACAAGGGTCATTGCCTGCTACACCAGTAACACAACACAGGATTCTGAGAGGAACTGAAGTACAACTGTATTGGAAGCCCTACAGCAGTTTTGGATGAATTATGGAAGAGACCCTGTGGGGCAGGAGTTGTGATGGTGCTACGGATATCTCAAATAAATCTCAGTTTTGTTGCGATTACTGTTGTTTGAACAGTATGACTATGACAGATGCTTACCCATTTTCAAACATTACAGATATGATAAATAACCTAATGCCAAGCCAGTACTTCTTGACAATGGACTTACGGGGTGGTTATCATCAGTTGGAAGTTGCTGCTGGAGACCGACTGAAAATGGCATTTTCAGCATCAAAATATGTGGATGCCTTATGGGATGAAGAATGCACAGTTGCTGGACAGACTCCTGAAGGGATTGAAATTGTCTTTTCAAGGGATATGCAAGAGCACAGACAATGTCTGAGGGAAGTGTTTCAAAAGATTACGAACAGCCCACCTGACACTCAGCACAGAAAGATGTAACTTTGTGCTGGACGAGGTTAACTATATGGGCCATATCATTAGTAGGAACAGTGTTAGGACTGATCCCAGTTTAACAAAGGTGGTACAAGAGTTTCTAATACCACCCCGGGAATTAAAATCTTTTATCAGTCTCTCAAATTATTATAGAAAATTCATGAAGGGTTTTGCTGATATTCCCAGACTGCTTACACAGTTTCTAAAGAAGGGGAAGCATTTGTCGAGTTGAAGAGAGTATTTGGGAGGGGGGGTTGCCCCAGGGATCAGTGTTGGGGCCACTCCTGTTCCTTATTTATATAAATGATATGCGCTCTATCATTATGGATAACTCTAAAACATTTGATTGCTCATGACACTACATTGATAGTAAATGATGTTCTGTGCAGCAATGGCTCGGTTTCAAATAGTGCAGTTCTAGACCAAGTTCATGGCTTGTAGAAAATAAAATAACGCTAAATCACAGTAAGACTCAGTTTTTACAGTTTCTAACACACATTTCAATAAAAATTGACGTTTTATTTTCACTATTTAAGAAAGGCAATAGGCGTAATCCACAAAATTACAGGCTCATGTCATTAATGTTGATATGGAACATGATTTTGGAACATATATTGTGTTTGAACATTATGAACTACCTCAAAGAGAATGGTCCATTGACACATAGTCAACACAGATTTAGAAAACACTGTTCTTGTGAAACACAACTAGCTGTTTACTCACATGAAGTGTTCAGGGCTATCGACAAGAGATTTCAAATTGGCTTGATACTTCTAGATTTCCAGAAGGCTGTTGACACCATACCTCACAAGCAGCTTGAAATCAAATTGGGTGCTTATGTACAATCATCTCAGTTATGCACCTACATTCATGATTTCCTGTCAGAGAGGTCACAGTTCATAGTAATTGATAGAAAGTCATCAAGTAAAACAGAAGTGATTTCTGGAGTTCCCCAAGGCAGTGTTATAGGCTGTCTGCTGTTCCTTTTCTATATGATTTAGGAGAAAATCTTAGCAGCTGTCTTAAGCTGTTTGCAGATGATACTGTCATTTATTGTCTACTAATGTCAACTGAAGATCAAAACCAATTGCAAAATGATTCGCGTAAGATATCTGTATGGAGTGAAAATTGGCAACTGACCCTAAATAATGAATAGTGTGAGGTCATCCACATGAGTGCTAAAAATAATTACACAATAAATATGTCAAATCTAAAGGCCACAAATTCAACTAAATACTTAAATTGGAAAGAACACAAAGAAAATGTTGTAGGGAAAGATGAACCAAAGATCGTGTTTTATTGGCAGAACACTTACAAGATGCTGCAGATCTAGTAAAGAGATTGCCTACATACACTTGTCCATCCTCTTTTGGAGTACTGCTGCACAGCGTGGGATAATTACCATGGAGGATTAACAGAGTACACTGAGAAAGTTCAAAGAAGGGCAGCGTGTTTTGTATTATTGAGAAATAATAGAGTGAGTGTAATAGGCATGATACAGGATTTGGGGTGGAAATCATTAAAACAAAAGCGTTTTTCATTTCAGCGGGATCTCACGAAATTTCAGTCAGCAACTGTCTCCTCCAAATGTGAAAATGTTTTGTTGATGCTGACCTGCACAGGGAAAAATGATCATAATAAAATAAGGGAAATCAGAGCACACACAGAAAGACACAAGTGTTTGTTATTTCTGTGCACTGTTAGAGAGTGGGATAATAAAGAATTATTGTGAAGGTGGTTCAATGAAACCTCTGGCAGGCACTTACGTGTGATTTGCAGAGTAGCCACGTAGATGTAGATGTAGAAGTACTTCCAGAGTTACCCATATGGAAGGAATTCAAAGTAGTGACAAATCATGCCAGCTTGAAGTAGTCACTTGGTCTGGAGAACCCATCCAGTGGATTGACAAGGTGGGCATTAAAACTCAGTCAATTTGGTTACAAAGTAATCCACAAACCAGAAAAGAAACAGATGTGCTAAGCACAAAAACAGCTGTTATACAGGCACAAGGTCACAACCTTGGGGAATGGTTGGTTGGTTGGTTGGAGAAGGGACCAAACTATGCAGTCATCAGTCCCTCCGACGTTAGAGTAACTAAAACCGATAAAATACCACATTAAAAAGAGGGAACTACAATATCCACAAAATGATAAAACTATTGACAGGAAAGAAAGGGAAAGGACAAAAGAAAAGGTGAGGGAAAGAAAGTGACTAACGACAGGGGCGTGAAGGAAGAATCACAGGAGACAAGAGAGATGCTCAAGACATAACAGACCCCATAAGGAAAGGAGTGGGAAGGCAGAGGGTCGGGGTGAACCACCAAGCCCAGTTGAAGCCAATTCAGTCGTGGCGAAGGGGGCCTGCCATCCCTTCCACTCACCGATAAGGTGGAAGGTCCCTCCCTTAAATAAAGCGATAGAAACCTCCATCACCAATAAAACATAAATGAGATCTGCCATTGAGGCATTGTCAGCCAACACCAGGGGTAGCGAGTCTGGAAAGCTAAAAGTCCGTCACAGGGTGGCTAAGTTGGGGCAGTCCAGTAAGATGTGAGCCACAGTCAACATCAATCCACAACGACAGAGAGGGGGGGTCCTCACGACGGAGGAGATAACCGTGAGCCAGCCAAGTATGGCCGATGCAGAGTCGGCATTGGACAACAGAGGCCTTACGAGAGGCACAGGAGGAGGACCGCCACGGAGATGTAGAATCCTTAATCGCCCTGAGCTTGTTCGGCGAAGAAAGAGTGTGCCATTCTGCATCCCAAAGGCCCAAAACCTGACAACGTAATGCTGAGCGGAGGTCTATTTCTGGAATGCCAGTAGCAAGAGATGGCCTGGTAGTAGCTAACTTAGCCAGTCGATCAGCAAGTTCATTGCTAGGAATCCCAACATAGCCTGGGGTCCAAATGAAAACCAACGAGCATCCACGATGAGCAAGGAGAAAAAGGGCGTCCTGAATAGCAATGACCAACGGGTGGCGAGGGAAGCACTGGCTGATAGCGTGCAAACTTCTCAATGAGTCACTACAGATAGTGAAGGATGGTCCTGAGCAGGAGCAGATATTGTCCAGTGCACGCAAGATGTTTACCAATTCTGCAGTGAAAACACTACAGCCATCTGGCAAGGAACGAAGTTCTGCGCATTGTGCATAGGTGTAAGCAAAACCAGTGTGTCCAGAAACCATGGAGCCATCTGTATAAATCACTTCTGAGCCCTGGAATGTACTGAGGAGACAGTAGAATTGGTGTCAAAGAGCCATTGGAGGGACAGAATCCTTTGAATCGATTGAGAGATCAAGACAGAGCTGGAGGGGTATGTGTGTGTGTGCAGAGAAGAGAGGTGGTAAAGGGAATTGCTGGAGTACAGAAAAGAGCGACTGAATGCGGACAGCCATGGTAAGCCCACATAGTGGCCGCTGCTGCGGCAGGGTGATCTCCATGTCGGGATAAAGGAGACCATAATTAGGGTGCTTTGGAGTGCAGTGAATGCAGAGCACATAAGATATCAGCTGTTAATGGCGCAAAACTCGCAGAAGGCTAAGTATGGGGCTAGTCTGGAAGGTACTAGTCGCAAGTCGGACCCCACAGTGGTGAATGGGGCCTAGGGTGCTGGCAAATTCACACTCGCTGAATGGAGCATTATATGGCTCCGAGCAGCGAGAAACAAAAGACAAAGGCAGTCGTTCTGAGTGCTCTTTCAGGAGGAGGAACGTGGGTGGATACTGAGCCGATGCCAAAGCTTGAGCAAAGTGTTGAGCGAAATTTTCTGTTACAAAGTCCGGATTGGTAAGTACAACAGTATGCACAGAAATTCCTGCAACCCTGGTGGGAGGATGGTGGCCAAAAATTCGCCTGAGTTTTATCCAGGCTTGTGAAGAGGGGGTGTGTTTGATCCTATAGCAGCTGCATATTCCCAGCAAATCCGTTTCTGAAATTTGATTAGGTAGTGGGCCCGGGCGCGGAGTCGTTTAAAGACCACAAGAACAGCAGTAGAAGGGTGCCGCATGAAGTGTTGAAGAGCACGGTGGTGGTCTTTTATGGATGCAGCAATTTCCGGAGACCACCAAGGGACCATCATCTGGCGTGGGGAACCTGAGGAAGAAGGGATTGCTAAAACAGCTGCTGAAAGGATGGCAGCAGTCAAAGTCTGAGTAGATTCATCAACACTCTCACTCTCATGTGGCAATACAGGGGGGATGGGAGCAGAGGAGGAGGCACCCCAATCAGCCTTAGATATAGCCCACCTGGGTGGGGATGGAGTGAGAGACACTGAAGGAAGGTTAAAACAATCAGATAATGGTCATTGTCACATAAGTCATCATGCACTCACCACTGAATGGAGGGAAGAAGGCCAGGACTGCAGATGGTGAGGTCAGTGGTAGAGAACGTGCCGTGTGCCACACTGAAATGTGTGGGAGTGCCTGTGTTTAGAAAACAGAGGTCAAGCCCTGCCAGAACAGCTTCAACTGTCCTGCCCAGGCCAGTAGTCAACTCCAAAGAGGGTTGTGAGCATTAAAGTCCCCTAATAACAGGAAGGGAGTTGTTGAAGAAGGGTGGTGAGGGCACGGGGTGTGGGCGGCCTGTCAGGTGGGAGGTAGAGATCACAGATTGTGAGTGGAGTGGCCAGATGGACCCTGACAGCAATGGCTTCCAGAGTGGTATGGAGGGGAACCCTTTTACTAACAATGTCCTTGCAGGTCAAGGTGCAAACACCACCAGAAGCCCGCAAAGGGCCAATTCAGTACTGACAGAAAGCGTGGAAAGCACGAAGGGCGGTTGAGTAAGAATTGACAAAATGGATCTCCTGGAGCGCAATACAAGCAGCAAAGTAGAAGGAAAGAAGGGGCTGCAACTCCAGGAGGTGACACAAATAGCCATTACAACTCCACTGGAGGATTCTCAAGCTGGAGTCCAAAGGGGAAGCGAAGGGACCGGAGTTGGTCAAGCTGCCGAGTTGTCATCCATCACCGATAAGGATGGGGTAATATCCATATAGGTGGGGCCAGACTCTGTTGGTTCACTGGCTGGAGGAGGGGAAGGCTGCACCTCAGGGGGTACCGGAGGTGCCTCGTCCTTGTTGTTGTTTCTGCTTCTTCTCTTGGGAAGGAACAGAAGGGCAGATTTCAGCAAGGGCGGGCATGGAATTACACCGGGCAATCTTGGCACCAGCCGGCCACAGATCGTGCTGCCAATGTGGAGCCGTAGAACGCCTTTCAGGGGGGTGCCGGGAAGAGGAATCCCCGGAGGGAGCTCCAGTACCGACGGCCGCCGAAGGAGGGGAGCACTTCTCCAGCGAGGGAGGGGGAGCCACAGACTGCTGCAATGGGAAGACGTGCCCAAACCGTAAGCATTTAAAGCATCTCATCAGTGGTGGAATATGAGGTTTTGCATCACACTGATACACCATTACCTTGACCTTCGCTCAGAGGATGGAGCTCCTCGTCAGTTTGGAGAAGACGATCTTGGTGGAAAATAATGCCCTGTACTGAGTTCAAAGATTGGTGGGGTGTGACAGAGACTGGGATGTCACAGAGACGGTCACAAGCACGCAGGGTGTCAGATTGGGCAGCAGAATATGTCTTTATGAGCAAAGCAGTGGACCACGTTTTACTCATTGATTCCACTTCGCCATACGTATCTTCAATCGTCTCCACAAAAAACAAAGGCTTGGTCATGGCAAAACTTCCGTCATCCGTCCTGGTACAAACCAGGTACCAAGGGAAAGGTTTCAACCCAAGCCGGCAAGCTTGAACCTCCTCCCAGGGGGCGGCCAGGGAGGGAAAGGCCGAAGGATCAGAAGGAGTGTCACGTCTGCTATCACTCTTAGAGACGGCCACAGAATGGCCAGGATAGTGAAGCTTTTGTTGCTTCATGCGCAAGGCGTCCGCCCTAGTACCACCCACTCCAATCAGGGGCTCACCCCGTGGGCGCCACCAAGCCACAGCAAGTGCCGTCTGGCATGGCGGCCATTGCCGGGAGTTCTGGTGCCCCAAAGTGATGAGCATCGACTCCTGGGCATACACGAGGCATTAACAGCTCAGGTATTAGCAGTGTGATCCCTGTGGTTTCTGGTGGCTCAGCCAAGTGGGTACTTAACAGCCCCACCACACGGACTGGCTACTGTGCTGGTGACCTAGCAGGAGGGGGGCCAGGGTGCAAAGGGAAACAGGGGGGGGGGGGGGTAGAGGAACCTGCACCATGGAAGCTAGGTAGGGAGTTCATCCCCAAATGGCTCACACTGAACGGAAAATTTTGGGAATGGAGGTCAAACCCCAAGGGGACCAAAAACACTGAAAAGGAGATGGGAACAACACTCTAAACAATAGCACAGACAAAAAAAAAAAAGGCAGGACGATAGCCAGGCCAACATAAAGAAGTCCACTAAGAGGGAAAAGAGGGAACAGGGATAAAGGAGTAAGGATAGGGAGGGAGAGGAACAGGGATGGTAATGCAGCCTGGAAAGGAAAGGAGACTGCAATAGCTCGGAGCCCCGTGCGTGCCACACACGTACCCACAAAAGGACTGTGGCCCCCCTGGGGGGCCTTGCGGAATGGCAAGTGGCACTAAGTGCAGACGAAGAATGTAAGCAACAGTGGTTTAGCATGAACTTTTGGCTTATTATGTAGAGAGAAAACTGGGACCGCAAGTGGTGGTGGTGACCAAGCTAGAAATGGAGTGTGAGTGCATGGTCACATTTTATCGGGCCATGGAGATGCAGGGCGATGAACTGAGAAAATATTGGTGGAAGGGAAGGAAAGATGAGTTTGACTATTTCAGGAATTGCGTGGACTGTGCACAGTGAGCAGATTTGAATCTCACACAGGTAGTGTTACAGAGGCTGCCAGAAACAATGAAAACTATTCAGTTTAATTCAACCGAACATCAGCAGTTAACTGTTTTAAGCTGACCATCCAGACCATTGTTCTTGTTACATTGAGATGATGATGATATTGGACCAACAGGCAGTCACGGTGCACATGCGTTGGTAAATACGTGGCTATTGAAGTTCAGGATGCCGGAGATAATAATTACGAACCAGGGGCGAACTTCTTGTCAGACCTGATGTAAGAGATGTGTCAGTTACTAAAGGTGAAAAATCTGAGAAACAGTCCACTTCACGCACAAGCTAATGGGAGAACTGAAAGAGTTCACTGAACAGTTGGAAAGATGCTTAGTTATTACGTGAACACTCACCATTTGGACTGAGATATGCATCTATTCTACTTGATGAGTGCATACAACTCCGAAGTACACACTAGTACAGGGTTGTCAGCATTTGAAGTGATGTATGGGAAGAAGGTGGCATGAAAGGAGAGGCAGTATGCGAGTTTGCTGCAACGGGAAGGGAAGTATGGAGATAAGTCCACTGAGCAAATAGTAAGGCATTGGAGAAAGAGGAAAAGGCAGTGAAATGGGTGGGAACATTACTTCAATATAAAGTTGTCAAGCCTATATACCCTGAAGGGAAAGATGATGAAATTTGTAACCCGGTACAAGGGCCCATACCAAGAAACTGAATCTACATAACGAGTAAATGTGAAGCTGCCAACAAGGACAACAACTGTGCATGTTGGGTGCCTATGACCATTCAAATGTGCATGGTAGGCAATTTCACGAGAGGCATTAATGAAGGCGAGGAGAGAAATCAAAAAGCAGCAGTACAAGAGTGAGTGACAGGAGAGAGAGGTCCAGAAACATCAGGCTCATTTGCCTTAAGGCCAAGAAATTAACTGATATGGGGTGTGACTTTGCAATTACTGAACATTTTTCTTTAGTATAGCTAGGGTATTACTGTTGTTTCGGATAACATTACATGTTTGTGTACGGTCGGTTTTATCATAAGTATAATGAGACTTGCTGTTCAGAGACATCAGGCTTCTGGGTGAGCAGAGATGATACTAGGCCCTGTCCGCAGTTTGCCATACAGGAGATAGAGTGAAGGACAAGGATGCTAGTTTTGGAAGTGCTGTACCTCTTGGCTTGAGGTTGAGTGAGCACACTGCAGTATCATCACCTGGGCAGAGCTACATTTTCCAGGTAACCAGACACAGTGTTATACAGCCACAGCAGTCATTAGGTTTTGTGTTTAATGTGCGGGAGTTGCAGAATGAAATTTGGAGGTTGAAAGAAGTGTTTAGTGGTCAGCAGTGGGAGGCTGAGAGAGGTCTCGAAGGAGCAAGGGAATTTGAGACATATGGATGATAAAAGGAGCAGGTGGTGATTGGAGTGGTTCTGCACAAATCCAGCGGAGTAAAAGTGGGACAGATAGATGCTAGGAATAGAATATTAAAGACCATCTTCAGGATGGCAGATGCAAGTGACATAAGCAAGTTGAGGGAAACAGCAGAGACCGCAAGGAGATTAGCAGAGGCAAATAAAGTAACTGTGGAGTGGCACTCTATGCAGATCACAAACTCAAGAGAGTTGCGTACTTAACACCACACACATATTCTGCCATAAACTAAGGAAGTTGCGGATCATGCCAGGGCCTCAAATAGCACTCTTAACCCAGATTTGGAAGCGGTACAAGCTTGACTGTGGGTACTGGATGCAAGACTAACATTAATAGGACTACTGCAATCCCTTGGGGTAGTGTCAGGGACGCCAGGGTGGAGTTAATGAGTCTGCAGGAAACAATCCATCAAGTGGGCAGTTAAGTCCTGTTTTACAGTCACCTGAATAGTATTTGAAAGGATTGAGGAAGGTGTATGGAGAATTGCCACTGAACTGATGGCTAGTGGTAGAGCTGGGCAGCCAGAATTTTCCATTTTACCACCATGGTGCGATTGCCCTTATTGGTGAAGGTACTGGTAGCGTGCTAGCACACGGTGTTCACAAGTTACACAGTGCACACTTATCCAATGAAGTCCGTGGACTGTGGGAAATTCATGCAAGTAAGAGAGGAAGGGGTGCTGCTTTTAGCGGAAGAAGGGGATCAACACAGGGTAATGACTGAGGGGAACTCCAGCAATGCCAGAGCGGGGTAGTTTCCATATGCCTGATGTGTGAAATTGTGACAAGCAGGAGTACAGGTATCATTCAGCTTTTCAGGGGTAAAACAGAGGAATGTCCTTGCCTTAAGGGTGTGATTAAAATGGAACCATATTTTCGGAAACAAGTTTGCATTGGAGTACTTGGTTTACGATGACGTAGTGACAGTTGTTATGAACAAGGGAAATTAATAGGAATGAGACATGTGGAATTATGAGGCACTGGATTACTGATCAACAGTACTATGTTTTGGGACTCAGGTTTCATTTGCCAGCCACTATGATAGGGATTACTCTACTAAATGTGACACATTTAGCTGTACTGGCTACACAAACCCTTAGAGATGCAGTGCAAACAAAACCTTACCTTCCTTAACAACATCTGGGAACCTAGTCTAGACCATTCACTAAGCCGAATGATTAGCAGCCCAGGAGGAGCAGATCACTGCGGAGCAATTGTTGCAGCATGTGCAACAGTATGGGAATGGTAGGTGTCGAGAAACTGTGACTGAGTGTTGAAATTCCAAAGGCTGTGGCAACTCTGCATTTATTCTGTCCAGCTCTCAGGTATTTGAAACAAAGAACCGTCCAGAAGACCAACACAGGTTTCTGTAAACTGGATACCACAAGCGGGAGATGAAAGATAGATTTATGGAGTCAGGAATGAACACACTAATTTGCATAGTAGTTAAGAATAGCTTGTTTAGCGTTAGGTACTTGTTTTAGAGATTAAGAGTAGAAGTACTTAAAATTGAGTTCTGGGCCAGGGTAAGACCAGAGGGACTAGGTCTCCACAGCAGAGGACAGTGTAGTGTTGCATGGAACTGCCACAGAATGTTGCTTTAACAGCTACAGATCAGTAGCCGCTTGTGTGACAACAAGTGAGTTACAACAGACATGCCAGTGGATTGCGCAATGAGGATAGCTGAGCTCAATGGTTAACAGTGTTTTACAGCTATAACTGTGTAGCAAGTGGGATGGTGTCACCACACTGGGACAAGTCTCGTTTTAGCAATGTGACTGGACGCTAGGCTTTACTGAAACATATAGGTACCGGAGGCACAGAAACAAGTCTGGATTTAAGGTAGGGATCACTTGTCATGGCCAAAAGCCAGCAACATCACCACAATGCCATGCAGTGAGACGACTGGGCTCCGCCTTCTGCAGCCATGACTGGGCTGTGCCTGTTGTCTGCACTCACTGGACTTGATATGTCAACCCTGCTGATCTACCGACTCTGACACTGAGTTCCTAGTGGGACTCAGTGCCACAACACCGGCTGACTACTGCCCCCGAGGACAGAGTGTTGTACCCCACACACAAGTGTCTTCGCATTCCATTGCGACAACCCGAGTGGGATGAGGAGCTGCCGGCCCTAAATGATACTGAGAGAAGTAGCACAGAGCTGATTCCACATGCTGCCATCATGGCCACATGTGGAGCCATCTCCTGAGTGTGGCACCATCACAGCACCAGAAAACATGACACTGACGTTAGCACCCATAGCCTACAGAGGCTGCTGGCCTCTGCACCATGAGGTGCCAGTTCAGCATGGGTTGACCAGGTTTCAAAGAGTAAAACCTGGGAAACTTGTGTTTATACTTTATACCTAACTACATTACTACAATTTCACTTACCTTTCTTGACAATTATTCTGATACTTTTGAGATCAATAACAGGCCTATGACGATGCAGCAGCTGAAAATGCCACAGCAAGAATGTAACTTCATTTTGTGAACTGGAAAGGAACATGTAGGAACATACAAACAAATAAAACTATTTTCTCAATACATAAAAAGACTATTATATACCTTTTATACTCTAATAGCCTGGATTATTTTCTAATATGTTTAGTTACTTACTAGGTACTTGGCTAAAATTTGTTAATCCTAAAATCTTTGTAATATTACTGATCAGATATAAAATATAGATTTCACACTAAAATTTAATATTTTGTTCGGTTGCATACTGTTAGGGCAAGTGTGCATACATGCTAAATAATATTTTACGAGCACTGCCAACACACATCGCACTGCTCATATTCTTTACACAGTTAACTTGCATATGGTGGCAGTCCTATTAGAAGAAATAGTCTAAGTGACGTTCCTTTAGAAACTATGGTTTTGATTTCACTTGTCTCGAGGGCCATAAAGTGGAAAGTTGGCAGACTGTAGGCTGGGATACAGCTCTAACTCTTTCTTAAGGCACAAGACAAGTTAGACCAAATGCAGCAGACTTTTGGGAGGTATTGTGGAAATACATATTTTTATACAGTCTATTTCTACGATATTTGTTTCTCACAAATATTTAATTAAATGAGAAATATTATTGCACATATTTTGTTTCTAGATTAAAAATCAGGACAATTATATGTCCAATGATTTTCTCGGGACAGCTGGATATTTATGTGAAAACTGGGGCTGTCCTGGCAAAACTGGGACATCTGGTCACACCAGCTCACCAGCACCAGGTGGAAGCTGCTGCCCATCCATCAGCCCTACCTAAGGTCAGCGAGGGAGCTTGCCTATCTCACTATTACATGTACCAAGATCAATAAGGTTCTTTGTAACTTAACAGTGTTTTCCCTGGACCTGTCACCATCTCAGTCATCCCCCAGTGAGCCCAGCACATTAAAAGAGTGGTGTACTCCTCACTGTCATCTATGTTGTCTGTCTCACAACCCTATACAGAGTGGTATGCATTGGAAGTCTGCACAAAGGAGAAAAAGTTTCAAGCTGGCCAATAATCTGATCCAGAGCAATGTTTCTGAATTGTCACTAATGAGGTTTGTAAATGGTGATAATGGTAAATTACAGTGGCCACTGCTTGGCAGTCTGTTGTCCTAAGATTGGTGTCATATTTTTTAAAGTGAACTGTGCCCCTAATTAAAATGGCTACGCTTCCTTTTCCATCCTCACAGTCACATCTTAACAGTGCATAACCTTAGAATTATATTCAATGGGATGGCTTAAATCAAGTTCCACAAATACAAGATATGGATATGCAGTTGCTGCTAAGTTCCCTATAAAAACTCTCTCTGTCCGAGATAGCCAATTGTACATTCCAGTGGAGGACTTTAAAAGCCCCCGTCAGATTTGCAGAAGTGTTCAACAGCATTATGTTTACGAGCCTGTGATGCTACCATATCTGTTTCGTTTTTTAATGAAATAAAGATCTGCAGCATTAAAAGCACAAAAGCTGTTAATAACAGCTTCTCAGTCTGGCTGAAATTTGGCCAGAGGGATGGGAAGATATGGATAGTTTCGTATGGGACTCAGTGGATCCTGGAATTCATCTAACATGTCAGAACAGCCATGCTGGTATGGAATACGAGTGATGTTTATATTTGTAAGACATGGAAGCTGGAATTGACATAACTGCTTGCTTACACCCCTGCAGGTGCCATTTTTCCATCATATTCACACCACCTGGTTTCTCACATACCGAAGGCCATTCACTAGGGAGAGCATTCGAGTTGTGGGAACATTGGCAGTAACCTGCACAAATGATGGACACTGGGATGGAACATCAAATGGGTAAGAAGTGCTGTAAAATTCGCTGTACATGGCTTCCATGTGCTGCTAACAAATAGGGAAACAGGGGTTGGTGGGAGTAGGGTTTCACTGCAACGCAAACACCTGACTGCTCTACTACATGAGCACTCTCAAGTTTCATAGGCTCCTGTGCACTTGGCACAGTGGGCACCACTATGACATTGTATACTAAAATGGAAATATGTAAGGCCATTACGGCATTGCAAAACTGATTAAACATATAGTGCAACTGGACAGCGTATATTGCGCGCGCGTGCACGCACAAACACATATTTATTGGAGAAGTGGTTGAAATTTCAATGTTACAATGTGTTTAGGTGTGAAAACGTATTTCATCTATCTGTCTTCAAATCACTTTCTTTGGGAATCTTCTCATTTTGGTACCTAAAAATTCACACTATTTTGGCAAGAATGTCCCATTATCAACATCTCAAATAACACCCCACCTCTATACGAGAAAATTAGCAATGCAAGCCTTCACACTCTTCTGCACAAAGGTATCAAGCAACTGCAACTTATTTGCCAAGTGCCCAGTTTTAGTTTCAATTTTGTACCTGCTTCTGTCAACAGCTGAGATATTAAGAATTTCATGTTGTAAATTGATACTTTCAAAAAACAACATTCTTCCCAGGGATATAACTTTTCCACTTTGTAACTTTCTCCCTCTACAAATACAACGTATGGACCCATGTCTTAACTGCTGTGTATTATCCCTGCTAGCATATTTCCTGTTGCTAAGGAACACATTACATCCCTTAAGAGTTGCTTACGATCCAGCTGTTGCGAGTATGCTGCCCACTGGGTGCTATGTTATTATTATCACCACCACCACCACCACCACCACCACCACCACCACCACCACCACCACCACCACCACCACCACCACCACCACCGACATGCGAATTGCCCAATGTGGCGCCGAGTGAAAGACTTGAAACTTGGCGGCTGAACTTTGCCAGGTGAGGACTTCCGGTTATCAATGCCACACAATCATCATCAACCTGTTGTGAAGACGGTGATCTGCATCTCAAGTTTTGTTGCTGGTTGTTGTGTATTGGAGATCATACAATGGTATGCAATGAATGACGTTCTACTTCCTCTGACAATTCTGTGGACAGTGATCTTCAAAGCACATTTCAACAGTATCACCTTACACTGGGCTGTAATTTGCACTGTTGATGAAGATCTTAGTCACAACTGGCTTGATAGTATGGCCATGATGCAATGCCACAGATGACCCCTAGTTTCCATTTCAACTATAGTCACTGAGAACAATCTCCCAGCAACTTAAACACTTGTTATGAGCAATTTGTTAGCTGCAAGTAAGAACAAGAAACAAACAGATGAACCTAAATACACTATTGATACAACAGTAAAAGTGTACTGCCACATCTTAAGCTTGCTGGGATGTTAACTCTTGTGTGTCTCAGCAATGAATGAGATTCCCACGTGTATAGTCAGATGTCAACACTACAAACAAGACCATTATAAGCAGTTGTTTCTCTAGTCAAGTGCTTTATCGGTCCCTACTTCTTTTGGAAGTTTTCAAATACAGTCACTGTACTAATATATCCAAATTCAGGACACATTTTGCAACCAGCATGCACTACTGAATTCAGCTATACTGCTATTTCTCCTGTCTGCCGGAATGCAATCCGACTGAGAGTTTCTGAAGCATTTCTTTGCTTGTAGAAGCTTCCAAATTTCCTACAAAGATTTGTCAGACCTCTTGGTGACTTATTTCTCATCCTAATGACATGAAACCCCTGGAGTTTAAAAATTTCCCTCCCTCAGTTATCCTCTACACTCTACTTTCCTCCTACAATGCTTGTTTAAACACACATATACACACACACACACACACACCCCATTTTTGTGAAATAGAAACACTCTCCTTCAACTTTATAGAAATTCCACTTTCTCCGAACATATACACACATCTCAACTTGAAGTTTTCTTGGCAAAATTCTGAAATATATTATTTCCATTCTGCAGAAATTTCAAAAACATTAGAACCCAAGTGACAGAACATAAATCTAGAGCATGAAGCTCAATTGAGGATGCATGAATTAGAGCAACAGCTTCATTACTAAGTAACAACATTTGTTAGTTTAGATAGAACTAATGTACTCTATAAAAATGTTTCTTAATTATTCAAATTGGAATAAAAGATTCAGCTTTTTCTAATAATTATCTTTGACAAAGTAACAATACCAAGAATATTCTTGAAATATCATCTTCCATACCATGGTACTTGGACTAATCTTCTACATTGACACGAATGACATTCCAAAATGCAGCAGCACTCTTTCTGCAGATGATTCAACTACGTATTCCAGTAATCCTAATCTTCATAATACTGCTAATCTCCGAACAACCTGGCAATATTAGTGGAATAATAAAATTAGAAATTCGACATTCAGTGATTGAAAAGTGTCACTTGAGGCTTTTCCAGACTAGTATCTTCAGATACGAAGAGCTAGGTTTTTTGATGTCTTCTTACCTTCCAGTAGGTCTTCATTGTCTTTTCTTATATCTTTGTGTCCAGCAAATAATTTCGTTGCTATCAGTTGCTTGAAATTCCCACCTCTTTAACACACTGACTGCCACAAGGCTGCAGTGAAGCCTCATACCGTATCCCCACTGGTGGCCACATCAGAGCCTCATTCATGCCTGACACAGTGTGCCCACAAGGGAAAAAGCAATCACTATAAGTGTGCGGCAGCTAATATCTTAACAGCTGTTTCGTTTTTTTTTTTTTTTTCGGTTGGTTGATTTGGGGGAGGGGATCAAACAAATCTTCACACTGCCAATTTCTGCCTGCTTCTGATCAGCACTCTTAATTCACTGCAAATTCTTTGAATGGGTAGCAGCGAGTTTAATACATATGACGAGCAACAAAAAGACAACTATCACATCATCAGGCTGTGATGTAAGACAATTTGAAATAACCTAATATTTTTCCCAGGTCATTGTTTTAAAATAACTGCAAAGTTAAAAAGAAACTTAAACCCAGTATACAGTAAAAGCCTCATAATCCAGCATCACTTCATATCTATTGAATAGTTCAGATGCATTTGACAGAACACATTCATGCTTGGCAGTAGTCAACAAGTGCCAACAGTTGTTTCAGTCACCTGTCAGACAGCTTCTATAATGCATCAGTTGTCTAATGATTAAAAAATTGTGTTTTCCAGTGGAAGAACGATTAGTGCTGTTCCATATTACAATTACAATAGTGCTGTGTATTGTGGGAGAGTCTTCTCAACCAAGCACTTCTCAAAAGAAAGGGAAAGTCAAATGTGCACATATTACACTCACAATATGACAAAAGCCTGACATCAGTTACTCGGTGAGAATAGATATAAGATTATGAAACAATATGAAGTTGGTTCATCAACAATCTATGACATTAAAAAGAAATAAAGGCTAACTTCAAAAGTCTGCCTCACAGACAATCACATTAAAAGACACTGAATCATGAGAAACTTTGAAAAAGCCCAAACTAGAACAGTTGCATAAAATTTTGTTCAAGCAGTTCTGTGCCAAAAGTTCTGAAGGAAAATCTTCAACTGGGCCTATGATAATGGAAAAATGGAAACAGTTCCATGATTATTTGGGCTTACCAGAAACTAAATGTGTTTTCTTCTTGCAGTTGGCTCTGCAGATTCAAAACTCTTCGTGGAATTCGGAAGCTTGGTGTACATGGGGAGTTTAATCATCACATAAAAATGTGGCTGAAAAATACAAAAACTTTTTGCAATTTAGTTAAAATACCATACCTAGACAGATCTACAATGCCGATGAAATGGGTCATGGGTCTACTTTATTGTTTGCATAGTTCTACTTTGGCAAAGAAAAGGGGGGGGGGGGGGAGGTGTGTTGGTTGACAGTTATTGTTCCAGTGCTTCAGGTTATCACATGTTAACTCCTCATGTTATTGGCAAGTACAAAAACCCAAGAACGTTTAAAGGCATTTTAAATTTTCCTGCAATTTATGGAGCTATTTCAAATGCAGGTATGGCATCAGAATAGTTTAAGGGCTGGTTTTTCTGTAACTTTGCATCTGTAGGAGACACTATAGAAGAACATAGGATACATAAAGGCCTGTGCCCTTTGTTTACCTTGCATTTCACACTCTTTATTGTGCTCAACATAGTGCTACTTGTGTGAAGCAGGGCTGGGTAACTAGTGTGTGTGTGTGTGTGTGTGTGTGTGTGTGTGTGTGTGTGTGTGTGTGTGTGTTAATTTTTGTCATTTGTGTTCAAGAACACACTCAGCATGGTGCGAGATACAAAACAACAAATGCCACAGGGTGGTGTGCAGTTTTGGATCAGTACTCATTTTTCAGACTGCCAACCAACCATAGCCCAGCAGACAGTGCAATTGCACTAGCATTGTTGTGGCAATTGTGCTTAGTTTACTTCAATTGTGATTCTCACTTTTTGTATACATGATCAGATTGCCAATCTCAGTGCCACCTGCTAACAAAATTGGACTAGTTTCATAATGAAGGAAAGCTGGTTCAATACATTTGACCTTTATTGCATGAGCTGGCACCAATCACCCACAGTGGCCCGTGTCTTCAAGGAGTGAACAAATAGTTTATGTACTCACAGCTCTGAATGAAGATTGGTATGAAAGCTAACAATGTTCTTAAGTCTTTTTCATGTTCATACTGATGACTTGGTACCTGAATTATTTGGCAAATTGTTACCTTTATTCCTTCCTTTCTCTGAAGTGGGCAATGTCTTGCACACATGCATAGTATGGACAGACTATTTAAGTCTTCTTCCTTTCTCTCTATAGTTACTGGCATGAATTTACTGAGAATCAAGTGCTACTTGTTTTATGTAATTGTAGAACACTCTGTGAACAACAGCCTACACAAATTTTGGTTTTTAACTTCTAATTAATCTCCATAATACCATCCAATAGAGCTTCCCACATATACCAAACTATGGTTTTTAAAATCTGCCTTGAATCATCCATATCTGCTTTCACATAACAGCGTAACTGTATCAGCACTATTTATGAGTCTTTTATAACATCAGGAATCTTTTGTGGCTACTAGCATTTTACGATAGTACCACTTCGATCCCAACACAGTAACATCAAAAGAGAAATTTCACCACCGCTTCTGTTAACTGTCAATGCAATTCATTTCGTCAACAAATATTACCACAAAAAATTGTCATTCGCATGAAATCCCAGTATACCACAAATCCATTCAAAAAATGAGCAAGTATTTGATGCAAAGTGATTTTTTTATAGATAACTTACTTTGACTCTTCACAACAGCATTTCAAAGATCAAATGACTGTTCACAAATTAAAACAAGATCATGATACATGGCATGAACACAAATAATTACAAAACTGGCAAAAGAAACGTGCAGTATACTGAGTAACTGGAAGCCTGTTTCACAAACACACTTTATTTCATCCACCACATGTTTCTCTAACACTTTCCAGAAAGTACGGAACTAAAACAAATAATTTAAGATGAAAAACGCTTGCAGTATTTTATAAACACAGCCACAGTGTCAAAAATGACATCAAATAAATGGCAAAGGGGAGTACAAAAGCTGATAATGTTCGTAGCAATCACAATGCATGTGTTCTCACTTAACCAAGGCTGGGAAAAGGACAAATTGTAATGAAGAAAAATATTAAAAGCAAGAAATTATATCAAATACAAGTAATTTCATCTGAGAGGGAAAGTAAACATAGCCTATTAAAGAACAATACGACAAGTTTTTAACTAAAACTGATTTCATGAATTTAACACTTTATTCTGAATTACTTAAAAAGTTCCAGTCTACAGACAGACAGTACCCTGCTAGAAAAGTAAAAAAAAAGTACTGAAAACACAAAGGCTAATGGTTCCAGTTGCCTAAGTTCTATACCACAGTGACATTGTTTATTCATTCTCCAAACTTACAGGATACTCTTAATTAAAAGTATGCAATGAATTTTAAAATACGAAAACTGGGAAAAAAATCACAGAAATAATAAATTATTTAAGTGTTTCCATCACATATTTACAACAACCACCAGTCATTGTACTGGCATGATGAAAAACACTTGACATTCAAAATACTAGTTTACAAAAGGACAATTACAGCCACAAAGCAAAATCAGTAGTATCAATATTTTGCATGAATTTCGAAAATAGTGCATTACATTAACATCTGCTTCTTCATTAACCACTAATGCAATATAAGATGTTTGATAGTGTCAAACCAAGTTCAGAGAATGCTGCAAGAATAAATGTGAAACCTATTGTTGTTCTGCATTTAATTTTATCGTTCACATTAGGCACAATTCGCATTTCCATACACAGAATCTTACACATACACACAGTTTTAAAACCATGAGTTTATGGAAGCAACCACAATGATCTCAAGCAATGTACACAAATGCAAACATTTCCAGATATCACACGTTTTCACAGTATGCTGTGAAAACTGGCCTTATTACTGAACAATCAGACATTGTGTATCGATTTTTCTTCACAATTATAACTGAACTTCATTGCTTTTATTCAGTCTTCATTTAACTGTACAGGTCATCATCACCATCTTCTTGGAAAGTTCCTGGCTGGCTTCCACTATTCCCTCCTTGTGATGGATTACCTGGGTTAGAACTTGGGAATCTGAAAAACAAAATGGCTTTTCAAAACAGTTCACAGAGGAATCTCTATCTTTAAAATCATTTCATGTACCAAATCACTAAGTCAGCCCAACACTTCAAACATCTTGTGTAAAACCCTGTAAATGCCCGACCACTGCAATTCCACATAAAATTACGCAACAATACAATTAAAGTACTTCCTATTTAACATGCTTGTTACTCATATGACAGTAGCACGTTTTCAAAAAGGTTTGACAGACACACAAAATCTAGCTATAACAGGTAACAACTTAATAGGTAACACCACATAAAGACACTATTGGCTATTGTTAATACCAAACAAAGGAAAACACCTGTTTAGAACTGAACACTAATACTGCCACAAACCCAATGTAATGCAAAAACTAACTCCAACACAGTTTGACTGGCAGCAGCATACTTCACGTCCCATTGGTAATTTTAAGTTTCTCTGCCGTTTTCCTACCATGCATATATTAATAATACCTGCAACTAACCACACAAACAAGCAAATAAGTTTGAATCTCTGGTGCGTGTTCAATTTGAATAACTATGGAGAAAGGAGCTTAAGAGGGCAGCAGTAAGGACGAGCTGGAGTTTTGTGGAAAAAAAATAATAGTATTTCAACTGCAATATAATCCCAGACAGCAACACTACACCTTTAACATTAAATTAAGCTATTACAGCTACCCCCCCCCCCCTTCCATAGCAAACATTCCCTTCCCTACACCCTAGACTACTACTGCTCCCATTTCCAAAAAATTCAAATTCAGAAGCATCCCTCGCCACCCAGCCACAAATGTGTCAATACTTTTGCTATCTTCTTGAATTAGCAGCCAGAACTTCAAGTCAAGTTGTCACACTATTTCAAACATTCCACCTGGCTGTCATCCTCAATACTTTGCTCTGCCAAGGCTAGATTTCTCTAGTGAAGCACTTAAGATTCTCTCTACTGATATCTTCCCCACACCACCTATGCAGCCTTTCATTGCCCTCCTAACCACTGTTACATCCCCATAAATACCATGACATTCCCACTGGCCAGCCATTCTCTCTCTCTGATCTTCTTAAGCATTGTGACATCTCACTTCAACATAGACCTAAAGGACAGAACACAGCCACAGGAAACCTAAATGAGGATAGCCAGCATGACAGTCTAGTGCCTGAACTATTAGGTATCTTTACTCAATATGTATGTGAGGTCTGTGCAAGAAATCAGTCTCATATTCCAGATTTCATCCAATCCTTTTTTCCTTGTGTTCAACAAACAGTTTTTGTTCCTAAAAACACAAATACATTTATTTCACTTATGGTTGACAGTGTTTGAAGCTTTTGTGTGGTACATAACTCGTTGCCATCCTTTTGTACTGATACTTCTCAGTATCTTTTTTGTACCCTCTACAATGACGGCAATTTTAATATTAAAAATACATCATAAAACAGGTTGAGGACAAATTTAACAATATTTATACAAGGTGTACAACTTTGCTTCTGCCATTTTTCCCCCCAACATTTGAGGCTTTAATGAAACAAATTGGTCACATATGTATCATTCAAAGTATTTCCCATCACTGGCCACTATTTTCTCCCATCTTTCGGGCAGTGTACGAATTCTGTGCCGAAAAAATTGTTCATCTTTTAAAGCGATCCCCAAATCGATCGAATTTGTGATTTCTTCATGAGATTGGAAGTGTTGGTCAGCCATGCCATGCGCCATTGATCTAAACTGGTGATAGAAGGAGTAATGTCTGGAGAATACAGTGGGTGGGGTAGGGCTTCCCATTTTAACGTTTCCAAATACGTTTTGACCTCTTTTGTAATGTGGGGTTGAGCATTGTCATGCTGGAAAATCACTTTATCATGCCTCTCACTGTATTGCAGCCATTTTGTCTTTTAATGCTGTGCTCAAATGCATTAATTGCATCTGATAATGAACACCTGTGATTGTTTCACTTGGTTTTAACACCTCCTAGTACATGACACCAAATGCAGAGCACGATCTTGGAGCCGCGAATATTCGGTTTGGCCGTCGACGTGGAAGCATGAGTGGGATATCCCCATGATTTTTTGCGTTTACGGTTATCGTAAAAGAACCCATTTTTCATCCCCGGTCACAATGTGATGCAGGAATCCCTTCTGTTTTTGCCTCTGAAGCAACTGCTCACAAACACACAAACACTGTTCAATGTGTCTTGGTTTCAGCTCACATGGGACTAAGTTCCTTCTTTCTGAATCATGCCCATAGCCTTGTGATATTTTGAAATGGCTTGCTGTGTTGCTCCCATTAATCGTGCCAATTCTTCTTGAGTCTATGCGAGTCTTCACTCAGCAATCTCTCCAATTCTGCATCTTCGAAAACATTTTCTCTTCCACCACTATGCTGTCTACGACGTTAAAATCACCGTTCTTTAAGCATTGAAACCACTCACGACACGTTCCTTCACTAATAGCGTCCTTACCATACGCACTTGTGAGCATTTGATGAGACGCAGCTGTTTTCTTCATATTGAAACAAAACAGTAACACCTCCCGTAAATGACTAGAATTAGGGTCATAAACTGACATTTTCAACCAAGAACAACTTTATGGTGTAGACACAAATCGACTAATGTTTTGATGAGGTTATGTAATGTTTTGATGAGGTTATGCTGACTGATGTCCAACTAACTGCCCAACGTCTGTGATCTGTTTCTTTTGACTGTTACTTACCATTGATGCCACCTATCGGCTAATGGCGGAAGCCAAGTTGTACACCTTGTAAGTGTAAAAATCTCTTCATTCTAGTGCCTGTTCCCATATGTTTGCTGATAAAATGTACGCCCTTGAGAGGATTTACATGATCTCCTAATAAAATGCTTCTTCTTCTTTTGTTTTTCACGTTTCACATACAATGACAACACATGTATCTGTTCTGACACCAATGTAGTAACATACTGCAGCTGAATTGGCACTAACAACTGAAGAGTGTGTTATATGCTGCATTCCACAATCTCTGCTATTAAAATGTGTCAAAGTCTTGTTTTGTTTAAGGCATGGGAGAATAGTAATGAAAAGTTATGTTACTCAAACTAAAGGAAAGATTATAGTTTATTGAAAATACCATGGTGATGAGCTTCAAATGAAAATATACGAACCACTCTCTGCTTCAGTGTTTACCACAAATAAGCAAAGTTGGGACACAAAAAGGATGTAGGCCACTAACGGAGCTATCATGATGACAGCAGAGCATTCCTTTCACCTGAAGATACAACCATACCAAACATGTATGGCTGGTACATAGATGGCAAAGGATATTAGATTCCCTTAGAGAAAGGCTAAGGGAAGATCACCATGCAGTCCTGGACACCTTTATTGTAAGTAGGACAATAATGGAAATTTCTTGATGGAATAATATGTAATATATAGGAAAAGCAAGCCCTCAGCTTTAGCAGACTGATACATGGCACACAGACATGTAATGTAAGACAGTACTAACTGGCTTTCAAGGTCCAGATCATCTGTCAGGAGTGTACACATTCACAAAGGATGGGGAAGCAAGATAGTGTGAAGCACATGTTGCAAAGAGAGATTTAAGACAAGAGGGAGGTGTGTGTGTGTGTGTGTGTGTGTGTGTGTGTGTGTGTGTGTGTGTGTAGAGAGAGGGATGAAGGGATGTGTGGGGGAAGTAGGAAGGAAGGGACAGACGGAGTGAAACAGACAGAACTATGAGATGACTGATCCCTTGTGTGTCAATACAGAAATAGCCCCAAGAGCGGAAGGGCAAAAAAAAAAAAAAAAAAACAAATTCCAATGGATTCTATTGTTTCTAAGAATCAGGAAAACAAAGACAGAAGAGGTAGACATGAGAGAGGGGTAAATGGTAAAGGAAGGAGAACTGCCCCATCCACAAAGCAGCTGGAGGCCCCCAGGACACGTTATGCAATCAGATACACCACAAGAAAAATATCAGGAAAGAGAACAATGGCGACGTGTCTGCCGGCCAATGACAGATGTAAAAGAATAAGAAGAATTAAAATCTGGGAAGGAAGAGAGTTGTGATAAGGCAGTAGACGATCTGTTCGGGGCAGGAGGCAGTGGGAAATAGGTTAGCAGAGGTTTAGGGCAGAGGGTTTGCAAATGTACAGTACATGCTGGGGACTCAATTCCCCCTTGTGTAGTTCAGAGAAACTTGTGCTAGAAGGGAGTATCCAAATGACATTCACACTAAAGTAGCTGTTGAAGTAATTTGTGGCATGGTGTGCTGCATTTATAACAAGTTCAAATGGTTCAAATGGCTCTGAGCACTATGGACTTAACATCTGAGGTCATCAGTCCCCTAGAACTTAGAACTACTTAAACCTAACTAACCTAAGGACATCACACACCTCCATGCCCGAGGCAGGATGCGAACCTGCGACCGTAGCGGTCGCGCGGTTCCAGACTGAAGCGCCTAGAACCGCTCGGCTTAGAACAAGTGGACAGCACACACTGCAGTTGCAAATAGAAAGTTTGGTACTTGTCGTGCTCACATATGATACTGCACAGTAATTGTGGCCGACATATGTAGGTGGTTCATATTGGCCACAGTGAGCCATTCCTTGTTCCAAGTCTCCAGAAGCTGAAACTGTAGGGTTGACCGTAAGTAGGAACCTGGTATCCTTATCTTTTGAGTTTCCATCAACATAGCTTCCTTTACGTACTGGTCTACAAGATCATTCCCAAGGATCACTACATGACTTATGTCCAAGGAGAGCATCGGCTTCACACTGGCTGCTTAGAGTATCATTCCAGATTTGAAAATGTTCAGGAATGCAAGTGCAAGTATAATGGAGGGCTTATAGCAACTAATTCTGCTGAAAAATTAACTACAACCAGAGTGTATTGTCTGATTAAATTACTTGACAACTGACACTTCATGTGTTGGAGGTGTCTTCCTCCAAACAGAGCACTCAATGCTGTGCCTGAACTGTTTGCCATTGCCAAACTGCCACAACAAACAGTCAGTTCACTTACAATTCCTTGTCTGGCATTTTTTCTTCTTGGGCTTGAATTCCAAATACTGGATCCAGCTCTTATTTGGCATTTCATCACACACGATAAACACACTCAGAACACCACACACAAAACAATGGCAACGAAATCACACACATTTCGTACACACCACTAAACAAAGACTACTGGATTCTTTTGTACAAGATGTGATTCGACTTGACATATTCAAATATTATCATCACAGAGATTGGCTTGCAGAAGGTAAACTTCGTACAACCTGATGGGAAACAAAGCTTCCGAATCCAGCAAATGATCGTTGCAACTGGTCGTACAGATCAATAAATTTAACATTAGTAACTTTTGATCTTCCATAGAACAGGGCTAAGCCTTAAGTTTGAGAAATCCAAGGTCGTGGGTTCAAATCCTGGCGAGTGATGAATTTTTTCATTTTTAAATCTTCATCAAAACGACTTATTATTATTTTCAATTGGTTCCAATGTAGTTTCATTTTTAATCTTTTATTTGCTCTTATTTTTCTTCCTATCATTCTTTTTACATTTGGAATATGCTTGTGTCACACACAACCTGTAAATGAATTCCAACCAGAACTGCTCATCAATTGGTATCACGTCAGCTTGCACAGCACAAGCAAGATTTTTAGTGCTGAAACTGAATTTTTTCTGAGTAGTCGCTGTAAGGAAAGTGAGCACGATTAACAGTTCTGCTGAAGATTGCTGTCCAAGCTTTTCTCTGATACACTGCACATGAAGAGGTTATGTTAGGACACGAGCATAAATTCAAGGCTACAAAATGCATTGCCTGCACCAGTTCAGTCATTGGTTGTTTTAAATCAGCTGCGGACAGAGCATCTCGCATTCACGCCATACCTGACAGCAGCAGCTTCCAACATCACTACACATAACATGAACACCATTTCAGCACTTGTTGAGTGATCTGCCGTCTTTACATGTCATCTTTAACAGAACAGCAGCTGGCGTGGCAACACTGCAGCACCAAGTGACAGACGTCGACTATCGAGTAATTTTAAATGGACTATGAGCTACCCAGGGGCTGCAGAAGGTGAGAAGACACAGCCACCGATGTCATTTTAGACCTTCAAAACAGGCAGAACAGATAACTGAAACCATAAAATTTGCTCAGTGCCAAAAGAAACAAAATCCAAAATGCTGAGATGTCTAAAATTTTCTTTGATCCAATAGAAAGGTGTGACCAGGTATTTGGCTGATGTTTTGAACCAGAGGGCTGGAGGGGCGTGAAGTAAACCTGGAAGTGGGCAAAGGCACCAGTCGCAACATGGATCCCACTGTAGTGAACAGGATCCAGTAGTTTTAACACTGAAGTAGTCACTGATCCATAAGCAAGACACCTGTAATGCAGTCTGGATAGGACAAGTGCTTCTTAGAGAGGGTCTATGTTTTCTGCATTCCTGGAGAAATGACTGAGGAAGCAGAATGCATTCAGTTTCAACTGGTAATTCTTTTTAATATGGCAAATATGTGGTAACCATGTCAACTAAGCATCAAATGAAAGTAAAAAAAAAGAAAAATAATCAGACTCTTACCAAAATGAGCCATCCATTACAAAGGTGAAATTCTGTATGTAGATGAACAGGTGTGGTAAACAGTAGATGAACAGTTGTGTGTTAACGGAAGTGCATACCACATCTTTGTAGTGGAAAACTGAAACTGATGACAGCCCAGGACTGTGCTTTCCTGATGGCACTTTGCAGCTGGCTTTCAACAACATTCATGGATGAAGAATTGTAATAAATACAAAAGTTGTCTACGTATAGGGACAGTGAGACCATAGGCCCCACAGCCTCTGCAAGCCACTAATTACAATCAGAAAAAGGACCACACTCAGTATGGGCTCAGTGGGTCTCCATTCTCCTGTATATGGAGAGTACTAAAGAGCATTACAACGCTGGCTAGAACCACGTAGAGAGATAGAAAACTCAAAAAATAATCTGGAGGGGAGGGGACTTTAAAATTCCACTCACACAGTGAGGTAAAGCCACGAAATTTCGCAGTACTTCCTTAAGTCAAGAAAACAGTAAGTGAGGTGTTGGCAACATGCAAAGGCTGTGTCCTTACAGCAGACTCCAGTCAACTTTTTAAGTCAGTTGGCCTCTCTAAATCTACACTGAATGTTGTACAAAGAACCCCTAATCTCAAGAGTCACACATAACTGTCAGTGCACCACACAGTCAAGCAACTTACACAGAACATTAATGAGGTTGCTGGGTCTATGGCCATCCATTTCACAAACAAAGTTTAAAAACTGGGACAATTGTGCTTTTCCTCCACTAGGATGGAAACACACCCATCCATCAGATATGACTGAAGTCTCAAGTATGTGGTGTCAGTAATCCACAGATTCCACCAGGATAAAGCACCCCATTGTAACCAAGGACCAAAGCACTGAGGAGCTCCCATTCACTGAAAGTAGCATTATATGGTTCCAGACATTGAGCAGTGAAAGACAGGTTCTTATCTTCTACTCTAGATAGAAAGCTGAGTAGTAGTCATTGGATGCAGATGCTTGAGCAATGTACACCACAAAGCTTTCTGTGGTAATATTACATTCAGAATCAATATTGCTAAATTCGAGGATACCCCAGAAATACTGATTGCTAGTCACTGACTACAGATAAAATGAAACTTGGCCAATAATTGTGAACAAGAGGTATGGGTTCCTACAGTAGCAACATGTTTCCCTATGTTCTTTCTTCTGGTGTTTTGTAAAGTAGTGTGTGCAAGTTGAGAGCCTTTTACAGGCAATGAGGTTTTCCACTAAAGAGGCAAAGTTTATATTGTTGGAGCATCCACAGGCTATCTTTAATTGTCTTAGCGATTTCCTATGTCCAAAACGAGCCTGGTTTCTGACAATATGTTGCTGAAGAAAGGGGACTTGCCAATACTGCTGCTCTTCGTATTGAAGTAGTTGTCTCTCATGTGTTGAAAGAATGCCAATTGGCTCCGTCGTCTAGAGTGCTCAGTTGGGTAACTGTGGGAGGGTCATGACAATCGGAGAATGACTGATCTCAAAGAGAGCAGTCATGTACCGTCCACTGGAATTATGGGAGAAAGCTGGGGCTACAATCGAGGGATTGACGGCTGTATACTTTTCAAGTGCCACTCTAAAATGAGTTTTTGTGATTACTTGTTTCGTCAGAGTACCTATGTTAGTTGTTCTAACACCACCACAATGCACTGTGCATTTTGAAATCGCCCAAGAAATAGGGAAAGGTAGCTGATGGATCAAGTCAGCTATCTTCTGGTATGTCAGCACTGTCTGGACAGAGAGCAGCATTACACTGAAGAAAACCCACAGATGCCACACCCAAACAGCCATATATTAGCATACACTAGCTAATGCCATTGCAGAGCAACCCATATTTTTGAAACAGGCATGACGATTACTAAGATTAGAGGTATATGTTCTTGCACAGTTTTAAACTCTGGTTGGGGATTATTTGGTCGTGTATCAAGAAGCTATCCTGCAGCCCGTAACTCTTGCCTCCAATGAGCCCATGTCGAGCCAAGAGGCAACATTGATCTGTTGACAAGGTTCAGAGGAAGGTAACCCTCTGCCGGGCATGGATGCCAGATGAGCAAGACTTTTTCTACATGTTGGCGTAGTGGGAACAGAGGTACAGGGAGTCCTCGACCACCTCACACGCACATCCATCTGGGTCTTACATTGAGGAAAAAGCAGATGACTTCTCCTTTATCATAGATGGAGGATTAGTAACCATGTTTGTGAAGTTTGTGGTCATTTGAATTGGATGGAGGCATACATATTCTTTCTTCAACTCAGAACAGTAACAAGGTCCTCCACATATAGAGGTACTGATATTGTGCGCTGATGTGTCAAAAAACATTTGAAACACTGTTTGGGTGGTGGAAAGTAAGGCTTTAAATCACAAAGTAGACCATTACTTTGATCTTTTCAGGTAATCCATCCCTTTGAAAGCCTAAGTGAAGGCTGCAGTGCCCACTTTTATTCGTTTGCTCCCACTAGACATGGCAAACAAACCATTTTGTTTTTCATCTGCATATGTGAAATCTCAATGAAAAATAATGCCCAGGATCATGTTGGGGCTGTTTGGTTGGTGACGGTGACAGATGTCACCGAGCGTCTTGCAGGAGAGCAATATCTGTGACTGAGCAGGTACCGCTGTTATAATAGGAACTCAGTCGTTGAGTATTTTGCTAATGAGTGCTACTTCCCAGAATTTTTCTTAAATATGTTCAACAACGAACAATCTTTTTACTCAAAAAGGCTCACCACCAACTCGGGTGCTAGCTGGGTGTTGATAGAAGTATTTCTTGACATTTCTATTACATTTACTTTCTTCCTATGGCGTGGTAAGTGGATGGAAAGCTACTGGAGCGCACCTTTCTGCACTGAACTGACTTGTTCTGCCTGGTGAAGCTGCTGGGACCTTGTGATTACCAGCCCACCGAAATCTGGTGTACCATGGTGCCAACTCACTCTGACCAAACTCATCTTGTCACAACAATGGCTGCCTGGCACACGATACTGTTGCTCAGAACTGATGTGTCCCAGACACAAGACGCACATATGTCTTGGCATGTATGGCGAGTTTGCAGCTCTAGTACCAACAGTGTATTTCTTACACTGTTGACCACAAGCAACAAGTGGAAAAGGCAGCAGAAAGGTCATGTACTCTTCTACATGATCACACTGGACCAAAAATTCTTACCCAGGATACATCACACTAGTATTTTGTAACTCTGCCTATAAGAGTCAATTTGATGCAGAAGAAATTCCATAACTTTCTTCAGGTAGAGTGAAACCTCACTTTTACAACTTTCAAGGGACTTCAAAAAAATTGTGTAAAATGTGGGAAATGTAAAATGTGGGAAATAACGTTTTAAGCCGTAGAAGTTTCGTATAGGATTCCCCCTTGCATTTTAGCACTGCATGTGCACAATAGGCATCAAAATACTTGTCAAAGACTTTATTATCAGATAAAAGTTTATTATCTAATGAAAACTGCTGATGTAACGGCCGATAACTGTCTGGGAAGTAGAAATGTCTGACTCAATTTCGTAAGTCATAATCGATGTTTTTGGCAAGCATGCAGCTGCCATTTATTCGTTAAATAATGAAACACTGCACGAGTTATGTATTTTTTCACACTAAGCTCAATGTGTTTCGAGAATTTTTTCTCCTTGTTAAATGGAAATATTTACGTTAAGTATTTTTGTGGCACTTCCATGTTTGTTGTTCTGCGTCTCTTGCAGTGTATTCGTCTTTTTGAGGTTATCAGGTACTGTGCCTCCTCAGTTATGCAGATAAATAACACACACACACACACACACACACACACAAAAATCACGTACATTGTTTAAGTAACATCACAAAAAATACATATGTAATATGTAAATACTGCATCTGACAACAAGAATAATTTCTCGAAACACGTTTTGTCCTGCATGAAAAAGTACATAATTGGTGCTGTGTTTAAACCAGAAAGATGTAAACTTGTAGCACAAGTGGCTAAACAACAAAACACGCTAAATATGATTCAACAAAGGTGTAGCGATGATCACAACAGATACGAATTTGCATATGTGGAGTACAGATGGTTTGGAAATGGTTGTGATTGGTCAGGATATATTTATTCCAATGAATCTTTACCACCCAGAAGTGGTATTTGGAACTCTGAAATCCGATTTTGGGAGCACCATGTAAACGGTGAGCTAGTTACTCCCATCAGCCACCACACCGAGTGGAGCTTGGCAGCGGCAAGAGATACTGCACGAATTGCTTTAACTTTTACACATTCTCCACTCCAAGTCCGAGCAGCGGAGTGCCCTAGTGTAAAGAAACTTAACCACGTAATGTTTGTAAGCACCACTTGACTGCCGACTTCATGCCAACGTCATTTTACATCAAGTTTTTTCTCCATGAACATTTTTTCATAAAGCATAAACTGCAGGGAAATTATAAATATGTTAACGCAAATTTAGGTGCGAGTTGAGATTGTGGACATAAGAAATTTGATGGGAGCGAAAAAAATTTCGTAAGTGGTGGTAAAATGTTAATTCCAGGAATGTGAAAGGGGGGTTATACTGTAATGTCTACCCAGCTGAAGCCACTCATTGATGATACCATTACAAAGATCTAGAAGTTGCAGCCATGTTGACTGATATGTTTCACCAGCTGTTTCAAATAGTCACTTTCTATGGGATTAAGATTGGCGATTCAGTGAGCCTGTCCAGTTGCGACAAGGTACCAATATGTTCATAAAATGAGCATTTGTGCACACCTGTGAACACAAATATTGTCTACAAGTATCAGAATGTCCACAGCATACCCACCATGAAGATGTAGAGAAAGGGCAACCCTGTCACTGAGAATATTCACACAAATATCCCAGTTATGTTCATAGTAACCTCACTGCAGAGCCCAAAGACATCACACAAAAAACACCTCTGAACATCACTGGCTCGCCTCCGGCATGAATGACACTGCACTATGGGTTAACACCACACTGGACATCAGTGCCTTGTATCACTTGGAAAATGACAAAAATCACAAATCATCATTTCCAGAGAGCAGCTGTGCAGTTTCTGTAATTTTTGGCCTATTGAAGGTGTGTAGCTTTATGTGGTGCTGAGAGCAATGGCCTATTACAAGGTACCCGACTGAAATATTCACAGTACACAGTGTCCTTTACAATGTTCATTTGGAATTTGAGGACATGGACCTGCATGCACTGACAGCAAAAATTCCTGTCAGGTTTGAGACAGATTGTCATCAATGAGAAATGACACACCTGTCCGTCTCTGCTCCCTTGTTGGTTAGGATCTTTTTGTCCTCTGTTATTAATCTGTATGTGACACAGCCTACCGGTCCTTTTTGAAAGGAACCATCTGACAGTAATTGTCTTAAATGATTTATGAAAACCCTAGAAAGCTAAGTCTGGACAGATGGACAGAGATTTGAACTAAACAAATGTAAATTCACTAATACTATTTTCACTAGAAAATGTTCTCATCTTTATGAATTTCCCCTTGATGGAAGGAGAAACTACACACAAATTTAGTATCCTTTTACCAATGATGAGATTTTGCTAGGGATCGAACAACTTTTGCAAACAATGCAAAATTTGGACAGACAGTAATTTCAGTCTTCCTAAGCTCCAATAACAAAGAAGATTTCAGAAGGAGACACACAGACAAGTTTCAAATTTCACTTGCTTACAAATATTTTGGTTAGTTTATCGTTTTCTCCAGAACTTTAATTGTCCCGTGTAGATCCAAAGTACTAATGATTGTGTACATTGTTACACAAGCATGAGCAGCTCAGGAAATATTTTACGTACCTGAAATTCGTTCCAAATCCTCTGGACTGTTGCAAGGTCTGTGCAAACATTTCATACTTGCGGATATCATTGTCTGATACAGATCTTCTTGCAAATCTCATGGCTTCTTCAAAATGAGCACGTGTAATTTCAGGAACTGGATCTTCTTCATCCATCTGCAGCAACAAACATTTGCATAACATGAACGTAATATGAGAAATGACTGGATAGCTTTTGCAATAAATTGCTCAGTTATGTATACAATTATGTGCAGATTGTTTTACTCTCTTCATTTCAGTTCATCATGCATCTTCTTGCTAATGTATTTTTATTTAAAGTTATACATACGACAAGTCAATTATATATGTAACATTCTATTTAACAAGTAAAACATAAGACATTTAAAGATGAAGATACAGAGGAATTTCGAAGTTAATACAATTACAGAACAAATGTACTAAATAAACTTTAGTGCAAGACTACTGAATCAGTCCAATATAAAATATACTCACATAGGCAATTTTTGATTGAATATTGAATTTCTCTGGCAGGAATAATTCTTTTCATCTCAAACATCTTAAACTACCTCTCTAAAGAATTTTTTGGGTGAAGCAATCACATTAGAATTAGAATACCATCACTTTCACAGGAGAATCCATAAACAATGGAGACTGTTTAACACACCGGCAGTGAAGGATGTACTAGATGTGTGGGTTACATTTTAACATTGAATCCTAAGAACAAGTGACATGTTCCTATTGACAGCCTGTAGTAATTACAATGTTTATAGGTTGGGAAAACAACAAATTTTTATTCAAAGCATTTGTTTCACACCCAGGTTGAAGTGTCTCTGATGAAGTGTGTTAAATCATAACCAGTACAATTCACGCAGTGTGGTTCACAGAAATCAATTACCAAATTTTAAAAATGATGAAATTTTTGAATAATAGTTTGGAACTAGATCACCTTTCGGGGGTGGGGGGTAGGGGGGAATGCATTTTCAGAACTTGATTACACAAATGTGAGTTGGAAGGTGGAAACTAAGTTGCAGCTAAAGAAAGCTGAAACGATCATCAAGAACATAATTTTACAAGTTTCAAATGTTCAGGTTTATCTTTCAATTCAGTAACCTGTCTTTTGTAACAGTTATTTCAATACACACAGTGAGTACTTTGATGAAACCAATGGAATTCAGGATCCTGTTAATAGATAATTCTATCTCTGCAAGTTTTTTGATCCAAGTACGCCCTTAAAAATAAAATCAGAAAAACAGATGTGCTATGACACTATTCCAGAACTTCAGCAGAAAAAAAAAATCAAACCTAATTCATTACAGAAATAAAGGAGGGGATTGAGAACACTCCTGCACTTGCATCTTTATTTGCTTTTCACTTGACGCACTGAGAGATTTGTCACATTCAGGATGCGGCATGTAACCATAACCACCTCATGGATACTTCAAGAACCAGCAGGCTATGATGTGGAACAAACAGGAACAACTCTTACTCAAAAACAACAACAGGGCCACTTTTGTGTCATTCATTTTAATGCACTGCCAACATGCAAATATGTTCGACAAGGAAATGGCTTTTGGGGGAGAGTTAAAGTCATTTCTCGTTGAGAAGTATTTGTAAAATGTAAGTGAATATGTTAGCATATAGGGTTACCAGTCCCCCATTTATTGTTGAGTACTTGCTAATTTGCTAACTGATGTACAATCTATGCAGTGTTTGCCTCTGCAAAATAATGTTTTTGCTGTTAGTTTTCTGTTTTCTCTGTTCAGGATGCAATGCAATATACCTCTAGCCATCCTGACTGGAGTTTTCCTAAGTTGTTAAGGTGAATGCTAAGATAGTTCCTATGATTAGGCCATGGTCACCTTCCTGCCTTATCTTTGCCTAATCCTGTCCTACTTTATGTTTTGACCTAGTGAATCAGTAACTAATGAAAAGAGAAACGTCATTTTTGCACAAAGGACATGTTCTCTGGCTGAAAAGCAAAGCTAGGAGTGATATACATGTGATAATGTGGCTTAATGCAATTGTCTCATATGCTAGTATGAAATCCACACACAGATGTAATGAAACAGTAAACCCAGATGATGTATTAGACAGTGTAGACTGAAACAGGTGTTGACACATGAGCCAGTTACCAATGTATTATTTGGGACACAAAAAAATTATGTTATTTTATGACTGATTTTCGTATTATTTTTGCTCCAAAAGCCGTTTTCTTCTCTAACATATTTCTGTAAGTTGGCAGTGCACTATAAATAATGACACAAAATTGGTGCATTCATTTATGATTAAGAGTGTTCCTATTTGTTGTCTTATGTAAACAGTAAAAATACATCTCTCAATTATATTGTATTTATTGGACATTACACATCACATATATTTGGTACATTTGCTCGAGGCTAAGTTTCTAAACCATCTGAATATACAGAACATTCAGCTATAACTTCAAACAACATTTGTGTATCTGTATATTTTGTAACATCACTATTTAAACTACTAGTACTTAAAGCATAAGTAGGATTTATGCCTACATGAAGACTTGGCTGAAAATTTGTATCATGGAGTCTAATACTGTACCCAGCAGAAGCAATATCAGCCTTTTCTATTAAATTATTATATCCAGATGAATCTCCATTGGTTACAGGAGTAACAGCTCCTGTTAATTGTTCTTGAATTTGGAAATAAAAAGAAACCTTTATGCCAATAAATTAAATCCACTCAATTAGATAAAATAAACTCCACACTAACAAGTAAAAAAGCTATTGCTATAATTTGCGAGTTTTTCTCCACACTTCACTGTAGTGTGAGAATAGCCACTCTGAGCCTTTACTGGACCAGAGAAGCCAAACTGCTTCAGCATGACATCAGCAAACTGTGGATGCTAATGTTTCAGTGCCTGTGAGCATCTGATAATGTCTATGTTTCCTTCGGGCATGAAAGTTTCTTTTTCACTAATTCAAGGGGGATCTGCAACCCTTCATAACACACTGCCTGGCAAAAAAAGCAAAACACCCAGATGGCGAAGATGGCACAAAATAAAACTTCACAATTTGAGAGAGTATGTAATGTTACTGCAATGATTACAAAGTCAAGTCAAATTTACAAAGAATTTGACAGTATGAGCCCACTTATCACTATGACATTACCAACTCCCCTAACCCTTGCCTGGATGCATCCACTGGTTCAGTTGGGAAGGATATCAAAGGTGTTGTATCCTCTACTGAGGCAACCTCCCAAAACTGTTGCAAATGGACCTTGATATCCTAATATCCCAGGTACTGGTACCAGGACAAGAGTTTATATACCAGTTGGTCCGTTACATTTTCTATGGGTGACAGATCCGGGGGCTCTCACTGTTAGTGGGAATGCAACATGACACACAGTTCATGGACAAAACTGTCATGCGTAGACAAGAACTGTCCTGTTGTAATATGGTAGCAGTCATGGCACCACTCCCAAGTGCAGCCATCTGTGTTATGTTAATGGCAGCCTATGCGTGTGACGGTAATCACTTAGTCCAGCTGCTGTTAGTCTCTGATCAAAGGTGTGGGACAACAGAACATTGCCGGGAGTCTAACTTTTTCTTAGGTGACAGAAACAGATGTGACAGGGTTACAGTGACCTGGTGCACAATACAGCAGTCATCCCTTTTGGTGCTCAGACATGTTCAACTAGAACCTTGAAGACAAGTATGCTTGCCCTAACATTATCACGCAGTCCAACATCGAGCCACTGTCATGTCCGAATGTCCCACGAATCTGGATTGTCACAGTTAATTGCAACTCCAATCATCTATGCATCGGCCAATTGTCTGTACGAAGATACACTGACATCCTACCGTGTCTTCTGTGTACTTTACTTTTTTCAGTCAGGCAATGCATTTATAGTGCTGAGGCCTGCATTTCAAGATACACATGACAGAACTTCTGCAATCTCAGGATTGATGACATCACCATCATCCTACAGCTGAAACAAGAACCTAGGACTTAACACTGCCAGATTTTCATGGATCTTTGTTATAACAGTTGTCAGTCTCGTTGGAAGCTATAGCTCACTTTCAATTAATTCACATATCCACTATCGATATCTTAGTTTGTGGAGTGGAATGTTTGCTTTCAAAATTGAAAAATTCAAGAATGAAATTCACTGTTTTTCTTTTTCTTTACCACTTCAAGACCACTATTAATCACAGACTGCTGGATCATTGCCACATTAGCATGCTTCCATGTATTTCCCTTCAGCTCGTCTCTCTGCACATGTATGTTTCCACCCCAAAAACTCTGCTGTTTCATTATCCCAACATACCACTGATTTATCAATGAGCATATAATAATCAACTAAGAATTCTCATGCCCAGTAGTTGGCAGCAACTGCACACTTCAAAATTTTCACATCTGCATGTACTACTACTGAGTGAATCAAAGAGTGATAGTTTGACTAGAGGTGCATACTTCCCACGAGAACTGGATGAAGAGAAGGATACACACTGTCATGTACTATTTAATCACATGTATTACGGATATTGCACAGGCACCATTCGTGGTCAAACATCACAGCACAAACTGCAGGCTTGACTAGCGTCTGCATTTATATTCAAAGGGTCTTAACATTTGTCCACCTCCAAAGTGACAAAATGTATGTCAGTTCCTCATTACCATCACAATTAGATAACGAGTTTTTCACAGTAGTATGATCTTTCTATTTAGGGACAAAGCCCACCAACCCCTTCCACTGATCTTTTGTCACATCTAGGATAACAGTTCTTCACATGGGAAATGAACAATCATCCCCAGACTTGAGGGAAAATCTAGACATATTTTCAACAATAGATAAGTATGAATTAACAATATTAGTAAGCTGCTACCATCAGATTTACAATGTTTATACGTGGGAACTGTGGAAAGCCATAATTCAAATGTTATTTTTAAAAATTCTGTAATTTTTGTTTTACTTGCTGTTATCCCTTCCACTGAAATACTTAATATGGGACAATAAATCCTGCTTGAAGATCCTAGAACTGTTGGAAACAAGGGAAAACTGGCAGAAAGGCAGCAACGACAGAGTCAAGGTACTACTCTGGGCAATGTAACAATTGCATTACTGACCGCTTCAAAAACTTTCACATCAGAATGACTTTTTTATTTTGAAGAGAAAAACAAACACATAGTAACAACATTATTCATAAGTGGAATGTTTAGTAGTGTGTGGTAAGTGATCCCAATAATACAGCTTAACTTTGATAATGAATTATGAAAATTTTCATTTAAGAGAAAGATAATGTTGAAAATGTTGAAAAGGAGTGAGACAGGGTTGTAGCCTATCCCCGATGTTATTCAATATTTATATTGAGCAAGCAGTAAAGGAAACAAAAGAAAAATTCGGAGTAGGTATTAAAATTCCCGGAGAAGAAGTAAAAACTTTGAGGTTCGCCGATGACATTGTAATTCTGTCAGAGACAGCAAAGGACTTGGAAGAGCAGTTGAACGGAATGGACAGTGTCTTGAAAGGAGGGTATAAGATGAACATCAACAAAAGCAAAACAAGGATAATAGAATGCAGTCAAATTAAGTCGGGTGACGCTGAGGGTATTAGACCAGGAAATGAGACACTTAAAGTAGTAAAGGAGTTTTGCTATTTCGGGAGCAAAATAACTGATGATGGTCAAAGTAGAGAGGATATAAAATGTAGACTGGCAATGGCAAGGAAAGCGTTTCTGAAGGAGAGAAATTTGTTAACATTGAGCATGGATTTAAGTATGAGGAATTCGTTTCTGAAAGTATTTGTACGGAGTGTAGCCATGTATGGAAGTGAAACATGGACGATAAATAGTTTAGACAAGAAGAGGATGGAAGCTTTCGAAATGTGGGGCTACAGAAGAATGCTGAAGATTAGATGGGTAGATCACATAACTAATGAGGAGGTATTGAATAGAATTGGGGAGAAGAGGAGTTTGTGGCACAACTTGACTAGAAGAAGGGATAGGTTGGTAGGACATGTTCTAAGGTATCAAAAAAATGGTTCAAATGGCTCTGAGCACTATGGGACTTAACTTCTAACGTCATCCGTCCCCTAGAACTGAGGCATCATGGGATCACCAATTTAGTATTGGAGGGCAGCGTGGAGGGTAAAAATCATAGAGGGAGACCAAGAGATGAATACACTAAGCAGATTCAGAAGGATGTAGGTTGCAGTAGGTACTGGGAGATGAAGAAGCTTGCGCAGGATAGAGTAGCATGGAGGGCTGCATCAAACCGGTCTCAGGACTGAAGACAACAACAACAACAACAACAACAACAACAACAACAATGTTGAAAATGGTAATCCACAAATTCCTGTATACCTTCCCCATGGTTGATGTGGTAAAGATACATAGAAAAGTTCATACATAAGAATTTGCTTACAAGGGAACCTCCCCATCGCAGCCCCCTCAGATTTAGTTATATAAGTTGGCACAGTGGATAGGCCTTGAAAAACTGAACACAGATCAATCGAGAAAACAGGAAGAAGTTGTGTGAGACTACGAAAAAAATAAGCAAAATATAAAATCTGAGTAGTTCATGTGCAAGATATGCAACATCAAGGACAGTGTGAGCTCAGGAGCGCCGTGGTCCCGTGGCTAGCATGAACAGCTGCGGAACGACAGGTTCTTGGTTCAAGGCTTCCCTCGAGTGAAAAAGTTCAATTTTTTATTTTCAGACAATTATTATCTGTCCGTCCGTCCGTCCGTTGCGAGGTAACTGCGTCGTAGTATGGGGAGCTACACCTAAACACTTCGTTGGGAGTGACTATCACATCCACACGAAAACCTAAATCGGGCAAGGTAGAAGAATCTTTTTACCCATTCGCCAAGTGTACAAGTTAGGTGGGCCGACAACATACTCCTGTCGTGTGACGTACATGCCGTCACCAGTGTCGTATAGAATATATCGGATGTGTTTTCCTGTGGAGGAATCGGTTGACCTATGACCTTGCGATCAAATGTTTTTGGTTCCCATTGGAGAGGCAATTCCTTTCATCTACTAATCGCACGGTTTTGCGGTGCGGTCACAAAACACAGACACTAAACTTACTACAGTGAACAGAGACGTCAATGAACGAACGGACAGATAATAAATTTGCAAAAATGAAGAAATTAAACTTTTCACTCCACGGAAGACTTGAACCAAGGACCTGTCGTTCCGCAGCTGCTCACACTAACCACGGGACCACGGCGCTTCTGAGTTCACACTGTCCTTGATGTTGTCTATCTTGCGCATGGATTACTCAGTTTGTATATTTTGCTTATTTTTTTCGTAGTTCCACACAACTTCTTCCTGTTTTCTCGACTGATCTGTGTTCACTTTTTCAAGGCCTATCCTCTGTGCCAACTTACAGCTAAATCTGAGGGGGGTGCGATGGGGAGGTTCCCTTGTTAGGATCCTGATTAGACAGCCAATTCGCCAGGCTTCATTGTATGAACTTTCGTACAACCTTAGAAAATGCACGCCTTTTCGGTCATAATTTTGTAGTGTGACTGATGTACAGTTCTGCCCACAAAACAGAGTTCTATCCTGATTGTACTGACAACAGTTTCTGTACATGCATACAAAACTCACAAATGTAAAGAAGAGTTTTGTATGCACACTGAAGAATATACGAAAATTAAGTACTTACATCCATTGCAAGATTTGGATTGTTAGCTCGCTCTCTTTCTCTTCTCACTTCAGCTTCGATACTTTGTCGAATTGCCAATTTACAGGCTCGCTGACATATCTCAGTTAAGTCTGCTCCTGAATAGCCGTGGGTGACCTTAGCTATGTAAGTCAGATCGACATCCTGAAACAAAATTATTCACACTGTATAGCTACACTACGACATTTACACCGAAAAATTTTACAAGCCTGTTCACTTCTACAATACGTACCTTTGCAACAGGCGACTTGCGTAAGTTGGCTCTGAAAATAGCTTCCCTCGACTTTTCATCTGGCAAAGGAATGTAAATGAGCTGGTCAAGCCTACCAGGCCTTAGTATAGCAGGATCAATAATGTCAGGACGATTTGTGGCACCAATTATAAATACATTTTTCTTTGCACCCATTCCATCCATTTCAGTCAAGATCTGATTTATTACTCTATCAGCAGCTCCACCAGCATCACCGACATTACCACCTCTGGATTTTGCAATTGAATCAAGTTCATCAAAAAACAACACACATGGTGCTGCAGCTCTTGCCTATACAAAGAAACAAAAATCAGAAGTTAGCAATCACAATAAGACCCAATAACCACATATTTTACTAACTGTCAGAACACATACCTTATCAAACACATCTCTAACATTGGCTTCAGACTCTCCAAACCACATTGTTAGCAATTCAGGTCCCTTCACAGAAATAAAATTAGCTTGACATTCATTTGCTATGGCTTTTGCAAGTAGTGTCTTTCCACAACCTGGTGGCCCATAGAAAAGCACCCCTCTTGATGGTTGCATACCAAATTTCAAGAACTTGTCTGGGTGTTCTACAGGATACTACACGAGAGAAAACAAACTTCAATTTTCAATGTAACAGCTATCACCAAGCTGCATTCAGTAATTTTATTATTATAACAAAAATAAAAACAATGTTTTGTCTTCAAAAACTAACCTGTACAAGCTCTTGCAGCTCTCTCTTCACGTTTTCTAAACCACCTATGTCTTCCCAAGTGACATTCGGCACCTCAACAACTGTTTCCCTTAGAGCACTTGGGCTACTCTTACTCATGGCATACTGGAATATGACAAGTAAAAGATATGCATATTAAAATATTTAAGATATCTTAAAATTCATTACAGATGCAAATGTAAGAAATATTAACACATGAGAAGACTGTAGTAACAAAGTACCAACTACAAAAAAAGTGACATATTTACCCTGAAATCCTCCATAGTAACTGCCAGAGAGCTCAGCACTTCAGCATCTATCTGATCATCCTCTAGATCAATAAGATCCATTTTCTCCCTAATCTGCTGCAAAGCTGCCTCTGAACACAGAGAAGCTAAATCAGCACCAACATGACCGTGTGTTTCTGCTGCAATCTGGAAATAAAAAATATGATTCAAGCAGTATGTTTATAAAAGGAAGGTAAAAGAGGACCAAGAATCTGACTTACCTGTTCCAAATCTACATCATCTGCAAGCTTCATATTCTTTGTATGAATACGTAATATTTCAAGACGACCAGTTGCATCAGGAATACCAATATCTATTTCCCGATCAAAACGACCAAAGCGCCTCAGGGCACCATCTATGGAATTTGGTCGGTTTGTAGCAGCCATTACAATAACATGTGAACTCTGTTTTAAGCCATCCATGAGGGTCAGGAGCTGTGAAACTATGCGGCGCTCAACTTCTCCGTGTGTCTAAGGAAAACAAGAAGGGTTTAATCATGTACTCTTTACATACAATGACTTAATACCTAATTTTCAGAGGCTTGTTTTTAAATGTGTCTGCCTGCCCTGTTCCAAGTTTCCATTTCTGGAGCTTTTACAACTGGGCTTTTTATTTTGTCGCAAATATTGTTAACATTTATTATTTATATTTTCAATAAATTTTTTCATAAAACACTTTTGAAGAGAAGGCGAAGAAGAAGAAAGGGGAGTAGACATAATATGGAGTAAATGCAGCCAAAAAGAAATGCAGTAATGTTCAACAGAAGTGACTGTCTGAGGCATGTGAGATTGCAGGGAATGGAGGATGCTACATTAAAAGTAAAGCATTAAGTAACACTGATATTAACTTACAAGAAACCATCAGCTCCTACAAACGAAAGGGGGGAGGGGGGGGGGGGGGCGTGGTGGAGGAGGAGGAAGAGTTGTCTCACAGAGCTGCATAATGGTCCCTCCCAATTGTCAATATGCAGAACAGAAGTAAAGATCAACCAAAGGTATCTTCATACCCAAGACACATTTTAAATTGTGATTGGTTTCAACTATGCCTGTCTTAAGAATCAACACATAGGGGGCATATGTAAATCAACATATCTACGACAAGCATTGTCACATGGTCAAATCCAGTCACAATTTACAATGTGCTCTGTGATAATGTATGGAGTAGGTAAAAATGTGCAATATACACATAAATCACTTTTTTCCATAGTGTCTTTTTTCCAAAGATTATCTTTGTTATGACACTGACATTGTTTTTCTCGTAACAGTTCCACTAGTAGAAGAATGTAAAAAGAATTCAGACACACATTATAAGCAACCACAAAAGCATGTGCTGATTCTAACGCACCTTCTCTCTTTTTGGAGCAATTGCATCAAGTTCATCAATAAAGATAATCGCAGGAGCATTCTTGTCAGCTTCCTCAAAAGCTTTCCGCAGGTTGCTTTCAGATTCCCCAGCAAGTTTGCTCATAATCTCAGGCCCTGTAAACAGTTTCATGGTACAGTAATCGATTTCACATTAAATGGAACAAAAATTTTGCTGAAAATATATTCAACAGCTTATGACAGGCTTATTTCTATCTCTGTATAAATTTTCATTGAATTATGTTTCTGTAGTTACCACCACTACAAAGTATTTTAGTTTTCATATTTCTCTTCAGTTTTTCGAACTTATATTCGTACTAGTAAAGTCCTGATTCTGTAAATAATATAATTACCACTTATAAAATGGCATCAGACATCTGATTACTTTACAAATAAGTTATGTGTTAAATATCTGATGTTAAGCATGTAAACAAGAAAAAGTTATGTTTGAAATTATGCTTAAAGTTTTGCTGGAAGTTGCTGCGTGCTCTCATTAGGAGACACTGACTCTATATAGTCCACCCAATTTGCGTTCCACTTTCAGTGAAATTATGGTTTCCATGTACCTCAATGTTTATGGTATCATATATTCTGAACTACGTGTCACACAATGACATAATTCTGCAGGTATATTCAGTGATATATGTAAAGAGACTGTCTGCAAGCAAGTTGTGAATACTTAGTAGTAAAGAAATAAATTAAAATGCCATGCCCTGATACTCAAGTTTTACTGCGTGCCTTTTAAGCAGAAGTTTATCATTCACAAATCTAAATCTTTGATATTATATCTCCTGAACTGTGTGTTGTACGATATTCTTTTTGCATTTACATACACCTTTCAAACCATGGTGAGAGTAGAGTTGGTAGTAAAGAAGTAATATATTAAAATAATCATATCTGATGCTGAAGTTTTACTGCACAAACAGCAAGAATGTCATAAGCAATAAACTTTTCCCTTTCTATCATTTTGTGGGCATGTCCACAAGAAAAAGTTTCATAAAGGTCTGAAAGTGTATGTCAAATTTGCTGCAGGTTACCAAGTGCTCTCATTCCAAATACAGGATGAAAAAGTCTAGTTATACTATGCGATCAAAAGTATCCAGACACCGCCAAAACATACGTTTTCATATTAGGTGCAGTGTGCTGCCACCTACTGCCAGGTACTCCATATCAGCGACCACAGTAGACATCGTGAGAGCAGAGTGGGGCGCTCCGCAGAACTTACAGACTTCGAACGCGGTCAGGTGACTGGGTGTCACTTGTGTCATACGTCTGTACGCTATATTTCCACACTCCTAAACATCCCTAGGTCCACTGTTTCCGATGTGATAGTGAAGTGGAAACGTGAAGGGACACGTACAGCACAAAAGTGTAGAGGCCAACCTCGTCTGTTGACTGACAGAACCGCCAACAGTTGAAGAGGGTTATAATGTGTAACAGGCAGACATCTATACAGACCATCAGACAGGAATTCCAAACTGCATCAGGATCCACTGCAAGTATTATGACAGATAGGCAGGAGGTGAGAAAACTGATTTCGTGGTCATGTGGCTGCTCATAAGCTACACATCACACCAGTAAATGCCAAACGACACCTTGCCTGATATAAGGAGCGTAAACGTTGGGAAAACATTGTGTGGAGTGATGAATCACAGTACACAATGTGGCGATCCAATGGCAGGGTGTTGGTACGGTGAATGCCCAGTGAACGTCATCTACCAGCGTGTGTAGTACCAACAGTAAAATTCGGAGGCGGTGGTGTTATGGTGTGCTCGTGCTTTTCACAGAGGGGGATTGCATCCCCCCTGTTGTTTTGCATGGCACTATCACAGCACAGGCCTACATTGATGTTTTAAGAACCACCTTGCTTCCCACGGTTGAAGATCAATTTGGGGATGGCGACTGCACCTTTCAACACGATCCTACACCTGTTCATAATGCATGGCTTGTGGCGGACTGGTTACACAACAATAACATCCCTGTAATGGATTGGCCTGCACAGAGTCCTGACCTGAATCCTCTAGAATACCTGTGAGAGGGTTTAGAATGTCGACTTCGTGCCAGGCCTCACCGAAAAACATCCACACCTCTTCAGTTCAGCACTCTGTGAAGAATGACCTGCCATTCCCCAAGAAACCCTGCAGCATCTGATTGAATGTGTGCCTGTGAGAGTAGAAGCTAAGGGTGGACCAACACCACACTAAATACCAGCATTACCAATGGAGGGCACCACAAACTTTTAAGTTTTTTCAGCCAGGCGCCCAGATACTTTTGATCACATAGTGTACCTCATGTGGAGATTATGGCAGCATTATAAATTCAGTCAATAATTATATGAAATATTGAAAATCAAATTTGTGTTGCCTCTGAAAGCAGTCATACAGGCAACCTGGAACTGGGTTCTAGGGTAGATGTTTAGTAATATAGATTCCTGCTGGTCTTGCTAGCATTCAGTTTTTCACCTTTCACAGCTTCTTGTATAGTTATAATTTTTTCTGTCAAGTTTTTTCCCAATTTCAACAAGTTCTGTCATAAAATCACATAGGGAGGTAGAGGAAAAGGAATACTGGTGATTGCTAGCACATGTTTGTGGAACTAATGGTTATATTTTAAGAACTATTCAGATATACAAAACACAAAGAAGTTAGAATACGGAGGGGATTAAAATGACCCTTTGGACATAAGACATAATGCAACTCTTTATCAAAATCTACAAACAGAATTTTCTACAACTGGGCTTGCCAAAAACCACAGTATGACAAAGTCCATTCAGACAGATGTGTTGGTAGTTATACCACCATATGGCACGGCTGGTTCCTTCATATGTGGCTGTGTCCATGCAAAACTATGCGCTCACGACAAGACTAAAACAAAGGTGATTGGAGCACACTTGACATTATCTTGCACCTAGGGCTTTTACTTACTACTAGAGTACAGGTTTGGCATCAGGAATGGTAAAACGACAAATATTCTTCAAAGGTTGTACCAGTAACAAAACAATTTCCAATATATTAAGTTGTGAGATAGGACACAGAAAAACATTTTCAAGTCTGAAGTCCAGGTGTGGCTGTACGTGTCAGAAGTGTTGTTAGCCTCATCTATAATCTGCACCTACCACAAGCACTGGCACACAGAAACAGGTAACTTCCATTTACTAGCGATAAAGTGGTGCAATGCAAATCCATGACACTCAGCATTACAAGGGTTAGAAGAACTATGAACACAGAAGTCATCAGAGGGAAGTATGCTTGTTAGCCAGGTATGGACTACTGTATCAATCCAAATGCCTTAGCAAAAGGTTAATCTCATTAGACAATGAACTGCGTATCACAGCAGACTCAACATAAATACGTGACAAGGTTGTAGCCGAGATGCTTATGTCAAATTCTACAGCTGATATGGCTATATCATCATCACTGTCACATTTAGTACAATAATCAACCCAGAGGTCGGTGCTTTCCTAGTAGGCATGGTCCTGGAATTATTTGTCCTCGCCTTCCTCAGACCTTTGAACAGACTTCCCCAGTCAGTTCTGGAGGGGGATAGCATAGGGGCAGCAATGGTTAAGGTTTAATACGAACTGCAAACCATGATGAAGCACTGACATTTCTGACATACATAAGTCATTGCCAGAGGTGAAAGAAGCAATAAGTAACTTGGGATTGAATCCCAAATCTCTTGCTACCGTATCTGAAATAATTATGGAAGAAATTTACAGCAATCCTCTCAACCACACACAAATGTCATAGCAAGACATGTTTTAATTTCCAAAAGGTAATTCTGATAACTGATTCAGCAATAAATTACTGCAGCCAAGGATTTTATTCATTAGCAAGCTTAATTCATATATCAGTTTTCAACAGTTATTATTGCGTGGGTTTCTCCAAAGAACAACCCAAGGCAAAGTCATAACTTTTCTTTTCATACTAAAGTCACTCACTCAGAACCAATTTCCTCAGAAATTAAAATCTGATCCCTAATTATCAGGGGTTCAACTATTATGACCAAATTAGAGAGAAAAAAAAGTCACTCATTCCCAGGAGACATCACACTGTTTGTACTGTGCAACACCACTACCATGCCAATAACGACCTCATTCATAATTTGACAAGAAAAAGAGAGCTGCTTCAATTGTGTCATATCCAACAGAAACTACTCACTGATGATTAGACCCTCCAGAGCTACAACATCATATTTCACCTGCTGTGCCAAATAGTACCAGACAATTTCTATGGAATTAAGATTGGATGAATTAGTGGGTCTGGTGAGGTGCTACAGAGTGCCAGAGTGTTTGTCCAATCAGAAACACATGGGCTGCACTTTTAACATGCTGTTATCTTTGAAGACATGAGTGTACAAATAGTATACTCGTCATGAACATACCTTTTTTTCGTAACACTGTGACAGAACTGTGAAATCAATTGACCTCGTCTATATTCACAGTAACTGGAATGAGTTGGTCGAAGTCTTAGTACGGGGGAGGAGGGGGGGGGGGGGGGGGGAACCACCTTCTGATCCCTCCATGCACTGAGGGTTAAGTGCTTCATCATGCTGTCTGTACACTCAACAACTGTATCATTTGAAGAGAGGAAACATAGCAACTCATCAGAGCTGGATGACACAACAGACGTACACCACCACATTAGGCAACTTTGTAAGCCAGTGTTACATAACATATCTAAAGTGAACAAGTCTTGTGTAGACAGCCTGCCACCTAATGGCAGAAAAGGTGAAGCTATGATTTTAACAAATTGTTTATCTGCCATGGAGAAATAGGAGCCTTTCTGTATGTCATGGATCCATGCATGCACAGTAGAGGAGATGCACACACGCACATGCAGCATATCAGGCGGGCTTTCTGATTGTTACTGTTTTCATCTGTGGCCAGCAGACAAGATATCCTACACATTTTTCGGCGAGTAATTTTTTTTATAAATACAGTAATAAAACAAATGAAAATTCTCTTTTTTGTATTCTCGTTGAGAAAAGCTGTATATCTAACACAACAAGGAAAGGTGTCCGATTCCTTAAGATACAATGTACCATAATATGGTATGGCAACAAATGCTTAATGTTGACTTTATACATTTACACAAACGTGCATATAATTTTACAATACACGTGTGGACATATCACAACATGTATGGGTTCTGATTGCATGTTTTGTGTTATTTCAGTATGCCAGGAAGCAAAATGTTGTGAGGATAGCCACAAGAGTTGGAAAGGTTGTGCTGACCACGAATATCGAGGACTGTAAAAGCCCTTTTCCATCATTGAGGTCACACTACTGTGCCAAGCTGAAGAGTGACAGGCGCGAGCGCGCACGCACGCACGCACAAAATAAAATTACGGAAACAGAGTATGTGATGGTTCCCTCATTACTGTGTCAGTTGCAAGAACCCCTAATGTAAATCAATACCAGCTTGTCAAACCAAGACAAATCCATTCTGACGAAGTTCCTAAATTTCTGTGGATCTTTCATTAAGAGGGAGTATGTGTCTCTGCCTTCACACACACTTCCCAGCCAACCTAATTCCTACTCCTGGCATTAAGCTGTCATTCTACCCTTCTAATGACTACAGCAGCCACTGACACACAAGTGCTGCATGGATAATTGTGTCCTCCACATACAAATAATGTGAAAGATAGACTAAATCATTTGCTTGTACCTGAACGGCATGAACTAACACTTTAGTTCATAATTCTGTATAACCGTAATGTAATTTCTTTCTAGCTGCACAACACAACAGTAAGTGCTTAATATATATGAACATACAACACAGAAAATTTCACTATTGAGTAAATAGTAGCTTCATAAAAATATTAAATTACACATTCAACTATATAAACAAGCCTGCAGGTACAACTGTGTATCCCTGGGGTGTTGGTGCAGACTTACAAGTTAGGTATATTGTGTACTAGAGCTACCAAAAAGAAGCTGGCAGTTTTAGACTTGTGTGCTTGGGGTGTTGATGCAGACTTTTATATGACAGGTGGATCACGTAATACTGGCTTTACTAATGATTTGGTCAAGGGCATAGCCAAAGACGATAACTCCTTTCTGCCATTTTGTCACATCATCATGCCAATGTGCCTTACTGCACTGCACTGCACTGCACTGCACTGAATCCATATAGCAAATTAGTATGTATGCACCAAAATGACTCTTGACTTACTTAAGCCGTGGAAAATCACATGACCAGTTCTACACTATCTACTGCCCTGCTTATCTTGTTTAAAGATAAGTTACCCCACAAAATTGTTCTATATGACATTAAATAAAAATATGTCAACTTACTCATTCCCAAGATTTGCAATGATTCTAAATGCAAATGTGGCTGAACTAAGCTGCTTTACGAGTTCCAAAATGTGCTTTTCCCAATTTAAATTCTCATAAATATGGACACCTACAAATTTTGAAGTTGCCACCTTATTTATTATTTCCTTGCCATGTGTTACACTGATATATAATTAGTGTAGTACTACTAAATGTGCAGAATTGAATATGTTGCATTTTTTTAAACTAAGGGCGAGACCATTCCAAGAAAACTAGTCAACGACACTTATGAACTTTGTTTGCCCCTTCTGTTTCTGTATATATGCTTGGATTGACTAAAATGCTCTAGAGTTATCTTAAAAAAAATTCTGCTAACTGTACAGTAGACAGAAGATCTTTTACACTGAAGAATAAAAGAGGTACTAGACTGAGCTTTGGGGACCTCACATGTGATTTCTTTGTGCTCAGCATTGTCCCCAGATACACTCCTTGAATTACTAAGTACAACTTTCTGCAATATCTTGGTTATATATAACATTATTCACTGGTTGGCTATACCAACAATTCCATAAAACTTCAATCTATCTCTGAGAATACTGTGATTAACACAAAAAACCTTAGATAGGTCACAGAAAATACCAACTGACACTATTTTATTATCCAACACTCTTAATATCTGATGAATAACCATGTAAATAACATTCTTACAAGGGAACCTCCCCATCGCACCCCCCCTCAGATTTAGTTATAAGTTGGCATAGTGGATAGGCCTTGAAAAACTGAACACAGATCAATCGAGAAAACAGGAAGAAGTTGTGTGGAAGTATGAAAAAATAAGCAAAATATACAAACTGAGTAGTCCATGGACAACATTAAGGGTGATGTGAGCACAGGAGCGTCGTCGTACCGTGGTTAGCGTGAGCAGCTGCGGAATGAGAGATCCTTGGTTCAAGTCTTCCTTCGAGTGATAATTTTAATTTTTTATTTTCAGACAATTATCAAAGTTCAGGCACTCGCACATAATCAACTTCGCTCTCCGAAATTCTAGGACATGTTCAGATTTGCTTGGACATATGCAGGATTTGACGGTCTACACACGGAAAAATTTGAAAAAGTTAAAAACATATGTTTTGACAGAGCACAGAGAAAACTGTGCGACTGTGAAACTGTTGCATTCATTTGTTACAGTTTATGTGACACTCTTATGTTTTCATCACTTTTTTGGAAGTGATTATCACATCCACAAGAAAACCTAAATCGGGCAAGGTAGAAGAATCTTTTTACCCATTCGCCAAGTGTGCAAGTTAGGTGGGTCAACAACACATTCCTGTCATTTGACGCACATGCCGTCACTAGTGTCGTATAGAATATAACAGACGTGTTTTCCTGTGGAGGAATTGGTTGACCTATGACCTTGAATTCAAATATTTTCGGTTCCCATTGGAGAGGCACGTCCTTTTGTCTACTAATCGCACAGTTTTGCGGTGCGGTCGCAACACACACACTAAACTTATTACAGTGAACAGAGACATCAATTAACAAAAGGAAAGATCATAACTTTGCAAAAATAAAGTAAGTAAAATTTCCACTCGAGGGAACACTTTAACCAAGGACCTCTCGCTCCACAGCTGCTCACGCTAACCACGGGACCACGTCGCGCCCATGTTCACGTCATCCTCCATGTTGCTCATGGGCTACTCAGTTTGTATATTTTGCTTATTTTTTCATAGGTCCACACAACTTCTTCCTGTTTTCTCGATTGATCTGTGTTCAGTTTTTCAAGGCCTATCCACTGCGCCAAATTATAACTAAATCTGAGGGGGGTGCGATGGGGAGGTTCCCTTGTTAGTAAATGAAATACTAACTGCGACTTGCTGAGGATATTACTGTTAATAATAATGACAGTCTTTTTGTTGTACCTATCTGCGTCTCAGTTGTATGGTGAGTGGCAACTTTCCTTTTCATAATATTATTAATAAGATGAGATATTCTATAATACACCATCATCTCAAAAATTTTGAAAAGTGGTGTCAGCAGTGAAACAGGTCACTAGTTATCTTTTTAGAGGGATTTAAGAATGGCAGTACCTCTGGAAAAATGCTTTGAGTTAGTGATGCATTATGTATTTCAGATTAGACCAGGCTTATTATACGGGAATAAATCTTTAGTACTCTTGTTAGAAACACCATCAAAACCAGATGAGCTTTTATTTTTATTTTTTTTTATTTTTCAGATACCATACAATTTTCCTAATTTCAGAAGAAGAAGAAATTGGTTATACATTCATTTGATTGGATTTTATTAGAATTAATTTTTTCAACACACTTACGTGATTTTTCTGTAACTGTTTGTCCCTACACTTTCTATTATATTTAAGAACTGGTTATTAAATACATTTGCTACTCATTACTCATTATTTATAACCCTTCTATTCAGTTCAATAGTGATGTCTTTATGAGGCTGGTTGTCTTCCTCTTGTTTCACAACATTACATATAGGCGTAAGTCTATTATTGAAATTACTTATTTCTCACATTATGTGCATGTTCCTTGATTTTTAACAACTCTCTCTTTAGCAATTTTGAGTACTGCAGGATCCCTACTTCTTTTAGCCAAACGACATTTCCCTTATTCTTTCACAAGATACTTTAATCCCTCTAGTGACCCACAGTTTTTTAACATTGCTGTTTCTGATAAGCTTATGTGGAGAGCTATTTTAAAATAATGACAATTTTGTCATGGAACAGATTGAATTTTATGTTGTCATTTGGTTCGATACAAATTTCACCCTAGGTCATCTCCTGTAAACTATTCTTAAAAACATTTGTCATGGAGTCAATCATTTAAACTGATTTCCACTAAGGAGTATTCGTGTTGTAAGGCAATATCTTATTCATCATAACTAACTGTGCATCATAATCAGAGAAAGCATTTGTTACTTGGTAAACAGTTACTTTATTGCTTTGAGCTTCACCAAAGGAAACATTATCAATCAGTGTCTTACTGTCTTTATCCACCTGTGTTGGAAAGTTAATGACCGAGATCAAATTGTAGGATCCAAATAGTTAGACCAAACATTAAGAGAGACCCACACAATTTGTGATCCAAGCAACCTGCCCTTCTTTCCAACCTTTCCTAATCTATCGTTCTTCTCTTCCCCAAGGAAAAAACTAACAATTAAGAAAGCTGGGACAGCTTTTTAAAAAATGTGTGTATCAGTAGTAGTTACAATTTCACTTGATAAAAAAAAAAGAAACATGAAACATTGGTGTACCAGCAAAACTTTATACAGTTGATATCCACAAAACAGAAAAAAGTGTAAAATTTATATAGCAATTTTTATTAATGCAATAAGCTCAAAATATGTCACCAACCATTTATGAGAAAGAAAAATGCTCCTGTTTCATTGGCTACTGCACGAGCAATTAGTGTCTTTCCTGTACCAGGAGGCCCATAAAGCAGTATGCCTCGAGGTGGTTTGACACCTATGGCTTTGAAGAGACTCGGGTGACGTAACGGCAATTCAACCATCTCTTTTATTTGTGCAAGCTGTTTCCTGCAACCACCTATATCATCATAGCCGACAGCATTCAATGCCTCTTCTTCTTCCTAAGCACACAAAAATTGTTTTACAAATGTCTGCAATTGTTTGAATGTATAAATATGCATAGAAAAGTATTGCTTATTAGGTGAAATTAAACAATAGTACAAATTTGATACCTCACGTTTTATTGGATCTCCCTCACAATGAATGACTGTGTCTGGAGCAACAATGCAATATGGCGAAGGATCAGTTTCAACTACTTTGAATTCCACAGCCCTCATGCCGCCTCGTACAATGAAAGTATCATCCTTGTGTATGGGTCGGTACGCTTCAAGGAAATATGGTTTGAGATATACCTCAAACAAATTCCTAAAATAGTCATATACATATGAAAAACTAAGTTACTGTATTTGAAAGGCACAAAGTTCATGCAATAGTATACACAAAAAAATAGACCCCTGAAAGCAAAAACATTATGAACCAAATCAGATTTCTGTGTGTATTTCTTCAGAAGCTGACAAAATTTAGAAGCTACAATGCCATTAAACATGAAAATTTGAATTATCATTTTCTTACCCAGTTAAGCCTTCAACTGTGTCATCAATTGGGAGAACATGTATCCTTTTGCCATATTTAACATCAGGACATGACTGGACTGAGACAATATCTGATAATCGGACTCTCAAATTATTCCTAACAACACGGTTCATCCGTATTTTTTCATCTGGGCAGCTGTCATCTGACAGAACAATGCATACAGTTTCTTTTCGCCGTTTTCCTTTCAGAAGAACAGAGTCTCCCCTGAACAGTTGCAGTTCATCCATTTTGGCCTGAAAGAGCAAAGCACACCATAAACATTATCTGTTAATTTCCAATATATCTTCTCCACATAATATCTGAATTATTACATATCTTAAAACGATTGCCAGAGCTGCAATAGAGGACATTATCCAGTAATTACATTTTCATGTTGACCAAGCAAAGTATGTTGATAATGGACGTGGCTCATTTGTGTACAATCTGTGACTAGCTTTAGCCATGGATGTACAGGCAATAGCATCACTTAATAGTGTATTATACATGGAAATGGAAAAATTTTTCCACTCTGTCTTTAGCATACACAAGTTCACTCACACACAGATTTTATTTACTCGAGTGGCAGACAATATGGCACAAGTTTCATACAAGTAACTGAGTAGTGTGAAAGGCTTTTAAGCTGTCATTTATGAAAAAGGATAAAATCCAGTGATGGAATGTAACTTAATACTTTTTAATAACATACTTCACATACCCACCTGACAAATAGATCACCCAGTAACAATATCACATACTCTTACTCCAAGGCACTGGTTTCAAATTAACAACAGAACAGTAGCACAAGGAATGGTGAACAGAAAATTTAGGCCACTACCTTTTCACCCCTTGCCAGTCACATCCTGATCATGGAATATCTTCCCCACTGTGATACAGAGCAGTGTGTGCGTTAGCTATCTTCTTCTTCTTCTTCTCCTCCTCTCTCTCTCTCTCTCTCTCTCTCTCTCTCTCTCTCTCTCTCTCTCTCTTTTTAGGCGCAAAACTGCTATGGTCATTAGCGCTCGGTCAGTGACTTAGGAAACAGTAAAAACCGAAAATGGAAACCAGCAGCTATGGAAAAGAAACTCAAAAAATTGGAGAAACTAAAAGCTTCAAATGACTGACGTCATTTCACTGGCACTAATAAACTCGAGAATGCGATCGGCCGAGCGCGTGTCATCTGCTAAAATTGACGATATATCAGGCGAAAGCTGTAGGCCGGCACGTAACGGAGTAAAATAGGGGCACTCAATTAAAAGGTGTCTTACCGTCCACAGCTGAGAGCAGTGAGGACAGAGTGGGGGAGGATCGCCACTTAAAAGATGTCGATGGCTAAAAAGACAGTGCCCTATCCGGAGTCTAGTTAAAATTACCTCCTCCTGACGACGCGTTCGGGAGGAAGAGGTCCAAGCACAAGGAAGAGCTTTCACGTCCCGCAATTTATTATGGGGAAGTGTCGACCAATGTGCGTGCCATAAAAGAACAACACGGCGACTTAAAATGCTCCGTAGATCGGCGAAGGGAATCAACTGAATAGCTGGTCGAACAAGAGAGACTGCAGCCTTGGCCGCAATATCGGCCGCCTCATTTCCACAGATACCAACGTGTCCCGGGAGCCATAGGAACGCCACCGAGACGCCCTCCAGGTGGAGCAAGCGCAGACAGTCCTGAATCCGGTGGACCAGAGGGTGCACAGGGTAAGAGCTTGGAAACTGAGGAGAGAGCTGAGAGCATCTGAGGAGATAACATACTGCATCCGCTGATGGCGGTGGATGTAGTGGACAGCCTGGAGAACAGCATAAAGCTCCGCAGTATAAACCGAACACTGGTCGGGAAGCCGAAATTGATTTGGGGTGTTGCCAACAATATAGGCACTCCCTACACCTAACGATGTTTTCGAGCCATCGGTGTAAATAAATGTGGCTTCCTTTATTTGTGCACATAGAGCAGAAAATGCCCGATGATAAACAAGTGAAGGGGTACCATCCTTGGGAAATTGACAAAGGTCACAGAGCAGGCAGATCCGGGGACGGAACCAAGGCAGTGCTGTACCCCAAGTTGTCAAGAAGGTTTTAGGAAAGCGGAAGGAAAGAGAATGGAGCAGTTGACGGAAGCGGACTCCCGGTGGTAGCAGGGAGGAGGGGCGGCCTGCATACCCTACATCAAACGAGGCGTCGAAAAAAATGTCATGGGCTGGATTAGCAGGCATGGAAGACATATGGCTAGCATAACAACTCAGAAGGACTGCTCGCCGATTGGACAGCGGAGATTCAGCAGTTTTTTTTTTTTTTATTAGGGCGCACAACTTCAATGGGAGGTTCAGCAGTCTCAGCATAAAGGCTTTCCACAGGGCTGGTGTAAAAAGCTCCAGACACTAAACGTAATCCACGGTGGTGGATAGAGTCGAGACGACGAAGACTGGACGGCCGAGCGGAGGAGTAAACTATGCTTCCATAGTCCAATTTCGAGCGCACTAAGGCGCAATAGAGGCGGAGAAGGACCACTCGGTCCGCTCCCCAGGAGGTACCATTCAGCACACGGAGGGTGTTCAGCGATCGCAGACAGCGAGCCGAAAGATAGGAAACGTGGGAGGACCAGCACAGTTTTCTGTCAAACATAAGACCCAAGAATTTAGCGACGTCCGAAAACGGAAGGTTGACAGGTCCTAGATGTAAGGAGGGTGGAAGAAACTCCTTACGTTGCCAAAAATTAACACAAACGGTCTTACTGGGAGAAAAACAGAAGCCGGTTTCGGTGCTCCAAGAGTAGAGGCGAACGAGACATCGTTGAAGACGTCGTTCAAGAAGGCTGGTCCGTTGAGAGCTGTAGAAGATCGCAAAATCGTCCACAAAGAGGGAGCCCGAGACATCAGGAAGGAGACAATCCATAATTGGATTTATGGCAATAGCAAACAGTACAACACTTAGCACGGACCCTGGGGTACCCCGTTTTCTTGGGAGAAAGTACAGGAGAGAGTAGTGTTCACCCACACTCTAAATGTGCGCTCTGCCATAAATTCGCTAAGAAAAAGGGGCAGCCGACCTCGAAAGCCCCAGTGTGCGGAGGATGCCTGTCCTCCAACAGGTATCGTATGCTCTCTCCAGATCAAAAAATTTTGCTACTGTTTGGCGTTTCCGGAGAAAATTGTTCATGATATAAGTGGAGAGAAAAACAAGATGGTCAACTGCAGACCGATGCTTTCGGAAACCGCATTGGGCTGGTGTTAAAAGACTGCGGGACTCCAGCCACCAAGCTAAACGGCAATTCACCATACGCTCCAAAACCTTACATACACTACTCGTGAGAGAAATGGGACGATAGCTAGAAGGGAGATGTATGTCCTTTCCAGGTTTCGGAACAGGAACGACGATAGCTTCCCGCCATCGTCTAGGAAAAGTACTGTCGGTCCAAATTCGATTATAAATGCGAAGGAGGTAACGCAGACTATGGGTTGATAAATGCAGCAACATTTGGATGTGGATACCATCCGGTCCTGGGGCGGAGAAGCGAGAAGAATAGAGTGCATGTTGGAGTTCCCGCATGGAGAAAACAGTATTATAGCTTTCGCGATTTTGAGAGAAGAAAGCAAGAGGTTGCACTTCCGCTGCACGTTTCTTCGGGAGAAACACTGGCGGGTAATTTGAAGAGCTCGAAATCTCAGCAAAGTGTTATCCAAGGAGTTAGAAATTGCGACGGGGCCACTAACGTATCACGCGCGACAGTGAGCCCAGAGACCGGGGAGAAACTAGGCGCACCTGATAACCGTCAAATCCGACTCCAAACTTCCGAGGAGGGAGTGAAGGTGTTAAATGAGCTAATAAAGAATTTCCAGCTTGCCTTCTTGCTATCACGGATGACGCGACGGCATCGCGCACAGAACTGCTTATAGCGGATACAGATGGCCAAAGTAGGACGGTGGCCGGGAAACGCGAAGAGCATGTCGCCGCTCACGTATTGAGTTCCACCAAGGAACTGGGGGGCACCGGGGCAATTCGGAGGTGCGTGGTATTGAACGTTCCGCAGCTGTAAGAATAACGTCAGTAATATGTGTGACCTCATCGTCGACGCTAGGAAAGTGACGGTCATCGAATGTCGCTAGAGACGAAAAAAGTGTCCAATCGGCTTGGGCAAACTTCCAGCGTCGCGGGCGCATATAGGGCAGTTGAGGATGCAGTCTAAGGACACATGGAAAGTGATCACTCGAGTGTGTATCATCAAGGGCGAACCATTCGAAGCGCCGAGCTAGCGGAACAGTACCGACCAAAAGGTCCAAATGAGAGAAATTTGTCGTGGAGGCAGACAAAAATGTAGGGACCCAGTGTTGAGGCAAACTAGATCTGCTTGGTGGAAGACGTCTAGCAATAGTGAGCCACGTGACAACGATGTGGAGATCCCCAAAGCGGGTGGTGGGCATTGAAGTCCCCAACCAGCAAATAGGGGGGTGGAAGCTCACCAAGAAGATGAAGGAGATCAGCTCGTGCCATTGGTGTGGACGATGGAATGTATACGGTACAAAGAGAAAAGGTATATCCAGAAAGGGAAAGACAGACAGCGACAGCTTGGAAGGAAGTGTTTAAGTGGATTGGGTGATAATGGAGAGTATCATGGAGAAGAATCATGAGTCCTCCATGGGCTGGAGTGCCTTCTACAGAGGGGAGATCAAATCGGACGGACTGAAAATGGGGGAGAACAAAGCGGTCATGGGGACGCAGCTTTGCTTCCTGAAGACAGAAGATGACCGGCGAGTAGGATCGTAAGAGGATCGACAATTCATCCCGATTGGCTCGAATGCCGCAGATATTCCAATGGATAATGGACATAGGGTGAACAGAAAATGGAGGAATGTGACCAAGGTTGCCGTCAACTCAACGACTGCTCAGAGCTTGCGACCGACAGCATGGAATGGCATTCAGCCGAAGGCAGAAGATCATGATCCATAGGTTGTTCAGGAGCAGCTCCTGCCACCAGCAATCGGCCGGTTGATCAGCCGCCAGCAGTGCGCCTCGGCGACACAGAAGACGGCCGAGTGCGATTTCCGCCAGGTGGTGCTGTAGATGAGACACGCCTTGGCGGAGGAGGAGATGAACTGGGTTTCTTATTAGCCTTCTTGGAAATATGATGTTTAGATGAAGGAGGAACTGATGGTTGTGAAGTTGGGGTACGTACAAAATCTTCACGAGTATGCTCTTTTTTCGAAGTCTTGGTGTCTGACTTTTGGGCTCGAGATTTAGCAGAACCCGATGAAGGGTGAGCCGTAGAGTGGGCAGGCGAAAGTGGTGAGGTTGAACGGGCGATCTTTGCGCTGGCCGATCTGACGACCGTGGCACTAAAGGTGAGGTCGCAAGTCTGCGTGGCCGCCTCCTTTGTCGGCCAAGGAGAAACAAGGACAGTGCTGTATTTTCCTGTCTGAGGCACGGTGGGCTGTCGACTGGCGAATAATTTTCGAGCAGCAAAGGTCGACACCTTTTCCTTCACTCTGATTTCCTGGATGAGCTATTCGTCTTTAAAAATGGGGCAATCTCGAGAGGAAGCAGCGTAGTCACCCATACAGTTGATGCAGCGAGGGGATGGAGGTGGACAAGCACCCTCATGGGCATCCTTGCCACACATAACACATTTGGCCAGATTGGAACAGGACTGGCTGGTGTGATTGAACCGCTGACACCGATAGCAACGCGTAGGGTTTGGGACGTAAGGGCGAACGGAAATTATCTCATAGCCTGCTTTGATTTTGGATGGGAGTTGAACTTTGTCAAATGTCAAGAAGACAGTGCGGGTTGGAATGATGTTCGTGTCAACCCTTTTCATAACTCTATGAACAGCCGTTACGCCCTGGTCAGACAGGTAGTGCTGAATTTCGTCGTCAGACAATCCGTCGAGGGAGCGTGTATAAACGACTCCACGTGAGGAATTTAAGGTACGGTGCGGTTCCACCCAGACAGGGAAGGTGCGGAGAAGTGAAGTACGCAGCAATTTTTGTGCCTGGAGGGCACTCACTGTTTCTAACAAGGTGCCATTCCGTAATCTGGAACAAGACTTTGCAGGACCTGCAATTGCGTCAACACCTTTCTGAATAATGAAAGGGTTGACCGTGGAGAAGTCGTGACCTTCATCAGACCGAGAACAACAAGGAACTGTGGCAACGATGGAAGAACTGTCTGTGGCTGAGACTCAGTGAACTTACGCTTGTGAGCAGACATAGTGGAAGGTGAGGAAACCATTGCGGAAGAATCCCTCATGATTACCGGCGTCTCCGATGGCGCGTTCCTCCCTTGTGGGGGCCCTCTCTGAGGGCACTCCCGCCTTAGGTGATTGTTCACACCTCAGATCACACCTCCCGACAAACGGACGGAGGGAGGGACCAGTCGGCACTTTCGGAACGGGTAATCACCCCTACCTGGGCCTGGCCGTTACCAGGGGGTACGTACGTGTCCTACCTGTCTACCCGGGGCGGGGAATTACGCGTTACCTCGTCGCCGGCTACGCATGAAAATGTGTGGGTCGGCCTTCAGAAACGCACAGGAAGGAAGAAAGAGAAAGGGAAAAACAAAGAAAGGGAAAGGAAAGAAGAGAGGTCTCAAACGCCGCAGCGGCGAAAAGGGTAAAGAGAAGAGGTAAGGAAAAGAGAAGGACAAAGGAAGGGTGAAGACATACAAGCAGAGAAGGCGAAGAATGCATTACATTTACGAGTGTCCGTCTCCAGACGTAGGCACAAACCATACTCCCAGAGGGGGAGAAAGGGAAGGAAAGAGCCAGAGGTGAGGTGGGGGGGGGGGGGGGGGGGGGGGGGGGGAATGTGGGGGATAGGGAAGGATGCGGAAAAGGAAGGTATGCAGCCCGGAAAGGAAGGAGGGCCACATTAGCTCGGGGTCCCGTGCTCGCTACGCACGTATCCACAAAAGAGTTGTGGACCCCCTGGGGGGCGTTAGCTATACTGATCAAGGCGTTCAAGTTTAAGTGATGGTGATGCTTTTTCAATGCATATATTAATCTTCTAACATACTGCACAAATGAAACACACACACACACACACACACACACACACACACACACACACACACACACACACACACAAAAGCTTTCTTCTATTCTAATCTGGCACACTCAACAACAACAAATTCATACACACTTGGATGTAAGACACAGAAACAATGTTCCCAACCTCGATAAAGTGGTAAATATGCAATACTGAAATTTTATATTGACTAAATTGTTTCAGATTATGCCTTCAAGGCACACATGTACTAACCTGTGACAATGCAACAACAGAGTTGTCATCACTCACAGCTTCTTCAACAATTAGCCTGTTTGGACGATCCTTTTTACGAAGAATTGCAGTGGCCAAGTCATCAGGACTGCAAACAAAATACTTTTATTGGGTTTTGACACAATAAAACGTTAATTATCACTTACAGAGCATTTTCCATGTGATTTACAAGTGACAAAGAAGAAGCACATTAAATTACCCTAATTCTTTCACATCAGATAAAAATATATTTCTAAACTTTTTATTTTGAACAATGAATGGCACTCATATGAGGATGAATGCTGACACCAGAAAATGAATCCCTATTCAGTTTTCTCTGATAGCCATATTTCTTAATTTAGCATAATTCAATGACACACAACTACAAGAGTAATTTTGCATATCAATACTTCACGGCATGCCTATTAAGAGATGGGATTTAATAAATAAAGAACATATTTGTGACCCATCATATTCCACAATTACAATCTTGTTTCCTTTTTTATACAACATGTAAAAATATATATCTCAAACACACATGCGACTCATCACCAAGTACAAAATTGACTTCAAAATTATAATTGTGATTAACAAATAAAACTGAACTGACTGTGCACAGCACAATAATGCTACCTGCAATTCGGAAGCATGTAAACCAACTTTTATGCTTCCCCACACACAGTTTATCTTCCATGTGAGATGTCAAACCTCCCCCCCCCCCCCCAAAGCAAAAAAAAAACCTGTCGTAACATACATCTCTCTCCCCCCCCCCCCCCCTTCAAGTGTGTGCATATATTGAGAATCAATGTTTATAAAAGGAATTAGGGCTATCAACATAGAAGACTGACTCCAAATGCACAATTGCTATAGGTCAATATCTGTGCTCTATTAGCTGTGATGCTGGGCAAGCCACACACAACACAGTAATCTCTGCGTCTGCAAGTAAAAGCTTCATCAACAGGCACCCCATCACTCTTGAGAAGGTATGGAATACAAATGGGTCATTGTCCCACTAATACATTTTGTGTTAACCATATTTCTCTTCCATGGTTTACAGACAAGACAAGGATGAAAAGACAACCTCTTGAGAATACAATTTTTATGCACTGTAAGATCATTGTTTTCACTCACAAACATACTAAAACACAAAATAGCAATAACACAGGTAAGTAGTTATCAATGGTTATCATTAACTATTCCTATGTCATCTACAAAGGATCCCTAGGTTAAATATGAAATACTATTAAATTTTATAACTCAGGATGTAATTGAGATATTTATTGGTAGTTTGCTTCTATAAGTACAGTAACTAAAATTGTTTTCAGTGCTTGCTTGCAGCAGTTAGTACCTCATGTACGGAACTGCTTTATTCATGTAAATGTGTGTCAGTAGCCATGGGGACTCTGCCGCGAAGTCCGTTACACTGGTAGAACATTGTTTTTGGTACACACAGTACAATCTACCAGATCCGAGCCACCGCATTCGCGCAATAGCATATTATTACACCTGCGAAACACTTCGAGAGAAGTGAAATACAGATTAGTTGTCGGCAAATCAATATGTATTAGATGTGTATACAAACATTTAGTTACTATTGTGGACACATACCATCAATATCTCAATTACATCAAGTTATTACCTTTAATATCACTATGTTTAACCCAGACACCCAGCATTTACAGACATAGCTTAGCACCATTGCTTTACAAGTGGTCTAATCTCAGCTGAACATCACAGATTTCTTTGAAATTATGTATGTACATTCACACATGTTCCCAGTGAGCACAGATAAGATTGTACTTTCATCAATATAATACTTGCAGATATACAGTCATTTGTTTGACCCCAACGCACAGCATCAACAGTGCACCCATTTTCTTTAAAAAATAAATACACAAATAAAAACAAAACTAGAACTTTTACAATTTTGTGCGTTCACTTAAGCAAAATAATTAAAAGAGATTCCTTCAGTAACTTTCACGTTGATAACTGGAAGCAAAATTGGATGAAAACATAGATTACCGAGAAAAACTGAGGTTTAGCTTTTTATATCTCCCAAAGTAATTGCAGCACAATTCAGAAATGTTCCACATAACTTACCAACACAAGGTCTAAGAATATAAAATATCATACTTTTACTGCTTTCCAACAGTTTACAAACAGAGTGCAAAGTTGACAATTTTTGTAAAAATGCCAAAAAGGTATTCTTTGCCAATCAAAAACAAGTTTTCTGCTCACCAAACTCAAAACCATTTCCTTTAGAAAGACCACATTCTAAACCACCTAAAACACTGTATTGAGTTTTGCAATGCGAGCATACAAGGCTCAAAAAAAAAAAAAAAAAAAAAAAAAAAAAAAAAAAAAAAAAAAAAAAAAAAAACCATGAAAAGGTGGAGGTGCACTGCAAATACAGCCATAATACAACACTGGTACTCAAATTTAACTTCTTTTCCTTACTATGATCTACATTTGATAAATACTTTCTGGGGAAGGTGTTATCGAAAGTACTACGACTATAAAGCGAGACCGAGTCAGAAGAAATTTCAGGGCGAGGGAGGAGGGGAGATTTAATTGTCATGACTCATCTGGACATTTCAGCCTGCTACAGTAACTATAGAATCAAACAGGTTATAAACTTCAAAATAACTGTGCATTGTGAAAGTACTGGATAACAAGGTCGTAAAATTGTTGCGTGACAGCTGCAGCAAATTGTATAAATTACCGTTAAGTTTTACACGACTGTGCAAATTTTGGTGGAGATCACAGTAGACTGACTGACTTTTTTTTCTGGAAAGAACATACAAGGGCTATCCACAAAGTACATTACATTTTGGAATTAAAAATAAATAAAGTACTGGAATTTTTTTTAATTATATACAGATGAAAGCCACACTTAAATACAACTTTTCTACATAGTTGCCATTTAAATTAAGGCACTTATCGTAGCGATGGACGAGCTCGGAAATTCCTTCGTCGTAAAATTCAGCCCCCTGCGCCTTCAACCACGTGGTTACCTCTTCTTTTGGGACAGAAAAAATGTGATTTTTGTGGATTTCCTGGAAAGAGGCACTACAATAAACTCGCAAAGGTATTGCCAAACTCTGCACAACCTCAGAAGAGCAATACAAAACAAGCGCAGGGAAAAGTTGGGCTCAAAGATCTTGCTGATTCACGAGAACGCCCGGGCCAACACGGCAAATGCCACTCGAGAAGTTCTCGAATCTTTTAAGTGGGAGTTGTTTCCTCATCCGCCTTACAGTCCCGACCTGGCACCAAGCGACTTCCACTTACTCCCAGCAATGAAGAAGCGGTTGGCTATGCAGCGTTTTGATGACGACGCACACCTTCAAGAAGAGGTAACCACGTGGATGAAGGTGCAGGCGGCCGAATTTTACGACGAAAGAATTTCCAAGCTCGTCCATCGTTACGAGAAGTGCCTTAATTTAAATGGCAACTATGTAGAAAAGTAGTATTTAAGTGTGGCTTTCATCTGTATTTAATAAAAAAAATTCCAATACTTTATTTATTTTTAATTCCAAAACGTAACGTACTTTGCGGATAGCCCTTGTATGTTAAGAGAATTTTGAGTATGTTCATTATTGTACAGTGCTATTGAAGCACTAGTTAATAATTATGTTCGTAAGTTAAGCAATTTTGTGTAACAATGTACTGATACAAAATAGTGCTGCTAAGCTCCATAGCAGCTTAACCACTGCTTGTTTCTTTTAAAATGAGAAAACCAACAACCTCATGGCCATAGTGACCACTCCCGATAACAGTGCAATAGCAGCCTCGAGTGGGTTTCTTTCCCACAGGTTCCCAAGCCTGATAAAGGTTTCTTTCCATAGAATTCCAAGAATAATGATGCACTTATTTAACTGCCAGAAGCCAAAGGTAGAAGGTCTTTTAGAAGCCTCAGCTTATATTTAATTCAAACTAATTGAATTTATGTTATAGATTTCATTAATTTGCTATAGAATGTCATGAGGATCTAGATCTTTCCCATGATAGTACTGGAATAACGGCAATAACGTGCTGTTCTGGAATTCAGCACTTGTCACTCCCCTATAGCTAATAAAGCGCATTTGCTGGGCCACTGGGTACATAAAGCTTACAAATGCAGCTTTCTACCTGGCAGACATTTCACAAATATTTCCAATCCACCAATCTTCTTTGAAACTCTGTTGGGCTAAATTGTTAATTCATCAGTTGGCTTAAGGTGATGACTGTCTCTAGTTCCTGTTAGAGTATATCCATGTTTGAGTCTCTCTTCTTGAAATTTTGCTCAATTTCTTCTTTGCTGTTTTTTGTTGTTGTTGTTGTTGTTGTGGTCTTCAGTCCTGAGACTGGTTTGACGCAGCTCTCCACGTCAATCTATCCCGTGCAAGCTCCTTCATCTCCCAGTACCTACTGCAACCTATATCCTTCTGAATCTGCTTAGCGTATTCATCTCTTGGTCTCCCTCTAAGATTTTTACCCTCCACGCTGCCCTCCAATGCTAAATTTGTAATCCCTTGATGCCTCAGGACATGTCCTACAAACCGATCCCTTCCTCTAGTAAAGTTGTGCCACAAACTTCTCTTCTCCCCAATCCTATTCAATACCTCCTCATTAGTTACGTGATCTACCCACCTAATCTTCAACATTCTTCTGTAGCACCACATTTCGAAAGCTTCTATTCTCTTCTTGTACAAACTATTTATTGTCCATGTTTCACTTCCATACATGGCTACACTCCATACAAATACTTTCAGAAACGACTTCCTGACACTTAAATCCATACTCGACGTTAACAAATTTCTCTTCTTCAGAAACACTTTCCTTGCCATTGCCAGTCTACATTTTATATCCTCTCTACTTCGACCATCATCAGTTATTTTGCTCCCCAAAAAGCAAAACTCCTTCACTACTTTAAGTGTCTCATTTCCTAATCTAATTCCTCAGCATCACACGACTTAATTCGACTACATTCCACTATCTTCGTTTTGCTTTTGTTGATGTTCATCTTATATCCTCCTTCAAGACACTGTCCATTCCGTTCAACTGCTCTTCCAAGTCCTTTGCTGTCAGAATTACAATGTCATTGGCAAACCTCAAAGATTTTATTTCTTCTCCATGGATTTTAATACCTACTCCGAATTTTTCTTTTGTTTCCTTTACTGCTTGCTCAATATACAGATTGAATAACATCGGGGAGAGGCTACAACCCTGTCTCACTCCCTTCCCAACCACTGCTTCCTTTTCATGCCCCTCGACTCTTTGTAATTGCCATCTGGTTTCTGTACAAATTGTAAATAGCCTTTCGCTCCCTGTATTTTACCCCTGTCACCTTTAGAATTTGAAAAAGAGTATTCCAGTCAACATTGTCAAAAGCTTTCTCTAAGTCTACAAATGCTAGAAACGTAGGTATGCCTTTCCTTAATCTTTCTTCTAAGATAAGTCGTAAGGTCAGTATTTCCTCACGTGTTCCAACATTTCTACGGAATCCAAACTGATCTTCCCCGAGGTCGGCTTCTACCAGTTTTTCCATTCGTCTGTAAAGAATTCGTGTTAGTATTTTGCAGCTGTGACTTATTAAACTGATAGTTCGGTAATTCTCACATCTGTCAACACCTGCTTTCTTTGGGATTGGAATTATTATATTCTTCTTGAAGTCTGAGGGAATATCGCCTGTCTCGTACATCTTGCTCACCAGATGGTAGAGTTTTGTCAGGACTGGCTTTCCCAAGGCCATCAGTAGTTCTAATGGAATGTTGTCTACTCCCGGGGCCTTGTTTCGACTCGGGTCTTTCAGTGCTCTATCAAACTCTTCACGCAATATCGTATCTCCCATTTCATCTTCATCTACATCCTCTTCCATTTCCATAATATTGTCCTCAAGTACACTGCCCTTGTATAGACCCTCTTCTTTGCTAATGAAAGAAAATGTAATGCCATTAATGCTCTCAGAGCAGCAGCGTGACAGATTGGACCTACAGCCAGGAAAATACTCTGCATGTTGGATTGGAAATATTTGAGACTTCCGCTGAGTGCAAGGACGCTTTAATGAGCCTTATGTCCTCGCATCACCTAGCAAATTCATTTTATTGGCATCAAGAAGCAAGAAGTGCTGGGGTCCACAAGAGCACTTTACTGCAGTTATTCCAGCACCAACAGTGACACTGTTTTACCACCCAATAGTTTTCCTGATGGCAGTCTACAAAAAATAAATGAAAGCTGTACAAAAGTAGTTTCAAGTAAACAGAAGGTTAGGATCCTAAAAGAACTTCTAGCTTTGGCCTCTAACAAAGTGTATCATCATGTTTGGGATCTTATGTAAAGAAACCCACTGGAGGATGTTACTGCATGGCTATTGGGCATGGCTACTCAGGCCATTTCTTACTTGAAAAGAAACCAGACGTGGTCAAGTCAGCATGGACCATATCAACAAATTTACAGAATTTTTCATCAGTACACTAATGTTCTACATTAACTGCAAACTAGGCAAATCCAATATATCTTCTTCTTCAGCACTACAGCCATTGGTGGGCCTTTGCCTCCTAAACAATCTTCCTCCATATCTCTCTGTTCTCAACTTATTTCTTCCATCCACGGATCCTCTCTTGGCAAGGTCAGCCAGAATATTGTCCATCCGTCTAGCTCTTTGTCTGACCTCCTTTCTGGTGGAACACAGTCTAGCATTCATTATTCGAAACACAATATATGTTACACTTTAAACCAGAATTAAATTATCTTGTCAACTGTATTGTACAATGAAAGGGCATACTAAAAATTCTCTTCAACAAATCCTTTCTAAAACAAAATAATATGGCAGACTGCTATGAACTTCACCAAAATTTACACAACGTGGCGATGGTGTAAAACTTAAAGGCAATTTATTCAATGTGCAACTGTATGCAACAATTTTACTACCTCAATGTCCAGTGAAATTCGAAGATTGTAAACCGATTGATTCTGTAGTTGTTATAGCAGAAAACAAGGCTGAAACACCTTGAGAAGTCATGACAAATGACACCCCCTTTCCTGAATTTTTTGAGTTCTGACTCAATTTCATTTGCTAGTTGTCACAACTTCTGTATTACCTCCTCTGGAGAGTTCTAAACAACTGTAGAACACAGTAAGATGTGATGTTTGAATACCAGTGGAATATGTACTCACACTGCAAAACTAAAAGTTTTTTAGGTGGTTTAGAATTTGGTCTTTCTCATGAAAACTGTTTAAGACTATGTAGAAGAATTTCATAAAAGTTGGATAAAAATCCCATTTACTGTCATTTTTATAAAAATTTTCAACTTTTCCCTCAATCTGTAAACAACTGGAAAGCACTAGCAGTACAAAATTTTATATTCTAAGAACTTGTGTTGGCAGGTTATTCCAGGCAAAGTTTCAGGTTTATCCCGCAATTACTTCCAGCAATATAAAAAGGTGAACTTAACATTTTTTTCAAGTGTGTTTTTCAGCCAACTTTGCTTCAATTTATCCATGACTGCCTAGTTTTGTTTCTTTCAAGATAATACTGTTGGCACTATTATGCCTCAAAGTCGTTGAACACTCATGGGTGCACTGTTTAAAGCTGTGCTTTGGGGTCAAACCAATGACTACATCTTTGGAAGTATTGAATAGGCAATTGCATTACTTAACCAATTTTACTGGGAACATGTGCGAACACCCAAATAAATGGTTCAAATGGCTCTGAGCACTATGGGACTCAACTGCTGTGGTCATAAGTCCCCTAGAACTTAGAACTACTTAAACCTAACTAACCTAAGGACACCACACACATCCATGCCCAAGGCAGGATTCGAACCTGCGACCGTAGCGACCCAAATAAAGTTTTATCAAAATCCTATGTGGTCATGCAGTAACCCCTAGACCACTTGAATGGAATGACCCTTTACGAGAACAATTTGTAACATAACCCATTCATTTCATTATATGACGCTTACAATGGAAATGAAAGTCTAACTCTTCCAATATTTCATCTTGATATGTCAGGGTTATATGAGCACATGTAGCAGAAAAAAATTTTAGCTCCTGAGGTCAATGTAGGCCTGAAATGCCTTCTTGTAAGCACCAAACAACAGATAAGGGGAGTGGTTTGCAAGGTAAAATGTATGTGCAAGATATTTTGCACAGACACACAAAAAAATACTATTGTGGAGATGGAAGCACTGTCTGTTGTACACTACACAGCAACCTTTCTCCCCACAGCAAACAGAAACTGTGGGTTATGTTCCACTTCTGGACATTATTACTGAGCACTTAAGAACTCAAAAAATTAACATTGCTGACAATGCGAGCTCAACCACCCAAATCAACACTAGCTCCTAACTATAATCTATCATAGATCCCTCCAACAAAAAACCAAGCCCAGTTCTTGGAAAAAGGCACAGGTCACAACGATCTACAAGAAGGGTAGTAAAAGTGATCCACAAAACTACCATCCAACTTCCTTGACATCAATTTGTTGTAGAATCTTATAACATATTCTGAGCTCAAACATAATGAGGTATCTAACAGAACGAACTCCTCAACGCCACCCAGCATGGATTCTGAAAACTTCGATCATATGAAACTCAACACTCACTTTCCTCACACGACATACTGAAATCTTTGGATGAAGGCGATCAGGTAGTAGCAGTATTTCTTGATTTACAAAAAGCATTTGAGTCAGCACCGCACCATTGCTAATTTTCAAAAGTATGATCATATGGGGGCATCAAGTAAAATTTGTGACTTGATTGAGGACTATTTGGTAAGGAGCACACAGCATGTTATCTTGGATGGAGAGTTGTCATCAGATGAAATAATGTCAGGTGTGCCCCAGGGAAGTGTGTTCGGACCCTTGCTGTTCAGGTTGTGTATTAATGACCTTGCAGTAACATCAGTCCTTTTGCAGATGATGCAGTCATCTATAATGAAGTACTGTCTAAAAGAAGCTGCATAAATATTCAGTCAGATCTTGACACGATTTCAAAGTGGTGCAAAGATTAGATTAGATTAGATTTACTTTCATTCCAATTGATCCGTAGTGAGGAGGTCCTCCAGGATGTGGAACATGTCAGAAAAACAACAATACATGACAAATATTTAAACTAAAACAAATAAGCTAATGTACCATTCCACAGGTCCCAAGTGGAATGATCGTCATTTTTTAATGAACACTAAGAGTCATTTTACAAATACTATTGCACTGAATTTAAAATAAAAAAGTTTTATATTTATTTATAAGGTAAGAAACATGTAATACAACTACTGTAATACTTATTTACAATGAACACATTACTGCACTGAAATGGTGCAGAAGTTAGATTATACTTACACACACACACACACACACACACACACACACACACACAAATTTTCAGTGAACACATTACTGCACTGAAATTGTGCAGAAGTTATGTTGTACTTATATACAAATCAGTTGGTTTTCCTCAGAAATTCATCAATGGAGTAGAAGGAGTTGGCCACCAATAAATCCTTTAGGCTTCTCTTAAACTGAATTTCATTGGTTGTTAAGCTTTTTATGGCTGCTGGCAAGTTATTGAAAATGTGTGTTCCTGAATAATGCACACCTTTTTGTACAAGACTAAGTGACTTTAAATCCTTGTGAAGATTATTCTTATTTCTAGTATTGATTCCATGAATTGAGCTGTTGGTTTGAAAAAGTGATATATTTTTAATGACAAATTCCATTAAGGAATAAATATATTGGGAAGCTGTAGTTAGTATCCCTAGTTCCCTAAACAGGCTTCTGCAGGATGTTCTTGAGTTCACACCACATATAATTCTTACTGCACGTTTTTGTGCCCGGAAAACTTTCGCTTGGCTTGATGAATTACCCCAGAAGATTGGCAACTTGCTTTAAATCTTCATAAATGTAAAATTGTGCACTTCACAAAATGAAAAAATGTACCCTAAGACTATAATATCAATGGGGTCACTGTTGGAATCTACCAACTCATAAAAAGACCTAGGAGGTAACACTTTGTAGGGACATGAAATGGAATGATAACTTAGGTTCAGTCGTGGGTAAAGCAGATGGTAGACTTCAGTTTATTGGGAGAATACTGGGGATGTGCAATCACTCATGTGACTGCTGCTACAATATTGCTGAAGTGTGTGGGACCCATGACAAATAGAACTAGCAGAGGATATTAAATGTATACAGAGAAGGGCAGCATGAATGGTCACAGGTTTGTTTAATCCACAGGAGAGTGTCACAGAGATACTGAAGGAACTGAACTGGAAGACTCTTGCAGATAGATGTAAACCATGCTCAGAAAGCCTATTAACATAGCTTCAAGAACCAGCTACAAATGATGATTCTAGGAATATACTACGATCTCCTACATATTGCTCACATAGGGATTTTAAGAATAGGATCAGAATAGTTACTGCACACACATAAGCATTCAATCAATCATTCTTCCCGCACTCCATGCATGAGTGGATTAAGAAGAAACACCAATAATTGGTACAATGGGACGTACCCTCTGTATTGCACCTATCAGTGGTTTGCACAGTGTAGATGTAGTATTGTTCAACACACAAACACATGGTACTTCTCACCTTGCTGGCCAGTCGGGGACTTGTAGCAAATAGGCTCAAAACAGAAATAGAAACGGTCCTAAGAAGAAAAACACATTTTGTCACAGATTCATTTAACTAAGCATGGAAGCATCACAGATGTGCATCCAACTCTAGTGGCATATGCCGCAAAAGGAGTATTGTTCATGATGGTGTGGTTTACTGTTAAAATCCTGTATGTGTTTATACTTGATGACTGTGATTATGATGTTGTAGCTGTCGGATTTAGGGCATTCTCCATTATGGTCACTGACGCTGCCTTACAGGATCTCAAAATATACATCTCTACATTTGAATGCTTAATGTTCTCAAAAGCAATGACACCTCAGTTAACACAGATAAGCACTGAGTTATGCCATCTCAAATATGTGGTTTGTCCGGCTAAGACTGCCTGTCATTTGTGTATAGCTGTCAACTCAATAAAACAATAGGGGCCCAACCATCCGCTCAGAACTTACAGACACTTCTTCCCCAAAACTGCAGGTATAAGACCCCACACTCACAAGATTTTATAATGTGTTACACTGTTGCCATTGTCAGTGAGGATGGTGGACAAGGTGTGTAGGGCCTGAAACACCCTGGATGATGTTTCAGAGGATGAACCAATGTCATAGTTGGTATCCTGGTGGAGGAGCCCACAGCTGGGAAAAGGAACGTGGGGCACCTAGCGATGCATCAGGGAACAGAGGTGTGGGATACAACTGTTGGGGGGAGGGATGCTGCAGTGAGGTCTCAACCTACAAACCTGCATCCACAGGAACCACTGATGGTACCCCAGGGTGCAAATTCTACCTGTGTGGTTGAGGGTTTTGCAAGGGTGGGTACCCAAACTCCAAGCGATACACAGATGGTACTGGATGGTGTGTCAACATTCCAAACACAATGGAGTATCAACCATCTTAATGCACTGCTCATCTGTAACTGTTATCCACAAAGCTTTTGCTAGGCCCATACCACTGAACCTGGTGCAGGGGTATCGTCCAGTGTTTCAAATTTGGTGTTCTAAGGGCTGTGGTTTGAGAAGATGGAGGAGAGTATGTGGCTGCTGCCCACAGAAGAGCTCCGCTGTGCTACAGTCATGGACACAGGTGGTCCTGTAACTGTAACAGTATAACTTACGAAGTCTGTGACTATGGATGAAATTTTTCTGAGGCTAACTGCACGCAGTTCGTACTCCGCAATCTTCTTTCATTACCACCAGGTTTATTGTCAAGCACCCCCTTCCTTCTCACATCCAGCTACCAAATCACTCCCCACCTCTTCTTACACAAACTGCTGCGAGAACATAATTTAATTAACATTCAAACAACAAAACCAAAATTAAAGAGTAATGTCTCATTGACATGAAGACTTAAGTTCAAAATGGTTCAAATAGATCTGAGCTTTCTGGGACTTAACTTCTGAGGCCATCAATCCCCTAGAACTTAGAACTACTTAAACCTAACTAACCTAAAGACATCACACACACCCATGCCCGAGGCAGGATTCGAACCTGTGACCGTATCGGTCGCACAGTTCCAGCTTGTAGCGCCTAGAACTGCTCGGCCACCCCAGCCAGCCGAAGACTTAAGTGGTATAAACAAGTTTACAGAATTCAGAAAAATCACTTCAACTACCCGCATGTAATTTTTGTTGTTCTTCTGTGTAAAGTAGTACAAGGAAGTAATGGATTATTATAAAGCATTTTCTGATGGGCAGCAGTTCTGTTCAAGCAGAATACTTATATTATTGAAATACATAATTGCACTATGTTGTATGTTGCATATAATAAATTTGAACAAATGTAAATTTCTAGATAAAGCAAGGTCCAGTTCAGTAGGTCCTTATGCAGCAGGCCTGTATAGTTCCATGTTATTGCAATTGAACATTAAAAGTGACACTTGCTCTGAATGTAAAGAACACCTAACAGGCTCACTAAACACTTAATTTTTCAATACATGACTCATCCCTAATACTTCTGAAACAGAAGTGTGTGTATTCCACCATTCTAATGTATTACCTTCAGTAGCAAAGATCAGCCCACACTTTGGCCCTCTTGGTACATTCAAGCATGTCAATGAACCAAAATACCCTGGTGTAGTTAGACAGAATGCAGACATATGAGGAAAAGGATAGTGTAATATTCTTAACTTTGTGAGCATACTTCTTGCAACTCCTGTCATTGACCATAATTTGTCATTTACCACCTCCTACACACGAGTTCCACTCATTCTGTGGTAACCTTCCCCTACCCATTCCACCACAGCTAAGAAGGTACTAACACGATTAAACCTGGCAGAGAAGCTAGCAGGTAGTACATGGAGAACAAATAATCAGTTCTCTGTAGAGCATTGCTTTCATTGGAGGGGGGGGGGGGGGGGGAGCTGACTTAAATTTGAATGCAATTATGGGCACAGTCAGACCTACATGTACGATGCATCAGCCACCAATACATCAAGTTTCTAAAAATGAATCAATTACTCTCCACAATAATTTACTCTTACCAGCTGGAAAAAAAAAACAACAAACCAGAAGACCACCATACAAAGAGAGAGTCCAAATGCTCCCCACTGGGTTCAACTGAGATGCTTACAGGAAACGAGAGTCAAGCTAGGAACACTTGGAACCTTAAACTTTTGACAACTCACCAGTAAATGTTAGAATCATTTTAGGAAGCTGAAGGGTGTAACTCAACAGATACCGCACTACAGAAGGGGGCCTCTTGAACTGACAGTGCCTGTGACTTGTGATACTCATAATGAGCCACATTGTGAGTGAGTACCCTAACCCCCTGTTAACATAACAGGTGTACACCTATGCAACAGTGCACCAAGCGTACATGTCAGGAACTGCCCAATTACATAAAGCACATGGGGTAGTCCTGGTGCAAGAAAGTCTTGATGGGACTGATTTCTTATAAAGCTGTCCATTCAAATTAAAAATTTCTGATAGCTCAAGGTTTCTATTTATGGAGTAATTGTTTTTATTTCTGTTATTGTTATTTATTAATTAATATTCTCTTATACTATTACCACAGAATTATATTATTACTGTTCTGAATTTTGGACTGAACTATTTGTTTTATATTATGAAACATGGTGGAAGAAGAAGCTGTTGATCTAAATTGACGTTTATACAGACGATTGCACATTGAGGATGCAGTTGTTTTTGGTGCTATTGCCCTGGCAGTGTCAGTAAATCTTAGGATTAGGACATGACAAAGATGACAAAATGTCACATGTTGTTAGGTTCAAATCCTGTGTGGGCATAAGGGACAAAGGCAGTGGTGCATATTCCCTACTACTAAAGGAATTTAAGCCCAAAGATCCACAGAAGTTTTGAAATTTCGTGAGACAACATGGGTCATTACAAGCTGCTGTTGATCACAAAGAATGGCATTCGCTTAAGTGACAAAATAGTGTAGGAGGCAGTTTCACCTAGCCAGAAGTAAGAATTAAACTATTTGACTATTTTGTGATTGGACACACTGGCTGACTTCTATGTATCTCCTTTCTGGCAAGCTGAAATAAACCAAAATATGCACTCAAATCAAATGTGACCTTCTGTCAATTATTGCACATACAAATCTAAAACAACACACCAAGTGGCATTACAGTAGAGTCCAATTCCATCCATCTGCTTTGACCCATGATGTCATCAATACGGCAGAAATAGTTATTTCCAGTGTATGTATACAAAACGACGACAATGATGTCACAACATACACATGGCAACAAATGCGAAGAAAAATAAAAATGACAATAACGTCTCGCTCCAAAAATAAAATGGAACTAACAAGACAACTGCAGAAAATACAGGGTTTAGGGTGGGGGCAAGCTAAATATGCAATAATAAAAAACACCACACCATCGCAAAACAAATAATATAAAAATATTAATCCCAACATTCTGCTATACCCATCACCACCGCAGATATTGATACCAAAAAATCAACTTATACAACTGAAAAGTGGAATATGATATTTCTCTTGGCCTTTATAACCCAACTGAAACTATCTATACCACAAAACCAGAACCAACAACTCCAAAAAAGTGGAACCAAAACCTCGAAAACTCAAAAACGCAAATATCCCATATACACTACAACCAAAACAAAAACCGCTAACCAACAAATGCCTCCAACAATACCACCTAGGTTGTCCACCCCCTCCCCCCCACAAACAAGACGCACACACGCCACATATACATGTCCTCAGCCCGAGCTGCCAGAACGCTCATCAACCTCATGTTGTTGCCACAAATGCTGCATCTATGCATCTAACATTCAGCAATAACACACAACATCTGCAGAAACTGTATGTCAGACGACATATAATCACCCCTCTTGGAACGTAGTGATACACTTAACTTCACTGTCACATCCATACCTAACAAAAAGCAATAAAAAAATTAGACTTATTTCGAAACAGCGGACACCAAACTAATCCTACCTATAAAAAAACCCACCCCAAACACACAAAAAAGGTTAATAACTCAGGAAAATGTTTCCAAAAGCCACATTACCACACCAACTACTTAAAACCATGTTAGCACGATTACGACCAAAACTCGAACCCAATACCACATGTTAAACTCAGCATGTTCACATCCACCACCAGAGGGCACTCTTAAACATAACAACGCGCACCTCTGCAAACATAACCAACACAAAACCTCCATGCCATGAATGTGAGTGCACACATGCCTACTCTTAATAGCTACTGCATGATTTAGTGTGGTTTACGGTATGTTGAATTGCCAATGGGCTTATTGAGTGTTATGTTTGGTTCTTTGTTAGTGCAGCATACAATCTGTTAATGCTGTGAATACGTATATATCTGCTCTCCACGGCAACTTAACAGTTGAAATTTGCCACACCCAAACAAGCAGAAAATAACTGAAATAATTATTGAATAACACCAATTATCCAAAGCAGCAAACAACATTAAATCTCGCAGTTTGTCACACAATGTATTATGGCTAAGGTCCTCTATATCCTTTTCACTGTCAAGGTCATTAACATGAGTAGATCACTTTCCAGTGGACAGTTGAAGATCACTTTCCAGTGGACAGTTGAAAGGGTGGGGGGGGGGGGGGGGGGGGGGGGGGGAGAAGAAAGACCCAAGAATGTATACCATCTCAGTCTGCACAAATGAAAACATTTTACAAACTAGCACCCTACTGTAATTTGTTCAACTAAAAACCACGTCCAAGACTATGCAAAGCCAACATCAAAAAAGCTTAATAAATATAAGTAATTGCCAGAAAACACAAAGTATAATTATGCTGGATGCAGCAGGTCATCAGAGGTAACACCATGATTAATGCTGACTACGTACTTCCCCATGACACCACTAGAATCACAACACTATCAAACCCTGTGAGAACTCCAAAATACATGAAGGTAACAAAAAAGGTAATGAGTCTAAGTGAAAACTATGTTCTCGCCATATCACACACAAGCCAATCCCTATTTTTTAAATTTTCATTGAACAAGATTAAGGGGGAAAATGGAGCCTTTAATAACAGTAAAAAACATTTACACGAGCCTCTAATTCGTTCTTTACGTTTAACATATGTAATAAATAGAAGGCTAAATAACACTGATTATCAAAGTATTATCAAAGGCCTTCTTCGAAGCAACCATGATTCATGCTATTTTTTTCCCCCGTCACCCATGATTTTACTCCAGAATTTAAAAAACATATCTGGTTCAATTGTCACAGCAGTACTATTAGTGGAAGTAAAAATTTTGTGCATTCTTCATCCACACGAAACTGGTGCTAACATGACGTCCGAATGATGTAGCAAATCAATACCCATTGTGAAATAATCTCCGTATGCAAATACCAACTGTTTTTGGCCTTTGAAAGAAAAATCTGCGGCGACAATAATTATAAAAACCAGATAGTAGCCTACATCAGCAGCGGACCCATTTATAAACGAAAATAGTAAAAGTGACTCTCATGGCTAAAGTGGACGTTACATCAACAGATTCCATTATACCAAATATTGACGTACTGAATTCAATTTCTACTACTGGATGATTATCAAAACTGATCAGTGCCCGTATTTAAACAATCTGCCGAGACAAATCGAGTAAATCTACAAATATTGTCGAAGTTTAGAAAACAAATGACTCACGACATGATGACAACGTAGTTTTGACTGTGATACTTCCTCCAAACAGACAAACTAAAGGAAACAATCACAAAAACAATTAAGAAGTAAATCAAATATAGCTGCCACAATCAAAATATAACAATCTTACTTTCTGCCGTCAGCCATTTCGTGTCGGTTTCCTGTTACGACTTTACGAAACCTTTTCTTTCAGTACTCCCGCAATCACCAATCCCCTCTTTCCACACAATGGATCAAAGATGACTGAGTTACACGAGCATTGCTGCCACAACGAAGTAAAGAACACAAAGATAACTCTATATAACCGCAACGTATCATAAAACACCAAGCTCGTTCTTCTGATTACTTCAGTAACTATAAATGACTTATATGTTCACTGAATACAGTAATCAGACTCGACACCGTACACAACTGGAAACTGAGAGTCATAAATTTATTTTTACCAAACAAAAAAGAAAGCAGTATCTTTGGCTAACCTCGAAGAAATGTAAAAAAAAAAAAAAAAAAACCGATGTTCTTCCCCTTTTTACTTGACATGCAGCTAGCACCTGTGCTTTCCCCAGGCAAATAAAATAATGGCATCTATCGCCGGTTTAATATTTGTATCATTTGGCCATAGCGCTTCATAAAAATATGACTTCCATTTCTATTGATCTTAAAATTTCCATTTGTGATTAACTTGACGACGGCACACCACAGGGTACTTTCGTATTACGTCTGAAGGTCAGTTCACACTAGACGTCAAGATGTCGGAATTTAACGGCAGGAATTTCACTGTCAAAAAATGTTGTGGTTTACAGCAGACGGAATGTCAACCCATTGTTTCTTCGTTTAATCCATGTCTGATCGATGTAAGTATGATTATGAGCAGAGGCGTAGACAATTTTTCTTAGTCAAGTTCTGTTGAATTACAAGATGGCCATTGAGAGTAGTATCCCAAAATATTAACAGCTAAACTTAATAAACTTTTTCAACATTTAGAATTGGAACACAAATCGTATCTATTAAAATTTTGATAGAACTGAACAGAAGTGAAAGCACTGTAACAGAAAAATTGCGAAGAATTTGATGTAAATCGCGAGCATTCAGCGCCTATAAACTACGGATTATGCAAGGCTCCACTTCAAATGCGTTCTTACCCACGATGGTTACCCATACATTGCTGAATATTGCAGATCCATCAGCATCGCTAACGATACGTCTTTCAACGAACAAAGAAATGGCATTTTCTTACAGTTGGTGTTAGAAATGGAGAAACGTTAATACAATCGCATCTATCTTCTAAACGGGCAACATCGGACTGAGAACATGAAGTGAAACTAGATACAGCTTCCTATATTCCTAACAAATCTTCACCACTTTTTTTCAGTCTTTATTGGGTTACTCCAGTTTTCTACTTTGAAAAAATTATTTATTTGATGGCTGTGAAGGTCTTTTTTGAGTTACTGGCTCCACGATAGTTCCTAAAAGGAGGCAATGCTCGCTGTTGAAATTTTGTGGCATTGCAGGGCTAAAATAATCATAAATACTGTATATTTAAAATAGTGTAAGTAGTGTAAATAAGGTGAACTTCTAGAATATGGGTTTTCTAATGTATAATCTGAAAAATGAGAAATTAGATGTAATGAAATATTTCAAAATTTCACCGACTGACTGGTAATACACCAGAAGATAAAAAAAAAACACATCACAATTTTTCATTCATTACAATAACATAATTATTAACTTTTAAGATGTTAGTATAGCACTCAGTAGATTATTTTTTCGTTGCCTGGATAGTGTAAGTGGAGTGTGACGAGTTATATTTCTATGCCTTACACCTCCATTTTGAAGTTTTTGGGTACGAAAAATTCTGATTGTTCACTACTGACCACATGTTACCTGCTGTTTTTCTTTTCTTTTCTTTTCTTTTTTTTTTAATCGAATTGCCTCCGCATCTAAGTGACAGTAGTGTAACATACCATTCCCTTTTCTTCCAGACTCCTGTAGCGGCGAACCATGCAATGGGCCCACATCATACATGTATGTTTGCGTCAAGTAACATTGCAGTTTCTTACATTGCACTCTAGGGGACACTGCATTTGCATAATATTACCCTACTATATAGCTTGACCAACTTTTCTTAAGGCAGTACCCTCTGGTACTGTTCAGAATTCGTCGATACAATTCGAAAGTTTTCGTGACGGTTGCCACCGTTGTTGTCAGTCTACACAAGCAGCTGACACTAAGTTGTACTATACTAGCATTTACATTGTGAACTGCTTGACCTTGAGCTGTGGCATTAATTTAATTTCATTTCACATTCATAGCTACAAATAAGTACCAGATGTTACCATGAATATAGTTGTAATGCACTTTCACGAAACCTTGTTACTTGCTTGTGTCATTTCCATCGACCTGAGCTGCAAATGTTAGCGCTGCAGGAAATTCCCCCTCCGTAACATTCCACTGAACGAGCTGCACTGTTATTGGCTTAAGCAGATAAATTGGTCCACCATAGTGGATTTGTATGATTTCGCTGTATTCAACAGTTCCAGTTTCTTTCAGTATGTTTTAAATTTTTACTGTTTTATGGATCAATATAATGTGAAAATACTGTCAAAACTATGTGTTTTGAGGCGTAATTAATAAGTGTGGCATATCAGGGAAGTGATTAGCTATCATTTGGAACTATTACCGAAATGAAACTTGAATCAAAAGCACGATTATATATTTAGGTACCAGTGTACCAAACTATGGTTCATACACAGAAATTGTCCCAAAATTAGAGATCAGTCTCTTGACATACGTTTTTGTTAATGGATATTTATCTTTTGAAAACTTCTTCCAAATTCATCACTTAAACAACTACTGCATTTCATGCCCTATAGTCCTTTGTCGTCTTGAAGTTCCAGTAGCTCCATCTATACAGATGCTGAATCCTTAATAACTGGCAGTGAATTGCGACTGTTATTTCCATATAACATTTCATAACGTCCCCAACTTTTACACTAAATTTACCCAAAGTAGTGTAACTATGCCAGATACCTCTGTATAATATATCGATAATCATACAAAGATCATAATGTGTAATTAGTATAAATAGTTGCGAATCAATGGTACCACTAGTAGTAGGACATAGAGAGTATCAGCGGGTTTATTAGTGCGGGTTGCCTACATCAGAGGCAGCATGCCCTAAGGGACAAACCTATTGTTCTCTTTTGATTGACAGGTAATGACCCCCTGGGGATGATCCTTCCTTTTGATTGCCAGGTCCTTAACCTATTGTTCCCCCATCCCTCCACCTACCCCTCCTCCTCCGAACAACTCAGGAAACCTCTAATCCACTCCCTCCCTCTCACTGATACAGGTACTCTTAAAGGCCTGAGTTATTCGAATAGCCCCCTTTCTCTCTTATCAGTTTGATTGACTACTTAACTAAATTGATCAACCCCTCCCCCTCTGCTAAACCCAACCACCCCTCCCTTCTCCCCTTCCCCTCCCCTACATGGAAACTGGCAGCTCTGTCCTGGAGAGAAAGAACCTCATGATCGGAAATTCAGTTACAAAGGAGAGTGTATACTGCTTATTTATAAGAAATGCAGTTAGCAGTGGTTGGATTTCTCTTTCTCAACGTTTTCTGCTGTTAGGGAAGATGCAGGCCTTGTAATTACATCAATCGCTTTTCTTTTTATTCTGATGTCTTTCAGTCACAAAGCACAAACCATCCTCTGTTCCCAATCCACTGGACCACACCCAATGCTGGCTCACACCACTGTATACGCAGCACACTGGGGTTTCTACAAAGTGTGTCCACGTCACACACCTGTCCAGGAGTGACTGCTCGGGCTCCGTGACTGACGGACAGGATATCACATTAATCCTTAAACAAAAGCATCAGAGAAATTCCTGTAAAAACACGTGCTCTTTCTCTGTTTCTCCCCGTGTCCCGCCGGGCCCGTATGTGCCATCGGTCATGATTGGACCCCACCACAAACAAAGCAGTGTTTACCCAGTAAACCCCTGTAGTATACCGACACAAGTTATACGCCTTCCTTTCTAGGCAAATTCCTGACTGATAACGGATTCTGCCAAGGCTGTAATCTGTTGTCTGTGCTGGAGAGAAAGGATCTCATGACAAGAAATTCAATTATATAGCACAGGATATACAGTTCATTTATAAAATTCAATTTGCAGGGTCTGGATCTCACTTTTGTTTGGTGGGAAAAGCTCACATCCAGCGACTACATGTCCTAATTACATAATTACACTGCAACAGATTGAAGGTGTCGTCTTACTGGAAAATTTTCCGGTGTGCGCTCACCTTGACATGTGGCGATCGACTGAGCTAATGTACAGTGACACCACCAGACGACGTTCCATCCTCTCTACCCTCGCCCCGTCCCTTTCCTCACCTCCCAGAAAAAAATTGTAGGAAAACGACTCACTCTGTGCTGGAGAAGAGGAATCTGACGACGCGAAATTCAAATCAAAATCGATAATATATTGATACATGTTCTTTATTTAATCACTTTGCAGGAGACAGGGTTCCCCCACTTGGGCAGACATCGTGACTGCATCCCCCACCCTTGATCCTCATGACATAATAACTGTAATTACTAGGGAATGGAATGCAGGGCGATATAGTAGTCACCATTTGGGCTCTCCCGCGTGTGTGTCTATGGTCGGGGCGCCGCCACGGAAGTCAAAACAGCCTAATGTCCTAATTACAGATCACGTTACTAAATATCACCGACCATGGACCAGATATCAGGCACCTTTGATCTCATGGCCCCCAAACAAAGCATCAAGTGGCAGCATTCTGTTGAGCGGCAAATTCCAGACTCACTTCCTCTCTCTGTCGCTCCCAAGAAGTCACTCCATGCTTGTCTGTGCGAACCAACATCTCCAAACACGAAGATGGAGGTTTTCATCTCTCCCCAGAACACTGTGTACCTATTAGTTAATGCTGGAGACAAAGGGAGAGCTGGCGCAACTTCGATATCAAAAATAGAGTGAAATAATCCATTTGCACTACCCTGTCAAATTAATTGTTCAACAATTTACACTAGTCAAACAGATCGCTTAAGACAGTCACTTCTATCTTACAATGACCCTTCTTCATAGTAAAACATATTTCCAATGTTTGAGTATCACATGCAAATATTATATAAATCAAGTAATGAAATTTCCGTTACAAATAGATCGTAGCGCTAAATATATTCGAGCTCTAGTACGTACCCTCCTCCACCACAACTTGTCTCATGAAAAAAAGTCCTGACAACCACACAAACTTGTGATCACGAAGCAGACACCACTTGGTGTCGGTCACTGCTCTTGTACTCCACAGTCACCGCCCATGCCTACCTGCGCCAAATGCATGCATGCACGCAATACAACTACCAGAAACAATAAATTGATAGGGAATTTAATGTCGTGATTGGGTGTTTAGAAGTACTATAGACTTCCTAATCTGATTCTTCCCACTACATTCGGAAGCAGGGAGGAAGGTTCCACTGCATGATATCCAGTCTGTAGTAATAAGCTTTCAGGACTAGATATCAGAGAGAGCTGGAGACACTCACACATGCCCGCATTCTCCTGTCCCAAGGTCCACATGGGGCGCCCCCTGTCCCGATGTACACTGTCATTGCTGATGAAAAGAGTTCAGTGAAACTTTCCACCGCAGCTGCATACATATACCACACTGCACAACCCTCAGCTATGTAGGGCATCTGGGGATGACTGAAGTGGTAGGAATTCGGAGATGATCAATACATTCAGCACAAACGCCCTTTATTTTGAATCTTCTCTTGGCTGAGCGATTCTGGGCGCTTCTGTCCGGAACTGCGCTGCTGCTACAGTAGCAGGTTCGAAACCTGCCTTGGGCATGGATGTGTGTGATGTCCTTAGGTTAGTTAGGTTTAAGTAGTTCTAAGTCTAGGGGACTGATGACCTCAGATGTTAAGTCCCATAGCGCTTAGAGCCATTTGAACCATTTGAATCCTCTCTTACATAGAATACATGTCCACTTCTGTCATGCTCAGCCAGCACGCTGGTCATTTCACCAGCCCGCCCTGGCACAGGCAAGATTAGACAGGTAGGTGCAGCTTTTGTAAACATCAAAGGCTGAGGTAATCCAGTACCTCCAGTTGCTGAATCCTCGTCATCACACTTGCAGGCAGCTGCAATGCACTGTCAAACAAGCAGCTGCAGCTTGGAAGCATATGTAGTTCTGAACATTCCCGCCCTGATATAGATCCACCAGTTTAAAACATCTACTTTACCCAGCCCGTAGATCGCTGTCTGGTATACTTTGATGTATATGTTCGAGAATTAACAATGAATGGGCACACTGCACAGCCATCTATCTATATTTGCATTGCTACTTGCAAAGTAGTTGAGAGACCATTTAGCGATGATACAGAAATTGGGAAGCAAGCTGCCGTGTCACTGATCAGTGTTGTAAAAAGCTGGTAAAATAGCTAAAATTTATCACACTATCAACTGTGATGCTTATTATTACTGTACATCGCTGGTGTCTTTTCCGGCCCATCTGTCCACTAGTATGCTGTTGATTGACTGACATTGCTTGGTTGAGATGGAGAAAGAGACTTGGAGGGGCAACACCATCCAGGGATGGCTAGCACCGAAACGGTGATTGCGTACATGACAGCAACATCATGAATCAATAGAAATGGAACACCAAGCCATCAGCTATCCCATCACTGTGAAAGATGATTTAAATGTAGAGGCCATCAGCCACCTTCTGACAGCTGTTTGGAAATGTTCCACAACGCAACAAAACTCCCTGTTTTCTTATGTTGTGTCTGTCCTTTATTTCAAGCATCCAGGGTGTGTGTGGTGGGAGCACCAGCAGCATCATTTACACTGTGCGATGTCCAGTTTTTTGTGAGAGCCAATGGATTGAAACATGTTAATGTCAGTTTAGAGCCCGACACAGACGTCGAAGTTGTGGAGGTAGAAACATAATGCATGGCAAGTACAAAGCCTGTTACAGCATAAAAAAATGTATCAAACAACAAAACTGGGACCCTCTCTTGCATCTGATAGTCTGTATCATACGATACTCCTACAGCATAGGCAATGAAACTTTACACTAGTCTGTGTAAGCGACTTCGATCAATGGCTACCTGTTCCAATGGATCAATACCTGTATATTTAACAGGATCACCACATATGCCCGATGCCGGAATGCAGACGGTAGTTGTTTTCATATATCAGAGGAGAGAGATGTGATAAAAATCTTATCGAGTTTTCTTTCAGATGAAGTTAGTGGAGTTTTTATAGTTCGTAGTTTCTTATTCTCTGTTGACTGGTACAAAATAATGATGACAGAATGCTTGGGTGACAGACATAAATGCATCCTGAGGGACACAGATCTCCTTTGGATTGTAGTACCTGTATGATGTGGAGTCTTACTTATTTTCCCAATACAGAACACCACGGTAACTGTTCATACTGTTTTTTATCCTACCTCATGTTGCAGGAGAAAGCTTCGTTTTGGCGCTGACCTTACACATTGTACACCATTGGCGGAGATATGACAACATGTTCCTGTTTCCATCGATTGGTCGAAACACAGTCCTATGGCACTAACTGAGGTTACCCTGTTTACTCGGCTTGCAGAAGGTAGTAGATATAGCACTCTTTGACTTTCGTTTAGTTCCGACTTAAACTGGAACGATCACAAGCACAAAGCTGCAGGGGTGGCGGGGAGAGACTAAAGAGCAGCTACAAGATGCATAGGGACTATCTAAAACCGCGTTGGAGTTTTTACTGTAGCAGATAGGTTCGGAAAAGTGACTCGTTTCGAGATATGAAAGCGCTTCGAATATGTTTCACTAGCGGCTGTAATCATTAAAAGACATCTCCATAGCATCCAACAAAGGTTGAATGGAAAGACTTGATTTCAAATCACATACATCATTACCGTCAGAAAGCGGAACACTATCACTGACTCTTGTGTGTTCCTGTAGAACCAAGACTGCTTTTCGTGCTGGGTGATGTTAACATAGTCGTTGTGATCACGTTTTTCATAGTGCTGTCGTTACATATAAGTATGTTCCGGGCGGTAGCTTCCTTTTGTGGCCAGCTTTGTTGGTGGAGCTACGACAATATGTTCCGATTTCCACCGAGTGGTCAAAAGACAGTTCTGTTGCATCAACCCGGCTCAACCTGCAGAAGGTGGTGGATATAGCACTCTCTGACTTCCGTTCAGTTCCGACTAAAATTGGGATGATCAGCTGGACGAAGCTGCAGGGAGGCTGGGGCAGAGACTGAGGAACAGTTACAAGAAACATAAGGATCGCTTTGGAGTTTTGCTGTAGCAGATAGATTCGAGAAAGGTTACTCGTTTCGGGATATCAGAGTGGCATGAACGTTATTCACCAGTCGCTGTAATCGTTAAAGATGTCTCCAAAGGAGCCAACGCAAGTGTCTGGTTCAATGGAGAAACTTGATTCCAAATCGCGGGCAGCGTTTCTGCCAAAAAGTGTTACACTGTCAGCCACGCTTGGGTGTGCATGTAGAACTAAGACCAGTCTTTATGTAGGGTGATGGTAACATAGTCGTTGTTATCGTGTTTTTAATAGTGCGGTCCTTACGCGTAACGTGTGTTGCTGGCGGTAGAATCCTTCTGTGATCAGCTTCAAATTTCAGTTCTCAGTAGTGTTCCTCCAAAAGAACATCGTCTTCTCTCCAGATATTCCCATTTGAACTACCGTGTAAGTGTAATCCGATTACTGGAAAAGAAAAATTGCTCGCAAGGCAAAGTGACTCTCATGATCAATTTAATTAATTAGCCTATCAATTTGATATTACTGACATGACCTCTGCCGGCTGTAGCCGATGGCTAGGGCACCACAGATACGATTTTTCACTTGGCGTTTTTTTTGTTGCGGCGATATCTTTTAAAGATATTTCAATCGTCTAGTTATATAGGGAGAGACAACCATCGTAATGAAATCAGATGTGCTCGTATAAAGTGATACATAGTATAAAACTTACATTTACAACTTCTCTATGCTGTTACCTTAAGAGACTTCGTATGTGGCGAGACATTTGGTTACCTAAAGAGAGAGCTTGCAGGTGAGGGTTGTCCTGTGACAGTGATAGAGCTTAGCTGTTGTGTTGCCAGAAGAGCCAACACCGTGTTACTAGTGGAGGCCGAAATGCACGCGTTTTAGCTCACGCAGGCTGGCGTGAGGAGGGAAGGACTATACTGACGTGAGGTCTGGAACATGACAAGGAATTAGAATTCAGAAAGCGGACGTAATTAGTTTGATACTTAACTTTAATCCATTAATGATGAACGTCACTCTTGAAGGTACATGATTCACAATATTATCTGTTCAGAATACATTCATAGTAGCTGAATACGGCGCCTTGCTAGGTCGTAGCAAATGACGTAGCTGAAGGCTATGCTAACTATCATCTCGGCAAATGAGAGCGTATGTAGACAGTGAACCATCGCTAGCAAAGTCGGCTGTACAACTGGGCGAGTGCTAGGGAGTCTCTCTAGACCTGCCGTGTGGCGGCGCTCGGTCTACAGTCACTGATAGTGGCGACACGCGGGTCCGACGTATACTAACGGACCGCGGCCGATTTAAATGCTACCACCTAGCAAGTGTGGTGTCTGGCGGTGACACCACATTAGCACTCCTTCATGAACCAAAAATGAGTTTAATATTCTAGTTCTGTGATGCATGACGTGACAGATAAAAAAAATTTCTACTCGATGAAAGATTTCTTGAGTCCTGTACGGGATTTTCACAACAAACAACGATACTTTAGCGACGTGAAAACGTGTGTATTGTCCAATTGCTTCTGTCTTCGAACATAACTCGTATATTGTTGTTGTTGTGGTCTTCAGTCCTGAGACTGGTTTGATGCACCTCTCCATGCTACTCTATCCTGTGCAAGCTTCTTCATCTCCTAGTACCTATTGCAACCTACATCCTTCTGAATCTTTTTAGTGTATTCATCTTTTGGTCTCCCTCTACGACTTTTACCCTCCACCTTGCCCTCCAATACTAAATTGGTGATCCCTTGATGCCTCAGAACATGTCCTACCAACCGATCCCTTCTTCTAGTCAAGTTGTGCCAGAAACTCCTATTCTCCCCAATTCTGTTCAATACCTCCTCATTAGTTATGTGATCTACCCATCTAATCTTCAGTATTCTTCTGTAGCACCACATTTCGAAAGCTTGTATTCTCCTCTTGTCCAAACTATTTATCGTATAAACGAGAGGAATCTACATTTTGCGTAAGAAATTCGAGGTGTTTGGTCATCAACATCACTGCCCTCTGGCTGGGTAATGTAGATGTTTTAAAGTGGCGGGTCTATATGGGGGTGGGATTGTTCAGAACTACATATACGACCAAGCTGCAGCTGCTTGTTTCGCAGTGCACTGCAGCTGCCAGCAAGTGTGATGACGAGGATTCAGCGACTGGAGGCACCAGATTACCTCAGCCTTTGAAGTTTACAATAGCTGCGCCTACCTGTCTAATCTTGCCTGTGCCAGGGAGGGCTGGTGAAGTGACCAGTGTGCTGGCTGAGCACGACAGAAGTGGACATGTATGCTACGTGCCTCCCAGGGAATGTTCCATACGGAGACAGTAGCCGCGTTAGTCCCTTGGAGAGAAGTCGCCATGGAGCATGTAGTATTCAATCGCGAAGCAATTTCTGTGTTGCATGGTCAATGTAAGGGTGCGAGGGTTACAATAAGTGGTACAAATGGCTCTGAGCGCTATGGGAGTTAACAACTGAGGTCATCAGTCCCCTAGAACTTAGAACACTACTTAAACCTAACTAATCTAATGACATCACACACATCCATGCCTGAGGCAGGATTCGAACCTGCGACCGTAGCGGTCGCGCGGTTCCACACTGAGGCGCCAAGAACCGCTCGACCACACCGACCGGCTGTTACAATAAACTGGCAGTGTTGCATCGCAAAGACTCTACTTGACTCCCAGGTGTAACACCAATTCCTTTGAACGCAAAGATGAAAATATGAAAATTGTACCCAAAACCCAATACAAGTCCCAAAACCAAGATCCAAATTTCATAAAAAAAGAAAACAAAGTCCCATTGCGACAGCATCACTTGAATAGTAGCAAGTATACTGAAGAGAAACAATGTAAAAAGAAATAGAAATGAAATCCAGTATGAAGTAACTTGTATCAAATTAAAGTAAAAGTACATCACAAAGTAGTGTACTTATAGATCATGGAGTAGAATAAGTGACTTCAAATAATACTCATTGTGAGTACTCTTTGAGGACACCATGGAATTCAGATGATAAAGTTATACACTGTTAATGTGCTCCTAGCACTTGCTTGATCGTGTCATAACTTAACGTGTGCTCTTGTACATAGGCGATACAAGATTGTTTTTACATTTTGGTGATTTGCGATCTGCTAGAAATTATTAAGCTTGAAATAGGTAGATCAGCTACTTTGAGCATATCATTGCTTAAAGCCAGGATAGGAAAAGAACCGATATTTGACTTAAATTGATTATTATCAATGGAAGACTGAACTTTGGCCCAAAGTGATAGACTGTTAGTAATTTAACGTAAAAGGAAGTGAATATTAGTATCGAATTGTGGGAAAATATTTAGATTTCGTTAAAGCAACTGGTGAAATCTGGATCTTATTGCAGACACTTTGACTGAAATTTACGTAACAAATTCCACCCAGCATAATGTGAATGTACCGTGTTTGACATTTATTTCAAACCAAATAATATTACGTGCTTGCGAAACATTTTAGCAGTGCAACGATACAAATTAATAACAGAGTGCTGCATATAATCTTTGCCGCTCTCAAAAAGTTATCATACTATTCAAACTATTTAGCGTACGTAAACTGAAAACTTTACCGGAGAAACTATTGCTGTATATAGACGGTAACCATGATTAGTGCAATAATAGCAGTTCGTATGCATCTATGTGTTGTTGTGCCCATACCCGTCGGGGAGCATATGATTATTTGAGCTGGCCGGTATAATTCATACGCATTCGGCGTGAATATAGTGCAGGACAGACTACTTTTGTAACGTTTCTTATCAGGCAGTATACAGACATTCTACCGCTAGCTGGTCGGGGCACGAACTTCATCAACGAAAATTTTCAATAGAAGGAGCGGTTACAAAGAAATGGCGCCCAATGTGGAGCCCGATTCCATTGAAAAACTATGACACTACGTTTAGGACACAAGTAATAAAATTAGTGCCCTTAAAGCGGGCCTAGATTCCATTAGGACTTCAAGTAGACGCCACCTTGCGCCCCCCACCCCCACCCCCCATACACACACACGACTACGCAGAGCTTCGAGTCGATGTCGGGGACACACTGCTGCCAGAGCTACCTCGACGCGCCCAAGGTCCGTAAAAAAAATAGGATGCGCCGACTTCGACTACGCGGAGGCTGCCGACTGCTAAGAGCGATGACTTCCGACACCGTGAAGACAGGGGACGCTGTTCCTGGCAAAGCTGACTGCGCGTCTGCCGTCTCAACTCAAAAAACACTAGTAAGTAATAAACTGAACAATTCAGGTTAGTGAGTTCTAGTTAAATTTTCTTCATCGTGGTCCAACACCGAAATCCTTGTACCATTATTTGTGTATATGTGTAACATTGTGCGTACAACCAGAAAGACAACTTTGTACTAAGTGTGCAGAAAGATTTATTAAATTGTTACTTGGTATAACGTCAAAAAATGTGAAAGAGGACAAGAAACGGTGAATTAGAACACGAAAAAGACGAATCTGAAATCACAGAAGAATCGGTAGAGGAAATGAGTCAAACTGTAGAGAACATTCTTTCTCTTGACACAGATAATGAGCCAAGAGAAAGAATGGATGACATCGAAAGTGTCCGCGACTTCCGAAGATGAGATAGAAAAAATTCCGGATGTTGTAGAGGCTCAAGTGACAGTAATTAATGATCAAAGATGAACTTCTGGGTTGACGAATGTTTCTTCCATGCAGCACTTTGATAAGAGCGTGTTGTTCAGTTTCATGTCCCGTATGGAAGAATGTCATACACGTCAAGCAAAAAGACATAAGGCATTTAGACTTGAAATGGTGAAACGTGATAAAGAAAGAGAAGAATATCTGGCTCAGATAGAGTTAGAAAGACAGGAATATTTTAGAAAGAGGGAAGAGGAAAATAGGAAATTTAAACAGGAAATTTTATAATTACAGAAGGCTTGTGATCTGAGATATAGTCAGAAAATTGTAGAAGTACAGACTGAAATCAATCACATCTATGGCGCTGTACAAACACTAGAAGAAAATCTCGCTGTAGTAAAATCAACTCAAAACGCTGTAGTTCAGCAGGTTTCGGAATTTACTGACAAAATGAATCAACTGTTAAGCAATAAACAAAATGTTGATTGGTTTCTGCCTGAAAAATCTAATCAGTGGGAAAAAGAAATGTCTCTATGGATAGATGAAAAAATCAAAGGAGATAAAGAAGCAAGTAAACGACACTGTTGAACTTAAATTAAACTCAACTAGTGGGTCAAAATTAAACATAACCAATACAGAAGATATTGAATAACTGAAAGAGGAATTTCACGTCATTAAAAAATTAGTAAACAGCGAAATACCTAAGGATACGGAGAATTCAAGTCGTTTTGGCTGAATTCCGAATGATTGCATCAAGGATCGTAACCAAGATGTACGGGATCAACATCGTGACTCTACTATAGAGAAGAAAAGACGTCATGAGTATAGAACTGTTGGAACTGATAGTGAAGATCGCTCTTTACCTGAGTTTGAACCATTCACTCAAAAAACCATTAAAATTGAAAACAGCATACTTAAAAGTAGACAGTTTCCAGTATTCTCGTCCGTAAAGAACACAACCCAACCCAAAACTTTCAATAACAGTTTCAAGAGAATATTTCCAAAGGTATGGACCGAGTATGATAAAATTCAATTTATAATTTCAAAGATTGTTGGTGAGGCATAGCTCTGGGCGAGTGAAGTTAGTGAAACATGTAGGACATGTCATGAGTTTGAGAAATTATTTTTGGCTAAGTACTAATCCATGACCAAGCAAGAGCGTTTAAGAAAGGAGTGTACAATCCCGAGTTTCATAACCCGAAAAAAGGAACCTTGCGGTCGTACTTTGAAAAGTACATTAATAAAATTTGGTATTGGACCGAACCTATATCCCAATGCGAAGTTATTCGCATCCTAAAAACCAGGCTTGTGATTAACCTTTGTGAAATGCTTGGTCATGCATCTGACGATGATTCTGAGCAATTTCTGTCCACAATTGATTCGATAGATATCCAAGAGGACTTCCGTCAGTTAAACGGCAGAGATGCGCGTTACGACAACGACAACGGACATAATAATAGTAATAACCACTCTCTGTCTAACAGCAGCAATCATCAGCAATCGAATAACAGAGATTCGCAAAGTATACAGAACTTCAATAATCAAAACTTTCATAACTTAAATTCCAACAATCAAAACAATAGAAATGCTTACAGCCAGGGACCAGCTTCACCAGATGTAAATAAAACACATTTTGGCGAGGCTAATGTTCAAAATCGAAAGAGAAAATTCACTGACACAAGGCCATATTCTAACCTGGAACAAAACAATCATGAGAATCAAAATCGGTCATATCAGTGTGTTCCAGCACATTCTCGTTGGAACAACCAAATAAATCAAACCAGTATACCGAATGTTTCGCGTCAAAACACTTCTGCAGATATTCCGTTAGGAAACGGTGTAGCTGATGTTCGGAATACAATGTACAACCCACAGAATCACAACGTCCATGTAGTGAAGACAGTAGAGAAGCCACGTCATTAACCAAATAACACAACAAACTAGGACCAGACAATCCTAGACTTCTGGGAGTGAGCTGGTGGACTTAAGGGAGGTCAACATAATCAACCTGTGTGTTTGCTAAGGAACAATTCTGGAGTAGACATTACAGATGAATTACTGAGTGAGGCAACTTCACACCAACCTCAATCCAAAGAATACGTGCAAGCTGTAATAGCTGGAGATATAAATGGTATACCTGTACACGTTCTTATAGACAAAGGAGCTACCACTAATATGGTGTCGTTTGACCTGTTTAAATGTATTAGTAAAATAGAAAAAGAACTTACCTTTCCTGTAACAGGGTGTATTATTTCTGGAGCTTTCGGCACAGGTATTCGACCCACTGAAGCTCAAGTGCTGGCGGAATTAATCATACAGGAGGAAAAACTTAAGGGCACCTACCTGGTAGTCAAGAATTTATCCGTACTGTGCATTTGGGGATGGGACTATTTAGTCGAAAACCGGGCAGTCATTGACTTACAGAAAGGGGTATGCGTTTTAAATACAATCAACAGGATCGCTGAATCATCTTCGTTAAGGGAAACAAGGATTCTCGATCAATACTGTCGTAATCTGCAGTTATTATGTAATTATAATGATGTAATGTCAACCGACATGATTAGTTTGCCTGTAGTCGATTCCAATTCAGATCGCGAGCAAGTTATCAAAGACAAAATAACCGAGTCTGAATATTTGTCAAGTGTACAGAGACAGAAATTGTCAAACTTACTAACTGAAGACGCACCAGTTTTTGACAACAATCCTGGTGTCATCAAATGGTTTAAGTATAAGATGCGTGTGTGGACTCATGAAATGTATTGCAAAACAACTTACTCGATACCCTGGTCTAAACAAGAATCCGTTAGACTAGAAAGTTAGAGAATGTTGGAGTGGGACATAATAGAAACGTCCAACTCTGAGTATAGCAGCCCACTCCTAGCAGTTGTGAAAGCTAACAGTGATATAAGACTTGTGCTTGACACTAGAAACATCAATAAAATTTTAATACCTATTTGGACAAGGCCAGAGAACTTAGACAAACTGCTGCAGTGGTTCTTTGGCGTAAAATATTTGACTTCCATTGACCTTCGTCCTTCTATTGGCAGGTTAAATTGGATGAAGAGTCTTGGAAATATACGGCTTTCATTTTCATGGGAAGAAGTTTTCACTTCAGTCATGCCATTCGGTCCCAGTATTAGTGGTGGAGTTTTTATTTCTGCATTAGATACGGTTTTAGGCCTGGACTTGTTAACCAAGGTAACCCTATATATTGATGACCTCCTTGTGGCAGCTGACACCTGGGAGCATCATACAGAACTGTTACATCAAGTGTCTCATCTTTTTCAAAATTACAGAGTAACTGTAAACCCTTCTAAGCCCAAATTTGGAAAAGAAGGAATTAGGTTTCTTGGGCATACTATCTCTCCCTTGGGTATTACACCTGACCCTAAAAAGATGGAAGCTATAAGTGATTTTCCATACCCATGCACTTGTAAACAACTAAAGTCTTTAATCGGTTTAGCGTCTTTCTTCAGGAATTTCCTGCCTGATCAGATGCTAAACCAGGACTGTTTACCTAACCTGTTGAGCAAGAACGTTTTGTCTTTCTTCAGGAAATTCCTGCCTGATCAGATGCTAAACCAGGACTGTTTACCTAACCTGTTGAGCAAGAACGTTTGGTGGCAATGGACAGCTGAATGTTGCGAAGCGTTTAACAGAATACGAAACGCTTTGCTGAACATAAAGATATTACACCACCCACAAATGGATAAGCAATTTTACGTAGCTACAGATGCTTCAGACATTGGTCTGGGAGCAACATTTTTTCAAATGGATATTCCAGATGACATTAGTACTATCAAAATTATAAGTTTTGCCAGTCGTACCCTCACAAACTGTGAGAGAGCTTATACCACTACGAAATTAGAAGTATTGGCTTTGGATTGCCCGTTAAAGAAATTTAGGTGTTTTGAATATGGAAAACCAATAATAGTGTATTGCGACACCAAGCTGTGACTTTTTTGACGACATGTAGATCGTTATATGCACAGCTAACCACACGGGCATTACTCCTGCTGGAATATTTGTTGGAAATACGACATATTCGTGGCAAGGATAATGTTATTGCTGATATTCTCTCTAGGTAACCTCGTGGTATCGTTGGAACAAATGCTATAGTGAACAAAAGTGACAATTTTTGAGTAATGTTGATACGGAACTCTCCGTTTGAAAAAGACATTGAATTCATGTGCAAAAACATTACTAAACTTCAGGAAAAAGATTCTAAATGGAAAATTATCAGACAATCACTAATAGGAAATAACAGTAGCTGCCATAACACGAAATATTGCCTGTGAGACAAAATTTTGTTCTACAAAAACAGTGACTTTTCCCAACAGTGGAAGTTTTGCATTTCCTTAGATTATTTCTACAAATTTCTGTGGCATACACATATCTCTTGGAGACATGCAAGTGGGTATACAAGTGCTAAACTCATAACAGCGTACGCACATTATCCAAATTTAAAACATATTGCGCAAAGGATTTTAAAAACTTGTGTAATTTTCCGAAAAGCGAAACCGATCTATTACTCGACGCAAACAGAATTGCGACCTATTGTAGTCGATAATGTTCTTGATCTAGTTTCGTGTGACATAATGAGTCCTTTATCAGCATCAAAGGGCAATTTTAAATATGTGCTTGCATTTTACGATATGTTTAGCAAATACGTAAAAGTGTATCCATTAAAATCAGTGAGGGTAAAGCCAATGTTGAAGATTCTTAGAGAGAAATATATAGTTCAAGTGGGAAAACCGAGAGCCTTGTTGACGGACAATGCTTCGTACTTTTCGTGTAGATCCGGAGTAAAGTGTCTCCGCGAAAGAGGCATTAGTCACACCCAGATTTCTCGTTTCAACCCGAAAAGTAGTCCAATTGAGCGCGTTTACAGAGAATTAATTCGATTCGTGAGAACGTACGTGTCCAGTCAGCACTATTGCTGGATAGAGTATCTGCAAAAATTCGAGGAAGTGTACAATCAATTACCTCATTCATCTATCGGTTTCACTCCTTACAATATCTTGTTTGGTATTAGTCAAATGGACAAATGGAATGAAAACCTACCAAAATTTAGTAACCCATTACCTGTAGATAAATCTGTTCCATTTAACAAAGTGCGTGCTGCTCTTCAGCATCACGCAAACTTGAGAAAAGCTTATTATGATAAACATCTAATTAACCTGTTACTCACAGAGTTGGAGAACATATCCTATTAAGATCTCATCCTAAATCCTCCACCATAAAGAAGTTAAATAAGAAATGGCAATTAAAATATGAAGGTCCATTCAAAATAGTTAGAATACCGCATCCTGGAAGTTACGTTTTATCGAATTGTAAAGGAAAGAACAAAGAAATCGACAGTCACCAGTATTTAAAACGATTTTGGCAGTAGATTTAAGCTTTATTTAAAGGGAGAAGAAATATTTGTAATTTTAATATATTGTTTTGCCCTGTGAACTGAATTCGTGTGCTTAACAACATTGTGAAAAAAATAGAAGAAAGAAACTTGAGCTTGATTGTAAAGAGATTTCACAATTTGTGGAATAAGACATTCTATAATGAATAATACTTAAACTGTTTTCATTTTCTGTACTTTAATTACAGATTTGATTATTTAGCGTAGGGGAAAGAATTGAAGTCATAGTTGCATTCTGCAACAAGAATGAGAGCTAGAATACTTTTCAGCAGTTAATATTGATTTCAATTTGAATATTTGCTATTAGGGTAAGGTTTATTTTGTACTCAGAATAAGTAAAGTGAAGTACTTTCCTTTTTCAGAGGCAGAATGGCATTAACTTTGCATTTTCAATTAAGTGTTAAAATAATTTCGTATGTGCACGATGTGCTGATTTAGAACTTTCAGTCCATTACGCAACTATACGTATCTCATAGAATACTATGAAACTATTTAAGCAATAATAGACTCAAGAAACTAAAGATGAAAGAACTTCATAAGAAAGAGACTTATGTGAATAATAATTACATGTAATTGAGTATTCGTAACAGGAAATTACTTGTAGCCATGTTCGTAGAGATAGGAAATGGTACAATGATTTCCGTGTTACTATTTTACCGCGAAGGAACTGTAGGGATAGATAAATTTTGAACACGATAGCTGACTAAGCTGAGTTGTTCCACGTAAAGGTAACTGAAGTATCCTTTGATAGACTTACATTTGCAAACCACATAAATGCTGCCAACAATGGAATAATGAGTGCTAATGTCGTCACGGCTCGCCAACCACGAGCTATGAAGAAGGCAAGACCGATGGGGAGCGCATACGTTAGCGGCCGTTCACAGAAGAAGAAAATCGCTTTTACCTGACTGTGGCAGTATCAGCTGATGAGCGGATCCGAGACTTCGAGCAGCCTGTCTACCTGCAACTGCAGTCACTGTTCGTCAAGAAGATGACACCGCTATGGAAGACCTTGAGCCGTCTGTCATCACTCGCAGATACTATTCTTCAAGAATATCCCATCGCCATCAAGGAAGAGGTTTTCTGGCCTAACTTCATACTCAACTAACGTTCTCCAAAAAGATGTCGTCATCGGAGAAAAAGTTGAAATGAATACCAATAAATACGATGACAGATCCTCAAGAACGTGATCCACCTTGAAGAAACAGACGAATAATTAGCAAAATAATGCAAAAATCTGACAAAGCCAACCACTAATTTCATGAGCTTCGTCAAGATCAAGAACGATGCAACCAGGACGCGACTGCTCCACATCAAAGAAACCATTGATGTAACCACCAACAGAAGATGAAGTAGACGCAGCTGGTCAACTAAGAAAATAAGCAGATGACATAAGAAAATAAACATAGGCGAGACTTCTGAAGCAGCCACAGATAGAAGAACTTAGTGCAAGAGTTAACAATAATGCTCAATCCTTCTGCGTCTGGTCGGCAATTATTCAAGACAGGCGAGTCGAAAGCTTACCGATGTCTGCTGCTCTACCAGTTAGCAAGCAGCAGCAAACGAGATTCTTCAGCTTCTGCCGCTCGCCAACAAGTAGGCGGCAGATGAACCAAGAACAGCCTGATCCTGCTACTAGCCTATTCAAGAGGTAGCAGATGAGAAGAACAGCCTGATCCTGCTACTAGCTTATCCAAGAGGTAGCAGAGGAAAAGATTGCACGTCACCTGGGGTTTCTGTTGCCTAGTCACCCGAGAGCCAGCCGAGGTAGCAGATGATCAGACTGTGATCCCAGCCTGCACAGTCTGGTCCATCTCTCATGCGACTAAAATGACCCGATGGGGAGCTGAGCGCTGATTGCACACAGTAATACAGGAATTACTGTCTGCCTACTTTTCGAGCGTCGCACAAGAGAGAAGACTACGAAACTGATTGTTGTACACACTTCGTAACATCATAATTATGTGTAGTCTAATTAATTTAATAACTAAATTTTTGGACTTGGCAAATAACGTAGGACATTCTTAAATTACTTAATCACAGTTGGCACTGTTTAAGACCTGAATTACTTAGTGGGCACTTTACTTAAGCCCGAAGTACTTTAACATTGAGATAATTAAGGAATGAGAATTTAAACAGGCAAAATTCTTAGGCCTTTGTAACATTAATTCTGAAATACCTAAGTAACTAATCCTAGAAAATGTGAAATTTTTAAATGGGAAATCCTGTTAGACCCATAGGCTCAAATTCTTGACAAATACCATTGTATTTGTTAGCAATGTATCTATATCGTACTTGGGAGGTAACTCACAAAGTCGAATCATCAACGCACCCCACAGTAAAAAGAGGATGGCGTTGATAATCGTCTGGGGGCGCACTAACGCCGTTTCTTTCGAAAGCAAAGATGAAAATATAAAAATAGTACCCAAAACCCAATACAAGCCCCAAATCCAAGATCCAAATTTCATAAAAAAAGAAAACAAAGTCCCACTGTGATAGCATCACTTGAATAGTAGCAAGTATACTGAAGAAAAACAATGTAAAAAGAAATAGAAAAGAAATCCAGTACAAAGCAACTCAGTATTTTTGCAAAAGAAAATAAAATAGACTCCCTTATGTATCAAATTAAAGTAAAAGTAGATCACAAAGTAGTGTATTTCTAGAACACGGAGTAGAATAAGTGATCTCAAAAAATACTCCTTGTGAGTACGCTTTGAGGACAATGGAATACAGATGATAAAGTTATACACTGTTAATGTGCTTTTAGGGCTTGCTTGATCGTGTCGTAACTTAACGCGTGCTCTTGTACATAGGCGATACGAAATTGTTTTTACATTTTGGAGGTTTGTGATTTGCTAGAAATTATTAAGCTTGAAATAGGTAGATCAGCTACCTTGAGCATACGATTACGTAAAGTCAGGATAGGAAAAGAACCGATATTTGACTTAAATTGATTATTATCAATGGAAGACTGAACTTTGGCCCAAAGTGATAGACTGTTAGTAATTTAACGGAAAAGGAAGTGGATACTAGTATCGTATTGTGAGAAAATACTTAGATTTCGTTAAAGCAACTGGTGAAATCTGGATCTTATTGCAGACACTTTGACTGAAATTTACGTAACTAATTCCACCCAGCTTAGGTAAAGGTTACTTCTTTAAGACAATGGTAGGATGTGCTTAGACTATAACAAAACCAGCATAACGTGAATGTACCGTGTCTGACATTTATTTCAGACCAAAAATATTACGTGCTTACGAAACATTTTATCAGTGCAACGATACAGATTCATAACAGAGCGCTGCTTACATATACCTATTCTTTGTCGCTCTAAAAAAGTTATCGTATTGATTCAGACTATTTAGCTTACGTAAACTGAAAACTTAAGTGGAGAAACTATTGCTGTATATAGACTGTAACCATGATTAGTGCAATAATAGCAGTTTGTATGCATCTATGTGTTGCTGTGCCCGCACACGTCGGGGAGCATACGATTATTTGAGCTGGCCAGTATAATTAATACGCACTCGGCGTGAATATAGTGCAGCAGGACAGACTTCTTTTGCAACGTTCCTTATCAGACATTCCACCCCTAGCTGGTCAGGGCACGAACTTCATCAACGAAAATTTTCAGTAGAAGGGATGGTTACACAGGGAGCGTTCCTTACGGGAGACTGTAGCTGTATTAGTCGCCTGGAGAGAAGTCGCCGTGGAACCTGTAGTATTCAATCGCGACGCAGTTTCTGTGTTGCATGGTCAATGTGAGGGTGCGAGTGCTGCAATAAACGGGCAGTAATGCATCGGAAAGATGCTACTTGACTCCCAGGGGAGCGTTCGATATGGACACTATAGAGGAGTCAGTCACTTGGAGATAAGCTGGTTGGTTGGTTGGTTGTTTTGGGGAAGGAGACGAGACAGCGAGGTCATCGGTCTCATCGGATTAGGGAAGGACGGGGAAGGAAGCCGGCCGTGCCCTTTGAAAGGAACCATCCCGGCATTTGCCTGGAGCGATTTAGGGAAAACACGGAAAACCTAAATCAGGATGGCCGGACGCGGGATTGAACCGTCGTCCTCCCGAATGCGAGTCCAGTGTCTAACCACTGCGCCACCTCGCTCGGTGGAGATAAGTCGGCATGGTAACTGGTGAGGGTGCGAGGGTTACAATAAACTAGCAGCGCTGCATCGGAAAGACATACTTGGTCAATGTGAGGGTGCAAGAGTTACAATAAACTTGCGTGGTTGCATCACAAAGACCCTATTTGACTCCCTGGGGACGTCCCACACGGAGACCATAGCTGTGTTAGTCGCTTGGAGAGAAGTTCGTACATGGAGCCTGTAGTATTCAATTGCGACACTATTTCTGTATTGCATGGTCAATGTGAGGGTGCGAGGGCTACAATAAACTGGAAGTGTTGCATCGGAATGACTCTACTTGACTCCCACGGGACGTTACTTACGGGACTGTAGCCGTGTTAGTCGCTTGGAGAGAAGTCAGCGTAGAGCCTGTAATATTCACTTGCGACGCAATTTGTGTGTTGCATCGTCAATGTGAGGGCGCGAGGGTTACCATAAACAGGCAGTGTTGCATTGGGAAAAACGCTACTTGACTCCAACAGGTCGTTCCATATGGAGGCTGCAGCCCAATTAATTGCTTGGAGAGAAGTCTGAATGGAGCTTGTAGTATTCAATCGCGACACAATTTCTGTATTGCATGATCAACGTCAGTGTGCGAGGGTTACACTAAGCTTTCAGGGGTACATCGGAAACAAGCTACTTGACTACCAGGGGACGTTCCATACTGAGACTATAGCTGCGTTACTCGCTTGGAGAGAAGCCAGTATGGAGCCGATAGTATTCAATCGCGACACAATTTGTGTGTTGCATCGTCAATGAGAGGGTGCGAGAGTTACACTAACCGGCAGTGGTGCATTGGAAACAACCTACATGACTTCCAGAGGCAGTTCCATACGGTGAATGTAACCGCGATATTTGATTGGAGAGATGTCACCATCTAGACTGTAGTATTCAATCGTGACCCGATTTCTTTGTTGCATGGTCAATGTGAGAACGCTATGGTTACAATAAAATGGCAGTGTTGCATCGAAAAGACGCAACTTGACTCCAACTCAACGTTGCATACAGAGACTGTACCAGCGCTAGTCGCTTGGAGAGGAGTCGGCATGCAGACTGTAGTATTCAATCACAACACAATTTCTATGTTGCTTGGTAAATGAGAGTTTGCGAGGGTTACAACAAACTGGCAGTGTTGCATCAGAAGGATGCAACTTGACTACCAGGGGATTTCCAGACGCGTACTGTAGTGGTGCATTGGAAACAACCTGCATGCAGCCTGTAGTATTTAATTGCGACACAGTTTGTGTGTTCTATCGTCATTGTGAGGGTTTCGAGGGTTACAGTAAACTGGCAGTACTGCATTGGAAAGACGCTATTCAACTCCCATGGGTCGTTCAATATAGAGGCTGTAGCACCATTAGTTGGTTTGAGAGAAGTCAGCATGGACGCTGTAGTATTCAATCGCGACGCAATTTATGTGTTGCATGGTCAATGTCAGAGTGCGATTGCTGCAATAAACTGGCAGTGAAGCAACAGCAAGACTCTACTTGACTCCCACGGTTCGTTTCATACGGAGGCTGTAGCCGTGTTAGTCAAATGGTTCAAATGGCTCTGAGCACTATGGGACTCAACTTCTGAGGTCATTAGTCCCCTAGAACGTAGAACTAGTTAAACCTAACTAACCTAAGGACATCACACACATCCATGCCCGAGGCAGGATTCGAACCTGCGACCGTAACGGTCTCGCGGTTCCAGACTGCAGCGCCTAGAACCACGCGGCCACTTCGGCCGGCGCCGTGTCAGTCGCTTGGAGAGAAGTCGACATTTAGCCTTTTGGAATTCAATCGTGAGGCAATTTCTGTTTTGCATGGTCAATATGAGGAAGCTATACTTACAGTAAACTTTCAGTTCTGCATCGGAAAGTCGCTACTTGACTCCCTCGGGACGTTACATTTGGAGAGTGCATCCGCGTTAGTGTCTTGCAGTGAAGTCGACATGTGACCTGTAGTATTTAACCGCGACCCAATTACCGTATTGGATTGTCAATGTGAGGGTGCGAGGGTTATAATAAATTGGCAGTGTTGCATCAGAAAGACGCTACTTGACTCCCAGGCGACGTTCCATACGGAGACTGTAGCTGCGTTAGTCGCTTTGATAGAAGTTAGCATGGAGCTTTAGTATTGAATCGTGATGCAATTTATGGATTGCATGGTCAATGTGAGGGTGGGAGGGTTACAATACACTGCCAGTGTTTCATCCGAAAGACTTCACTTGACTGCCAGGGGACATTCCTTCCGGAGACCGTAGCCAAGTTATCGCTTGGAGAGAAGTCGACATGGTGCCTGTGGTATTCAATTGCGGAACAATTTCTGTGTTGCATGCTCAATCTGAAGGTGCGAGGGTTACAATGAATAGCCGGTGTTGCAGTGGAAACAAGCTATTTGGCGTGCTGGGGACGTTCCATATGGAGACTGTAACCTCGTTAGACACTTGGAGAAATGGCGGCATGGAGCCTCTAGTTGTCAATCGCGACGCAGTTTCTTTGTTGCATGGTCAATGTGAGTGTGTGAGGGTAACAATAAAATGCCATTGTTGCATCAGAAAGACGCTACTTGACTGCCAGGGGACTTTCCCTACCGAGACTGTAGCCGCGTTAGTGTCTTGGAGAGAAGTCGTGATTGAGCCCGTAGTTTTTTATCCCGACGCAATCGTCAATCTGAGGAGTCGAGGGTGTAAGTAAACTGGAAGTAGTGGATTGGAGACAAGCTACTTCACTCCCAGGAAAAGCTCCATACGATGACCATAGCCGCTTTCGATGCTTGGAGAGAAGTCGGCATGGAGCCGTTAGTATTCAATCTGGACTCAATTCCTGTGTTGCATTGCCAATGTGAATTTGTGAGGGTTACAATAAACCGGAAGTGTTGCATCGGAAAGTTGCTACTTGACTCCCATGCTACGTTCCATACGGAGATTGTTGCCGTTGTAGTTGCTTGGGGGGAAGACGACATGGTGCCTGTAGTAGTCAGTTGCGACACACTTTCTGTATAGCATCATCTATGAGATGCTGCGATGGTCGCAAAAATCTGGCAGTGTTGCATCGGCAAGACGCTACTTGACTCCTAGGGGATGATCCATTCCGAGACAGTAGCCGGGTTAGTCGCTTGGAGAGAAGGCAGCATGGAGCATGTAGGAATCAATCGCGACTCAGTTTCTGTGTTGCATGGTCAATGTGAGGATGTGAGGGTTACAAGAAACTGGCAGTGTCGCATCGGAGCGACGCTACTCGCTTGCCAGGAGACGTTCCATACGGAGACAGCAGCTGCTTAAATCGGTTGGAGAATATTCCGAGTGGAGACTGTAGTATTCAATCGCGAAGCAATTTCTGTGTTGCATGGCCAATGTGAGCGTGCGAAGGTTACGATAAACTGGCAGTGTTGCATCGGGAAGAAGCTACTTGTCTCCCAGGGGACGTAAAATCCGGAAACTGTACTGCGTTAATCGCTTGGGGAGAGGTTGTCATGGAGCCTGTAGTATGCAATCACGATGCAATTTCTGTGTTGCAACTCCAATGCTAGGTTACGAGGGTTAAAATAAAGTGACAGAGTTGCATCAGAAAGAGGCTACATGAGTCTCATATGGGACGTTCCATACAGAGACTGTAGCCACGTTAGTCGCCGGGGTATTATTCGGTATGGAGGCTGTAGTTTTCAATCTCGACGCAATTTCTATGTTGCATGGTCAATGTGAGGGTGTGAGGGTTACAATAAACAGCCAGTGTTGCGTCGGAAACAAGCTACTAGACTCCCAGAAGACGTTCTGAATGGACGCTGTAGCCGCATCAATCGCTTGGAGAGAAGTCGATATAGAGCCTGTAGTATTCAATCACGAAGCAATTTCAGTGTTGCATGGTCAACGTTTATTTGTGAGGATTGAAATAAAGTGGCAGAGTTGCATCGGAAACAAGCTACTTGACTCCCAGGTGACGACGTTCCAGACGGAGACTCTAACCGTGTTAGTCGCTAACCGAGAACTCGACATGGAGCCTGTAGTAGTGAATCGCGACGCAATCTCTGTGTTGCATGGTCAGTGGGTGTATGCAAAGGGTTACAATAAACTGCCAGTATTGAATCGGAAACAAGCTACTTGACTCCCAGGGAACGTTCAATACGGAGACTGTAGCCTCGCCAGCTGCTTGGAGAGAAGTCGGCATGGAGCCTATACTATTTAATCACGAAGAAATTTCTGTGGTCCATGGAGAATGTTAGGGTGCGAGGGTTAAAATAAAGTGGCAGAGTTGCATCGCAAAGACGCTACTTGACTCCCAGGAGAGGGTCCGTACGGACACTGTTGCCGTGTCAGTCGCTTGGAGAGAAAACGACATGGAGACTGTAGTATTCAATAGGGACGCAATTTTGTGTTACATGGCTAATTTAATGGTCCTAACGTTAAAATTAAGACCAGAGTTGCATTGGAAAGACGCTACATGAGACTCAGAGGATCTTCCACACAGTTTCAATAGCCACATCAGTCGCCTGGAGAAGTCGGCATGTACACTGTAGTTTTCAAAAGCTGCGCAGTTTCTGTGTTACATGGTTAATGTCAGGGTGCGAGGATTAAAATAAAGCAGGAAAGTTGCATCGCAAAGACGCTCCTTGGTTCCCAGTGGACGTTCCATATGGAGGCTGTAGCCACTTTAAGAGCCTGGGAAAGTCGACATGTTGCCTGTAGTTTTCAACTGCGACGTAATTTCTGTATTGCATGCTGAATGTGAGGGTCACAATAACCTGGCAGCGTTCCATCAGAAACAAGCTACTTGACTCCCAGAGGACTTTCCATATGTAGACTGTAGCCGCATTAGTCGCTTGGAGAGAAGTCGGCATAGAGCCTGTAGTATTCAATCACGAAGAAGTTCCTGTGTTGCATTGTCATTGTTAGGGTGTGAGGGTTAACATAAAGTGGCAGAGTCGCACTGGAAAGAGAGTACTTGAGTCTCATGGGACGTTCCATACGGAGACTGTAGCCGTTAGTCGCCTGGAGAGAAGTCGGCATACAGACCGTAGTTTTCAAGCGCGATGCAATTTCTGAGTTACATGGTCAATGTGACGATGCGACTGTTATAATAAACTGGCAGTGTAGGGTCGGAAACAAGCTACTTGATTTCCAAAGGGCGTTTCATACAGAGACTGTCGCCGCCTTGTCGCTTGTAGGGAATCCGTCATGGACCCTGTAGTATTGAGTCACGAAGCAATTTATGTGTTCCATGTTCTATGTTATGGTGCGAGGGTTCAATTAAAGTTGCAGAGTTGCATCGGAAAGATGCTACTCGAGTCCCAGGCGACTTTCCATACTGAGACTGTAACCACATTAGTCGCCTGGTGAAAAGTCTGCGTGGAGCCTCTAGTTTTTAATCGTGACGTAATTTCTGTGTCGCATGGTCAATATGAGGGTCCGAACGTAAAAGACCAGAGTTGCATCGGAAAGACGCTACATCAGACTCAGAGGACGTTCCATATGGATTCAATAGCCACGTCAGTCGCCTGGAGAGAAAGCGGCATGTAGCCTGTAGATTTCAATGGCGACGTAGTTTCTCTGCTGCATGGTCAATATGAGAGTCCGAGAGTCCAATAAACTGGTAGTGTTGCATCTGATAGACCCTACTTGACTCAATCGCGACGCAATTTCTGTGTTGCACGGTCAATGTTAGAATACGAGGATTACAATAAACTGACAGTGTTGCACCAAATAGACGCTACTTGCCACCTATGGGACGTTCCATACAGTGACTGTAGAATTGCATCATGATCAATTTCAGTGCTGCATCTTCAATTTTTGGGTACGAGGGTTAAAATAAAGTAGCAGAGAAGATCGGGACGACGCTAGTCGAAACTCATGAGACTTTCCATGAGGCGACTGTAGCCGTTAGTCGCCTGGAGAAAAGTCGCCATTGAGACTAATTTTCAATAGAGATGCAATTTCTCTGTTGCATGGTGAATGTTAGGATACAAGGTTTTAAATAAAGTGGCAGAGCTGCATCGGAAACAAGCTACTTGACTCCCAGGTGACGTTCCAGACGGAGACTCTAACAGTGTTAGTCTCTAACCGAGAAGTCGACATGGAGCCTGTAGTAGTGAATCGCGACGCAATCTCTGTGTTGCATGGTCAGTGTGTGTATGCAAAGGGTTACAATAAACTGCCAGTATTGAATCGGAAACAAGCTACTTGACTCCCAGAGAACGTTCAATACGGGGACTGAAGTCGCGTCAGCTGCTTGGAGAGAAATCGGCATGGAGCCTATACTATTTAATCATGAAGAAATTTCCGTGCTTCATGGTCAATGTTAGGTTGTGAGTGTTAAAATAAAGTCGCAGAGGTGAATCGGAAAGGCGCTACTTGTGTCTCACGCTACGTTCATTACAGAGTGTAGCCATCACATGCGTTGAACTAAGTTAGCATGGAGACTGCAGTTTTCAATTGCGATGCAATTTCTGTGTTGCATGAACAATGTTAGGGTTCGGGGGCTAAAATAAAGTGGAAGAGCTGAATCGGAAAGACACTACTTGTGTCTCAGGCTACGTTCAATACAGAGTGTAGCCATTACACGCGTTGAGATAAGTCAGCATGGAGACTGTTGTTTTCAATTGCGATGCAATTTCTGTGTTGCATGATCAATGTTGGGGTGCGAGGGTTAAAATAAAGTGGCAGAGCTCAATCGGAAAGAAGTTACTTGTGCCTCTTGCTACGTTTGATACTTAGACTTTTACCGTTAGTAGCCGTGAGAGAAGTCCGCATGGTGACTGTAGTTATCAACCGGGATGCAATTTCTGTGCTTCATTTTCAATGTAAGATTGTGAGGGTTAAAATAAAGTGGCAGAGCTGAATCGGAAAGCAGCTACTTGTGTCTCAGCCTGCGTTCGATACGGAGAATGTAGCCATTAAACGCTTTGAGATAAGTCGGCATGGAGACTGCAGTTTTCAATTGCGATGCAATTTCTGTGTTGCATGATCAATGTTGGAGTGCGAGGGTTAAAATAAAGTGGAAGAGCAGAATTGGAAAGGCGCTACTTGTGTTTCAGGCTACATTCGATACGGAGACTGTAGCCATAAGACGCCATGACACACGTCGGCATGGAGACTGTAGTTATCAATTGCGATGCAATTTCTATGTTGCATGGGCAATGTTGAGGTGCTGGGTTTAAAATAATGTAACGGAGCTCAATCGGAAAGAAGCTACTTGTGTCTGAGGCTACGTTTGACACTTAGACATTAGCCCTTAGTAGCCTTGAGAGAAGACAGCATGGAGACTGTAGTTATCAACCGGGATGCAATTTTTGTGCTTCATTTTCAATGTTAGGTTGTGAGGGTTAAAATAATGTGGCAGTGGTGAATCGGAAAGGCGCTACTTGTGTCTCAGGCTACGTTCGATACGGAGACTGTAGCCATTAGATAATTTCAGATACGTCGGCATGGAGACTGATGTTTTCAATTGCGATGCAATTTCCCCAATGTTGGGGTACGTGAGTTAAAATAAAGTGGAAGAGCAGAATTGGAAAGGCACTACTAGTGTCTCAGACTGCGTTGGATACGGAGACTGTGGCCGTTGGTAGCCTTGAGAGAAGTCCGATTGGAGACTGTAGTTATCAACCGGGATGCAATTTTTGTGCTTCATTTTCAATGTTAGGTTGTGAGGGTTAAAATAATGTGGCAGTGGTGAATCGGAAAGGCGCTACTTGTGTCTCAGGCTACGTTCGATACGGAGACTGTAGCCATTAGATAATTTCAGATACGTCGGCATGGAGACTGATGTTTTCAATTGCGATGCAATTTCCCCAATGTTGGGGTACGTGAGTTAAAATAAAGTGGAAGAGCAGAATTGGAAAGGCACTACTAGTGTCTCAGACTGCGTTGGATACGGAGACTGTGGCCGTTGGTAGCCTTGAGAGAAGTCCGATTGGAGACTGTAGTTATCAACCGGGATGCAATTTTTGTGCTTCATTTTCAATGTTAGGTTGTGAGGGTTAAAATAATGTGGCAGTGGTGAATCGGAAAGGCGCTACTTGTGTCTCAGGCTACGTTCGATACGGAGACTGTAGCCATTAGATAATTTCAGATACGTCGGCATGGAGACTGATGTTTTCAATTGCGATGCAATTTCCCCAATGTTGGGGTACGTGAGTTAAAATAAAGTGGAAGAGCAGAATTGGAAAGGCACTACTAGTGTCTCAGACTGCGTTGGATACGGAGACTGTGGCCGTTGGTAGCCTTGAGAGAAGTCCGATTGGAGACTGTAGTTATCAACCGGGATGCAATTTTTGTGCTTCATTTTCAATGTTAGGTTGTGAGGGTTAAAATAATGTGGCAGTGGTGAATCGGAAAGGCGCTACTTGTGTCTCAGGCTACGTTCGATACGGAGACTGTAGCCATTAGATAATTTCAGATACGTCGGCATGGAGACTGATGTTTTCAATTGCGATGCAATTTCCCCAATGTTGGGGTACGTGAGTTAAAATAAAGTGGAAGAGCAGAATTGGAAAGGCACTACTAGTGTCTCAGACTGCGTTGGATACGGAGACTGTGGCCATTGGTAGCCTTGAGAGAAGTCCGATTGGAGACTGTAGTTATCAACCGGGATGCAATTTTTGTGCTTCATTTTCAATGTTAGGTTGTGAGGGTTAAAATAATGTGGCAGTGGTGAATCGGAAAGGCGCTACTTGTGTCTCAGGCTACGTTCGATACGGAGACTGTAGCCATTAGATAATTTCAGATACGTCGGCATGGAGACTGATGTTTTCAATTGTGATGCAATTTCCCCAATGTTGGGGTACGTGAGTTAAAATAAAGTGGAAGAGCAGAATTGGAAAGGCACTACTAGTGTCTCAGACTGCGTTGGATACGGAGACTGTGGCCGTTGGTAGCCTTGAGAGAAGTCCGATTGGAGACTGTAGTTATCAACCGGGATGCAATTTTTGTGCTTCATTTTCAATGTTAGGTTGTGAGGGTTAAAATAATGTGGCAGTGGTGAATCGGAAAGGCGCTACTTGTGTCTCAGGCTACGTTCGATACGGAGACTGTAGCCATTAGATAATTTCAGATACGTCGGCATGGAGACTGATGTTTTCAATTGCGATGCAATTTCCCCAATGTTGGGGTACGTGAGTTAAAATAAAGTGGAAGAGCAGAATTGGAAAGGGACTACTAGTGTCTCAGACTGCGTTGGATACGGAGACTGTGGCCGTTGGTAGCCTTGAGAGAAGTCCGATTGGAGACTGTAGTTATCAACCGGGATGCAATTTTTGTGCTTCATTTTCAATGTTAGGTTGTGAGGGTTAAAATAATGTGGCAGTGGTGAATCGGAAAGGCGCTACTTGTGTCTCAGGCTACGTTCGATACGGAGACTGTAGCCATTAGATAATTTCAGATACGTCGGCATGGAGACTGATGTTTTCAATTGCGATGCAATTTCCCCAATGTTGGGGTACGTGAGTTAAAATAAAGTGGAAGAGCAGAATTGGAAAGGCACTACTAGTGTCTCAGACTGCGTTGGATACGGAGACTGTGGCCGTTGGTAGCCTTGAGAGAAGTCCGATTGGAGACTGTAGTTATCAACCGGGATGCAATTTTTGTGCTTCATTTTCAATGTTAGGTTGTGAGGGTTAAAATAATGTGGCAGTGGTGAATCGGAAAGGCGCTACTTGTGTCTCAGGCTACGTTCGATACGGAGACTGTAGCCATTAGATAATTTCAGATACGTCGGCATGGAGACTGATGTTTTCAATTGCGATGCAATTTCCCCAATGTTGGGGTACGTGAGTTAAAATAAAGTGGAAGAGCAGAATTGGAAAGGCACTACTAGTGTCTCAGACTGCGTTGGATACGGAGACTGTGGCCGTTGGTAGCCTTGAGAGAAGTCCGATTGGAGACTGTAGTTATCAACCGGGATGCAATTTTTGTGCTTCATTTTCAATGTTAGGTTGTGAGGGTTAAAATAAGTGGCAGAGGTGAGTCGGAATGGCGCTACTTTTGTCTCAGGCTGCGTTCGATACGGTGATTTCAGCCATTAGACGCCTTGAGATAAGTCGGCATGGAGACTGTAGTTTTCAATTGCGATGCAATGTCTGTGTTGCATCATCAATGATGCGGAGCGATTGATAAAATAACGTGGCGGAGATCAATGTGAAAGGCGCTACTTGTGTCTCAGGCTACGTTCGATATGGAGACTCTAGGCATTAGATGCCTTGAGATAAGTCTTCATTGAGACTGTAGGTTCCAATTGCGATGCATTTTCTATGTTACATGATCAATGTAGGGGTGCGAGGGTTAAATTAAAGTGGCAGAGCTCAATAGGAAAGGCGCTACTTGTGTCTCAGGCCACCTTCGATGAGGAGACTGTAGCCGTTGGTAGCCTTGAGAGAAGTCCGCATGGACATTGTAGTTATCAACGGGGGTGCAATTTCTGTGGTTCATTTTCAATGTTAGTTTGTGAGGGTTAAAATAAAGGTGCAGAGGTGTATCAGAATGGCATTGTATGTGTCTCAGGCAACGCTCGATACTGAGGCTGTAGCCATTAGATGCCTTGAGATAAGTCGTCATGGATATTGTAGTTTTCGATTGCGATGCAATTTTTCTGTTGCAAGATCAATGTTGTGGTGCAAGGATTAAAATAAAGTGGCACAGCTCAGTGGGAAAGGCGCTACTTGTGTCTTAGGCTCCGTTCGATACGGAGACTGTAGCCGTTGGTAGCATTGAGAGAAATCCGCATGGAGACTGTATTTATCAACCGTTATACAATATCAGTGGTTCAGTTTCAATGTTAGTATGTAAGGGTTAAAATAATGAGTCAGGGGTGAATCGGAAAGGCGCTACTTGTGTCTCAGGCTACGTTTGACACTTAGACTTTAGCCATTAGTAGCCTAGAGAGAAGTCCGCATGGAATCTGTATTTATCTGTGGTTCAGTTTCAATGTTAGTTTGTGAGGGTTAAAATAAAGTGGCAGATGTGAATCGTAAAGGCGCTACTTGTGTCTCAGGCTACGTTCGATACGGAGACTGTAGCCATTACACGGCTTGAGGTAAGTCGGCATGGAGACTGTAGTTTTCAGTTGCGATGCAATTTCTCTTTTGCGTGATCAATATTGTGGTGCGAGGGTTAAAATAAAGTGACAGAGCTGAATCCGAAAGGAAGTACTTATGTCTCAGGCCACGTTTGACAGATAGACTTTAGCCATTAGTACCCTTGAAAGAAGTCCGCATGGAGACTGTAGTTATCTACCGGGACGCAATTTCTGTGGTTCATTTTCAATGTTAGTTTGTGAGGGTTAAAATAAAGTGGCAGAGATGAATCGGAAACGCGCTACTTTTGTCTCAGGCTCCTTTCGATACGGAGACAGTGGTCATTACGCTCCTTGAGATAAGTCGGCATGGAGCCGTTATTTTTCATTTGCGGTGCAATATCTGTGTTGCATGATCAACATTGGGGGTGCGAGGTTTAAAATAAAGTGGCAGAGCTCAATCGGAGGGCGTTATTTGTGTCGCAGGCTCCTTTCGATACGGAGACTGTAGCCATTAGAGGCCTTGAGATAAGTCGGCATGGAGGCATGGAGACTGTAGTTTGCAACTGCGATGCAATTTGCCTTTTGCGTGATCAATGTTGTGGTGCGAGGGTTAAAAGAAAGTGGCAGAGGTTAATCGGAAGAGCGTTACTCTTGTCTCAGAATAGACATGATAATCCCAAATCCTGATACCGACAGACCAGAAAACCATACCACACATGACCAACCAAAGCAACTGCACAAAACAGCGTTGCTAACGACTCGAGATCACCCATCCACTCCAGCACAACGCCGCACATACGACACTACAAAATGCGAAGGACGCATCAAACCAATCAAATTCATACAAGGTGAGACCTTGAACGCAACGGTGCTAGACACAACCGTAACGCAAGCCAGCACAACTGGAGCCCAAACGGAAAACATGGACAAATCAGACACCTCAGACTGTAATCAAATCAAACGCAAAATAACTCTCTCTGGCTCACTGACAGAGGAAGAAGACGACGTCTATTATTGCCCTTACGCCAGAGATTGTAGTGTTCATAACAATGATATTCGAAACCGCAATACCGACCTTGAACAGGCCACAGCGCCGGCAGACACCACGAATGCCACACAAAAAGCCGCAGCAACAACCGCAACAAAAGTCTGCGTAGGGCCTGGCAACAGAGGCGACAGTGCGCATAACATACCAAAATCTGTTATGTCTGTCACAGATAGCGTAGACGAGCAGTCAAGTGGGAACCAAATCACGTCAAATCAATGCAGAATGGAGGCACAAACAACCAACACATCTGATACACATCAAGACTGCACAAACGAAACACACACAAAAAACAAACTAATCAATACAGCCTTTAGGAAACTAAAACCGCATAGAAAACCCAAACAGCCTAAGAGAGTCAAGAAAGTGAAAGCATGTGACGACCAATCGCGGCAATCGCAGGCTGCCTCAAAACCTAGTGATACGAAAGTGCATACCCCTGATGATACCAACACCTTCGCAGCCCCCCAACCAACAACCTCAATGCCGACGCCTAAGGAAACCCCCACAACAACCAACGAGGAAGCCAATCCAGCGCCCCCCGCAGAGGTGCACAGCAACGCCACTACACCATCACGACACGTCACGGCTGCAGAGACGCCAACACACGCCATCGACACCGATAGTTTTAGTTACGACAAGCTAGATATAAATGTAAAATTAAGTGGCTAGAAAAAAGAGACATCTTAGAGACGGCACAGTGGATGTTCATCCGCACCCTACACCCGTACGGCCAATCTGTGTGTTTCCGTACATCAGAGCAAACCGATAGACTGATTCTCAAAACGGAGAATATTCCAACAGATCCAGACAGCCTACTAGACCTGCTTATGCAGGTGTGCGCCCGCAGGGAGGAGCCATTCGATATGGACAAGCTTTACAAGGATCACGTAAGGGCTCATGGGAGAACGTACTTCGATTACAGTCAAACTGGCAGCAAGTGCTACGCCACAGTTAAACACCCAAACTGCTAATAGCACAGCTTAATGGTATGCGGAGTATACTTGTAAATTCGGAGCTCCCACGGGTCCTACGTGAACTAAAAAGTGACATTCTGTGCATACAGGAGCCCTACACTAGACAAGGGCATATCCTCAACTTTCCTCCAAGTGCGGTGACAGTTGCGGAGGGGACAGGCTGCATGGCATCTGTCATAATCCTAAACAAATAAATACATCCAGTCAAAATTACAGAACTCTGTTCCGAGCACCTAGTTACAGTTGAAGTCACACACAAGGGGGATACTTGGATCATCGCGTCGCTGTACGCCCAATTCTGTCATTGCATCAAACCATACGCAGACCTCATCAGAGATGTTGCGCAATGCGCTGGCAACAAAAAACTTCTCATCTGTGCAGACATAAATGCCAGATCAACCCTGTGGCATTCAGACAGAACTGACGACAGAGGTAGAATAATAAATGATATCATCCAAGAAAACAGACTACACTTACTCAACGAGGAAGGACATCACCCGACTCACAACGGACACAACGGTCATTCATCAAACATAGACATCACCCTCGTTAATAATGCCGCCATCAACCACGTACGAGACTGGACCGTACATGACCAGATCACTGCTAGCGACCACAACATCATCACATTAACCCTAAGTGGTACACCAAACGTCAACACAGAAACACTACCAAAAAGACCATTACTTGACAAAACAGACTGGGACAGGGTCAGACAAAAAATACATGAGCACATACCGCAAGACATCACCGGCAGTGTTGATTACAGAGCACACATGCTGACAGATATCATCACACACACACAGAACAGCTGCATACCCACACAAAGAATGACAAAACACCAAAATATTCCCTGGACTACACAATTAACACGACTCAAACAAGACTCAAAACGTAAACGTAAGCTTTACCAACGAGCAATTTCAGATAGAGAAAGACAATTACGACTACACGACTACCGGCTTGCCAAGGACAAATATAAACTTGAGCTGAATAAGGCCAGGAAAGACCATTGGAACAGCCATGTAGCAGCACAAACACAACTAAACATTTGGGGAGAACATACAAAATCGTGACAGAGAAAATTAAGAGCCCAGTGGTTCTGGGAACGCTGCGACTGGAGGATGGTGAGATGACTAAGGGCTGGAGACGCACAGCGGAGTTCCTGCTGAGCAAACTCCTGACCGACGACATCGCAGACACAGACACACCACAACATGCAGCACTGAGACGCGAAGTAGACAGTATACACCACACCAACCGTCACCTGTCCATTTGCGCAGGAAGAAGTGGCGACAGCGATCTCAGAACTCAAAAACAAAAAGACGCCTGGACCGGATGGTATCCACTCTGAGGTACCGAAACAAATTGCACCTCAGATCACCCCGTTTCTCACAACGTTGTTAAACGATGCATTAAGGCTGGGCCGTGTGCCTGCAGTGTGGAAGACCTCGAAGGCGGTTATCATCAAAAAGGCTCCAGACAAAGACCCATCAGACCCCAAGTCATACAGAACAATTTGCCTTATCAATACACTCGATAAAGTACAAGAAAAACTACTCTGCAAAAGACTACAAGCACACCGAACACTACGGGGACTGACACCACACCAATACGGCTTCAGGGAAGGGAAATCTATACACGACGCAATTAACAGAGCACTCCAAATAGTACACGACACACCCTCCAAATACACACTTGCAATTATGATAGACATCTCAGGTGCCTTCGACAACCTCTGGTGGCCGGCCTTGTTCAAGAGGCACAGACACCTGCAGGTACCGGAGTCTCTGTATAATAGTTTCATGGACTACTGCAGAGACAGAACGGTCGTTTGGCAAATGGACAACCAGAAAGTGATTAAACGAATTACAAAAGGCTGTCCACAAGGGTCGATCTTTGGCCCCATCTTCTGGGACATAGTTATAGAACCGCTCCTACAGTTACTAGAGGAGCACATCTTGACAGATGGAGTTTTCGCTTATGCTGATGATCTACTCGTCGTAGTTTCAGCAAACAACCGTGCCCAACTAGAAGAAAGAGCCAATGGAACACTTAGGACATTAACCCAATGGTGCACAGATAATAAATTAAAGATAGCAGGAAACAAAACAACTTATACATTGCTAAAGGGTATCCTCCACAGGAACCCAATAGTCAAAATCGGGGACACAAACATAAAAAGACTAGCAGTCACACGCTATCTAGGAGTATACATTGATGAACGATTGGACTTCCACGAACACATGCGAATATGCACAAACAAAGCAGAAAAGATACTACACAAACTGGCTAGGCTAAATTCGGAACAATTCAGACTACCCCTGTCAGTGACACGAACATACCGTTGTGCTCTCTTCGAGTCAGTACTATGCTTTGCTGCCAGTACGTGGGCCCACAGGTTAAATCTCTCAACCAACAGAACCATTGTACGTCGAGGCCAAAGAAGTGTTCTACTTCGACTAACAGGGGCATTCAACACAACATCAAATGACGCACTATGTGTCGTCATGGGAATCTACCCCATAGATATCACCATCAGGTACCGCGCAGCAATGTACTGGCTTAGGATGGGGAGAATAGACCAGGTTCGGCAGATCACTGGTGTACCGATTGAGACAACACGCCAACTCAGAGCATGGCGAGTGGATACCTGGCAGAGCGAGTGGGCCAACAGCGATAAGGGCCGCCGTGTATACAACTTCTTCCCTGACATCCGGGAAAGACTAAAACTAAAACATATTGATCCCAGCCACGGTATGGTACATTTCATCACAGGACATGGCCCTTATCCCACGCACCTGTACCGTGTGAGTCTGCAGCAGACTAACAGATGCACATGCGGGGAAGAAGGTTCTCCTGAACATACTGTCTTCTTCTGCAGACAACGCACGAACATAAGACACACAGTACACATAAATCGCCTGAACACACAGAACGAACTACATGCCATAATACGAGACCTGGAAAGGTGGACTGAACTCAACAAACTAACGGACGAAATCTCGAAGATCCAACAAATAGAATACTTGCGCAACAGACCCTACCGAAGGCAAGTCGGTCCAAACAGACGTCACGATGCCAAGGGGGACACAGATATGATTAGCACCACGAGTGATGAAGAAGAAACAGATACAGACCAGGGCACCAACACAGATATTGAAGCGTCCAGCGCGGATGATCCATAGTGTCAACCAAGTCAAATTCAAAGAACAGAGTGAACAACCGACAAGAGGTGCACAAGTCACACACAATCCTAAAAACAGATTGCACCTTATATGTAAATAGTTAACAGCATGTTGTTGTTGTTGTTGTTGTGGTCTTCAGTCCTGAGACTGGTTTGATGCAGCTCTCCATGCTACTCTATCCTGTGCAAGCTTTTTCATCTCCCAGTACCTACTGCAACCTACATCCTTCTGAATCTGCTTAGTGTATTCATCTCTTTGTCTCCCTCTACGATTTTTACCCTCCACGCTGCCCTCCAATACTAAATTGGTGATCCCTTGATGCCTCAGAACATGTCCTACCAACCAATCCCTTCTTCTGGTCAAGTTGTGCCACAAACTTCTCTTCTCCCCAATCCTATTCAATACTTCCTCATTAGTTATGTGATCTACCCATCTAATCTTCAGCATTCTTCTGTAGCACCACATTTCGAAAGCTTCTATTCTCTTCTTGTCCAAACTATTTATCGTCCATGTTTCACTTCCACACATGGCTACACTCCATACGAATACTTTCAGAAATGACTTCCTGACACTTAAAACAATACTGGATGTTAACAAATTTCTCTTCTTCAGAAACGCTTTCCTTGCCATTGCCAGCCTACTTTTTATATCCTCTCTACTTCGACCATCACCAGTTATTTTGCTCCCCAAATAGCAAAACTCCTTTACTACTTTAAGTGCCTCATTTCCTAATCTAATTCCCTCAGCATCACCCGACTCAATTAGACTACATTCCATTATCCTCGTTTTGCTTTTGTTGATGTTCATCTTATATCCTCCTTTCAAGACACTGTCCATTCCATTCAACTGCTCTTCCAAGTCCTTTGCTGTCTCTGACAGAATTACAATGTCATCGGCGAACCTCAAAGTTTTTATTTCTTCTCCATGAATTTTAATACCTACTCCGAACTTTTCTTTTGTTTCCTTTACTGCTTGCTCAATATACAGATTGAACAACATCGGGGAGAGGCAACAACCCTGTCTTACTCCCTTCCCAACCACTGCTTCCCTTTCATGTCCCTCGACTCTTATAACTGCCATCTGGTTTCTGTACAAATTGTAAATAGCCTATCGCTCCCTGTATTTTACCCCTGCCACCTTTAGAATTTGAAAGAGAGTATTCCAGTCAACATTGTCAAAAGCTTTCTCTAAGTCTACAAATGCTAGAAACGTAGGTTTGCCTTTCCTTAATCTTTCTTCTAAGATAAGTCGTAAGGTCAGTATTGCCTCACGTGTTCCAGTGTTTCTACGGAATCCAAACTGATCTTCCCCGAGGTTGGCTTCTACTAGTTTTTCCATTCGTCTGTAAAGAATTCGTGTTAGTATTTTGCAGCTGTGACTTATTAAACTGATAGTTCGGTAATTTTCACATCTGTCAACACCTGCTTTCTTTGGGATTGGAATTATTATATTCTTCTTGAAGTCTGAGGGTATTTCGCCTGTTTCATACATCTTGCGCACCAGATGGTAGAGTTTTGTCAGGACTGGCTCTCCCAAGGCCGTCAGTAGTTCCAATGGAATATTGTCTACTCCGGGGGCCTTGTTTCGACTCAGGTCTTTCAGTGCTCTGTCAAACTCTTCACGCAGTATCATTTCTCCCATTTCATCTTCATCTACATCCTCTTCCATTTCCATAATATTGTCCTCAAGTACATCGCCCTTGTATAGACCCTCTATATATTCCTTCCACCTTTCTGCTTTCCCTTCTTTGCTTAGAACTGGGTTTCCATCTGAGCTCTTGATATTCATACAAGTCGTTCTCTTATCTCCAAAGGTCTCTTCATCTCCATGTCTAATAAGGGCTTAAAGCTAGGTACCTCTTCAAGGACCTACGCCTTCCGTTAAGAGGCAGCGCACAGTCTGGATGGTAGGATCTTAATTGTGGTCCCTCTCTTTTGAGCCCAACCCGACGGATACCTATGGTAGATCGGGGAAAACCACCGCTCAGGCTGTGTTGCTGGCGGGCCCGGAAGGTGCTAACTGCCACACCACGTATCACTGTAAGTCTCATTGGCTCAGCGTGAACTGTTTGTATAACCAACCTACACAGCCTATACCTCAACCTCCACTACACTAACAACTTCTGATCTTCAAGGGACCTACGCCCCCTGGTAAGAGGCGGCGCACGTCCTGGATGGAGGGATCTTAATTGTGGTTCCTCTCTTTTGAGCCCAACCCGACGGATACCTATGGTAGATCGGGGAAAACCACCGTTCAGGTCGTGTTGTCGGCGGGGCCGGGAGGTGCTTGTGCCTGATGTACTCTACTAGGAGCCTTGTAGGCTCAAAACAAACCGTTAGCGTCATTACCTTATTACTTTCACCACAAGTACCCGTTCATTAGCAACTTTGAGCCAAGCACAAAATCAGTTACCTCTCTATTGTATATCGTAAATAGTTTAGCAGGCTAGACATGGAGGTCTTAGTCTTAGTTTCTAGCTTTAACGTACCCTAATCTCTTCTAGTTAAGGTAGTTTTTAGGGTGGTAGATGTTAAAGGCTTGGTGAGCAACGGCCAGCGTCTTGAGGGTCATTCCAAGACCCGGGCCGCCGCCCACAACCAGGTGACGGGCAATATTATACCTATCCCTATTTTAAACATAGCTGCGCAACAGCAACGGTTCCACGTAATAGGATTAAAAACAGCCGACCAGTTGCAAAGGATAAAGTAATCTTTACCTAGGTTTCGATAGATTTAAATCTATCTTCTTCAGAAGGCGGCAGTATTACATTAACATGGAGTGATATGTCATTGTCGTTTTTACAAACATCTGCATAGCTCCATTAGTCCAAATAAAATATAGCCCTGGGAATAGGGTTTGTCAGACAAATAAAAACTTCCATGTACTTATTTTTATTTGTCTGACAAACCCTATTCCCAGGGCTATATTTTATTTGGACTAATGGAGCTATGCAGATGTTTGTAAAAACGACAATGACATATCACTCCATGTTAATGTAATACTGCCGCCTTCTGAAGAAGATAGATTTAAATCTATCGAAACCTAGGTAAAGATTACTTTATCCTTTGCAACTGGTCGGCTGTTTTTAATCCTATACCTATCCCTTCTCTATTCAGTTCTCTTCCTTCCCTCTTTCTAAATATTTAATTTCGTTTTGTTTATTAATATCTTACTTGATTTTGTATTAGTTATAACTTTTTCTAATGCTGCACAAAAAAAAGATATCAAATGGATCTAAACAGAGCCCGCCTCCACGTGGCGGGACACGGGCAACGGTGTGAGTGGGGACGGGAGCCGGGGTGGTGTTACTTTCAGTCACTCCGGACCCCGGACCCAGTCACAGCGGCTAAGTGGCAACATACGACCCATCATAAGAAATTAGACATTGGGTCATAAAATATAAGCAGCTAGTGAAAAAAAAAGAAGTGTCTCAGGGTACGTTCGAGACGGAGACTTAAGTCATCAGACGCCTTGAGATAAGTCGGCATGGAGACTGTAATTTTCAATTGCGATGCAATTTATGTTTTGCATGATCATTCTTGGGGTCCGATTGCTAAAATAAAGTGGCAGAGCTCAATAGGAAAGGCGCGACTTTTGTCTCAGGATACGTTTGATACCCAGACTGTGGCTGTTGCTAGCCTTGAGAGAAGTCCTTATGGAGACTGTAGTTATTAACCGGGAGGCAATATCTGTGGTTAATTTTCAATGTTAGTTTGTGAGGGTTAAAATAAAGTGGCACAGGTGAATCGGAATGGCGCTACTTGTGTCTCAGGCTACGTTCGATACGGTGACTGTAGCCATTAGACGCCTTGAGATAAGTCTGCATGGAGACTGTAGCTATCAATTGCGATGCAATTTCTGTGTTGCATCGTCAATGTTCTGGTGCGATTGTTCAAATAAAGTTGCGGAGCTCTATCAGAAAGGCGCTACTTGTGTCTCAGGCTACATTCGATACACAGATAGTGGCCAGTGGTAGCCTTGAGAGAGGTCCGCATGGAGACTGTAGATATCTACCGGGATTCAATATCTGGGGTTCATTTTCAATGTTAGTTTGTGAGGGTTAAAATAAAGTGGCAGAGGTGAATCGGAATGGTGCCACTTGTGTCTCAGGATACGTTCGAAACGGAGACTGTAGCCATTAGACTCCTTGAGATAAGTCGGCATGGAGATTGAAGATTTCAATTGCGATGCAATTTCTGTGTTGTATGATCAATGTTGGGGTGCCAGGGTTAAAATAAAGTGGCAGAGCTCAATAGGAAAAGCCAAGACTTTTGTCTCAGGCTACGTTCGATACGCAGACTGAGGCCGGTGGTAGCCTTGAGAGAAGTCCGCATGGAGACCTTAGTTATCAAGCGGGATGCAATTTCTGTGGTTCATTTTCTATGTTGGTTTATGAGGGTTTAAATAATGTAGCAGAGTTGAATCGGAAAGGCGCTACTTTTGTCTCAGGCTCCGTTCGATACAGAGTCAGTAGGTATTAAACGCCTTGAGATAAGTCGGCATGGAGACTTCAGTTTTCTTTTGCGATACAATATCTGTGCTGCATGATCAATGTTGGGGTGCGAGGGTTAAAATAAAGTGGCAGAGCTCAATCGGAAAGGCCTACTTGTGTCTCAGGCAACGTTAGATACAGAGACTGTAGCCGTTGGTAGTCTTGAGAGAAGTCCGCATGGAGACTGTATTTATCAACTGGGATTCAACTTCTGCGGTCCATTTTCAATGTTAGTTTGTGAGGGTTAAAATAAAGTGGCAGAGGTGAATCGGAAAGGCCCTCCTTGTGTCTCAGGCTACGTCCGATACGGAGACTGTAGCCATTAGACGCCTTGAGATAAGTCGCCATGGAGACTGTAGTTTTCAATTGCGATGCAATTTCTCTGTTGCATCATCAATGTTGGGGTGCGAGGGTTAAAAGAAAGTGGCAGAGGTTATCGGAAAGGCCTACTTGTGTCTCAGGCTACGTTCGATACGAAGGCTGTAGCCATTAGTCGCCATGAGATACGTTCGCATGGAGACTGTAGATTTCAATTGCGATGCAATTTCTGTGTTGCATCATCAATGTTGGGGTGCGAGGATTAAAATGAAGTGGCAGAGCTGAATCAGGGAGATGCTACTTGTGTCTCAGGCTACGTTCGATACGCAGCTTGTAGCCATTAGACGCCTTGAGATAGGTCGGCATGGAGACTGCAGTTTTCTATTGCGATGCAATTTCTGTGTCGCACGGTCAATGTTAGATTTCGAGGGTTACCCCATGAACCATGAACCATGCCGTTGGTGGGGAAGCTTGCGTGCCTCAACGATACAGATAGCCGTACTGTAGATGCAACCACAGCGGAGGGGTATCTGTTGAGAGGCCAGACAAGCGTGTGGTTCCTAAAGAGGGGCAGCAGCCTTTTCCGTAGTTGCAGGGGCAACAGGCTGGAGGATTGACTGACCTGGCCTTGTAACAGTAACCAAAACCGCCTTGGTGTGCTGGTACTGCAAACGGCTGAAAGCAAGGAGAAACTACAGCCTTAATTTCTCCCGAGGGCATGCAGCTTACCTGTATGATTAAATGATGATGGCATCCTCTTGGGTAAAATGTTCCGGAGGGGAATAGTCCCCCATTTGGATCTCCGGGCGGGAACTACTCAAGAGGACGTCGTTATCAGGAGAATGAAAACTGGCGTTTTACAGATCGGAACGTGGAATGTCAGATCCCTTAATCGGGCAAATAGGTTAGAAAATTTAAAAAGGGAAATCGATAGGTCCAAGTTAGATATAGCAGGTATTAGTGAAGTTCGGTGGCAGGAGGAACAAGACTTTTGGTCAGGCGAATACAGGGTTATAAATACAAAATCAAATAGGGGTTATGCAGGAGTACGTTTAATAATGAATAAAATAATAGGTGTGCGGGTAATCTGCTACAAACAGCGTTGTGAACGCATTATTGTGGCCAAGATAGACACGAAACCCACGCCTACTACAGTAGTACAAGTTTATATGCCAACTAGCTCTGCAGATGATGAAGAAATTGATGAAATGTATGATGAGAAAAAGAAATTATTCAGATAGTGAAGGGATACGAAAATTTAACACTCATGGGTGATTGGAATTCGACAGTAGGAAAAGGAAGAGAAGGAAACGTAGTGGGTGAATATGGATTGGGGGTAAGAAATGAAAGAAGAAGCCGCCTGGTAGAATTTTGCACAGAGCACAACTTAATCATAGCTAACACTTGGTTCAAGGAATCGTAAAAGAAGGTTGTATACATGGAAGAAGCCTGGAGATACTGACAGATTTCAGATAGATTAAATAATGGTAAGACAGAGATTTAGGAACCAGGTTTTAAATTGTAAGACATTTCCAGGGGCAGAGGTGGACTCTGGCCACAATCTATTGGTTATGAACTGTAGATTAAAACTGAAGAAACTGCAAAAAGGTGGGAATTTAAGGAGATGGGACCTGGATACACTGACTAAACCAGAGGTTGTACAGAGTTTCAGGGAGAGCGTAAGGGAACAAATGGCAGGAATGGGGGAAAGAAATACAGTAGAAGAAGAATGGGTAGCTTTGAGGGATGAAGCAATGAAGGAAGGCAGCAGAGGACCAAGTAGGTAAAAGGACGAGGGCTAGTAGAAATCCTTGGGTAACAGAAGAAATATTGAATTTAATTGAAGAAAGGATAAAATACAAAAATGCAGTAAGTGAATCAGGCAAAAAGGAATACAAACGTCTCAAAAATGATATCGACAGCAAGTGCTTAATGGCTAAGCAGGGATGGCTAGAGGACAAATGTAAGGATTTAGAGTCTTATCTCACGAGGGGTAAGACAGATACTGCCTACAGGAAAATTAAGGAGACCTTTGGAGAAAAGAGAACCACTTGCATGAATATCAAGAGCTCAGATGGAAACCCAGTTCTAAGCAAAGAAGGGAAAGCAAAAAGGTGGAAGGAGTATATAGAGGGTCTATACAGGGGCGATGTTCTTGAGGACAATATTATGGGAATGGAAGAGGAGGTAGATGAAGACGAAATGGGAGATACGATACTGCGTGAAGAGTTTGACAGACCACTTTAAGACCTAAGTCGAAACAAGGCCCCAGGAGTAGACAACATTCCATTAGAACTACTGACAGCGTTGGGAGAGCCAGTCCTGACAAAACTCTACCATCTGGTGAGCAAGATGTATGAGACAGGCGATATTCCCTCAGACGTCAAGAAGAATATAATAATTCCAATCCCAAATAAAGCAGGTGTTGACAGATGTGAAAATTACCGAACTATCAGTTTAATAAGTCACAGCCGCAAAATACTAACACGAATTCTTTACAGACGAATGGAAAAGCTGGTAGAAGCCGACCTCGGGGAAGATCAGTTTGGATTCCATAGAAATGTTGGAACACGTGAGGCAATACTGACCCTACAACTTATCTTAGAAGAAAGATTAAGGGTAGGCAAACCTACGTTTCTAGCATTTGTAGACTTAGAGAACGCTTTTGATATTGTTGACTGGAATACTCTCTTTCAAATTCTGAAGGTGGTAGACAATTTGTACAGAAAGCAGATGGCAGTTATAAGAGTCGAGGGACATGAAAGGGAAGCAGTGGTTGGGAAGGGAGTGAGACAGGGTTGTAGCCTCTCCCCGATGTTATTCAATCTGTATACTGAGCAAGCGGTAAAGGAAACAAAAGAAAAATTCGGGATCCATGGAGAAGAAATAAAAAGTTTGAGGTCCGCCGATGACATTGTAATTCTGTCAGAGACAGCAAAGGACTTGGAAGAGCAGTTGAACGGAATGGACAGTGTCTTGAAAGGAGGGTATAAGATGAACATCAACAAAAGCAAAACAAGGATAATGGAATGTAGTCGAATTAAGTCGGGTGATGCTGAGGGAATTAGATTAGGAAATGAGACACTTAAAGTAGTAAAGGAGTTTTGCTATTTGGGAAGCAAAATAACTGATGATGGTCGCAATAGAGAGGATATAAAATGTAGACTGGCAATGGCAAGGAAAGCGTTTCTGAAGAAGAGAAATTTGTTAACATCGAGTATAGATTTAAGTGTCAGGAAGTCGTTTCTGAAAGTATTTGTATGGAGTGTAGCCATGTATGGAAGTGAAACGGGGACGATAAATAGTTCAGACAATAAGAGAATAGAAGCTTTCGAAATGTGGTGCTACAGAATAATGCTGAAGATTAGATGGGTAGATCACATAACTAATGAAGAGGTATTGAATAGAATTGGGGAGAAGAGGAGTTTGTGGCACAACTTGACCAGAAGAAGGGATCGGTTGATAGGACATGTTCTCAGGTATCAAAAAAATGGTTCAAATGGCTCTGAGCACTATGGGACTTAACTTCTAACGTCATCCGTCCCCTAGAACTTTGAACTACTTAAACCTAACTAACCTAAGAACATCACACACGTCCTTGCCCGAGGCAGGATTCGAACATGCGACCGTAGCGGTCGCGCGGTTCCAGACTGTAGCGCTTAGAACCGGTCGTCCACCCCGACCGGCTCTCAGATATCAAGGGATCACCAATTCAGTACAAGTGGGCAGCGTGGAGGGTAAAAATCGTTGAGGGAGACAAAGAGATGAATACACTAAGCAGATTCAGAAGGATGTAGGCTGCAGTGGATACTGGGAGATGAAGAAGCTTGCGCAGGACAGAGTAGCATGGAGAGCTGCATCAAACCAGTCTCAGTACTGAAGACCACAACAACAACAACAACAAAATAAAGTGGCAGAGTTACATCGGAAAGACGCTACTTGAGTCTCTCGCTTAGTTCGATACAGAGACTGTTGCTGTTAGACGTCTTGAGAGAAGTCGACATGAGGACTGTAGTGCTCAATCGTGATGCAATTGCTTTGTTGCATAAACAATGTTAGATTTCGAGAGTTAGAATAAAGTGGCAGCGTTACGTCGGAAAGACGCTACTTGGGTCACAGGCTTATTTCGATACGGAGACTGTAGCCGTTAGCCACCTTGAGTGAAGTCGACATGGAGACTGTAGTTTTCCAAACACGAAGCAATTTCGGTGTTGCATGGTCAATGTTAGATTTCGAGGGTTACAATAAAGTGTCAGAGTTGCGTTGGAAAGACGCTAATTGGTCTCAGGCTTAGTTCGATACGGAGGCTGTAGCCGTTAGCCATCTTGAAAGAAGTCGAAATGGAGACCATAGTTTTCAATCGCGATGCAATTTTTGTGTGGCATGGTCAATGTGAGATTTCGGGGGTTGCTATGAAGTGTCAGAGTTACGTCGGAAAGACGCTACTTGAGTCTCTCGCTTAGTTCGATACGAATGCTGTGGCCGTTAGCCGCCTTGAGAGAAGTCGACATGGAGACTGTAGTTTTCAACTGCTAAGCAATTTATGTGTTGCATTTTCAATGTTAGATTTCGAGGGTTACAATAAAGTGACAGAGTTACATCTGAATGTCGCTACTTGAGTGTTGGGCTTAGTTCAATACGGAGGCTGTAGGCATTAGCCGCTTTGAGAAAAGTCGACATGGAGACTGTAGTTTTCAATCGCGATGCAATTTCTGAGTTGCAAGGTCAACGTTAGATTTCAGGGTTTAGAATAAAGTGAAAGAGTTACATCGAAAAGACGCTACTTGAGTCTCACACTTAGGTCGATACCTTGACTGTTGCTGTTAGTCGCCTTGAGAGAAGTCGACATGCAGACTGTAGTTTTCAATCACGATGCAATTTCTGTGTTGCATGGTCAATATTACATTTCGAGGGTTACAATAAAGTGTCAGAGTTACATCAGAATGTCGCTACTTGAGTCTCAGGCTTTGTTCGATACGGAGGCTGTAGCCGCTAGTCACCCTGAGAGAGCTCGGCATGGAGACAGTAGTTTTCAACTGCGAAGCAATTTTTGTGTTGCATGGTCACTGTTAGATTTCGAGGGTTACAATAAAGTGGCAGAGTTACATCGGAACGTCGCTACTTGAGTCTCAGGCTTAGTTTGGTACGGTGGGTGTAGCCGTTAGTAGTTCTGAGAGAAGTTGGCATGGAGACTGTAGTTTGCAATCACGTTGCAATTTCTGTGTTGCATGGTCAATGTTAGGGTGCAAGGGTTAAAATAAAGTGGCAGAGTTGCATCGGAAAGAAGCTACTTGAGTGTAAGGCTACGTTTTATATGGAGACTGTAGCTGTTAGTCGCCTTGGAGGAAGTCGGCATGAAGTCAATAGTCTTCAATCGCGATGCAATTTCTGTGCTGCATGGTCAATGTAAGGGTGCTGGGGCTACAATAAAGTGGCGATATTCCATCGTTACTTGATCCAGGGGACGTTCCATACAGAGACTGTAGATGCTTTATTTTCATGGGTAGAAGTCGGCATGGAGACTGTAGTATTCAATCAAGTAGCAAGTTCTGTGTTGCACAATCAATGATAGGGTGCGAACGTTAATATAAACTGGCAATATTGCATCGGAAAAACGCTACTTGATTTCCAGCTGACGTTCCATACGGAGACTGTAGCCCCATTATTCGCTTGGAGAGAAGACGGCTTGCAGCCTGTAGTTTTCAATCGCGACGCGATTTCTGTATTGCATGGTCAATGTGAGGGTGCGAGTTTTACAATAAACTGGCAGTATTGCATCGGAAACTAGCTACTTGGATCCCTGAGGACGAAGCATACGGAGACTGTAGGCGCGTTAACACTTTGAGAGAAATCTACATGGAGCCTGTAGAATTCAGTGACGATGCTATTTCTCAGATCCGTGGTCAATGTCAGGGTGCGAGGAATACAATAAACAGCGGAGTTGCATCGGAAACAAGCTACTTGACTTTCAGAGGTCGTTCCATACAGAGACTGTAGCCACGACGGTCACCTGGAGAGAAGTCGGCATGGAGCCTGTAGTTTTCAACACCTACATAAATTCTGCGTTGCCTGGTCAATGTGAGGGTGCAGGGTTTCAATAAACTGGCAGTGTTGCACTGATAAGACGCCACTTGACTCCCAGGGGACATTCCATAAGGAGACTGTAGCCACGTTAGTCACATGCAGAGAAGTCGCCATGGCGGCTGTAGTATTCAATCACGAAACAATTTCAGTGATGCATGGTCAATGGCAGGGTGTGAGGGTTAAAATAAACTGTCAGGGTGCGTCAGAAAGACGCTACTTGAGTCTCAGGGTACGTTCCTTACGGAAACTGTTGGCATGCCAGTCGCCTGGAGAGAAGTCATCATTGAGCCCATAGTTTTCAGGTGCGACGCAATTTTTGTGTTGCATCGTCAATGTGAGGGCGCGAGGGTTGCAGTAATATTGCGGTGGTGCATCGGAAACAATATACTTGTCTCGCAGGCGTAGTCCCATAGCGTAATCGTGGCCACATAAGTCACTTGGAGAGAAGATACAATGGAGCCTGTAGTATTCATTCGCAACGAAATTTCTGTATTGGATTGTCATTGTGAGGTTGCGACAGTTACAGTAAACTGGCAGTGGTGCATCGGAAACAAGTCACTTGACTCCCAGGAGAAGTACCACTCGGTGACCGTAGCCGCGTTATTCGCTTAGAGAGAAGTCGGCATGGGGCCTGTAGTATTCAATCGTCACGCAATATTTCTGTTGCATGGTCAGTGCGAGGGTGCGAGGGTTACAGTAAACTGGCAGTGGTGCATCGGAAACAAACTATTTGACTCCCAGGAGGAATTCCATACGGTGACTGTAGCCGCGTTAGTCGCTTGGAGAGAAGTCGACATGGAGCCTGTACTATTAAATCGCGACCCAATTTATGTGTTACATCGTCAATGTGAAGGTGCAAACGTTACTGTAGACTGGCAGATGTGCATTGGAAGCAAGCTACTTGAGTCCCAGGAGGAGTCTGATCCGGTCACCGTAGTCTCGTTTCGCTTGGAGAGAAGTCGGTGTATAGCCTGTAGTTTTCAATCGCGACGCAATTTCTGTATTGCAACGTCAGTGTGAGGGTGTGGGGATCACAGTAGAGTGGCAGCAGTGCTTCAGTTACAAACTACTATAGTCCTGAGGGGGGGGGGGGGGGGTTATTAGTCTCTTGGAGATACATTGACAAAGAGCCTTAGTATGCAATCGCGAAGTAATTTCTTTGTCGCATCGTCAGTGTGAGGGTGTGGTGACTACAGTTAAGTGGCAGCAATATATTAGTTACAATCTACCAGGGACTTGATGGAGGATTTAGTCACTTATGGATACGTCCTGAGGGTACCTGTAGTATGCAGCTGCGAAGCGATTTGTGTTTCGCATCGTCAGTGTGAGGGTGTGGTGACTACAGTAAAGTGGCAGTGGTGGCTCAGTTACAAGCTGCTGGAGACATGTGGGACTAGAGACCTCTTGGAGATTCACCAGCAGGGAACCTCTACTACAGAATCACGAAGCAATTTCTGTGTCGCATTGCCAGTGTGAGGTTGCGGGGATCACAGTGTAGAGGACAAGGGGTTATTTTTAGGAAATGCGGTGCGAAATTGTGATTTAGTGTGTTTCAGTGCGCGATGCGCCAGCCTCACGGCAGACGGCAGACGAAGGCTGGCTGGCGCGTTATGCAGGTGACACAGTTTTGCAACGAGCGTCGGTATGTGTGTACGTGCACGGCAGCCATCAATAGCCTGCATGCAGCATTAGGAGAATTACGCAGGCGCGGGCCGCGTGTGGCGCGGTTGCGTTAGCCAACTCCTCGAGAACATTCTAATAAACACAGCGCCGCGTAACCGGCGGATTCAGCAGCAGTCTGCACTATTTAAGGGCACCAGAGGTGGGTGTTGGCATGCGGTTCGACCGATCGGTCGTTCGGCCGCTCTTACGTCGTCGTCATCAGTGACGCTGTCCCCGAGGACCGGCCGGCGGTGGGCAAAGCCTGCTGCTGCACTGGCGACTCCTGGCGTCGTCACGAGCCGCCACGTCTGCAGGAGGCGCGCTAGGCCGGGCCTTGTGCTGCTAACCTCCTACCGCCTGCGCAGCAGCTGACCGAGCCCGGCGTCGCGTTCCCCGGGCTGTGTGCATCAGCACGTCTCCACCACGACACGAGCGGTGGGGCTGAGCTACCAGAAAATGTATTGGAAGAACCAACAATAAAGAGGAAGATTGCTAAAAACAGCCACCTTCTTCTACCCAGCCACACCCTACAACCCCGATCACGTCACCCACTATGATCATCCTATTACAACAGTAAGGTGGCGGCGGTGTATCAGTTACAAGCTATTACTGACCTGATTGCGTTATGAGTCTCCTGGAGTTAGGTTATAGGGCAGCCTGTTGTATGCAATCGCGAAGCAATTTCTGTGTCGCTTCGGCAAGTATAAGGGTGCCGTGATCACAAAAAAGTGTCAACGGTTTCTCAGTTACAAGATACAAGAGTCCTGAGGGCAGTATTATTCTCTTGGAGATACGTCATCAGGGAGCCTGCAGTATGCAATCGCGAAGCAATTTCTGTGTTGCAACATCAGTGTCAAAGTGCGGGGACTACAGTTAAGTGTCAGCGGTGTATCAGGTACAACTACTAGATGCCTGAGGGTGGTATTAGTCTCTTGAAAATACGTCGGCAGGGAGCCTGTAATATGCAATCGCCAAGCAATTCCTTTTTTGCGTCATCAGTGTGAGTCTGGTACTGTGCGCTGCGGATTTTGCTTCCGCGCCAGAGGGCGTGGTGTCGGAGACCCCTAGTGGTCTCTGCACCGTCACAGCGCAAGCCGTGGCGGCGCGCCTTTGGCCCACGTTAAATGTGAGGGCGCCACGGTGGAACACGTGGTCAAAGCGGCCAACAGGAGCGTCTCCCGTAATGTATTTAGGCGCCTGCCTCTCGCTCAGCCAGTGAGTCTAATCTTTGCGTGCGTCTATCGACATCTCCCTCAGACAGCTTATTTACGTTACTTTGTTCGGTGTACGAGTGAACGTGATTGATTTGTGAGATTTTCTTGTGACTCCTTTGTTTGTTGCTTGTTGTTGCTGTTCGTAAGCTCTCGCTCGGTTGTCATTCGTTCTTTGTGTCCGTCCTCTCCCGTTTGTGTTGTTCGCCGGCCGCTCCGTGGGTCCCGCTGCGCTTTCCTTCACGACAACCCCGCGACTGAAGGCGTGGGAATCACAGTAAAGTGGCAGCGGCGAATCAGTTACAAGTTACTAGAGTCCTGAGGTCGGTATTAGTCTGTTGAAGATTCGTCAGCAGGGAGCCTGTAGCATGCAATCGCGAAGCAATGTTTGTATGGCATCGTCAGTATAAGGTGCGGCAACTACAGTAAACTGGCATCAGTGCGTCAGTTACAAGCTACTAGGGACCTGAATGTGGTATTACTCTCTTGGAGGTACGTCGGCAGGGATTCTATAGAATGCAATCATGAACCAGTTTCTGTGTTGCATCATCAGTGCGAGGGTACAGTGACTACAGTAAAGTTGCAGCGTTGCATCAGTTACAAGATACAAGAGTCATAAAGTTGATATTAATCTCTTGGAGATACGTTGGCAGGGAGCCTGTGGTATGCAATCGTGAAACAATTTCTGTGTCACATCGTCAGTGTGAGGGTGTGGGATTACAGTTATGTGGCAGCAGTGCATGAGTTAAAGCTAATAGAGGTTTGAGTGTTGAGTGTCTTGGAGATATGTCAGCATGGAGCCTGTAGCAGATAGGTTCGAGAAAGGTGACTCGTTTCAAGATATGAGAGTGCCAGAAATATGATTCACTTGTGGAAATAATCGTTAAAAGACCTCTCCATAGGATCCGACGCAGGTACGTGGTGGAATGGGAAGACTTGATTCCAAATCATAGACATCATTTCTAGTGGATAGCGTAGCACTAGAGATCTGAAAAACTAGTGTACATTTCTTACGACCACAATCTGCACACCATCTACTACTGTTTGTGATCCTTCTCAATCAGTAATCACCTATAAGTCAGTGGATATATCACAGAACCTCTGACATGGTATCAAGATAGAATACGATAAACATACATGAGAAATATCTAGTGGCGGAGGCATGCGGGGGTGTAAATAGCGGCTTCATACCACATTCCTTAGCAGGATCACTTTCAAAATTCAGCGATTTTATGATGAGGTTGTATCATGGGCTACATGCTACCTGACTGGTGGTCTGATAATATACACTCTGGCGATCACCATCTCAGTATTTGTCTGGAAAAACCACTTGTTTTGTAGGTAATGCCATATGTGGATTTATAAAGCCGATATAGCTTTTAACATGGATACTTGCATGCACATGTAGAACCAAGACAGTATCATACAGTAGCTGTTGGGATCAGGTTTTTTAACATCGGGCGGTTTGTAAGATGATTAAACCTCTCTTTCTAAGACACGGTGGTACCACTCGCAAGAAAAACTTATGAACCATGTCCACCAATGGTTGATTTATGGTCAGTATTATTTCGTATCGCCAGCGATCAGTTATTGACAAAGTATTATACTTAGTAGTAGGGGATGCATGATAGGTTCGCCTGAGTATCAGGCTTATAAAGTATGTGTTTGTGTTCTGACATGTGCAAAGGAAAGGCTATATACATTCGTAAGGAAGGTATGGATTTGACGACGAGTACTGTGATAGCAAAGGGAAGAGTATGTCAAGTCATAAGAATGGATCTGATATTTCTATTTCCAGAGCCACAGCCGTCAACATGGTGTATTTCCGATACTTCGCTCATTGTTGAATGTCATTCAACTGAGACTGCAATCGTAACATTTAGTTGTAAGTACACTGATAAAATATATATGTGACCGATTTCTTAGGATGATGATTCTATCTGTGTATGCTTGGCATGCAGCTCCAGTGACGGGAATGATTCACATTTCCCATTAACAGTAGGAGCTATCTGAATGGAGAGGCCTGTTTAGGAATGTAGATGACTTAACTGTGTTGTCCTCTATACGACTGAATAGCAAATAATATTTAATTTGTATTGGATAGCTTTCGTGATCGTGTGGAAATTTGTGAAGATTGAATATGGACATGTGTTTGCACTGGACCATTATTCCCACCAATGTAAAGTGTTCGGTTGACTGCTTCTGCAGATTTCGTGTCTGTAATTAGTTGAGAGAAGATAGACTGTAATGTGTGCATCTAGCAGGTGGAAGACATGTTTGCCGGTTCTCTAGACATGAGAAACATGTTGTTTGACCTTGTAAATTAGAGGGATGACATCGGTATTCGTGAGTGGAAATATCAGTTTCTCTATTTTTTTCAAGTTTCCCCGTAAATGTCTTCGCAGACGTGACACATTTCTATTTAGTCAATGATTTACAGCACCCCCCCCCCCCCCCCCCCCCCCGCGTAGCTGAAAGTTTCAGGTCTGTAGAGATATAATTTCCAGTCTATATCTTCAGAATTAGGTTGCGGGAGCGATCGGTAGGATACTGCTTGATATCGAGAAGTACCGCGAAAATGGTATAATATTATGGCAAACCATGCGAAAATACATGTGTTCTTGTAATCACAGAGTCTGGCGATGGGTGTAGAAAAAGCAAGCAAGCAAGCAGCTTCGGACCAGAAACAGTAACACGTTTGTGCCAAGGGGGAACGAGCCCAAATTTGTAGAACAGTTCTGAGAGTGACTTCAGTCTGCTGAGGGCGCTCTGGTCACCAGTCGAGGGTGGATGACATCCGACCTTGCAGGGAAATATCCAGTGCTGCGAGTAGTGTATACGGTGCTGTCTGTCTTTGTGGCAGATGTATGAATTATGTAAAAGGGCTGATTTTGTATGGCACAGGATACAAATTGTATGTTTACTACATCGACAGGGTATGCGGTGATAATATTGCTGGGTTGGAGATCTGTTGCACACTCTAATATTCAAGCTCCAAGCCTCAGTGGGAGAGCAGTGTAATTGAATGAGAGTCTTTCCATATTTCACGATCTATAGGTCACTTTGCAGGATTAAATTGTCGGTGGAATATGGTGATCTGTACAAAATACAATCATAATACTCTACTCATTCACAAGACATCCTTTGCGCTGGGACGTAGGAGCGTCTACAAACTGATTCGAACAACACGGAGTCAAGGTATGTACAGAAAGTTCTGAGAAAGCAAGGGTTCAAAGACAAGTTGAAGCAGGCCATCCATCTCTGGTGGGAATGCTGTCACTCATCCTCTCCTCCGCCAAAGTGGCATTAGAACATTTCCAGACCTGTACCTGAAGGATACCGAAAATTCCGACCATTTTTTTCTCTTCTGTAAGACAGTGCTTCGAATACTGTTTGGGTAATTGTTCTGATTTCCCCCCATCTGTGGTTAGAGAGTGCTCTCTTTCCAAACAACAAGAATGCTTTTAGATTAACGGTGTTTTCGCGAGTGTGCACAGAACGTTTAACGTTTCTGACACATACATTGATAGCAAGATGAACATTTTGCGCAATGCGTCAGCCACACTGGGTATGCATGTACGGTTAGATGCAGCTCGCATGTCCCATTAGGATCGCTAGGAACAATGCACCCTGTGCTACTCTGTGATGTCAGTATCTGCAGGTATCGCATAAGCAACGGTAAACACAAGTGCTGCCCAGAGGCATCTCGCATATGGGACTGGCGTGAGTGCGCTTTTTGGAGTTCTGTGACGTAAGTATAACAGTTGAAGAACTCTTAACTGTAGGTAGCAGTGGCGTGAGAGCGATGGCTCACACTGGCCTGCATCCGATGGTGGCTTGCAGCAGTGTCGATGTGCACGCACCCTTGGAGCATCTGCTCTCTGCAAATAGCTCATCACTCCCATCTGGTCACATCAGCAATGGTGTCTAGATGATCACATATTTCGAGATGAATTTGTCAGGTGCCAAGTATGAAAGAGATGCTGCCGCCTCATGCTTGAGGGACCCAAATGGGCACCTGTGCGTCGCTAGGCTGCTGGCGGCCACCTCGCCACTTCATGGGGCCCGCCGATACACCCGGACTCCAGTGTCGGCATTGGGTGTTGGGTGGCTGGATGTGTTTTTTATTAGCGATCTTTTGTATAAACTATATTCCATCGATTTGACCAACCAAAAGGATACTGCAAATTAAGAAAATCTACCCAATACATGTGAAGAATTTCGATTTAATCAATTTGCACAAATTTTTTACATCATTATGGTGTTAGTGGTACAATAGTTAAGGGGAGGGTGTGCGTGAGTGGGTCACATGGAGCAGAACAGCAGGTTAAGTGCAGAACACTAGGTTAATTTGCATAATTTTTGTGTAAAGTTTAAGGGAATGGGTGACAAAGAAGAATGCGCCAGAAATGGCGTAAAAAAGCGTGTGAAATTCGAAAAGTGTACCAGAAAATGGTGGGAGGACATAACTAATTATTTAACTACGCATCAAAGGCGCTACAATAGTTTAAGGAAATGGAGGTGAATGGAAAACCACTTAACAGAACAATAGGTTAAGTGCTGACAAAGGCCCAAACATTAGGTTAAGACATGCAGAGCACAGTGCCAAACATTACATTATGCAACATGTTTGCATTATGCAACATGGGGGGAGGGGGCAGGGGAACAATAGGTTAAGTGCCTGTCAATCAAAAGGAAGGATCCTTTTAGCAGCACAATAGGTTGAGTACCTACCAATCAAAGGAGAACAATAGGTTAAGTACTTGTCAATCAGAGGAGAGTAATAGGTTAAGTACCTGTCAATCAAAGGAGAACAACAGGTTTGCCTCTGAGTGCATACTTGCTCTTGATACAGGCATCCTGCACTAATAAAATGGGCTGGCGGCGTTGTTGTCCTACTACTCATTTGGTGTCAGCAAGAGAGACCGTACATAGTCGGCTCTCAATCTATAAGTTTAACTGATAGCATAATACGGATCGGGGATAAAGAGTTTAAAAGAACACCTGGCTTAATGACATTCATCTACCTAAGAGCCTTAAAAAACTTAAAATTCACTGCAGTGATCGGAAGGTGTATGGAGAAATACTACAGTTTACTGAAGTATATAAGAATGCAGACGAAACACTGAAAAGCACACAAAACTCTAAATACACTAGCAGTATACAACCTTTACTGAATGAGCAAACCCAAAACTTTGGGGAAGGTCTTGACATTCAACATAAACGAGTGAGCAAGTTTCAGAACTTAGAGAATGAAGAATCATCGAATTATAATAGTAATTATGGAAACAGTAGTTCAGGTGCTGCACAAACCAGCAAGCAGAACATACCCTCGCAGACATGTGATGACTAAAGGACTGGATGACTTATGGCAGGTGGATCTTGTGGATGTGGGTCTGTACAACCGTGAGAATAAAGGTTTCAAGTATATTGTAATGGTCATTGGTACATACTCTAAACCCGCATGGGCATTACCTGTGAAAAAATAGACAGGGAGAGATGTTGCTGCAGTGTTCGAGCGTTTGCTGCAAAGAGGAACAAATCTATGTCCAGACAACCTTCAAACCGATCGTGGTGGGGAGTTTTACAATGAACATTTCAAGACTGTTATGGAGTGGTACGGAATACACCACTACTCAACGTTTACCCACCTGAAAGCGACTATTGTGGAGCGTCTGAACAGAACAGTGAAAGCTCAAATGTGGAAGCGATTTAATCTTCGTGGTTCGTACAAGTGGACGGATATCCTACCACAGATAATAGCAGGGTATAGTCGAACCAAACATAGTACAATAAAAAAAGAGACCGATTGATGTTCATGACAATTCACTCATGGAGTCGGTGCATTTCCGTATTAAAATGTTGGATCCACGCAAACAAAGGTTTAATGTAGGTGACTTACTACGTATTCCAAAGCACAAGACTACATTTGAGAAATCGTACTTACCAAACTGATCAGCTGAAATATTCACAGTATCCAAAGTGCAGAGAACGAACCCCCGAGCATATTTCTTAGAGCAGGGCCGGCCAGAAACTCTGCACGCGTGCAGTGCTCTTGCACATGTGCAACTTCCGGGTCACAGCGTGCACGCCGCAGCCGTCAGCGTTCAGGTAGTGCATGTTTCTACGCACAGATGTCGCTCCTCTCTTACACAAAGTGCGTCATCGACACCTCGTATGTATATAACAACCTGGGCTGTATCTGTAACATTTTTAAACAGTTTTATCTCCATTTTACAGTCACCCCGTTTTTTTGTCTATTGCCTTCCATGATGTTCCCCCTTTTTTAAATCTATGTTCACCATATTCTCTCCTTTGCTATTTTTAAATGTCTTCTATTGTTTGTTCTATGTCTTTCGGCTGAAGAGCAGCGCATATGCTGCTGCCAGCCCGCCCCGATGGGGAATTGAAATACAATAAAGAGAAAAAGAAAAAAAAAAAATCTGTAAGACCTGTTGCTTCATCGAGCGCAACAGAGAAAGCAACAAAGTATTTAGCCTTATTTATTAGCTGCCTGTGCAGATCGCCGGCCATAGCACTGATATGTCTTGTCACTGTTTGTTTGGATAGACTGATTTCTTGAAACCTGCTAACGTTCGTGGGACACACAAGTTCTGCAGCATCAATCAGACACCTTTTCACAAACTCCCCTTCGGAAAAGGGTTTCCCAGATGGTGCAATTCTTAATGCGATTTTAAAACTTGCTCGCAGTGAAGATTTAGTGTGGTTGTCACTCTGGAAAATTGAAAACAGTACATTGTACAGCGTACAGTAAAACAGACATAAATGTAACACAAGAAACAAAGAGTTCACGAAGTATCAGTTACTTTGACGTACAGTAAAATCGAGTTGATGTGTCTCATCCATTTTCTGAAGGACATTTAATTTTGCTTGCCGTTCTTCACTGTTGAGTATACTACATTCGTCTTTGTGATATGTATTGTAATGTCTTTCAATTGGCCGGCCGAAGTGGTCGTGCGGTTAAAGGCGCTGCAGTCTGGAACCGCAAGACCGCTACGGTCGCAGGTTCGAATCCTGCCTCGGGCATGGATGTTTGTGATGTCCTTAGGTTAGTTAGGTTTAACTAGTTCTAAGTTCTAGGGGACTAATGACCTCAGCAGTTGAGTCCCTTAGTGCTCAGAGCCATTTGAACCATTTCTTTCAATTGAAAACTTACACTGGACGCCTATTATACGGCGGCACAGCAAACACTGTGAGTTTTCACCAACGGCAAAAAAAAAGAATTGCAGTTCCCAGTCATTTTTAAACGACTGAGAACATAGATCTCCCGTCCTTTGCTTTTTCACAGTACTTGCAATTTCTCAGTACTTCGCTGTTAAGGTTACGGTCACCAGTGGTAAACGAGACTGGATATGTTGCGCTCTTGCTTGTACCACAGGGAAGTGGAACCGCCGCCGTGCATTTAGGACACATGTCTAATAACAGATGTCGCTGTCGCACACGTGCGCACATGTGCAGCACTTCCGCACGTCTGCACACTGTGCAGCGTTTGGCCGGCCCTGTCTTAGAGGATAGCAAGGGTGAAGAAATTGCAGGATGCTTTTACACATAGGAATTGCATAAGAGCTCTGTACCAGATGTATTCCTCATCGAACATGTAATAAACGTCGCGGGAATAGAGCTCTAGTTAAATGGTTGGGATTTCCTTCATCAGAAAACAGCTGGATTGATGCTGACGAATTAGTGTATAGCAGGATACGTAGACCTCAATCACCTCTATAGTGTACAATGCATGACAGGAGACACACCATAATAAGAGGTGAAGGTGGTATTCTCGACAAATTATCAGTTGAATTACACATTTCGGGATATAACTTCTGTGGACCAGGAACAAAGCTTCATAAACGCTTGGCACGTGGCGATAGTGGTATTAGCTTACTCGACGAAGCCTACGCCACAAATAAAGATCTCCCAGCATGACACGTCGTAGATAGAATTTTAGCTGACAAGGGGAAGGCCTCAGACACGGCCAACCGATTCGGCTCAAATTTGGCAGGTCGCTTGTGCAGAACCTAAAACGAAGGAATCTAAGATTTTTGGGTCAACACCCCCGCAATTTTGAAAAAATCATCCCTAAAGGTCATGACGAGCAATCGACTCAAAATTGGAGGGATCGATAGATAATTGTAAATAGAGCATTTTTCATCATCAAGGATGGGGTCCGCAAACGCAAACTTTTCCAGAAATCAAGGAAAGAAACTTTTACAATTGCCGCTTCTGTATCCACATTGCACACGCATTTTCCCAGACAGCGCCGTTAGCGAAATGGCCAAGGTAATTGGCTGGGAATCGGAGAACCCGGGTTAGAATCTCGAGGAAACTCTCCGGGTGTTATTCTTCCCGTTTGTATTTTTCCATATCCCAATTGATAGGGATAGTAGGGTTAATAACGAATGATAATAATAAGGTAGGCAAATAAATTTCTCAAACCTCTTTGGATAGTAAACAACTAAAATGTTACTCCAGGTCACTTTACAATGGCTCTTCCAGTCACTATTACATGTCCTCACGTTTCTTCGAACAACTAGATGGATGGTACTTGTCATATAAACATTCGAAACAAATATACTCACGGCACCAAGAACATCTAATGAATGCAATCTTTCGACAGCTATACTGTTCCTTTCGAAGACTCGGCGGAAAACAAAATTGGTTTGCATTTAAAAATATGTCTTTTTCGGGAATTAATTTTGAGTCGTACCACGCATACGATATCATTGCCTGAAAAATCGGTGCTGAAAGTTGGTTAGGAATTATGCTGTGAATAGTTATCGCATCCGTGCGGTTGTGCCATTCCCGCTGGGTTTCCAGAAGCACACTGGAATTCTGAAGCCTGGAAATAAAGTTTTTAACCTCGTTGTTACATTGTCGTTACGACAACTAGATTCGACAAATCGGTCGTATGTCCACTTATTTATCGCCTGATATTTGTCGTATCTCCTCCCTTCTTTAACGAAATCACTTTTCCACAATTTCAAGTCCTTCTTCCTTTTCGGGGCTATTGCTGCTCCATTCTCTTTGCAGTGTTTGTTAAGTTCCAATTTGGATGATTCCTCGCTAGCGCTACCACCTTTACTTTTACTTCAAGGGGTATAGCGCCGTAGTTCAGTCGTTTAGTAAACGGTTCGTAATATTCGTTGGGAACAGATGATGCACATATTCCCAGTGACGTGGAGATTTCCAAAGTGTTATGACCATTTTGCGAGTCACTAGTCGGGATATCTTCCACTGAATCACCTTCTGCTTCGTCTTCGTGGTATAGTACTTCAGTATCAACAAAAGTCATTTCGTTCGTCAGCTACAAAAATCGCTCGACGATAGCCGCTCCTATCAATCTCGAATGCCGAGAAACAGAGCTGCCTGCTTCCGGTAGTGCATTGATAATGCATCTGTCTCGCAACACTTTTACAAACCAAAACGCAGCGTAGGTAACTTCCCGCTTGCCATCGTCTGTGACAGACTCCGAACTACACTCCTGGAAATTGAAATAAGAACACCGTGAATTCATTGTCCCAGGAAGGGGAAACTTTATTGACACATTCCTGGGCTCAGATACATCACATGATCACACTGACAGAACCACAGGCACATAGACACAGGCAACAGGCCATGCACAATGTCGGCACTAGTACAGTGTATATCCACCTTTCGCAGCAATGCAGGCTGCTATTCTCCCATGGAGACGATCGTAGAGATGCTGGATGTAGTCCTGTGGAACGGCTTGCCATGCCATTTCCACCTGGCGCCTCAGTTGGACCAGCGTTCGTGCTGGACGTGCAGACCGCGGGAGACGACGCTTCATCCAGTCCCAAACATGCTCAATGGGGGACAGATCCGGAGATCTTGCTGGCCAGGATAGTTACTTACACCTTCTAGAGCACGTTGGGTGGCACGGGATACATGCGGACGTGCATTGTCCTGTTGGATCAGCAAGTTCCCTTGCCGGTCTAGGAATGGTAGAACGATGGGTTCGATGACGGTTTGGATGTACCGTGCACTATTCAGTGTCCCCTCGACGATCACCAGTGGTGTACGGCCAGTGTAGGAGATCGCTCCCCACACCATGATGCCGGGTGTTGGCCCTGTGTGCCTCGGTCGTATGCAGTCCTGATTGTGGCGCTCACCTGCACGGCGCCAAACACACATACGACCATCATTGGCACCAAGGCAGAAGCGACTCTCATTGCTGAAGACGACACGTCTCCATTCGTCCCTCCATTCACGCCTGTCGCGACACCACTGGAGGCGGGCTGCACCATGTTGGGGCGTGAGCGGAAGACGGCCTAACGGTGTGTGGGACCGTAGCCCAGCTTCATGGAGACGGTTGCGAATGGTCCTCGCCGATACCCCAGGAGCAACAGTGTCCCTAATTTGCTGGGAAGTGGCGGTGCGGTCCCCTACGGCACTGCGTAGGATCCTACGGTCTTGGCGTGCATCCGTGCGTCGCTGCGGTCCGGTCCTAGGTCGACGGGCACGTGCACCTTCCGTCGACCACTGGCGACAACATCGATGTACTGTGGAGACCTCACACCCCACGTGTTGAGCAATTCGGCGGTACGTCCACCCGGCCTCCCGCATGCCCACTATACCGCCTCGCTCAAAGTCCGTCAACTGCACATACGGTTCACGTTCACGCTGTCGCGGCATGCTACCAGTGTTAAAGACTGCGATGGAGCTCCGTATGCCACGGCAAACTGGCTGACACTGACGGCGGCGGTGCACAAATGCTGCGCAGCTAGCGCCATTCGACGGCCAACACCGCGGTTCCTGGTGTGTCCGCTGTGCCGTGCGTGTGATCATTGCTTGTACAGCCCTCTCGCATTGTCCGGAGCAAGTATGGTGGGTCTGACACACCGGTGTCAATGTGTTCTTTTTTCCATTTCCAGGAGTGTATATATTACAGCGCTAGTCGAAGGGTGTACATCCTCCATTATTCAGATTATGCAGCTGAAAGATATGACACAACAAACAATAACTAGTTACTACGGCATAAACACAAAAGCTAATTACTACAAACTACATACAGTACTCGTCATGTGTTACTTACGGAAGAACACTGTATTCACTCACAAAACGTACTTCATTCGGCGCATAAAATCACTACATGTATCGCGAGGTTTGCGGCAGCCTGATGACGGAAAACAACTCTTTCTGATCACCTTCTATAAGGCTCGTGCTGGACACCTCCACTCTTCCAGGTTCACAACTATGATATGTCGAAGAGGCACCCGGGGCAACAAACTCTCCCCGCGTGCATTCTGTCCCGTGCCTCGCTGTAAACAAGCGTCGCGCGGCTGGCTATCTGTGATCCCTCGTGAGGAATTGCAGCACTCTTACTCGGAGTTGTTTTCATGTGACAACGCTTAAAAGTTTAATAATTTACTAACTCACAGCGTTTGGGAAATTAGTTTGCCTACCTTATTATTAACATTCTTTATTGATTTACTTATCTTATTAGCCCTCCTATCCCTATCAATTGAGATATGGAAAAATACAAACGAAAAGAATAACACCCACTAGCTTTCTTCGAGATTCGAAGCCGGGTTTTCCGAGTCCCAGCCAGTTACCTTAGCCGTTGTGCTAACGGTGCTGGCGGCGAAACACGTTTATCATGTGGGCACAGAAGCGGCAGTTGCAAAAGTTTCGTACTTCAATTTCTGGAAAAGTATGCGTTTTCGGACCCCATACCTGATGATGAAAAATGCTCTATTTGCAATTACCTATCGATCCCTCCAATTTTGAGTCGATTGCTCGTCATAACCTTTAGGGATGATTTTCTCAAAAATGCGGGGGCGTTGATCCAAAATATTTTAGATTCCTTCGTTTTAGGTTGAATACAAGCGAGCTGCCAAATTTGAGCGGAATCGGTAGGCCGTGTCTGAGGCCTTCCCCTTGTGAGAGAGCCAAGGATATAGGACGAAGAAAAGATTTGGTATAGGTCAACGTGTGGCTGCATTCGTTGATAATAAAATCATGTTTGGTAAAATTAAATTAGGCTTAGGAGTGATGAATCTCAAAAGAATTATGAAAGCAGTGTGGTCCGCTTTGGGGAAGAAGAAGAAGACATCAGGCTGCCTGAAAAGCTGCATTCTCACATCGATGTGTGCAGCTAAGCATGCAATGATTAGTAAGAAGAAGAAGAACAACAACAACAAGAAGGGTACAATTAAACCATCTCGCGTTATACCTTTACCCAAGACATCAGGTAGAATTATTCCGTTCCTCATTCCAGCCCTTGCAGCTCTGTTGGCAGTAGGCTCACTCACAGGACGGGCTGCAGCTGTAGCCAAAACAGTCAAGAATGCTCAAAACATCCAAGCACAATTAGAGGAGGCAAGAAGGCATAATCGTCTCATGGAAGCTGCAGCCATTGGAAAGGGTCTGTACTTGAAACCGTACCAGAAATGACTGGCTCTCTTCATAAATAAAAATAAAAAAAGCCTGTTAGCTATTCTACCCGATCTAGCACTCACGAATAAAGATCTGCTTAAGGTTGTTAAAGAAAAACTCCACATACCAGGGTTCCGTGGTGTCTTTATGCGAGATACATTATCAAAGACCATGTGGCGAACTAATGAATGCAGAATTGTGAATTTAGATGTTGCAGGTGGTCCAGGAACCCACTGGGTCTCATATGTCAAGAAAAGTGCAAATACAGTTTATTATTTTCATTCATTTGGGGATTTACACCGACCTGAAGAATTGCAACGATACTTCACCAGCAAAAGACGAGTCTTCTACAATTTTCAGCGGTATCAGGGCTTTAACACATACTTGTGTGGACATTTCTGCATCATGTTCCTCCTCACATCCTTGATGAAACAGCATGTAAAAGTACACCAAAGATAAGTGTATGCTCAAAATCCATTATGGTTGATGTATATAAGAGCCATCATTGAACGTGCACCCATCAGTTGAGATTTAGATGCGATGTAGTACACTCTGACGTTAAAAGAACGAGCGTCTGTATTACGTGCAAATTACTTTCCGCCGATTGATTAAAGTTCTGGTGATTGGAGTATTGCGCTGATTGCTCTGGAGACTTATAACAGCATCCCAAATATTTCAAAGGCCATCTGGATTGACGGTCAGAAGGAGATTCTAGAAATAAAACCTGATGCCTAAGACATTGATGATTTAAACGAAGTCTTAAAACACTCCGGCAAAGGAATTGAACTACGCGCAAACATCAATACGCTTAAATCTGAAATACGAACAGAGAAGGCGACGATCGACGTCAGGCAGAAAGATAGAATAGATTCACTGCTAGGTTTTGCGAAGGATCGTGTTTTGGTGAAGGATTCCAATAAACTTTAAGCATCAGATCAGGCTGTGGACATACTACCAGTCAGGACAATCCACGTTGAGTGTAATATAGCTACAAACTCATATCTCAATGATAAGTTGATTCACTCTATTTACGGATTCTCCCCTACAGTTGGAACTGGGTATAAGATACACTCCTGGAAATTGAAATAAGAACACCGTGAATTCATTGTCCCAGGAAGGGGAAACTTTATTGACACATTCCTGGGGTCAGATACATCACATGATCACACTGACAGAACCACAGGCACATAGACACAGGCAACAGAGCATGCACAATGTCGGCACTAGTACAGTGTATATCCACCTTTCGCAGAAATGCAGGCTGCTATTCTCCCATGGAGACGATCGTAGAGATGCTGGATGTAGTCCTGTGGAACGGCTTGCCATGCCATTTCCACCTGGCGCCTCAGTTGGACCAGCGTTCGTGCTGGACGTGCAGACCGCGTGAGACGACGCTTCATCCAGTCCCAAACATGCTCAATGGGGGACAGATCCGGAGATCTTGCTGGCCAGGGTAGTTGACTTACACCTTCTAGAGCACGTTGGGTGGCACGGAATACATGCGGACGTGCATTGTCCTGTTGGAACAGCAAGTTCCCTTGCCGGTCTAGGAATGGTAGAACGATGGGTTCGATGACGGTTTGGATGTACCGTGCATTATTCAGTGTCCCCTCGACGATCACCAGTGGTGTACGGCCAGTGTAGGAGATCGCTCCCCACACCATGATGCCGGGTGTTGGCCCTGTGTGCCTCGGTCGTATGCAGTCCTGATTGTGGCGCTCACCTGCACGGCGCCAAACACGCATACGACCATCATTGGCACCAAGGCAGAAGCGACTCTCATCGCTGAAGACGACACGTCTCCATTCGTCCCTCCATTCACGCCTGTCGCGACACCACTGGAGGCGGGCTGCACGATGTTGGGGCGTGAGCGGAAGACGGCCTAACGGTGTGCGGGACCGTAGCCCAGCTTCATGGAGACGGTTGCGAATGGTCCTCGCCGATACCCCAGGAGCAACAGTGTCCCTAATTTGCTGGGAAGTGGCGGTGCGGTCCCCTACGGCACTGCGTAGGATCCTACGGTCTTGGCCTGCATCCGTGCGTCGCTGCGGTCCGGTCCCAGGTCGACGGGCACGTGCACCTTCCGCCGACCACTGGCGACAACATCGATGTACTGTGGAGACCTCACGCCCCACGTGTTGAGCAATTCGGCGGTACGTCCACCCGGCCTCCCGCATGCCCACTATATGCCCTCGCTCAAAGTCCGTCAACTGCACATACGGTTCACGTCCACGCTGTCGCGGCATGCTACCAGTGTTAAAGACTGCGATGGAGCTCCGTATGCCACGGCAAACTGGCTGACACTGACGGCGGCGGTGCACAAATGCTGCGCAGCTAGCGCCATTCGACGGCCAACACCGCGGTTCCTGGTGTGTCCGCTGTGCCGTGCGTGTGATCATTGCTTGTACAGCCCTCTCGCAGTGTCCGGAGCAAGTATGGTGGGTCTGACACACCGGCATCAATGTGTTCTTTTTTTCCATTTCCAGGAGTGTAGTTCAGACCCCCACAAACGCGATATACATCCCGGTGACAGTTCAGACATTGGACTACCTGGAGCTACGTATTGTGGATCAGAATAATCGACTTGTCGACTTCCTGGGTAAAGAAATCATTTTATGTCTGCATCTAAGACAAGATGCGGGTAAGATATAAGGCTAACATGCAGAGCTCACAGTCAGTGTGCCACAGAAGCACAAGGTGATAACACGCCTTAATTACGAGTTCGTTGTTTCGATTGCTCTCAAGCCGTGCGATGACGTCACTCAACGTAACGCAGTCAGTGGAGTATGATGACCGAATTATACGTCATGAGTTCCACTCACCTAAACCCTACGCTTCAACCACATTTAACAAAAATGATGAAATTAGGGTTGTTATTCAGCACCAGCACGCTTTAACACTACCTTGCAAGAGTTTCTTATATCTGGACTGCACATTTACGAAAACTGATGGCGCTACGGTAACACTCTCGAAGCTGACATGTAATGCTCTAGGATTCCTGTTTCAAGAGATCCGTTATGAAGTTAATGGAACAGAAATTGACCGCACACGTAATGTTGGCCTAGCATCAACCCTTAAGACGTACGTTTCAACCTCAACCTCCGATTCGAACGGCTTGGAAAATGCGGGCTGGTTCATAGACGCGCCAGATGTCGGATACACTCGATTTACTGCTTGTGTGCCTCTAAAAATGCTTATGGTTTACTCTGAGGACATGCAACGAATTATTATGAACGTCAAACATGAACTTATTTTGGTGCGGAGAGCAAGTGATGCCAATTCATACACTCAAGCAGAGGCAGAGGAATTTGAAATCAAGATTAATAGTGTAGTATGGAAAATGCACAACATCAGTGTTGCTGACGAAGAACGCTTGAAATTTTTAAAAGTTCTGAATGCCGACACTTATCGGCAGTTAACTTTCCGATCATGGGAGCTTTTTGAATACCCTGTCTTACCTACAGCACCAACACATATGTGGGCTATTAAAACATTAGTTCAGTTGGTGACATCACGATTCATCATACTTGCATTTCAAACTCAAAGGCGAGGGAATGTATCAAAAGACTCAAGCGAATTTGACTACTGCAAGTTAACTAACGCCAGAGTCTACTTGAATTCGGAATATATCCATACGAGAATTTACATCTACAGTGGGACAGTAATATATACAGTCCAGCATTGGACATGTATGCGAGATTCCGTGCATCTTACTATGAAGGAGTTGAAAATGAGAGATGTCTACTCAGTCCACAGAATTTCAAGAAGTTGGCACCAATAATAGTGACTGACTGCTCAAAACAGAGTGAGGTAATTAAATCAGGACCGGTAGATATACGGATTGAATTTGAATCTTCAACAATCTTCCCAGATCGCACTACAGCGTATGCTCTAGTTCTGCATGATCGTATTGTTAAACACTGCCCACTCACAGGCGTCTGCAGCGAGTTGTATAAATCAATAGGTGCTCTGCCAGCTCCAGCACAGTTCACGATGTTACCTCAGGGTGTAAGGATCGTGGCTTGCGTTCAAGGGTTCTATTACAACGAACGTAAGCGATTCATAATTAAAGACTGTGCAATAATAGCCTTCACACAAAGTGATAGAATAATAGAAACATTCGAAGCAGGCGTTGCATCGCCGAAACCTTTCAAAGATGTGAAGTGCGTTAAAACAAGGACAGGCGCAAAGTGGCTGACATGTTTCTTTCATGGACTCCACTGGGATGATCCTGGTATACCTTGTAAAGAAATTATTACGTCACTTCGAATATTCGATCATCCTGAGACCATCATCTACGTCACAGGCGAGGAGAAGATCGCATGGATGCAGCGAATCTTCAAGTTTGCATCTATTCAAGACCTGGAGTTCTACGGGTGCCCTGCTATCTATAAGCTCAAGAAGGAGAAGATGTGTGAAAATAGTGTTGTGTCTGCTTATGAAAATGTAAAATTACTTTTAAGTAATGAAAATAAAAGAATTTTTTACCTCACATTCTATGTGTTTTTTTCTTTCTACCTAGCTCCTATTTAGATAGCACGTAGCTTTGCCCAGACCCTACGTCTGTGGCTTTGTTCAAGCACAGGAGCTATAATTTCACCCATGTTTGCCACATGTCTTTGAAAGCGGACACGATCACGCGGCACCTGTTCCCAAAAACCTATAAGTGCAGCACTATAGGCGAAATCCCATGCAACGATTGCATATATTTTGTTTTCCTCCATCTTAAACGTCACCTCCCTCATGCTTTAAACTAATATATTATGCATTTTACACAGCCTTTATATTCATTTGTAAGGATAGGGATTTGTGAAGTAACAACAAAGATGTATTGTGACGAATAACAATTTCTTATTCACGCATAAATACTCACAGTAGTAATACAGCTTTAGATCGACAAATTTTGGTGTTTTTCAGTACACGAAGTAATACTGCTTTTAAATACACAGTTCTTGTAACTGTTTGTAATGTTTTTGTTTAAAGTTCATAATTTTTAGAAATAATATTAATGATTGAATTTTTTTTTACTCTGCATTGCAGTACTGGTTACAGCTATTGGAGATGTTTAGTTTCTCTTACATTAATACTGTTACTAGTGAAATTCCACCCAAACAGAAGACTTAATTTATGCTTTGAACTGGGTGGCTCTAAACATTTTCCAACACGAACAGCTGAAGTCATAATACAATGAAGCGGATGGCCCTAAAATGTTCATCCCAAACGACTGGACTAAAATGAACTGGGTGGAACTCACACTTAAAACTAGTATGACTTCGATAGCTAGCAGTAGGTGAAACTTAAAAACTAATCTATTTCACATGCACTCATCCACTCACACACTCACATGAAGTTCAAAAGCGAGAAATAATAAGGTACACTATTTTTTACCTTCATTTACATTTTTGTTGATGATTTTGGTTCAATTTCTTAAATTTTTTATATACATTGCACATTTTTAATTTTTTCTCAGCATATACTGCTTATATAGTCCTGACTAGATATTAAGGTGATACATGTTCACACACAGGCATACATATTTACACAGACATCCACTCTCATCCGCACTCACAAGCATACAAACAGACACCCATAGGCACTCACTTTCAGACACGCCATACATCACACAATATTCAAACTATGATAAAAGATCTGTACTATTAGGTACAAGCTCTCATTCAGCCAGTCACTCTTTCTCATTCATACCGTCGGAGTCCACAACCCCCTCTCTACTTCAAGTACATAGTGTGAGTAAAGGAGGGTTTCGATTCTGCCATCACAAATGGCTCTATTATCTTCATGAGGTGACAATCCGACTTCACATTGCAGCACAGTGCACACCTCGTCACCTCGCGATCGAATACTAGTTTGCTGTGCCAAATGCGTTGGTTGTGGCGAAGCACCGTGAACGTCGCTGTATAGGCACTGCAAGTAGTCTTCGACCATGAGGACACTTGATGCCGCACGTCGCACACCCTTAGCCTGTCTCTGGGTGGCTGCATCTATTGTACGAAATGAATACATTTTGGATCTTAGACCCACAAACTCCACAATCGGCAATCCACCCGCCTCCTCTTTCATTAAGCCGATAACCTTCTTGTTTTGAGGAACAGTACCATAAGGATTATCGGCTGCTTATCCTGATGTGACGAATCCATTACCACGACACCTAATTACTTCATATGGATTGCAGTTCTTCACCCAGTAGATGAAGCTATCTGTATCCATATAAAGTAACTTGGGCTCCACGAAATGAGTTTTAGCGAACTCATAGTGGAAACAGTACATGTGGAGTTTGGAGATGTCCAGTACATGTATACTCAAAAAGATTGGTTTCGTAAACTCTACTGAAACCTTCGACGTCTCCACCAATAAAGTTCTCATTGAAAATTTTGACCTGCTTAAAATTTGATCTGGCGATGCAGTTTCTCACGCCCTAAAGCCTATCCCATTCGGTCCTAATCAAAATATCGCGTTCATTTCTTACATTCTGCATGGTTTTACCGAAAATGGAATTATTCATTAATTTGTAAAAGTCTTTTTCGAAATCACTAGTCGCCATCGCCCTCTTTCCGGTATTTGATTCAATATACTCCTTCAACCAGGAGGACTGATTGCAGGAGACAGCCCGGGTGATTCTACCTAGCTCCACCCCTAAGCTGAGACACTGCTGGAGATTATGATAATGAATTACATACCTCTGCTTGTGTCCAACAGTGGTTATCAGTTTAGGAATAGTGCTTCCTCATGGAACTTGTTGCTCTGGGCATAACAGCAAGTCACTTGTCACTTCATGCAAACAAACAGGGTTTATGAGGTCTGCCTCCACCACATACCCCACATCAGAATCAGCCAATAGACCCAATATTTTTCCACCTAATCCCTCTAATTCGTTTTCAGGCACCCATTAAAACCCACCAACCGGCAGTGGCTGCATCATGGCGTGACCATGTAAGTTATTCACATCAAAATATAGAATATAACTGGAATCGAGAGGTGTATTAAACTCCACACCCATACATGGATTATTTGCCTTAGTGTGTCTATGGACACACTGGCAAATTCATCCATGGATCCCACACACAAAGAAAAGAAGCATATAGGCATCAATCAAAAGTTCGACGCTGTGCCTCGTTCTCTTGAGCATTGCACCACAGGGCAACCCAGGTGCCATCCAATAAAAGGCGGGGTCAAGAGAATATATGGCCATACGTACACTCCAGAACTTTTCAAAAACATCCGCAAGGAAGTGCACGTCGGTGCCCATGTATAGTCTTGCGTATTCGCCCAAATTTGGAATGTTGAATTCCCACAAGACATTCACGGCATGCCCATAATCCGCACTGGTTATGGCGTCGCTTGTGAGAGTACTGGTAAATGCAGAAATGTTGCATAGCCTGGTTTCAGCGAGTTTTGCTTTGCTATCAAGATACTGATAACGAGTTTCTGGAGTGGCACCTGCATAAAACGTAGCGTGTCAAGGAAGCGGAGCGTAATTTTTGGCGACATTCGTTTGGAGAATGAAATATACTTCTCATGACTCTCAGGCAGGACACTACATGATTTTTCTTCCAACCGAATTTAGCCAATTGTTGAACTAGAAAGTGAGTCTCATACGCACTTAAGTTGTGGAAGAAAACGGGTTTGTGTAGTGGTAACTGATACATCAAATTGCATGCATTGTGAGCTGCACCACGGAACTTCCCCCTAAGATGACAATGATCTCTACGTGGAATTTCAGCTTTTCTGTTTAAAGGCAGTCCACAAATATGACTGTTAACTGCGTCATTTTTTATCCTCATCCGATTCAGTCATGGGGATGTTGGTGCTGTAAAGCCTATCAACATACCACGAGAGTTTCTCATGCTCAGTGAGCAACCAAACCACAGGATTATCCCCGACATAAGATTGATAGCAGTTAAGACTTGAATCATAGGAACATGCAATTTGGTACACTGCCGCATACGGTACATGTTTTTGCATGAAGGTGGTATGTGAGGCTAAGGGGTTCCCTTCACAATGGGTAATAGTGGCAAGGAGACATTCGAAGTCTACGTATACAACAAACAGATTTTGTTCCTGGTGGTGAGCATTCTTGAATTTAATGAACTTGTTTTCTTCTGTAGGCATAACAACACATACCAGTTCCTTGAATTCAGAGTCCTCCAGATGCCTTTGAAATACTTTTCTTCTGAAAAGTTATTTAGACACCTAAAGAAAATGTGTTTTTTATGTTTCTTTTTCAACAATTGGCTGCAAAGGACGTGTGACATGTCTTTGATCCATACGTAATGCTGATTATCACCTTCAGAGAAGAGTAGCATGTTTACATGAAGATCACACTCACCTGCATATTTCGAAAAATTAAGTGGTCCAACTGTAGTATGCTTGTCCTGCTCATCTGTCCTGCTTTTCTGCTTCTTCTTCAGGCAATAAACATGAACCGATATTCCAGGATTTTGTCCCCCAAATTTTGGTAAGTCCCAAATCTTTACAGGGAACTCGATACCATCAAAGTTAAGACATCCACGAATGTTAAGATGTATTCCATATCGAGATGTGTGCTGCGGATCTTTTGCATACTTTCTCTCACCAGCCAGGATTGACCATGAAAAACAAGCATTATCTTTTTCGTTTTGAACGATAATGCAAGCATGCTTATTCTTAATATCCTCAGGGAGGTAGATATAACTGGACCCTCCATTTAACGGATCATAGACATGGATATGGCTGTCGAGGTGTGGTATTTGGCTGAGTGCTTTAGATGGCCCTCTTACCTCCATCTTGGAAAACCGGGCCAGTATAGCACCCAAGGTGGATTCACGATACCACTCGGCAGTTGGGCAATTGAAGTACTCTGAGATATAACGCCATTATCACCCCAGATGTAATGTGAGGTTGTCTCCTGGGCAGAACCCTGCTGTATTGGGGGGGGGGGGGAGGAAGAAGTCAACTCGCAGCAGAGCACTTCATTACATTTAATAGCAATATATCTCAGATTGTCTAAGGCTTTCAGGAACTCTGCCTCTATCACCAGAAGGCATGCTCCTAGAAACTTGGCTGGTTCATGGTACCTCCCAGCCAGATTTTTCATTCTATTACAAGAGCTACACCCCTCAAAGGCCCTAGCAAGCGCCGAGTATTCTAGAGGGGTCATGATGCCTCTAATCTGATGTCCTTCACTATCAGGATGGGACAGAGCGCTACCACTATCCATGGGTTCACTATCATTAATATTAATACTACTGGTAGTACTACTATGCTGTGTTGTCCAACCAGTGGATAACTGAGCTGGCGATGCGGTCAGCAGTGTCAAATGCCTGGGAGTGACATGCTTATGGTTGCATAGTACCTGCTGGTGGTGGGTGGGTGGAGTCAAGGAGGGTGAGGCAGCACTGTCCAGCCAGTTGGAACAGCCAGGCCTAGCAGTGGGTGGAGTGTAGAGAATAATACTGGGACGTGGCTGCGCCCCCCCCCCCCCCCCCCCGAATTAGCCAGTCCGCCAACCAATTGCAGAGGCATTGGCGGTCATCTGTTGCTGTTGCCCACCTCTATGGACGACCAAGGACGGGCCGGAAGGGGTGTGGGGACCCAGTGATGGCTGACTCTTTGACGTGCAGGTCCAGGTGGGTTGAACCTCGGCCGATAGCTTTGCGGTGATTGGCGCAACATATGGCTCTGCTCGTCGTACTGGGACTCTAATGACAGTATGCCGAGCCCCGACTCCTGCCACACGCGGTACGGCTATCTGAGGTTTCACCTCTGTGGAAAAAATAATAACCATCACATTATAGAGCATGTTTAAATAATTATAAATAGATTTATATGGAAATATGAATGATAATAATAATAAGAAGAATATGAAAGCTATAATAATAGGTACCTTCTTCATTCCCGGACCACGGCTCATCACAACAGACAGCCGTTCATTGCGTATTTTGGTATCGAAGTCCCCACCTGCCACAGACTGTGCATCGACAAATGCCCGCTCCTGGGCTATAGCTGCCTCAACCGGATCTGCCCCGTGCTGAAGGCGCGCATTTAAATAGTCAACCCTATCCATTTCACGTGTAGCAAAAGAAAGAAGATTAGAATTAGAGAATTTGTATGCCCACAAAAACGTATTTACATATCGATGGGATGGAAACTTACGAAGGAGAGATGGCTACGCCTCCTCCTGGCGAACAACACCATCCTCTAAAATACAGGGCTGCGGTGCACCCTCTCGTGATTCATCTACAGCACCAACAATGAAGTATACATTATATTACAGTATTATCGCACACTTGAGATATTACGAAAACACAAAACAAATTTCATACTCACGTTTTTGAGCTGACAGGATCGGATTCTCCCTTCCCAGCGCATCATCCAGTGAGCCCAGCACCTCAGCAATGAATGCTGAAATGAGGAGAGAACAAATTCACTTTCACACATGCACAGAGCAGTTCTGTATTCTAAACAGGGTTTCACACACTAAATAACACTCATACGAAAGTAATAACTTACGTGGGACCCCTTTCAGGTGAGGGCACTTTCCATCACCGCTGCTGTGCACTGAAGATCTTTTCATGATACTTTTGAATAAGACAACGAAACGCAGACAGATGGACTGGCTGACTGTATCAGAATCAGGGAGAACACAAGAATGCTGGGGTTTAAAAAGGATGCCGGGCCCCCTCCCAAGGCGCTAACCAATGAGTGTTGAGTTTCTTAAGGTGGGATGGGGTGAGCCCTCAAGCATCCCTGGCGACTGGAATCTCAACTACCCAGATGCGTCCAAAACCTCGAAGAGACCTGAGTCTCTCATAATTTATGGATTTACAGCGATAGCATTTATACTATGCATAACGATACTATTTCGAATACACGCTGGATGATATTGAACTCAGCCTCAGAACATACCTTCACCGAAGAGTCAAGCAGTATATTGCTCCCTCCTACATATATCTCGCGAAGAGACCATGAGGATAAAATCAGAGAGATTAGAGCCCACACAGAAGCATACTGACAATCCTTCTTTCCACGAACAATATGAGACTGGAATAGAAGGGAGAACTGATAGAGGTACTCGGGGTATCCTCCGCCACATACCGTCAGGTGGCTTGCGGAGTATGGATGTAGATGTAGATGCATCTCGAGCCATTATGTGTAGTCCATTAATTAACCACACTGTATTACCAGCTCAGTGCATTCAGTAGATATTTCCATCAGAAGTTTCAGCTGCGGAGAATGCAATTACAGCTCCCATTATCCGAACATTTTAGAAATATTGTGGCAGATATTTGGAGTCGCAGCTCCATGAAGGAAGCGAGTATTTGTTACACCCTTGCTAGATGTGAGAATGTTTTAACACTTATCGTGTTGTTGATGAGGTATTGCATCTCACTCAAAGTCTGAAAACTTCGTGATTTTCGACGGTGAATGTTACATATGAGAAATTCTACGTTGCTGGTATTAAGACTAGCTTTGACTGTTTTATCTAGTGTTTCTTACATTTAGCTTAGCTTCGTAAACACTGAAGCAAATGATTTACAAATTCCTCAGATGATAAAACAAGGAATTTTACTATTTAGGAAAGTTGTACAGTGGAAAAGATCAAATTTCAAGCAGCGCTGTCGGTGGAATCGACAGCTTATATGACCGCTGAAAGTTTAGTAAATTATTCTACCATGATGCTGGAAAAATTTTTCTCGAAATGCAGAGTTATAACTTTTGTACTGAAGTGTTACATGTTTCGAACTCTTTAGTGCTGGATTTAAACATCTAACATATTTAATAGATGCTTTCATAGTCTTTCATTGCTTTGATAAATCTCGAAATGTTTCTCGATGTTATGAAGCGTAATGAGTGTCTACCTGATACCTTCTTCATGCAGGTGGTCCTGTTTCTACACTCCTGGAAATTGAAATAAGAACACCGTGAATTCATTGTCCCAGGAAGGGGAAACTTTATTGACACATTCCTATGGTCAGATACATCACATTATCACACTGACAGAACCACAGGCACATAGACACAGGCAACAGAGCATGCACAATGTCGGCACTAGTACAGTGTATATCCACCTTTCGCAGCAATGCAGGCTGCTATTCTCCCATGGAGACGAGCGTAGAGATGCTGGATGTAGTCCTGTGGAACGGCTTGCCATGCCATTTCCACCTGGCGCCTCAGTTGGACCAGCGTTCGTGCTGGACGTGCAGACCGCGTGAGACGACGCTTCATCCAGTCCCAAACATGCTCAATGGGGGACAGATCCGGAGATCTTGCTGGCCAGGGTAGTTGACTTACACCTTCTAGAGCACGTTGGGTGGCACAGGATACATGCGGACGTGCATTGTCCTGTTGGAACAGCAAGTTCCCTTGCCGGTCTAGGAATGGTAGAACGATGGGTTCGATGACGGTTTGGACGTACCGTGCACAATTCAGTGTCCCCTCGACGATCACCAGTGGTGTACGGCCAGTGTAGGAGATCGCTCCCCACACCATGATGCCGGGTGTTGGCCCTGTGTGCCTCGGTCGTATGCAGTCCTGATTGTGGCGCTCACCTACACGGCGCCAAACACGCATACGACCATCATTGGCACCAAGGCAGAAGCGACTCTCATCGCTGAAGACGACACGTCTCCATTCGTCCCTCCATTCACGCCTGTCGCGACACCACTGGAGGCGGGCTGCACAATGTTGAGGCGTGAGCAGGAGCAACAGTGTCCCTAATTTGCAGGGAAGTGGCGGTGCGGTCCCCTACAGCACTGCGTAGGATCCTACGGTCTTGGCGTGCATCCGTGCGTCGCTGCGGTCCGGTCCCAGGTCGACGGGCACGTGCACCTTCCGCCGACCACTGGCGACAACATCGATGTACTGTGGAGACCTCACGCCCCACGTGTTGAGCAATTCGGTGGTACGTCCACCCGGCCTCCCGCATGCTCACTATACGCCCTCGCTCAAAGTCCGTCAACTGCACATACAGCTCACGTCCACACTGTCGCGGCATGCTACCAGTGTTAAAGACTGCGATGGAGCTCCGTATGCCACGGCAAACTGGCTGACACTGACGGCGGCGGTGCACAAGTGCTGCGCAGCTAGCGCCATTCGACGGCCAACACCGCGGTTCCTGGTGTGTCAGCTGTGCCGTGCGTGTGATCATTGCTTTTACAGCCCTCTCGCAGTGTCCGGAGCAAGTATGGTGGGTCTGACACACCGGTGTCAATGTGTTCTTTTTTCCATTTCCAGGAGTGTATTTTGGGGAAGACCCATATGTGAAGAGCTTTGAAGGAACTCTTTGTCAACGCTGTTAAGAACACCTGCGTGTGTTCCCTAGCATCGAATCGCCTTTTGTTTACGTCGATTCTGTTTTGGGAAAGGCCCATATGTGAATAGCTTTGTTCATTGCTGTTAAGAACACCTGCATGTGTTCCCTAGCAGTTCATCGCTTTGTTTACACCATTCCTGTTTTGGGAGAGACCCATAGCTTTGTCCAAGGCTGCTATGAAATGAACACATGCTTATGGTGGCACGTTTGAACATGCAGTATGAAAAGCTTGTCCAGTAGGGCGAAAACTCTGAGCAGCATCTTGCCTTTGTCTGCACCATTTCTATTTTGGGAAACACAAATTTCTCAACCCTTTTAAGGAGCTCGTGATGCCTTTGTTGTCATTGTTATCTGTTATAAAAGCAATCTCAGACTCCCGCAGGTGGCTGCATTCAGCTCAGGTATGGTGTTTGTTTGTGTCGGGGAATACATCCAGCGTTGTTGCACCGCTGTTTATGCAGTTGAGAGCAAACCTATTTTCAGAAAGACCAGCATGTGAAAAAAAAACTCTTAAGAGCCATGCATTTCTTTGTTGTTATCTGCTATGAAGTTCAAGCATGTGTTTGTCGTGGCGCCGGCGAGGCTGGGAGCGAGCGAATCTTTTGTTCTTACGGGCAGCAGGTAGCAGTGCTGCGGCACTCAGACGCCGGGCTGACTGAGAGGGGATGGGGAACCCCACGCGGCAGAGTTTCAGCCCATGCTTCAAGTGTTGGCTGAACTGCACAATCACGTGACCTATTGCGGCCCCCTCTAGTGGTGAACTCCCAAACTAGCTCAGTTCTTTGGCCTGCTGGAACAGAGGCAGTTGTCCCTTGTGGGAATGGAGCTTATATGTAGGTTTCATAAATGATAGACAGTTCCAGCAGAGACAGATGTTTGCACATGTTGTGTAGTGCATCTTTAATGCATCTCGATACAAAGCATTTACTTGCAGGACTGTATTCTTCTTCTTCTTCATATGTGCAGGCATTAATGTTCGCTTCCATTCTTCATGCAGTGAGCTGTGGATGCACTCCTCAGCTGGGCGAGTGCATGTAATACAGCTATTAAAACTCCCCATCTGGCACAAACATCTCACTAATTGTACACATGCTCTTTCCACAGCAACACCTCAACAAGCACTGACCTCTCAACCTCTTGTGACAGTAACACCACACTAAGCCACTAATGTTATAGGTAGATAATAAATTTGAACAAATTGGATCAAATTTAAACAAATTTCAACAAATTTATACAAATTCGAACTGAATAACATCATGAGCAGTCTCTAGTGGGGAGGCAACGTCATACTAACTCCCCTCAGCTGCAGTATTAAGATCTTAGAGCAAAATTCCCTCTAAAATTCAAATTTCCCCGCCAGTTTTCCAAGTGGATAACGCGCCATCATGCAAAAAGTCGGAAAGGGAGGGCTGGGGACTGCCCGGTGACCCATAGAAGCACATAATTCAATTTCCCACCAAAATTCAAACTTTCCACCAAGGGGGCGTGGCATTTTCCCACCAAATGCCGCCATCTTGGATTACGGTACTTGCGTCATGAGATGACGTCACGGTCAGCATCTTGGATGACGTCATGCTCCAAAAAATCTACCCTACTACCAAAGCTCACTCATGTACCCTTGATGACTGCACGACACAATACTTTATGCCTCGCCTGGGCTCACCAACACCAACATTGGACTATTGGTGACTAGAAACATACTGCCTGGTCGGACGAGCCTTGTTTCGAATTCTACAGAGCGGATAGACACGAACGGGTATGGAGACCACATGAATCCATGTACCCTGCATGTGAGCAGGGGACTGTTCAAGCTGCTGGAGGCTCTGTAATAATGTGGGGCATGTGCAGATGGAGTGATATGTGACCCCTGATACATCTAGATACGACTGACAGGTGACACTTACGTAAACATCTTGTCTCATCTGCATCCATTCATTTCTGTTGTGCATCTGACAGATTTGGACAATTCCAGCAGGACAATACGACACCCCACACGTCCATAATTGCTACAGAGTGGCTGCAGGAATACTCTTCTGAATTTGAACACTTTCGCTGGCCACCAACTCCCCACACAAGAACATTATTGAGCAAATCTGGGATGCCTTGCAATGAGCTGTTCAGAAGAGATCTTCATCCCCTCGTACTCTTACAGATTTGTGGACAGCCCTGCAGGATTCATGGTATCAGTTCCCTCCAGCACTACTTCAGACATTAGTCGAGTCCATGCCACGTCGTGTTGCAGTACTTCTGCGTGCTCACGGGGCCCCTACAAGATATTAGACAGGTGTACCAGTTTCTTTGGCCCTTCAGTGTTTATAAGCGTAGCAGCGTCGAACGATGAGTCATTCTAGAGGCCGAAAATGTGCAAATCCACTAATATAAGGGACCTTGACAAAGTGCAGATTTTTACGGCCCAGCGCCGGAGAACAAGCATCTCAGCGAAATTGGCTGGCTGTTAGTTACTGTCGTCAGCATTTATAGAAAGTGGTCGAAGGATGGTGAGAGCTTGAGTAGATATGAAGGACTGGACATCCAGGCCACTTCGCAGAACATGAAGGATGGAGGCTTGTTCACTCTGTAAAACAGGATAGGCGGAGATCTGTGGAAGGTCTAACAACAGAGTACAATGGTGGCATAGCACAAGTGTTTCACAGCACACCGTTCAGCAGCAGGAGACCCCCACGTGTTCTCAGTTTGCTCCAACGACATCGTCAGTTATGACTGCAATGGGCACGGGATCATAGAGATTGGACCGCGTACCAATGAAAACATTTCGGCTTGTCGGACGAATCACAATCTGTGTTACAGTAGTGTGTGTGTCCTGATACGTCGTCATGCTAGTGAATGGCCGCTCGGAACCTGCTCGGTGCCACGGACGCAGGCCGGTGGGGATAGTTTTATACAATGGGGTTGAGGGGGGGGGGGGGGGGAACTCTTGTATAGTACTATAGGCACCACGACGGCTGGGGACTTCCTTCAAGATTATTGTGGACCACCTCCATCCTTCATGATTGATGTCGTTCCTGACAGTGATGGATCTTCCAGCAGAGTAACTGTCCGGTTACAAGGCCCGAATCGTACTATAGTAGTTTGAAGACCGTGACAGTGAACTCATATTGGCGTCTTGATCATAAAACTCGCCTGACGTGAACCTAATAGCCAAAGAAGCCACACGCCAATCGGATTTTCGTAATTATTTATTTACTTATTTATCTTTTTATATTTGTAGTACGTAAAGTTCAGAAGTCATCCATAAATCTGCCAAAGCAGTTCGGGCAACTCTCAAAAATTGCCGAGAATATCAAGTTTGAAATTTTTCGCGCGAGTTTAATTCACTAAAGTAGCAACAGTTTCTCCAAGGACAGCAGGTTCTGTCGAAGAACATTTTCCTGCCATATAGGCGGCTTGGGTTAGATTCGCACCTCGTGCACCTTTTTAAAAAGCATTACACGAGAAAAATACGTAAAAATAAAAAACGAAAAATCGAAAGACATTCTATCGTTCGTGACTGGTAGTCGTTGGTCTGAGTCTCGTTGCAGTCCTTATTATTTTCGTTTCTTTTTCGTTCAATTAGAATACTTACATTATTTAAATATGAAATTCATCAAACGTATGCTGATTAACACATCTAAATATCGTTTTTACCGCAATAAATTGAGTGGAATCGTGTTAAAAATGCAGCATTTCTACAGTGTGGTCTATGCTGAGAAAATTATGGTTTTCTGTGTTTTGACGATGTTTATGATTCTGATTCTTGAAAATAGAAATAAGATGATCTGCATTTTTCATTAAGTAATTAGATGTGTTAATGTGCATATATTTGATGAATTTTATTTTTAAATGGTGTACTGTATCATCACATCTGTGGTATGAAACAATGCACACATAGCAGATAAAGAGTATCTGAATTTTCATTTTCGCCGCAAAATTTTTATTTTTTTAAAAGTTAAACAATCTCTATTAACAGTATTTTATAAAATTCGCGAATTAAAAATTTATATTTGCTATGGAACCTGGAATCTTTCATGCAGCATGTAATTAGAAATAAGATGAACTGTATTTTTCATTAAGTAATTAGATGTGTTAATGTGCATATATTTGATGAATTCTATTTTTAAATGGTGTAGGTATTTTGACTGAACTAGCGATTACCAGTCTCGACTGGTACCAGTTTCTTTTTCTTTTCTTTTTTTTTATGCTTATGCATTTAACGCTTCGTGTAAATGTTAAAAAGCTTGTGTCCGGCAGGAATCTAACCCGACCCGCCTCGATGACAAATGAGCACTCTGTCACAGAACTACGTGTCTTATGGAAAGATTGCTGTAGCTCTAATGAATTAAATTAGGTCGGAAAACTTTAAAGTCCATTTTCTCGAGAATTTTTGAGAGGTGCATTGAACTACTTCGGGCGATATAAAAAATGGAAGGAACTGTCTGATGAACAGAGAATATGGACTGAGAGTATACAAATGAAAGACGAAAGTAATCAGGAGAATCAGAAATGAGGTTATCCATAAAGTTAGCGCAAAAATTGGGAACCACGTAATCGACCAGGTGAAGGAATTCGACTGCGCTGGAAGCACAATGACGCTGGACGGACAAAGTAAGGACGATATAAGAAGCAGACTGACACAGGCACAGAAGACAGTTCTAGCTAGAACAAATCTGATAGTTTCAAACATAAGCTTTAATGTGAGGGAGGAATTTATGAGAATGTACATCCGGACAATGGTTCCATATGGATGTTAATACTGGACCGTGGGTAAATTGGGAAAGAATCTATTCAAAGCGTTAGAGAGAGAGTAAAAAATAAGTAGACGGATAAGAAATGAGTTCTCCTCCGCATAGATGAAGAAAGGAATATGCGAAAAACACTTGCTAGAAGGAGAAACAGGATGACAAGGCGTGTTAAAATGTCAGGGAAGACTTCCAGGATAGTGGAAGGAGTTGTAGAGGGTAAAAACTGTACGGGAAGACAGAGATTGGAATACTTGAAATCGTTGGATGCAAACGCTAGTCTGAGATGAAGAGGCTGGAACACGGTAGGAAGTCTTCGTGGGCTGAATGAAACTAGTAAGAAGCCTGATTACAAAGAAGAAGAAGAAGATGATGATGAAGAAGAGGAAGGGGAGGAAGGCCATGTAGTGAGCTGGATGAATTGTCACTTATCCCGTGTTCCATGCGACGTCCATTAGCAACGTCTGCGCGGTTTGAGGCGCCGTGTCACGGATTGCGCGGCCCCTCCCGCCGGAGGTTCAAGTCCTCCCTCGGGCATGGCTATGTGTGCTGTTCTGAGTATGTTAGTTTAAGTTAGTTTAAATAGTATGTAAGTCTAGTGACCGATGACCTCAACAGTTTGGTCTCTTAGGAATTCACACGCACATTAGCAATGGAAAATGTTGACATGTTTCTTGTGCAAATAACTTTTAGAAAAGTTGTATTTTACTTGTTCATTCGATAGAGTGGTCTTGAATTAGGCGAGTGCAATGTTGAGTTTAATGAGTTCTATTAAGAGGGACGGTATAAAACGTCTTGAGAATAATTACTGTAGTGCAGCATTTCCCAACCATTCAGTATTCGCGACTCAGTTTTCAATCATAGTTTTCACCACTGCCCTCCCCTCCCCTACCCACAAAATGCTCCACCACCTCATTCTTCATACGATAACAATATATGCAGGGTGGTCAGAAGTAGTCTGAAAAGCTTGTAAAGGTGTTGCAGCGTAGGTTGTGCTGAGAAATAATTGTTAAGAAAAGAATTCAACACGTTGCGCCGTTTCCGTGTTAATTAGCATTGAAGTTAGCCAATCGGGTTACTGCACTCGCAAATTCATACAACCTGCCAAGCGGTATCGCCAAACATGTTCTTCGTTTGGTTTCCTGAGACCAAACAAATGAGCAGAACAAAAATTGGACGTGGGTTGGTATGAAGGATCGAACTCAAGCCAACGGCTGAGCAGCCTCATGTGGTTCTACACTATCAAGTTAACCTACAGTAACTGTACCTGGCAGGCCAGCTGAATTTGCGCAGGAACGGGTCATATATGCTGTAGGTATTTTGACTGAACCAGTGATTAACAGTCTCGATTGGTACCAGTTTCTTTTCTTTCTTTTTCACGCATATGTATTTAACACTTCATGGAAATGCACCTTAGTAGGGGGCCTAGGCTGGTGCAAGTGCATTATGTTAGTGCGGATTGCATACATCAGGAACAGGTATGCACTCAGGGACAAACCTATTGTTCTCCTTTGATTGACAGGTCCTTAGCCTATTATTCTGTTAAGTGGTTTTCCATGTTGCTGCACTTAACCAGTTGTTGCCCCCACCCCCTCCCGCATCGCTGCTACAGGTACACTTTCAGTTCTGAGTTAACCTATTGTTCTGTTAAGTGCTTTTCCATGTCATCCCCATTTCCTTTTGATTGACAGGCACTTAACCTATTGTCCCCCCAAGCCCCACCCCTCCTGTCCAGTGGACAGGGTGTGGGGGAGCGGTGCATGCACGCGTTGATTGCATTACTTTACGAGTGGACCTGTAGGCTGTGCCAGGCTCTATTTGGACATTTTACGAGCACTGAGTGTGTCTACACATCACTGTGCAGCATTATTTAGGAGTTGCTTGCAGGTCTGCACTGAAGTTATTTCGGAAAATTAGGAGTTGTTTGCATGTCCGCAGAGCATTATTTAGGAGTAGTTTACAGGTCTGTGCGCAGTGTGGCGTAATCCCAGCATGTGTTTTGTACCAGTGTGATAAATATACTCTGGCCCTAAATAAAATGTTCAAAAATAAATAAAGTACACTCATTCCACTCTCCAGCAGCCCAGTGCAGGCTGAGTCACTTTCGCGCCATTTTCCCCTACAGACCACCATCTTCGATTACATCACATGAGGGATGACAGCACCCTCTGGTAGCAGTACTGTGTACTAGGTCAGTTGTAGTCTAGATCTCGTGGTTTAGACACTGCCTGCAAAGTAAAAACTTATGTCCAGCATAGGCAGAGTCATTTTCCCGCCATTTCCCCCCACCAGCTTGGATTATGTAACAGAATGGACTACAGCGCTCTCTGGTGGTGGTACTGAGTAGTAGGTCATTTGGAGTGTGGACCTCCTGGCGAGCATACTGGGTGGTGGTGTTGTCTGTAATTGTTTAAATAAAGACTGGTGCATGATTTCGACAGTTGGCAATTAGCAAGTATGTTGTAGAGTGTTTTAGATGGATTATTATTTTGACAGTGTAAGATTTGTTTGGGTCTCTGAACGTAAATATATTGCATTATTTACGAGTGGTTTGCATGTCTGTAGGCAGTTCAACGCGTTATTTTGACAGTTTACAATTAGCAGGCATGTGTGTTGAGCATTATAGGTGAGTTATTTAGGAGTGGTTTGCAGGTCTGTATGCTGTGTGGCATGTCACAGCGTGTGTTTTGTACCAGTGTGATAAATATACTCCATCCCTAAATAAATTGTTCCTAAACAAATAAAGTACACTCATTCCTCTCTCCAGCAGCCAAGTGCAGGCTGATTCCATTTCCCTTGAATCCCTCAGAAGAGGTGGCTGTCGGGTGACAGATTATTGGATTTGAACTTTCTTTGTAGCAATTTTCTTAGGTTGGTAGTAAAACCCCATGTGACTCTTCTTTACCACCAAAATTCAAACTTGACGCCCGTTCATAGGAAGAAGTGGCAGCCGGATGACTTAGGTTAGCGGGGGTAGCCCAAATGACCTATCTTCCCACGATTTTCTTAGCTTAGTAGAGATAACTGTGATGCGATGCATTATCCTGTAGGAATTTGAACTTTCCACCATTTTTCTGGTGGAGGGGAGGGGAGGAGGGCGTGGCACTTTACTACCAGAGAGGTTAATAAATTGATCAATTTAATTAAGTTTTCAATCAAATTGATAAGAGTGAGAGGGTGTCTATTCCAATGACTCAGACCTGTAAGTGTACCTGTAACAGCAATGGGGGAAAGGGGTTGGGGGAGGGAGAGGGGGTGGTTGGGGGACAATAGGTTAAGTGCCTGTCAATCAAAAGGAAATGGGGGTGATATGGAAAAGCACTTAACAGAACAATAGGGTAAGTCAGATCTGAAAGTGTACCTGTAGCATCAAGGGGGGAGGGGGTTGGGGGAGGGGGAACAATAAGTTAAGTGCAGCGACATGGAAAACCACTTAACAGAACAATAGGCTAAGGACCTGTCAATCAAAGGAGAACAATCGGTGAAGTACCTGTTCCCGATGTAGGCAACCTGTACTAACAAAAATTCGCACTGGCCTAGCCCCTCTACTCACCTTTGCTAAAAGTTTGCATTGGCTGGGAATCGAACCCGGGCTGTCAGCGCAACGATATAAACAGTATTTTGAAAAGTATAACAGTTCATTACTCTCTTTCTTTTTAGTCCCTTCCCCCTGAAATATAACTTGTTGCAGACCCACTTTTAACATGTCACACATGTGTATGATTTTAATAATAATAACAACCATAAAACATATAAATTATTTAAATGTAATAGTTATTATTTGGATGTGATGCATGTCAAGAAAGTAATTGCCTAGCTTGCCAGATCACCTAATAACCATTCCTGTTCGCACAGAAACCGGGGGCCTCAATTATTTCTGGTGATAATGCCGCACATTATGTTCTGGGAATAATGCTGCTTATTACGATCTACGTTGAAACTCTGTGATCAACAACACAGTCAACGAAGACCAAAAAAGGACGAATAACGGAAAAAACTGGAGTAGGCGCAAAATATTGTGAAGTGGTAGGGGAGAGTGTAATGAAGAACATATTAAAAATGCCCAACTGTGGTGTATCAGCTTTGGCGTGGGAGCAGGGAGCGTTTAAAGGTCACTTTTTACGTTTTCTCGAATGACTCGAAAACCTCTGCTTCTAGCAAAAACGTTTCCCAGTGCAAAATTAATCTGCATTAAATATACTATAAAAAAGATGCTATTCATTTTTTATTCGGAAGTACTAGTTTCTGCGCTGCAGAGGATGTAAAAATTGACTGTTATATGATGCGGGTTAAGAACAAATAGTTAATGACTGTACCTTATCCAATTACAGTAGAGCCGTATTGAGGGATAAATTGTGTTGCGGAGCTGGGACGGGTGGCCACGGGAGGAAGCGCTGGATGGCGGGTAGAGGTGTGAGGGAGGGCAGGTGGCCAGAATGACGTCACTTACTTCCATCCTTTGTTCGACGGCAAAACGAAGCAACCGAGTCCCCCACTTTCTCTACACCATTGCGTCGCAGGAAAGAATTACACATTGTTTCACATCATACCGACTATTCTGCAGCACACCTTGTAAATGCATTAAAAAATAGTATGTTAAGTGATCACTTACACTGTAATCCCGAGTCGAACTACAAGCTGGAAAAAAGCTACGGGAATGCAAGCAAAGTTTCCGTTCAAACGAATGCACGAGAAAATAATGCCGCAAACAAAACTAAGCATGCGGTCATAAATCGTAAATAAATAGAAATTGTGTTATATGCTGGCAGCCACGACAGAGGAATTACCGAAACTTTGCACTACCAGTATGAACTTAAGCAACAGGTTTCATAAAATCAGAGGCTCGTATGCAAGAAATCGTCAAAAATTGTACGCCTATAAACGAAAACAGCGCGACACAGAAGCAACGCATTGTAATCCTCGGTGGTGCAAATAATGTTTACAGATATTAATTAAAAGGAACAACTCGCAGTTTGATTCTGTAATTGATTTAGAATAAGACTCAATCCGTTGTTGTTACAGGCATTCCCCACGGGCACGACCAAATTGTTTCATCCTGTGTAAATGAAGACAGTCAGAAAGCAAACAGGATGCACAAAAAAATTTGCAAATCGACCAACAGTGCTTTATTTCTCACCACAGACGTCTTAGAAAGAGCTCATTTCACAAAACGCTGGATGCACCTAAATAAAAGGGACAAAATAAATTTGGGCCAAAAAAATCATGGATTTTGTGAAAACTGTGTCAAGTGTAATGGGACTGTGGGGCACATTCCTCTAGTATCAGAAGGATCAGTGTCAGAACTTGCAGCAGCAGAAACTGGATCAAAACAGAAGCAGAAATAGCAGCAGCCTGACAGAAGCAACAGCAGAATCAGCAAAAGTCACAGCAACAGAAAGGACCACAGTCTTACACTGTGGGGCAACTGGGACAGCCATTACAATTGCAGCAGCAGCAGGAGAAACAAAGACAGCTGCTGAGAAAATGATAACACTAGCAGAACCCTCACCAACATTAGCAGGAACAACAGCATCAACAACAGTAGCAGCACCTGCAGAAATAGCAAGATCACAAAATGATTCCACCCCATCACAGTGGACATCACAGCTTCGGACAACAAGAGGACGAAAATATCAAGAGAATGCAGACGTCCATCTCACAGCCAGAATTTTCTGTGGGGGCACAAAATAAAAACTCACAGGTAAATACAAAAATATGAACTTGGTTCTTTTTCATCAAAATGTGCAATCATTAACTAGTAAAATAAGCGAAATGGTGGCAGTTGTGTATCTGTACGAAATAATATAAACTTTATAAATATAAAATTTCCTGTTGAAATAATGAAGGAAAAAGATGTAGTGCTATGAGGAGTTGAGACAATGGACACTAAACTAGCCATTATTTGTTCATAGAGAGCTCCTACTGATGACATAAATACTTTCCTAAAAAGTTTGGAATATTCACTTAAGAGACTAATACAAAGAAACAGAAGAGTTATTCTACGGGGTAATTTTAATATTGACTTTTCAAAGGACACCAAACAAAAAAAATGAAATACTGAATCTCTTGCAAATCTACCACAGAAACAGCAACTCATATCACAAAGACTTCATCTACCACCATTGATTACATATTTGTAAAGGTAGACATGAACTATAAAATGGAAACACTAAACATGAGCTTTGGGGATCACACAGCTCAAAAACTCTCTCTGAGTATGGAAACTGAGTTGCAATTTAAACACTGCCTAACAATCACCAGTAGAAACTACAGTAATGAAAATACAAATCACTTCCTCCATTACCTGAGCAAAGAAAACTGGAAAGAGGTTCATAACTGCAAACACACTGATGGTAAATTTAATAACTTATTAACAATTTTTCCTACTATTTTGAATTGTTCTTCCCTCCAACACAGAGGAAAATATACACTAGGAAAACAAAAAATAATGGATCACTTCTGTGAGTCTGGTATCCTCAAACAAAAAAAAGATTACTACACAGATTGTCATCAGAATTTGGTACTTATTACAAAAACTATAAAAAAATCTTCAAAAATGTTGTCAAACAAGCAACAATAATAACAAAGGGCACATACATAGCAAATTCCACCAATAAGATGAAAGCCATATGGAATATTGTAGGGAAGGAAACTGCAGCAGAGCAGACAGATTTCCATAATATTAACAGCCTAGTGGAGAAGTCAGCTGTGATAACTGAACGTACAAAAACGGCAAATGAATTTAATTCCTACTTTACACAAATAGCTGAACATCTTATAAATCAAAATTTACAGTGTACTCCCAGAAATCAATCCAGATGTACTATAAATAATAAATCTATTTTTCCATACCCCACCAATGAAAAGGAAATTACTTGCTATAATCAAAGAACTGAAGCCCAAATTCTCTGTTGGTACTGACAATATCAGTGACTACACCTTGAAGAAATGTGCTCTCCTCATCCCGTTGCCAATGTCTGTAACTGTTTACTATCAGAAGGGGTGTGTGTCGTCTATTGTTGACAATGGCCTTAATGGCCGAAAGCTTTATTTGTTATTTGTGACAGTATTTTTGTTGTGCCTATCTGTGACTCCACTCTATAGGTGAGTAGCAACTTCATCTTTTCATAATATTGTTACATTCCATCCTGAATTTTCCATTGTTTGATTTGAGAATTGTAAGAGACATAGAAAATGCTGCCTCAAGAAGCTCATGAAAGCCCTTATTTAAGAAACTTCATGTCCTTCCACTACCATGTCTCTATATTTTACAAGTAATAATATTTGTTAGGAAAATCGTAGAAAATAGCAACAATCTTTTATCAACTAAACTGGGGTACCCATCTGCACAACACAAGCAGAAAGCAGTATATACACATTCAACATGTATACACAGCACTAAAACAGAATGGACCACTGCAAACATGAAACAGACTATACAATAAGCTACCTAATAACATTAAAACAATAGACATTTCGAAATTTAAAACTGCTGTCCATAAATATTTATTGAAAATGTGTTGTTATAGTATAGAGAATATCTTGAAACATAAAAATTTATTGTCAAATATTAAAAAAAGAATGAATGAAATGCTAATCAAAAGTTTTATGTAAAAAAACTGATTGAAGTACTTGTGTTAAACATCAGGTATGAAAACTCAATTTTCAGTTGTGGTAATTTTAAGCCTAAATCAATATAAATATTCTTGTACATTTTAAAAATGTGTATTGTAAATCACAACAGCTTGTCCAGTATCATAGCACCTTGTACAACAAATGATTAGAAGGGTCAATAAAAAATAAAATTAAATGAAAAAATGAAATAAATCACTGCTGTCGCAGTGCACAGACACAACTGGAGTGTGTTTATTTTCCACAAAATGTGTTAACACTAAAATGGAATGCAGATATTAGTTGCTAATAAAACTGCACACATGAAGAGAATCTACATAAATATCCACACACCGCCTTGCACTGTTACTTGGAAAATAATTGTTAGTCATCCTGTATGATTGTTGTGGCTTTCTTCTCAGAAAGTCAGTTCTCCCACCAACAGAACTGCTCACTCTTCAAGTATACACACAGAATAATTGACTACACCCACCCCAGCATTTCCAGTCCAATTCTCTTACGTGGGTAGACAAAATAATTTCACTGTGCTCATGTGTAAATAGTGAGGGGACCCAGTTTATTAAGTGAGTACTTATTTGCCTTAATTAAGAGTGAGAGTGGCTGAAAAGTGCATAATCTGTTAGTGTGATATTGTCAGTGACTGCTGCAATGTTGGCGAGACTGGAATACATGGATTGGTAAATACCAGTTATTTGAGAAAAGATGAGAAAGTTGATAGTTTCAGGGAAAAAAACATGGTGTTATTCATGCATCTTGCAGAAAAGAGTACTCCAGAGCTAAGCCAATTAAAAGATTTATAGGAGAGATTGTTTCAAAAGAACAGCATTCAAACATTAGTTGGAGTCAAACATTCGTGTTCAGCTGAAGAAAAATTTGATTTTAAAACTAGCTGCCTTTTTTGTGTGAAGGCTATTGATGAAGAATTTTTTGATAAACAGAAGGAAAAAAAATGATGGCGAGAGGTTTACAGTGTTTGTTTCTTCAGTTATGAGAAAATAATTACAGTTCGTGCAGAGGTGAGGAAGAATTAATGGGGACACAGCATCCGAAGACATATCTTCTCTATTTGGGATCTACACACTGGAGATGTAAGGTATCATGAAGGCTGATACAAAATGTTCTTTATAGGCTCAGCACCTAAATATAGGAAAAGTGGACGCCCTGAGATTGAAGGAATTAATGTGTTAATGGAGGAAATATTCAGTAACATGAGGGAAATGATGACTGACAGTTCACCTTAGCCTTTAGACGAGTTGCTGGAGCATGTTTCAGAACATTACCTCATATAAAGACAGTCAAGAGCATAGTGAGAGAAAAGTATGGGTACTGCGTTGTTTTTGAGCATGATCCACATCAGAAAAACTGTTGCGTGTTTCCGTAGTTCAGGTGAAAAAATTTTGAATGACACTTGGTACTCTTCAAAGTGCAAAGTTGAACAAGCAGAATGGGAAAGAATTGTAAAAGCAGCTGCAACTATAATCTAGAAAGACAATCAGCCAATGGTACATTGTGACAAATTCTGTAGTGGGGCTGAGGAAATGGTACCTCATACACTCAGTTTCTTCAGGGACTGCATTTCAGCAAAGAAAAGGGCAAAACAGAAAATTGGAAAGAAGCTGACCTCTGCATCCCATGCCCTCATTGCTGCCATTTGCCCTCGATCATTCGTATCATCTATACGATATGCTGTTGATCTTCTTTCACAGGAAGTTTGGATCAAAAACATTGATCAATCCACTTGCTGGTTTGGAATTCACTGGAATGTATTATGAAGCACAAAAGCTGGAGCTATCAACTGCATACTGCGCTGAAATGCCTGCACCAAGTGGAACATGTTGTCAATACACGGTATATTCGACAATCTTCATTTCAGCATCTGCACTTTTCACAGCATTGGGGGAAATTGCACCAGCCTCAGTTCTTCCACCATGTATAGAGATCCAAAAGCTTCAATCGACTCCCTCTGCCACAGAAGTAGGCCACCTTTGTGTGTTATGGAATTTCAGGTACTTGGACATAAGACAAACAATGTGTTACGGAAGATTGCTGTCCTTGATTTGAAAATGATGAGTCCCATTTCATCTGACATACTAACCCACCAAGTCAGATGTGCTGTGGATGTGAAGTACGCGGCTCCAATCCATGTAATCCACTCTACAAGTGCCAGCAGTTCCTTAATGGAAGGTTGCACAGGCTATTTACCAAGCACCTGAATATCAACAACACCTAAATAAACTCCGGTATGCTGCATTTGTTAAAAGCATCAACAAAGCCAAATCCAGACCTCGCCTCATTGCCACCAACCACAGGAGCTGTGCACCACCACTCTTCTAAAATTTATTTACAGGTATATTAATTTCATTAATTTTCTATTTTTATGTAATGCATTTTACAACTTCATTTCTTGCTACTTACAGATGTTTGGTTACTTATTTACAGATGCAACTATGGCTCAATAACACCCTACTGCAGAGCGGGTAGGGATGGAACCGAGGAGAGTATGGATTGCCCCTATGCAATAATCAACAAAGACCCAGTAGCATCTGAAGCTGTACTGAACAACATCTTTTGCTGATATTCTACTGGGTGTGGGGGATGATATGGATGCCAAAAAGCCAGAATTACATATTCCATTGTATGTGTATGAATGGAGCACCGATACTTAATCTGCAAAATGAGATGGTGATAGTGATACAATTGTTGATTTTTGAAATGTACCGATTCAAGATACGATGTTATTTTATAATAACTAATGCAGATTTTCCATTATTTCTGAAGTTTAATGGGTTTAAATATTATAAAACACTATTTTTAATAATCTGTGATTTTTCCATTGCCTACATTGCAGAAATTATGAGCTCTCGAGAGAAAATGAATAGCATCTACTTTTGGGGGAAGTTTAAAGTAGTTTAATTTTGTATTGGGAAACATTTTCATTGGAAGCTGCAGTTTTTTTTAGTTATTCCAGAAAAATGTAAAAAGTTACCTTCAAAGGTCTCCCACCCCAACGTTCACACCCCACAGGTGAAGATTTTCACTATGTTGTTCATGACAGTCTCCCCTACTACTGTACAAAAATTTGTGACTAGCGAATTTTCCCCCCTAATGGTCTACTCAACATTCTCTGCCAGTTTCTGGAATGATGAAAATATTCTCTCAGTGCCCAGATGACAGGCATCACTTATTCCAATGTGTGCCACAATATACAATTGGCTGCTCCCTGTTCCCACAATGGTTGCTGGAATAGCTTATTCAACAAGTTGAATGTCATTTCCACGCATATACAGGGTGTCCCATTTATCTCAACCACTCTAAATAACTGTTTGTCCAGATGCTCATTACAAAATGTTTCAACCTCAAGCAAATGTTCTTTAGCTGTCAGGGGGACATCAATCAGCATGATTGCCTTCGTTGTAGCTTTGTTTTTTTACAAAGATATGAACAGTCGTATGCCTTTTTTAAGTGGCACCCTGTATTTTTTATTTGGTAGTTCATTTCCCGTCCTAAGGACATATTCAAGAATGTATCACAATATACCATTCACTGAAACACAATGTTATTAATTACATAACACAACATTGACGTTGACACTCCCAGCGCTTAGTGTAGGTACTCGGGATAATAGAACACATCCACATGCTGACGTTGACAGAGCACAAATGTAAAAATTAGTAAAATGCACACACATCATTCCGTCAACCATCGTCAGCTGAAGAGTGGTGCGAGGAGAATGTACACCAACAAAGAGAAGGTAGAAATGCTACTGATCTACGGGGAATGTAAGTTAGCAGAACAGTAATTGCAATACTGTTTTCTTATGTACGGGTACATTTAGTACAGTAGTTTAGTCCTTTTAAATACTGTCGTGTACAGTAGGCATACAGTAAAGGCTGTCCTTCAAACAGACTGCATCGACATAACGTTTCTTTTATTATTGTTGTTGAAGGTAGGTGAAATGCTACACAGGCAGCGGAACTGTACAGAGAGCGATATCCTGACAAGAACCCACCTTCCCGATGGATGTTTTCTCGTCTTGTTGCGATGCTTCAGAAAATGGGAAGTTTCAACCCACGACAACGCAACTGTCGAAGCACTCGCACAGACGAAGCTGCTGAAGTTACTGTTCTTGCTTCTGTTGCTATGAATCCACATGTGAGCACACAACAGCTTGAATACGAGATTATCATTCCTAAAACCAGTGTACATCATATTCTGACACATCACCAGTTCCGTCCTTACCATGAACACCTACATCAAGAATTACATGAGAATGATTTCCAGAATCGCGTACAGGTCTGTCAGTGAGCACAGCAGCAAATCCTCACCAACCCGAACTACTTCTCCAATCTTCCATTTACCGATGAATGTTCCTTCTCAAAGAAAGGACAGGTAAATACAAGGAACAGGCATTATTGGTCCAGTGACAACCCACATTGTCTTAGACAGGTGGAACAAAAGCATCAATGGAGAATTAACGTCTAGTGTGGGATGCTAGTGCCGCTACGAACCAGAATGCTTATGTGGTATCAACACGATGGATGTCCAGCACATAATGCCTTGTGTACACGTCGTGTTCTGAACCGAAGGTATCCTGCCAGATGGATTGGTTGAGGAGTAACAGTTACTTGGCCTGCTAGGTCTCCTGATTTAAATCCTCTGGACTTTTTTCTTTGGGGACGCATTAAAGAGGTTGTCTATTGCAATATTCCAACAACTCCAGAAGACGTGCAGCAACATATCGTGCTTGCTTGTAATTCTCTGCAGCAGGCAACACTGGAAGCAGTAAATAATACTTTCATTCAATGAGTGCACCAGTGTATCGGTGTCCAGGGTCACCACTTTGAGCACCTTTGAATGTTCTACCCCTGGACGATGGTACAGGAGAGTCAATGTCAATTTTCTGTTATGTTTTTACTTGGCTTTCATTTGTTTTCTGACAACTCCAGCATGTGGATCAGTTTGTGATCCAGGGCTCAAAGTCAATGTTGTGTTATGTAATTAATAACGTTGTATTTGTTGTGTTTCAGTAAATGGTAAACTGTGATACAATTTTGAAAAGGTCTTTAGGAGAGGAAATGAATTACCAAATAAAAAATACAGGTTGCCATTTTAAAAAGTCATAACGCTGTTCATATCTTTGTAAAAAACAAAGCTACAAAGAAGGCAGTCATACTAATTGATGTCCCCCTGACAGCTAAAGAACATTTGATTGAAACATTTTGTAATTTGCATCTGGACAAACAGTTATTTAGGGTGGTCAAGATAAATGGGACACCATGTATACTGAGTGCACAAGGAATCGTTCATGTCCATCATTTCCCTCATGGATACTGTTATGTGTCATATGTTCAAACTGCCGATGATTGTCATACACCTACCCATTTACAGCTTTTCCCCCTCCCCACATTGGTCACAGTAAACTTCCTAGCAGGTAAATTATGTATCACACTGGCTCAATTTCAGTTTGGGACAGCACCCGAGTTTCCCAAGGTAGGTACCACTGATACGCCACTTGCAATTAAGTTTACGCATAGTGATATATTCTGTATTACCTATAGAGGAGACTGTATCCACTGGAGTGGTTAGTACTTGATAATCACAAAAAAAATTTCATTACGGTCAAAGTATATCATGTAATGTACAATCCATCTTCAGATGCTTGCCACAATTGACACACTAGTAGAAAAGGTATTTCTTGTATATCCTTGTTACAAAAAAAGCCTGAACTACTACTTTTATTACACATACATCAATTTTTATATCTAAATCCATAGGTGCAACTACACTTCCTCTTCATTTTTATTACTTTATTTTTATGCTTTCTTAGGATAGTAACACTAAAGCTATTACATGTGTAAGATTTTTTTGTTGGTTTGCGGTTAGTAAACTTGGTGAACATGTCAAAGCTGTAAAAAAACAATATGATTGCAAAGACTTACTTTCGTTATTTATTCCGGAACTGACATGCAATGGTATAAAACATGACTGGCAAGTGGGTAAAGAAGAGGCTTTCAGCTTATGACCTCCTTGTGCAGTTCCCTGCCATTTGAGGAAAATTTAATGTACCAGTACAAATATTTGCTTCTTAATATCATTTTTCCCCACTAAGCAGGTCATAGGGTTATTGGAGGAAGTGTGGTGAATTAAAAATTCCTACAAGAGGCTAATCTTCTTTCTCTTGTTTTCTCTACATAAAATGTAACTTGTAAAGTGACTCAAACAAAATGTCTGCAAATATTCTTTCAACCATCTGTAGATGCGTCTACTTGTTTAGCTAATGGACTGTGCAAGACAGTGAGATGTTACTACATTTGTGCCACCACTCTCTATTTTATTCTATTTGATTTAAGGATAAATTTAGTCCTGGCTTGTTTTGAGTATAGTCTGCAAAACACACACACACACACACACACACACACGCACACACACACCTGAAATACTTAGGAAGATCTAGGGACACTCTGCAAAATGCATTTGTCTTCAGCTTCTAGAGAAAAAAATTGGCCCAATGCCATAAATCTGGATCTAAAAATGTTGATATTGGTGACTCAGTGCTTGATTTGTGACAGTACGTGCTGGTATGACAAACTGGTACCTGTGAAGGTCACAGCACCAGGACTCTCTTTATTTTGTTACAATCAAGCATTCGGAAGTAAATATTGAACAAACTACACACCAAATGGAAGCATGGATTATGAACGTGCTTCATACAGCATCCAATGATTAGCTGTAGAAACAAATGATTCCACTTCCACTGGCACTGAAAGAGAATGTCACAGACTCCATTAAAATGATATATGAAGATTGTAGAGGAGGTTTTTACAATACATCTCCAACAGAGGCAGCTCAGTTCTTGGCAGAACAGAATGTGTAATATAAATGGTACAAAATGCATACAGTTAAGTAATCTGAATGCCTCCATACCTAAACCAAGGTAAAAGTAGACTGTTGTTTTGTAAATGGGTTCTAAAACAGTGTAGTGTTTAATTAAATATATTTGGGACAGTGATCCCACAAAGTGTGATTTTGGCAATCTAGGTGTTTTTGGTTACATAAAAATTGAAAAACATTTGTTACCATAGCCTAGCAACTTGATTTTATACCTACATCTGATACTTGGCTACCCTTTTTTTTCCCCTTTTCTTTTCCTGAGTCCGTGTCTATCTGCTCTAATTTGTTTTAACACTTAGATTTCCAATCAACTTTCAGCAGTTTCCTTTTTTTCACCTCCTCCAACTTTTCAATTTTCCCTTATACAGGTATGGTAATGAATTATAAATGTTGATAAACTATGTGGTAAGTTCCTTAGGCTAACAATGCACGGATGACGTGTTTAAACATATGTTATGACACTAGAGTGATAATATCAGTTCAAATGAATGAGCACATTCCCAAGCTTCAAAGTGCAAACTGAGTTTGAACGAGTAACATCTTCAACTGATTATCATTCATGCAAGTCAAACTTACTGGTATACACAGCTATGGTCTTCACGGACACCCACCAAAGTTTGCTGCTGCAATGTGGTTTGCATAGTGGAATGTTTAGTAAAGCTTGCACATGTTGACAGGTTTATGCACTACTTCTGCTAGTTTCGAGTTTGATTCAGGTTTTGAGTGTAGTTTACAGATCAATTTGGCTCAGTAAACACCTCACTATGTGGTAACATTTTCTGTAACATTTACCTAAAAGGAACATGTATATCACAGTTGATAAGATGTTTTGTGAATCATGATACCAAAATATGCTGAGTTCCTATGAATGAAAAATGAGCAGTTACTTAAGTTAAGAAAATTTATGATGAGTTTGTCTTGAAGTTCAAATGTAAATTTTATATTTCTGTGTAATGTGTTGTTTGCTGTCATCAAAGAGGAACAAGCTTCTACTCAACAGATGGTAACAGACAGACAAAGATGATACTGAATGAATTTTCATTCTGAAGTGGAGTGTACACTGATTTGAAACTCCTTGCAGATTAAAACTGAATTTTTGATTTTCGTAGCCAAGTGCTCTATTGACACAGCTATCAAAGCATGACACACAAACCTCTCTCACAGCTTTACATCCGCTGGCAACTCTTGTGCCTGCCAAACTTCACCTGAGAGTGCAAGTTCCACAACATATGCAGAATTGTGAAGTTTGTAAAGCAGGAGAGGTACTGGAGGGTGTAAAGCTGTACGGCCTGGTCTTGAGTCATATTTAGATAGATGAGTTGGTACAGCACTTGCCGGTGAAAGGGAGAGGTCACCGGCTCAAGTCCCTGTCTGGCACACAGTTTTATTCCACCAGGGTGTTTCAAAGTTGACACATCTAGCTGTTATATCATAGGGCCCTTCATGTAACAAAACAGCAAACTGTCTGTAAAAATTAGACTAGGAATTAGGTATGAAAGTTACACAGTGACCTTAAGTCACAAGATCTGCAGCAACAGCAGAAGATTGAGAACAACATACTCTGATTAGTCTGATTTTCTCTATTTTGGAAGATCGTGGAACATTTAGGTGTGCACTTTTTACTGCTGTATACCTACAACCACCAGCTGTAAATGAGACTTTTTTAATCTCTTGTTACTGTAGTTTCCATTTGAAGATTCATTTTCTTACAGCTTATCTATACATGTCAAATCATTATGTTAAGATGAAATAAAGATGAGTGGTTGTCTTTCTCATTAAAAAATCCACTTGCACAATAAATATATATTTCTTTATTTGCTGTAAATATAAAGGTCATGGGCATAATTTGTACTTCATTTGGTACAGAACAATCCATATAAAAGAGGCTACGCTGTACCTCTTGTCTGCTCAGCCTTTTGTTGTTCTTTTATCAGATTCCAGTAGAAGCCCCTCTTTTTCACCAGAGAACTGTGAGTACCAGTCTGAAAAAATAAAAAATAAATAAATAAATATAAAAAATGGAAAGTTTCCATCTATATTAAATTACCACAGTACATAGCGAACACATGTATCTTGACAATGAGATCTGGTATGCAAGTATTTCTTGACTAACAGCAAACAGAGAACACTACAAATTTCTGTACTCTTACCTTTCCAAGTCTGTCAGTTTACCAAAACATCAGTAAAATATCCTCCTCCCACTCCCCCACCCCCACTCAGTCGTATATATGACATTTCAGAGTTACCACACACAACATTTCAAATAGGTTAGAGTTCTAGATATCACACACTATGGAATTGACAGCTTTGACTAATTCTACCCATAAATGTGCTGCTTTTGTCTGAATATTATGTGACAATTTGAAGATACATAATGATTTTTCTCTGGTAATCCCTGTCTGACAAATTCTTCAGATTATCTAAGGCAAAACTAATAACAACAATATGGAAAGGATAGTTTGCTAGTAACCATCTAGAGGTGGTGTTCAGTCATAGACACGCACAATAAAACAGACAGTTAAAATATTAAAGCTCTTTCGTGGCCACTGTTTTGATGATAAAATCTTCTGAGACATTAGCCTGTTTCATATTCTTCTTCAAACTTCTTCAATGACCACCATTTTGATCCCTCTGCTGGGATCTTCTTCAGAATTCCACCAGCATCCCTAGATGGCTGAACACTACCAAAAGACAGTGTTATATTCATTTATAAAAGGCTGTTTTGCAGCACTTTTTTTACAGAATGAGAGTTAATAGCTAAAAATCTTCAGGCTGCTATTGGTGGGCCATTGTCATTGAGTAACTACTAAAAGCAGATGAAGATACATGTTTGTTACTACAATCAGAAGAATACTGTAAGGGCAACATTCTCAAGTCAATACAAAATAAGACTTGTTATGACCTACAACGGATGTGTCTGACCACCACCTCACTGCACGAATCCATGAAGTGACACACAGTCATGGCAAAGTATATATCGGGAAGAGCAATATTTAAGACAAAATGTAAAATCAGTGGTAGTGGATGATGATGATGATGATGATTGGTTTGTGGGGCACTCAACTGCGCAGTTATCAGCGCCCGTACAAATTCCCAACCTTTGCACAGTCCAATCTCGCCACTTTCACGAATGATGAGGAAATGATAAGGACAACACAAACACCCAGTCATCTCGAGGCATGTGAAAATTACTGACCCCACCAGGAATTGAACCCGGGACTCCATGCTCGGGAAGTGAGAACGCGCGCGACCGCGAGACCACAAGCTGCGGACTGGAGCACCAAGATTAATGTGATCAGGTTGTCGATTATCAGAACATATTGTGCTAGGCAGAGAAAGTGACACTTGTAGAAGGAAGATCCATGAAACAGTAAAAATATCTAAGCATGAGTACACTGTCAACAAAGATGACAGTTATGGGCTTCCGTCTTCGTTGGTGTTTGCTATCACTGAAATAACACCCAGCCAAGGCAAATGACGAACAATACCACATTTACTCGAATCTAAGCTGTACTTTTTTTCCACTTTTTGTAATCGAAAAAACTGCCTGCGGCTTAGAATCTAGTGCAAAGTAAGCGGAAGTTCTGAAAAATGTTGGTAGATGCCGCCACAACTAACTTCTGACGTCGAATATATGTAGCGCTACACAGGCATGATTTGCACGCACAACGATGAATACTGGCACCAATATATCTGCGTCAGTAAATAAACTAAAAAGGTAGAAGACAAGACAAGCTTATACGCATGTACACAGACTGGCTTTCGAAAAGCGACTGACAACTGACACCAATAGGACATGTAAAATGTGGAAGTTTGTCGCAAGTGTGCCAATGGATTTATGATGCATGGAAGTGTGTTCCAAATCAGACTGTACAACAAGCATTAAAAACATTTTCGATATCCAGTGCACTAGATGGTACAGAGGACGATGTTCTGTATGAAGAAACGAGCAACAAAGAATCGAGTGATAGTGATTCAGAATCATGACTGATATTTTAAACATTTCATATAAGATGTATTACAAATCTAATAAAACATTGTTTTAAATTCCAGCCTTTAATTTCTAAGTTCTTTTCATTCTTATTTTATAAGTGTTGCTACTTTGCATTGCACAGGACAGAAAAGCGTGGAGAGCTGCATCAAACCAGTCTATGGACTGAAGACAACAACAACACACTCTGCATTTCAAGTCATCACTAAAAATCTACTACAAAAATCCGACTGGCAAGACTATTTGGGTTGTTGTTGTGGTCTTCAGTCCTGAGACTGGTTTGATGCAGCTCTCCATGCTACTCTATCCTGTGCAAGCTTCTTCATCTCCCAGTACCTACTGCAACCTACATCCTTCTGAATCTGCTTAGTGTATTCATCTCTTTGTCTCCCTCTACGATTTTTACCTTCCACGCTGCCCTCCAATGCTAAATTTGTGATCCCTTGATGCCTCAAAACATGTCCTACCAACCGATTCCTTCTTCTAGTCAAGTTGTGCCACAAACTTCTCTTCTCCCCAATCCTATTCAATACCTCCTCATTAGTTACGTGATCTACCCACCTTATCTTCAGCATTTTTCTGTAGCACCACATTTCGAAAGCTTCTATTCTCCTCTTGTCCAAACTGGTTATCGTCCATGTTTCACTTCCATATATGGCTACACTCCATACAAATACTTTCAGAAATGACTTCCTGACACTTAAATCTATACTCTATGTTAACAAATTTCTCTTCTTCAGAAACGATTTCCTTGCCATTGCCAGTCTACATTTTATATCCTCTCTACTTCGACCATCATCAGTTATTTTACTCCCTAAATAGCAAAACTCCTTTACTACTTTAAGTGTCTCATTTCCTAATCTAATCCCCTCAGCATCACCCGATTTAATTTGACTACATTCCATTATCCTCGTTTTGCTTTTGTTGATGTTCATCTTATATCCTCCTTTCAAGACACTGTCCATTCCGTTCAACTGCTCTTCCAAGTCCTTTGCTGTCTCTGACAGAATTACAATGTCATCGGCGAACCTCAAAGTTTTTACTTCTTCTCCGTGAATTTTAATACCTACTCCGAATTTTTCTTTTGTTTCCTTTACTGCTTGCTCAAAATACAGATTTAATAACATCGGGGATAGGCTACAACCCTGTCTCACTCCCTTCCCAACCACTGCTTCCCTTTCATGTGACTCCACTCTTATAACTGCCATCTGGTTTCTGTAGAAATTGTAAATAGCCTTTCGCTCCCTGTATTTCAGGCCTGCCACCTTCAGAATTTGAAAGAGAGTATTCCAGTTAACGTTGTCAAAAGCTTTCTCTAAGTCTACAAATGCTAGAAACGTAGGTTTGCCTTTTCTTAATCTTTCGTCTAAGATAAGTCGTAAGGTTAGTATTGCCTCACGTGTTCCAACATTTCTACAGAATCCAAACTGATCTTCCCCGAGGTCCGCTTCTACCAGCTTTTCCATTCATCTGTAAAGAATTCGCGTCAGTATTTTACAGCTGTGACTTATTAAACTGATAGTTCGGTAATTTTCACATCTGTCAACACCTGCTTTCTTTGGGATTGGAATTATTATATTCTTCTTGAAGTCTGTGGGTGTTTCGCCTGTCTCATACATCTTGCTCACCAGATGGTAGAGTTTTGTCATGACTGGCTCTCCCAAGGCCATCAGTAGTTCTAATGGAATGTTGTCTACTCCCGGGGCCTTGTTTCGACTCAGGTCTTTCAGTGCTCTGTCAAACTCTTCACGCAGTATCTTATCTCCCATTTCGTCTTCATCTACATCCTCCTCCATTTCCATAATATTGTCCTCAAGTACATCGCCCTTGTATAAACCCTCTATATACTCCTTCCACCTTTCTGCCTTCCCTTCTTTGCTTAGAACTGGGTTGCCATCTGAGCTCTTGATATCATACAAGTGGTTCTCTTCTCTCCAAAGGTCTCTTTAATTTTCCTGTAGGCAGTATCTATCTTACCCCTAGTGAGACAGGCCTCTACATCCTTACATTTGTCCTCTAGCCATCCCTGCTTAGCCATTTTGCACTTCCTGTCGATCTCATTTTTGAGACGTTTGTATTCCTTTTTGCCTGCTTCATTTACTGCATTTTTATATTTTCTCCTTTCATCAATTAAATTCAATATTTCTTCTGTTACACAAGGATTTCTACTAGCCCTCGTCTTTTTACCTACTTGATCCTCTGCTGCCTTCACTACTTCATCCCTCAGAGCTACCCATTCTTCTTCTACTGTATTTCTTTCCTCCATTCCTGTCAATTGTTCCCTTATGCTCTCCCTGAAACTCTCTACAACCTCTGGTTCTTTCAGTTTATCCAGGTCCCATCTCCTTAAATTCCCACCTTTTTGCAGTTTCTTCAGTTTCAATCTGCAGTTCATAACCAATAGATTGTGGTCAGAATCCACATCTGCCCCTGGAAATGTCTTACAATTTAAAACCTGGTTCCTAAATCTCTGTCTTACTATTATATAATCTATCTGATACCTTTTAGTATCTCCAGGATTCTTCCAGGTATACAACCTTCTTTCATGATTCTTGAACCAAGTGTTAGCTATGATTAAGTTATGCTCTGTGCAAAATTCTACAAGGCGGCTTCCTCTTTCATTTCTTCCCCCCAATCCATATTCACCTACTATGTTTCCTTCTCTCCCTTTTCCTACTGACGAATTCCAGTCACCCATGACTATTAAATTTTCGTCTCCCTTCACTACCTGAATAATTTCTTTTATCTCATCATACATTTCATCTATTTCTTCATCATCTGCAGAGCTAGTTGGCATATAAACTTGTACTACTGTAGTAGGCGTGGGCTTTGTGTCTATCTTGGCCACAATAATGCGTTCACTATGCTGTTTGTAGTAGCTAACCCGCACTCCTATTTTTTTATTCATTATTAAACCTACTCCTGCATTACCCCTATTTGATTTTGTATTTATAACCCTGTAATCACCTGACCAAAAGTCTTGTTCCTCCTGCCACCGAACTTCACTAATTCCCACTATATCTAACTTTAACCTATCCATTTCCCATTTTAAACTCTCTAACCTACCTGCCCAATTAAGGGATCTGACATTCCATGCTCCGATCCGTAGAATGCCAGTTTTCTTTCTCCTGATAGCGACGTCCTCTTGAGTAGTCCCCGCCCGGAGATCCGAATGGGGGACTATTTTATCTCCGGAATATTTTACCCAAGAGGACGCCATCATCATTTAATCATACAGTAAAGCTGCATGTCCTCGGGAAAAATTACGGCTGTAGTTTCCCCTTGCTTTCAGCCGTTCGCAGTACCAGCACAGCAAGGCCGTTTTGGTTAATGTTACAAGGCCAGATCAGTCAATCATCCGGACTGTTGCCCCTGGAACTACTGAAAAGGCTGCTGCCCCTCTTCAGGAACCACATGTTTGTCTGGCCTCTCAACAGATACCCCTCCGTTGTGGTTGCACCTACGGTACGGCCATCTGTATCGCTGAGGCACGCAAGCCTCCCCACCAACGGCAAGGTCCATGGTTCATGGGGGGTATTTTGGGATGTATGTCAATATGGTCAACTCTACGTTCTGAATTTTTTCCTACCAGTGACAAGAGATCGTTGCTAATAGGAACTTTTATGAATCCTGAATCACATGCAGTATTCTCTTCACCATAAGAATAATACAAATGTAAACATTATGCCATGTATTCTTTCTCGTTTGCTGCAATCTGATTTAAATCATGGCTGCTGGATAAACTACGAAACTAGAGTGAGACAACAGCAAATGCGGGAGAATATACATATCACATCATGTTTATATTTGTATTATTCTTATGCTGAATAGTGATACAGTCATAAATGAAGCACGGTAACTGACCAGATTTTTAAATCTAAGATGACTCTAATTTCTGTGCAGAATGTAATGTACTACAGAGGCGTCTGCAAAGATTTTCAAACGGAGAAAAATTTTCGCGAAACTCTCGTTCAGAACATTTTCTAACATATTCAATCTGTTATTTGATTCTTGTTGATCATTATCAAAGAAAGCAGCAGTGTAAGTAACAACAAATAGCAGTCTCTTGCCATTATTTCACTAATGATACACTTCCTCTTTTTTTTTATTATTATTATTGCAAGGGGCGCTAGCGCGCACAAAAGCAAGGCATGCCACGAGTGGTAACAGGTTGTAAACACTCATTATCAGAATATGACAAACAGTGCATGACATGGTACAATTATGCATTTTCAGCTTAGAGTGACGTAAACACCTATAACAAAGATAACAGCAATTATCAGATCAAAGCAAAATAAGCAATCGATTATAGCCAGACGAAGCACGTGAAAAAGCAAGGGTACCCATATAAATATGGATGGAGCACCTGACGCACAGCAATGGCTACCTGGTAAAGCTTAACTGCTCAGCTTACGACTTGAACCAAACTACTGTAGCTGTATCTTCATCCATTCAACCTAAATTGTGTCTCATGTTACAATGGATCAACTTTATTTCGATTTGGAGGTGTGGTGTAAAACTTTTCTCTCCCCTTGAATTTTGAGTCTCAAATTTCAGGTGTGGCTTAGATTTCGGAAATTTTTTTCCCTTGATTTTGAGTCTCATTTTTCAGGTGCGGCTTAGATTCGAGTGTGGTTTAAATTCGAGTAAATATGGTAACAGCTACCAGAAAACAGCCAAGGCAGCACAACAATGATATTTTTGATCCCCCCTGTCTTTCAGCATCTGCTTTGAGTAGTTATCCAAAGATGAACTCTCGCCAATAGCAGAATGAAAATTTTTACCCAGTAACACCATTTCTCCAAAAAAGGGGAAAATAGGCTCTTATAAGTAAATGCAACACTGTGTTTTGACAGCGTTCAGCTGTCTATGGACACCAGTGGCATGCTGAACAGGATGCAGCAGAGGGGTCGAAGTGTCAATCATTGAAGAATTTTTAAGAACATGACATGCCCTAATGATTCAGAAGATTTCATCATTAATTTAAATGATTTTTCATGATTCATGCAGGAGGCAGTTTCTGTACTTTAATAAAGTTTCAGATCAGAGTATGGAATCAAAAAAGCAACAACAGGCAAGTTATATCAATCCACAAAATAAGACATACCTCTACAATGACACCATCATTCAGAACAACTATAACATCAGCATTCTGAACCGTGCTCAGCCTGTGAGCAATTATCAGCACAGTCCGACCTCGAGTCACGTTATCTAATGCTTTTTGGACAAGTTGCTCTGAACTTGCATCTAGAGCACTGAAAGAAAAAGATAGTTAATGTACAATTAAATGTGATAGGAAATAATATACCACATTTACATCAAGAATGGATACAATCCAGCATAAATAAAGGCAAAGCAGAATACGTGGTTTCAGAAATTCACAGGTCCTATACTGTTATGATTTTAGCACAATTCAATAAGAATGACACGATGTCTGCACCAAAGGATATGCAATTACATATGGATGCTACCGAAGTTATTGTTCAGCACTGAAGCACAAAAAGAATTCCCAACCTAAGTTAAATTTGTGAAAATTTCTTCCAACCACATAGATGTGACACATAAAGTAAGTCAATCATTTCAGCAAACATTACTATTAATTCTTGTTAAGGCAATGGCATAAACTGTTTGGTACAGTATCAGTATATCCTCTATGAACTGCAGGATTTATTTTCTAAGCTATAATCAATATTAATTCCACAAAGACTGGCGCAGGATTTGAAAGTCTGTCCATTGGCAGAGTTCGCTGCAGTAAAATTTGATCTTGATTGGCCTATGCAGTCTTATTTTACACTAAGTCGCAATTGGAAGCAGAAATAAATTAATTTATAAATGATTTGGTTTAACTGGCACCCAGATATTCCAGCAAAGGAAATGGAAATAACTCCCTGTTGGACATACAACCACATAGAGGAAGTGTAGAGTGGTAGACATGCACATTTAAAAGTAGACTGTTGGGAACAGCTTTCAGACAAAGTCCTTAATCATATGAGAGAGAACACACACACAAACACACACACACACACACACGCGACTCTCTCTCTCTCTCTCTCTCTCTCTCTCTCTGTGTGCGTGTGCGTGTGCGTGTGTGTGTGTGTTATCTGATGGACTGTTTTCAACAATCTATTTTTAAATGCACCTGTTTGTCATTCTACACCACCTATATTCATATTGAAGTTCCACAAACACGTTAAAATGGTTTATAAAATTTTAGAATGTGGAAATCTGAATCATAAATGCACAAGCATTTGCAAATGTGGATATTATTTTGCTCATCTATGTAGGTCTCTAATCATTGTTGTTGTTGTCGTCATTGTACATTTCTGCATTCCAATTTAGACACTAATGAACAAAGCAAAAGTAATTAATCCCTTGTCTGTATACAGCTGTAGGTGCCTAAGAAGGTCTGCAAAACATGAATTTGACCTTCGTTTATCAAAACACTGAGCAGATGTGCAGAAGCAAGTAAGGCTTCTGATATGTTGTGGAGATGTTTATCAAGCTTAAGCACGTTGTAAGGGAACTGCTTCTTGCCAGCATGTAATGTCACACAACGGACAGAGTGTGTTGGTTGGTGGTGGTGTTGGGTGGGGGGGGGGGGGGGGGGGGAGGGGGGGGGGGGGAAGAAATCACACAATACCACATCTCCAAAACAATTGATGTATAACCCACAATTATTTCACAACATTCAATGTAGAATTTGTGAGATTAAATACCTAGAGAATTTTTAGAGGTATTGTACTTCTTTTGTACATTTTACTGGCAGTGTAAACAACGCTACAAACTTGAATCTAGGAAGGTACATAGGTTCCAATATGGAAGAAAAAAAAAAAGAACTGGCCCTAAATGTCATTTATCAATGTTTTCAGTATTTTCCAAGCTATATTGAAAAACAGAATTTTGTACTATGAACATGTGATAGATTAACTGCCACTTAGAACTTAGATTTTTTTGGGACCATTTTCAGTTTGGATATTCAGAAAGTTATACCAGTTTTTGTAATTCTGTCATCTGTCAGTCTAACAACATATCTGACACTCATCGCTTCTTTCACGTCTGACACTGTCTTTCACGTGAAAAACACAAAGTGCATTATTCGGAATTGAACTGTACTCTGCCCTTTAATTAGTTGAGTAAACCGGATTAAAAGTCAGAGGAAGCCATAAACATGCTACCTCTGATAGTACCATAGTGTCGTAAATCACTATGGTGTTTAAACTAACATTTGGGTTATTGGCAGCTTTACCTTTTATCTGTAATGCTTTGGGGTATTATGAATTTTAATTAAGCTCCGTTGTACGTTGAGGGTTGTGTTTCAGCACCTGTACTTCGTTATATTAGAAATGTTTATAAGATCTGTTAGGATTGCAATTTTAATGATTCTCTGTGTGACTTGCATTAAGTGCTGTACCATCAAAGAGTAAAACAGGTGTTTTGTTCAGTTGTTCTGTTACGTCTTTCAGTTTAATAAAAACCATCTAATGGTTTTTAGCTTTACCTATGTTATTTTATCATAAGAAACTAAAATTACATCAGGTTATGGACCCAGGTTTGTTTTAAGTAAACAGAATCTGCGATAAATGTCTGGCCCCAAGTGTACTCTCACATACAGTTAAGCCGAGATGGCAACTGAAGCAGAAAAATATCTTATTCCTTCATTCGACGGAACGAATTTCAACAACTGGAAATTCAGGATGGAAATTCTCCTTGAGGAACTGAACTATTACCATTTGTGCAAGCAAATTATCTCACGAAGGTGGAATTTGTCGATGGAGAGGAGAACACGCAGTGTGCCACAAAGGAAACACGACTGGCTGAAATGGCTAAACAAGATCGTAAAGTCTCATCTTGTTCAATGCATTGCCGACAGTCACTTGGAATACACGAAAGATAAGGTAACTTCTTTTGATTTATGGACCTATTTGTGCAACATGTTCGAGAGAAAAGGAAATGCTGGTCAACTTCTGTTGAGAAAAAAATTATTTAACACAACAAATGATTTGCTAGTTAACCACTTTCTGAAGTTTGATAAACTGATTTGTGATTTACGTTCGACTGGAGCTACTGTCGAAGAAAAGGACATAGTGTACCATTTGCTTTTAACGATGCCTGTAGAATACAAAGTAGTGGTCACTGCAATCGAAACACTCTCAATGAAAGACTTGATGCTGAGCTTCGTGAAAAATAGGCTACTGGACGAAGTTTCGAAGCGGAAGGGAGTCGTCAGGAAAAACAAAAATGATGATACACCACCTCCTACAGCGTTTCAGACTCAATGGTATCCAAAAAAGGGTTCTTCAGACACCAGTAAAACAAGAAGTCAACAAGGAACTTCTTTCAACTTTACTTGTCACCACTGCGGGAAGCCAGGACACAAAAGGGCTAATTGTAGAGTTAAGATACCAAACAAGAACTCAGGAATCAGCAACTCTGTAGTCGTAGCTAACGTCAAAGAGGAAGATGGGTTTTGTTTTGCAGCATCAAATGAAGATCAGTCAACGAACAACATAAATTGGTTCTTGGACTCTGGAGCAATGGAACATCTGATTAACAGTAATATATCTCTCTCTAATTTAAGGAAACTGGAACAGCCAATTAAAGTCAGAGTAGTTAAGTCAGGCACTTTTCTTGAGGCTAAAGTAAAAGGAGAAATTAAAGTCACTAGTGTGGCAAAAGGAAAGGAAATTCAGATAACAATTAAAGACATTTTGTTTGTGCCCGATCTTAATTATAATTTGCTGTCAGTTAAAAAACTGGAAATGAATGGTTTTAGTATCACATTTGAAAAGACTCAAGGTTCAATTTAAAGTGGAAAAGAAACTGTTGCCATTGCAAATAGGAATGAATCTCAGTTATATATTTTAAATTTTTTGCTACGAAAAGCCTTGTCAGCTGCTTCAACTGCAATTAATGTGAAACTGTGGCCTAGCAGATTAGGCCATTTGAGTTATGATAACATTAAATGCCTCCAGTCACAAGTTGATGGTATGGAACTGGACACTTCAACAGTCCCCATAGAACAATGTTCAAATTGTGTCGAAGAAAAACAATAACAGCTGCCATACAATCACAATAGGAAACATGCCACCAGATCTCTTCAGTTGATCCACAGTGATCTGTGTGGGCCAATTTCACCAGAGTCGTTCAACGGAGAGAAGTATGTGCTCATGTTCGTTGACGACTTGACACATTTCACAGTGGCCTATGTACTGGAATCGAAGTCAGGTAACTCGCTATCTGAAGACGTTTCACGCCATGGCTACAGCTCATTTGAACTTGAAGATTAGCAGATTGCACTGTGACAGTGGTCATGAATACACGTCAAATTAATTGAAACAGTTTTTTGAAGAACGGGGAATACAGTTTCAGTTTACAATCAGATATACTCCTCAGCAAAATGGTGTTTCAGAGCCAATGAACAGAACTATTATGAGAAAGCTCACTTAATGGTACTTCAGTATACATTAGATAAAATGTTCTGGTCAGAAGCTGTTCGTATTGCCATGAACCTGCTTAATAGAAATCCTACCGCGGCTTTGGAAGGGAAGGTGCCTGCAGCTTTTTGGTATAACGAGAAACCTAATTTGAGTAAGCTGAAAGTGTTCAGATGTATTACTTATCTACTGGTACCAAAGGAATCGAGAACAGGGAAATTTGAAGCCAAGTCCTTAAAATGCTATTTCACTGGTTACTATCCTAATGGCTACAGGCTTAGGTGTCCAGAGGAAGGAAAAATAGTCACAAGAAGGAACATTGTTTTCTATGAAGGAATATTTGGCTTTGAAAATAAACCAGCTGAGGAATGGATCCCAGAATCTGTACAGGAATCATCCGAAAAGGATGATAATGAAGAAGACATCGTCGAAGAAGATGCCAAACCAAGTGATGGGCGCCGTGAAAGAATTCCCTTACCAGAACTGACCAGTGACAAAGAGGAAGCTGAAAATTTATCAGAAAAGAAAACTGTTCAGTGTTCTAGCAGTAAGAGGAACCCCTCCTAAATATCTGAAAGACTATGCTGTTCTGGCACTCAATGTTGATTCCTTTGTGGATGATGTACCGAAAAGTTACCAGGAAATTTTGAATCGTGAAGATAAGGAATACTGGTATAAAGCCGTACAGGATGAAACTGACTCCATAAAGGAAAACAAGACTTGGACCTTTGTTAAATTACCACCTGTAAGGAAGACTATTGGCGGTAAGTGGGTGGGTGTTCAAATTAAAAAAGGACAAGGATGGAAATATAAGACACAAGGCTAGACTTGTGGCAAAAGGTTGTTCACAGAAAAGTGGATTTGACTACGATGAAACATATGCACCAGTGGCTCGACTTGCAACTGTTAGAATAATGCTAGTTATTGCAGCCAACTAGGACTAGTTCTGGAACAATTTGATGTCAACAAAACTTTTCTTCATGGAGTACTCAAGGAGGAAATATACGTGACTATTCCTGAAGGAGTGGGTATTCCAGAAGAGCTGAAAGACACAACTTGTTTGGTTTGCAGGTTACATAAATCTTTAAATGGCTTAAAGCAAGCATCACTAGCATGGAATCACTCTATTCATACCTTTCTTATGTCTATACAGTTCACTCTTTCAGAAGCAGATAAACATCTTTACTATATGATTTTAATGGAAGTTATCATTTATATTGTGCTCTATGTTGATGTCATTTTGATGGCAGGAAATAATAGAGAGGAAATGGACAGAGTGAAATTTACACTACTGGCCATTAAAATTGCTACACCAAGAAGAAATGCAGATGATAAACGGGTATTCATTGGACAAATATATTATACTAGAACTGACGTGATTACATTTTCACGCAATTTGGTGCATAGATCCTGAGAAATCACTACCCAGAACAACCACCTCTGGCCATAATAACGGCCTTGATGCGCCTGGGCATTGAATCAAACAGAGCCTGGATGGCAAGTACAGGTACAGCTGCCAATGCAGCTTCAACACGATACCACAGTTCATCAAGAGTAGTGACTGGCGTATTGTGACAAGCCAGTTGTTCGGCCACCATTGACCAGACGTTTTCAATTGGTGAGATATCTGGAGGATGTGCTGGCCAGGGCAGTAGTCGAACATTTTCTGTATCCAGAAAGGCCTGTACAGGACCTGCAATATGCGGTTGTGCATTATCCTGCTGAAATGTAGGGTTTCGTATGGATTGCATGAAGGGTAGAGCCATGGGACATAACACATCTGAAATGTAATGTCCACTGTTCAAAGTGTCGTCAATGTGAACAAGAGGTGACCGAGACGTGTAAACAATGGCACCCCATACCATCACACTGGGTGATATACCAGTATGGCGATGATGAACACACGCTTCCAATGTGCGTTCACCGCAATGTGACCAAACACAGATGCGACCATCATGATGCCATAAACAGAACCTGGATTCGTCTGAAAAAATGACGTTTTGCCATTCGTGCACCCAGGTTCGTCATTGAGTACACCATCGCAGACACTCCTGTCTGTGATGCAGCGTCAAGGGTAACCGCAGCCATGGTCTCCGAGCTGATAGTCCACGCTGCTGCAAATGTCGTCAAACTGTTCGTGCAGATGGTTGTTGTCTTGCAAACGTCCCCATCTGTTGACTCAGGGATCGAGACGTTGCTGCACGATCCGTTACAGCCATGCGGATGCCTGTCACCTTGACTGCTAGTGATACAAGGCCGTTGGGATCCAGCACGGCATTCCGTATTACCCTCCTGAACCCACCAATTCCATATTCTGCTAACAGTCATTGGATCTCCACCAACGCGAGCAGCAATGTCGCGATATGATAAACCGCAATTGCGATAGGCTACAATCCGACCTTTATCAAAGTTAGAAACATGATGGTGCGCATTTCTCCTCCTTACACGAGGCATCACACCAACGTTTCACCAGACAACGCCGGTCAACTGCTGTTTGTGTATGAGAAATCGGTTTGAAACTTTCCTCATGTCAGCACTTTGTAGGTGTCGTCACCGGCACCAACCTTGTGTGAATGCTCTGAAAAGCTAATCATTTGCATATAAAAGCATCTTCTTCCTGTCGGTTACATTTCGCGTCTGTAACACGTCATCTTCATGGTGTAGCAATTTTAATGGCCAGTAGTGTAAGTTAAAACAGAAGTTTAAAATAAAGGAACTGGGAGAACCACAATTATACTTGGGAATTGAGATTTCTATGAGCAACGGAAAAATGTATCTGAGCCAAACATCATATTTGAATAATTTGCTACAATGATTCAACATGCAAGATTGTAGTCCAGTCAAGAAGCCTATGGAAGTTAAACTGGAAATCAAGGAAAGAAAAATGATCCATAAGTCCTGCAGAGAGTTGATTGGATGTTTGATGTACGCAATGACAGCAACAAGACCTGATTTGTGTGCTGTGGTCAACTTCTTGAACAGATATCAAAACGATCCATCGGAACAACTCTCGAAAGCTTAAAAAGAGTTTTGAGATATATCAAAGGAACTGTCAATATGAGACTACGTTATCAAAAGGGGAATGAAGTAGTTCTTCTGGCCTATGCTGATGCAAACTGGAATAGAAAAGAAGATGCAAGATCTACCTCTGGTTATCTATTAAAATGTTTTGTAAACACCATCTGTTGGGCAACAAAGGAACAGACTAGTGTTGCTTTGTCTTCTACAGAGGCAGAATATGTAGCTCTGGCGACAGCTGCAGCTGAGTTACTCTGGATCAAATATTTTCTGGGCGATATCCAAATTCCACTCCAGCTACCAATTCATATATTTGAGTATAATCAGTCCTATATACGGTTACTGAAAACATGAGAACATCAACGGTTGAGACACGTCACTGTTAAATATAGTTTTGTGTGTAAACTTCACCTCCACAGGATCATCACAGCTGAGCTTGTACATTCTGAGGACCAGATTGCAGATATTTTTACCAAAGGCTTACCAGCTCCTAGACTCATTACTTTGAGGAGCTTGTTGGGTTTACTTTAATTTTTGTTACTGTTAAATGTAAAATCATTTAATTGAGGATGGGTGTTAAGATTGCAATTTTAATGATTCTCTGTGTGATTTGCGCTAAGTGCTGCACCATGAAAGAGTAAAAAAGGCATTTTTGTTCAGTTGTTCTGTTACGCGTTTCAGTTTAATAAAAACCGTCTAATAGTTTTTAACTTTACATGTGTCATTTTATCGTAAGAAACTAAAGTTACATCAAGATCAGAGGGCTGATACTTCTCCAGTTTCACAGACCTCTACCACAAATACAAAATGCTGCTTTAGCAAAATCACAACTAGGAAAGCTACAAGCAATAAAATGAAAAATTTTGCCATTCTGTAACCTCTAGCCTGGTTCTCACTTATTATCAGACTGATGTTTCACATGCGGTCTAATCCACAGAAGGTCTTTACAAACAAGGAATAGAAAAGCAACTGGAATCACTCAATAGAGGAAAGTCCACTGGACCTGACGGGATACCAATTCGATTCTACACAGAGTACGCGAAAGAACTTGCCCCCCTTCTAACAGCCGTGTACCGCAAGTCTCTAGAGGAACGGAGGGTTCCAAATGATTGGAAAAGAGCACAGATAGTCCCAGTCTTCAAGAAGGGTCGTCGAGCAGATGCGCAAAACTATAGACCTATATCTCTTACGTCGATCTCTTGTAGAATTTTAGAACATGTTTTTTGCTCGCGTATCATGTCATTTCTGGAAACCCAGAATCTACTATGTAGGAATCAACACGGATTCCGGAAACAGCGATCGTGTGAGACCCAACTTGCCTTATTTGTTCATGAGACCCAGAAAATATTAGATACAGGCTCCCAGGTAGATGCTATTTTTCTTGACTTCCGGAAGGCGTTCGATACAGTTCCGCACTGTCGCCTGATAAACAAAGTAAGAGCCTACGGAATATCAGACCAGCTGTGTGGCTGGATTGAAGAGTTTTTAGCAAACAGAACACAGCATGTTGTTATCAATGGAGAGACGTCTACAGACGTTAAAGTAACCTCTGGCGTGCCACAGGGGAGTGTTATGGGACCATTGCTTTTCACAATATATATAAATGACTTAGTAGATAGTGTCGGAAGCTCCATGCGGCTTTTCGCGGATGATGCTGTAGTATACAGAGAAGTTGCTGCATTAGAAAATTGTAGCGAAATACAGGAAGATCTGCAGCGGATAGGCACTTGGTGCAGGGAGTGGCAACTGACCCTTAACATAGACAAATGTAATGTATTGCGAATACATAGAAAGAAGGATCCTTTATTGTATGTTTATATGATAGCGGAACAAACACTGGTAGCAGTTACTTCTGTAAAATATCTGGGAGTATGCGTACGGAACGATTTGAAGTGGAATGATCATATAAAACTAATTGTTGGTAAGGCGGGTACCAGGTTGAGATTCATTGGGAGAGTGCTTAGAAAATGTAGTCCATCAACAAAGGAGGTGGCTTACAAAACACTCGTTCGACCTATACTTGAGTATTGCTCATCAGTGTGGGATCCGTACCAGGTCGGGTTGACGGAGGAGATAGAGAAGATCCAAAGAAGAGCGGCGCGTTTCGTCACTGGGTTATTTGGTAACCGTGATAGCGTTACGGAGATGTTTAATAAACTCAAGTGGCAGACTCTGCAAGAGAGGCGCTCTGCATCGCGGTGTAGCTTGCTCGCCAGGTTTCGAGAGGGTGCGTTTCTGGATGAGGTATCGAATATATTGCTTCCCCCTACTTATACTTCCCGAGGAGATCACGAATGTAAAATTAGAGAGATTAGAGCGCGCACGGAGGCTTTCAGACAGTCGTTCTTCCCGCGAACCATACGCGACTGGAACAGGAAAGGGAGGTAATGACAGTGGCACGTAAAGTGCCCTCCGCCACACACCGTTGGGTGGCTTGCGGAGTATCAATGTAGATGTAGATGTAGAGTTGACAAAGTCAAGATAGTCCGTCTTTAAGAGTCATATTATGGGAAGAACCTTTTCATCACATCACAAAGGACTTGTAATAGAAATTTTATGTGCATCACCATCATGAAGCTGCAATGTGATTATATATAGCTGCCTCATTGAAATTATGAATTTTGTGTGCTTTACTATGGGCTGTCTGTATTATGTGCTGTGTGGTAAGTGCAATTTTACTTTACAAACTATCTACTTTATGGTAAGCAGACTACATTATGTGCTCTACAGTAACTACCTGCGACAGTGGTTAAAAGCTCAGTGATGAACAGCATACCTTGTGGCCTCATCAAGAATCAGTATTGAAGGGTTCTTCAACAAAGCCCGTGCAATGGCTATTCTCTGTTTTTGACCACCCGATACTGTGACACCTCTTTCTCCAACTACAGTCGAATACCCGTTTGGGAAGGCAGTGATGAATTCATCGGCATTTGCCATCTTTGCTGCAGCAATTACCTGCAAAATGTAAAAAGAATAAATAAGTATGTGGGAACAAAAATTAATGTACGCTTCTAAAGCCCATGTAAGTGTGCCATTTTCTTAATTATTGGTAGTAAGTATGACGGAGACAGCATAAGTCCTGCTATTTATGACATGCTTGCTGTTGATGTAGGTTTAAACCCTAAGGTAGCTTTGTACCCAGAGACTAATAGTGTATCATGTGACCAACAGCAGCCTCTAATAACACTACAACCTTGGTGAAACGATGTCAATCTCCTATGTCTATTCTTAGTCCACTCAGAGCCCTTCTCCTTTCACTTTAGTTAGTAACTTATTATCACCTTAAGTTCTCTGCTTAATACAAAGTAGGGTAAAAACAAAATCACCTACTAACAAAATTAGTTCATTACTTTTGAAATAATTTTGCCTCTTCTACTTCTTACACAATCATTGGTTCACTTTAATTTATAAGATGATTGTAATGATGGCATGCAAAATACGAAGTAATGAAGGGCAATGTGATCATTTGGGTGTGTAAGTGTGCATATTTTTGCTAGCAAAAGGCCAAGCACTCAAAAGCTAATGTAGATACTGTATTCTGTTGAAGAGTTTCTATGCACCACACATCAGCCAATTATAAGTAAGCTGTTCCTTTATAAGTAGTAAAGAAAGGTCCATAGTTAAATTATCCACTAGGTGAAGAAGTCGAACTGTTTTTAAAAATAACCTCATGGTCTGTTGCATCAGGTCGTCCATATCGAATGTTCTCCATTACACTTGTTGCAAACAACACAGGCTCTTGGTTTATGAACCCTATAGCTTTACCACGCAGCCAAGAAGGATCCAGGTTGCGGATGTCCACACCATCAATTGAAATGCAACCTTTATCCACATCGTAAAACCTGGAAAATCAAATGTAAATTATTACAGCTGAATTTTTAAAACAAATTGCAGCAAAATTGACTTTGAGGACAGGGAAAAAAGAAAATGGAAAAACACACACAACAGAGACGAATGACAGAACGGAATAAATACACTTATCTCCCCAAAAATTTATTACACAACATGATGAGGAGTCAAAAGAAAACAAGAGTCAAATGAAAATCTTAAAAATGTAATAAGTAGAGACCAGATTGTATGCATTTGCATCTTGCATAAACATTTACATATTTGGCTTCTTTTTCATTGGTTATTGCATATTTTAACTAAAAACTAGTGACGATGCATACTTTCACACTATGTTTGTTATATTTTAAAAATTTTGACAGGCGGTCTCTAGCTCGATCTAGTTTTGATGTCTCACAGATTGACCACAACCTAGAACTGTGTGCAATTGCTAACCAATAGAATGCTGCCTAGGGAAATCATTACAGATAAGGAACAGGAACAGGCAGACAGAGTCAATGCTCCTGCGCACACATCGGCAACAAATTAAACTAAGCAAGATTTTTGTTGCATGTTCATTGCTCCAGTTTAGCTTTCATTTACTTGTACACTGCTGAAAGTGTTTACAACATTTAGTGTGTAAGGTGTTGTGTGCCATGCCGCCCGAAAAAAGAACATCGTTTTGTGGATAGCTGACCATCCTGGGACATTTATGTATGACAGAATCGTTTTACATTATTGAGTTTGCAAGAAAAAGTTTCAAACAGACCAGCACGTCAAGACAAGTCTTCATCTCACAGGAATGAAGAAGAAAGAACCACAACAACAACTTTCAACAACAGCAAGTTGCAGTAGCAGGGATTTGTCCAAAGATAAACAAAAAAGTTGGTTTAACATGGATCTATGTGAAGCATTAATTGCAAGCAATATTCCTCTTCACAAACTTACAAACCCTATCCTCAAACGCTTCCTACACAAATATTCCTTAAATAAAAATATACCAGATGAATCAACATTGCATATAAATTGCGTATCGAAACTTTATGTAAATGTTCTGGAAGAAATACACAATGAACTCAAGGACAGCATTATCTGGATTTCAGTTGTCGAAACTGCAGAAACTTGTGGCTGTTACATCAAAAATTTAATTGTTGGTACTTTAAAAGAAGAGCCTCCTTCTTCCTATTTAGCGGTCTGCAGAGAACTTGAAAAAGTAAATCTACGATCACCAAATTTGTGAATGAGGGTATTAGACCAATATATCCAGAATCTTCTGCAGATGAAAGGGTGTTTATTTTTATTTCAGATGCTGTTCGCTACATGATCAAAGCAGGAAAAGTTCTGCAAGTATTTTATCCCAATTTGATTCATGTGACATGCTTTGCTCATGGAGTATTTCGCCTTACTGAAGAAGTACAATCCACGTTTGTGAAGTAAATAAACTGATTTCATCCACAAAGAAAGTGTTTCTAAAGGCTCCTGCTCGCATCAAGACCTACAAAGAAATACTACCAAATGTGCCTTTACCTCCCAAGCCAGTGGAAACTTGTTGGAGTACGTGGGTCGAAGTGGTTGTGTTTTACAGTGAACATTTCGAGGCCATTAGAAGGGTAGTAAACAACTTCAATAGTGCAGAGGCTTTGATAGCTTGCCAGTACAAGCAAGCTTTTAATGATTCCGGTATTAAAAAAGACATTGCTGTAATTAGCACTCATTTTTCCCATATACCTGAGAGTATTAAAAAGCTTGTAACTCAAGGTTTGGTGTTGAATGAATCTATCCAGCTAATGAATAAAATTATTCTAGTGAACTTCTCATTGCCAGAGATATTCCCAAGAAAACTCAAGGAAAAGTTTGAAAGCATTTTAAACAATAACGCAGGCTTTGAGCCCTTGTGTGAAAATGATAGTTTTGTTAATGGGACAGGTGAAGTTTTACCAGAAACAATAAGTGCCAACATAGCACCCAAATTCAAATACTGCCCGATTACCTCAGCTGATGTAGAACGGTCCTGTTCTGCTTTTAAAAAATGTTTTGAGTGATCGAAGACTCAATCTTACTACCGAACATTTGGAACAGTAGAAAAATGTAAAATAAATTGTAAATGATGCCTTGGGCCAATAGTATTAATTAAAAGTTAATTCTGTTCAAAAAAAATCATGATTGTAGGCTGTTTTTTAAATAAAATATTACAAATTTTTTTAGCGTGCCCCGCTGCATGTGATATATCTCTAAGTTGGTCCTGTACGTATTGACTGTTGTGCTGCAACTCACCCGTACCCGTACCGACAACAACAGCAATGAATGAACAATTGTTGAAACACTGTATGCATCCCCAATTTGCAAATTTTTAGAAAATAATCCCAGAAAGGCCCCCTTCCTAACCTCTACCAGAAAGTATTCAGAAAATGATATCAGTGTTCTAAATGTATCAATTTTTCGTGTGGCTGGCATTCTTCCTTGTAACTGATATGCACAGGTTTGACTTTGAGACGTAATGCACACAGTAACTACCATTTTTTTATTATTTGATCCTGCATACCTCGACACTCTTCATAAATTTTTAAGCATTTTTCATGGATATTTTCGTGCATATTTTGAGGTTTTTATGATGCATATAATCCAGTCTCTACTAATAAGCACTTGATTTTTGCTTGTATGTTGGCAGTACAGTTTCCCCGTGCTTCAAAGAATTTTCAAAGTATGGCTTCATACTGCTGACAAGCAAAATGCTCCCACTGCAGGTCACTGGAGTTTTGAAAGATACCTAGCAACTGGAAAAAAGTGCAGGTCATTCCCAAATTTTGAAGAAGGTTCTAAGAAAGATGCTCATAATTATGCTCACTGATGTTAATCTGTTGCAGAATTATGGAACATGTTTTATGCTCACTTAGTATGTCTTTTTGGAAAATGAAAAACACCTGTACATAAAAATCAACATGGATTCACAAACAGAGATGTTGCGAAACTCAGCTCACTCTGTTCCTCCACAAGACCCGCAGCACTGTAGACATCAGTGCACAGGTTGATGGTTTCTTCCCTTAACTTCAGAAAGGCATTTGACACTGTCCCACACTACCATTTAATGAAAAAACATTAGTTTACTGAGCATCAGACAAAATTTGTGATTGGGTTCAACACTTCCTTGCAGAGAGAACGCAACATGTTGCTCTTAACAGAACAAAATTGATAGATGTAAAAGTAGTTTCAGCAGTACCCCAACTAAGTGTGCCAGGACTGTTACGCTACATAAATGACATCACAGAAAATTTCCTAAGGTCCATAAGACTATTCGCAGATGGTGCAGGTGCCTACAAGAAGGTGGCATCGCAAGAAGACTGTAGCAATTTGCAAAAGGACCTGCAAAGAATTGACGAATGGTGCAGGGACAGGCAGTTGAGCCTAAATGTAAATTAGTTTAACATGCTGTGCATCTATAGGAGGAAAAAATCCACTACCGTATAACTTCACCATTGATGGCAAATTGCTGGAAACAGTATGTACCATAAAATGTCTAGGAGTAACCATATGGAGAGACCGTAAGTGGAATGAGCACATAAAATAAATAGCAGGAAAAGCACATGCTAGACAGATTCACAGGAAGGATCTTTAGGAAATTTGACCATCTACAAAAAAAGTGGTTTTTCAAATGATTCTTGAGTGTTGCTCATCACTCTGGGACCCTTACCAGGTGGGACTGATAGAAGAGATAGGCAAGATCCTAGGCAGCTAAAGAGCATTACAGAGATGCTCATCAAACTCCAGCAGTAGATACTACAAGAGAGGCGTTGTGCGTAACAGTGAGTACACTGGGAAGAGTTAGGTAACATATTACTTCCTCCTATAAACATGTGAAATGACCACAATAAGAAAAGATGAGAAATTAGAGCTAATACAGAGCCTTACTGAAATCATTCTTCCCACAAATCATTTGTGAATGCAACAGGAAAGGGAAGATCAGACAGTGGTATCAGAAGTACCCTCTGCCACACACTGTCGGGTGGCTTGTGGAGTATAGATGTAGATGAAGATGTAGAAATACCATTTAAAAAAATAGTCCACTTGCAACATGAAATGTCTTACATTTTCTAATCAGTGATGTTACAAAACCTATTGAAATCCATTAGCGAAATGAAGTCCAGTATGGTGACGGATGTTTACCACTGCAGCAAATGTATGTGTGGATTAGGAATTTCAGAGAGAGGATGACTTGTGTGGCAGATGCTCCCCATCTATAGTCCATTTAAAATTAGTCCCGACTTTTGATGATTGGCTCACTGGAGGAGACATGACGCCATTGCCCAGGTAACACCAATGGCGAGCCGGTTTTCCCTACCATGCCGCCAGCAGTTCAACTGGTAACGCGGCACTGTTGCCTCGCCATGCATAAAGAGTACCACACATTAGAGGCATCTATCTTCATTAGCTCTCATTGTAAAGTGATATTTTCTGGTGTTGAAGTGTTCTTCATTGTCAGGTACCACAAACAAGTGTTTCATGTTGGCACTTCATTAATAACAACAGTGGAGTACATTTGAACAAGAGATCCACAGTAAAAGTGGTCATCCAAGAACACAGTCACCAGTTGTGAACATAACGTTCTGTTGCAAAATATTCCTCCAAATTCGACAATAGTAACAGACAATGCGCAATGCCACTCTGTTGTGATTGATAAAACTCCAACAATGCAGCAGAGGAAAATGGCTATTTAGCTTGCGTAAGGCGAAGTTAATGGAACTTGTAATACTGTACAAGCTAAAAACTCTACGCTACAAGGTCGTCAACAAAGCTAAAGGTAAAGAGCATAGTGTAATCAGGCTTCCTCTGTATCATTCTCATTTAAATCCGACTGAGAATATATAGGCCTAGCTGAAAAATAATATAGCAAAACAACAAGAAATTTACTCTCAGTGCGATTGAAATACTGATAAAAGAAGTCATTGCAAATGTTTCATCAAAGGACCTGTCTCAAATTGTCAGCCCCAACATGAATGTAATTAAGGAGTCAGGGATTCATGAAAGACGGTGTCGAGCTTTGAGTAATATTTTACTTCTCTTGTTGCTGTCTTAACAATGGCTTCTTTTGCCTAAACACAGCAGAGTTTATACAGGAATACATCTTGCTAACATTCTAATACAGTTGAAATTGTGGAAGAATCCTAAACTAGTGTATTATTAAACTAGCAACTGAGGGTGAGACATATCAATAGTTATGAGAACACCCATTCTCAGTACAAAAATAAATGTGCAGCTTCTTTACTTATATTGTTGCAGAACCCATAGGAATTCTCATTTCATAGGCTATTGATGGTCCTTAAAAAATACATTATATAATTTTTCTAAATCTGTAGTTGCTTGAATATAGCGTAGATATGGAAGTATCACGGGGTTCCTGGTTCAATTCCCGGCCAGGATGGGGATTTTCACTGCCCGGGGACTGGGTGTTTGTGCTGTCCTCATCATCATCATCATCATCATCATCATCATTCGTGACAGTGGCTAGATTGGATTGTGTAAAAACTGGACTGTGTAAAAATAGGGACTTTCGTAAGTACGCCAATGACTGTGCAGTTGAGTGCCCCACAGACCAAACATCATCAGATATGGAAGTTTAGCATATTAATCATATGGCAAAATACTATTCACTTTGCGTGCTATCATTACCAAAATCTTGTTTTGATATGTCAGATAGTTTATGAGATACAAAAAAATTGATAAATATTTCATTCTGGCTTTTCCACTGGTTAGTGCGTTTGTGGCGGAGCCGTTTACACACATTCCATTTTCTCGACATTGGAGGCAGACAGCGATATCCTTCGAGGTTTAAAAAATAATTTAATATGTTATCTAAATTTCAAATGCTGCAACATATGACATAAAACACACCTAACGCAAATTCACAGTGATCCCTATTTTGCACTCAAACTTAAAGCCAATACCGAAATATCACAATAGCTATGACAGTTAATGAAATGATAGGAAATTCATCATGAAGCTGACGAAAGAAGCTATAAGATGTGCAAGACTTAGAGTTTATTACCATATAGTTTCTTTAAAATCATTTGAGAAAGATCGCAGATCGGCTAGATTACTCATCTGACAGGTTACGAGCTCAGCAGACCCGGCGTTATCGTCGCCCGCTGACGCATTCAGCACACGCTGGCAACCATGCTTCCTTCCACCCACTCCGTACTGAACTGTCAAAAGTCACAACTAATTTTAAACACACTACAGGTCAGGCACACTGCATTGTGACACCAGAGTTTGTTGCAACTGCTGAAGCCGTTTTGATTGATAACTGCTGAAGCTGTTTTGATTGATAACTGCTGTGTGGTGTTGGATGAAATAGCTGCAAATCTGAACTTCATGTCTTATTGTCTTCAAGGTGCGTGCCATGGCAACTCATTCCAATGCTAAAAGGTTAATGTGTTGATGTTTGAAGAACTTGAGTGGCATTCTGAAGTAGGAAGTCATGTCTTCCTTACAAGAATCATTACAGGAGATGAAACCTATGTTCACTATCAAAAACCCAAAATCATGAGAGCAAACAAGGAATGGTGCCATTCCTCACAACCAAAACCCAAGAAGTTCCATGTGCAGCCATCAGCAGGGAGAATTAAGCTGAGAGTTTTGGGATGAATGAAATACTATCTTGGAACACTACACATGTAGGGGAAACACTATCACCAGTGGGCCATGTTCTGATTTGTTGAAGCTTGCATTCAGATCAAACTTACATGGACATCTGACTGCAAGCATCATTTTGCTGCATGGCAATGCCTGACAACTTTCACATCTGCCATACCCACCAGACACCATCCTGAGTCATTACCACAAATTCGAATCATCAGCAAATGAAAGTGCAGTATGGTAAGTGATGTTTATAACTACAGCAAGTGTGTGTCAATGGAAATACCTGGCATGCCAATGACATTATCATAACGGGATGTTTATAAATGCAGCAAGTGTATGTCAACAGAAATGCCCAGCATGGCAATGAACTTATCATAATGGAATTTTAAGCTCTGTACCCATACTTGCAGAAAATAAAATGAATTAAAGAAGAGGAACAGAGTTTAAAATCCTACTGAGATAATATCAACACAATGACAGCCATTTTCCTCCATAACAGGCATTTTCCTCAAAGCTCTGCAACACATGCAGGAATGTATAATAATAAAAAAACTGAAGATGCCACAGTTGTGATGAAACATGTTTCGAGATTAAATGATACAAAAATTGTGTTCTTGTAAGGAATTCTTTAATTCATTATTATAACATAATTATGCTATCAACAGTGGTGAATTATACATAATTTCTCTCAGAGGGCAATTCGGAAAGTAAGGTCTGATGGGTTGTGAAATGGCAATCATATAGGGAAAATCTGATGAAGCTTTGCACAAATGCGTTGGGCAGTGCCTCTAGTATGCCCATCGATCATGATGCGTTGTTCTTTTTAGTTCTGAGCACACAGTGAGCACGTGAAGATGCTTAGAACAATACTGTCTCCTGCCAAGTATGAGGGCCTGGTGAGAGATTTCGCCTGATGTCATGCAGCCCACATAACATAGCTGTCATGTGTTTCCTTCTGCATGACAATTCTTGGCCGCATACTGCAGGGGCAATGAAGATGCTCCTGCACCGTTTTCAATGGGAAGTGTTTGATCACCCACAATAGAGTCCATAATTGACTCTCCCTGAGTTTCATCTCTGCTCAGATGAACCGCTGTCGCTGACTATCAAGACAATGTTCTGGCACAGACAATGAGCTGTAGACCAGCATAGAGAGTAGGCAGGAAGCACAGGCAACTGCCTTCTATGATGTGCATATTGGAAAGTTGGTACAATACTATGACAAATGTCTAAATCAGAGTGGCGGCTATGTAGAGAAGTAGCTGGAAGGTGTAACTAATTGTTGCAAATAAAACATTTTTGATTTTCACAGTGGTTTCCATTTTGCGACCAATCGGACCTTACTTTCCAAATAGGCCTTGTATATTCTGACACCTTCATAGTTGGAAAAACAATTAGGTTGCAGGTTTGATGTCTCCACATATGAAGTGTTTGAACAACATCTAGTTTTTTGCCTTTATGTTGGGCATGTAGGATACTAATGTTCATATTATCAATATGATGATTTGTTTTATGCAAGTGTGTAGCAAAGTGTAGTATTATTGTTTCTCAGTTCCACAATACATTCCTTAAATCTCAAATGGTCTGCCTGCTTGATCATCTAAAGGCAACTATGGTCTAAACATTCCATTTTATATGCACCAGAAGGTACAGCTGCTTTGCTGTGTTGCTATTATGAGGTAAGTCCTTTCCAAGAATTTTCTCCCTTCTTTAAATTTACATAATATGGAATACCAATATTAGTGAGGAATAGAAAACTGACACAGTCACTAAATTCACCTTTCTAGTAGTGCTGCTACAGTGGATTTGCCACTACCTGATGAACCAACAATGGCAACAGTCTTTCCAGCAGGAAGTTCTAAATCGAAATGTTGAAGCACAATCTAAAAAATAAAAACATATGACAGACAGTTGTTAAGGACCAAATAAATAACTCATCTCATTATTACATTTTCACTTAAATACAGCAACACAAAAAATACCTGGGATGGTCTTGAAGGATAAGCAAATGTAACATCACGGAAAACTACATTGGCAAGAAGAGAATGGAAGGGTATATTCAAACCTCCAAATAATGGCATTGTTGGCTCCATATTCAGGTACTAGAAAAGAATGGATTTTAACATTGAAAACAAAAATCAACGCAATGGGAATAGCAAAGCAAAAGCTTATGTGATGAATAAGTATTGGGTACATTACATATATGTAATTTTACCAGAAATTCTTACTACTTTCAAATTTCAAATGTGGAAAATATAATGTTTCACAACAGAATAAACCAAAATGAACAGTAGATAAAAGAAGATAACCTCAAAAACTCTGCCTCCAGCAGCTAGCCCACGAACCACTTGGCCAAACAGCAGTGACAGCTGTGTCAGAGATCGCTGAATTGTTTGTGCTGCCACAAGAAAAGCCATGAGATCTCCAGAGGATAGCTGCCCCAAAGACAACAAGTAGCCACCAGCACATAGGGTTGCCAGCACCACACCATTCAGGAAAATGTTCGTTCCTGCCTGAAATGAAATTCAATAACTTACTTGTCCCCCAAAAGTACTAATGAGGTCAGGCGTCTACTAATATGAGAAAAATATGAGAATGGAAAGTTCTTGGTGGAATATAAATAATTGTCTTTACTCCTTCCAATATGAGAAAAATACTTACTCATATACTCAAAGGCAGATTACTGGATCCCTTACCCACACTGTTACACCATGTAACTGAGGTGTAGAGCAGTTGACAGGCACATAAACAAGACGATGTCCACCTACAGAGTAGTTTTGGCAGACCACAGTGTGCAGGCACTTCTGCTCTCCTTGGGTGAGGGGTTGTATCCCATGAAATGGACATGGGGAGAAATGAGGTGGTGGTGGGAGGCGGGGGGGGGGGGGGGGGGGGGGGGAGGGTTACAAGAAAAGGGAAGTTGATGGCTGGGAAGGAGAGGCATGCAGGATAGGAATTTGCAAAAGTTACAGCACAACTGGTATATGATCTCACTCATCCCCCCACCCCCTCGGTCCCTTATGGTACAGAATGGAACTGGAACAGAATGTGCTGGGTGGGTGCACAAGACAGGTCCTATGCTCAAGGATTTCCTCTATGTGGGTAGGCGTTGGTAGTAAGTGTGGCATAAGGATGGACTAGGATACTTCTTATATTGGGTGGGCAGCTGCGTATCAGTTGGGGAGCGGTAGAATATATTTTAGGTAGGACATTCTTAATTTCCTGAAATGAAGATACCGTAAGTAGTCAAACTCTAAGCCCTGGCAAAGGATATACGTTCTTCCAGTGCCCCACACAATACAACCCCTCTCCTCACCCAATGTAACAGGTCAGGGCAGTGTAGCCACACAGGTGTGTCTGTTTCCTGTATCTAGCACTGAAGGAAAATGTCTGAAAGCTTCGCAACCTTCTCATCCTGGTTTACAAACATATCATTGATCACTTAATGTCTCAACTATATGGCAAGTTTTCTTTACTCCTTCCAGTTTACGAAGAATATTTATAATGGCTCTACATATACACTCTGCAAATTACTGAAGTGTGTACTTCTTACTGTGTCATATATTAAGATTCCTCTACCACTAACAGGTGAAGTCTGGAAATCATGATAACTTACATTTGTCTGTGTGACCTGTTATTAGTTTCATTTTATCTTGACTGTCTCTAGAGTATTAACATGCAAGGGGAGGGGGGAATGTGAAATATTTCTAATTTCTGTTCTTAAAATTGGTTCTTGTAATTTTCAGAAAAATAGTTGGCATCTTTCTTAAAGTGTCTTACAGCTCAGATTTTTCAGCATTTCTGCCACACCCTGTTGTGAGACCCACGAGCTAGTGACCATTCACACTGCTCTTTTTTGTATACATTTGATGATATAACTGATCATAAATATTTTCCACAAATGTTTGAAATTTCTTTGTCGCTTTTATTCTTAGCCTGAACTAAAAGACACCATTAGTAAATTTTGGACATTTTTTCCATTTATAATCTGAAGATTTTACCTTTCTTATATAAAAAAAGAGTAATTTCACAGATAGTTATCTTCTTAACGATGCACTGATGCAGAGCTGTACAGTCACTACAATGATGTCAAATACAAACATTCCATATGTCTTCAAATATTCATCTTCACCTAATCAGAAGCATATATTCAGCAATGAAACTCACATCAACCTTGATCTTTCTACGATGACACTGTTTGAACTTCAGTTTTATATTGTTGTATTTCACTATTAATTTCCATTATGTCATCCTCTATTGCATTCCCACACCTAGCTCTTCATCTCAGTTCTCCTCTTCTCCAGAGGAAATAAATATGTATACTAAAATATAAAAGGAAACCATATAGATTTAGATTTTGTGGGGGAACACGAAACATAGAATGAAAGAGCAAAGAAAATGTGTTTACATGTTAATGAGATTATTAAAGCTCATGATAAGTGAGAAAAACTTGTTAGGGATAAATGCTGTGTTTCTTTGATTGATCTGTGGAGCAATTAATTTTGGCTTGATAAGTCTGAGGCCACAGAATTTTCATAGGAGTACGTGAATGATACTGGCAACAATGACCACCAAAAACATGTAGCAGATCACTAACAGAAGCAACACAGCTAATGTATATCATGCAAGAAAATTATTTGAGCTGAAATCTTATTTGTTGGACTTGTTTTTTGTGCACAATGTGACATTTTAATAAGCATTCAAATATTGTTTGTTATCGAGGCTTTGGTATATGCTTTGCTCTTAAGGACTTTTCTGTACTGGTCCCATAGGAAAACGTGTGTATGCCTATTAAAAAAGAGTTATTTTGTTATTTGTAACATTGGTAAGAAGTATCTTACTCATTGGAGGACTGATAACATTTTTTCTAGTAGAGACTTTGACTTATAGTGTTGATGTGCTAATGTCTCAATATCAGAATGTGACCTGAAGTCACGTACACACAGCTCGGTTGTGCAGGAGTCCTCTTGCTCGGCACATTGCAGATGCCTTGCTGTACTTCTGTGTTATAGGTTCATTGTCACGTGGTTAGCATTGTACAGAAGGAACAGTGTGTCTAGAGTCTGCATCAGTTTCTTTTCTACCACTGAATAAGTCAAAACCTACAGTTGCTATTGCCGTATAATATCATAGGCGTATAAAAATTGCATGGATTAATTTGACATTGGCTGATCATATGTGTACACTCTACAGTGCTTGTGACAAAAACCTCCTTGTGGTAAGTCATTGTTCTGGTTCCTCCATCTGCTGTATGCTCTTTTCTTCTCAGAGACTGACAGAGAGATAACTCCTATGAAGTTAGATGCTAACCGGGCTTGTCTGGCAGTGGCCTCTCTTCAGATGACAAAATTTAATCAACACTTTCAAAATGTAGGGTCGACATAGGTGCCACAGTAGTCTTTTTGCTAAAAGCTGAACTCAATATGTTATATCAGATTTAGGATCATGCCAGTATATGAATCCCAAGTAGCTTGCTCGTGAATGAGCGTTTTTTTGTCATACAATGCAACATCAGGTTTTCCATAATTTTGAAAGTAACACTGAGCAGTAACTTGTGTTAAACGATTTGGGTCATTTGGTCCTTATCTACACTCATGCTCATAAATTAAGGATAATGCTGATACATGGTAAAACAATGCTCTGGTGGAAGGTATTCGGGTTTAAATCACCTCAGGGTATGACCATGCAGTGCATCTGACCTGTGGCCATCACACGGTAGCGCTGGCAGCAATAAACATATGCAGAGATGTGTTGGTGCATGTCAGAGTACGGTGCAGCGAGTATATGTGCAGACGTTTTCAGACATGCTAACAGTGACTGTGTGTTGAAATTGGCTCAAAGAACACATATTGATGACATTATGAGGGGTAGAATACTAGGGCAACTGGAGACTGGTCAAACACAGCAGGTCGTAGTACGGGCCCTCCGTGTGCCACAAAGTGTGACCTCAAGATTATGGTAACGATTCCAGCACACAGGAAATGTGTCCAGGCACTACAGTACGGGACGTCCACAGTGTACAACACCACAAGAAGACCGATATCTCACCCCCAGTGTCCGCAGATGGCCACGGAGTACTGCAGGTAGCCTTGCTCAGGACCTTACCGCAGCCACTGGAACAAGTTTGTCTCCAGACACACAGTCTACAGACAACTGAACAGACACGGTTTATTCACCTGGAGACCTGCAAGGTGCATTCCACTGACCCCTGGTCACAGGAGAGCCCGTAAAGCCTGGTGTCAAGGACACAGTACATGGTCATTCGAACAGTGGTCCCAGGTTGTGTTCACGGACGAGTCCAGGTATAGTCTGAACAGTGATTCTCGCCAGGTTTTCATCTGGTGTGAACCAGGAAACATATACCAACCCCTTAATGTCCTTGAAAGGGACCTGTATGGAGGTCGTGGTTTGATGGTGTGGGGTGGGATTATGATTGGTGCACGTATACCCCTGCATGTCTTTGACAGAGGAACTGTAACAGGTCAGGTGTATCGGGACATCATTTTGCACCAGTATGTCTGCCTTTTCAGGGGTGATGGATGATAACGCAGGGCTCCACCAAGCTCCTATCGTGGAGGAGTACCTTGAAACAGCAGATATCAGGCGAATGGAGTGGCCTGCCTGTTCTCCAGACCTAAACCCCATCGAGCAGGTCTGGGATACTATTAGTCGACGCAGCGCTGCACGTCTTCAAACCCCTACGACATTTCAGGAGCTCCGACAGGCACTGGTGCAAGAATGGGAGGCTATACCCCAGCAGCTGCTCGACCACCTGATCCAGCATATGCCAATCCGTTGTGCGGCCTGTGTACGTGTGCATGGTAATCATATCCCATATTGATGTCGGGGTGCATGCACAGGAAACATTGGCGTTTTGTAGCACATGTGTTTCGGGACAGTCTTCTCAACTTATCACCAATACCGTGGACTTACAGATCTGTGTTCTGTGTGTTCCCTATGTGCCTATGCTATTAGCACCAGTTTTGTGTAGTGCCATGTTGTGTGGCACAACATTGTGCAGTTATCCTTAATTTATGTGCAGGAGTGTAGTTACAATATGCTAACACATGCTGTCCTTGACTCTTAACAATATTTCATTTTGTTTTCATTAATCTTTGTGAGCTGAGTGTTTCAGGTAAGATATGAAAACTAAATTTATTTTACAGAATTTCTTCATAAGTTATAACACTGCTAATAAAATGAATCCATTTCTACTTGCTGCTTTATTCTAGTTATTTTGTATATTTCTATTTTTAAAAAATAAATTCTGTGCTTACAGTGATTCATGGCTTCACTGAGTTTTCCTCGTATTAGATTTTAAATTTGTATGGGAAACTAATTTTCTTCAATGGATAAAAACTTGAGCATAAAATGCAACTTTTTTGACAACATCACACTCGCTGTAAATTCAATGTTCTTCAAAACTTTTAATACTTTTTTTCAAGTACGGAAAGCCTTGAGGAAGATTAGTATGGGGTCCAGAAGAAACGTAGGAACATGCAAAGCAATACTGGCCTATGACTTATATAGAGATTTAAGAAAGTCAGACATCTGTTTATGGCATTTGTAGACTAGAGAAAGCTTTCGACAATACTAACTAGAAGACATACTTTGTGGCCACAGGGCTGTAGATCAATGGAGGAGCGAAGAACTATTAATGACTGGAAAAAAATGCAGGTCATTCTTGTTTTCATGAAGGGTTGTCGAACAAATGCACAAAACTACAGGCCCACATCTCTGACGTCCATCTGTTCCTGAATTTTGTAACATGTTTTATGCTTGTATATTGTGATATTTCTGGAGACAAGTTCTTCTCTGTAGAAATCAACATGGGATCTGAAAGCAAGAATCATTTGAAACTGAGCTCACTCTGTTTATTCTGCTCAAAACACAGAAAACAGTAGAGACTGGTGCCCAGGCTGATGCTGTGTTCCTTGACTTTTGGAAGGTATTTGACACAGTTCCACACTGCCGCCCGATGAATGAAATATGAGCATATGGAATATCAGACCAACTATGTCACTGGATATAAGAGTTTCTACCACACAGAACAAAGCACGTCATCTTCAACAGAGCGGAATCTTCAAAATTAAAAGTAACTTTGAGAGTACTGCAAGGGAATGTTATAGGTCCATTACGTTACATGATACATATAAATCACCAGCAGAAATCGTCAGAAGTTCCACGAACCTTTTCATGGATGATAATATAGAAGAGAAGTCACAGTGGTAGAAAATTGTAGTGAAATGCAGAGAGACCAACAGATGATTGATGGTTGGTGCAGTGCATGGGGGCATGATAACTGATCCTCAACATAAGCAAATATGATATATTATGCATAAATAGGCAGAAAGACCCATTACTGTATACTTACATAATTGCAGAACAAACACTGGCAACAGTTACATCCATAAAATATCTTGGAGTTTGCGAATGGAGCAATTTAAAGTGGAACGACCACACATAAAACTAAATGAGAAATGGCACATGTCAGACATAATCATTGGAAGAATCCTCCAGAAATGTGGCCCACCTGCAAAGAAGGCAGCTTACAACACACTCGTTCGACCAACACTTGAATACTGCTCGTCAGTCTGGGATCCATACCAGTTAGGACTAAAAGAGAAAACAGAGAAGATCACAAGAAGAGCATGTTTTATTACAGATCATTTAGTAAGTGCAAAATGCATCACAGATGTTCTCAGCCAACTCTGGTGGCAGACATTTCAAGAGAGGCATTCTGCATCAAGGTGTGGTTTAGTGTTAAAATTCCAAGAACATATGCTCCTAGAAGAGTCAACCAATATATTGCTTCTTCCTATGTATATCTCATGAAATGACCACGAAGGCAAAATCAGAGAGATTCAGATCACCCTGAAGCTTACCTGCAATAATTCCTCCCATGTACCACTTGCAAGAGGAACAGGAAAAGGGGGGAGTGACCATGGTACACAATGTACCCTCTGCCACGCACTGTAAGGTAGCTTGCAGAGTAAATATGGAGGTGTAAATATAGAAATACTGAAAGGGAGCAGGGATAAACAAAGCATTGAAGGGTTATGTACAATCTGTACAGAAGGCAGGTTGCAGTTATAAGAACCGAAGGAAAAGAAAGGAAAGTAGTAATTGAGAAGAGAATGAGACTAGGTTGTAGCCTCTCTCTGACATTATTCAGTCTGTACAATGAGCAAGTAGTAAAGAAAACCAAGGAAATGTTTGGATTAAAGTTCATAGACAATAAATAAAAGCTTCAAGGTTTGCTGATGACACAGTAATTATGTCAGAAACTGCTAATGACTTGGAGTATCAGTTTATGTCAAGGGAATTAGATTAAAAAATGAAACACTAAAAGTAGTAGCCGAGTTCTGGTATTTAGGAAGAAAAATAACTACAGAGAGCTGAAGTCAAGAGGATACAAAATTCATACTTTTAATTGCAAGCAAAGTTTTTCTAAAAAAGAGAAATAACATTATCATTTAACATACATTTAAGTGTAAGGAACTATTATCTGAAAGGGTTTGTACTGATTGTTGCCCTATACGCGAGGCATATATGGACAATAAACAGTACAGACTATTTATTTATTTATTTATGATATGAATATAATAGAGGGAAAAATATATATAAAAAACAAAGATACTGTAACTTACCAAACGGTAAAGCGCTGGTAGATAGACACAATAAAAAACACACAAACACACACACAAATTTCAAGCTTTCGCAACCCAAGGTTGCTTCATCAGGAAAGAGGGAAGGAGAGAGAAAGACAAAAGGATGTGGGTTTTAAGGGAGAAGGTAAGGAGTCATTCCAATCCCAGGAGCGGAAAGACTTACCCTAGGGGGAAAAAAGGACAGGTATATATCTGTATATGTGCGGATGGTTGTGTGTGTGTGTGTGTGTGTGTGTGTGTGTGTGTGTGTGTGCGCGCGCGCACGCGCGCGTAGGTATACCTGTCCTCCTTTCCCCCTAAGGTAAGTCTTTCCGCTCCCGGGATTGGAATGACTCCTTACCCTCTCCCTTAAAACTCACATCCTTTCGTCTTTCCCTCTCCTTCCCTCTTTCCCGATGAAGCAACCTTGGGTTGCGAAAGCTTGAAATTTGTGTGTGTGTGTGTGTGTGTGTGTGTGTGTTCTTTATCGTGTCTATCTACCAGCACTTTTCCATTTGGTAAGTTATAGCATCTTTGTACATATAATAGAGGGAAACATTCCACGTGGGAAAAATATATCTAAAAACAAAGAAATATGTCTGCTTGTGTCTGTATGTGTGGATGGATATGTGCGTGTGAGCGAGTGTATACCTGTCCTTTTTTCCCCCTAAGGTAAGTCTTTCCGCTCCCGGGATTGGAATGACTCCTTACCCTCTCCCTTAAAACTCACATCCTTTCGTCTTTCCCTCTCCTTCCCTCTTTCCCGATGAAGCAACCTTGGGTTGCGAAAGCTTGAAATTTGTGTGTGTGTGTGTGTGTGTGTGTGTGTGTGTGTTCTTTATCGTGTCTATCTACCAGCACTTTTCCATTTGGTAAGTTATAGCATCTTTGTATATATAATAGAGGGAAACATTCCACGTGGGAAAAATATATCTAAAAACAAAGAAATATGTCTGCTTGTGTCAGTATGTGTGGATGGATATGTGCGTGTGTGCGAGTGTATACCTGTCCTTTTTTCCCCCTAAGGTAAGTCTTTCCGCTCCCGGGATTGGAATGACTTCTTACCCTCTCCCTTAAAACCCACTTCCTTTCGTCTTCCCCTCTCCTTCCCTCTTTCCTGATGAGGCAACAGTTTGTTGCGAAAGCTTGAATTTTGTGTGTATGTTTGTGTTTGTTTGTGTGTCTATCGACCTGCCAGCGCTTTTGTTCGGTAAGTCACCTCATCTTTGTTTTTATATATAAAAACAAAGATGATGTGACTTACCAAACGAAAGCGCTGGCACGTCAATAGACACACAAACAAACACAAAAATACACACAAAATTCAAGCTTTCGCAACAAACTGTTGCCTCGTCAGGAAAGAAGGAAGGAGAGGGAAAGATGAAAGGATGTGGGTTTTAAGGGAGAGGGTAAGGAGTCATTCCAATCCCGGGAGCGGAAAGACTTACCTTAGGGGGAAAAAAGGACGGGTATACACTCGCACACACACACATATCCATCCACACATATACAGACACAATATATATATATATATATATATATATATATATATATATATATATATATATATATATATATATATATATATATATATATATATATCGTATGGCTTTCAGACACACGGAAAACAAAACAAACAAAATAATACATAGAGTGCAGAGCATAATATGTACTACATAAAATCTTGTAAACAAACATGTAGAGAATTTATGTAATCTGTATACATGTAAACGACTACACTGCAATTAACAATCAAGTGCCGGGCATAGTATTCATTAAACCACCTTAAAGCTATTTCTCTACCACACCACTCTCCAACAGCATGCGGGAAAAATGAACACTTAAATCTTCCAGGGCAAGCTCTTGTTTCTTTTATTTTATTATGGCAAATATTTCTCCCTATATAGGGGAGCACTAACTAAATATATTTGCATTCAGAGGAGAAAGTTGGTGATTGAGATTGCATGAAAAGATCCTGCCGCAACGAAAAATGCCTTTCTGTCAATGATTGCTACCCCACTATGCATATCATATCTGTAACAATCTCTCCCCTATTTCACAATAATACAAAAGAGCTGCCTTGTTTTTGAACTTTTTTGATGTCCTCCGCAAACCCCATCTGATGTGGATCCCACAACATGCAGTAATACTCGAGAAATTGAATGGACCAGTGCAGTGAAAGCAGTTCCTTAGTGGATTTGTTGCATCATCTAAGTATTCTGCCAATAAAATGCAGTCTTTGGTTTGCCTTCCCTATAACATTATCTACATTATCACTCTCATTTAAGTTATTCGTAGTTGTAACCCCTAAGTATTTAACTGAATTGACAGACTTGTCTGAACTATTGTGTAACGGAAATTTAACAGATTCCTTTTAGTAGTCATGTGGATGACCACACTTTACATTATTTAGAGTCAATTGTCATTTTTGTTGCATACAGGTATCTTGTCAGAATAATTTTGTAATTGGTTTTGGCAATCTGATGACTTACCAGACAGTAAATGATATCATCTGCAAATAATCTATGATGGCTGCTCAGACTGTCTCCTAAATCTTTTTTATAGATTAGGAACAGCAGAGGGCCTATAACTCCTCCTTGGAGAACACTTGATATCACGTCAGTTTTACTCAATTACTTTCTGTCAATATCTACTAACTGTGACCTGTCTGACAGGAAATCTCAAATCCAGCTGCACAACTGAGACAATCTACTACAGGCACCCAATTCAAATGGAAGTCACTTGTAAGGAATGGCGTCAAAAGCCTTCTGGAAATCTAGAAATATAAAGTCAATTTGAGATTCCCTGTCGATAGCAATCATTACTTTATGTGAATAAAGAGCTAGTTGTGTTTCACAAGAATTACATTTTCTGAATCCATGTAGATTATTGGTCACTAGATCGTTTTCTTCGAGGCAATTCATAATGTTCGAGCACACTACATGTTCCAATCTTCTACTGCAACATGACGTCATCAGTAATATGGGTCTGTAAATCAGTGAATTACTTCTATTTACTTTCCTTGGGGATTGGTGTGATATGTGCAGTTTTCCATACTTTAGGTAGGAGCCTTTCATCAAGTGAATGGTTGTATTTGTTGAGTGAGCGGTTGCATATGATTGCTAAGTATGGAGCTATTATATCAGCATACACTGAAAGGAATTTAATTGGTACACAATCTGCACCAGAGGACTTGAATATATTATGCAATATAAGTTGCTTTGCTACACTGAGGGTATCTACTTCTATAGTTACTCATGTTGGCAGCTGTTATTGATCTGAATTCATGAATATTTACTTTGTCTTCAATGGTAAACAAATTTCAGAAAACCATGTTTAGTAACTGCACTATATTGGCACTGTCATTGGTAACATTAACAATTCTATCGCGTAGTCAAGGTATCGGTTGTGTGCTCAGTAGTAGAGCACTTGCCCGCGAAAGGCAAAGGTCCCGAGTTCGAGTCTCGGTCCGGCACACAGTTTTAATCTGCCAGGAAATTTCATATCAGCGCACACTCTGCTTCAGAGTGAAAATCTCATTCTGGAAATATCGGTTGTGTCTTGATGCTGGTTTACTTTACATACGAAAAGAATCTCTATGGATTTTCTGCCAGTTTTGCTGTGAAAACTATTAAAAGCATCTTGCATTGAAGTCCACACTTAGTTTCAAACTTCAGTAAAACATTGCCGATCTTTTAATATTTTGTGTTATTTTAAATTTTGCATACTGTTTAAGGTATGAACTGCTTCTGCACCATGGAGGATCAGTACCCTCTCTTATTAATTTATTTCACACATACCTCTCCATTGCCATTGATACTATTTCTTTGCATTTAAGCCACATCTAGTCTATGTTTACACAGTTTGGAAGGACTGGCGACAGCATCTTAGGAAGATGTTGAGCAATTTTTTGTCTTCCTGTTTAAAGAGACGTATTTTGCATTTATTTTTTATGGATTTGGATGTTACAGTACTCAGTTTCAATACAACTACTTTGTGGTCATTAATCCCTGTGTCTGTCATGATGCTCACTATCTGCCCAGGATTATTTGTTACTAAAAGGTCAAGTACGATTTCAAACCATGTCCAACATATGAGGGTAGATTGAAGTCACCATAAAATATAATTGTGAGTGGGGTACCTATTTGAAATGAGACTCAAGTTTTCTTCAAGCTGTTCAACAATTGTATCTTCCAGAGTTGGGAGAGGGTCAGTAAAGGTAACCAATTATTAATTTATTCTGGGCGTCACATATAACCTCTACCCATAGTAACTCACAGAAACCATCTGCTTCAATGTCACTATAATATAAACTACTTTCAACATCAATAAACACTCCTACATCAACTGTATTTAATTTATTCTTTACAAACACTGTTAGGTACTTTGTGTAAATTTTGGCAATACTTATCTCCGGCATTAGCCAGCTTTCAATACCTGTAACAATTTGAGCTTCAGTGGTTTCTATTAGTGCTTGGAGTTCAGGTTACTTTAAAACACAGCTATAACAATCTGCAACTACAAAAAAATACACCTGCCCAGTCCACTCCACACAGCCCTCACTACCCACGTAGCTGCTACCTGAATGTAATGGACCCGATGCAACTGATCTATTGAAGAGACTGCCTACACTACACTTGTCGGTCCTCTTTTGGAACACTGCTGCATGGTGTGGGATCCTTACCAGATAGGATTATTGGAGTACATCGAGAAAGTTCAAAGATGAGCAGGACATTTTGAATTAATGGAAATTAGGGGAGAGAGTGTTACGGACATAATACAGGATTTGGGGTGGACATCATTAAAACAAAGGCATTTCTCACTGTGGCAGGATCTTCTCATGAAATTTCAATCACCAATTTCCTCCTCTGAATGCAAAAATATTTTGTTGACTTGACCTACTTAGGGAGAAATGATCATCATAATAAAGTAAGGAAAATCAAAGCACACACAGAAAGATATAGGCATTTATTTTCTCTGCACACTGTTCAAGAGTGGAATTTGAGACTTATTGCCAGGCACTTCAGTGTGATTTGCAGAATAGCCATGTAAATGTAGATGACCGATTTGAATCCCCTTTACCCAGTGGCACAAGTCGAGGAATCAGTAGCCTACACAGTCACAGAATGGTCTAGCCCAATTGTGTAAAAAATATGCATAGCTACTGTGTTGGGTTCTAATTCTGTTTAGCACTAACATGTTTTAGAGGCAAGTCAAATCCCAAGGGTTTTTGGGTCATATACAGCATATTATTATTTTGTTGTCCAGTCCATTATTGGGCTCATTCATTTGTAATGTTGAACTCATCTTCCACACTGACCATTTCTGTTACAGTTGGTAGTCGTCTAGTGCAGAATCAGTTATTGTTTTTGTAGTAACCAAAACCAACTGCGGGAACGCCTTGGGCTGCGGATCGGAGCCACCAGGCGGGGAAGCCGCTGGCGGTGGAGCACCCACCACTGGGTAAACACAAGGAGGAGTCGGACGACAGACCAACGACAACTGACAACAACCGACCACGACCGACTATGACCGACACAACAAGGAAGAGATAAACAGCGGAGGCTTGTGGAAAACACAACACCAAACACCAACAGTAAATCCACTTGGAACCAGAGCCAGGCAAATGTCAACAACGATCAACGACCAGAACGCAGTACCGCCGAGATAGAAACGAAATCCAGAGCGAGTACCAGACTGACTGGACTAGGGCAGAGCGGGTCCCTATATACAAAACCGGAGGGAACGGCTATTGGCCGCTGTCTGCACGTGGCGTAGCAGTGGCGCCCTCGCTGCGCGAGAGCTGCTGGGCGGAAAAGCCACCACGGAGGTGGAGCCCTCTATAGGCTGACCACGTCCATTTGTTCTGGCACGTGTTTGACTTCCGCGGCAGAAGGTACTAGAGTTTTCATCATCAACATCTTGGTGAATAGGTGAATTTTTGTTATTCATGATATTTTTGTACTCATTTGTGAGAGCATTTATGTGTCAAGTTGCGGGAGTGGAATGTGGCTCCATACTGGCAACCATTCTGTAGTAGTTGATCTGATATCGAAAGCAATCATTTTCATGACATTATTTAGCTGGATATCTATCTATTGTACATATGAATATAATGGAAGGAAACATTCCACGTGGGAAAAATTACATATAAAAACAAAGATGAGGTGACTTACCGAACAAAAGCGCTGGCAGGTCGATAGACACACAAACAAACACAAACATACACACAAAATTCAAGCTTTCGCAACAAACTGTTGCCTCATCAGGAAAGAGGGAAGGAGAGGGGAAGACGAAAGGAAGTGGGTTTTAAGGGAGAGGGTAAGGAGTCATTCCAATCCCGGGATTGGAATGACTCCTTACCCTCTCCCTTAAAACCCACTTCCTTTCGTCTTCCCCTCTCCTTCCCTCTTTCCTGATGAGGCAACAGTTTGTTGCGAAAGCTTGAATTTTGTGTGTATGTTTGTGTTTGTTTGTGTGTCTATCGACCTGCCAGCGCTTTTGTTCGGTAAGTCACCTCATCTTTGTTTTTATATATAATATTGTACATATGAACTGTTTAGCCAAACTAGGGAACAATACTCAGTGGCTGAGACGACAAGACCCAGAGCAGAAGAACGCAGGGTGGATGCCTATGCTCCCCACGTTGTACCACACAACTTTTGAATGACGTCGTTTCTTGTTTTCAATTATTTTGCTGTTCTTGTTAAATGCTCTCTGAAAGAGAGAGTTCTATCAAAGCGTTTTCAAACTGTATGTTGAATGTTCTTCTGGCTCGATAGCATTTAATTGGAGTCTACAATTGTGAAAGTACTTTCTCACTACATCTAGGTCCTCTGTAAGGATTTCTTCTGACTGTTCAATTGTGGAACACCTTGTTGCAAGTATCCAGTCAACTGCATAACCAAACTTCCTTGATTTTGTTTTTGGCATGTCTGCAATGTATGAGCTGAAGAGAAGTAGAGGAGGGACTGATTCCTGTGGTGGAACACTTTTTAATTTTCTTGGGGAGGGGGGCTGATGTTGCATCCCAGGACTACTTTGAACAGTCAGTCATTTAGGATATTGTCGAACAGCAAACAATTGGTTTCCAAGGATTTATGTGAAAAAGTTTTTACATCATGGCTTTTCTCCACTCTCTGTTATAGGGCACTGATAAGTCAATAAGTCAATGAATGCAGCTGTGTTTCAAAAAAAAATTTTTTTTTTATATATATCTTACTGATGTGATACTCTTTTTATTTTTGATCATTTGCAACACAAAAGATAGCCTCATTGAGGATGGGGCCAGAATATTATTTACTACAACTTACAGTGCAGCATATAAGAGGCCAATAACATTCATTTAACAACTCTTACCCCAGAACCTCCTTCGTCTTATACTTGTATGCTAGATCAATGAGCAAATTGGCTGATGCTCTAGTTTGATGGCAGGTGACTGATCAATTTACTACAATATTGCAAAAGCTATGAAGACTCATCAGAATGAAGTATCTCAGGGATGTGTTAGTTTTATTTAAGGAAATAAACAATGAGAGAACATGATTGGCATTTGGTCATTTGCCGTCCAACAATTTGTCACCAGCCTCTCTCATAGGACGTCTGAAATAAAGATCTAAAAATGCAGTGAGTAATGTTGGCAAAGGAAAGATTCAGATAGGTGCTGGAATCTAAATAACATGGCAATATATCAGACATTAACATTAACTAACTATTTAACTAATTTAGCATACATACTTAATTTACACGGTGCATACAAAAACATCTTCGTAAGAGAGAGTAACAGACCACTAAGCAAGCTGAAACCTGCAGAAGAGTGGTTCTTATTTTTCCTGTGATATGACATAATAACAATTTATTCTCTTTAGAAGTTTCATACAAGTAAACACTAACGTGACTTCACAAATTATTACAGATCTTATCTTTCCTCTTCAAGCTGAAAATGTCAAAAGCCATACAATCAAAATATACACTCTTTCTTAGAATGAACAAATTACTTCACTACTGCAACATAAGTAGTGAGTGATAGCACGGCTTTGTTTTGGCTGGAAGTCTGTGTGTTTGAGCGAGATTCCCTCATTTAATTTGTACTTATTCTTTTGTGGATAAGCCATTCTAGTATACTGTCAAACCCTGGAGCTTTTCATGGCTTAACATGTTTAAGTGCTGTTGAGTTTTCTTCACAAGTAGGAGTTTGGTATCTGCATTTTAGGCTTTTAGTGTTCTGAGTTTTCGTATCACTATGATTGTACGTGCTTTGTATATTGATGCTCTGGTTGTTGCTACTAGACGTGAAGCAATGGCATTTGGAGCAACTGTTGTCTTATTTCTTCATGTGAAGCCCCACTCCTTGTTTCCTTAATGAAGTCTGCTCAAAGTCTGAAAATTCAGGCTTTATACTGTTTTCACCCACTTTTGGTGCCTTGCCACATCTAGACTATGTATTAGTTCCTCAGCCATTTCTCGGTCAGCATTTTTGAGGAAATTCTGGTACAATTCCTCGCTGTTTTGGGGTTGGGTTGTTTTGGGGGAGGAGACCAGACAGCGAGGTCATCGGTATCATAGGATTAGGAAAGGACGGGGAAGGAAGTCGGCATGCCCTTTTGAAGGAACCATCCCGGCATTTGCCTGGAACGATTTAGGGAAATCATGGAAAACCTAAATCAGGATGGCCGGACACGGATTGCCGTGTGCTAGCCACTGCGCCACATCACTCGGTCACTGTTTTGGGACCAGCCAGAAATGTATTACTGCTTTCAGTAGCCTCTTGGTATATACTCTTTGGCAGTCCCAATTATGGTGCCGGCATATCTTTTGTAGTTTCTGTTAGTAGAGGATATCCAGCCAAAGAGATTGTCTGTTTCTATACAGAACTTGGCCTAGTTGGCTTTCTTTAGATTCCACCTTTGGTGGGGGATAGATGTGATTAGAGGGATTTGTGTTCCCACTTCTGTTATTGTTGGTCTTTGCTGCCTGTGTAGGAAGTCACAGAGGACTTTTTGTGATACTGCTAGGGTCTGGGCGTAGTTGTCTACTGGAATGAAACATAGATCGAGATTGTATTCCTGCCTCCATGCTGCCAACTTGAAAGTAGATCAGTCTTAAGCACCGAACACAAGAGTTAAAGTGGTCATCCATTGCCCATTTTATTACTGTGTTACCATTGTCGTTGCAGTCTCTATATTTCCACTGCTTACGGGGCCATTATAGCTACCCACTTTTACAACAGGATGAGGATGTGGGTGGATAACTTGGGCTGACAAGGATATGACTGGTGGCTTGTAAGTGTTGGAGACAGCGATGCTTTCAATTTTTACAACATTATGGATTTCGTCATTGTTAGAGATAGAAAATGGCTCTCATTTGCATATCTTGTTTAATGTATGTTGCTATGCCATGTGGTGAATGATACAGAGCACCTAGCAGTTCATAGGCTGGTATTTTTACTCTTTTTTTGTAATTGGTCTTCCATTTCTTAATGAGTTTCCTGTTTGGTGACTAGATTTTATTGAATATTAAATGAATAGATCAGGTAACCAATGAAGAAGTACTGAATCAAATTTGGGAGAAAAGAAATTTACAGCATATCTTGAATGAAAGAAGAGCTCAGTTGACAGGATACATCCTGAGGTACCAAGGAAATGTCAGTTTGGTAATGGATGACAGTATGAAGGATAAAAATTGTAGAGGGAGACCAAGTAGGTTCAAGTGGATGTAGGTTGCGAAGTTCAGGTGAGATGATGAAACTTGCACAGGATCAGTCTGCAGACAACAACAAGACTAAGTGAAGAAAAGATTATAGTCTTTGGAGGACCCACAGTAGGCTATTTAAACTCCAATCAGTTCTTCCCTAATCTCGGTAGCATTTTAATAGTATGCCTTCTGAATGTCATTTTACACCATCTCTTGACTGATACTGTAGTTATCAGGTTCACCATCTTCAGAATTACAAATGTATTTTGTAAACTGAAATATATCTCTCCATGACACCAAAACCACTAATTACTTCAAGAGTACCTAACAAAGGAGAGAAAAAATGTTCATTAAATTTATTGCAGCAAACAGAACTAGTTTCACACTGACTATTTTCTATGTCAGGATGACAGGCACACACAACAAAGTAACTATATTAAGCAGGTTTTAACTTTTTGGGTATATAGGCAGCCAACAGCATTCTCTGAAATAACATTATATAAATACTTAGTATGAAGTAGTTGATTAAAAGAACAGCTCAGTAGTGTAAGTTAAAGAGCAGTGGACTTTTTTCTTTTCTTTCTTTTTTTTCAAAGTAGCTGCTTTGCTACACATCCTGGTTTGAAACATACAAAAAGTAAGTAATGTAGAGGTAGTTCTCATATCTGGCCTTTTGAGTAGATTAGCACTACTCATAACTGGTTGTTAGAATACTTTATACAATTAGTCTAGAACTGCTTCTATCTGATATTGTGTAATTGGACTCGCCCCCATCTCTGAAGGCTTTCCTTCATGATGGAATTTAGTGGTAATATACATGAATGAATTTCTGTTGTAAAAAAAGTTATATATGTTAAAATCATTTAGATATAAAAAAACACGCCAGGATCAAATATTAAATCTAGATAGATTGTGACAGTACAAACTTTATTAGTTATTGTATCTTTTTTCAATTATATCTTACCTGGAACAGGCCAATACCAAGACCAAGTGTTTCATTAAGTTTGCGAGATTCTTCAATCTGTTGATTGAACAATTCACATTCTTTTCTCTCCATTGCAAAAGCTCTTACAGTCCTAATATTACTAATCGCTTCATCACTTACAGATGTGGCTCTTGCTGCCTGTTTGAAGAGAAGCCAACATTAAAAACTGTATACTCCATGAAAATGTGAATTATAACAGCAACAGAAAACTCGCCTGTTCTTGAGCTTGCTTAGACATCTTACGCAGAACAGATCCAATTAATGTCCCAGTTATAATTACAGCAGGGATCACAACCATCATACCTGCAGTCATTTGGGGAGATATAATGAACAAAGAGACAGCACAGCCAACTATCTGCAAATAAACAAATAACTAAACACATTCTGTATTTTTAACCAAACAGATTGCAGCATTAACTAATTACAGCAACTTAACATAAAAGTTTTCCAATGAAGCATGAAAGGTTAAACAGGTGGTAAACAAAAAAGTCCTTGTCAGAACTAGAATGTAAAGCTGCAGTTATGCTGTTGCTGCTAGAATGAAAGTGTCCATAATTACTGTATTTGTCACCTTTTATAATACCTTTGGCTTGTTACTCTAGGACACCTAATATATAACAGCTAACTGCTGCTGCTGCATCAAATAATAGGTTAGAACTATTTTTGGAGAACTTAATAAAATTAATTTCATGATACAATTTACAAAAATACTGAGAAAAGTGCTAAAAATATCCAATTATTTCAGTACTAGGTGTCCTCTTTCATTTGGGACTATGAGTTCAGTCAGGCCTGAGGAGGTTACGTAAAATTTTCTGTACAAAGAAAACTATGCTATTGGTTTGCCACATGCAGATGAGGAAATAAGACCACCATTTGTTACACACACAATGCAAAAGTTATTATTCTAGAAATGACCACAATCACTTGATATAATATCCTGCTGATAAGGTAACAGTTGGTACACAACTGGCAACTGGTACATGCCACTGAGAAACATTTTACGGGACAACGTAAAGACAGTGTCCAATTGCAGAAATGAAACTACATCTCACAGAAAAGTTTCTCTCTTAGTTTGTCTTTCATTGCACTAAAGTGCGCGTCATATATCTTGGCGGCCGAGTTTAGGTTCGTTCTGCGCATCTGACGTCACAAAACACAGGCAGCCAATGAACAGAGAACGACGTTGCCAGATCTCGACAGCAGTGCAGACCACGGACGAGTGTCTTCAGTTTTAGAAACGTTCAGTCATAAATAAAGTAATAGAACAAAAGCAATGTCTTGATAGCAGATTTTCTTTTACAGAAAGTTTGGAAAAAGCATTCTTTATACCAATTGCTTCATATTCTATTAATTAATTAAACCAAACAAGCAATAAGCCTCCTAGTTCAGGCGATAGCAAGGAAAGGTGTTGGTATCATTCTCACGAACCGCTTTTTCGCAATGAAGAACAGCAGTAATTGTTTATTTCCTATTGTACTTCGACGAAGCGTGAGTAATTCATAGTCATACCAACAGTGTTTATAAGTAGTTGCGTGAGGTGTTAGAGTCCTTATGGTGTTACACTGTTCGAGGAGCTGAGGTAGCGTAACGGTTAGGGTGTTTGGCTGCCAAGGGAAATGTTATGAATTCAAACCTTGTGCGGTGCTTGATATTTTCTTTATTTAAAAACAATATTGGAGTGCCTTACTTCATGAATTTTATTCGTTTGAATGAAATTTCTAGTGCTTTGCCTTTTCATTAACTTTTTCGCTGCTGCAGACACGTGCTCCCCGCATTCCGCGCTGTGCGCGAATTTGTCATCGCTGCACTTCTCGCCTGTGCAGACACATTGTGTTCCCACTGCTTTGACACACTTATCATTCGATTTCACAAAAACTATTTGGCAAAAAAATTTGATTTTTACACGTTTTCTTGCCTGATACCTTCCCCCCCATAAATGACTTAATTTTATTTTGATGTGAAGCATTAAATGTAGTAAACCATTGCACGAAATTTTGAAGAGTTTGCAGAGGTAGAAGTCCATAGCGTATACTTTCCGTATGGTCGATTTTAGTTGCCACAATGTTGAGAATGAAATGTGGACAAGATACCTAAATTTCATACAATATTTATTGTATAACAATATCTCATTTAATTTAAGTACCACATAGATGTCGTATGTAATATTGAGAAATATTCCGTCTTTCGCGACTGTAATAAAAGTTTTATATACACACGGCGCGTTTGGCTTTATTTTAAAGCACTTCCATCGGTGAAAGGTATGGCACATACACAATGGTATTCGTGTTCTATTTCTTGTTTTACCAATGGTATTGAAATATATCCCTTTTCTGCAACTGTAATAAGCGACCAGACGCGTTTCTCTCTTTTGAAGCATCATAAGAGGACTGTATTTTGTGTCCTCCATTGCCAAGTCACCTTTCGTAGTTTTGTGCTGCGGTAGCACAATATTCAACGTTTGTGTTAGCTCATCAGTGTTTTAGCAAATAAATTATATTTGACATAGCTCTGAGCACTTCACTGACAGACGGTATATTCAAGTCCTAATGTTTTTGTAAGTCCACAGTTTTGTTTAATGTATTTTGTCTACTTCCTTTTGATTGGTTGAAGTGCTTTACAACAAAGCCAAACGTGCCCAGTGTAAGTAAAACTTTTGTTACAGTCACGAAAGGTGGAATATTTCTCAATATTACATACGACACTTATGTGGTACTTAAATTAAATGAAATATATAGGTATCTTGTCCACATTTCATTCTCAACATTGTGGCAACTAAAATCGACCATACGGAAAGTATACTCTATGGACTTTTACCTCTGCAAACTCTTCAAAATTTCGTGCAGAGGTTTACTATATTTAATGCTGCATAATAACTGCGTTGAACATCGAAACAAAATTAAGTCATTTATGGGGGGAAGGTATCAGTCAAGAAGATAGGTAAAAATCTAATTTTTGAGCCAAATAGTTTTTGTGGAATCGAATGATAAAGAGTGTCAAAGCAGTCGAAACACAATGTGTCTGCACAGGCGAGCAGTGCAGTGACAAAATCGCCCACAGCGCGGAATGCAGGGAGCACGTCTTTATAGCAGCGAAAGGGTATATGCGGCCGTGGTGGCTTTATTTCATGAACTGCGCGTTCCCCCCTACACGTAAGCTTGCGAACTATGCTATACTATGGCGCTGCTTCTATTGGCGCGTGCGTCGTGTGCAACTGGCAACGCAGCAATCTCCAGCGTCTGGGCGGGCATGCGCGAGCCGCCAAGATAAAAGAATTGAACTATAGTCAAGAGCCATTTTGCATCTGGCATGTGATACATCAACTAGTATGTATTTTGGTGTGTAGAATCTGAATACACCTTTCAAAATGTTCTAGCATGTATCAGTTTTGAGTTTTTAAAGGTCTCATTTTTTGTATTCGGTATTTTGCTTTTTGCTGTTCTTCTGTTTTGATGTTTAATTGTTTGTTTTTGATCTGCAGAGGAGAACTAAAAGATCTACAAATTGTCAGTAAATGGGTGGTGTGGTAGTCCAGTGGTGTGAAAGAGATCCTCACTACGTGTTTCCTGTGAAAGATAATGCAAACTTTTTGTGTTTAAAACTTACACTAAGAAAAATGGCAACTAGTAAATCTCGTTGCTGTCCAAACAACCCCGATAATTTTTGTTATGTGTGTGGGAAATTCACTCCAAAAGACCAAAGAAAACCAATCACTAATTTGTTTAAGAAGGCATATAAATTGTATTTTGAGTGCCCTGTTGGTGATCAAGATAAAAATTTTGCACCTCATATTGGCTGCATAACCTGTACTACAACCTTACCCGAGTGGTTGAAAGGAAAACACGAGCCATGCCATTCACTGTTCCGATGGTGTGGTGTAAGCCTAAAGACCATTATTCAGACTGTTACTTCTTTCTTACAAATATTTCGGGACATTCAAGCAAAACTAGACATGAAATAAAGTATCCAAATGTATCTTCAGTGCATTTGCCTGTGCCCCATGATGAGGGGTTGCCTGCTCCTGTCTGTATCTTGAAAGCGATGTAACTAGACACCATGTCAAGTGAAACAGAAAATATTGAACATACAGAAGAGTACTGTCCTCAATATCATGACACTTCACCTCAGCTCTTTAATCAAAAGGAATTGTATGATTTGGTTCACAATCTACAATTTTCGAAACAGCAGGCTGAACTCTTGGAGTCGAGACTGCAACAACGGAACCTTCTAGCTCCAGGGACAAAAATTGCCTGTTTCAATCAAGAGGTGCTTCCTTCACTCAATATTTTGATATGCAGAATTCAATGTATGTAGAGATGGCAATGATCTGATGATGCTGCTAGGTGTACAACATAATCCACAGGAGTGGCAACTATTTATTGACTCCAGTAAAACCAGCTTGAAAGCAGCAGTACTGCATAATGGCAATGCATTTCCATCAATACCTATGGCTTACACAGTAGACATGAAAGAAACTTATGAAACCATGGCTTTGCTGCTAAAGGTAGTCAAATATAAGGAACATGACTGGCAGCTTTACTGTGATTAAAACGTTGTTGCACTCCTTACAGGTTTTACAGGCTGGATTCACAAAATATTGCTGCTTTTTGTGCCTTTGGGGCAGCTGTAACACCAAGAATCACTGTACAGTCAAGGAATGGCCTATAAGGAAGCCATTTGTTCCTGGAAACGTAAATGTGAACAATATCCCATTGGTTGACCCCAATAAAATCATTTTGCCTCCCCTTCATATCAAGTTGTGCCTTATCAAGAACTTTGTAAAAGCTCTGGATAAAGATGATGAGGCCTTCAATCACTTAAAAGAAAAGTTTCCCAAATTAATAGAGGCAAAGCTGAAAGAGGGTATACCTGTTGGACTACAAATAAGGAAATTGCTGAAAGAGCCAACCTTTGATACCAAACTCACAGATATCCAATTATCTGCTTGGTCTTCTTTTAAAGCAATTGTGAAGGGCTTTTTATGTAACAGAAAAGACAAAAACTATGTTACCACTGTGAATGATCTGTTGGACAACTGTAAGAACACGCGGTGTAGAATGTCACTTAAAATTCACTTTTTACATTCTCACCTTGATTTCTTCTCCAAAAATTTGGGAGCTGTAAGCAATGAGCATGGTGGACACTTTCACCACGACATTCTTACCATGGAACACCGTTACCATGGCTACTGGAACCCTTCGATGATGGGTGACTACTGCTAGGGTCTTGTTACGAAGAGTGATGAAACAGCAAACAAAATAAGAGCTCTGTCGTCGCATTTTTTCAAAAACCAAAGACGATTAAACGTGAAAATATCTTCTGAACTAATTTGGACCTTTTATTGGCATCATGCCCATATATACATACGAAATAGTATTGCTTTCAAACATTCTGAATGTGTATTTTTGTTTAACTTAATTGTGTCAATTTTTCCTATTACCATTTTTTATTCTGCTGTGTATCTAAGAAATGTGACATCGTAGAGAAAAACTAATTTTACCAGTGTATTCAGCATCCCAAAATTAGGTAAATCCACTTATTTACAAAGCAGATGCAGAAAAAAGTTTAAATTTGCCAACTAGTGTTATCAGAGACAAATCATTATTACAACGATTCAGGTGACTAAGAGAGAAAGCTTTAACATCTTATTTGTAGAACATTATACAACTCAAGTGACACATGCCCTTTGGCATAATTGTGACAGCCAATGGAAATCAATTTTCTTAATTTCAGATGCACTCTCTCTCTCACTTAACAACAGAGGCCAGACAGACTTCTAGGTGTTGATCAAAGTATATACTGTTCTTCATTCTCCTCTACCAAACACTGTGCAAAAATGTAATTCCTCATTTCATAGTACAATCATCATTTTCAACTTTCTTTACCTTGCTAAAGGTTAATTATGCCATTCATGTGACTGTCATTTCAATTCTTTATCTATACTATGAGCTTCACCGTTGAACAAATTTCAAAGAGCATGCTGATAGGTTACACTACAAAGATGCTCTTTACTGTGCCGATGACAACTATTGTGAAATATTATAACTAGAGACTGGATTGTATGCATAAGGAAAACCTTAAATATGCATGAGAAATGCTTAAAAATGCATGAAAAGTGTTGAAATATGCAGGATCAAATAATAAAAAAACATGGTAGTCATTGCATGCATTATATCTCAAAGTCAAATCTGTGCATATCAATCAGACCATACAAAAAAATCGGTATATTTAGAACGCTGATATCATTTTCTGAATACTTTCTGGTATAGGTCAGGAAGAGGGCCTTTCTAGGATTATTTTCTAAAAATTTGCAAAATGTGGACACATACAGTGTTTCAATAATTGTTCTTTCTTTGCTGCTGTTGTCGGTAACAAGCAGATGTGATAAGAGTGACTCGCAGTAAAACAATTGATATGTACAGAACCAACTGAAAGATATATTGCACGCAGAGGGGCACGCTCAAAAACTCCATAATGTTTTATTTACAAAAACAAAATACAATCATGAATTTTTATGAACAGCGTTAACTTTTAATTTATACTATTGCACCAAAGCACCATTTACAATTTATTTTACATTTTTTCTACTATTGTAAACATAAACGACCAAGTACTGTTCCAAATGTTCGGTAGTAAGATTGAGTCTTTGATCACTCAAAACATTTTTAAAAGCAGGGCAGGACCATTCTACATCAGCCGAGGCAACTAGGCAGTATCTGAATTTGGGTGCTATGTTCGCACTTATTGTTTCTGGTAAAAGTTCACCCATCCCATTAATAAAACTATCAATTTGGCACAAGGGCTCAAAGCCTGGGTTATTATTTAAAATGTTTTCAAACTTTTGTTTAAGTTTTCTTGGGAATACCTCTGGCAATGAGGAGTTCACTAGAATACTTTTATTCACTAACTGAATAGATTCATTCAACGCCAAACCTTGAGTTTCAAGCTTTTTAATACTTGCAGGTATATGGGAAAAATGAATGCTAATCACAGCAATGTCTTTTTTTAATACCGGAATCATTAAAAGCTTACTTGTACTGGCAAGCTGCCAAAGCCTCTGCACTATTGAAGTTGTTTACTGCCCCTCTAATGGCCTCAAAATGTTCATTGTAAAACAACACAACTTTGACCCACATACCCCACTGAGTTACCACTGGTTCAGGAGGTAAAGGCACATTTGGTAGTTTTTCTTGGTAGGTCTTGATGCGAGCAGGAGCCTTTAGAAACACTTTCTTTGTGGATGAAATCAGTTTATTTACATTTACAAACGTGGAACACACTTCTTCAGTAAGGCAAAATACTCCATGCGCAAAGCATGTCACATGAATCACATTGGGATAAAATACTCGCAGAACTTTTCCTGCTTTGATCACATAGGGAGCAGCATCTGAAATAAACACAAACACCCTTTCATCTGTAGAAGATTCTGGAAATATTTTTCTAATACCCTCATTCACATATCTGGTGATCATACATTTACTTTTTCTCGTTCTTTGCAGGCTGCTAAACAGGAAAAAGAAGGCTCTTCTTTTAAAGCACTAACAATTAAATTTGCAATGTAACAGCCACAAGTGTCTGCAGTTTCATCAACTGAAATCCAGATAATGTTGTCGTGGAGTTCATTGCTTATTTCTTCCAGAACACTTACATAAATTGTCAATACGTGATTTTTACGCAATGTTGATTCATCTGGTATATTTTGATTTAAGGAATATTTGTGCAGGAAGCCTTTGAGGGGAGGGTTTGTAAGTTTGTGAAGAGGAATATTGCTTGCAATGAATGCTTCACACAGATCCTTGTTAAACCAACTTTTTTGTTTATCTTTGGACAAATCTCTGCTACTGCAACTTCTGTTGTCAGAATTTGGGTTGTCATAGTACTTTATTCTGTATTCCTGTGATATGAAGACTTGTCTTGATATGCTGATCTATTTGAAACTTTTTTTGCACAAAACATTTTTCTTGCAAACTCAACAATATAAAACAATTCCATCATGTGTAAATGTTCCAGGATGGCCAGCTATCCACGAAACAACATTCTTTTTTTGGGTGGCACGGTGCACAACACGTTACACGACACGTCGTAAACATGTTCCACTGTGCACAAGTAAATAGAAAGCTAAACTGAAACAATGGACATGCAACTAAAACCCTGTGTAGTTTAATTTAATTGTTGCCGACGTGTATGGTATGACAGCGGAGGGGATTAACCGGGGGCGCGGGCGCAGAAGCAATGACTCTGCTGCCTGTTCCTGTTCCTCATCTGTACTGATTTCACTAGGCAGCACGCCTATCAGTTAGTGATTGCATGCAGATCTAGATTGCGGTTAAGGCTGGCTGGCTCTGAGCACTATGGGACTTAACATCTATGGTCATCAGTCCCCTAGAACTTAGAACTACTTAAACCTAACTAACCTAAGGACATCACACAACACCCAGTCATCACAAAGCAGAGAAAATCCCTGAGCCCAGTGGGAATCGAACCCGGGAACCCGGGCACAGGAAGCGAGAACGCTGCCGCACGACCACGAGCTGCGGACAGATTGCGGTTAATCTATGCGACATGAAAAGTAGATTGAGCTACAAACCGCCCATCTAAATTTTTAAAATATTGTAAACGTAGAGCAAAAATATGCATCGTCACTAGTTTTTAGTTAAAATATGCAATAACCAGTGAAAAGCAGCCAAATATGCAAATGCGTATACTCCGGTCTCTAATTATAACCTATCTATCTGTGGCACAATATGTTTGTTTACCAAAACGCCCTTATAATCCCTTTTGAATTACCACTTACAATTTGAAACTTTGTAAGTATTCACTAATCTTATCATGTAAAAATATTAAAGCTATTAAGACACAAATTACTCACCTTAAGTCTTAATTTCCTAATGCAGTGAAATAATTGGCAACTGCCTTGAACAATTTCTCAAAATACTTAAGAAGATAGTGTGGTCACCATTTGTCTAAATGTTGCAGATTCGAGAAAAACTAGCAAAACAAAAATCATGTAAGCAAATAACTGGTACAAGTAACTATCTTCAGGTACCTCAGAAACTACATTACTGCAACTGGTAGAAGTACAAAGGTTGTTAAAGCTAAAATACTCCTGGGAGGGGGGAGGACTTGGAATCACTTACCCAGAAAAGAACACTACTGACATCAAACAGTATCTTCTTCACTAACAGGAAATTATTCTCAAAGAGCTACATTTGGAACCTATGCTTGTGTGGGGCAGAAATTTGGACTCTGAAGAATGCTAAAAAGAAAAGACTGCAATCTTTCGAGAACTGATGTTTGGAAGAAAAATTTGGATGTTGCTTGAACTGGCAAATTTTCAAATGAAGAAGTGCTGAGGGCAGAAGAGACAGAGTCTACTAAAAACCATTAGGAGGAACAACTTGGTTAGGCCAGTATTACGCTATCATATTTCTTTGACGAAGAAATATGATCAAATATTCATCAAAATTTCTTTGACAAAGATCTTTGACATGGCACCTAAATTGTGTATTACAGTTTCGTCATATTTTTCATCAAATTTCAAGTTGGTGAACAACAACTATAGTTGCTAGTACCACAGTTGCATGGAGTGTATATTTGGAAGAAAAGTGGCGGGAAAAAAAGGAAATATACTTGGATGAAGCCATAGGTTTTAAGTTGAGATGATAAAAGCACTCAGCAAAATTTGTTACGAGAGCTGCAAGTTGAACACTTCAAGTCATATATAATTACTTACAGATGGATGAGTGTGTATTTTAGTATTTTCTCAGTAAAACAGAATACTGTCTTCAGAAATGGTATATGTGCAGAAACCAGGCAAACTGTGACACATCGATTTCTTGATACTGGAGAGAGCTATTCTGGTTTACAACATAGCACTCGAGTATCACATTGCACATTAACCAAAATAATTCCAGAAATGTGTGAAGTGATTTATAAATCACTGAAGAGTGAATATGTGAAGGAAAATAAATGTTTCGTACACTATATGGGCGATAGGAACTATTTTTACTTTTGAATAATTTAATTAACGGAATTAGTGTTCCAACAACTACAAAATTAATAGAAAGTATGAATCAGGTGAAGCCCTTTTTAACTTGTGGCATCCAGAGTTCAAAAATACACAAAGTTGATTGGAAAGCTAAGAAAGAATTTTTTACTTTAGAGTTTCACCACATCATCTATTATGGCTTGATGAAAAGCTGCTGGATGTTCCCAGATGTAGAGGTAGATGGCTGTAGCGGTGATTGTGGAAATGAAGTCACCTGCAGCATATTCCACCTACCCACCAACACACAATTAATAGCATGCAATGTGCCCCTTGTTCACCCCCGCACTAGTCAAGCACTTTCATTATATAAAAAAAAAAAGTAGGCTGAAGGAACACAACTTTGAAGCCATGTTTACAAACAAATCTAGGTTCTCGGCACAGATTTGATCATAAAAGTTGTTCACCTTCTGTTCACTGCAGTGTGAAACGTAACTGTTTAGAGCACTTGTGTCGCTACAGCTATTTGACTACAGATCAAATCTATGGCGAGAACCTAGATTTGATCATATTTGATTGACGACAGACGAGATTTGGCAAAATTCCGTATTGCACCATCAAATTTCTTTGACATAAATATTTGACATATCAACTTCAACATAGAAACATGATAGTGTAGTACTGGTCTTAGTCACCTACTTCATCATTCGTGCCAGTTCAGTGTCCTGATTGAAGGAACGACAAAGGGAAAAGACTGTGAGGATGACAGACAGGAGATCTTCGATGAAATTAAAGCTGGCAGAAGATGCAAGAGCATTTAGAGACTAACACCAAGAAGGGAGGAAGTATGAGCAAGTCCACCAACCATTTGTCAGCACAGCACACAAAATGGACACACACTTTTCCACCTCAAAATATAATATTACTAGCAACTCAGGACTGTCAAGTCAACAACATTAAAAATGCTTGTTTTGAAAATGAACTATTTTCTGGTACAATTACACACAATTTGAATAGGAAATCACTGGTTTTTGGCATCACTGGCCATCTTCGGATCATAAGACAAATGCAGCAGTTCACTCGAACTGTGGTTAACTGAACTACTGCATCTGTCTCATGATCTGAAGATGGCTAGTGATGGCAAAAACTGGTGATTTCTTATTGAAATTATGTATATCTGCAGTGAAAAATGATTATTTTCAAAACCATCATTTGAACAATCTCTGATGTCTGTAGCACGACCAAAATGTTGTTCCTTCCAACATCATAAATATTAACTACCACCTCATTAAATTCCTTCTAACCATATATCTTAAACTCTTCCCCCACAAGCCAATTTTTGTCATTAACAAATCTGACAAAAATATGTTTCAATTTCCAGGTGATCTGTACAAAACTTACATTATGTATGAGGATATGATTACTGTTTTCATGCATGATGTTATCTGACTTTTATCTTACTTTGCAAGTCTAAAAGACTTTCTCCAAAGGTGACAATAAAAATTATGTAAAAACTCCATCAGTTCAAAAAGTTTTGAGACTGGAATAATAAAAAATTGAGAAAAGTTAAGATGGTGGTTGTAATGATGCAAGTGTTCTACACTTCAGTACAATGCACAGAACATTCATAGAACCATGTGAAACTAACAGGACAGCCATCCTTTGGAATATTGTTCAATCCACATGTCATGCTGGCTTGAATTTCGGTTATGTTGTGAAAGCATTGACCCTTCATGTGAATTTCAGCACTTTGTCATTTTGTGGTAGATGTGCATTGATAACAGCAGATCTTTTTACTCATGATGGTTTTCTCTAGAAAAGAACTGTCCGGATTTTTCATTTCAGACACGTCGCAGCAGGTATCCATGCATCATCGTTTTTGTTCGGCAGTCAAGGTATGTGGGACAAACTGACACACTTTCTGCTTCTTAAAAACATTTTTGCAACTGTCTTGAGCATTTGATTTGGAGATATTGAGCCACTGTGATTTGTAACACAACAATGTTGACTCAATACAGCTGCACATCCAGTGCTTAACACTGCTCAAACTGATTTATCGAATGCACATCTGTGGTTTACACCTGCTAGCTTAAGCTGCCACTGTAGTCACTGTATTGATGTCATTCAGGAATAAAATCATCTCTGAACATTTTGGATGGATGGTGTACCTATTTATAACAGTTCAATAGATGCAGGTAGAGAAATGAAAGATTCAGTAACTTTCACAACTTTAGGTCTTCTGGTTCTTTTCTTTTTTTCCAAATTGTATGCTCCCTAAACAATGTAGAGTAACTTTCCATTGTCATCTATTGACAATCAATAAATCTCTGTCATCCTACTCAAAATACTTATTCAACTCTTTTCTCATGATCTGCATCCACACGCCTGGAGTAAATACTATCTTTTGCTCACTCCTGCCATAACTACTTCAGTCCTTTTACTAGATCTGTTCCCTGCAATGCTTCCTTTTTGTTTCTTATCAAACAAAGAAATACCAAGTTCCAAAGCTAGTGAATTATGTAACTTACCACACGCAATTTTTATTTTAGGCCGTACTAAAGCATATTTTGTGTTTTGTTAGCAGCTATTGGGAAACAACCAAACGTGAAACTATGGAGACGCAACCTAATGCTATTGTGTCAACAACAAGAGATAAAAAGAAAGATAAAAACAATATCCATCAAAAATACATAAAACTATTCACAGAAAACCTTGGTACTGTAGCATACCTGTGCAGTGCTGCGAAGACCTTGTGAGATACACAGTTTAAAGGAGCTCTTGAACTCCTGGATGTCGCTTGTTAACCTGAAAATCACCAATGTGATATTCATTAAATTTAAGACAGAGGGAAACAAACCTTTTAATGACGTGAATCTTCAGGTTTTCACGGCGCAAAGACTGCTCCATTAAATTTCGGGAATGCAGCCGCATGAATTCTGCTTCTTCTTCTAATATTTCGGCTGTATATCTTTCAGCCATCTCTCTGAAGATGGCTGAAAGATATACAGCCGAAATATTAGAAGAAGAAGCAGAATTTATGCGGCTGCATTCCCGAAATTTAATGGAGCAAACCTTTTAATGATATTTGTGTGTCCCAGCACTTGTTCAGACAAGAAAGCAAGCACATACATACACCACACATATATGCAGAAATGAATTCCTGGAGATAAGCCATTCACAGGTCAAGTAAAAGCTTCTTAGTTATATACTTAGTAAAAAACATACCATGGTACCAATGTTGCCTGCAGACCCAGAACACATTATCTGATACTTTAGTTACAATATCAACCAAATAAAACAATGGAAAATCCATGATGGAATGTAACAATATATATTCCATCCTGGATTTTCCATTGTTTAATATTGTTACATATCAACAAAATAGTAAGACGACACTGGAATGGATGGAGCAGGTCCTAAGTGTGAGATACTTCCCAACATATAGGGACTAATCTACTTTTAAGACTTTTCAACAGGAAATTAAAAATTACCTTCTCACTGATAATATCATTTGACGAGGCCAGAAAATCAACTACGATAACATTAAAATATTGTATAACCAAGATTATACATATAAAAAAAGATGAGGTGACTTACCGAACGAAAGCGCTGGCAGGTCGATAGACACACAAACAAACACAAACATACACACAAAATTCAAGCTTTCGCAACAAACTGTTGCCTCATCAGGAAAGAGGGAAGGAGAGGGGAAGACAAAAGGAAGTGGGTTTTAAGGGAGAGGGTAAGGAGTCATTCCAATCCCGGGAGCGGAAAGACTTACCTTAGGGGGAAAAAAGGACGGGTATACACTCGCACACACACACACACACACACACACACACATATCCATCCACACATATACAGACACAAGCAGACATATTCCACGTAGGAAAAATATATCTAAAACAAAGATGATGTGACTTTGCAGACTGCAAGAGATAAAAAGAGACTGACGTGATGGCCTTCCAGAAGGAGGACACATTATATTACAAAACATGCTGGAGAAACATGGCTGCATACAGCTGATGGCAGTCATTCATGGGCAAGCCTAGAAGGCTTTTATTCATCTATGGACATCAAATGGCAAATATTATGATGACAACAAATCTGATTTCACTACCACTGAAGTGGATGCTGAAAAAATCCAAATTACATTATAAAGGAAGGAGATGAATGTACAGCCAAGTAGAGAACACAGGTATGAGCACCAGAAATGGGTACAATCCACAAGCAAAATTACACAATTGAAAAGATGCCTATCAGTAAAGAGCAAACAAAGTGAACAAGTATTACCAAATATCACCATTGACACCGAGCCACACTTAAGAGTTAAATCAAATGTTATTAACTCAGAGGTGTTAAAAAAACAACTGTTCTGTGCACTACATTATAAGCTGCTGACTGTAACAAAATGCATAATGGTTTCTGCACTAAAATCTGGAAGAAATACAAGGAACACAAAATTGAAATTCATCCCAAAAAAGTGATTTACAATTAACTAAGAGCTGAAGATCTCCTCTGATGCTGAAAGAATCAAAGCTAGATTTTCAGTGATTTGTAATTTTCTGTTCCACTGCATGCTTTCTTCTGATATTAGTAAAGACAAAGCAAACTATTGTCCTCAGTCAGTGACATACAATCTTATAAACAGAGATGAGAAGAATGCATGATAGATCTGTAGCACTACAGTAGGCCTGAAAGACTACAATGGAAGTAAACTAACATGATAAACTTCATTATTAAAAACTGTGTAGTTGCTCTGATCATTTAAATGGCTTATGACAGATGTGTTTGCAAAAGATTGAATGCTCTCCTTGCTGATATAGAGGTAAACAAGAACAATGGTTTATTACAACCACAGTAGGGAGATTTAATAACACAGGAAAAATCTTCTCAACATAAGACAACTTCTCAGACACTAACAGGTGTACGCCCAGAACACACAGTGAGTAAACATAGTGGGACGTGAAGATTATCTTACTGATAATCCCTAACTGTGGAGGCTGAGAGTTCAGCATAGTCATCCGACAGGTATGTCTCAGGATATCGGTGAAAAGTCATAGGTCCCGCTGTGATGGCTTCTGACTGGGATTTACTGATAGGCTGCTGAGAGCCAATGCATGAATGGGCCCAGAGGTCTGGTGGAATGCACTGCCAACATGTTGGCTTGTGCCGCCCCATTATTTTGGACACAGAGGAATTCATGCTGATCCAGTTCCGCACACATGACACGGCAGAGGAAATACGTCCCTGGCATAGAGGACCCCTAACTGCACTTTTCCTGCCCTCTGTCATCTGTCATCCTTGTTGTGATCGATGCAGTCTGGGAAAGCAATGTCTTGAACATATGCAAACCCGTGAGCTTCAGTGTCTGAGGTGTTACCAATCCCTTTAGGCAAATGGTGGGTACAAAGCACTCCTGACATGCAGTGGCTTAGGATAATGTTGTCCACTGTCGAAGAGCAATTTAATTTGTACAGGGAGACAACTGTGTGCACAGAAGAGAAGCAGTGTTCTTGAAATACTTTTGAATGCTTAAAACTTGGCAGCCAAACTAGAAGGCATACAAACTATTTTCCAGAATAAATGAATATAATGGCCCACATGCCACACATTCCAACCTGGATGGCCTGGATGTGAAGGCACAATTAAGGAAATAAGCTGCATGATACCACCACTAGCTGCTTTACACTGGCACTTCTTTGGGTAAGTTTGGCCATATTATGGACAAGCATTACGCATGAAGCACATTCTACCTCCTGCCCAAAAGCAGAAAAGAAAGAATGGTGATCCTACACTCCCATAATCCTCCTGGCCTTACTCTCTGTTTATCCACTGCCCCACACCCTCTGTCTAACAGTTTCCCCTTACTCTGTCCTCCCACTTCTTGAAACCCACATCACCATCTTTGTGCGCCACACTACACCAGCTCTGGTACCCATGAATCACAACCTAGGTTGTGTATCTGCCACACCTCCTTTCTGCATCCATAGGCAGCACAATCAGCTGCTGCTGAGCCACTAACTACCCACTCCAACCTCTCTTCCTGCCTCTCTCTACCTCTACCCACTACACTTCACATGACCAGCATCCCCACCCCACCCTAGTCCACTGTAGCAAGTTTTGTTGCTCTCTTGTGAGTCCCTTTCAATGAATCACTCCTAAATTATTTATATTGTGGCAGCACCTTCCTTACTACAGTTATTTTTGAGAAAATAATTTAACTGGTTAGATAAAAAATCTACTCACCAAGCAGTAGCAGAACACACACATAAAAGAAGGCTATTATTAGACAAGCTTTTGGAGCCAGCGGCTACTTCTTTGGGCAGAAAGGTTGAAGGGGAAGGAAGAGGGGTGAAGCAAAAGAACTAGAGAGGTCTAGGACAAGGGGTAGATTTTGGGAAAGTCACCCTGAACCATGGGTCAGGGAAGACTTACCAGACAAGATGAGAAGGAAAAACTGATTGTTGGGAATTGCTCCAGATGAGATTTGAAAACCTGACAGCTTAAAGGTGGAAGATAGGGCAATATGCAAGACAAAAGATTACTGCTTAAACATCGTGCATGAGTTAATAAGAGTGAAAAGCTAAGTGCAATTTATGTAACAGAGGTGGAGGTGGGCGGCTTAGTTGGTCAGCGCCTGCAAGCCATAGTTCAAAGACTTGCCTCCTATATTATAGCACCAACTATTTCCTAAATCATTTGAAATTCATGCCCGTCCCATTCCCACCACACACCTTGCTTGTCACCACTGACGCCACCTCCCTCTACACCAACATCCCCCATGTACATGGTCTGTCCGCTGCTAAACATTTCCTCAGTAAAAACCTACCTGATTCCAAACGTATGACGTCTTCCTACTTGCCTTAATCAACTTTATACTTACCAACAACTACTTCATCTTTGAAGGCCAGACATACAAACAGATCAGGGCTACGGCCATGGGAACCAGGATGGCTCCCTCTTATGCCAACCTTTTCATGGTTCGCTTGGAGGGGGCTTCCTGGGATTCAAAAATCTTCAGTCATTTTGTTTAGACACATTGATGACATCTTTACCATATGGACTCATTGTGAGGGTGACCTGTTAAAATTCCTTGGATCTCTGAATACCTTCTCCCAATTAAATTTCACATGGTCCTATTCCAAATCCTGCACCACTTTCCTTGATGTTGATCTTGTCCTCTCTGAAGGCCAGCTACACACTTCTGTCCACATTAAACCTACTAACAAACAACATCACATATATTTGACAGTTGCCATCCTTTCCATATCAAACATTCCCTCCCATACAGCCTTGATATTCGAGGCAAATGTATTTGTTCGGATGCAGACTATTTACATAATACACCACCATTCTCACCTCAGCCTTCACTGGACGTAATTACCATACCCACCTAGTTCAAAGGCAGGTTTTTCCTCGACCATCACATCTGATCCTGGTACTGCTGATCCCTCCAAAAAACAACTTTGGAGCACACCATTGGTCACTCAGTGTTATCCTGGTCTGGAATGTATTATCAGCCACTTCGACAAGGCCATGACTTCCTAAAATCATGCCCTGAAATTAGATCCATTCCATCTGAGATTTTGCCCACCACACCTAGAACAGCTTTTCGCCGCTCTCCTAATATTCTTGTCAGACCTTATTCTCCTTCTGCACCCATCTTCCTACTGTATGGCTCCTACCCCTGTGACCATCCCCGCTGCAAGACTTGCCCTAAGCACCCTCCTACCACCACCTATATCAGCCCTGTAACTGGCAAAATATATGCTATCAAAGGGAGACCCACCTGTGAAACGATAGGTCATAGACCAGATATTATGTAAGCACTGTTCAGCCTTTTACATCGGCATGACTACCACCAAATTATCAGTTAGAATGAATGGGCATAGGCAGAAGGTGTATACTGTCAATACACAATGTCCTGTTGCAGAGCATACTCTACAATATTTATGCCAGTTTCACCATATGTCACCTCATTCTTTCCCCAGACACCAGTTTCTCAGTACTCCACAGGTGGGAACTAGCACTATGACATGTTCTTGGTTCTCGCCACCCACCTGGGCTTAATTTACATCAATTTCTTCCACTCAGCCTTTCTTCACAGTAACTATGTATTTCTTCACTCTGTTTTAGTTTTCTACATCTTTCATTTTTCGCCGCCTCCCCCTCCCATCTCTGTTATGTACAATGCCCTTAGCTTTTCACTCTTAGTAACTTGTGGATGTTGTTTAAGCAGTAATCTCTGTCTTGCATATTGCCTAGTTTTCCACCTTTAAGCTCTCAGGTTTATAAATCCCGTCCACTGCAGTCCCCAACAATTAGTCTTTCCTTCTCACAGCATCCAGTAAGTCTCCCCTGACCCGTGGTTCTGGGTGACTCTCCCGAAATCTACCCCTTGGTCTAGATCTCTCCAGATCTTTTGCTTCACCCCTCTCTTCCTTCCCCTTCAATCCTTCTGCCTGAAGTAAGAGCCACTGGCTCCATGAGCTTGCCTAATTATAACCTTCTTTTACATGTACGTTCTTCTGCCACTTGGTGAGTAGATCTTTTTATCTATACAATTATTACATTACTGTTTTTATTGTACCATTAACTAGGTTCAAGACACTGCAGGCTCCCCATAAAATGTAAGTATTAACAGTTGCCATTCGTCATACACCATTGATATAATGCATGCATATTAAGAATAAGGCATCATTTTGCTCACTCTTAACATACAAGAATAAGGCATCATCATGCTCACTCGAAACATACAATGTAGTATAGTCCTTAATGAAACCCAAGAACTTCTGCTCAAAAATTACATTCCAATACATCAAGCAATGACATCATACCACAGTGATAAAATAGTTTGCGGAAATGTAATGCACACTGTTCTGGTATCCATTAATTATGCTGCCCAAGTCTTTTGTAATAACCATTTAGAGCTTTACTACTAAAATTAAGCTTTGATAATACAAACTAACTGGATAGATAAAAAATCTACTCACCAAGCAGCAGCAGCAGCAGAAGAAGAAGAAGAAGAAGAACACACTTATAAAGGTATTTAAATTCACAAGTTTTTGAAGCCAGTGGCTCCTTATTCTGGGAAGAATTGAGAGGGAAGGAAGAGTGGTGAAGAAAAAGGATTTGTGAGGTTTAGAAAATGGGGAGAGTTGAGAAAAGCCACTTAAAACCCCGGGTCAGGAGAGACTTACTGGACAGTATGAGAAGGATCCCATCCAGTAAGTCTCCCCTGGCCCAGGGTTCTGGCCGACTTTTCTGACCTCTCCCCATTTCCTAAACCTCACCAGCTCTTTTCCTTTCCACTCTTCCTTCCCCTTCAACCCTTCTACCAGAAGAAGGAGCCACAGGCTCCAAAAGCTTACAAACTCAAATAACTTTATAACTGTGTGCTCCTACTGCTGCTTGGTGAGAAGATTTTTCATCTATCCAATTACATACATTACTACTAGAATTGACGGCTGATAGCTGACACCATCAGTAATATAAATATATAATGTGGTGTTCATTATGGTATGTTTCACCCATTATCATTTCAACATGTTCCACTTACTCATGATCTTCAAACTGAGTCAGTCTCTAAAACATTAATGTCGTGCAACACTCATCTTTGAAACACTTGTTAACAGGGATATAAACTGAAAGACAAATTAATTTGAAAATTAGTATGAAAAGTATTTAATTGAGAAAAAGGAAACAAAGGGCAGAAAACAATGATGTGGATATTTCTTGTTTACAAGGAAAGAAATTGGATGCAGAACATGATAGCATTACGGTGACTGTAAACGCCAATTTTTAATTATACAATCTTAGCCACTAGAAAGTAATCTGTATTCAAGCATTTAGGAAATGATGTACCTGTTAACAATTTCTCCAGTCCTGTGCCTGTCAAAGAAAGACATATCCTGACGCATTATGGATGCAAATAAATTTTTCCGCATTGAGGCAGCAATTCGTTCACCAACACTTGATAGAAGATAAATGTAGATGAATGTAAATACCGACTGGAAACAAGAATCATAATTCATGGAGGTACATCAGTCATGGAAAATACTGGAAGTGAAACTGTCAAATCAATTTGTTATTACTACCAATATTTTTTTCATTTATTGCATATTTAAAGACTATTACCTCGTATTTTAAATTGGTCACACATTTTACTATTTTCACCCTATAAAAATATAATTTTTCCGTTACATGAACAAACATCATTTTCAGCAAAGAAAAATTAAAGTAACAATAATTAGTTACAACTAAAAAGAGAAGGAAGCAAATAATAATAATAATAATAATAACGTATGTTAAGGGAAACAGAGAGTGTTAAGTAAAAATTTTAGTAACATAGAAGAGAATAAATGGAGGATAGGAAAGTATTGATAAGAAGGTTGCCCATCACTGCCAGTGATTGAAAGGAGAAGTTGCAGAATTGCACTGAGCTTTTTCTTTCAATCTGACATAACTTTTGTATACATAATTTGATTGCATATTAATAGTTAGTTTCCTAAATTAATGAAACACTTTAAGTGGCCCTTAGTCTGAGTGTACACTGAGGCCGTGTCTGTCCAACTAACAGGTTGTCCACATGGTCGTATGACTATGGTCGACAGTTGAGACTTGTCCACTGCAGCCAAGTAACATTTGTCACACGGCCAGCCACCAGTCAGTCGTGAGGCAACTGTAATGCTTGATTGGACAAGAGACTGATTTTTAATTGGTAAAAAATGCACATCTCATAAGGGAATGAACCAAGCTGAAGCAAACAATGTTCTTGGTCATTCCTGTACTGAGCAGAATAGGAGAATTTCTACACCTACATAAGAACTGAAGAGGAAAGGAAAATTTTTCAACTACTGCAGGATGAACATGGAAATATTCCAGTTTATCCTTACAGCTATTCAGCATTCAAATCCGAAATGGTCAAATTTCAGGGAAACTATATAACATGAGGAACATTTGGCTTTAACACTGAATTAAGTGCACAAACATTTAATGCTCACAAATGAAAAGGTACTGTACAGTATTGTCCTTATAACAATATTCCCAAAATGAATTACAAAATGGTTTACAAAAAATATGCAACAATAGCAAGTTTATTGTAGTATCTACATATATAGTGCAAGGAAAAGATAAAATATTTCGTTTATGAGCCTGTACTGTTCCCTGTGATATTTGACAGGTAGATTGCTGCCACCTGTATAAAAATCATTTCATTTACATCAATCGAGTGGATGTCTGTGCATTTTTATTTCTGTATATTGAAAACAAAGTTTTCCCAGGCGGCATGTATCCCAATCATTGACTGCTTGTTAACTGGGATATTCTGTAGGATAGTACTGTGATAGGCACAGCAATTTGTTGTTCTTGGTGATAGGCACAGCAATTTGTTGTTCTTGTTACAGTTTATGCTGAATTGTCAATAGAGACACCACAGCTGGGAAAATAGTGAAGAAAAATTGCAAAGCAATTTGTAATAATTTGCACTCTTTGTACATACCTTTCCCTGCAGAAGACAATGTCAAGCCAACAGTAGAAAGTTTTTGAGAGAAACAGCTCTTTCCGAATTGTGTGGGGTAAGCATTTTTTTTTAATTTTCTTATGAGCTGTAGTTGGTCCTAACTGTAAGTTTCTAGTAATACACCAAACAGAGCGAAGGTGGAGTTTTCTCACACTGGAGCCTTTCTCAGAATCTTGGAGGTGTTGGACGTCACTGCACTCTTTCAGCAACAAACATTATGATACCCGACATTCTCTTGCCTGATGAAGGCTATCCACTAAAGACTTGTGTATCTACCAAGACCATTCAAGTGTTGAAATGTAGACAAGTGGAAACGATTTTCAACAAACGTCCCTCTTAGGCTCAACAAGTGGTAGAATGTGTGTTTGGAATAATGACTAGTAAATGAAGATTGCTGCAAAGAAGTACTGAAATTGACTATAATATTGACATTACCAGGCTTTTCAAACATATATGCTTGTTACACAGCACTGTAACTGACAATGAGGGGGAAGAATCAGCAGCTGCATTCACTTGCCAGCTAACTAAATCAACAATAAGATATGTTTCAGTCATCAAGAGACATGCGTTTCTGCAATCGAGAGCCATGGTGTCACTGCAGCCTGATTCAATTCGAGGGAAATTTATGATTTTCTTTTGTAAAGGGGAAATGTACACATGAAGCAGTTTAAGTATTTCACAGAATACAAGATACAAAGGGTGGACATATGGTTGAAGATATTCTTCTCATTGTCTTAAAAAAAATGATACAAGTAAAAACATGTCACATATTCAATAAATCTGACCGCACAATGCATTTTTTGTCAAATTATGATTAGTGTTTCCATATATATTCCACACTCATGTCCTCTGCAACTATCAATCATAGATTCCTCTGTAAGTTGCAGTGCTGATGCCTTGTCTCTTGCGTATACCACAGTGGCCTATTCTCATTCACAAAATTTATAAGCTGCTCCATGTCCATAATTCTATAACTAATATTTAAGAATGAAACACACCCAGAAACAAACAGCAACAAGCATTCACTTTCACTGACTACATCCAACCAATCCTATTTCACTGAGAACCCTCATCAGCCAGCAATATGCCGCTGACTTGGTCGGGTGCAGTGGATGCGCATCAGAGCCATTACCTGTCTTGGGATCAGTTGGCCATTTGTGGCCACATATGACCATCCAACTAAAAGAACAACCATTTTCCAAGACATGGCACGGTCACACAACACCCAGTAATATGCAATGAAGAAACAGTCAGTCTTCGTTGCAGGGATGTATTTATCATTATTTCTTTCCTTTCTCAGACGTTATGTCTGGTTAAAAATGGAAAGTAACGTGGACCTTGATCAAGCGTGACTTCCTTTTAATTGTGTGGTATATGTTACATTGCATTTAGGAACTTTCGGGTAATTGAACATGTATAAATAATTACAGATTTCTGTAGTTGTATATATACGTTTGGATGTAGCTGTATTGCGTTGATGTACTGGTGGATGTTGTGTGGTATGACTCCTGTAGTTGATAGTATAATTGGTATAATGTCAACTTTATCCTGATGCCACATGTCCTTGACTTCCTCAGCCAGTTGGATGTATTTTTCAATTTTTTCTCCTGTTTTCTTCTGTATATTTGTTGTATTGGGTATGGATATTTCGATTAGTTGTGTTAATTTCTTCTTTTTATTGGTGAGTATGATGTCAAGTTTGTTATGTGTTGTTGTTTTATCTGTTATAATGGTTCTGTTCCAGTATAATTTGTATTCATAATTCTCCAGTACATTTTGTGGTGCACACTTCTATGTGGGAACATGTTGTTTCATTAGTTTATGTTGTATGGCAAGTTGTTGATGTATTATTTTTGCTACACTGCCATGTCTTCTTATGTATTCTGTGTTTGCTAGTATTGTACACCCGCTTGTGATGTGATCTACTGTTTCTATTTGTTGTCTGCATTTATATGTTGTGGTATTGGGATCTTTAATAATATGCTTGCTGTAATGTCTGGTGTTTATTGTTTGATCCTGTATTGCAATCATGAATCCTTCCGTCTCACTGTATATATTGCCTTTTCTTAGCCATGTATTGGATGCGTCTTGATCGATGTGTGGCTGTGTTAGATGATACGGGTGCTTGCCATGTAGTGTTTTCTTTTTCCAATTTACCTTCTTCGTATCTGTTGATGTTATGTGATCTAAAGGGTTGTAGAAGTGGTTATGAAATTGCAATGGTGTAGCCGATGTATTTATATGACTAATTGCTTTGTGTATTTTGCTGGTTTCTGCTCGTTCTATAAAGAATTTTCTTAAATTGTCTACCTGTCCATAATGTAGGGTTTTCATGTTGATAAATCCCCTTCCTCCTTCCTTTCTGCTTAATGTGAATCTTTCTGTTGCTGAATGTATGTGATGTATTCTATATTTGTGGCATTGTGATCGTGTAAGTGTATTGAGTGCTTCTAGGTCTGTGTTACTCCATTTCACTACTCCAAATGAGTAGGTCAATATTGGTATAGCACAGGTATTTATAGCTTTTGTGTGAGGCAATACTGACCTTACGACTTATCTTAGAAGAAAGATTAAGGAAAGGCAAACCTACGTTTCTAGCATTTGTAGACTTAGAGAAAGCTTTTGACAATGTTGACTGGAATACTGTCTTTCAAATTCTAAAGGTGGCAGGGGTAAAATACAGGGAGCGAAAGGCTATTTACAATTTGTACAGAAACCAGATGGCAGTTATAAGAGTCGAGGGGTATGAAAGGGAAGCAGTGGTTGGGAAGGGAGTAAGACAGGGTTGTAGCCTCTCCCCGATGTTGTTCAATCTGTATATTGAGCAAGCAGTAAAGGAAACAAAAGAAAAATTCGGAGTAGGTATTAAAATCCACGGAGAAGAAATAAAAACTTTGAGGTTCGCTGATGACATTGTAATTCTGTCAGAGACAGCAAAGGACTTGGAAGAGCAGTTGAATGGAATGGACAGCGTCTTGAAAGGAGGATATAAGATGAACATCAACAAAAGCAAAACGAAGATAATGGAATGTAGTCGAATTAAGTCGGGTGATGCTGAGGGAATTAGATTAGGAAATGAGACACTTAAAGTAGTAAAGGAGTTTTGCTATTTGGGGAGCAAAATAACTGATGATGGTCGAAGTAGAGAGGATATAAAATGTAGACTCGCAATGGCAAGGAAAGCGTTTCTGAAGAAGAGAAATTTGTTAACATCGAGTATAGATTTAAGTGTCAGGAAGTCATTTCTGAAAGCATTTGTATGGAGTGTAGCCATGTATGGAAGTGAAACATGGACGATAAATAGTTTGGACAAGAAGAGAACAGAAGCATTCGAAATGTGGTGCTACAGAAGAATGCTGAAGATTAGATGGGTAGATCACATAACTAATGAGGAAGTATTGAATAGGATTGGGGAGAAGAGAAGTCTGTGGAACAACTTGACCAGAAGACGGGATCGGTTGGTAGGACATGTTCTGAGGCATCAAGGGATCACCAATTTAGTATTGGAGGGCAGCGTGGAGGGTAAAAATCGTAGAGGGAGACCAAGAGATGAATACACTAAGCAGATTCAGAAGGATGTAGATTGCAGTAGGTACTGGGAGATGAAGAAGCTTGCACAGGATAGAGTAGCATAGAGAGCTGCATCAAACCAGTCTCAGGACTGAAGACCACAACAACAACAACTTGTTTCTTGCTGTCAATTCTGTTTTCAGTATTTTTGTTAGTCTTCGTCTATATTTTTCTTTTAGTTCTTCTTTAATATTTGTATTATCTATTCCTATTTTTTGTCTGTATCCTAGATATTTATAGGCATCTGTTTTTTCTATCACTTCTATGCAGTCGCTGTGGTTATCCAATATGTAATCTTCTTGTTTAGTGTGTTTTCCCTTGACTATGCTATTTTTCTTACATTTGTCTGTTCCAAAAGCCATATTTATATCATTGCTGAATACTTCTGTAATCTTTAGTAATTGGTTGAGTTGTTGGTTTGTTGCTGCCAGTCGTTTTAGATCATCCATGTATAGCAAATGTGTGATTTTGTGTGGGTATGTTCCAGTAATATTATATCCATAGTTTGTATTATTTAGCATGTTGGATAGGGGGTTCAGAGCAAGGCAGAACCAGAAAGGACTTAATGAGTCTCCTTGGTATATTCCACACTTAATCTGTATTGGCTGTGATGAGATATTATTTGAATTTGTTTGGATATTAAGTGTGGTTTTCCAATTTTTCATTACTATGTTTAGGAACTGTATCTATTTAGGATCTACTTTGTATATTTCCAATATCTGTAGCAACCACGAGTGGAGTACACTATCAAAAGCTTTTTGGTAATCAATGTATAAGTAGTGTAGCGACCTTTGTTTAGTTTTAGCTTGACACGTCACCTCTGTATCTATTATCAGTTGCTCTTCACAACCTCGTGCTCCTTTGCAGAAGCCTTTTTGTTCTTCATTTATAATTTTGTTCTGTGTCGTATGTGTCATTAATTTCTATGTAATGACTGAAGTTAATATTTTGTATATTGTTGGTAAACATGTTATGGGGCGATATTTTGCTGGGTTTGCTGTGTCTGCTTGATCTTTAGGTTTCAGATAAGTTATTCCTTGTGTATCAGGGACTGTGTATCGGTCTGCAATGTAATTGTTAAATAATTTAGTTAGATGTGAATGTGTTGAGGTGAACTTCTTTAGCCAGAAATTTGCTACTTTATCATTTCCAGGGGCTTTCCAATTGTGCGTAGAATTAATTGCTCGGGTGACATCATGTTGCAAAATTATCACTTCAGGCATTTGTGGTATCATCTTGTATGTGTCTGTTTCTGCTTGTATCCACCATGCATGTCTGTTATGTTGTACCGGGTTTGACCATATGTTGCTCCAGAAGTGTTCCATGTCTGTTATGTTTGGTGGATTGTCTATTTTAATGTGTGTGTTATCTATGGTCTGGTAAAATTTCTTTTGGTTTGTGTTGAATGTTTGGTTTTGTTTGCTTCTATTTTCACTTTTTTTGTATCTTCTAAGTCATTTGGCCAATGCTTGTAATTTCTGCTTCTTTTCATCTAATTGTTCTATCGCTTCTTGTTGTGAGATTTTACCTAACCTTTTTCGTTTTTTGTCTGATATTTCATTTCTTATAAATTGTGTTAGCTGTCCGATGTCTTTTCTCAGTTTTCCTATTCTAATCTGTAGCCTGTGTTGCCATTCTGGTTTTGTGGGTTTCTTCAGTGTGTTGGTTGGTTCTGATGGTGGTGGTGGTGGTTAGTGTTTAACGTCCCGTCGACAACGAGGTCATTAGAGACGGAGCGCAAGCTCGGGTTTAGGGAAGGATCGGGAAGGAAATCGGCCGTGCCCTTTCAAAGGAACCATCCCGGCATTTGCCTGAAACGATTTAGGGAAATCACGGAAAACCTAAATCTGGATGGCCGGAGACGGGATTGAACCATCGTCCTCCCGAATGCGAGTCCAGTGTGCTAACCACTGCGCCACCTCGCTCGGTTGGTTGGTTCTGATCTGTGCCTAGTGTGTATATTTAGTGTAGTGAGTGCTCCTACATAAACCAGTAATTGTAACTCTTCCATAGTTGTATTTTCATTGATTTTGTTGTGTATGATTGTGTTGATGGTTGTTATTGTTGTTTCGACACGTGGGTTATTTGGTGGTCTATGCAAGAATGGTCTAATGTCTGTATTTGTGTCTTTGTATTCTATATATGACAACTGAAATTTTTCTTCTATATCTACCATGTGTGTCACTTCATGTTCTATTTGTGCTTGTTCTGGTGGCTGTCTTAAGATTTCGTTTTCCTCTGATTGTTTAATTGATGTGTGTTGTTCTTTGTTTGTTTGCTCTGGGATGTTTGAGTCCATTACTGTATTTTCTTCTTCTTCTGATTGCACATTATTTTGTTCCAGTATTTGTTGTACTTGTTGTTTGATGTTTTCTAATTCTGACTGGGGTATCCTGTTATTTTTTATTATTACACGAATCTGATCAGCTAGTCGTTGTTCTGTTAGAAATTTTAATTCCGGGTATCTGGTAATAAATGTTGTGTGTACTTGTGATCTGTATCCAGTTGTGTTGGTTCATAAGTTTGTTGCTTGGTAATAACAGAACATGAGGTGTCGGTTAACTTCATCTGATATCTCATCCTCCGTCATTGTTTTCCTTCTAGAGTGGTTGCAGGAAGCATATCCTGCAAAACACCTCTATTTGGATTTAAATCATTTGCCGTGTGGCTAGCAGTGTCGTTACCGTTGTGGACGGGCATAGGGTTCAAGCGTCGTCCCCAACCATGACAGCGCTTGTCTGAGGCTTCATTAGTTCTGTCCTGAACCAACTAATCACACTAAAACAAGGGGTTAGCCCTATTAAAGGTTTGTTCTTTTCGTCGCCTTTTATGACTGGCAGAACATTATTATTATTTAATAACCGAGACTGAATATTTGCTTTTTAACTGAAGAAATGTGGTTCCAGTGGACGCTCGGGCTTAGGCAACAATGGCCAGTCTCTTTTTACAGAGTATTATGAAATACATTTCAACAACAATGATTATAGTAGCTGTGCTTTATGGGGCTCACCAGGAACACAGATCTACGAATGAAGTCATTAGGTTTTGTATTTCCGACCAGCATTTTCTTTATTTGTACCATTCGTTTAACACGATTTATTTTGAATGTTGCAATTTCATTCTGGAATAATTTTCCTTTTGTTACTTCTGGATGTCACCATCATGTTCTAAAGCTGATTAAAAGCTAGTAATGTTTTAGCTTGGTATTTTAATAATGTGAACAGTGACTGAATTTCTCATTCGGAGCCCACTTAGTAAATCATATTTTAATAATGTGAACAGTGACTGAATTTCTCATTTGGAACCCACTTAGTACATCATTACAGTTTCTCATAAGCAGATAAAATTTTGGTCTGGGTTCTGAATCAAGTAATGTTTTCTGAAGGTCAATATTTCCACTTTAGATTGCTATCTTTATTTAAAAAGCAGCAATAATGTTTGTATATGGTATCCACACACATAGCAGGTTCTTTGCCTCTCCATTTTCTGTGATTCATTGCTTCCTTCTTAAGGGTGCTGTATGTTGTATCCAGTATCTGAAATGCCTTTGGATACTGATTTAACATGAGAGGAAGCCATTTTTGTACATGAAATGGAGACTGCATTATGCAGGGAAGATAATCTGTCAGGGTATTCTGTTGCCTTTAACATGCGATACAGATACCTTTCACAGCTGCCCACTCCGGGTCAGAAGCTACATGAGAAGAACAGGTTGAAAAATGAAAGACCCCTAGCCCTCGAAACCTAATAGCATCAGGGTCGGAAAAGAACTAGAGTTGGCTGAGGTTGGCCAGATAGGAAAGATAAAAGTGAGGAGCCTGGCATAAATAAGTGGAAGCAATGCCAGGACTCAGCTCGGGTTCCCGAGGTGTGAGTCCCAGCATGCACCCATACATGTTTGAGAAGTTTTACTGCAAACTTCTTACAACAAGGTTTGTAAGATGACAGAATTTAGTGCTATTTCTTCCTGTGCTTCAAAAAATTGTCAAATTTTAGGCAGAGCAATAGATGGTTGTGGTGGTTAGTTCACAGTTTCTCACATATCCCTTGCACTTGCATCAAGCGAGTCAAATGCCATGATATTGTTTAAACAAGCGCTTCAGTGCAGACCGTTCAAACAACAGCATTATTTGACCATCTCTGCCCTTCCGAATTCTTCAAAATAAATCTTCATGTGATCTCAATAGTCAAAGCTTGATCTGTAAATGTAAGACAACCTCAATATACATTCAGCAGCAATAGTTTAATCGGCAAATATAAGATGGTCTTTTATTTTACGAATGACAAATTTGGGAAAAAAATCTCACCTTACAATCGGATAACTATGGTAAGTTTCTATGTAGCTGTGTTTGTATGTATTTCGATTTCTAATATTATTTTATGTATGTGTGTATGTAGTTTTTTAGCTATGTTTGTATTATGTGTTACCATGACTCCATGCATGTCTGGTTCATTTTTTTTCCTGAATCACTGTATGATGATTCATATCCTCAGTCATCACTGTTGTCATTTAGTGCTGTGTTTGGTTTGGGTGCGGATCTATATGGCCTCTCTCTTGTGTATTTTTCTTATAATACTCTTGAAACAGTATCTGCTGTTATGTCTAGGTCTGCAGATTGGTCTGAGTTCCTGAGGGAGTTGTGTATGTTGTCACATATCATCAGTTTTTGTTTGGCCTATGTATGCGTGAGGCAGTGCAGTATTACATTTTTAGGGGAAGCAGTTTCCCTACATGTGCATTCTTCGTTTGCATGGGTGTTCATCCAACATAAGCATGTTAGATATGGATTATATCTGGTTATAGAATTTGTCATTCCATGCTCCAGCCCCTTTTGCATGTGCCCTTTGCCATGTATTCACCTGTAATCTTTTAATGTGGTAAATATCAGTGATATCTTCTTCTGTGATTGCTCTTATTCTGAGCCTTAAGCCCATCTTCATCCAATATGTTGCAGCACAGTACCTATAAAGATGCACAAGACTACACAAAGGGCTTCCAGAGATGTAGTTCTAAAGGTATCTGATAGCCACAGGAGAATAACCAAATGCCTGCACCTCACAGGTGGAGTTTGTGTGTCCATGTGCTTAGCATACACACATAACGGATTCAAATATTGCACAGTGCTATATTCCCACATATGTCAGTGGAAGTCTGCAATGTTTATTTTTGGCAGTTTTTGAAGCAGTTTTGCAGCTTTGCCTGCTATGCTTTTTATGTGGCTGTTCAGGAGAATCCTTCATCAACTGAAATTCCCACATATCCTGTTGTCAGTTTTCAAGTTTTACCAGTGGGTTTCCCTTTAAGTAAATAGAATGTGAAGAATATTGTTCATAGCTATCATCGGTTTACTATACACACACCAGTTGTGCATGTGTTGTAGTATATCAACAGCTTGATCCTCCATTTGTGCTTGGAAGTTTGCTGACACTACCACCAGCAAGTTGTTGGCAGCATACACTGCAATTCTGTCACCACAGTCAAGGCTCTCCACAAGAAGGAATGGAGGTTCTACTGCTAGGTACCAGAAGATGGCCCCACAGATCGATCCTTGTGGGCATCTCTTACTGAGTTTTTCGATCACTTTCCGGTTCCCTGCTCAACACTCAGCAACCCTGTTCCTATAGTATTCCCACAGGCTGTGCAGCTTGCTAAGATGTACAAACATTGCAGGTCACCAGAGAGTGTCATATGCACCTGTGATGTCTATCATTATCGCTATTACGATCTGTGTTTTCTACAATGTGGAGGGCTTGGTTTATTGTGTCATCAACTGATTTGTTTTTCCAAAATCTATACTGATACGGGCTAAATCTCTCTGCATGACTGTAGTCAGTCATACAGAATGCGTTTGTGGACCTTAGCAAGCATGTTCAGCACACAAATTGGCCAGTACAATTTTTGATTATTTGTGGTCTTTGTCCGTGGCTTTCTTGGGAATTACAGTTTTTGCTATTTTCCATGCTATGGGTATTCTTCCCAGCCATAGGACCTCATTTAGGGCCATGGTTAGAAAGGAGATAATGAGTGGTGCAATGTGTTGTAGAACTTCCTCTTTTATGCCACTGGACCCAGGAGCTATTCTTCTTTTTAGTCCTGTTCTTGTTCAGGCAACATCCTCTCATGTAAAAAGTCAAGTGACAGATTCAGTTCTGCAGTCAAGTTATAGTTCTGTTTGTAGGGTGTTGTGTATCAGTGCATCTGTGCTATCATCATCATCATCATCATCATCATCATGTAGGAGTTTTTGCAGGAAGTATTTTGCAGTGCCTCTCCACTTGGATGTTCACAAGCCACCATCTTGGTGCAGCGTTGACAACATCACGGCGGTTTCTATTTTTTCCATTAAAATTTTGGAAGGTAATCCCCATTAGTTTCCAGACTGAGATTTTCACTCTGCAGTGGAATGTGCACCGATATGAAACTTCCTGGCAGATTAAAACTGTGTGCCGGACCGTGACTCGAACTCGGGACCTTTGCCTTTCGCAGGCAAGTGCTCTACCATCTGAACTACCCATGCATGACTCACGCCCCATCCTCGCAGCTTTACTTCCTCCAGTACCTTGTCTTCTACTTTCCAAACTTCACAGAAGCTCTCCTGCGACCCTTGCTGAACTAGCACTCCTGGAAGAAAGGATATTGCGGAGACATGGCTTATCCATAGCCTGGGGGATGTTTCCTGAATGAGATTTTCACTCCGCAGTGGAGTGTGCACTGATATGAAACTTCCTGGCAGATTAAAACAGTTTTAATCTGCCAGGAAGTTTCAGTCCCCATTAGTAATACAAAAGGTGTTTAAAAAGTGTCCTATTCCTACAAGAGGTAAATAATATTGGTCAAAACAAGCACAAAAGTTCTTACAATGATATGTTTGGAAACAAATACCTGTTGAGATATGGGCCAGTCTGACATCTCATCACCATCTGTCTGCTGCATACAATTGCACATTATAGGTGCTGCACGTGGTTCAGCCCTTCTTCACAGTGAGTCACACACACACACACACACACACACACACACACACACACACACGAGTGATTCAGTATCCATGGGCATGAATTGTTAGTGTCAGACTCATAGCACCATGTATGGATGATGGCTTGGTTGAGGTGGTGTGGTAGCATACAAATATCGTGTTCATCCGAATCCATTGAATTTGGGGACATTTAAAGGCATTGGCGTGTACCTCTGACAATGTGCAGACATTACAGGTGCGTGTGACATGCAACCAAAATGGAGCCAAGTGTATCTGAAGGAGTGGGTGATTCACGGCGAAGAAGGGCTGAAGAATATGTGAGGATGTGTGATAACTACATGCAGCACTGTTTATAGCATCTTCTTCTACATAATGAACAGATGGGAATCACAGGACAGATCAGCCCATATCTCAACAGGTATTGGTTTCTGGAAATATCATTATAGAAATGTTTCTTCTAGTTTTGGTGAATACTAAATTCAGTGGGAACAAGAGACTTCCCTTGAATATGTAGTTTGCTAAAAACATATCCACACAGACTGCTTTTCAGCTTCGGGATTCTAATATTAATATGAAATGCAGCTCTCGGAATTTTCACTGATTCACATTGCAAGATACAAGAGGTGAAATATATTCAGTTTTCTGCTCTTTTTGTCTTTCTTCACTCTAGCCACAGTGGCTATCCCTGACAAACTGAGGAGGGAATGGAAAGCTTAATAAAAGATTTTGAAATTAATTCGGTGACTGTCAATTCCTTAACATCAGCTGTATTAGGCATAGGTCTACTACCCAACAGATTGTCAAATCAAACACCCTTCAGCCATCTAATTGCCAAACTGTTATTTTTTTGGCTACCAGTTTCGGCGATGTACTGCACCATCTCCAGGCCCCCTGACCAATATGTAGAAGATTACAACCTTGGTTCCTGTCTAAACAGAATTCTTCTTGATACAGCAGTCACTTCAACCATCATCTGCCATAAAATAACAGTTTGGAAATTAGATGGCTGAAGGGTGTTTGATCTGAAATTCCCTACTAAACAGCCCAGACCAAATTCCCTACTAAACAGCCGAGACCCGCAACATTATCTGAAAAGATGGACATGTAGAGGCTACAACCCAATAGTGACATATGAGAATTTGTGCTGGCCTGTGACATATAGTGGACGACAATTATATAAGGATGTAGAAAGTGTGACTTGCAGAAGTTTGGCTCAGTGGTCCATGGTACACGCACAGATAGGTGAAGCGGTTAAGGCAACCACTCACAGTAAGAGGGAAATCCAGGCTTGAGTCCCAGTCCAGTGCAGATTTTCAAATGTCATTCTTGGGTAGTAGATGTATATACCAAATACAGCTGATATCACAGAATTAGCAATCAGCAAATTACTTTCAAAGTATTTTGCACAGCTGTGGATCGTCAACAATGTCTGTTCTTTCAAACACGATTCTACATAATAAAAGATTACATATACTGGCTTTTCATATAGTGGTTTTACTATGCCAGTGCACATTTTAAGACCACAGCAACATCAGAAATTCAGTTATTATGTATGGACCATAACTGAGGTGACAACATGCTAGAAATTATTTATTCTTTTACATATGATACCACAATGAAGTAGCTGCCATACACTCAACATATACAGTTTTGAAAGAGCTTTGAAAAGTTGGTACGATGAACATAAGAGTGTTACTTCATATTACACAAAAGAAAGAAATTCACAGATACACGTTTCTAGCACATTGACATTGCAACATAGGTCCTTATTACTCAGCATGGCAAACTGGCAATCCTGCTGTAATGGGAACTAAGTTGGTGGCAAGAATGGGTACAGTACGTTTTGATTCAAAGTAACACGTGTTGTTACCTCGCAGTGCACACATTGATAGTGACCATGAGGTGATTGTATAAAATACCTTCATGAGAAGCTGTGATAACTTGCTGTTAATGTCATTATTTTTATTGACCATGTCATCCTGTTTTATAGATGATCATTTCAGGCACTGCTGACAACTGGTTTTCAACAGAATACAGGAAGCACCCTGATGACATTATTTAACAGTGGCTAAAACACTCATCTATAAAACAACATGAAAACAAAGTCACACACCCAAAAACATTTTATTGAAAATAGAATGTAGTTACCGCATTTACTCGAATCTAAGCCGCACTTTTTTTCCGGTTTTTGTAATCCAAAAACCCGCCTGCGGCTTAGAATCGAGTGCAATGCAAGCGGAAGTTCTGAAAAATGTTGGTAGGTCCCACCACAACTAACTTCTGCCGTCAAATATATGTAGCACTACACAGGCATGCTTTGTAGGCACAAAGATAAATACTGGCGCCAAAACCTCTGCGTCAGTAAATAAATTTAAAAGAAAAGGTAGAAGACGAGCTTTTTTTTCTCCGCCCCGAGTTTCGACCACTGCATTTTCATACATTATCCAACGAAGTAAATACAAATTCCGTATTGCTCATCTTAGAATGTAGCAGAATTTCAATGTACTACGAAAATCCGACTGGCGAGATTGTTTGGGATATTTGTCAATATGGCCAACTCTACGTTCTGAATTTTTTCCTACCAGTGAGAAGAGATGGTTGCTAATGGGAACCTGATGAAATGTGAATCACATGCAGTATTCTCTTCACCATAAGAATAATACGAATATAAACATTTTGCCATGTATTCTTGCGTGTTTGTTGCTATCTCATTTAAATCCTGTCTGCCTAATAAACTACGAAACTAGAGCAAGACAACAGCAAACGCGGAAGAATATACGTATCGTGTCATGTTTATATTCGTATTATTCTTATGCGTAATAGTGATACAGTCAGAAATGAAGCACAGCAACTAACTAGATTTTTAAATCTAAGATGACTCTAATTTCTATGCAGAATTTGATGTACTAAAGAAGCGGCCGCAAAGATTTTCAAACGGTGAAAAATTTTCGCCTAACTCTCGTTCAGAACATGTTCTATCATACGCAGTCTATTATTTGGTTCTTGTTGATCATTATCAAAGAAAGCAACAGTGTAAGTAACAACAAACAGCAGTCTCTTGCCATTGTTTCGCTAATGAGACGATTCCTATCTCTTTTTAAAAACAAATTGTAAGCGGCGGTAGCGCGCACAAAAGCTAGCCATCCCGCGAGCGGCGACAGGCCGTAAACACGCACTATCAGAATGCGACAAACAATGCATGACACAGTATAGTAATGCATTTTCAGCTTAGAGTGACGTAAACACCTATAACAAAGAAGACGGCACTTATCAGATCAAAGGAAAATAAGCAATCGATTCAAACCAGACGAAGCACGTGAAAAAGGAAGGGTACCCGTATAAATACGGACGGAGCGCCTGACGCATAGCAATGGCTACCTGGTAAAGCTTAACTGCTAAGCTTACGACTTGAACCAAACTACTGTAGCTGTATCGTCATTCATTCGACCTAAATTGTGTCTCGTATTACAATGGACCAACTTTGTTTTGATTTGGAGGTGCGGCCTAAAACTTTTCTCTCCCCTTGAATTTCGAGTCTCAAATTTCAGGTGCGGCTTAGATTCGGGAATTTTTTTTTTTTTTTTCTTTTATTTCGAGTCTCATTTTTCAGGTGTGGCTTAGATTCGAGTGCAGCTTAGATTCGAGTAAATACGGTATCCTTTTATCTCAATTGCTAAGTCACTCAGTGCCCAAAGTGGCCAGTACAATAAAGCAATGTCACTACTTCTGGGCAATCCACGACTGCCGATTTGTCCAGTGTGATGGCTTCACCTGATGTTTTAAAGATAGAACTGCAGGTCAGTGCTCCCTTTCAAAAAGAAGCAGAAGAAGAAGAAGAAGAAGAAGAAGAAGAAGATGATGATGATGATGATTGGAGCTTATGGGCACTCAATGGGGAGGTTTCCAGTGTCACTACACTTATTAAAACAAATGAATGTGGCTAACACACTGAAAATTGCTCCATACTCATGTACTCAAAATTGAGCATACAATCATTCCATCTTACAAGCCCTAAAACAATGGAGAATAGTAGCTATACATAACATTAAAATAAAAGTAAAACGACAAATGAGCTAAACAAAACGCACAGGCAAATGTGATTGACAAATCAATTACAAATATATGAATGAGCCAGTCACCCTGTTAACACATTAAAATCATCACCCTAAAATCTTGGGAAAAATGTTGGACAATTCACAAAACCTTAAAACTTGAACTACATTCATTTGAACATTACTTAAAAGAGAGGGCAGATCCATTGGCAAATCTGCTGTGGCTCACTAGACAGAAAATAAAATGCCGTCCAATAAAATTTACTGCAGTTATCTGTATGCCCCAAGCACCACAAATTTGAGGGTCTTCTTGCAGGAGCAAGAAGCCATGCATCACAGGGCTGTGGCCTATGTGAAGATGGGAAAGGATGACTTCGTCCCATCGACGTGGCTGGCAGGAGGTATATCACGGTCGCGTTGTGGGCTTTATTAGACAGAGCTTATTGTCCGTCACTTCCAGCCACTCATCCTCCCACCGACACAAGACTCTGGATCTCAACGGCAAGGTTATGGCATGCAGGGGGATGGCACACTGAAATACATGAGGATCACAACACCCTCCTTAGCTGCTAGATCCATCCGTTCATTCCCCACAAGTCACATGTACTCTGGTACCTGGCAAAAAAAACACCTCCTTCCCAACAGTTGTCATAGCTGAAGGAGGGCATCCTGGATATTCTGGACTATTTTATCTGCTGGGTACAAATGTTTCAGAGAGTGAACCGCAGTCAGAGAATCAGAATGGACAAGAAATTTAGTACTGGAAGAACGTCTCATCTGCCCTATGGCCCACAAGATCCCATATAATTCTGCATTGGAGACAGTAAATTCTTGAGGCAGTTGGAACTTGAGGATACAATCCGGAAAAATGACAGAGTAACCAACTGAGGCCCCCTGTTTAGACCCATCTACATAGTTGTGGTGCTCATATAAAATGTCATTAACAACTGAAGCAGGGGTGCAATCTCTCCTGTACTGCACCAATTCTAAAATTATCCTGAGTCAAAGCACTAACCAGGAATGCTGACAATTAAAAGCCTGGGGTTGCGGTCGTACATACACCAAACCAAGTGACTCCAGCACACATTGCACACAGATCCCAAATGGCATTGTGGATTGTGGATGGGTTGAGAAAAGGCATTTCAGAGGTGGACAAGCAACAGTAGTGTATGTGGATGAAGGCAAGCTGCAAGAAACTTACATGGCTGACACACCACGAGGAGCTGCCACTGGATGGTGAGTGGCAGTTCGCCACTCTCAGCGCAGAGACTGGATATGGGATTGGTCCGTAGATGTGATACTGTTTGTGGATGTGGCAAAAAAGGGTAACACTTAAAATACCATCCTGAGGGACACTGTTCTGCTCAAAACAATCTAACAGCATGTCATCAACACATGCCCTAAAAGACCGCTGAGACGGGAAGACCATATGAAGAATGGGAGGTGGCCATGAAAGCCCCACTGATGCAGTTGTGTGAGAATGCTGTCTCCAAGTAGTATCTTACACCTCACTGATACTGAAGAATATGCTGACACAGTGATATTTACATAGGAAAGCCTGCTGAATAGCAGGGTCAGGTTGTCAACAGTGGACCAAAGTTCCCGGAATCCACCTCGATAGTGGCTAAGGAGTTGCCTGGTCTCTAGCGACCAGACCAGACGACTGTTAACCATTTGCTACATGGTCTTTCCAAAACAGCTCGTTAAGGCGATACTCCGATAACTACTGGGAGATGTGCCTTCCTTTCCTGGTTTGAGGAGAGGTACCACAAGTGCCTCTATCCACGAGTTGGGAAATTGACTGCCATATAAGATTAGAACATTTGAGGAGGATTTCCTTTGACACAGGTGGCAAATGTGGGAGCGTGCAGTACCGGATTTGATCATGACCAGGTTCAGTATAACAAGTTTCAGAGTGCCGATTCCAGCTCCCACATGGAGAAAGGGCAGTTGTAAGACTCAGAATCATGGTACCTTAAGTCCTCTTGCCCCTATCTACAGTCGCACAGTAATGGTGAAATGGTGGATCTTGGCTGGCACTGGCTGTAGTTTTCGCAAAATGCTCTGCCGGAATCTGAATGACATGTCCAGATGTTGTTTGTAGACACCTCTATTTCAGCACTGATGCTATTGCTAAATGACTGTGTTTACCGGAAATCCTCTGGATCACTTCCCAAACATTCATAGAACAAGTGGAATGACTGATAGAGTCCCGGAGCACTTAGCATGATCTTTTCTTGTTCTCCTTAATTAAGTGTCAAGCCTTGGCTCTTGTGGCTCTGAAGACTACAAAGTTGTCTGCTGTCATGTGGCATTTAAACTGTCTAAGAGCTGCACATCTGTTCCGGATTGCTGACTGGCACTCATCTAACCACCAAGGTGCAGATGGCTCCATCCAGCAGATGAATGTGGAATGGAAAATGGTCGTAGAATGAAGGTTGCCAATGACCTCCCATTGAACAGAGTCTGCGAGGGCTGGAGAGCAGAAAGAAAGGTCGATGGCTGTGAATGACCTACTAGCAGTACAGAAATGAGTGTCAACACCCACATTGGGGATGCACAGCTTATGAGACATCATGAGGCTCTCCAAAACCCGACCCCATGGGCAAGCAGAGGTCACATCCCACAAGACACGGTGGGTATTGAAGTCTCCCAGTAGGAAAAACTGGTCATGGGAGTTGTTACACAAGATCTAGGGGAGCCTCAGAGTCGATTGCACCTTATGGAGAGAGCACACAGTGATCCTCCGACAGACATGATCTTCAACAGCTATTGGTTGCAGGTATGTAGCCAGGGGAAGAGCAGAGGAGTTACCGTGGCAGTGGCAGCACTGGGCGGTGGGCAAGACTTGACCTTGGGAGGGCAGGAAGTTCTACGATGTAAGCAACCACAGCCTTTTCTGAAGTTCTAGGGAGAGGGCAAGCTCCAAAGGAACTGCAGCAGCAAATGTGCACTGATAAACGCAGGAGCTAGTGCTGACCTAGCAACCTCTGTTCATGTGGTGGCATCGGTTTTCTGGACTGGCTGTTTGAAAATGGAAGAAAAGGAGGCAGTGAATGTGGGCAGCTGTACAGACACTGGAATAAGCATGCGTATTCAAATGTAAACACGCAGAATACAATGCTGCAATCAGCAATGCCCATATAAGACAATGTGTGTCTGGTGCAGTTGTTAGATGGGTTAGTGGTGCTACAATGGCAGGTTATCAAGATTTAAGTGAGTTTGAACACGGTGTTCTAGTCGTCACATGAGTGATGGGACACAGCATCTCCGAGGTAGCGTTGAAGTGGGGATTTTCCCAAATGACCACTTAACGAGTGTGCCGTGAATATCAGGAATCCAGTAAAACATCAAATCTCCGACATCACTGCGGCAGGAAAAATATCCTGCACATCAAAGTAATTTATTCCTGTCCTTGTAGCCAACTACTGAATATGGAAACCTGGACAGCAATGTTTAATGACAAACTGAGACAAAAGTATGCATTACATACTTTATGACCAGTATCAATGTTTTCATAAGTGACAGCTCCAACACTGCTTCTAATTAGTAACTATCAGCTCTTTGTGGTCTTGTGTTCTTGTTATTTATACTGGAAACACAAGTAGTGTGTATGTAGTTCAATAAAATCCAGATATATATGAAACATTTCAAAACTCTTCGAAAGAAACCAGTTATGGAGAAAAAACTGATGAACAATTATGGTATGTTTTAAATGGTCTATGAAAAAGGGTTTGGTCTAAAATAACAACCCAATCAATTTAATGTCCTTCAGAAGGAAAAAGTGACAAAATAATTTCCATTCTTGTAGGATTTTCTGACGGGTTCAATCACCAGTTCTTTGTGAATTTTAGGCAATTAGACTTATCACCATGTTCAGATGCCTGCTGATTAAGGATGAGATTGTCGAGCAGGGTGACCTTCCCTATTATTATTGGTACCCAAAACTACATGTGGCAGGCACCACAGTTGTGATGTGGTGAGGGAGGGTAGAGAAGCACATTCACTGGTAATCTGACAGCTGTCTCACTGTCGTCATTTTCACACAATGCATCCCTGAGTATGACAAGTGCAATGCCCCCCATCTTGTCAGAACAGCGTGCACTATATCTGCCATGGTCCAATCAACTAACATTTTCATAGTTAAGTATACAGTTGAAGGAATAACAAGAGTGCTTGAGTACTTTCTGTTTTTCGTAGCCCGTGGCATGAGTTCAACCAGTACTCTGGCCACACCATTGTATCCAAAAACACAATGATCCTATGACAGTTTTCTTCCTTCTGTAACTGTGCACAGTGTATGAAGAAGTGACAGGAATGACATTAGCATAACCTTGTAAAGCAAACATATGGGCCTTGCCTCAATGGAAACCGTTTATTCTCCACAAAACTAGTTTAGTTGATTGCTTGCCATCATTGGTGGGTTTTCTTTTATTCTATAATGTGTGAAATATGGAATTCTTACATAGTGGAACATGTTAAATTTTAAATGTTGTTTTGATCTAGTTTTCCTGTTAACATTACATACAATAACTTCCACTTTTTATCTTTCCTACATTGTCATTTTTTGTGCATTTCTCCTACAGCATGGTATCTGCAGTATGAGTGCCTGTCGTTAATAATAATTGTGACTTTACATTCTAATACTGAAAATAAGACTGTAATGCAAACATTTGTTTAATCAACAAATCTCCATATTGCAGCCTTATTTTCACAGTTTGGGAATGTAAACATTATGTCATCATCATTATCGTCGCCAACAGTTTCCAGCCCCAGACTGGGTCTGTTTGGAACATCAGCCTTGCCATCTAGTCCTGCTTCCACACCATCTTACTGAGTTCATTGTGGTCCAGTACTCATCCACACCTTTCAGCCATCCATCCCTAAACATTAAGTCAAGTCAAATTAAATTTCATTCATAATAAGCACTCACACTGCAGATGGCATGCTGTACGAGAAATGTATAACAAACTATTCAAGCAGTAGTGCGTAGGGGAGATAAAACTACGAAGTATTTTATTTAACAAAAATTAACTCAAAAGGACATTTAGAAAATTAACTTGTTTCACCATATAAAAATGCTGTAATTCACAAGTTGAAGAATATTTTTTTTTAATTAAAAAACTACATTGGTAATGATTAGCCTTCACAGAAACTAGTTTAGGGAGAATGAAAGAAAAAAGTATTTGCATCAAGGAAGGCCCACAAAACCTCTACTGTTTTTCTTCGGAGACAGACAGACAGACAGAGAAAACAATCAGAAGAAGAAGTAAGTGTATAAAGACGGAATACAGAAAAATACAGTGGATTCTGTTCACATAAACATTCACTTAATTCCCATTGATCCCACCAAGAGGAACCTTCAGGGATGTGGAATGAGTCAAAGTATGTGAAAGACACAGAAGTCACAAACTTAAACTGTATACTGTATTAACAGCTGATTACCACTGCGCTGCTTAATACCATTCATGTTTATTACAGCTAAATTTTATCAAGTCAAGAAAGAAAGGTGCTTCCTCCTCCGTTTTATTATATAGCTGCTGTTTATCAGCTGTCAGTAACTAGATTACAATAGTACTTTTCAAATGAAATATTTTATTGCATTTGTAAATACCGGGTTCTGTTTACAGTTCATTACAATGTGTCAGGCAGCTTTATAACAAACACTGCTACTTGCCATGTAATTAAAGGAACCTTTCAATTCCTGATTATAGATATTCAAATAATTTGTATAAAGAGTGGGTAATGAGGTGTATAATTTTAATTTTCTTTTGATTTGGTAGGGATTTCCAATTTCTTGCTTTATGAAGCAAGAAATAGAACCCAGTGGTTGGCACAGTGAAGATACAGCATGAAGTAGTGTATGAATCCAGTGGTAGTACAGCATCAACTGAGTTAACAGAGAAGGATCCCATCACCCTTGCATACGACTACCAATGAGGACATAAACAGATGCTTTGATCAGTTTATCATTTAGCAACTGAAGATGGTTACAAGCCCCCCTGCCAAAAGTTCTTTCAGATCCAATAGCACAAACTGAGTAGGCAACTAAAGATGATTACATTACCAATTTCTTAGAAATTCTTGGACTGCAAGTGACAATATATTCCACTAAATTGAACAATTGGTAGAATATAGCTCTCCATTACTACTGACCTGCCTCCAGAAGAAGCAGGGATTACCTAAAGTCATTCAAGCCCCTGAAATTGCGTTATTTGGGATTAATTGTCGAAAAAATACCTTGTTCATTTCTCTGCAGGTAATACATCTAAAATTGTTGAAAGTTATTTCCACTGCAAGACTCTCTCCTTAAGTTTTCTAAAAATTGTGGATGGAAAAACAGTAACAGAGAAATGATACAAATTCAAAATGTCACAGACAAAAACAAAACTGTATGAAAGAGAAAAAATTGTGTGGCAGCACGACAGAAAACAACACAGAAGAGTTTGCACTGTTGTGCTACCACAAACGTAGACAGATACTGAGAAGAAGAGAGTTTAAAAGACAATGAGAAGGATGCATCATGCTTATTGACAGTAATTATTCCCATTCACCATCTGTGATGGTACAAGGAAAAGGGGCAATGATGGTGATACACCACAGGTACCCTCATCCACACAATGTAAGATGGCTTGCAGAGTATAGATGTAGCTACATAAAGTTCCTTCAAAAGGAAGAATGAAGTGGGAGAAAAAGAAACAAAAAAGTTGGCTAAATATTTTAAAAATTCAGCAACATCCACTGAGAATGTTATTGACAATTACTCACCTGCAATGAATACATGCCAAGAAGCCTTACAACAGGGGCTCTCATATCACTGCTGAACTGCCTTCCTTCCTTCCCCTGTATGAATGTTGCCATCACATTGATCACCCCACCCAGCAGCTGAGGGATTTGTATATTCAGCACAGCCACAACCAGAGCACTCTGCAAGAAGAAAGAACCAATTAAGTAGTGCATTCATATGTCACTCGTAAAAGCAGGCACAGATTATTACAAAAACATAAAACCGCAATTATGATATTGGAAAGTTCTGGATGAAAGATGAGCATTGGAGCAAAGACAGCCACTCACTGTATAGTTGAGACGTTGAGCAGAAGACAGACACAATAACAAGATTAACCTCATGCCTATGTTTCAGACAACATACTTTGTTTTAAAAGACAATGCACCATTTATGCACTTTAGAGAAACTTGTATAATGGATGGAAGGGGGTCATGAATCCAAAGTGTATGGATTGTGAAGCAGTAGCAGCAGGCACCACTGAACTTGTGCTCTGTAGCATGCTCTGCAATTGGATGGCCCACTCTGCTCTTGCCCATGATTTGACAATGGCCAATCTTTACGGTGACCAGTTGGTTGGTAGTTATGTCCACAAAAAAGGCTGTGCAGAAGAGGCAGACAGTATATGACAGCTTCTTCCACAAGTAGCCCTTTCTGTGATGTGTTTGGATATGCTGGGGAGGGGACTGCAACATGATGTGCTGCGTGGGTGCACAGGACAAGTGTTGCATCCGGATCTTTCACAGAGATATGACCATTACAGTAAGGGGTTGGGAGGTAGACATGGCATAAGAATGGACCATGATATTATTTTCACCAAATAGAAGGCAGTTTTGGGAGCAATAGGAAGGAGCTTGGTCATTTCAGACCACAAAGAAAGGCAGTCAGACCTGTGGCAGACAATGTGCTTACACTGTTCCACTCCAGAGTTCAGTAGGTAATGAAGGTGAGGTGCTTGTTTGCTGCTGGTTTGTGTGAGTGGTTGCAGTGTTAGGAGCACGTATGGATATGCTACAGGAAAACTACCTGTTGACTACATTTAAGGGAGTGCTGTCAGTCTGTGAAGGCATTAGTAAGACCTTAAAGATATTGGGAAGACGATTGTTCATCGCTTCAGATGCAGCATTCCACTCAATGTCTCAACTATACAGTGAGTGTTTACCATTAAATTTCATGGTCTTTATATAAAATAATTTTTGGAATGTTTAGTTTCCATGTGTTCCTGCCCTCTTGACATATACGTTGCCCAGCATACAAGCAAAGAATAAACTAGATTAAAAGAGTTTACTGCACTAGATGCCATGAATAGGAAGGAACAAAATCAGTTGTCGGAGAATGGCAAATAACACACATTAGATCAATAAAAACAATAGCAAACTGAAAATGAACCTAGCTTGAAGATCATTTAAGTATAAACAGAGAGTGTGTGTCCATAAGAAACAAAGAGCAACTATTAAAAACTTTTTTACCAGAAATGAAATTTTTGAAAGCAGGGGGTGATCATGTTTTGCAACAACGTGCACATGGAAATTTTTTAAAAGCCACACAGTTCAAAACTCACTGACAAAAATAAATACTAAAACAGGGTTTGAGAGAAGTTAACTGCATAAGAATGGAAAGACCGGCATAAATTGAACTTGGGGACGATCACTTCAGGTTCTGGATAAATGTAGGAATATCCAAGGAATTACTGAACCTACAATTTACTGTATCTGGGTCAATAGACAAAAGAAAAGTAAACGTACATTTACTGCATTTGCAGGCTTAAAGAAAGCTTTTAACTATGTTGACTAGAACATGCTCCATGAAATTCTAAAGGTAGCAGCGATGAAAGACAGGGAATGAGAGGTCATCTACAACTTGTATAGAAAGTAGATTGCAATTTTAAGAGTCAAGGGCAGAAGCAAAGGTTGTAGCCCATTGCTGTTGCAGTCTTCAGTCCAAAGACTGGTTTGGTAGAGCTCTCCATGCTACATTATGCTGTGCAAGTCTCTTCATCTCCAAATAACTAATGCAACCAACATCCTTCTAAATCTCTTAGTCTCCCTCTATAACATTTAGCCCCCATATTTCCCTCCAATGGTATTTGGTGATCTCTTGATGTCTCAGAATGTGTCCCATCAAGCGAGCCCTTTCAGTCAGGTTGTGCCACATATTTCTTTTCTCCCCAGGCCTATTCAGTGTCTCCTCATTAGTTATGTGATCTATCATCTAATCTTCAGCTTTCTTCTGAAGATTCCATTTCAAAAGCCTCTATTCTTTTCTTGTCTAAACTGTTTGTCATCCATGTTTCACTTTCCTACACAGCTAAACTCCACACAAATATTTTCAGAAAAGACTTCCTAACAACTAAATCTATATTCGATGTTAACAAATTTCTCTTCTTCATAAACGGTTTTCTCGCCACTACTAGTCTATATTTCATATCCTCTCTACTTCAGCCATCTTCCAATATTTTGCTGTCCAAATAACAAAACTCATATTCCTAATTCCCTCAGCATCTACATCTACATACATACTGCACAACCCACCATACGGTGCATGGCGGAGGGTACCCTATACCACAACTAGTCACTTCCTTTCCTGTTCCATTCGTAGATAGAGCAAGGGAATAACGACTGTCTATGTGCCTCCATAAGAGCCCCAATTTATCGTATTTTATCTTTGTGGTCCATACAAAAAATGAATGTTGGTGGCAGTAGGATCGTTCTGCAGTCAGCTTCAAATTCCAGTTCTCTAAACTTTCTCAACACCGTTCTTCAAAATGAATCCCTCCGGGCATTCCCACCTGAGCTTCCGTTTCATATTGTTACGCCCAGATATTTAAATGGTGTGACTGGGTAAAACAGGGCACAACTAATGCTGTATCTGAACATTAAGCATTTGCTTTTCCTACGCATCTGCATTAATTTACATTTTTCCACATTAAGAGCCAGGTGCCATTCACAACACCAATTAAAAATTTTGTCTATGTCATCTCGTATCAACCTACAATCACTTATCCTCAACACCTTCCTGTACAGTACATCATCATCAATGAATAACTGCAGATTGCTGCCCACACTGTCACCTGATTTAATTTGACTACATTCCATTGTCCTTGTTTTGCTTTTGTTGATGTTCATCTTATACCCTTCTTTCAAGATACTGTACATTCCATTCGGCTGTTCTTCCAAGGCCTTTGCTATCTCTGACTGAATTAAAATGTCACTGGCAGACCTCAAATATTTTTTTTTACTTCTCCCTGGACTGTTAATTCCTACACCAGAATTTTTTTGATTCCTTTAATGCTTGCTCAATGTACAGACTGAATAACACTGGGGACATGTTTCAACTCTGTCTCACTTCCTTCTCAACCGCTGCCTCCCTTTCATGCTCGTCGACTCTTACACCTGCTGTCTGGTTTCTATGCAAGTTGTAAATAGCCTTTCGCTACCTGTATTTTACCCCTGCTACCTTCAGAATTTCACAGTGAGTATTCCACTCAACTTTGTCAAAATCATTCTCTAAGTCTACAAATGCTATAAAATGATGCTTTGCCTTTCCTTAACCTATTTTCTAAGAGAAGTCATAGGGTCAATATTGCCTTGTGTGTTCCTACATTTCTCTGGAATCCAAAGTGATCTTCCCCAAGATCGGCTTCCACCAGTTTTTCCATTCTTCTGTAAAGAATTCGTGTTAGTATTTTGCAACCATTACTTATTAAACTGATGGTTTAGTAATTGTTTGCACCTATCAGCAACTGCTTTCTTTGGAATTGGTATTATTACATCATTCTTGAAGTCCGAGGGTGTTTCACCAGTCTTGTACATCTTGCTCAACAGATGAAAGAGTTTTGTCATGGCTGGCTCTCCCAAGGTTGTAGCTTATCACCCATGCTTTCCAATCTTCACATTGAGCAGACAGTAAAGGAAACCAAGGAGAAATAGAATTACAGTTCAGGGAGAATAAATAAAAACTTGAGGTATTTGGTACCTGATAACTTTGTAATTCTCTCTCTCTCTCTCTCTCGTGCACGCACGCAAATGCACACATGCACACGCAAACACACGCACTCGCACAGGCACATCCCCACGCAAACACAAAATATGAAAAAAATGTAACAAAGCTAGCAACTCTCCTACAAAAGAACAAAACAGGTACTGACAATATGGCAAATCCTAGCTTTCATGTGAGCTTAGCAGTGATGTGGAATGTCCCCTACAATGTGCAATAAGAGCTCTGATGCCAGTCAGTCCCATCCATGAGAAAGGGCTGTGTTGAGATAGAGTTAGCTATATGTTCCACAAATCATTTGAATGATTCTTTTGTCAGAATGATTTGGAATGCGTCAGTTTACACATATACATGATTAAGTTTATTAATATTAACACTTTTTTTAGTTCTTCTTATGCCACTACACTTAAAAACTCGTCCCATCCCCCCTCCCCAAAACAGGCTACCAACTTTTAAACAAAGTTTGTCCATGTACAAGGAGCTATCCAGGAGAAATGATTTTAGATTATATTTGCTACCTTGCTTTGCTACCTATCAGACATTTTATGGTATTGGGCAAACGATCAAAAAATTTTGTTGCTGCATACTAAACTCCCTTCTGAGCTATTGGCAGCTTTGATAATTGATGATAAACGTGATTTTTTCCTCTAATGTTGTAGATATGGGTATCACTATTTTTCTCAAATTGTGATGGATTATTTCATTTGGGCAAGATGGTCTTCATTTCAGAGTATAATAGAGGGTAGTAAAAGCCCTGGTAGATGTTATGAAAATGCTGTGGCACTCCAGCATACAGTAGGTAATGAAGGGGAGGGTGCTCATTTGCTGCTGGTTGGTGGATGTGGTTGGAGAATAAGAAAGCACATGCATATATGGTACAGCAGAACTATTTGTGGATAGGTATTGTGATGGTGCAGTTAAAACGTCCAACTCCTTGAAGTTGTGTCTACATGAAATCAATACTTTCTTGCTAAGTGATGAGTTAGCTCAGAAAATTGTTCCATAAAAAATTACTGAGCAGAAATATGCTAAATAAGCCAAAGGATGATTTGTTTGTTTCCAAGACTAGCAATTATATGAAGACCAAAAGAAGCTGAACTTAATTTAATGATTATAAAGAATCCACCTTGATTGCAAACAGAAACTGAATGCTGACCTAAGTTTCAGCACAGATAACCATGCTTTCTCTGAAACATACTAAAACTACAAACTGCCTAAAGAGGCATGGTCCAACACTGGGTGTTCTGTATTAATGTTGGACCATGCCTCTTTAGGCAGTTTGTAGTTTTAGTGTGTTCTGAAGAAGGCGTGGTTATCCACGCTGAAACGTAGGTCAACATCTGGTTTCTATTTGCAATTGAGGCGGATTCTTTATAATCATTAAATTATTTGCTGATGCACTACAATGTTAAAAGTTCTGAACTTAATTGTTAGTGAAGCTCAGTAACACACTTCTTCCAGTTCAAGTTTTCATCAATATGCGTACCTAAAAATTTGGAGCATTCTGCGATATTTAGCCCTGAACCTATATCATAGCTTAGAAGATACGTTGAAGCAAGGCAAACCTTTGTTTATAGCATTAGTAAGTTTTTAACTGGACTACACTCTTTGAAATGTTGAATGTAGCAGGGAAAAAACACAGGGAGCATATCTCTGCTTACAACATGTACAGAAAATTGACTGCAGTCAGAGGAGTCGAAGGTCAAAGAGAGTAGTGGTTGAGAAGAGGGTGAGGCAGGGTTGTACCTTGTCCCTCAGTTATGCAGTTTGTACCTTGAGCAAACAATACAGGAAACCAAGGAGAGATTTGTAAGGGAATTAAAGTTCAGGAAGAAAAAAAAGCATTGAGGGTTACTGATGACATTGTAATTCTTCCAGAGAAAGCAAAGGACTTGGAAGAGCAGTTGAATGGACTGGATAGTGTCTTGAAAAGAGATTATAAGATGAACAAACAAAAAAAGGGTAATGAGATGCAGTCAAATTAAATAAGGTAACACTGATGGAATTAGATTAGGAAATGACACAGAAAGCATTAGACGAGTTTTGCTATTTAGGCAGCATAGTAACTACTGAAGACCAAAGTAGAGAGGATAAAAATGCAAACCGACGATAGCAAGAAAAGCATTTCTGAAAAGGGGGAATTTATTAACATCTAATACCTGTTTGAATGTTAGGAAGTCTATTATGAAGGTAAATGTCTGGAGTGTAGCCTTGTACAGAAGTGAAATCTAGGTGATAAAAAGTTCAGACAAGAAGAGAATAGAAGCCTTTCGAATGTGGTGCTACAGAAAAATGCTGCAGACTATATGGGCAGATTGAATAATGGATGAGGTGTTACTGAATAAAACTGGGAAGAAAATAAACTTATGGCAGAATCTGACTAAAAGAAGCAAATGGGACACCAGAAATTTATGCATGGGCTGCAAGACTCTAATTTTGCCATTTTTCATATAAATGAGTTGGTTAGTTTTGAGGTGTGTCATGCCACAAGAGCTAAATTTTATAGGGCTACATGAGATGTTTAGCAGAATCACAAGGAATTGCTTCTACAAATGCATGATAATTCTGGAGGGAGAGAGAGAGAGAGAGAGAGAGAGAGAGAGAACTGTATCCCACTTGTTGCAGTGTGAACACCTATGAAAAGAAGGGACATGCCCAAAGACAGTGAGGAATAGTCAATATGGCAACTTGGTCGGAGGGGAGGAGGAGACTTAGGCAGTAATACAGTAGGTAGATTCAAATGGAAGGTTGCAGTGGTGATTTGGAGATGACGAGGCTTGCATAGGACAGACTAGAGTGAGAGCTGCATCAAATCAGTCTTTGACTGGAGGTCACAGCAACAACTTAACCTCTTGAAGATAACCACAATTACGAGACAATACTTGCTTCAAATATTACATGCACCTCATTACCAATAGATAGAAGCTGCCATCTCTGTGTCAAATTCAATCAAATGAATCTGTCAGGTATTCCACTTCCCAACAGCATGTGTCTCTTAATGAGGAACAAGATTTTCCACTTCTAATAACCCGTACACCTAGTACTCTGCACTGGACAAGAGGAGCACAAAGCCACACATGTACATATGCAGTTCCGAGAATACCATAAGACTAAAAATGCTTTACCTTGTAAAGATGACATTCCCCAACCTAACATAACATTTATCTTTGTTGAAAAATATTACCTACAGAAAGTTTAATTCAAGTGTGATGTAACAGAAATTTATGTCTCCTACAGTTTTGTTTGATATGCAGTAGTAATACTAGTAGTAGTAGTAGTAGTAGTATATATCACATTTTTATTGTGATTAATCAGACACAAAAGATGTTAAAACTACGTGATTAAGTACAATAAAAATGTGAAATCAAGGTAGAATCCACATAAATAACTCTTAAGATTTACCAAAAGGTCAAACAACACACTGACAAGTATAATCTAATAAAGTAATTAATTTTGAAACCAATGCAGTATGCTGAAATTTAGGGAGAAATATCCTGAATGAACCTTTAGGTATGATGAGGAGTTACACACACCGCCACAGCTGCCAAGAGGTACCAAACGTGTGGCCACAGCATCCCCAAGAACTTCTTCCAGTCGAAACTGGGCTCGGGAATTTGGCTGTCTACTCCAACAAGCCTGGTGCCTTCATTGCTAGCTTGACATAGAACTTTCAAATTGCCTGCCCAGTGCCTTATTCCAAGAGCAGTTATAAAACCGAGGCTCAGTTTCAGTGACACTTTAGGGGTTGATTGATGACTAAATGCTTTCTGCTGAATATGCCCTTGCTTCTGTAGAACAGGTTTCTTGACAAGTGATTTCTGCATCTGAAGACCATATCTAGGAGTGGTGATGTTCCTGAAGCAAAGAAAACAGACTTGCAATTACATGCCAGGTAAACACTGCAATATTTCTAACTTGAAACTGGTTTAGAAAACCTAATAATTTTGAGTTACTAGTGCAAGTAACTAAAAACTAGGTGGTTTTGTAAACCAGTTCCAATTCATATAATTTAAAACTGTCCTTCCCTTATCAACAATTTATAATAATTATAAGCATGGATCATGTACAGGAATAGTAGCTCAATATATAAAGGAAGTGCCACCAGTAGAAGGAAAAAGGAAACACAACAGCCTGATTATAAAAAGGTCACACATAGTGAAGCAGAAGGTGGGAAACAGTAGTTTGTGTTGGTGTGAAAGACAAGCCAATAAACAGATTTAACTAAAATTAAATTACACACACACACACACACACACACACACACACACACACACACACATTATTCCAGCTTTTGGAATAGTTTTTTTTTCCCTTTTTATTTTTTCTTCAAAGGGTGTAAAGAGGGACAGATTAGGGGAAGGTGCAGGTATCTCTGACCTCAGGATTCAGGATGTTGCAATGACAAGGGGAGAAGAGATAAAGGGAAAGGCATCAGAGAGTAAGACGTCAATTATAGTACACTTGTGAACACTGTGCCAGCTTCAGTCAACCCTTTTGTGGTACTAAAGTAATACACACAGATCTGAGTCATGGGACACCTGTCTTTCATATCTGTTTACTGCTACCATGTAGCTAGGTGCTTCTGAAACTTGGAGACATATACTAAGCACCATGGGAGGGATATATAGAAGGCTGTGAGTGTTTGCTTCACGGAAATCAGATCAAGTCACCATCTTCACCATTCCCAGGAATGTCTGAAGTGACTAATAGTGTTTACTTATACATAATAAACACTGTTCTGAAACATCACTACACATCTGTCATTCTGCTGGTTTGTACATAGTTTGTATGTAGTGGGACATACATGCACCAGAAAACTTGGAACAATGTAGAAAATACTGGTTTGTGTTATGTCACATCCATCTTCAAATGTTCTGTTGAAAACTCATGTTTTTTACTGTCAGAAGAATAAATGCGTTTTGGTACTAATTTGTTACACTTCTTTCCATATTTGCCATCCTGATACAATCATTCTAAAATTACAACTATAACTCTGAAAATCTTTGGTTCACATGAAAACATGGATATAGTAAGGTTTGTAGGACATATGTGTCCCACTTCACTGACTTTCAAGATTGATCACCTTAAAATTTTTTTGATAGTGAAACTGAAACATTTATCAGAAACGAAGATAGTTTATGATCTTTTATTTTTCAAATACATGCAAAACAAATTTTTAACCATGAAAGGGTTAAAATAGGAAGAACAACAAATAATGAAATTTTGCATATAAATTGCAGTGGGAAGAATGCAGGATTGAATTTGCAGGTGATCTGGTACTACGCAGAGTCCGAAATCTAGTACACAGCACTGTCAACTCTGCCAGGAAAAATAGCACTAACCTGGCTAGGCAATGGGTCAAACTAACTTGGGTAGCAGATACGGGGATGTCATTCCAGGCTGCTTAAACTTGATGCCACATTTCATCAAACAGTGGCTGGCGAGTTGTGGCACACGTTTTTCTCAGCGACATGTGATAGATGTTTCAGTGGGTGCAAAATCTGGAGAATGTTTTGACCTGTGCAACAGTCTGGCAACCTCTGTATCTAAGTATGTCAGGACAGCACAGGCAACACATGGCCTCACATTATCTCATTGAAATATAACATCACAGGGACTAAGGCACAGCCTCTGGCCTTAGAAGTCAAACATAACAACTGCTGTCCAAATTACTGGCTATCCAAACCAGAGGCGGTTGTGTCATGTACCCAATCAGCATCCCATATCATTACACCTGGTGCTGGATATGCATGATAATGAGGAATGCTATTTGGCAATATTCACTCTCCTTGCATCCTTCTCATAAGGATATGTCCACTGTGACACAGAACTGGGTATTGACTGATAACATTACTCTGTGCCACTATTTTGCCTCTGCTGTTACTGGGTGCACCATTCTCAGTACACCCCCTCTGTTTCTGTGCCAAGAGAAGTCACAACAATGGTTGCTATGCTGACAGTCTGTAATAATGCAGATGCTACTGTGTGTATACTGTTCTTACTGCAAATGAGAACAACACTCGAGGTACATGATATAGCTGTACACTCCTGCACAATGAATGAACAATGTCTCCCCTCAGCCACTAGTCACACGAGGCTGCTGAGATCCCACATAGCATTAAGTGTGATCCTTCTGACTTCATTCATTCTATTTTCACATGGCAGTCTTATGATCCTGAAAAGCCCTATGAGCAATACTGCAATAAAATGCTGTCATCATGGGCCACAATCCTGCCACTGTTAAATTCCACCACATACTGGGTGATGTTGCTCTTTACATGAGGCATAAAATAGACTTCTCATAAAAGACCAACATTCAAATACAATAGCTGACTGAGAAACCAGGTTTGTAAGATTGCTTTAGACAGTGTGACCCGAAAGTTCATTAACATTTGAAAATTAAATAGTTCTCCATGTACATTCATACTCTGCAAATCACCATGAGGTGCATGCACAGGGTGCAACCCATTTTACCAGTTACTGGGGTTTCTTCCCAGTCCATTCACATATGAGAAGAATGATTGACTGCCTCTGTGTGTGCTGTAACTGTTCTAATCTTATCCTCATGATCCCTATGTGAGTGATACATAGGGGATTATAGTATATTCCTAGAGTAATCATTTAAAGCCAGCTCTTGAAACTTTGTTAATAGACTTTCTTGGGATAGTTTACGTCTATCTTCAAGGGTCTCCCAGTTCAGTTCTTCAGTATCTCTGTGACATTCTCCCACAGATTAAACAAACCTGCGACCATTCGCGCTGCTCATCTCTGAATAAGTTCAATATCCTCTGTTAGTCCTGTTTGGAAGGGGTCCCACACACTTGAGCAATATTCTCGGATGGATAGCACAAGTGATTTTTAAGAAATCTCCTTTGTAGACTGATTGCACTTCCCCAGTATTCTACCAATAAACTGGAGGCCACTACCTGCTTTACCAATGAATGAGCCTATGTGATCATTCCATTTCATATCCCTACAGTGTTCCACCCAGGTAGCTGTAGGAGTTGGCCAATTCCAACAGTGATTCACTGATATTATAGTCACATAATACTATTTTTTCATTTTTTTATTTTGTGAGGTCCACAATTTCACATTTCAGAGCATTTAAAGCAAGCTGCCAATCTTTTCACCACTTTGAAATCTTATCAAGATTGAATATTTATGCAGCTTCTTTCAGATAATACTTCATTGTAGATAACTACATTCTGAGGTTGTTATTAATATCGTCTGAAAGGTCATTAATATACAACATGAACAGCAAGAGTCTCAACAAACTCCCCTGGAGCACACTTGAAAATCAATAAATACTGCATCTACCTGACTGCTGTAAATCCACAGCTTCCAGTCTGTCACATGAGCAAAGTGCAAGTTGGGTTTCACATGACTGATGCTTTTGGAATCCATGCTGGTTGGCATTGAGAAGGTTGTTCTGTTCAAGATACCTCACTATGTTTGAGCTCAGAATATGTTCTAAGATTCTACAACATAACAGTGTCTAGGATATTGGATGGTAGGTTTGTGGATCACTTCTACCACCATCCTTCTAGAGAGGTGTGACATGTGCTTTTTTTCTGGTTTGCAGAATAATGCAAGTGAAAAGGTAAAAATTGACACATATGCTTGAAATGACAAGAGGTTTTACTGAAACCAAATAAGTGCATGAAACAACCAACAAATTGTGCTTCATATAACACAAAAGCAATAATTAGGATAACAATTGATTTGTAGAAAAGACAAGGTAACTTATAACAAATTCGCATTGTGTCGGTCGTCATCTATCAACAATACCTGTAGTAAAGGGACAATGTTGAGAGCAGCACCATACAGCATATCGGCAGGTACGGTGAGAAATTCCCGTCGGATGTAGTCTTTTAGCATTCATAATGAGGTAACGCAATTGCCGGAGACTTCCGACTTCAGGTAATGGAAACAACCAATAACCACACACATTGAGGTCTGGGGATGTGCGAGGTCAAGCGTGACTTAAGTGGTGACTCAGCATGTTATCCCCACCAAACGATGTGCTAAACATTTCATGCACAATTCTCGTGTGGCATCACTGACGTGTTCCTGTCCAGTATCAATTGTTGGCCACTTTTTGCACTCTACTTTGGTTTCAGTAAAACCTCACATCATTTCAAGCACGTGTGTCAAGTTTTATCTTTCTACCTATATTATTCTGTGAATTAGTGCACTGTCAAATGTTAATTGACTTTTGGGTCACCCTGTATACAAAGTGCAGATGGCATTACTGCTACCTACTTTGTACAGGCACACTGGAATGCTAACAACTTCCATATCCAAGCAAATTTGACTATTGTCACATGCTACGTTCAAGGTACTGTAATTTTAATGGCGAGCAGCATAAATATACATTAAGAAGAGATAAATGATAAGTAAAATGATCAAGAACTTGGAGCAAATCACAAAAGGAGACAGGTAAGTACAATAAAAATAAATAGAAGAAAATAGAGTTCAAGTCCATGAGAGTATGAGAGTTGCGGGATGTGAGGATACGTAGAAGACCAAATGCCATCTCCACAGTTCAGAGAAGCTAACACCAGGTGGGAGGATTCAAGTACCCATATGGTCTAGGAGGCATTCCGTCCATTTGAGCCATGCTGCAGAGCATGCTCAGCAACTGGGCACTGTGTGTCCCCATGACAGAAAACTTTTCTGTGTCCATTTGTGTGCTCAGCCAATTTTATAAACACCTACCTGTACCTGACCCCACTTTGCTGTGCCCGTCGCTTAAATCAAAAAGAAAGAAATGAAACAAGCACATATTTCTAATGTGTATGGGAGTTGGATATACATTTTAATCTCTGCCTCTCACCTGTCTCTCTCCATCTCTCCCAACCCCATTCTTTGTCCACCTCCTCCTCCTTCCCTCTCTCTCTGTCCATCACCTCCTTCCTGTTTTCCATGTGCATCTCCTCTGCCCCCTCCTGCTGGACTCACCTGGTGTGAAATGCTGTTCTTCCTGCCATCTCATTTCACCAGTTCCCACAATATGTAACCTGCATTTCCCTTAAGTTCTATAACATACCTATAAGTATAAAGGATCCAATATTTCAAACTCCAACATCTTAGAATGTGAAATCCGCTTTCTTACCAATGTAAGTATCCAAACCCAAACATAGGAATGAGGGAGTAATTTCCAACTGAAGTGTTTATCCAGTTGGATTCCACCGTCATTAAACCACTGAGAAGAGTTAAAGTCCTTGGGGAAATATGTTTCTCCTTTTTTTTTTTTCAGTAACTGCAGCACCAACATAACAATGTCATGTTGGTTAATTTTACAATGCCACTTCAGTCAAACACCTGGACTGTTGTCACTGCATCTACTGTTAAGGTTGCTGCCTCTCTTCTGCACCTACATACATACTCTGCAAATCACTGTGAAGCACCTGCAAAGGGTACTTGCTATTCTACCACATTCTAGGATTTCTTAGTGTTCCAACTGAATGGGTACTTCAATCGATCTGTGGGTGCTGTAATTAGTCTAATCACATAGGTCACTACAGGGTTCATTATGTAGGGTACTGTAGTACATTACGAAATTCATCACTTACAGCTAGTTCTTGCAACTTTGTAAGTATGCTTTCTCAGGATAGTTTGCATATATCTGTAAGTGTCCACCAGGTTCAGGTTTTTGGTCATCCCTGTCACTCTCAAATGGGTGAAACAGCCCTGTGACTATTCATGCTGCTCTTCTTTGTATACAATGCATATCCCCTATTTGTCTTGTTTGGTACAGGCCCCAAACACTTGAGTAATATTTGAGAATGGATCATGCGAGTGTTTAGTAAGCCATCTCCTTTGCAGACTGATTAAATTTCCCAAATATTACATCTTTGAACCAAAGTTTCTCATCAAAGTCTCTCTTATCTACAAAAATACCTCCAAAAATTGTAACACACCGGCAATTGTTGAGTTGACCAACTGTAGTTTAGTAATATTGCTAACAATATTTTTTTTTTCTTTCATTTTGTGAAGTGCACAATTTTACATTTATGAAACTTTAAAGTAGTTGCCAATCCTTACACAACTTTGAAATTTTATCAACATCTTACTGAATATTTCTGCAGTTTCTTGAGAGGGTATTGCATTACAGATAGCGACATCATCTGCGAAAAATCTCAGGTGATATGAATGTTGTCAGCAAGGTTACTGATACAGAACACAAGCAGCTGAGCAGGTGGCTCTCAATGTGGAAAAATGTAAGTTATGCAGCTGAGTAGGAAAAACAAACATGTAATATTCAGATGCTGCATTAGTGGTGTACTGCTTGACATATCTGGGCACAATGTAGCAAATCAATATCAAATGCAATGAGCATGCGAGAACTGTGGTAGGGAAAGCAAATGTTTGACCTTAGTTTGTTGGGAAAGTTTTAGAAAAGTATGGTTCATCTGTAAAGGAGACAGCATATAGGGCACTGGTTTGACTTATTCTTGAATACTGTTTGAGGGTTTGGAATCCACACTAGGTCAGTTTGAATGAGTATGTCGAAACAATTAAGAGGCTGACTGCTAGATTTGTTGCCTGTAGGTTTGAACAATATGTAAGCATTATGGAGATGCTTCGAGAACACAAATGGGAACCCCTTGAGGGCAGATGACATTCTTTTCGAGAAAAACTATTGAGAAAGTTTAGAGAATTGGCATCTGTAGCTCACTGCCAAATGATTCTACTGCCACCAACATCTACTGCACATAAGGACCACAAAGATAAGATAGGCTACAAGACATTAGAGCTCATATGAAGGCACTTTCCCTCGCTCTATTTGTGAGTGGGACAGAAAATGAAATTATTAGTAGTGGTACAGGGTACACTCTGCCATGCACCGTACAGTGGCTTGCGGAGAATCTATGTACAAGATATGTTTTTTAAGTAAGTAACGTTTTGAAATTAAAAAAAGATGTGCTAAGATATCTCAATAATTTTATTTTTACATGAAAGCCTGTCCTTAATCTACGCACTGACGCCATTACAGTCTGATTCTTCTTGTTTATGTTGTGTACTGAGTGTTTAAGATGTCTCCGATAATCCTGAGTCCCGCTGACTGTGAAGTACGAGCTGTTATAAGATTTCTTAATGCTAAAGGCCTAAAAGTGATCGATATTCATTGTGAGATCTGTGCAGTTTACGGAGAAAATATTATGAGTAATTGAATGGTAAGAAAGTAGGTGAGAGCATTTAAAGATGTGCATGATGAATAATGGAGTGGGCATCCTTCAGTCGTTAATGAAAGTTTGGTGCAGGAAGTGGACAATAAGTTGAGAGAAAACAGATGCTTTATGATTTCCTCCTTGCGAGATGAGTTTCCTAATGTTTCTCGTAGTGTTTTGTATGGCACTGTGAACGAGCACTTGAATTACCGAAAATTGTGCACACGTTGGGTATCAAAAATGTTGATGGATGTGCACAAAACCATACGTATAGACAGTGCATTGACTTTCCTTGAGCGGTACCAGAACGACGGTGATGATTTCTTAAGCCAAATTGTTATGGGCAATGAAACATGGGTGGCCTACGTCACACTAGAATCAAAGCAACAGTCCATGGAAGTTGAGCAACAGCATCGTTTTGCTGCAAGACAATGACTGTCCACATGTGGTGAATCAGACCAAAGATCTCATCACATCTTTTCGATGGGAAACTCGAAATCATCCTCCGTACAGCCCCGATCTTGTGCCCAGTGACTACCATCTGTTCCTGCACTTGAAGAAACACCTGGTTGGTCAGCGTCTTCAAGACGATGACAAAGTCAAAACAGTGGTGAAGCAGTGGTTAACAAGTCAGGCGGCAGACTTCTATGAGGAGGTTATTCAAAAACTGGTACAACGTTATGACAAGTGCCTCAATACTGACGGAAATTATGTAGAAAAGTAGATTAAGGTACATGCTTTCATGTAAAAATAAAATTATTGAGATATCCTAGCATGTCTTTTTTTAATTTCAAAATGGTACTTAATTAAAAAACACTCCTCGTAAATCTGAATGTACGTGTAGAACACAGTTATCTTATCTAGTGCACACCTCAAGTTACACTTACATCTGTAAATGACTCTCCATCCAAGAACTCCTCAGTCTAGCAACAAATTTCACTTCACATTCCACACGATTGTATTTTCGTTAATAAGTGTATGATATTGAGTAAAATACTTTTCAGACTGATACTGTAAGCTGACCACCACTGCACCATTCTCAAATATTATCAAGATCTGACTGAATATTTACGCAGCTTTTTTCAAACAATACTTCATTGTAGGTAACCTATTCACCTGCAAAAGATCTGATGTTGCTATTGGGTCATTCCATGTCAATTCAGGCTATTTGAGAAAATGTTTCAGCTGATAGTCTCAGATTTGGCTGAAATGTAGCACACCATTGCTACCAAGCGTGGAACACTCATTACAAAATTTTAAGTTCCACTGCCAATTAGTTCCAGAATTATGGCTTGTGAAAGAAGGTGACGTAACCCGGAAATTGCAACCCGCATCTGGCAATCTATCTTCAGATCCAACTTTAGGTTTTAATAACTTTGAAACTATTCCGCACAGCCCGGTGAAATTTTTACAACACAGTAACATCCATTTAGAGAGCACACTCCATGAATCAAAACACCAACAACATATTTCTGAGGGAAAATAAAAAATTCCAAAATGTGATTAAAAAAATGTAATACGTTAGAAGGTACATATTGTAGGTGTCCTCTATGCCAAATATAATTCACTCAAAAAGGGTATAAATTTTTTTGTGGTAAGCTTAATGTAGCCTAAACACACACAGAACTCATCTTGCCCATATCAGTCACACAAACAGAGTTACATGCACATGAAAATACAAAAATTTTAAAAATTACCCGAAAAATGTGGATTTTCGAAGTGTGGTAGCACAAAAGGGACAAATGATATCCAAGCCAAATTTCTAACACTGCATAAGTAGACCATAATATAATATGTGGCAAAATTTCAAGTTGTTATTGTAAGGCATTTGCGTACAATAAAAGTTGACAGAGATGTATTTGGTTACGTTTCTTTTAACACGATTTAGCAAGTAATAGCAATGATGCAGACAGCTTGTTTCAGATAAAGCTGCAGCAATTGTTTGGAACCATTAGGCAACAGAAAGTTAAACAATGGTAGTTTTCAGGGACAGAATGAGTCATTGTTAGGCTGGAACAACAAAGGAAATTAGCAACAATTACAGGTTACTCATGTTTTGAAGATTCTAGTTCAGACTGGTCAGTACTGTTGTGGAAAGTCAGTATGGAGACAGATGAGTGTACTAGTGGTGTTTTTGTTCAAACAAGTTGCAGTATTGGTAGAGCACAAGCATCTGAATGTCATAAAACAATATATGGAACAAAATGTGGTAGTCGCTTTGTACTGTATAATCTGGATGAATCGGGCCAATATTTGTTGCTATGGAGATCCGGGACACACACTGTGGGCACAAGCAGTACAGTTCCAGGAAATTTTAGTGTTTGTTATCATCATATGAAAGTGTTTCTGGATAAGTATTCTTTCCTACAAAGAAGTTGTTCTGATTCATTTCGGATTCATAAGAAGACAGTGAAGTGTAGCCTCAGAGAAATTGATATAAAATCAGTATTGAAAGTGAACCAGTGCATGGGACTTAACATGAAACCAGGACAAAAGTTATGTTCCAGGTGTGTTACACTGCTAGAAAATGAAGAATATTCTGATAATTTAAATGACAGTGACGAAGAGTATCAGCCACCTACAACCACAGCGGATGAGCAATTAAATACTTCAGTGACTGCCCTTGGTTTGTCTCCCACGATGACACACAAAGTTGGGAAAAGAGATATGCCCAGCTATGGTAGAAGTAAACTACAAGAAGCTCAAATGGAATTAAAACACAAAATAGCTGACACATTTATGCTGGAAGAGGAAGAACTGTCTGCTCCAAAGGAACAGAAATCATGCCAGAAATGCTCTGATTTGGACAAAATTGTGCATGATTTGAAAGAAAAATGTGCCATATCCACACGCCAGAAAAAAGTAGCTATTCTTACCCTTGCACCTTCCAGCTGGTCTATTGACTACACTGCAAAGGAATTCAATGTTTCTACATATATGGTAAAGCAAGCTAGGAAAATAAAAGCTACCCAAGGAGTGCTTCCACAACTTCCACAGGCTCAGTGTAAGCAATTGACTTCAGAAATAAAGGTGCTAGTGTCGGAGTTTTATGAAAATAGTGACTACAGCCGAATAATGCCTGGAAAAAAAAGACTATGCAACGGTGAAAATGGGAAATGTACGCGAACAGATGCAAAAAAAGACTGTTGCTATGCAACATATCAGAACTATATGCAGAATTCAAGGAAAAGTATCCCAATACCAAAGTAGGTTTATCATCTTTTTTCAATCTTCGGCCAAAATGTGTTGTGCCTGTAAGTGCAAGGGGCACACACAATGTTTATGTATGTGAGACCCATCGAAATGCTAAGCTGATGTTTGCTGCTATAAAGGATTCTGGTCTGGATTACAAAGGTGCAATGAAGCTGCTAGAGTGTGACATCAGTTCCTACCAGTGCATGACACACAGGTGTGAAAAGTGTCCTGGTAAGGCAAATCTTACAGAACACATAAATAACAAACTGTATGGTGAACTCCTTATGGATGACGATGAACTTGTTTCTTATAAACAATGGACACACATGGATCGCACAAGTCTTGAAACAAAGTAAAGTACAGTGGAAGATTTTGTTGAAATGTGTTGTCAAAAAACGGACAAACTGGCCACACACAGCTTCACAGTAACAGCACAATCGGCTTATCTCCAGTTTTGTAAGGATAATTTGAAACAAGATGAAATTATAGTAATATTAGACTTTTCTGAAAATATGCGTTTATATGATTCTTCAGTTTCTCCCGGCGTATTTGTAGCTCGAACAGTCCACAGGTATACTGCCGGTTCATAGTGTCCAATGGAGACAATATTTCGGCGATCAGACATGTCGCCGTTGTCAGGTGCGCTGACGAACTGAGCTCCTGAGGGCGGGCGCGAACGGCAAAGAGAGCGGCCCGCGGGGGGAGGGGATTTAAATCGGCCGCCCGGCCTCAGGAGCTCAGTTCGTCAGCGCACCTGACGATTGCAACATGTCTGATCACCGAAATATTGTGCCCGTTGGACACTATGAACCGGCAGTATACCCGTGGACTGTTCGTGCAGTATGCATTTATAGTTCAAGATGCCATCCAAGGATATCATTGGGACAACAGTCAAGCAACTCTCCAGCTATTTGTGATTTACTATAGAGGTGAATCAGGTGATGTGTCCGTCATGAACCTGTGCGTTTTTAATGACTGTTTAATTCATGATGCCATTGCAGTTCATGCCCACATTCGCACTGTCATGACATATGTGAAAAACAAGCTGCCTCACATACATTTTACGAAATACTTCAGTGATGGGGCAGCTAGTCAGTACAAAAACCATCTCAAAAATGTATGCATGCATTACCATGATTTTAAGATTCACGCAGAATGGAATTTTTTGCAACAAGTTATGGTAAAAATGTATGTGATGGTATTGGTGCTGCCATTAAGCGCATGGCATCACGAGCTAGTCTGCAGCACCCTACAGAAGGTCACATTCTAACACCTCTTCAATTATTTACCTGGGTACAGAAAAATATCTCTGGCAAACAATTATTCTAAGATTCCAAAGATGAGGTGAAATGAGTCGAAGAGTTGCTAAAAAGCAGACAAGAACACGTTAAAACTGTTGCAGCCACTAGGAGTCATCATCACTTCTCTCCAGCAGACTCTGACAATGTGCAGATGAGCAGACTGTCCGGTTATAACTATAGGTTCACGCACAACATGTGTCTTCACAGTGTGTCTGACTCACGATTCAGAAGCAAAAGAAGCGCCATACAACCAGGTTGCTATGTTATTGCTGTTTATAATGACAAATGGTACTTAGGATGTGTTGCAGAGTGCTGTGAAGGAGAAGGTGATGTATTGGTGAACTTCATGGCATCAGCAAGATCATTTCATTGGCCATGTTTAGCAGACAGGTGTTGGATTCCTTTTGAACATATTCTTATGACAGTTCCAGTTCCTACCACAGTGTCAGGAAGACAGTAGAATTTGCCACTCAATGTACAGAGTACAGTAGCTAAAGTGTGGGAGAAATTCTGTTCGAAGCACAATCGACTGGTTTCTAGCAGTTGAGGTGCAGTAAACATTAATGATAGGTTGTGTTAATCTGTCTATATGTTGTTGCTTAGTGATTAAACAGTTGTGGGTGAGGATAAGAGCAGGCAGAACAGTTTACGATATGTTTTTACAAAATTGAGTTGTGGAACAATGGCCACATCACCAAATATATCTGTCAACTTCCATTGTACACAAATGTCTTGCAATAACATGCTGAAATTTTGATATATACATCATTATGGTCTACTTATGCAGTGTGTGAAATTTGGCTTGGATACCACTTGTCCCTTTTGTGCTACCACACTTCCAAAATCCATGTTTTTCGGGTGATTTTTCAAATTTTTGTATTTTCATGTGCATGTAACTCAGTTTTTGTGACTGATATGGGCATGATGAGTTCTGCGTGTGTTTAGGCCACATTAAGCTTACCACAAAAAAATTTATACCCTTTTTGAGTGAATTATATTTGGCGTAGAGGGCACCTACAATATGTACCTTTTAACGTATTACATTTTTTAATCGCATTTTGGAATTTTTTATTTTCCCTCAGAAATATGTTGTTGGTGTTTTGATTCATGGAGTGTGTTCTTTAAATGGATGTTACTGTGTTGTAAAAATTTCACTGGACTGTGTGGAATGGTTCCAAAGTTATTAAGACCTGAAGTTGGGTCTGAAGATAGATTGCCACATGCAGGTTGCAATTTCCGGGTCACGCAACCTTCTTTCACAAGTCATAATTCTGGAACTAATTGGCAGGGGAAACTAATACTTTGTACATGAGTGTTCCGTACATGGTAGAATTAGTATACTCAATTTCAGTCAAATCTGAGACTATGAGCTGGAGCCCCTGGTTGATTGGTTCAAATGGCTCTGAGCACTATGGGACTTAACATCTATGGTCATCAGTCCCCTAGAACTTAGAACTACTTAAACCTAACTAACCTAAGGACAGCACACAACACCCAGTCATCACAAGGCAGAGAAAATCCCTGACCCCGCTGGGAATCGAACTCGGGCGTGGGAAGCGAGATCGCTACCGCACGCTCCTGGTTGAACTGACATGGAATGACCCTATTACTATCATCTGCAAGTTCATTAATATACAACACACATGCAAGGGTACAAACGCACTTCCCTAGGACACATCTGAAATTACTCCTATATTAATCTCCAACTTCTATCATAGCCAACATGTCACATCCTCCCTACCGTGAACTCGTCAATTCAGCACAATTTTCACTTGATATTGCATACGATAGTACATTCGTAAATAAGCTTTCCTATGGTACCATATCAAATGCTTTTTGGACATCAAGAAATATCAGATCTACCTGTCTGCCTTGACCAGTGACTTTCAAGATGTCACCTGAGAAAATTTTCAGTTGGGTTGGGCTGTTTTTAGAATCCACACTGGCTGGCATGGACGTAGTCATTCTGTTCAAGATCTCATTACGTTTTAACTGCTAATATGTTATGTAATTCTACAACCAATGGATGCCAAAGATATTGGGTTGCAATTTTGCAGATCAATTTTGCTAACCTTCTTGCAGATAGATGTCACTTGTGTTTCCATCAAATACTGGGCACAGTCTTTTGTTTGAAGGGTTTATATTTTATAATTGTTAAAAAGAGGAAGACAATTGGAATATCAGGGGAAAACGTAATTCTCTCAGAAGAATTCATATGAAACAGTATCAGCGTACAATCCACTAACTATCCTCACAAGAAGAGAAAAAGATTAATGGTGATAATATATTTTTATTTATGTACTTTTCCTAAGTTTACAGGCCTCCGCAATGGCAAGGAGACATAATGCACTTCACTTCATTGGCATTATATTGCTGTGTACAGAACCTTATTGACGTTGCTGGTGCACCAAACATGTAACAGATTATTGGAGGTGCCAAAGTTTTTAGAGGATGTTACTTTTACCTTTTTGTTCTCACTGGTTCAGCTTTCAGAGGAAGTACTTTGATGGTTGTGAGTATACAGTCATTTTTTCATTAAAGCCAAAGAATGAGTATGGAAATGGCTACAGTTACTTTATGAAGTCACTCCACAAGTTACATGAAATCATTTTTAAAATAACTAAAAGCATTAGGGGATCTTTATTACACAACTCAAGTTAACTATAAGCAGCTGTAAATAAAACTACAGCCCAAGTAAACAGTCACACAACAAAACAATGTTTCTAAATTTCTTTTTAATAGTTAAAGCATGCAAACTCCAACAAAATTCCTTGGCTACAAAGTTTTTAGACATTTGGCTTCACATCGACTTCAAATGGCATACACACACAAATAATGGAAAATCCAGGATGGAATGTAACAATATTATGAAAAGGAAAGTTGCTTCTCACCATATAGTGGAGATGCTGAGTCGTAGATAGGTACAACAAAAAGACTGTCTTCGATCATTAAGGCCTTCATCTACAATAGACGTGCGTGTGTGTGTGTGTATATATAATGGTTTTTCTAGTAAAAGTACACATATTCAAACACACGACCACACAGATATCCAATCACATACACTCCACTGCCTATGGTGAGTCTCCCCATAGCCATAGCAGTGTGTATTTGGGTGCCTATGTGATTGTAGGTACTTTTATTAGAACACGAGCTCAAAAGAGTGTCATTACTGTTTTCAGTTGTGTGTTCCTACGGTATGCTCCACACAAGTCCCCTACAGGTGAGTTGTTGCCTTTTCCTTATTTTATATAATGTTCCATCCACAAATTTCCATTATTGGTGTAAATAAAATATGGTATACTACTTTCTGATGAAACAAGTTTTAACACTGTCTGAATTGCCTACTTTCACAGCATCTTACTGTATTGAATTATATTCTGGGATGGGTCAATGGAAGCGTCCTATTCCACCTGTCTCCTTCGAACCATGACATAATAGTGTGGTGTGTGACATCGGCGAGCAGTTTTCGACTTTATTGTGTTTGTAGATGTTGTGTTGTATTTGATGGTGCCCTCTGGTGGTGGATGTGGGCGTGCTGAGTTTATCTTGTGATACTGGGTTCATTGAGTTTTGATTTTAGGTAGTTGGTGTGGTAATGTTGATTGCGGAAGTGTTTTCAGTGAGTGATTAAGGTGCTTTTTTGTTTACGTGTTTGGCGTTTTTGTTAGGTCTGATTAGTTTGGTGTTTGTTGTGCGGAAAGAACTCTAACTTTTTTAATAACTGGTTGTGCTGACTTTTGTTAGTAACTAATTTTTTTCTTTAGTTTTATTGTATAGTAATTATGATGACTTGTGTGTTGTGTATTTATGGTAGGTAGCTGAGGAAAGAGATGCAGAGGCAAACCAAGATGTTCGACAAAAACTCTCGCAAACCTGGCTTTCAAAAACCACCAATCCTCTCGTTCCCCTGTATGTATAAGCTAAAATTTTGTCAGTACATTAGAAAGAAATTATAATACATAAAGAAAAAACTTAATATCTGTGAGCATGATGAAAGGCCAAAAAAGTACTTTCATGTTCACTCACTCAGTAACAACATCAGTTTTTAAAACTTCGACTACATTTAGTGTGATACAAATTTACAACAGTCTTCTGCATAAGGTAAACATTATCTCATCAGTCTCAGCTTTCTAAACCCTAAGGGTATCCTTATTAGATCACTGCCTCTATTCTTCAGCACAGTTTTTAGAACATGTGAAATACAAGACACTTGAAAGAAGACGGTGCAAGCTCTGCAATGGTAGTGCACACACACAATATTTGTGCAGTACTGTATCCCACAACATGGAAAGTTTTTGGATCAACGCATAAATAAACAAACATTTCACTAAACAAACGAAACTGGAAAATAGAGGAGAGGGCTACCTACAACACTAATCTCAATGTATGACAGCCTCAATAAATTAATTCACTGCGTCAAAATTTGAGTACTGGTGTGTGTGTTACAGTTGTCTGAATTTCTTGATGATAAGCCTACAGCGTGGAAGGAAGCAACGGGTAATCGCACATAGTAACAGACCTGTTGTTTCTTTGACTTTTTGATTACGGTACGCGAAGTCACTGATATATATGTTGTATTTTAACTTATCAGAGGCTACGATACTACTGTGGAACCACAGATGCGCAAAAAAATCCAATATACATAGGACTGACTTAATGTAACAATTATTTAGCATGTTTTGGCGCAAACGAAGGCAAATGTTTCTTATTAAGCTTTTTAGTATTTTTATCGTGCCTGCTACCAGTAAGTCTTACCTGTAATAACAGAATGTACCTATCCCCAGCCGCCACAGCATGATTTCTGTATAGTGAGCAAGTTACTCGAAAACGTAAAAGCTCTCCTGGTTTTGTTGAAGTTCCTTTCAGTGAATAATACAGTTCTACATAGAAAAACGAGTCTCTTATCTACGAGTGCAGAACTGTTATACGTGACTCAGCTGCCTCTTCTATCATAACCGTTACTAAAAAGTATTTGCATACTGATACCCTACACTACGAACTCTTTCGTAACGCGATACAATTGGCATCCAGTCACAAATACCAACGTACCGCTATTCAACAAATGATTAATAGAAATGAACTGCCAACGGGCTGAAACTGGAAATTTGAGAAAATCGGCTGCTTTGAAATGCGCTCAGACGGAATAACGAATTTCTTTCTGTTAACAGGTAGTCAAAAAAGGGGCGAATTAGGGACTATACACGGCAACTAGCAAGGCTTAAATCCTATGCAACATACAGCAAAAGTAACATAATCGAAAAACCATCAAACCAGCAGACAATAAGTACTAGCTATTGTGTGGATAAATTTCGTGCGAAAAATTGTTGTTCAGGTATTGGCGCCAGTACTCGTACTGTCTGTGCACATCACATCTGCGCAAAGAAATAACAACATGTGGATCAGAATGCACAACATACGTCATTTGCGCAATGCTGGAGACAGGAACTGAAGTTTAGAACAAAATTGCTCAAATCTATAGTTGTAAATCAGATCGTAGCGACTGGACTGAAAATCCCCGCCAATCTGGCGAGCGAAACGTATCTGTAACAGTTGTTTGCTCAGTCTCCTGTTTCTCGTCTTTGAGTGCACACTTAGTTTATAGCCCTTTACATCGGAGCGAATGGAAGCGAACTCAAGCGAAAGGGCGTTGGCAGACAGTTCGCCAATTTTCAACAGCATTTGCTTGTATCTGTGGACAAGCATTTACACTAGAGGAACCGGAAGAGAACACAAGATGATGAACATAGTCTACAAACATTGTGTTGTCAATTTTTGGTGTTAACAGTTGGCACATAGTATACAACCAAGACTGTGACACAACATTATGTAACTAAAGCTACGATGCAAAATTTTGATTTTTAGGGAATATTATTTTGCCAGCCGAAAGCGCTGTTTTTTACGAAGTACGCAAAATGACGTAGGAAAATAAGAATTTAGGTGTCTCGATTTATACATAAATGTGTACTTCTTGGAGGTACCCTGTGTAACATTGAATTTAGAACTCTAGCTTGCGTTAGCATTAGTCCAAAACTTTGCTCGTATGTCGGTTGAGGACATCAGCTAGCTTCCTTTCACTATTGAGGAGGCAATTTAAACAAAGAACCCAAATTACCGACGATCAACATAACCTGACGAAAGTCGAACAGTTACACTCAGGTTATTAGCAAGCAGAGGCATTCACATTAGTACATTGCAATAGCTGCTATATAAAAGATAGTTTTTAATATCTACAGTGACATATGCGAAGCACTTCAAGGATTTTATTAAAATACCTGTAAGAAAGACAATGCCAACAAAACGCGATTACTAAAATGTGAAAATACATACCATCTGTCAGTCCATTTGATAAAATCTGCTACTAGTAAGTACAGTGGTTTGTTAGGGGAGCAATAGTGTCATCCCATATAAACTAATTTTATATATCACGAAAAATCTCTAACATAGCACTGATGCATCATCCATGTAATTAACAAATACCACTAATACAAGTAATGAGAATTACCAGGTCTTCTATATATTTTTAATTTTTAGTCAGCATAGTAGATAAATTTTTGTACTTGTTAACTTTCAAGGAAATTGATTGTGCTGTTCCTTTTTAGTGAAAAGAATTACAAAATTAATTCTTATTCTCTCCATTCCCATCTACTGTAACCAACTAATGAATTTATCATCTTCCTCACAACACCAGTAAGATCTTTGAGTGATTTGGCAGTTTTCTACCTGTCATATTTCTTTTGTATCGGCATTTGTGCTGAAGATCTCAGAAGCACGCATGATATCTATATGCCTCTATCAGCAACATTACATTCTCCTCAGACCAACCCATCGCTTGCACAGGTCATATCTACAACAACAAATGTAGATAAATAGCTGATGAAAGCTTTCTGAAAGCAGACAATCGGTGGAATATGAGTGAACAGGAGTGAATGCGAACTGCACATGCCCGAATGCCATTTGCTCACATGCAACTAGTGTTTACACCATAGAGAATTCTCGCTTCAGTTAGAGGTCGCTTAACATGTTGGCTGCCATGAGCCTGCCCGTGGACACAGCAGAGGCTCACGCTTGGCGCAGTGTGCCTGCTGGCAGCTACATGCCCCACTATTTTTTGAACAATATATAGAGCAGTGCTGTGTATTAATTTGTACTGCTAGATTTAGCTGCCACTGATGTACAGAAAATCGAGTACAATATCTTGTTCAGTGCTTTGCACTTTATACGCCATTGAAAAGATATATTCTTCAAAACTACTGGCAGACTATCCATTTGACATATACTCGCGCATATTCTTGAAATTTAGCTGCAATATGAAACACAAATTTCGACGTCAAAGGAAGGAAAGAATTTATTTGACAGACAAGCAAGAGCACAATTAACCACGTATGGAAATTAGTATTTCTTAGCGACTGAGAAGTCAACAGCAGTATACGAACTGTTTCAAAGAACTAGAAAGAATTGGTCTATAAAAACAATAGTCATGAAAAGTCATATTAACAAAGGAGCAGTTAACCAACGACAACACAGTAACTCTGGCGGACGGTGCGTAAACTCTTTGACAGTTTGTGTGTGCAGATCAGCTGACAGCAACTAGCGATTTTTTTCACTACAGTAGTTCCCTCTGGGAAAGCAGAGCATCATAGAAGTAGCGCGCTGGAAAATAGACCTCTTGTCTCGATCTTGTCATATGGTTGCTTGTGCTGGCTGGTGGTGTCGCCAGTGTTGATGATGGTGCTGGTATTGATACTGGTGCTGGTGCAGATGTTGCAGTAGATGGATGCCATAGTACAGCAGCAGGTTCTTCTTGGAATACATATGCAGCATAGAGCTTGTTGTTGACAAGAACACTGAAGGTTCTTTCGCCTCTGCCAATTATGTGGTGAGGGCTTGTGTGTGGATGGAGGTGTCAATGCTGGTTTCACTCCATATGCATGTAGTATGATGTGTGTGCACGATTGTAGCTCATGGTGCACATAGGGGGGTGAAGTGCCATGCCTCGATTGGATTTGAATGATTCGTTTCCTGTGGTGAGCAACGAAATCTCTGTGTTTGATTTCAACAATGTGGACTGCCTGTGGATCGATAAATTCGTCTGGTAGTTGTAGTGTTTCTCCATAAACTAGCTGAACTGATGACGAGACCAGGTCAGTTCGTACGTGCTTCGCAGGCCAAGCAAGATCAGTGGTAACGCTGGTCAAGTTTGAATTATGACACATGAACATAGCCTTCAGCGAACACTGCCAGCGTTCTATCATCCTGTTGCTGGCAAGGTGGTAGCTTGTGGTTTTATGGTGTACAGTGTCACAGAATTTGTTAAACTGTGTAAATATGTCTAGTCGAATTGGCATCTGCGGTCCATTGTGTCATGCAGAGGACATCCAAAATGCGCTGTTCACATGGATATGAAGGCGGAAGTTAAAGAGGCTGCTGAAACGTTATCGTTTCCAGCTATTTGGTGAAGCAATCGATCATCATTAATATATAGCATTGGCCATTGGATGGAGGCAAAGGGCCTACTTTATCAGTATGGATGTGCGTAAAGTGAGCAGTTGTATCCAGAAAGTCTCATATTGGTGCATGCACATGGTGGTTAACTTCGCTGGGTTGACACTTGACGCACATTAGTGTCCATTCCCGGCAGTCTTTATAGATGCCCGGCCACACATAATGGTTAGAGACTAGGCGAGTTGTTGGTCAGACCCCAGGGTGGCACAGATTATGTGAGCTCCCAAACATACATCTTAGAAATTTCTGAGGCAGGAAAGGACAGGTTTTACCATTGGACATGTCCCAATACAGCTTGACTCAGCTACTGGAACAACGACTAAGTGGATGTCTAATGCCAAAGATGAATCCTCATGCAGACTGTGTAGTTCTTCGTTCGTCCTTTGTGTTGCCGCATCTTGAGTGAAGTTGATCAGCAGTGACTGTAACAACTGTTAACACAGGAAAGGTAGTCAGCTATGATGTTTTTTAGCCCAGAGACGTGCCTCACATTTGTGCTAAACTGGGCTATGTAGACCAGCTGATTGTAGTGCTGAGATGAACAATTGATGTTGTGTTGGCGAAAGGCATACGCCATTGGCTTATGTTTAGTAAAAATATTGAACTTTCTGGCTTAAAGTTGATGTCTGAAGTATTTAATGGCCTCATAGCTTGCCAGAAGCTCTCTATTGCAGGCTCTTCATTTTCGTTGTGATGGCAATAGTTTTGTGAGAAGAAAAGTAGCAGCTGCCATGCATCATCACAACACTGTTGCAGTGTTGCATCAGTCATTGTCTGGGTCGTGTTGAACACTAATGTCAAGGGAGCATTTGGATTAAGATGAGCTAGTAGTGCAGTATCTGCTATGCTTTCTTTGACTGCCTTGAAAGTGGAGATCTTGCTATCTAAGCAAGGAATGGTTGAGTAGCAGAGCACTTGTGGAGTGCACATGAGGGTTTTTTAGGCTAGGCAGTAGTCCGAGATACTGTAAAAAAAGTACTCGCCAGGCAATACACTGATGGGGACATCAGACCATATTCAGACTAAAGACATTTCGATGATGAAAATTACATCAGTAAATTGTTGATGTATTTGTAGCAAAGGTCCCAAATTCACTGCCCTCTAGGGAAGTTCTCACGCTGAAATTATTCTTGGGACCGAGAGCTGGCTAAAACCCGAAATACAAAGCTCTGAGGTATTTAGCAATTCAAGGAACATTTATTGGAAGGGCAGATTAGACGCCATAGGAGTGGCAGTTTTCACTGTAGTTAACAAAAATGTCGTGTCTATTGAGGTTCAAATTGAGTGTGACAGTCAAGTTATTCGGTAGCATGTAACAGGTCTAGGTGAAACCAAGTTAATTGTTGGATGTTTTTACTGGTCACTCGATTCCTCTGTGACAGTTCTGGAGTCATTCCAAGAAAGCCTACAGTCCCTAGTACCTAAATGCCCACATCATGCAGTACCGGTTGGAGGTGAGTTTAACCTCAAGAGTATAGACTAGAACATCTATGGATTCACTGCAGGGGGTGCAGACAGACAGTTGTGTGAAGTACTTTTGAACACGTTTTCCATAAACTGTTTTGAACAGCTAGTTCAGCAGTCCACACACAATGTAAATGTCTTAAACCTTGTAGCTATAAATACGTCGGACCTTAGTAATGGTGCTGTGATAGAGATGGGCATTAGTGACCATAATGTCATCATAGCAACTACGGTTGTGAAAGTTAATAAGTCAGTCAAGAAGGCTACGAGAGTGTTTCTACTAGAAAGATCAGATAAGCACTTGTTAGTATCTCACTTAGATAATGATCTGCAATCATTTAGTTCCAGTATGGTGGCCATAGAGAGATTATGAACAAAGTTTAAACATACTGTACATTGTGCTCTGGACAAATGTGTGCCTCATAAGTGGATTAAGGATGGAGAAGGCCCACAGTGGTTCAGCAACGAAATTCGGAAAAAGCTGAGAAACCAATGGCTGATGCACTCTAGGTTCAAAAGAGAATGCACAAATGACGACAAGGAACAGTTATTACAGATTTGTGCGTCTGTGAAAAGATCTATGTGCAAAGCATGCAACAACTACCACCATCATACTTTAGCGAAAGACCAGGCCAAGAACCCGAGGAGATTTTAGTCCTATGTAAAGTCACTAGTGAGTCTGAGGGTTCCATCCAGTCATTCATTAACCAGACCGGTGTAGCAGTTGAAGATGGTAAAAGGGAAGCCGAAGTTTTAAATTTCGCATTTAAGAAATCGTTTACGCAAGAGATTCATACAAACATACCCTGGTTTGAAGTAGCACATAGTTCTTTACGAACGACATAGCAATAAGCATCCCTGGTGTAGAGAAACAACTGAAGGAGTTGAAAACAAATAAGTTGCCAGGTCCGGATGGAATTCCAGTTCGGCTCTACAAAGAGTACTCTGCGGCATTGGCCAGTTACTTACCTTGGATTTGTCGTAAGTCTATCAGCTAGCGCAGAGTCCCAAGCGATTGGAAAAAAGCACACGTAACTCCCACATACGAAAAGGCATTACAGGAAAAGGAATTACAGACCAACATCCTTAACATCGGTGTGCTGCAGAATTCTTGAAGATATTCTCAGTTCGAATACAAGAAATTTCCTTGAGGTAGAAAATCTTCTGTCCGCAAATCAACAAAGAAAGTTGAGGACCAAGGAAGTAGAGAGGATGCAAAATGCAAACTGGCAATAGCAATAAAAGTCTTGCTAAACAGAGGTATTGGTTAACATCGAATAAAAGTTTAAAAATTTGAAAGTCCCAATTGAAAGTATTTGTATAGAGTGTGGCCTTGTACAGAAGTAAATCATGGGCAATAAACACTTCAGATAAGAAGTGAATAACAGAGTTTTTGGTGCTAGAAAAGAATGCTGAAGATTTCACGGGTTGATAGAATAACTTTGTGGCGTAACTTGCCTAAAAGAAAAGATCAACTGACGAAAAATCCTGAGGGATCAAGGGATCGTCACTTTGATAATGGAAGGAAGTGTTGGGGGAGGGGGAAGGATTGTAAAGGCTGAACGAGGCTCGAATACAGTAAACAGTTTTATGCGGAGCATACAGTAACTACACTGTCATACCTTAGTGAAAACTCCTTCCAAGAACCCGAGAAAATTCTGATCCTGCATAACATCTCTAAGTGGGTCGAAGGCTTCTATTCAGTCACTCACCGACCAGTCTGGCATTGGAATACAAGACAGCAAAAAGAAAGGCAACGTTTGAAATTCTGTGTTTAAGTACTCAGATGGATCGTACAAACATACTATCGTTTGAAAGTAGCACAGACTTCTATATGGAGGACATAGTAATAGGTATTGCTGACATAGAGAAACAGGCTGAAGGAGTTGAAAATAAATAAGTCGTAGGTCTGTATGGAATCCCAAATTCCGTTTTACAGAGAGCACTCTACAACATAGGCCACTTACTTAGCTTGCACTTATCGCGAATCTCTCGCGCAGTGCAAAGTCCCAAGTGAGTGGAAAAAAGCACAGGTGACCCCTGCATATAAGAAGGACCTGCAAAATTACAGACTAACATCTTTACCATCGGTTTGCTGCAGAATTGCAGAAAATATTCTGAGTTCAGGTATAATTACTTTCCTAGAGAACGAAAAGTTTATGTCTGTGGTTCAAATGGTTCAAATGGCTCTGAGCACTATGGGACTTAACATCTATGGTCATCAGTCCCCTAGAACTTAGAACTACTTAAACCTAACTAACCTAAGGACAACACACAACACCCAGTCATCACGAGGCAGAGAAAATCCCTGACCCCGCCGGGAATCGAACCCTGGAATCCGGGCGCGGGAAGCGAGAACGCTACGGCACGTCCACGAGCTGTGGACTTATGTCTGTGAATCAGCATGGTTTTAGAAAGCATCACTCATGTGAAACTCAGCTTGTCCGTTTCTCACACGATAGATTATATACTATGGAGGTAGGGCAACAGGCAGATTCAAAATTTCTAGATTTCTGGAAAGTATTTGGTATGGTACCCCACTGCAAGCTGTTCACGAAGATGTGAGCATACTGAATAGTCTCCCAGACATGCGAATGGCTCGAAAACTTCTTAAGTAAGAGAACCCAGCATGTTATCTTCAACACCGAGTGTTCATCGAAGACAAGGTTATCGTCAGGAGCACCAAGACAAAGTTATAGTGAGAAGTGCCCCAGGGAACTGTTATAGGACAGATGTTATTTTCTATATACATAAAAGATCTGATGGACAGGGTGGGCAGCAATCTGTGGTTGTTTGCTGATGATACAATAGTGAACAGGAAGGTGTCGAAGATGAGTGACTGAAGGATGACACAAGGTGAATTAAGACAAGGGCATTTCAGAGGCAGGCTGCTAGATTTGTTACTGGATGGTTTGAACAACATACAAGTGTTATGGAAATGCTTTGAGAATTCAAATGAGAATCCCTGGAGGGAAGGCAACTTTTTTTTTTTTTTGAGGAACAGTATTGAGAAAAATTAGAGAACCAGCATTTGAAGCTGTATTGCAGAACAATCCTACTGCTGCCAACATACATTTTGCATAAGTAACCATGAAGATAAGATGCGAGAATTGAGGGCTCATATGAAGGCATACAGACAGTCGATTTTCCCTCACTCTATCTGCGAGTGGAACAGGAAAGGAAACGACTAGCAGTAGTTCAGGGTACCCTTCGCCATGCACCGTCCAATGGCTTGCGGTGTATATGTAGAGTTGCCTTTGCTTTTTGGATCAGGGAGCGCAGTTGTTAATGGTTCCTACAACTCAGCTGCATGTGGCAGATGTCGGTAGTAAAAATGAAGCATACCAAAGAACTGATGCAATGCTTTAAAAGTGCTTGGTCATGGGAGTTTTAACATAGCTTCAACTTTCTCAGGCAACGCTAGTGAACCTGACCATGAGGTTTTATCGCCCAGAAAGCTGATCTCTGTCTCACCAGAAATGCACTTAGTGGTGTTCAAGACTATGCTGTACTGCTTTAATCATTGAAACACCTCAGTTAGATGCCATTGATGTTGTTCTGGTCAGTCTGAGGAAACCGGAATGTCGTCCAGGCATGCAAAACAATGTAGGAGTCCTTGTAGCACAGGTTTTACAAACCTTTGCTGTGTTTGTTCTGTATTATGAAGCCCAAACATCATGAAACAACCCACAAATAGGTCAAACGGACTGATTATAGTCGTGTTCGGTATGTCTTCATCGGCTACAGGAGCATGAGCGTACATCTTGGCACAATCTATGACGCTGAATAAGATCGCACCTGTCAGTGAGTACTTATAATATATTAGCAAGGGTACAGGGTAACGATCTGGCACCGTTCTGGCATTGAGGGCTCGATAATCTCCTCCACACAGCCTCCATGCACCGCAGTTCTTGGGTACCAAATAAAGTGGGGATGACCAGGACTACTCAACGATTGCGTAACACTTTCACACTACATACCATCGAACTCTGCTTTTTCTATGGCAGGCGGTCTGGAGTCAAACGTCTAGGTCAACAGGATACAGGTGGACCGTCAATAGTTTTAATGTAGTGCAGTGTGTCGTGACACAACTGTTTTGGCGCTCCAAGCTTGTCATGTCAAGCCAGGAAATTTCTGCAGTAAGTGCGTGTACATGCCGCTTGTGGCTCTTATGAGCCTGGCCATTTATGTATCTGTGTTCCTTCGAAAACCCAACGATGACAAGATGCTGACGCCGTCTACGACTTTTGCGTTCGCGATGTCTCGCAACCGCTCGTAATATGCCAGGAAAACTGTTCCTGTTGTTGGTTCCGACACATGAAGGATCGTAAAATCCCATGCTAGGTCATGTCGTAGTCCAGGGTCAAGCTTGATATGCAGCATTCCGTATGTCATTGTCTTGAATTATTAACTGCACTCAGGCAGAAAACGGTTGGTAGTCGCTTGCAGTGTAGCAGTATGTGCTGAAATAAACATATGTGTAGGTCTGATCCAATGTCCACTATGTATCTTTGCCCCGACTCATGGTTACTGATAAATAAGTGCCACAACATAATTGTGCAACCGGTCGATGCACCCAAGTCCGACTGCTGCTGGCATTTTGGTGAGCACACAACATTGTAGTTTACACAGTTGATTCCCAAATTTTCTGTGTTACTAACAGACAATATGGTGGTCAGCCCCAGAGGTTGAGGAAGCAGTAGAAGAGTGGCTTGTCAAGTGCCTCCAGTAGAAGTTTCTGTCTTTGCTGTGGTCCTGACTGGCCAACAGTTCACCAGTTTGTCTCATCAGCATATCGACCTTGTCAGCTAGAACATTATAATCTGTGCGCGAAACCCCTGGTGACGACAAGTTGTTACTTTACACCCTCACTAGGCTAACTGATGCAGGAATTATCACATCAAATCTCTTGTCCATTAATTTAGCCCCTACGTCCACGGCCATGTAAGTTTGTCATGCAATAGGCTGTCACCTGAGAAGGTAGTTGGCTGCTTCACAAATCATGTAGTACGCTATCAGGCACTGTACCAATATCAGCTTTTCTCGATAGATGCTCCTGTCACCTACGTCTTCTCGCATTAAAACTTGGCAAATATGTTCCTCTTGCAACGGGGACACTCTGCAGATCAGTTTTGTCTTTAGTTTTTCATAAACATCTCTCACAAGTGGATTTGTGATTACATCTTTAATTTCTGCAACAAATTTTTAGTCTAGCTGGGTTACCACAGTCACGAATATAGTAGAGCCCTCCGTAATTACTGCCTAGAGAAAGATGGTATCCACTTGGGTGAACTACAGCACTGGCTTCTGCGGCCACATTGACAGTAAATACACAGGGAGCTGAGAAAGCAAAGGTACTGTTTCTATCAGTGACTTGGTCTTTCTCCCAATGTATTGTGCCGTTAAACTTCTATAAGATTAGCCTTCTGACAAATACACTTGGATGTTCTTGGAAGTTAGCCATAATACACTCCTGGAAATGGAAAAAAGAACACATTGACACCGGTGTGTCAGACCCACCATACTTGCTCCGGACACTGCGAGAGGGCTGTACAAGCAATGATCACACGCACGGCACAGCGGACACACCAGGAACCGCGGCGTTGGCCGTCGAATGGCGCTAGCTGCGCAGCATATGTGCACCGCCGCCGTCAGTGTCAGCCGGTTTGCCGTGGCATACGGAGCTCCATCGCAGTCTTTAACACTGGTAGCATGCCGCGACAGCGTGGACGTGAACCGTATGTGCAGTTGACGGACTTTGAGCGAGGGCGTATAGTGGGCATGCGGGAGGCCGGGTGGACGTACCACCGAATTGCTCAACACGTGGGGCGTGAGGTCTCCACAGTACATCGATGTTGTCGCCAGTGGTCGGCGGAAGGTGCACGTGCCCGTCGACCTGGGACCGGACCGCAGCGACGCACGGATGCACGCCAAGACCGTAGGATCCTACGCAGTGCCGTAGGGGACCGCACCGCCACTTCCCAGCAAATTAGGGACACTGTTGCTCCTGGGATATCGGCGAGGACCATTCGCAACCGTCTCCATGAAGCTGGGCTACGGTCCCGCACACCGTTAGGCCGTCTTCCGCTCACGCCCCAACATCGTGCAGCCCGCCTCCAGTGGTGTCGCGACAGGCGTGAATGGAGGGACGAATGGAGACGTGTCGTCTTCAGCGATGAGAGTAGCTTCTGCCTTGGTGTCAATGATGGTCGTATGCGTGTTTGGCGCCGTGCAGGTGAGCGCCACAATCAGGACTGCATACGGCCGAGGCACACAGGGCCAACACCCGGCATCATGGTGTGGGGAGCGATCTCCTACACTGGCCGAACAGCACTGGTGATCGTCGAGGGGACACTGAATAGTGCACGGTACATCCAAACCGTCATTGAACCCATCGTTCTACCATTCCTAGACCGGCAAGGGAACTTGCTGTTCCAACAGGACAATGCACGTCCGCATGTATCCCGTGCCACCCAATGTGCTCTAGAAGGTGTAAGTCAACTACCCTGACCAGCAAGATCTCCGGATCTGTCCCCCATTGAGCATGTTTGCGACTGGATGAAGCGTCGTCTCACGCAGTCTGCACGTCCAGCACGAACGCTGGTCCAACTGAGGCGCCAGGTGGAAATGGCATGGCAAGCCATTCCACAGGACTACATCCAGCATCTCTACGATCGTCTCCATGGGAGAATAGCAGCCTGCATTGCTGCGAAAGGTGGATATACATTGTACTACTGCCGACATTGTGCATGCTCTGTTGCCTGTGTCTATGAGCCTGTGGTTCTGTCAGTGTGATCATGTGATGTATCTAACCCCAGGAATGTGTCAATAAAGTTTCCCCTTCCTGGGACAATGAATTCACGGTGTTCTTATTTCAATTTCCAGGAGTGTACATAAGATAAATTCCGATGTCACAGGAAGGAAACGCACAAGGAAGAACACACTTGATCTCATATGGACATCAGTACTCCTTAGCAGCTGAGAGGTTAACAACAGTACTTGAAGTGTCTCAGAAAATTAGAAAGAATTGGGCTCTAAGAACAACAGTCAAGGAAAATGATATTAATCAAGGAGCGTTAAACCAAAGAAAAGGTAGCAGTTCTGGTGGTGGCATGTGAACAATTCGACACCTGGCGTGTGTACATCAGCTCACAGCAGCTAGCGATTCTGTCACGACATACTAAACTGTATCACCTTCAAAGAGGTAAATTTGTTTGTATAGGTTGTTGGTCAGGCTGCTAAAAGAGCATTCTTGACACTCTATGCACGTAGACCACACTGTGTCGAGGGGCACAGTAGCGCCAATCCGAGCTCTTAAATTCCTAAACAATGCCATGGTGATGGTGCCAGTTGCCATCTAAAAGCAGCTCCTAGATAGACAAAAATATTGCACAATAATAATGTGCAATATTATTGATGTCCTACCTTGCCTCAGTTACATTGTCAATAACATTGTACAATAACTTTATTATTATTTATTTAATATTTTCTATGAAATAATTAAATTACTTATATTATATTACACAATATTGATAAAAAATTTGGTACATAAATCTTTATAAATATAATATAATATAATTAATTTAATTAAATCATAAAAAGGTTATGTATTAAAAATATGCCAAGTGAGCTCGACATACCCACTTACTACTACATATAAAAATCAAGCCAATTTTGAGTGCACTAATTAAAATCTGTATAGAATGAAATACAATTTTAGTTGAAAATAATTGGTATTTTGAGTGCAGTAGCTTTAATGTAAAAAAGAATTTGAGATTCCGAATCATTATTTACTCCTTTATATACAGTGGACAAAATATCAGCGAAACCTTTTGTCACTTTCAGAAAGGAATCCTGTTGGGGACATGTCTGAAAGAACAGACACCACAGATTCATATAATTTGATTGGCATAGTTGGGCAATGGATCCACCTTCCTCAGTGTGGATGCACAAATACATCCAGCCTCCTGTGGGAATATCAGAGAGCAAACATGGCGGGAATGGACAGAGACAGCAGATAGGTCATGTTCTATGGGAATGGGAATCAGCCATGAGGCATGCGCAGTTCATAAGGCTGTGTCGTAGTAAGCAGGATGTCCTGGGATCGAATCCTAGTCTGGTGCACATTTTCACTCATCGCTACTCATTCGAGATGCAGATGTCCTGATGCAGCTGACAGCAGTACCCTCCCTTTCCTTTCCTGTATTCCCCTCTCCACTTTAAATAAAATTTATGTTGATTAATTTGAATGGAATATGTTTAGTAACATCATTAGCAACTTCTTTTTCATCAGCTTCAATAATTTGGCTACTAAACCCAAACACACTTCCAATATTATTTGTTTATATTTATATATAACTTAATATCAATGATAATGCTACTTAAAATTTCATCTGCTGAATATCTCATTTCTTTGCATGAATAAATTTTTCCAAGCTTTGCAGACTATTGGTCAACAGGAATTTCTGTAGTTTATCCATCACAATATGGTTTATTCTTTTTTGTGTAATTTTTGGAGTTAGAAATGGTGTATAAAACCAACTAGTACAACATTATTAAGAGTTTCTTGTATTGTACAGTCAGTCTTTTTATTAGAACAGATGACTTGCCACTAATGTGAAATAGGCAACTCATTAAATATTAATAAAATTTTTCAGATGGAATCTAAAATAAGAATTCTATAGAAAACAAGAAATAAACACAGTATGCTTTTCTTTTATCTAACTCTGTTCAATGTGTTGTAAAAGACACATGTGGTTCTGGAAAGATAACATCAATGATTGACAGTTATATTCTAGCTCCCGGATGGTTGAATTAGAATAAGATAAATCACTTGTATGTTTATTCAAATGTTTTAGATCAACCGAATTAACATGAATTTTTTAAAAAAATGTGTAAAAAAGTTGAAGATAAAAATAATGAAAATGTTACAATGTTTCTTGAAAACAATGATCACTAGATCAATACCAAAATAATTCACTTGTAATATTTGATGATTTCATGCTTGAAAATCAAGATGTTGTTAGAGAATATTTTACTAGATGAAGACATAAAGTAACAGATTGTTTTTATTTTACTCAGAGATATTCAAAAATATCAAAACAAATAGCAAGTGATAATCTAATTTTTTTTAATATTTTAAGCAATATGAGACAAATGTAAATCACATACAACATTAGTTTGTTGGTGGTGATTTAAAATTTGATGATTTTAAAGAAATGTGCAGTAAATGTTGGAATGATTAGATTGGATTTTTACAATGGATATGTCTAGGAAACCTAATGAAGGAAAACACAGATATTGTATAAAGGATTTCCTTATTAAATGAGTTATTTAAAGGATGATATTGCATATATATTAGACCGTGATGATAGTATTTTAATTAGACACACAAATGTATTTAAAGAATTAATTGACTCTACAATAGAATATGAAAGATTAGAAAAAATTGGTAAACATTATACTAATTGTTCATGGGCTAGCAAAGAAGCTAAATGTTGACCAGATACATGTTGTTGCTATTTTATTTGATAAGTGTATAAGCAGAATGCACTATCTTATTAATTTTTATAAGTTCATACACAAGAATACATCTTATTAATTTTTTTGCACTTTGTAAATGTTTTCGAAATACGACCCAGCGGCTGCTAATAAAGCTAACCTAAACAGAAAAAATATTGAAGGATGAACGAAGGATCCAAGTTTTGGAAAAAAGAACCAAGAACAGAATATGAAGAATATAAACAGGAAGATCAGCCTGTTATTGATGCAACTGAAAAAGTTAAAGAAGGGATTGAAGGATTAGATGATAATGTGCTGAAAGCTATTGAAGAAAACAGAAAAGTTGAAAAACAAATTGTTCCTTACACACATCATCATCAGCAGGAAGAATTTGGTGATATACCACAAATTAAACAATATGGGAGCCTATAAAGGCACATTTGCATGCCGAGCGTGAGTTTCCTCGGAAACGCGAGATATTAATTAAATAAATAATCAGTGACAAATAAATAAAGCCTATGGCACACAACTGCAGCGCTGTGTCGCTGATAAAACAAAAGTACATTTTCGTTAGTCGTATGTTTGATTAAAAAAAAAGGGAAGAGCTCTCGTTGAAGTGGTGCGAGAAGCACGTATTTTAGTTTATTGTCTGGCACACCGCCATATTTCATGATATAGAAAATTACTGCGAGTTGCAACCATACTAGGCACTCGATTCTGTAAAGAATTTATATTTATAAAAGTAAGTAGGATTATGAACTGTAGGCTTATTCATTGAATATATCTGATTTAATTAACTGTGTAATTTTTTTTGTTTAGTAGACAATCACCTCTGTACGACGTTTTGGCATGGCTGGCAAATTATTGTAATATTGAGATTTAGTTTATGAGTCCGCACCTACCGCAGCAGTCTTTGGAATGGATTTAATTACGAAGTCCGATTATTTCAGTTTTATTTCACGGTCAAGTACGAGTAACATTGCCTTTACGAAAAAGCCATTGTCAAGCGTCTGATACCGAATAATCAAAACCTGACGACTCATAGGAGAGCCAATCATACAGATAAAAATAATTAATATTTTATTTTATTTTATTTATTTTATATTGGCGACTGCGTGTCGGACTTGTTATTTTGTCATTTGTTACATTGTTCTCTTTGTTTCATGTGAAAAATCAACCTTCTGGTCCTGGACTTGACTATATGAGAAATAAAAAAAAATCAGAAGATATTTGCCAATTATAAAATTTTGCGGGAAGACGCAAAGAAGCTTCCAGCATAATAAGGTAAGACGCAGCATCTTTGCATTAGCAGGCTTGACCAGACGTATAATTCAGTGTATTAGCTTTTCAGTAAAATTCTGTAGTGTTTCTTTTCCGCATAACAGTTTCAGTGATAAATTCCATTCTCAGTATTTTTCCTTAAACAATAACGTATGCAACAATACCAATACACGAGTGTACAATATGGCCGACTTCTGTACGATATCATGTAACATGGCCAGCAGCCATTACCAATAATCTCAAATTCAGTTTATATTTTTAAATTAACAGACAGCCATTGTTGCTACGACCGATTCATGCTCAACTGCATTTTATTTTAAAACCAGTGTCAAACATTAATTTCTTGAAATATATAGCACGTGTGGCATGGTAATAACTAGAAAACAATACGCAAAAATGGAACAGCAAAGACGTACTATTCAGACGCAATCCGACTCGGACGAGAGACAAATGTTAGAAAATGACTTTACGACAGCAACCGGTAGTGACGATACATCAAATATTGACGCAAGTGTCAACGGAAATTTTGACAATAGGCCGTCCACCACAAAAATTTCAAAGTCTCAGTCAGAGCCCATGTTAATACATGACGTCACGTCTAATGACGCGGCGGGGGCAGAGACCTTGCAAACAGTAAACATTGCCAACATGTTACAAATGCTAATGAAACAAAACGCAGAAAATATGGCAACCTTAAGGATGCAGAACGCGGAAAACATGGCAACCTTAAAGACACAAAATGAACAGTTAAAGACACAAAATGACGAAATTAAATCTGATCTCATAGCAATCAAGGCATGTAATGACACTTTGTGTAAACGTGTGGAACTTATAGACGCCACACTGACCGAACAGATGACTGAACTCAGTACGAAATTTTCCAAGCTTAATACGAGACAAGAAAAGACTACAAATGACGTAGCACTTTTACAGAAACAATTAAAAAACCTTAATGTCACGTGTGAAGCTCTTACTGAACAAATTCAAACATATCCTTCAGTACACGACAACCTTGAAAAACGAATTACTGACGTGCAGAATAAATTTGACGATGTTGAACAACACCTGACTGACATCTTACAATCTGATGCCACAGCTCATTTTCAAAATATTAATAAAGAATTTCATGATTGGGTAGAGAACAAAGACAAACATTTTGATAGATGCATACGTGAAAATTTACCAACAATTGTGCACGACTCCGTAGCGGAATACATCACTAATAACAAACAGCTGATTAGTGACGCAGTACAATCCGTCACTGCACCCATGAGACAATTCACCGATCAACCACAGTCTGAATGTAACGAAAATATCAGTCAAAATGTACAGTTCAGAAACCAATATACATTCGAGTATGACGCACACATACCGCACACCACAAACACACAAGAACAAAACACACCACGACTACAACACATACCACGACGTGCAACCACAAACACAAGCTTTTATCATGGTAAACCACAGCAACATTATCGTAATTACTCGCCAACTGAGCATTGCAGTAATTACAGTGGAACAAATCCATATCATAATGCAAAGGAAGAAGAAAGCTTAATAAAACACAGGCAATTTCAGGCTTTTATCCCAGAGAAACGAACCATTCATCCGGTGATTTTTCTTAAATCTTTTAGTAACGCATTTCCACGCACTTGGAGTGACCGGAAAAAGATTTCATATATTGTCGGTTACATCCAAGGCGATGCAGCTGTCTGGGCATACAGTCAAGCTGACGTATGTACCACGTACAGAGAGTTTGAGCGTGCCTTTCTGAACAAATTCTGGTCGCAATCCGTCCAGGAGCGACTCAGGAGACAAATTTTAGAACCTGAAACTTTTAACAGTAAAAATGGTAACTTACGCAGATATTTTGAAAAATACTTGAACATGGGACATTTTTTAGACGAACCAGTCGCAACACGTGATATACTCCGAGCGTTGAAGGCCAAATTGCCTTTCAACATTAAGAAAAAACTTCTACATATCCCGGATGACGATTCAGATTATTTTTTAACAGCTTTAGATTCGGTTGACATGTTACTTGAAGATCAGCGCTTCGCGCGGCAAAACAGCAGCCACAATGTTTACACTAGTGGTATGCAAAACATGCAGGCTTGCCAACACAATTCTGGCGCGCCCACAGTTGGATACGCGGTACAACAAAAACAGCAAACTCACATGCCGTCTCAGTACGGAAATCAAAATCAACACGCGTATTCCAATACGAACAATAGTTACAACAGTAATAACATTTCATGCGGCAATCCATACAAAAGGCACCGCGGTAATAACTACAACGGTAACAACGGATACAAAGGTAATAACAAAAACACAAACAGAAATAGAAATGATAATAACTACGAGCCAAGACAGCATCAAGGTTGGACTCGTAACGATCAGTACTTTCATTCAAACTCTGCTTTACCACAGCAGCCACCAGGTCAAAATTGGAGCATACCTTACGACCGACAGGTAAGTTATAATGCGCAACAGCAACAACAACCGCAAAAGTTTGGAGATCATAATAGGCAATATCCGAATGTGAATATAATAGAAATGACACCTGATGCACAACCTCAATCTGTGTCAGTACCTAGTACAAATGATAATCCAACAAACTAGAAACAGTCAGTACTTTGCCCCAGGTCGTGGCTGAAGAATCCTTGGGGGGCGGCTTCAATGTTAATCAGTTATTTGACACCACACTTGAACAACAGAATAATGATATGCCGAGTAATTCTAAACAAAAACTACCTGTTTTATTTATAAGATACAACCACAATAACAATATATCAGATGAACTTTTACAAGACAGTACACAATGTCGTTTAAACACAAATGAAATTGTTTTAGCATCCACTACTGGTGTAGTAGGTGGGATTCAAACTACTATTATCCTAGATACAGGTGCAGCTGTGAGCGTTTTATCTTTTAATTTTTATAAAAAGATGTGTGAATTGGAACCTGTGCCTGAGTTTCCTGCCCAAAACTGTAAAATAACTACTGCACTAGGTAATAAGTCATGTAGGGTTACGAAGCAAGTTTTTGTAAACGTTAAAATAGGTAATGGAACCGTACAATGGCCATTCCTGGTTGTACAAAACCTTGTGACAAATTGCATATTAGGAATAGATATTATGAGCGAGAAGGACTGCATTATAGACTTCTCCAAAGGTAAATGTATTTTAAATGATAAAGGCAGTGTAATTATTATTGATTTGGACAGGAGAACTCTAAAGCATGACAAACACTGTACAGGGTACAAGGTTCAGTTAGTACTTGACAAAGACGTTCAAGACATGCAAACACACTCATCTGACGCAGAGCTAATGGACTTGAAAACATTGCTTGATCATAAGATAAGTGAAGCTACAGCTCTCAGTGTACATGAACGTATAAAACTACAGGAAGTGTTATCCAAATATTTACAAGTTTTTACCAAACGATTAGGTGTTATCAACACGTATGTGTACAAGATTGAAGTTAAGCCTCACAAGATCTTCTACCATAAGACATATAACGTACCGTTATCTCAACGACCTGCTGTGTGGCAAGAACTAAAACAAATTACAACATAGATTATAAGTAGTATAGAAATTTTCATTTCAGCGGTTCCAGTGACGCAGTTGAAGACAGAAGAACTTTTCTTTCAACGCCGCGGCTCCACCGAGAAGACTGAATATTAAAGTAAAATTTATGATTACGTAGCAGTGAATGATATATAAATTTTTCACGGAACATTTGTGACTGTAGGTACCACTGACCTGGTATGACACCTGACGAACTGACAGACGTCATCTGTGAAGCGATCTTTTACTTTGAGAAATAGATTAGACGCACATCTCTCAACACGAAAAGCATCTATCAGTAGTCAAGGCCACACAGACACTATACACACACGCACAAAAAACGCGAGGAATCGAACAGTTTTCCGTCTCTTACTATTTTGAATATTTATTGAGTAGTGAAAACGCCTGGTCTTGCCTACTGATGTAATGAATGTTGTGTGGTGGTGGTGGTGGTTAGTGTTTAACGTCCCGTCGACAACGAGGTCATTAGAGACGGAGCGCAAGCTCAGGTTAGGGAAGGATTGGGAAGGAAATCGGCCGTGCCCTTTCAAAGGAACCATCCCGGCATTTGCCTGAAACGATTTAGGGAAATCACGGAAAACCTAAATCAGGATGGCCGGAGACGGGATTGAACCGTCGTCCTCCCGAATGCGAGTCCAGTGTGCTAACCACTGCGCCACCTCGCTCGGTAATGAATGTTGTGTCTAACCTATCTTAATTTCAGATGACATCACAAAAAACATCGATAATATCCCAGCAAAACCGCTAAAGAGGATGTAAATATCTGCAATTCATGTAATCAAATGTGACACAATGTAATAACCTATAGCTATGTAATGATGATGTAAACATGTTTATGTGCAACTGTATTATGTTTATGCTAAGAAAATATGTGACGTGTGTATGTATAATTACTTATTTTTTAAACTGATGTATCATGTAAAAATTTGAACAAAACGAGTGCCAAAAAGACATTGCATAGTGAACCTCTGTTCACGGACATTAACGAACATTTAGGTGAGCTATATTCAGCAAAAAACTGAAAATGTGAAGTGAATAATTCGTGCATCGTCTAGTGACATTACTACAGTACCCAACTTCAAGATGTTAACTGGATTAAATGGACACAAAGTGCCTGTCCAGAAAACAACACGACGGGTGGAAGAATTTTGGTTGGAACTTCAGGGAATGAAATGTTCTCGAAATGTGACGGACACGCTTACCTGGACTGTCCAAGGATCGACGCCAGCTATGTGCCGTCCGAGGTTCTGCAACCAAGCTTCCACGGAATATCGAAAACGAACTGCATATGGACTAATTACTCGACGGGTCACGTGTGATCTGTAATAAACAATGCTTTTTGTCACAACGAACTGCATCACAACGACTATAATGGAAATAGGAAATGGACATGCTTATGTATCAATCACGTTGTTATACAACGATGTTACTGTGATCAAAAAAACTTTACCACGACGATACTAACCTGTAAAAAATTATTGTGCAGCAGATGAATATGAACTGTGATAACGACACCATGTGTATAGGTCAACGCACCTGAAAAATACGGACATTTTTCTTTGAAGCATTTCATTGCAATGCTATGTAACTAAGAACATTCAACAATCTAAAGTTGTATTGTATTATAACAAATATTGTAATTTTAAAACTAAGTTACCTGTCATAGAATGTAGTCTTCATATGTAATCTTGGTGGAATATTTTCTTTGTGCAACGACTAAGAAATGCGCGCGCACACGAACAATATGAACTGCAATACTGTGCCGCGTGATCTAAATTTACGAAATAACGGCAGTGCCGTAGTTACACAGACGCTTCTGCGCATGCGCGCACTCTGTTTTGCCAACATAAGAACTTTTTCGGCGCACGCGCGTCATTCAAATTTTGTGTATAATATACAGTATAATGTAAGTCATGTAAATAGTTGTAGATAACTTAGATTTTCTTGTGCCTTTAGGTGAATTGCTCGCCTGCAGGTGTGTCCTTTCGCCTCGCAATTCAGGGGGCAATATAAAGGCACATTTGCATGCCGAGCGTGAGTTTCCTCGGAAACGCGAGATATTAATTAAATAAATAATCAGTGACAAATAAATAAAGCCTATGGCACACAACTGCAGCGCTGTGTCGCTGATAAAACAAAAGTACATTTTCGTTAGTCGTATGTTTGATTAAAAAAAAAGGGAAGAGCTCTCGTTGAAGTGGTGCGAGAAGCACGTATTTTAGTTTATTGTCTGGCACACCGCCATATTTCATGATATAGAAAATTACTGCGAGTTGCAACCATACTAGGCACTCGATTCTGTAAAGAATTTATATTTATAAAAGTAAGTAGGATTATGAACTGTAGGCTTATTCATTGAATATATCTGATTTAATTAACTGTGTAATTTTTTTTGTTTAGTAGACAATCACCTCTGTACGACGTTTTGGCATGGCTGGCAAATTATTGTAATATTGAGATTTAGTTTATGAGTCCGCACCTACCGCAGCAGTCTTTGGAATGGATTTAATTACGAAGTCCGATTATTTCAGTTTTATTTCACGGTCAAGTACGAGTAACATTGCCTTTACGAAAAAGCCATTGTCAAGCGTCTGATACCGAATAATCAAAACCTGACGACTCATAGGAGAGCCAATCATACAGATAAAAATAATTAATATTTTATTTTATTTTATTTTATTTTATTTATTTTATAAGCCGCCAATGAGACTACGTGCTAAGTGAATCAGAAATACAAGATCTATTGACAAAATATGAGGAAGAGGCTAAAGATAGAAAAAAGATAGCTCAAGCTCAGGGTGCTGTTAAAAAAGTAAATGAGAATGATTTTAGAAAAATAAATATAAATGCAAGAATGTTCAAGGATATCAACCATAGTGAAGGCTGTTGGTATATTTAAATATATTGGTGATAAATCAGTAAAATTTGATGGCGATAAGTTATCGGTCAATGGAAAGGAATATGAAGGTACAGATGGACAAAGGAATCTGTTAAGTAAAAAACACATTACTATTGATCACATGCATGAAAAATCGGATGTTTATCAAATTACACAGATATGTTTTATCATTCAAATGCATTATGTTCTGAAAAGAATCCAAATAAAATCAAATCAAGTACAGGTATCAAATGCAATAGTCTGACGATTACAATCAAATACAGATGATGATTTTCAAAAACAGAAGTAGATTACACGTATGTGAAGATGAAAAACTAGGCGAAGATTTACTAAAAATATACAGGAAAACCAATTGAATACATTTGGATGATTGATGTCAGAGATTTAATCCATAAATTAGCAGTTATTAGCAGAATTAGCTGGAAATAAAAATCGTAGTAATAAAAAAGCGGGAATAACAGAAACATCAACAGTCCAAAAGGGATTTCACATTTTTATATTTTTAAATAATTTGCCAGAGACATTTTGGAAAAATAAGAAGTATGAAAACAGATTAGTTAACACTATAATTAATAAATTACTATACGAAATGTATCTCCCTGGTAATTGTTGCAGTCCAGGAACAATATTAGAAGAAAGTTTAGCAAGAGGTGATCAAGGAATAAATCCACTAGATGAAGCTTGCAAAGAACATGGTCTTGCATTACAAGATAATACAGATTTAAAAACAGGACACAAAGCAGACAAAGAACTTCAGCTAGCTGCAAAATAAAGAATGCATGCTTCTGATGCACCAATTGAAGAAAAATTAGCCTTTACAGCAGTCAGAGGAATAATGTACGGAAAAAGATAATTAGGTGTGGGCCTGGTTCTTCATGATAATGTTTGGGAACTATAAAAGTATTAATCCTTACAAAACTTTGATCTATACAAATGGATAACTTCACCTTTGATTATACCTTACTACCTTGTGGTAAACTAAGACAAAATCAATCAAAATTAAATTCAATAATGGCCACTTAGGTAGTACTAATAATTTTTAAGTGGTGCAGAAAAGGAAAGAGAGATAAAAAGCTGATTGTAAATTACTCATAACATTAGGTATACTTGTTGTTTAAGTTACTATCGAAAACCTAGCAAAAAAGAAAGAAAGTTTGGGACTAACAAACCATGAGGAAAGATGTATTTCTTTGTTATTGGCACCATTGATATATTTAACATCTATTGGTTCACTAGTAGATGGAGCACCTGGTATTGCAAATGCAGTAATGGACAAGAAAGGTGTTTAAGAATTAGAAGAACAAAGAAGACATAATTTAGCAATGGACAAGAATGCTGGTGCTGGAATAAAAAAAGTGCAAAAAAGAATTAATATGTATCCTAATGACTTAAGTAATTTTTTATTTGAAAACTTCGTAAACAATTAAAAATCAGATTCTTTCGTTGTGATTTTATGATTGACGGATTACCTGTTAATCCTAGAGAATATGAATCCAGAACAGTTAATTTAGGTACATCTGATCAAACTTGTTCACATTGGTTCTGTTATTATAAGAACAAATGTGTTTGATTCATTTGGAGGAAGTATTTCTGACGAAGTAGTTAAACATCTTGGCCCAAGTGAGTTGTACTGTAATAGACAATGGGTACAAAATTTTTATGAAGTAATTTGTGATCATTTGTCTATACTCGTTTTAAAACTGTTGTCAGATAATGATAAGTTAATGCTATTGTTGATGTTGTTGTTGTTGTGATCGTCAGTCCATGCTACTCTATGCTGTACAAGCCTCTTCATCTCCGAATAACTACTGCAACCTTCATACTTCTGAATCTGCTTAGTGTATTCATTTCTTGGAATCCCTCTACAATTTTTGCCCTCCATCCTCCTGTTCAATACTAAATTGGTGATCCCTTGATGCCTCAGAATGTGTCCTACCAACAGATCCCTTCTTCTAGTAAAGTTGTGCCACAAATACCTCTTTTCCCCAGTTCTACTCAGTACTTCCTCATTAGTTACATGATCTACCCACCTAATTTTCATCATTCTTATGCAGCACCACATTTTAAAAACTTCTATCCTCTTCTTGTCTAAAGTAATCGTCCATGTTTCACTTCCATACATGGCTACACTCCATACAAATATTTTCAGGGAAGACTTCCTGACACTTACATCTATGCTCAATGTTAACAAATTTCTCTTCTTCAGAAACGCTTTCCTTGACATACCAGTCTACATTTTATATCTTCGCTACTTCGACAGTCATCAGTTATTTTGCTGTCCAAATAGCAAAACTCATCTACTACTTTAAGTGTCTTATTTCCTAATCTAATTCCCAAATTCGACTACATTCCATTATACTTGTTTTGCTTTTGTTGATGTTCATCTTATACCATCATTTCAAAACACTGTCCATTCTGTTCAACTGCTATTCCATGTCCTTTACTGTCTCTGATAGAATTACAATGTCATTGGCGAACCTCAAAGTTTTTATTTCTTCTCCATGGATTTTAATTCCTACTATGAATTTTTCATTTGTTTCCTTTACTGCTTGCTCAATATACAGATTGAATATCAGGGTAGCCTACAACCCTATTTCATTCCCCTTTCAACCACTGCTTCCCTATTGTGCCCTCAACTCTTATAACTACCATCTGGATTCTGTACAAATTTGTAGATAGCCTGTGTTTTACCCTTGCCACCTTCAGAATTTGATAGAGAGTATACCAGTCAACATTATCAAAATCTTCCTCTAAATCTACAAATGCTAGAAATGTACTTTTGCCTATACCTACCGTATCTTCTAAGATAAGTAATAGTATTAGTACTGACTCGTGTGTTCCAATATTTCTACAGAATCGAAACTGACGCCCCCCCCCCCCCTCCCCGAGGTTGGCTTCTACTAGTTTTTCCATTCGCCTGTCAAGAATTTGTGTTAGTATTTTGCAACCGTTGAGAGGCACCCCACATGCCTTGCTCATACTGTGGCATCAAGCAGTCAGGCCTGCAAGATAAGTGGTCTCCCAAGCGAGTGGATTCATTCTTATTTATCAAGTAACATGAGCTCTAGTACTCACAATCAAGTTACAAATTATTCTCCTGTTCCATATTACGCAATGGAAACGGATAACGCTATTCTGACTATTAGTAATTTACACAACTCTGACTGTTCACTACGCACTGGCAATACCACATTTTCTTTCTTACCCAACAGCTTTGATCAACACATGGCCATCGCACTGAATATGAATGGCGCACACACTATAAATTCTGGATATCATGACAACATGTTCGAAGGAAAAGGCCACCAATCTTTTTCTTTTCACTATCTTTTTTATTCCGATAAAATCTATAACCTAAACACACCATTACATTTTCTACAAGAATTACACATGAGAAACTCCACCCAGTGGGTATGGCTTTACATTGGTGATTCTCTATCTTATGGTCTCGTAATTATTTAACGCTACAGTGCACTTTCTGGATAGGATGGTGGATCTTTTTCTGTATCTCACACTTCGACTCTCACACCCACGTCGTTTCTGCTTGATCCTTATTCATATGACAAAAAATACGTACATACACCACTCTGTCGACTCCTGTTCATGACTCATTCGACCAGTCTATTCCGTCATACTTCCTGACAACCCGCCTGAAAATTCTTATATTCGATTTGACCCTGCACAACGTTACACACCATAAATAAATACACTGACTATCTACCATAACTTGCCTACTTTCGATCTATCCTTAACTTTTCCATAATTTGATGTTAGAAATGTGATGAAGCCCACGAGATTGTTTTCCCTTGATCGTCTCAATCAGTACAGCATTTTCATGGACAATCCGCCTCACTCTGAATGGTCCACTATACACAGTAAAGAATTTGCTAGTTAGGAATCTGTGCTTCTTTGATAATCGATGAGTTTTAATTAGAACCTTGTCTCCTACTGCTAATTCGATCTTATGGATCTTTCCTTTCTGCTTCTCCTGCCTATCCTTAGCTGCCTTCTTAATACGCTCTATCGCAATCTTGACAATTTCTGTGTGCCTCTGCTTTCCTGATCGCAGAAAATCTACCAGCTCCCTGACTCGATCTGGTGGTGGTTCATTCTTTAGTACCGTAATTGGTGATAAACCAGTTGCTCCATGTGGTCATGGTCCATGACATCCATTGAGGATGTCCTGAAAATCTTTGAGAAAAATACTCCAACTTCTATGTTGCCTATGGCAATAGATCTTACACAACTTTCCCAGTTATTTTACCACTCTTTCACTGGGGTTACTTGCAGCATGGTATCGGGATATGAACACCGGTTTTATCCTTCTTCTCTTCAGTGTGGTTACCCATTGTCTGGATCTATGTTGTGGTCCATTGTCAGCTATGAACTTTTCTACAGTTCCTACTTCTCGCAAAAAGTTTTTAACGATCGCTGCTGCTACTGTCCTTCCCGTCGCACGTTTCAATGCGGTAAAAGTCACATACTTTGACACCAATTCCACTGCTACTAAAACATATCTATATCCCTGCACTGACTTAGGTAGCAGGCCAAACAAATCTGTTGCTCCGAATTCCCTCAATCTACCTGGCACTATCGGAAAAAGCGGTGATTTGCATGAGATAGTTAACGATTTTGCCTTCTGGCATAATTTGCAGCTTCCAAGCACGTTTTTGATCCTCCTCTCCATACTAATGAAATAAACTGATTCCCTTAACTTCTTACAGCATTTCCTTGTCCCGTAATGCCCGTAACTTAGGTGCGTGTACCAGATCAGCTTGTTGACTATTTCATTTGGTATACACAACACCCAGTCCTGTGTGTTCGGATTTCTACGGTAGAAAAGGACCCCGTTCTGAATTGTATAGAAGCGCGCTATATTGGCATCTAAGTTCGCTCTAACTCTGTCCTTCACCATTCTCCATGACGCATCTTTATCCTGCTCTTTCGCGATATTTGTGAGTACCGCCCCTAAGTATTCCTCGAACGGCACGCCCTACATATACAATACGTCATATCTGTTCTCGTTAACCTCCTCATCAAAGAATTGACCATGACCTACTGGGCTCCTTGACAACGCATCTGCCACTATATTCTGTGGCCCAGGAATATACATGACTAAACTGAAACTCCTGTAAATAGAGTGCCCACCTAGCGAGTCGTCTATGGTTAAGTTTGGCCGACATCAGAAACTGTAGTGACTTGTGGTAAGTATAGATTTTAGTATGCCTCCCATACAAATAGTATCTAAACTTACTAAAACCCCATACTATTGCCAAAGCTTCAAGCTCAGTTACCGTGTAATTTCTCTCAGCTTTGCTAAGCACTCGGCTCGCAAATGCAATAGGTTGTTGCATTACTTCTCCTCCTTGCTCTTGCTCTTGGAACAATGTTACCCCAAGTCCACTACGGGAACTGTCTGTGGCCATACAATACTCTTTCCCTAGGTCTGGATGCCCGGGAAGAGGTGCCGATAGCAGTGCCTTCTTTAACTCCTCATACTCTTCCTGCACGGCAGGATCCCAATTCCATACTGTTTTCTTTCCAGACAGCTGACATAGTCTGGGTGACGCTGCACCCCCAATCTTAATAAACCTCCTGTAAACATTGATTAATCCTAAATAACCCTGTAGCTGACGTTTTGTTCTTGGCACCGGAAAATCTCTGACTGCTTCGAGTTTGTATGGATTTGGTCTTATTCCCTCTGGTGTCACAATGTTACCTAGAAACTCGATTTCTTTTCGTCCAAATTCTGACTTTCCCAAATTCACGGTTACCCTATGTCTCTCCAATGCACTGAGCAATATGCTTAACGTTCTATTGTGGTCTTCCCAGTTTCTTTCTGCTATCAGGACATCATCCAGGTACTGTGTTACCTTATCTTTTATTTCATTAGGAATGACAGTATTTAGCGCTCTGATGAATGTCGCGGATGATACATTTAACCCAAATGGTAGTTTCCGGAATTGATACGATTTCCCGTAGCACAACAAAGCAGTGTATTTTCTACACCCCCTATCTAACTCCACCTGCCAGAAACTCATTCTCAAATCAACTGAGCTGAGAACTCTGATCACGTGAAACCTTTGCAGCAATTCGTCAAGTGTGAGTGGCCGATCTGTCTCTGGCTGTATTATCTAATTAATCCTTCTTGCATCCAAAACTAGTCTAATTGACCCATCCTGTTTTTCAATACAGACTAAGGAGCTGTTGTACGGGCTGGATGCTGGTTCGATAATCCCTTGTTCCAGCATGCTTTCGATCTCAGCGTCTACTCTTTCTTTGTGCACAACAGGTATCGGGTACTCTTGGGCCCTAAACTGTTTATGAGGCTTGACCTTGGATTTATACACAAAATTTCTTCTTGTGCCCGCAGCATGTTTAAATTCCTTCCTATTCTCGTATAAAATTTTCTGCAATTCTCCATAGACCGTGGCCCCTCGTAAATGCCAGATTTTCTCCCTGATCTCCTCCTTCAAACATTTATGAATTTCCTTCTTCTCTTGTTCGAACCCCATATTCTGTGCCTGTCTACCGGAGTTTACCGCCAGACATAATGCTAAGTGTGCGTTATCCTTGGCACACAAGCCATCGTCGAATCTTAATGTAATTTCCTCCGAATCTCGTTTCAACTCCATCGAACCATTTCTCATGTTAACGACTGCTTTATATTGATTCAAAAAATTAACGCCTAATATCCCTTCAATAGTTAGAGACGACACAATCATGTACACTGTACTAAACCTCTTCGCCTGGCACACAAAGTCTACCTGTACTTGTAACTTCACCTCAATTCCCTTTCCTGTAACTGCCCCTCTCACTGTTTTCCTTTGAAATGGCAACGTTGGCCATGGTTTTGCAAGACTACAACACTTAAACACATCTTCCCTCAAAACACTCATTACCCTGCCTGTGTCGATGACACATGGTACGATTATATTATTTATTTCTACGCTAATTATTGGGTGGACTTCACTCCCCACATCTCCTACCTCCTCTAATAGATTCTCCCTTAGTTTTCCATAATCGATATACCTAATATTTACATCATTAATAGTCCTGGCTTGTACCCCTCTATCATGTAGTCACCTTCTTGTCCCTCCGTCATTGTGACAGTGATTATCCTGTCGTGAACCGAATGACTGCCTATCCTCTCTTCACCCATCATTTTCACATTCCCTTCTTCTTCCATCTCTGTCCCATCTTCTATTTTCCCGCTTTGACGGTCGATATTCCCATGAATTCTGCCCCCTATTTCCTCGCCATCTTCCATTTCCGTTATTCCTTTGATTCCATGCTCTCCTGTCACTCTGATAGTTTCTGCCGTTCCTATCCTCGACTCTGTCTGACCTATGAGTCGTGTCTTCGTTCACAATGTTGCTCTCATTACCCAGTTCCTGGAACAAGTGCTGAAATGACGCAGAATCGTCTAAGCTTCTGCCTGCTGTCGCTATATCTCTGCGCAATTTCACTGGCAACTTCGTTATACAGATCCTAATGAGCTTCCCAGGTTCGTATGGCACATCCAAATACCTATTTCGTCTCAGCATTTCCCGATAGCACGCCACTGGATCTCTTACACCACCTTCGTTACAATTTGGCATCATGAATATGCTTTGCTTAACCTGGTCCTGCTTACTTTTCGAATTCATTTAAAAACTTGTCTCAAAATTTCTTGTAGCTACTGCAGTCTTTAATAACTTCCTGCATTTTCGCTCTAGCCTCGTCCCTCAAATGGTTACACACAAACTTCATTTTGAGGAGCGGTCCCCACGATGAAGGTAATGAATCTTGAAATTGAGACAGCCACAGGCATGGATGTTGGTGGTTATCTGGATCCGGAAAACAAGTGTACATTTGTACCAACACGAAGTGCCTCCTACATTCTTCTTCCGCATTTATGTTTTCCGACCTTGGACTATAGCCAGTTGGGTTTGCCACCTGTTTTATCCGACACAACCGTTCTTCTAACTCTCAGAGTTCGTCTTCCTCTTTCTGCCTATTTTCTTTTTTTGAATTATCTCACTCTCCCTCTGCAATCTACCTGGTGGTGTTTCACCTTCGCTACTGCACGCTAATTGCAACTGTGCTAGTTCCTCCCTATGTTTCCTATTCATTTCTAATTGTGCCTCTTTAAACTGTAATAGTGATTGTATCTCCTCCTGGTCGGCATAAGCATCTTGCTGCGTACTGTCAGAGCCTGTTTCGCCTCTTATACTGATCTTTTCTACATCTGCGCTAATCGTATTCATTCTGACCACTACCTTCGCAACTTCATCCCTGTGTTTATTTAGCGCCACTTCCTGCCGGGTGACTTGAGCTTCCACGCTGTCTAATGCCCCTTGTTTATCTGCAAGTAAGTCCTCCACTACCTCTTTGATTCGCTCATCCGGCAACACATCCCTACATTCTGAAATATCACTCTCTATTAAAATTATTCATACCTCCAAATTATTGGCTTTTTCTTTCACGGCGTCGCATACTTGCTTCAACGCACCCAGAGTCTTCTCCCCCTCATCTGACCAATTATTAACTGCGGACAGTCGCTCATCAATAACTGAGTGTAGCTTCCTCATTGCCTGTTTATTTCCCTTATCCATTGCCTCCAATCTTTCTTACTATCTTTATCCATCATTTCCAATCTTTCCTTATTCGCTTCCAATCTTTCCTCAGTCTCTCTCCTTATTATCTTTATCCATCGCTTCCAATCTTTCCTTATTATCTCTATCCATCTTCTGTGAAAACTGCAGTAGCACATTGTCATTTGCTACTTTCGGTGCACTCACCTCATTCGCCTGAGAAACTGTAGCTTCACTAAGGGTAGCTACACTTTCACTGCATACCTGACCTAGTCCTGGCTCGCCCGCGTCGTCGGGAAAAGCCCCCGATTGTGGACAAGGCCCGCCGCCTAAAGAATCACCCAGCCGCGGTCCACTGACCAATTCAGCACCTTCTGAGTGTTTGCCATTCTCGCTCATTAACCCAAGGTCGACACCTACTTCCTGCTGCACAGCTACGTTCACCCCCAAATCACTATTCTCCATGGTGACTACACTTTTCGACTGTGACCTAGTTACTACGGACATTACGCAAAAAAAAATTTATACAACAATCTTCCAGCCTTGGACGACGTAGCAATCAATTACACAAAAAAATAAAAAATCCTCACCAATCCAGAAAGAAATTGGAAACTCCTTAGCGCTATCACAATATACGTAAAAATCTTGAAAAATCCCATCAAAAAAAAAAATCTTAACAGCAGACCCTAACAGTACAATTTTGGCAGGGTCGAAATTACGAGAGGCACCCACATACCTTGCTCATACTGTGGCATCAAGCAGTCAGCCCTGCAAGATGAGTGGTCTGCCAAGCGAGTGGATTCATTCTTATTTATCAAGTAAAATGAGCTCTAGTACTCACAATTAAGTTACAAATTATTCTCCTGTTTGCATATTACACAACGGAAACGGATAACGCTATTCTGACTGTTAGTAATTTACACAACTCTGACTGTTCACTACACACTGGCAATACCACATTTTTTTTCTTACCCAACAGCTTTGATCATCACATGGCCATCGCACTGAATATGAATGGGGCACACACTATAAATTCTGGATATCAGGACAACATACTGTTCAAAGGAAAAGGCCACCAATCTTTTTCTTTTCACTATCTTTTTTATTCCGATAAAATCTATAACCTAAACACACCATTACATTTTCTACAAGAATTACACATGAGAAACTCCGCCCAGTGGGCATGGCTTTACATTGGTGATTCTCTATCTTATGGTCTCGTAATTATTTAACGCTACAGTGCACTTTCTGGATAGGATGGTGGATCTTTTTCTGTATCTTACACTTCGACTCTCACACCCATCATCACGAAAATCTCCTCCAGACTGAGCGGTACAAAGGGAACATGCATAACCCACTACCTCTGAACCTATCTTGCTACTCTCCCATGCAAACCACACATACTTAAATTACATGAAATACATCACACTGGCAACATACAATACAACACCAAGAATAGTCACAACGTTATAATCCCATCACTTTCAGCTTTCCCACTTCAATTAATATTCATCCCAGTTTCACACGACACTGCCCCACTTTGTAACTTTCCTTTCCTACTACGAACTCTGGAGGATATATGCACGTCTTCCTGTGCAATGCAAGCCAAGTGGCGTTGCTGAATAGACGGCTGACTCACCTTGCTTCTCTCTTAGAGTATTATAGTTTGAATCAAGCGTCACACGGAAACATAACACGCAAAGTAGTATTAAGAACATATTCATTACACACGCGAGTCCTCAACTGATACCATGGACGAGTACTTCTCTTTATCCTTTGTCTCATACACAGATTGAGACTCACACAGTACTCACCACGTGGAAGTACTCGTCTCTAATGTCAAGTCCTGCACATGCCATTTCTTAAATATTTCCGACTTATAGTACACACGCTAGTAATTCAGCTTAACTTAAGCACTCGGAAGTATTTCAACTTATTGCTACACATGGTTTCATTGTGACCGTTGGTCACTTCCGAAGATTACTGCGATCCTCTTAATATTACCTGCCTGACATTTAATTCTCCCCACAAAAGTTCCTGAAATAGAGAAATTATTATTCCAAACTACTCTTAAGTATTTCACATGCATACCATTCTATCCACTCTTTTGTCTTTACGGAGCACACCTAAGACATGTCTTACCAACACAAGATCCACCACCAGAATGCTGAAACATGGCCGTTCTTTAGGTCATCTCGCACCTCTGTCGAGGTGGGGGAAGACCATGCTACCTATTGGTCAGCCACATTTCAGGCGCTCAAAGTACATCGCCCTTGTATAGACCCTCTATATACTCCTTCCACCTTTCTGCTTTCTCTTCTTTGCTTAGAACTGGGTTTCCATCTGAGCTATTGATATTCTTACAAGTGGCTCTCTTTTCTCCAAAGGTCTCTTTAATTTTCTCGTAGGCAGTATCTATCTTACGCCTAGTGACATATGCCTCTACATCCTTATATTTGACCTCTAGCCATCCCTGCTTAGCCGTTTTCCACATCCTCACGATCTCATTTTTGAGACGTTTGTATTCCTCTTCACCTGCTTGATTTTCTGCATTTTTATACTTTCTCCTTTCATCAATTAAATTCAATATCTCTTCTGTTACCCATGTATTTCTACTAGCCCTCGTCTTTTTACCTACTTGATACTCCACTGGCTTCACTATTTCATCTCTCAAAACTACCCATTCTTCTTCTAATGTATCTCTTTCCCTGTTCTTGTCAATTGTTCGCTAATGCTCTCTCTGAAACTCTCTACAACCTCTGGTTTAGTCAGTTTATCCAGGTCCCATCTCTATAACGTCCGACCTTTACAGCCTGGTTCCTAAATCTCTGTCTTACCATGTGCTGAATCTAATAAATGGACATTTTTGGAACTAAGGTACAGTCTAAAGACAGCTGCAGTATCGGTGAGTAATTAAACTCAGAAAAAAATCAGAAAACAACTGGAATAAGAATCCAAAGGTTTTCAATCAAGTATTAAAAAAGGAAAAAAAACAAAAAACAAAAAATTTAACTAAAAACTTCAACAATAATCTAATTAATTTTTATAATATGTAAGCAGAATTAAAATTTGTAGTAGATGAAAAAATAGAGTGTAATTAAGCAATTTCCAAAACATTAAGTAACGTTTTTGAAGCATCTACAAGTTATATTGATTTTTAAAGTGGAATACTCGTAGATATAATAGATCCTGTAAATAGTTATGTGCAGTTACCAATCAATATCTAGAAAATGAGTTTTCTTCAGCTAAAGCAGATTTTGTGTCAGGTATTGCTGACTCTAGTCAGCAACTTAGTCTGCGACGAAACAGTCTTTCTACAAAAGTTGAATACGAAAATATTCTACACAATTCAACAAAAGAAATACACTTTATGATAGTGCTATTGAGGATTATCATAAAAAGATATATAGCAGCAACACAACTCTTAATTATGTTTTAGATAAATGGAGTGCACTGGAAAGAAAGGTATATGGTAGTCAAGCACTTGAATTTACATTTAACTTGCGAAATGAACTACAAAAATGTGGCTTTCAGTATGTTTTCACACTGAAAAAAAATATATTTTTGAAAAAGATGCAGACAGAAAACTACAATTTAATGACTTTTATATTGCAGTAAGAGGTGCTAAGCAGTGTGAGATAAATAATATTAATCAGTCAATAATAGAAAATAAATCAAGTTTTCTAATTGTAGGACTGAAAAAAATAGTTAAAGCACTACCTATACACATAAATATAATTTTATTTAGTGAAATAATGTAAAATTTAATGTGAATTTTTAATCTATATAAATGGATTATATTTGGTATCTAAAATATAAAAAATTTAATGACACATTCAAATAGAACAACAAGAAATGGAAGACAAAGAATGAAGGAATTTGTGCAATATGTAAAACTAGAAAGACTAAATTCATTAAGAAATGGTGTAGGTGAAGTGCTGAGCAAATCTCTCACCCCTAATATTCGTGAAGAGATTACTAATGAATTACATAAACTGACGAGAAAAAATTTTAAAAGAAGAAATGTAATCTCTCTAGCTATAGATGATTTATAGCAAGCTCATCTATCAAAAATGGATTCTCTTAAATTGAAAGCAATTTCAGAAATAAATACTTTATATAAATATATATGAACTGTAATCAATGTTTTTTCATAATATGCTTGGTCTATTCCACTTACACGTAAAACTAGCAAAAATATTTCAGGAACTTTTGCAAAAATTTTAAGCAAAGATAATGGTAACAGATAATCATATAAACTCTATAAAAAAGATTTTCAGGAATATATGAAAAATATTATATTATCATTATTCAACTTTTACAGAATTAAATGCATTGTTGTATAGATTTAATAGAAAGCTTAAAGAAAAATATGGAAAATACTTGCTCTTTAAAATAATTATAAATAGATTGAACTAGTTGAAAAACAATAATACAAAGCATTCAACATTCAAAATGAAGCCAATAGAAGTTAATGAAAAAATTATAACCAAACTGTCTTTGTATTTAATAATAAACCTAACTATAATTTTGATGATAAAGTTACTCATCGAACATAAAGGAAATTTTGTAAAAGGTTATACAGCTAACTGGTCAATAAAAATTTTTGAAGTTGAAGATGTTATTCGTTCTATTCCAATGTATTAAAAACATGCCAAGTGCATTTGGCATACCCACTTACTACTTATTTATTTAGATTTACTTATTATTCATGCATAGATCATTTAGTTTAGTAGTACCTGAGATTTCAGAAGCAACAGAAATAATATATACACAAAAGTATTAACAAAGTAGGACGGTATAAGGTGACAATAAGGCCTAATCAAAGCAACGATTCTAGCATACAACTTACTGACAAGGGGAAACCATGGATAACTCAAGTAAGGATGGGTGGGTGTGGAATAAACCACAGTCCTCTGGAGTCCAGTAAATTAAGACTCAAGTAGACACTTTGCTCGGTATATTATTGGAAAGGAATTCACAAAATACGTTATTAACAATGTGAGTGCAGCATGCACAATAAATACATTAAGGATCAAAAAATACTGAAAATAAAAATAGTATTAAAAAGTGTAAAATGCATGAATGACTTACATTACACTGCAAAAAGTACAAAGTGCACTATAAGTCAGTCAGTGATGTAGATGAATAATGAAACTTTGATCTAAAATGACCCTCAAAAAATAAAAATAGAAGGCAAGAGCACATTATATAGCACCACTAAAAGGTATAAAGTAAGAGCACAGGATAACCTGCCAACATTATAACCATCACAATTAGGTTAAAAGCAAATCCTTTGTCTGCAGGAGTATGTTGCACTGCATCTGAAATGGAAGAAACAGAAAACCAACAACAAAAACATTCTTTGCAAACAAACGCAGCATCTATGGTACTTCAGTTAATAGGGACAACAAACCTAACAATGAATGAGGGCCTTGTAATCCTATAAGCTAACTTATTTGTTTACATTGTAAAAGAGTTTCATAGCATCAATTGATATTAATTGTGTATGATTTTAGGTTTTCGAAGCATAGGAAATTCTCAAATACTCAGGTGGTTGACGTCGTTTAAAAGATGCAATATTTCGCAAACCGACTTTCTGCCATTTTTAAGTATTCTTGGTGACTGAGTGATGCTTGCTGGGTGCGTCTTTACATCGTCTCTCTACTCCCCCTCCCACTGCCTCCAACTGGCTCCTCCAGGTGCGGAACTCGTTCACTGTTGCAGGGAGATTGGCATCTTGCATCGATCCAGCACAGTATATAGAATGGAAACAAAGTTGCTCATATGTCTTCGAGAGTGGGTTGTTCTAACTCGTCCTACATGGAGGGACCAACATTTACATGTATTATAACTGTGCTAATCGAAATTGGTTTGCAGATCATCAAATCTAGCTCGTCTTCAGCAAACATTAACATATGTACAGAGAGCAACTGTTTCATGAAACGAGCTTTGCAACAACTGTTCGGCGTAAAAATCGCACCAAATACGATAAAGAACCTACAAGAAGGAGTACATTTTACTTTTTGCACAAGGACTTTGCTGAGACGGGTTGTTCACTGTGATATGATAAGTCACCATATCGCCCACATGTTGATGATTATGTCGAACAGGTTAGTGAGAGATTTTTGCCCGCAGTCCAGAAAAATCAGTGTGATCTACGTCTCATGAGACAAAAGACTGTTGTGGAGTGAACTGCATAGATATTTATACTTGAAACTAAACCGATCCACAATGGCACGGCACTTCAGTGATCCAGATATGGCTGCTTGTGGGGATTTCAGTGTGGAAATGTTGCATCAGTTAGAGAACGACGAGACATTCCTGAACACAATAGTCTTCAGCAACGAGTCAAATCCGCATGCAATCCTGGAACATGTCCATGGCAGCCCCAGAGTAAATGTGTTTTGCAACCATTAACGATCTGAAAGTCTGTTGGGCGTTTCTCCTTCATGGAGAGAAGCGTCGCTGATATTGTGTATAGGGATATGCTTGAAACTTTTTAATTCCACTGATCGATAAAGACGACATAATGGGTTGATTTACTAACAACAAGACAGTGCACTATCTCATTTCTTCACAGAAGGTCGAGGTTTCTTCGACAATAGCTTTTCAGATCGGTAGATTAACCGCAAGGAGCCAGTCGCATGGCTATCTCGCTGCCCAGACTTGACACCACTAGATATCTTTCTCTGGAGTTCCATTACAGACCGTGTTTATGTTCATCCCTTACCAAACAATTTAGCCAACCTGGAAAATTTGAGAAATCGAATGTATGTTGCTGTTGCACAAGTTATACCCGATTTGCTGTAAGGAATGTAGGTAGAAACTGATAACTGTTGGGATGTTCCCCACATCACAAATGGTAGTCACGTCGCACCAAAATGAAACTTGGCACATTTACGTGAAACTTGAGCTCTACAAAATGACACTTCTACCGATTCTGTTATCTCAATAGAGTTCTGTATTATTCGAAAGCTGTAGTCCTTTCGACCCACCCTGTATTTCCAGGCAGTGCACTATATTTTCAAAGTTTTTGATGCTCTCAGTATTATTGTGCACCCTCTAAATCTCAATATTGTTGCACATCAGGGAAACACTCTCAATGCTGTTGACTGTCTAGGGGCCACTTAAGGAAGTATGGCATCATGTGTTACTGTGCAGTCTTCAGTGTCATTAATTTCAAAGGTATGTGCTATGGCCTCCTCCTCCAGCATTGTAGTCCCCAACCCCATGAGGGTAAAATGATATTTTCTGTGGGGTAAAAAAGAAGAGGCTTCGATTGTGTTTCGATAATGAAAGGAAATAATTTTTAAAGCATCATTACTGTAATCACTATTTCATGAGACTGTAATGCTGATTACCAAGCAAGGTGCCACAGTGGTTAACACACATTCAGGAGTACGATGGTTCAATCCTGCAGCTGCCCATACTAATTTAGGTTTTCCGTGATTTCCCTGAATTGCCCTAGGCAAATGCTGGGACGGTTCCTTTGAAAGGGCACAGCTGACTTCCTTCCCCATCCTTCCTTAGACCGATGAGACCAATGACCTCGCTATTTGGCCTTTACCCCCAAACAACCCAGCCCATTGTAATGCTGATTACATAAGTTAACAACAGACCAATAATTTTCTTTAAAAATACTATCATTAACAAGTGATACAATATGGAGGACCTTACAGCTTCTAAAATAGTTGTATAAAAATATATTCTTCCCACAGCCCACCCATTACATACATACTTTGTACTTTTTACCATGCATCTCCCACAGTAAAATGGAGACATATACATCATGTATGACTAAATATATCTTAAAAATGCCTTCTCCAAGTTGTAGGTAGCTCCCACAATGAAACAGAAATTGCCTCATTATCGACTTTATAATGATAACCAAACTGACACCACAATGCAGCAGCAACTATATAATTGCTATTATACTGCTGTAGGACCAAGTCTGTAGAATTATTACTAGTTTCACATGTGGTCGAAATTCGACCAATTGTGTTTAAAAAGTACCAAAAGTCAAATTATTTTATATAATTAATAGTAATTTATTTATGGGCAGATTCTTAGTTCTACCTGCAAACTATGCAGATTTTTAGTTCTTACTTGCTGAGAGGGTGGAGAAGATGTGTGAGAGCAATAATTTTACAATTTAATGACACAAAACTTCAGTACAAACCAAATTCATCGTAAATATTGTTTCATTATTCGCTAAATGAGCATGTTCGCTATTTTCAGACAAAAAATTTCAAACCATCGAAAGATTGAACTCAGCTTGATGCAATATGTAACTCATCATGTTTAAAAAATGGTTGCCTTAATAAAATCTCAATGTTTTCGAACGTTTGTCTCTGTGATTTGTTGATGGTAATCCCAAATGCAGGAATAGTTGGGAATTGTTTTCTTTGAAACTCAGAAGGTGAAACAGGACTGGCATATGCCATATGTATTCACAGATTTAAAATCCGTTTATTTTGTTGTAAGTGCAGCAAATAAACATCAAGTTAATTTCGTTTACTCTCAGACAAAAGCAAGTGAAAACGACGCCAATAAACAACATTATGTACAGCCTCTGTTGCTCTGGTAGGCTTCATTACTATGATGTTTTGTGTTCAACTCCTAAGAGCATCAACTGCTTAGCAGTTATGGCATTGTAGCTGCTTTGTTTACATGTGTTACTGCAAATGAAACATATGCAACAATTAAACATGAACGCCCCAAGATGCGAGTTCAAGAAACATTGTTACTCTTGTGATTCATTTCTGCAATATCACCAGACTGGTACTCATGTTTCAAGTTGGGTGCTGTGTGAGAGGCAGAGGAGAATTTCTCTCATGTATGTTTCTCTACTTCCTGCTACCTCTCTTAAAGCCAATGTATACACATGATTGTTTTGTGCAGATCTATGGCAAAGCACCTTTTCAATTATACAAGTAATTTCCTTTGGCCACCTTACATAATTAATATTACAAATAGTTACTTCAATTTTCAGTGTTCACATATTAATATTTTCATTATTAGTAGAAGTAGCACTCAGACACAAAACATTCACAGTGTAAAGTAGTCCCATTTCTGTCAGTAAGTTTGCAAGCAGGCCATCCAGAAATCAAGTGATTCAGAGACATTGAGTACAGTGTTCACATTTTAACTTGGTTGATTTTAAATGGGGATGCAGGATGTGGGTGAAGCAAGAGCTGCTAGAGAGATATGGTGCAGATAAAGCATGTTTTGTAACAAATATCTGCCTCAGTGGGGAAAGTCAGCTTACTTCTTTGAGAAGGTATCAGTTGTGATGCACTGAAAATTTATTCATGATTCTAAGTAGTTATCCAATGGGGATTCTAAGCCAGGAAACAACCAGGAAACAAAAATCAAATTTAAAATTTTTTCCCAGACATAAAGAATGCAATTTTTAGATCTGTTGTTTTTCAAAACCAAAAAAACTTCCCACTCCTAATGCAGTAATAACAATGTGATTCAAATTAAGAGATACCAAATGGTACAAATTGATAAATTAAAAAATTATAAATAAGGAAACAAGAAATTGAGGTAGAAAAAATTCCTATCTCTTTTTGCAAATCGAAAACATGCTGAGAACAAATATTAATTTGTTTTTTACCTCTACACATAAATTTTAAACCAATAAGAGTCTCCAGTTTATCTTCATCATCCAATAATCTCTTAGCATGTGATATGAAAGAATAATTTTACATTTATTATTTAGAACTAAATGTACTTCTGACTTTAGTTAGCAAAAATTCATCTTTTGAAATATTATATTTTTTAAAATTCTATTGATTTAGTAGAACCTTCTCTAGAGTCATTAATAAAACTACTAAGCTCATACAATAGCACAAAATAAAATCAAGTAAAGGTAAAAAATAAAAGTTTAGTACATAACTTTTTGAAGACAATTTACCAAATTTAAGACAGCCATCAGATTCTTCACATGAGAAAAAGGGCGAAGAACTGTGTTGTTTCTGCAGGGCATGGCATGTTCAGTGTACTGATTTTAATCCAATAGCGTACATCTGAGATGCCTAGGGAGACAGGTCGCATCACATCAGTATCCATCAACCACTCTCCATGATTAGTGAGCAGCTCCAGTTGTTATTGCCTCAACATGAGGTTGATGACATCATTCACAGCATGCCCTGTGGTTATCAGGCATTTATTGCTGCCAGATTTGGTTGCACCCCATACTGAGCACGTTAACCAACTGTCAGATTGTGTGTACAAGTCCATTACAAAATGAAGAACTTTTTGGCTACCATTATGTATGTTGCAGTCGTTAACAAGCCATATTCTTTCCATTGTTTCTACTTTACTATCACCTGCTTATACTGTTTTGTAGCAAAATAAACACATCCTTGCAAAATTTCTCTTTGTTGCTTTAATTATGGACGCCAATGTACGTCATCAATCAGTTTTCCAAAATATTGAAATAAGTGCGACTACTAACAATATTCAATCTTTCTTTCATTCTTTGGTATAAATTTATCGAGTTAGGATCATAATTAAGTCATAACATTACTTTGCAGTTTGAATGACTGTTTTCAAAAGTATTTATTTCTTTTTGAAGATTTTTAGCTTTCAATCCAGTAACATAATAATTATAAATATAGTTACTATCAAATAATTTTAAAAAATCAAAGATGGCTTTTAATTGTAGATTTGGATCGGGTGGAAACACATTTTGTCTCAAAATTTAGCAGTATTAGCTGAATTATTTAATTTTTTTTAATGATGTATTTGATTTCATATTTTTCTTCATATTATTTTTACCCTATTTATGAATTCAAGATAAACTTCTTCATAAACCTAATCTTGGACATTTTCAGCAAAAGGCAATGTGGAACTCATAACTAAAGAAAACATTCAAGGCTCATTGATAAATTTGGTAAGACAATGAATTTTTTTTAGATAGTGGAGTCTTTCCACTGTTGAAATTTCCATATGATGAACAATATTTTTTCTTTAACATGAAGTTTTATAGCATCCCAAGGACATTCATAGCCTAAAATATCAGCAACCTGATTTGTATAAAATCATGGGTTTATCATCAATAATATTTTACACTTATTTATCATTATATTTAAGCATATTGTTAACAAGGTCTATGCATAAGTTCAGTTATTAGAAAAATTTTTAATATAAATTTTTATTTTTATGTTTTTATTATTTTTTAATATTTTTATTTATAAATGGAAAGTGCAATTAAAGTGATTTTCCCCTTGTGTAAACACGAAAAAGAAACAAAAATAACAGCAAAGAATATACCCTCAAAAATGGACTGCATTGAATGTGTAAAAAAGAAAGGCAGTGAACATAAATAATAATGTAGAATGTATGAAAGAGATTGTTAAAAACCGGTATAACAAAACATATATTCGTGAAATTTGTAAAAAATTGTTCTAACTATATTCATAAATGTAGTATTACTCCCCCAAAAAGGAAAAAATGTTTAATTTGTTATAACAATATACATTGTAAAGAGTGCACAGAAGCTGATTATCAAAAATATAAACGAAAATTTTGTGAAGAAGTCGAATGTTACTGCAGAAAATTTGTTCTAGAATGAATTTGAAAACACATCAATAATTAGCTCATCGCCAAAAATATTAAAAAACTGATCAGAACTTTTTTATTTTTCAGTGTTTGGATTAAATTCTTTTATTTTATTATGTCCATTAGGTAAAATATCTATTCCACATTCTAATATAAATATTTTATCATTGTCAGTACATAAAACAATTTTATTGAATTCAGTAGAATATAATTCGTGTTTATAACAGCTAATTAAATTCATTTTCCTATGTTGTTTTATGTTATTGTACATTTTTCTAAACATTGAAAATAATTTCACTTTATACTACAGACTTTTTAAATGCTTTAGATATTCTAGATTCTTTAATCTCTTCAGACTTTTTGTATGTTTTATCCAACCCAACACAAAAAACATTCTTTGCACAGAGTGTTACAGATACCATTCACCGAGGAAGAAAGAGTTACAGAATTACAGATAATCGAAAATATCTACATTTGCATCTACATCTACATATTCCACAAGCTTCTGTATAATGCATGGCGGAGGGTATCCTGCACCACTACCAGTCGTTTCCTTTCCTGTTCCACTCGCAGGTAAGGCGAGGGAAAAACGACTATCTATATTCCTCTGTATGAGCCTTAATTTCTTGTATCTTATCTTTGTGGTTGTTACACGAAATGTATGTTAGCGGCAGCAGAAAAGTTCTGCAGTTTGCTTCAAATGCCAGTTCTCTCAATTTTTCCGGTAGTGTTCCTCAAAAAGAACGTCACCTCCCATCCAAGAATTCCCATTTCAGTTCCCGAAGTATTTCCATAACAATTGCATTTCCTTTGAACCTACCAGTAATAAGTCTAGCAGACCAACTCTGAATTACTTCAATATTTTCCTTTAATCCGATGTGGTGTGTATCCCAAATACTCAAGCAGTCCTCAAGAATATGTTGCACTAGTGTCCCATACATTGTCTTCTTTACAAGTGAACCACACTTTCCAAAAATTCTCCCAACATACGAAAATCGACCATTCGCCTTCCCTATCCCAATCCTCACGTGCTCGTTCCATTTCATATCACTTCACAATGTTATGCTCAGGTGTTCAAACGATGTGACTGTATCAAGCAGAGTACTACTGATGCTGTATCCAAACATTATGGGTTTCTTTTTCCTCTTCACCTACATTAACTTACATTTTTCTACATTCATAAGCAGCTACTATCCATCACACCAACTAGGAATTTTTCCCAACTCATTTTCTGTCATCCTACAGTTACTCATATTTGACATTTTCCCATACGCCGCAGCATCATCAGCAGACAACCTTGTCCACCAGACCATTCCTGTATACAGAAAACAGCAGCGGTCCTATCACTTTTCCCTGGTGCACTCCTGATGATACCCCTGTCTCTGATGAACACTAATCGCCAAGGACAACATACTGGGATCTTCAGGCCACTCATGTATCTGAGAGCCTATTCCACATGCTTGTACCTTCATTAACAGTATATACTAAGAGTACTGTGCCAAATGCTTTTCGGAAATGTACGAATATGCAATCCGCCTTTTGCTCTTCATGCATAGTTCACAGTATATCATGTGAGAAAAGGGCAAACTGAGTTTCACATGAGCAATGCTTTCTAAAACCGCCCTGATTCGTGGATATAAGCTTTTTGACCTCTAGGAAATTTGTTATATTCAAACTCAGAATATGATCTAGAATTTTGCAGAAAAGCAATGTTAAGGATTCTCGTCTATAATTTTGTGTGTTCGTTTTTTACCCTTCTTATGAACAGGAATCATCTGCACCTTTCTCCAGTAGCCTGAGACTTTGCACTGTACTAGAGAGTTACGATAAATCAAGGTAAGTAAGGAGGCAACGCCATAGCCTTCTCTTTGTAAAACCGAACTGGGATTCCATCTAGACCTGGCAACTCCTTTGTTATCAACTCTTTCAGTTATTTCTCTACACCATGGATGCTAATTATTATGTGATCCATTCAAGACTCCGTGCAATGGCCAAATGATGATATGTTTGTGCGTTTTTCCTGCTTCAATGCGGAATTTAAAACTACGGCTTTCATTTTGCTATCTTAAATTGCAACATCAGACTTCTCAATGAGTGACTCGATGGAGCCTTAGACCTGCTTAGAGATTTTGCAGAGGACCAGAATTTTCTTGAGTTCTCAGACAGATCTTTTGCTAAGGTATCACAGTGGTAGTTGTTGTATTTTCGCACGAAGATCTTTTCACGGACGGTTGAGTCTCCACTAGCCTTTACCTATCATCATTTGCACATTCTCTTTTGCATTGGGAGTGCAACAGCCTTTACTTCCTCAGCATTTTTCGAATTTAGTTGCTAAATCATGGTGGGTGTTTTCTGTGCTTAATCCACTTACTAGGCACATACTTGTCTAGAGCATGTTTTATTATCTATTTTAACTTTGTCCATAATTCCTCTTTGTCCATCATACTGGAACTGAATGGTAGCAATTCATTGTCTGAGTGAGATGATAACAACTACTTATTTGCTCCTTCTAACAGAAACACTCTTCTAGCCTTCTTGACTCATTTATTAACTTTTGTAACTATAGTCAGCTATGATGACATCATGATCAATAATGTCTTTCCCTACAATGACGCCAGCAATAAGATCTGGCCTGTTTGTGGCAACAAGATCTAAGTTCTTTACATTGCATGTTGGATAATAATAAAGAACAATTTCATGAACGTGATGTAACGAAATTGTGCCATACTATAAAGAAAAATATTAACTGAAAGCAACAGAAGAATACAGGCAATCCAGTAGAAAATAAATGGTATATCAGACTTACATATAATGGTACTATAAAACCCATATTGTGAGATCCCAAGATGTAGGTTAATGTCTCATTTTAAGAAAAACCTATCCCTCAGACATGTGCTAAAACACAAGGAGAATGTGCATGAGTTCATGTTTTAATTCAGGAGCAGGCCTTTATAAAATAAATTGCCAAAATTCTCAGAGAACATATACTGGCCAAACCAAAATACTGTCTAAAAATACGTTATGAAGAACATTCCAATTTAAATTCCAACCATACAGTATTAGGTGAACATTTGAAGACACCTAACCATAGTTTAGATGACACTTACACATTAGCTTGAGACCACAGCCTTCATCAGAAAAAGAAGAGAAATACACACCATTCATTCACACAAGCAAGCACAACTCGCACATATGTGACTATCAACTCTGGCAGCTCAGACCAGAATGCAGCTGGCAGTGTGCAAGTGGGGAGAAAGAGGAACACTGTCTAGCAGAGGGTGCATGGAGTAGACCATCAACAGGCATAGTTTCAGGAGGCTGTGGAGCAGGAAAGTAGGGAAAATGGAGCACACAAGGAACACAGAAAGATGGGCACGTGTGTTGGAAGAAGGCAACACACAAATGTGGTGGGAGACGAGAAAATGTGGGAGGTGATGGACAACGGGGGTAGAAACTGTTGTGTGGAGGGTGTGGGAACAGTATGTTACCGTAAGTAGAGGCCAAGATATTGTCAGGGGCAGAGAATGTGTTGTGGGGATAACTCATATCTGGACAGTTGAGAAAAGCTGGTGGTAAAGGGAAGGGTCAAGATCGCTTAGGCAGTGAAGCAGCCATAGAACTCAAGCATATTATCCTCAGCTGCATGTTGTACCACAGGGTCATCTACTTTGCTCTTGGCCACAGTTCTGCAGTGGCCGTACATCCTGATGGACAGGTGACTGGTAGTCACACCAGTATAAATAGCTGTGCAATGATTGCAGCAGTCCTAGTCCATCACTATGCCACTCCCAATCCCATCCCCTTGCCACAAGCATCATGTCCCTGTGGAACTCCCAGGTGTAAGAACTGCCCAATCCATCCACCGAGCACTTCCTATTCCAGTCCTGTCACAGGCTCATCCTACCCCAGCAGAGGCCATTCCACCTGTGAAGCAGCCATGTCATACACTAGCTCTGTTGCAATTATTGCACAGCTTTTTTTTTATAGTATGACTACCAACCAACTGTCCACCAGGATGAACAATCACTGCCAAACTGTGGCTAAGAGCAAACTAGACCATCTTGAGGCACAACATGCAATTGAACGTAACAATTTAGATTTCAATGGCTGCTTCACTATCCAAATCATCTGGATCATTCCCTCTACCACTAGCTGTTTTGAAGCGTAAAAATAGGAGTTGTCGTTAGAACAAATTCTCTGCTTCCAAAATTATATCAGCCTCAACCTACAGTAACATACTGTTCCTACACCCTCCAACTAACAGTTTCCATCCCTCTGTATATCACCTCCTCTCTATTCTTGTCTTCCATCCTCCTTGTGCGCCACCCTCTGATAACACAACTGCCCACCTTCATCGCTCATCTCCTTTTTTGCTTCGTTTTCCCCACCTCTCTGCCCCATAGCGTCCCAACACTGTTCTTGTTCGTAGTCTAGGCCCCACACAACACTCTGCCAGACAGTGCTCCTCTCCTCTCTCCCCCCCCCCCCTCCCCTCCAACTGTTGTCCTTTCCCGTTCCCTGCCACCTCCAGATTTCTGCTTACATTCTACATGAAAGTTACATTCTGGTTCGAGCTGCTGAAGTTGGCAGTCATGTCTGTGTGAGACGTGCTTGTTTGTGCAAATGAATGGTGTGTGTTTCCCTTTCTTTTTCTGATGAAGGCTGTGGTCAAAAACTAATGAGTATGTGCGTTTTAATTGTGCCTGTTTGTGACGTACCATGTCGTCTTTATGGTAATAGCAATCTATCGTTTCCGTACAATGTTGACACTGCCCAACTGCTTAGCTGGGTGGTAACGTGCTTGCCTCCCATGCAGTGGGCCCAGGTTCGATTCCCTGCTGTGTTGAATATTTTTCTCCTCTTATGGACTGGGTGTTGTGTTGTCCTCATCATCATTTCATACTCATCACTGGCGCGCAAGACGCCCAATGTGGCGTCGACTGAGATAAGACTTGCACTTGGCGGCCGAACTTCCCTGCATGGGGACTCCTGGCCAATTATGCCATATGCTCATTTTCATTTCCATTGTTGACACTGCAACCAGGAGTGTCCATTGTTTCATATTTTAGCAGAGGTTCAAGATTGTAAGAAAAATATCCACAAAGTACTTTTTTAACTTTTTGGAAGAATTAGAAATTTTTGTAAAAAAGAAGAGAAACTGCAAAATGAATTAAATGAACAGATCGAATTCAGTTTACAGTCATTCATCCAACTGTTCAATAAAGCACTATAGATAAGCAGGGAAGACATGATCTTAACTACCTGCTATTTTAGCCATACAGAAGTATTTTCAAAATGTACTTTTTAAATTTGTATTTTTGAAGATAAATTTTTAGGTGTTTTTAAAGATGTATTTTAATAGATATTACAACACAATGCAATTTTGGCCTAGAGTGTACTCCACATAACTTCGCAGGTGACTCAAGACTTCTGCTCAGTCAGCAGTTAGTAGTAGTGGGGGAAACGTATGTTGCAGTGTAGAAAGACTGTGTGTTAGCAGCTCTCCACTCAGCAGTTGGCTACTGACTGCTCATCGTTGAAATTAGCTATGTATACAAGAAAGCTGACATGTGCGATGATTTATGCCTTTTTGAGCAAGGTCACACATCAAATGATGTGCTTATAAAGTAGGGGACTTTAGAAAACATGTGATGTAAAAAAATAACAACACATGGTAACAGGATGAACGGTGACAACAATAATAGGCAATTCTGCCCACTGCTTGTCATATCCGTGATCAGTGCAAGAAAATACTGATTGTAATAAGCAAAAACTGCGGAACATTTATTTATCTTTCCCTAATGATTTCAGAAAATATTAAAAGGTCTGTCATACATTAAAAATCATTGTCTAAAAAGGGCCTTTTCTGTTTCTACACATCACTTTTAACAAGTAATTTTTAACTGTCACCGACATTGCTTCTATAGTCATTGCTGTACATAATATAATCAAGTTTCCACTCATTGTTTGTTGGCACTAATCACGAGGAACCCAAGGACAGATTTCGATAAACTTTCCAACACAAATTTTTGAAGAGGGTATTTATCACTGACATATCGTGTGGAATGATTGAATAATTAATTTTTCAAAAGTGAAGACAGTAGTCTGACAAGCATAAATACAAGAGAATTTTTCTGCTAGAAGTCAAACTTAAAACAGAGTTCACAACAAACTGTTGAAGACTGAAGACAAATTTTAAACAAAGTCCACAACGAAACTGCATAAGGCATTAAAATATTTTTATGATTCCATTACCATCAAAGAAAAGCTAGTCTCAAGTTACACAATATAGATTTAAGTTGCGTTATGGCACAGAACAGTAAGGGGTTGGGAATTAGAAAAAATTATAAAAAGTCAAATATCTTGCTACAAGCAAGGTGCAGCCATGCCAGGCTCGAGAGATAGAACCAGGAAATAAGCGATATTTCGCAACTGGGTCAGGCCTCAACACGCTACAATACCGTGTCAAGAGAGAGAGGATGAGCTCAACAGAAATTCACACCCAACAGAAAACAAATGGAAATGTAACACACATATTCGTTACCTCGTAAGAGATGTCGAAAGAAACTTTACCTGTTTCGTTAGAGCCAGTATCAGAGAACCTCCACAGCAGTTAAGAGCCTGTTAAGCGAACATAGCAGAATAAGATGGACACATGCTGTCATTACGAACCAAGCATCGCGTCATAAACTCAGCTCCCTTTAAACATTGGAGATCTCCAGCTCTCAAAGAGTTGATCATTGGGATAGATGGGGTTCACAGTGGTAGCACTCGATTCCATGATTACGATACTGTAACGAATCTATGTCCTAGATACTCCAGAACAGTCTACTAAGCAGCCAAAGATGACCTGACACGATAGTCTTCCCCTAAAGAACTTCGTTGCCTGGCACTGCTGATGGAGACACTGACTGTCCTCCGACAACACAACATCAAGGATTGCTGACAGCACCGAACTTCAGTGTAGAAACAGAGCCTCTTGGAGTCCACGTTCCTGTTCAATTCGTCGGCGCCTCTGAATGCTGAAACCCCCCTGGCCAGTAAGAAGGGGATCGACCGACCACACGACTTCCGACAACACCACATCACAGATGGGTCATCAACGGTCAACATAGAATTCGGAATGGGGTCGAACACACTCCAGCAGCTGGACCACAGCCGCGCTGGCAGCGTGCTGTGGCGCGAGTTCACTCACTCTTTGCCCATACCTGCAGAGGAGGAGGTGACTCAGCAGCCGTCAGTAAGGATCCAATACGAAGCTGAATGAGGCATCAGCTACAAGGCCGGTGTGAATTAAAACAACTATAAACGTTGTTAATAAATAATTAACTTTGACAATGTTTTACTAGCATCAGAGACGATTCACAGGTTACCAGCTGCTATCCTGACCCCATGCAGAGGTGTCTCCGTTCGGCCCCTCTGTAGCTATTCGATACATATTTAAATCCCATAATAAGCAGTACTGACAAAGTCTGCCCAAAACATCGTCTTCAGCCTCGTTGTCTGACTCAGACGAATCATAATTGTGAAGATTAATTACAAAAAGCTCCATCACTGAGTCTCTGTAGATTTCGTTTTTACAATCTTTTCCCTGTACCGTTTGTTAATGTCTGACTCTGTTTGCCCATGCAGAAATGGTTTCGTTGCTCACTGATTCAAGTGTGAGTCGACATCAACAGTCTGGAAGGTGCTACCTCTTTCTGCGATATGGGCTTTAACTTGAGTCCATACCAGCTCAATAGGATTGTAGTGGTAGTGATACGGTGGTAACCTGGTTTCTCGGTGACCATGTTGTATTGCAAATTTATCTTTCTTGTGAGTGTGATATTTAGGATTTCTGTTGGTCCACTGGGAACAAGAAACATTTATTTATGGTTGAAACGAAATGTTATTCTGCGTGCATAAGAGTACACAAAAATATTAATTACATCACTGCGATGTATGTGAAAAGCAATATCGATATTTCGTGATAATGAATCTATGCTTTGTAGTAATGGTACTGACAACAGTGACTACAACAGAAATAGATTTTCATAATCTTTTTACTCTGGTTAGACTCTTATTATGAGAAAGACATGGATGGAGACATACGTAGCTTGTAACTTATTTCTGGTAAATACATGCTCTTATTGATAACCAAACTACTTATTTCAGTAGCATTAACATCCCTACATGTATAAAAAATTAATAGTGCATCTATCAGAGATTAATAATACGCAGTATAGCACGAGTTGCAGTTAGTATTGTTGTCAGCCATTCGCCAGACGGTAGATTCTGTTTTTTAGATTACTCCAATATAGCGTGGCGTAAAGCCAAAACTACATTGTTCACAATTCATTTCTTGAGCAAAAAGAATAAAGTCAATTAATTTAATTTATTTTGAAAAGAGTAGTATCGATATCAAAACTGATTCTTGTGGCTGTCGCTTCTCACCTATCACTTGTTCAAGCGACGAATTGTTCACAATTAATAGAGTACTCAGCTTTGAATTAATGAGGAGTGTACCACACAAAAAGTGTTTCTCCACGCGAACCTACAAAACTATAAATTATTATACATGTTAAAAGAAATTCTATTGCAAACCTGAGTAAACGATTAAAGAGCTTCACACCCATCTATTCGTAAACTTTTGTAGTTGATCACCATAGAGTAGAGATTAGTAGTTCGAGTTATTTTTTGATTTAGATTATTGTGGTGTTTTCAGTATGTTAATATTCCTTGTTTCTCATATTGTGTTTGTGTATTGTGCATAGTATGCTTAAGTATCCAACATGGGAAACAAAGGTTAGAGGGAGATAACGTGACAGAATTAGAGGAAACTAATAACATTCGTATGTTGGTTTATGCCGAAACAGAGAATAATGAGATCTCGAATTCCAGACTTCGGAAACCGAATAATAGAATAGTTAATCAGATGTCTGATTCCAATGTGGGAACACCGGAACAACAGACAAGAGCCAGATCAGCTGACGCTACCACTAATACACCACAAGCCGAAGCAACAGGTCCTGTTACTTAGGTAACACGAAATGGTTTCCTCTCCCTGTTGCTGCAGAAGCCAGACTTGAAAGAGAGAATAAAACAGGAACGAGACGAAAGAGAAAGCATATGTGAACTCGAAAGAGATAGTTGGCTAACCGAACAATTAAACAAGGTTCTCGATGCTTGTGCACCATATAAAGGAGGAAATGGATAGAATACGAACAGAAAAGGAAGAACTAGTTACTCAAATTAACAATTTGCCTAGTAAAGAAAGTGAACTGAATTCGCAAGTAAACAGACTAGAAGAAGCTCACCAAACACTTGGAGACCAGGTAAAAAAACACTACTAGGGCTATGGACGAATTGTCCAGTGATCTAGACAAGAAAATAGAAAACGAAGTTACTGCGACACTGCAGTAAATCGCAAGAAAGATGACCTTAATGCACGACTGCCACAGGACAGGCGTGAAACACAGCAAATTGTGGTTATGGTGGGCCATGAGACTAACGAGAACAGATTTAGAGAACCTAATGAAACCCCAAATACTAGTTAACTGTACGGTAACAGCCCCATTAACACTGCACATTGCGAGACTTTAACCCGCAATCAAGTTGGCAGATACAATACGAGCAGTGGCGATCGCATTGCTGGCGCGACAGCTGCTGCCGTTGCGGTGCCAGCCTTGGAGAATATAAAGCATGAAGAGTCGTTTATAAAACACAGATAATTCCAGACGTTCTCGGAAGATAAAAAGACGGTACATCCTGTAATTTTCATTAAGAGTGTTAGGAATATACTGCCTGCTTCTTTGTCAGAGAGGAAAGGTGGAGTGATTTCTTTCACAACTGGCGACGCAACATCGTGGGTGATTGAAATCGCCGACACCTGTCAGAAGTTTCCAGACTTCGAAAGGTTATTTGTATGAATGCTTGTAAACCCACAGCTTTTCAACATTGATGCATGCTTAGTTACTTTCTGAAGTGGTCAAAAGTAACGGCAAACAACATGTTGTTCAAATGGTTCCAATGACTCTAAGCACTATGGGACTTAACATCTGAGGTCCCCTAAACTTAGAACTACTTAAACCTGACTAACCTAAGGACATCACACACATCCAAGCCCGAGGCAGGATTCGAACCTGCGACCGCAGCAGCCGCGTAGTTCTGGACTGAAGCGCCTAGAACCGTTCGACTACAGTGGCCGGCCAACATGTTGTAAATGAAAAACTGTGAATCTCAGATATAGGTTACATTCTGTGTGTGCAAACGATCTTTGAAGAACAAAATGCTTATAGTGTTTCTTTTCATCGTGTAAGATATATGAACTTATAATCAAAAAGGACATTCTAAGTACGAAAAAAAAGACTGTGAGAATGAACCTGTGCTAAGACTATAACAACTCTCTGTGCGAGTGATTGCAGTGTGAGTGACGCTGAGGAACATAAACTGCGTAATAACAACATGCGAGTGACTGATGCACCAATCACTGATATTCAGTTCGTAATTCACGAATTTATTTAGTTTAAACGTCTATAGATATGTACAATGTAAATGAAACCTGGAACTGTGCTATACGATTTGAAACAGAGTGTGTTTACTCGTCAAGCAACGAGTGATAGTTGTAATTGTGTCACCTGAACGCTGCAATGTCAGGTGTGCCAACTGTGAATTCTGAAAGCACTACAAACCTTTACGACTGTAATGAACGATCACCATAGTGTATACAGACAGTGCAGGCTCATGAAGAGCAGTGACAGGGAAGAAAGTAATGCTCTCTGTAGGTAAATTAAAATAATAAATAACTACAACCCAGAAATGTAAGAGATACTGGACTGAGCAATTGCTCATACTATACACAAAAACATTACCCACACACACAAGACTCACTGTGGAAACTAATCATGACTCTTTTCAGCTCAATCAACAGTGCTGATAAGTGTATTAATGCAGTGTCGGTAACAACTCATTTTCCCACGGGAACAATACCTGGGACAAGATTGGCTCGCGCCACAGAAAGAATTGATTGTCTCGTGGTGCGGAACCGGCTGCAACAGCTGACCGATGGAGGTGGTGGCCCTGTCCTCCCTTCATCGCAGCTCACCGGCCAACCCACGACGATCTACGAGTGTCTTTTCCTGTACCTTGAGTCAACATCGCCAATGCAGATACCCAAAGGAGAGGCTCTTAATGTATTTAGACGCATCATTGTAAAAAACCAATTCTCCATCATTTCCTGTTAGACACGAACTGTTTACCCATTACTTTCTCAAAGACTATTGCACAAATCTGCATTCTTGAGATCCGAAGAATAATCTAATGAAAACTGTTGCAATGACTTCGCTTAAGAAATATGTATTTGTTTGTCGTGTTTTTTAAAAAAATTCGTAGTGTGAATTTTGAAAACATTGTTAACAACTTTATTATCCTAGTTTGGTGCGGTAACTAAATTGGCAATTATTGTGTGACTGCTCAGATGGAAACAGACTCTGGGCTTAACTTTTTTTGTCATCCTCGATTTTTTTCCTGCTGCCTGCAACTTGAATGGGGGAGTTAACAAGTATTCTTCTGGAAAATGTTAAACTTTACCAGACTGTTTCCATTGGTTGCAGTAGTATAATGAGAAATGGGCCAAGAGTTATTAACATAGTGTCATTAATATAGTTCCCAAGTAATAGCAAATAAAAATACACAAACATTCTGTAATACCTGGCGTTAAATACTAACTGACGATCTTTTTAAATCAATTTTGAACACACAACTAATGTAATCGTTTGTAACTAACAATGCTTGGTGAACTGATTAGTTGATTACTGCTTAAAGAAGATGCAAATGTAAAACCACTGTAAATGTGAAACTGTGTATCTGTAAACGATATATGAACTGATTAATTAATAACTAGTTAAAACAAGTACAATTACGAACCCACAACTGATGTAAGACTGTTCACATAACATAGCGTTATCAACTTTACTTTTTGTATTGACAAATGTGTGACAAACCGTGATGTGAGTAATCAATGGATATTACGTGTGAAATGCCTCTCCGCAAGTTTTCAAATAATGGTGATCCAGTCATTCCAGGGGGCCATTGTACCGGCTCTCTAGAACGAGAATCATTTATTTATGGTTGATATGAAATGTTTACATAATAAAACGAACTGTTATTCTGTGTGAAAAAGAGAGAACAATGCAAACAATAGAAATACATTTTCATAACCACTTTACTCTGGTTTGAATGTTATTATGTGAAAGACGTGGATGAAGAAGTATGTATCTTGTAACTTATTTCTGGTAAATACATGATCTTATTGATAACCAAACCACTTATTTCAGTAGCATTAGCATCCCCACATGTCTGAAAAATTAATTGTGCATTGTTCAGAGATTAAAAAAGCGCAGTACAGCGCGAGCTGTAATTAGCATTGTTGGCAGCCATTTGGAAGACGGCAGATTCTGTTTTTTAAATTACTCCCATATTACGTGGCATAAAACCAAAAGTACATGGTTTACAATTCATTTCTTGGACAAACAGACTTAAGTCAAGTTAATTTCATTCATTTTGCAAAGATAGTATCGATATCAAAACAGATTATTGTAGTTGCAGTATCACGGCTATCTCTTGTTCAAGTGAAGAGATTTTTCACAGATACGAAAACTTTGAATTAATAATAATAAGTGTACCATGCAAAAGGTGTTTCTCCACGCGAACCTACGAAACTATAAATTATTATTCATTCTAAATGACATTCCAGTGCAACCCTTAGTATACGATTAAGGTGCTTCACACAGATCTCCTCGTAATTTACTTTACGTCTACACCTGCTCACCTGCTCTTTCCCTAAAAGGACCGACCTTACTATCTCCTTTTGTACGGGCTACGTTTTGTGTAACTGTTCCTGTATTCCCTCTAAGTGTGTTTTATTGACCTAATAATTGTGTTTGTTCCCTTTGCGTCTGGAACATTGGCGCGTTTGTATACTGCCTATGTCACTGCCGAAACAGTCGGGCCACCAGGTGGTCTGCCGTCAGTGCTACTGACCGTCGGACGGTCTGTTTTATGCGATCCCATATCATGGGGATTTCTGACTCCTCATGCAAGACCATGATCGGGTAGTCTCGCGGTAAGTGCAGGGCGAGTAGCTAGGTACTGTACTATTGCCGCTCAAATGCGTAAAATGCACTGGGCCGCATGAAGGTCGTGAGTACGTCTATACAGACACTCCAATGTGATTTATTTATCGGGCACTTGAATATAGTTAGCCTTAACAGTATCAAAGATAAAGTTATTTGCCTGTAGAATGAAGTTGTAGAGCATATGTTGTACATAGCCTCATGTGATCTTACGATTTATTATTAACAGCACAAGTGTACTCACACATATTGTACAGTGACTCGTACACACACTCACGTAAAATACACCACGTTGACGCTACAACGAATCTACACACTTTAGAGGCACATTTGTAGCATGGGCGTGGATATATAGCAAAAACGTAGATGTAAGTTCACAATATAAATTAAAAAACTGCATAAGATATTAATTAGTATAAGCAGTTGTATCGATTGTTACGTGCAACCGCTGAAACATTAGAATAATTACGCAGTTCAGTTGTCTTGCCGAGAGGACGGCACCTTTTTTGTTCTGGAGACCGTCCTGGTCGGACGCATATCTGCCATTGTGCAGATAATATTTTGGCACACCGCCATGATTATATACAGGGTGTCCCATTTATCTTGACCACCCTATATAACTGTTTGTTCAGATGCAAATTATAATATGTTTCAAGCAAATGTTCTTAAGCCGTCAGGGGGACATCAATCAGTATGATTGCCTTCGTTGTAGCTTTGTTTTTTACAAAGATATGAACAGCGTTATGACTTTTTTAAATGGCACCCTGTATTTTTTATTTGGTAATTCATTTCCTCTCCTAAAGACCTATTCAAAAATGTATCACAGTGTACCATTCACTGAAACACAACGTTATTAGTTGCATAACACAACAGTGACAATGACACTCCAAGCGCTTAGTGCAGGTACTCGGAGTAATGGTACACATCCACGTGCTGACGTTGACAGAGGACAAATGCAAACGTAAGTAGAATGCACGCCAGTCATTCCGTCAACCAGTTGAAGAGCTGAGTGAGTAGAAAGTACACCAACGAAGAGAAGGTAAAAATGCTATTCATCTATGGGGATAGTAAGTTACCAGAACAGTAATTGCAATACTGTTTTCTTATGTACAGGTACATTTAGTACAGCAGTTTAGTCCTTTTAGATACTGTTGTGTAGAGTAGGCAGACAGAAAGGCTGTCCTTCCTACAAACTGCATCGACGTAACATTTCTTTCATTCTTTTGTTGAAGGTAGGCGAAATGCTACACGGGCAGTGGACCTGTACAGAAAGCGATATCCTGACAAGAACCCCCCTTCCCGTTGAATGTTTTCTCGTCTTGTTGCAACACTTCAGGAAGCGGGAAGTTTCACCCCACGGCAACGCAATTGTCGTAGCACTCGCACAGACGAAGCTGCCGAAGTTACTGCTCTCATATCCGTTGCTATGAATCCACATGTGAGCACGCTACAGCTTGGACACGAGATTGGCACACCAGTGTACATCGTATTCTTACACGTTACCAGTTCCATCCTTAGATCAAGAATTGCATGGGAATGATTTCCAGAATCGTGTACAGTTCTGTCAGTGGGCACAGCAGCAAATCCTCGCCAACTCGAATTTCTTCTCCAATGTTCTATTTACTGATGAATGTTCCTTCTCAAACAAAGGACAGGTAAATACAAGGAACATGCATTATTGGTCCAGAAATAACCCATGATGGCTTACACAGGTGGAACATCAGCGTCAATGGAGAGTTAACGTCTGGTGTGGGATGCTTGTTACTGCAATTATTGGCCCTTATTCCATCATCGGTAGTCTAAACGGCACAGCGTATGCCAACTTCCTCAGACGGATTCTTCCTCCTCTTCTGGATGAAGTGCCGCTAAGAACCAGAATGCTTATGTGGTATCAAAACGATGAATGCCCAGCACATAATGCCTTGCGTGCACGTCGTGTTCTGAACCGAAGGTATCCTGCCAGATGGATTGGTCGAGGAGGAACAGGTCTCCCGATTTTCATCCTCTGGACTTTTTTCTTTTGGTATGTACTAAAGACGTTGTCTATCGCGATATTCCAACAACTTCAGGGGACATGCAGGAACGTATCGTGCTTGCTTGTAATTCTCTTCAGCAGGCAACAACGGAAGCAGTAAATAATTCTTTCATTAAACGAGTGCACCAGTGAACTGGTGTCCAGGGTCACCAGTTTGAGCATCTTTGAATGTTCTACTCCTCAGCAATGGTACAGGAGAGTCAAAGTCAGTTTTGTGTTATGTTTTTACTTGGTTTTCATTTGTAGACAAGTTTGTGATCCCGGGCTCAAAGTCAGTGTCGTGTTATGTAATTAATAAAGTAATTCATAAAGTTGTGTTTCAGTGAATGATACACTGTGATACATATTTCAGTAGGTCTTTAGGAGAGGAAATGAATTACCAAATAAAAAATACAGGGAGCCATTTAAAAAAAATCATACCGCTGTTCATATCTTTGTAAAAAAAAACATAGCTACAACGAAGGCAGTCATGCTGATTGATGTCCCCATGACGGAAAAGAACATTTGCTTGAAATATTTTGTAATTTGCGTCTGGACGAACAGTTATTTAGGTTGGTCAAGATAAATGGGACAAACTGTATATTGAGACGTAATCTCACTAGGCGTACTCATAGTTGCACACAGCAACAGAATTAATGTAAGTGTCTGTGTTATTCAATTTAGTATAATATTTTGTGAATACAGAGATATTATTTAATCTTGTGTTTCATTTATGTTGCAAGCTACTGTTCCAATTAAACGGCGTCTTGGCAAGGCTAAACGTTTCGTGTTACAAATTATATCAAGGTCCCGTACGAACTAAAGCTTTGGAATTATTCAAACTATGATGTACGATATTTACCATAAAATTACGGTCAATTTACCACGAACGGACCTTACGCAAAAAGACATTGTCAAACGTGCAAAGTTTATATAAACTCATCACAAACTATTATTAATAATAATTATTATTTATGTGTTGTCTTATATTCGAAAACAAGACAGGAAAAGCCACGGCGAGGAAAATCAAACTGGTGACTTCGTGTCTGGTTCTTTTATTGTATTTGCTACATTGCTTTTCTTTGTTGCATGAATAATGGGATCATATCTGATGAGCCATTGCCATTGAATATTTGTAAGACCAAACAAAAAGATGAACCATTGAAATTGATAATGGAACCTGGAATTTACACTGCGTACTTGAATCCAATGTGCATTTTTACATTATCATGGCAGTCCAAGCGCTTTCAGTAATTCCAGTTTGCTTCCCAACTTTTTTCCGTAACCGTAGCAATCATTTTTCGCAAGATCGCATATTCCAAATTATTTTTATCTTACAGTTCCTTGCAACAATACAGTGGAAATGGAAATGAGCCTTTGGCGTCATTGGCCGGGAGGCCTCTTACGGGGCAGATGCAGCCACCTTGGTGCAGTTCTTATTACATTCGACGCCACATTGGGCGACCTGCGCGCCGGATGGGGATGAAATGATGAAGAAGACAACACAACACCCGGTCCCTGACCGGAGAAAAACCCCGAACCAGCCTGGAATCAAATCCGGGCCCCTTAGGACGGCAGTCTGTCGTGCTGACCATTCAGCTATCGGGGCGGACAACAATACAGTCATACCATTTCACGAACTGTATCATGTGCAATGCAAAATGGCAAGGAGATATGAGTGTTAATTTTTTCACCATTGATGGTAATTCTTGCTCAGTTAAGCCAATATTGCTGGCTATACGAAATTAATTTCATGAATTCATTCTCAAACGTGTTTAAAGATTTTTCTTGCGATATACATTACGTGTAGCATGTTGTTAACGCGTGAACAATTAGCAAAAATGGAACACGACAGGCAACAGACGCAAACCGAATCCAACTTGGATATGGACAAAACAGTGACAATAATTCCAGAGGTGACTACAATATTAACAATCAGCAGTTAATATGCCTAGTGATGGAAATCTTGTAAATAGACCGACCACTAGTCAAATAGCTAAATCCACCTCAGAGCACATTCTTGTCCGTGACGTCATGTCAAACGACGTGGCGGGGGCAGAGCAATTTCAGTTGACAAATATTGCCAGCATGTTTGACACTATTATCAAGCAAATGACTGAAAACAAAAATCACATGACATCAATACATAATCAAATGACTAAAAACAAGGAAGACACCGACGCACAAAATGTTATCAGTATATAATAACTGAAAACAAAAAAGACGTTGACAAACACATGACAGTTTTAACAACGTGACATGACGAGATTAAGGCTGAATTAAGAGCACTAAAAACTTGTAACGACACTGTGTGTAAGAGTAGACGAGATTAACGCGAGACTGAGCGGCCAAGTGTCCGAACTTGACTCAAAATTTTCCGAATTGAACTTGCAGCAGAAAAAACTACTAAAGACGTAAAAGATATTCAGACTGAAGTTAAACATTTAAGCGCTACATGCGAAGCTGTTGCCACTCAAGTGAAATCTTGTCCTTCAGTTCATGACTCAATAAAAACACGCATTACTGTAACTGAAGGCACAGTTAACACTACGGATAAAAAAACTTACAGACAAACTGCAACTACACACTGACAACCATTTTGCCAACATAAATAAAAAATTTCACGACTGGATCGATCAGAAAAATAAATGGTTCGACCAATATATAGAGCAAAAATTACCGACGGTTGTGCACGACACCATAGCCGAATTCGTTTAAAAATGGCTCTGAGCACTATGCGACTTAACTTCAGAGGTCATCAGTCGCCTAGAAATTAGAACTAATTAAACCTAACTAACCTAAGGACATCACACACATCCATGCCCGAGACAGGATTCGAACCTGGGACCGTAGCGGTCGCTCGGCACCAGACTGTAGGGCCTAGAACCGCACGACCACTCCGGCTGGCAATTTGTTTAAAATAACAAACATGTCACAGCAGCTCAATACAGCCCAGCACGACAGAAACAACTAAACGATGACATACGACTGGAGTGTACTAATACTAATAATCAAAGTGCTCGCTTTGGTAATGAAAACAAATATATGTATGACACGTATTCTCCGTACACAACACACACCTCAGAGCAACAACTGTTCACACCTGTGCACATGACACCTAATTACAATCGCGACATTAATGGGTAGTACATTCCTTTCCACTCACCAGTCGATCACTACAATAATTACAGTGAAAGCAATCGACATTACAGTGCCAAAGAAGAAGAAAGTCTGATTAAACATCGGCAATTTCAACCTTTCATCCCAGGAAAACGTACTGCATATCCTGCAATTTTTCTGAAAGCATTTAGAAATGCGTTCCCAAGACCATGGAGTGACCAAAAGAGAATGTCTTACGTTGTAGGTTACATCCAAGGTGACGCAGCTGTCTGGGCATATAATGAAGCCGACAGATGCTTGACATATGAGCAATTTGAAAGAGAATAAACATATGGTCAACAACACAGACTCACCCCTTAAAAATAAATACTGTATACTGTGTGTAAAAGTAGAATCATCAATATTCTAGAAGAAATAGAGATTTACAACTGTATTAAAAATCGTCCCAATGACCTACTTAATGATCAAACTGATTTAAAAAATAAAAGATTTTTAGATAATTTCCAGTCCATTTTATGTACAAATAATACCTTGACATCTGATGGGAGTTTACCACCCTGACATTTTGTATAGACAAGCATGTAAACGAGGTTTAAAAAAAAAATTTAAAAAAAAAATTTAAATACTTCAAAATTATATTAGTAACTGAGTAATGTCATATCCGCTACCACTTGCAATGTATCTAAACTCTTATTTTATGTATTTTAAGATAGCCAATTTTTATGTGATATATCTGACCAGTTTTGTCTTAAATCATAAGTAACAAATTGTATCAGTAATCCTAGTGTATTTTACTGTAAAGAAAAGTTTATGGACTATAACGAGGGAAGAAAAGCATACTCCAATGTATTTTATTTTTGTATGTTTTATAAATGAAATGTAGCTTCGACATTTTATTGTATCCGAAGAATGTGATTTATTGTATCAATCTACTTCAACAGTAATTCATAGAACTGTACTGTTATTTTAGACACTTATCGAAAACATTTTAAACAATTTCGATGGAATAGTATACATATTTAATTAGTCCTGTTTGCTATAATAGAGCCTGGTTGAAGGAAGCATCCTGTATAGGTGTAGAGGCATTGTGATGTTTTGTCAGAATTTGTGGTGCTGCACAGTGAATTGGATTGCTGGGGAGCGTTTTACGCCATACATATTCGTAAAATTTATACACATACAAAGTATTATATATCAGAGCTCTGTCTTCATCTCATTTACGAGCACTTAAGTCAATGTGAGAGCTTATTAACAGATAACACACGTATTATCCTCTATTATGTTATAAATAAATATTCCCATCCTATCCTACTGTCCGTTATAATCATAGCACTATTTAGAAAGCTGTTGATGTTCACAGATGAAAAGACTTTAAGATATAATGCTTATAAGTTGTATCCTTGTTGTGCACTATCTTTGCTACGTGCACAGGCAGTATCTTTAGTAATTGTATTTTCGCGCCAATTGACTTAGTTCCACATGTTGTCAGTGCATCTGAACTTGTATGTGTGATAGATTATTAGAACGATGGTAACATCAACAGTTCGGTACATATTTAACAACATATTACGATGTAATAAGTGTCATACTCATCGGATCTTGTGGGACTCTCACAGTCAAAACGCTGCATTTTGACGCCAGTACATATTTAAAAACATATTACGATGTAATAAGTGTCGTATTCATCGGATCTTGTGGGACTCTCACAGTCAAAACGCTGCATTTTGACGCCGATATGTACTCATGTCAGGTAGTTTTATATTCTGACAGAATTTAAGTAATGTACATTTCTCACCAATTTTTATAATTGAACTACTTTCTTAATGAAATGTTATTCTTAATTATGTATATATACCCTGTGCTTCACTATTGAATTTTTGTGCTTAGGTAACTTTTGCAGTGTTACTTGAAAATAGCCATAAGGCCGTAATTGCATTAGTAAAATAAATATTTTATACAGTCAATGGCGACTATGATGTCTTTTAAGAAATTTGAAAGAGCTTTCTTGGCCAAATTTTGGTCGCAGTCGGTACAAGAACGTCTACGCAAAGATCGTGGAATAAGAGCCTTTCAATGGTAAACATGGCAATTTGCGCCGGTATTTTGAGAAATATTTGAATATGACCCACTTTCTTGATGAACCTATAGCTACGCACGGTATACTCCGTGCACTAAAAGCCAGATCGCCTTTTAACATGAAAGAGAAGTTACTGCACATTCCAGACAATGATGCAGAATATTTTCTGTCTGTGCTTGATTCTGTTGATACGTTATATGAGGATGAACGTTCCGCACGGCAAAACAGCTGCCACAATGTAGTGGTGGGCAGGAAATCGCGTATCTGTTAGAAATCACAGTGACTGAGAAGTCACAGATATCACAGTAGCAACTTTACAGAATCTAACTGCGATTTCAGTCACAGTTAGCAGTTGCAAGTAGTATTTCATATTCAAAGACGTGAGCCATCTATTGGTCGAATTTAGCACTGCTTTCTGCGATTTCAGTGACAAGTCGCAACTAAGAGTCGCAAGTAGCAACTAAAAAGCGCGGTTAACAGTGGCATCTGTTGGCCAAAGTTCGTACTACGTCCATCTCTGCGGTACGCTATGGAGTCCAACTGCGATTTCCGTGACAAGTCGCAACTAACAGTCGCAAGTAGCAACTAAAAAGCGCAGTTAACAGTGCCATCTGTTGGCCAAAGTTCGTACTACGTCCATCTCTGCGATACGGTATCGAGTCTAACTGCAATTTCCATGACAAGTCGCAACTAACAAGGGAACCTCCCCATCGCACCCCCCTCAGATTTAGTAATTTGGCACAGTGGATAGGCCTTGAAAGACTGAACACAGATCAATCGAGAAAACAGGAAGAAGTTGTGGGGAACTATGAAAAAAATAAGCAAAATATACATACTGAGTAGTCCATGGCCAACATAGGCAACATCATGGATAGTATGGATACAAGAGCGCTGGGGTTCCGTGGTTAGCGTGAGTGGCTGCGTAGCGAGAGGTCCTTGGTTCAAGTCTTCCCTCGAGTGAAACTTTACTTTCTTTTTTTTCCCGCAAAGTTATGATCTGTTCGTTCGTTCATTGACGTCTCTGTTAACTGCAATAAGTTTAGTGTCTGTGTTTTGCTACGGCACTGCAAAACCAACCGATTAGTAGACGAAAGGATGTGCCTCTCCAATGGGAACCGAAAACATCTGATCCCAAGGTCATAGGTCAACCGATTCCTCCACAGGAAAACACGTCTGATATATTCTATATCCACTGGTGACGGCATGTGCTTCACATGACAGGAATATGTTGTCGACCCACCTAACTTGCACACTTGGCGAATGGGTAAAAAGATTCTTCTACCTTGCCCAATTTAGGTTTTCTTGTGAATGTGATAATCACTCCCAAAAAAGTGATGAAAACATAAGAGTGTGTCACATAAACTGCAACAAATTAATGCTACAGTTTCACAGTCGCAGTTTTCTCTGTGCTCTGTCAAAACATAAGTTTTTAACGTTTTCAAATTTTTCTGTGTGTAGACCGTCAAATCTTGTATATGTCCAAGCAAATCTGAACATGTTCTGGAATTTTGGAGAGCGAAGTTGATTATGTGTGGGTGCCTGAACTCTGACAATTGTCTGAAAATAAAAAATTAAAACTTTCACTCCAGGGGAGACTTGAACCAAGGACCTCTTGCTCTGCAGCTGCTCACGTTAATCACAGGACCACAGCGCATCTGAACTCACACTATCCTAAATGTTGCATATCTTGCACATACTCAGTTTGTATATTTTGCTTATTTTTTCATAGTTCCACACAACTTCTTCCTGTTTTCTCGATTGATCTGTGTTCAGTTTTTCAAGGTCTATCCACTGTGCCAACTTATAACTAAATCTGAGGGGGGTGCGATGGGGATGGTTCCCTTGTAAGAGTCGCAAGTAGCAACTAGAAAGCGCGGTTAACAGTGCCATCTGTGGGTCAAAGTTCGTACTACGCCCATTTCTGCGATACACTATTGAGTCCAACTGCGATTTCCGTGACAAGTCGCAACTAAGAGTCGCAAGTAGCAACTAAAAACCGCAGTTAGCACTGCCATCTGTTGAGCAAAGTTCATACTACGCTATTCGCTACCGAGGCAAACTGCGATTTCTGTGACAAATCGCAACTAAGAGTCGCAAGTAGCAACTAAAAAGCGCAGTTAACATACTTTTCCTAGTGTCATCTATTGACCGACGTACGTACTTCGTTATGAGAGCCTTGTGCCTCACGAGATCGATGTGCTGTGTGTGCATATGAAGGGCTTATTTCAATAGTGGTACAAGTCCATTTTTGTTCATTTTGAGATACAGAGTCGTAAAGTTAAATGAGCGCTGACAAATCTGCATTTGAGATACCAGAAATATTCAAGCATATGGCTCATTGCTAGAGATGAACCTTTATTTATGTTTGTTTGGATCACTAATTTCAGAAGCATTATAGACAGAAAAGTGGAGGTAATGGACTTGTACTACTATTGAAATAAGCCCTTCATATTATATGACGACATGCACATTCAGCATCAGTTATGGTTGGTCAAATACTGCTGTGACAGTGAATGTATTATATTAATAAGAAACAACATTGCCTTTTTCTCCTGAAAATATCAAGTAACGTAACAAATGTGTTTGATTCTGCTTCCAATTACTCAACATGCCTACAGGGCTTTGCAATGTTAACACAGCAGAACTCAGACATCTGTATAAGTGTAGAGAAATGAAAACAGTCATATGAATGCCTCACTTTTGTTCCGACACAGTTCAAGACTCGGGAGAAAAGTTTTGCACCTGGTGTTCTACATGGCAACTTCACACGCAAGAACTTTTTGCCGACACTACTACCACCTACATAAGTAAGCTTTTCCTGTGTTACTTTCAAGTAATGCACTTAAGCTATTCCTGATTTAACTGGAAGATCTGTACTTCCCACTTTCATATCAACAGCCTCAAAATGCATATTGTAGACTTCGGGATATGTTACAGGTCAGTGTCACACCAAGACCAAGATTGTGGAGAAAGGGGGGGGGGGGGGGGAGTGGGGCGGCATGTCACTCTCCAACAAGTGTTTACCAATAAGTAAGTGGCGGAAAATTATGGGTATAGGACGGCTTAAACATGTGGAAAATGAGATTTTTATTATTAACTCACTGTATTTGACATTTATTATTCCTTTAAAATCGCACAACAACTTCAATAAAACACAGTTTAATCATTCACACACTTATTTCACAATTATTTCACTTTTAAACTGCAAATCCTCTAAGAGCTGTCTTGAATCTTCACGAGTCTCTCTCAAAAACAGCCTTGATGTGGATAGATACGTACAGCAATCAGTAATCAGAGTCAGAACTGTGTCTGCAAAAACACAAGGATTATTAAACAATTTTTGCTGTCATTAATTACTAGCAATGTAATTGACAGAGTAGATTGCTAATATTTGCTATAATGAATATCACATTTGCAAGAACGATCTCACTGAAGTAATTAAGTCCATCGAAACGCTTAGAAACTAACCTCTCATCTGACGAAAACGGTCTAAAGACGCAGTGGCAATTTCTTCAGATCTGTTGACAATGATATTTTGAGTTATCACTTTACCGAGTGAATGAAATGTAGTTCAGGTACCTGCGAACATAACAATATGTTAGAATTCATTTTCTAAATAAGAACTATTACGGTACTGTACGGCTACTTACATATTAATTACACTATTAATATTTTCACAGTTATTCCTTTAATACAAAATTAAAGCCAACGGAAGAAAAAACGTAAAACATACTTGCCAATGACAGGTTTGTTGAGATGCAATTTTCTGTGTTGACAGATGTGACTTTTTCATACGGTGGTAAGTCGCAGAAATCGCAGGAATAACAGAAATCGCAGAAGTAGCAGAAGTCGCAGAAGTAGCAGAAATCGCGGAAGTAGCAGAAATAGCAGTGGCGCAGGGATACACGACCTATTTTCCTTAACTGCGACTCTTAACTGCGACAAATCACAGTTAAGAATAACAGATACTGAAAAGTAGCATTCACAGAAATCACTGATATCGGAAAATCGCAGTTTAGCCCATCACTACCACAATGTGTACGTCATTGGCATACAAAACGCGCAGGCTAGCCAACCTAATACTAGCGCCGGCCGCTGACAGTTACGTAGCGCAGCAGAATCAACACCTTCCTTCTGCAAACCAATACAAGTACCAACACCAGTAGACACACATCATTATAAACAATAATCATAACATATCATAAACAACGAGCGACAACCCACACAAGAAGCGCCACAACAATAGTAATGGAAATAACACAAACGGAAACAACAAAAACTCGAACAAAAACAGAAACTGTTATCAGCCTGTACATAATAAACAGCAAAACTGGAAGAGCAGCTACGGTAATACGCGCCAAAGTACTGGTCCACCAACTCAGTACAACATCAACACAGGTCCTTGGCAAATACTGCCACAGCCGGTACGAAATCAAAACTGGGCTTTTCCCACCAATCACCAGGTAAGTCAAGGTGCTCAACCGCTAAAGCCACAACGGATTGGAGAGTGGAATACACAATACCCTAATGTAAACATAATAGAAGTGTCAAGTGAAACTCCACCTCCGCCTGTATCATCACCTGCACTAATTACAACGATGTCAAACTAAGAACAGTTACTACTGTGACCCAGGTCGTGGCTGAAGAAGGTTTGAGGGGTGACTTCAATATCACATCATTCTTTGATAGACCCACAGATGAATAACACAATGATTATGTAGCAAATATTTTTAAGCAGTAACCACTGTTATTATACGCTACAATCATGATGAGAGCTTATCTGATGAACTACTGCAAGAAAATACTCAATGTCGTTCATCTGGCAACGAAATAGTTTCAGCTACAACAAATGATACAGTAGGAGGTATTCCAGCCAGTATTGTTTTGGACACAGGAGCGGCTGTAAGAATTTTGTCGTATAATTTCTATAAGAAAATTACTGAATTTGAACCTGTACCAGAGGTTCCTGTTCAAAAGTGTAAGATTTTAACTGCTGTAAGTAATAAGTCTAGTAGAGTTACGAAACAGGTTTTTGTGACCATTAAGATAGGTAATGGAACAGTACAATGGCCATTCCTCGTTGTCCAGAACCTAGTTACTAATTGTATTATAGGCTTAGATATAATATGTGAGAAGGACAGTATTATTGACTTCTCGAAACGTAAATGTTTCCTTAGACATAATGGCAGCGAAAATACGATTGACTTGGATACCAGGACTCTCAAACATGACAAGTATTGTACAGGGTACAAAATTCAATTTTCCCAAGAGAGCGACGAAACAAGCATGCAGGCACTCGCACCTGATAAAGAATGTGATGACTTGAAAACACTGATTAGCCATAAGTTGAGTAAAGCTACTGCTATTACTGGTGATGAACGCAGTGAGCTTTATCAAGCAATATTTAAGTATAAGCAGGTCTTTACCAAACGACCAGGTGTCATTAAGACATATTGAACGGTGTTTTATTTTCAAAGAATATTCGTAAGAATTTATTTTATTTACTAGCGGTTCATCAAGAACATTAACACATTTAATCACACTATGTAAGAATAGAAGTAGTTGCCAGGGAGTAACTGATGAAATCATAAGCAAATTCCTTTTTAACAAATGGTAATTTATTCACTTTAATGGTGCCTAAATCCTTTTTTAAAAAAAGAAACAGCTTTAAAATTATAATCAGAAAGCACCCTCTAAATATCAAGTTACAATTTATTCAGAGGCAGAAAGCAACAAATTTTTGACTGTATGAGCTTTCGGGCTGAGAACCTTGCCGCTCCTTTTGACACGGCCGTAGTTACGACCGCTCACAACAACCTCTGAAAGACTACACTGGCGCAAATCTGCAACACACCAGATAACTTTAGACTAAAAGTTTTAACTATTCACACAAGCACACAAATTATACACCCTGTAGGAGGGATGGAAATGGTACAAAACACTAAAATTAAAATATTAACTTTGCCACTGAAGGTGCAACTTGATTTTAACTTCTAAGAAAAGTCTTACGGTGGAAGCATGGCAACTTTATATACTAAAATGACCATTTAAATAAAAGCCCATCGAAACAAGTTAACATGCTCTACAGTACACAGATACCGCCTCTCAAGATGATAGGCAAGATGAAAACATAATTCAGGAATTAGGCCGTTACACTCAAAGCAATAAATTCGTTAACACACCAAATCCGACAAACATGACAGAGGCAGCTACTAACGTACGGTAGATTGATAAGAAGACTACCAAACAACCCGAACCGTAGGTTGCTCTAACCCGCCCCTACTCCACAAAGGAAAAACGGACCACCCAATTCATAAACAACCACCTTCCCACGGGTGGGTAAACGGAGAAGTATGGTGGCAAGACCACAAAACAAAACGGCTGGTGACCTCACCAAGAATAGAAGTAGAATTTAACAAGTAAATGAAACAACATATCACCAATTACATTACTTCTAATAAACTGCGATTTTGGAGAAGACCTGGCGCATCACCCCAAATCGCTCTCCCAAACCGTCCGCAGCCAGCCGCTTCAACGAACGCAGAGAGGCGCGCCGATCTCCAGTCTCACGGCGTCGCAGCTCGCACCGGCCAGACCGATGTCGTGGGTTGACTCCTGTTGCTCTCGTGTCGGCCGCGAAGCCACTACCCCCTCGCTGTATGGCGCGGCTCACTGGACTCAAGTGGCGACCTCACATGCGCCGATGCCCAAGACGGACAAGTCATCTTGTGTCTCAGTACGCAACCGACCGACAGTTAGATCCAACCGCCTTGACCATTGCCTGAGCAAACTCAAGCAGACTGGCGGCCTAACGCGCGGAGTCAGATGCAGGAACAAAGCCCCGAACGAGCGACCACTCGCTGAGTGCGCTTACTGGCGGAGTGGAAAGACTTTCATTTTGCCGGCTTTAATGGTTGATCCGAACGGAAGACATACTAGCACTGTGGACGACAGACAGACACTAACTGCCTCACAACTGCGGACGAGAATCAGACTAGCAAGCTGGGGACGAAAGACTGACCCAGACTGACCGACTGGCGAGCTCATAGCGCCCCTTAAATGCACGTGAACAGGCAACCTTTCCCCTTTCCCACCAGAGGGAGACACCAAAGCTGCGTTTGCCACAGCGGCGCCACCGCCAGAAACGGAGGACGACTGCTTCACACTACGCGCTGCAGCGCGCCCTTCAAAACAGCAATTTTTACCACGGCTCACATATATTTATGAAATTGAGGACAAGCCTCGCCGAATTTTCTATCGCAAAACCTATAATGTACCACTGTCTCAACGACCTGCGGTGTGGCAAGCACTTTAACAGATGTTAGAGAGGAAAATCATTGAACCTTCTACATGTCCATACTGTAGTCCATTACTTGTTGTCAAGAAGCATACCGGAAACATTAGAGTGGTGTTGGATGCACGTGCCATAAATAAAATTATACTGCCTGTACGTACTAAACCGGAAAATTTAGAGGAACAATTACTAAAATGCTAAGTACTTTTCCACGATCGACGTAACAAATTCGTTTTGGCAAGTCGCAATCACACCTGATTCCAGGAAACATACTGCTTTCATATTCGGGGTGCGAACATATCAATTCTGTGTTCTTCCTTTCGGATTGAGCGTCAGTTCAGGCGTATTTATTATTCTTTGGATACTGTGCTTGGTGACGAGTTAGTTGAGATTATTACACAGTATGTCGACGATCTTTTGATAGCTACTAAGACTTGGAATGAACAACTTGACACCCTTAAAATGATTCTGGTTAAATTTGCACAGGATTGTGCAACAGCTAACCTAAAGAAATCAAAATTTGCTTGTAGTGAGAATAGGTATCTTGGACACATAATTAATGCACAAGGTATACGCCCTGATCAAGGTAAGTTGGACGCTATTAGGAATTTTCCTAGTCCTCGCACCAAAAAAGCTACTGAAGTCTTTTCTAGGACTCTGTTCTTTCTTTCAACGTTTCCTGTCACAACAACTATTGAACAGTAAGCATCTCCTAGATTAACATAAGAAGAATCAGATGTGGATCTGGTCTGAGCAGTGCCAGCAAGGTCTAAATAACATTAAGCTCGCATTGGTGAATTCAAACATTTTAGACCATCCAGACTTCAATTTAAATTTTTATGTGACATGTGATGCGTCATGCATTGACTGGGCTTGTTGCGTATTTCAAGTAGTTAAGAATGGAGAAGAGGAACAGGTAAAAATCACTGGATTTGCAAGCCGTACTTTAAGTGACTGTGAACGCACTTATTCAACCACTGAACTTCAAACTCTTTTTGTTGTCTAGCTGTTGAATTAGTTCAACTATTACTTGTACCGTAAACACACGAAAATTTATACAGATCACCAAGCTCTGACATTTTTTGCAAAAACAGACATAATGTCTTATGGGATAACAGCAATCAGTGATTTTATAATGTTACTTAAAATCCGTCTTGATTGTAAATTTTTTATTCACATGACCAGTTTTGGTTCATTCAGAACCATCTTCAGATCTGTAAAAATAATGATACTAATTTACTATTTCACGGAAGCAAATCTTTTTCATCCTAGCTAATCAACATCAAATGTACCAGAAGGTACCTGATATTTCGGTTACAGGAGTAACCCGTCCAAATCGAGCAACTTTCACATGCTACGTCACATAAAATTGGTTGGCAGAGTGCACGTCATTTATATTAATTATAACACTATTACACAACGAGCAAAGAGAATTCAATCATAATGCCTATTTTACCATTTATGTCGACCTACTAAGATGACAACTGTTGCGTGTGGAGATCCAGGCCGAGGGATGAGAGATGGTGCGCGGTGAAGCCGGAAGACGCGAGCTGCGCCTGGCGTCGTTGACGGGGCCCTCCTGTGCGGCCCTCTTGCCCGCGGCGATGGACATCAGACGACTGAGCGGACCGCGGCACAACACCGAAATGGCGGGAACCACGGAAGCAGGCCGTAGAGGAAAACAAGTTCACACCAGCACCATAGATATATAAATCGCCCTATGCTTTTTAGATTGTATAGAAATGATAATTTTAAGGTTTTTTAATTCTGACATTATAGATTTTAACCTTGACATCTACATATTTTAATTAAGTATTTTTAATATAAAAAAAGATCTACCGAATACAGTATGTGCAAATGGAATGTAACAAATGACGTGCACCCTGCCAACCAATTTTATGTGACATAGCATGTGAAAGTTGCTGGATTTGGACCGGTTACTCCTGTAACTGAAATATCAGGTACGTTCTGGTACATTTGATGTTGATTAGATAGGATGAAAAAGGTTTGCTTCCGTGAAATAGTAAATTAGTATCATTATTTTTACAGATCTGAAGATGGTTCTGAATGAACCGAAACCGGTCATATAAATAAAAAATTTGCAATCTGACATTTTTGTTAACATATAAGTTAGTTCATCCTAGGTTATCACGCTGGGCTTTATCTCTGCAGAATTATTCATTTGAGATTGTATACATTAAAGATAAAGACAACAACATTGCTGATGCGTTGTCCCATCTTCCACAAGATATAGATAATTATAAAACTGATCTTTGTAATGTCAATGACTACAGAATACTCCCAATGCAGGATAAACGGTATTACCAATATTAGATTGATTTGTGTAGAAATATGGCAGCTTTACGAAAATCTGATCCACACTGAAACAAGGTAAGAACTTTAGTCATAGATCAACCTGACCAGCACTGTATAGCCGTTATCTTCTATATAATGACGTGTTATCCTATCGTCGTCATCCTGATGGCTCTAACTGGTGCTTATGTATTCCCAAGGACTCGGAAAACAAGTTAATCCGGCACACACACCTAGTTTGGGGACTTTATGGAACGAAAAAGTGCCTTGCAAAACTTAGAACGGATTGTTATTTCGCTAATATGAGACGAAAAATTCACATTGTACTTAAAACGTGCATATCTTGTCAGAAATCTAAGCCTCAGGACCTATCTTCAAAGACAGATCTACATTTCATACTACCCAGAAACTACCCAGAAAACCTCTGGAGACTGTTGAGTACGGACATAAGTGGTCCACATCCAGCAAGCAGTGCTGGTGTGAAGTATATTTTAGCATTTTATGACATATTTTATAAACATATTAAGCTGTACGCGATAAAATTTGGAACTGCTAACGCAATCCTCACACGATTCTCACTTGACTACATTCCTCACTTGGGAAAACCCAAGGCAATTTTATCTAACAACGCCATGTACTACACAGGGTACAAATGGCGAAAATTCTTAAAGGACAATAGCATTAAGAGCGTATTTACCTCTAAGTTTAGCCCACAATCTAATTCTACTAAACGAATTTTCAGAGAACTGAACAGATTCATGAGGACATGTATACCTACACAGCATTCTAATTGGGTAAGTTATTTGTCACTATTTGAAGAAGTTCACAACAACCTGAGTATATACGACACAATCTATACACCTAACGAGCTTATGTTCGATCGCAAAGAATCAAATGAGTGGAGCGATCCGCTGCCGAAGCTATTACCTCAGCAGCAGTCGCACGATGAAAAGATAAGAGAAGTACTAAACACGTTGACGCAGCATGCTAATGCAAGAAACAGATACTACTCTAGTACTATTAAGCGAAAGCAGGAATTCAAGGTAGGGATGCAAGTACTATTGTGTACTCACCAAAAATCTTCTGCACTAAAACGGCTGTAAGCGAAGTGGCGTCTGCTGTACCACGGTCCATATGTAATTGTCAACATAACGCATCCGGGTGCATACCTGTTGTAGAACACAAAAACAAATAGAATCATTGAACTTAACGCTCATGGAGACTTCAGAGTATTTCATTCTAAGCAGTAAACGTATATCTGTTAGTAATGATTAAATAAAGTGTACATTTATAAATACACGTGCCTCGCAGTACTACTGCAATGAAATAAGGCACCATAAAAATTTTATTTCAGCTGATCCAGCCAGCAGCAGAAGAAGAAAGAAGAGATTTCTACTTCGCCGAACGTACATAAACAACATCAGCCTAAATTTTAACGCAAATGTTATGACGACATTTACGCACGTCCGATGAAAATATTTTTGAGACTACATAATTGACTAACTGTAGCGTCAGTCAAGAACTATTCATGACTGATTGACGTATACACAAAACCACACGACAACCAAACGCTATCGCCTAGGAACGGATTAAATGCACTTCATACTGCATAACACATGTTTATGTGGAGCCAAGGCCGTATACACACTCTACACACACTCGTAACGCGAGAATTCCGTAGGTTTGATTCTAGAATCTAGACGTTTGTCCATTGGTATATGTATGCTTCGACTTGCTTGCTGATGTATCTAGATGTTGTGTCTAATCTTTCCAATTTCAGGTGACATCATTGCGCGAATGCAAAATTTGGTTCAAAAATCTGTAATGACTGTAAAATTATGTAAATATTTGTATTCTGTATAAACTGATAATGTAATTAATATATTTGTTTGTAATTATCTGTATTGATGAACAGCAAACTGTAATATGTTGGTATATAAATCTGATCAGATTTTGCAATATGTATCAAAGTGTGTAAAACCCTGAGACTTATGTGAAATAGACTGCTTTAACGACATTTTACGTACATCGCAATGCCTTTAACCGCGATGAAGTATGTGTGCAAAATTGTTAAAACTATTCTTCATATATCGCTATGAGAATGAGCGCGATAAAATATTTATGTAAAAACTTGATAACAAACATTCTTTGTACTTCGCCAGAATAAACTGTGAGCGCTATGGAACTGTGCATGTAAAGTGCAACAACATTTATAGTGCACCGCCTATTAATGACATTTACCACGATGTAACTGTGCAATATAAGGAACTGGTAAACCACTGGACCTACGCTCGCGACGCACAAAAGCATTGAAGACAACTCCACGGTAGGAGGAATTTTGGATGGGACTTCAGGGAATGTAGTGTTCTCGGAATACGACGGCCACTCTTACCTGGACAAATCGAGGATCGATGCCAGCAGTTCGCCGTCCGAAGTCTTACATCCATGCCTTCACGAGACTTATGTTGTGGAATGGAAATCCCTTGGTCTTCAATCATGCGACGCAAGTCCTAGGAAGAACAGTGTTATCACTAAAAATAAACAGTGTAACGAGTGAACATGCCCACATATCGGTTGTCAAATCTGTGAACAGTGACGTCGATATGCAATAACATTTACGTTAGGGGAACTACTAAAACAATGCTCACCTTTGCATTATTATTGTACGTATTACGTGTATGAACTGCAAAGGACGACACGTCGTACAACGACAGCTAATCTGAAACTGAAAGACATTTTAAATGTTATACTTTCCATGAGGGACAATGACCAATAATGAAATGTATTTTGCTTCAACGTATGTAGTAGTTTTAAAATTATTGTACTTGTTTCAGATGTTAGTGCATATTTTTTGTAAAAAAACTTCTTGGAATGTCCTGTCACAGTGATGTCTTGAGGCCCGTCCACACGCAACGATCTGTCTGCGCAAATGTCTGCGCACATCACATCTGCGCAGACAGATCGTTGCGTGTGAACAGAAGATTTACACAAACCTGAGGTGTGTGCAAACCTGGAAATTGGAGTTGGAGGTTGAGCAAAACCTCTCAAACCTGTGAGTTCAAACCTCATCTGTGCAGACAAGTTGGAGCGTGTGGACCGGAGATCGCCGCGAATCTGGCGCGAAACAGCTGTTTGCTCAGTCTAGTGTTTGTATTTGTGCGCACAGTGCATTGAAATAGCTGATACTCGTCAGTTTGTAAGTTTGTAAGTGAATTCATTGAAATATATAGAAACCACCCATGTTTGTGGAAGATTAACAGTAAAGAATATGGTGACCGAGACAAAAAGACAGCAGCATACAATGCTCTAATTGAAAAACCGCGGACAGTTGACGCCTCGGCAAACAGAGAAACAGTAATAAAAAAAATTCGTTGCGAACTGTTTACCGAAAAGAGTTATCCAAAGTTCAGAAATCTAGAAGATCTGGTGTATGAGTTTTGTATCCTGGAACAAAAGTTTGTAACAGGTTGCTTCTACACAGTAGCGAACTGAAAATGCCTACTCAGAAACAAAGTAAACCATAGCTCATTGGCCATGTAGGTATATAATCTCTAATAATATAGGCCTACTGTGTTTTAAACACGCCTACAACACCAAAAATATTATCTGTAACTTGACAGACTTAATTTACTTGACTTGCTTTCATGAACTCATCCTTCAGGACAACGCAAATAGCTTCACATGTGTTGGGTATTATTTCACTCAACGCTTGTTTCGATATTGTAGTTGAAAATTCCAAATCCTTGTAGCCCCTTCCTGTTGCTGGGAAGCTTAATGTTACCCCCAGCCGTTCATGAGGAGAAATTGCCCTTCTCATACAAGTATTTTTTCTCATAATATGAGGGGTTAAAAACTTTAAGAGATAATTATAAGTTTCGACATCCATCAGCAAATAATTTCGCCAGTCGTTAGGTTCGCCCTGCAACTCTCGCAGTAAATTTACGTGAGAAAACTGCTTTCGCTTGAGCAGCCACTGTCTACACCATTTTGACCGCTTTCTGTTTCCTACGGTCGGTGTGAATGTTTTTTGCATCACAAGTTGCGAACACAGACCACAACAGAACTTCCTCCATTTCTATATTTCAAAATAACTGAATCAAATATTTGACGTTTACGGGGAGCGTAGTCGCTTCCCACTGCTATTCCTTTTCTACACCGACAGTTGGCGGGCGAGTAGTAGATTGCGGTTTGTGTGGTGTGAACACATCACAATTGCAGCGATCTTTTACGTGTACAGACATCTGCATCGATGTCTGCGCGGACAGATCGTTGCGTGTGGACCGGGCTTTGTGCGCACGAACTATATATATATAAACTGTGATCACCATATCGCGAGTTCAACTAACTGCTTCTGCCAAACTGAAATACACGCGACTGAGCATGCGCAGCAGCCGCAATACCAACATTGAAATCTTCTGGGCGCACGCGTCTCATTCAAATAATGTATACCAGGGGTCTCCAAACTACGGCCCGCGGGCCGAAACCGGCCCGCGAGGGCCGTCAAATCGTCCCGCGTTAGCTGGTCGGACATCCCCGGTATCCAGCCCGCAAAATATTTGAGGTGGTACCTAAACTGCCAACAATTGAGTTTCGAGGCCTATCGCGACCAATACACCGCGACATTGGCTCTGCTACTCGCTACAAGACTACATAACTAAACTTATTGTTGCGCCGCTTGAAATAACAATGCGTTGACGTACTCTACCTCTGTTACGTCTTGCAGTAATAGTGTTGCTAACAATGACTTTGAGATTTCGTTAACTTTGCAGGACGCTTTCGTGAAGAATGTGCAGTGGCATACTGTTTTGTCGGTGAAATTCGCCAGAATTTCGGTCAGGTACGTCCACCAATCAAAATTATGTAATTAAATAAACATCGTAGTTCGTTTCAGTGCTAGCTATTCCCACAACCTTTCATTTTTGCCATCATTCCTTTAGCCTTACATTACGGTGATCATGGAGTGCTAGGGTGCTTGATCTTGGCCCTTATGACTTTGTGGAGGAGTCAATGTGCCCTGCGGACTAAAAGGTTTGGAGACCCCTGATGTATACCATGAATTGTATTTGAATATGTATGTAAATACTTTACTGAATGTGCTTTAGGGTGTATTGCTCGCGTGCAGGTGCGTCCTTTCGCCTCGCAATTCAGGGGGAAATTTAAAGGCACATTTGTAGGATGGGCGTGGATATATAGCAAAAACGTAGATGTAAGTTCAGAACATACATTAAAAAATACATAAGATGTTAATTAGTATAAGCGGTTGTATCTATTGTGGCGTGCAACCGCTGAAACATTAGAATAATTACGCGGTTCAGTTGTCTTGCCGAGAAGACGGCACCTTTTTTGTTCTGGAAGCCGATAATATTTTGACACACCGCCATTATTATATATATTGAGACGCAATCTCACTAGGCGTACTCATAGTTGCAAACAGCAACAGAATTAATGTAAGTGTCTGTGTTATCCAATTTAGTATAACATCTTGTGAATAAAATAATATTATTTAATCTTGTGTTTCATTTATGTTGCAAGCTACTGTTCCAGTTAAACGGCGTCTTGGCACGGCTAAAGGTTTCGTGTTACAAATTATATCAAGGTCCAGTACGAACCAAAGCTTTGGAATTATTCAAACTACGAAGTCCGATATTTACCATAAAATCATGGTCAATTTACAGTGACTGGACCTTATGCAAACAGCGTAAAGCTTGTATAAAAAGCGCAAAGTTTGTATAAACTGATTACATACTATTATTAACAATTTTTATTATTTATCTGTTGTGTGATATTCAAATCCCAGACAGGAAAAGCCATGGCGAGAAAAATATGAACACCCACATATACACAAAAAAAACAGTACAGCTTTTAAACATTAACGAGCACAAATAACTCTACCCTGTTTTGTGACGTGAAGACAGCCATGAAATAATTTCATACTTAATGGCCTATGTAGTAGGACCCTTATTAACTTGAGCAGAAAGCATGCTTGCTTTGTCCAAGACAATAACAGAATTACCTGACAGGTATGGAAGTAGCTGTTGTACGAACCACCTCTTGAAGACAGCGGAAGTAATTTCAGAGTGGTAGTCATCTGAATGCGTCGACTTTTATACTTTAAATATTAATTTACTTACTTTCTGGTATGAAGTCTGTCTCTGCAGAACCAGCGGGATGCGCAAAAAGGTGTCTCCCTTTGCTCGAAGGAACCTGCAGCCCTCCAACATGCTCACTTGTCTTCCAACACATTGGTGTTGAATGGTTCTGATTCATGTACATTCCATCTAGGTTGTTTCATCTCTGTATTTTTCTCAAGAAAGCAGTTCTTGCTTCTACAACGTAACTTCTCTCCAAGAGTAGTTTTTTCCGTCATTGATCTTTCTATATTTAAATCCTACTTCTCTTAATATGCTGAGCACGGTAGACCTGCTCCCGTTGAAATTGTCGGCTTCTTTCATGTACGAACATAGTTTATCTGGCATAGGAATTCACCTTTGCTATAAATGTCACATTTTTGCAGCGTAAGACACTCTTGATGAAATCGACGAGATCACTTTCGATTTCGGCACTAACTAGGAGAAATAGGTGATTCGTTCGCTTCAGCAGATGCACTGGCATCACTCGTGGTCCGCTGAACAGTTCTCATCCCGATACCTTTCGCCTCAGCTGTTCGTTCTTGGCACTTCGCAACACCGGGAGGTACTTCGTGACTAGACGCGGATACCGCTTTCAGTTCCCTCTTAAGGACTGATACACACGAAACACTGTTTCTCTAGCCTGCTTTGGTAATACTGCGTGAGATTTGCGTTTTCCACTCTTATTGATCAAATTCTTCAAAATAACTTTTGGAAGATGACACGTAGAATGCTAAAACCAGTTGTAAAACCGCTCTGCACAGTACAGAATAAACTCTGGCGCACACTATCTGTCTGATTACGATTGGTCAACATGTCTTGTGGAGTACCTGTGCTATTGCGCATCCAAACTTCACCAGCCATGTTACATGGCGTTCACTGCAAATGCAAGAGTGACGCATCCGCATTGAGGTGACAGACGTCGTGAAATACCTCATAATATCGTGTTGGACCTTCTTTTGTCCAGCGTAATGTAGCATCTCGACGTGACATAGACTCAACAAGCCGCTGGAAGTCCCCTGCAAATATACTGAGCCATGTTGCCTCTATATATTTACGAAAATGTCGCCGGTGCAGGATTTTGTACACAAACTGACTTCTCGGTTATATACCATAAATGTTCAAGGGATTCATGTCCGGCGTTCTGGGTGCCCATATCATTCGCTCGAATTGTCCAGAATCTTCTTCAAACAATTTGCGAACAGTTGCGGCCTGGTGTCATGGCGCTTTGTCATCCATAAAAATTCCGTCGTCGTTTGGGAACTTGGAGTTCATGAATGGCTGAAGACAGTATCCAAGTAGTCGAAATAACCATTTCCCATCAATGATCAGCTCAGTTGGATCAGAGACCTAGTCTGTTCTATGTAAATGCAAACCACACCATTATGGAGCCAACACCAGCTTGTACACTGCCTTACTGGCAACCTTCGTGGGGTCTGCGCCACACTCGAGCCCCATTTTACCAACTTAAATAGTGACTCATTTGACCAGGCCACAGTTTTCCAGTCGTCTGAGACCAGGAGAGCTGCTGCAGGTCATGTCGTGTTATTAGCAAAGTCGTCTGCTGCCATAGCCCACTGACGCCAGATTTCGCCGCATTGTCCTAACAGATACGTTCCTCAAACAGCCTACATTGATTTCCGCGGCTATTTCACGCACTGTTGCTTGTCTGCTAGCGCTGACAGTTCTCCACAACCGCTGCTGCTCTTGGTCGTTCAGTGAAGACCGTTGGCCAGTGTGTCGTCTGTGGTGAGAGGTAATGCCTGAAATCTGGTATCCTCGGCTCACACTTGACACTGTGGATCTCGGAATACTGAATTCCCTGTCGATTTCCGAAATGGAATGTCCCATGCTACTAGCTCCAATTACCATTCCGCGTTCAAAGTCTGTTAATTCCTGTTGTGTGACCATAATCAAGTCGAAACATTTTCGGATGTATCACCAAAGCATAAACGACAGCTACACCAATGCACTCCCCTTTTATACCTCTTGTACGCAATACTACCACTTTCTGTAATTGTGCATATCGCTATCCCATGACTCGTGTCAACTCATTGTATATATATATGCCCATAAAACCGACATTTCACATTTAAATTATATTTTCTATATCAATTGAAATGTATTTACTAACAAATGGCAATTATTTACCATAGTTTGATAACAATGTGGTAGTTAAATCAAACTGTTTTTTGTGAATTAAATTAAAATGCACACTGATTGTAGAAAATCGCAGCACTAAAAAGATAATTAACGTAGAGTAATGAAATTTCGTAAATGCAATTGTCTAGGTAACACATCTAACTAACATCTCAATACCACAGCTTTATGAAAGTGTGAGATGAGTCACTGCAAATGTGAAGTGCTGGTACCCATATTAAAAACTGGTGTAACTGCCAGAATGTTGAATGCAATTACGCAAATGTGCGTGGATTGTGTTGTACAGGTGCCAGACGTCAGTTTGTGTGATGGAGTTCTGTGCCTGTTGCACTTGGTCAGTCAGTACAGGGACGGCTAATGCTGTTTGTGGATGACACTGGAGTTGTCATCCGACAACGGCCCATATAAGATCGATTGAGACAGACATGGTGCTCGAACAGGGAGAGGCAACATGTCGACTCTCTGTAGAGCATGCTGGGTTACAACAGCGCTCTGTGGGCGAGCGTCATCGTGTTGGAAAACACCCTGTGGAATGCATGGCATGAAAGGCAGCACAACAGGTCAAATCACCTGTTTTACATGCCGTTTTGCCATCAGGGTGCATGGAATAACCACGAGAGCATTCCTGCTCTCATATGAACTCACTCACCAGACCATAACTCCAGATGTAGGTCCAGTGTGTCTAGCAATCAGGCAGGTTGGTTGCAGACCCTGAATTGGTCTCCTTGTAACCAACATATGGCCATCACTAGCACTGAGGCAGAACCAGCTTTCATCAGACACCATTGAAGTAATAAATGGCGGTTGGTTTTGTTGTTAGTGGAATGCACACTAGAGGTTGTCTGGCTCGGAGTTTCCCTTGAAGTAACCGATGTGTAACAGTTCATTGTGTCCCTGTGGTGCCAGCCAGAGCCATAAGCCAAACATGATGATCTTCCCACTCGGTAGTGCCACGTAGCCATCCAAAGCCCACTGTTCTTGCGACCATACATTCTAATGAGTACTGTTGCCAGCAGTCGTGTACAGCAGCTACATTCCTTCCAAGTCTTTCTGCAATATCTTACCTAGCTTCTCCTTGCCCTGTTACACGACCTCATTCAAGTTCAGCGAGGTGTTGACAGTGACATCTCTGTTACCTTAAAGCCATTCTTGACTAACATTAACTTACCACGTCCAATCACAAGGTTAACTAACACTCACAACAGTTAAAGTGTGTGTTTATAGCAAACCTAATTTGCTTCCTCATAGTAGGGCTACTAGCGCCACTCTTCTGTGACTTGCATGAAACACAAACAGACATCTTTCAGATGTAGAAACACGCCTACCAACTTTCATTAATGTTGCAAAACTCTTTCTTGGTGCTGCGATTTTTCTTTTTGTGTTAGTGTTCATGTATTACTTTGACACACTCAGTAAAAAGTACTATGCTATTGTTGGATGCGCATGATCTTAAACGTTACAAATACTGATGTATAACTAACTTAATCTCTGATGTTGGTAATATAATCTGCCAATTATTTTGAATGTAAGTTATAATATTATAAATGGAATGTTTCCTATTATGCCAGTTTAATATTCCGTATTGTAACATTTTGTAAATACCACGGCAAAAAATCCAGTAGTTTCTGAGGATGCTCTTTTTAAACTGAGCAAAATCCATCAATAAAAAATACTGACTGCGTTTTGTGGCTGTCCCACATGCTTAATTTCACCAGTCGCTGTTTGCCCTAAAAGATCGCTTACAACCTGATCTCATTCCAAGATGTGCAGGAGTCCAGATCTAGATCCTGTCTCACATCATATTACATGTTAGGTGAAGATAAGTTGGATAAAAGCAGAGATCAGAGAAGCAACAAACTTAAAGAACTTAATATCCTTTTGTATAATCTAAATTTTCAATTAGGTAAGTTGCTAACTCCAGCACAGTGCAGCACAGTGGCTAATGAAGTGTTAAGTAGGGATAAAAGCGCTGTGTATCAGTTGTAATAGTATTCATCATAAGAAATTCTATAACCTGTGTCAATTCTCGACTAATGATAACACAACTGAGTCTGAAACACAAATTAAATTTTATGGCAAGCATATAAATTTAAGAGATAGATAGCTTAATAAAAGAGAGAGATAGGTGTATTATAAATAGGACTTCAACATAACTTGAAGTACCATTTAACCAAGCAAGATGATAAAAAATGATTTCTGAGGTAATAGCAGTTTCTACTACTGCCACGTTAACCAAAAATGAGGAAAGCAAAGACATACATGAAGCATCAACCGCAAATAGTGATAATATGTGGGAATTTAATATCGTTAAACATCTGAATAAAAAGGAAATTGCTGGTGTTGGAAACTCTAGGTATTAAAGGTGATAAGGGTAACATAACAATATTACTTTTTGAGAAAAATTATGTCGACAAAAAAATGTATTATTCTAAACAGATTGGGCTAAACAAAGTTAATAAAGATGCATTCAATAAGTTCCAACTGGAGCTAAACAGATAAATTGATGATTCTTAATTTCTGTTTCACCCATTATAAAAACGTAGATTAACGTTAATGAAGCCAAAAATTCCCATTGAAAGAGCTTAGATAAAAGTAAACAGACTTGACAAGTAAGACTTATTAATAGCAATGAGTATGCTCCCAATGGTGAACTAAATAACATACTTGATAAAAAAACATAAGCGAAATTTTACAAGATTTTCAACATTAATAGTAGCATCCAATATAGATATGCAATATGGATATCTCAGATGATACAATTTGCGCTTCCTGTGATGTGACAAATAAGTTCATGAATATAGCAGTTGACAAAACATCACAAATAACTAAATGTAATTTACTAATATGTAAAACAATGGGAGGAAGTGAGATTGTAGAGTTATTAGACTTCTTGCAATTTAGCCTTAATTTCAGGTTCTGTACCTTTAATGGAAAAATTCACTGATTTGGCGATATCTTAGTGATGGGTAATAGTTTATCAAGCATCTTGTCTGAAATTTTTCTTAATGACTTGGAAAATAGATGTTTTGAGAAATAATGAATGTGACATATAAAGCAAAAAGTAACGCAAAAATGGAGATTTTTACCAGATAGTTTACCTAAAATTGTTTGAGAAAAACTGCAGGTCATGCGCCTCGACTCTGTCATCGCCGACCGGCCGAGAGGTGGCAAACACTTTTGGCCTCCTGTTCGATACAAACGAATAAACCAGCACATTGCTTTAGACGAAAATTGGTCACTGTGCATCGGCAACCTGACGCATCTGATCACACAGCATTACTAAAATTTGGTTTCAAATAGAAATTGAAGGTAATTGCTGGAAAGAAAACTGTTAAAATTAATTTGAGCAGACGGCCATTGTTGATGATCGATGCATTTTTGTTGGTAGCCAAATAGACTTCCAGAAAAATGCTGTAAAATTTAGAGAAGATTACATCTTTTAATATCCCCCTCAGTTTTGTGGGGCTGGTACCTGTTGTTTGCAGGGAAAATGGTACCTTAGCTTGGAAACTGTGACCATATCATTTACAGTTCTGCACTTGCATTCAAGTTTGCAAACGCTTTGAGATGATCACCAATCAATCTCAGGGACTCTGTAGCAAGTTGCAAATGAGTAAATGGCAGAATACTAATCGTATTCAGCCATTGTGTCTCCACGCCATGATCCATTAAGCTTGTATCGGTCACTGGCTGTAACAACAAAACATTAAAGTATTTTATGTATCTTACATTTATTAGCAGAACTATTGAAATGAGAGCTCATGAGACTTAACTAAATTACAATAATTTAATCACAAATGCTTCCAATGTTAATACATGTCATTCACATCAGATTTGTCCATACATACTGATACACATGTAATGCAGCTATAGTGCGTCCTATCAGTATCAAAGCTAAGAGGCAAGAGAGACAGGGATCCGAGTAGGAACGCTCTTCACTTACTTTCTTAAACAAAAAAAGTATAGTCGCTTGCAGTCAACCGCAGGCTGACTGTCACTATACCCCTGAAATGTTATTTATGAAATTATAACTATATTTCACAAAATTAATGTAGATACGTTATTTGGATATGAGGTTATTTACAGTAAAAAAAGATTAGTATGTATTTTTATGCTTTCCATCGTTTTCGTGGCGTTACATTTGCATAAAATTACGTGAGTCTGTCTATGTAATGCTTCAAACTGTATCCTACACATCTACACAGGTGTCCAATTAGTAAAGTCCTTTCCTAAGAGTCTAGTATAAGTGAAAAGACATCCACCTCTTAACGAATATTTAATCTGAAACAGAATTTTATGATGTAGAGGAGAATATGCATAAGTAATGAGGAAAGTTATTGTTGCCTGTATATATCTACTGTAATCGTTTGAATGTATTCTATACACCATACGTTTTTGTATGTCTGCCCTGTAGTCATTTGAGTTAAATGTGTGTAAATAACTTCAACAACAAAACATAATTTGAGAGAAAAATATATGCAGCATTACTATCATTAATACTATCATTGTTATGATCATTATTGCCATTTTGACGTTTTATATTGTGATATGTAGGCTAACTGTTTCAAGACATTAGACTATATCGACTTGTCCTATCTTACATTTGTACAGTCTGTACATAATGAAATCAAATGGAAACACATACAAATAAATAAATAAATCAGCATGGTATAAAAGAATCATTACTTACAGAGGTCTGTCCATATGCAACAATCTGTCCTTGCAGATATTTGCTGAAATGTCTCTGTGTGCATTAAATCGCTCAAAATGTGGTGTGTTCACATGATGTCAGCTGATTGTACCCAAGCTGGAGTAATGACAAGTGGCAATCTCGTGAAGACGACTTATTACAGATGTAGTAGTGTATTTAGCGAAATGCTGATTGTGATCGTTTTGATTCCTGTTGTTGTACGATGTGTAAAGCCTGATAAAACGTTTCCCTAGACATCCAAAGAGCGCTGATCTGTCTATAAAGGCGAGTTCTCTTACTGATTTTTTTGTTGTTGAAAAATTACCAAAAGATAATGCGAGAGAGTGAGGACACAGATCACCTCCATTGATGTAATAGGTTAGCAAAATTTTGCGCATTAGTTATAGTACATCAATATTATAAGTAATTAAACAGCATTTTTTAGATGCCATTCAGATATGTTGTCCCAGGACGTGCAGACAGTTGTTACAGAGGTGATACACTGTAGTATTCTGGTTCTCAACAGATACAAACACACACAGAATAACCCTGAGGAAAGGCTGGATAATATCCAGGAGATATGTGGTCTATGTGAAGCATTTTCAAGAAGTGAAGTGAAGATGCAATTCGAAGAATTTTCCCCGGTCTGTCACGTTATTCACTTAAGGAAAGATCGTAATGGAAGAATGCTGGATCAAGATCAAGATCATCACAAGAGAAATGAAGAGTGACTTGCAGAAGTTGTGATTAAAAGGTTTACTGACATGTGTGAAAATGTGCATAATATTGTAGTAAGTGACAAGTAGTATCATACGGTAATAAACGATTCATTATCTTACTACAGATTACCAGTGGAAGGAAATCCAAAAAATTCAGACTAGATTAAAGGTTGACAGCTGTAAAATTTTTATTTCCTTACACAGTTCAGCTGAATAAAAGTCAAACAAACCTGTGTTCTACTAATCTCATACCTTGTTCTCATATACAAGGTGTCACAAACAGCTTGAAAAGCTTGTATGGGTGTTGCAGGATAGGTTGTGCTCAGAAATAAATGTTAAGAAAGAATTCGACATGTTGCACTACTTCCAAGTTAATTGGCATTGAAGTTAGCCAATTGGGCCACTGCTCACACAGATTCGAGTGACCCATCAGATATAAATAGTATCAGTTGTTCTCCTAGCGTAGATGGTAATAGATGAGATTGCTCGGTCTCTCGCTTGGGTTAAATCCTTACGACTGTCTTGAGTTCAATTTTTGTATAGCTCTCTTGTTCAATTTTAGGAAATCAAATGTACGCATTTGGCGACACCATCTCTGGTGGGCTAGTTAAATTTGTGCATGAAACAGCCAACTCGCTAGTTTCGTTGCTAATTAACTCAAAAATGGTGCACTGTATCAATTTTTTCTTGATGAGTATTTCTCAGCACAACCTATCCTGCAACACCCTTATATGTTTTTCACATTCTTTCAGACTGTCATGTTAATTTTTACCTGTTGGTTTTTCTATTAAGAAAATGTGACAACTAAACAGCATATAGTGAAGTATATTTGAATTTCAAATAACATGACACATACCTTATACTACCACAAAATATTTAAAACAGTTACTTAAATGAAACCTGTGATCATACTGTGCATGTCTTCCTGCCTCTAGTAATTTTTTAGATTTTCCTTTGAGTAACTGCTTATGAAACTAAAATCTCCTGGAATGAATCTTCCGAAACAGCTCATCAGAAGAGTATTGTTTGTCAACTCAGACATCCCACTATGTTTTACTGTTTGCACTGACGAAACAGATAATGAATTTCCTTTGGATTAAGCGATTACGTAGTAATATTACAAACAAATTTGTACATCAATACATGATACCAATTTATCATAATCGTTTACATTTGTTGTGCAAGCGAGAAGCCTCCCCAAAGATTGTATGGATTACACAATGAAAAATCAGTACAGTCGGGCGCACCCTCAGCAACGTTGCACATTGGCAGCGGCTGATTCTTCCACCACCGGTCAACACAGAAGTAGTAATCTTCCTAAAGGGTCTTTTTTAAGATCACTTGTTATGATCTCGATAAATACTGAGGGATTTTCGTGTGCCAAAGAGATCTTTGTGGCTGATTTATGTGCAGAATAGAAATGTGACATTCTTTTAGTACAAGAGACTAACTGAGGCTACAGTAGCCATCGCCCCAAAATTGCAGGCATGGAACTTGTTCTGGAATGGTCCCATTATAAATATGGTAGTGCCATTTTCAGCAGACCAAACCTAAATATCACATTAACTTCGCTGACCAAGAGGGATGACATCGAGATTCTTTCAGTATGTATGCCACACTTCTGCGCTATTTCTATATACAAGCCTCAAAGCGTCGACTTCACGTTTGAAGCACCTAACAACTTTAACTACCAGGACGTAAACTTCATCCTTGGCGATTACAACTGCCGAAGCACATCATGGGGATACCCAAATTCAGGTACCAATGGTGAAAAACTAGAGACCTGGGCAGAGAGTCATGATCTTCTGCTAATTCTTGACCCAAAGCTTCCAGCATCCTTCAACAGTGGTCCGTGGAGGAGAGGCTACAACCCCGATAATATATTCTTGTCATCAAAAGTAGCTTGGAACTGTGTCAAGATAATGGGTAAGCCCATCCCATTCATGCAACATAGACCTGCAATCTGAACAGTGAATGTCATGATAATGCCACAGGAGGTGCCTTTCATATGAAGATTTAATTTTCAGAAGGCCGACTGGGAAAGATTCACCATCGAGGCCAACACAGAGATTGCCAAGATTCCACTGCAACCTGAGATGTATGATGTCTTTGTCAAGCGCGTTCTGACGGTTTCAAGAAGGACCATCCCAAAAGGCTGTAGAACAAGTTACATACGAGGACTGACTGATGACAGCAAACAGCTAATGAACCACTACAAAGACCTTTTCGAGGTAGACCCATTTGCTGATGACACTATCGGGGTTGGTGAGGAATTGCTGCAAACTATCTCAGCAAATCGCAAAGTTAAGTGGACCTCGTTGGTAGAGAACCTTGACATGAAATTAAATAGTAGGCGGGCTTGGAATCTCCTGGAAAACCTGAGTGGTGACCCACCGAAATCTAGGAAGATCTCTGCAATAACAACAGACCAGATTGCAACACAGTTACTAATGAATGGGAAGACTAAAGGTCGGAGTACATAGGAGCAACTGGAACGAACCCCAGGATGCGAGAACCATAACCTCCTAGAACCATTCACCTTGGATGAACTAGACTCTGCCATCTCCACCTTGAAATTGAACAAAGCTGCTGGCATCGATGAGATCAAAGTAGAACAGATCAAGAAGTTTGGCCATACCACTCTGCAATGGCTGCTTAGAATCTTTAATGAATGTGTAATAAGGTTATACATTCCCAAGCTCTGGAGGAAACTCGTGTGGTTGCACTACTTATGCCTGGTAAGGAATCAAACGACAGTAAAATCTTTCGCCCAGTATCACTGTTATGCCACTGTTTCAAGGTCTTTGAGCGTCTTATTCTTATCCAAATTAGAGGCATCCTCAGAGAAAAGTTAATCCCTCAACAAGCTGGCTATCCACCTGGAAAGTCGTGCTGCAGTCAGATACTGAACCTCACTCAACACATCGAAGATTGTTTCGAACAGGGTAAGATAACAGGAGTTGCCTTTGTCGACCTAATAGCTGCATACAACTCTATCAACCACCAGAAATTGCTGAGGAAAATTTAGCAACTCTCCAAGGATTACCAACTAACATCCCTTATTGGTACTCTCCTGCAGAACAGAAGATTCCAAGTCTCTCTCCATGGTAAGAAGAGCAGATGGCATATACAAAAGAATGGCTTACCTCAGGACAGTGTGATCGTCCCTGTGCTCTTCAGTGTTTACAGTAATAACTAGCCCATAACGGAAAATTTCAGGCTTTTCACCTGTGCTGACGATACTGCAGTTCCTGCTCAAGGAAAGACGTTTGAAGAATTAGAGGAAAAGTTGACTTCAGAGTTAGATACGCTCAGCTCCTACTACAAGCCAATCATCTAAAGCCAAATCCCAACAAGACTCAGGTAAACGCATTGCACCTGAAGAATAGAGAATCTCGGCGGGAACTGGACATTACATGGCAAGGCAAACGACTGGAGCATTGTTCAACACCAGTATATCTGGATCTTACCCTTGACTGAACTCTGTCCTTCAAGAAACATTGCCATAACACCAAGATGAAAGTTAGTTCACATCCACCACCTGGAAAGTAAGTCCACCCATCCTGAAAATTTCGGCCCTTGCTTTGGGTGTGTCTGCTGCAGAGTATGCTACAGCTGTGTGGAGTGCATCCACTCGCACCAAACAGGTTAACAGGTTGATATTGCAATCAATGAGACCGTCCAAATCTAGTTGGGATGCATGAAGCCAACTCCAGTCGATAAAATCTACCCGATTGATGGAATAGCTCCCACTATTATTAGAAGGGCTGTTGCTGCTGATGTAGACGGGCTAAGCAAACTTATGATCCCTGACATCCACTGCATGATCATCAGGCTGTAGCCCATCGACTGAAGTCAGGAGAGAGCTTCATCGCCAGAAGTCAACCACTAGAGGGAACATCAGAGTCTAACTGCATCACCAGGTGGAAGAGCAAACTACCACCTGATATCCCTGTAAAGGAAGGAAGGAAATGACTTACCCTACACTATCTAGAGATCGCTCAATCGTCTTAGGGTGGGCGTTCCTCTTTGCAAGACCAACATGCGAAAATGGGGCATTCTTCCAGCTGATAGAGATACACAAAACCCAACCCACCAGGTAATTTGTCCTTAACTTGAACAACCCTGCACAACACAGGATCTGATCAGGGGAAACAACAAGGCCATCGGAGTTGCTACCTTCTGGAAATGCTGACCGGACACGGAAATGAATAGATGAACATTTGTTGTCATGGAAAATTAGTGTTTTAACATATTATATATGCACAGACTATGGAATCCAGTTCTAGAGGAAGGAGTAAAAGAAGCAGTTATAGGAGAATATAGGCTTGGGACAAGGAATGAGATAGGAGAAACACTAATTGAGTTCTGTAATAAATTTCAGTTAGTAATAGTGAATACTCTGTTCAAGAATCACAAGAGGAGGAAGTATACTTGGAAAATGCTGGGTGATGAGGAAAGATTTCCGTAAAACTTCATAATGGTCAATCAGAGATTCCGAAATCAGATACTGGATTGTAAGATGTACTCAGGAGCAGATATAGACTCAGGTCCCAATATAGTAGTGATGAGAAGTAGGCTGAAGTTTAAGAGATTAGTGAGGTAGCATCAGTAGCAAGGAAGTGGGATACAGAAGTATTAAGGAATTACTAAGTATGCGTGAAGTTCTCTAAGGCTATAGATACAGCAATAAGAAATAACTCAGTAGGCAGTACAGCTGGAGAGGAATTGAAAACGGCAATCACAGGAGTTGGAAAGAAAAAATAGGTACAAAGAAGGTAATTGCTAAGAAACCATAGATAACAGAAGAAATACTTCAGCTGATCGATGAAAGAAGGAAGCACAAAAATATTCTGGGTAATTCAGGAATACAGAGATACAAATCGCTGAGAAATGAAATAAATAGCAAGTGCAAGGTAGTTATGACGAAATGTCTGGACGAAAACGTGAAGAAATCGAAAAATAAATCATTGTCGGAAGAAATGTCTCAGCATATAGGAAATTCAAAACAATCTTTGGTGACATTAAAAGCAAGTGTGGTAACATTAAGAGTGCAGTGTGTATTTCACTGTTAAATGCAGAGGAGAGAGCAGTTAGGTGGAAAGTGTACATTGAAGGCCTCTATGAGGTGGAACGTTTGTCTGATGTGATAGAAGAAGAAACAGAAGTCGATTTATAAGAAATAGGAAATCCAGTATTAGAATCAAAAAATGAGAGACCTGTGGAGGACTTAAGATCAAGTAAGGCAGAAGGAATAGTCTAAACTCCATCGGAGTTTCTAAAATCATTGTGGGAATGGTAAAAAAACGAGTATTCACATTGGTGTGTAGAATGTATGAGACTGGCTATGTACAATCAGACTTTCTGAAACTATCATCCACACAATTCTGAAGACTGCAAGAGATATCGCATAAATAGCTTAACAGCTCATGCATAGTAGCATAGTTGCAGACATAAGAATGGAATAGAAAATTGAGGACGTGTTAGAGGATGATCAGTTTCGCTTTAGTAAAGTTAAAGGCAACAGACAGGCAATTCTGATGTTGTGGTTGTTAATGGAAGCAAGACTAAAGAAAAATCAAGACACATTCGTAGGATTTGTCGGCCTGGAAAAAGTATTCGACAATGTAAAATAGTGCAAGGTGTTCGAAATTCTGAGAAAAATAGGGGTAAGCTATAGGGACAGATTGGTAACATGCAATATGTAGAAGAGCCAAGAGGGAATAATAAGAGTGCATGATCAACAAAGAAGTGCTAGGACTGGTAAGGGTCTAAGACAGGGATGTAGTCTTTCGTCCCTACTGTTCAAGAGGTAGATCGAAGAAACAATGATGGAAATAAAAGAAATGTTCAGGAGTGGAATAAAAAATTCAAGATGAAAGGATATCAACGATACGATACGCTGATGACATTACTATCTTGAGTGAAAGTGAAGAAGAATTAATGATCTGCTGAATGGAACGAGCAATCTGAGTTACAGAATATGGATTGAGAGTAAATCGAAGAAAGACAAAAGCAATAAGAAGTAGCATAAATGAGAAAAGCGAGAAATGTAACACCAGGATTGATAGTCATGAAGCAGATGAAATTAAGGAATACTGCTACCTAGGCAGTAAAACAACCAAAGACGCACAGAGCAAGGAGGACATCAAAAGCAGACTAGCAACGACAAAAAGGGCATTTCTGGCCAAGAGAAGCCTACTAGTATCAAACATAAGCCTTAATTCGAGGAAGAAATTTCTGAAAATGTATGTCTGGAGTACAGCATTGTAAGGTAGTGAAACATGGACTGTGGGAAAACTGGAACAGTACAGAATTGAAGCATTTGAGATGTTGTGCTACAGACGAATGTTGTAAATTAGGTGGACTGATAAGGTGGGAGGTTCTGGAGAGTAAAGAATATGTGGAAAATACTGATAAGGAAAAGGGACAGGATGACAGGACATCTGTTAAGACGTGAGGGAACGACTTCCATTGTACTAGACGGAGCTATAGAGGGCAAAAACTGTAGAGAAAGACAGAGATTGGAATGCAGCCAGAAACGTTGGTTGCAAGTGCTACTCTGAGATGAAGAGGCTAGCACAGGAGAGCAATTCATGGTGGGCTACATAAAACCAGTCAGAAGACTGATGACTAAAAAAATGTGCATCCCATATATTAGGCACTATACTTGACAGCTCCACAGTGTTTAGTTTTGGTGTATCACCCTTTTCGTCATTTGTTAACATTCCATACTTGCTCGTTTAAATGGAAATGCTACTGATTTGTTCTCGTACACATATATTAATCTCAGTGTCGCATTTATGTATAAGCATATGACACGTCCTGTGATATATGGTACGTGATTTCTGTATTTCACACAATATTCCGTTTTTGTATTTCATAATTTTCAGCACTTGTTAAAACTATATATGTGGATACTTAAATAGGAAGGTATCAGTGATTAGTTGTTGTATGCAAGTGATAAAAGCACTGTGGCATGTATCACAGGCTGAAACACACTTGTTTTTAATGTGCAGGGAGTTCCCATTCTGTGAATCTGGCCATCTACTTGACAGCAGCACAGGGGTATCAGATTGAAGGCCCCGCCGTGTGTAGAGTACAGCTTACCCACCATCCATTGGTCTACAAAAGAAATTCCATTGGCAAGTGACTGCGCTCTCACAACGTGAAATTTTATTTCATTTATGCATAAATCTGTAATGGAGGATATTCTACTATAGTGTGGCAAAATGGTCTAGATAATGTCTGCTTGATTGAAGGCAGTTTTTGAACTAAATTTAATTCCAGAGGCGTAGGGCGAAGCCGACGACTGGCGTAATTATTTGTGAATGGATTTGAAAATATAATTACCTTTCGACACTCATGACTTTTTGTGTGATACGAAAAAATACCTGTCTGAGAACAGCAATTTTTCCACATAAGCCACCGATGGTGACATTAACAGTCCTGTGATCAGCAAGAAGGTTTGAGAATCTACATTTCTTTACTGCAGTTTCGAAACAAGCGTTGAGTGAAATCACATCCAGCATAAGCAAAGCTATTTATAAGGTTGGTAGTGGAGAGGGGGCGTGGTAATTACGACGATTACTAATCACTCACACTCCTGTCACTTATTATGACTACTTTTATTCTCACAGCATATACACAACGCGTGTAGCTTAGAGTGCATACTACAGAGAACTGTTCTGGCAAAGTTACAGTTGTTCTTGATGAGGTAGGGCAGCGATAGTATTGGGGAGTAGGGCCAATGGTATTACATCCCCACAATACTGTACTGAAGGAGGATTTCTTGAAGGTAAGTAATGCTCCTGAAATCTGTTATTTATCAAAAAAATAGTTCAAATGGCTCTGAGCACTATGGGACTTAACATCTGTGGTCATCAGTCCCCTAGAACTTAGAACTACTTAAATCTAACTAACCTTAGGACATCACACACATCCATGCCCAAGGCAGGATTCGAACCTGCGACCGTAGCAGCCTTGCGGTTCCGGACTGAGCGCCTAGAACCGCTAGACCACCGCGGCCGGCCTGTTATTTATCAATTGAGACAAAGTATAGATCATTAGATAATATTTTGACAGCTTTAGACACTTTTCACTATAATTTTCAAGACAGGCTGCATATCGAATGTGCATGCTCCGAACAATATATATCGACCACGTGACTCTCGTGGTGGATTCAATTATTTATTAGTGTCCTTCTAGTACATCATCAAAATGACATAGGACTTCTCAATAAACATTACAATTTAAAATACATGTATATGCAAATTTATAATTGAATTTACTTGTCACTTAGACATTACAATTTTAATAGAACTATAAGAATATTAACATAAAAATATACAAGTAGGATAACAACATACAAAAAAAAAGAGCTAGTGATTCTCACATCAAAGATTATTTCCATTTTTACATTAACACTGTTTCACACTTTCATAGAAACAGCAAGTATTTAAATGTGAGCAATTACACATATATATTATGTCAGGGAAATGTTAACTGCGCTTTTAATGTCAATGATTCGTAAACTCTTCAATACTGTAAAAACTATTGCTCAATAACATGTTTTTTAACTCTCTTTTAAATATGTACAGTTTTGGTATTATTTTTAGTTCTTTGGGATATAGCTGTTTTATGAATTTCTCTGTGGAAATCATTCCTATTCCTCATTTCGTTGTTGTGAAATTCTCTGTTTAATGTAGAAAATTCCTCGTGTTCTTTTAAGAAACATATCCTTCCATATATGTATAAGGATGGGAGTGTCATGATTTTTAATTCTTTGAAAGCATGCCTACAAGAGTCTCTATATCCTATACCTCTTATTCTTCTGACTGCCTTCTCTTGTAGTCTAAATGAATGTTTTGTTAGACTGTTGTTCCCCCAAAACTGTACACCATATATTAATAAACTGTGCATGAATGAGAAATAAACACATAACACTGTTTTAATATTACATGAGCTTTTAAGCATTCTAAGTACATGACATGTTAGACTTAATTTTTTGTTCAATGATATTAAATGCTTTTCCCATCTTAAGTGTTCATCAAACTATACTCCCAAGAGTTTAGTGGATAATGTTTGTTCAGTCGTACACTTACCCAGTTACACTGAAAGGTTAGTTTTTATTTTATTTGTAATGTGTCTGAAGTTGATCCACATTTTTTTGGCATTCACAATGAGTCTGTTTTCATTAAACCATCTGTCTGCTTCGTCTGTTGCTAATGTGACTTTTTCCTGTAAGTCAGCATCACTATTTGCTTTAACAAAGAAACTTGTATCGTCAGCAAACAGTACTGCCTCTGCTTCAGATAGTTGACTTGGTAGGTCATTAATAAATATTAAAAACAGTAGTGGCCCTAATACAGATCCCTGGGGTACTCCGTACAAAACTCTCTCGAATCTTGATGAACATCTGCATGGCTTATCTCAACCTTCTGATACCTGTCCGACAAATATGATTCAAACCATTTGTGGGCAACTCCACGTATCCCATAGTCATATAACTTCCTTAGCAGTAACTTACATTCGATGACATCAAAAGCCTTTGATAAGTCTACAAACAATCCACAATTTAATTCCTTTCTATTTATTGAATTTACAACTAGTTGCAAGAAATTGAAGATAGCTGTTTCAGTTGATTTATGTTTATGGAAACCATTTTGCACATTAACCAATATTCTATTCTTAATAAGAAATTTGTATAGTCTATGATACATTATCCTTTCTATTATTTTTGAAAAACCTGACAACATTGATAAAGATATTGATATAGATACTGTTTATTATGCTTACAAGAGCGACGACAAGGTACGAACGTTTACTAAGTTAATATTAATTACAAAGGAAAGTGCTAATTTCAGTTACTTTACTCGTCAGCCACTTCAACTTCAATGACTATTCCGCCGATTGTATATGCCGCTGGAAGAAATCCTTGTTTCCCGTAACTTAGGTACACTCCAGATATGTCTCTGAGGAATATTGGGTGAGTCTCAAAAGTTAGAATTCTCCCATGTAACCGCAAACTGTGGAAGTGCAGATGTTGGAAGAGGTACAGTTCGTCCCCGTCTCCCGATCGGCCCTCTCTTTTAATGGATGACTCCACATTTTTTTCCACAAATGCTCTATATTCTGTGTGTGGCCGTGTGGATAGTCAAAAGAGACAAATACCACAGAATGATTTACAAATTCATGTTTCAATCCTTCTTTCTTCAAGTTGTTGTAGGGCTTAAAGCCGTATGTTATCATTTTGGTCCCAGGCAAGATGAATTACTTTACGAGAAACACTAAAGTTTTCTTGCCGCTCGAATAAGCTTAAACTATGAGTTCTGAGATTCCCTTTCAACGTTACTGATGTTCCACATGTGTTAAATTTCGTTTTTTAGCTGCCGTCCTTTCTTGTATATGCAATTCGTCTACTTCAACTATCTTTTTTTGTCCACCGATAGGAATACGAGAGTAACGCAACACTCTTTTCGATGGTCATCTTACAATATTAAACCACGTGTTTTTCCCTATAAGTGACCTTCTATGACACTGCACACAACACAAATGAAATGGGAAATCAGCACTGACACCTTCCTTACCAACTTTCACACAGCTGTCTCGATTCCAATTCACACAGTTCCTGAAACTGATGTTCGTTGCCTTCCATATTCCCAACAGACGTCGAAACAAGACTGTAAACTACACAGATAAAAGTATTGGAATTCGAGACTGCAGCGGATTTGTATTGTATTGTATGGAACTGGGGACCTAGAAACTATTGAGAGGCTTTGTCCCCGACGTAGCCCTCAGTGGTTCACAACCCCACAACAGGCGACAGCAGTCCACTCACCCGACCGCCGCCCCACACCGAACCCAGGGTTATTGTGTTATTGTGCAGTTTGGCCCACAGTGGACCCCCCCCCCCAGGAGTATCTCACACCAGGCGAGTGTAGCCCCAATGTTTGCGTGATAGAGAATTATGGTGTATGTGTACGTGGAGAAAGTGTTTGCGCAGCAACCGCCGACATAGTATAACTGACGCGAAATAAGGGGAACCAGCCCGCATTCTCCGAGGCATGTGGAAAACCGCCTTAAAAACCATCCACAGACTGGCCGGCACACCGGACCTCGACAATAATCCGTCGGGCGGGTTCGTGATTGGGTTCACTTGTCAATGCACTAAGCTCTTTTCATGTCTTCCGCCACCTTGCTTTCGATGTATTTCGTCGTTCTATGTATTTCGTTGTTCGATATACACTGACAGATAAAAAAATCACATCACCAGAAAGGAACTGTGCGACGTAAACGAAAGTTGGTAAGTGTGCTCCTACATCTAAAAGATGATGTATATTCAACTTTGTGCGTGTCGCTTAAGATGGATGGGGATGCAAATCAGATTTGCTTTAAACATACAATGTGTCGGTCGTAAGGTTGTTTACCTTTGAGATGGATGTGGTGAGTTGATGTTAGTCAAGAACGCTTTTAAGGCGATTAAAACTGTGTGCCAGACCGAGACTCGAACTTGGGACGTATGCCTTTGGTGGGCAAATGCTCTACCAACCGTCCTACCCAAGCACCCACTCACGCCCCATCTTCACAGCTTTACTTCCGCTAGTACATCGTCTCCTACTTTCCAAACTTCGAGTCTCGGACCAGCATACCGTTTTAATCTACAAGGAAGTTTCATATCAGTGCAAAATCCACTGCAGAGTGAAAACCTCATTCTGGAAACATACCCCAGGCTGAGGCAAAGCCATGTCTCTGCAATATTATTTCTTCCAGGAGTGCTAGTGCTGTAAGTTTCGCAGGAGAGCTTCTGTGAAGTTTGGAAGGTAGGGGCCGAGGGACTGGTGGAAATAAAGCTGTGAGGACAGGGCGTGAGTCGTGCTTGGGTAGCTCAGTTGGTAGAGCACTTGCTCACGAAAGGCAAAGGTCCTGATTTCGAGTCTCGGTCCGGCACACAGTTTTAATCTGCCTGGAAGCTTCATTCCACAGGGTGAAAGCTCGCTCACATAACGCTGTTGTAACTCAACATGGTCTACACAGTTTCGGCATGTTGCATCAGTCTGCTCGACCACCAATATGTCTACAGTTGAGTACATAAAGGGCACCATCGGATTACAACTCCAGTGTCATTCACAAGCGGCATAAACTGTCCCTTTATTCTCCAACCTAGTGCAACAGGCATGGAACTCCATCCCAAAAACTGACATCCGGCACCACTACAAGGCAATGCATTCACGTTTGCATGCTTGAATCCAGTTCTGGCGTTTTCACCGGTTATTAATGCACCAGCATTTCAAGTTTGCAGTGTCTTATCTCGCACTTGCATTAACCTGTGATCTTGCAAAGTTAGTCACTTAAATATATTATGTAGACAAACGTATTTCCGAAATTTCATTACTCTACGCTAATAATTTTTTAGTGTTGCGATTTTTTTCCATCAGTGTATACCGGTCGGCGCCTGCGCGTTCGATAAGCAACGCTTCTTGGAAATTACCCATTTGCAAGTCAGTATATTCTAAGAAGTTAGAGGTGTGGTTAATTAACTATAGTTTAATTTGTTTGTGAGATGGGTGTTTCAGTTCTCTGTCTGAAGTCAATCAGCAACCAGTTATAAACTTTTACTGCAGAATGTACACCTCCGTTATGGATTCATAGAATATCTAGGAAGTTCTAGTATTGTGATAGTACATTCTACAGTTCAACTCTAATTCGCCCTTGTTAGGAATCACGTACTGTATTATGATTTCGTTATTTTGCTTAGCCCTTTGCACTAAACTGTCCGCAACAAATTTTATTCTTATTATTAGCGATTTCCTGTTTGGCGTAGTGTGCACCACTCGTATTTTCTCTGTTAAAAAATTTGAGTAGCTGCCTTCTTACGTCGATCGCTGTATTCCTTGCTCTTAATGTTCCGAAAACATGTATGACTCCAAAACATTTCAGCATATTAACTTTCTAGATCACTGACGTGTATTTGCCACTTTAAAATCGACGGCGCACAATTAGCTTACATATGAGAGGCACGTTTCGTGCTTCAGGTTTGCGGCCTTTTCTGTTCACACGCCCCGATTTATCTGCCCAAATACCGTTGATACTCACAGATTTTAGCGAGTTTTCTCAACCAACCAATTCCAAGTTTACACACGACACGTAGCGGCTTGAGCAGACATTCATGCAGACAGACCGTTGGGTGGTAAATTTCCATTGAAAATAACGACTACGTATTTCCGCGTCTTCGTAATCTGCACTAGCGTCTAGATACTCAATTAATATTTTCAATGAGGCTACCATAACAAAATGGCTAGGAAAAAGTCCTTATGCATGGAACAATCACTATCTCTAGTAATCTGTATATTAATTATACTATCTTTGCATTGGTTTCACGCACGTGTTGCGTGACGTAACAGAGGATTTGTTTTTATGTAGTTTTAGTACATGTGTCTCTATGTGGACGCATTTGTGTTCTGGAGGGAAATAGCAATAAATCTTCGAAAAGATAATTACTATGGCTAATGAAAAGAGAGCTATGCCTAATATACTTGTCACTGGTATGTGTCACTGTTTTCTTATATTAGCAAAACTGACCTCTTTTAGGAAACTACACAGTTTGTTTTGTTTTTAACAGGGACTCCTGGTGTTGGAAAGTCAACACTTTGCCAACAATTGCAGGAACGCACTGGTTTTGAATGGTTGGACGTAGGTAATATTGCGAAGGAATTTGAATGCTTTGATGGTTTTGACGAAGTATATGGATGTCCAATACTCGATGAAGAGAGGGTGAGTTTCAAAAGCGAAAAAACAACGTGAAGTGAGTTGAACAATGCAATTTAACTTTAGTTTGTGTTTTGGTTGTTATTGAAAAAAGCAATTAACGAACAAATCTTTGGAAAGCATTTTATGATGTCGCTGCGTGGAGTTCGGTTTATTTGGCTCGCTATGAAATTTTTTGTTTTGTAATTTACTGTCAGATTTCGCATATTATCGGTTTCGGTTGTCACTGTCAGCTATTTTTGTATCATGTTTACACCAGTTTGGGTTATTGCACATTGAAGAACATGTCTTGTAACACGCTACCTAGAGTAAGTTTTGACAACATGCTTGAATTAATAAATGGATGCCTAGGTATTCATTATCTGACTATGAAGATTTATGATCAGCGAATATGTTGGTGTGTATATAAAGCTATACAGGAATGCATTATCATATTATAATTGCTCTACAGTTACAACAGAATTTCCCTTGATAGGTCTAGTGTCAGAATACATAGGTGCCTGTATTATGTTATTGTCAACAGTCTAGCACCAGTTGCATCTACACCCATACTCTGCAAACACTGGGAAGTGCAATGCAAAAGGTATCTTTCATTGTACTGTAATTAGTCAAATCTTGTCTTCGCGATCCCTGTGAGAGCTATGTTTGTTGTCCATGATTCACGACTTGAAGTTAGTTCTTTATACATTCGTAGCAGATTTTCATCGTATAGTCTCCGTCCTCAAAGTGATTGCTAGTACAGGTTTCTCAGCCTCTCTGTGGCATTCTCCCATGGGTCAAACAAACATATGACCATTGATGCAGCCCTACTTCGTATACATCGATATCCCCTGTTCGTCCTATTTGGTATGGTTCCCTCACACTTTAACAGTATTCAAGGATAGATTGTATGAGTATATTGTAAGCAGTGTTATTTGTAGATTAATTGCATTTCTCCTAATATTCTACCAATGGACTGAAGTCTTTCAGGGCTTTACATATGACTGACTGTGATTGTTCCACTTCATATCCTAAGTATTTGTGAGAGTTAACAGATTCATTGATTCTGTATCCATCAGTTACTATGTTTTTCCCATTTGTGAAATGTACAGTTTTACATTTCTGTGCTTTTAAAGTAAGTTTCCAATCTTTGCACCAATTTGAAGTATTTTTTTGCAGTTATTTCCAGCTTCATAATAGATGACTGCATCATCTTTGATAATTCTGACATTGCTAGTGATGATAATTTCTGAAACTTCATTAATATACAACATGAAAAGCAAGGGTCCCATCTTGCCAGGGTCACACTTGAAGTCTCCTCCTTCTTGTGTAATTACTCCATTCGAGACAACATATGTCCTCCCTAGCAGGAAATTCTCAGTCCAGTCGCAAAGTTCACTGGGTGCTCCATGTGATCATACTTTTGATAAGTATGGTACAGAGGCAAATGCTTTTAGGAATCAAAATAAAATATAACTAAACGTCTAACTGAGTGCCTTGCTCCACCGCTTTCAGGATGCGATGTGAGAAAAGTAGTTCAGTTTCGCATGACTGATGTTTTCAGAATCCATTCTGTTTGAGATGGAGGTCATTATGTTTGAGGTACCTGATTACATTTCAGTTGAGACTGTGTTCTGAGATTCTACAACAAATGGATATCAAGGATATTGAACAGTAGTTTTGTGTGTCACTTATGCTACCCTTATTGTAGATGGCTGTGAGCTGTGCTTACTTCTTTCTGCAATATCTTACCTAGCTTCTCCTTGCCCTGTTACACGACCTCATTCAAGTTCAGTGAGGTGTTGATAGTGACATCTCTGTTACCTTAAAGCCATTCTTGACTAACATTAACTTACCACGTCCAATCACAAGGTTAACTAACACTCACAACAGTTAAAGTGTGTGTTTATAGCAAACCTGATTTGCTTCCTCATAGTAGTGCTACTAGCGCCACTCTTCTGTGACTTGCATGAAACACAAACAGACATCTTTCAGATGTAGAAACACGCCTACCAACTTTCATTAATGTTGCAAAACTCTTTCTTGGTGCTGCGGTTTTTCTTTTTGCATTAGTGTTCATGTATTACTTTGACACACTCAGTAAAAAGTACTATGCTATTGTTGGATGCGCATGATCTTAAACGTTACAAATACTGATGTATAACTAACTTAATCTCTGATGTCGGTAATATAATCTGCCAATTATTTTGAATGTAAGTTATAATATTATAAATGGAATTTTTCCTATCTTGTCAGTTTAGTATTCCGTATTGTAACATTTTGTAAATACCATGGCAAAAAATCCAGTAGTTTCTGAGGATGCTCTTTTTAAACTGAGCAAAATCCATCAATAAAAAATACTGACTGCGTTTTGTAGCTGTCCCACATGCTTAATTTCACCAGTCGCTGTTTGCCCTAAAAGATCGCTTACAACCTGATCTCATTCCAAGATGTGCAGGAGTCCAGATCTAGAACCTGTCGAACATCATATTACATGTTAAGTGAAGATAAGTTGGATAAAAGCAGAGATCAGAGAAGCAACAAACTTAAAGAACTTAATATCCCTTTGTATAATCTAAATTTTCAATTAGGTAAGTTGCTAACTCCAGCACAGTGCAGCACAGTGGCTAATGAAGTGTTAAGTAGGGATAAAAGCGCTGTGTATCAGTTGTAATAGTATTCATCATAAGAAATTTTATAACCTGTGTCAATTCTCGACTAATGATAACACAACTGAGTCTGAAACACAAATTTTATGGCAAGCATATAAATTTAAGAGATAGATAGCTCAATAAAAGAGAGAGATAGGTGTATTATAAATAGGACTTCAACATAACTTGAAGTACCATTTAACCAAGCAAGATGATAAAAAATGATTTCTGAGGTAATAGCAGTTTCTACTACTGCCACGTTAACCAAAAATGAGGAAAGCAAAGACATACATGAAGCATCAACCGCAAATAGTGATAATATGTGGGAATTTAAGATCGTTAAACATCTGAATAAAAAGGAAATTGCTGGTGTTGGAAACTCTAGGTATTAAAGCTGATAAGAGTAACATAACAATATTACTCTTTGAGAAAAATTATGTTGACAAAAAATGCATTATTCTAAACAGAATGGGCAAACAAAGTTAGTAAAGATGCATTCAATAAGTTCCAACTGGAGCTAAACAGATAAATTGATGATTCTTAATTTCTGTTTCACCCATTATAAAAACGTAGATTAAAGTTAATGAAGCCAAAAATTCCCACTGAAAGAGCTTTGGTAAAAGTAAACAGATATGACAAGTAAGACTTATTAATAGCAATGAGTATGCTCCCAATGGTGAACTAAATAACATACTTGATAAAAAAACATAAGCAAAATTTTACAAGATTTTCAACATTAATAGTAGCATCCAATATAGATATGCAATATGGATATCTCAGATGATACAATTTGCGCTTCCTGTGATGTGACAAATAAGTTCATGAATATAGCAGTTGACAAAACATCACAAATAATTAAATGTAATTTACTAATATGTAAAACAATGGGAGGAAGTGAGATTGTAGAGTTATTAGACTTCTTGCAATTTAGCCTTAATTTCAGGTTCTGTACCTTTAATGGAAAAATTCACTGATTTGGCGATATCTTAGTGATGGGTAATAGTTTATCAAGCATCTTGTCTGAAATTTTTCTTAATGACTTGGAAAATAGATGTTTTGAGAAATAATGAATGTGACATATAAAGCAAAAAGTAACGCAAAAATGGAGATTTTTACCAGATAGTTTACCTAAAATTGTTTGAGAAAAACTGCAGGTCATGCGCCTCGACTCTGTCATCGCCGACCGGCCGAGAGGTGGCAAACACTTTTGGCCTCCTGTTCGATACAAACGAATAAACCAGCACATTGCTTTAGACGAAAATTGGTCACTGTGCATCGGCAACCTGACGCATCTGACCACACAGCACTACTAAAATTTGGTTTCAAATAGAAATTGAAGGTAATTGCTGGAAAGAAAACTGTTAAAATTAATTTGAGCAGACGGCCATTGTTGATGATCGATGCATTTTTGTTGGTGGCCAAATAGACTTCTAGAAAAATGTTGTAAAATTTAGAGAAGATTACATCTTTTAATATCCCCCTCATTTTTGTGGGGCTGGTACCTGTTGTTTGCAGGGAAAATGGTACCTTAGCTTGGAAACTGTGACCAGATCATTTAAAGTTCTGCACTTGCATTCAAGTTTGCAAACGCTTTGAGATGATCACCAATCAATCTCAGGGACTCTGTAGCAAGTTGCAAATGAGTAAATGGCAGAATACTAATTGTATTCAGCCATTGCGTCTCCACACCATGATCCATTAAGCTTGTATCAGTCACTGGCTGTAACAACAAAACATTAAAGTATTTTATGTATCTTACATTTATTGGCAGAACTATTGAAATGAGAGCTCATGAGACTTCACTAAATTACAATAATTTAATCACAAATGCTTCCAATGTTAATACATGTCGTTCACATCAGATTTGTCCATACATACTGATACACATGTAATGCAGCTATAGTGCGTCCTATCAGTATCAAAGCTAAGAGGCAAGAGAGACAGGGATCCGAGTAGGAACGCTCTTCACTTACTTTCTTAAACAAAAAAAAGTATAGTCGCTTGCAGTCAACCGCAGGCTGACTGTCACTATATCCCTGAGATGTTATTTATGAAATTATAACTATATTTCACAAAATTAATGTAGATACGTTATTTGGATATGAGGTTATTTACAGTAAAAAAAGATTAGTATGTATTTTTATGCTTTCCATCGTTTTCGTGGCGTTACATTTACATAAAATTACGTGAGTCTGTCTATGTAATGCTTCAAATTCTATCCTACACATCTACCCAGGTGTCCAATTGGTAAAGTCCTTTCCTAAGAGTCTAGTATAAGTGAAAAGACATCCACCTCTTAACGAATATTTAATCTGAAACAGAATTTTATGATGTAGACGAGAATATGCATAAGTAATGAGGAAAGATATTGTTGCCTGTATATATCTACTGTAATCGTTTGAATGTATTCTATACACCATACGTTTTTGTATGTCTGCCCTGTAGTCATTTGAGTTAAAAGTGTGTAAATAACTTCAACAACAAAACATAATTTGAGAGAAAAATATATGCAGCATTACTATCATTAATACTATCATTGTTATGATCATTATTGCCATTTTGACGTTTTATATTGTGATATGTAGGCTAACTGTTTCAAGACATTAGACTATATCGACTTGTCCTATCTTACATTTGTACAGTCTGTACATAATGAAATCAAATGGAAACACATACAAATAAATAAATAAATCAGCATGGTATAAAAGAATCATTACTTACAGAGGTCTGTCCATATGCAACAATCTGTCCTTGCAGATATTTGCTGAAATGTCTCTGTGTGCATTAAATCGCTCAAAATGTGGTGTGTGCACATGATGTCAGCTGATTGTACCCAAGCTGGAGTAATGACAAGTGGCAATCTCGTGAAGACGACTTATTACAGATGTAGTAGTGTATTTAGCGAAATGCTGATTGTGATCGTTTTGATTCCTGTTGTTGTACGATGTGTAAAGCCTGATAAAACGTTTCCCTAGACTTCCAAAGAGCGCTGATCTGTCTATAAAGGCGAGTTCTCTTACTGATTTTTTTGTTGTTGAAAAGTTATCAAAAGATAATGCGAGAGAGTGAGGACACAGATCACCTCCATTGATGTAATAGGTTAGCAAAATTTTGCGCATTAGTTATAGTACATCAGTATTATAAGTAATTAAACAGCATTTTTTAGATGCCATTCAAATATGTTGTCCCAGGATGTGCAGACAGTTGTTACAGAGGTGATACACTGTAATATTCTGGTTCTCAACAGATACAAACACACACAGAATAACCCTGAGGAAAGGCTGGATAATATCCAGGAGATATGTGGTCTATGTGAAGCATTTTCAAGAAGTGAAGTGAAGATGCAATTCGAAGAATTTTCCCCAGTCTGTCACGTTATTCACTTAAGGAAAGATCGTAATGGAAGAATGCTGGATCAAGATCAAGATCATCGTAAGAGAAATGAAGAGTGACTTGCAGAAGTTGTGATTAAAAGGTTTACTGACATGTGTGAAAATGTGCATAATATTGTAGTAAGTGACAAGTAGTATCATACGGTAATAAACGATTCATTATCTTACCACAGATTACCAGTGGAAGGAAATCCAAAAATTCAAACTAGATTAAAGGTTGACAGCTGTAAAATTTTTATTTCCTTACACAGTTCAGCTGAATAAAAGTCAAATAAACCTGTGTTCTACTAATCTCATACCTTGCTCTCATATACAAGGTGTCACAAACAGTTTGAAAAGCTTGTATGGGTGTTGCAGGATAGGTTGTGCTCAGAAATAAATGTTAAGAAAGAATTCGACATGTTGCACTACTTCCAAGTTAATTGGCATTGAAGTTAGCCAATTGGGCCACTGCTCACACAGATTCGAGTGACCCATCAGATATAAATAGTATCAGTTGTTCTCCTAGCGTAGATGGTAATAGATGAGATTGCTCGGTCTCTCGCTTGGGTTAAATCCTTACGACTGTCTTGAGTTCAATTTTTGTATAGCTCTCTTGTTCAATTTTAGGAAATCAAATGTACGCATTTGGCGACCCATCTCTGGTGGGCTAGTTAAATTTGTGCATGAAACAGCCAACTCGCTAGTTTCGTTGCTAATTAACTCAAAAATGGTGCACTGTATCAATTTTTTCTTGATGAGTATTTCTCAGCACAACCTATCCTGCAACACCCTTATATGTTTTTCACATTCTTTCAGACTGTCATGTTAATTTTTACCTGTTGGTTTTTCTATTAAGAAAATGTGACAACTAAACAGCATAAAGTGAAGTATATTTGAATTTCAAATAACATGACACATACCTTATACTACCACAAAATATTTAAAACAGTTACTTAAATGAAACCTGTGATCATACTGTGCATGTCTTCCTGCCTCTAGTAATTTTTTAGATTTTCCTTTGAGTAACTGCTTATGAAACTAAAATCTCCTGGAATGAATCTTCCGAAACAGCTCATCAGAAGAGTATTGTTTGTCAACTCAGACATCCCACTATGTTTTACTGTTTGCACTGATGAAACAGATAATGAATTTCCTTTGGATTAAGCGATTACGTAGTAATATTACAAACAAATTTGTACATCAATACATGATACCAATTTATCATAATCGTTTACATTTGTTGTGCAAGCGAGAAGCCTCCCCAAAGATTGTATGGATTACACAATGAAAAATCAGTACAGTCGGGCGCACCCTCAGCAACGTTGCACATTGGCAGCGGCTGATTCTTCCACCACCAGTCAACACAGAAGTAGTAATCTTCCTAAAGGGTCTTTTTTAAGATCGCTTGTTATGATCTCGATAAATACTGAGGGATTTTCGTGTGCCAAAGAGACCTTTGTGGCTGATTTATGTGCAGAATAGAAATGTGACATTCTTTTAGTACAAGAGACTAACTGAGGCTACAGTAGCCATCGCCCCAAAATTGCAGGCATGGAACTTGTTCTGGAATGGTCCCGTTTTCAGCAGACCAAACCTAAATATCACATTAACTTCGCTGACCGAGAGGGATGACATCGAGATTCTTTCAGTATATATGCCACACTTCTGCGCTACTTCTATATACAAGCCTCAAAGCGTCGACTTCACGTTTGAAGCACCTAACAACTTTAACTACCAGGACGTAAACTTCATCCTTGGCGATTACAACTGCCGAAGCACATCATGGGGATACCCAAATTCAGGTACCAATGGTGAAAAACTAGAGACCTGGGCAGAGAGTCATGATCTTCTGCTAATTCTTGACCCAAAGCTTCCAGCATCCTTCAATAGTGGTCGGTGGAGGAGAGGCTACAACCCCGATAATATATTCTTGTCATCAAAAGTAGCTTGGAACTGTGTCAAGATAATGGGTAAGCCCATCCCATTCATGCAACATAGACCTGCAATCTGAACAGTGAATGTCATGATAATGCCACAGGAGGTGCCTTTCATATGAAGATTTAATTTTCAGAAGGCCGACTGGGAAAGATTCACCATCGAGGCCAACACAGAGATTGCCAAGATTCCACTGCAACCTGAGATGTATGATGTCTTTGTCAAGCGCGTTCTGACGGTTTCAAGAAGGACCATCCCAAGAGGATGTAGAACAAGTTACATACGAGGACTGACTGATGACAGCAAACAGCTAATGAACCACTACAAAGACCTTTTCGAGGTAGACCCATTTGCTGATGACACTATCGGGGTTGGTGAGGAATTGCTGCAAACTATCTCAGCAAATCGCAAAGTTAAGTGGACCTCGTTGGTAGAGAACCTTGACATGAAATTAAATAGTAGGCGGGCTTGGAATCTCCTGGAAAACCTGAGTGGTGACCCACCGAAATCTAGGAAGATCTCTGCAATAACAACAGACCAGATTGCAACACAGTTACTAATGAATGGGAAGACTAAAGGTCGGAGTACATAGGAGCAACTGGAACGAACCCCAGGATGCGAGAACCATAACCTCCTAGAACCATTCACCTTGGATGAACTAGACTCTGCCATCTCCACCTTGAAATTGAACAAAGCTGCTGGCATCGATGAGATCAAAGTAGAACAGATCAAGAAGTTTGGCCATACCACTCTGCAATGGCTGCTTAGAATCTTTAATGAATGTGTAATAAGGTTATACAGTCCCAAGCTCTGGAGGACAGCTCGTGTGGTTGCACTACTTATGCCTGGTAAGGAATCAAACGACACTAAAATCTTTCGCCCAGTATCACTGTTATGCCACTGTTTCAAGGTCTTCGAGCGTCTTATTCTTATCCAAATTAGAGGCATCCTCGGAGAAAAGGTAATCCCTCAACAAGCTGGCTATCCACCTGGAAAGTCGTGCTGCAGTCAGATACTGAACCTCACTCAACACAACGAAGATTGTTTCGAACAGGGTAAGATAACAGGAGTTGCCTTTGTCGACCTAATAGCTGCATACAGCTCTATCAACCACCAGAAATTGCTGAGGAAAATTTACCAACTCTCCAAGGATTACCAACTAACATCCCTTATTGGTACTCTCCTGCAGAACAGAAGATTCCAAGTCTCTCTCCATGGTAAGAAGAGCAGATGGCACATACAAAAGAATGGCTTACCTCAGGACAGTGTGATCGTCCCTGTGCTCTTCAGTGTTTACAGTAATAACTAGCCCATAACGGAAAATTTCAGGCTTTTCACCTGTGCTGACGATACTGCAGTTCCTGCTCAAGGAAAGACGTTTGAAGAATTAGAGGAAAAGTTGACTTCAGAGTTAGATACGCTCGGCTCCTACTACAAGCCAATCATCTAAAGCCAAATCCCAACAAGACTCAGGTAAACGCATTGCACCTGAAGAATAGAGAATCTCGGCGGGAACTGGACATTACATGGCAAGGCAAACGACTGGAGCATTGTTCAACACCAGTATATCTGGATGTTACCCTTGACTGAACTCTGTCCTTCAAGAAACATTGCCATAACACCAAGATGAATGAGAAGACTCCATCGGAATTTCTAAAATCATTGTGGGAATGGTAAAAAAACGAGTATTCACATTGGTGTGTAGAATGTATGAGACTGGCTATGTACAATCAGACTTTCTGAAACTATCATCCACACAATTCTGAAGACTGCAAGAGATATCGCATAAATAGCTTAACAGCTCATGCATAGTAGCATAGTTGCAGACATAAGAATGGAATAGAAAATTGAGGACGTGTTAGAGGATGATCAGTTTCGCTTTAGTAAAGTTAAAGGCAACAGACAGGCAATTCTGATGTTGTGGTTGTTAATGGAAGCAAGACTAAAGAAAAATCAAGACACATTCGTAGGATTTGTCGGCCTGGAAAAAGTATTCGACAATGTAAAATAGTGCAAGGTGTTCGAAATTCTGAGAAAAATAGGGGTAAGCTATAGGGACAGATTGGTAACATGCAATATGTAGAAGAGCCAAGAGGGAATAATAAGAGTGCATGATCAACAAAGAAGTGCTAGGATTGGTAAGGGTCTAAGACAGGGATGTAGTCTTTCGTCCCTACTGTTCAAGAGGTAGATCGAAGAAACAATGATGGAAATAAAAGAAATGTTCAGGAGTGGAATAAAAAATTCAAGATGAAAGGATATCAACGATACGATACGCTGATGACATTACTATCTTGAGTGAAAGTGAAGAAGAATTAATGATCTGCTGAATGGAACGAGCAATCTGAGTACAGAATATGGATTGAGAGTAAATCGAAGAAAGACAAAAGCAATAAGAAGTAGCAGAAATGAGAAAAGCGAGAAATGTAACACCAGGATTGATAGTCATGAAGCAGATGAAATTAAGGAATACTGCTACCTAGGCAGTAAAACAACCAAAGACGCACAGAGCAAGGAGGACATCAAAAGCAGACTAGCAACGACAAAAAGGGCATTTCTGGCCAAGAGAAGCCTACTAGTATCAAACATAAGCCTTAATTCGAGGAAGAAATTTCTGAAAATGTATGTCTGGAATACAGCATTGTAAGGTAGTGAAACATGGACTGTGGGAAAACTGGAACAGTACAGAATTGAAGCATTTGAGATGTTGTGCTACAGACGAATGTTGAAAATTAGGTGGACTGATAAGGTAAGGAATGGGAGGTTCTGGAGAGTAAAGAATATGTGGAAAATACTGATAAGGAAAAGGGACAGGATGACAGGACATCTGTTAAGACGTGAGGGAACGACTTCCATTGTACTAGAGGGAGCTGTAGAGGGCAAAAACTGTAGAGAAGGACAGAGATTGGAATGCAGAGAGAAACGTTGGTTGCAAGTGCTACTCTGAGATGAAGAGGCTGGCACAGGAGAGCAATTCATGGTGGGCTACATAAAACCAGTCAGAAGACTGATGACTAAAAAAATGTGCATCCCATATATTAGGCACTATACTTGACAGCTCCACAGTGTTTAGTTTTGGTGTATCACCCTTTCCGTCATTTGTTAACATTCCATACTTGCTCGTTTAAATGGAAATGCTACTGATTTGTTCTTGTACACATATATTAATCTCAGTGTCGCATTTATGTATAAGCATATGACACGTCCTGTGATATATGGTACGTGATTTCTGTATTTCACGCAATATTCCATTTTTGTATTTTATAATTTTCAGCACTTGTTAAAACTATATATGTGGATATTTAAATAGGAAGGTATCAGTGATTAGTTGTTGTATGCAAGTGTTAAAAGCACTGTGGCATGTATCACAGGCTGAAACACACTATTTATAAGGTTGGTAGTGGAGAGGGGGCGTGGTAATTACGACGATTACTAATCACTCACACTCCTGTCACTTATTATGACTACTTTTATTCTCACAGCATATACACAACGCGTGTAGCTTAGAGTGCATACTACAGAGAACTGTTCTGGCAAAGTTACAGTTGTTCTTGATGAGGTAGGGCAGCGATAGTATTGGGGAGTAGGGCCAATGGTATTACATCCCCACAATACTGTACTGAAGGAGGATTTCTTGAAGGTAAGTAATGCTCCTGAAATCTGTTATTTATCAAAAAAATAGTTCAAATGGCTCTGAGCGCTATGGGACTTAACATCTGTGGTCATCAGTCCCCTAGAACTTAGAACTACTTAAACCTAACTAACCTTAGGACATCACACACATCCATGCCTGAGGCAGGATTCGAACCTGCGACCGTAGCAGCCTCGCGGTTCCAGACTGAGCGCCTAGAACCGCTAGACCACTGTGGCCAGCCTGTTATTTATCAATTGAGACAAAGTATAGATCATTAGATAATATTTTGACAGCTTTAGACACTTTTCACTATAATTTTCAAGACAGGCTGCATATCGAATGTGCATGCTCCGAACGATATATATCGACCGCGCGACTCTTGTGGTGGATTCAATTATTTATTAGCGTCCTTCTAGTACATCATCAAAATGACATAGGACTTCTCAATAAACATTACAATTTAAAATCCATGTATATGAAAATTTATAATTGAATTTACTTGTCACTTAGACATTACAATTTTAATAGAACTATAGAATATTAACATAAAAATATACAAGTAGGATAACAACATACAAAAAAAAGAGCTAGTGATTCTCACATCAAAGATTATTTCCATTCTTACATTAACACTGTTTCACACTTTCATAGAAACAGCAAGTATTTAAATGTGAGCAATTACACATATACATTATGTCAGGGAAATGTTAACTGCGCTTTTATTGTCAATGATTCGTAAACTCTTCAATACTGTAAAAACTATTGCTCAATAACAAGTTTTTTAATTCTCTTTGAATATGTACAGTTTTGGTATTATTTTTAGTTCTTTGGGGAGAGCACTGTAGAGGATTTTGGGTTGGTATAGTACACTTTTGTGATACATAGCTGTTTTATGAATCTCTCTGTGGAAGTCATTCCTATTCCTCATTTCGTTGTTGTGAAATTCTCTGTTTAATGTAGAAAATTCCTCGTGTTCTTTTAAGAAACATATCCTTCCATATATGTATAAGGATGGGAGTGTCATGATTTTTGATTCTTTGAAAGCATGCCTACAAGAGTCTCTATATCCTATACCTCTTATTCTTCTGACTGCCTTCTCTTGTAGTCTAAATGAATGTTTTGTTAGACTGTTGTTCCCCCAAAACTGTACACTGTGTATTAATAAACTGTGCATGAATGAGAAATAAACACATAACACTGTTTTAATATTACGTGAGCTTTTAAGCATTCTAAGTACATGACATGTTAGACTTAATTTTTTGTTCAATGATATTACATGCTTTTCCCATCTTAAGTGTTCATCAAACCATACTCCCAAGAATTTAGTGGATAATGTTTGTTCAGTCTTACACTTACCCAGTTCTACTGTAAGGTTAGTATTTATTTTATTTGTAATGTGTCTGAAGTTGATCCACATTTTTTTTGGCATTCACAATGAGTCTGTTTTCATTAAACCATCTGTCTGCTTCGTCTGTTGCTAATGTGACTTTTTCCTGTAAGTCTGCATCACTATTTGCTTTAACAAAGAAACTTGTATCATCAGCAAACAGTACTGCCTCTGCTTGAGATAGTTGACTTGGTGGGTCATTAATAAATATTAAAAACAGTAATGGCCCTAATACAGATCCCTGGGGTACTCCGTACAAAACTCTCTCGAATCTTGATGAATATCTGCATGGCTTATCTCAACCTTCTGATACCTGTCCGACAGATATGATTCAAACCATTTGTGGGCAACTCCACGTATCCCATAGTCATATAACTTCCTTAGCAGTAACTTATGTTTGATGACATCAAAAGCCTTTGATAAGTCTACAAACAATCCACAATTTAATTCCTTTCTATTTATTGAATTTACAACTAGTTGCAAGAAATTGAAGATAGCTGTTTCAGTTGATTTATGTTTATGGAAACCATTTTGCACATTAATCAATATTCTATTCTTAGTAAGAAATTTGTATAGTCTATGATACATTATCCTTTCTATTATTTTTGAAAAACCTGACAACATTGATAAAGATATTGATATAGATACTGTTTATTATGCTTACAAGAGCGACGACAAGATACGAACGTTTACTAAGTTAATATTAATTACAAAGGAAAGTGCTAATTTCAGTTACTTTACTCATCAGCCACTTCAACTTCAATGACTATTCCGCCGATTGTATATGCCGCTGGAAGAAATCCTTGTTTCCCGTAACTTAGGTACACTCCAGATATGTCTCTGAGGAATATTGGGTGAGTCTCAAAAGTTAGAATTCTCCCATGTAACCGCAAACTGTGGAAGTGCAGATGTTGGAAGAGGTACAGTTCGTCCTTGTCTCCCGATCGGCCCTCTCTTTTAATGGATGACTCCACATTTTTTTCCACAAATGCTCTATATTCTGTGTGTGGCCGTGTGGATAGTCAAAAGAGACAAATACCACAGAATGATTTACAAATTCATGTTTCAATCCTTCTTTCTTCAAGTTGTTGTAGGGCTTAAAGCCATATGTTATCATTTTGGTCCCAGGCAAGATGAATTACTTTACGAGAAACACTAAAGTTTTCTTGCCGCTCGAATAAGCTTAAACTATGAGTTCTGAGATTCCCTTTCAACGTTACTGATGTTCCACATGTGTTAAATTTCGTTTTTTAGCTGCCGTCCTTTCTTGTATATGCAATTCGTCTACTTCAACTATCTTTTTTTGTCCACCGATAGGAATACGAGAGTAACGCAACACTCTTTTCGATGGTCATCTTACAATATTAAACCACGTGTTTTTCCCTAGAAGAGACCTTCTATGACACTGCACACAACACAAATGAAATGGGAAATCAGCACTGACACCTTCCTTACCAACTTTCACACAGCTGTCTCCATTCCAATTCCCACAGTTCCTGAAATTGATGTTCGTTGCCTTCCATATTCCCAACAGACGTCGAAACAAGACTGTAAACTACACAGATAAAAGTATTGGAATTCGAGACTGCAGCGGATTTGTATTGTATTGTATGGAACTGGGGACCTAGAAGCGATGGAGAGGCTTTGTCCCCGCCGTAGCCCTCAGTGGTTCACAACCCCACAACAGGCGACAGCAGTCCACTCACCCGACCGCCGCCCCACACCGAACCCAGGGTTATTGGGTTATTGTGCGGTTTGGCCCACAGTGGACCCCCCCCCCCCCCCCCCCCCAGGAGTGTCTCACACCAGGTGAGTTTAGCCCCAATGTTTGCGTGATAGAGAATTATGGTGTACGTGTATGTGGAGAAAGTGTTTGGGCAGCAACCGCCGACATAGTATAACTGAAGCGAAATAAGGGGAAACAGCCCGCATTCGCCGAGGCATGTGGAAAACCGCCTTAAAAACCATCCACAGACTGGCCGGCACACCGGACCTCGACAATAATCCGCCGGGCGGGTTCGTGATTGGGTTCACTTGTCAATGCACTAAGCTCTTTTCATATCTTCCGCCACCTTGCTTTCGATGTATTTCGTCGTTCTATGTATTTCGTTGTTCGATATACACTGACACATAAAAAAATCACATCACCAGAAAGGAACTGTGCGACAGAAACGAAAGTTGATAAGTGTGCTCCTACATCTAAAAGATGATGTACATTCAACTTTGTGCGTGTCGCTTGAGATGGATGGGGATGCAAATCAGATTTGCTTTAAACATAAAATGTGTAGGTCGTAAGGTTGTTTACCTTTGAGATTGGATGTGGTGAGTTGATGTTAGTCAAGAACGCTTTTAAGGCGATTAAAACTGTGTGCCAGACCGAGACTCGAACTTGGGACGTATGCCTTTGGTGGGCAAATGCTCTACCAACCGTCCTACCCAAGCACCCACTCACACCCCATCTTCACAGCTTTACTTCCGCTACTACATCGTCTCCTACTTTCCAAACTTCGAGTCTCGGACCAGCATACCGTTTTAATCTACAAGGAAGTTTCATATCAGTGCACAATCCACTGCAGAGTGAAAACCTCATTCTGGAAACATACCCCAGGCTGAGGCAAAGCCATGTCTCTGCAATATTATTTCTTCCAGGAGTGCTAGTGCTGTAAGTTTGTCAGGAGAGCTTCTGTGAAGTTTGGAAGGTAGGGGCCGAGGGACTGGTGGAAGTAAAGCTGTGAGGACAGGGCGTGAGTCATGCTTGGGTAGCTTAGTTGGTAGAGCACTTGCTCACGAAAGGCAAAGGTTCCAAGTTCGAGCCTCGGTCCCGCACACAGTTTTAATCTGTCATGAAATTTCATATCAGCGCTCACTCCGCTGTGGAGTGAGAATCTCATTCTGGAACCATCCCCCAGGCTGTGGCAAAGCCATGTCTCTGCAATATACTTTCTTCCAGGAGCGCTAGTTCTGCAAGTTTCGCAGGAGTGCTTCTGTGAAGTTCGGAAGGTAGGAGACGAAGTACTGGCGGAAGTAAAGCTGTGAGGACAGGGCGTGAGTCATGCTTGGGTAGCTTAGTTGGTAGAGCACTTGCTCACGAAAGGTAAAGGTCCTGATTTCGAGTCTCATAGAATATCTGGGAAGTTCTAGTATTGTGATAGTACATTCTACAGTTCAACTCTAATTGGGCCTTGTTAGGAATCACGTACTGTATTATGATTTCGTTATTGTGCTTAGCCCTTTGCACTAAACTGTCCGCAACAAATTTTATTCTTATTATTAGCGATTTCCTGTTTGGCGTAGTGTGCACCACTCGTATTTCCTCTGTTAAAAAACTTAAGTAGCTGCCTTCTTACGTCGATCGCTGTATTCCTTGCTCTTAATGTTCCGAAAACATGTATGACTCCAAAACATTTCAGCATATTAACTTTCTAGACCACTGACGTGTATTTGCCACTTTAAAATCGACGGCGCACAATTAGCTTACATATGAGAGGCACGTTTCGTGCTTCAGGTTTGCGGCCTTTTCTGTTCACACGCCCCGATTTATCTGCCCAAATACCGTTGATACTCACAGATTTTAGCGATTTTTCTCAACCAACCAATTCCAGGTTTACACACGACACGTAGCGGCTTGAGCAGACATTCATGCAGACAGACCGTTGGGTGGTAAATTTCCATTGAAAATAACGACTACGTATTTCCGCGTCTTCGTAATCTGCACTAGCGTCTAGATACTCAATTAATATTTTCAATGAGGCTACCATAACAAAATGGCTAGGAAAAAGTCCTTATGCATGGAACAATCACTATCTCTAGTAATCTGTATATTAATTATACTATCTTTGCATTGGTTTCACGCACGTGTTGCGTGACGTAACAGAGGATTTGTTTTTATGTAGTTTTAGTACATGTGTCTCTATGTGGACGCATTTGTGTTCTGGAGGGAAATAGCAATAAATCTTCGAAAAGATAATTACTATGGCTAATGAAAAGAGAGCTATGCCTAATATACTTGTCACTGGTATGTGTCACTGTTTTCTTATATTAGCAAAACTGACCTCTTTTAGGAAACTACACAGTTTGTTTTGTTTTTAACAGGGACTCCTGGTGTTGGAAAGTCAACACTTTGCCAACAATTGCAGGAACGCACTGGTTTTGAATGGTTGGACGTAGGTAATATTGCGAAGGAATTTGAATGCTTTGATGGTTTTGACGAAGTATATGGATGTCCAATACTCGATGAAGAGAGGGTGAGTTTCAAAAGCGAAAAAACAACGTGAAGTGAGTTGAACAATGCAATTTAACTTTAGTTTGTGTTTTGGTTGTTATTGAAAAAAGCAATTAACGAACAAATCTTTGGAAAGCATTTTATGATGTCGCTGCGTGGAGTTCGGTTTATTTGGCTCGCTATGAAATTTTTTGTTTTGTAATTTACTGTCAGATTTCGCATATTATCGGTTTCGGTTGTCACTGTCAGCTATTTTTGTATCATGTTTACACCAGTTTGGGTTATTGCACATTGAAGAACATGTCTTGTAACACGCTACCTAGAGTAAGTTTTGACAACATGCTTGAATTAATAAATGGATACCTAGGTATTCATTATCTGACTATGAAGATTTATGATCAGCGAATATGTTGGTGTGTATATAAAGCTATACAGGAATGCATTAGCATATTATAATTGCTCTACAGTTACAACAGAATTTCCCTTGATAGGTCTAGTGTCAGAATACATAGGTGCCTGTATTATGTTATTGTCAACAGTCTAGCACCAGTTGCATCTACACCCATACTCTGCAAACACTGGGAAGTGCAATGCAAAAGGTATCTTTCATTGTACTGTAATTAGTCAAATCTTGTCTTCGCGATCCCTGTGAGAGCTATATTTGTTGTCCATGATTCACGACTTGAAGTTAGTTCTTTATACATTCGTAGCAGATTTTCATCGTATAGTCTCCGTCCTCAAAGTGATTGCTAGTACAGGTTTCTCAGCCTCTCTGTGGCATTCTCCCATGGGTCAAACAAACATATGACCATTGATGCAGCCCTACTTCGTATACATCGATATCCCCTGTTCGTCCTATTTGGTATGGTTCCCTCACACTTTAACAGTATTCAAGGATAGATTGTATGAGTATATTGTAAGCAGTGTTATTTGTAGATTAATTGCATTTCTCCTAATATTCTACCAATGGACTGAAGTCTTTCAGGGCTTTACATATGACTGACTGTGATTGTTCCACTTCATATCCTAAGTATTTGTGAGAGTTAACAGATTCATTGATTCTGTATCCATCAGTTACTATGTTTTTCCCATTTGTGAAATGTACAGTTTTACATTTCTGTGCTTTTAAAGTAAGTTTCCAATCTTTGCACCAATTTGAAGTATTTTTTTGCAGTTATTTCCAGCTTCATAATAGATGACTGCATCATCTTTGATAATTCTGACATTGCTAGTGATGATAATTTCTGAAACTTCATTAATATACAACTTGAAAAGCAAGGATCCCATCTTGCCAGGGTCGCACTTGAAGTCTCCTCCTTCTTGTGTCAATTACTACATTCGAGACAACATATGTCCTCCCTAGCAGGAAATTCTCAGTCCAGTCGCAAAGTTCACTGGATGCTCCATGTGATCGTACTTTTGATAAGTATAGTACCGAGGCAAATGCTTTTAGGAAGCAAAATAAAATAAAATAAAACTAAACGTCTACCTGAGTGCCTTGCTCCGCCGCTTTCAGGATGTGATGTGAGAAAAGTAGTTCAGTTTTGCATGACTGATGTTTTCAGAATCCATTCTGTTTGAGATGGAGGTCTTTATGTTTGAGGTACCTGATTACATTTCAGTTGAGACTGTGTTCTGAGATTCTACAACAAATGGATATCAAGGATATTGAACAGTAGTTTTGTGTGTCACTTATGCTACCCTTATTGTAGATGGGTGTGAGCTATGCTTACTTCTAAGCAGTGAACAGTTTTTTTTTGTTTGATGGATCTATAGTAGATTTTGGTTATAAGTGGGGGTAACACAGCAACAAATTGTTGTCGCTGGTACCAGTTTGTATGTCAACGTCCTCAGCAGAGTTCGTCTTTTTTGCTGCCATTGGATCTTATACGGGATGTTCAAAAATTTAGTGCCCGAACAGGGATGATGATAGTGATAAAAACAAATATGTTTTGTAAAGCAACCACATGTTTGAAATATTGCTGGAATACTGAGTATGCTGGTGGTTATTGAGTTAGATTGAGACTAAAACTGGTTTTTTTATTTATATTTTATTTATGTATTTTTTGTGACTAATGTGTTACAATATGTGTTCAAAGTGAGTACCATTAACCCCAGTGCAGAGCCAATTTTGAGGTGAGGGGCCCCCTGTTTATATGATCTGTATTTGTGTGGCTGCTGTAAGAATTCTTCAAACCAAATGTGCTTCCAGGTCAACAGGGGTAGAATACACTTCGTCTTTCAGAGAAAGAAATCTAATGGGGGTCTTGCAGGTCATTTTGCATGTTCTCCCCAGCCGATCCACTGATTGCCAGAAGTTCTGCTTATTACTGCTTAGACTGGTTCTGCGAAGTGCACTGGCCCCCCATCATGCTGAAACCACATCCTATAACGTCGGCCTGTGAGCTTCAAACAACACTCTTATACCTTGCCAACCTGAGCTGACCAGTTAACATGTAAGGCCCAAATAAGTAGTCGCCCATGATACCACCCCACATATTTACTGCAGAACGTCTCTGATGACGTTGCACAACTGCAATACATGGGTTTGTAGACGATAAGGATGAAGCAGCTGTTCACACAACACATCCCATATTGAGCTATGCTGAATACCAAGCACAGCAGCAATTCTTCGTGCACTTGCCGCTGGATTGTTCTCAAAGTGTAACAGTACTTCTACCTCAATATTATGTGTATGCACTGTCCTTAGTCTGCCTGCATCAGCTCTGCCTACCATCACTGTGCTGGTATTTCCAAGTCTAGCATGGTCTGCAGTAAATGTCTGACAATGTGGACATCTGTATGCAGGGAAACATTCATGGTACATTCTCTTGGCCTTTGGAGTTTTGCCTTCGGCTGCATCATAAAAAACAGTGCATGTTTCACAGTTCTCCCCATGTATAGTGCTGCGTGTTGACCCTGCAAGTGTCATGCAGGCACTAACACTACCCACTGTTCACTGATTGACTGTCAAAGAGCACGAGATCACAACATACTATGTATCTCAAATTAAGATTTGGTGTAAAACACTAGACAAGACTTATATCGTCTCCACTCATGAATTACCTACATATGCTCAGTGCACACGCAATATGGGTTTCATACTAACGATTACAAAAGAACTGCTCAGTATTCAGATAACAGTCGCGAGCCTTCTGTGCGAGTTTGAATAAAGTTAAACATGTCCCCACTGGTATAGCACTTCTGTATTTTGTATTTTCCTTTACTATCCATGGCCCAACAAGATGATTTATTACTTCAAAATAATGAGTACAGTTATTAAACATCTTCCACCACACTCACATTTGGATTATGCAAAAGGTGTTAACTATCTCAGTATGTGAGCTTCTTTCTACGATTTTGTCTTTGTTTCGAAATTACCGGCTGCAGTGACAGTCGCTGTTGGCAGAGCATACATCTTGATCACTGGAACATTGTATGTAGTTTTGTCTAGGCCTAAATGGATCATGTGTGCACACTGGTCGAAAAAGAGGGGTGCACAAACGTATGTGCTTCTTCCTGTACATTAGGCAAACATAGGCGAAAGGCAATGAGGCAGAGGCACACAGGTGTAAATGCACCGTAACGGTGAACTTCGGGAACACCATGTGTTACCAACTGTATAATAGAGCAGACACGTATTACTAAAAATTTTGTACCTCTAATTCATCATACTACTTTTGTCTTTTTTTTTTTTTTTTTTTTTTTTTTTTTCCCCTTCTTCTGTGAACTTCTAAATTGATAAGTAACATCTTTATTTCTTTATTAGGTGCTGGATGAAATGGAAGATAAAATGGCAGAAGGTGGAAAAATTGTGGACTATCATAGTTGTGATTTCTTCCCAGAAAGATGGTTTGACATAGTATTTGTATTGAGAACAGACAACACTGTTCTATATGATCGTTTGGTCCAGCGGTAAGTATGCAGCAGAAAGAAAGTTAGTTCTCTTTTTTATGTCATGATTTCTATATATAAATGCTGAGTAGTGGTCAATGATGACTCATGAAAAGCAGAATAATCTCTTAAGCCATTGAGATTACTACACACTACAGTGAAGAAGAGTATCTTTGAAAGGTATGGCGTGTAACTGCAACTAGAAACTCACAAATTAATTTTAATTGGGTATTTCACATCTACTGCTGGCAGCATTAATGGATTCATCTCTACCCACCTGTTCTCTGTTGTCATGTACGTACCTTCCATTAGGTCATCATCATGATCTTTTCATCTTTTGAAATTGAGTAAAGAGTTTCCTCTGTCCATTTACCATCCATTCACCTGATTACATAATATACTCACCTAAATTTCATTTTCACCAGTTATAGCTAAGTCAGGGGCATTAAACATCAAAACACAATAATTCAAGGATTTGTTGCCCTCTGTTTTAGATTTTCACAAAACTTTGCACATTTGCTGATACTTATATCATAGGAACCTCTGCAAAACCTTTTAGGTCTCAGACTACAACTTTATTTTATATCAAATTTTACATGTAATGGTATTCTGATAACTGAGTTCTGCAAGAATGTCAATGCAAAATGGTACTTATCTGAGTTACGGGCATTTATATAGATATTTATGAAGCTTTTGGTTCAGTTATTGAAGCAGTAAAGCACAAAGAAAAATTTAAAAAAATGTTAATGTATGTCAGTCTTCAATTTCAGAAAAATTATGAATGTGGAAAAATGCTTATATCACATTTCTCCAACTTGCTGGGAATCAAAATCCTTTTTGTTGTGATAGAAAAGGGTCGTTTAAAGTAAGTTCATCCACTCACTGCCTCAGCTGCAAGGGTATCAAATTAGCACATTTAAGTATAATGCATTCTAGGCAGGCAAGTTAACTTTGTGTGAAAATGTATTTCCTTTCATTTGACTAATTCAATAATTTTTTAAAGACTATAACATGTGTGATTTGTGTGTTCAGCCAATCACCTGCTCACAGTGATAAAAAAGTGTTCGTAGGCAGCAGCAGCATGTTTGAAACCTTCTTGATGTGCGACCCTATCATTCCGCTTGTGTGAAGTATGTTTTAAGTGAATTAGTGCTCAGTTAGCTGCGATGGAAAATGTGAATTCATGCAATGTTGGAAAATTGCTAAAAACACCATGTCATTTGACAATCTGTACCTTAGTAAAAACACTACAAAAAATCGAAGAGCTGAGCAAAGACCAGGGAGATTCGATATTGCTGCGATCCAGTGTAAGCTTTCCAGAAGATCAAGAAAGTGCTGCAATATGTGGACATCACAGATACTGTTACTTAAAAGTTTTTGAAAGTCATCAAAGAATTTGTTGTAATCCTTTCAAAAAGCACAGACAAACAGCTAAAAAATTCTTTGAGGTCAGTTTGCTTGTCTTATCGTGTTACATGATTGGTGGAAGTAGACGCCCAAAGCGGCCTTGCCATGTCCACTGCATCAGCCGATCATCTTTCGCCGACTTTACTATAGTCAAAAGTAGAGGTCTGTGTGGGCAAGAAAAATGCTATCTGCAGAACTCTTATCTGCATCTGCAGTTTAGTAAAGCAATTTAATCTGCTACTGCTGTGGCAAAAAGACTTGTACCTGGCCCGAATTGTCAGCTTCTGAAGTACCTGGCCCGAATTGTCAGCTTCTGAACTCTGCACTCATTTGATTGAATCAAGGCTCGACATTTTCAGTGATACATTAAATTTAAACATTCATTATTATTTCCCCTATTTTCATAAGAGTGGCACAAAGTGTATTTGTTCATTATTTACGTAGAAATCAATTTGACGAGATGAAATTTTATGCCAAATGTTTAACATTTTATGCACAGGATTCATAATTTAGATAACTATATTGTAATATCACATGGCTTGCCACATTACTGATATGGTTGGCAAGTAATAACGTACTGTCAATTATTGTTGTGACGGATTGTCACAAATGAATTCCAAACAGGTGGTAAATGATATGATCATTGCACGCATAAAATGTAAGAATTGAAATATATGTACAGTTAAAATGAACACTTACCTTTTGTTGTCTGGGTGTATACACTCAGAGACAACCAGGAAAACTCAGGAATTGTTTCATCTGAGAGAAAACTGGGAAAAATCCAGGAATTTTTCATTTTTTGAATCTTCAGTTACATTTTTGTAATTTGGCTGGTATAAGAACTGACATTCTAACCAAGAATTTTTTTGTATCCTGCTACTGCAGAACTGTGTCACAACAATAAAACTTAAAACTAGAAAAACTGAAGTTACAAAGGAAATTTGCCATTTACAACAACAAAACACAGTGCACATACAAGTATTTGCCAACAGCAAAATGTGTCAAAGGCTTTAGGACAAAGACAGTGGAATACTTCATAACAACAAACTGCTTCCAACGAGTGTGACATCACAAGTGTTTACATTAAGTTCATTTGAGCAGTTGACAGCAGGCTTATGTGTGTGTGCAGAGTTGAATTCAGGGTGTATACGACCCGGGAGATCCGGGAAAAGCCCGGGAATTTTTTAGAATTCCGGGAATTTTTCATTGTTTTAGTTTTCAGTTAAATTTTTGTAGTTTTGACTGGTAAGAACCGATACTGTAACAAAGGATGTTACTGTGTCCCACTACTGCAGCATTAAAACATGAACGAGAGAAAAAAACGAAAATAAAACTTAAATTGCAAAGGAAATGCGCCATATATAACAACACCGTGCCCATACAAGCGTCTGTGAACAGAAAAATGTGTTAAAGGCTTTCGGAAGACTATGCAATGCTTCATAACAACAAATTGCCTCCGATGAGTGAGCCGACGTAACTGTTTACATTAAACTCATTTAATCAGTTACGAGTGGGCTCATGCACACGCGCAGTTGAGCCATGTAGGAGTAGTATCTTATCCCTCTTCTGGCTACAGAAATGTGGCCGTTGGCTGAGTAAGTAGCAGTAGCAACAACCAGCCACATGGTACCCGGAAAAATTTTACTGGCGCGCCCAAGCCGCCTGATTCACGCGTGTGCAGCAGGTCTGGATCTAGTGGGGGGTGACGGCAAACCGGGGTATCTGAACCGAGTCTCCAAGTGACCCGTGTTTACATTTAGTGATTTTTGTGTTTCCTCTTTGTTTACTCATCTCACGTCAAATGAAAACAAGACGGATTTCTGTGGCTGGGAGCTATCAAGCGAAATAAAATACATTCACATAATTACGGAAGGCTAAAATATGTTACTAGTTTCAGATTTTATTTTATTTCCACCTTTCTGACAGTCAAGCATTAATGGCCTTGCACAACAATAAAGTTAGTTTTGTCGGTTTGCTAAAGAAATTTGGCTTTTATTAAGCTTTCCTGCTGAGGCAGTCTATTTATTTGAAATGAAGTGTTTAATTCCACACTATTGACTAATTTCATCTGTTCGCTGCGTTTCAAGTGCAGGTTTTCATCTTCTAGCACATATGGCATTATGCCATAATAAAGAACAAAACATGAGATAATACAGTACCGGTACTCCAAGAAAATTGACGTCCCGAAAACTACATTGAAAGCTTCATATCAGGTCAAGGCCTACGTCGTTAGGAATCTGGACATACGAATGGGCACTGCAAGGCGAACTACGCATTTTAGTATGGTTCATGAAATTCCGATGCTCTTTGAGTATCCTCTGATGTCGTATTTCTTTTATGAGATAATTTAAGATTTTTTAATGTTTTACACGTACGAACATGTGGGCTTCCTATGTCACCGTAGCTGCGGACGCTCGATGACACCTCTTATCTGGCAACTGCTGAAATGAATCTATTTCTAACAGGTCTCGGGAAAATATTGCAAATTGTTGTCCTAAAAGCGTTATTTTCAAAGTAAATTTCCTTTTACGCAAGATGAACGATGTGCGAGAGAGTACGATGAATTTCTTAAATCACAGAGAGTTTGCTCTCTTTTAAAAATCAGCTCTTTGATGACGAGCCATTTAGAAGAATTTCAAGCCCAGAAGATCAGAGATTTATGTCGGTATCAAAAATTTTACTGGCGTATTTGTGTGATGTATCTTAAAGTGTAACACGCGCTAAACAGATCAATATTATATGTGAAAGCTTAGCTTCTCTTGTAGCTTATTAATCTTAGAGACAAATATTATATGCGAAAGCTTTGCTTTTCTTCTAACGACACTATGTATGTTAATTTAAACCATTAACTTTTCCTGTTGGTGGAATTCGAGTTTATACTTTCGTAATACGAAAATATTCAGCGTACATGTTGGTGCACGTCAAAGATCTTTCCAAAACGTGCTTTTCCCCCCTGAGTTTCGTTTTCTAAAGTGCTGGGAAATTGTACGTTGCTGTATAAAACCATATTCCTTCAAAGGATAAGTTTTACAGTTCCGAGGGAAAGTATACTGTCACTTAACACGGAAAAAGTGTATTTTCACCCGAGAGAAAATGTATTTTTAACCGGGAGATCCGGGAAAATTACGGGAATTTTTTTTTCCTTGTCCACGTATACACCCTGTGAGTTGCATGTGACCAGTACCTTCTCCCGATCCTGGCTACTTTGAGTGTGGCTGTTAGCTGTATCAGCAGTAGCAACAAGCATCCAGATGTGATACAGAAATTTTTTTCTGGCATGTCCAAGTAGCCAGATTCGCATGTGTGCAGATTAGTGGGGTGTTGGTAGTCTCCACATGACCGATGTTTATGTTCAGTGATTTTGCTGTTTCTTATTTGTTCACAGTTCTCATGTCAAATGAAAACAAAATGGATTCCTGTTGCCAGGAGCTATCAAGGAAATTTAAATACATTTGTATAATTATGGAAGGCTAAAATATTTCAGTTTTCTGATTTTATTTTATTTACACGTTTTTGGCAGTCGAGCGTTGATCGCCGTGCAGAATAATAGTTTTTTTGTCAGTTTTCTAAATAAATGTCACTTTTGTTCATCTTTTCTGCAGAGGCTGTCAGTTTATCAGAAACTGTTTCATTTCTCATTGTTGGCTAGTTTAAACTGTACACAGAATTTCAAGTGCACATTTTCATCTTCTGGCGTATGTGGCATTATGCCATATTAAAGAACCAAACATGAGATAATACAGTACTGGTACTCCAAGAAAATATGCATCTCAAAATTGCACTGAGAAGCTAAATATCAGGTTGCAGCCTAATTCATTGTGAATCTGGACATATGAATGTGCACTTTAAGCTGAATTATGCATTTTAAAATGGTTTACAAAATTCTAATGTCCTTAGAGTTTCCTTTACTATCCTATTTCTTTTATGATGTAATGTAAGATCTCTTAATGCTATATGTGTATGAACGTACGGGCTTCCTCTATCATTGTAGCTGCCCATGCGCAGTAACGCCTGTTTTCTGGTACACTCTAGCAACTGCTGAAATGAAGCTATTTCTTAACAGTTTGCAGGAAAATATTGCGAATGGTGCTTTGAAAAGCATTACTTTCAAAGTAAATTTACTTTTATGCAAGATTAAATTATGTTATTGTGAGAATGGACAGTGAATTTCTTAAATCACAAAGCATTTGACTCTAATTTAAAACTTAACGCTTTGAGGACGAGCCACTTAGAAAAATTTCGAGCTCAGAAGACCAGACATCAATGTCATCATTTGAAATTTTACTGGCACATTTGTGTGAGGTATCTTAAAGTATAACACGTGCAAAAAAGACCAATATTATACGTGAAAGCTTAGCTTTTCTTGTGGATTCCCTGTGTACATTAATTCAAACTATTAACTTTCCTATTTTTATGTTTATGCTACATAACAATGATGTTGCTATTGGCTAACTACATCACGTGTCCTAAGTTCTGAATATCTGCTGTCATTGGAGGGTGATATGATGTTTTGTGAGCTATGATTGGCATAAAAAAGTGTATTGCAGTCTTGATTTCAGTGCTTCGGAAACTAACATGCTATGTTTGGTGGAATTTGAATTTATACTTTCATAAGATGAAAATTTGCAGGGTATCATAATATAAAAATATGCAGGATAAATGTGCATTTTAAACCAGGAAATCTGGGACATTCTTTTTTTTTTTCATGTCTGTGTATACAACCTGGTTATAAAACTTTTTCTTTGCCGTGACTATGGGTCAGAGTGTAAGTACATTTATAGATATTGATATAACCAGTCTAACACTTGTGATGTAGGCTGTTGTTGGGAATACAACTTGAAGTACTGTTCAGTAGAAACTCTTTCTCATAGCACTGTTCAAAGGCGAAGTTCACAGACACAAGCAAGGATTTGCTGATTAACTTGAAGAGACTAACTGTTTGTCTTTAACTTGGTTTTTGCCAGACAGGGTACTCGTCTGCTAACTGTGGACTAGGCATTAACTGGATTGTGGTCTGGCATAGAACTATCCAAATGTCCATGTGTTGGTCTGTTTGAAGACAGGCCCACTTCTGTGGGCATGTCTTGCTACTTTCGCCTCATTGATGTGGCCAGTGACGCTCTGAGAGTGAAGATCATCTTTGAGGTGTCAATAGCAAGTGCCAGCACTATGCCTATTGACTACACCACAATTACTGAAATACATTTTGCGAAGCCCCCAGGGAGCTAGCTGCTCGTGGGTTTGCGCTTGGTTACCACAGGGCCCCAGCCTTTGCAGCATCTTTTCCCTTCTGTGCTGCATGTCTATCCTCTTGCTATCCTTTTTGCCCTCCCTTTGGGAACATGTCTAGGATGTTGTTGGAAATGTGTTTTGCACATTCAGTCAATATCAGAACAGTCTTTCGCTGTCTTTCATTTCTTCTTTCTTTTTTTGTTCCCCTTATTTGTACAACTTTTTGCACTCTTCAGCAAAATAATAAAAAAAGGTGTCCTGAGCAATTTGCATGTGGATAATTTGAAGTAAAGTTGACCAAAACATAGATGTTCGAAAAAAAAAGTGAAATTCAACGTTTTATATGTCTCGAAGTAATTGCGAGATGCCCTCGATACTTGGCATGTAGTAACTTATCAGTACAAAGTTTTTGCATATAAAATTTCATTCTCCTACTGCTTGCCAAGGGTTTACAAATTCAGGGCTAAATTGATGATTTTTCTAAAGAGGCCAGAAATGTCGTCGATGATGTTGACCCACAGTCAGGCAATATTTTTTAAGAGAATAAACCGCCATGTGACTATATTACTGTATTTGTCTTCTGTACTATCTAGATTTTGCCTTTCTGTCATCAAGTACAGTACTAAAAGTTATTAGGTCATTAACATGTGCCGGCTGCTGTGGCCCAGCGCCTCAGTCCGGAACCGCGCTGCTGCTGCGGTCACAGGTTCGAATCCTGCCTCGGGCGTTGATGTGTGTGATGACCTTAGGTTAGTTAGGCTTAATTAATTCTAAATCTGGGGGCTGATGACCTCAGATGTTAAGTCCCATAGTGCTTAGAACCATTTTTAACATGTCATATATCTGTTAAGGCAGCAATACAGAGTCAAATAGCTGTTTTTATTCTCTTCAAAAATGTTTGATTTGGCTCACTTTTACAAAAAGACTTTTCTGCAAACTATTTTAAACGGTTTTTATTAGAAAGATTATGTTCTAGATCACCTGAAAAACTATATTTGGTTTTGCCGTGCAAGCATACAAGGCCCTAAAGAAGAACGACAAGGTGGAAGTGCACTGAAAATCAGCCCATATTCCGTGAGAACCTGTGGTAAAAAAAAAGTAGCCCATGGCTGCTGTTGCACAACTATCGGGCAGGTCCCTATGGTGATGGGAATGCTTGTTTTCTTATTTAAAACCAAACCAACAGTGGTTTAGCCACTATGGACCATACCAACACATTTATACGATTTTTCATGTGTACACTTATGTTCCACATTAGCAGTAAACTTTGCTAATACTAAGTATGCTATACCTTAAACCAGAATTAAATCGGTATGTATTCAATTCTACATACTGGTTGATCATGAAACTTTAACAATGTTCGTTGGAAATATGTGCAGTTGTTCATGCAATATTTCATCAAAATCCATTATGGTTATGCGGGAACCTCTAGGGCACTTGACCCTACAGGAAGATAATATTGTCAGTCTGCACTAATTTGTCTGGCAATACAGAGCTCCTCTCAGACGGTGCAGTGGATGCTGAAATATAATGTTCAGGATCTTTATAAATTATTTATACAAAAGTAACCTTTAATTGTGAAAATTGTTTGATACAGCACTGAATGAAGTAAATCTTAAAGTTTTGGTCATTCCCCCTCTCCCCACCCCCCTTTCCCAACACTGTTAGTTTCCAACATACCTGCTAGGTAGGTGGTATGCACAAATGATTTACTCCAACAGTCATCATTGAGTTGTATAACAGTGCAGAGTGTGCACAATGTTGTTTAGCTTTCTTGAAACCAAATCCACTACTACAGTTCTGAGACAATTAAAGATAGCGTGTTTATTCTTTCACTTATGGGAAACATCAGTGAGCTGCAACGTTGGAAAACACAAGCAGTTGCCACCATCTACACATAAAGATTTGCTTTGTAGGATTTGCCTTGAAATTGATTACAGGTGGGACATTTGTCATGCTACGAAAGGTAGCTACATTGAACATTGTAAATAAAACTTGGAAGATATACTGCAGTCAGTGCTGTATCAAACATTTTTGCAAGTTATTTACCTTTTTCACTATTAAAAGTTAGTTTTATATAATTAAGTTATAAACACCCTGTATAAAGCATACCAGTTTGGAAAGAGATGTATCTACGTTTTACACCACACCACCAGGCTATCGTGTTCCAGTTTTCCACAGATTAGAGTTTGCTGTTGATATATTTCAAAATTTCCTCTTCGGAAATGCCAGTGTCTCTTGCGGATTCTTCCTCCAACAAATCTTCAGATTCACCAAAAAAAAACCATAAAGTTTCTGTTCCTTTGCAGGAATGTTAGATGTGATCTACTCGTTATATTTGAGTTGTGGAAACTTCCTTGCAGCATAATTCCCAGCGTGCTTTAGAACTTAATATTTCTTGGCTCTGCCAAGAAGTTTTAAGCTTTCGTATTTAGGATTAAAAAACATTTGTTGCATTGTTATTGTTTCCCAAATGTTGATTAAATATGATTTTATAGTCTTTACACCAAAAGTGTAATGGAACAAACCACTGACTTGTAAGAGGCAGATGCCGTAAATTGCCCCAACAGTGCAATGTTCTTTTTGGTATAACTGATCAGCTTCTGCATGACCGGTATCAAAGACAGCGAGCCTAAACTCTCATAGGTTTGAAAATTCAATAATGTCACTGCAGCACTCATCTTGGACTGGAGCACCCATGTTGGTCTGTAGCTGGAGCACTTGGTAAAAAACATGCAACTTGGTAAACAACTTGGGAGAAGTCACAAGCATTGGAGACATAGTTCACGGCCACATCCATATCCTGAGCAACGTTCGGAAAATGGCACGAAGGCGATGTGGCCTTTCTTCTGACAGGCATTACAAGTAACCTAGTGTCTAGGGCACGCCAAATGTTTCTGCTGGACAAAACAGAAAGGACAAGATGAAAATGGAAGAACGTTGTTGCTGGTGCTGTGGCGGTTGCAGATGCTTGGGCTGGCCTTGCCCGTCGCTGGGCCTGCATGTTTACTGTCACCACTACCGCTTCTTTGTGCAAGCTATCTGTTGTGGTAGTGGGCACATCTTGTGACACGACTGCCACATGACCCCACGATTCAGTTTGGTCGCCCACTGCCAAGAAACTTCAAAACATTATTCTGTTTGCAAAACTTTGCAATTAGGTTTTTCATAGTGTAAACCCTTCTGGCACACTTCCTTGTCTGGAGCTAAACTGGTAATTGTGTTGCACATCATAGTCTGCATGAGAGCCATTACAGGCATCAGTAACTAATCGACACTTGCAGCTAAGGCTGTGAAGTTCAGCCAGGCCCTGTGTGACTGGTTTGGTTTTTTTGTGGCATTGGTAGGGTTCAACTCGCTCTACTATGATAGATGTTTGTTTGCGATGGTAGTTGGACAATCAGCTGTACATGTGATCAAAGTAAGAGCTGCCAGTTCTTGTAAAGGAAGCTTCCCAATCCTTGACTGAATCATCATACGGAGGAAAAGTAGATGGAGAAACTGGTAGAACAGTACCTTGTCTTTTAATGGAAGCTGACAAAGTGGTCACTGCTGAAGAAAGCTATTCAATCATGGCCAGTAGCACAGCATCCATAATGACTAAACCTGATGAAACTGCACATAAAGACTATACGGAAATCATTCCAAATTTGTCGCCAATCGTTTAGTAACCAAGTAATACACAAATCCAATCAAAGTAATACAAATACGTCGTTTTTCATAAACCTCTGAACAATAACAGAAATAAGCCTCTCGCGACTCCACATGTAACAAGAAACAGAACGACTGATGTGAGTGGTACAAACTGAAAGAACAGAGAGACCATCAGTCAGCAGTGCTCTGTGTGTGTGTGTGTGTGTGTGTGTGTGTGTGTGTGTGTGTGTGTGTGTGTAGTGGGTCATCGGCAGACGACGGGGCGCAGACTGTGCTGTGCGCTCACCTCTTACAGGTGGCCTCCAGCAGCAGGCCCATGCTGATACAGTTGGCAACTGATTCGAGCACACACACAATGTGACACCACACTTGGCACACTAACACTCACTTGCACTAGTAGCATGATACAGCACATGGCACTCACTGCACTGTACTTTGGCTTCATATCAGTAAGGAAGTGTGCCATCTTTGGAAATTTTGAAAGATAAAATGTCTTTGCTGACAAGATGCTGTAACTTTCACATCTGTCTTACTAGTCAGTTATTCACCTCTGCTCCCCTCCTCCCAGCACAGCCTCCCGATGCTGCACGTAACAGCCCTATCCTGTCACTATCACATCCCTGCATGCACTCACAGGCAGCAGTATTACGTTGTCCAACTTTACAGACTTTATCAAGTTTTAAGTCCTAGTTTTGTGTCCAGTGTAAGAATACGCTTTTTTTACGTGCATAATGAGCCACTGTATCTTTGATTTTCTTCTTGTTGTCAAATGCTTACCATGTTTCTGTCAAATCAACAATTTAAATTTGGTTTCATGGAATAGAGTGAAATCTTCTTGTCTCACCTTACATGAAATTAGGTCCATGGTGTTCATTTTACTAAAGCATACTCACCAGTGTTTGATATAGTCACTCAGTAACTGCAACGTGTTCACTGACAGCAGCAAAAGCTTGGCAAATCACAGGTAGCCAGTGGCCAGGGTTGGCATCCAGAATGTGTCCCCATAAACTGTCCGAAAGATAAGGGTGCAGCAGCCTCAGTCACTAGATGCAGCCATCTGCACAGCCATCTGTGAACACTGTGACAGTGGCCAGAAATGGATCGATTTCATCACAAGTCTGATGCTGTAGTAGTGCAGCTTTTGGATGCCCATTAGTAATCTTAAGCCAAACTTGTTTTTCAGTAACCATTAGTTATTGAGATTCTTAGGGACTCTGTCCTGTGTCCAGGGAACCTCTATTTTTTTTTATGACTTTTGAGCTTTAAGTAGCATATTAATGCCACTTATATGTGTGCCTAATTTTTATTAGCGATTATGTCCTCGAATTTTCATCATAGTTATATACAAACACAAAAGGTATTTAATTGTAGGTATGTATCACTTAACAATGTTTTCAAACCATATTGTGGCTAAGATGGCTTTTTTTGTCATGTTCTAGTGGATACAGTGGAAAGAAACTGGAAGACAATATACAGTGTGAAATATTTCAAACAATACTGGATGAAGCATTGGGTTCCTACAAAGAAGACATTGTGCATGCATTGCCAAGTAATAGTGCTGATGACATGGAGAACAATGTAGAAAAGATCTTGCAGTGGCTGGAACACTGGAGAAATAGTTGAAAGTAAAACTATGATGATGTACTGACACTATCATTTTGAAAGTGTTAGAACAGTAAGATCAGTGTATTATAGTGGTACTGTGATGACAATATTTGAAGTGCCAGTGCATACTCTGCCAGGACGTGTAATGCAAGCCATTTCAGTGTAGTTCCAGTGTTATGCTCTCAAGTTGTTCTGTTATATTCTGTGCTCTGTTTCATTCTGTTGACGTGAAATACAGTGATTATTATGATTAACTATTGTGAGAAAGTATTGTACATTGACAAATTTTAAACAGTTTATAATATTGCAGTAACCTTTTGAAGAACCGATTCTGTGTTTTAAAGAGCCATAAAACCAAGTGTGGGAGATAAAAGAATCATTTTATGTCTTGTATTGGTACTAAGCTTATAAATGTTCAGCTATGATAGTCATAATAGTGCACCCTCCCCTGAGGGGAAGGGGGAAGAGAGAGAATTGTGCATACGTCATTCTGGCATTAAAAACATTTACTTGATTTTCACGTATGTAAAACGAAGTTTTGATCAGTATACTGTAAACAATAAATTGAATCCGCATAAACATTTTAATCTGCATCAGAGCCCTCTTCAGTGTGTCTTTCAGGCAATGCTTCATGCATAGTTCCATCACTCAACAGACCATGGTAATGTTTGCCGTATTCCCTTTTGAATGTGAGCAAATATTCAGTTTTCACTGTTGCAATCTGATGTTTCTCCGTGTGTACTTTGGGCATATATATGTATGCCATAGGTGTTTCCTTTATTTTCAAGGCAACTTCAGTAATGGCTCCATCAAAATTCTGTCTTATAAAAGAGTGAGGTTTGTATCTGTCATAGTGGGGTACACAGCATAGTGTAGAGTTTGTAGCTGACCATCTGGTAACCCATAAAGTTGAGGAACATCATCTTCAGTGCAGAGTGGCTGATGAAAATAAGAGGATTCCTCCTCACCTTTCAATGATTTGTGCCCATCTTCAGGGAGATACTGTGGCAAATACTTCCATTTCTTCTATATATTAGAGTGAATAGAATCACACACTATATCTGAGAGACCTATAAATGAGTTTCATGATCTTTTTGTGTCAGCTGCTTCTCCTCCTCTGCTAGTGAATTACATGCAGAACATTTGACACCTTGTACATTGAAGTAATATTCAGGCTGGAATTGAGATACTTCTAGCTATAGTTGTGTGATTCAAGTGAAGGATAACTCAATATGTGCTGGATTCCATCTCCACTCACAAAAAATTTGTGATGTGTGAAATGTGATCAAAAATACCATCTAAGTGTTTCGAAGAAACATCTCTCTCCACAGTTTATCACATTCAAGGTAGACATGAAAAAAAAAATTACTTAAAAAAATATTTTTTCTAGATGAGGGAATAGAACTTAAATTTCTTCAATTTTATATATTCCCTGTTATTCGATCTCTGCACATGGTTTGCAACAAACTGGAGCTGTTGGTTTGAATTTCCATCTTAAAAGCAATGTGTATCTTGATTCAGTGGTCTGCATCAAATAAGAGACAGTCATTTCTTCCCGTTTTCCATTGTTCCAACTAAATCAAAGGCAGTTTACTTTTTTTTTTGCTAGATGTGTTTCACTTCTTTTGTTTATGAACATTCTTCAGTATAACAAACACAAACACACACACAAATTTCAAGCTTTCGCAACCCAAGGTTGCTTCATTAGGAAAGAGGGAAGGAGAGGGAAAGACGAAAGGATGTGGGTTTTAAGGGAGAGGGTAAGGAGTCATTCAAATCCCGGGAGCGGAAAGACTTACCTTGGGGGGGAAAAAGGGACACACACACACACATATCCATCTGCACATAACAGACACAAGCAGACGTGTGTGTGTGTGTGTGTGTGTGTGTGTGTGTGTGTGTGTGTGTGTTATACTATGATATATTTTCTCATATTATTTTGTATTTCCCACATTACAAACAAGTTTTGTGAGGTTCGATTTCAAATGTTGCTAGTCTGTCATCCTGGAGATGTGTTTATTAGGTCTCCTTAATCCAGACAGCCAATTTTAGTAATCTCCCCCCCCCCCCCCCCCTACCCCCCCTCTCCGGCAGGTGGCAGTCTGTCTTTTCCTACATTGTTGATATTCCTATCTGGAATTTCCATTGCTTAATTTATTCTTTCTTTTTGTAATTTTTATACTGAGAATTGAAATAAATTATTTATATTTTTGTATGATATAATTGTACCATTGCAGTGCAGCGACCAAATCTGAGCAGAGGTCTGGTTACTGCACTGGAAGCTATAGCACAGATAATGCTTTACAGATTACCACAGAGAGTACAGTGAATTTAGCTGCAATGACACTAAAGAGTACAGCCATCCCTTGAATATATGGGAGTTAGAACATGCCTCATCTATGATTTGTAATACAATGGGAAAGCCAGATAAAGTGCTTTTTGGTGTAGATCTTTGAACCCATAAAGTTGTCCATCACCATCAGTGTGGTTTCTGAAAGGTTCAAAAGCAATTTATGGTATAGTGTCCAGCCAGGAGCCCCTTCAATACTCCATATTTACAGACAACTTCTTAATCTGATTTTGGAATGATTTCTCAACAGCTGCAATTAATGTAGACTAGAAGTAGGATTGAAAACTGCAGCAATAATTTTTCTTTGATAAATCAAGATAGCAGAGCTGGAATTCTCAGTAAAATTTAGTTCACTGGAAAAGTTAGAGAAATTTAGGATAATTCTGGAAGACTGTTAAGGGCATTGAACTGTTTATTGTTGTGAACGTAAGTAGGCTTCCACAACCAGTGTCATTTTGAATAAAATAATTTTGTGTATTGGGCTGCATCGTCATAAAATACTAAAGCAATTGCCGAAATTTTGACTGACCTGCTGCAGTCCTCTTCAGGGTGGTTAACTGTTGGGCGCTGTTGAATGTCTTCCCATATATACTGGTTTATTTCGGTTATCTGATGTCTAAATACTTTTGCATCAAGAAAAGGAATAGCTTCATCGCTTTCCATTTGTTGTTTGAACTGTATGTTCTGTGTAAGATGTTAAGTTGCTCATAAAACCTGTGTAGTTCTATTTCTCCAGTCGACCATATGACAAATGTGGAGTCTTCGTACTACAGCCAGTAGTGTGGGTGCAGTGGCATGGAATTTAGCACGATCTGTTTGAAAGCTTTCATGAATACGTCAGCCACTACATGTGAAAGGGGGGAGGCCATTACCATTCCATCTATCTGCTCATAAAATTTTCCCTGCCAACTAAAATATGTTGCAGACGAGCACAACCACACCAGGTCGCAGATGTCTGGCAGTATTTGTTCTTGTAGGATGTTGATGGTTTCAGCTAAAGGCACGCTGGTAAACAATGATTTTACATCAAAGCTAACTGTGAGATCCGTAGCTATTACTTGCTGTGAGCTGGTTGAAATGCATAGAATCCTTAGCAAATACCTTGTGTGGCCAACCAGGCTATGTAATTTGTGGGCCAGGCATTTTTCCAGGTAATATGTGGACAAGTTGACCCCATTGACAACAGGTCCCATAGAACAGCGATCTTTGTGAACCGTCAGGACTCAAAATATTTTTGGTGGCACTGGAATTTTCGACATGAGACTCTTACCTGAACAAATTTATTCTAGAAGTCGTGAGTAGGGCTTGCCTCTTCGCTGTGGGAGGTGTCGGCAACCGTGTAGGCAAGGTTCTGCGTCACGGAGGAATCAAACCTATATTCCAGAGTGGCCACAAAATCTGAGATTTGTTTTGGCCCACTAAGGATCCCATGTATGCCCTCCACATTTCAAGCATCTACAAACTTCAGTGTGAATGCAGCATAGTTAGTGATGGTGAAACCAAGAGACCCCCTTAGCGTTCACATATTGGAGAGTGAATGTTACGTACAACTGGACAGAGCACAAAGTCAGCTATAGCTGAACATCACCAGGAATGTGGCTGTACTATCAGTTTTCGAGAAGCTTGTGTTCTTGCTCGGCAGCCTTGGATGCAACAGTGAAAAATATGACACTATTGAAATAATCAAATGCCCTAACGAGGTGTGATTGGAAAGTTTTAAGATTGGATCTGCTATTGCTTATTGGTTTGGTGGGCAGGTACACGGAGGGTGGAGAATGAGTCATTGACTTGTCCTTGAACGTCCTCTGACAGGAAACTGTTTCCTTTATTCAGTTTGTTGTGGCAGCTGGTTGAGTGTAGGTCTGTTAGGGCTTGTTGCCGGATTCTGTATGAAAACGGACATCAAAATGGAGCAATGAGTTTGTGTGAAATTTTGTTTTAAAGTAGGGAAATCAGCTTCGGACACTTATGAACTATTAAAAACAGCTTTTGGAGATAATTGTATGAACCAGTCAAATGTTTTTGTCAGGTTCAACAAATTTAAAAATGGCCACAAATCATTTGAAGATGAACCACAGTTCCACCTAAAAAACGAATGAAAATGTTGTGAAAGTTCACGACTTAGTGCACTCTGATCATAGACTTACAATTAGGGACATTGATGATGAACTTAAATTAAGTTTCTATGCAGTACAGTCAATTTTAACTGAAGATCTGAACATGCATTGAGTGTCCGCGGCAAAGTCTGTCGAAGGTGAAGACAATGTTGGTGATTTTTATTCTACTGGTACTGTGCATTATGAATTTACCCTTGGAGGACAGACAATTAACCTGTCCTTGAGCGTTTGTGCGTAAAGGTGCAGAAGAAAAGGTCTGCATTTTGGTAAGACAGCAGTTGGGTGCTACACCGTGACACTGCTCCGGCTCATTGTGCCTTTTTCAAGCAAGCTGCCACAAAAGCAAGTCTGCAGCAGACCGATGACAATCATAACGTAACACCTCAAGAAATGTTTGAATTCTGTAAAAAACATATCAAAGGAATTACCTGTGTTTTTGAACAATGTGAGGAAATACAAGAAGTCTATGACAGTGTCTTGAAGGAAAGGTACAACACTTGTCGGAATATTAAAGGCACTCGATCTTTTCATTGTTTTGTACCCCATTCACACAACTTACTGAAGTGTAAGATCAAATCAACTTCACCTGATAGTGAACTTCATCAGTGTGGAAAACTTGTACAATTGGTTCTTCAAAATAAAGACATAGTGGCTTGTGCTTACGATGAACAGTGGTGGATTGGCGAAGTTGATAATATTGACTGTCAGAACAAAGATGTACATGTTGTATTTTATTCACCCTCTACGACCAAGGACATCTTTTAAAAAATTGAGAAGGATCAAGTTTGGATGCCACTTTAAAAGTGTACGGAGGAAGCTGTCTCCCATGGAATTTACAACTGTGACTGGGCAAACTTATAATCTAACACCCAAACTGAGTGAACAAAATCCTCAAATGTTCAATGGGCAATGTACTAAAAACCAATAACAGGAGAACAATATAACTTAATTAGTAGGCTTATTTTCAATAAAAATAGTAAGTAATCCTAGATATGATTAAATTATATACTGTAACTGATATATTTTATTCCATAAGCCTTGATATCGCAGATGTTAAAAAACATATTTTTGACTCGTGTTTGTAATTGAATCTCAAAGTTGAAATTTGATATTATAAAGGTCTATTAACTGTGAAATTTTCAGATTTTTATCTGGTCCCCCAACAAAGATATTGCGGGCCACAAAATGGAAAAATTAAAAATCCACTTTTTAAAATAGTGTATTTTTAAGTGTAGCTGCTCACCATTGATACTGTATAAAAAGTAACTATACTATATAGTGTAATAGCAGAAAAAATATTAAAGCTGAGAAATTAATCTTTCTTTGGAAAACTACCATTCAAATATTGAGTTTTTTTTTTAATTTGTGGCTGATAAATTTGAACTATTAAAACTATATTAAAGAATGCATCATAATGATGTTAATTTGTAGTGCAGAGTATGTTGAAATAAATGCATTTTACCTGAAAGGCATAGGACATTGCATGCGGCCTGGAACTAATATGGCTGCCATTTAAAAAAAAATAAATTTAAAACAAAAATATTTTTGTGACTACTAAACTTTGGGGAATTCACCCAGCAAATATAAATTTTTTCTGAGATGGTCAAGCAACCAATTATTTTTTTTCTTGGACCAGTTGGATGGATTGGCCCTATTTAGATCAAGTGTGGTTGATCCGCATGGATGCAAAATGGTACAAATAACACATGGAAGTAACAAGGACTTGCAAAATGGATTATAGAGATGTTCATGTTCAGTCCCACTTGTTGCAACATTTGATATTGCTTTGAATGAGCCAATACTGATATGTCACTTCAGGTGGCAGAAATCGAAAACGGAAGATAGTCAAAGAAAAATGTTCAGATTTGTGTAATCTTTTCCAGTCATACCAACTGTACTGTTCAGTATTCACACGTGTCGTCATTTTCTCCTAAAGTGGATCTTTTTCATTATGTGCTCTCGCAATGAAAAACAAAGTATGTCTCCACTGTCACCCATTCCAAGGAAAGGTGATGTAGTTGTCCAATTGCAATACACTGCAGATAAATTTCCCTTAAAACAATGATCAAATGTAGATCACCCTAATTATCACTTTAAAATAAGGAGGCTAATTAGATAACACAAGACAACAAATTTGAACTTAGTGTCTCACTTTATTCTGTACTAAATCACAATTTCTAAAATCTAATCAGAAATGTTCCACCATGTACCAATTTTTCTGGAGAAGATACGCCACACACATCTATTTCGAGAAACTTTGAAACGACTCGTTAATAGTACAGGAGGAATATGTAGTTGATTAATATTCAGATCATCTAATAAAAGTAATTGTTTATATATAAAAACAAAGATGAGGTGACTTACCGAACAAAAGCGCTGGCAGGTCGATAGACACACACAAACACAAACATACACACAAAATTCAAGCTTTCGCAACAAACTGTTGCCTCATCAGGAAAGAGGGAAGGAGAGGGGAAGACGAAAGGAAGTGGGTTTTAAGGGAGAGGGTAAGGAGTCATTCCAATCCCGGGAGCGGAAAGACTTACCTTAGGGGGAAAAAAGGACAGGTATACACTCGCACACACGCACATATCCATCCACACATACAGACACAAGCAGACATATTTAAAGACAAAGACAAACTCTTTGTCTTTAAATATGTCTGCTTGTGTCTGTATGTGTGGATGGATATGTGCGTGTGTGCGAGTGTATACATGTCCTTTTTTCCCCCTAAGGTAAGTCTTTCCGCTCCCGGGATTGGAATGACTCCTTACCCTCTCCCTTAAAACCCACTTCCTTTCGTCTTCCCCTCTCCTTCCCTCTTTCCTGATGAGGCAACAGTTTGTTGCGAAAGCTTGAATTTTGTGTGTATGTTTGTGTTTGTGTGTGTCTATCGACCTGCCAGCGCTTTTGTTCGGTAAGTCACCTCATCTTTGTTTTTATATATAATTTTTCCCACGTGGAATGTTTCCTTCCATTATATTGATATCAAAAGTAATTGTTTGTTTTACAAAATGAAAATAGTATGAGAAAGCTGAATAAAGCTTCAAATATACTTACAGGTTAGAAACTGTTCCTGGATGCTTTCCATCTGTGGGTGGGTGGGTGGGTGGATGGATGGATGATGATGAAACTTCTTGTCTAGCATTAATATCTTGGGGAAATCGCTCACCATGTTTGTCACTCCCACAAAGAGTTCATGGGTATGCCAGTGACACAAGAAACAGCAAAATTTTGTGTAACCAGTATGCATTCCCAGTAGTAGTCCCCGAACATTGATCCTTTAATTGAAGGGAATGGGCCACTGGTATCATAGGTATCTTGTTCCCATTACATAAGAGAACAGCTTTGAGACTACTCTTTGAGGAATCTTTAAATTCCTTTACTACTTCTGGATTGTGAATCATCCCGAATTTTGTAAGCAGCCCATTTATGTCATTACAATATACCGCGACCTGTGTCATTGAGAAAGAGAGTGGATAGACCAAGCTGTCGTGTACAGAATGAAATACTAGTGTTTGGTTGTAACAGGTTCTTTTCTTGAAGATGAGTCCCAAGTAACTCTGCTTCCCTCTTTGAAAGATTTGGATCTCTTACACGGTTGTACAATTCTGCCTGCAACAGTGGCTGCAGATGGCATGTACTCAGGATCTTCATGATCTATTGGTCTATCACTAACATTGTCTGTTGGTGATTTTGAAACGGCAAATTGCAAATTTGTATAAGAAACTGTGTGTTTCTATTTACTTGAGACTTCTTTTACTTTTGTTAAACAAAAGTAGCAATCTGTAATGTGGTTTGTTTCCTCCACAACTGTGGTATGGCATAGATGGATGGGTTCCATGCAACCAGTCTCTTAAGCAGTGGAAGCTATGAGAAACAACTCTTCTGTGTTGCCCAAGAGTTTGACAGATGTCAGACTTAGTAGTATCCTTGCCACACACACACACACACACACACACACACACACACAAATATTTGGTGAATTAACACACTTGCAAGCCATCGCTGAGTGGAAGTAACGTGATCATGTACAAACAATATTCTTCATGTCAGTGGATGCACACACATCAAGAATCCATACTGTTTGATCTCACAGTGAGATACTAGATTGACAACTGCATCTTTCCTTTACCCCCCTCCCCAAGCAATAATATTCCTAAAATAACAACTGTGATAAGTGCTGCAACAAAATAAAGACCACTGATATGCAGATAAAATTGCGTTTCCAGAAGAAAGTTTAGAGGATAATGGATTTCACCATTGTCATCAGGGAACGTAACTCTGTAATCACCACATATTTTTGTTGTGTGACAAATTTCATTGTCAAACTGTGCAATGGATGATGAGGGAACTATTCTGCTAACTGAATCAATCCTAAACAACATGCAGGAAACACCACTGCAATGTGTGTCGTGTCACTTTAGAAAGTGAGGCAGACTGCTTATTAAAGAAACTTTCAAACAACTATATAGGACAAAATATTTTTATTTTCTCAGATACAAAACTTTACAAAAATCAAGAAAATGAGAAAGATAACAAAATGCACCGCTTTTCTGGACAAATCTGCTGGCAGCATCTATTAAATAACAGATTCACAATTGAGAAATACAAAATATGCCTTCAGCCACTTCCCGATTCTTATTTAGATGGCAATTATAATGCATGAATATCAGGTTAGCCTTTCTTTCATTGTGGAGATCTACAGTCTTCTAAGTGTGCTAGTTGCTGCTGTAGCAGTGAGTACTGAAAAACAAAAAAAACACAAAATTAAAATTTTTGGCATAGAGGAGGAATGTCTATTTGCTACCATATTGTAACTGCTTTGGCCAAAACACAAATTAGTATAAAATTTTGAATAATTTCAAAAGTATGGGCAATTTTAAGCTTTGAAGCTATCAAATAGCAGACAACATATGTGAGCAAAATTTATTATCCACACTGAAAACTATCATTTGCAAAATGATTTATTATACACTAAATTAACACTTCCCTTTGCCCTTGGTCTTGACCCAACTCCTGCCAGTCATAGTGACTATGAAACTGAATTTAAAAATGCTAGTAAGTTGTGTACGTAATACACATTAAGATGATACTGAATCCTTTATGGTACTCACAATGCTTTTCAGGCATAGCCCATCATTGGATAACCTGGTAACAAACAATAAAGAGAAATGCAAATAGCGCTATACAATACAGCTTTACCGAAGAAATGAGGTTATATAAATCTCTAATGAAATTAATTGTACACAATTTTGAAGAGTGTAAGTACATACATTTAAGATCATATGCACTGACAACAATGTTGAATAATATTCGTACAAATGTCAAGCAGAACATATGCTGTAGTATGCAAGAAGTAAACCTAACCAATAGCTGACTACAGTTACAGTGAGAAGACACCACTAATTGAGCCATAGTGTAAGCTCGTATCACTAGAGAGCAGCACTTTTGATGTTTAAAACAAAATGTTACTATAAAATAAAAAAAGCTCAATCAACCCTAATATGCTATGTCAAATGTACAACCATTATAATAGTAGTACAAGGCATTTACAACAATGTCACTTAGAATCACATTCGGTATGTATGATTTGTTGATAATTTCAGTAGAAGGCATTTCATATCAACACCAAGTTAATTAAAATAAATATTTTGTTTTTACCAGCAAAGTTGTGTACGAAAGTCACAAGTGTTTTAACACAATGCAAGAGTGCAGGTTTCACAAAACAAACTTACTGTTACAAGTCATCTTTACATTTGCAATATGACTTACGAACAAATCATAGCAAATCCGGTTCTATTGACATTTTAAGTCTAATGTCTTGTGCTATACTTGTTTTACAACTGATCTTGCACATTAGTGCTGACTGAGCTTTCATTTTACAGTAGCATTTTAATTTTAAATGTCATCAGAAGTGCTGCACTCTATCAATATGAGCTTAGTTATTGCACCTTTAGCAGTGCCTTGACACTAACTGTAGTCAGCTACTGGTTAGGTCTACAGCCTACTTCTTGTATATAACAGCACAAGTTTTGCTTGACACTTACAGACATTATTCAATGTGCCTGACAATGCATATAATCTTAGATTGTATGTACTTATAATGTAATTGGATAGATAAAAAGTCTACTCGCCAAGCTGCAGCAGGAGAACACACACATAAAAGGTTATACTTATGCAAGCTTTAGGAGTCAGTAGCTCCTCCTCCTGACACAAGGGGTGAAGGGAAAAGGACTGGTGAAGTTCAGGAAAAGGGGCAGATTTCAGAAAAATCACACAGAACTGCAGGTCAGGGGAGACTTAACGGACGGAATGAAAAAGAAAGACTGATTGTTGGGGACTGCACCAGACGAGATTTGGAAGTGTGATAGCTTGAGAGTGGAAGACAGAGATTAATGCAAAAACGTTGTGCACGAGTTAATAAGAGTGAAAAGCTAAGTGCATTCAATACAACGGAGGTGGGAGAGTGGTGGCAAAAAACAGACAGGTCAAAAAATGAAAGATGTAGAAAACTAAAATGGAGTAATGAAAGGAGTAGTTGTGAAGAAATGCTGAGACAGAAGAAATTAAGGCCAGGTGGGTGGTAAGAACCAAGGACATGTAATGCTAGTTCCCACTTGCAGAGGTCTGAAAAACTGGTGCCTGGGGGGAATCTAGACGGCACTTGTGGTGAAACAAGACCGAGGTCACAACTGCCATATTGTAGAGCATGGAGATAGTCATGTCGATGTAAAAGACCAGTGTTCACATAAAAGATGGTATAGGACACGTGCCATTTCACAGGCTCCTCTTCCTTTAATAGAATACATTTTGCCAACTACAAGGGTGGTATAGGTGGTAGTAGAATGGTGCATAGGCAAGTCTTGCACTGGGGACAGTGGCATGGGTAGGAGCCATGTGTGCAGAAGGAGCATAGGGTCTGATACAGACATTGTGAAGATTGGGAGGGCGACAGATAACTATACTACGTGTGGTGGAAAAAATCTCAGACGGAATGGATCGAATTTCTGGGCTTGAGTTCAGAAAGTCATTGCTTTGTTGAAGTAGCTGATTAATACATTCAAGACCAGTATAATACTGAGTGAGAATTGGTGTGCTCCAACTTGACGGATCAGCAGTACTAGGATTGGATGTGATGGCAGGGAAAATCTGCTTTGGAACTAGACTGGTGGAGTAATTCATCCGGTGAAGACTGAGGTGAAAATGGTAGTGTATTGCTGTAAAGAATCCACATCCAAACAAATATGTTTGCTTTGAATGCCAATGTAGTATGTTTGACATGGAAACAAAAGCACCCTTTCCATGTCAAACATTCCCTCTCATACAGCATTGGCATTCGAGGCAAAGGTACTGTTGTTTGTTTGTAGATGTAATGCAGACAGATGTGTGTAGCTGGCCTTCAGTACTACATACATAATAGATCTGCTATTCAACTTGATAATTAACAATTGCAATACATTTATTATCTTTGACATTTCATGTGCTTAGATTTCTTGAAGCCCTTTCTTCCTCACTGCCCATCCTATGGAACTCCTATCCCCACCTCAGCAGGTAGCGTCTTCTGACTACTATCCACTTCCAGACAGTCACTGGATTGTTAGCTTGGTACCAGCCTTTACAATTTAAAACTCCTTACCACTTATTGAGTACTCTTAGCCACAAACACCTTTTCTCTGAATATGTATTTAGGGACGGGATGTATCACTACACTTTCGCACTTATCTCTCTAACCTGTGACTCCTACCCCTGTGACTGTCCTCGTTGCAAGACTTGCCATATGCAACCTCCTACCACCACCTATACCACTTCTGTAACTGGCAAAACAAAGTTTTGCAGCACCTTGGTTCCAAGAGTACTGGAAACTGTACAGAAAATTGGAATAAAGATAAACATAAACATCATTTCCGCCGTTTTTATTGCTCATGGAAACCACACATTGCATGTTGTACCACCAGCAAGACCTTCAGAGGTGGTGGTCAAGATCGTTGTACACACCGGTACCTCTAATACCCAGTAGCACGACCTCTCGCACTGATGCGTGCCTGTATACGTTGTGGCATACTATTCACAAGTTCGTCAGGGCACTGTTGGTCCTGATTGTCCCACTCCTCAATGGCTATTTGGCATAGATCCCTCAGAGTGGTTGGTGGGTCATTTCATCCGTCAACAGCCCTTTTCAATCTATCCCAGGCATGTTCTATAGGGATCATGTCTGGAGACATGCTGGCTACTCTACTCAAGCAATGTTATCATGAAGGAAATCATTCACAAGATGTGCATGATGGCACGAATCGTCGTCCATGAAGATGAATGCCTTGCCAATGTGCTTATGATATGGTTGCACTATCTGTCAGAGGATAGCATTCACTTATCGTACAGCCGTTGCTGCGCCTTCCATGACCACCAGCGGCATACATCGGCCCCACATAATGCCACATCAAAACATCAGCAAACCTCCACCTTGCTGCACTCGCTGGACAGTGTGTCTAAGGCGTTCAGCCTGACACGGTTGCCTCCAAACACATCTCCGACGATTGTCTGGTTGAACACATATGCAACACTCATCGGTGAAGAGAATGTGATGACAATCCCGAACGGTCCATTCGGTATGTTGTTGGACCCATCTGCACCGCGCTGCTTGGTGTCGTGAATGCAAAGACGGACCTTGCCATGGACGTCGGGAGTGAAGTTGCGCATCACGCAGCCTATTGCACACAGTTTGAGTCGTAAAACGACGTCCTGTGGTTGCCGAAAAGAATTATTAAACATAGTGGCATTGCTGTCAGGGTTCCTGTGAGCCTAATCCATGGGTGGTGGTCATCCACTGCAGTAGTAGCCCTTGGGCGGCCCGAGCAAGGCATGACATCGACAGGCACTCTCTCTCTGTATCTCCTCCATGTCCGAACAACATCGCTTTGGTTCATTCTGAGACGTCTGGACACTTCCCTTGTTGAGAGCCCTTCCTGGCACAAACTAACAATGCGGATGCAATCGAACTGCAGTATTGACTGTCTAGGCATGGTTGAACTACAAACAACATGTACTTCCTGAAGGAATGACTGGAACTGATCGGCTGTCGGACCCCCTCCGTGTAATAGGCGCTGCTCATGCATGTTTGTTTACATCTTTGGGTGGGTTTAGTGACATCTCTGAACAGTCAAAGGGCCTGTGTCTGTGATACAATATCCACATTGACATGGCCCAGTTAGTGGCTGACGCTACAGATATTTATTTATGGAAATATAAAGTACAATCACCAACAAATTTTACATATTCACATACACCTTTAACTTTTATCCAAATAAATACAGATTTATTAGGATTAAGTTTTCTTTTGTTACGTGTATACAGTACAAGTGGAGAAGTAGAGTCATAAACAGATTTACCGAAGTCTTTATTAGCAATTTCAAAACATGTGATAGGTACGATACGAAATTGTATCTCTATCATTAAAACTTTCTAGTCCAGGTACACTTGGAACTCCGCTACCACCTCTTACTATGGCAACTGTGAACCATCTATTCCCACGAGAAAAAGGCGTTTATGTCCAAACTAAAATTAAGAGTACATCCAAGAAACACACATGGTCCATCAACGAGCGCGTTCGCTGCAACACTCTTCACTGGAATGCAATTTTTCTTGTTGCCTGTAGTTGTTAGTTACGAGACCGAGGACTCAAGGATGCAACAGTTTTGTTATGTAAACACTCTTATCTCTTGGTGTTGGCGGCGCGCCAGCGGGACGCGCACACCTAGTATGGCTAGTGTGCGCGTCCGGGATAATGTTCTGCTGGCCACTGCGAAAACTCTAAGTCTTTATCTAAGTTCAATGTCCCCCCACTCTATATAAGCGAGCGTGCTCTCGTGCTACGCTCAGTCTCTGTCTTGCTGCTGCACAGGCAACTGCATTGAACGCCGCCAACATGCCTTACAGGAGATAACGGCCCCATTGTCGCACAACAGTTTACAAATATATAGAAAATATTGAACTAACAACAACTATAGGCGGCAAGAAAAATCGCATTCCAGTGAAGAGTGTTGCAGCGAACGCGCTCGTTGATGGACCATGTGTGTTTCTTGGATGTACTTGTAATTTTAGTTTGGACATAAACGATACTTTTTCTCATGGGAATGAATGGTTCACCGTTGCCATAGTAAGAGGTGGTAGCGGAGTTCCAAGTGTACCTGGACTTGAAAGTTTTAATGATAGAGATATATAATTACGTATCGTACCTATCATGTTTGAAATTGCTAATAAAGACTTTGGTAAATCTGTTTATGACTCTACTTCTCCACTTGTACTGTATACACGTAACAAAAGAAAACTTAATCCTAATGGATATTCATGAGTTCTGGGAACCAGGGTGACGCATAACTTTTTTTGATGTGTGCGCTACCAATAAAACATACTATACCACCTGTGAAATGACGTCATATACCAGCTGTCACGTAAACTTTGTTCAGCCTTTTACATCGCCATGACTACCTCCGAGTTATCAGTTACTGATGAATGGGCATAGGCAGAGGATGTATTCCAGCAACACACAATATCCTGTTGCAGAGAATGCTCTACAATGTGACAGTTGTGACCTTGGTGCCTGTTTCACCACACACGCCATCTGGATTCTTCCCCCAGACACGAGTTTCTCAGAACTCTGCAGGTGGGAACTAGCACTACATGTCCGTGGTTCTTGCCATCCACCTGGCCTTAGTTTAAATTAATTTCTTCTTTCTCGGCATGCCTTCAGAATAACTACTCCTTCCTTCACACCGTTTTAGTTTGCTACATCTTTCATTTTCCGACATGTCTATGTTTCACCACCACCCTCCCACCTCTGTTATATACAATGCACTTAAGCTTTTTCACTCTTATTAACTCAAATGTTTTTGCAGTAATATCTGCCTTGCATATTACAGTGCCTTGCACCTTAAAGCTCTCAGGTTTTCAAATCTCGTCCGACGTAGTCCCCAACAATCAGTCTTTCCTTCTGATCCCATCCGTTAAGTCTACCTGACCTGCGGTTTGGGGTGACTTTTTCAGAACCTACCCCTTTTTCCTAAACCTCTCCAGTCCTTTTCCTTCATACCTCTTCCTTCCCCTTCAACCATCCTGCCAGGAAGAGGAGTCACTGGCTCCAAAAGCTTGCACAAGTATAACCTTCTTTTACGTGTGTGTTCTCCTGCCGCCCTTTGGTGAGTAGATTTTTTTTATCTATCCAGTAACATTATATTGTGAAAAATTGGTTATTTTCAATGGAATGTAGTTACATTCTTCAAAACTGAGTACAATTTATTAATTTCATTAGAGGTTTATATAACCCCATTTCTAGGTAAATCTGTATTGTACAGTACCATTATTTGCATTTCTCATTATTATTTGTTGCCAGGTCATCTGATGGTGAGCTTGGCGTGAGGCAAGTCAAAAGCACAATAAAGGATTCTATACCATCAGGATCTGTATTACACGACTTGCCAACGTTTTTAAAACCATGTTCGTTTTTAAAACCATGTTCATAGTTACTCTAATTACAGTTGCACACTTCTACCAGGATTTCAGGTCCATTTTACAAGTCATAGTGGCATTTCAGGGTACCAATAGACAGAAACTATCACAAATATTAAAATGTATAACTGCGTATGATTTATCATTTATTGTTGAAAATTCTCAATCTACACATTTTGATGTAAGATGGCAAAATAGGTATAACACATTCTTCATATTACATTAGGAGGAAAACCTCATTAAATAGACATTTCAAATGATACAATACAAATAGTATTGTTCTCTCTGTGATTTTTGAAGTTGTTTCAGTACAACAAAATTCTTATTTTCTAAATGGCTTACCTTCGCAACAGGAAGTGCTGATATTTATTACTGACTGTTTTAATATCAAGATTTCAAATAACTGATATCAGTCATTCAAAACCGAATTTTTGCCTTTTTTCCTTTATTTTAGATTCTGCTGTCGAATAATATTTCATTCTCACAAGGATGCGCTTTGCTTTCTCCATGTCTCCTTCAGCAAATGAACTTGATAAATCTCTGTAAACAAAATTTCTCAGTTGAAATACTGAGAACCTAATTATGATGTTTATTTACATTGTAAAAAACATGAAAGTTTAAAATGAAAGGTGAGAAATTCATTACATAGGAGGCACAAACTTAACTGCCAAAAAACTGAATCTTTGCCGAATAATCCATAAGTTGTTTCATTGGTGCCAGTTAAAGGATAAAATAGAGAAAAAAATTATTACTATAATACACACAATAGGGCATGGAAACTTTCAACTTCTACTTGACTATGACGCAATTCACAAATGACGCCTAGCAGTCAACGTTTTCTATGTGACCATTCCAATTTAAGCTGTTCATAATTGTAGTTCCTACGTATTTACACCTTTTAATTTGGGGGTTGATCATATAACAGATTGCTTTTAGAGCTCTCGAGATTGGTTCTGATCTTCTGATGGCTTTACTAGACCAGGATTTCCCATACTGTGTTCCATGGAATACTGGGGTTTGTGAAAAGTGAATAAGTCCTCAAAGAAAAACTATTAACAACATGGCTTTTTAAAATTTTATTATTGCTTTGTTATTAGTTAAGATTTAAAATTGAAGTAATCACAGAATAAAACAAGTTCATTTTTTAAAAATTTATTAGCCTTCAAAATAAACCAGGTGTTCCACCAAATACATCGAAGTACCAGCACTGTCAAACAGTTCCATCAGAGGAAAATTTCGGTATCTCTTGTACTAGACAGTCAATGACAGCATCCTCTGCAAACAATCGAAAGGGGATACTCAGATTTGTCCTAAATTGTTTATATACAGGGTGATTATAATTCAAGTTAAACTTTCAAAATGCTGTAGAAATAACACCACTGGTCAGAATAACGTCAAACTGCAATGGAATATTATCGGAGAGGGGGGAAAATGTATGTCAGAAGGTGGAAAAAAAATAAAATAAAATAAAATAAAAATAAAAAAAGAATAGTGCGAAAACTGATCAATAGATGCCAAACGTAAATGAAAACACCTGTCACGTGCATGACTCACTGAAGTTTTCCTCCTTTCGCGTCTGCGACGTTCATCATGACTGTCTCAATGCAGGATCACACTCTGCTTGTAAAACTGTATTACAAGAATTATGACTGTGCACATGTTGCTCTGCAGATGTTCCGGACACCGAAGGGTTTGAAAAAAGGCATTGGTCTGATGACTACCATGAGTCTGGAGAAAATGATTCGGAAATTCGAAAAGATGGGTTCTTTTGGTCTGCAACCTGGTACAGGGAGGAAACAAATTGATTCGATGTCAGTGGAAGCAGTGGCCACAGCAAAGCAGGAGGAGACGAGTGGTTGTATGCAAACATGTAGTGCATGGAGAATTGCCTGAACATTGGACATACCCATGAGTATGGTGCTTAAAATACTACAAAACATCCTTCTTTGCTATCCGTTCAAAATTACCCGTGTGCACGAGATGCTTCCTGTTTACCTGCCAGCAAGCAAGATCTTTGCTTTAGAATTTCTTGCTCACATGGAACTGGACAATGATTGGCCATGGAAGATTTTGTGGACAGATGAAGCCCACTTCCATCTGACAGGATATGTCAGTACACAGAATTGTCGAATATGGGCAACGGAAAACCCACACATAAATCACCCAGTACCACTTATCCTGAAAAAGGCCACTGTGTGGTGCGGGTTTACAGCATCATTTATCATAGGGCCATATTCTTATTGAAGTGACGACAGGTGCTTCCGGTGCTGTTACCTGTACCATCACTGGTAAGCGCTACGAGTGTCTTGTGCAACCAGGTCATTACAGCTCTCCAACAGTGTGGATGGGATCATTTTTATCCAATAGGGCACACCTCTGCACATTGTAAATCCAGTTAAGCAGCTGCTGAAGCGACATTTTGGAAATGCTAGAATTATCAGCAGCCATTTTGGAAATGCTAGAATTATCAGCAGCCATTTCCCAGCAACCTGGCCGTCCCGATCACCTGATCTTAATCTGTGTGACTTCTGGTTGTGGGGCTCTCTGAAAGATGATGTGTTCAGTATTCCGATTACAAACTTAGCTGCATTGAAGGTATGCATTGCGCAACATTCTGAATGTGATCCTGGAAAAACTTCAATCAGTTGTGGAACATGCTGTTTCTCAATTTCAACTTGTTGCAAGTCACACAGAAATTAATAATCCAATTTGATTTCGATTGATACTTTTTATGCAGTTTTTTGGCTCAGGACAATTAAAAACTGATTTTCCCATCCGATGTGATATGACCTTGCCGTGGTGGATGGGCTTACGTAACTAACAGTATCACACCTGTACACCCATGCACACTGAATAGTACAGTTTGTTTAACATCAAACGTACACCTTAGGCATTGTACGATTCATTTGCCATTCGTAGTCTACCACTATTAAATTATGATGCTTACTGCGCCATCGATTGCTACATTTTGTAACTACTTATTTTTCTTCTGCCACATGTTTTCCCTCTTATTTATACAGCGGTTTGAAAGTTTAATAATCACTCTGTAGGTTAAGAATAATACTTCCCTGGGAGACACCAGATATCATCACTTCTGCTTTACTTGAAGACGTTGCATAAATTACTATATATGATATGATCTTTCCAAAAGGAAATCGCTAATCCAGTCACAATACTGAGATGGTATTCCATAAGCACGGAATTTGATTTGAAGTCCCTTGTGAGGAACATTGTCAAAAGAGTTCTGGAAATCTATATTCAATTTGAGATCCCCTGTTGATACCACAAATTACTTCGTGTGAATAAAAAGCTATTTGTGTTTCACAAGAGCAATATTCTCTGAATCCGTGATGATTGATTGTAAGTAGATTGTTTTCTTAGAGGTAATTCATGACGTTTGAACACAGTACATATTCCAAAATTCTACTGCAAATCAAAGTCAGTGATATGGGTCCAGAATTCAGTGGAAGAGTCATTTCCTTTCTTGGGTGTTGGTGTGACCAGTGCAACTTTTCAGGCATGGATCTTTCATAAAGCGAGCAGTTGTGTATGACTGCTAAGCATGAAGCTGTTATATCAACATACTCTGAAAGGAACATAACTAGTACAAACTGAGGTGGCCAAACTCATGGGATACCTCCTAATATCTTGTCAGACCACCTTTTGCCCAGCATAGTGCGGCAACTCGATGTGGCATGGACACCAAATCTCAGGAACTCCCCTGCAGAAATGCTAAGCCATGGTTTGCAAAAGTGTTGCTGGTGCAGGAGTTTGTGCACGAACTGACCTCTTTATTATGTCCCTAAGTGTTCAATGTCGGGGGATCTGGGTGGTTAAATCATTTCCTCGAATTATCCAGCATGTTCTTCAAACCAATCGCAAGCAATTGGGACCCAGTGACATTGTTATTTTGGAATATGTTGTTGTTGTTGTGGTCTTCAGTCCTGAGACTGGTTTGATGCAGCTCTCCATGCTACTCTATCCTGTGCAAGCTTTTTCATCTCCCAGTACCTACTGCAACCTACATCCTTCTGAATCTGCTTAGTGTATTCATCTCTTGGTCTCCCTCTACGATTTTTACCCTCCATGCTGCCCTCCAATACTAAATTGGTGATCCCTTGATGCCTCAGAACATGTCCTACCAACCGATCCCTTCTTCTGGTCAAGTTGTGCCACAAACTTCTCTTCTCCCCAATCCTATTCAATACTTCCTCATTAGTTATGTGATCTACCCATCTAATCTTCAGCATTCTTCTGTAGCACCACATTTCGAAAGCTTCTATTCTCTTCTTGTCCAAACTATTTATCGTCCATGTTTCACTTCCATACATGGCTACACTCCATACAAATACTTTCAGAAATGACTTCCTGACACTTAAATCAATACTGGATGTTAACAAATTTCTCTTCTTCAGAAACGCTTTCCTTGCCATTGCCAGCCTACATTTTATAGCCTCTCTACTTCGACCATCATCAGTTATTTTGCTCCCCAAATAGCAAAACTCCTTTACTACTTTAAGTGCCTCATTTCCTAATCTAATTCCTTCAGCATCACCTGACTTAATTAGACTACATTCCATTATCCTTGTTTTGCTTTTGTTGATGTTCATCTTATATCCTCCTTTCAAGACACTGTCCATTCCATTCAACTGCTCTTCCAAGTCCTTTGCTGTCTCTGACAGAATTACAATGTCATCGGCGAACCTCAAAGTTTTTATTTCTTCTCCATGAATTTTAATACCTACTCCGAATTTTTCTTTTGTTTCCTTTACTGCTTGCTCAATATACAGATTGAACAACATCGGGGAGAGGCTACAACCCTGTCTTACTCCCTTCCCAACCACTGCTTCCCTTTCATGTCCCTCGACTCTTATAACTGCCATCTGGTTTCTGTACAAATTGTAAATAGCCTTTCGTTCCCTGTATTTTACCCCTGCCACCTTTAGAATTTGAAAGAGAGTATTCCAGTCAACATTGTCAAAAGCTTTGGAATATGAAGTACACAAATAAGAATGGTCTTCAAGTAGCCAACCATAACAATTCCCAGTCAACAATCAAGGCTTCAAACGTGGAATAGTAGTTGGAGCTAGATGTAAGGGACATTCCATTTCAGAAATTGTTACTAAATTCAATATTGTGAGATCCACAGTTGTCAAGAGTATGCCAAGAACATCAAATCAGGTATTACCTCTCACTACAGGCAATGCAGTGGCCAACAGCCTTCACTTAACAACTGAGACCAGTGGCATTTGCGTATAATTGTCCGTGCTAACATACAAGCAACATTGTGTGAGATAAGTGCAGAAACAAACCCAGTTACACCAGAGGACCCAGTCCATTCAATGTAAACAACAACCCACATCATTATGAGGCCACTTCCAGTTTGCACAGTGCCTTGTTGACAACTTGGGTGCATGGCTTCATGGGGCTTGCACCACATTCAAACCATACCAACAGCTCTTACCAACGGAAATCAGGGCTCATCTGACCAGGCCACAGTTTTCCAGTGTCCAACCAATATGGTCATGAGCCCAGGAGATGTGGTGCAGGCATTGTCATGCTGTTAGAAAATGCCAAATTTCACTTCACTGTCCTAACACATATATTCGTTGTACATCCTATGTTTGTTTCTGTGGTTATCTCACACAATGTTGCTTGCATGTTAGCACAGACAATTATACGCAAATGCCACTGGTCTCAGTTGTTAAGTGAAGGCTGTTGGCCACTGCATTGCCTGTAGTGAGAGGTAATGCCTGATTTGATGTTCTTAGCATACTCTTGACAACTGTGGATCTCACAATATTGAATTTCATAACAATTTCCGAAATGGAATGTCCCTTGCATCGACCTCCAACTACTATTCCATGTTTGAAGTCTTAATTGTTGCCATATAGTCATAATAATGTTGGAAACCCTTTCACATGTATCTCCTGAGTACAAATAATAGCTCCACTGTCCTTTTATACCTTGCGTAGGTGATACTACCACCATCTGTATTTGTGCGTATCGCTATCCCATGACTTGTGCCAATTGGACTTGCCTTTATTAACTGAATTAAATTGCTTCACTGCACTGAGGATATCTTCTAAATTACTCATAAAGGCAGCCATTCTTGGTTCAAATTCTTGAGTAATTACTTCATCCTCTTCGGTAAAGGAATTTTGGAAAACCACGTTTAGTAACTCCGGTTTAGTGGCACTGTCATTGGTAACAGTACCATCGCTGCTGTGCAGTGAAAGTATTGATTGTATCTTACTGCTAGTGCACTTCATATATGACCTGATTTATTTTATTTATTTTTTCCCCCTGCCAGATATCCAGGTAGAGTTTTGTTGTGGAAACTGAAATCTGTCCAAAAATTTGAGCAATGTTTAAAAGAATGTCTACATTTGGCATATTTTTCGTTGCTTCTGCAATAGTGTTCTGACCTGTTTAGTGTACCATGGGGGATTAGTTCTGTCTCTTATTAATTTATCTGGTATAAACCTTTCAAATGCTGTTAATACTACTTCTCTGAATGCAAGCCACATCATGTTCACACCAAGAACAAGTTCATGAACACCTTGCAATTAAGTGTAATAATGGAAATTCAGTGTCATTTTCCTAACTGAATTAATAATTCATTTAAACAGACATCGTAACTAAAGACCAGGACTGAAGCAGCAAAATGTGTTTGGGTACTAGAGGAATGTAGCACAAAGCAAGTAGCCTAGAAACAGGAAGTTCAAAGTGCAAGTTTGCACCTTAACGCAATTGGCAGGTCGAACCAGTCACTGATACAGGTGGATCATTGTTGGTTGTGTTGGAAAGTGATTACTTGCAACTTGGGAAACTCAATGAATGAATGGTAAATGTGTATTTTTACTTTATTTATTTACTTTTTTTATTACACACATTCTATAATATTTCTCTATTTGGTCTATGCTTCATCTTTTTTAATATATTTGAAGACATTAATAGCAAGAACATCCCAATACTTTTACAGTTAAAATATGTACCATTTTATGTTGTCATAATCACCATATTGGTTGAAAGCGGCACTTGTTAAAGCTGATGGGTTGGACTGTATTCGATTAGGGCTTCCCAACATGTGGTCCGCGGACCCCTTAGGGATCCGCCGGCTCTTTCTAGGGGGTCCGCGGCCACCCTTCACCAAATCGTGTAAAATAATGAGTAAAATTATTGAATAAAAATGTGAAAATCAAATTCATCACTACTTTTTTTTGTGTGTGTGAAAAAAATGTGTACTTTTACTTCAGGTCGTATTCCCAAGCAGCCTTTGCAGTTCGTAAGTGAGAACGCATACACAGTTTAGTGCCAGAGAATGCGGCTTCTCTGATCGATTGTTTCGCAACAATACAGGGGTCGTTTGAGCGCTGGCTCACGGCAGTAGATGCACTGAAACCTTTTACGCATGCGCAGAGCGAGCTTTGTCGACCAATCACAGCACTTCCTGGCACGTATGCGGCCCCAGACATAATTAAATGTTAAACTTGCTTTGACAGTGTACTACCTATTTTATGTCGATTTTTGACCTTCAAGTTGTTTTCATTCATCTCTAAAGCAAAGACTTGATACTTCGGGGGAGGGGGGTTCATTGGGAACAGACTAGGAGTCCGCCATGGATTTTCGACTGAAGGAGGGGTCCACCAGCTGAAAAGGTTGGGAAGCCCTGCTGTAATCCTACCCTTGCAACAAATATCACTTGTTCTAGCCTTGAAAGATGTCTCACATGGGAAATACTAGTTTTGAGCACGCAATACATTTTCTAGTGGCAGGTATTTGAGAACATGTATCTCTTTGATCTTAAGTACAACTCACTTGAAAACCAGTTTACACAAAAAAGTATAAAAAAGAATACACTAACTGAGGTTGAGCTATAGACCAAGTAAAATTACTTGATAGTGAACGTCTGTCACTTTCTGCTTCAGCCTGCTGCCGCTACCACTCAGGTGACACAAACATGATGCGTCACTTCACAAATGCAATTAATGTGTAATGCAGAGTAATGTTGGAAGTCACTGCTGCGAGGTGTGACGGAAATGAGAGCTGCTCTGTCAACAGCAGATTTGAAGTGACCAATGACTGAACTGCAGCAGACAACACATTTTGTAGCCCTAAATTTAAACTCATGTCCTAACTTAACCATGACCTCACAATTTTAAATGTATCCGAGAAAACAGCGATTAACAATCTGCAGCAGAACTAAATTCACAATCACTTTGTTCACAGCGGTTAAGGCTAACCTCTAAAAGCAAACACAAGACCGAAAATTTTAGTACTAAGTTTGTACAGCCCTCTTCTGCAGCAAAATTTCGGTTTCAATGGTGAAAGCAAAATGTAATTTTTCTGTGAAACTACTATCACACTGGCTACATGGTATGCCGCATTACCATCTGATGAGCAGTCCTGTTTGGCACTTGGTTGCGGATATAGGCGACATGAGCAGATTCCAAATGGGGGAAAAATGATGGAAAGAAAAAAATGTGATGAAAATGACACGACAAAGCATTAGAACTAAAAAATTACATTTAAATCAATTAACTGAATATAAATGATGATCAAAGTTCTTTGATTAGATTCCAGCATTCAACCTTATACGCAACAGGTTTATACCCTAAGCACTATGATATGCTATCACACTGCTGATCTCTATGATTATAATAACTGTTCATGTAACGCAGAATCACGCAGTGATTGGTTAATACTGCGTAAGAAATGTGTATTTCCTTAGCATTGCTTGAAGTGTGTGTGTGTGTGTGTGTGTGTGTGTGTGTGTGTGTGTGTGTGTGTGTGTGTAGGGCGGGCGGAGGCGTGCGTATTTTGGTACCTCAATAGAGGAAATGGTTGGTATCTCTTATATAGGGGGGTAGGTTGCAGGTAATAGGCTGAAGGTGTTGGTCTATAAGAGCAGAGATTCTCTCAGTGGGGGCACAGTAACCCGCCTCAATGGAGTGTCCTGGGTGTTTTGGGTTATGGATTTTACGAAGCATGCAGAAGGTAGGAATGCGGGGAGTGGTTGGGGTGAGGAGAGAGATGGACTCCAGGGAGAGCTTCTGGGATGGGCCTAAGGATTTGAGGAGAGAGTGGAGATCCTGCTGGATTTCTGAAATGGGATCACTGTGGCAGAGTTTGTCAGTAGATGACTTTGACAACTGGCAGAGTCCTTCTGCCAGGTAATCCTTGCAGTTCAAAACAACAGTGGTGGAGTCTTCTCAGTAGGTAGGATTATAAAGTTCGGATCACTTTTTACATGATGGATTGTGGTTCTTTCTGTGGATGTAAGGTTAGTTTGTATGTTGGGGGGATTTGAGGAATGATGGGGACTCAAGGTTAAGGAACTCTGGAAAGTTAACAGGGGGTGCTTTGGGGGCAGTGAGGGTGGATCACAGTTGGATGGAGAAGTGAATTGAGTCAGGGAGGGTCCAACACTGGTCTTTCGTTGAGTCTGATTGATAAGGTTGGTGGCAAAAAAGTACTTCCACTGTAGGGACTGGGAGAAGGAGAGAAGGTATTTAACAAGTCCTGCATGATTGAATTTGGGAGTGTGGCAAAAGGTGAGGCCTTTAGAATGGACTGACACTTCTGCATGGCTAAGGCTTTGTGCATTTGGGTGTGCGTGAGTATGTGCACTTTATTGGAAAAAGAGCAAAAGCTCAAAAGCCTACATAGCTTGCAGCAAAGATGAAGATGCCATATCCCTGCAGCAATCAAGCCTGTGGAGCCAGCGAGAAAATATGAGGAATATTAATTTTCTTACGTTTGTAAAAAAAAATCCTACTGGATGTTTCATCAATTTTGTACTGTCGGTCTTTTCCCATCCTTGAGAGAGAGAGGGGACGTTGATTTCCATTTAGTTTACTAATAATGTGGAATACATAAATTCTTATAGTATGAAGTCAGTTTCATTTACTGGTCACTAATTTCAGTTTATTTATCTGCGTTCCAGGTATCTGTAATGCTTCGGAGATGCAAGAAATTTAAGCAGAGCAAGCTGGATGCTGTAACACTGTCTTCAAAGATGAAGAGGTGGTAAATAAGTTCAAGGCTCTAAGAACTATTGTCTAATAATCCAATATTGTGTTTTGCAGATTTTTTGTGTATATGAAAAATCATAAACTTGACTGTCTGGAGTGTGCATCACTGTGCATAAATTAGCTGAGACACACACTCTTGGGTGAACTCATATTGTTGCGCCTCTCGTGTGGCACAAGCAAACTTCCATCGCAATTATTATTCTTAAAATTATTAATTAATCAGCAGACATGGTAATTTTCTGCAAAGTAGCATTAACATACTCTTTTCTGACATCTGGCCTCTTATGTACTCGTAGTACGATTTCACGTTTGTTTTTTTCCAGGCTGTCATGGAGAAGCTTGCATAAATTCCTATAATACTTCATCCTGTTTATATACAGATCAGTATTTCTCCTCAAACTTATTTAAAAACTCTTCTTAAGTCCCGCAACTGTCCATAGTGTGGACTACCCAGCTACTAGATTAGATTAGATTAGTACTTGTTCCATAGATTATGAATACGACACTTCGTAATGCTGGGGAACGTGTCAGGTTGATAAAAGTTGTCTATACAAGATATTACATTACACAAAATATTACATGACACTTAATATTTTTTGTGGGCGTTGGGGAAATTACCCACTTACTATATCCAAAAAGTGATCTAATGAGGAGAAGGAGTTGCCATTCAGAAATTCTTTTAATTTCCTTTTAAATGCTATATGGCTATCTGTCAGACTTTTGATGCTATTAGGTAAGTGACCAAAGACGTTTGTGGCAGCATAATTTACCCCTTCTGAGCCAAAGTTAGATTTAACCTTAAGTAGTGAAGATCATCCTTTCTCCTAGTGTTGTAGCCACGTACACTGCTATTACTTTTGAATTCGTTTGGATTGTTAATAACAAATTTCATAAGTGAGGCTACAGTGAAGATCTCTAGCTCTTTAAATAAGTGTCTGCAGGATGATCTTGGATGAGCTCCAGCAATTATTCTGAAATAATAGGCGTGGTAAGCTAATTCACTGAGATGTATATTGCCAAAATTTGCAATGACCCTAATAGTACAAGTACCTGAACTCAAACGTTTCAGCAGATCCTCAGTGTGTTTTTTCCAGTTCAACCCCTCATCAACCCCTAGAAATTTTGAATATTCTACCTTAGCTACTGATTTCTGATCAAAGTCTATATTTATTAATGGTGTCATCTCATTTACTGTGTGGAACTGTATATACTGTGTTTTGTCAAAGTGTAATGAGAGCCCATTTGCAGAGAACCACTTAATGATTTTCTGAAAAACATTGTTTACAATTTCACCAGTTAATTCTTGTCTGTTGGGTGTGATAGCTATACTTGTATCATTGGCAAAAAGTACCAGCTTTGCATCTTCGTAAATATAGAATGGCAAGTCATTAATATATATTAGGAACAGAACTAATTTTTTGCATAATTCTAATATGATCCTCTTCAGGTAATGCTGAAGAGATTATTTCCCTGCATGCATCCACAAAAATAACAGGATGACCTCTGCCTTTTGGATGGAACTTTTTGATTTTGAAATTTGCATGACTGGGTTAAGCTCCTCTTGCTCTAAATGCAGCTGCCAAATTTTTCACATTCTCATGGTTTTTCATTTGTTCTTTGGTTTTATTAGTTTCTGATAGCAAACTCACTAGTTCTTTATTTTTAAATTCCACAAGTTTGTGATTCAAGCTAACTTCTAACGTCTGAGTTTTACCCTACAAATCAGTGTTAATAGCAGATATGCTTTCTTGGAATTTGGTCTTTGTCTTGTTTTGAACTTTCACGACCTGTCCTTTAAAAGTTTTTACAGACAGATCTAGTTCGCTATGAGTTGTTCCTTGCTGATGATTTACTATTTTAATTTCCTAGTCTACCTTCGTCTTTAAATCCTCACGAATAGCATTAAGATCTTCAGCTATTTCATTGCTAAATGCATTGTACAATTCTCCTCTTTGCTTTTTGATTTCATCACTTACAGACTTCTTTAAAGCCTTCATTTTACTGTCCAATTTACCATCTAGCCCTCTTCTTTTCTTATTGTATGTTTGTTTGGTCAGAGTTTTTATCTGTTCACCAATTTTGGAGACAACGAAGTTATTTTTATTATCCAATGTCTGACTTGACAAAGATATTTCATTTTTCAAACCATTATTCATTGTTAATATCACTTGTTTCAACTCATTTAGAATGCCCAGTTGCACATCACCCATCTGATTCACTAATGGTTTTATTATTTCTGTTCTCATTTCAATCTCATGGGTATGAGAACATCTGTTCCATATTTCCCTCGTATGAATCGTCAATCTCTTGTTTTATTGTCACATTACTTAGATCTGCCATGTTTGCTGAGCTACCCTTTCCATTGTCATTAGTCAGCTTGCTGTCAAACAATTTCGAGCTCGGCTCATGCTTTTGTTGCTGCCATTCTGACAGCATTGTCAATTTCAGCATTTTTGCTTTCTCTGCCTGCTTGCTCCCAAACTTGTACAAAAACTTGCCTTATCTCTACAGTCACCCACCACCTTCTGAAGTCCTATCATCTGGCCTCTTGACTTAGTACCAGCTAGGACTGGAGCAACTGAACCGCATTCTTGCCAGGTTTTCAACTATCTGAAATGCGGAATGTCTTACCCACTATTATTCCTCCTCCCCCCCTCCAATAGTGGTATTTCGCTAACCACCAAACCTACACAATATCCTCGTCCATTCCTACACAACTCCTGCTCCCAACTCCTTGCCTCATATCCCTGTAATACACCAAGAGGAAAGCACTGTCCTATACATCTTCCCAACCACCACCACCTACTCCAGTCCAGTCACAAGATCACCTATCCCATCAAAGGCAGGGCTACCTGTGAAACCAGTCATGTGATACATGAGCTAAGCCACAACCAGTGTGCTGCATTGTACACAGCCATGACAACCAACGAGCTGTTTGTCCGTATGAACATCCACCGACAAACTGTGGCGAAGAAACAACTGAACCACCCCATTGCTGAGCATACTGTCCAACATTAACAGTCTTTAATTTCAAAGACTGCTTCACAGCATGTGCCATATGGATACTTCCCACCAACACCAGCTTTTTCTGAATTGTGCAATTGGGAACTCTCCCTGCAGTATATCTTACGTTCAAGTAACCCTCCTGGCCTCAACCTTTGTTAGCCATTGTCCCATGCACTGTTCGCACTCCAGCACTACGCAGCCCTCTATTCTTTTACACTTCTCTCCTTTTCCACTACCCCTCCCCCTCCCCCACTGTCCCTCTAACCTCCTAACAGCACCTAGCTGCCCTACTCTCTCTTCACCTCATCTCAGCACACTCGCCATCAACACTTTACCATCCCCCAACCCTACCCTGGTATCCCTCCCCCACACCACAACAGCCTCCTCCTTACCCTCACCCAGTTTCCACTCCCATCATGCACTGCTGCTACTCTCAGTGTGGTTTCAGCTCCCAGAGACTGTAGTCATGTATGTGTCTGTTGTCTATTTTTGACAAAAAGTCTTGTTGGCTGAAATATTATTTTGTGACTGTCTTTTTGTTGTGCCTATCTTGAACTCAGCATCTCCACTATATGGCGAGTAGCAACTATCCCTTTCATAATATTGTAGGAATTAGTGAAGTGTGGTGACAAGAAAACAAGACTTCCACTCAGGTAAGCATCGGATTCCCAACATAGAATCAAATAGAGGCAATGCACAAATAGACCTAAAAAGAATAATAAAATAGGTCTGTACATAAGCTACCATGAACAACATAGTGATTATATTATCATAGCAAATAGTCAACAAATTAACACCCACCACAGGAGTTCAAGTTTGGCGAGACATAAGAAGTTATTCTGACTATTAATCCTCAAGCAGATGCGCCATTCTTCATAACACAAGTGGACAAGCAGCACACTTTGTACACATGTAATAGCTGTTTTCTGTTTTCAAGGTAAACATGTAAGAACAAAATTACAGTTTAATAGTAGTTTAATTAAACAACAATAAAATGAACTAAAATGGTACGAGCTAAATAACTGTGTAATAAAACAGTAATAAAATAAACCTTTCATTGTTTCACCATGTTCCTGCACACAAGTGTTGACCCAAGTAATGAACCACTGGAAGCATTAAACAGCACAGTTGCATCAGATCCTTGCTGACCGCTTATTTAGTTATTAATTATCTTTTAGATAATTGCCTTGTTGTGGGTTTGTGTGTTTAGCTTGGAATCCAGGTCACTTTTCTGCACAGATCTTAAATTTTTGTCTTCTAGCTTGCTGTTTCTTTTATATTACTGCTGCTCACTTTGATGTATGACTACACAAGTTATTACTGTGTTAGCTGAAGTGGTAATGAAGAAATAGGTATGGACTCATCATTGTATAACAACAATGAATTACACTCATGCTCATAAATTAAGGACAATGCTGATACATGGTGAAACAACACTCTGGTGGGCAATTTGCGAGTTTAAATCACCTCGGGGTATGACCATGCAGTGCATTTGACATGCAGTCATCACACGGTGGCACTGGCAGCAGTCCACGTATGCAGAGGTGTGTTGGTGCATGTCAGAGTACGGTGCAGAGAGTAAGTGTGCAGACATTTTCAGATGTGCTAATGGTGACTGTGTTAAATGGCTCAAAGAACACATATTGATGACGTTACGAGGGGTAGAATACTAGGGCGACTGGAGGCTGGCCAAACACATCAGGTCGTAGCAAGGGCCCTCCGTGTGCCACAAAGTGTGATCAAGATTATGGCAACAATTCCAGCAGACAGGAAACGTGTCCAGGTGGTACAGTACGGGACGTTCTCAGTGTACAACACCACAAGAAGACTGAAACCTCACCATCAGTGCTCGCAGACGGCCACAGAGTACTGCAGGTAGCCATGCTCTGGACATTACCGCAGCCACTGGAACGGTTGTCTCCAGACGACTGAACAGACATGGTTTATTCACCCGGAGACCTGCAAGGTGCATTCCACTGACCCCTGGTCATAGGAGAGCTCATAAAAGCCTGGTGTCAAGAACACAGTACATGGTTACTGGAACAGTGGTCCCAGGTTATGTTCACAGATGAGTCCAGGTATAGTCTGAACAGTGATTCTCGCTGGGTTTTCATCTGACGTGAACCAGGAACCAGATACCAACCCCTTAATGTCCTTGAAAGGGACCTGTACGGAGGTTGTGGATTGACGGAGGGGGGGAGTTATGACTGGTACACCCCTGTATGTCTTTGACAGAGGAACTGTAACAGGTCAGGTGTATCAAGACATCATTTTGCACCAGTATGTCCGCCTTTTGATGGATGGTAACGCACGGCCCCACCGAGCTGCCATCGTGGACGAGTACCTTGAAACAGAAGATATCAGGCGAATGGAGTGGCCTGCCTGTTCTCCAGACCTAAACCCCATCGAGCACGTTTGGGATGCTCTCGGTTGACGTATCGCTGCCCGTCTTCAAAACCCTAAGACACTTCAGGCGCTCCAACAGGCACTGGTGCAAGAATGGGAGGTTATACCCCAGCAGCTGCTCGACCACCTGATCCAGAGTATGCCAACCCGTTGTGCAGCCTGTGTACACGTGCATGGTGATCATATCCCATATTGATGTCTGGGTACATGCGCAGGAAACAGTGACGTTTCGTAGCACGTGTTTCAGGACAGTTTTTTCAACTTATTACCAATACCATGAACCTACAGATCTGTGTTGTGTGTATTCCCTAGGTGCTTATGCTATTAGTGCTAGTTTTGTGTAGTGCCACGCTGTGTGGCACCACATTCTGCAATTATCCTTAATTTACGACAATGAGTGTAGATTAGATTCGGTTTTCATTCCATAAAGCCAAAAATGAGACGATCCTCAGGAGTGTGGAACATGTTAGCAAGTATAACATGAAAAACATAGAACATTTGAATATAATACTCACTTCCCTGATCATTTGTCAGGAGATTGTCAAAATATGTGAATACATTACAGTAAACTGGAACTGCTAATATTTGCAGAATTAATCTGTCAGAATGAAACATAGTTTTGTACTTTTAATAAATTTATCATACACAAAATACCTAATCTTGACTTCTGTGACCATGTGCTGTCAAAACTGAAATCTAACAAATGTTTTCATTTATAGAGAAGTAGAAGCTGTCTATCAAAAAGTATTTCAAAGTCTGTTTAAACCATTTTTTTATCTTAAACCAATTTTTAAAATGGCAATTTATTAAAAATGTGTGTTCCTGAATACTGGACCCCTTTTTGGACCAAAGTAAGTGATTTTAGGTCTTTATTGTTGGGGATATGTGAACAAACATTTTTCAGTATGCATAGTGGCGCACAAGATATGATGTGCAGAGTGCATTCGATTCTATGGAATATACATGTTCCGTGTTTGTTGATGGGGCAACGTAATATAATCTGGTAGTCAAATTTATTAATATGTGTTGTGCGAATAAAGCATAAGTTTATTTTGTCCCTTAAATAGTTGTTACCTGTCATTTATCTGCGTTAATCTGCATAAACTACAACAGGTTATGGGCCCAGGTACTGGGTTAAAGCGAAACAATAAGCTTTAAGGTGACGTGTATTTGCGCAAAAGGTGCGCAGAAGTTCGTATAAACTTGGATTGTGTACGCTATACAAAGAAGAAAATAACTGTAAAATGAGTACAACACAGATACCGCAAATACAGCGGCTTGTAGAGCGCGAAAATTACGTGACCTGGAAATTTGCCATTGAGGCATATTTGCACTTGGATGACTTACGGGATGTCATAAACGGTAAATTGGCACCTACGAAATCAAGCTTTGCTACTAAGGATCGGAAGGCGAAATCAAAACTAATCATTTTAATTGATCCAGTGAATTATGTTCACATAGAAAAGGCTACGTCAGCAAGGGAGGTATGGGACAAACTGAAAAACGCATTCGAAGATGGTGGTTTAACCAGGAAAGTAGGATTACTTCGTGAGCTGATAACCACAAGATTGAATAAGTGTAAAAGCGCCGATGAATATGTGAATAAAATAATTTCAATCTCCAATCATCTGAGGAATATTGGTTTTGAAATTGCGGATGAATGGATTGGAACTTTATTGTTTGCTGGACTACCAGAGAAATATTCGCCAATGATTATGGTTCATGGTAAATGATGATAGCCAAAAATCTTGAAATGGTTATGGGTTTGGGAAGTTCGGGAATATTCATTACAGCGGATAGTGTTAAAGTAAAGATTCTACAGGACGTGAAGAATGAACCAGATTCTAATGCTTCAGAAAAAGAAACAGCGTCGCCTTTATACTATAAGTACAAGGAGAAGAAGCCAATAATACGTTTCAGGTGCCAGAAAATTGGGCATATTGCTTCAAAGTGTAATGAAAAGTTAAGTATAAAAGAAAATAAGCACATTAATTTTAGTAGTCCTGAGAGAAAGTCTACCAATAAAGGTAAGGCATTTTTTTGTTTTTTACTCTTTTAATTAAGCAAGTGACGATCATGCAGAATGGTTCCTAGATTCAGGAGCATCTGTGTACATTACCAAAGCTCCGTCAGGTTTGTATGATGTTCAGTCAAGGCCCAACATTGGAATTTCTACAGTTGACAGATCTAAGTTAAGGTGTGAACTCGCAGGAAAACTGGATCTTAATTTGCTTGTGAATGGGGAAAAGGAAATTGTTACTGCTCATGCTGTACATTATGTAAAGAATATCACAACTAATTTGCTGTCAGTAAGCGAAATAGTAAAGGAGGGTAATAAAGTTATCTTCGATATAGAGGGAGCCAAAGTGATAGACTCGTGTGGTGATATTGTAGCTACTGCAAGTAATGTAAGAGGTATTTACAAAGTGAATACAGTTCAAAATACTGCTGAAACAGGAAATCACTCTGTGTATGCTGCAAAAGGTTTCTTGTGGCGTAAGAGACTTGGGTATTTGAATAGGAAAAGTATGACTTTACTGAAAAATATGGCAACTGGGATGGAAAATTATGGAATGAATAAGGTTCAATGTGAGGTGTATTTGCAAGGGGAGCAGGCTAGATTGCCATTTAAATCGAGTCAGCGCAGATCTACCGAAGTCTTGCAACTCATACATTCAGATCTCTGTGGACCTATGGAGAATGAATCCTTAGGAGGTAGCTTCTATTTCCTGACATTCATAGATGATTTTTCTAGATACATGCATGTTTATTTTATAAGTAGCAAGGATCAAGTGAATGACGTATTTGTTGTTTACTGCAAAATGGTCGAAAGACAGACTGGGAAGAAAATTAAAATCATTAGATCAGACAATGGATCAGAATATGTAAACAGACGGTATTAGGCATCAGACTACCATTCGCTACAGTCCTTCTCAGAATGGAGTTGCAGAACGAGCCAACAGAACCATTGTAGAAAAGGTTAGAAGTATGTTAAGCGATGCTGAAGTACCTAAGTGTTTTTGGGCAGAGGCTGTGTTAACAGCAGTGCATTTAATTAACAGATCACCTACCAAAGCTGTAAGACACAAGACACCTTATGAAGTATAGACTGGGAAGAAACCGGATCTAAAGCACTTAAAAGTCTTTGGATGTGAAGCCATGGTTCAGATTCCAAAACCATTAAGAGGAAAGTGGGACGCAAAATCTCAAAAATATATTTTTGTTGGCTACTGTGAGGATTCAAAAGGCTACAGATTTTACAATCCTGTGAATAAGAAGATAATAAGCAGTAGAGATGTAGTATTTTTGGAGGATTATAGACCTAAAATAAAGGAAAGTGGTCAAAATGACACAGTAATGCAACCACGCATAGTGTGCAATAGTGCTGAAACAGAGATGGAAACTGAAACAGAGGGAGACGAGAATAAAGAGGAAGCTGATGTGCTACCCAAGAATCAAATTGAGGAAGAAGATTCAACAGAGGAAGTCAGTTTAAGGCGGTCTTCACGTACAGCAAACCAAAAGAATATCCAGATTATGAAATGTATGCTGCCCAAAAAATCAACAATGAACCAATCACAGTTGATGAAGCTTTAGCAAGTTCAAATGCTCAAGACTGGAAAAAGGCTATTGAAAAGGAGCTGCAATCGTTTGTGGATAATGATACATATGAATGGGTTGACATGTCTGAAAATAAAAAGCCACTAAGAACAAGATGGGTGTTTAGTGTTAAAAACCCTGGGAGTGCAATACCAGAATTCAAAGCCAGATTGGTAGTTAAAGGATATTCCCAGAAAGAAGGAATAGATTACAATGAAACTTTCTCACCAGTGGTGAAGTATTCATGATTAAGATACCTTTTAGCTGTGGCAGTGAAGGAAGACTTATTAATTCATCAAATGGATGTGAAAACAGCCTACCTGAGTGGAAGAGGAAATATATGTGATTACACCTGATGAAGTTAAGCGACCTTATCAAGGGAAAAAGAGAATTTGGCGTTTGAAGAAAGGCATATATGGATTAAAGCAAAGTGGCCATTGCTGGAATAAATGTTTGCATAAAAGTTTGATAAAACTAGGTATGTTACAGTTAAAGGCAGATCCCAGTATATATCATAAAGGGAGCAATGAAGAAATTGCAATCATGGACATATGGGTAGATGATTTTTTTATTTTAACCAATAGTGAAAACCAGAGGAACTTTTTTAAAAAACAGTTACGGTCATAATTTAATATGCATGACTTAGGGGAAATTAATCAATACTTAGGCATGAAGATTGTAAGACGTGTCAACAGAGAAGTTGATCAATCTCTGTACACAAGAAAGATCTTAGAAAAGTTCAATATGGAAAATTGTAAACCTATTTCTACTCCTATGGAAAACAATGCAAAACTGCCAATAACTGATTATGACAAGAAATGTAAAGAAAGTGTACCCTATTTGGAAGCTGTAGGAAGTCTACTGTACTTAGCACAGACTTCCAGACCAGACATTGCATTTGCCACAAATGCAGTAAGCAAGTTTTGCAGTGATCGGAGAGAAAAGCACTGGATGGCAGTCAAGAGAATATTCAGATATTTAAATGGAACTGCTGATTATAAGTTCAAATATTCTAAAACTGGAAATGTCAATTTGGAAGGACACGGTGATGCAGACTGGGGAAATGAGTTGGAAAGCAGACACTCCATCACTGGAAGTTGTTTTAGACTAATGGGAGGACTGATATCATGGTCTTGTAAGAGACAAGACAAAGAACTGTTGCTTTGAGTACTTTAGACGCTGAATATATGGCCTTGTCCTCCACTATCCAAGAAGCTCTTTGGATCCGTACACTGATGAGTGAAATAGAATCTCCTCCAACATTAAAGCCAACTGTGATATTTTTTGACAATATGGGAGCTATTAAACTTGCAAAAAATAATGTCACCAGTGTAAGATCCAAACATATTGACGTAAGGCATCACTTTATAAGACATCATGTGGAACAGGGGAATATAATTCTCAGTTATTTATGGGCGGAAGAAATGTTACCTGATTTCCTAGCCAAGCCTCTCAGTATGGACAAATTTCAGAAGCTGGTGAAACATTATGGTTTAACCTGGGGTGAATAGTGTTGAATATCTGAAAAATATTTGTTCAAGGGGGAGTGTTGGGGATATGTGAACAAACATTTTCCAGTGTGCATAGTGGCGCACAAGACATGATGTGCAGAGTGCATTAGACTCTATGGAATATACATGTTCCGTGTTTGTTGATGGGGCAACATAATATAATTTGGTAGTCAAATGTGTTGTGCGAATAAAGCATAAGTTTATTTTGTCCCTTAAATAGTTGTTACCTGTCATTTATTTGCGTTAATCTGCATAAACTACAACATTTATGTAAACTGTTCTTATTCCTAATATTGATACTATGTATTGAGCTATTGGTTGGAAACACACATTATTTGCAACAAATTTCCCAATGGATTAAGTATACAGAGAAGCAGTCATTAAAATATTCAGTTCCGTGAACATGTCTCTATATAATGGTCTAAAATTTACATGACAAATGACATACTTTTGCACTCTTACAACTTTTTCTCGTTTTGACGAGTTACCCCAGAATATGATCCCATACAACATAATAGAATGAAAGTAAGCAAAGTATGCAAGTTTTTTTATATTTCTATCTCCTAAATCTGACATCATTTGCTTTGCAAATACAAACTTGTTTAGGCACTTCAGCAACTCTATGGTATGCCCTTCCCAACTGAGTTTATCATCATATTCTAATCCCAGAAATTTAACACTGTTAACCTCTTTCATTTGCATGTCTTCATATGTTGTGCACATGCTGGAAGGAAGTCTCTTACAGGTTCTGAACTGCATATAGCGAATCTCAAAATTTAATTACAGTTAATTAGCTTCAAACCATTTATTAATATCAGCAAAATTTTGATTAGCAATTATTTCTAAATTCATACTTGATTTGCTATTTGATGCAGTGTTGGTATCATTTACAAACAAAACAAAGTTGGCATCTGGTAATGTAACAGATGAGAGGTCATTAATGTACACAAGAAAAAGCAACTGACCCAAGATGGAACCTTGAGGAACACTGCAACTACAAAACAATGTTATTTGTGGCTGATGCAGTTATACACAGGCATGCCCACCCGAGCGTTAATGGAGATGAAAATTTAAATATGATGACATACTGTAATTTGGCAACACAAAAACAAAGATGGAAAAATATAGAACATGAATTGGTAGAAAGAAAGGAAAAAGGAGCCACAAAGAGAAAAATTTAATTATTGCCAATACTTGGTTTAAAAATCATGAAGGGCAGTTGTATACATGGAAGAAACCTGGAGAGCCAAGACGATTTCAAACAGATTACATAATGGTAAGACAAGACTTCAGATTTTCAACCATTCCCAGGGACTGAAGCAGATTCAGACTATAATTTATTGCTTATGAATGCAGATTAAAACTGGACAACGTTAAGGAGATGGGACCTAGATAAGTGCAAAGAAAGGTTACTGAGAATGTAGGAAAAGACTGATTACTACTTACCATAAAGAGGGCATGTGAAGTTCAGACGCGCGCAATTAAAAGACACTTACAAAAAGCTTTCGCCGACAGCCTTCAGCAGTAGAAAACACACACACACACACACACACACACACACACACGCGCGCACACAACCACGCACGCGTGTGCACACGCACACACGACCGCCAACTCCAGCATCTCAGCTTGGAATCAATGATGGTCGTGTGTGCATGAGGTGTGTTTGCTTGGGTGTTTGAAGAGTGTGTGTGCGCGCCTCTTTTACAGGTGAAGGCTGTGGCCGAATGCTTTGTTTAAGTGCCTTTTTAATTGTAACAATATTATGAAAAGGAACGTTGCTACTCACCAGATAGCGGAGCTGCAGAGTCGCAGATAGGCACAACAAAAAGACTGTCACAAATAAAGCTGTTGACCAGTAAGGCCTTCATCAAAAATAGAGGACAGACATATACACTCACGGAAATGCAACTCACACACACGTCTGCAGTCTTAGGCAACTGAAACTACACATTTGGGTTTTAATTCTGCCTGTCTGCAAATTGACGTGTCTTCTTTACGGTAAGTAGCAATCTGTATTTTGTTACTACTGATGATATTACTACCTGGAGATTCACTTGTTTTAAATATTACGGAGAGTCTCAGAAAGAGCAGTAGGTAATGATTAACTGAAATGGGGGAATGGGATACAATAATGGAATAAAGGGTAGATTTGACAGGTGAAATAGTGAAGTCAGTAGAGGATCAAATAGGCAAAAATGCAGGGCCTGATAGAAATCTTTGGATAATACCCAAAATACTGAATTTTAATGGTGGAAAGGGGAAAATATAAAAAAGCAGCAAGCAATGCAGGCACAATGGAATAAATATGTCTAAAAAGTGAGAATGCGAGAAATGCAAAGCAGGAATGGTGAAATGAGAAAAACAAAGCTGTAGAAGAATGCATGACAATGGAAAAAGATTTAAGCCCTTCAAAATTACCAATCAATATCCTTCAACGCAGTTTGTTGCTGAATTCTCGAACACATTCAGAGTTCAAATATAATAAATTTTCTCGAGGCAAAAGAGCTTGCGTCCCAAAATCAGCATTGATTTAGAAAGCATCTCTCATGCTAGTCAGGTCACCTTTTTCTCACGAGATATCATATAAACCATGGATGAAGGGCAACCGGCAGATATCACATTCCTACATATCCAAAAAAATGTTTGACAAGGCGTCCCACTTGTTAATAAAGGTACGAGCATATGGAATATGTTGCCACATACACTATGTGATCAAAAGTATCTGGACACCTGGCTGAAAATGACTTACAAGTTCGTGGCACCCTCCATCGGTAATGTTGGAACTCTCAATATGGTGTTGGCCCACCCTTAGCCTTGATGACAGCTTCCATTCTCAAAGGCACATGTTCAATCAGGCGCTCGAAGGTTTCTTGGGGAATGGCAGCCCATTCTTCACGGAGTATCGCTGTCGGTCAGTGACGCCTGACACGAAGTTGGCGTTCCAAAACATCCCAACGGTGTTCTATAGGATCCAGGTCAGAACTCTGTGGAGGCCAGTCCATTACAGGGATGTTATTGTCGTGTAACCATTACGTCACGGGCCATGCATTATGAACAGGTGCTCCAACATGTTGAAAGATACAATCGCCGTCCCCAAATTGTTCTTCAACAGTGGGAAGCAACAAGATGCTTAAGATATCAATGTAGGCCTGTACCGTGGTAGTGCCAAGTGAAACAACATGGGGTGAAAGCCCCCTCCATGAAAAACACGACCACACCGTAACCCAACCGCCTCCGAATTTTACCACAGGCACACACACCCTTGCAGATAACATTCGCCATACCCACACCCTGCCATCGGATCGCCACATTGTGTACCATGATTTGTCACTCAACGCAACATTTTTCCACTGTTCAATTGTCCAATGTTTATGCTCCTTACACCACATGAGGTGTCGTTCGGCATTTACCGGCGTGATATGTGGCTTATGAGCAGCCACTCGATCATGAAATCCAAGTTTTTTCACCTGTCATAGTACTTGCAGTGGATACTAATGCAGTTTGAAATTCCTGTGTGATGGTCTGGATAGATGTCTGCCAATTACACATTATGACCCTCTTTAATTGTTGGCAGTCTCTGTCACTCAAAAGACAAGGTCGGCCTGTACGCTTTTGTGCTGTATGTGTCCCTTCACGTTTCCACTTCACTATCACATTGGGAACAGTGGACCTAGGGATGTTTAGGAGTGTGGAAATCGAACGTACAGATGTATGACACAATTGACACCCAATCACCTGGCCATGTTCGAAGTCCGTGAGTTCCACGGAGCGCCCCATTCTGTTCTCTCACAATGTCTAATGACTACTGAGGTCGCTGATATGGAGTACCTGGCAGTGGTGGCAGCACAATGCACCTAATGTGAAAAACGCTTGTACGGATACTTTTGATCACATAGTGTATGAAAGTAGCTCTAAGACTTAAGTAATTGAACCCAGTACATTGTCCTCAATGTGTCAATGTGTTCACCAGAGGCAAGGTTATCAGCAAGAGTACATCAGGGAAGTGACACAGGACGACACTCAGACATCTGCAACTGTTTGCTGACAATGCTGTGGTGTATGTGAACAGGCAGCACCTGCATAGGCGCCTAACACAACCTCCAGCCCCAATGGAGTCACCATGATTGGAAGCATCTGATTCCACTCGTTAGCTCTGACCTACGGCATAATGTTGTTGTGTGTATCACAATGGTGCGGTGGTTTTGAGTTGGTTCATGTTTGTACATGTTGTGTTGTGTTGATAGTGCCCTCTGGTGGTGGATGTTGATGTACTGAGTTTAACATGTGGTATTGGGTTCATTTGAGTCTTTGTTATCATTGTGGTGACGTGGGTTTATTTGAGCCTGGGTAGTCAGTGCTGTAACATAGATTTAGAAGTGATTGCTTTGTTTTCCGTAAGGTTTTTTTAATTGTGCGTTTCACGTTTTTGTTAGGTCTGATTACTGTGTGTGTGTGTGTGTGTGTGTGTGTGTGTGTGTGTGTGTGTCCACACATGTGCGGGCCCAACTACAGAGATTTTTTTTGCAGGCTTTGGTTGGTAAGTGGTTGCTTGACTATTTTTAAAATATTTGATTACCCTGTAATTGAGAAGTTCAAAAAAGTTTTTAAAAAATTTACCTTGCATACTTACTGAACAGCAGCCATTTTTATTTGTAAGTGCAGAAGGGTTTTTCAATTTGGAGACAGCATTAATTTGAATATCTCTGCACTGGGTTAAGTTACAACATTGCAATTGACATGAATGCTTTTAGGAAAGGATCCTTTACAACATTGTTTATTACTCCAAATACGCTAAATTAAAAAATAACCAGTCAAAATGACCTCCAAAGTTTGGCATTGAAAATTTAGAAAATCCACTTTTTAGACCCAAAAATATCAACCAAGGAGTGATTTATCAGAGTGATTTTTTTTTCTGTAGTTAGGTATTGAAAACTACTAGCTTCATATAGAGCAAGAGTACTGACATGTTTCCTTAACTTTTTACAAATTTTTGAAATTTGAAAACCTTTAATTTTTGTAAAGTTTGGGGCTAGTTATCTGTGGTGTGACTGAATATAAAAATCTAATTTCTGCACATTTTGTATACCTATGCGATAAAGAACTGTACAAAATTAAACACTGCTAACCGACTGAACAAAGATATGAATTTTTGAAAATGAGGGAATAATTGACATTACACTACAGTTGATCTTACAGCTTTTGCCTAATTCATGAGGGATATTGGCTACATGTAATCAATTGTTACTGAAGTTGAGGTATTGAATTATATGGAAAAACTCTAAAAATTACTGGACAAAACATTTACATTATCTTGACAAATTTGAAATAAATATTTTCAATTAACATACTTTTGAGAAGAAGTGCTTCCTAATCCCAGTGGTGATTTTTAAAAACGCTTATTTCTCCACACAGCTTTTGTGATATAGAATAAGACCTCTTATTTGCTGTGGTAAGTTCAAGCACTGAAAGCGTCCTAAATATGTTTTTCATTGGCATCCAAAATTTGTCACTAGTAGATTTCCTGAATGCCATTCTTGGACCAGCAGGGTGGTAAAATTGCACAAAAACACCATTGTTTTCAAAACTTATTCTTTCAATATGGGCAAGTCACCACAGTCAATCATATACACATGCCACTATGTCATTCTGTGAGATTAATTTTACTGACGCAATTATCCTCGTAAAGTTTGGTGCCTGATGTTACGTAGCATCGAGCTATGTTTTCTGCAATGCCAAGGAATTTGTGGAATTGCTTTGTTCCTTTTATTGCTATACAGTTTTCATATCTGATTTGAAATGTTGTTTTGATATGAAGAACTAACTACCTCTTCTTTCTTGATGAGAAAGTAGGGGATGCCTTTAACTTTATCCTTGGGGAAGACATACATGTCCTCTATTGGAAGAATTAGATCTGTGCTCATTCTAAGTACGTTGGTTTTACTCCCTTCACATTTTGTTGTACCTGCTACTCCATCACATGCATTTTTACCATGGCAAGAGGCAAAAAAGTGTCATTCAGCCTCCAACCCGAAATCTACTTTGTGGTTGCAAAAGATCTGAAAAGGTCTCTTTGCTCTTGTATTGACTATCCCTTCCATCTGAAAAGTATGTGATATTATGAAAAGGATAGTTGCTACTCAGCATCTCCACTGTAATATGAGTAGAAACTATCCTTTTCATAATATTGTTACATTATTCCGCCCTGGATTTTCCATTGTTTGAAAAGCATTCAAGCTTCTCAACCTTGGACAACTTTCCTTTTATGTAATTTGTTACATACTTTTGAAAAACATTGATATCTGAAGTGTTGTGCTCCGAGCAGTCGCTTAGAATCCAAAATGAAGAATTGCAAACTTCATCTTCTTATTTCTGAAGTACAGAATCAATGGATGCATTGTTGCCCGTTCACTAACTCAGTGATACCCTTGTATTTCATCCTGAACCACAAATGTAAAGTTTTCTGCAAAAATAGCTAGGACTATGCATTCACTTGCATGAAGTTGTGCTTTTTTTTTTTACCTATGTTGTGCTTTTTTTGTCCTTCCAAAAACTTGCTTTCGATTTTAGAAACATAGTGGTAACTTTTGAGATTTTCTAAGTTGTCTATTAAAGATTCAAACCTTCCTGAGATTTAACCACTGTTGTTATTTCAGCCCAGTTAGTTGTGACCCACTGTTTGACAGTAACGTTAAATAATTCAAGAGCATTTTTTTTTTTCTTTTTTTTGCCAAGGCATTTACCACATAAACTCATGATGCAGCCATAATTATTAGTGTCACAAACCATTAAATCTAGTATATCTTTGCAGTTAACATCGTTAAGTTTTGCACCCACACACATCAATTTACATTCTGATGATATACACAAACGCATACAGAGTGTATTCCTGAGGAGCTGGCCAAAATACACCATTGAGGTCAAAGGTCACAAAATTCTGCATTAAGGATGAACATTTCGGAAAGCTGAGCAAGTACATTTAAATTAAACAGCACCATTCGTTCTTGCTTTGTTACCTTAACCCCATTTATGACAGCTCTTTTGTTATCTTTGTTACTTGGGCACATCCTACTGTTTCATCATCTTCAAAAAACTGCTGGATCTTTTCAGTTGTTTCTTCACTTATACCTACTTCTTTCTTCTTCCCTGAAACTGTTTGAATGCCTTCCCCTTCACTAATTTTCGGTTTAGTCTAATCGAACAATCATATACAATGAATTTGTGAACTATTTTTTCTCTTGACCATGAGACAGGAAGCAAACTTGAAATTTCAACTTTTTCCTCTTTAGGTGTCACTGAACACTTACTTTTTAATTTCTTAATCAAGCTCAAATATTCAGTGTTGGAGATTCTGGAGGTAGATAATTTTTTTAAAAAAATACTGTTGGTATATGCATTATTAAAGAATGATTCTAAAAAGCATTTTCTAATTTTGTCTGAAATTCTTTGTACCTTACTTTCAATAGCTGCTTTTCTTTTTCCGCTATACAATTTTCTTATTTTCGAAGCAGGAAATACCTCTGACTTAGAACAAATGAACTCAGATTTGCTAATAGTTTACTCATTATGAATTAACAAGATTACACGATTCTGGTTCTGGATTCACAATAGTTATTTTTTGGCACAGGGTATTTCCAGGAATCACATTAAGTTTCACTCAAGAAGCTGTTTTACTCGCACTTAACAAGGGCAGATGTTCAAGTTTTTGTGAAATTGAACTATAAACTGTTTTAAGACACACTTTTTTTACTATCAGTCCAGCAGAGCACTGTTCATCCATTTTATTGCATTCCAGTTAGTCACTCAACTTTATTTATTATTAAATTTTAAAATTATTTTGGTTAATTAAGAATTACACTCACTACAAAGGCATGAAAACTATTCTACTCTCTCAATGAAGTGTGTGCATCCACTTTAACAGAGGTTTCAGAACAGACTGACTACAACAACGCCACACCCAGAAATTGCAGTGGGGGTACACAGTTCATCTACAGACTACTGGGCTCCTGTGCAGATTTGTTACTCAGTCCACTGAGTCCATGTTCACACTTCTCTCAAAGACTAAACTCTTGCACAAAACTGTAGCCTCCTCAACAATTGAGAAATTTCACTTGTTTGCTTTTATCATATTGAACTTGTAATAATGTGCTACTTAACTGAGAGTAAGCTACATGTAAATAGACAATTTTTTAACATACAACTAAAGCAAAAGCTCCAACTGTTTAATATTTAATTGTTAAAATAAATAATACTAATGAAATACAGGGTGATAGTGTTAACTAAATACAGGTTAAAATTAAATTTCATTACAATGAAACAATAAACCACTCAAACAGGCAATAACCATAAGATCAATTGTAGCCCAATGTGAATTTTTTACTCATTTTCAAAAATTCATATCTTTGCTCACAGTTGATTATAAATGTTGAACTTTTATAGCACTTTGTTACCATACAGATGTATAAAATGTGCAAAAATCAAATTTTTATTTTCAATTCCACCAGATACAAACAGTTCCATAGCCTAATTTACAAAAAATAAAGTGTTTCAAATTAAAAAAAAAGGAAATATTTGTCAGTTTCTTGCTGTATATAAGACTAGTAGCTTAACAATATCTAACTAGAGAAAAAAAATTGATTATGATAAATTACTCCTCAGTTGTTATTTTGGAGTCTAAAAGATGGATTTTCTAAATATTCAATACCAAACATTGGAGATCATTTTGACTGGTTATTTTTTTAATTTAGGGTATTTTGGATAATAAACAGTGTTGTAGAGCAGACTTTTCTAGAAATATTCATGTCAATTGCAATGTTGTATAACTTAACCCAGTGCAGAGATATTCAAATTAACACTAATGTCATCTAATTGAAAAGCCGTCATGTGCTTAAAAAAAAAAGAAAGGAGAAGAAGAAGCCACCATTCAGTAAGGATGCAGCCAGGTAATTTTTTTAACTTCTCAATTACGGGGTAATCACATTTAAAAATATCAAAATATTTAAAAAAATGGTCAAGCAAACTTCATTGGATCACTTCATATGGATTGACACTTTTGTGTTATTCTACACTAACTGTGATGTTTTGTCTGTTTAATATTTATGGTAGTTGCTTTAACTGATGTAGTGAACATGGGGGTTCTTGAGCTATTGAGATTTTGGTTCCAGTAGTGTTTTATGAGTTATGTAGGTGTGTGAAGTTTATGGTCGGTTTTGCCAGTATGTATCGAGAGCTTCATTTGAGATGTATAAAGGTCACTGGAAAAGTCCTATTCCACTTTTCAAAGTTGGTGTTCATTTTTTGTACCCAGTATTTTTGAGCCATGAAGGTCGAGTGATGTGTAGATTCCTGTCGATTTTGTGGCTGTAGCTTTGTGTCGAATCTTGAGCTGTTGTCGTTTTTTCTTATAATATTTGTTTCAGAATGACGTGGTATTTTGTATTGTTATATATTTAGCTTGTCTCTGCCCTAAGCCCCCAATTTCCCATGGTTGTCCCATTAGCCTCATCATTTTATTGTTGGTGTGAGACACTTTTGTGTCATTTTTATGTTTGTTCACATTTGTTAGCACGAGTATGCAGTGACGACATCATCAACAGTTTGTATACGCTGGAAGTAGACATTTCCGCCATACTGATGACATCATGGGTCAAAGAAAATGTATGGAATTGGACACTTCACTAATGCCCAAGTGCCTTCTGCATATGAGGTGTTCCTAAAAAGACATCCCAAAGTGGCATCTTGTCATAGTTCTGAGACAATGCTAGTTGGCAGAAGAAGAAATGACAACAATTAGGGTTTAATACTTCATGAAAGAGACCATTAAAAACACTGCGCAAGCTCAAGGTGGGGGAGGAAATAGGTCTAGTCCCATCCAGCCACAACATCTCATAATCTGCCTTGTGACATTTCGAAAAATCATGGAACCCTAAATATGGTTGGCTGAGCAGTGAAATGAACTATCATCCTCATGAACGCCCAAGTCTCAATTGTTGGGCTACTTTGCTTGGTCAGCTGTAAGGATAGCTAGCTAGTTAGTTAGTTAGTTGGTTGCGTGTTCCACTGATCGATCGCACGGTACAGTAACCATTATGACGTGGAACGTTTCAAGTGCACACACACACACACACACACACACACACACACACACACACACACACACACACACAGAGAGAGAGAGAGAGAGAGAGGGAGATATTCATCTATGGTGTAGAAGGAGTTACTGCTGTCTGTCAGACAGACATTTTATTTCATTGTTGAAAATTTTTATGGCAGCATATTTTACCTCTTTCTGTGCCAAAGATAGGATGAATAAAGGATACCTCAAGAACATTTGAAGTAGCTTCTCACATTACATAACACGTATCATTCAATATGGGCAAGAATTTTATGGTTTTTCTAAATGGAAAATAAGCAAAAGGCTAATGCATTATGCCTTTGATTCTCCTTGCATCAAATTAGTCTGGTAGCCTAACTTTGTGTTGACTAGCATATAGTTGAATGCATACAACAAAACTCTTGCCTTTAATCATTGTATTGTCTCACCTTTCTCGTCTATTTGAGTATTAACTGTTTGAGTTAAAGACAATATGCACTACCAGTATCTAATTTGCTATATAATGGAAAGAACACATCTCATTATGTACAACTGACCTTGAAAGTTGTTGCAATGTTTCCTTATTTTGCTCCTCTATGACGTTCAACTCAGCTGCGGATGATGCAATTTCAACACTTTCGTTTAACTCCATTATTTCCATAAGAAATTCTGGATCTGAATGCTGTGTTGATTCACTGATTTCTGACCCCTGTAGTTGGAGCATGTACAAACCGCGAGACAAAGGTTGTTGCAGAGTTGAGTATGCTTTATTCACCAGTGAAGAATAGTCTTCTGACAACATACGCTCCTCCTGAAATGGTCATGCTCAGATGGAGTAACTCCAAATCTGTAATTACAAATTAGCGAGTCATTACACTCTGCCAAAGTTCCGAAACCTACACAGAAAATGGTCCGCGATTCACATCTCACCTTTGTCCTGTTGGCAAATCTATCTGGATGTAGGACGTTTTGTAACTGTCGGTACTTTGTTGTCAACTCGACTGTGTCTAAATCGTAACTAGGTGTGACTCCTATTACTTCAAAATAATTAGATTTATCGTCCGGTTGTTGGATGGTGTTACAAGAGTGGCAAAATATCTGTGCTTGTTCACTACCACATTTCCAGCATTTACGTGATACCTCGCTCATATGACGTACCACCGATGAAAGCAATTTCGGACATTTAACAGCTGATACACATTTAAGATCGTGCGCTTTTGCACGATGATAGTATTTCGCTGACAATCTCAAACCTAACCTTGAGAGCGCCATCATAAACATTACAACTCGGTACTCCACACGTAAAGTCACAAAAACGTAATCCAAAACACTTTAACCACTATCGTATACACGATCTTCTGCTCCAAAACAATATCACATAGACAATCTTTAGCTCCAAAGTTCAATCTTCGACCAGTTCGTCAACAAAAGAGTAAGCCTTCGTTTGGCAAATATGAAAGATGCAGATTACACAACTTCCTACGTCGTTACGTGGAATTTCAAGATTCCACCGATTAAACTTTAAATGCATCACAAAAATAAATATACTTTATCATCACATTTGTCTTCGTGTGCGGTTCTATTTCCATATTAATTCCGCCACTTTAAACTTCTATGAACTAAATTTAACACTTGGTAACAATGATTCAGTATGTACACAATTCGTCCAGGCAGAGATGATCAGCAACAGAGACCAGTGATCTCAATACGAAATCTTGCTACAGCAGTCCGAGCGCGCCGTGCACCGGGTGCGGCTGACTACCACAGTAGGTAAGCGCTGCCGTGTCCTAGGTGCTGCCGATTTCTGTAGAAGTTCTGAGACGTTTGTTCGCCAATTGTTTAGCTGCGCTTGAATAAGACGTCTGTTTGTTTGCAGTGCTACTGGCGGACTCTCACCATACCTTACCGCTTGCTGTAACTGCAGCAAATAGTGTTTCAATATGCGGAACACGACTGCTTTTGAAGTCGATGTCAGCGCTTTTAGCGGACCGTCACAGCACTTGAACGAGTAATTTGCTTTACCACAGGCGGCTGTGGCTTTACACAAAACAGATGACGCTACTGTGGTTTCTGTCGAACTGTAGTTTCGCGCCTTTCTGCGAGATTCTATTCTTGGTTCAGACTTCAGTCGCCTATTATTCGCTTGTGTTTGCACAGTGAATTTACTTATTGTGGTGGAATGTAAAAAGCTCCTCACCTCCGAAGAGATAATATAGATGTTGATGGAGAGCGACTCTGAAGAATCGCTGTGCTCTTCAATAGACAGAGACTCAAATGAAGAAGATTCCCTTACGAATAGTTTACAACCTACAGACATCGTTGATTCTCATTCATCTCCATCTATAATTACTAATGCTAGCAATGTACCACATAGCTGAAAAGACTTCAAACAGAGATCGGAATGGTGGTGGTCTGAAAATGAAACCGAGTGTGGTATTTGATTAAAATAAATCAGTGGGACTAGTCGACCAAAGCGACACGCAAATAAAAACGGGGGAAAGTACACAGAAGTCGTTTAAATGGTACAGGAAATTGTTTTTCCATATTTTGGACATGGCAATGTTTAATGCCTTTTGTATCTTTTTGTGTCGATCGCAAGACAGCAGGTGGTGCTAACCGTCAAGAGTGTCCTAAAAGACAAAACGTGTCGACACATTAACCAGATCAGTGGGAAAAGTGCAAGACATGCATAGTCTGTGCTCGAAATGATGTGAGGAAACAAGCTAAGTCGTGCTGTAATGAATGCAATGTAACTCTTTGTGTTTATCCGTGCTTCAAAACATACCACAAACAATTTCAGCAATAAAAAACTGTTAAGCTTCGTTTTGATTGAATGTAGAAGTATATCACTATTGTAAACGACTCTATTTGTATGTACATTATATTAAAAATGCACCTCACACGAAAATGAAGTGTAAATACTGTAAATAAATACCCCCAATTCTTCCAAAGCCAATCCAAAGACCAGAACAAAACTGAAAGCCGAAAAACCGAAAAACACCGAGCATGTTGGAAGCACTGCGCGTGGCGAGCATGCCAAAAGCATTCACCTCCCAGTGCAGGGCGAACGGCGCCACAATGCAGCGCACAAGGAGCAATATTTTTAATTTCCTTAGGCCATTAAGGCAATAGACAAAGTCATACATACAATACAACATAATTCATGTGTAAATAGAACAATAGGTTTGTTATTATAGTGTAATATTACAATTGATGAAATCCTTCGAAGTCATACTTATAACACAATATAATTCCTGTTGCAAAAGAACAATAGGTTTGTTATTACAGTGTAATATTACAATTAGTGAAATCCAACAGAGCCATACTTATGATACTATATAATTCCTGTTGCGAAACAGTAATCGGTTTGTTATTACAGTATAATATTACAATTGATGAAATCCTTTATGTCGTCGAATGCATGGGCAACTAACTAGTCATACAGCGCTTGTTTGAATGGTTCCTCTGACAAATGTTGCATAGCTAGTGGAAGTTTATTAAATAATTTGTGCCCCATTAGTTCACAACTGTTCAGTGATTTTGAGAGTCTGTGGAATGGAGTATAAATACATCTATTCGTCCTAGTCTTGTAGCAATGTATATTTTCTCTGCGTTTAGCTTCGGATAGCTTCTTTTTCGTATAGATTAAGACATAGTATATATATAGGTTTACCACTGCCATAATTTTTTGCTCAGAAAACAAAGGTTTACAGTGTGCCTTATATGATGAGCCTATAATTACTCTAATAGCTTTCTTCTGCAGTACAAGGATGTCATGCACATAACTGGAGTTTCCCCATAAAATGATACCATAGGTTATTATGCTTTGGAAGATAGAGATAGGATATTGTAACATAATTTTTAGGTACAAAATCCATTAGTCGCAGTAACAGACAGATTGCCCTAGTCAACTTACCGCTAAGACACTTGGCATGTTGACCCTAAGATAATTTGTCATCCAAATAAACCCCTAAAAACTTAACATAACTAGGATCATCAGATGGTAGCTTGTCTTTTAGGCTAAATACTACCTGCTTAATTTTATTTTCACTAAGAAAAAATCCATTTGCTTTAAACGAGTATGATGCTTGAGCAATTGTCTCTGTAACACAAATTTTAAGGCTATTTGGGTCATTACTGCTGTTCAGAATAGTTGTATCATCTGCATATAGTACAGTTTTTGATTTAATACATGAGGCATGTCGTCAATCATTATTAGGAACAGGAAAGGGCCCAGTAGAGATCCCTGTGGGACACCTACCTTAACTAGTTCTACACTGGACAATTATTTGGCAACACAGACAGCTTGCATACGGATCTGTAAAAATGATCTTGATAGTTTAAGACTATTACCACTAACACCATAGAAGTCCAATTTTTCAAGTATTAGTGTATGTTCTACACAGTCAAAGTCTTTGCTTAAGTCACAAAAATTGACTTGAGCGGAGTCTTTATCCTCAAATTCTTGATGGATGTATTTTGCAACAGCATCTATCGCATCAATTGTCGGTATGTTTTTCATAAGAATATTGAAATCCACTAATAATTTCTATATTATCAAAGTAATCAGATAATTGTTTGTAAATTGTGCATTCCAGTACTTTAGAAAATGATGGGACTATGGAAATTGGCCAGTAACTCGAGGCAGAGTCTTTATCCCCTTTTGTATAAACTGGAACTACCCTAGACAGTTTAAGGTCATCAGGAAAATATCCTTCAGCTAGACATATGTTTATACAATGTGTTAAGGGGTACACAATACTGCCTATGACTTTCTTCAGTATATTACAGGATAAATTATATATGTCTAAACTGTCTGATGATTTTAACTGTTTCACTATACTTAATACAAGATCTGGTGAGACCTCAGAGCAACTGAAGATACTTGTATTTGTTGATGATCTACAACTGTTTTTTAACAGTAACTGTGGTGAGCTGATTTCGGGTTTAGCAATACTGCTTCCTACTTCTTAAACTAATTCAACAAAATAATCATTGAGTTCTTGGGGAGAGATTGTAACATTTCTTTCATCTTTAGCAAATGGTTCAAATGGCTCTGAGCATTATGGGACTTGTCCGTGTCCAGATGTGTCTTCATTGGTAGCCGTTAAATGCAAAAATTTTGCCCAGACCGCTGCCTTCATGTCCTTTAGAGTTTTTTAGCATTCATTCTTGTAGCTAGGCCATAATATAGTTTTATTTGATTTATAGCCTCACCAGTAACGCAGCCACGACCCCCGATTGTTTTGCCGTTGGAAAGTTTTCTTTTCCCAAGTTTCTGTTTCAGTTTCTTGAGGCGACTACCCATCCACTTCTGGACGTGACCGCAACATTCCAATTTCTCAATTGAGAAGACGGGACTATATGGTTTGGCCTCACAAACCTTAAGGTAAGAAGCACTGTCCCCGTCTCCTAAATATTACTTGTACCACATCCTGTATTTTGGCAGCGATTCTCGGAACATTTCCACAACTCCTTTTACCTCAATTCCTCCACTTACTCCACAGTAGTTGGCTAGGCAATCAGCATCATGATTGTTGGTCATTCCATTTTGGCATCTGCAATACTTGGATAAAATTTTAACATCAATTACCTTGCCTGTGTTTTCTGATATTGCAGTTACAATTCCATGGAGTGAAGTGTGGCCCCTATGTTGCCATGATCCGTCAAATATTGCTGTCAAGTCTCTATTACCATCATTTTCACCGTCACTTTCTTAAACAGCAGCTTTCATACTCTCTTCACAGACCTCTTTTGCAGCATCTCGAAGCATCTTATTGTAATATTTGAAAGCTGGCGGAGTCGGCAAGTTCATTACACTGCAGAAAGTTTTCGCCGCTTCTTCACCTTTTCCAATACACCGGAATGCATAGGCTAATCAAACATTCACTTCTGATTGTTTAGAGTCTGGTAAGCATGGAGAATTAATAATGGACACTTCAAAAGAACGGTCACTGCACTTTATTACTATCGGTACTTGTAAGCCTAGCCTGGTTCCAGTAGAGAGGGTAAGCGATTCCTTACATTTTACGCACATCACAATTTGGCTAACTAGGCTAAAAAACTGTTGATATTAACAATATCATACCAACGTTCTTCTTTTCCATATATCTCATATTTAGCCAATTTACAGGTAAGCTTCTTAGAAGAAGAGCTTGTTTTAGAAGCAGAAGCTGCTTCAGTACTAGAACTAGGCCTAGGGTCACCTTCACAATGAACTTCCACTTCAGATTCACCATGATGCAAAAACTGTTTTTGTTTACAACTCCCCCCACTGAACTCACGTCATCTTTTCTTGTTTTGTATTCGCGGAATTTTTACATAATATAAACTTATTTGTTGATATCTAAACACTGAAATACGAATATTGTAAACAAACTTCACTTTCAATCATCACAAACAAAGAACTGAAAACAACAAAGTAAACTGGCATCTGTTTTCATCATTGTTGCCAACAGTATTTCATCAGTGTTACCAACTAAGCTTTCAAACAGCTGTACTGTAACAAGTAGTCGCTAGTGAGTAAAAAGAAGGTTGAGTTCATGAAAAGTGTGCGTTGCAAGGTTTTACTAAAACGCTCGTAAAACTGAAACCACTCAACATAAATTAATAAATTTGGTATCAATTTAAACCCAAATATATGCGTACAAAAAAGTGCAGAAAATCAAAATCAAAAATGTTGAACCAAACAACCATCTGAATCCCCTTAAGATAGCATATTTTAAGATCATAGCAGTCAAAGGGTTAAATACTCAGTGTGAACTAACACAGAAGTATTCACCACTGACTGCTATTGGGAAAAGGTCTCAATCTGCACTGGAAGACAGTACTAAGTTAAAGTATTTTGCTATTTACACTGAAGGAATATATTGCAATATAAACATATCTTGTTCAATGTGGTTTTCCAGTGGAATACCGAAAATAAAAGCCGGGCGTGCAGCAGTTTAAAATAAAATTCGCAATAAATTAATGATGAACAGCAGATAGCAGAAATATATATAAACATAGTTCAGGATCACATATGTACAGTCATGGGTAACGCAAGTGATAGACTTCGGTTTATTGCTAGAATATTGGGGAAGTGCAATCAGTCTACTAATGAGATTGCTTAAAAATCACTTATGCGACCAATCCTAGAACATTACTCAAGTGTGTGGGACCTGTACCAGATAGGACTAACAGGGGATATACAGAGAAGGGTAGCACAAATGGGCACATGTTTGTTTAATCCATGGGAGTGTATCACAGAGATACTGAAGGGTAAACTATGGGCCACTTGTACAATCTCCAGTCAGCAGCCAGTCAAGATCTATTCTCGGAATAGCGTCAGAAACGCATTGTACGAACCCAGAATAACGGCCGACGGGACAGTAAAGTCGCGGTAACCAACCCAGCGATTTCTGGCCGGTTAGAGAGCTTAAAAGGGGAACAAATTTTCAGTATCGCAGGAATACTGACAAATGTAGACAGCGATGACGAGGTTTTAGCAGAACTGTTCGTGAGATTGAGGAAAGAGAAGAAAGTGAGATGACGCGGATTACAAATTTATATTTCACCTGTCAAAGGAAGCTGTACTACGTTTTTTCCATCTTGTAATTGAGGAATTGGACCATATGATGGAAGGGGATACTGTTTCTCTGTTTTCTTAAATAATACTGTTTATCTGTAGTAATATGCATTTAATTTCAGTACTTTATGAATTCCATTGTGTTATTTATGTAATTCAGGCACACGAAAATAACGATTCGTGCAAAAAGAGTGTCGTTTACCTGGCGTGTTACAGTGTTTTCAGAAGTGGAAAGAATTGTTTCATTTTATTTAGCGAACAGTGCCACAGTAGACTTAACCAAATCGAAGAACTACATCAGTTATGTGTACTATCTGTATTAACAGATTTTTCTATTTTAGAGAAAACATCGCTTACAGAACGTTTTGATTAAATAATGGTGTTCCAATTTCGCTTGGCCCCATTACATCAATAGAAGTAAATATTTTCAGGTCTTATTCTTTTGTGAATTCCATTTTTTGCAAACACCAGAGCACTGTCAGAACAAATTTCTGCCTTTTAGTGAAAATCTTAGGATCACAGGGTGCTTACTCAAGCTAAGTTTAACACAGTAAGAAAAAGAGGAATGTTGTCATTTTTTCTTCTTCATTTTTGCTTTCTCTGCAATTTTAAGTGATATTTCACCAGCTACAGAACGTAGCTGTTGTGTTTCTCAATTATTTGTATTATCCACATATGCCAACCAAAATTTATCATAAAATAATAGCTATATAAATATATATGTTATTTTCTGTCTCCAGCTTTGTGTCAAATTGTATCTAGTTGACAGTAACTTAAATTTAAATATTTTGTATTGTACTTGTGTGAAGTACCATCTTTCTGAAATTGATGGCTTTTTATGATTGTTAAATGTAACAAAAGATTAGATAGTACACTAATGTCCCAGTTCACTCAGTCACATATATAGCAAAAATTCTGTTCATTCTCATCTCCCATTGGAACAATACCTTTATATCTTTCAGTGAGTGCTTCAGAGCAACAAAATTGTCCACCACCTAGCATTATTCCCATAAATATGTTAATTATTGATGCTTATCAAACTAATATTAACAAAGTAAAGTCCGCAGCTCGTGGTCGTGCGGTAGCGTTCTCGCTTCCCGCACCGGGGTTCCCGGGTTCGATTCCCGGCGGGGCCAGGGATTTTCTCTGCCTCGTGAGGACTGGGTGTTGTGTGATGTCCTTAGGTTAGTTAGGTTTAAGTACTTCTAAGTTCTAGGGGACTGATGACCGTAGATGTTAAGTCCCATAGTGCTCAGAGCCATTTGAACCATTTGAACAAAGTAAAATCAACAGGAAGGCCATAGCAGATAGCTGTTGTTTTTCTCAGTTATTAGTATTATCCACATAACCACATCCACATTTATAATAAAGTAAGTGTTATCTTTCTGTTATGAGGACACAGATATTGGTCATTCGGTTAACTAGAGTTTTTAGCTATTGAATCATAATCCAGTGGTAGAAGTGGCTGGCATATTTCGTTTTTAAATTTCCCTTGAACTGTCTCATGTCATTCTTTTCTTTCTTTCTTTCAGAAATTACTCTGTTCCACCGAAGAACCAGCTATTAAGGAAACTCAAATATTTTGCTTCTGGTGAATTTCTTCTGTCACTGGAGACTTTGTTGTTATGGGCAAGGGAACAACCATCAGGATTGTTAGAAGGCTGTGTATGACACTGGACAACATGCACAAGAGACAATTTTTTAAAATTATTCCAGTTCTCTGATGTAATTAAATGAATATAAAATAAACAAATGTATATGGATTAATATATTTTTATTCTAAAATAATTTGTTTTAATGTTTATTTTCTGATTCTAATTTTGAGCTTTATTTTCTTTTTTAACCATTGCAGTTCTTCCTCCCTTCTCTAGTTCTTGTCAAACTGCAGCACCAACTCTGCTAACCCTTTCACATTTGAGAATACGAATTTTTAATCTGGAAACAAAACTTAGAGTTCTGAGCTGAGATGATTGTAAAAAAGAAGGAAGAACGCAATGAAGTTGTTATGCTTCCAGTTATTTCCCTCCCACATTACATATAGCTGCCCTAGATGATTGAACAAACCAAAATTATGCTTGAAATAATCACTGTTCTTCAAGAGATTTACGGTGAGATACAGTAACAACAGCCACCAGTTTGATATGTGGCTTAGGTACATTGCTACCCCAGGATTGTAAAACAGATAATGGTTGCTTACTGCAAATGTTGACATCTTATTCTTCATATATACCCTCAGTGTTATTAATAATCACAACATCACAGAAATGGGATTTATATATGCATAAGAAGTGAAAAGGTGGATGTACAAACAATGTTCAGTAATTCAGCAAGGATATTTTCTGCAGAGCACTCACTTCTGCTGTAAAGCAGTAATCATTCTTAGATGTAAATACAACAGCAAACTAGCGAGTAACCCCTCTCAGAATTTACAGTCAAATCAATCTCGACAATGTCTGTGTTGTTACAGTTTGTTGGAGAGGCTGGAACGACCTACTATTTCACGGAGCAGACCGCATTACACAGTTTCTTCTGTATTAAGGGCCTACTTACAATTCACCATCTACCATAGAGCTACATTTGATGGAATACTATCATGTGTAAAAATGTTGCATCTGAATCGAACTGACTGCGTCATCCTTCTGTTGACAACTTCATCAAATTGTGTACTTAATTGTGCACAAATTGGAACTTACGTTCCACACACAGGGCGCCATCAATCTGCAGCCTCTGCTACCTTTTTAGTTAAATGTTTTGCACTAATATTTCCACTGAATGAGACTGCAGCGATTTTCGTGTTTTCTGCTACACTCGCGAACTTATTTACAGTATCTACCAACTTCGCCGGCCGGTGTGGCCAAGCGGTTAAAGGCGCTACAGTCTGGAACCCCCTGACCGCTACGGTCGCAGGTTCGAATCCTGCCTCGGGCATGGATGTGTGTGATGTCCTTAGGTTAGTTAGGTTTAAGTAGTTCTAAGTTCTAGGGGACTGATGACCTTAGAAGTTAAGTCCCATAGTGCTCAGAGCCATTTCTACCAACTTCAAAATATCCTGAAGCAAACAGTTTTGCGATCTGGTACTCTCATTACTCATGTTTCACACACGATTTCTGCAGAAAACGAGTAAGTAAATATGATATGACGTACACGAAAATACCCAGAGTGCTCTTCAGTTGTTGTTTACTTAAGTGGGTATGTACGCTGTTCCAGGAACAACTATCTGGGCCATAAAGTGGCATCATACAATGTGCACTCCAAGATAAACAGTGGTTAGCCCTTAGACCATAGATACTAGTAGACTGGCCTTGCTGTGCAGAAGCTATAGGGCTAGGTGGCTCCAACATAAACCACGTGACTGTTGGCAAAACGTGGCGGGATTTCAAGTCAGCGCTCTGCATCCTATGTTTGTATCCTATTTTCTCCACATTTCTCAATTGACTGCCAAACGCTTCCAACAAAAATTACTTTTTTATTTGAGAAAAATTATGCCAGAACTACATTTGACCTGGATTTGTGCACAGTACCATTTATAAAATCTAACAAATACATCGAACGCCACTCTGGTGGGCAGTGGGACGAAATTACTATAAACTATCAATTAAAGCAAAATGTCGTTAAAATTCTTTTAAACAGCAAAAGTGGGCTCATGTCACAACTTTAAACATTGGATTCGCCGCGTTTTGAGCTCTAGTCACTTATAAAAGAAAATGGGATATGGGAATAATGTCAACTATAGGTGCCAAAATTGTCGACTTTAGGAGCAAGTCCATTTTGGAGTATCAATTTTAGGTGCACTTCAAAGGTTCAGTTCCCACTATTTCTGTGTTGCAGAAAGACAATATACCAATTAGTACATCCAACCGAAAATAACTAATCCTCAGTGTGCATCAGAAGATCTCTGGTTTACCGAAATCCGTGAGCAGGGTAAGCCATGTGTAACTAACCACGTTACTATGGGTTATTACATTAAGAGTGGGAATGGAAATGCTTATCGATTGTGAAACTAACGTGAGAAGATTAGGGTCGCCACCGACTCTAACCATACAACTAATCAAAATTTTGGCGGAGTCGGAAAATAAATTAATTTGATCACAGACTAAAAATTCGTACGTTGTGATATCGCTCATAGGAGATGCGATGTAATTAATAGTATTTCCCGTGCACTGTCCACGAGAATCAACCATTTAAAGTAAAATAGTACATGCATGAACACTGTGCCGAAGATCACCTCCCAGCAACACACCCGAAAATAAGACTTAATCTAAAGCACATGTTTTAAAATAAAAGGGGAAACTAATCACTGGACCTGTGCGTAAGGAAACACGTTGGATGTGCAAACAGGAAAGCTACGAGGTGAATGGCATAGGTGCAAAAACGTAACCTCGGAATGTAAGAGTAGATTGTATATAAAATCATTTATTCCTAAGATATGGATGTGAGGCATGTACACAATTCCTGATAACATTAATTCCTAAAACATTAAAGAAAAGCATCGATACATACACCGTTATAATCTACACCTAAAATCATTGGTTTGAATCATTCACACAACTGCTGTTGCTTGATAACTGATCGCAATAACTTGTGAAACGGTACACGTTTCGCAGTACACCCGCATACCCACGTGGTTTATGGAGACGCAATTTCTAGGTATCGTGGCCAAGTTGCAACAATATCACATCACACAATCATGAACAGCTAACATTCTTTAAAACAAACATGAGACCAAACAGTTAGTGATGACGGTAGCCCAACAAACTCTATGTTCAACCATGAGGTCGGCTCCCCACGGACGAAAGATACAAAAAGCAAGGAAAATTTACGAGAAGGCAAAGCTATTAATATTTAGAAAAATGTACGCTTATACAGGCATAGCTGAAGGCAAACAGACATTCATACAGAGGCGACTGCTCACTTCTTATCGACACATTTGTGTGACGCTCTTCCGGCGGTTCCAAGTTTGCTACAGAAATTCACTAAAAGAAAAATCTGCCAAAGTTTTGCATTCCTTTCACATGAACTACAAAAAAGAACCATGGGGAGAATCTGGTTAGTAAGTAGAATTTATTTGTATGTTGTCAGGCAATTGTAACACATCACAAAGAAATGGATGGCGTCTTGAGGCACTGCAACAGTGGCAAAATCCTTTCTTTGCAATGTATACATTATGTAATGTTCTAAAGCTGTTTGTTTAGATATATGGTTGTGGCTGGTTTCTTTATTGTTTAAGTATTGGCTCTCTTAATTGTGTATGAAACAGTTTTGCAAGCATGAATGGCATATATTTTGTGGTTTCACAAGCTGGTCCCACTACAAATAAGGCACTTGAACTATTAAAACCCATAGCAAGAGGGAAAGAAAACCTGAACATCTTGAAGGGAAACATATTGAGGGAGATATGACTGCTACAGAAAAATTTACATTTGACTGTCAATTAAACTTAACCTAAAACCGGCCACTTTTTCATAGGACATCATGACAGCTCGTAATACTGTGTTTCTTTTAGTAATTCTGGAAGAAATTTGACATAACAAATGAAAAAACTGTGTGCTTCTGCTTTGTAGGACGCAAAATTCAGATTCTTCTTCCTCGATCTCCTTGTATAGGGTGTGATACTTCCCTGCTATACCATGTAATGACATGTATAAGCTATCCCTGCAAGCTACAAACCATTTGAATCCAATAAATGTCTTTTTCGTACAAGTATGGACTATAGTACCCACACATATGTACTACTGCGTTTTGTTTAAGCTCTTTGCTCATAATTGTTGAAAATCATCTTGCAAAGATCACAATTTCTGTGAGAAAACAGTTGCGGACATCTATGCGAGTTGAGATTGTGTGACTTGAATTGACTTGCCTCGCCATGCTGTGATAGACAGTGTGAATATACCTTCACATGATGACGCTGTGATGTTGTTGTGACAGATAGTGTGAACTGGTCTTTTGTAGACTTATTTCTTGTAAATGGTTTATTCTACAGTTCCCATTTTCTAAGACTTCTAATAAATGTGTTTGATGTACATGTCTACAAAGAACTAAACATTTAGGACTTGGCATAATGTACGCCTACCAGAAAGACCGCCACAGCTGTGTTTAGGCCTGTCCACAGCTATTATTGTTCACCTTAAGACCAATTCACATTGGCTGTCCCGCAATGTTAGAATGCACTGGATTCCAATTGCCACACTGGTGGTCCTGTCCTGTCATGTCATGCCACCGTCAAGATTCCTCAGGAAGAAAGTTCTGTTGACTGACGGCTGTTTATTGTTATCACATGACCCCAAAGCTCATTTCCTCGATATATGGCCACCTGCAGATTACCACATTTCATTTTGTTATGGTTTTTTTGGTTAATGTCTATTGTTTTTTGTTTGTAATTTGTTATAATTGTTTTGTTTTATCACTTCTTTTGTAAAAATTTATAATAAATGACGAAAGATTAATTAAAGTAGTGAGGCAGCAGTTTGAATACAAACTAGGTACAGGAATTCAATTGAAATCTGAAATTGATAGCAGTGGGATTTTTGGGGAAATATAAGTCTATATAGAAATGTTATGCAAATGGGGTGGTATTTTTGTCACAGCAGACAAGCATATAAAATCCACTGAGGTAAAAATTGAAGCTACATGTGAGGTTAACTGAGAAAGACTCACTATTGGGGTGAGCATAAAATGATTATTGAATCCTTCTATCAACCACCAGACTCATCTCCTGATATAACCAAAAATTTAATAGAAAACATAAGTTCATTTTTGAGTAATTTACCCAATCTTGCATAATCGATGGAGTCTTTAATGATTAAACAATTATTTGCAAAAATTACAGCTTTTTAGTGGTCAGCGTGATAGGACATCCTGTGAAACTTTACTAAATGCCATCTATGGAAACTACACTCCTGGAAATGGAAAAAAGAACACATTGACACCGGTGTGTCAGACCCACCATACTTGCTCCAGACACTGCGAGAGGGCTGTACAAGCAATGATCACACGCACGGCACAGCGGACACACCAGGAACCGCGGTGTTGGCCGTCGAAGGGCGCTAGCTGCGCAGCATTTGTGCACCGCCGCCGTCAGTGTCAGCCAGTTTGCCGTGGCATACGGAGCTCCATCGCAGTCTTTAACACTGGTAGCATGCCGCGACAGCATGGACGTGAACCGTATGTGCAGTTGACGGACTTTGAACGAGGGCGTATAGTGGGCATGCGGGAGGCTGGGTGGACGTACCGCCGAATTGCTCAACACGTGGGGCGTGAGGTCTCCACAGTACATCGATGTTGTCGCCAGTGGTCGGCGGAAGGTGCACGTGCCCGTCGACCTGGGACCGGACCGCAGCGACGCACGGATGCACGCCAAGACCGTAGGATCCTACGCAGTGCCGTAGGGGACCGCATCGCCACTTCCCAGCAAATTAGGGATACTGTTGCTCCTGGGGTATCGGCGAGGACCATTCGCAACCGTCTCCATGAAGCTGGGCTACGGTCCCGCACACCGTTAGGCCGTCTTCCGCTCACGCCCCAACATCGTGCAGCCCGCCTCCAGTGGTGTCGCGACAGGCGTGAATGGAGGGACGAATGGAGACGTGTCGTCTTCAGCGATGAGAGTCGCTTCTGCCTTGGTGCCAATGATGGTCGTATGCGTGTTTGGCGCCGTGCAGGTGAGCGCCACAATCAGGACTGCATACGACCGAGGCACACAGGGCCAACACCCGGCATCATGGTGTGGGGAGCGATCTACACTGGCCGTACACCACTGGTGATCGTCGAGGGGACACTGAATAGTGCACGGTACATCCAAACCGTCATCGAACCCATCGTTCTACCATTCCTAGACCGGCAAGGGAACTTGCTGTTCCAACAGGACAATGCACGTCCGCATGTATCCCGTGCCACCCAACGTGCTCTAGAAGGTGTAAGTCAACTACCCTGGCCAGCAAGATCTCCGGATCTGTCCCCCATTGAGCATGTTTGGGACTGGATGAAGCGTCGTCTCACGCGGTCTGCACGTCCAGCACGAACGCTGGTCCAACTGAGGCGCCAGGTGGAAATGGCATGGCAAGCCGTTCCACAGGACTACATCCAGCATCTCTACGATCGTCTCCATGGGAGAATAGCAGCCTGCATTGCTGCGAAATGTGGATATACACTGTACTAGTGCCGACATTGTGCATGCTCTGTTGCCTGTGTCTATGTGCCTGTGGGTCTGTCAGTGTGATCATGTGATGTATCTGACCCCAGGAATGTGTCAATAAAGTTTCCCCTTCCTGGGACAATGAATTCACGGTGTTCTTATTTCAATTTCCAGGAGTGTATATAGAACAGATAGTTAGGAAGTCCACTCATAATGGAAACTTATTGAATCTAATGGTAACAAACAGACCTGACCTCTTTGAGGATGTTCACATCGAAACTGGTATCAGTGACCACGACATGATTGTGGCAACAATGGTTACCAGAGTGTGAAGGACAACTAAAACAAGGAGAAACCTGAAACTTTCAGCACATGTCAGGAACACACAGAGGAAATATGGCTCAAGTTTAAAAGAACAGTTGACCATGCATTGTTTAGATATGTATCCAGTAGGGAAAAGTCCTTAATGGGGGGGGGGGGGAGGAGGACCTCCATGGTATACAGTCACTGTAAAGGAACTTCTTAAGAAACAGAGATTACTGCATGTTGTTGTTGTTGTGGTCTTCAGTCCTGAGACTGGTTTGATGCAGCTCTCCTTGCTACTCTATCCTGTGCAAGTTTCTTCATCTCCCAGTACCTACTGCAACCTACATCCTTCTGAATCTGCTTAGTGTATTCATTTCTTGGTCTGTCTCTACGATTTTTACCCTCCACACTGCCCTCCAATACTAAATTGGTGATAGCTTGATGCCTTAGAACATGTCCTACCAACTGATCCCTTCTTCTAGTCAAGTTATGCCACAAACTCCTCTTCTCCCCAATTCTGTTCAATGCCTCCTCATTAGTTATGTGATCTACCCATCCAATCTTCAGCATTCTTTTGTAGCACCACACTTCTAAAGAGTACTTCATAATAGGAGCAAAACAACACATAGGGCTATGGACAGAGATATGCTAAATGAAGCATGTTTGGCTGTCAAGAGAGCGATGGGTGATACAGTAAATGACCACTGTAGCAGAATATTGTCAAGAGATCTTTCATGGGATCCAAAGAAAGTCTGGTCATACATACAGGCTGTTAGTGGCATAAAGTTGGTGGCCTGTCCCTAGTGAATGACACAGGAACTGAAATTGAGAGTAGTAAAAGCAAAAGCTGAAATGCTTAACTCCATTTTCAAATGTTTCTTTACAGAGAAAAACCCAAGAGAACTGTCCCAGTGTAATACTCATATCACAGAAAAGATGAATGAAATAAGTATTAGTGTCAGTGGTACTGAAGAGCAGCTGAAATCGTTAAAACTGAACAAAGCTCCAGGGGCCAATGGAATCCCTGCCAGATTCTATGCTGAATGTATGGCTGAGTTGGCCCCTCTTCTCACTTAATCTATAATAGGTCCCTCAAACGAAAAACTGTGCCTATTTCTCAGGTCACACCCATCTTCAAGAAGGGTATTAAATTTATACGCAAAACTACCGCCCAATATCCTTGTCATCGATTTGTTGTATAATCTTGAAACATATCAAACGTAATGAGGTACCTTGAACAGAACGAGCTCCAAAAAGCATGGATTTCGAAAATTTCGATCATGTGAAACAAGTCTCACACATTTCTCACATGACATACTGAAAGCTTTGGATCAAAGCAGTCAGGTATATGCTGTATTTCTCAACTTCCGAAAAGCATTTGACTCAATACCACTCCTAGGTGTACTGCCAAAAATAAGAACATATGGGGTATCAAGTGAAATGTGTGAGTGGATTGAGAACTTTTCGGTAGGGAGGATGCAGTATGTTCTCTTGGATGAAGAGTCATCATCAGATGCAGAAATAACTTTGGGTGTTACCACAGAAGTGCATAAATATTCATCCATATCTTGATGTGGTTTCATTGTGGTGCAGAGATTGGCACCTTGCTCTAAATGTTCAGAAATGTAAAATTTTGCACTTCGTAACACGAAAAAAACGTAGTATATCATGACAATGAGTCACTGTTGGAATTGGCCAACTCATACAAATACCTGGGTGTAACACTTTGTAGGAATCTGAAATGGACTGATCACATAGATTCAGTTGTATGTAAAGTAGGTAGTAGACTTCACTTTACTGCTACAATACTGGGGAAGTGGAATCATTCTACAAAGGGGGTTAAAAATCACATATGCAACAGGTCCTAGAAAAATGTGTAAGTGTGTGGGACCCCTACCAAACAGACCTAGCAGGGGATATTGAATATATACAGAAGAGGACAGCATGAATAGTGACATGTTTGTTTATTCCATGTCAGAGTGTCACAGAGATAGTGAAGGAACTAAACTGGAAATCTTGAAGATAGATGTAGAGTATCCCAAGAAAGTTTATTAACAAAGTTACAAGATCTTGATTTAAATGATTACTCTACGAATATATTGCAACCCCCTACATATCGCTCAAATAGGGGTCATCAAGATAAGATGAGAATAATTAGTGCTGCACAGAGACAATCATTTTTCCTGAGCACCATACACGAATGGAACAGGAATAAACTCTATTAACTGTTACATGGAATGTGATTTGCAGAGTATAGATGAAGACGTAGATCTAGAATTGTGTGACGTGAATGTACTAAATTACTTGCCCTCTACTGGTTTATAAAGTGGATTTTTATAGATGCTGGTATGGTATTTAATATCACACAATCAAATGCATTGCAGTATAGATATTAATTGAAGTGAAAAAAGTAGTGTGGGTAGAACCAGATTGATTAGTAGGTGGAACTAGTTTTCATGTTGTCAGGCATTTGTATCGTTTCATACAGAAATGGACTGAAACATTCAGACACTATAGGTTGTTTGTTTGAATATATGTTTGTGGCAGGCTTGTTTATTGCTATGTAGTTCTCTGGATTGTGTGTGAAACAGTTTATCAAGCGTCAGTGGTCAATATAAACAACTTAACCTCAAACAAATCAATTTTTCGTGGGATGTTATGGCAGCTCACAATACTGTGTGTCCCGTGCCCAGGTTCCCGGGTTCGATTCCCGGCGGGGTCAGGGATTTTCTCTGCCTCGTGATGACTGGGTGTTGTGTGATGTCCTTAGTTTAGTTAGGTTTAAGTAGTTCTAAGTTCTAGGGGACTGATGACCATAGGTGTTAAGTCCCATAGTGCTCAGGGCCGTTTTAACCAATACTGTGTGCTTTTTAACAATTCTGGATTCAATCTGACATTAAGAAATGAAAAAAACCGGTGCTTCGACTTCCTAAAATATAAACTGAAGATTTCTCCTCCTCTAGCTCTTTGCATAGTGTGTGAAATTCCTCTTCTGTATCACTTAATGACTTTACCTTAGGCCTACCCACAGTCTTTTTTGCTTTTTTTTTTGTTTTTGTTTTGCACTTCTGTCTTCTTTCTCTAATATATAAACGATCCTGTAAGCTGTACAAATGTGGACTCCAGCAGCCACGTAAATGAACTATCAGGTTGTGTATGTGCAATTCTCACTCAAAAACAGTTGACAACCGACTTGTGAAGATCGCAAATAGCGCGAAAAGAGCAGTGAGGACAGCCATGCAATTTGAGATCACATGACTTCAAATGACTTGGCGTTCGGTGATGTGACGGACAGTGTGAATACATCTTGATGTGACGGTGCCGTGAGATGAAGTGCGAACTGGCTGATTGGTTTATGGCGTTCTGCAGACCCTTTTAGATGAGGAAGGAAGCTTTATTGCTTGAGTGACGCAGTTGTGCTGATCAGAATACAGTTGTATCGAAAATAAAACAGTTACAGTTGCCAAGTTATTTTTATTTATGAATAGTGTGTTTTGCTATGATTAGGCACCATCAGGTTATGTAAAACTATCAAATGAAGTTCACTGGACTGGCTACCAAACCTCTATGTCAACAAAATACCCGTCAATTCATCTGGATGAAAATCCAGTCATCAGAATACTGTAAGTAAAAGGAACTTTGGGAACAGTTCAAAGGTTCCCACTATTGCTTGCTGATTTACATCCAATCGGTTTTATGAGAATGTGGTTGACATAGAGCTTTGGTAGCTGGTGCAATGAACTTCATTTGACAGTTTTACATGATCTGATGATGCCTAACCACAAGGAAATGCGTTATTTCTAAATAAAAATAACATTGCAAGCATGGCTGTTTTATTTCCAATATAAACATGAAAACCAGTTGCTGTATCAGACAGCCAGTGATGTTGTGGAGTGAATACTAACTGTACTTCGTTTGTTTCGTAATGGCGATTCCAAAACATGGTTTGTCTGGTGCAAAAATTTAAAATACTTGATTTCAATGTCAAATGATGAATCCGAAGCAGAAGTTACTCATAATGTCTGTGAAATCGATGAATTACAAGAAAACACTGCAAACGCTATTGATAGTGAGGAATATATCCCTCCCATGGACAAAATCAGTGACTCTTCAGACAGCAACGTTGCGCCTGCTACACAGGAGCAGACCAAAAAGGGACAAACTAATGTTGATTTGCCTATAGCATGTATGTTTGTAAAGTCTTTATATTAATAATATTGTGCAACTTTATGTTTTCGCGGCGCAAACATTGTTCCGTAAAATTTTGGTTGTGCAGCTGCATAAATTCGACTTCTTCTAATATATGAGCTGTATACCGTCCAGTCATCTTCAAAGTGAACCTGGAACACAGTGAACAGAAATAGATTATGTAAAATTTTGTGGTTTATATGTTTTGATCAAATGGACACACATTCCCAAAGGACAAATTTCTTTGCTCCAGCTACCCCTGTGTGGAATTCTTTCACTGACAATTTCTTGGAGTGTTACATTCCAGGTGAAAATATCACTGTGGATGAGCAACTCTTTTCTTGCAATGCTAAATACTCTTTCCTTCAATATATGAGCAACAAACCAGACTAATTTGGAATAAAGTATTGTTGCAGTTGATACTAATTCTAGGTACCTGGGGAATGATTTTCCTTACCTAGACCAAGATGAGCAGCACCCCACAGGTATTCCTGTTGCAGAGGGTATTGTAATGCATCATATAAAGCTATCAGTTTCTGCAGGATGAAATATAATGTGTGATGGTCTTTTTGCAACCAAATACCTCACAAAAAGTTTGAAACACAAGAATCCAAGAATTGTAGGCACAGAGAAGAAATCTAGAACGGAAATCCACTGCAGTGCCTTTGCACACAACTATACTTTGTAAGTCAGGTCATGGCATTGGTGTCATTCCACTGTGAAGTATAGATGTCGCAGATAGCCCATAACTTTTTTTGCAGTGTACTGGACTTTGAAGCTATCAATACATGAGTATCCTGTAAGGAAGTAACAAGTTAAAAGGTAAGCTGAAGTCAGTTTATATACAAGTTGGCAGAAGAGTTAACTTCAGCATGTAAGGCTACAAGGAGACAAAATACAAATACTTATACAATACCGCAACATAGCAACATTTGCAAGACTTGTCAGATTGAAGGATGTAGATGGAAGGACAGTAGGAAGTACTAATGTGGAAAGTGCAACAAGTATGTTAGTGTACAATTTTTAGGCAATTCTGAATACACATTTGCAAGTATTACCATGCAGCATGTGGTTTTGAATCAATGAGATATGAGTTATGTATATTTTTCCCAACTATATATTGTGCTATATAAAATATTATATTAGAACACATATTTTTATTAAAGAAAGTTAGTCTCACGTTTTGTTATCATATATATTTGGTTTGATTATTAGGTTAAACAATCATTGCACCATGTAATTACTCAGAAAAAAGTAAAACTATCCTGGTAAAGTGTACTAATAGTATGAAATAAATTAGCATATGTCCAAATTTGTTTACGATTTTTAAAATGGCCGATTAAATTGCATACATCAAAGTGACTAACTGGTTCTTTTAGACAGACAATAATGCCCAGTCCTTTTTGTGTTGAAAGAAAGTTTCTGCCATGTCTGATATGACAACTCATGTTGAAAGTACTCCAACCTCAACTTCTGTATACTTGAAAAATAAACATAGAACTTTTAGATCATTTCTGTTTGATATGGGGAATGCACATGAAAATCCTTGCTTTATATCATCCAACACCTGAAACATTGTCAGTTCAAAATCATAATTATTGAACACATGCGCCCCATCTGTAAAAATGTAGTCCTTGTCACACTTCTTCAGAATTTCTTCCTGTGGACTGTTTATTATAACTAACACAGAATCTGCACTCTTCAACTATGGCTGCAACATCTCCACGTTGTCCTGTCATTTGTAAAAAAAACCACTTCATACACTCACTCCTCAACATCGCTAACATCATTGTAATGCCTAGTTGTTGTGGAGTACAGGTTTTAGCAACATTCACTATAATACAAGTGATTTCTTTCAAGTTCAGTCACAAACAGAGCATCATACTTTATCTTGCATAGTGTGGAAAGGAATTTTATTCGTGATACCTGCAGCTATTATTTCCGTTTCTGTTTCAGTCAGTCCCAGGTGACTTACATCATGTTTAACCAACATGACTGATGCAAATTTGACATGGTATGATTCATCTATGGCATGAGTGATATTTATTTTTTCGAGACATTAAAAAATTTATTGCTGTCTTCCGATGTGAGCAATCTAATGTCTTTACTTTTAGAGACAATATTGCTTGACAGAGGACAGGCATTATAAACTAATGTCTTATACATTTATCAGTACCAGAATGTGAGCCCCACTATTTCACAAACATCACCTGTGTAGAATTTTCAGTTCAAATTTTGCATTTGGACTTCACTCATACGTCATGTGCGATTCTCTGAGTGTTCAAAATAATTATACTCTGTAAACACTTCATAATTTCATATGCTATACTTCACTGATCTTTTTTAACTCAATGACTCACTGTGATGGTCTCGCTGACCTTTAAATTTTTTTTATGTTTCTCTGGGTTAGACTTTGACTCATGGTTCCAAAGATTTTTGATGTATTTTTACCCTTTCCTGGTTTCTGAAATGATGTATTCACGTTGAGCAGACAATACCACCAAACATAGTAACGTAAAGCTACTGCCACTGTTTACGTCACTCGCTACAAGCACAGGCAATGGTAAAATGTGAAGACTAAAGCTATGAACACTGAAGACTAAAGTTATCCCCACCCTGATGGAGAGATAAAGTGAAATAAAAACATCGCCATATTACAGTGGTACATCGAGGAGTTCATGACAAGAAACACATTTTAAAATTACTGACTCCATTGTGCTACAAGGTGATACTGTCCACCATAAGGATGACTGGTTACTCTATCCCTAGTTACTGGTCAGCAACCAATTGCAGCTGAAATTGATGTGAGTCAAAAGATCACTGTATGCTCTCCATACTTGCCTTCACAATATTTTATAGCATCTGAGTCACTGATCTTGTGGAACAATTCCCTTGGGCATTCTTCCTACTGGAGGCTTCAGTTCCCATAACGTGTTGTGAGTTCCAGACTCTACTTGATCGACTTTTCAAGGTTCTCTTGAAGTCTCATAAACTGGATATTCTTCGAATGGGTACCCTCCCCCCGCCCCTCATTTCAACGCTACTAATGGGTCATCCTCAGCTGTAGATGTCTCTTTCTGCCCTTTGGCCCTCACTCAGTGGGGACTTACTGATGACCTTCGTTCCAGTGACCACTTCCCACTCTGGATCTACCTACAAGATGAAGCAACCCTTGACGACAAGCCTCCAAGATGGAGAATCAGTAGAGAAAATTGGACATTGTTCAGCCAGGTGGCTGTGCTTGAATGGCGAGGCAGCCTCAAGGAATGGGTAGATGACATTACACATCAATCTGCTGAGCCACCGACTTATGCATCCCAAGGCCGTCAGCTCTTCTTAGAAGGTGGCTGGGAATGGGTGGATGACATTACACATGTGATCCACCATGCCACCGACTTATCTATCCCAAAGTCTTCAAACCTGTATGTTGGCAGACTGATGAGTACTCAGTACACAAGAAAGGTGATATAATGTGCTGTAACTGCACAGGAATTTGCCTATTACCTGCATCAGGGGTTCCAAAGCTTTTACTCTAGGAGAACAGTTTGAGAAACCTGGTACAGGGCTATTACAAATGATTGAAGCGATTTCATAAATTCACTGTATCTCCATTCATTGACATATGGTCACGACACACTACAGATACGTAGAAAAACTCATAAAGTTTTGTTCGGCTGAAGCCGCACTTCAGGTTTCTGCCGCTAGAGCGCTCGAGAGCGCAGTGAAACAAAATGGCGACAGGGGCCGAGAAAGCGTATGTCGTGCTTGAAATGCACTCACATCAGTCAGTCATAACAGTGCAACGACACTTCAGGACGATGTTCAACAAAGACCCACCAACTGCTAACTCCATTCGGCGATGGTATGCGCAGTTTAAAGCTTCTGGATGCCTCTGTAAGGGGAAATCAACGGGTCGGCCTGCAGTGAGCGAAGAAACGGTTGAATGCGTGCGGGCAAGTTTCACGCGTAGCCCGCGGAAGTCGACGAATAAAGCAAGCAGGGAGCTAAACGTACCACAGGATGGTGCTCCACCGCACTTCCATCATGATGTTCAGCATTTCTTAAACAGGAGATTGGAAAACCGATGGATCGGTCGTGGTGGAGATCATGATCAGCAATTCATGTCATGGTCTCCGCGCTCTCCCGACTTAACCCCATGCAATTTCTTTCTGTGGGGTTATGTGAAAGATTCAGTGTTTAAACCTTCTCTACCAAGAAACGTGCCAGAACTGCGAGCTCGAATCAACGATGCTTTCGAACTCATTGATGGGGACATGCTGCGCCGAGTGTGGGAGGAACTTGATTATCGGCTTGATGTCTGCCAAATCACTAAAGGGGCACATATCGAACATTTGTGAATGCCTAAAAAAACTTTTTGAGTTTTTGTATGGGTGTGCAAAGCATTGTGAAAATATCTCAAATAATAAAGTTATTGTAGAGAAGATTCCAGAGGAATGGAAGACAGCATTGATTCATCCGTTACATAAGAAGGGTGCCAAGACAAATGCAAATAACTACAGAGGTATCTCATTGTTATCAGTGGCCTATAAGATCCTATCCAAGGCACTACAAAACAGGATTGAAAATCAGGTAGAGAAAGAACTGGGTGAATATCAGGCTGGGTTTAGAAAAGGAAGATCATGCAGTGAACAGATATTCAGTCTACTCTCCATAATACAACTTCGCGCACGCACATCGAAAAATCTAGTAATTACATTCATAGACTTCAAAAAAGCATATGATTCTATTGATAGACCAACTCTGATTAACACATTAGAAGAATTTGGGATTGATGATAAAAGCAAAAGTCTAATCCAGGAAACCCTTACGGGAACAAAATCGCAAGTGAAGTTTTTGGGTAGATTGTCACAACCGTTTGTAATTGGAACAGGTGTTAGACAAGGGGATGGGCTCTCCCCGCTGTTGTTTAACATTGTCCTTGAAAAAGTGGTCAGGGAATGGAGAAAGAAGATGGCAGAAGCTGGAGTGAAAAATGGGATAACGTTAGGAAGAAATAAAACAAAAATTGAATGTCTGGCATTTGCTGATGACATGGCAATATTGGCAGATGACATCGAAACAGCAAAGATTCAGATAGAAATGCTGCATGAGATCGCTGAGAAGACAGGTCTACAAATATCGTATGAAAAGACAGAACTGATGATACAGGACAAAACAGACCCAACACAGACATTGCAAACTAAATATGGAATAATTAAGAGAGTTCATAAATTTAAGTATCTAGGGGAATGGATTACACCGACAGGGTTACCAAATGTTTCACTACAGGAAAGAGCAATAAAGATGGAAACGGCATACCAGCTATGCCGAAATGTATACAATAAAAAGTCGATCTCCATCAATGCCAAGCTCAGGCACTACAATGCGGTAATAAAACCAGAAAGTTTGTATGCGATTGAATGCATCCCACTGAACAGAAAACGTCTGTTGGAGAAATTGGAAATAAAAGAGAGAAAAATACTGAGAAAGATCTTAGGACCTAAAAAGGATGGACAGGATTATAAATTGCGATCCAATAAAGAGTTATACGAGAAAATTGAAAAACTGACAACATCCTTTAAAAAGAGAAGACTGAGTTTCTATGGGCATGTCAAAAGAATGGCACCAGAAAGAACGGCAAAGAAAATCCTGGAATACATGGAAAGCAGAAAGACACAAATTAACTGGCTGAAAGAAGTAAAAGAAGACATTGCAGAAATGAACATTATACCAGAGACAGTTTACAACAGAATGGAATATAGGAATGCCATCAACAAAATACAGGGATTCAAAGACCGAACGCAATCAAAGAAGACGGGAACAACCTGGTCGCAAGAACGTAAAGAAGCCCACTCAGAAAAAATGAAGAAGTACTGGGAAGAACGCAAGAAAAAGCACAAGAAATGACTGATGCTTAGCGTAGTCCAAAGTTGACTGTAACGAATAATAATAATAATAATAAAGTTATTGTAGAGCTGTGAAATCGCTTCAATCATTTGTAATAACCCTGTATATTTTGAACATCAATAAAATTTCAAAACAGGAGAAAACTTGGTTTATTTCATGATAACTTCTATTTTAAATCATAACTGATAACACAGAAATCATAAAAAATTTTGAAAAAATAGTATCATCAAAATTCAAAATTTGGGAAAAACGCCATGTTATGGATAGTTTTTTGCAGAGCTCTTATTCACTTCTCGTGGAACAACAGTGTTCTGTGGAACATAGCTAGGGAAACCCTGGCCAACAGCATATAAAATAATCCCCAACATCCTTGTTAATAAGCTATGTTGTTAATGATGTTGGTGATTATCAATGTGTATTTCGTCGAGGAAGATCTATGTTGATGAGATGCTCACAGATGGCAAATACTAGAAAAATGTAAAGAGTTTAGGATCGATACACATCATGTCTTTACAGAGTTCATATCAGCCTATGACAGTATTGACAGAAGGTTGCTGCATATAGCAATGGAAGAGTTAGAGATGAATTGACTGCCTTAGTGAAATTCAAGTTAAAATACAGGATATGTTATCAAGTGCTATGACCACAAACAATGGAGTGAGGCAGGAAGACAAATTATCCTGCCTTCTGTTTAATGTAGCGTACATTATAAGAGATGCGGGCCTCTCTACAGTGAGGTGGGGGATATCAGTTCAGGTGCTGACATATGCAGACGATACTGACATAATTGCAAGAACGTCAAGTGCAATGAATGAGGTCATTACAAGTCTAGAAACAACTGCTATAAAGCAGAGCCTATAGACAAATGAATGGAAAACTAAGTATAAGAAAGATTGTCTTATGATCCCTTATCCACAGCTATTGGTTCATATAATTTGGTTTTGTGTTTAATTTCAGCTACTTTCGATCACAAGTAAACTGTAAGAACAATACCAGCTTTGAAATCCAAAAACGAATATTGTCTGTCAACAAATGCTGCATGGCTTCAGAAAACACATAAAATCTAAGCTGCTGTTCAGGAAAACTAACGTCATGATGTATAAAGTTTTAGTGAGCCCAGCGCTGATATGCTGAAACATGGACATTGATGAAGTTCGATGGAAAGCAGCTTCGCATATTTGAAAGAAAGATGTTGAGACAAATTCTTGGGCCCATTGAAAAAACTGGTGTCTGGAAGTGGAGATGCAATAATTAATTATATAATCTATATAATGAACCAGATATTGTCATCTACATTAAGAACCTGGAATGGGCAGGGACATGTTCTGAGAGCAAATAAAACAACGATTAAGAAGATATTAAATGCAATGCCTGAAGGAACCGAAACAGTTGGAAGAACAAAGCTAAGATGTGCAGTAGGCGTCAGAGAGGACAAAAGGAAAACTGGGATTCAGAAATGGAGGAGTTTGGCACTAAGCAACGAAGAATATAATAATCTTCACAGAAGGCCAAGGCTCACAAAGGGCTGTTGTACCAGTGATGACGATGACTGTCACGGACAGCCAGGATCCAACATTCTGCCACTAACATGTGAGCGAGGAGAGGGATGAATTGTGATTCAGATGCCGCAATTCTGAGTCAAACAACTGCTCTTTTTCCATCTGGGGGCTCAATCCGGCACTGTCTGAGGCTGTGCCTGATCATGACGAAATCCAATACAGCATGCTGTGAAACTTACAAATTGCGTCAAAGAAACTTCTTCCAGTATGTTTTAATTTATTCTAGCAGACAGGACAATTTTCAAGCTCTTGGAGAGCAGTAACTTTGATACCTTTTGACAAACTATGAAAGGACCGAAAATGATCCAGTACCTACAAGAACTTTACATTAATGAGTCGTGAAGGAAAGACCTTGGAACAAGTGGACCACTGTCGACTGGTCTGGATTAGAGACTTTGCAACACCTTCGCCACTCTCACTATGGATCAGACGATGTCAATCGACTGTTGACAACCTGAGCCTGCTAGAGACAGCTATGGAGCAGACTTTCTTATGTTGAAAGCATAGTGCAGGGACAGGGACATTTTCTGACATCAATCGGGCATATGACACTACTTGGAGTCACAGTATTCTAGGGCAGCTCCACCAATGTGGTTTTTATGGACATCTACATATATTCATTTGGTCTACACCTACATTTCCATCTATACTCCCCAAGCCAACTCACAGCATGCGGTGGAGGGTACTTTGTGTAGCCCTGCTGCTTCCACTTTTCCTGGCCGGCCGTTGCGGCCGAGTGGTTCTAGGCGCTTCAGTCTGGAACCGCGCGACCGCTACGGCCGCAGGAACTGATGATCTCAGATGTTAAGTCCCATAGTGCTCATAGCCATTTGAACCATTTTGAACTTCTTTTCCTGTTCCTGTTGCTACTGGTTAATGGGAAAATGATTGCTGGTAAGCTTCTGTGTGAGGTTGACTCTCTCTAATTTTATTTTGATGGTCTTTTCGCGAGATATAGGTAGGAGGAAGTAATATATTGGTTGACTCTTCTAGGAATGTCTATTCTCAGAACTTTAACAGTAGACTATACAATGATGCACAATACCTCTCTTCTAGTGTCTGCCATAGGAGTTGGCTGAGCATCTCCCTGATACTTTGACACTTACTAAATTAATTCCTCTATCAGCTTTATCTGGTACAGATCCCACACTGACTAGCAATATTCAAGTATCAGCCGAACGACTGTTTTGTAATCTATATCTTTTGTTGATGGAGTACATTTTCTAAGAATTCATCCAGTTAATCTCAGTCTGGCCTCTACCTTATCCCCAATTAGTTTTTTGCGTTTGTTGCATTTCAAATCTCTCTGTATTCATACTCTTAGGTAGTTTATAGAAAGAATTCCTTCTCATTATTGTTCTTCAGTCGTGTAACCATATAATTACCGGCCTTTCTGTCTATGTACACGCAATATGTTACATGTTTCTATGTGGAGGGTCAACTGCTACTCCCTGCAGCAAGCGTCAATCCTCTGTGGATCTTCCTGCATTTCACTACAATGTTATGGCGTTGCATCTACTCTGTATGTGTCAGCATCATCTGTAAAAAGCCTCATGGAACTTCTGACGTTATCTGCTAGGTCGTTTATACAGGGTGAACATTAATAAAACCGACGAACTCCAGAGATGGATTCCTGACTGGCAATGGAGGAAAAAAGGTCCTATGAACAGGTGTCTGGAAATGCATTGTTGCCATGGTAGAAGTCACAAACGAATAAAAGTTCCAGTCACCAACGAATAAAAATTCCACTGATAATGTGCTGTGACTGTAGCCCACAGAAGACGATTATGCAGATTGATGCTAGCTGTAGTAAAGGTTGATTCGTCAGTAAAGAGGAATGATGACAGAAACCCCATAACTGTGATGGTCCGGTTCAAAACCCATCAACAAAGCCCTTCCCATAGTGGGAAATCCACTGCTGATAATCCTTGCACTCATTGCAGGTGATAGGGATGGTATTGGTTGTAACATACAATATCTAAAATCGTACTTTGGCTTACATCATGTTGGTGGGCCACTTGCCTGGACGTTGTACTATGATTCATATCAATATCCTGTTGAACCCTGTTCTCCAAATCTGGTTTATGCAGAGTCCGCCACCTCCCTGCACATTCCTCTGTCTGAAAGGACCAATGATCACACAAATGTCCAAAACGGGTTTGAAGTGTTGTATGATGTGGTTGGTGTCTGTGAGGGTACTGGTTTGGTATAGCTGTGCTGCCTCTCTACTGTTTTCCATCTTCTTGGCCTACACAAACTGCTACCTCGGATTGTTCTCGACGTGTATGCCAGACTGCAGCTTACAATACGCTGTATCAATCACACAGCTTACAAAATACGAGGAACCCACAGCACATGGTCAGACAAGGTTTCCTCAGTCACTGGCATCTACCGTGACAACAACGCATTTCCGCACACATATTCACAGGACCTTTTTTCCTCCATTTCCAGTCGGGGTCTGCCTCTGCAGTTCGTCAGTTTAATTAATATGTAGCCCCTTGGGGTATGCCTGAAGTTACATTTGCCTGAAGTACATTTGAAGATTTCTCTCCATTTATAATCACATGCTGTATTGCTGGACATGTCTGCTCCAGTTTTAGAGAGAGAAGGGTGCTCAGTGTATGGATCAGCGAGGCCTTCTTGCCTGAAGATCATTGTTGCTATCTAACATCAGGGGACCAGACTGGCTGTGAGTGCTTATAGGTCCAGCCCCAGACACAACCTTTGTACTGTACTGTACTGTACTGTACTGCTGCTTACCATCTGGCGACTACTCCTCATGGTGTATCAAGTGTATAGGATCCTTGCTGCACCAAATTCACCAGCATACTATACTGTTGCTCGTGCAAGTATGAAACACCGTTTCTCATATAATTCACAAGGAACGAGGCCATTTCAGTTTCGTGTGGAGTATGTGGTGGAGTCAGTTGGTGTGGGGCAAGGACAAACTCAAATCCAGGCGTGGAACTGACTGCCACCTTATTTACTTCAGAGGTCCAGAAGAATTTTAGATTTAATGGAGTCCAGGAAAGGCTTCATTCCTGCGTTTCTTTTTAAGGTATTTCTTTACTACTTTTTCAATGAACACCACAACTATATATCTTTATTCACAGATGTGTCTAAACAGGGTGACTTCCTTGGCTGCTCTGTTATTTTCCCTGATTGCGTTCACAAGATCTGACTTCCTCAAGAATATTGTTGTGTTCAATGTGGATCTGTACATGATAATCAGGGTACTGGAGCAGATGCTGAATTCCTTATCTGTTCCGATCATCTGAGTGCTCTTAATTCTTTATAACGCTTGTGCCCAACAGATAAAGTAGACCAGAATATCGAGGATGCCCCTCTCCACCTACGAGGGCTGGGAATGGGAGTGTCTGTTCCGGATGCCAGGGTACACAGATGCTAAGAGAAACTAAATGGCAGATGTAGCATCCAAGGATGCGTTGCGTAATAATCAGATAGTTCAGTATGCCATTCTCCTACATGCTATCGCCTAATTTTTGAAGTACAGAGTCGTGCATGGATGGGAAGAAGAATATCTGGAAGCGATAGACAACAAGCTGCTCCTAGTAATGTCAACAGCTTGACTATGGCGTACCTCTGTCAATCCACACAGACGTGCTGAGGTACTTCTCACTCGCTTTTGTGCAGGACACTGCCTCTTGACGCATGGCTTCTTGCTCCAGCGGGAAGACCCACCTTTACCGTTAGAAGACTGTGTTTTCGATTCAGACAAAAGGGGAGAAGCTAATGCGCGAATAGATTTGTCCTCTATTTTAACTGATAATGATACGGATATGGTACGACTCTTAAGGTTCTGTCAAATGTCTGATTTGCTACTTAAAATTTTTGGGGATAGTTTTTAACGTGTGATCAGGGTGGTTGGCTTATAGAAGTTTGTTGTAAGTGATCAGCCAGCCACATATTTCTGTGTAATTATTTTGGGTTTATTCTTGTATTACTTGAGTTTAATTGACAGTTTTATAACTCCTGCGCATATCTGCGCTCTCTTAAAGGATAGCGATAGGTAATGTGATTGTGTGAGTGTGGTTGGGAGAGAGTGAGTGTAATTATGTAAGACTTACTCTTGCTTGTTTTACACAATTGTAACCACATTCGTTTTTCTACTTTTCGTAAGGGCGCTAATAACCTCGCCGTTGAAGGCCCATAAAAGAAACACACATGCACAAGCTCTTCTCTGCAATTAAAACTATGATAAAACTTTGATTGCTGCGTAGTATAGCATCTGTGGACAGTGTGGACCAATGGGAATCCGACAACACAGAATTCCCGAAAGCCCCCGTATTGCCGGTTGTCAGATTGAGAGAAGCCACGTACGTTGGAGATTAAAACTGTGGAAGGGTGTAAGAGTAGGTGGTTGCAGAATAGTAGTGAAAATGTTGAGGTACTTGTTGTTACTTGCTCTTGCATGTGCAGTGCTAGCTACCGAAGAGGATGTCTTGGAATTGACTGACGATGATTTCTCAACTCGTGTACAAGAACATGAAACAATGCTTGTGATGTTTTATGCACCATGGTAAGTTGTTTACTATGCTGTTTCTAGGATACTAAGCAGATCATAGGGACGCACATAATTGTGTGGATGATTGTCATGTACATATGAAAATGTTGTGTAGCAATCGTTATTTTTATGCCGCAGGTGTGGTCATTGTAAAAAACTTAAACCAGAATATGCCAAAGCAGCTGGGATAATAAAAGACAACGATCCACCCGTTACGTTAGCCAAGGTAAAGTATTTGATCCGTTGTTTACTACGAAGTAAGTTTTAATCGTTGTGTATAAGCAACACCGCATATAATATTTATAATTATTTTGAAGTGATTTGCTCATGTGGCCCACATTCCAAATTACAGGTAGACTGTACGGAAGCAGGAAAAGAAACTTGTAACAAATTCAGTGTCACTGGATATCCCACGTTGAAAATTTTCCGTAATGGAGAGTTGTCTCAAGATTATAGTGGTCCCAGGGAAGCAGGTTTGTAATACACCCTGTAGTTTCTATTGCGTTAACGATTCCGTAGGTTCTTCAGTGAGTTAATTTACGAGCATATTTTTTTACAGCTGGTATTGTGAAGTACCTGAAAGCACAAGTCGGGCCAAGTTCTAAGGATTTGTTATCAGAAGAAGCCTTCGAAGATTTTATTTCGAAAGATGATGTGGCAGTTGTGGGTTTCTTTGAAAAGGAATCCGATTTAAAGCTAGCATTTCTCAAGGTAGCAGATAAATTACGCGAAAAAGTTCGTTTTGGTCATACATCAAACAGAGACTTGTTGAAGAAAGGTGTAAGGTAAATCTTAAACTTGTCAGGCGTGTCATACGTTTGTATAACATTGTCGTAACTGAACACAACGGACAATTATATAGTGCAGTGATGTTAATGAAATTATTTTTTCCAGTGATGGCATTGTGCTGTACAGACCAAAGCACTTGCACAATAAATTTGAACCAGACACTGTTACATATGATGGAGAAGCAAAGAAAGAAAATATTGAATCCTGGATAAACAGAGAGTAGTAAGTAAATCACTGGATCCCCATATTCAGAGTTCACTGTATTTGCTGATAGCAACATCAGTAGTGTTAGTTACTATCTTACTTTTCTGTACTGAGGACTCGGGGCCTCAAAAACTTGTACATCTGTGTGTTGTGTTGTCTTTACCAAGGAGTATTAAGTACACAAAGGAAAACCGCTTATGAGTTTCATTGCTGTCCTCAAATTTGAGCATAAGATGTGGTATCTTATGTAGTTTGTGCACCTCATTGCAATTTTTTTTTTAATGCATATTTGCATAATATGCATGAAAATTGTCACCGGAGACTTGTCCAGTACCTAAATATAAGTTTCCTGAATGTACCATGCGGTTTTAGTTTTTAGAAGTGCATTGGAAATGGTGGAGTGTGGTTAAATGACGTGAATGTAAATATTAGTCTGTTACAGATCAATCTTCATTGGGCATTGACGTTCGTTGGCTTAACCTACACCTACACCTCGTGGTACAAAAGTTGTCACAACAAGAATTTAAGAGGGCGCCTATCATAACACTCGATCCTAGAATGTGTGTCCAGAGCATCCCCAGCTTTAGAGAGCATCTTCTCATGAATTTACTTTATTTCTATTCTGTTACTAGTGGGTCATGTAGGCATGGCAAAAAAAATTGTGCCGTTCTCATTACATCACATTAATAATTGTTCTGTAGTTCATGAACGTGGCATTTCGAAATTATGAGGATCATCAGTTTAACATAAGGTTTCACATATCACCATTACTATTTGGTATCTTAAAAATTAATTTGAGTAGGGGTTCAATTTGTTTTTAAATGCTGGTTGGCTATCTGAGAGGCGTTTAATGCTACTTGGTAAATGATGCGACTTGTGTTGCAGCGTGATTCACCCCTTTCTGTGCCATTCGAATTGAAGACCATCCTTTTTTCTTCTAGTGTTGTAGCTATGCACTTTGCTGTTATTTCTCAACTCGAATATGTTATTAATAACAAATTTCGAAAGTGAATATATGTATTGTGAAGGTACTGTGAATATTCCTAGTTCCTTAAATCAATGCCTACAAGATGATCTTTGGTGGGCTTCAGCTATTATTCTGATTACATGCGTTTGTGCAATGGAAATTTTTTTTCTTGATAATGAATTACCCTAAAATATGATGCCATATGACAGCAATGAATGAAAATAGGCATAGTAGGCTAATTTGCTGATCTATGCTTATCACCAAAATTTGCAATAACCCTGATAGCATAAGTAGCTGAGCAGATCATCAATGTATTTCTTCAAATTAAATTTCTCATAAATTGATACACCCAAGGATTTTGAATTTCTGGTTTAGCAAGAACTTGTCTATATTTACAAATGGTGCTATACCATTTACTGTTCAGAACTGTATATACTGTGTTTTCTCAAAATTTGCTAGGAGTTCATTTTCAGAGAACTACTTCATAATTTTGTGAAAGACATTTACAATTTCCTCAGCGAGTTGTTTGTTGGGGTTGATTACAATGCTTGTATTGTCAGCTAAAAGAACTGTGCATCTTCATGAATATTGAGTGGCTAATCATTAATATATGTTAAGAACACCATTCTTGGTGTCTGCCCATTTGGAGGACTGCTGATTCTTGCAGATATTCTGTGCTGTTAATTTATCAATCTTCTGCAGTCTTCCAGTTTAATATGAATTAAACCATTTGTGCACTGTTACTCATACCACAATACTTGAACTCATCTAGAAGAATTTCGTGATTCACACAGGCAAAAGCCTTGTAGCATATTTGTATACTCAGAAAAATGCCTGTTTTCAGTGTGCCTCTACATATGTGGCTGAGAATCCTACGTATGTTGGGAACAAGGTTTTAGTACTCTGTTGGAAATGTCAATTCCATGTGAGCTTCTACATTTCAGTGAAGTTATTATTTTCCTTATTTCAGTAGGTGAGGTGGGTTGAACTTCAATTTTATCGAATTTCATAAGTAGTGCCTCTCCCGTGTACTGCTTTGCATTTTCTGATGAACAGCTCGTTTCTTTACAAAACTTAAAAATGTTATTAAAAATATTTTCTAGTTCTGGCTTTTTGTTAAGACTTTTCATTGAGTTTCATAGAAATATTTTTCCTGTGCTCTCGGTTGCCCTGTTTCCCTTCAAACTATATTCCAAATTGTTCCAATTTTAGTACCATAGGCACTAATCTTGGACATAATGCCATACTTCAGGATTTGTTAACAACTTTTCTTAATACAGTGCTATAGTTCTTACAATGTTGGGCTGTTGCTGAACCATTACTCCTTCTAGCTATAAGATACATTACCCTTATCTGTTTACAAGATACGTTTATCCCTTTATCAACTTTTTGCGTGGTTTCTTACATTTATGCTTCACTGTTTTGTTGAAGTTCATTTTCTCAAATCCTTTTTTTATTTGTTACAATGTGGCAAATAAATGAACTGACTGGGAAGCTGCTACTGTTATAGGTAAACAGCTCACTTTTCTTGAATCAGTATGTTTCTTCACACACAATTCATGTGGCCAAGTCTATTTCATTTAAGGTAACCCATCACAGTACAGTGAAGGTGTTAAGTGATGACTAGGAACATAAATAAAAAAGCTCTGAAACATTGCCTTTCAGCTACAGATTTACATTATCCCAGTCCACAGCTTCATTATACAATAAGATATAGCTGCTGAAGTAACTGAACCTAACTTACCTGCTTAGCCTTGTATCATCGCTGTTGTTCAGCATTGAGAATTCTTCAGTTAGTGGAATGTGTAACTAAATCAGTGTGACAATGACATATCTTTGCATTTCAACAATGAGTTTGGCTTCAGTATTGTAGTTATAAATTCGGTACTGCTGTAGTTGTTTGTGAGAGTGAACAATTAAAACAAAAAACTGTATTACAGCCATGGTCTTGTGGGACATCGTCAGAGGGATAATACCCAGGATTTCAAGAATCCTCTCGTGGTTGCTTACTATGGAGTTGACTACGTCAAGAATCCTAAAGGTACGTAGAACGTACCATAGTAAATTGGTGGTCATACATACAAGAACTGTAATTTCGGGTAGGTTGTCATGAGATTGGAAGAAGTTTGTAACTTCACTTTAACATTCTTTGTTAATGTTTTTGTATACCATATTTGAATGTACTGCTTTTCTTACATTTCAGGCACCAACTATTGGCGTAATAGAATCTTGAAGGTTGCAAAGAGCTTTGCTTCAGTTTTCAATTTTGCAATAAGTGCTAAAGATGATTTCCAGCATGAACTGAATGAATTTGGTTTTGATTATGTGAAAGGTGACAAGCCAGTCATATTTGCTCGTAATGCGAAGAATCAGAAGTTTGTCCTTACAGATGATTTTTCGTAAGTAAATTGCATGTTTGCTTTTGTCTTGGAACGGAAGTCTAAATGTCATTGAAAGATCAGAGTTTGTCTAGTTCTTAAAAATGCATTGTCAGCAGTGGTGGGTTGTTAACTGAATGTGTTTATTGCTGGTTTATAAGTAACCTTGTGACAAACTATTATTATGCCGTATTGGAATTGTCAGGTCTTTTTGAAGTAGGTTTTTGATGTAACACTATCTAGTAAGACATTTATATGTCTAGAATGTTGTTGGCTATGTTGATTCTTCTAAATTGTCCAACAGATGTTTTGTAAATTTGTCATGTATCCTACTGTTACATGCATATCATCTGCATGTTGAATGAGGAAATGCGTGTAATGTTTTGTACTGTGCTGTTCCTGCAAAAATCTGGTGTATTGGCTGTGTACGTTAAATGTCAGAAATGCTGGAAATCTGAGTATGTTAGGTTTATGCAGCCTGCACCACACAATAATTTGTGCTGGGTCAACCAAAGCGTCCGATCCCACGCATCGGGTTAGACCCGTGACGTAAGGCTGTTGTGGTGTGTGACGTCACGACACCGCGGAATTTAGTTTGTGAGAGTGACGTGTTTGTAGGTGTCGTTTTGATGCGATCGGTGGTGCTCTCTGGTGGTGTGTTCGGTGATGTTTTTGGTTTAGTTTGCGAGTGTGGCGTCGTGTGTGAACAGTTTTCGGTTGTTGGCTATGATGGGGGACAGTGCATTGTCTCTAATAAAATTTCTTCAACTATTCGGATTTTTGGATGAAATCGTGAAGTGTTCAGTACGTTGTGAAGAAATGAGGATTACTTAAAGTTCCGGCGTCTCGGACCAGGGACGGCTGTATGTGGAGATGTTGTAAGGATAACAGGTAAAGGGAAGTGTTCGATCCCAATGTGTGGCTGTGAATGTTGGTATTGGTATCGGGAGATGTTTTTGATCTATATAGGTCAAGGGAAGCATTAGGTCCTAATTTATGGGATCGGGAGCTGCTGTTGAGCTATATAGGTCAAGGGAAGTGTCAGATTCCAAATGATATTGTGTTTAGTGGTATTTGGGGAGTTTTGTGATGTCGTTTTTTTTTTGTCGTCGTTTTGCGTGGCTTTGTATGGGGGTGGGTGTCTAAATTTGTCCCCACCCAAAAACCCCTTATTTCCCGCACTTGTCCCGTTAGTGTCATTAGGCTTTTTGTGGAACGTGTGTGTGTTTTTCGATGTATTTTCGTCCTCATAATGTGTACGTAACGACTTTATATGCACCATATTGGAATTGTGGTTTATGGTCATTTCCGCCTTATTTGTGACGTCATGGGTTAAAGCAGACAGGCGGGATCGGACGCTTCCGTATTTCCTTTGTGCCATATCAGGAAGACAACTTGTGGAGATAAAAAGCAGCATGTGCCTTCAAAAATTAGGGCTTGCCATCTGCAGTATGGTTTTGATGACCTGCTTTTTAGTGTTTTTTAAGCAGTTGCACAGTGTTTGTAGCCTAAATGCTATCAAGGGGTACTGGGGGCCATGAAATCAGTTTTACTGTAGAGTCGTTTTGGTCAGTACTGTCAGGGCAAGACTACATGACAGATGATCACTACCCGTTTCAATCCTTTTAAAAAGTTACAGGAAAAATATGTAATTGGAAAGTTTTGGGCGATGATTGGTGTTGGTATGTGTTTAATTTTTTATTGGGATTTGGGTTGTAGATTTTTGGAGTGGTCGGGGAGGAATAGTATGGGGCAGTGGGAAGCATTTTTGTTTATGGAATATTTCAAATAGCGTTCTTTTGTTTTTGGTATTTTAGATGGCATGCTGTTTGTTCAAGAAAAACAGATATTGGTTGGTGGCTGTTGAGACTGGATGGTGCATGTATTTATCATTTTTCTTTGGTTTGCATATTCTGTTCTATGTTTCCTTTGTGATTTTTTAAAATTACGACGGTGTTTCTGAATGGTAAGTGTGTTCCTATGAATTTATCAGTCCAGAGATTTTGTGGTGTACTGTGGCTCGTTGCTTGGCTTTGAGTTTTTTAGGTGTATGAGTAAATGACAGTTAACTATTCCAGCTGTGCTCTCAGAATGACCTACTATTTGTTTATCATTGCTTCGTTGTTGGTGGGTATTGTGTAATTCACTATAGCTGTACAGATTGTGTGAAGCAAATAAAGCCAATTTTACATAGAGAAATTCACTTAATTTGCATTTATTGATGTTTTGTAGTGTTTGAGGTTATTGAATGTTTTCATACTGGGTAAGGGCATTTGACTAGTTTATTTATACCCAAAGCAGCTGAGCTTCACCAGTCACATATTGGTTTATACCGGGTGAGTTGGGAGGAAAGGTACATGCTTTGAGGGGTGATAGTATTAGTGAGTCTGAACAAAAAACTTAATATGGACATATGCCCTATTGTGAATGGTTTCAGAGATAGAACACATTTAACCCTTTGTGCATTTTTTGTGATGAATATTTACTGTATTTGTTGCACATATGCCATATCCATTGCAAAAGTTCTTTTGAAGCTATTGATTAATAATAAAATGATTCCAAATAGCATCATTGTCACATAAATCCACTGTAAGTATTACTTAGGTATAAAGTAGTCAGTATAAATACATAAACTAATTTATTTTATTAGCAAGTGTTAACAAAACAGAGTTTTAAGATATAAAACAGTGTGTTTCTTTGAACCTTTCATTTATTTTTAACTCAAAACCATGCTACAAAATTTTTTTATTGATTTATTTGCAAAGAAATTTTCTGAAACAGTTGTCTTGTTTGTTAAAACCACAATGCAACATTGCACTTGGATCATTTAACTTTTGAATATGCCTTTATACAAAGTCTGCATCTTGATTTTGACTCTAAATGCTCTGGCCAGTGTCCTGTTTGGTCAAAGTGCGTGTCAGCAACTGGGAGTATTGCCGTAGGCTTTCTTTTGGGAGCAGGTAGACTTAGAGAGTCTGTGGCTGGATGGCCCCTCTTTATTGCAGGTGTACCAATTCCTTTCTTCAGCAAGGCACTTGATATTTGTACCAATTCCTTTCTTCAGCAAGGCACTTGATATTTGTACCAATTCCTTTCTTCAGCAAGGCACTTGATATTTCTGCTCAAAACTTCAGAAGTGGTGTGTATTTCTCATTTTTCTGAGTGCAATGTCGCCTGTAAAGCAACCTAGTGTTCACACAACCCATGTCTATGAAATGGAAAATAATTCTCAGGTAGTACCTCTTGCTTTTTTTGTTTATTCTGTATATTTGGACCAACATACCATGTAGGTCCACTCCTCCCATGTGCATATTATGCTCCTGCACAATGTTGGGACAGGGAATGTCTATATACAATCTGGTTTTGTTTTACTCCAACGTTCCACATTTTCAACTGGTTCCTTGCCTTTATAAATAGAAATCAGGTGGACAGCTTCATTGTCATACTATTTCAAAATTATAATTTTGTTTTTTCATCTACATGGTAATCACACGTTCCTTTGCCTTCTTTTTTCATCTCTGCATCACTTTTCAGGCAGTATCCACCCAATCTGTTTTTTCTGATGGTTCTCATAACATATATTCCTTCATTTCTAAGCTTTACTTCTAGGTTGAGGGAAGTAAACCGGTATCCATAAGGAGTTTGAAATTGGAGTGCCTAGGCAAGTTCCCAATCAGCTGAATCACTACATTTCCAATCATTCCTAACTCAGGATTACTTGCATTGTTTGTTTCTTTCCCAACATACACTTCAAAATCATAAATGTAGCCACCCCACCAGCTCGTGCAAATACTTTTATGCCCCATTCGTGTGGCTTTGATTTTATATACTGGCACAGAGATGTGATTTCAGCGGAATGAGTCCTTCAATACTGTTGTATTCTTAAACTTCAGTTTTTAGAAAATTTTTCTGTAGTTGATGTAAAAAGGCCTGATCTTGGACAACTTGTCATGATGAGGGTCATCCCTGTGTAACATATTTACATTGTTGTTCACATGCAAATACCTCCTCAACTTGTAAAATTGGTGGAGTGGCATCACGTCAGCTATCTGATTATACCTTGTCTCATTTTCCCAATACATCTTGTAACTCGGCACACTCAAAATACCACTTAGTAAATGAATTCCAATGAACTGTCTTATTTCATTGGCACTAGTGTTTATACTTTGTCCTAACACTTGAGTAGAGTATAGATTTGTCTGTGTAACTACCGTATTTACTCAAATCTAAGTCACACTCGAATCTAAGCCGCACCTGAAAAATGACTCTAAAACAAGGGAAAAAAATTTCCTGAATCTAAGCCGCATCTGAAATTTGAGACTCTAAAATTCAAGGGGAGGGAAAGGTTTTAGGCCGCACCTGCAAATTGAAACAAAGTTGGTTCATTGTAATATGAGACACAATTTAGGTCGAATGAATGATGATACAGCTACAGTAGTTTGGTTTGAATCGTAAGCTTAGCAGGTAAGCTTTACCAGTTAGCCATTGCTATGCGTCAGGTGCTCCGTCCGTATTTATACGGTTACCCTTCCTTTTTTACGTGCCTCGTCTGGTTTGAATTGATTGCTTATTTTTCTTTGATGTGATAAGTGCCGTTCTCTTCGTTATAGGTGTTTACGTCACTCTAAGCTGAAAATGTATTACTGTACTGTGTTATGCATTGTTTGTCGCATTCTGATTGAGTGTTTACGGCCTGTCGCCGCTTGTGGCATGGGTTGCTTTTGTGCACGCTACTGCCGCTTACTATTAAAAACAAAAAATGGAGAGGAAACGTCTCATTGGCGAAACAATGGCAAGAGACTGGTATTTCTTGTTACTTACACTGCTCCTTTCTTTGACAATGATCAACAAGAACCAAATAATAGACTGCGTATGATAGATGTTCTGAACAAGAGTTTAGCGAAAATTTTTCTGTGTTTGAAAATCTTTGCAGATGCCTCTTTAGTACATTACATTCTGCACAGAAATTTGTCATCTTAGATTCAAACATCTAGTCAGTTGCCGTGCTGCATTTCTTACTGTGTCACTATTAGGCGTAAGGATAATACGAATATAAACATGACATGATATGTATATTCTTCCTTGTTTGCTGTTGTCTCTCTAGTTTTGTAGTTTATTAGGCAGACAGGATTTAAATGAGATAGCAGCAAACACGAAAGAATACATGGCAAAATGTTTATATTTGTATTATTCTTATGATTAAGAGAATACTGAATGTGATTCACAATTCATAAAATTTCCTACTAGCAACCATCTCTTCTGACAGTTAGGAAAAAATTCAGAACGTACAGTTGGCCATATTGACAAAACATCCCAAACAGTCTTGCCAGTGGGATTTTCATAGTACATTGGAATGCTGCTACATCCGAAGATGAACAATACAGAATTTGTATTTACTTCCTTGGGTAATGTATGAAAATGCAGTGGTCGAAACTCGGGGCAGAGAAAAAAAACTTTTCTTCAACCTTTTTTTTTTTTTTTAATTTATTTACTGACGCAGAGGTTTTGGTGACAGTATTTACCTTTGTGCCTGAAAGCATGCCTGTGTAGTGCTACATATATTCGATGGCAGAAGTTACTTGTGGCGGCACCTACCAACATTTTTCAGAACTTCTGCTTACTTTGCACTCGATTCTAAGCCGCAGGCGGTTTTTGGATTACAAAAACCAGAAAAAAGTGTGGCTTGGATTCGAGTAAATATGGTAAATTGTCAATTATAGTCTCATCAATAAAACTTTCAAAATATTGGAGGGGAGAACATTCTTTACTTAGTGGATCCAAACACTGCACAGCACATCCATGTATAGCTCTGGCAGCTTGCATTTCCTGCTCCTAAATTTTCAAGCGTTACAGATAGGGTTGTTTCATCATCAGTAAGAGCTTCTTCTAAACTGTCCAGTTCAGGTTCTGTCTGTAGAGGCAATACTTGATGTACTAATGGATCATAGTCACTTTCATCATCCGAAACAATTTCGTCATCTGATGTTTGTCATCACCACACAGAAGAAAAAGAATTTCATCATCCCGTAGAGCTTCATGTTTTCCACACTTAACCTATAAAGAAAATATGATGCAAGAATGAAAACTACGAAATACTAGAATAAACACAACTCACTCTTATGATACAAATTCATTTTTGCATATCTCATACATACTAATGCGTCAGTGACTCCAATGGCGTCATTAGCAATTTCGTAATAAGCACTGAAAAAAAGTATACCTAACTGTGTTGTAAACTTACTGTATTTCTTTCCCTTGCCCTTGAGGAACTAGGTAAAGTTCGTTCCATAACCAAGAATTTCAGTATACACAGAATAAAACTATACACAACAATCGTTGTTCACTCAAAAATGTAATAGCACAACTCGCGATGCTTTTTTGTGCTGCACTTCAAACAAACGGCGAGATACAAAAGCAAATGCCACTGTGATCTGTTGGCCAAACAGTATCATTGAAGCATTGGGAAGGTCTAAACAGCCAGGAATACTTAATGATGCCATTTGGAATCGCAGAAAGTTTTAAAGACTTCTGTACATTTTTCTTGAATAACTCGAAATCCTCACCTTCCAGTGAAAATGTGTTGCAGTAGAAAATTAGGCTATATTAAATTTCTTACAAAAAACATCCTATTCATTTTTTTCTCCAGTACTAATGGTTTGTATGAAGAGGGCACTAGAATGTTGGAAAAACTTGCTCGACGCCCTTGCACTGTAGATAACGTAGTTTTTGTGGGCCAGTTTGAGGTAGTTTACCGAATTGATAGACCACAAGTCTCGTGTATCAAACTGTTCGTCTCAGCTTGCACTGCACTGCTGTGGTACATTGTAAACAGTGAAAAAGTGACAGTACAGAAAATTATTTATTTTTTGTACTATCAAACATTGTCACTGTTTACAATGTACCACAGTACTGTAGAGCAAGTTAGATGAACAATTTGATATGGGACACTTGTGGACTATCAAGTCGGGAAACTATCTCAAAATGGCCAACAAAAACTACGTAAGTTACAGTACATGTGTCGAGTGAGTTTTTCAACATTCTAGCGCTCTCTTCACACAAGCTATTAGTTACAGAGAAAAATGAATAGGAAATTTAATATAGTTTAATTTTGTACTGTGACACATTTTTTGTGGGAGCATGTGGCTTATTCAAGAAAAACAAATAAAAGTGATATTTAACGTGATCTGCCTCGGAAACCATTCAGAATAGGGTGTAATTCCATATGGAAATTTTTTTTGTTGAGAGTACTATCACCCCTCAAAGCATGTACCTTTCCTCCTGACTCACCCTGTATATTGCTAATGTGTTAAGAAATGGTGTGCATATTATGGTTGTGTGTATGGCATCATTCACAATTTTGATGATGTCATGGGTCAAACTGGTACTGAACGGTTCGCTGTTCCTGCAGTGGTAGGCTATGTTTATTGACCTGGTCTCCTTATTATAATGAAATTGCATGGGCAGGTGCAATTAGGTTGTTCAGGAAAGTTACTCACTGTGTACTGTGGTTGAGGGAATGAGTGATTTGACTTGCTCAGATTTGGCAGATAATTTGTTCTTTTGCAGTAAATAAAACATGATTATCTCCTACATATTACCATTGTTGCATTTCTAGCTATCATCCAGGCATTTACTAGAGAGTTAATTTTGCAATACCCAGCAGGATAATGCACTCGGTTGTTCCTCCACTTCTGTTTAGGTTTGTTGTTTTTGTGCTTTATCAGTTACCACAGCCAATTGTGGATGATTTTTCAGCTGGTAACATTCCGTGGTTTCTAAGTTCCTTTCTGTTATGTTATGTTATTCAGTGTATAATGTTTAAACACCAGAATGTCTGGAACCAGTAGTGAAAAGGCACACGAAAGTATCTGCATAAAAAGTTTTGTATCTTCAGTTTTGATAACCTTGGATTACTTAGTTCCTTCATTAAAATAACTGCAAAAATGCATTGAATTACGCAACCATAAAATTATAAGATAGACGCCCTGGGTTTAATTTGCCTTCAGGATACTAAATTCTGTGTTATCTATACACACAAAGTTAGTGAGAACTATCCCACCTTTGGAAACTGTTGAGTCCTCCCTCAGGGAAGGAAAACGAATAGGTTGGTGATGGTTAGAAGTAGATCACCTCGGACCCCAGTTTGTAGGGGCTGCATATAGAAGACAGAGAAAGATCTCACAAGTGGTACCCTGTGAGTGACCTACCCCTCTGTTTTAACTGTCCACAATCTACCCCATTTTCCTCCCTTAGGAAGGAACTAACATTTTCAAAAGTTGGTATAGTTTTTGTTCTTTTGTGTGTGTATTGACAGTAATTTCTTTTGGAGCTAATGGATAGCATAGCTTTAGCTTTATTATTGGTTGTGTTGTTTGGAAATGGTGTTATGGGCATAAATATTTACATGTTTTTGTAAACATAACCACCACTTGTGGTTTAGGCATTAGGCCTAGACAGTAGACTTTGATGCTTACAGTGAAGGATGAGGAGCAATCAAAGATTGTGGCACAAATGATCAGCATGTTGCCAATCTCTCCAGCTGTTATTGCCAGTAAGTGAATCCTGATCATGCATTGCTGCTTTATTCAAACAGCTCCTCATTTGGCCCCACAGAGGTTGGGTGCCCCTCCTACCAGAACTCCCCACCTTTTTTTAAAAAAAAAGAAGAAACCTAATCTGATGAGGTACTAGGAATGACCCAGGTCCTTCCACACTGAAGGCAGCAAAGTTAACCAGTATTTAATTTAGTCACTGCACAGTACAGGTACAGGAAGTTAAACATACCCCTGATGGTAATTAAATTTAGGAATTAACTGATGTGCGAAGTCTTCACATTAACATTTTCCACCGGTTTGAGATTGTCAGATTTGTCACGAATGATCCTGCTTTGATCTGATTATTCAATTCTTCTTAAAATCTTTTGTCTCTGGTGTTGGTTTTGTTTTGTAAGGACCCTAAATATAATGGATCTAAGGTGCAGTCTCCTTTCTGAGTGAGTTATCATCTAAAAATAAATTTTTGTCTTGCATATTTGTCTTGTCAATGGCTGTTACTGCCACACAGTGTTTTATTCATGAGGTCTTCAAAAGTAACAATCATATTACACTTTGAAGAATGATACATGGTACTTTTACTTTGTGACTTCCTAATTGTGGCTGACATCAAATTCTGTTGAAGCTATCAGTTCCTTCATGCTTTATTAACTGTCTGTGTGGAATGGTGACAAAATATTTTGGGGTGTGATGGAAAAGTTTCATTTGGTCTTTACAGACTCCAGAAACTTGAGAATGTTTATAGAGTTGACAGTGTTTCACACGTAGTTTTGGAGAAGTGGTTGCAGTGTAATACTACAGTACGTACTGCAGCTTCTGTAAGAGACATATTCACTCCCTTCAGTCAATAAGTTGTTACTGAATGCATTTTCATGTTAATATCCCTACAAATATCAAAGTGTGATGGTATTCAGTTAATCAGTCAACATGTTTCATGTAATTATGTTTTTCTTATCAATTACAAATGTTGCCCTTATTTATTTTGTATCACTTTCGTAGGATGGAGACATTTGAAAAATTCTTGAATAACTTGAAAGATGATAAATTAGAACCTTATCTGAAATCGGAGCCAATTCCTGAAGATAATGATGGACCTGTAAAAATAGCTGTGGCCAAAAATTTTGATGAAATTGTGACCAATAATGGACAAGACACACTTATAGAATTTTATGCTCCATGGTGTGGACATTGCAAGAAGCTGGCACCAGTTTATGATGAGCTGGGAGAGAAGGTAAATGTAAACCATGTGACTTTGTTATATTTTTCATTGTTATTGAAGTTCAGAATCTGGTTGCCAGTCAGAAGGATAAAAAAAATCTCATCTTTATTTTCTCTCATGAAATTTTGGTGCATTTCATAGGTATTCAGGTAGAACTCGATGTGAAAGTAACAGTTTGGGATTTGAACTGGAGAGAGAGAGTTTTTTATTGGTCATTGGACTGGATAGATCAATTGGCTAGTACATTAAGAAAGGAACTGGAACTTCAGTGTTATGTGACAGATTTGCAGCTGAAACTTACAGGACAGTACTAATCCAGAATCGGACTGCTACTCTGGAGCTGCCTTTGCTTGTTTTATTCAATATAAACTTTTGGAAGCGACACTTCATGTTGTAAATGAGGCTTTGCAACAAGGAAGGGCATATCTGCAGAACCCATGCTACATCTTTACACTTACTTTCCAATTCAGAAATTTAAGTGTTTGGCGGCAGATTCATAGAACCACTTCGAATTCCTTGATCATTCAACCTTCAGATTAGCATGTAGCCATACTGAATAACCTGAGTCTGTCTGTGCACTCTGATTTCTCTTATTTTATTGCAATTGCTATTTCTCAGTATATAAATGGGGACCAATAAAATATTTATGGAATTGTACAAGAAAACATTGCTGCGAGGACCCGCAATAAAAGAACACAGATTTTCTGTATTTAGCAGTTGGTGCACAAAAGGATGAGGTGACAAGATAAGTGTATTACCCACCAACCATGGAGGTAAAATCTGATATTGCAGATAATCAACAGGTACCATTTGACCAGCATTATGGTCACTACCAGAAGGCTGATTTTTGGATTATGGCACATTGTTCAACATTGGTTATATGTTGATGAAAATTTTAACACTTCAATTGAATTGTCCAGATAATAATTTCATGAGGTGCAACATAGGTTGTGATACAGAAATGACTGAAATGATAAACTAGTACTGATTTGTGCACGTTTGGTATGTTCAGAATGGTGTTCAACATAGTGTATAATCTGCTGATAGTAAACACTGCCTCAGTATAAAATAATTTTATATTATTGCAGTACATATTCCGTAGGTCCATTATTGCGTGATAGTGCATGGAGGTAAAATGAGTCGCAACATTTGACAATCCCATACAGAGATCAGAAATGCAAATTTCAGATATTGTGCAGACAGACATTGAGTCATAAAATATAAAGAAGATTCTTGTGACTTCAAGAACATGAACGGTCTAAAGCAGCAACACACATTAACACAGAAATATTTGGGAAATAGTCTTATGTCTTCGTTGAAGAATTTGTTTAGAGAAAAACATTTTTTAAAACAAAAACTCCTTACTTTTAAATACAGAATAATCCCACTTCTACATTCCCAGAATTAATGTTTTCCTTCAGTTTACATTTTTTTACTCCGTGAAATTTCCTATGTTCAGTGCTAATTCACACTTTTTTTTAGTAAACGTATTTATAATTTTCCTGGGATTTGCTTTATGGAACAATGTTCAAGAAGAAAAACTGTCCTGATTGATATAAAATGATGCTGGCATGGCATTAGCTTTTGAGTTAAGACCGAAGTGTTAACAAACATTAAGTGGTTAGGTTTTTTGATACCAGGGCTCTGTTCAGCAGATTTGAATCATTAAAAGTTACAACAGTTTGTGCAAGGTCTCCTGCCATTGCCAAGCTTTACTTGGCATTGTGTCTGATAGAAGTAGGTAGGTCCGTTCGAATACGGATATCTTGACGGATCACAACTGTTTGTATTAAAACAGTCTCCACCTTGTGCTCATTGTGACATTTATGCATTACTCAAGTGCACATTTTCCGTGTTTCATTGTTTGTCCACCTGTAGCACAAGTTGACACCATTGCTCTCTTTGTGTTGCTCGGGTGTTTCTGCTTTAAATAATGTACACTGCACAAGTTACGTATTTTTTCATGTTTAGCATGATGTGTTCAGAGAATTTATCCTCATTGTCAAGTGCTAATACTCACGTAAGTGTTTTTTGTGATGTTTGACAAACAGTGTTAGTGATGGTTTGCGTATGTGTGAGAAGCACAATGGAAGAGGCACAGTATACCTTGTAACTTCAAAAAGGCAACTACAGTGGAAGAGGCAGAACACGTGCAAAGCATGAAAAAAATATGTAACCGACAGTTTTTCATTATTCAAACAGGAAATGGCACAGTCGATTATGAGGAATGAAATTAAGTCAAACATTTCTACTTCCCAGGCCCACAGAATGTTGAATTCTTCCTGTGGTGTTATTTATTCTAGGCTGCTCGACGGTCTGAGGCCGAGAACCAATCTTACCTCTCTAATCAGGGTGTCATTGCTGTCAATCATGCAACAAAAAAGGTAGATTTCTCCTTAGTGCCCACCCACACTCTTTTCCTCAGCTTTGATAGCATGGTGCTATCAAAGGTCAAAGCAGGCTATGAAATTCAGTCTGACCGTACATTCCGAACCTGATGCGCTGTTACCAGTGTCATAGTTTCAACCACACTAGAACATCTTGTCAACACCCTGCTGTATAAACTGCAATGGCGGCCATACCACCTGCTCTTGGGATTGTCCTGTGTATGTTGATGAGCGGCCTGTCACAGAGATTCAGGTACAGGAAAAAGTGTCTTACGCAGTCGCTCAAAAGTTATTGGCTACTCGCAAACCCTGCATTCTCCTGTCTGGCACCTATAGTCATGTTCTTGTTACCCTTCGCTCCATGAAGGACATGGCCACACAGACATATGACCTCAAATTCAGCTCTGAGGTTGTGAAATTGCCCAGTGTCATGGTAGCATCACCATCTCCCCATCAAGCTGTGCAACAAGCCATCAAACGCTTGCCTCAAGGGGCAAAACCACCAACTATTGGTAGGCCAGAAAGGACAGGGGTAGTACTCCCCCTTCCTCTTCACTGTCTCGAAGATCCTCTTTGACAGGGTTGCCACATGCCTTTGCCCAGCCATCCTCCGTCACCACTGCGCACCACCAACCGTTTTTCAGCATTGGACTCCACAGACTGGCAGCACACACGAGCCGATGCTGCTGCTTCTCTGCTCTGTAGCAGCGACTCTTCACAGGCTGTCACTTGGCGGCCACCAAGGTGATACCCTCTCATCTCTTCATCATGACTCTCCTCCAGTGGAGTGTTCGTAGCCTTCAGTCCCACAAAGAGGATTTACGGCTGCTTTTAGCATGGCAGCATTCCCTTGTAAACTGCCTTCAGGAAACAAAATTGCATCCTCACGACAGCTTTGAGCTTTCAGATTTCTTGCCGGTTCGTTTTGACCTTACCCCTGAAGTTGGCATTCCATCTCGTGGGGCATCATGCAACTCATACGGCATGACGTTCATAGTCAACCCATCTCCCTGACTACCCGTCTTCAAACTTTTGCAGTTTGCCTTTTCCTTCCCCACCTGACTTTTCCCTCTGTATCGTTTGTCCCTCCATCATTCTGTGTCACCAGGGCAGACTGCCTTCAGCTTCTTGGGCAGCTATCTTTCCCATTTTTTGCTACTGGTGACTTTAATGCGCATCATCTCCCTTGGGGTTCTACCAAGACCTGTTAGAGGGGTGCTGTCTTGGCTGACCTTCTTAACCATCTTAACCTCTTCTGCCCTAACACTGGAGCACACTCTTTCCTTTCTGACTTCTCGCACACCTATTTCCATTTGGGCCTATCCTTTTGCACTGCCCAGCTTGCCCATCGACTTGAGTGGTCCATTCTTTGACACACCTACTTTATCAACCATTTCCCGTGTGCTCTGTTTGCTGACTGTCTACCTGCGTGCATGCCCAAATGGCAGCTTACTAAGGCTGACTGTCAGCTTAACTCCTCCCTGGCGACCTTCGGAGCACAAGATTTCCCCATTTGTGATGACCAGGTGGACTATCTCACCAGTGTTACCGTTAAAGCTGCAGAACGTTCCATTCCTCGCACTTCCCTTTACCCTTTCTTTCCCTCACATCTTCTTCCACCTTTTTCCTGTCTTCCCTGTCATTAGTTTCTCATTTCATGGACATTGTAGTTCCCTCTCCTAGTGTGGGATTTTATCGGTTTTAGTTAATCTAAGGTTGGAGGGACTGATGACCGTGTAGTTTGGTCCCTTCTCCAACCAACCCACTTTCCTTTACCATGTCGTGACCCAGTCCCTTGGTGGACTGAGGCATACTGCATTGCAGTTTATGCACGGAGACATGTCCTCTGCTTTAACCATCATCCTATGATGGGTAAACTGCATTTGTTATCAAAAGATGGATGCAAAGTGTCATCGCGGTTTTGGGATAGCAAATGATGTAGCTGGATTTCATTCACTAGTTCTTTTAACAGTACCACCCTTTCCTCTGTTGTGTGGTCCAACCTCTGACGGCTCTCTGGGACCAAGATCCATTACCCCCATTTCCAGCCTCACGGTAGCCGACAATGTTACCGTGAATGCTGTTGCTATCTCAAACACCTTGGGCCACCATTTTGCAAAAGTTTCGAGCTCTTCCCACTATCACCCCACCTTCCTCCATCAGAAACGAGCAAAGGAGGCTTGGTCGATACCCTTTTCTTTTGAGAATCGTGAGTGCTACAATGTTGTCTTTATTATGAGGGAGCTCGATCATGCTCGCAGTTCATCCTGATCCTCTGCCCCAGTGCCAGACGCCATCCACATTCAGATGTTGCAGCACCTTTCTCTTGCGTGCAAGCACTTCCTGCTTAACACATACAACCGCATATGGGCAGAGGGCACATTTCCCGGATGCTGGTGTGAAGCCACAGTCCCACCCATAACTAAGCCCAGTAAGGACAAAAACCTTCCTTCTAACTACTGCCCTATCTCTTACCAGCTGCATTGGCAAGGTGATGGAATGTTATGATTAGTGCCTGGCTGCTATGATGGCTCGAGTTTTACAATTTACTGACGACTGCACAGTGTGGATTTAGAGAACAGTGATCTGCAGTTGACCATCTCTTTACTTTGTCCACCCATGTCGTGAATGGTTTTCTGCGGAAATCGCAGACTTTGGCCATGTTTTTCGATGTGGAGAAGTCCTAAGACACCTGCTGGACAACTGGTATCCTCTGTACTCTTTACATGAGGGGCTTCTGTGGCCACTTGCCCTGTTTCCTTCAGGCATTTTTACAAGATAGTTTTGAACGTGCATGTGGGTTCTACCTTGTCTGACAACTTAATCCAGGAAAATGGTATCTCAGGGTTCCGTCCTGAGTGTCGCCCTCTTTCCTATCGCCATTAATCCTATCATGGCCTGTCTCCCATCGGGCATCTCCGGCTCCGTTTTTATTGACGATTTTGCCATCTCTTGCAGTTCTCCATGGACCTTTCTCACTGAGTGGCATCTTCAGCAGTGTCTTGATCATCTTTACTCCTGGAGCATCAACAGTGGCTTTTACTTTTCCACTGACAAACCACTCTGTGTGAATTTCTGGCAATGCAAGTGGTTGCTCCCACTATCTTTACATCTTTGGCCTGTTGCCTGCCATTCATTAAAACTAAGAAATTCCTGGGGCTCAAGTTCGATAGGTTTGGTCCTCCCATGTATCTTACCTGTCAGACAGCTGTGTGTGATTCCTGTGTCCTCAGTGGCATTTCCTGGGGGGTGCCGATCGAACCACCCTCCCGGTCCCTTGCCTGTTTGAAACTTGACTATGGGTGCTTTGTTTGTGCATCTGCATGCCCATCCCTCTACACTGTCTCATCACTATCCACCATCATGGCATCCATTTGGCCACGGGGCGCCTTTTACACCAGCCTGGTTGAGAGTCTGTATGCTGAGATTGCTTAACTACCCCTGTCCTACAGTCTTGCCTTTCTCCTCGGTTGCTATGCATGCTGTTTGTCACCCCCTGTGGGTCCAGGGGTTAGAATAGGCCCGAGGTATTCCTGCCTGTCGTAAAAGGCTACTTAAAAGGACACTCACATGTTTCGGTCTTTGTGCGATGGTCCCCTGTAGGGTTTGACTTCCATTCTTCAAAATTTTCCCGAAGAGCGAGCCAATTGCGAAAGGGCGCCTTACAAGGTGCATCATGTCCATTGTGCATTGAGATCTTTAGCCCACTTTCTCATTGTCACATTGCACTCCTACCCATTCTCCATCTCTTGGGTGAGGACACCTTCCTGGGTGCATTTTCCATTATGCACTATGCAGTGTCGATTTCTGCGTCAATGATGACCACGGACTTCTTTGCACCTGATATCCAGCACGGTAGCCAGTCTGTTGTGGTGGGTCTGACATGTACCATGTTGGTTGTAGCCCCTGACCACACAGGGATTGCTCAGCTGATGCCTGCGCCATTAACTCCCCACGTATCCCAAGGGGTAGATGCCCATCCCCATGGGGCATTGGGACTCATGGCAATGGTCATCCTGCCAGGTGGCCTTTGCTGCCCAGAAGTGAGACCCCAAATCATTCCCCTCCCTGGCCACACCATGGGAGGAACATCAGGCTAAGGATGGCAGCGGATCTTATTTGCCCCGGTACATTGTATGTTCAAGAGCTGATGGGGAATCTTTCATCACGATGAAGTCTGTTTTTTGTTGATCATTTAGAGGACAAGTTCGAGGAGGTGGAGGGCTTGCCCAAAATGAGATCTGGGTCAGTCTTGGTCAAAACAGCATCTTCTGCCCAGCCACAGGAGTTACTTGCTTGTGACAAGCTGGGGGATGTTTCTGTAACCATAACACCCCTTAAGAGCTTAAATATCGTCCAGAGTATCATATTTCAGAGACCTTCTTTTGCAGTCCGACAATGAGCTGTGTGCCAATGTAGAGCAGCGAAGTGTACATTTTGTCCGGTGTGTCCACCGGGGTCCGAAGGATAATCAGGTTCCCACCGGTGCCTTCATCTTGGCCTTTGAGTGTGATACATTGCCCGAGAAGGTCAAGATGATGGTCTACCGGTGTGATGTAAAGCCCTATATCCCTCCCCCTGATGCGGTGTTTTAAGTGCTGGAAGTTCAGCCACATGTCTTCCCGCTGTACTTCCAGCGTCACATGCCGAGATAGCAGACGCCCATCACATTACAATTCTCCATGTGCCCCGCCTCCCATCTGTGTCAGCTGCAGAGAGCACCATTTGCCTTGCTTGCCTGACTGCTGGATTCTCCAGAAAGTAAGGAAAATCATGAAGTAAAAGAGCTGGAGAGACTGACCTACACTGAGGCTGCATCCTTTGTGTATGACATCGTCTTACACTGCCGCTATAACAGTTCTGGCACCATCAGCTCTGCCAACCCACATCACCTCTCAGAGGTGGAAGACTGCACCATCCCCCTTGATGGTGGGAGCTTGTTGCTCCTTGCTCCTGCACCACCTACTTCAGGAGCACCCCCCCCCCCCCCCCCCAACCATCGGGGATGTCTGTCCCCACTGCTAAGCTGGAGAAGCGTAATCCTTCTTCGGCTTCTCTCGCTAGGAAAGGGTCCCTTGCATCACTCCCTTCCCAGGTTTCTTCCAGTGGGAAAGATGACACCTGCCAATGGCTGAAGAGCCCAAAAGCAGCTGGTCATAGGGCTTCACGCTCATCCTCAGCCCTGGAGACTTAGCCAGTGAAGTCCTCTCAGCCAGGGAAACCCAAGGAGCAGCAAGAGAGGTCCAAAAAGAAAACCCCTAAGACCAAGGAAATTGCTGGATGGAGTGGAGATTTTGGCGTCCGCTGAGGACCTAGATCTCGCCAGACCCACGGACACAATGGATATAGACTGCTCAGACAATAAATCGGTGGCAGCAGGTGACTCTTAGGCGTAAACTGCCTCATTGAATGTTTATGCCGTCCCAGTCTCATGATGTTATCCTCCAGTGGAATTGCGGCAGTTTTTTTCCACCGCCTGACTGGATACAGCAACTGTTAAGCTTTACACGTGCTAACTGCATGCCCTCCAGGAAAGCTGGTTCCCAGCAATGCGTACCACCGCCCTCTGTGGCTATAAGGGATATTACAGGAACCGTAGTGACTATAATCGAGTGTCTGGTGGAGTTTGTGTTTGTCCTAAACTCGGTCTGTAGTAAACATGTGCCCCTTCAAACCTCTCTTGAAGCTGTGGCTGTCAGAATAAGGACTAGACAGGAAATAACTGTCTGCTATGTATATCTTCCTCCAGATGGAGCAGTACCCCTGAACGTATTAGCCACTCCGATCGATCACCTCTCCAAACCTTTCCTACTTCTGGGAGATTTTAATGCCCATACACCCTTGTGGGGTGGTACCATACTTACTGGCTGAGGCTGAGATGTCAAAACCTATTGCAGTTTGACCTCTGCCTCTTGAACACTAGGGCCGCCACACATTTCAGTGTGGCTCATGGTAGTTACTTGGCCATTGATTTATCAATTTGCAGCCCAGGACTTCTCCCATCTATCCACTGGAGAGCACATGGCGACCTGTGTGGTAGTGACCTCTTCCCCATCTTCCTGTCACTGCCCTAGTGTCAGGCACATGGACACCTGCCCAGATGGGGTTTGAGCAATGTGGACTGGGGAACCTTCAGCTCTGCTGTCACTGCTGAATCTCCCCCACACGGTAACATCGATGTGATGGTTGAGCAGGTGACTAGCACAATTGTTTCTGTGGCAGAAAACGCGATCCCTCACTCTTTAGAGTCCCCGAGGTGTAAGGCAATCTCTTGGTGGTCGCCAGAAGTCGCTGAAGCAATTAAGGAGTGTCAGTGAGCTCTACTGTGGCATAAGCGGCACCCTTCTCTGGAGTACCTCATAGCCCTTAAACGGCTCCGTGCCTGTGTTCGCTACCTTATCAAACAACGGTAGGAGTGTTGGGAGAGATACATCTCCACCATTGGGTGCCACATGGCACCTTCCCAATATCTGGGCAAAGATCAAATGTCTTTTCGGATACCAGGCCCCAACAGCTGTCCCCAGTGTTACCATAAATGGCGAGTTATGTACAGACACAAATGCGATTGCCGAGGGAGCACTTTGCCGAGCACCTCCGTTGGAGAATTACCCCCGCCTTTCACACACTCAAACGGCGGCTGGAAGGGAACATGCTCTCATTCACTACATGCTGCAGTGAATCCTGTAACACCCCATTTACAGAGCGGGAGCTCCTCAGTGCCCTTGCACATTGCCCTGACACAGCTCCTGGGCCTGATCGCATCCGCAGCCAGATAATTAAACATCTCTCATCTAACTACAAGTGACATCTTCTCGTCATCTTCAATCGGATCTGCTGCGTTTAGGTCTATCCACCGTAATGGCGGTGGAGCACCATGATTTCCAGTGTTCAAACCTGGGAAAAACCTGCCTGATGCAGATAGCTATCGGCCCATCAGCCTCACCAACGTTCTTTGTAAGCTGCAGGAACGTGTGGAATGTTGGCAGTTGGGTTGGGTCCTGGAGTCACATGGCTTGCCGACTCCATATCTGGGCGGCTTCCGCCAGGGTCACTCTACCACTGATAATCTTGTGCCCATTCAGTACTCCATCCGAACGGCCTTTTCCAGATGGGAACACCTGATTGCCGTCTTTTTTTTACTTACTTAAAGCATACAATACAACATGACTTGGTGACATCATATCCTTGCCACATTGTATGAGTGGGGTGTCCGGGGACCACTCCCGGTTTTTATCCAAAACTTCATGTTGCTCCATAGTTTCTGTGTCCAAGTTGGTGACTCACACAGTTCCATCCATATCCAGGCGAATGGAGTCCTGCAGGGCTCTGTATTGAGTGTCTCTTTATTTTTAGTGGCCATTAACGGTCTAGCAGCAGCTGTCGGGCCCTCCGTCTCACCACTGTATGCAGACGACTTCTGCATTTCGTACTGCTGCTCCAGTACTGTTGTTGCTGAGCGGCGCCTCCAGGGAGCCATCCACAAGGCGCGGTCATAGGCTCTAGCCCACAACTTCGTTTTCAGCCACAAAGTCGTGTGTCATTCACTTCTGTCAGCATTGTACCTTTCATCTGGAACCTGTACTTTACCCTAATGATGATCCACTCACTGTAGTGGAGACATACCATTTCCTAGGACTAGTTTTGACACTCGATTGACTTGGCTCCCTCATCTTCGTCAGCTTAAGCAGAAGTGCTGGCAGCACCTCAATTCCCTCTGTTGCCCGAGCAACACCAGTTGGGGTGCATATTGCTCTATGCTGGTGCAGCTCTACAGAGCCCTTGTCCAATCCCGAATTGACTGTGGGAGTGTGGTTTATGGTTCGGCAGCGCCTTCAGCATTGCATTTACTCGGCCCTGTGCACCACTGTGGGGTTCGATTAGTGACAGGAGCTTTTAGGGCGAGTCCGGTGACCAGTGTACTGGTGGAGGCTGGTGTCCCTCCATTGCAGATCAGATGTGGGCAACTGCTCGCCAGTTACGCAGCAGACATTCATAGTTTCTCTGAGCATCCAAATTGCAGTCTCCTTTTCCCACCCGCGGCAGTCCATCTCTCGCATCAGCGGCCCATATCGGGGCTAAAGATTGCATTTTGCATGTGCTCCCTTCTCTCTGATCTGGAGTCCTTCCCTTTACCACCTCTACTTGCGGTCCGTTCACGTACGCCTCCATGGTGTACACCTCGGCCGCAGCTTCGTCTGGACCTTTTGCATTGCCCTAAGGACTCCGTTAACCCTGCTGCTCTCCGCTGTCATTTCCTCTAGATTCGTGACGTGTTCCGGGTCTCTGAATTGATTTACACAGACGGCTCAATGGCTGATGGTCATATAGCCTTCACATTTGTTCATGAAGGACATATTGAGCAGCACTCCTTGCTGGTTGGCTGCAGTGTCTTCACTGCAGAGCTGGCAGCCATATCTCGTGCTCTTCGAGTACATCCACTCGTGCCCTGGGGAGTAATTTCTCCTGTGTACTGACTCATTGAGCAGCCTACAAGCTATCGACCAGTGCTACCCTTGCCACCCTCTGGTAGCATCCATTCAGGAGTCCAACTATGCCCTGGAACAGTCCCGCCATTCCGTGGTGTTTGTGTGGACCCCAGAACACGTCGGAATCCCCGGCAATGAACTTAACAGGCTGGCCAAATAGGCGACGCGGAAACTGCTTCTGGAGATAGGCATCCCCGAAGCTGACCTGCTTTCTCTTGCACCACAGGGTTTTCTGGCTTTCGGAGATGTAATGGCATGACAGCACGCACAACAAACTGCGTGTCATTAAGGAGACTATGAATGTTTGGAAGTCTTCCATTCAGGCCTCTCACAGGTAATCAGTTGTCCTTGCCGGCTCCGCATTGGCCATACGTGTTTAACACATGGTTACCTACTCCGTTGCAAGGAACCACCTCAGTGTGACTGTGGCTCCCAAATGACAGTCGTCAACCTCTTGCTTGACTGCCCACATTAAGCCGCTCTGCGCAGATTTTTAACTTTCCCTGTACCCTGCCTTTGGTGTTGGGTGACAATGCCTCCACAGCAGCTTTAGTTTTACGTTTTATCCTTGAGAGTGGGTTTTATACTTCTATGTAGGTTTTAGTGCATGTTCTTTGTCCCCCTGTGTCCTCCACCCTAGTGCTTCTAGGGTGGAGGTTTGAATGTATTGCAGAGTGGCTGGCTTTCCTTTTTTATTATCTTGGTTGGCCAGCCACTGTAATCTGCTTTCATGTTTTGCTCTCTTCTGTTTTTAGCATATCTCTGTTTTCTTATCCTCTTTTGTTCCTTTTAGTCTTCGTTGCCTTCCCTTCATTCTTGTGGCTTTTCCTTTCTTTCCGTTTTGGTGTTGTGTGTTTCCTCTGTTTTGCTCTCACACTTGTGGCATTGTTTTATTAGGAACAAGGGACGGATGACCTCGTAGTTTGGTCCCTTCTCCCACCTCCAAACCAACTAACCATACCGTTTGTCTGCAATGCGTGACCACCCATCCTATGCCTCCTCCTTTGATGATTCCTTTGATCATCAGTATGAGGTCATCCTTCTCTGTTGCGTCCTGGAGTCCGCTTTCGGCACTTGCTACGGTGGCTTAACTTCACACTACCTGCACCTTTTCCAGTGGGTGTGAACCCTTCACCACCTTGCCTTTGTGAAGGGGCCCATGTTAACCTTGGCCTTCATTCACTTCCTAAGGACACTACTCCAGCCTCGTTCTATGGCTTTCAGTTTCTTGACCTTCAGATGGAACTTCACGATAGTACCTTTGTATACACTGATGGCTCTGGTACTGACAGTGGGGTTGGGTGTGCCTTCGTCATTGGCACCTGTGTCTTTCGATGTTTGCTTCCGGCACACTGCTCAGTATTTACAGCTGAGCTCTTCACCTTGTATCAGGCAATGGAGTACATGCAGCGACACAGCCTTTTTCAATTGTGTCCTCTGCCCAGACTCATTCAGTGCCCTTCAAAGTCTATGTCCATTGTACACTGCCCATCCTTTAGTGCAGCAGGTCCAAGAAAACTGTCAGCTGCTCACTCTTGGTGGAGCCAGTCTCGTGTTCTGTGGGTTCATGGTCATGTCTGTCTGCCAGGAAACGAGGCTGTTACCGAGGCTGCAGTCCTCATGCCTCAGCCCGTGACTACCTATGTGCCCTCCGATGATCTGTGTCGCTGTCTGTGAGGAGGTGGTGGTGTCCCTTTGGCATTGCCACTGATCCTAACTTCACGGGAACGAACTCCGGCTTATTAAGCCTCTCCCAGTGGCTTGGATGACTCCTTTCTGTCTTCGTGTTCTACAGTTTTGATTTGGGTGCAGTTGTTTTTGTGCCCTAAAGCAAAACAAAAACAATTTCCAGTTACATCGGCTGTTAAACATAGTACAAAATTCAGATAATTTTTATTAGACAGCGAAAAAGTCCCTGGAGAGTATTAGATTCCTGCTATGTACATAAATAAACTGTGAAAATGAAAGGGTGGGGGGCAAATCCCCTAAGTGACTTTTACTGCTTAAAAACTTATTTCCTGCTTTTACACCATTTTTGAAAAGTGTAAAACTGGGGTTCCACTGTAATCTATCACCTTGTTAGGACTTATTACTTGGGAGTTGAAGATTTTCGTTCTTGTGTGTTTCACACCAAATTCTTCACATTGCAAGGTAAATGTCATTCCCTTGTTATGATAAGGCTCATTTGTTTCATTTGGAGAAGTATTGTGAATCATGAATATCATGATCAAAGAGATAGATTGTGGGGTTGTGATATACATTCTTGCTTGCATAAAAACATCGACATTATCTTTTTTGTAGACACTGCACAGAATTAACTTTTTCTTAATGGTATGACTTTCCAACCCCCCCCCCCCCCCCCCCCCCCCCCCTCCCCCCTGAGGTCCCCGCAGATCTTCATGCATACATGTGTGGTGTACGTGGTGCCCTAAGCTATTGCAGCCTTTCTTTTCTTCCAGGCTAAGTTTCTTTTGTCTTATCCGTTCCTTCCCTTCCTAGCTCCTGTCCCACCTCACCACAACCTATCAAGTGTTCCTCAGGGTTTGTTTTTGAAGACTTGAGCCATTCCTTTTCGGTTTTCGCTTGTGTTTCCGCTATCACTCCTTTTTTTCCAGTCCTCCTTGGGGGTTTGACCTTCATTTGTAAGTTCTGTTTCCATAGTTCTAGATATTTCTATTTGAGGAAGAACTCCCTCCCTAGTGTCTCTGGCAATGGGTTCCCCTTTGCCCCACCCCCTCCCCTTTGCCATTGAAGATTTGCTGGCAGGACTTAATCTCTGCCTCTTCAACACTGGAGACCCCCACACATTTGAATGTGGCGTACTGCACTTTCTTTGCCATTGATCTTTCTGTCTGCAGCTGGGGATTTCTCCCCTCTGTTCAGTGGGGAGTTCATGACGATTTGTGTGACCATAATCATTTTCCGATCATCTTATCTTACCTTAAACGTCACTCGCTTGGATACCCTCCCCCACAGGTATGGGCAAAGATAAGGCTCATTTTTATCTGCTGACGTTCTGCAGGTGCCTCGGGAATTTCCTGAATTGTGTTATCCTCGCCAGCCCGGACTCTGTTGCTGAGCATTGTGCTCAGTATTTCGCCCGGGCCTCAGCATTGGTGACTATCCACCTGCATTCCATTCTCACACTTTCTGGAACGACTCCACTTTCTTTTGTTCCTCACTGCCTGTAGCCTTATAACACCCCGTTTACCGAGTGGGAATTTGCCAGCATCTTTGCTCTCTGCTCCAATACGGCCCCTTGACTGGAGTGTGTGCACGACCGAATGCTTAACCATCTCTGCAGATAGGGAACTCCCTTCCCAATGGCAAGAAAGCATCATTTTAGTTTCATAACCAGGTAAACTGCCTCTTCAGATAGACAGCTATTGTTGGGTCAGTTTAATCAGTGTCCTCTGCGAGTTACTTGAACATGTGGTGAGTCAAAGGCTGTATTGGATCCTTGAATCCTGGGATCTTTTGGCTGCCGTGACTATTATGCTGCATATAGTTTAGTCCACCTGGAGTCTGTTTTTGCCCATCATCAGTTTGCTTAAGTCTTCTTTTATCTGCATAAAGCTTATGATACCACATAGCACAACTGCATCCTTACCTCCTTCATGTCCCACTTTTCTGGTACAGATTGGTCCCTCCTGTGGCAAATCCCATCAGCAGGAGAACTGAGTTCCATAGAACTCTGTTTTGAGTGGCCCCTCTCTTTTTAGTGGCTATTGATGGTCTTTTGGTAGCTGTGGAGGCTACAGTGTCCTCTTTATATGCTGACCATTTTTGTTTGTCCACGATGGCCATTGTTGAATGCAGACTGCAGGAAGCAAATCACTGAGCACAATCTGGGGCTGTCATTTGTGGCTTCCATTTCTTGGTTGCCAAGACCTGTTATGCATTTATTGTTACTGTACAGTCAATCCTTACCTGGATCTGTACCTTGATGACCAGTCCCTAAATGTGGAGGATTCTCATTGTTTCTTGGGACTTTCTTTAATGCTCGGTTAATATAGCTTCCCAATCTCAGCTGAATCTGACATGCTGGTCTCGCCTCAGTGCTCTTCAACAAGTCGGCAATACCAACTAAGGTGCAGACTGCACTGTGATAACAGCTCAACACAGCATTGGTCCAGCCTCATCTAGATTATGGAAGTGTTGCATATGGTTTGGCCTCAACTTCCACATTACAGATGCTGGACCTGATGCACCATTGTGGGGTATGACTAGCAACTTGTGCCTTCCAGACTATCCTTAATCAACCTCCTAGCAGAGGCCAGTATTCCACTACTGAGAGTTCTGCACAAAAACAGTTGATCGCTTATGCATTAAGCATTTGCTGTTCCCTGGATCACCTAAACTACCATATCCTCTTTCCAGATGCAAAGATCCAATATGTGGAACAGTGGCCCAGGCCTGGGGTTTCGCTGCCATCTGCATCCAGTCTTTTTTTCTGAACTTCAACTTTTCCCTATACCACTTCTTCTCTGAGGCCTGTCCACAGCTCTGTCTTGATCTACTACAAGAACTGAAACACACTGCTCATCCTGAGATCCTCTGATGTGAATTCTCCTCTCTCTAGGCAAGCTCCATGCTTGTGGGACACGCTGGCTCAAAATGGTTCAAATGGCTCTGAGTGCTATGGGACTTAACAGCTATGGTCATCAGTCCCCTAGAACTTAGAACTACTTAAACCTAACTAACATAAGGACATCACACAACACCCAGTCATCACGAGGCAGAGAAAATCCCTGACCCCGCCGTGGGACATACTGGCTTTACTCATGTTCATGTGGAATGTAATGAACTCCACTCCTCTGTGGATGACAGCAGTGTTTTCACTGTGGTATTGGTAGTCATCTGTCATGTTCTTGAGCATCTGTCTTCCGTTACTGGTGAGTCTTTTCTCATCGTAATAACTCTTTGAGAAGTTTGAGCTCTTGCCTGATGTTATCCTGGCCATCCATTGATCCTCACTATCCAGGTTTCCCATTTTTGCCCGTGAACAATGTGGAGGTTTGGTAGTCTTTGTCTGGACCCCAGGTCACATTGGGATCCCAGGGAATGTACTTGCTGACAGTCTTCCCAAATTGGCTACCAGGAAGCCACATCTTGAGGTCAGTTTTATGCTGTCAAGTTCTAAGGATCAAGAATACGGAGTGGCATTCTCTGATCTTGCTGCGCAAACTACAGGCATAAAAGGAGGCCATGAATTTGTGGAGGTCCTCCATGTGGACCTTATGCAAGGTCTGTCATCTTTTGCTGGCTCCACATTGGCAATACTTGGCTGACTGGTGGTGATCTCCTGTCACAGGCACCTCTCCTGTCTTTCTTCCTCCCCCCCCCCTCCCCTCTCCCCTTCTTTCTTGTTCCTTTCCTTTCTCTAGGCCTTGTTGACCAAAGCCTGTTTTGTGTATGGACACCTAAGAACTTTGAAGATCATGGCTTGCTTTGTTGGAGGACAGGTGTGGTTGTGCTTTAATCAGGGGAGAGAGGACAGAACCTTGTGCAACTCCATAATTTACCATTCACTAGTCACTCTACCTCTCTCACCTGCATGGCATTATTTTATCGTGTCTGTCCTGTAAATAGGATTTTAGCCTGTTACCCATTTGTCCTCAGGTTCCAAAAAGACTTTTCTGCAAGTATACCCCATGAAAGTCATAACACAAATCACAAAATATGCCGGCACGTAATATCTGCTCTTCAAGGTATTACAAAACGTTATTTGTAAAGGAAACAAAAGAAAAATTCAGAATAGGAATTAAAATCTATGGAGAAGAAATAAAAACTGAGGTTCGCCGATGACATTGTAATTGTACAGAGACAGCAAAGGACATGGAAGATCAGCTGAACAGAATGGACAGTACCTTGAAAGGAGGATATAAGATGAACATAAACAAAAGCAAAACGAGGATAATGGAATGTAGTCATATTAAATCGGGTGATGCTGTGGGAATTAGATTACGAATTGAGACGCTTAAAGTAGTAAGAGTTCTGCGATTTGGGGAGCAAAATAACTGATGATGGTTGAAGTATAGAGGATATAAAATGTAGACCGGCAATGGCAAGGAAAGTGTTTCTGAAGAAGAGAAATTTAACATCGAGTATAGATTTAAATGTCAGGAAGTCTTTTCTGAAAGTATTTGTGTGGGGTGTTCACTGGTATGGAAGTGAAACATAGTCGATAAATAGTTTAGACAAAAAGAGAATAGAAGCTTTCGAAATGTGGTGCTACAGAAGAATGCTGAAGATTAGATGGGTATACCACATCACTAATGAGGTGGTGTTGAATAGAATTGGGGAGAAGAGAAATTTGTGGCAAAACTTGACTAGGAGGGATTGGTTGGTAGGACATATTCTGAGGCATCAGGGGATCACCAACTTAGTATTGGAGGGCAGTGTGGAGGGTAAAAATCATAGAGGGAGACCAAGAGATGAATACACTAAGCAGATTCAGAAGGATGTAGGTTGCAGCAGGTACTGGGAGATTAAGCAGCTTGGACAGGATAGAGTAGCATGGAGAGCTGCATCAAACCAGTCTGTGGAATCAAGACAACAGCAGCATTGCACCAGTAGCAGGGCTCCAAAGCCATATAGAGCAAAACATGTATTTTAGCCCCACTGATGTATTTTTTTTATCCTCAGCCAGACTACGAATCCAATTATCTTTATACCATGACTTCCCAAAATGCTTGACAGTAATAACACACTCCCATAATATGAATATGGCACAGCATGTGTGTGAAAGCTGACCATTTGCCTTAAATCAGCTTCTGCAGTCTTAACTGCAGACTTCACTTTAACTCGCATCAGGAAAGTGATTCAGTGATTAATTTGTAAAACTATTATAAATACGAATAACATGAACTCAAGAAAATAAAGTTTGAACATAGAGCGCACCACAATATGTGATAACCGTAGGAAAGGCATTGAAAACAGGCTACGTCGGACAAGAAGCTGACAGACAAAAAGCAAGATAAAGCTGCTTCTCACCAGTCCTTCAATGTGTGAACACACACCAACTTGGAAAAATGGGTAGTGAAAAACACTTTGTCCAGACTTTCAACTGAGTTATTTCTCAGAGAAAACTGCCCAACTGTTCCGGTAAATCAAAAACTTGCAATTTATCAACAAATCATTAGATGCCTCAGTAAGAAGACCTGTGGCCTTAAAGTCAGTGTCCATGATGCATTGGCTGTACCCATATCTGTGTTTCCGTGAACACCGTGTTACTTATGGTATAGAAAAAAATTATAACTTAGCAACATCATTCTATAGAAAATATACAGAAAGAGGCAGTGTTGCCATCTGTGTTAAGATCAATGTCACTTGTAGTACAACTGATTACACACAGTTTTTGTCTAGAACAACATTTGGAAGTGTGTGCCATAGAATCATTTAGATAATTCTGTAGCACCACGTTTCGAAAGCTTCTATTCTCTACTTGTCTACACTGTTTATCGTCCATGTTTCACTTCCGTACATGGCTACACTCCATAAAAATACTATCAGAAAAGACTTCGTGACACTTAAATCTATACTCAATGTTTACAAATTTCTCTTCTTCAGAAATTCTTTCCTTGCTATTGCCAGTCTACATTTTATATCCTCTCTACTTTGACCATCATCAGTTATTTTGCTTCCCAAATAGCAAAACTCCTTTACTACTGTAAGTGTCTCATTTCCTAATCTAATTCCCTCAGCATCACCCGACTTAATTCGACTACATTCCATTATCCTCGTTTTGCTTTTGTTGATGTTCGTCTTATACCCTCCTTTCAAGACACTGTCCATTCTGTTCAACTGCTCTTCCAAGTCCTTTGCTGTCTCTGACAGAATTAAAATGTCATCGGCAAACCTCAAAGTTTTAATTTCTTCTTCATGGGTTTTAATTCCTACTCTGAATTTTTCTTTTGTTTCCTTTACTGCTTGCTTAATATATAGATTGAATAACATTGGGGATAGGCTACAACCCTGTCTCACTCCCTTCCCAACCGCTGCTTCTCTTTCATGCCCCTCGACTCTTATAACTGCCATCTGGTTTCTGTACAAGTTGTAAATAGCCTTTCGATCCCTGTGTTTTACCCCTGCCATCTTTAGAATTTGAAAGAGTATTCCAGTCAACATTGTCGAAAGCTTTCTCTCTGTCTACAAATGCTAGAAACGTGGGTTTGCCCTTCCTTAATCTAGCTTCTAAGATGAGTCGTAGGGTCAGTATTGCCTCACGTGTTCCAACATTTCGACGGAATCCAAACTGATCTTCCCCGAGGTCGGCTTCCACTAGTTTTTGCATTCTTCTTCTGTAAAGAATTCGTGTAAGTATTTTGCAGCTGTTGCTTATCAAACTGATAGTTCGGTAATTTTCACATCTGTCAACACCTGCTTTCTTTGGGATTGGAATTATTATATTCTTCTTGAGGTCTGAGGGTATTTCACCTGTCTCATACATCTTGCTCACCAGATGCCAGAGTTTTGTCAGGACTGGCTCTCCTAAGGCTGTCAGTAGTTCTAAGGGAATGTAGTCTACTCCCGGGGCCTTGTTTCGACTCGCGTCTTTCAGTGCTCTGTCAAACTCTCCATGCAGAATCATATCTCCCATTTCATCTTCATCTAAATCCTCTTCCATTTCTACAGTATTGTCCTCAAGAACATCGCCCTTGTATAGACCCTCTATATACTCCTTCCACCTTTCTCCTTTCCCTTCTTTGCTTAGAACTGGGTTTCCATCTGAGCTCTTGATATTCGTGCAAGTGGTTCTCTTTTCTCCAAAAATCTCTTTAATTTCCTGTAGGCAGTATCTATCTAACCCCCTAGTGATATATGCCTCTACATCCTTACATTTGTCCTCTAGCCATCCCTGCTTAACCATTTTGCATTTCCTGTAGATCTCATTTTTGAGACCCTTGTATTCCTTTCTGCCTACTTCATTTACTGCATTTTTGTATTTTTTCCTTTCATCAATATCTCCTCAGTTACTCAAGGATTTCTATTAGCCCTTGTAATTTTACCTACTTGATCCTCTGCTGCCTTCACTATTTCATCTCTCAAAGCTACCTATTCTTCTTCTACTGTATTTCTTTCCCACATTCTTGCCAATCATTCCCTAATGCTCTCCCTGAAACTCTCTACAGTCTCTGGTTCTGTTAGTTTATCCAAGTACCATCTCCTGAAATTCCCACGTCTTTGTAGTTTCTCCAGTTTTAACCTACAGTTCATAACCAATAGATTGTGGTCAGTCCACATCTCCCCTGGAAATGTCTTACGATTTAAAACCTAGTTCCTAAATATCTGTCTTACCATTATATAATGTATCTGAAACATGTCAGTATCTCCAGGCTTCTTCCATGTATACAACCTTCTTTTATGATTCTTGAACCAAGTGTTCAAGATTATAAGTTGTGATCATATAGGGATTATATCAAGATTATAAGTATGATTAAGTTGTGCTCTGTGCAAAATTCTACCAGGTGGCTTCCTCTTTCATTTCTTAGCCCCAATCCATATTCACATACTATGTTTCCTTCTCTCCCTTTTCCTACTACCGAATTCCAGTAACCCATGACTATTAAATTTTCGTCTCCCTTCACTATCTGAATAATTTCTTTTATCTCCTCATACATTTCATCAATCTCTTCATCTGCGGAGCTAGTCGGCATATAAACTTGTACTACTGTGGTAGGCGTGGGCTTCGTATCTATCTTGGCCACAATAATGGGTTCACTATGCTGTTTATAGTAGCTTACCTGCATTCCTATTTTTTTATTCATTATTAAACCTACTCCTGTATTACCCCTACTTGATTTTGTATTTATAACCCTGTATTCACCTGACCAAAAGTCTTGTTCCTCCTGCCACTGAACTTCACTAATTCCCACTGTATCTGACTTTAACCTATCCATTTCCCTTTTTAAATTTTCTAAGCTACCTGCTTGATTAAGGGATCTGACAGTCCATGCTCCGACCCGTAGAACACCAGTTGTTTTTCTCCTGATAACAATAACTGGTGCAATATTGGGAGTAAAATTTAAGAATATGCACAGTACTGCAATTCACATGTTCTGTGGAGCAATTTAGCAGCACTTGTGCCATTAAATGTGTGAAGCACAGCATAAGCTAGAAAAGAATTTTGCTCTCTCCACACCTCTAAACATCCATGACTTGTGACCTTATTGTCTTAGTTGATCTTCTTTTGACAAAGGCTATACTAAAACTTCCTATCTGTTAATGTTTTTGACCTGCATCAGATAAAACCTCAGCATAAATGTGTGTGTAAATCTGCCACTAATCAACGATAGTAGATTAACTAAATCTAGATCATGGAAGTTATCATGTACTCGCATCAGTCAGCTGAAAAATGATTTCCATCTTTATGTAGATGGCAGGAAATCCTAACCATCTATACACAAATTACTTTCACAACCTCTCACAGCAATATTTCTTTACTACACTACAGCACTGGCATTTATGCCATGAGAATTTGCATATGTATTTCTACTGCTGCTACAATCTTGTTCAAGGTGAAAACTGTGTTTCTGTTGGGTAAATAAGCTTTTAACAAATGTCAGTTTGTGTGTACGTCACAACTGGACATATCAAGTGATACATACATGTAGGAAATGTACATGGAATATGTATTGGTGTACACTTGGATAAAAGCTTACTGATCCAGTGCAACCATAGTTCGTCTTTGATCAATTCGTGTGATGTGTGCAGATGCATTACATTGTGAGAGACAAAAAGATTTTAAAAGTGCCACTTGAGTTGGTACACAATGCATTGTAGATCCCTGTAGCATAATTTTACAGTTCTCCTGTCTCTTGTTGAAGTGTTGGGAGTATACATGTGTACTATGAGCAGGAGGTACATGACAGTTACTATACATGCGATATAACTTTTAATTTGACATGAAGGTTACTATATATGGTGCTATCAATAGATTAGCCATTTATACCTTTATCATCCCTGTCCCCCCTTCCTTTGGCAAATCCTCACTTTCCAGCTAGGCTGTCCAAATAACACAGGCAGTAGATTTTTCAAAAGTTTCTTCTTCTGGGAGGGCAAGTGACAATAAACAATAAATTTCATAAGTCAAGTGTTGTTTACTTACTCCACTGGGACAAATTACAAGCAACTTATTAAAGTTTACTGTGGTTTTATGAGAAAGCATTGACAAATTGCAAAGTAGAGTTTCATTCAATGTTGTTTCTTGAAGTCTTCATATAGTCTTCAAGAAGTTTGAACAAGGCTTTAATTAGCCTTTTTGTTTACAGAGGACCATGAGCTAAAAGCACAATGTATGACTACAGAGAAAACAGTGGATAACTTGTTGAAACTTTGAATCAGTGGTCTATCGGATGCTTTTATCAGACAGCTGATTTTATTCATGGAAATACTGATCCAGTGTCATGTCGTGTAAAAGACTGAATGCTATAGGATGACTGTTAGAGCAGGAAATAAAGACAGAACTAAATTTGCTGATCAGAATTGTACATTGTTCAGGGTGAACTTTATTTTTAAAAGAAACAGTTCTGTAAAATATTTGAAATGTGAGAATTTAATCAGTGATAGCAAAAAGGACTCCTTCATATATACAACAGTGGAAACACTGCTTTAGATTACCATTTGCCAGTAGGAATAGGAAACAACCAACAACTATGTAATCTGTGGATCAGTATGTAGTTTCACATCTTACGGGTTTTGAATGTGGTTGGACAATATTTTTTGAAGTGTTCATCACGTATTTAAGGTTCTAGCACAATCTTTGCAATTTAAATAGCCTCGGTGTACTGTTAATCATATCTGTTACAGAGCATGTTGAAGAATTGCAAGTTTTGGTAGGTGTTCCATAGAAAAGTTGAACTTGACAACCTTATGTTTTATTATGCAAATGAGGGTGCATTAATTTAAATATAAGCTTTTTGAATGCTGTAGATGAAAACTGTCGTGATTACATCTGCCTTTAATAATGGTACTTCACCACACCAAAGTTTTGTTTTATAATATCCAAATAAGGTAATGAAGCTGTGAAAGCTATAAAACACGCATTTAATTTTCATACAGCTGTACAGTAATGTGAAGAAAGGAGATGTCAGATGTTGAAGTACGAGAAAATCTAGATCTTGTTAGAATAGTCTACCTGTATCTCACTGCCTCAGTTAATCATGGCAGTATAGGGAAGAGGTTTCACAAAATTGAATAGTTGCTGTTTAAATTCAAAAATGCCGGTTTCAGTTTCATTTTCATTTCCTCAAAAAAATGAAAACATGTGGAACCTATATGACCATGTTTATCAGTAGGGGGGCTTAAATCACAACTTTTTTACAGATGAAGGGAGAGGATGTGGCCATAGTGAAAATGGATGCCTCAAACAATGATGTTCCAGAACCATATGAAGTCCGTGGATTTCCAACTTTGTACTGGGCCAGCAAAGATGGCAAATCAAATCCTGTTCGCTATGATGTAAGTTAATTTCTCATAAATCGTGAAGTTCTTTTTACTATTTAAATAATGTCAGACTTAAGTAAGAAGTTACTAATTGGGTATCTTAATTATCCAGGGTGGCAGAGAGCTAGATGACTTCATCAAATATATAGCAAGACAAGCAACAAATGAACTGAAGGGCTGGGACCGCAAGGGGAAGACGAAGAAGCAAGAACTGTAGGGAGAAAATTGTTTTCAAGACTGTATTTGAAGCAATATGGCGGAAATTGAGAAACTGCCTAGATCAGAAGAGCCTTTGTACAAAGTTTGTACTAAACCTAAACTAAACTGAACTGTACATAGCTTGTACAAGTGTAGTTGTAACAGATTTGTATTTTCTGCATTTGATAAACCAATGGTTGTACTGTTAAAGATCTATTAAAATTCATCAGGATCCTTTGAATTTTGTCATGTGAGATGTCATGATGCTGAGATTTGGTTGTGTTTAGATGGGTGTGTGCTATTTTTATATTTATTGTATTGTTTGAAAATTTTAATCAGTGGATATGGGTGTTCCGGTATTGCATGAAATTAGAAAACTTTATCATTCCATGCGCCTTTCACTAAGTTACATATATGCAGCTGAGAATGTCAGCTCTTGATCTGAATTATAAAAAGTATGTTGTATTATACCTGTGTGCTGCAACAAGTGTTCCATGAATGAAGAATTAGTTATTTTATACAAAAGTTTTTCATTTATAGTCTTGGAGATAATAAGAACACAGATGATTTTAATGTTCCATGCTTACCTATACTATTGATTTTGTAAAACAGGTTAGAATAAGTTACACAAGATAGTGTAGGAAAACTTTCTAAGCTAGCATCTTTACAGTGGAGAATTCAAAAGTCTGATTATAATTAAAAATTTGTGCTGAACCTTTGTTTGAAAAGTAAAATGTTTTATATAAATGTCTGGTCATACCATTATTTATCTTTATTTCCTCTCTCCCCCTGTTGTTAACACACAGTGTGAGGAATAATGAATGTGACTGGTTACAGTAAGTAGTCCTTAAATTGATCTTCATTATGGTCAAATTTAACCGACAATGTTTGCATTTACAAAAATTAAAGTTGTCCACAAATCAGTTGACTCTGGGAACACGACACAGTTTTTGCACACAAGCTCTGTTCGTACTGCATGGGTGTATGTAGCTCTACATTTTCACTGGTGTAGAGTACAAAATATATGTACAAGGGTGTCCTGATAAAGTCCTTGGCTATAAAAAGAAAAGGACGCTCTTCTGGTTTGACAAAATATTAAGTACCCAACATATTCCCCCTTCAGCTCAACAGATATTTAGCATCTATGTTCTGGCTCTTTTCACCCATCTTAAAAAAGGCAGATCATACTGCAAGCTGCTCATCTGCAAACTTTGATTTCTCAGTAATCTGAAATCTTCCCTTGATGGTTCTTCAGGTTTGGGAACAGTTAAGTCTGAGGGAGGTCACATTATGTGAACGGGATGGATATTCCAATTTTTGCTGTGCTGACCATCTTGTGAGAAGGGACATTCATTGTTTTCCATGAACCAAATTCCTGTTCTCTGCTTTCCTCAACATTTGGAGAGGTGTTGCTTCAGTTGTCAAGAGATTCAGTGTAGTTCTTCACCATGGTGGTTTTACCATTTTGTAAGTAGGCAAAAAGTAGTGTTCCACCTTTATCTGAAAACAGGTGTGAGCAAATTGTCTGATCTTTGTGTTTTGAACTGCTTTGAACATGGAAAACCACTGTCTACACTCTTTGGATCAAAAATGTGTGTCCATTGTGAAAACATAATCTAAAAATTCCACTGAATCATAGTGAAATGGGACCAAAGTGGACTGTGAACCAAATACTAATTAATGCTTTTTGTGTGCATATCCGTTTGGGTGAGTGCTTTTGATGTCCAAAATTTCACGAATAATGACCTAAATATTCTCATATATTCCCAGGGCTTCTGTTATCTTTTTGGCAGTTATCAGGATCAAGGAATGAACAATCCACTGTTTCTGGAAATGTGGCTTGACTTAGTCTTCCAGTACACTATTTATCTTCAGTGCTGAAATGCCCTGTTGTAAGTGCAGAAGCCCAATGCTTGATTGTAGAGCAGCAAGGGAAATTATTACCCATTGTGCCAGACATAAATTTCTTTAGCAATGTTCAGTTTTAAAAAAGTTACTCTTTCACTGTCGGTTCAGTTTTCTTGCACCATGTTCCCTTCAGACCTGTCAGAAAAATAAAAATCATAGTTACTGCTACACAGTTACTATCACATATAATGTACAGAACAAGGTTTAATGCCAAAATGTCAGAATAAAAGGACATCCATTTTGACTAGGAAAAGGCAATGACTTGATCAGCACACTCTTATACAGTTTGTGGGACAACTAAACGTTCTTACATTCTTTGGAGTAATAAAATGATGAAATAATATTTGATGGTCCTGCAGTAACACACAGCATGATATATTTTGTCATGGTGTGATATGGTAAATGTCTGGAAGTTTTTGAGCTGTTGTGGATCAAATTTTTCAGTTAAGAACCCTTTTGGAAACACTTCTAAATACAGAGGGGTCCAAAGAAAAATTTATCCACTGTTTAAAAGTCCATAACTTGCAAACTAATTGACGGAGTTGTCTAATTTTTGGTGAAAGTGTAGCTTATAAGTCCAACTTAAAGATGTCACTGTAGGTATTTGAAATGGTCACCATTAACATCCACACACAAACAATGCCACTGAACTGCTACTGACTGCAACGTGTTCAGTTGGATATTTGCACATGAATGTACAATGGATTCTCAAAGATCATCAAATGTGTGTGGCTTTTTTGATAAACGATGTCCTTCAGCGTTCCCCATAGGTAAAAGTCCTGAGGAGTTAGGTCTGGGGAACTTGGTGGATACTACTCCACAGCACCTCTACAGCCTGTCCATCTTCCTGGTAGATTTTCGTCGAGATATGCTCTAACACAATTTTGGTAGTGTTCTGGGGCACCATCTTGTTGAAGGTAAACTCTTCCGTCTCCATACAAGTATCAGATGGCAGGTAAAATGGATGTCTGAAGCTCATTGAATGTAAGACTTGCACCAGCCATGTTTGCTCGAGTAACTGGGTGCAACTAAGAACAAAAGTCATCTTACAAAACAAAAACAACACAATACAATGCTTCTGTGGCGATTTCTGGAACTACAAACTATGGGACGACTCCGTCAATTAGTTCGCCAGTTATGGACTTTTAAACAGTGGATACTTTTTTTGTGGATCCCTCTGTGTTTCAAAAAACGAAAACTAATACCTAAAGAAAATAAAACTGGTCAGGAATTTAAGTGAATGCTGTGTTAAAGAAAAAATTACGTAGGTTAAATGAAATTTTGATTTTTAAGGGTCATGCATTTGGCTCGGTTTTCATTATAATAAAAACTGAGTGGAAGGTGAATGCAACAAAGGAAAGTAAATTGGCTGACCTGAGTAATAGATTTATTAACCAACTAACTTGCAGTGGAATGTAAAAGAAAACTGAAAAACTTAATTGTGTGGTACCAAAAGTGAGACATTAAGAAACAATGAAGTGATGTAGTTTATACAATTTCTAGTACAGGTGAGTTTAGAATGGGTTGAAGTGAGGGTCCTTCCTCATTGACAAGGATAAAAGTAGTCCAGTTAATGCAGACCAATTATTCCCCCCCCCCCCCCCCCCCCCCCCCCAAATGCTCGTAGACTAGAGCAGTGGCTGTCGAACTGCAGCCCAAGTCAAGTGTTCGTATGGTGTGGGGGTCTCATCTGTATTTTATAATAATATGCTTCTAGCCACTAAGAGCAGAATCGAAAAAAGTCATAGTTAAGAGCTTTTTAAGAGTATTTTTCTTGCTGGATAACAAACAAAAAAATACTTGAGGCAATAATATTTTATGATGTGCTGTCAATTGACGAATTCGTAGAAGTGAGAGGAGGGAATAGTGTGTCTTACATTGTTGACAACTCGTGAGCAGAATCAGCTGCTATGTTATAAATGTCAAATGGAAGTTACATGAGAATGCGCATTATAGAGACAGTCATCAATAAATGTGGTACATAATGAGATTTTTCACTCTTCAGCGGACTGTGCGCTGATATGAAACTTCCTGGCAGATTAAAACTTTGTGCCGGACCGAGTCTCGAACTCGGGACCTTTGCCTTTCGTGGGCAAGTGCTCTACCAACTGAGCTGCCCAAGCACGACTCACGCCCCGTCCTCACAGCATTACTTCTGCCAGTACCTCGTCTCCTGCTTGGGCAGCTCAGATGGTACAGCACTTGCCCGCGAAAGGCAAAGGTCCCAAGTTCGAGTCTCGGTCCGGCACACAGTTTTAATCTGCTCTAACATTGTAAGAACGTATTTTTTACCTGCTTGGGTTCTATTAAAAGGTCTCATGACATCTAACCCTAACAAAGAGAATGGTCTGTCAGCTTTTGATAGTCATTGTAACTAAATTTTCAGATGACTCAAATCTTCTTGTTGTGCGTATGGGATACAATTCATTACATATTTTTCTGCATCACTCCGACACATTTACCACCAAAATCTTTCAGTTACATGCCTATCAGCTGCCTGTTTTCCTCTGAGGCTCAATAATGTGTGTTCATGCATTTGATGTAATACTTACAGCAGTCACAGTGTTGCAGCAGCTAAAATTTGAGGTCTGCACTTTGTAGACCGGTGTAGCAAGCCGCCTTCCATTTCAAACTGAGGCTGCGCTCGAAACAATTTACATTCACTGTCAGTTGCTTGTGCCTTTATCCAAGCTGTCTGACTTCCACCTACTACTTGCAAAGCTGCTATCTTTCTGCTTTGGACATCAGCATTTGTGTGTTTGACTCCGGGCTTACGAATTACCGTATAATCAAACTCACTTAATTTTAATTCCCACCTTGCTAATTGACTTGGTGGATTTTTTTAACCCTAATAACCAGTCTGAAGATGCATGGTCTGTAACTTCTTTGAATTTGTGACTGTAAAAGTAGCAATGAAAGTAAGAGATTTCATATATTAACTGCTAACACTTCTTTTTCAGTTGTTGAGTAATTAGTTTCAGCCTTATTCAATTGTCTGGAGGCATGTGCCACTGGACATTCTTTTCCATCAACATTCTGACTTAAGGCACAGCTTAAAGCATTTTTGGATGCATGACACAAGTATGAACTCCTGTTCAAAGTCAGGGAATATTAACACAGGATCTGACATTAATATTTGCTTGAGTTTCTCGAGCGCTTCTTGGCATTTGATGGCCACTAAAACTAACACCGTTTTGTAGCTGTTGGGAATGCAGGAGGATGGCATAGGTTATCTTCAATCAGAAAGATTCCCAACAATTAGTAATAAAATTATATTTATTAAATATGAAGAAATACTCAACTTAGATGATGTTTCTTCTTGTGAAATGTCCAGCACAATTAGATGTTTGAAATTATTACAAGTCCTCCAAAATTTTAAATTCGTGCCACCGTAATTCTGAGTGATGCCTATGGAGAGCTCAGAGCTGGCCTATGATGCCTGTGGAGCCTGAGTCTCGGAGACAATGGATGAACACTGCAGCTTGCAGCCTCACTGGTACCTGGAGACTGTACACAACTTAGTGCACTGAAGAGAACTGTCTGCTGTAGCTCAGCGCTCTGGTACTTAACGAGGTATTGACCAATTGCTATCCACACGTGTCGCTCATGGGTGGGCAGCTGCAGCCCATGGTGGACCTTGGTATAGTTTGTACTGCCAATCCATATAACTGTGGCACTACAAGTGTTTCGAGTGCAACTTATTGATTTTGGTGCGGTACTCTCTGGAGTCGTGAGTAACATCACCACAGTAGCAACTTAGTTCATGGTCGTGCAATTTCAGCAAACCCCTACATGGATTGGCAATAATAATTGCATAACACAATGAACGAGTGTAATCATTTAGTAACTTATGGTGTTGCTACATAACATACAGCAGAAGTAAATCAAGGATACATCCTCACTGTGTCTTGATTGATAATGTGCTAAAGATAAGTTACTTGTGTGTGAGCAAAATGGCATTTCTCCACACTTATTGTAAGGTGCACTGCAATCAATCTACTAAACACTTCATCCAGGCATTTAACATGATCTTCTGCAGTTTTTGAATAGACAACTATATTGTCAAGATATACCATACAGATTTTTGGTTTTAATCCACAAAGTACACCATCTAATGGTCACTGGAAAATAGCTGGAGCATTTTTCAATCCAAATGGCATTCTTCGATATTGGTAATGACCTGAATTTGCTGTCAAAGAGTTTTGGGTCTGTCTCCATAAAGCATTTCTAGTTGGTAATAACCACTTGTAAGATCAGTTGCTGAGGCATATCTACATTTCCCTAGGTTGTCTAATGTATCCATTATGTTTAGTATTGGATATGCATCCGTTGTGGTTTGTGCATTTAAGTAATGATAGTCACAGCAAAACTGACATTTTCTGGTACTGCCAACTGATTTTTTGGGTACCAGGACAATATTTGCTGACCAAGGGCTATCACTATGCTCGATAATACCCTCACGCAATTGCTGATCTATAAGCTCTGCCTGTAGGTGTTTCGCATAAGCTGGTGGATTATCACCTGTTCGTATGCAGAGTTGTGTGATAGGTGTTGTTGGTAGTGGACCATCTGAATTGAACAATACTAAATATTCTAACTACAAAGCTTCCATGGGTTCTCACTCACTATCTTTCAAGTGGCAAACCTTGTCACATAGTACAGATACATTGATGATTTGTTTGATACTGTTATCACAGTGTGACCCTTTGGTACCTGATCTTTGAATATCTTTAGACTTGCTAAAAATAATCTTTTGAGAGAGATTCACTTCATCTGTCCTCAAGTTATCCAATCTTACCAGAATCATAAGCTCCCCATTAATATTGGTTGTGGATGCAGTGCTTCTTCATATAAAACACTGCATTTCATCTAATGCTTCATTGTTCTGCAGTGGCTCAACCACACACAATCTCTGCTGTGGCACATCAGCATCTGCAGATATCCAAACCAACTTCTTTATACCAGCAGGTACTTTGTCATGTGTAATCATCTTTAATGGACATATACTCAGTTCAGCTGGTGACACCTTAGCAACTGGCATACCTTGCAACATTAAAATATTTACAGCTGTTGGACCCATTGGAAACAAGTTTCCGCCAAGGCCAACCGTGTGCTGTGAAAGATTAATTTTTGCATTATGCCTATACAGGAAATCAAGTCCATGAATCACAAAATACCCTCATCTCACAGTTCACAACACTTCCATATGCTCATGAAACTCTATAGTTCCAATCATAAAAATGAGCTGCATTGTCGCCAGTGATACCAATTGACTGTTTTGCACTCCATACAATTTATGCCTTGGAGTCCTTAGTCTTCTCCTGCCCACAAGGTCTAGACTAATAATAGATACATGTGCACCTGTATCAACTAGAAATTTACATTCTCTACCATTTACAAAGTCCATCAAACAACAATTCCTCTCTTTCTTAGTGTCTGCAGTACTCTGACTTACAATGAATGTTTTCTGACAGACAAAATACCCCCATTTATGTTTAATATTTTCTGTTGATTATTTCCTTTACTTTGCATCTTATTCCCACACTTGTTTGCCTTGTGACTAAAATGCTCACAGCTTCAACATTGTGGTTGATTGCATTGCACCTTCAAATACCCTTTCTTCCCACAATGATAACAATTCTTTTCAGAATCAAAAAGTCGCTTATCAGTGCATACCCATATAGCAATATGTATCTTCTGCAGATTCACGACAGTATGCAGTGCTGCAGCCAAATCCACTGGATTTTCCATTTGGACTGTTCATGAAAACTCTTCAGGAATTCCTTGCAAAACCACAGCAAGTGATCTGTTTATCTGAGTCCCCGTGTATGATGTGATCTGCATTAGGATTTCCCATAAACTCATCTGTATTTGCATTTACTTTATGGATTCTGTCTGAAAAAAATCTCTTCAGTCTCATTTGCATCCTGCATCAAACATTCAACTTTTCCCTACAAAACCTGGCACTATTTTGCTTATGGTATCTCTGACACAAACTTTCCATTAACTGCTCAGTGTCTCATGACACGTCACATATGTACTGACTTCACACAGAAGGCATAAACTGGCAATCTGCAGAGCAATTTCATCTGGCTGTAGCCAATAAATCATTAATGAATACTTTGACACCCTCTGTTGTTTTGCCAGAGAAGGGTGTGATGATGTTAGATACTGAAGAATCTACTGAAAAGTGGGGCATTACTACTGGTGACTTAAATTCAATCGAACCCAGCTGTGAATTTCGTTTGGCCCACAAAGATTCTTATTGTTGCACCAATTCCTCATGGCATAACTTCTATTGGGCATTTTCCTCTAACAGTTGTGACACTTGATCTGTTAAAGTGGCTATACTATGCTGAAGAGCCAAAGAAACTGGTACACCTGCCTAATATCGTGCAGGACCCCACAAGCATACAGAAGTGCCACAACACGACATGGCATGGACTCGACTAATGTCTTAAGTAGTGCTGAAGGGAATTGACACCATGAATCCTGCAGGGCTGTTCATAAATCCGTAAGAGCATGAGAGGGTGGAGATCTCTTCTGAACAGCACATTGCAAGGCATCCCAAGTATGCTCAATAATGTTCATGTTTGGGAAGTTTGGTGGCCAGCAGAAGTGTGTTCCTGGAGCCACTCTGTAGGAATTTCGGCCATGTAGGGTGTCACACAGTCCTGCTGTAATTGTCCAAGTCTGTCAGAATGCACAATGGATATGAATGGATGCAGGTGATCAGACAGGATGCTTATGTATGTGCCACTTGTCAGAGTTGTATCTAGACATAGCAGGGCTCCCATATCACTCCAACTGCACATGCACCACACCACTACAGAACCTCCACCAGCTTCCTTGCAGGATCTTTTTCCAGCCACAGCGATGAAGGAGATTTGATGTTTTACTGGATTCCTGACATTACAGTACACTCATGAAATGGTTGTATGGGAAAATCCCCACTTCATCGCTACCACACAGATGCTGTGCCCCATTGCTCATGCGCAGATTATAACAGTATGTTAAAACTCACTTAAATCTAGATAACTTGCCATTGTAGCAGCAGTAACCAATCGAACAACTGCACAAGACACTTAATGTCTTATATAGACATTGTCAGCTGCAGCACCATATTCTGCTTGTTTACATATCCCTGTATTTGAATATGCATGCATATACCAGTTTCTTTGGTGCTTCAGTAATTTACCACTCTCTTATATGTATACCAATATTAGCTTCACAAACACGAGACTTAATTACTTCTTTTGCCTGATCATCACCCAGCAATACTCAGTATGCTCCTGTGCTGCATGACCATAATGTGTACAGCTATAAAAAGTTACTGGTACAAACTTCGTGCATGGTTCACTATGACCTGTTAAATTACAAATAGCACATCTCACTGGTACCAAATACATTTCTTTACAATTGCCTCTGAAGCCTGATAAAGCAACTGGCTCCATTGCTTTTAAAAAAGATGCTTTTGATATAACACATCCATCAATAATCTTACATTCTGCCATATCACAAAGAAAGAAAATTTTTTTTGATCAATATTTGAATAAAAGTTTGAAGATAACAAATATAGTAATTTTGCTGTATAGCTATCAGCTATAAACACCAACTGAATTTGTGTTTAAGCCATTGCTGATCATGTAAGATCACTTAATTGATTTTAGGTAAAATAAAGGAAAGGCAAACCCTCACCTATTGAGGACTGATGTGTAGCACATAGATACATGTAAAAGAAAACAGTGTTCACACTAGCTTTCAGCTCTTGCTCTTTTTTGAGCAAAAGTACACACATTCACACCCAAAACCCACAGACACCCAAATGCATACTTCCACACCCATGGCAAGACAGATCATTAATTGATATTCAGTCTTGCCATGGCCTTAGGAGGCTATGTCTGAGTGGTTGTGCGTGTGAATGTGTGTACTTTTGTTCAAAAAAGAGAGAGCTTGTAAGTTTGAGTGAAAACTGTTTTCTGTTGTATCTGGCCATGTGTCACACATCAATCTGCTATGGATGAGTGGTTGCCTTTCCCTTATTTCATCTACTGTTGCATCCAGGAATTTCCATTATTATTTTACTTGGTTGTTAATTATATTCTTCCTCAATAGCACTATCAATTTAAAGATTCTTGTTGAAAATGGTTTGAACAGTTTAAGTATATTGAAAAACAACTGACACAACTACATGTGTTTTATGTTCAATTCTTGGCATTTTTATTTTGATTAGAACATGGTTAAGCAATGACCAGTTCTTTGTGCAACCCCTCATACAACTATCAGTTCTTCATGGCTTGTCAGTGAATCCACCAAGTGAGCACACTACTAATTGATATAAGACAATAGAATCTTACTTTCACATTACATTGATAAATGTTCACTGAGTTCACACATGACAAAGTCAACACAAATATTTACTTACAGTGACTATTTTCGTGATAGCTTTCCCAAATAAATTTTCACCAAAAACACACATACAATAAGAAATTATTGCACATACATATCCAATTATTTCCAATACAGATGTTAAATGAATGATTACACTTCACAGACTTTTATATCAGTAGCAGCTAATCAGACGAGGCATGGGAGGCTGAGCCTCCTCCTTTTTGTGTAGTATAGGTGGAGGTAGTGGAGGAGAAAGTGGTAGTAGTGGTGGTGGTAGTACCAATAATTATATTTTTGCAATAAACTTTTATGCATTTTGGTTCACAAGCAAAAGATGTTAACTTGTGTTATTTCTTCTAAATTTCCAGCACTAGAGACCACATCAAAATGTGAAAGCTCAACCATAACCTATAGCAGATGGAGTGAGGCATACTCTATATGTTGAGGAGGCCGGGCATATGCCAGGCCACCTGTAAATGATTGGTTGCAATGGTAACCTTTAGTCACTGCTAGAAATAGAGGAAGGAGTACAGGCTTCTTAGCTGTGTTGCCAGCCTTGGTGCTGCTGTGTTCTTACATGCTGCAGGAGGCCAGTTGCTGTGGTGCCACCTCTCTAAGTTTTTATGTTAGTTGTCCTGTGTGTAGTGAATATGGGTCATGCCCAACTTTGTGAAAGTACTGAGATAGCACTTTTGAGTGAGGATATCATTACTTCCTTGCAGGAGCTTTTGTTTTCAAGGACATCTGAAGCTAAAGGACATCCAACATTGAAGTGACACATTCTTTAGAAAGATAAGTCCAAAACAGGGTCACTCCAAAGTTCTTGGCACGAGCAGCACAAGTTAATACAGAGCCACACAAAAGGAAAATTGTTATTGTTCTGCTGGCCATGTTTGCTTTTAAACACAGTAACCATATGATCTGCTGAGGGTTATTATGATCTGAATAATCTGTCTACAGGTTTAGAACAGCATGCATCTCCTAAAGATTATCTAAGTAGTTTTATTTCATTTACGGAACTGTCCAAACAAGTGTTTAGTATTTCAGAGCTACTTAATGAACAACATACACCGAATAAAGTCAGAGACAACAATGAAGTGAAGCCTAACAGAGAGGTCATGAAACTTCCAATTGATGTCATAAGGCTTTTGTGTAAGCAGGAACTAACTTTCAGAGGTCATGATGAGACAGAAAATGTCCTGCACCAAAAATTTCAGAGCCATTTTTAAACTTGCGCTAAATAGAAATGAATATTTGAAAGCACACTGAAGAAATTGGGCTATTTCTGGGATTTTAAAAAACTATGCAGAATGAACTGACTGAATGTGTAAATGAGGAATTTCATTTTATGCCTGAATTGTGGATGAAGCAGCAGACATTTCAAACAGGTCACAACACTCTATTTTTGTGTGGCTGGTGGACTGCAACAACAACATTCAAGAACATTTTCATGGTTTTCATGATGTTAGACAAACTAGAACTGCTACTGCTGCTGCTGTATTCACTGAGCTGGGTCGCTTGTTTCAGAATTATGATATGAAAAACAAACTGGGCAGCCAGACTATGATGCTACTTCCTTCCTGGCATGAGAATTAAATGGCCTGCAACCTGAGGTCTGTGAAATTATTCCCCAAGCTCTTTTCACACAATGTTTTGCTCATAATTTAGCTGATTGATTGATTTGTATTTGGTCTCATTTTATTATATGTTTTTACAAAGTGTGTGCTTGTAATATAGGACAAGTTAACTTAAACCTATTTATTACAATTTAATACATCAAAGTGGCAATACTTATAATAATGTTGCATACATCTTTCACCCATTTTTTAAGTCCTGAAAATTATTTACATACTGCATTATAATCATATTTGCATTTTCTCTCAGTATTCATGTTCTCACATTATTTACATATCATAATATGTGCGGATGGATATGTGTGTGTGTGTGTGTGTGTGTGTGTGTGTGTGTGTGTGTGTGTGTGCGTGCGCGCGAGTGTATACCTGTCCCTTTTCCCCCCAAGGTAAGTCTTTCCACCCCCGGGATTGGAATGACTCCTTACGCTCTCCCTTAAAACCCACATCCTTTCGTCTTTCCCTCTTTCCTGATGAAGCAACCGTGGGTTGCAAAAGCTTGAAATTTGTGTTTGTGTTTGTTATTGTCTCTATCAACGTACAAACGCTTTCGTTTGGTAAGTTACAGAATCTTTGTTTTTAGATATATTTTTCCCATGTGGAATGTTTCTCTCTATTATATTCATAATATGTTCAACTAGTTACAGAACCTCTATAACAGTAATAGCAGCATTTTTCATTCATTGATACATATACTCTTCTGGACTATAAAATACTTTTTCCATTAAATAATCCTTTAAAAGTTTTTGGAATGTCTTATTGCTCACACTGTCCTGCAAACTCTTTGGAAGACACTTGATGAGTTTGACACCCGAGGATCTTTTTCAGCAACTTTCAGTCGGTGTTGTTTATTTCTCAGCTGGCCTTTATTTCTTGGTTTGTTGGGCTCTCAACTCATGGTTATCAGCAGCCTTTATTTCTTGTTTCATATGTATGAATGTCAGCATTTATTTCTAGTACTGCATTTCCTTTTATTAATGATATTATTGTTTTGTAAATGTATAGAGACAGAAATGTCAGTATTTTTAGACTATGGAAAACCGTTCTGCATGAGTGTCTCAGTTTCTTGTTCAGGATGGTCCTAACAACTTTTTTTGCAATGTAAATATTATTTTTGTATTTTTGCAGCTGGAATTTCCCCCAAACAGTAATTCCAAATTGTAGGTGTGGCTCAAATAGAGCATGGTACGCTGTAGATACGGTGTGGTCCACCTGAAGTTTCAGATGAGATTATCTCAAAAACTATGCATTGGGTAAAAATAGTGGGTCAGACAAGTTCGTAAGCTCAAAGGGGGCTGGGGGGCAACTTTTAAATCTTAAATGGAAACACCCATTTTTTTATTGCAGATTCGGATTCTCCAAAAAAAGTAATCAAGTTTTGTCTGAAACTTGTTTTTAAACCAGTGACAGATGGTGCTGAAATCAAGAAAAATTCCAATTGGTGAAGAACTCCGATTTATTTAGAATGATCTGAGAAGGACACATCATATCAATACAAAATGTGCACCAATTCTTTCATTATGCCGAATTAAGCTATTTTTTTTTTTTTTTTTTTTTACAAAATGTTTCCTACCCACCACAGTTTTTGATGGAGGGAGGCAGAATAGTATCAAAATCTCATTAGGGAACTCTTCACAATTGCATTACTCACCCAACTGTGGTGCTACCATGACCAAACTGTGAACTACAGCTCAGTGTAAAGGTCGGTGTAATGTGATCAGATGTCACTTCACTTTCAAATTGTGAACCATAAACATCAACTGACAAAAATAAATTATTCTTTAGCGAAAAATGGCTCATTATCCTTCTACAGAGATTGTTAATATGATGTTAATTTTAGGTGAATGCCATAACAAATAGCTGCGGTTGTGCAATTGCATGCGGATCGTTTCCCAAACAGATGACATCCAAGTGAAAATATTATTTGAAGTTGCACCCAAAGAGCTCAAAATAGATAGATGAACCATCCACCTCGTCATCACGAATACAATGAAAATGACGCTCATACCCTTACCGTGCTCGCCTGTGTTCAACTGGATCCCGAAATAAGTAGTCATGCGATTCAGAGACAAACTGGAATGCCGAAATCAACTGTTTTGAGGGTTTCGAAGGCACATAAATATCATGCATATCATATCACACTGACACAGGCATTAACGCCAATTGATATGCAAATACGCGTGCATTTCTGCCAATGGGCCTTGGAAATGATAAGAGGTGACAATGATTTTGTTAGATATGTTATGTTCACTGATGAAGCCACATTCAAAAACAATGGTGAATTAAATCATCATGATTGTCATTGTTGGTCCCCTTTCAATCCACATTGGCACAGACCCATTGACAACACAAATGGTCGTTAATGGTCTGGTGTGGAATTTTAAACGGTTACTTGATAGACCGTTCTTTTTTGACCGAAAAGTTACTGGGGAATCTTATTTACAATTTCTCCGGGATGATTTGTTGGAGCTGATGGAAGATGTTGATTTAGAAACTAGGCAATGAATGTGGTTCCAACAGGATGGAGCAGCTCCCCATTATGCTAAAAATGTGCAGAACGTTTTAAATTTACAGTACCCTGGTTGGCGGATAGGACATGGCGGACCATTTCAGTGGCCTCCACATTCACCAGACCTGACAATCTCCTGATTTTTTTCTTGTGGGATTGTTTAAAAAATATTGTTTATGAAAGACAGCCCGCAACCCAAAATGACATGGAGCAATGCACTCGAAGAGCGTGTGCAGCCATACCATGGGATGTGCTGCTCAAAACTGTGGACAACTTTCACAGTCGATTGACTTTATGCATTGAAGCAAATGGAGATAATTTTGAACAATTTCTTCATGGCTAATTTCATTAATTAAGCACCCCAAATTGTGAGAGGCAAGGGGACTCACACTAATGAGGCACCCCAACATGTGAGAGACAAGGGGACTCACACTAACGAAGCACCCCAACATGTGAGAGACTAGGGGACTCACACTAATGAAGCACCCCAACATGTGAAAGGCAAGGGGACTCACAATAACGAAGCACCCCATCGGAACATTATTCTGCTATGTCCATGTCATTGTTCCTGGGTAATGCTAAAAGTAGGATACAGTACATTTTGTACAAAAATAGCTTAATTTGCCATAATGAAAGAATTGACGCACATTTTTTATTGATTTGATGCGTCTTTCTCAGATAATTCTACATAAATCAGAGTTCTTCCCCAATTTTACTTTTTTCTTGATTTCAGCACCATCCGTCAATGGTTTAAAAAAATGTTTTAGACAAAACTTGATTACTTTTTTATGGAGAATCTGAATCTGCAGTAAAAAATGGGTGTTTCCATGTTTCCATTTAAGATTTAAAAGTTTTTCAGAAATGTTATAATATTACCACTTCGGGACCTGTATACACAGATAATTCTGAGCTCTTCACTCATTATGCCAGTGATTTCAAAATCTTTTCCAATGCAAGCTGGCAGGTTTACATATTCACATTACTCACTATTTTTTAGACTTCCAATTCGATACCTCCACCTTTATGTTTTGATCTACAGAAATAATTACTCAGATCATATTCTTATTATTAGGCTGCTAAATTCTGCTTCATTTAACCCATGCTCACTGATGCATAATATATCTGGCTGTGTTTCATTCAGGACCACTTCCACCTCAAGGTTTTTTGTTGCCTACGTACTGAATATTTTGGTACAATATTTTAATGTTTTTGTTCTCTTTATGAGTCCTAGGTTGCTGAATATCTGTTGTAGTTGGAGCTTGATATGTGACTATGCTGTATTCATTATTATTTATCTTGCCCTTTATCTCTTTCATTGGCTGTGGAATAAAAAATCTTTTGCTAAATAGTGGGTAACTGCTCGTACTCTCTGTGAAGTTCATGTTGGTTTCCTTTCTATTTGTTCAACTTTTGAAGTTGTTGGTTGTATGGTTTGTTGCATTTCACAGTCTTGTTGTGGTGCTGTGTGTGATGGTTCCTTTATTACATTTAATCCACTATCAGTTGTATCTGTTGACACATTGTGATCTTCCTGTTTTTTTACAGTGTGTTCCAATACTGCTGTTAATGCTGCATCTGCTACTATTTTTGTTGATTCAGTGTGGTCTATCTCATTGTTGGACTGTGATGGTCCAGTTTTTCCATCTTCCTGGTTTTTTGATTCTATAGAAGATTTCTCTACTTCTGGCATGACGGTTACTGCTATTTTGTTTCCCATGATTATGGTCTGCTTTGTGGTTGTTATTGCATACTTTAATTCTCTGCATAGTTTCTTTCTTTCTCTTTTGTTTATAAGCAATCCTTGCCATGTGAAATCTTGTCTTCTTAGGAATCTGTTTACATCAACTCCTGTGGCATGATTGTATTGTTCACAATGTACTTGTTCAGCTGATATATGACATAATTTGTCTGTACCCTGTCTCGCTGGTATAGAATTGTTCACAGTATCACCATCATGTGTAACATATTCCTGATTAACTCCTCTACAGCATTACTGAAATTATAGGTCTTCTTCCAGTTTCTGCTGTCATTTGATCCAGCACAGACTATTAGTGTGTCTTCATTTCCTAAGTGTTTGATTTTGCTGTGAATGTCTGCAGTAACTTCATTAAACAACACGCCTGGCTCCACATATTGCATGAAACCAGGTACTCCTGCTTTCTTCCTCTGGCGTTCCAAATGCACAGCAATTCTGGATCGTATGTTGGTAAATGTGTTCCTTCAAAGAGTAAAATGAGATGAAACTGTAATTCAAGTACAATATCTGCCAGTCACACAAACCAGCCAGGTATAATTGTTGTTTTAAATTAAATAATTGACAGTCCTGACAGTAGTGCAATGACTACAAGTGAAACCTGTGGTTTCAAAAATAGCCTGCTAGATTTTGGCGTCATTTTTCTTGTCTCTGTTTTCCAAAACATATTTTTAACGACAGTTCTGCAACAATGCTGTCTCAGAATGCATAGCTTACATGAAAAACTTAAGAGATGAAGGTAAACTGATCAACTTTTTAAATTCCATGAAATGCTTGACTAATACACAACCTGAAGCTTCCACGAATAGAGCTGAAATTATAAATGAATATATTGGCAATCCACTGATGTCAAAATACGGACAATTATACTCTATACCTTGTAGTGTTTCAGATTATTTGTAGACATCCAAACACACCATTGGGAAACTGTCGACAAGAGATGCTCCTGAGTAAGGAATAAGGATAAATGTAGTGAGAAAGGGAAACCTGTGTGTTTTCCTTTACTGTATGCAATGAATTTGGAGCAGTGGTGGAGCCAGCGAGAAGGGGACCAGTAAAAATAGTGTTGCAACCAATGGTCATCTGGGAGTTATTTGGGCCATCATGCAGCAAGTGCTTGAATAAGAGAGCCATGGAGTAGACAATGCACCAACAAGGGTGTAATGAACATTTGAACAGCAGTAGTTTTTTTATCTGTGTTTTGTTTGCTCTCTCAGGACCTGAAGTACGCATGTATGGACATTTTTGAATGTACTCAAGAGAGTAGTATTACCATAGCAATTGTTTGTTGTGTTGTTAAAAGAAATAGTGAAAATGTTGGGCAAAATATACCCCTGTTTGTGAGAAGTGTGGCTATTTATTTAGTAGTGCCAGTAGAGAGAACTTGTGGAAGCATTCCAAGATTCTTCACCACAATTGGATTGATAGGGAGGTGGCATGGAAGGATCCGGACCACCAAACACCTACTCTGACAAAAGAGGATAAAGGTAATATTACTTTCATCTGGTAGAGTATTAGGGTCGGCAAAATATTGACCAGTTATATCAGCCAGGGATGCAACTTCCCGCTAGTGCTGGTATAAGACCCACGACAAACCCTACAAAATATACATCAGCAGGAGAAGAGTGGAAAACACACCCCAGTCTACATCTATAATCTGCAAACCACCATGAAGTGAATGGCAGAGGATACATCCCACTGTACCAGTTACTAGGGTTTCTTCATGTTCCATTCACATATGGAGCACGGGAAGAATGACTATTTGAATGCCACTGTGCATGCAGTAATTATTCTAATCTTATCCTCACAATCTCAATGTCAGCAGTACATAGGGGGTTGTAGTATACCCCTAGAGTAATCATTTAAAAGTTGGTTCTTGAAAGTTTGTTAATACACTTTTTTGGAATTCCTTCAAGTATCTGCCAGTTCAGCACCTTCAGTATCTCTGTGACACTCTCCCAGGGATTAAACAAACCTGTGACCATTTGTGTGCCCTTCTCTGTATGTGTTCAATATCACCTGTTAGTCCAATCTGATATGGGGTCCCATGCAGTTGAGCAATATTCTAGAACTAGTCATATGAGTGATTTGTAAGCATTCTCTGTTGTAGACTGATTGCACTTTCCAAGTATTCTACCAATAAACAGAAATCTACCAGCTGCTTTACCCACAACTGAATCTATGTGATAATTCCATTTCACATCTGCAACCAGGTATTTGTATGAGGTGGCCAATTCCAGCAGTGTGTCATTGATATTATAGTCAGAGGATACTACTTCTTTTTGTTTTGTGAAGGGCAAAATTTTACATTTCTGCACAATTAGAGCAAGTTGCCAATCTCTGCAGAATGCTGAAATCTTATCAAGATCTGACTGAATATTTATGCAATTTCTTTCGGATCATACTTCACTACAGATAACTGCGCCATCTGCAAAAGCCTGATTTTACTATTAACATTATCTGCAAGGTCATTAATATATAATATGAACAGCAAGGGTCTCAACACACTTCCCTTTCTCACAGCCAAAGTAACTGCTAAATGACAATGACTCTCCATCCAAGACAACATGCTGTGTCCTCCCTACCAAAAAGACCTCAATCGAATCACAAATTTCACTTGATACCCTTATATCATACTTTTGACAATAAGTGTAGGTGGAGTACTGAGTCAAATGCTTTTCAGAAATCAAGAAACACTGCTTCTACCTGTTTGTCTTGATCCAAAGCTTTTAATATGTCATGTAAGAAAAGTGCGAGTTGGGTTTCACATGATTAATGTTTCCAAAATCCATGCTGCCTGGTACTGAGGAAGTTATTCTGTTCAAGATACCTCATTATCTTTGAGCTCAGAATATGTTTTAAGATTCTACAACGAATCAAGGATATTGAACAATAATTTTGTGCATCACTTCTACTACCCTCCTTGTAGATGGGTGTGACCAATGCCTTTTTCCAAGATCTGGGCACAGTTTTTGTTAGAAGATTATAGTTAGAAGGGGGGCTAACTCAGCCACAAATTCAGTATAGAATCTGATATGGACGCCATTGGGCACTGGAGCTTTGTTCAATTTTAATGATTTCAGCTGTTTCTCAACACTACTGACATTAATACTTATTTCACTCACTTTTTCAGTGGTGTGAACATTAAATTGGGGCAATTCTCCTGGGTTTTCCTTTGTAAATGAACATTTGAAAATGGAGTTAAGCATTTTCCTTTGCTAACCTCAATTTCAGTTCCTTTATATTGTGACATAGCTAGAAACATAATTTTCACATTGTGATAAACCACTCTTCCTTAAATTAGGCAATACTCCTTAGTTTGCTAATTATGCCCAACATTTTGCTGTAGATGCTGGGGATTCATTATTACAAATGTATGATGGATTCTTCAATCACTCGCAGTTGTGTCCAGAATTGGAGACTGTTTTCTTTCTAGCATAAAGAAAGATTTCACTCTGTCAGTATGGCTGACATTAGAATGAAACAGAGCAAATTCTTCTAGATGCTTTCGAACTACTTTTTCTAATCGCTACCATTCCTGCAACTAGTGCTTCAGTTGAAAGGTGTTTTTCTTGTCTTCCTGTGGTGCACACATCCACTGCAATGGACAGCTGTTAATGGTCACTTCTTTGGTATTTTCAATCAGTCCTAAGGCTGCAAATGCATACAGTGCACAGCATCAGTAGGGAGTACACAGTAGGGAACTTCACAATCTCATAACTGCCTAATTCTGGGTACACGATCAGATTATCTAGAGACACTCTAATATTAGAGTGGATTCTGGTTTTTGTGCCATTTGTATACAGAGTGTTTCAAACACATTAATCTCCTGTCATAAGGCAGTTCCTTCTACATGAGTGAACAGAGATACTTGAGGCAAATTTGTATCTTACACATAGGACTACAAAGTTGTTATTTTCAACAGAACCATCCAATTCTCAACAGTGTCTCTTTCACTTGTATATAAATATGACCTTTGGGGTACTTTTTACAATTATATTTAGAATCAAAGCTTTTATTTGCTTCTCACAAATGTTCCAGTGCCTTCCAGTGGATGCATAACACATATCCAGACAATAATCAATCCCATCCTATACTATTCTGAGTATGTCTGGAGTTGTTGCATTCATTTTTGGCAGTGTCATAGTTTACCCAAAGTTGTTGGAAGGTGATGGACATAGATGGAATGTTTCATAACCACTTCCCCTACCAGAAAAAAAGAGTTCTCCTTAGGCTGATCCATTGTTGAGGCAGCTCCTTGTTAGGAAATGCTCTTACATGTACATGTCAATGTGGTGGTGCTCAGTCCTGTCGAAAAATGATGTTTTGAGCATTTTCTCACATATTGTGGAAGATAACCACATCTCCAACATATCCAGGTGTGTGGTTCTTGTAATAAACTTTTCCATAAAAAAGAATGGTCTGTAAATGTTTTCTTGTGAAATGCCACAAAACACATGAAGGTTTACGGAGTTTCTCTCATGACTGATAGTTCCTTTTGATCTTACATTATGGCAACCCACTTTGAATGGAACATAGCCTCATTGTTTTAACACAAATTGTTATCATCTGTCTTCAAACCCAGAATGAATTTGCAAAACTCTAAACATTGTTGTTTTGTCACAATCATGCAATGTTCATCACAATTGAATTCTGAATAAAATGAAACACAAATCTCATCACAAAATATACCATACAGACAGCTGAGAAATGGCTAACCTTCAGCTGGTGTCATGAGTAGACTTCTATGGAATAAATGCAAAATTCTGTTGAATGTCCTCTATGTCTTGAACAAGCACATGAGGGTGACTTGTGGTTTTCCCTTGGTACTGCTCTTGAAAACTTTGAACTGTAGGAGGTGCAGTGATGTACTCTTAACAAAGTCATGCTGCCCAGTTGTAACTTTATTATACCCACTAAAATGGAATTTATTGCCATGTTATCACCATCTTGAATGAATGTGCACTGGGTAATGAATGAGCAAATGTGCTAATTGGGCCAAGGAGATCCCTACTGGCAACCACATGAGACAGGAACTTGCAACTAACTTCAAGGCAAAAATTATCCACCATTTTTATATTCATTCATGTAGAAGCTTAGCCTTTTGAAATTGTAAGATTTTTTCTGAAGCAGTCTCGGTATTATAAGCATCAGATGTACCTGTGTACTTCATTGTGGCAAATCTGACATTGCTTGCACTTCCTGTTGTGGCGTAACAAGCTAGCTACGCCACACTGAGAAGGGAGCCGAAAGGCACGCGTACACACACGCCGACTGGCGTCAAGTCTGGAACAGGATAAGTATTGAATTCTAATAAGAAAAGTATGCAGCTCCTCGAATACTTAACTTTATTCCATGAGAATACAGCATTCTTGATGAGACATTTTATACGATAGCTATCAAACTGTGTAAGGCTAATGGCGCCTTGCTAGGTCGTAGCCATGGACTTAGCTGAAGGCTATTCTAACTGTCTCTCGGCAAATGAGAGAAAGGCTCATCAGTCTAGTCGCTAGCAAAGTCGTCGTACAACTGGGGCGAGTGCTAGTTCGTATCTCGAGACCTGCCTTGTGGTGGCGCTCGGTCTGCGATCACACAGTGGCGACACGTGGGTTCGACATGTACTAAATGGACCGCGGCCGATTTAAGCTACCACCTAGCAAGTGTGGTGTCTGGCGGTGACACCACACTTCCCCTGACGCAACTTTTCCTACCCTTATTGATATTGTCTGCACTTTCTCTGGGACACCTTTTTCTACCAATTCTCTTTGGGTTCTGACTTGCAGAGGCAAGAATGCCATTACTGAAGCTACTGCTATATCTTCTATTCCAGGATTTCATAACTTGTGTAACAAGAACCCACAGTGGACTCTGCTATATTCCTCTGATAACCCTGCCACTGACGTCTGTGTCCTGCAAGTTGTGGTTCACAAGACTCTTGTTCCCTAAATGTGCACTCAATATTGTTATGCCGTTGCATTGTGTTGTACATTGTACAGATAGCTAGAATTCTTTCCATAATTTTGCTGACAACTGATGTTAGGCTGACTGGCATATAATTTACAGCGTTGTCTCCTTTGTGGGCAGGGAACACAAAGACTACCGACAAGTCATCCACCAGTTCTTCTCTCTCCAAGCTCAACCTGAACACTTATGCCCGGTGGAGCACAACTGCTGAGTCAACCCTCTTCAGCATGAGTCAACCCTCTTCAGCAGATCAATAGACACACTGTCTGGGCCACACAACTTCCCAGTTCTGCTGCTTCTGAGAATATTCATTAATTTCTTCATATGTATTTCAAAATCCCCAACACATCACCTGGAAAGTACACCACTGGTTCATTCCCCAGTGTCTGGATTGTGCTTCACAGTCCACCCTCCATCTTCCTAAACATGTAACTAAAGGTGGGTGTTTTTCCATTCTCACATATAACCAAATCTGCTTTGCTATCTCCCAGAGATAGAATACTGTTCATTCCTTTGCATATCCTGCATAATGGTAAAAACTACTGATGATCAATATTGTGGAAATGATACAATGCTGCCCACCATAAAGATAACATATAGAGGTGCAGACTGGCACAGCAAAATGATTGTTACACATTGAACTTTTGGCCAAATCCTCTTCCAGAAAAGAAAAGAAAACACACACATCTTCACACAAACAAGCACACCTCATATACACACGACTGTTGTCTCTGGCCACTCTGGTCAGAATGCAACAGTTGTGTCGAACAGAATCTGGAATGGGCTGCGGGAGGGGGACAGGTTATAGATGGGAGGAGAGAGAATGCTGTCTGGCATGGTGTGCAGGACAGGGCTGCCAGGTGAAGTGCTGGGAAGCTGTGGGGAAGGGAGGGCGATGGAAATGGGGAGCGGAAAAGGAGAGGAGCAGAGGTGGGCAAAAAACCAGTGGGTGCATTGGCAAAGAGCGGCACACAATGAAGTTGAGGGGACATGGACTTGGAGCAGGAGATAAGGCAGAGAGAGTGGAAACTGTTGGGAGGAGGGTGTGGGAAAAGTAGGTCACTGTAGGTTGATAGGTTTTTTTTTGTTCAGGCAATTTTCAGCAGTCGATATATGTTTCAAAAACTCATGATACTGAACTGCATTAGCTGGATTTTATTATTACTACCAATTTTGGCCATAAGCCAGCACCTGGTATGAAAATCGCACAAAACAGTTCATTTGTCATGAATGACAACAACAAATACAAAGACTTTGTATTTCTGGTTGTCATCTCATATGAATAGGACAATTGCTGCACTTGTGAATGCCATGAATGAGGTTTTTATTACAAGTATCAAATGGATTAAAATATTCAATGCTCTGCATTTCAACATTCATGACAAATGAAAATTTTTAAGTGATTTTCGTACCACATGATGGTTTATGGCCAAAACTGGTAGTACTAATAAAATTCAGTTAATTTAGTTCAGTGTCATAAGGTTTTTGAAACACCGTAGGTTGAGCCTAGGATAATTTCAAGAGTGGAGGATGTGTTGTATGTACAAATCCCATCTATGCGGTTAAAAAAAGATGATGGTGGGGAGGTTGTGAAGTAACCACTGAAATCAAGTATGTTATCTTCAGCTGCATGTTGTGCCATTGTGTGGTCCACTTTGCTCTTGGTCACAGTTTAACGGTGGTCATTCATCCCGGTGACAGATGGTTGATAGTCATACCAATATAAAAATCTATGCTATGATCGTAGCATAACTGGTGTATGAAATGGCTGCTTCCACATATGGCCTAGCCTTTGATGGGTGAGATAAAACTGTTACAGGATTGGTGTAGGTAAAGCTGGGAGGATAAATTGAGTACGTCTTGCATCTGGGTCTTTCACAGGGATATGATCCCTGTGGCATAAAGCTGGGTTCGGTAGCAGGACAGAGATTGACCAGGATGTTGTCGAGGTTGAGTGGGCAACAGAACGCCACTTTAGGAGGATAGGGAAGGATCTTGGGTAGGATGTCTGTCATTTTGTGATATAATGACAGATAATCAAAGCTCTGACAAAGGATGTGGTTCAACTATTATTGTCTATTGTCATGAACTGAAATGAGGAACATTCTACCCACGATCCTTCCCACCCCTCCTTAAGTGTTGTTTGGTCACTGACCCAAACTCCAAAACACCCTTGTCTACCCCTATGCCACTTTCAATCCAAAACTTATGACACAGGGATGACATCCCTGTGGGAGATCCAGGTGCACGACCTGCCCATTCCACCCATCCAACACTTCCTATTCCAGTCCTGCTACAGGCTTATCCTACCCCATCAGAGGCAAGGCCACCTGTGAAAGCAGCCATGTCATATACCAGATCTGCTGCAATCAATGCACACTTTTTATACAAGCTGTCACCACGATGAATGACCACTGCCAAACTGTGGACAAGAGCAAATTGGGCCACCCTATGGCACAAGATGCAGTTGAACATAACATGCTTGATTGCAGTGGCTGCTTTATGACCCAGGTCATTTGGCTGCTGCCCTCAAACACCAGCTTTTCTGGACTGCACAGGGAGGAGTTATCCTTACAACACATCCTCTGCTCCCGAAATTATCCCTCCCTCAACCTACAGTAACAAACCATTCCCACACCCTCCACACAACAGTTTCTGCCCCCTCTGTCCTATCACCTCCTCTCAATTCATGTCCCTCACCCTCACCATGCACTGCTATCTGCCAATGCACCCAACTGTCTTTTCTCCTTCTCTGCTCATCTGCTTTACCACTCTCCCCCACTCAGTCCACTCCCTCCACCACAACCTCCTGGCACAACAACTGGCAGCCTAGTCTTGTCCTGCCAACATCTAGTCCTAGCAGTGCTCTTTTCTCTCCCAACATGTACCCTGTTATCCCTTCCTCTTCTCTGCTCCTTTTATTCAATATGACAGTTGCATTCTGGCCAGAGCAGCTGTAGATGGCAATCGTGTTTGCTTGTGCTCTCTTTCCTTAAAAAGGCTTTGGCTGAAAGCTCAACATGTAACAGTCTTTTCGCTGTGCTTGTATGCAACTCAATGTGTCATCTTTATGGTGAGTAGAAATCTATTCCTTTCATACTACTACTGATATTCCAATCTGGACTTTCCATTGTTGGAGTTTGCAATACTGCTAATGAGTTATTGTTCCCTCTAACACGTCGAACATGAAATTATGTTTTGCTCCCTGTGTTGTTCCCAGTTCTCTCCTTATTTCTCTTAATGAAATGCTGTTCCCATCCACCCTTTGACCTTAGTGTATTATGTCCTGCATTTTGTTTTTAGTTCTTATGTTTTTGCTTATGTTAGCACCGTCCTTGTCTTACTTTTCCTTTGGTACTAGCTCCTCCTATCCTCTCTCAAGGCATTCTCGTAATATTCTCCACTTTGAGGTCCAACACTGTTTATTTTATGGCATATACATGACTTTCCATTAGTAATTTCTCAAATCCACAACTCCCTTGGATATACTTATCTACTGACATCATTTTGTCTAGGGTTGCAGGCCAATGACTTCATACAATGTCTAAGGTGATCCTCAGGTTTGATTAACAAACAAAAACGCTGTGTAATGTTTGATAGCTATTATTAGTCTCAAACAAATCAAAACATGTTTCTTCTACTCTTCAATGTGGCTGCCATTAATGCTACTTCCAGATGATCACTCGAAAACAAAAATACAGGTGCAATGTTAATCTGTTAAATCAAACTGCCATCTCTCACTCATGTCTCTGGTGGGAATTGCCATAACTATGAACTGAGCACTTACTTTTCAAATGGCACCTTGTGGTATCACTATTATAGCATCAGCCAAGTGATACACAAGGATTACACAATTTCTTTTGAATCAAATTACTGTTTATACAGTTTTGAACTATGCTGAAGGCCAATTTCAAGCAGATTCAGTGGATCAGAACAGAATTTGGTGCTTTCAGATTCAGTGCAGCAGAATAGAATTTGGTGCCTTCATAGGTTGTCATTTCCATTTGCTTGAAAATAGTGTTTATAATTTGTTGATTGAACAATGATAGAAGGGCTAAAAACCATCAAAATGAAAATCACTACAAAAATAAAAACTGAAATGAGTGCAGTTGATATTGACATTAAATCAATGCATTTGGTTATTAGATTTTGAGTCTGGAATTAGCTTTTTGGTGAAGACAAAGTATCTTGAAAGTTATCAATGCATTTTCAGCAGTTTTAATTAACAAATGGTAACTAAAACATTATCTTATAGAAGAACAAATTATCTGTACTGAGATACTTTGTCCTCATACTTTAACAAAGGATCTCTCAACTAATTCAAAATGCTTTTCTACAAAAAGTTTCAAAAATGGTGGGTCTGACTTTCAATAAATGTTGAGCATAATTTCTAAAAAGGAAATCAAAAATTATCAAAAATTAAAACTTGTATCATGTGATGAGAGACAATAAAGTAAATGGAGAAATTTGTATTGCATAAAGTGAACAAATTTGATTATCTGTATCAAGAAGACTAAATCTGAAGGAAAAGTAACAAAAAGAAAAAAATGGTGACTGGGAAGATAGTGAAAAAAAAAAAAAAAAAAAAAAAAAAAAAAAAAAAAAAAAAAAAAAAAAAAAAAAAAAAAGAAAATATTTAAATTGTATATATCAACAAGTACGGATGATAAATCATAAAATATTGTTGCAGATAGCCATGAAAGAGTAACTGCCAAAATTTTGCAACAGAAATTGAATGTAACTAGTACTGCCAAGCTAAGAACTACTATATCTCAAGTTCTAAAAAACTTTGAAAGCTCTTTACAGTCTGAAAACTGCTCTGTTGTAACAGAAGATGCAAATTACATTTATTGTAATGATACGAGATGTGCAACAAACATTTTAAAAGATAAACTTTGAAATAATCCCATATTAACTTTTTTTGCTGGGGCTACTCCATGGAGAAATAACTTAATAGAAAAATCCTGTGTTAATATTGAAATCACCAACACTAATAGGAGATTTTTAAAAAACTGTGAGTCATTTCATAACACAACATGCATACTAATTTGCAGCTCTGTAAGAGAGCACCTTACAAAACATTGTCTGCACAGCAATAACAGTGGTAAAGAAGCCCATGTGCCAAAAGAATAAAAGTTGTTCTATCATCATCTAAAGTAAATGGCATCCCAATTCCCCCAACAGCAATGGCAGGTATAGAGGGCCCAACAACACCTGTGGAAACAGTGGAAGAACCAATAGAAACATAAAAGAATAAAAGCCGTTCTGTCATCATCTAAATTAAATGGCATCCCAATTCCACCACCAGAAATGGCAAGTATAGTGGGCCCAACAGTACCTGTATAAACAGAGGAAGAACCATTAGAAACATTACCACAAATTCATGTGCAGGACAGTGATTTTGCCTTCTTGAAAAGCAGCCATAAGACCTACAGTAAATATTGCCTTCATCATTATCATTGTCATTATCATTACCACCACCATTGCCACCAGAGATGGATAATTTCAAGCAATTTTATACTGTAGTGGAAAAAGCCTGCCAATATACTGATGTAATTCCATTAACTGATAAGTATGGTTATGCATGTTCAGAAAATATGTATTACATTGCCATGATGAAGTCCAGATTCATGGCAGGTAATCAAAAGAAATTGTCCAGGTTAACTGAAGCATCAGATATCACTTGGCAAACTCATAAACAAGCTGACACATTCCTACCTAACCAACATTCCACAACTAACATGTAGGAGTTGGACAAAAATATGGAAACGCGACAAATGCATGGTTGAACATAAATGCAGATGCTAGCTAAGCCTGCAGATTGTGGTGGTGTATTCTACCATCAACAGCACTTGTGCAAAGTCCTTAACACATTGCAAGCATCTGTCATGATCAGAACAGTATTCTCTACAATTGTAAGTAGATTATGTCAGAGCTGAGTGACTTTGAATATGGGCAAATTGTTGGTGCTCATATGGTGAGTGCTTCCACAACCAAGGTAACCAAAGTGATTGGTGTTCAAAGAGGCAGCATATTGAAGATTTATATCACATACAGGGAAACTGGAAGAACATCATCTGCTAAATCACAGTGCAGACAAAATTGTGTGTTGAGTGATCATAATGAATGATCACTGAAGTAGACTGTGATGAAAACAACAGCTGAAAAAGTCACTGCAGAAATGAATGTCACACTAATGAATGCTCTCTGCACCAAAGCAATATGAAGGGAGTCCAGAAGCAGGGAATTTCAGAGTGAGCTCGAGTTCCAAAACCATCCACTAGTACTGCAAATGCCCAAAACAGCAAAATGTGGTGCCAAAGCCACTGAACCTGGGCTATAGAAAAATAGAAAAACGTCATTTGGTTGGAAGATTTTGTTTTACACTTCTTCCAATTTGTGACTAAGTTTACCTCCCAAGACTGAAACATGGTGGTGGTCAGTGATGATTTGGGCAGCCATATCATGGTATTCCATAGATCCCTTGGTTATTCTGCAAAGCTGCATTACTGCCAAGGAGTATGTCATCTTTTTGGCTGATCAGGTCCATCCCATGGTACAATGTTTGTTCCCCAATGGTTATGCTCTGTTCCAAGATAACAGGGCCCTGTTCACACAGGCATAATCAAAATCTGGTTTTGTGAACACAAGGATGAATTGTCACACCTCCCCTGGCCACCACAGTCATCAGATTTCAATAAGATTGAGCCTCTGTGGTCTACTTTGGGGAGAAGGGTGTGTGGTCGCTGTTCACCTCCATCATTGTTAGCTGAACTTACCACTATTTTGCAGGAAGAATCATATAAGATTGCCTTTAAAACCACAAGGGACCTGTATTTATCAATACCCAGCTGCCTGCAAGCTGTTTTAAATGCCAGCAGATTTCCTACACTGAGTTGTGTTTGTGGTGCTTTGTTATCCTTGTCCACTCTCTGTAGATGCAAAAGAAAAATGGTCAGTGCTCTTTTCTCTTTCTGTTTGCCTATGCATGACATCATATGTCACATCTTCATTACGTTATAGGACAAATCCATCATTTGGTATCAGTAGGCTCAGTATACTCAATCATCCACTGATACTTCTCACTTAAAACAAAATGAGAACAGTGGAATGAATTGTTAGAAAATAAGACAAGGCACAAGTGATGACATAAAACAAAAGAAAATATAAGTTAATAAAATAAAAGCAGAAGATAAAAGCTCTAAATAAATTGTATGACTATGTTTGCATGTTTTATATTACTTGAGTAGCACTTCATAAAAACATTATGGGTGAAAGAAAAATACATGCTATTGTTAGTATGGCACTAAAATTATGTAACTGTGTGAGTATCTTTAATTATTGCAAGAAGTCTTTCATTTTACTTTATTTATTTATTTTTTATTTGTTCATCCTTTAACTATTCAAGACAAAATTATGGGATATGCTAGATACATTACAGGAATAATATATGAGTACACAAACACATACGAGGGGCATTCAATAAGCAATGCAACACATTTTTTCTGAAAGCAGGTTAGCTTTATTCAGAATTCCGATACACCATATTAGTCCCCACTCTTTTGGCTACAAAGCCCTATTTTTCACCATAATCTCCATTCAATGTGATGGCCTACTGGGAGTGCCTGGATGCCTACATGGCACCACTCTACTGGTCAGTATTAGAACCAACATCTTGCTGCGGCAATAAATTTCCCATCATCCACATACTGCTTCCTACGGAGCGCATCCTTCATTGGGCCAAACAGATGGAAGTTAGGAGGTACAAGATCTGGGCTGTAGGGTGCATCAGAAACAACAGTCCAATGAAGTTTTGTGACCTCCTCTCAGGTGTGCAGACTTGTGTGAGGCCTTGCATTGTCACAGAGAAGCAGAAGTTCATTTGCATTTTTATGGAAACGAACCAGCTGAAGTCGTTTCTTCGGTTCCCTGAGAATAGCCCAATACACATTGGAGTTGTTCACAGAACCATGAGAGAGGACATCAAACAGAGTAACCCCTTCAGAGACCCAGAAGAACATTGCCATGACTTCACTGGCTGAGGGTGAGTCTTTGAACTTTTTCTTTGGAGGAGAGGTGGTGTGGCACCACTCCACGGACTGTCATTTTGTTTCCAGTTCAAAATGATGAACTCGTGTTTCATCACCTGTGATGATTTTCATCAAAAAATTGTCACAATAAGCCTCATAACACGCAAGGAATTCCTTACAAATGGTACTTCTTTGCTCTTTATGGTCTTCTGTTAGGCAGTGAGGAATCCAGCAGACACACACCTTTGAGTAGTCTGAATGGTGGATGAGAGTGTCAGCACTGATAGAGATGTCCAGTCGTGTAGCAAGGTGTCTCATTTTCATCCATTGCTCACCATGAAAGATAGCATCTGGATTTTCCAGCATTGCAGGAGTCACAGTTGTCTGTGACAGGCCTGTATGCAGGATATCGGACAGGTTTATGCGACCTTGTTGTGATGATGACAGATGCCTTGCCCACTGATTCACAATGCTGTTGTTCACTGCTAGGTCTCCATTACATTCTGAAAGTGCCTATAAATATCTGTCTTGGTCTGCTTCCCACCAAAAGAAATTCAGTGACAGCTCTCTGCTTGGAATGCATCTCCATTACAGATGCCATTTTGAATGTTTTTGTATGCCATCTGGAAGGCAGCATGTGGGTCTGCTCCTGAAATCTGTAACATAGGCTGAATGTAGGAAGTGAGCAGGAGCAAGTAAGGTAAAGCTTTCGGTACTGCAAGTAAAGTAAAAGTGGTCAGTAGCATTGATGCAAAGTACATTGTCCTGAATTGTGAGGCCAAAAAGTTCAAATGCATTTTTATGTTCATATCATCACTAGAGCAGAGCACATGGAAAGACACTGTACATGCCATTGCACCATACGTGGCTTACAAACTACACACGCCAAGCACTGAAATTTCTTGTCCAGTAAATGCAGTTAGTGTGGAAAGCAGGGACGAACCAAGCAAGTCATACATTGATCTGTTCAGTAAAGAAATTGATGCACCAGTGTCCAGTTGCATGCGAACATAACGCCCACAAATTTTCAAAGTCACAAAAAGTTTCCTCGCATTGCACTGAATGTGAGAGGAAGTGTCTGGCTAAACTTGTTTATTCACATGATGAGCTGTAGAAGCATGTGAAGCAGAAGGCTGTGAATAAATGACATTAACGTCCATAGGCTGATGTGAATCATGATCATGGTGGTTGCCATTGCGGTGACGCCCATGCGAGTCATGCGAATGGGAGACAGGTTGTGAATTATAGTTTCTCTTACTACACACAGCTTGCACATGTCCTTTCTTATTACAAAAATAACACTGTGCTTCATGGGATGGGCAACTGTCTCGTGGGCGGGTACAAAAACAGTTTGGACATAATTTCAGTTTCTTAGTGTGTGCCTGGCTTGAAACTTGTTTACTTGCGCATGAACGGCGCGACATGGCTAGCTGGGCTGGGGCAGGACGGGAGGGCCCGTATTATGCCTCGCTAACAGTACACACACCTGGGGTCACGTCGAACATGGAACTAGCCATATCTAATGTCCCTTGTCTGTCTAGCAAGTCCACTACTTCCTTCAAAGGTGGGTTTTTAAATCGTAAGATTTGCTCACAGATGTGGTGGTCCCCCACATTCTGAGCAATAGTGTCTCTAATCATGATATCCACATATGACGCCCACATGAGCAATTAAAGTCACAATCAGATGTTAGTCCCTGAAGGTCAGCTAACCATGATTTATTTGACAGAGTAGGACCACGCCAGAGACGAAAGAATTTGTAGCATGCAGCTACCGCATTTACACTGTCACAGAAGTGGGAGTTCAAAGCATCAATCACTTCATCGTAAGTTTTAGTTTCTGGGGCAGTGGTGGGAAACAGTTTTACGAGCACACAGTATAACACAACACCCTCGTTGGCAATGAAAAATGCAAGCCGCTCTGTACCTGGTACGTTGTATGATGCGAAGTGTGCCTTGAGATGGGCAATGTATTCTGACCAGCGTTCAATGTCAGGTTTGAAGGCACGAAATGGCAGCACTGGAGGCATCATTGGCGGTGGTACAGGAGGAGGTGTCATAGTAGCTGCAGTTTGTAGTGTGACCAGTCCACTTACAGCAGCAAGCAACTGTGTCATTTGTGAGCCTGAAACCGTACAAGATCGAACAGTGAAGTCTGTTCCTGTGGTGAAGCCATTGTTGATACAAACTTAAAGTCTTGTAGCGAAGGGTGGAAGCACTCATACACTGATTCACATGGGGAAATGGAGAAAGCTAAAGCAGTACCGAGCAAAAAAACAGATAGAGGAGAGGAAAAAAATGTTTATCCCCTGTCGTTGCCGTTTCTCATCGCCAGTAATTTTATATCAAACTGAGAAGATGGCACATGGGTCTGCTCTTGAAATCTGTAACAAAGGCCCAATGTAGGAAGCGAATAGGAGCAGCTGAGGTAAAGCTTTCAGTACTGCAAGTAAAGTAAAAGTGGTTTTACTATAGTCCAGTCCAAATTATACACTTGGATACATAACTTGGTACAGGTGAGCATGTAGGTGCGAAGCCATGGTCCAAATAGAAAGTCTCAATGGCAAGTTAAGCTAAGGCGATGGTTCTCGGTCATCTGCTCTTGATCAACTGGGCGAAAGTGGAGTGGTGCTCATAGAGCTGCACAGCGTCGGCTAGAGGGCACTGTCATCGGCGAAGATCTTCCACTCTCGTAGTGCCAACCTATGCTGTGGCATCAGAACTATCAATACCACAAAGGTGACATACAGCATTGCCACCTGCAGAATTTCATGAAACACTGGGGGCTGAAGCAGGAAAACTCTGTGGTGTCCTACAACAAATTCCACATTTTTTCAACTGAATTAGCCGAAGAAAAAAAATGTGTTACATTACTTACTGAATGCCCCTTGAACAAAGGGATAGGATTGAGTGTGGGTAGGGCCAGGAAGTCAGCCACGGCCTTATCAAAGGAACCATTCCACCATTCACCTTAGTAACTCAGGAAAACCATGGAAAATCCAGGTCAGGGTGGCCAGACACAGGATGAAGCCTGCTCCTCCAGAATTCAAGTCCGTGGCATTAACAATGTCTTAGCTGTATCTCTCAGTATATGATTTGGAAAGAAAACCGCATGTATCTAGTCTAAAAGGAGCCTATACCATGCACTAGTGGTAAAATCAGTTATGTAGCTGGAACACAAAAAACTTTGTTATTCAGTTCTGTAAGATGTAAACACATGTACAAATTATATTGCACTTCTAAAAAATATACACACACAAACACCTGCCAACACTGTATCCAACATAACTTTTCTTGCAACAGATTCCCTACTTTGAGGGGATCTATTGCAAAAAATTGAATTAGAGAAAACAGGTAACCAACAGCAGAAACATTCTTGTACAAAGACATAAGATCTACACCCACTAACAGATTAAAAAGTACTCAACAGTTAGCAAGGGCAGAGTATTTCGAAGTAAGCTAACATATCACTTACACCGTAGGTACAGTTCTCAGGAAAAACTCTTTTAGTTCTGCTCTAAAAACTATTTCCTTCTCCAATTTCTTTATATATGTCGGCAGTGCATTATAAAGAATGACACCAAAGTGACCCACAAGTCTTTGAGGATGAGTTCTTCTTGGTTAAAGTGCACTTACAGTGTTGGAGGTTCTTCTGATCCATGCTGTTATTGGCAGTTCATTTCTGTTGGTCATAGACAATTGGGTGATAGTATGCAGTAGCCAATGAGAATCACTGAAGATACAAACTGATTACTTTTGTTTTTGACATGGATAGTGTGAGATTGATGATTATTGATCTGGTTTACCAGTTAGTAAATTGCTTACTGGTTTTCATGTATATTTTTTGTATTGTTGTTTCTCAGAATATGACAATATTTCTTGAGAAATTGTTTGATATTCCAACATGTTAGTTTGATTGTGAATAGGCAAATTCAATGAATATGAGTGTAAGAAAATTGGTTGTGGTGGGTGATTGATCCACAGTGCAGCTCAAGGTATAGATTAGGTTGAAATGTTACAGTTTGGTTTTAAGTTGGTCAAGCCAATTAATGTGACTGGAAAAAAACTGGTTGTAGTGATGGACTGAGCCTTTGTGTAGCACAATTAGTGTTCCGAAAACTGTGTGTGATATTTTTGAAACGTGCCTATTTCCAACAGTATGGTTATGCAGGGCCTAAGAGTACCTAAGAGTAAAGTTAAAATTTTATGGAATATTCTGTTTTATATGACAACATTCTGCACAATATAGTCCATCATGACACCAATTTTATACATGTCACATCATGACAATGTTTATAGAAAACTATTTTCTCATTGGTTCAGTTATCTTGTCTAGCCATCTTCACGTTCATTTCTCATCATTCCCCTCACAGTTACCAAAGAAGCATGCAATGCAAAAGCACTGACACTGTAAGTTCACTTTTATTGTTGTTCTTACTTTTTCTTCATTGAGTGATTGACAGTTGAGAGTGTTATAACTATAATAGCTGCCATTGGTTTGCAGGACTCCAAGTTTAGCTCTTGTCATCAACACATATTTGTATAAGTATAGGGGGGTTTAGTAAACATACACAACACTTGCAGTGAGCCCTTGTAGAGCTCTGTGACAAAATCCAAAAGTCGTTTTCTGTAATGTAATAATTTTATTTAATCCCCAATTACTTTTAGCTCAAAAATCTGTAACATAAGCTACAATGGACTGGAAGTAACAAAAGTAAGCCATTCTAACACCTCCTGAGGAACATACTTTTGAAATGAGTCTCAGAGCAAAACATGCCAAAGTGAGTTTCTGGAAGAGTTTTGCTACATGTTCTTTCCAGTTTAAACTTGATCAAAACATGTTTCTGAAAGTTCTGTACATCAGACTGTTGTAATACTAGCAGGACAATGTACTACAGTAGAATCTCGATTGTTCGAGGTGAATGGGACTGGAACCACCTCGAACTATCGAAAACTTGGACTATCGAAATTTAAATAGGAAAAAGAAATATTATGATATTGTAAGTAATACAGGTCAAAATATGAACTTTACTAAAATAAAAGTAGTTACACATGCATTTGCATTGGCAGAATAACAATAATTATTTATTTAGACAAGTAATAGTGAAATGTCTTTTGTTTGGCGAAGCTGCAACATTTCCTTGCGGCAATGTCATGCCGCCATCTCATGAGCAGTAGGTCAGTTGGTGTCGCCTCAGGCTGCTGTTCCACGTAGCATATGGCGGCCTCAAGAGCAGTGTATCCATCGGTGTGACTCATCATCGGTGCAGCCTCTGCCTCGTCATCCTTGTCACTCTCACACTGTGATGGATTGTTAACCATGCCAATTATAGAAGAGTCTGTCACTTCCAATTGTTCGTCCGAATTTAACCACTCGCCTACTTCCACCTCTTCTGCCTCTTCACAACCTGACAATCTTCTGATTAAATTACACAATGGTTGATCGTCCTCATCTGCTAAATCTTCAGTTTCTATGTCTGGCATACTTTCCTGCAGAATTTTCCTCCATGACTTAGAAATTGTATCTGACTTTATTTCGCTCCAAGATTCACTAATCCAGTACACGACGTCCTTCAAAGCTACTTTCTTCAAAGCTCCTACAATGCTTTCATTGTCTTCGGAATGCAGGATTGACTGTAGCAATCCCCCGTCAATACTTATTTTAGACATTCCAGAATGCCCTGATCCATGGGCTGAATGAGACAGGTAACGTTTGGTGGGAAAAACAAGGCACGGATACTGTTGCACTGCAGTTCTCCTGCACTTGGATGTGAGGATGCATTATCCATGAGCAAAATTGCTTTGCATGGCAGTCCCCTTTCTTTAAAAAAATTCTTGCAGCCAGGTACAAATGAGTTAAAAAACCAGTTCTTGAAGATTTCCTGATTCATCCAGGCATCATTCTGATGTGTATAGACAACCAGAAGAGCTGAGATGGATACATTCTTGAATGCTCTTGGCTTGGCAGACTTCCCAATCACAACTAGTTTTAGTTTGTGGTTTCCAGTTGCATTTGAAGCTGCCATAACTATGAGCCGCTCTTTGCTTTTTTGGTGCCCATGAGCACTTTTTTCCTTCACAAGAAGCAAGTGTTCTCACTGGTAACATTTTAAAATTTAGCCTAGTTTTTTCACAGTTATATATTTGTTCAGTAGACAAATTTTCGTCAGTTATGATTTTTTTTAAACTCGACAATAAATTTTGAAATGGCCTGAGCATCACCAGAGAGTTTTTCTCCACATACATCTAGTTGATGCACTCCATACCTCTTCTTCCACTTGTAGAGCCAGCCCATACTAGCGGTGAAATTATCATCTCCTTCCTGCAGCTGATTTCTGAAAAACAAAGCTTTTTCTTGCAAGATTGGGCCAGAAATCGGAGCACCCTTCTGTCTCTGCTGGGTAAACCACATGAACAATGCCTCACTTGTTTTTTCGAAGTCTGACTTCTTTATACTTCTTTGACTGAGAGATTTGTGAGAGCATTTCTGTGAAGAAAACTGTTCCAATTTAAGTCGGTTTCTTTGCCAGTCACCAACAATAACGTCACCAGCACCATATTCGAGAGCAAATTTTTTTATTGTTTCTCCTTTGTCAAATCATCTTAGTGCTTCTAATTTTAGATGCAAAGGCACAAGTTTCCTCTTTTTTGTTACAGCACTCATCTTTGTACAGTGTACAATGGAACACACAGTCAACAAACAAAACGACACACAACACTGTACAGTACAGGTACTGGGAACTACAGCAGCATATGAACTCCCCAGTTTTGACCAGTAGCAGCCAGCAGCAGTCGGGGTATTTCGTGCCATACTGACAACAGATGTTCATGCAACAGGGCAGCGAGCTAATCGTTGGCGTTGATTGCATTGTTGTCTGCTTTTTCACTGAGCTGTACTCTCCCTATCTATCTTTTGCAATGATGTTTTCATTATTCATCATGTCTGATCGAGACTCTACTGTACTACAATATGGCCAAAGATGAACATAACCATTGTTGTGAATAAAAGAATAGGTGTTCAACTGTGTTTATATGCTAATGACAAGTACTTGAAGGAATGTAAATAATTTGTAACAACTTACTGAATAGTAGATATGCTTAGTTGACAATAGGCACATAAACAAGACTGAGTGTGTTAAACAATGGGAAATCCAACAGTATAGTTTTGAATGTGCCTGCCCACTGCTCAACACCTACTCACTCAACTACAGTGAAGTGGGTGAGGGTACGAAGTAGGTGGGAAGTGACGCGGACAGTTTGGGAAGGGTGGCTGTTGGCTGAGTTGATGTGGCAGCAGGGGCACAGGTATGTGGTACTGGTGGTCTCAATGTACTCATAGGCAGTCAAGGCTGTGTGCAGTGCATTGTGACATGGAGCAGTGGGTTAGAATGAAGAGATAGAATAGAGGAAAAAGGAGACCTGGTAAACACTTTCTAATGCCAAGAGCACATAAAATTTCTTTATTTACAAACAAGTGGTTTCAACAGACTTTGCTGTAATCTTCAGGTCTTGAATTTTTTGTTATAAAATGTGTTCATTTTGAGCTGGACCTCATGTCAATTTGTCTGTAGATAAAATGTAGCACACTATATAAATATTTGTCACAAATAAAACATTTAAAATCAGAAAGCACTTTATGCACATGACCATATCCACACTTGTAGCACTCAGCAGATGATTGTTACATTATAAAAAAAACACTACACAATAAAATACTTAATAGCCCATCTGCTTGCTCTAATACTGTGTATTTTATTGTGTACTGTGTTTTTTATGATATAACAATGATCTGTGGGTCACAATTATTGAACTATATGAAATAAAATCATCATAACTTCTGAACAGTTTGTGTTAGGATGTTGAAACTGCACGGTTGGCTGTAGGACATAATGGGAAGTAGTATGGTTTGGTTTAGAGACGAAACCCACTTCCATTTGGATATGTTCACCTATAAGCAAAATTGGCCCATTTGGGGGACTGAGAATCTGCATTTTGCAATCAAGAAGTCTATTCACCCTCAACAGGTGACTGTGTGGTCTGTAGCATCCAGTCACAGAATAACCGGTGTGATATTGCTTGATGGCGCAGCGACTACTTAATGGTACTTGAAGGTTTCGGAAGACGTTTTCATCCCCATTATCTAAAGTGACCCTGAGTTTGATAATATTTGGTTCATACAAGACAGAGCTCAACCCCATCAAAGCAGGAGAATGTTTGATGTCCTGGAGGAGCACTTTGGGCACCACGTTCTGGCTCTGGGGTACCCAGAGGCCACTGGCATGGGCCTCGACTGGCCACCATATTCTCCAGATATGAACACATGTGACTCCTTTTTGTGAGGCTACATTAAAGACAAGGTATACAGAAACAACCCAAAACAATTGCTGAGCTGAAAATAGCCATTCAGGATGTCATCAACAGCATTGATGTTCCGACGCTTCAGTGGGTGGTGTAGAATGTGCCACATCATTGCCTATGATGGCAAGCATATCGACCTTGTCATAAATCCAAATATCTTTAGTGATGTTTACATGTTGAATAAAGTGTCTGCATTCCATAATTTCTAACTAATTTACATTTTTTCATATAGTCCAATAATTGTCAACCCATACATGGACATGACAATATGCACAAGGTGCTTTTTGATTTTAAATGTTTTATTTAGAACAAATCCTTATATGGTGCGCTACATGTTATCTATGCGATAACTCTGTGTGAGGTCCAACTCAAAATGAACACATTTTATAACAAAAATTTTTGAAGACATGAAGATGACAACAATGTCTGTCAAAACCGGTTGTCTGTAAATAAAGAAATTTTATGTGATCTTGGCTGTAGAAAGTTTTTACCAAGTAAAACAGATTGCTTCTTCTGATTTCTCAACTTGAGACAGTTCAATCAAAAGGAAGAGTATGGAGAAGTGAGAGTAGTGCACAATGAGTGAAGTTAGGGTCGGGAGACAGGATTGGAAGTAGGTGTGATGCAGGGGCTAAAATAAACTGAGGCCAGGAGGATCACGAACAACTAAACCATGTTCTCAAGGCATATTGACAGATGTTTTTCCCTCACTCCATTTGTGAGTGGAACAGGAATGGAAATGACTTGTGGTAATACAAGGTACCCTCTGCCACACACTATGTGGGGGCTTGTGCAGTAAGTATATATGTAGATGTAGTTATGGTAGTATTTGTCTTCACAGCCAGCCAGATAGCAAAACATATTAGCGCACTGCTTCTGGAATTCAGTGAGACGAGTATGCCCCAGATCAAATCTACCTCACAGATAAATTATAATGGCTGGTGAGCCACTCAGCCTGGATGTTGTTTTACATGGTTTCCCATATCCACCTATGAAAATGGGCTGTTAGCCATGTACTACCACAGATACCCCCTATGCAAACATTTATAAAATATTCTCAGACTCGGAAATGAGATATATGTTAGATACAAACAGATGAGATACACAAATTCCATTATGGGAGGCAATGGTGGCATCAGGAAGTGCATCTGGCCACCAACTATCAGTAAAATTGCTTCAAACCATATAACAGTGCTGATCACATACAGAAACAGAAAAGGGCAAAGGAGAAGGAGAAAGAGAAGAAGAGTATTTATTTTCATGTTACTTCATAAAATGTCACAATGAAGTTGTGAAATGTTCCATTTTCAAGCTTCATAAATGTCTCCTCTGTAAGACAAACATGCAACATTTCATGTCCATTTTGATTAGTGACACAAGATATGATTCCAACTGCTTCATTCCTTCCCATTGTATTTAAAGTTTATGTTTTTAATGTGTTTAATGTTTAGACTCTGTATTTGGTTAAGTTTTCAGATTTGTCATTCTGCTGTGTTGTCTTCGTTGCCCATCCATTGCTGTTGTCTTTCTGTGGTTGTCGGCAAATTACAGTCGATGCCCTCACTCACTTGGCCAGTTCCTCCTGGTCATGTCCAATTCTGGTTACCACAATTGGTATGGAAGAAAATACGGCATTTCAGCACTATAAATAGAAATGAAATATATTTCATCATAACGTCCCATACATGACATGGGAATTGCCTTATTGGGCAAGCTAATTCTATAGGCTCAAAATTAGTGTTGAAATAAGAAAAGAACGCTATGAGCTACATTGTGTAGAGATTACCTCAAACAATGAACATCCACCTGCCCTATCCTCCTAAAAACATACATATGAATATAATAGAGGGAAACATTCCACGTGGGAAAAATATATCTAAAAACAAAGATGCTGTAACTTACCAAACGAAAGCGTTGGTATGTTGTCTCTATCAACATACCAACGCTTTCGTTTGGTAAGTTACAGCATCTTTGTTTTTAGATATAAAAACATACATACATCTTCTACACGTGTATGAACCTTTTATTTTCATTGTATTATGATGACAAATATTGTATCATTGTGAGATGATCCCTGCATGAATGAATGAATAAATAAACAAACAGGGTCATGACAGTATCTAGCTGCCTTGACTTTGTTAAAGAAAACCTAAGCAATAAGATCTAAGGAGGTCAATCCACAATTACAACACAAGAAGTGGGAACATAGCTAACATTCTGTATGCTAGGCTGACAAAGACCTGTGGGGATAACTGATCCAAAAGTTGACTGCAGTGTGCATTACCTACGGTAAAGCTTTTATCTCTATTTCTTTGTGTCTAGTTATCTTTTATTTTTGTCAACAAAATGTGTATGTTGTGAAGTGAATAATAAAAAAAAATAGTTTTGAACATTTAAATTATGTGTACCTCGTCTGATGTGGCCTATAAGTCTTCATCACTTACTTTATGACTCTGACAATGAAGAAACAACTATTACATGGACATTAACAATTGCTGATAACAATGAACCCATATAAGGTTCCAATTTCCTAGCACATAACAGGCACAATATACAGTGGAATGGTGCAGGTTCTGGTCTATGCAGATGACGTTAATATTATTGCATGAACAGATCTAGCTGCTAAAGAAACATAGGATGCTGGTGGCACCAGCAAAAGTGGGTCTGGAAGTGAACATCATTAAAACCAAAAACATTCAAATAATACGACCAGAATTCTTAGCAGAACCAATTGATACTGTATGTTGTTAATAATATCACATAATGTTAATACTGTGTACAACCTGACTTCTGTACAATTTTTGTACACTAATGCAATCGTTATAGATAAGTACGCTAAAATGTTTTTTATTTCATTTTTTTATTTAACGATGAGTAGCTACAATTGCTTAAGAACTACCATATGCTCCTAAGTATACTGAACATTTCACATTTGGTGACAAGTGTTATATCCTTTTAAAAATGTCTGCTTGTGTCTGTATATGTGTGGATGGATATGTGTGTGTGTGTGCGCGAGTGTATACCCGTCCTTTTTTCCCCCTAAGGTAAGTCTTTCCGCTCCCGGGATTGGAACGACTCCTTACCCTCTCCCTTAAAACCCACATCCTTTCGTCTTTCCCTCTCCTCCCTCTTTCCTGATGAGGCAACAGTTTGTTGCGAAAGCTTGAATTTTGTGTGTGTGTTTGTGTGTCTGTCGACCTGCCAGCACTTTCATTTGGTAAGTCACATCATCTTTGTTTTTAGATATATATTTCCTACGTGGAATGTTTCCCTCTATTATAACCATATGATTAAGAGTTTGTCTTTTTTGACCAAATACACATCATTATCCAATTTCATTTGGGATCTGTGGAAGGTACATTAGCATATCTGTTCTTATTTCGTAAATATTTACTGTGTATTCTTGTCTTCTGACATGTTCCACATCCCAGAAGATCTCCTCACTATGGATAAATTGGAACGAAAAGTACATGTAATCTAATCTGTTCTAATCTAAACTAAATATAATATTAGAAACTAACCAGTCTTAAATACAATCTGTTAGCAAATTTGTCTATCTGGGAACTCTGATAACATCACTGTATGATATTAGTATGGAAATAAAGTGGCACATCTATCTAGCTAATAAACGCTATTATGGGTTGTCCAGAAGAACTAAGTGTCAGCTGTATAAAACTGCAATATGTCCAGTGTTAACCTGGACACAGACAACAGTGTGAAGAGCTAATAGGATGTTCTGAATGAAAGGTGTTACACAAAATCTATTGGGTTACTACCAAAGATGGAGAACATAATAGATGGTATAATTTTGAACTTTACAGATTATATAAAGAACTTGAAATCATAAAGTTTATTAAAATAAACTGCCTGAAACAGATTGGGCATGTTTTACATAAGGAACATGAGAATCTAACAAAAATAGCAGTGCTACAAAAACCAGTGGGTCAAAGAAGCAGGAGAAAACCAAGATTTTGACACTTGGTTGATGAACAAGAAGACTGAAAAATTACTGGCGTTAGAGGTTGGAGACACAATGCACTGGACAGGGACAAATGTCCTACAGCAGACCAAGCCCATTAAGGGCTATAAAGCTAGGAAGAGGAAGAATTTCCCTGCTCATTATACATTAACAGCAAATTTAAGGAAAATACAACTACAGAACACAGCTGACAGCAGCTTAGTAACTGGTATATGGAGATGCTTAGCTTACAGCAAGGTAAAGAGAACATGGGAAACTAATGCCTACGACAATTCTCAGTAAACAACAGTTATGAGCATGAATATTGATAGCATTTCACATCGTCTGAGATGTTACTTACAAATATACAGAAGCTCCACACACTTAGGGTGAAATCTAAACATATGGAATGTGATCTAGAAGACTTTCATGGTTAAAGAATAATTGCTGTGCTGAAATTTAGTCTGTCATGAAAACGAGGTGGAAAGAGAAAAACTTCACCCACTAAACACTAGCAGCAGACACATGTGCACTTCTGCAATGATAGCCCTTGACACTGCAGTACTATAGTTGAGCCAGTGCAAGATCATCCTTTACATCTAACAGTGCTCTTGCCAGCTTTCAACTGTGAGCCACCAACAGTTGCAGACAAAAACAGTAGCTGTCAACAGAGCTGTAACAATGCTGATGTGTTGCCATACAGCCGATTACAAAATCGCATCATTTGATTGGTTGAGGTGCGTCAGCGAAGCTGCTGCGCCCAGCCCACTGCAACAGTCGGGGATCAACTTAGGCTGACTTGAGTAATGCAGTGGCCAACACACAACATATGATAAGTCAGGAAGCCACAGCAACAGTTTTCAAGCCCAGTGTATGAAGAGGTCATTAAACTGAAGCTGGCTGACAAATAAATTTTTTGTCTCATTGCATTCCAGGCAATCTGCATTGATGGCATAGGAGGTGGGGTGGGGGCTAAGTGTGAATAATCAGTCCATCAACTGACTGTAGTACTTGTTATCTTTGGTACAAACTTTTATCTCTTTGTGTCTTCTTCTCCAATGTCATCAACAAGAATGTGTATCTTAGACAATGAATAATAAAATGACAATTCTGTACATTTAAATGATGTGCACCTCATTTTATGTGGTTACAGGTATTTCCCACAGACCCATAAATCTTGGTCTTATCTATTTCAACAAATTACCTGAAACTGCCAATAAATAAATTTAAAATAAGCATTTAAAAAAAAGGAAGAAAAGTAAAGGATTTCTCCCTGCTCACCATTTCTGTGAGTGTGTGACAAATGACCTACTGTGCATTTCTTACGCCAATGAACTACAAATAAGTAGTAGACTGTACTATATAATCTTGTATTATATATTATATAACCTTGTTTTGTCATTTAATTAATTTATTGCCCTTCTCATTGACCTAATACGTACTGCATTTATCTTGTAATTGAGCTATTATGTGATTATTTATTATTACTGCCATTTACTTAATTACGGTATCCAGTATATCTGCCTTGTGTCTTTTGCTTGTTATTATTGACAGTCTCTAAATATTTTGTTTGATGACAGGGATAGCATGTAAAAATACTAACAGGCAAATAAAGCATCTGGCAAAATAGCAAGTTTGCCTCTTAGGTGTTCTTTTTTTTTTTTTTTTTTTTTACAGTTCAGTTTGTCCTCGAGTTGTCTCAGATCCATGAAAATACGTTGCACAAAATCACCTGTTAAACTTCAGCAACTAGCTGAACAGTTAATTGATTTCAGTTATTTTTAACTGACATGCTGGTTGCTTATGGATAACAATTGGAAACAAAAATCGCTGCGACTAGCGTCTATAAGTACTACCGGGTGGGTAACCTTGAAGCAGTATGCCGTGACAAAAGATTGAAAAACATGTTTAAAATTGCAATTGCATTAACCAGTTCCCTTTTGATAAATGGATAAGAATGTTTATTGCTCACTGAACACGAAAAGTATACAGGTATTGATTAACATTCCATAGGAAGAAAGAAAAATTGTCATTTAACGGCCCGTCATTTGATTAATAATCCAGAGCAATTAATCTTCTACGATCTGAACTCACGAAATAATCTATATTAATGATACTTTCAACAAGACTATGAGTATATTCTGAAGCATGAATACGCAAATATTACGCTGATCGCCATACGGGTGTTGTGCGACCTTGAACATCAACTGACAACTGTAGCCCACGTGCTGTTGTGCAAAATGGCAACATCGCAATGTTTACAGTCAGCTGTTGCTGCGATAACATGCCAGGCTCGACACAAAGGAAAACGTCAAGGCGTGCAGAAGAGCGTCGACACACAGCCAGGCGATTTTTTACCTGGCAGGGTGTTGAAGGGTTAACCAGGTTCGAAGTAACTGCAGACTTTTTTGTTGTTGCGTAAGTATATGTCTGAAGGTACGGATACTTCATTCTTAAATGCTCTTGCTTTTATTGTGTAAGTGAATTCACACGATATTTATAATTACAGAAAAATACATTTTTGTCGACAAAATCATGTGGCAGCCACTGGAACCTGGTAGTTCTCCTGTTGACTGGTGTGAAGGAAATTACTTAATATCTCCTGTCATCGCCGAATTCGTTAATACAGTTAGTACCAGTAGTGTTTTCAAAACCTTGATTATATTTTAAATGCAGGCAGATGCTTTGTTCCTGCTATTGTTATGCATATTGGACACTTTGACATTATTTTATTTTTCTTTGCAGTTCAGTAACGTGCTGTTCTTTCTCCTGCCGCCACTTTTAATGCATTTATTCAGAGAGTATGCAAGATTTGTTAATCCAGGAATTAATGTCATTTGGGTATTACTGATCGTCGTTGGATTTAGTTCAGCGTATTTTCATGCTACACTTAGTCTCATTGGGCAGCTGCTGGATGAACTCGCAATTTTGTGGGTTTTCATGGCAGCATTTGCCATGTTCTTCCCAAGGAGGTTCTTTCCACATTTCTTTCAGAATGACAGGTAAAAATAACGTATTTTTGTTTCGTGATACTGGCTATTGATCCTTATTAAATCTGTTGTTGAAAATAATTGGGAGGATGACTTTTGGATGTTAAAATTTTATTAAAGGGATGTATTCGTCGCACAGGGATACTGTATTATAAAGTCATGACAGATTCTAAGGGTTACAATTTAATGAGAATTTTAATCCATGTCTGTAAATTCTGTAATATAGCTTAGTTTCATAGACCAAAAAAATCATTCCTTCCTTTCATTCTGCACCCATGACCACTGCACTACACTTCGCAGATGTACTGAACAGTTATTAATGAGATATATCAAGAGGTCAGAGATTGCCAATGATAAGCAAGAAAATATTATCTAATTTTGTGTTTTTCTGACAAATGTTGTGTGAATCTGACACATTACTATCAATTTATTGTAGAATTGCATGTTTGAGCAATTCCTATTAAACAACTACTGTAGAGCATGTCTCATTTGACACTACTCTCTTGTTAGCAGTTTGGAAAAAAGAATGTGAAAGTTATTTACTCTCAGCAAGCAGTCTTTAATAATCTTGGCCAAAAAAGTCCAGTTGTGTTACATTTGACTCTTTCTTTACTCACTCTCATCCAAAATAATATATAATTGTAGGTCAACATTGAGATATAATTAGTTCTGTATAGAGCTACCACTCTTCCATTTGATAGCCTTTCATTGTCAAAAATCTTTCATAGTTGCATTGAGATACCCTGCCACTCCAATTCTTACCCTAATTTATTCATTCCTCCCACTGAAAAGTTACTATGCTTAAATACATAATTTGGATCACCTGTTATAATGAATGAAAAACCATGTACCTTACCTAGAATTATCCACGATAGTATTGCACTGCTTAACAAGTTCCATTTCTCACTTAAGGTGTGATGAATGATAGTCTTAAATGCATAGAGAGTTGTACAGGTTAAATAAATAACTGTGAAATAACATGATGATTTGATTGAATTACAGGAAGCTATTTAGCTTGGCAGCAATAGTTATGACAATATTTGCCACAGGCCTGGCAATTCTACACCCAGCTGTAAATGCATTTGCACTAATGACACTTGGAATTCCTGCCTTTTTCTTGCTCATCCATGAATTGAAGAGGTAAGCAGATGACCATTAATGTAAATGTTTATATTTGCTTTCAGATCTTGCAACACACAGGTGTCATCACTCTTGTTTTGGCTTTACTCTGTTTTTCACAGGAAGACTTTGGCTTGGTATGAATCTGTAGTGAAACACTCTTTGCTTTCATACAGTGCCCATAGTACTACTGTTGGAACCACTTAAGTGCATTACCTATAATATCTGTGAGTTGGTTGCATAGGTTCTCCACATTAACTTCTTAAGAGAATAGAATGTTGATGCTCCATGTCACAGTTACTGTGCAGAAATATTCTCCTACACTTTTATCCAATTCCAATCAGTACTGGTGATATAACAGTGTTATGACAAAATAACCCTTCCAGTAAATTCACTGAATGAAAAAGACCAGTCCTTTATTTGGTGGAATATCTAAGATTTTACAATTAAATGTTTGTTGCCTGACTTGTTGCTCAAGATAATCACTCCTGTTCCTTTGATTCCTTAAAAGAAGTGAAAATAATATGTGGCCTATGACTGGATGTTGGGAATGGAGAGAAAGGAATCTGACGCTCTTTGTTGACTGTAATTTATGATGAAATTTTACTGTCCAACATTAGTGAATCAGGAGGGAGCTGCTTGTTGTGAGATCGTGCTGCTTCTGTAGGTGGTGACTGGTATGGGTCAGTATGTTATGTACCTTCCGCAGAAGTGCTTTCAGCCTCAAGACTGTTCATATACCAGTTACTGCTAGCAGCCACGATGATCGAGGCCTGTCACCACCAACACGTTTCAAACTCGTGGGCTTCTTGACTGTTGCGATGACCTCTCATAACTTTCTCTTGAAGCTAATGGCTACCTGGCTAGCAAGTGCGCTTCCTTGAACTATGTGTGTACACCGCATTAATTTGGTGCTCTGCCATTGTGGATTTATGATGCTGCATGTGATATTCGTGCTCCTTTAGTCATGCTGCTTCTGCCTCTCCCGTGTAAATTACTCTGCACTCTATCAGCAGATCTCATAAATTCCTGGCATGAGCACTAGTTTAGTGGTTGCTTTGTTCATGGCACAGAGCAGACAGAAAGGCAACTCTACATCAAGCTTCAGACAGTCAATAGGGGATAGTATGTGGTCACCAGTGAAGAGTTGTTGACTAGATCCATCTTCATGCCACTAACATAGGATTAATCATATTTTGTATGTCACTCTTTCTTCATTTTCTGCTTTTGATGCTTGTAAGAGTTCTTTGATTGACAACACAGCAATTTTGCAAAGTCTGTGTTGAAATATTATTAATGATTTCGTCTCAGAGGCAGAATCTATGTTACGGTGAGAGACTGATTTGTAATGTTACCCAAGGTCTAAATTAGGTTGGGAGGTGACAGTTTCATTGAGTGTTAACGAAGACAGTGAATTAGAAAGTGAAATCTCGGTTGAAATGACAGATTGATCTGTAGCATAGCCAGAAGTGTAGGTTAGGATGGAAACTGACATTTTCATTTTCCATTATTACTTGTTTATTTGCATCCAGTGTCCTGCAAGTATATACACTGATCATCCTGAACATTATGACCACCAACCTACTATTGATATAAACCTGTCCAGGCAATAGCAGTGCCACCTGTCCATGTGTAGAATGGGGAAGGCGCATGATCAATTTGAGTTTGGCTGAGGGCAGATTGTGCTGTGGTGAGTGTCTTCAACAGATGGCAAAACCAAGATGAAACCACATCCAGACATTGTGGGGTTTGGTGGCCACCCATCATTGCAGATGTCTGACGTTGTAAGCTGGGCAGGCTGGTAAAACAGGACAGGCAACGAACTATGGTGAACCTAACATCAGACTTTAATACTAGACAGCGTACAAGTGTGTCTAAATACACAGTTCATCAAACACTCCTAACGATGGACCTCCACAGTCGATGACTCTTGCATGTGCCAATGTTAACACCATAACATCGGCAACTACGAGTGAAATGAGCACATGATCATCAGCACTGGGTGGTGGTACAGTGCCAAAGCACTGCACGGTCTGATGAATCCCAATACTTTCTTCATCATGTCAATGGAAGAGCACGAATCTGTCATCTTGCAGGGAACAGCTCCTTGGCACCTGTACAACAGGATAGAGACAAGCTAACGGAGGCTCTGGGGAACATTCAGGGACCATCCACAGGTCCTGTGGAGCTTGTGCAAGACATTATGATGGCCAGTTAGTACCATACACTGGTTGCAGACCACGTACACCACGTCATGATGATCATGTTTCCTGATGACAGTGGTATTTTTCAACAAGATAATGCACCAAGCCACAAGGCCAGGAGTGTGATGGAGTGGTTCGAGGTAGTGAGTTCCAATTGATATGCTGGCCCCCCAACTCACCAGATTTGAGCCTGATCGAACACATCTCAGATGTGATTGAACATGGTGTCAGAACTGATCGCCTCCCTCCCCAGAATTCCAGAATTTATGGGAATTAAGTGACTTGCGTGTGAAGATGTGGTGCCAAATCCTTCCAGTGACCTACCAAGGCCTCATTGCTTTCATGTCATGATGCCTCATTGCTGTTGTCTGCCAAAGGTGGACATATTGGCTATTAGGTAGGTGGTCATAATGTTCTGGTTGATCAATGCATATCAATGACAGAAACACCAGTGTGTGTCAAAAGTAGAAAATGAAAACTTGGTGCAAATTATTAATTTTGTGTTTGTGTGTTTTTGCACCCACAGATGATTCTCCAAAAAAATAATTTGATAGCTCTCTAGTACATAGCATATTAAGGTTGTTGTTACATTGAATATTTAATACTCCTCATGTGATCAAAATGAAAACATCACTGGCTATATATACTGATCAGACAAAACATTATGGCTACTGCCTACTGTGATGCTGGATGCCGCCTGGTGGCATTGTGGGCACGTGATGTGGTAACATAAATATATAAGCAGAACAGACATGGACAGGGATCTCCTAGTGAAGATATGGACTGCATATGGGGAATTCCATTGAGATATGCAACTTTGACATAGGCCAGATTATTATTATGCAAAGTCTGTGAACGAGTATCTAGAAAATGGTGAAGCTAGTCAAATGTTCACATGCTACTGTTGTGAGCATTTACGGAAAGAGGTAGAAGAACAGTGAAACTACCACTAGGTGCTAAATGGCTAGAATCTTGGACTCTTCACAGAATATGGGGTTCGGAGGCTTGTCTGCTCTGTAAAGTAGGATAGATGGTGATCTGTGGCATCGCTGCCAAAAGAGTGCAGTTTATGGTGCAAGCACAAGTGTTTTGGAGCACACCGATCATTGTACATTGCTGAACATGGAGCTCAACAGCAGACCACCCCTATGTGTTCACATGTTGACCCAACGATATGGTCAGTTAAGATTGCAGTTGGCACGGGACTATTGGGATTCGACTGTTGATCAATCGAAATGAGTCAGCTCTTTGAGTAATCCACATTTTTGCTATGTTAGGTCACTGGTCACCTCCACAAACACAGTCATCTGAGGCGAATGGCATCTCAAAACATGCAGTGCTGTTATGTTATGGGAAACATTGTCCTGTGCTTGCAAGAGACCTGTGATAGTACGCGGAGACACACTGACAGCTGCGAACCACCTGCATCCCTTAATACTTGATATCTACCCCAATGGCGATGTTATCTTTCAGCAGTATAACTGTCAATGTCTCGGAGCCAGAGCTGTACTACAGTGGTTTGAGGAGCATTATAGTGAACTTACATTGATGTCTTGGTGACCAAATTTGCCTAATGTAAATCTTATGGAACTCATTTTTGTTGCTATGGGTTGCGATCACCGCATATGAAAATCAATGGCCCATTATTTACACAAATTACATGAACTGTGCATAGACCACATACCTCCACAAACCTACCAACAAACTCTTGGATCCCTGATACCCAGAATCAGTGATGTATTTCATTTCGAGGCTGCACAAACATGCTATTAAGCAGGTGGTCATTATGTTTTGCCTCATCAGTGTAAATCAGCTGTTCTACCATTATAACTTCCCGTAATCATCCACAAATCACGTTACCAATGTACCCTTTGATTTTAGTGTGTATGGCCTCTCATAAAGCTTTAGCCTTTTGCTGTTGTCCTTTGAAGTCATGATTTTGTTTATGCTTACATTGCTGTACCCATTAACTCTTAAAGTAGTTCACAGCTTGTGCAGTTCAAGCTTTGCATTTCACACATTCAGTGACTCCTCTTAACTCAGTACGGAATTATTCTGCTGTAGGTAGTGGTGGGATGTAGCATGTAGATAACTACTGATGCTTTTGGGCTTCTTGTGCACAGTGTATCCAGGTGTACCATCTAGTGGTGTCCACTTCAGTGTCAAGAAATGGCAACACATCTTTCTTCTCTATTTCCACTGTAAAGTGAATGTTTTGGCGCTGTTTATAGGGATACCGGTGGAACTGACAAAGTTCTCTTTCCACATGCAGGCAGATTACAAAGGTATTCAAAACATACTGAAGCAAGCATTTTGATTTCAGTAGTCTGCAATGAAGTACAGATTCCTCAGATGTTTCCATGAAGATGTCCACTGTTAATGGTGAAAGAGAAATCCATTGTTATGCTGTGTATCTGCACATAAAAATTGCCTCTTCACTTGTTAAAGTGGACATTAAGCAATGTTGCACAAGACCACCTAAGTTGGGACAGGTCACTCTCCTAAAATGTTGTTCTCTCTCCCACTAGTACAAATGTGAAGAATGTTATCACAACAAAAATGATCATGAGGTCTTTGGGCGAGAGGTACTGTCACTAGTAAGTGTGATGAAGTGAGCGAATCATTTGCACATGATAGTATATTTCCCACCAGGTGCCATGGCTCTCTTGTTATGTGTTAGTCCAGTTAACTACCACTCTTGGTGGTCAGGCCTTTCAAGACACTTTTTTTTTCGTTTTTTGCTTGGAGTCCTCAGTCTTATGACTGGTTTGAAGTGACCCACCATGAATTCCTCTCATGTGTCAACCTCTTAACCTCAGAGTAGCACTTTATTCCTTTCTCTCTCTGCTCCTACAGTTTTTACCCTCTACAGCTCCCTCTAGCACATGGAATTATTCCTTGATGTCTTAAAACAAGTCCTATCATTCTGTCGCTTCTCCTTGTCGTAATTTTCGATATGTTTCTTCGTTCACCGATCCTGTGCAGATTGTCACCATTCTTTATTTTATCAGTCCACTTAATTTTCAACATCCTTTCATACCACCACATCCCAAATACCTTGATTCTCTTCTCTGTTGGTTTTTTCATAATCCATGATTGCCCACATCTCGTGGTCATGCGGTAGCGTTCTCGCTTCCCATGCCCGGGTTCCCGGGTTCGAGTCCCGGCGGGGTCAGGGATTTTCTCTGCCTCGTGATGGCTGGGTGTTGTGTGCTGTCCTTAGGTTAGTTAGGTTTAAGTAGTTCTAAGTTCTAGGGGACTTATGACCACAGCAGTTGAGTCCCATAGTGCTCAGAGCCATTTGAACCATTAATCCATGATTCACTATCATGGTGCTCCAATTGTACATTCCCAGCAATTTCTTCCACCTTTTAAGCGCAATTTTTGATACTAGAAGACTTATCTTGGCCAGAGAAGGAGCTTTGCCTGTGCTGATCTGCTTTTTATTTCGTCCTTGCTTTGTTCAAAATGGGTAATTTTGCATCTGTTGTTGTTGTTGTTGTTGTTGTTGTGGTCTTCAGTCCAGAGACTGGTTTGCTGCAGCTCTCCATGCTACTCTATCTTCTTCTCCCAGTACCTACTGCAGCCTACATCCTTCTGAATCTGTTTAGTGTATTCATCCATTGGTCTCCCTCTACAATTTTTACGCTCCATGCTGCCCTCCAATACTAAATTGGTGATCCCTTGATGCCTCAGAATATGCCCTACCAACCGATCCCTTTTTCTAGTAAAGTTGTGCCACAAATTTCTCTTCTCTCCAATTCTATTCAATACCTCCTCATAAGTGATGTGATCTACCCATCTAATCTTCAGCATTCTTCTGTAGCACCACATTTCGAAAGCTTCTATTCTCTTCTTGCCTAAACTGTTTATCGACCATGTTTCACTTCCATACATGGCTACACTCCATACAAATACTTTCAGAAACGACTTCCTGACACTTAAATCTATACTCGATGTTAACAAATTTCTCTTCTTCAGATACACTTTCCTTGCCATTGCCAGTCTACATTTTAGATCCTCTCTACTTTAACCATCATCATTTATTTTGCTCCCCAAATAACAAAACTCATTTGCTACTTTTAAGTGTCTCATTTCCTGGTCTAATACCCTCAGCATCGCCCGATTTAATCTGACTACATTCCATTATCCTCATTTTGCTTTTGTTGATGTTCATCTTATATCCTCCTTTCAAGACACTGTTCATTCCGTTCAGCTGCTCTTCCAGGTCCTTTGCTGTCTCCGACAGAATTACAATGTCATTGGCGAACCTCAAAGTTTTCATTTCTTCTCCATGGATTTTAATTCCTATTCCAGATTTTTCTCGGTCCCTTATTGCTTGCTCAATATACAGATTGAACAACATCGGGCTTAGGCTACAACCCTGTCTCACTCCTTTCCCAACCACTGCTTCCCTTTCATGCCCCTCGACTCTTATAACTGCCATCTTGTTTCTGTACAAATTGTAAATAGCCTTTCGCTCCCTGTATTTTACCCCTGCCACCTTCACAATTTGAAAGAGAGTATTCCAGTCAACATTGTCAAAAGCTTTCTCTAAGTCTACAAATGCTAGAAATGTAGGTTTGCCTCTCCTTAATCTATTTTCTAAGATAAGTCGTAGGGTCAGTATTGCCTCACGTGATCAAACATTTCTACGGAATCCAAACTGATTTTCCTTGAAGTCGGCTTCTACCAGTTTTTCCATTCGTCTATAAAGAATTCGTGTTAGTATTTTGCAGCTGTGGCTTATTAAACTGATAGTTCAGTAATTTTCACATCTGTCAACACCTGCTTTCTTTGGGATTGGAATTGTTATATTCTTCTTGCAGTCTGAGGGTATTTTCTCCTGTCCCATACATCTTACTCACCAGATGGTACAGTTTCGTCAGGGCCGCCTCTCCCAAGGCTGTCAGTAGTTCTAATGGAATGTTGTCTACTCCCGTGGCCTTGTTCTGACTTAGGCCTTTCAGTGCTCTGTCAAACTCTTCGCACAGTATGATATCTCCCATTTCATCTTCATCTACATCCTCTTCCGTTTCCATAATATTGTCCTCAAGAACATCGCCCTTGTATAGACCCTCTATATACTCCTTCCACCTTTCTGCTTTCCTTCTTTGCTTAGAACTGGGTTTCCATCTGAGCTCTTGATATTCATACAAATGGTTCTCTTTTCTCCAAAGGTCTCTTTAATTTTTCTATAGGCAGTATCTATCTTACCCCTAGTGATATATGCCTCTACATCTTTACATTTGCCCCCAGGGGCTCAGCATTCATTTGCTGAGTACGGGCTTGGCGGCCCCAGGGTCCTGAGCTGGGGACTGGTCAGCGCCGCCAGTCTCCTGTCACCGTAACCCCCGGACGTGCTTCAGCGACCACCGTATGGCGCGGCGGTGGAATGTTGTGTGCTGCGGGAATGGTAATCTTGGCTTGACCGTCTGGATTGCGAGGAAGGACAACCTCTATAAAAACCCCTCAATCTTCCGGTGTGCTCCGCGCCTATGAGATGTATGGCTGTTGGGGTGAAACAGTCGCAAGCGGGCAACCTCTGGGGCACCTGCCGCACCCCGGTTGTATAAGGCTTACTCAGGCACGCGGGGCTCTGTCTGAGCGGACCTTTAGTTCCCTAGCTGCTCGTGGGACCGTAATGGACCCTTCGACCTCTACATTTCCCCCTACCAGTGGCTTGGGTGGGCCACTGGTAGGAAAATACACCCCATCGAAGAAGCGACTTCATGCTGCAAGTCCTCCAGTGCCTGATGTTGATTGAAATTTATCAGACTGTCGTAACAGAGCACATGCTGATAATCAGAATGTGTTTTTGATTATTAAACGGAAGGAGGGTAGCTTTGAGAGGGTTTCTCCCTTTTACATCCACAAGGGTCTTGAGGGAATTGCAGGAACACTTAAATCTGTGAAGCGACTGTGCAATGGGACTCTGTTAGTTGAGACTTCTAGTTCCCGTCAAGTCGCTTCTCTTCGGAAAGCAACCTGTCTCGGAGCGTATGCTATCGAGACCGAGCTCCACTCCACTCTGAACTATAGTAAGGGTGTTGTGACATGTAGGGACTTGGTGGATGTCCCCACAGATGAGTTAAAATCTGAATGGCCTGATGACGGTATTGTTGATGTGCAGCATATTATGAAATGAGTCGATGGGGACCTAGTCAAATCCGACTCGTTTATTCTCACGTTCAGTTGCCCGAGACTCCCAGAGCATGTTAAAGCGGGGTTCTTACGTTTGCCAGTAAGGCCATATTTCCCCAACCCAATGCGCTGTTTTAAATGTCAGCGCTTTGGGCATACTACGTTGGGGTGCAATGGGATAGCCACTTGTGGTAAATGTGGTCAGCCTGCCCATGAAGGAGCCGATTGTTCATTGCCTGTGAAGTGCGTGAATTGCTCTGGGAGTCACCCTGTCTGGAGCCGGGTCTGCCCCATCTATCTCGAAGAACGGAAGATACAGGAGATTAAAACATCTAAGCGCATCCCCTATGGTGAGGCCAAGAAGCTCTTTAAGGCCATGCAATCTCCTGTGTTTACAACATCTTTCGCTTCCGCTCTGAAGAAACCGGTACAAATGGCCACTGTTGCTACGCAAACGGTGGTTGCTAGTGTTAGCACTAATACCTGCGTTTGCCAGTGCACTTGTGCTGCTGTGGTTGTTTTGCAACCTGTGGCTCTCCCTGCTACGTCGGACAAGGCTGTGGTTGCTGACATTGGGGTACTTCCTGCCTCTCCCCCTATGGCGCCTTCTGCCCAGGCGAGTAAAGCTTCACCTGTTGACAAGGTTCTGCATTCTAAGCCCTCCAAGACAAAGACGCCGAAGGTGAAGGTTTTGCCATCTGAGGAGACTAGTCAGGGTCGGTCCGATGACAAGGCCATCGTACTGTCTGACATCTCCCGTGGGTCGTCATCGGAGCTGATGGACATTGATGTCGACCGGGGGCGATCTTCTCGCCCCAGGAATAAATCTCTGGCGAGTGCGGGCTCTCCTCTGAAGCACAGAGGAAGGGTGAAAGTTCAGCCACCCTAATCACTGGCTCCCATATTACAGTGGAACCTGAATGGGTTCAGGACGCATGTGGCCGAATTACAACTCCTTGTACGAGTGTGCCCTTTGTGCTTATGTCTCCAAGAGACACATTTTCAAGCCACTAATGCTCCTTCTTTACGGGGCTATACCGTATATCAAAAAGATGATCTGACGGGGCAAAGGGCAAAGGGTGGTGTTGCGGTTTTTGTCCGTGACATGCACCCCTCATCTGAGCTCCCTCTCGTTACAGACTTGCAAGCAGTTGCAGTTGACCTTCTTGTGGGTCGGAGGCTCACAGTCTGTTCAGTTTACTTACCACCTCAGGATGTGATAGACTCTGAGGCTCTCACAGACCTTATTAGCCAACTCCCCCGCCCATTTCTTCTTTTGGGGGACTTCAATGCTCATAATGTCTTATGGGGCTCTCCGACTACTTGCCCCAGGGGTTGCATTCTGGAAAGCCTCCTGCTGTCTGAAGAACTGTGCATCCTCAACTCTGGTGCTCTCACTCATTTCTGTACTGCTTCCGGGTCGTCATCGGCTCGCGGATTCTGCTCTGTGGGAGGTTGTTGCTGACCTCCATTCTAGTGACCACTTCCCCCTTTGGATTCGCCTCCTGGATGAGGCTGTGGCATTATCAGTGCCGCCTCAGTGGCACCTCTGCAGAGCTGACTGGACACTTTTCAGCCAACTGGCTGTTTTGGAACGCTGTGCCAGCGTCCACGAATGGGTAGACCATGTTACAGCCGTGATCTCCCATGCTGCTGAATTGTCCATTCCACGGTCATCTGGTCATCCCAAGAGGCGTCCTGTCCCTTGGTGGACCACTGAGTGCTGCTCCGCCATCCGAGCCTGCCGTGCAGCTCTGCGCTGCTTCAAGTGCCGTCCCTCAGCTGACAATCTTGTGGCCTTTCGGGTGGCAAGGGCCAAAGCGCGGCGAGTGATTAAAGAGAGCAAACGACGGTCATGGCAATTGTTCTTGAACTCCATCTCCTGCTCCACTAATTCTACGAACGTTTGGGAAGCCATCAGGAGGATTTCCGGGAAACGCAGCCAACTACCTGTCATGCCATTGCTGCATCAGGGATGTCTCCTCACGGCGCCGAGAGACATTGCCCAGACACTGGCAATGCATTTTGCAGAAGCTACCGCCACTATTAACTGTGATCCAGATTTCTGCCGCTACCGAACTGCCATCGAGAGGGGTCACTTGGACTTCCGGTCTCCAAATTCTGAACCCTACAACTGCCCCTTCACAATGTGGGAACTGGATTCGGCGCTGTCTGTGGCTCATGATACTGCGCCTGGTCATGATCAAATCCGGTACAGCATGCTGCAGCACTTGTTGCTGCCATCCAAGGAAGTTCTCCTGAATTGTTTTAATATGATATGGTTATCCGGCACATACCCTGACTCGTGGAGGGAGGCGATTTTGATTCCTCTCCTCAAACCGGGGAAGGACCGAACGCATCCCAGCAGTTATCAAAGTATTGCTTTGACGAGCTGTGTCGGGAAGACGTTGGAACGCATGGTCAACCGTCGCCTGGTATGACTGCTCGAGACCAGGCAGCTCCTTAGCCACTCTCAGTGTGGCTTTCGGAGATGTCATTCAACTATTGACAACTTGACCCTGCTTGAGGCGGCCATCCAGCAGGCCTTCCTACGTAACCAGCATTGTCTTGGTGTCTTCTTTGACATTCATAAGGCGTATGACACTACTTGGGGCCGCCATATCCTCAATCAACTCCATGAGTGGGGCTTTCGTGGTCGTCTCCCCACCTTCATTCGGTCCTTTCTTTCCCACTGCCTCTTTCATTATAGGGTTGGTAATGTGCTATCTGATTTGTATGTGCAGGAGAATGGTGTTCCTAAGGGAAGCGTTTTAAGTGTCGCCCTCTTTGCCGTCGCCATTAACAGTATCACGTCCGCTATCCGGAGTCCTGCCCAGTGCTCCTTGTTTGTGGACGATTTTGCTGTTTTCTGTTCTTCCTCCAGTCTTGTCACTGCTAGTTGGCAGTTGCAGCTTACGATACAGCGATTAGAGGCATGGACTGCGAAGACAGGTTTTACCTTTTCTGCAGACAAATGTGTGTGTGTTCATTTTAATCGTTCTCGGCGTCTTTTTACCTCCCCTGAATTGCGTCTGAGGGACACCATTCTTCCTTTTAGCGACACTGTGCGGTTCCTGGGCCTCACTTTTGATTCCAAGTTGTCGTGCTTGCCTCACCTTAAAGACCTCAAGGTGCGGGCCCTGAAGGCACTGAATATTTTGAAGTGTCTGAGCCATCGGTCCTGGGGAGCAGATCGGGTGCGTCTGCTGCAGTTTTATAGGGCTTTCGTCCGATCGCGTCTTGACTATGGTTGCACCGTGTATGGGTCAGCGAGGCCTTCGTATCTGAAGATTCTTGATGCAGTACACCATGAGGGTATCAGGCTGGCCACTGGTGCCTTCCGTACCAGTCCCGTCCCCAGCCTGTGTGCTGAGGCCGGGGAACCGCCGCTCGCCATCCGGCGGAAACTCCTCATGGTGCGATGGGTGTGTCAATTCCTTGCCTGTCCTACCTCCCCTGCATACCCTACCATTGCCCGACCGCCTATGGAACGTCTCTTTTTCCAGTCGTCCCAGGGCAATGAGACCATTTGGGATTCGTGCCAAGCATTTGCTTGAGTCCCTTGGTGTGGAGCGTGTGGCCCACCAATGACAAGGTTTTACTCGCCTGCCTTCCTGGTTGCTCCAGAGGCCTAGCGTCCTTTTAGACTTGTTGGAGTACCAAAGGAGCTGCACTCCTGCGTTTGTTTTTACCTCCTTATTTTATGATATTTTAAACCAGCATCCCGACCATGTACCAGTATTTACGGATGGCTCTAAACAGGGGGACTCTGTTGGTTGTGCTGTTGTTTTCCCTGATCGAGTCGTCAAGTTATGGCTTCCTGCAGCGTTTACCATCTTTGATGCCGAATTGTTTGTGATCTTGCGGGCTTTGGAGCAGATGAGGTGTGTTCCCAGTCTTAAGTTCCTCCTCTGTTCTGACTCCCTGAGTGCCCTTCAGACCATGCAACACTTGTACCCAACGGATACGGTCGTTCGGAACATCCATGATGCCCTCCTCCACCTGCAACGGCAGGGGAAGGAGGTTTCCTTCTGCTGGGTGCTGGGGCACGTGGGTATTAGGGGAAACGAACTGGCGGATGTGGCTGCCAAAGATGCATGTTCCCTCCCTCACGATGTTGAAAGTGCCGTCCCCCTCCATGCTGTTACCTCCCTCCTGCGTTTTCGTGTTATGCGTCAGTGGGAAGAGGAGTGGCTGGCAGTCGGTGAAAATAAGCTGCGTCTGGTCAAGGCCACCACGCGGCCATGGCGTACGTCCTACCAGTCATGCAGGCGGGATGAGGTTCTCCTCACTCGCCTCTGCATCGGGCACAGTCCCTTAACGCATGGTTATTTACTCCGGCGGGAGGACCCCCCAATCTGCAGTTCTTGCCACCGGATTTGCCCTCTATTTTACAAGATGACGCAATGGCTGTTGTTAAGGTCTTACGGTTTTGTGTCCTGTCCAATTTGTTGCCTCGGATTTTAGGGAGAAGGTTTTAATGTGCTGCTGGGTGACTGGCTCACCCAGGTTTTAGGTAAAAGGTCAGCCAGTCATGATTTCCTCCTTGTTTCCCTTCGGTTTCTGTTCTCTTTTCCTTGTGTTTCCTTTCCTTTATAGTGTTTTCCTTCTCCTCTTGTTTTGCCTCTGTATGTGAGGATTTGGAACTGTGTCAGGTCTGTGTCTTTTAGCCGTTCTCCTTGTTCGCTGTTCGTCTTAGTCCCTTCACTGCATGTGTTCCTGTTTTTATGCATTTGGGCGCTGATGACCACACTGTTTAGCGCCTGTAAACCTCAAACACACACGCACACTCTTTACATTTGTCCTCTAGCCATCCCTGCTTAGCCACTTTGCACTTCCTGTCGATCTCATTTTTGAGATGTTTGTATTCCTTTTTGCCTGGTTCGTTTACTGGATTTTTGTATTTTCTCCTTTCATCAATTAAATTCAGTATCTCTTCTGTCACTCAAGGATTTCTATTATCCCTTAACTTTTTATCTACTGCTGCCTTCACTATTTCATATCTCAAAGCTATCTATTCTTCTTCTACTGTATTCTTTCCCCCATTCTAGTCAATTGTTCCCTAATGCTCTCCCTGAAACTCTCTACAATCTCTGGTTCTGTCAGTTTATCCAGGTCCCATCTCCTTTTTGCAGTTTCTTCAGTTTTAACCTACAGTTCATAACCAATAGATTGTGGTCAAGAGTCCACATATGCCCCAGGAAATGTCTTACAATTTAAAACCTAGTTCCTAAATATCTGTCTTACCATTATATAATCTATCTGAAACCTGTCAGTATCTCCAGGCTTCTTCCATGTATACAACCTTCTTTTATTATTCTTGAACCAAGTGTTAGCTATTATTAAGTTATGCTCTGTGCAAAATTCTACCAGGCGGCTTCCTCTTTCATTCCTTACCCCCATTCCATATTCATCTTCTGTGTTTCCTTTTCTTCCTTTTCCTACTATGGACTTCCAGTCACCCATGACTATTAAATTTTTGTCTTCCCTCACTATCTGAATAATTTCTTCTATCTCATCATACCTTTCATCAATCTCTTCGTCATCTGCAGAGCTAGTCGGCATATAAACCTGTACTGCTGTGGTAGGCATGGGCTTCGTATCTATCTTGGCCACAATAATGAGTTCACTATTCTGTTTGTAGTAGCTTACCCGCATTCCTATTTCTTTTTTTTTTTTTCTTCATTATCAAACCTACTCCTGCGTTGCCCCTATTTGAGTTTGTATTTATAACCCTGTATTCACCTGACCAGAAGTCTTGTTCCTCCCGCCACCGAGCTTCACTAATTCCCACTATATCTAACTTTAACCAATCCATTTCCCTTTTTAAATTTTCTAACGTACCTGCTTGATTAAGGGATCTGACATTCCACGCTGCGACCTGTAGAATGCCAGTTTTCTTTCTCCTGATAACAAGATAACTCTAAGGTAACAGAATTCTGTAATTTCATCTACTTTGTGGTCCCCAATGATAAGTGTATCATATATCTCATTTCTGCTACATCTTATTTCTTTAGTCTTTCTTTGTGTTACTCTCAATACATATTCTGTACTCAATAGCCTGTTCATTTAATTCAATACATATTGTAACTCTCCTTCATTTTCACTGAGGATAGCAATGTTATCAGCATATCTTATCACTGATAGCTTTCACCATCTTAAACCCAGTCTTAAAACCTTTCTTAAATTTCTGTCATAGAGATTGGACAGTAAGGACAAAAGACAACATCCTTTTAATCCGAGGTTCTTGGTCCTCCGTTCTTATTTTTCCTTATTGGTTCTTGTACATATTGTACATTAACTGTCTTTCCCTTTAGCTTACTCCTACTTTTCTCATAATTTTGAAGATCTTTCCTCATTCTACATTGTCAGTTACTTTTCACAGGTTGAAAAATCCGTTGAATGTGTGTGTATTTTTTACTACATTTTAATGTTCATTGAGTCAGTGGGTTATGGCGGTGGTGTGGGGGGAGTTCTGTATCTTATGAACAAAACTATGCATCCTCGTGTATTTTGTTATCTGAACAGTTGCTTCCTATAGGTAAGGATAGCTGACCTATTCATTAGGGCTGTACAATTCTCCACTTTACAGCTCAAGTTAAGAAATATGCACCAGACATTGTTACAGAATAGAAGTCTCTGATAAAAGTCTTCTGCCAGAGATCTGTGGTTGGTGAGGCTAACATTTTTGACCAATTCTGCCAGGCTAAAGAAGGGGTGTAGGTTTGAATCCAGACAGAAGAAACGGGATAAGTTGCCCAAAAACTGAATCTGAAGACAATCAACATGCAGGGGGAAAAGTGGGCTGAAACTAATGTGCAGATTCCACAGCTCTAAAAATAAGTTGTCAGTCAAACACTAGAGCTAAAACTAAATGTAAAAGTAATCAGAAGATGGTAAAAATTAGAAACAAATGAGGAAAATATAAGATGTGGGACACATGAAAAAACTATAAATAGTTGTAATGTGACAATGATTAGAGACAAAGGAGTATAATACAAAACAGTAATTTAAAAAAATGAGGAAGGAAGGTGTGAATGGAGAATACAAGGGGGGAAAACGGCGATCGCAGAGTTAGACTGGTTGGATGGCGAGAGCCAATAACAGATTGGAAAGGCAACTTCCATCTGCAGTATTTTTAATCTCTGTCGTTGGTACTGAGAACCTATCCAACACAAATGCTTCAGTCGTCTGGAGATGGTAGATAGATTCTGAGCACGAAACGGAATGCAAGTCCACAAACTTTAAATTTACACTGTTCACAACACATCTGCTGTATGGTGAGCAGCAACTTTCCTTCTCATAATATTGTTACATTCCATCCTGGATTTTCCATTGTTTGATCCCTCCACTTACAGGGTTATTACAAATGATTGAAGCGATTTCACAGCTCTACAATAACTTTATTATTTGAGATATTTTCACAATGCTTTGCACACACATACAAAAACTCAAAGTTTTTTTAGGCATTCACAAATGTTCGATATGTGCCCCTTTAGTGATTCGGCAGACATCAAGCCGATAATCAAGTTCCTTCCACACTCGGCGCAGCATGTCCCCATCAATGAGTTGGAAAGCATCGTTGATGCGAGCTCGCAGTTCTGGCACGTTTCTTGGTAGATGAGGTTTAAACACTGAATCTTTCACACAACCTCACAGAATGAAATCACATGGGGTTAAGTCGGGAGAGCATGGAGGCCATGACATGAATTGCTGATCATGATCACCACTATGACCGATCCCTCGGTTTTCCAATCTCCTGTTTAAGAAATGGCGAACATCATGATGGAAGTGCGGTGGAGCACCATCCTGTTGAAAGATGAAGTCGGCGCTGTCGGTCTCCAGTTGTGGCATGAGCCAATTTTCCGGCATGTCCAGATACACATGTCCTGTAATGTTTTTTTTGCAGAAGAAAAAGGGGCCGTAAACTTTAAACCGTGAGATTGCACAAAACACGTTAACTTTTGGTGAATTGCGAATTTGCTGCACGAATGCATGAGGATTCTCTACCGCCCAGATTCGCACATTGTGTCTGTTCACCTCACCATTAAGAAAAAATGTTGCTTCATCACTGAAAACAAGTTTCGCACTGAACGCATCCTCTTCCTTGAACTGTTTCAACCGCGTCGAAAATTCAAAGCATTTGACTTTGTCATCAGGTGTCAGGGCTTGTAGCAATTGTAAACGGTAAGGCTTCTGCTTTAGCCTTTTCCGTAAGATTTTCCAAACTGTCGGCTGTGGTACGTTTAGCTCCCTGCTTGCTTTATTCGCCGACTTCCGCGGGCTACGCGTGAAACTTGCCCGCACGCGTTCAACCGTTTCTTTGCTCACTGCAGGCCGACCCGTCGATTTCCCCTTACAGAGGCATCCAGAAGCTTTAAACTGCGCATACCATCGCCGAATGGAGTTAGCAGTTGGTGGATCTTTGTTGAACTTCGTCCTGAAGTGTCGTTGCACTGTTATGACTGACTGATGTGAGTGCATTTCAAGCACGACATACGCTTTCTCGGCTCCTGTCGCCATTTTGTCTCACTGCGGTCTCGAGCGCTCTGGCGGCAGAAACCTGAAGTGCGGCTTCAGCCGAACAAAACTTTGAGTTTTTCTACGTGTCTGTAGTGCGTCGTGACCATATGTCAATGAATGGAGCTACAGTGAATTTATGAAATCGCTTCAATCATTTGTAATAGCCCTGTATCTGTTTACATACTGCATTATTTTCTCTATCATCTGTGTACCAATATGCTTGCTTTCTTTTTATTTATTTTTGTGTTTCGTTCCTTGTAGCCACATTTTTTTTTTTTGTCTAAAATTTCATTTATATTGTTTAGATGAAATTTCTTTTGACTTCGGTTCTGACCTCTTCATTATCAACAACTCATTATTTGTGCTTTGGTGTTTATTACCTGTTTCTCAATTGTTGCTTCTGACTCAGTCCCTGTTCCTTACACCCTTCGGAATATAATACACTCCTGGAAATGGAAAAAAGAACACATTGACACCGGTGTGTCAGACCCACCATACTTGCTCCAGACACTGCGAGAGGGCTGTACAAGCAATGATCACACGCACGGCGCAGCGGACACACCAGGAACCGCGGTGTTGGCCGTCGAATGGCGCTAGCTGCGCAGCATTTGTGCACCGCCGCCGTCAGTGTCAGCCAGTTTGCCGTGGCATACGGAGCTCCATCGCAGTCTTTGACACTGGTAGCATGCCGCGATAGCGTGGACGTGAACCGTATGTGCAGTTGACGGACTTTGAGCGAGGGCGTATAGTGGGCATGCGGGAGGCAGGGTGGACGTACCGCCGAATTGCTCAACACGTGGGGCGTGAGGTCTCCACAGTACATCGATGTTGTCACCAGTGGTCGGCGGAAGGTGCACGTGCCCGTCGACCTGGGACCGGACCGCAGCGACGCACGGATGCACGCCAAGACCGTAGGATCCTACGCAGTGCCGTAGGGGACCGCACCGCCACTTCCCAGCAAATTAGGGACACTGTTGCTCCTGGGGTATCGGCGAGGACCATTCGCAACCGTCTCCATGAAGCTGGGCTACGGTCCCGCACACCGTTAGGCCGTCTTCCGCTCACGCCCCAACATCGTGCAGCCCGCCTCCAGTGGTGTCGCGACAGGCGTGAATGGAGGGACGAATGGAGACGTGTCGTCTTCAGCGATGAGAGTCGCTTCTGCCTTGGTGCCAATGATGGTCGTATGCGTGTTTGGCGCCGTGCAGGTGAGCGCCACAATCAGGACTGCATACGACCGAGGCACACAGGGCCAACACCCGGCATCATGGTGTGGGGAGCGATCTCCTACACTGGCCGTACACCACTGGTGATCGTCGAGGGGACACTGAATAGTGCACGGTACATCCAAACCGTCATCGAACCCATCGTTCTACCATTCCTAGACCGGCAAGGGAACTTGCTGTTCCAACAGGACAATGCACGTCCGCATGTATCCCGTGCCACCCAACGTACTCCAGAAGGTGTAAGTCAACTACCCTGGCCAGCAAGATCTCCGGATCTGTCCCCCATTGAGCATGTTTGGAACTGGATGAAGCGTCGTCTCACGCGGTCTGCACGTCCAGCACGAACGCTGGTGCAACTGAGGCGCCGGGTGGAAATGGCATGGCAAGCCGTTCCACAGGACTACATCCAGCATCTCTACGATCGTCTCCATGGGAGAATAGCAGCCTGCATTGCTGCGAAAGGTGGATATACACTGTACTAGTGCCGACATTGTGCATGCTCTGTTGCCTGTGTCTATGTGCCTGTGGTTCTGTCAGTGTGATCATGTGATGTATCTGACCCCAGGAATGTGTCAATAAAGTTTCCCCTTCCTGGGACAATGAATTCACGGTGTTCCTATTTCAATTTCCAGGAGTGTATTTGGAGCAACTTCTCTTGCCCTCTCACAGAACTACGTCTCAACAATTATTTTCCTATTTTCTATTTTTTTCTTATCCTTTTTATGTATTTTTTAAAGCTATGAAAACCAGACATAAGTATTTCGTTTTTCCCTTTCAGTTTTTTTCAATTTGTTCATGTTTTGGAAATTGGTAAATAAACATTCCTTCTACCTCTAAAATATGTTTGTATGGCAGTATAATAAAAAGCGTAGATTGCTATTCATGATAAAGAGGAGATACTGAGTCACAGATAGGCATAACAAAAAGACTTTTATACATTTGTGGTTTTGGTCAAACACATTCGCACAAGCACAGTCGCCAAGGTGGGCAGTGTACCGTAGCAGCAGCTGATGGAAAAAGCAGTCTGAGGGTGTTTTGGGATGAGTAGGAGGCTGAGTCGGGCAGTGGGAGCAGTAGCAGGGTAGGGGTTGAGAGAAGGTGTAATGCTGCTTGATGGGTGCATGAAGGGATGTGGTGGGGACAGGGTAGGGATGTTATAGTTGAGGCAGCATAAAATGATCCCTGACAGCTTGTAGCTCTGTTGCCAGCTTTCAGCTGTGAAGTGATAATGGCTGCAGGTGTTAATAATAGCCAATGCAGAGCTGTGATAACAATGAGTCATTGCCATGGAGATGTTTACAAAATCACATTACATTAAAGGATGAGATAGGCCTGTGAAGCTGCTGTGCCCAGCTCACTGCAACAGTCAGGGATCAAATTACACCAACTCAGTTATAGTGGCAGTTGAGAGGTTTGAGGGGGAGGAGGAAGAATGGAAAAGTAGAGGAGGGAGAAAAAGGTTAGTGGGTGCACTGGAGTAATAGAAGGCTATTATGTAGTGCTGGTGTGGGAGCAGGGAAGGGGAGAGGTGAGTGAAGGCCAGGGGCTAGCTAAGGTTGAGGCCACAGGGTTACAGGAATGTAGGATATACGAGGTGTGTTCAAAAAGTAAAGTGACTTTATATTCGTATGAAAAAAATTCTGTTTATTCATCAGTATTCATGTTGTCCCCTTCAGAGTAATCCCCCTCAGATACAATACATTTGTGACAACGCTTCTTCCAATCCTCAAAGCACTTTTTGGTACAGCCTTGAGTACTTCCAGTGATGCAGTTTTTATTTCCTCAATCGTTGAAAATCTTCATCCTTTCGTAGCTCTCTTTAGTTTTGGGAACAGGAAAAAGTCGCAGTGGGCCAAATCCAGTGAATGTGGTGGCTGAGGCATGATTGTCATGTTGTTTTTGGCCAATAAACCTCTCGCAAGCAATAACGAATGAGCAGGTGTATTGTAGTGATGCAAAAGCCATGAATTGTTTTTCCCCAATTCCGGAATTTTTTGTGTATTGCTTCTCACAAACAGCACATAACATCAAGGTTATTGACCGTACAACCTTGAGACAAAAGTTCATGATGCACTACACCATGGTAATTGAAAAAAATCAGTGAGCAATACTTTGACATTTGATCGAACTTGGCGTGCTTTCTTCTGTCTTAGCTCTCCAGGGTGCTTCCATTGGGATGATTGGGCTTTTGTTTGAATATCATAATGTTTTGTCGCCAGTTATGACCCTCTTGAGCAGATCATGATCATCATTGACATCATTCAAGAGCTCCTGAGTGATGCTCATGCGACGGTTCTTCTGATCAAAATTGAGAAGTTTTGGAATTAACTTCACTGACACATGTCTCATGCCCCAAAGATCCGAAAAAATTGCTTGACATGAACTGACAGATATGCCAACATCCTCAGCAACTTCTCTTCGATAATTTGATGATTTTCCAAAACAATTTTCTTCAGAGTTTCAACGTTGTCATCTGTTGTTGTTGTGCTGGGACATCCAGAATGAGGTTCATCATGGCATCTTCTCGGCCATCATGGAAGATCTTGTACCACTTGTAAACTTTTTTTACTTAGAGCAGACTCACTGAATGCCATTGTCAATATTTCGGATGTTTTGGAGCACTTGATTCCATTTTTCACACAAAATTTGATGCAAATTCTTTGCTCCATTTTTTATAATAATTGAAAATTGCTGAGCACACTAAAAAAGTCTAACCTTTCTATCTGTCACAAACAAGTGAAGTATGCTGTATACTTGAAACTGTAAACATACATTCGGGACATGTGTACCAGAAAAAAAAAAAAAAAAAAAAAAAAAAATCGATAATCGTATATACATTGCCCGCACAATTTGAAAAGTCACCCTACTATTTGAACAGCCCTCGTATTGTAGGGAGAGTTCGTGCCTGTGCAGTTCAGGAAAGCTGGTGTTGATAGGAAGAATCCAGATGGCCCAGGCTGTGAAACAGTCATTGAAGTGAAGCATGTTGCATTGGACAGAATGTTCAGCAACTGTGTGGTCCAGCTGTCTCTTGGCCTCAGTTTTTCAGTGGCTATTCATGTTGACAGACAGCTTGTTTGCTGTCATGACCATGTAGAAAGCAGCAGTGGTTGCAGCTTAGTTTTGTAAATCATGTGACTACTTTCAGAAATACTCCTACTTTTGATGGGAATGATGATGCCTATAACTGGACTGGAGTAGGTGGTGGTGGGAAGATGTATGGAACAGATCTTGCATCTAAGTCTATTGCAGGTATTTGAGCAGTGAGGCAAGGGTTGAGAGCAAGGATGAATTAGTGATGGACAGTTATATTGCGTAAGTTTGGTGGGTGGCAGAATACCACTGCGGGAGGGCTGGGAAAGGTAGTGGATAGGATAATCCTCATTTTAGTTCATGACGAGAGGTTGTCAGCTCTCTGGTGGAGAATGTGATACAGTTGCTCTAGTCCTGGATGGTACTGTGGGAATGTTGGAGGTGATAAGTGACTGGAGAGATAAGGCACAACAAATCTCTTGGTTTGTGAAGGCCTCAGTGAGACAAGTGGTATATTTGGAAAGGGGCTGCTCATTACTGTAGGTATGATACCCACGGATGGTTAGGCTGTATGGAATGCACTTCTTGGTGTGGAATGGGTGGCAGTTGTCAGTGGAGGTATTGCTGGTGGTTGGTGAGTTTGGTATGGACAGAGGTACTTATGCAGCCATCTTTGAGGTGGAGGTCAACATCGAGGATTGAGGAGGACCAGGTAAAGTGAGGAGGTGTTGAGGTTCTGGAGGAATGTGGATAGTGTGTCTGTACGCTCAGTCCAGATAACAAAGAAGTTATCAGTGAATCTGAGCCAGGTGAGTGTTTCGGGATTCTAGGTGGTTAGGAAAGATTCCTGTAGATGGCTCGTGAATAGGTTGACATAAAATGGTGCCATGTGGGGGTCCATTGCTGTACTATCAATTTGACTGTAGGAGATGCCTTCAAAACTGAAGCAACTGTAGGTGAGTATATAGTTGGTCAGGGTGACAAAGGAAGAGGTTGTGTGTTTGGAGGCAGTTGGGGGGTATTGGAAAAGTTAGTGTTCAATAGCAATAAGGCCACGTGCAATAGGGGTGTTAGTGTAGAGGGAAGTAGCAGCAGTAGTGATGAGCAGGACACTGTGTGGTAAAGGAACAAGAACCCAGCAGAGTCAGTGGAGGAAATGATTGGTGTCTTTTATATAGAAGGGTAGGTTATTGGTAACAGGTTGAAGATGTTGGCCCATGAGGATAGAGATTCTCTCAATGGAGGGCACAGTAACCAACCACAGTGGGGTGTCCTACGTGGATCAGTCTGTGGACTGTAGGAAGTGTGTAGAAGGTAGGAGAGGAGGAGGAGTGGTATATACACACACACACACACACACACACACACACACACACACACACACACACACACACACACACAGAGAGAGAGAGAGAGAGAGAGAGAGAGAGAGAGAGAGAGATTCTGGGATGGGCCTATTGATGTGGTGAAAGACCGAAGATATTGTTGTATTTCTGGGATGGGGCCCCTGTGGCGGGGTTTCAAGGTGGATGCATCTGACAGCTAGCGGAGTCCCTCTGCCAAGTAATACCTGCAGGTCAAAACCACAGTAGTGGAGCCTTTGTCAGCTGGTAGGGTTACAAGGTTGGGATCAGTTTTTAGTTGGTGGATTGTGATTCTTTCTGTGGATGAAAGATTAGTTTCATGTTGAGGGATTTGGGGAATGATGGTGAGGCAAGGTTTGAGGTTAAGAAATTCTTGAATGTTAATAGAGGGTGATTTGGGTTATTGGGGTTGGATCTCAGTTGGATGGACGAGTGATCTAAGTCAGGCAGGGTTCAACATTGGATTTGTATTATGTTATTTATAACTGATGGTAATTTGTATTTCCTTTGTGTTAATTACATTTGGATTTGAGTGTTGTTTGTTTGTGTATTTAGGTGTCCGTGCTGGCGGGTATACCGTCTGGGAGTGCGCTGTGCAGCTGTGTGGCTGCTAGCAGTTACCTGCTGGCTGAATGACAGGCTTCTGTGTGACACCTGGCTGTCCCTCAACTTCCCATACTTACATGCTCTATGGCATGTGCTGATCTTCATAGCATCCTACACTGCATGTGTGCTGTTTGCATACTTTGCTGTCCAAGAGGAACGTCCAGAGCAGACACCTATGCTGCGGTACTGGCCTAGAGATGACTTTGAACTAGGAATCCCATATGTTTCAATTCGTTGCTACTATAAAAATCACAAGAATGAAATATAAATCAAATGAGTTAATGTCCTCATGTTCAGTGTTGCTAGATGTATACCAAATAATATTCATAGTTTTTTAACATTTTTACATTATTGTATAGTAACTACAATAACATTCTACCGTTACTGGTATGTTTGTGGTGTGCCACTGTCTTGTAATTAATATTCCAACCTTTTCCCCCTCACATGAACAAATTGTCCCACAGTTCTTGGTAATAACCCTAACAACGAATTTATAATGTAAAATTATACAATTTCTGTTAAAAGGAAACTTAATATATTTAATTTATTTAGCAAAAGTATTGGCACATGTAGTTGCCAGAGTTTAAAAAGAGAAAGTATGATCTGTATGTGTACCCATACAGAGGTTTATAGCAATATAATATTTTTTATTTAATTTAATTTCTCACCATGTTGTAAATATTAGTAGTATGTGAATGTTTTTTGTACATAAAAATAGTTACTGAGTGCAATATTTAATCACTACTTAAACTTTGTATCATACAGAGTAGGATACACAGTGTTACCTTAGTAATTAAATGTTCAGTTGATGTTTAAGTTTAAACAGCTTTTGTTTGTCTATGAATACTTATAATTTGTTTAAGACTGTTGAGGAGGTGAACTTGTAAACAGGAGATAATTCATGAAACAAGTATCTGCAATATCTATATAGGGCTGCTCCCAGTTAAGAGTGCCAAGCATCAAAGCAGGAACATCATTACAATTAACACCTTCTGCCACTGAAATATATGGTGTATCTGTTTTGAAAGATTCTGTAACAATCCAAAAATTTCAGTGGAAAAGAACCTAGCTGGATGTGTTATTGTTCTGCACTACATTCAGAATGAACTTAAAAATCAGGTCATTTATACAGGGTACAATAACAAAAGTAACTGCAATAATATAATTTTTTCATTAATTTTTGTCATTTTACCATCTATATTATTGACTGCTATATAGATGTAATTTCTTTACTTGCTGCTGGAAGTGCTTATCAAGACCAATTCTAAGAGTGGATATAAGGTTGCATATTGAAAAACGTTTCTCTCCAAGTAATGCATTAGCACCCGTGTCATCATCAGACACTAAAGGCAACCTATTGTTGGTGTGCCACCCTTCTCTGTCCCTAACCATTTGGTCACAGTTACTGCAATTCATTCCATTGTCATATGATGTTCAAGGCCAGCGTACTGATTTTTTTCTCAGTATTTTTCTTTCAAGATGTGTTCTATAAAGCTGTTATGTGAAATTAGGTGTTCACTTAATTTAGTTTTTCTTCTCTCTGTTAACCAGAGTCCTTTTCTCTTCAGTTTCTTTTAATATTTGTTCATTAGACGTACTTCCTTTCAATGCAGGGTGTTTTGTGGCTGTTCTCTATACCCAGCACTCGTAATTTTTTTCCTCTTAAGTCCACCCTTCACAGCCATAACTTAAAATGGTCCAAAAAGTTATTCTTATTTCTGAATGCTTGTTTAATCATAACAGTCCTTTTTTTTAAAAAAAAATATCCATTATACTTGTGTTGTCTGCTATTGTACTTCCTGAGTAGCTAAATTGATTTACTTGGGGTAGCATTTTACTCCCTACCTTAATGTTTGCCTTTAATTGTCTTTTCAATTTATTTTAGTCTTGTTTGCCTCTAGTTTATGTGTATCCAAGGCATTGGACAAACTTTTAGTGTAAAGTTCATATTGTTACCAGAATTTGCTAAGATGATTATATCAGCAGCAAATCAAATACACTGTAATTGTTTCCAATTAATTTTGATCTCTTTGGTGCTGCTTTTCATTGTTCATGTTGCACTGGCTGTAAATAAATAAGGATAGCACTTATGTGAGGATCTTGAATATATTTGGCAATTTTCACTAGTCATTGCTAACCCCTGATATGAACTTATTTGGCTTATTAAGGGGCAGGCCTCTTCAACACACAAATTAGAGGAGGGAGACTCTTGAAATGAATGACTGTTGCTAAATGTGAAACTTTTTATTCCTCCTGCTGGTTGCTAAACTACTGGTATCAATTCAAACTATATTGAAGTTTTTTTTCTGAAGCAATAACACCATAAAACTTTGGCTACAAGAAGTTTGCTATTTTCTTACACACGGTGTATGCAGTTATGTGGAGAAAAAAAATCTGAAGTTATGATCTCCTGCACTTTTCCAACACTAAATTTATTTAAACATCTATTTAATATTTCTTGCCTGTTTTGTAGTAATTACTTGTAGAGAAAGTTAATTTGCTTCTTCCATGTGGTACATGGGAAGTATTGGGGCCAACAGGAAATATGTCTTTGTAACTGATAATCAGTTATTAATACATGGCACTTGTTTTCCTAACAGAGTAAAAACATTTGCTTTCATAAGTCTTGGAAATTAAATTTGAAACTGCTCACTTTTGTTGTACTTCCTGCTGTACACTGTCCAGTCACACTAACGTGACCACCTGTCAAAAGCCTGAATAGCCACCTTTTCAGTGTAAACCAATGTGAAATGTGGAGGAATCAAATCAGTGAGGTGGAAGGTACTAACAGGGACACAGAGCTGTGCTGCCCCTCCCCCTCCCCCTCCTCCTGTACCATGGCCAGCTGCGCAAGGTTTTGCGACTGAGGATCCATTGTGCGAACAGCTTGATTGAAGTGGTGCCCCACATTCTCAACTGGTTTTAAATCTTGGGGTGTTTGGTGGCCAGGGGTGTATGGTAAACTCATCTGGTTCTCTTTGATCCAGGCACGTACACTGCAAGCTGTGTGACGCATTGCACTGTCCTGCTGGTAGATGCCACTGTGCCGAGGAAAAACAAGCTGCATGTGGGAGTGGGCATGATTCCCAAGGATACATGCGTACTTGTGTTGGTTCATTGTGCCAACCAGAATGACGAGATGACCCAGGGAATGCCACACAATTGCTCCCCAGACAATATTATGTGCAGGGTGTTTGCTTTAAGATGTTTCGCACTGTACACACCAATGGCCACCTGTCCAATGATGCATAAAATGTGATTCATCTTAAAAGGGCACCTGTCGTCACTCAGTGGATGTCTAGTTGTGGTACTGGTGTGCATATTCCAGCCTTCATCGCTGATTAACATCAGTCAGTTTGGGTGTATGAACCAGCAGTGTGCTGTGGAGATCCATTTGCAGCACTGTTCACTGCAATGTCATTGGTTCATCTGGACATTCAGTTGCTCAACAGTAGCAAGTCTGTTTGCCCGTACGCATATTCGCAGCTGTCATTCACCGCTGTCATCTGTGGTCTGTGGTGCACCACAGTTGCTTCGGCACTGATTTTGGATTGCACCATTTTACCATGCATGGTATACTTTAACCATGGTGGCATGTGGACAGTTTACAAACTTAGTCATTTCGGAAGCACTTCCACCATGGCTCAAAATCCAGTTGTCATGCCCTTTTGGACATCAGATAAATCACTATGTTTCCATATTATGACAAAGATTGCACTGTTCTTTGCATCTTGTAACCTGCTTTATGTACACCCTACAATGGTAACGCTGCCGCCTGGTGTCTGTAAATGGTTACTGCATGCTGACATCGAACATATGTGTTGGTCATATTAATGTGACTGGACTGTGTATTACCTACCATGTATGGATTTCTGTTCTTGCCTATGTGATTAAAAGGGAATATGCTTAATGATAATTGTATATGCAGTATTTTGCTTTGAATTTTGAAAATTTCTTGCCCTCTCTAGTCTGAATCTTTACTTATTTACTATTACATGCTGGTCTTGTATTTAGGTGTTTCATTAAACACTTTGATTTATTTCATATTGCGTATTACCCTCATTGTATTTTTTGCCATATCGGTCTCTGATGATGTATTACAATGTTACAGGTAATGAAAACTGTAATTTTTAGAAATCTGCCTTGAGATTCAGAGGTAGAATTTCATATTATAGAGCAGTCTCTGATCTTGTAATCTGTAACTCAATAAGCTTAAAATATTTTTTAATATTTTTTGTGTGTGAACCAGAAATGTGATTCACTGTGTTGGGTATGCTCAGAAAGAAGAGACTGAATCTCTTGGCACATGTTACATTGTCTGTGGCACAGTTTTAATATTGGATGTTGGGGATGAACTTATGATGTGCTCATTCTGAATAAATATTTTATTTTCTACCATTAGAGTGTCAAAAGGTAGAATCATGAGAGGACACTGTCATAACAGATGAGTAATTAGAGTATAGTGCATGTGTGTCAAGAGGAATTACATTTAAAAACTGTGCTTAGCGAGTACAAATTTCTGGTGTTTATATAATTGAACATTTACCTGATTCTTTGACAGCTAAATCTTAAATACCAAAGATAATAAACTTTTGTATAATATAATTCAACATTTTGTATGATTGTATTTTGATAAGAGAAATAAAAAATGAATTATGTTGTGTAACACAATGATTTATCTTGTTATTAAGTATGAAAATTAGTCAGATGCTGATGACTCCTAACTGAGCTACTTAAATTTAACTGAGAGCAGTGTTACACCTCAAAAAGCAGTCTGCACCTTTTTATATACCAGTTTTCCAGTCGCCTTTTTACCATAAAAATTATTTATATAAAATATATACAATAATTCTTTGAATCATTGTATATTTTACATTGACAGTGGAGGAAATGTTGAGAAGCAGACAGGCACATTTATAAAAAAATATTGTTCTTATTTCTTCCTGGATTTCCCATTATACTTTATAGGAAAGATTTGAGGTTGTTGAAACCAAACTAATAATACTTTAATTCATTACTTTACATTTAAATGTCTCACCACTTTTATGGCTCAATAGTTCATTGTGAACCTTGCTCTATTCAACAATTCTCCACCAGTTATCACATCACGATCCCTCTCTTGAGCTTTCCATCCTCTACAGTCCATTTCTGCAGGTCCTCCATGACTCCATCTATCCACCTGGTTCTCAAACGGCCCAATCCTCTGACACCTTGGATATCCTTTTGGTCACTTCTGTATCAGACCCATGCCAAATGCTACCCCCATCTCAGTGTGTCTGATTTCACTATTCTTCTAACAGATGGATTTTTATATACAGTATAGCTCATGGTTGTACCACCATCACCACCTCCTCCTCCTCCTCCTCCTCCTCCTCCTCCTCCTTTCAAAGTTTGGACCAATGATTTTTCAAAGTACCTTCCTCTCAAAGGCATCTAGCATTCCAACATATTTTGATGTTAATTTTCTAATAGGCTTTGTTGCCTGCTATTTATCTGTTTCATTTCATAATTGGTGTCATTTTAGTGGATGAATGTCAGTCCCAGATATTGAAACTGCTTTCCTCTCCAAAAGTTCATGTTCAGCATGAGGATGACATGCTCTTCCAGCAGCCATATATTTATACTATGTTGTTTGATATCCAGTCCCATATACCTATCAGCTGCTAAAGTGTGATGAACGTCTCCTCCATTGTCTTCCTAATTCTTGTGACTACACCTATGTCACGGGCATGAGATATTAAACAATGGAAAATCCAGGATGGAATATAAAAAAATATTGTGAAAAGGAAAGTTGCTATTCACCATACAGCGGAGATACTGAATACACAGATAGGCACAACAAAAAGATATTACAAATATAGCTTTCTGCCAGTAAGGCCTTCGTCAGAATTAAATGGCGCACCCGTGCGCGCGCGCGCGCGCGCGCGCGCGCGTGCGCGCACACACACACACACACACACACACACACACACACACACACACAAAACTGTTGTATGTGAGAGTTTTCTGCGTGAGTGTGTATGCGTGTGTTTGCTGACAAATGTCTTACTGGCTGAAAGCTATATTTGTGCCTATCTGTGACTCAGCATCTCCACTATATGGTGAGTAACAACTTTCCTTTTCACAATATTGTGACATGAACTATTATAAGTTCTGATTTATAAAATATCATTCCCTAGCTTAACAGGTCTGCATAGCTTCTGACCGTCTCCGAGACAACATTAAAAATGCAGCAAGCCAGTGCATCTCCTTGCCTTGCACCATCTTGTATATCTAGTGGATTAGACACCAGTCCTCCCATTCTTACACTACTCTATATCTGATTCATTGTGATTAATTTTAGGAATTCTCCAGAAGTTCCTACTTCAGTCAAGGTACAATGCAGATTTTCTCTGTCTATGCTATCATATGCTGCTTCGTAGTTAATAGCAAGGCTTTTGTAAAATTTTCCTTAGGGTTAATATTTGATCTACTGTTGATGCTGCTGGGAGTAATCTACATTTGTACGAACCAATCTCTCTCGGAACAGACGGTCAAACAGTATGCTGCAGAATATACCCCAAGTTTAGTGATAATATTAGAGAAGGAAAGTTCCTACTCATCACATAGCGGAGATGCTGAGTCGCAGATAGTAGTAGTAGTAGTAGTAGTAGTAGTAGTAGTAGTGGTGGTATACTATTCTGCCTTACAGCAGTTCTTGTCATGGGTTAAGCCTCTTCCACTTTTGTCTGGCCATATCCAGTTTTTCATTTCTGAATATTTGTCTCCTTGGATATTGTCCAGCATGTGATATCTTCTTGTTCCTCTTCCCCTTTTTCTCCTCCACCTTTCATTCTATTCTTTCCTTCAATAAACAGTCCCCCCTCAAACCATGTTCAATACAGTTCCGTTTTCTCTTTATAATGACTTTCAGCAAATACTTCTTCATTTCTTACTCGGTCTTCCCATTTCACTTTTTCCATTCTTCTCTATATCCACATCTCTAGTGCCTCCAATCTTCTTTTATCTTCCTTCCTCAATGTCCAGGTCTCCGCACCATACAGTGCAATGCTCCAGATGTAACAATTGGCAAGTATTTTCCTCAGATCTTTGTTTAGTGGTCCACAAAGTAATTGCTGTTTCCTCTTGAATCCTTCTTTTGCCATTGCAATTCTGTTCCTAATTTCTGTTGAGCAATACATATCATCCATTATTACACTTCCAAAGTAACTGTGAAATTATTCACTTGCTCTATTTCCTCTCCCTCTATTTTCATACAGCATTTTTTCCCCTTTCCTCCAATTACCATGCTTTTCATTTTCTTCTTTTTAATCTTCATTCCATATCCTTTTAATTTTGTGTTTAGATCCATCTCTCTTGCACTATCTGGCATCACAACTCTGTCATCTGCAAATTTATACACTCCACTCTCTGACTTCCTATACAAACTCCTCTTCCATCAAAACTTTCATTAATAATTTCCTCCAGATAGATATTGATCAGTGTTGGTGATAAACAACCACCTTGTCTTACACCTCTTCCCAGTTCAATTTCTTCACTCATCACACCTCCTATTCCTACTTTAGCGCTCTGGTTCAAATATAAATTTCTGTTTAGCTGTCTATCCTTCCAGTCAACTCCATGTTTCCTTAGGATTTCCATCAGTTTGTCCCAAGATCAATGAACACAACGTACACCTTCATTTTCTTCTCCATGTACCTCTCCCCTATCACTCTATGCTGAATGGCATCTCTAGTTCACACTCCTTGCCTGAAACCAACTTGTTCATCTGCTATCACACAATTCAACTTTCCATATAGCCTTCTGTTGAGTGTCCTCAGTGAGACTTTGGCTGCATGCGATATCAGGCTCACTGTTCTATGTTCTTTACACTTTTTGCTGTTCTTTTTCTTTTCTTAAGGTATTACGATACTTTCTGTAAAGTCCTTTGGCCATTTTCCTGTCATGTATATTTGATTACACAAGTCAACCAACTTCCTTTTTCCCTTCTTCCTCCAATGACTTTAACAGTTCCACAGGAATCTCATCAATTCCCATTGCCTTTCCATTTTTCACCTCCTTCATAGATGCTTCAATCTCACTAGTTATTATTGTATTTCCTTCATCATCATCTGCAACTTTATCTTCTTCTTCTTCTTCTTCTTCTTCTTCTTCTTCTTCTTCTTGTCCCAAGCTCTTCTTCACTTGGTCGTCTATCTGCAGCATATAGCCATTCTACGAGGTGCATTCAACTTCTAAGGCCTCCGATTTTTTTTCTCCAGACTGGAAAGAGATAGAAACATGCGCATTGTTTTAAAATGAGGCTGCATTCATCGTCAATACGTCCCAGAGATGGCAGCACCGTACGGCAGATGGAATTTTACCGCCAGCGGCGAGAATGAGAACTGTTTTAAATACTTAAAATGGCGACGTTTTCCTTACTTGAACAGCGTGCAATCATTCGTTTTCTGAATTTGCGCGGTGTGAAACCAATTGAAATTCATCGACAGTTGAAGGAGACATGTGGTGATGGAGTTATGGATGTGTCAAAAGCGCGTTCGTGGGTGCGACAGTTTAATGAAGGCAGAACATCGTGTGACAACAAACCAAAACAACCTCGGGCTCGCACGAGCCAGTCTGACGATATGATCGAGAAAGTGGAGAGAATTGTTTTGGGGGATCGCTGAATGACTGTTGAACAGATCGCCTCCAGAGTTGGCATTTCTGTGGGTTCTGTGCACACAATCCTGCATGACGACCTGAAAATGTGAAAAGTGTCATCTAGGTGGGTGCCATGTATGCTGTCGGACGACCACATGGCTGCCCATGTGGCATGTTGCCAAGCAATGTTGACGCGCAATGACAGCATGAATGGGACTTTCTTTTCATTGGTTGTGACAATGGATGAGACATGGATGCCATTTTTCAATCCAGAAACAAAGCGCCACTCAGCTCAATGGAAACACACAGATTCACCGCCACCAAAAAAATTTCGGGTAACCGCCAGTGCTGAAAAAATGATGGTGTCCATGTTCTGGGACAGTGAGGGCGTAATCCTTACCCATTGCATTCCAAAGGGCACTACAGTAACAGGTGCATCCTATGAAAATGTTTTGAAGAACAAATTCCTTCCTGCACTGCAACAAAAACATCCGGGAAGGGCTGCGCGTGTGCTGTTTCACAAAGACAACGCACCCGCACATCAAGCTAACGTTACGCAACAGTTTCTTCATGATAACAACTTTGAAGTGATTCCTCATGCTCCCTACTCACCTGACCTGGCTCCTAGTGACTTTTGGCTTTTTCCAACAATGAAGGCCACTCTCCATGGCCGCACATTCACCAGTCGTGCTGCTATTGCCTCAGCAATTTTTCAGTGGTCAAAACAGACTCCTAAAGAAGCCTTCGCCACTGCCATGGAATCATGGCGTCAGCGTTGTGAAAAATGTGTACATCTGCAGGGCAATTACGTCGAGAAGTAATGCCAGTTTCATCGATTTTGGGTGAGTAGTTAATTAGAAAAAAATTGGAGGCCTTAGAACTTGAATGCACCTCGTATATATTCTTCCCATCTCATTATTTCTTGGGGTTCACTCACCATTTTACCGTCTGCTGCCTCTACTTCCTTTAGTCCATTGTTGTTTTTCTTTTCCCTGAATGTCAAATCCATTGCTTCTTTGTACATCAAATCATATTTTCTTTCCTTCTTTATCTTGTCACTTTTCTGTCAGCCATTTCTCCTTTGCTTTTTCTGTTGCCCTTCTTAATTCATTATTTAACGTCCTGTAGTTGCGCTTCCCTTCTTCTGTGTTTATAGTTTTCCATTTCCTGCAGCCATCCATCTTGGTTATCATATCTGGTGTTACCCATTCTTTCTTTACTTTTTTCCTCTCCTTGATTCCAAGTGTTTCCTTAGCTGCCTTTTTGATCCCATTTTTAAAACAACCCCATCTTCCTTCTGTGCATTCCATTTTCTGTTGTTGCGTCATGATTTCACAATATGCATTCTCTAATTTTTCGCAATTGCCTGTTTCACTCAGTTTCTCAAAGTTAATGTGCTCTCTCTTCTGTCCTTCCCAGGTTCTTTCCAATTTAAATCTCATTTCTTTCTCACAGTCCAAATATTCCCAGAGCTTTTCCTTCTGGTCCTTCACCAACTACCAGATTGCAACCACCCATTACAACGATACATGCATTTCTTTTCTCTCTCTCTGCTAAGTTTTCTATCTTCTCATAACATTCTTCTACCTCTTCATCTGAATGATTACTTGTTGGTATATATACCTGGATGATAAGTAAGTCTTTCTTTTTCCCTTTCAGTCTCATCATCATTATTCTTCCACTAACACATTCAACCTTGATAACCTTGTCCTTCAGTCTTTTACCTATCAAAATTCCAACCCCATACATAACATTTTTATCTTCACCTGAATAGTACAATCGGAAGTCGGCACTTTCTAGTTCTCCACAACCACCCCATCTCACCTCACATTCAGAGTACATCCAATTTGTTTCTTGTCATTTCATGTTTGGCATTTTCTAATTTCCCTTCCTGGAGAAGGGTTAAAACATTCCAAGTCCCAATCCTCAATAAGTCTTCCTCCTTCTTCTCCGCCTTCCTTCCTTTCCATTTACCCTAATCTCTGGAGTCCTCGTTGTATTCCCCTTCCAAAGATCCGATTGAGGGGAAGCTTTACCTCTGGAATATTTTACAAAGAGGTCCATCCCCTGAACGTCTAGGGAAGTAATTCCAGTGGTGGTTCCCCATTGTCTTCCACTGTCCTTCACATCCTGTTGGCTCGCTGACCCAGTTTGCTGCTGTGGTTGGTTACTCAACCTCCCACTGCGTTGCTCAGCTTAACAGGGGCATCACGTGTAGGTAGGATTGTGGAGAATTGAGGTGAGAGAGTCGAAGAGAACTCTCTTGTTGAGTTCTTATATTCACATCTCAGCCCCCCCCCCCACCCCACCCCCCATTTTCTAGCCAGAGTCACAAGTTTGAAGCATCGACTGTCCCAGGTCATCTCCTGGGCACAACAAAAAGATTCTCTATCTGCGACTCAGCATATCCGCTATATGGTGAGTAGCAACTTTCCTTCTCTAATATTTTTACATCCCATCTTGGATTTTCCAAGTTTAGTGATGTAATTCCTTAATAGTTATCACCCTCCAACATATCTCCTTTCTTGTATACAGGGCATACAATTTCATCTCTCCACTTTTGGGGCATTTTGGATGAGACTTAATTATCTCTCAGTCTTATTTATTATTGTTGTAACATAGAATGAATGTATTTATTACAATGAGCAAAGTGGCATCTGGAGAGTAAGAAGTTAGTACTCATTGCTTTGGGCATAATATAAGGAAAAGCGACTGGCTATACACAAAAAGGGGAATGAACTTTGACAGAAAGACCTTATTGACTGGCCCTCTTTCGTTTTCTTCATACTAGGTTAAAGGATTTGAAGTTTATGGCCTTGATATTAGTTTCCTTGAGCTGTATGCTGCAATTAAAAGAAAGAAAGAAAGAAAGAGAGAGAGAGATTTCCAATAACTGGTAAGTACAAAACATTAATTGTATTTCAAAAAAGTGACAAGATACCTGAATGGGTATTGTGAAAGCCTAGTAATCATTAAGTCACTAATGGCAACCCTTTTTTATATTCAAAGACAATGTTAACTAACAAATCTGGATCATAATTTTTAACAAAAATGATTCCTTTCTGTAATTGCTAGTTGCATGAAAATGTGTCAACAATAAACTGAAATTTGATACCAAAATTCCAAAACAGCAAATGGAAAATAAAATACTTTGTAGATACTGAACAGTATTACTGGTGTATACAATTTTTTCATCTAACAATAGGGTATTTCATATGCCTGTATCAAATTATTTATTTTCATGTAATTGGCAAGTCTCAATTAAAACACAGAATGTTATTTTTATTAAAGATTATGAATCAAAATTTATTGATTAACATTTACATTTGAAAATAAACAAAGAATTTAAATAAAAAGGTGCTATTAGCGTGAATTGAACCTGTTCTAGAATTTTGCACTACCCACTCAGCTATCAGCCATTTAGTTGCAATGCCTGTAATGTTTTGTACTTCAGTATCAGAAATCTCCAAACGTGATTTTTTCATGTAGCTTTGAGAATTGCATCTTACTACTTCAAGAAATTGACATCCAGCCACTGATCTCCAAATCGTATGAGTATGAACAAAATCAAAGAGGGCCAGCCGGAAAGGTTGCCTTGTGAGACCTGAACAAGTACTTATTACACTAAACATCATTTTGAGTGCTCCATTTCAGTAATAGACTTGTGAACGTACAAGCTACTGGCTTTGACAGTGTCCAGGCTACCTGTATGAAATATTTTAAACTGTGTCTCTCAGAGAGGAAGTACAAGAATGAATTACTAAGAATAACTGGGGAGTCACTGCATGTGGAGATTTCAGTGCTGATTTTTATCTCAGATGATACTGATCTTTGTTCCCTACAAGAGTAAATAAATGTACAAGGGTATGCTGAAAAGTAATGCCTCAGAATTTTTTATGTGAAAAGTCTTAAGCTTTCCAAATAAAACAGATTTTATTAATATTCTACATCTTTACTCCTTGTGTATACATATTTGCAGCCATTGGCTGCTAGAGGGCTCTGAGTTGTAGAGTGTAACATGGTGATGCATAACTTAACTATGTTGTCATGTCAGAAACAGTAACTGTAACCAAGTATGGAATTCGAAGAGTTCATCCACACATGGAACACCCTCTCCTTCAGCATGACAGTACCACCCACACGAGTGCTGCGACATATGCAACAATCCAGTGCCTTAGGTCACTGACATTGATCATCCTGCGTACGGTACTGACTTGGGCCCCATCCAATTTTCATCTGTTTCCAAAAAATGGCCATGTTCATATATACATCACCCACAGAGGCTTGTTTGTGATGTAACACAAACAAGCCTCTGTGGGTGATGTATACAGGGACACGGCCATTTGCACAAGGCGCTTCATGTTTTTAAATATTTTAGTTATGATGAACCTTTTGTAATGTGCTGATTTTTATCCACATGAGAACTTGGTGTGAGGTGCAATGTAAAATGAACACATTTCATAACAAAAAGATTTTTTAAGAACTGAAGATGATGGCAAAATCTGTCAAAACTGTCTGTTTTAAATTTAAAAAAATATTTATGCGATCTTGGCTGTTGATGTTCTTACAACTGTTTGCTAAGAACTAGTTGTAGGCCTCTTCAGCTTTCATCTGAGTAGCATGGGAAGCTTGAATTTATTTGAACCCTAGATTAGTACACTCATTTTATTAGTAAACATTATAGTTTTTTTTAAACCACACTTTTAAATCACTAGGATATCGTTTATGTAGGTTAAGAACAAAGTGGGGCCCAGTATTGGTTCTTGTGGATCGGCATGTTATGTTCCCCCCATTCTGAGGTTAGTTTCATGCGTGTGACTCAGTCTGTGAATTGTACTCTCTGCTTTTTGTTGTGAAGGTAAGACTCCATCCATGGAATGTTGAAACGATTGGAAGGAGTGAAAAGAATCTGTAATTAGAAGTGGTTTGATTATTTCCAGTTTCACACATGGGTAACATTACAGCATATTTAAGTGCATCGGAAAATATACCCCAGATCACTGACTGACTACAGAGGCAGTATTCTGCTGAAAACATTATAGGGGTCCAGTTCCAGACTCCTACAGTCACCAGGAGAGGGTGGTGGTGAGGCCCCTATTACACCCAAGAGTGTCAAGAAAATATCATTGTCAATAACACATTTATTAGGCGGAAATACGGGACTGTCTTTCAAAGCACCACATCATGGCTGGGCCAGCAGAGTAGTGCCCTGTCAGTGATGGAAAGCCGGCTTGCTTCCGTCTTTCAGTTTGCCAGTACAGCAAAGCTACAAGTGGTAGCTGTTTCATTACAGATGACCGTTGATGACAGAATCCAATGGCCTCCAGCTCTGTGCAGCAGTCTCCAAAGTGCTCTCACGAACGTCAAATATTTGTACTCAGGAATTTTGCCTCAGGTCCACCCGAAGTACTCATGGTCACACAGGGATCAACTCTCACCCCCCTGTTCTAGACACAGAAGCCAACAGCATCAATGTCTGCCACAGGAATGGGATGAGCAGCAATGGTGCCCCCCTCTTGAAGGCGGATGATTGAGAGCATTCAGGTCATGCAAGTCAAGCCTCCAGCAGGCCTGCAGGGTGATGGCATCCTCTGTGCCCTACCAGTGTTGCTTTTGAAGTTGGCAGTGCAGCTGGCACCAGCAGCAATGTCCTTCCAGCCAGACGTGGTTCCATAGACGACCGCAGACAGCTAGTCATGCCAAGGGTCGACCTCCATAGCCTCCCCTCTCACTGGATAGCTGCAATGGACACAAGGGTTGAGACTGCACTATGGGCAGTCAGCAATCAGCACTCATCAGTCAGGAATGAGACATTTGTTAAGAAGGGGAGGATGCTTATGTTGGTACTTCTAGAGCGTTCAGCAGCAGTGGGGGATGGCTATGGCATCATGTCTTGATCTTTATTTGCTCTCAGCTCTCCTAGTGACTTCAGACATTCGCAATTTCACCTTTCCGGGGCTCTTTTCTCCTACCTTGACACCTGAGTACTTAAAGTTTTGTTGTACTTAGCCTTTTTTACCAAACTCTGCTTTGTCAATAGTATCTCTCAGCTTTCGTGATGTCTTAATGCTTCGCTTGCAGGCTCAGGTGCTCAGTAATTCCTCCATGGTGTGACAGATTCCATGTTTTCTGCAACTCACTCAGCATTTCCCCCTAGCTGGCAGATGCTAGTTTTTGACACAGGTGATTCACCTTCCAGGAGCTGTCAAGATAGAACTTGGACAAGATTGTTAGTGTCTGTCATGGATACTACCCTGGGGGCACAACACCATCATAGTGAGAGAATTACTTCTTTTAGTGGCTGATGAGTTGCATATCTCCTTAAGCATTGTATTTTTATAACTAATGTATTTTTGTTATGTCTGCAGTGCCAACTCAAATAAATCTAATGAACTGCATTTGGTTGTTTATTACTGAGTGCAGTGTTTACTTCACTGTAAGGAAGTTATCATTGAGTTTGGTGGCTAATGATATGAAAGTGTCACCATTTTTGCCATAGCTATTTGTTTGTCTCATTTTTAATAAAGTTCTGAATAGTTTTTGCTTATTCTTTGGGGGTTTTAGTTATTGAACATAATATGTTGCTTTTTTAAAATAACAGACTGGAGTATTTTACACACTGGTGGTGATGGAGTTCCAAATGTTGAGTACTACTTGTTCTGTGAATTACGTAGAGCTCTCTGTTCCCAGCACAAGATACATTAATCCCAGTTGTCCAGTCCTTATCTTTGCTTCTGTTTAATTTTACCCATGCTGATTTGAGGGTAAAACAAGACTCAAATTTGTGTAGGTCTGTCTTTCAGAAAGAGTGAAATTTTACATCTACACTGCCTGTTTGCAAGAGTCCTATCCATCCACCTTACGACAGGCAACTGCAGTGATACACTTAGCTTGTAACTATGATGTGACCTGCAATGGGTTTCACTTGGTACTATATATCAAACACACATATGGCCATAGTAACAGCTCTCAACAGGTGCTGGAGGGTCAGCACTAATGTGGTATTGTCTACAGGTAACCACATAGCTCATTAGAGACAGAGAGTGCAGGCCACTGAGTCTTGAAGTGCTGCATGAAATGAAGTGCTGCTACAAAGAAAATTCAGTGTTTTGGTATGCTACGTGTTTGTGTTAGCTAAAAAGTACAAAAAACTGAAAATGTTCATAACATGATACAACAATGTGAACTAGTTGCATTCTGTAAAGTTCTAATACAGGTGGAGCATTCTATCACAATAATCAACCAGTTACACATACATACGTGTCCAAATCCTCCAACAGCCCATCTTGAAGTGCCTTCTACCAAAGTTACTAACATGCAATATTCTCAAAGATTGAGTTGTCTTGCCTTTGCTCATTGCTGGACATAATTCTTGTGATACTCACTTTTCGGCCAACAAACATTTATTAAAGACAAAACTAACACATTAAATTGTCCATTAGTCACAAAACCAAACAACTATAGTTCCCGAGTATTTTAATTTTTCCCATAGGTAGAGATTCAGAAGTGTTAATTCTGGTGAGCTTACAGGCCAGTTGGAATTTATCAAATGACCAAATAAATGATTTCTAAAGGATGTCTGTAATTACCTGCACGCAATGGGTGGGGGTATCCATCATGTTAGTACCATGTGGATTGTCTTATGTGCACTGGAATGTCTTAAAATAACTGCAGCATCTTGTGTGTTAGAAACTGTAGGTGACTGTTTAAGTCCTATCAATAAATCCGGGACCAATAATGTGATTCTTGACAAGCCCACACTACACATTGACAGTCGAATTCATTATTTACCCAGTTCTGACAGCCAGTGTGGATTTTCAACTGACAAGTAGACCATATTTTGAAGATTTATTTACCAATGGTTTGTAAACAATGCTTTACCCCTAAACAAAATCTTGCATACAAATGCCGCACCCCTTTGCATTTTTGTAGACACCATTCAGAGAACTGTTTCTGAGTTTGAAAGTCATTGCCATGAAGCTGCTCATGATGCAAAACATGAAACAGATGAAATGTGTTGTAGTTTCTGCAGAACACTCATTTGACTGATCCCATTGAGACATGCAGCCTCACAGTGACATTTGGATTATATGTTACCACTGCTGTAATGTTGACTGAATTTCTCTTGTGAGTTGCTGTTCTTTTCTCAAGGTATATTTTATTCTTGACCATTGCAGTTTCTTGCTTTTTTTAAATAATGTTTGCAAAGACAGAGCTTGATGGCCTGGCAAGATCAGGATACCAGTCAGCATACAACTGTACTGATGTCCTAATGATTTACTGATTTTTGCCATAAATTAAAACCATACTCACTTTTTTTACTACCACACACAGTGTAAAAGTCTGTATAGCATTAAAATCAAGTTTTTTAATCAATGCAATAGCAGGGCACAGGCTCACATGTAAATTACTTGAACCATACTTGGGCCACATGCTTGCTTACAATGGATATAACTGAGCAAATGTTTGTAGGACCTCTTCTCCTCACAGAGGGGCAGTGGTTTTCAGTACTGTTACCTTTTTACTATTTGCTCATATTCCACACATGTTACATCACTAAAGTCTTCCTCAAAGCCTGCTTGCAATGCCACAGAAAAATAGACAGTTCCATAAAATAAAAATATTGACAGCTATAGTCACTAAAAATTGCATGTATAAATCAAGAAGTTCACACATAGTCTGCTATAACTTAGCAAAAACCACACCTTGATGTATTCATTCAGGCTGGATATATTTTTGGCCACCTATCCTGACAGTCTCATCCTGTATATTAAAGGTATTGAAGTAGTTGTGATAAGAGGCTGTAATTTCTCCAAGGGCAATGAGAGTGTCATCATAAAATATTTGTTTATCAACAAGACATACCACTCTTGTTGTACATCCATTTGTCTCAGAGTTATTGTAGACGACAGTGTACTTTTTATACCAGGCATCACAGTACTTACATACACAATGAACCCTTATTAGTCGATTTCCATAAATATTCCTAACACTTTGTGACGTTAATATACATACATGCTAGAGATAAAGTGAACAGCTTCCCAAACACTTTAACAAAGACTTGTATTATGCAGTTTCAAATCAGCAAAAATGACCTATTAATAATAGAAATTAATTGTCATAGAGTCAATGAAACACTGTGTGTAAAAATCCATGTGGGATGTCATCTACTAGCAGGTGCAGCCGCCCCCCTTCCCCCACTCACACACATTACTTATAACATCCAAAATATAAGTGCAATGAATTAATTTTATTACATCTTGCTTTAGATGCAGTAACACTTTTTGGATATTCTTGCTTCAAATTTGTTGAATTTCATGTGCTCTAAAAATCCTGCTACTGTATAGAGGCAGTTATCTAGTAAGAATTCACATAAGGAAACATAAAGAGAGTGAAAAATGAGGAAATAACTTTTATTTTATGTGGCACCTATTATACACTGTATAGCGCTATTTTTAGGCAGGTTTAAAGACTGATGTTCTCACTGACTGGACATGGAGGTCATCTTTTTGCTGCTGCCATGTTCATGTACATTAAAGTGTTTCTTTATCTCTTTTAAATTCTTTCTCACATATTTACATGTTCCTAGAATAAAAATGCAGGGGAGTAGGAGGATTAAAGACTTTTGAAAGAGGGGCTTGCACAAATCTATTTGTCATGCATGGTGCATTATTCCTATACCTCTCTTTTGTGTAAAGATGACTGAGCTGGCAGATGTTTACCACAGAAAATAATCCTATACTGTAGAATGCTGTGGAAATAGACAAAGTATGCAACTGAAACAGAATGGAAGCTTCCTTTGTGTGCAAATAAATGTGAGCTGTAGCATACTTCCTTCAATTTTCACATTTGTTTTTGTATGTGTGTCTGCCATTTAAAATCACCTTGAAACCACACAACTAAACATTTTATTTTGATTGAGGATATAATTCCACTGAAATTTATTGTCACAGAGACAATGGAAGCTTCCCTTTTTACAAAGAAGCTTAGAAAAGTTGTTTTGGTTATATTTATTATTGTCTTATTTCCTTCAAACCAGTCATTTAGATGATCTATAGCTTTATTTGTGTTTGCATGTGAAAGGAAACACTAATGACACTACCTTTTGAGATTTTGCTGTTTTTCCAATAAAGTACATATATTCACACACGAAATTATACAGACACCCAAATGCACAAAGTATCAGTCCTTTCTAAAGGCCTCACCTTGTTCCCCACTCCAAAATTCAACCATGCAGGACTTGTTAAAGACTTCCTCTCCTTCTCCTAGTCCCTACAGTGGAAACACTTTCTTGCCACCAACCTTATCAATAAGACTCAACCAAAGACCAATGTTGAACCCTGCCTGACTCAGTTCACTCCTCCATCCAACTGTGATCCACACTCACTGCCCCCAAATTTCCCCCTATTAACTTTCCATAATTTCTTAACCTTTGACCTTGTCTCCCCGTCATTCCCCAAATCACCCAACACACAAACTAGCCTTACATTTACAGAAATAACCACAAACCACCACCTAAAAAGTGAGCCCAATTTTATAATCCAACGTGCTGACAAAGGCTCCACCACTGTTGTTTTGAACTGCAAGGACTCTGCCAGCTGTCAGATTCATCCACCTGCAAACCTTGGCACAGTAATCCCATTCCAGACATCCAGCAGGATCTCCAGTCTCTCCTCAAATCCTTAGGCTCATCCCAGAAGCTCTCCCTGGAGTCCATCTCTCTCCTCACCCCTACCATTCCCCGCATTCCTACCTTCTACATGCTTCCTAAAATCCATAAACCCAGCCACACAGGATGCCCCATTGAGGCCAGTTACTTTGCCCCCACTGAGAGAATTTCTGCTCTTGTATACCAACACCTTCAGCCTATTACCTGCAACCTACCTTCCTATATACAAAATACCAACCATTTCCTCCACTGACTCTCCACTATTAGTGTTCATTTACCACATGGTGTCCTGCTCATCACTACTGATGCCACCTCCATTTACATTAGTGTCCCTAATGCCCATGGGCATACCACTATTGAACACAACCTTTCCCATCGCCTAATGGAATCCAAGCCAACAACTTCCTTCCTAGTCTCTATGACCAACTATATCCTCACCCACAATTACTTCTCCTACAAACAAATATGAGGTACATCTTATGGGCATCCACATGGCACCATCCTATGCCAACTTATTCATGGGCTATGTAGAGGAATTCTTCCTAAACAAACAGAACCCCAAACCCCTCACCTGTTTCAGATTCATTGATGAAATCTTTATGATCCATATCAAAGTTGAGGACACCCATTCCACATTCCTCCAGAATCTCAACATCTTCTCCTCCATTCACTTCACTTTGTCCTACTCAACCTGACAGCCATCTTCCTCGACATTGACCTCCACCTCAAAGATCAGTTCCTCCCTCCAGTTCAAATCTACCAGCCACCAGCAATATCTCCACTTCGACAGCTGTCACCCATTCCATGCCAAGATGTCCCTTCCATACAGCCTAGCCATCTGTGGCCGTCGCATCAGTAGTGATGAGCAGTCCCTCTTGAAATATACCGAAGGTCTCGCTGATGCCTTCACAGACCATAATTACTTTCCCAACCTTGTACAAAAACAGCTTCCGATACCTTATCTTTCCAGTCACCCACCACCTCCCTAAGTCCCACCATCTGGCCATAGAGGAGCATTCCCGTCGTGACTCAGTACCACTCAGGATGGGAGCAACTGAATTATATTCTCTGCACGGGCACTGACTACCTCTCATCGTGTCCTGAAATCTGAAATGTCCTACCCACCATCCTTCCCACCCCTCCCACAGTGGTATTCTGTTACCAACTGAACCTACATAATATCGTTGTCCTTCTGATACAATACCTGCTCCCAATCTCTTGCCTCAAGGCTCATACCCCTGTAATAGACCTAGATGCAAGACCTGTCCCATACATCCTCCCACCAACACCTACTCCAGTCTGGTCACAAACGTCACATATACCTTCAAAGGCAGTCCTTCCTGTGGAACCAGTCCTGTGATCTACAAGTTAAGCTTCAACCACTGTGCTGCAGCATATACAGGGTTATTACAAATGATTGAAGCGATTTCACAGCTCTACAATAACTTTATTTTTGAGATATTTTCACAATGCTTTGCACACACATACAAAAACTCAAAAAGTTTTTTTAGGCATTCACAAATGTTCGATATGTGCCCCTTTAGTGATTCGGCAGACATCAACCTGATAATCAAGTTCCTCCCACACACGGCGCAGCATGTCCCCATCAATGAGTTCGAAAGCATCGTTGATGCGAGCTCGCAGTTGTGGCACGTTTCTTGGTAGAGGAGGTTTAAACACTGAATCTTTCACATAACCCTGCAGAAAGAAATCGCATGGGGTTAAGTTGGGAGAGCGTGGAGGCCATGACATGAATTGCTGATCATGATCTCCACCGGGCTGAAAATTCAAAGCGTTTGACTTTGTCATCGGGTGTCAGGGCTTGTAGCAATTGTAAACGGTAAGGCTTCTGCTTTAGCCTTTTCCGTAAGATTTTCCAAACTGTCAGCTGTGGTACATTTAGCTCTCTCCTTGCTTTATTCGTCGACTTCCGTGGGCTACGCGTGAAACTTACCCGCACGCGTTCAACCGTTTCTTCGCTCACTGCAGGCCAACCCGTTGATTTCCCCTTGCAGAGGCATCCAGAAGCTTTAAACTGCGCACACCATCGCCGAATGGAGTTAGCAGTTGGTGGATCGTTGTTGAACTTCGTCCTGAAGTGTCGTTGCACTGTTATGACTGACTGATGTGAGTGCATTTCAAGCACGACATACGCTTTCTCGGTTCCTGTCGCCATTTTGTCTCACTGGGCTCTCGAGCGCTCTGGCGGCAGAAACCTGAAGTGCGGCTTCAGCCGAACAAAACTTTATGAGTTTTTCTACGTATCTGTAGTGTGTCGTGACCGTATGTCAATGAATGGAGCTACAGTGAATTTATGAAATTGCTTCAATCATTTGTAATAGCCCTGTATAGCCATGACAACCAGCAAGCTGTCTATCCACATGAATGTCCACCAACAAACTGTGGCCAAGAAAAACATGGATCACTCTGTTGGGGAGCACACTGCCCTACATGACGTTCTTCATTTCAGAGACTTCTTCACAGCCTGTGCCATCTGGATCCTTCCCACAAGCACCAGGTTTTCTGGATTGCGCAAGTGGGGGCTCTCCCTGCAGTACATCTTACATTCCCATAACCTGCCTGACCCCAACCTTCGTTAGTCATTGTCCTACCCATCTAGCCCTTCCCTGTTTTCATACCAACAAGGCCTTTGTCCAAAATGGACCACCGAGCGGGTGGCGCAGTGGTTAGCACACTGGACTCGCATTCAGGAGGATGATGATTCAATCCCGCCTCTGGCCATCCTGATTTAGATATCGCTCCAGGCAAATGCCGGGATGGTTCCTCTGAAAGGGCACGGCCGACTTCCTTCCCCGTCCTTCCCTAATCCAATGAAGCTAGACTGCAAGCAACAGTGCATGATGGAAGAGGCAACCAGGTGGTATGGATAAGTAGGAGGCTTAGGTGGGGAGAGGGAGGGATAGCAGGATAGGGGTTGGGGTGGTAAAGTGCTGCTAGTGGGAGCGAACAGAGATGAGGTGGAAAGAGGGTAGGGCAGCTAGGTGCAGCTGAGACGTAAGATGGACAGTGGGGGAGAGGGTGGGGGTTAGTGGAAAAGGAGAGAAGTAGAAAGACTGGGTACTCTGGTGGAATAGATGGGACTTTTGGCAGTACTTGAAAAAAGTACTGTCAAGCCAGTCTGTCTCTTGGAAAATCCAGGATGGATTGTAACAGTATTATGAGAAGGAAAGTTGCTACTCACAATATAGCAGAGATGCTGAGTCGCAGATAGGCATAACAAAAAGACTCTCACAATTGTAACTTTCGGTCGTTAAGGCCTTCGTCAGCACAAAAAAAAAAAAAAAAAAGCACACACACACACAAATGCAGCTTACACACATGACTGCAGTCTCAGACAACTGAAACCACACTGCAAGCAGCAGCACCAGTGCATGATGAGAGTGGTGACTGGGTGGGGGTAAGGATGATGATGATTGGTTTGTGGGGCACTCATCAGTGCCTGGGGGGGGGGCTAAGGAGGAGGCTGGAGCAGGGAGGTGGAGGGATAGTATGGTGGGGGTGGTGGACAGTGAAGTGCTGCTGGGCAAAGGTGGGGGGGGGGGGGGGAGTAGCAGAAAAGGAGAGAAATAAAAAAAACTGGGTGTGGTGGTGGAATGATGGCTGTGTAGTGCTGGAATGGGACCAGAGAAGGGGCTGGATGGGTGAGGGCAGTGACTAACGAAGGTTGAGGCCAGGAGGGTTATGGGAACATGGGATGTATTGCAGGGAAAGGTCCCACTTGTGAAATTCAGAAAAGCTGGTGTTATTGGGAAGGATCCATATGGCACAGTCTGTGAAGCAGTCATTGAAATGAAGGATATCGTGTTTGGCAGTGTGTTAAGCGACAGGGTGGTCCGCTTGTTTCTTGGCTACAGTTTGTCGATGGCCATTCATGCGGACACGCCTACAAACGCAGCACATTGGTTGCAGCTTAGCTTGTAGACTACATGACTGGTTTCATAGGTGGCACTGCCTTTGATGGGATAGGTGATGTTAGTGACTGGACTGGGGTAGGTGGTGGTGGGAGGATGTATGGGACAGGTCTTGTATCTAGGTCTATTACAAGGGTATGAGCCATCAGGTAAGAGATTGGGAGCAGGGGTTGTGTAAGGATGGGCGAGTATATTGTGTAGGTTTGGTGGATGGCAGAATACCACTGCGGCAGGGTGGGGAGGATAGTGGGTAGGACATTTCTAGAATAGAATAGAGTAGAATATTTTTATTAGCCTTTCAGTATTTTTCATACAATTGGCTTCGTCAAAGTTTACAGAGGGTTTTAGTTTCAGTACAATATTCAAATAGTTACAGAAAGGGGAGAAAAGGAACCAAAGACCTTTTCTTCAGCATTATGTAAAACAATGTTTTATACAATAATAAAATACACACATAAGAAAAGAATCACAGTAAATAACTAGCTTATATAATATCAAAACATTTTCTTCATAACTTAGGTAAAACATATATTTTGATGATTAGTTTCTAAGAATTCTTCAGTTGTATAGAATTCGTTGGTTTTTAGCCAGGTTTCCAATGTATTCTTATATTCATTTAGAGGTACTGTAAGAGCTGAGCATGGTAACTAATTGAAAAATTTTATGCTTAAGTACTTATAGTTATTATGGACTACAGCAAGTCTTGTGGAAGGCAAGTCCAGCAGGTGACTGTTTCTTGCACTGTTTGCATGCACATCACATCTCATGTTCAATTTTTTTCAGATTTTCTCTGGCATATGTTAAACAGTTATATATGTACATACTTGGCACTGTCATTACGCCAAGAGATTTAAAATAATTTCTGCTGGACTCTCTGGGTGCTAACCCTTCGATGCACCTGACTGCTTTCTTCTGCCATCTGAAAATACATTCAGCCCCTGGGGAGTTACCCCAAAGCAATATTCCATATTGCAGTTGGGAATGAAAAAAAGCATAGTATGAGTGGAGTAGCAATTGCTTGCTCACACTGTTTCTTAATTTATACAATAAGAAAACTACTCGTGCTAGTTTACCACGTGGATAATTGGTGCGTCCTTCCCATGAGAGCTTTTGGTCTATGATTAGTCCAAGTAATTTCACTGTTTTGTTTTCATTTTTAGTTACTTTGAGATTAAATATTATTGCTTATGTTTTTGTTTGATTTATGCACAGCTGGTTAGCCTGACACCGGTATTTAGCCATTTGCATCATTCCTCTATTTTTGTCCAGTACACTCTGTAAGTTCTCCCCTGTACTTATTAATGTTATATCATCAGCATATAGTATGTTCTTACACGGTATGTAATTCAAGAAGTCATTAACATAGACAATGAACAGAAAAGGTCCAAGAACAGAGCCTTGGGTTATTCCTCTTTCTATAGGGAGTATTTCTGACCTCTGCTTATTTGCATATATAAGTTGTAACCTATTGCTTGGATAAGATTTGAATAGATGGAGTGTATCGTCTTCAATGCCATTGTATTTTAACTTTTTGATGAGTATATCATGTGACACCGAGTCAAATGCTTTACTTCGGTCAATAAGTGTTCCAGACATTGATACCCTTTTTTCATACCCCTCATAAACATTGCTCACCAAAGCTTCTACTGCTTTTACAGTTGATAGGTGTGACCTGAAGCCAAACTGTTGTTCATTTAAAATTTTGTCGGTTTCAAAATACCTGTATATCTGCTTATGCACACAATTTTCTACTAACTTGGATATGATTGGTACTATTGAAATGGGTCTGTAGTTATTTGGGAGGTTTTTTTCACCTTTTTTATACACAGGCAATGTAACTGTGAGCTTAAGACAGTTGGGGAATATTCCATCATCAAGTACTCTGTTTGATAGTGAGAGAAGTGGCATTTTAATTTATTTTGCTATACATTTTAAGATGAGATTACTGAGTCCATAATAGTCTTCTGTTTTTGAATTACTTAATTTGTTTATTGACTTATGAAAATCATTTAATGTGATTCGGGTCCAAGTGAACTTCTCACTTCTTGTCTGTTTTGCACAAATGTTTCTGCATCAGAGGCAGAATTGATGGGTGGGGTGGTGACGCTATTTACAAAATATTCATTGAGAATATTGCAGTCAATAGGGATACTCCTTTCTTTATTGGTATTATTAATTTCCGTTTTAATGACAGTCCAGGCAGCTTTACATTTATTTTTAGAATTTAAAATATATTCATCATTTGCACAGCACTTAACATTTTTTATTTCTAATCTGTGATGGTTTCTCATTTTAGTGTAATTTTCCTTGTCCCTATCACTGTTATGAGATTTGTCTTTCATAATCATCAGTAGTATTCTGAGTTTGTTAAGTTGTGGGGAGTACCACTTGTTAGTATTTTGTTGCTTATGAGTAATATTACTCTGGTACCTATTGGTTACCAAGGGGCATGTCATTTATACTATATGCTTGATCTCTGTCAGGAAAATGGAAAAACATTTATTAATCATTTTCTTGTTATCCATTACATGAGTCCAATCCATTTCTTTTAACTGGTTTATCATTTTGTTTACATTGGATTCACATAGAATTCTATATGTCATTTCTCTCTCTGTAGAACTGAAGGCTGACTTTTCTATTTGAAGCCATAGCGCTGCATGATCTGATATTCCTAATTCTATTACATCACATTGTATGGAGTCTCTTTGTACATTGCTAATTATGTTATCAAGGCATCCATTCAGTCTAGGGGGTTTTTCATTGAGGCAGTAATAGTTTAATGACTTCAGAGTGTTAATCATATGAATTACATTTTTTCTCTTTGCCCTTATATCCATGTTAATATCACCTACAATTACAATTCTTTGCTGTTTATATTTTGACAACAGCAATATTAAAGTATTAATTTTTTCTATAAATACTATCTCATCAGAGCCTGGGATTCGATAGATTGAGACAATTACAGTTTTCTGTTCGTGCATTACCACACCAGCTACTTCTATTGTGGCTTCAAGGCATATTCTACTAACGTCTATAACTGAATAAAGCAATTCAAGGTTACTTTTGACATATATTGAGACCCCACCATGTGTAATACTTTTTCTGCAGTAGCTTGTAACTAACGAATATCCAAGAGGAACACACAAGTCTATTTCAGTGTCTTTCACCCAGTGTTCATTGATGCATAGAACACTGCAGTTCATTTTATCGAGCCAGTATTGTAATTCATTGATTTTAAACCTAAGAGATTGTACATTTATATGGAGGAGGAGGAAACTGTCACTGCTACATAATGGTATTCTACTTTCACAGAACCTTCTGTATTCATTTATTTTTGCTACACGATCTAGGGTTGCACAATTATCTGAATGAATTAGACTGCTGCAGTTTTCACTTAATGTGGTTTCTAACTTTCCTTCGTCTGTAATGTCGTTTTCTCTAAAAAAGGAGGTATACAGTCATGCTCTGTGGGACTGTCTTTTAAGACAAGGTTGCTGTGTGCTTGTATTTCATTTACAACTTTGTTTATCTCCTGACACAAAAATGTTTTCCCATGGTAATTTAGATGCTCACCATGTTCAGTGTGCAAATTTCTTTCAAGTCTGCTAATATCCACTACATTGCATTTAGCATAAATGGAACATAGTTATTTGATTTTAATATTTGTTTTATGAATCTCTTTGTTAACACATGAATTATAGATGAAGTCATGTCTATGAGGTATCGTCACAACAATAGTGTTTTCCATCTTTCTTACATCGAAAAATTTTTCAAACCTGTTATACACTTTTTGGCTTCATTATGTGCTACATCATTTGCACCAGTCACACAAACAACAAAGTCACTGTCCCTTGTTGTATTCTTGTGTTCTGAGATATCTTCAACAATGTTTTCTGTCCTCGCACCAGGTTTTACGCTGCCAGTTTCTCATTTCAGGGCATGACGAGAGGTAATCAAAGCCCTGGTAGAGAATGTAATTCAGTTGCTCCAGTCCTGGGTGGTACTCAGTTATGAGGAGAATGCTCCTCTATGGCCAGATAGTGGGACTTTGGGAGGTGGTGGGAGACTGGAAAGATAAGGCATGGGAGGTTTATTTTTGTACAAGGTTGGGAGGATAATTACGGTCAGTGAAGGCTTCAGTGAGACCCTTGGTATATTTCAAGAGGGACTGCTCGTCACTGCAGATCCAACAACCCCAGATGGCTAGGCTGTATGGAAGGGACTTCTTGGTATGGAATGGGTGGCAGCTGTTGAAATGCACGCATGTGCCTTTTGTTGACGAAGCCCTTAACAGCCATAAGCTATAATTGTGAGAGGCTTTTTGTTGTGCGTATCTGCGACTCAGCATCTCTGCTATTTGGTGAGTAGCAACTTTCCTTCTCATAATACTGTTGCGTACTGTCTCCTTGTAATTTTACAACAGTAGTACTATGATGTAGGAAACAGCACCATTTCATTAATCTATCTATCTTCTGTACATGTATAAAATGAAGACCCCTTCTTGCTTCTGAATGTGTATTTAGGAACTAGTGTAGGGATTTTGATACAGTTTTTACTAACAGTAAAAATGATGCCATTGCCATCTAGCTGTGAACAGCAGATCTTGCAGTCCTCCAGTGACAATGGTTACCTGCTTGCTCCGAGACACTATTGTCACAGTTGTGTGATTGATTGCTGTTTCCCATTCTGAAGTTTGTACATTTTCTGCTGCCTGCAACATTTAATAAACAGCTCTTTCAGACAGGGGTCATTTCCTGACTTGTTAAAAGTCACTGAAATAAGACCAGTGCATAAAAATGGAAAAACTACTGATGTACAAAATTATAGGCCTATTTCATTGACATCAGAACTTAGTAAGTTGTTGGAAAGGCTATTTCTTGATCAAATGGAATCATTTTTCTCTAAGTACAATATATTAAAAAGTTCTCAATACGGTTTCAGGAAGGGTAAGTCTACAATAACAGCCATAGCCACATTTATTCAAGCAGTATTGAATAACCTTGATGATGGAAACAAAGTTATTGACACCTTTCTAGACCTATCGAAGGCTTTTGATACTGTAAATCACTCCATTCTTCTACATAAGTTAGAAACTTATGGGGTCAGAGGAGTGGCATTAGATTTGTTAAGATCATACCTTGCTGACAGGAGACAATGTGTTAAGTTGTATCATACAACCGGGGGACTTCTACAAACAGTAAAATCATCTTATAAAATTCTTAACTGTGGAGTCCCTCAGGGAAGTATTATTGGGTCTTTTCTGTTCATTGTGTAGATCAATGATATAATAATTCCAAAAAGTGCAGACCTTGTGAATTATGCCGACGACACCTACTTCATAAGCTGGGGCCCTACAAAACAGCTATCAGTGCAAAATAATATGAAGAACACTAGCCTCATCACAGAATATATGACTAAAAATAAATTGGCATTAAATAAGGAAAAGACAATTCTAATGGAATTTATGCTAAATTACAAATCAAGACAAGTGGATACTGAGCCAGAGTTATCAATTGAAACAATTGATAAACATAAATTCCTGGGTATTATAGTTGATGAACATCTTACATGGAAGGAGCACATCAGCTACATGTGTAAAAAAATCTCGTGTAATACCTACCTGCTAAAACGCCTTTCTAGCATAATAGCGTCACCAGTCTTAAGACAAATCTATTTTGGTATTATACACTCCCACCTACAATACGGTATTGAGATATGGGGTGGGGCACCAACGGTATACATGGATAGGGCTTTTAGAGCCCAGAAGAGAGCAATTAGGATAATAGCGAATATTAGTAAATGTCAATCCTGTAGAGAATACCTCATTAAGTATAATATACTAACAGTGTATTCATTAAATGTTCTAAGGAGTACACTGTTTGTAAAAGAAAATATGGAGCACAGTATAATAAATAGTGATATCCATAGTTATAATACAAGGAAGAAAGAGGATTACCACATAAAATTCAGAAATAAAAAAGCAAACGATCATAATCCATTTTCTGCTGGAAGATTTTTTTACAACAGACTTCCAAATACCATAAAAATGTTAAAAGGAAACATATTTAAAATAAAATTAAAGCAGCTGTTAATTGCTAAATGTTTGTACTCCATCAAGGATTTTTAATGTTGTATGTACTTTATTTCTACTACTAAACTATTATTATTGTTCATGCATGTACTGACTGACTATGTCCATGACTGTAAAAGTTATTATGGACAAATAAACCATCATTATTATTATTATTATTCATGGATCAAGACAATGCTGTTCAGTCTGAACATGAAGTGGTGCCTAATTGAAAAACTTGCACTAGGCCACAGAGAAACGTGATTATTATTACCTAATCTATAAATCTATACATATCTTCTTCTTCTTTTTCTTCTTCACACATTAATTCCACTGCCGTGGTTTTCTGTCTGTGTGTGGAAGCTAATCTCATGGACCACTGTAGTGATTTTGGTATGGTTTTCACCAAGACATGCACTGATTCAGGGCAGACCATCAGACATGCTAGCTTGCTGCTCCCCACATTGCCATAATGAGCACTGTGCAAGACCTGCACCTCCTGAGAACTTTCCCTGCACATGCTGCTTCAATCATTTCATTTATTTGAAAGTGATGTTATTCACTTGCCTAACATCATTCTCTAACTTTACTCATAACCCTACACAGTGGTCCATAAATAAAACTACTGCTACATGTGTGTAGCATAGATACATAGTGCTATCAATTTCAGTTGTGTATGCATTAATAGTTCACGCACAAATACAGTCATCAAAAATGTTGTTCTTCAATGTCACATGTGTCATGGTTTTGCAGTGAGATATGTGTGTTTGCAAGAATGTGAATTGTTAACAAGTGGCCATGAATATTAGCTTCTCCCAACAGTTTCAAATGCAGTAGCACTCTGCATTGCTTGGAATTATGTTTGAACTGACTATAATAATACTTGTGGCAAATAAAATCTCAAGAACTTCTATCTGTAGAGTACATTACGTTCCTATTATCATCCACTATTTGCAGGGAAGAATGACATGGAGTGCAGACCAAGGTCCAGTTTAGGTTGAAAGGTGATACTCTGGTTATAAGTTAGTGAAGTGAGATCGAATGCATCAGTTAATTTATAATTTCTACACTTTTTGGCCAGTCATTTCCTACCTCTGTGTTTACTGCCCACCTCTCTGTCTTTACAGATTCCGTGTGTTCTGTGTACAAAATTTGATTATCCTGTACAATTTATATAAAACTTTTTCAATATCTTTGCAATCTTCTAAGTTCTCTGTGGGCCATCATGACCAGCCTACTTGTATCAGTCTGTCTGGATTCATCAGCTGGCTGTATGGCATTCATTTCGTTCCATTCAGGCTTCATCTTCATGGTTGCATTTGGCAACTTTATAATGGGTGAATCCATATTGTGAAATGGTTTCTGGAATCATTCATACCCTGAAATTGAAGTATCACTATTTCATTCACTCTTTGTGTTCTTTAGATCCCATCAAGAAGGAAAACCTTCAGTGATGTATGGGAAGTTACAACAGAGAGACAACATCTATAAATGTAAACTGCAAACTATTTTTTCAATAAAATATCACTGCACTGCTTAATAATATTCATGTATGTGCCCTGTAAATGTAACTGAATGAATCAGCAGAAAGGTTGTCACTTAAAAAGCTGCTGCTAAATAGTTGAAGTTTACCCCTACTTGTATCTTAGTATTTACACAATTATGTTGGTATTTTTTCAAAGAAAGTAGTTACCTACACTAGAAACTATAGAGGCCTGTTCACATTACACTACTACTTCTCATATTGTTTTAAAATGAACATTGCTACTTGCCATACAGCTAACACAAATTTCCTATTTTTTAAATCTAGATAGTTTTTAGAGGTACATAGAATAAGGAAAAGGCAACCACTTACCTATTGTGGACTGATACATGGAGCATAGAAACACTAGCCATGACCACAGAAGTGTTCATTTGAACTATGGAAACTACAGGATGGAATTTAACAATATTATGAAAAGGATAGTTGCTACTCACTATATAGTGGAGATGCAAAGTTGCAGATAGACACAACAAAAAGATCATCAGAAAGTGAGCTTCTGGCTGGTATGGGGAAGCAAGCAGGGGACTTAATTTTATATATGTATAGAAGATAGCTAGATTAATCATATGATGCTGTTCCCTACATCATAGTTCTATTGTCGTAAAATTACAATGAGACAGAATGGCTTGACAGTACTTTTCGTCAGGTGGAGGAATTCCAAGTACTATCAAAAGACCCATTTATTCTACCAACACACCCAGTCTTTTTACTTCTCTCCTTTTCCATTAATCCCCACCCCCCTCCACCACTGTCTGTCTAACATGCAAGAATGTAAAACACATCACACCTAGCTTTGGGAACCATTTGTTGTTCCCTAGGGGAGAAAAAAGGAAATGATGGAGAAGGCTTGGAAGGGGGGAGGGGGGGGGGGCACAAGTCAGGTTGAGAGGGACCCCACATGTAGTGAATGAGGACAGGAGAGACAAAAGTGAAGGAGGTGGTGTCATAAAATGGAGGAAGTCAATAGTAGTACATTAGCAAGCATTGTGCAAACTTCTGCCCATAGACAGTAGAAGTACAGAGTGAGAAGAAAACATGAGTAGAGAGGAAGACAAATGAGAAGTGAAATGAAAAGAGCAATTCAAAACTAGGAGGAAAGCAGAAAAGGAAAAATGAAAAAGTAAATAATCTGCCAGGAAGTTTCATATCAGTGCACACTCTGCTGCAGAGTGAAAATCTCATTCCAGGCTTTTTGCAGATGATGCAGTTATTTATAATGAAGTACTACCTTATTGAAGCTCCATAAATATTCTGTCAGATCTTGATAAGATTTTAATGTGGTGCAGAGGTTATCATCTTGTTCTAAATGTTCAGAAATGTAAAATTTTGCACTTCACAAAACAAAAAGTGTAGTATCCTGTGACTATAACAGCAGTGAGTCACTGTTGGAATCGGCCAACTCATACAAATACCTGGTTGTAACACTTTGAAGGGACATGAAATGGAATGATCACATAGGTCCAGTCATGGGTAAAGGTGGTGGTAGACTTCTGTTATTGGTAGGATACAGGGGAAGTGCAATCAGTCTACAAAAGAGAATGCTTACAAATTACTTATGTAACTTGTTCTAAAATATTGCTCAGTTGTGTGGGACACATATTAGATAGGACTAACAGGGTATATTGAACATATACAGAGAAATGCAGCACAAATGATCACAGGTTTGTCTGATCTGTGGGGGAGTATCACAGAGATACTGAAGGAACTGAACTGGCAGATTCTTGAAGACAGATGTAAACTATCCCGAGAAAGTCTATTAATGAAGTATCTAAATGTGTGGTCAGTTCATCAGTAAAACTTCATAATTATGCTAGGCACAGACTACAGCCCCCTAAGGACTACTCACATAGGGATTGTGAGGATAATATTAGAGTAATTACTGTACACACAGAGGCATTCAAACAACCATTCTTTCCTATGAGATTTTCACTCTGCAGCGGAGTATACGCTGATATGAAACTTCCTGGCAGATTAAAACTGTGTGCCCGACCGAGACTCGGACTCGGGACCTTTGCCTTTGCCTTTGCAGAGGTCCTGAGTTCGAGTCTCGGTTGGGCACACAGTTTTAATCTGCCAGGAAGTTTCAGAATCATTCTTTCCTCACTCCGTGAGTGTATGGAACAGGAAGAAACCCTAATGACAGGTACAATGGGACATAACCTCTGCCATGCACCTCATGGTGGTTTGCAGAGTGTAGATGTAGATGTAGATGTAGATGTAGACTATCTCCAGCATGACAGAATACAGTATTAATTATCAAAAATTTGTAACAGCTTTAGTACTAGCACCTGATCTCTAGAGGTATGCCCAAATATGTTATTCTGGTGTGTTGCACTAGTGTTCTTTTGTTCAAAAGTTTGAGTAAACCCAACATATCTGTCCAGCAGGGACTGCATAGGTTCTGCACATTGAAGACAGACTCGCTATGAGATGGGGCTGGTCCTGTCAAACTTCTTCAGTCATGTTTTCTGCTAGTAAATTGGGTGTAGGTGCTCTGGGATGTATAGAAGTAAGAGTGTGGGGAGGAATGCTGCACCACTTGTGTTTGTGTATAGAAGCTTATATTAACAAAGTTTTTAAAGTGAATTGCACTGGTCACTATAGTGCTTTACAGCACCTGACCAATGGCACAGTTCACTGCTTATTGCCACATGGTATATGCAGTCTCAGCAGAGCCAGATAACACATCCACTAAAGTAGCATGTGGCTGTGTGTCACTGATACTTAGCAAGTGGCTGTTACATAGAATATTCATGGGTTCATAGATGTTGGGATAACACTCCAGTTCAATATGTGGCATCGAAACCTATATTGGTTCGTGGTACACACATGAGATGTACATGAAATTCCTTTTTATGCCAGTGTAGAAACATATTCAGTCAATATTTAGTAATTTCATAACTGAGGACAGATAGTATCAATGGCTCATGGGCTGAAAGCCAAAGTTACTTCTGGAAATTCAGAGTTTTAGTATGGGACTAGTAAATAAACAACCTATTCCACCTTGATCTGATTGCAAAATTATGGACAGTAGGCAGTAATAAGTATTACTTAGACTGTGGTCCGAATGAGATTTTAGTACAATTATAATTTTAGTTGAAATGCTGTTAAGGGTCAGCTGTTTCTAGTGTGGTTCAGATATTTGCTTATCTTCCTCATAGTGGTCGAATCATGAAGATGCACACAGTAGGAGGGCCTTTTGCTTATATATGGATCTCTATTAATCACCTACCCCATGATGATAGATTGGTAGCCAAGCCAATTGGTGTGGTGGCAGTCGTATGTCTTAGCAGGGCAGACAAAATTATGTTCAGCCAACAACTAAACTGACCATAGAGTTTGTTCTTACAGATTAAATGTCAGAATCAAATTACTTGTGGAAACCAATATTATAATCTTAAAGAGCCATGTATAGTGGGCATTATTACACAGAAGGACTTACAAAAAAGTCTCAGAAGAGTACTGAACATTCCAGAAAATGAGCTACAATTAATTCATTTAGTATACAGAAGTGGTACAGGTATCAATTTGATACCTGTCTGTTGGCAAGTAATCTAAACGTGTGGTCAGCTCACCAATACGACTTCATATTTTACTGTTTTCTTTTTCATTATTTTCAAAGAAGGGCACTCCAATGCAACTACAATGAGATAAAAATAATACTTTTTCTGTTGTGGGATAGCATTAAGAAATGAATGACAGGTTGAATTAGGAGCTGTGTCGCAGTTTATTTTTCTTGTTGCTACCACATGTGCGGGGCTTAAGGGTACAGCCAGTAAAGGCATGCACTGTCCATTATTCTGGGATTGGTTATGTTCCGCATGGCAGTCACATATTTTGCAACAGCCTCTATGCTGCGAAGAAAGAGAGAGCCCACACACTAAAAATTCATGCTGGGTGTGATATATATGTATGACATCAGTCATGAAAATTATTGGGATTCTCAATCAGCCTCAGGTGAGGCTGTGTTGTAAAGGGGTAACATTGGGGAATTTTCTAGGCAGTCTGTGGGTGAATAGTGCAAATACATGTTCCTTGTAATATTCCTAGTGATAATGTACTGCATCTCACACCACTGGCGAAAATAAACTTACCTTGTTTGGCTCCTTAGTTCATAAGGAGATTCCTCTTATTATAGAGACATGGATTACTGAGTGTGGAAAATTCGATCTATTTCAGAACCAGTTCCCTAAATGATTTGAACAAATGTGAGTTCTTTACATAATATTAGTTGTTTCAGTGATTGTGCTTCAGTTAATTGTAATCCTTCCTAACTAACACTAATATTTAGGTGAGGCTGTCCACTTATTCAGTTAAGGAAACATATAAGTTTAACAAAGTAATTTTCTTCCTCGGTGCTTTAGTGGGTCCGAGAGGTCATTGCTTAGCTGTATAGCAGATTCACTGAAAATGAACTATTAACTGTGCAGTGGTATAGTGTCAAAAATCATTGAGAAACCAACGTATCTTATCTTCCTGGTTAAGTCATATTGAATGAGGTAATGTGTAATAAATTCATTGAGCGTCATCGAGAGTTACACGAAAAGATAAAATTGGTAGATTCTATGCCAGAAATTAATTCATGTTCTTTGCACATATGTAGATACTTGAGTGAGGCTTGCAAAGCAGGTAGGTGTTCTTGGGAAATTAATTACTGGTAAACATAAATATTCAGTCAGATATTGATAAGATTTCAAAGTCGTGCAAAGATTGGCAACTTGCTTTAATGTTCAGAAGTGTAAAATGGTGCACTTCACAAAACAAAAAACATAACATCCTATGACTATGTCATCAATAAGTAACTGTCGAAATCACCAAACACGTACAAATACCTAGGTGTAATACTTTTTACGAATATGAAATGGAATGATTACATAGCCTCAGTTGTAGGTAAAGCTGGCAGTAGACTTTGGTTTATTGGTAGAATACTGGGGAAATGCAGTCTACAGAGCTAATTTCTTAGAAATCACTCATGCGACTAGTTCTAGAATATTGCTTGTGTGTGTGCAACTTCTACTAAACAGGAGTAACAGGGGATACCGATTGTATACAGAAAACATAGAATTTTTCATAAAGCATAATTTAATCATCTGGTTTAAGAATCATAAAAGAAGGCTGGGTATGTAGAAGAGACCTAGGGATATGGGAAGTTTCAGACATTATAAGATGGTAAGACAGAGATTTAGGAATCAGATTTTAAATTGTAAAACATTTCCAGGGGCAGATGTGGACTCTGACCAAAATTTGTTGGTTATGAACTGTAGATTAAAACTTAGGAAATTGTAAAAAGGTAGGAAATTAAGGAGATGGGATCTGGATAAGTTGAAAGAACCATAGGTTGTTGAGAGTTTCAGAGGGAACATTAGACAATGGATGACTGGAACAGGGGAAAGAAATACAGTAGAAGATGAAGGTGTAGCTTTAAGAGATGAAATAGTGAAGGCAACAGAGGATCAAATAGGTAAAAAGACAAGGCCTAGTATAAATCCTTGGATAGCACAAGAGATACTGAATTTAACTGATGAAAGGAGAATATAAAAATGCACCAAATGAAGCAGGTGAAAGGGAATACAGACATTTAAAAAATGAGGTTGACAGTAAGCGCAGAATGGCTAAGCAGGAATTGCTAGAGGAGAAACGCTAGGATTTAAAAGCATATTTCACTAGGGGAAAGGTAGATACCACCTACAGAAAAATTAAAGAAGTCTTTGGGGAAAAGAGAAGCAGCTGTATGGATATCAAGAGCTCTGATGGGAAACTGCACTAACAAAAGAAGGGAAAGCTCAAAGATGGAAGGAGTATGCAGAGGGTCTATGCAACTAGAAGGCAGGATTATAGAAAGGGAAGTGGTCATAGATGAAGATGAGATGGGAGACATATTGCAGGAAGAATTTGATATAGCTCTGAAAGGTCTAAGTTGAAACAAGGTCCCGGGAGTAGACGATATTGCATTAGAACTACTGACAGCATTCCGTCTGGTGTGCAAGATGTATGAGACAGACAAAATACCCTCAGACTTTAAGAAGAATATAATAATTTGAATTCCAAAGAAAGCTGTTGCCGACAGGTGTGAAAATTATGCACTATCAGTTCAATAAGTCTTGTTTGGAAAATACTAACATGAATTTTTTACAGAACAATGGAAAAACTGGCTAAAGTCAACCTCAGGAAAGATCAGTTTGGATTCTGGAGAAATGTAGCAACACAAAAGGCAATACTTACCGCTTATCTTAGAAGACAGGTTAAGCAAAAGCAAACCTACATTTATAGTGTTTGTAGACTTAGAGAGAAAGCTTTTCACATTGTTGACTGGAAACTCTCTTCAAAATTCAGAAGGTAGCAGGGGTAAAATACAGGGAGCAAAAGTTTATTTACAACTTGTACAGAACCCGGTGGCAGGTATAAGAGTTGATGGGCATGAAAGGGAAGCAGTGGTTGACAAGGTAGTAACACAGGGTTGTAGCCTAACCCTGATGTTGTTCAACCTGTACCTTGGACAACCATTAAAGGAAATCAAAGAAAAATTTGGACTAGGAATTAAAGTTCAGGGAGAATAAATAAAAACTCTGAGGTTTGCCAACAACATTGTAATTCTGTCAGAAAGAGGAAAGGACTTGGAAGAGCATTTGAATGGAATGGACATTGTCTTGAAAGGAGAATATAACATGAACATCAACAAAAGCAAAACAAAGATAACGGAATGTAGTCAAATTAAATCATGTGACGCTAAGGGAATTCGATTTGGAAATGAGCCGTTTCAAGTAGGATATGCATTTTGCTATTTCACCAGAAAAATAACTGATGATGGCCCAAGTACAGAGGATATAAAATGTAGACTGGGAATAGCAAGAAAAGCAAGAAGAGAAATTTGTTAACAATGAATATAGATTTAAGTGTTAGGAAGTCTTTTCTGAAAGTATTTGCCTGGAGTGTAGCCTGGTATGAAAGTGAAACACAGATGAAAAACAGTTTAGGCAGAAAGAGAATAGAAGCTTTCAAAATGTGGTGCTACAGAAGAATGTAAGATTAGAAATGTAGATCACGTAACTAATGAGGAGGTATTATAGAGAATGGGGGAGAAAAGAAATTTGTAGTGCAACTTGATCAAAAGAAGGGATCAGTTGATAGGACACATTCTGACATCAAGGGATCACGAATTTAGTATTGGGGGGATGTGTGGGGAGTAAAAATTATAGAGGGAGACCAAGAGATGAATACAGTAAGCAGATTCAGAAGGATATAGGTTGCAGTAGTTATTTAGAGGTGATGTACAGGATAGAATAGCATGGAGAGCTGCATCAAATCAGTCTTAGGACTGAAAACCACAACAACACACAGAGAAAGGCAGCACAAATGGTCAGAGGTTTGTCTGATCTTTAAATGACGACTCTAGGAATATACTACAACTTGTTATGTATTGCTCACATGAGGCTCATGAAGATAAGACCAGAATAGTTACTGCGTGCACAGAGGCACTTAAATAGTCATTCTTTCTGCACCCTGTAAGTGAATGGAATGGGAAGAAACCGTAATATCTGGTGCAATGGGATGCATCCTTTGCTGTGCGCCTCACGGAGTCTGAAGAATGTAGATGGAGATGTTGATGTAGATTTGAGAGGCACTCTGTAACATCTAAGAAATAATGTGCAGGGTGGATACTCAAACTTGGAGAGAGAAAAATTCCTGAGAATTCCAGGTGTGAGGAGGAAGATGGTGTCAAGACGATCCAGATAAATTAAAGGCGTGAGAGGGTGAGGGGGGAGGGATTAGGGGCAGCATATCACAATAAGGACTTTTCCTTCCTCTCAGCAGAGCTATATGCCGGCCATAAACAATAGTTTAACTGCAGTTTTTAAACTTCATTAATTATTATGGACTAATATTCATATAATTAACACACTTTGAAATATTAAGCATTTTAAAATTCAATTTCAATGCTAGATTAAAAAAGTAGAATTCCTTGAGGTTTCTCTGATTTTTCCAGGTAAAATGTAATTCCATGAAAGTAGTTTTTCAGAAGAATCGCCACCCTGAATCTGTTTCACTTGTATTTAGTGAACTGACTCTGTCTAATATTTGTCTATAACAAAAATTATATTCTATTTACACATGTACTGTTCAGCTATTAAATTCAAAGTCATTAAAACCAAAGAGCACAATGCAGTAAATCCTGTAAAAATGTCTTACTTGTTGCAAAGCTTTGCTAAATACAATCTAGATCATTCATCACTTAACACTTGCTATTCATGTAACTTGATAGCTAATGTTCCTATGGACCTAATAGCACTTGCACAGTTTTTCCTCCACTACTGGGACAAATTGCCACAATTGTAACAGCTTCTGCTTTCCTCAATGGATCATCACCTTCCTCGTTTTCTCCCTTAAGGTACACACTTCATTTTCCACTGCTTCAGTTACTAATCCTTAACACTATAACTTATTCTATAGAATGGCACACTAACAAGTAATAAAGTGGTGCAAGCAGCTTCTTCTATAATTTAGAGGAGTGGCATAAATCTCTGTTGCAATTAGGTTTGTCCACCTGTTACACATCCATATATATGAGACAAATAACAAAGTAAACTGATACTTCATGCATATCCTTGCTTACACATACATTTTTCCTCACATTTTTATACTCTAATATAAATCTGACAGTACACTTTTTTCTCTGTCTGCAGAGCAAACTTGTTGCTAAATCTTAGGGATATGGGTGCCTATTTCTTAAGGCATAATGAGAACACATGGGCAGTGGCTTGCCCTTCTTTTTCTTTATATTCTTTGCAGTAACACTTTTGCTTGGTGATGGAACTCTTGGTTCAGGGCTTGGTGGTATAGCTAGTAGCGTCACAGATGGACAGCCAGTCAGAATGTACTGTCACAGTATGACCAGACAACTGAATCTCTGCGTTTACACGGAAGGGCACACGTAGAACAATGTAAGAGCCCTCATACTGAGGAGTGAAGTTTTTCGTTCTTCCCATTTTTACTACTGGGTTCCTGAGCAGCACAAGACCTATGAGCTTGTAATAGGGAAGTCTGGCCCACTTGTTACTGTTAGTTTTGGTGGTATTCTGCTTAATCAGTTTTCAGATTAACTTAAGACGGCAGGCCAGTCCCTTCACTTTGATCGTATCTACTCCAGTGGTAGTTTACTGAGTTCAAAGTGGGAGTTCATGGGCCTTCAGTAGACTGCCTGGTAGGGTGCGCACCTGGTTATTCGGCCATATGACTGTTATCTGCCCGAGTGACATAACCAACATATCTGCACCAATTTGTATGAGATTTCCCCATGCAGTAAGGCAGCATTTGAATGATCATGTTATGGATGTATTCAAGGCAGCGAGTAGCCTGTGGATGAAAAGGCATCATGCACCATTTCTTGATTCTTAACAGATTACATACTTTTACAAATAGAGCAGACATGAAGTTGGACCCTTCATCAGTTAATATAGCATCGGGACTCCCGAATTAGAGAACCATCTGATTGACAAAGGCACAAGTGACTGTTCCAGTAGTCATGTCCATGAGTGGGAGGGTCTGGGAGGATCTGTAAAGGAATTTTGTTCCTTGGAGGGGGTGTCCTATGTGCACAAGGCAAACAGTTTTGAATATACTTCCTTGCATTTGTTTGTCTGCCTTTCCACCTAAGGCAAGAGGCTATCCTACCATTTGTGGCATGTTGTACATTATTACAGGCCTGCAAACTGTCATGACATTGTGCCATAACATGCTGTTGTAATTATTTAGGTATTATACCTCTCTGTTACCCAGGGGCACTTGTGATATAGAATACCATTTTCAGTGACAAAAAAGATGCAGATTGTGACCTTCTACATCTTTCTCTTGCACTTTCTTTAGCTCCTCTATTGAAATATAATCTGCCTGAGCAACTCTAGCTTTGTGGCTCAATGTGTCTGCATTTTGATGGAGACAGTCTGGTTTGTGTCATAATGTGTAATCATACTCTGCTAATTTCAACACCCACCAAGTTAAGGGACTACTGGGGTCCTTTAAACTTAACACCTGTACAGGGGCAGGATGATCAGTGATCAAAGTGAACTTGTGTCCATGTAGACAGTATTTTAAAAAAACTCCAAAACATAAGGGCTAAAAGCTCCTTTTCAGTAGTACTGTTGACTTAATCATCTGTCTAGAGGCATAATTTATAGGTCTTTCCTCACCATTGTATTACTGAGAAAGAAGTGCACCCATGGTGTAATTTGATGCATCTGTGGAGGGGATAAATGGTTTCTCAGAATCTGGGTGGATTAACAAAGATGAACTTACTAGAATGAAACTTTCACTCTACAGCGGAGTGTGTGCTGATATGAAACTTCTTGGCAGATTAAAACTGTGTGCCAGACCGAGACTCGAACTCGGGACCATTGCCTTTCACAGGCAAGTGCTCTACCAACTGAGCTACCCAAGCATGACTCATGCCCCATCCTCACCGCTTTAATTCCGCCAGTACCTTGTCTCTTACCTTCCAAACTTCACAGAAACTCTCCTGCAACCCTTGCAAAACTAGCACTCTTGGAAGAAAGGACATTGCGGAGACATGGCTTAGCCACAGCCTGGGCGTTGTTTCTAGAATGAAATTTTCACTCTACAGCAGAGTGTATGCTGATATGAAACTTCTTGGCAGATTAAAACTGTGTGCCAGACTGAGACTCGAACTCGAAACCTTTGCCTTTCGTGGGCAAGTGCTCTACCATCTGAGCTACCCTAGCGCGACTCACGCTCTGTCCTCACAGCTTTAATTCCGCCAGTACCTCATCTCCTACCTACCAAACTTCACAGAAGCTCTCCTGCGAACCTTGAAGAACTAGCACTCCTGGAAGAAAGGATATTGCGGGGACATGGCTTAGCCATAGCCACAGCCATGGTCCTGAGTTCGAGTCTCGGTCCGGCACACAGTTTTAATCTAGGAAAGGTTAGGGAGTTGATCAATCAGTGCAGCCAATACATTCAGAGGTACCGCACCATCTGGAGGGAGATATATGTGGATGATCACCACACAATGTTGTAGCCCCAAAGCAATCAGTTAATGGAGAAAAATGCAATCATCTATGTGTTAATATGAGAGCAGCAAACAGAGTCACAACCCCTGACACTTACCCACTACCCTGTATTGACAGATTGGACAGATTTGGAAAGCTTAAGTATTTTATCGCCCTTGACACACAGTCACCAAATTCTAGCTGCACCACAAGATTGACCCAAAACTGTTTTTGTGCAGCACTCTTGGAAGAAAGGATATTCACATCCCTGTGGCCAGTTGGTGCTGAACAGTAGTAAAATGGTAATTTGTATGGTTTCTGTGCAGTTGGTCTAGTATCTCCCATGGGAATTTTGTGCTGCATGGGGACAGCTGCTGGCAATTACTGCTGTTCCTCAAACAACCACACATATTCTTCCAAAGCTGGAGACAAATGATTGTGATCAGATGCAGGCAAATGTGCCATTCTTCCCTGCAGCTGGTTTCATAATAGTGGCGCTACAAGAAACTCGCTTCACTGATGAAAACACATTTGAATCAAACAAATTCAGAATATTTAAAGGAAAACCTGGAAAAATTGTAATGAAGAAATGCCCTCAGCTTGGCACAGCTTTTGCTGTAAACACAAAAATTCTGAACTCTGTCGAACATTTTTGGTCAACATCATCGAGAACATCTTTCCTCACTTTTCGATGTGCAAATAAAAAATACACATTAATCAATGTTCACGCTCCCACAAATGACAAAAATAATGCTAAAAATAGGCAAGAAACAGATGAATTCTGGGAAAACCTTAAGGATCATATATCAGAAATCCCAGAAAACAATGCAAAAATACTTCTAGGAGATTTTAACGCTCAGATTGGAAAAGAAAAGAAATTCCACGATATTGTCGGCAACTTTCCCGCACACAAACGAACCAACAAAAATGGAGAAAGGTTAATTATGCTCTGTAAGCAGTTTAAACTCAAGCTAATGTCAACATGTTTTAAACATCTTCCCAGAAAACAAAAAACCTGGGTATCTCTGATAAAGAGTATCGGAGAATTTCAAATAGATCACGTTGCCATCTCCTCCAAATGTGAAAAAGAAATATTGAACACACATGTCTGAAATTCTCTAAACCTCGATTCCGATCACTATCTCACGAAAATAAAAACTAAACTGATCCCACAAAACAAACAGAAAAGCAGAAACGGTGAATATAAAAACAGAAATAAAATAAATTTTGATCTTACAACCCTGAGAAATTACAACCTTAAGTCCAACTCTAACCTCAAGGATTTTCAGAAAAAACTAAAGACATTCTCCCCTTCACAAAACCTCCAAGAATTTCAGAACAACTTGATTGAGGCAACAGAAACAACCTTTCCAAAAAAGAGCAAACCGAGACACCCGTGGTGGGACAGCAACTGTAATGAAGTTCTGCATGAAAGACTTAAAGACTGGAAAAAGTGGAACTCACATAAAACTGAAAACAACTTTGATGAATTTAAGCAAGCCAGAAAGAATGCCTCGAAAACTATTCGCAACACCAAGAGACAATATGAAAAACAACAACTGGACTCAATCGAAGAGAATTTCAAGAAATGCAACACGGCAGCTTGGTACAAAACATTCAACCAGAAACTCCGAGGATACCAGTCCCCTCGCCTAAACCTTATGAGAAATAATAAGACTCTCACCATCAACAATACTGAAAACTGTGAAATCCCGGCTGAATATTTTGAGACACTCCTAAACTGCCAAACACCCATCCAGACTCTCAGTTTTACGCAACCAGAAACATTACCAACACATTCAACACCTCCGACACGAGAGGAAATCACAAACATAATCAAAAATCTCAAAAACAGGAAAGCATGTGGAGAAGACACAATTACAGCAGAAATGCTCAAGCTTGGGGTAGAAACATCAGTAGAAGCACTACACAAAGAACTTGAACAAGTATGGGAAACCAAGAAAATCCCAAGTCGCTGTAAAACTGCCCTAATTCACTCTTTGTTTAAAAAAGGTGACAAAAGGGATGTTAACAACTATCGTGGAATATCGCTTCTCCCAGTCCCATACAAAATTCTATCAAAAGCACTGTTCAATCGTGTATCACCAATTATAGAGGGAAAACTTGGAGAATATCAAGCTGGCTTCAGACCAGGAAGATCCTGCGCCGAACAAATTTTTAACCTCAAAACAACAATGAACTATTTATCTACAAGGAGCAAGAAATATTTCATAACATTCATTGATTTCAAAAAAGCTTATGACTCAATCGATAGGGACACACTCATCAAAACACTTTGAGAATATGAAATAGATGAAACAACAATCACCATAATCAAAGAAACATTAACAAATACAACATCAAAAGTAAAATTCCAAGGAGAAATTTCACGGCATTTTGAGGTCAAAACCGGCGTCAGACAAGGAGATGCGCTGTCCCCGGTACTCTTCAACTGTGTTCTGGATAAAGTCATAGCAGAATGGAGAAAACTCACGCAAAAACATGGAGTTGAGAAAGTCCAAATTGGAGGGAAGTGCTACAAAGCCATTGAAACCAACTGTTTTGCCTTTGCTGACGATCTCGCCTGTTTAGCTTACACACAAAAAGACACAATAAAACAAATAGAATTACTTAAAGAAACTGCTGAAAAAGCAGGCTTGCAAATTTCATTTGAAAAGACAGAAATCATTACAAATATCAAAAATCCACCAAAGAAAATAACTACGAAATACGGGAAAATACTGGTATCTAAACATTTTAAATATCTTGGTGAACTAATTCAGCCTGTGGCAAAAGGTCATCCAGCCTGCAGGGCTAGAATACAAAAACTAGAGACAGCAACTCACTACTGCAGACAAATGTATTCAAAAAACTGTATACCAAAAACATTAAACTCAGACACTACCAGGCTGTCATTAGACCGCAGATACTATATGCATCAGAAACACTGCCAAATTTTACATACGCAGAACAGATAGAAAATCGTGAAAGAAGAATTGTGAGGACAATTCTTGGACACAGGAAAATAACAGATGATCAAGGCAAGCCTGTATACAGACTAAAAAGCAACAAAGAAGTGTATACGAAGTGCAGCAAAATTACAGACGAAATTAGAAAAAGAAGATGCTCCTTTTATGCTCACATCATGAGGATGAACCGAAATAGGCTTACAAAACAAATATTTTCGTACATCGCAAATCTAAAAAATAAAAATTTATGGTTTATCAACACAGAAAGAGATCTAAAATAAATGGACATAGATCAGGAAACAATATTTAACAGAAACCTTTTTTAGAAAAAAACTGAATTCATTCACGGGTTTCGGTGTGAAAATTAAGGAGACTTGTGGAACTAAATGGTCTGAAGAGAGAAAAGCCGCCTTCAGCGCAAGAATGAAAGAAGTGTGGACTGAGAGAAAGAAGACTTCCCAGAAGCGCAAGAAATAACTGTTTTCATGGTCTTTAATGGCCAAATTTGTATAATAATAATAATAATAATAATAATAATAATAGTGGCATAATGGTGTGAACTCTTTTTACTGGTAACTACCTTCTCCTACTGTGCTTTAACTGCTTCTCACATTGAAGGTCTGTGTCTATAACCTCTTCTCCACATGCCAGTATTGTTCTGTGTGGAATCTTGATATGTCTTTGACCAGAATTGACAACACAAACTGATACTCTAAACTTCCTTCCTATGACTTCTAGTTTACTTAAGCTTTTCTTAACATGGATGTTCAATTGGTCGAGAACATCATCCTGGCTGAGCAGATCAACCAGAAAATCAGATACCAGTGTTATTTAAGTTTTCACATCAGTCCAGTGAACTTTTCTCATACCTCCACTGAGTCTGACAGCAGTGGTAATTTTTAATGCCTATGCATGCAGTTCCATCAGAAGTTGTGGAAGAGGCCTCACACCACAAGTTCCTCAAGACTGAGATGCATGCTTACTACCAAAACAGTGTGTTGTCTCACTAAATAGAACAGTTTGCGTATTGTAGTCTGTCACTCCCTGAAAACAGTGCAGTAGTCTGTCACTGCCTGAAAACAGTCCAGGAAATGGTGCCCTAAAATGGCACTGAAATTTCGTCTGCATTTCCTCACTACTTTCTTGTCAAATCCATGATTTTTCCCATCAATTTGCAGACTAACAAAACAAGTTTCAGCCAGTATTATTATCTCCTCACCTAAATCACTTGCATTGGACCATGGTGACTTGAGTGCAAGCTTGTCTTGTTGAGACAAAACACTATTTTGAACTCCCGCCACTTATTTAGTCATACCCTTTCTAAGTGGGTTCATAGTTCTGGCTGGGGGTGAGGGAAGGTAGCGGAGCTTGCCCCACAATATTTTCCTAGTGTGTATTGCTCCACTGGGACCTCCCATTTCTCCTATAATTTTGCAGAGCATCCCTTTGTGGGAAACTTTTGGCATTTTGTGCAACAGGGAGTGTGACAATGTTCTCCTATGTGGTTTGGCTTTCCACACTGCTGTCAATTGGTATCATTAACAACAGCATGGCATGGTTCATTAGTGCAACAGGGGTCAAAACAAACCGTCATGCTTCTTGGCATAGTAACACTAACTGAACTGCTTCATGCAAAGAGGTGCAGGAAACTACTTTTACTTCATTCTTGATCAGCAGGTTAATTCCCTGTATGAACACATAAATTGTTTTGACTTCTGCCTTTTGATTAGCACCTCATTACGGGTCTGATCTTTCCCTAGGGCATAAGTAAGATATTGTTCTGATGTGATAGGCAAGTGCTTCAAAGTCCTCTCCATTTTTGTGCCAGTGTGTTGATAACTGATCTCAGTAATAACTGACACCACATTTGTCATACTAGCACTCCACTAACACATATGCCAGGACATTGAAAGTGATCGCACCATGCAAAAGATTGATTGTCTCTACATACAAGTGTGAATTGCTATGAAGTTTTAATTTTTGTCACATTCAGGAGAAGGCTATCAGGCAAAGAACATGATTGTCCTACATCATGGACATTTTGGAAGAAGATGGTGAAATTTTACCTGGTTGTCCAGAAAATGGAGGTACAAAGGTAATTGCAGGGAAGGTACTGGCAACATTGGGCACATAAATGGTGGGTTCCACCTCAAGGGCTCTGGAGGAGCTTGCAGCTGTCTACATTGACATCTGCCAAGTTTCACCATTGGGCATAAAGCTTCGTCAAGGTACCTCTGTAATGCTAATTTGTCAGATGCCATTTGTTATAGCATGAGATGATCTGTCCCATCATTTGAAACAGTGGCAACAGCGGAGACTATTTATGGTCATTCCGGCATAGCACACAAATGCGTATTTGGCATGGTTATATCATTAGGGCCAAGATTTCTGCAGATCAATAATGTTACAGATGAGACGTCTCAACAGTAAACTATGCTAAATTAAGGAGTAATGAGTTCCCCTGGTGGAAGCTCACAACACAGAAGATGGAGGCAAGTAAGGATTCATTGCAGCAACACTTACCTCAACATCTTGCATTGACGGAAGCAGTGGTGAAGAGGGTGGTATCAACAGACCAGTAGTGTGGCTAGATGGGGCATTGAGATGTCAAAAGTGATGACGGCAGCATCCACATGCAGTGGCAAGGCAGCATGGACCCTCGGCAGCACAATGAGCAGACGTATCATCCACCAAACTGTGCCTCCACCAACACGAAGACTGCGGCAGCAGCATCCTGTGATCTGGGAAGCATGCCTGTAAGCAAGGGGTCTGTCTATGGCCTAATGCATTGGGCACACTCCACATGCATTGACAGTCAGCGAGTACACAGTGTGCAAGTTCAAGCACAAACAAGATGTTTGAATCACTTTCCATAGGCCACATTACATGGTAACTACCAGGCTAACAGTCCCAGCCGGCTCATATCCATCAGATGTATGTGTCAACAATCTGCAAAATGAAACATGGCAGCTGAACCTTATCCCACTTCAGCTGAAACAACTTTGTATGTGCTGTACATGGTCAGGATAGGAAATGAGCAGAAAGCAGAGCATCTGGTGGTGTTTGGAGAAAACCTGTGAAAGAAAAGACTGATTCCAGTCACCAGTGGAGATTTCACTTCTCCAAAAGCCTACACCTTAGGGGTACAGCAGACTCAAATTCACCCCAGCAATGGGAACTTGCCACAGTTAAATTGAGAGGCATTGCACCCCCTAAGGGAGGAACTAGTGGACATGCCTGGTCATGGAACAAGCTGGCAGGCAAGAGAGCACCCTGAATACCAACACTCTCTTGCCAATCCATCTGGCGCACTCCATGTGACTACTCCTGGTCCTCCTATTGGTGGGCAGAGGGTGCTTCAGTGGCTATACCTCAATCAGTGGTACTTTTGTCAGCAGTACTACCATGGCACAATGTTGATGAGAACTGAGTGTGAGTGTTATGCAGAACATCCAGGCTCAGCCATTATCTCACCAAAGAGACTGTACCATACATTTTACAAAAGAAAATCCAAAATTAACAATTTAAAAAAATTGGAAAACCATGTTTCTTCTCAATACCATGCATAGTATGTCCAGTCAGCTTTGCAGTGCCATGACAGACGTCAATATTTCCATTTACGTACACAATGTTGTTGTAGTAGTGCTTGTTTTGCTAAATGCATGAGAGCCCATGAGATTTCACAGTGCTCACATACTGGAGTGCTCAGTTGTTTACATTGCAATGGAAATCATGCTGTCACCAACAGCTATTGTGCATTTTACAAGCAGCACATGGAAGCCAGTCACACTGAATCATTTCAAGCCCTGCCCCAGTATCCATCATTTGGGCAAGTTACTGTTGATATTCCTCCACCTCGAGTGCTCTCCCCTAGTGACTGGCTTAAATTATGTGGGAAACCAGAGGGATTGCTAATGATAGAGAAAAGACTCTACCCTTGACCTAATTGTGCTGCTATATTCATTCCAGTTCCCACATCTTACAAAAATAAAACATTCCCTCATAGTCCATAGTCTGACATGTTATATGACTTTCACGGTCCACAAAGCTCAATACAAAACAATCCGTATCCTCCCGCTCCTCCGGCTATCTCTCAGGCAGACTGGAAGGCTGCCATTAACAGTTTTTGTGTTTTAATACTGCAGATCTTTCTTTCCATAAAAAATGAAACATAGATGGTAACAACACCGGCTCTTATACAGAATGCTGAATAAGATTTCTGAAAATCTCGCAATGGCTTTTAAAGTCCTCCTGTGAAATGTAAAATCAGGTATTTTGAACAGAGAAAGTCGTTTTAGATAATGTAGCAGCAATCACCACTCGGGGGCTTATATTTGCAAAATTTTGTGTAAACACTCCCAGCAAATGTACTTCAAAGGCTATGCAGTGCTTAGACATGACATGGAGGACAGGAAAGGAGATGTCACCATTTTAACTAGGGATAAAATTCAGTTTAAAAAACTTGATATCAATCTTATGACAATGGACACACAAAGAGTAGGCATTGTAAATTACTCTCCTAATGAAGCATTCACCATTGTCACCATATACAAACCTCCTCAGTGCAAATTATGAAGCCTTTCTCTGGATCAGATTCTTCATCAGCTTCAAATGCCATACCTCTTTTTTTGTAGATGTAGATGGCAGAGATTTGCTCAAACTTCTTGAAAATCTCAATTTAGTACTTCTCAACTATAGCTTTCCTACCATGCTGTGTAATCCATACAGACAATCATCAGCTGTTGATTTGAATCCGTAGGTACAAACAAAACATTTAGGCTACAGAGAAAGATTGTTAGAATAATAAACCATGCTAAGTACAGAGACTCCTGTAAACCAATATTTAAAAATCTAAGTATACTGCCTCTTCCTTGCTTATATATGTATGAAATATTAAATTTCACAAAAGGAAGTATTTTAAAAGATGGAAATATCTTCAAGTATAACTGTGATTACCACCCTCATGATACTAGGCAGAAGCATTACTTGCATGTCAATACAGTAAGTACAAACATTTGTAAGAGGGGAGTGTATCATACTGGCATAATGCTGTACAATCACATGCCACCCTATTTGAAACAGATGCAAAATTTACAAAAGTTTAAAGTGAAACTGAAAGAGTACCTGCTTGATCGCTGCCTCTAGTCTATTTCCAAGTTTTTAGAGTACCAGAAAAGTGTAGTGTAACTGCTCAAATATTCTTAATAAGTCTATCATTTTATTTCATTATATTAAATTTGTCATCAATATTCAACATGTATTGAACAATTATTTATCCTTTCAAAATAACTATGTGTATGATGTCAATATAATGGAAGGAAACATTCCACGTGGGAAAAATTATATATAAAAACAAAGATGAGGTGACTTACCGAACAAAAGCGCTGGCAGGTCGATAGACACACAAACAAACACAAACACACACACAAAATTCAAGCTTTCGCAACAAACTGTTGCCTCATCAGGAAAGAGGGAAGGAGAGGGGAAGACGAAAGGAAGTGGGTTTTAAGGGAGAGGGTAAGGAGTCATTCCAATCCCGGGAGCGGAAAGACTTACCTTAGGGGGAAAAAAGGACAGGTATACACTCGCACACACGCACATATCCATCCACACATACAGACACAAGCAGACATATTTAAAGACAAAATATGTCTGCTTGTGTCTGTATGTGTGGATGGATATGTGCGTGTGTGCGAGTGTATACCTGTCCTTTTTTCCCCCTAAGGTAAGTCTTTCCGCTCCCGGGATTGGAATGACTCCTTACCCTCTCCCTTAAAACCCACTTCCTTTCGTCTTCCCCTCTCCTTCCCTCTTTCCTGATGAGGCAACAGTTTGTTGCGAAAGCTTGAATTTTGTGTGTGTGTTTGTGTTTGTTTGTGTGTCTATCGACCTGCCAGCGCTTTTGTTCGGTAAGTCACCTCATCTTTGTTTTTATATATGTGTATGATGTTGTATTTACTGTACCAACCCGACTTGTCCTACATCGTTTGTGCAAAATATGTACCTAAACACGATTTACAGGACCAATAAAGAAATATAAATACAAATACATTGTCCACTGCTGACTTTTGCCATGTAATGGAATGGACAGTTAGAAAAAAAGACTCTCTCAGCTCAATCATCTCCCTCTGGAAATTGCTTTAGATTCCCCATAAATCCAGTTAATGTTATATATACAACCAGCAACAGGCATATCAAGGAAGCAGACTGGCTACTGTACACTGCTAAAAACCAGGAGAAGTTTTACTCCTTTAACAATTTGTTAGATGCCTATCAACAGTGCATTTCAGTTATCGAAAAAGCTGCAACAGCTTTCATTCCAAGGAAAAAAGAAGTCATTGTTTCAAAGCGACTACTCCTATGTGTGGTGGACACCAGAGTATTCTAGAGCCGTAGCACAGTGAAAACTTGCGCACAGTAGCTTTCAGAAGGAATAGGCAATAGGAAACTTTATTACATACCATAAAATAGCTCCAAGAGTTCAACAGCAGTTAAAAGATATTAAAAAGAACAGCTGGAAATCTTTCTGTTAATCAGAAACTATCAATGTTAGTCTTTCTGATGTATGGAAAAAATTAAAGCATTTTGTCTCCTGGAACATAAAGATCACAATCATCCTCTCATGGAGCCATTTTCGTATGAGGAACTGTCAAGATGTATTAAAAAGGTGGCAAATTTCTTACCTGGCAAGGATGTCACTTATTACCAAATTATAGAAAATCTCCCTGACATAATCCTCTGAAAACAGTTACAGATATTTAACCAAATTTGGATGAATGACACTAACAGAAGATTGGACAACTCAGGTAGTAATAACTAAATTGAAATCACATGAGGAAGAGGAGCAGGTCGCATCATATAGACATGTTTCTCTTTCTTCCTGAATCAGCAAAACTTTAGAGCTCCTGATCAAAAATTACTTGGAATCATTGTTAGAATCAAATTGAATCCTGCCATCTAGTCAGTTGCTGTTGTTGTTGCTGTGGTCTTCAGTCCTGAGACCGGTTTGATGTAGCTCTCCATGCTACTCTATCCTGTACAAGCTTCTTCATCTCCCAGTACCTACTGCAGCCTACATCCTTCTGAATCTGCTTGGTGTATTCATCGCTACGATTTTTACCCTCCACGCTGCTCTCCAATACTAAATTGGTGATCCCTCGATGTCTCAGAACATGTCCTACCAACCGATCCCTTCTTCAAGTCAAGCTGTGCCACAAGTTCCTCTTCTCCCCAATTCTATTCAATACCTCCTCATTAGTTATGTGATCTACCCATCTAATCTTCAGCATTCTTCTGTAGCACCACACTTCGAAAGCTTCTATTCTCTTCTTGTCCAGACTATTTATTGTCCACGTTTCACTTCCATACATGGCTACACTCCATACAAATACTTTCAGAAACGACTTCCTCACACTTAAATCTATACTAAATGTTAACAAATTTCTCTTCTTCAGAAACGCTTTCCTTGCCATTGCCAGTCTACATTTTATATCCTCTCTACTTCGACCATCATCAGTTATTTTGCCCCCCAAATAGCAAAACTCCTTTACTACTTTAAGTGTCTCATTTCCTAATCTAATTCCCTCAGCATCACCTGACTTAATTCGACTACATTCCATTATACTCATTTTGCTTTTGTTGATGTTCACCTTATATCCTCCTTTCAAGACACTGCCCATTCCGTTCAACTGCTCTTCCAAGTCCTTTGCTGTCTCTGACAGAATTACAATGTCATCGGTGAACCTCAAAGTTTTTATTTCTTCTCCATGGATTTTAATACCTACTCCAAATTTTTCTTTTGTTTCCTTTATTACTTGCTCAATATACAGATTGAATAACATCAGGGATAGGCTACAACCCTGTCTCACTCCCTTCCCAATCACTGCTACAATTTGTACAGAAAGCAGATGGCAGTTATAAGAGTCGAGGGACATGAAATAGCCTTTCGCTCCCTGTATTTCACCCCTACCACCTTCAGAATTTGAAAGAGAGTATCCCAATCAACATTGTCAAAAACTTTCTCTAAGTCTACAAATGCTAGAAACGTAGGTTTGCCTTTCCTTAATCTTTCTTCTAAGATAAGTCGTAGGGGTCAGTTTTGCCTCACGTGTTCCAACATTTCTACGGAATCCAAACTGATCTTCCCCGAAGTTGGCTTCTATCAGTTTTTCCATTTGTTTGTAAAGAATTCGCGTTAGTATTTTGCAGTTGTGACTTATTAAACTGATAGTTTGGTAATTTTCACATCTGTCAACACCTGCTTTCTTTGGGATTGGAATTATTATATTCTTCTTGAAGTCTGAGGGTATTTCACTTGTTTCATACATCTTGCTCACCAGATGACAGAGTTTTGTCAGGAATGGCTCTCCCAAGGCTGCCAGTAGTTCTAATGGAATGTTGTTTACTCCCGGGGCCTTGTTTCGACTCGGGTCTTTCAGTGCTCTGTCAAACTCTTCACGCAGTATCATATCCCCCACTTCATCTTCATCTACATCCTCTTCCATTTCCATAATATTGTCCTCAAGAACATTGCCCCTCTATATACGCATTCCACCTTTCTGCTTTCCCTTCTTTGCTTAGAAGTGGGTTTCCATCAAAGCTCTTGATATTCATGCAAGTGGTTCTCCTTTCTCCACAGGTCTCTTTAATTTTCCTGTAGGCAGTATCTATCTTAACCCTAGTGAGATAAGCCTCTACATCCTTACATTTGTCCACTAGCCATCCCTGCTTAGCCATTTTGCACTTCCTGTCGATCTCATTTTTGAGACGTTTGTATTCCTTTTGGCTGCTTCATTTACTGCATTTTCTCCTTTCATCAATTAAATTCAATATTTCTTCTGTTACCCAAGGGTTTCTACTAGCCCTTGTCTTTTTACCTATTTGATCCTCTGCTGCTTTCACTATTTCATCCCTCAAAGCTAACCATTCTTCTGCTACTATATTTCTTTTCCCCCATTCCTGTCAATTGTTCCCTTATGCTCTCCCTGAAACTCTGTACAACCTCTGGTTTAGTCAGTTTATCCAGGTCCCATCTCCTTAAATTCCCACCTTTTTGCCATTTCTTCAGTTTTAATCTACAGTTCATAACCAATAGATTGTGGTCAGAGTCCACATCTGCCCCTGGAAATGTCCTACAATTTAAAACCTGGTTCCTAAATCTCTGTCTTACCATTATATAATCTATCTGATACCTTTTAGTATCTCCAGGGTTTTTCCACGTACACAACCTTCTTTCATGATTCTTAAACCAAGTGTTAGCTATGATTAAATTATGCTCTGTGCAAAATTCTATCAGGCAGCTTCCTCTTTCATTTCTTAGCCCCAATCCATATTCACCTACTACGTTTCCTTCTCTCCCTTTTCCTACTCTTGAATTCCAGTCAGCCATGACTATTAAATTTTCGTCTCCCTTCACTACCTGAATAATTTCTTTTATCTCATCATACATTTCACCAACTTCTTCATCATCTGCAGAGCTAGTTGGCATATAAACTTGTACTACTGTAGTAGGCATGGGCTTCGTGTCTATCTTGGCCACAATAATGCGTTCACTATGCTGTTTGTAGTAGCTTACCTGCACTCCGATTTTCCTATTCATTATTAAACCTACTCCTGCATTACCCCTATTTGATTTTGTATTTATAACCCTGTATTCACCTGACCAAAAGTCTTGTTCCTCCTGCCACCGAACTTCACTAATTCCCACTGTATCTAACTTTAACCTATCCATTTCCCTTTTTAAATTTTCTAACCTACCTGCCCAATTAAGGGGTCTGACATTCCACGCTCCGATCCGTAGAACGCCAGTTTTCTTTCTTCAGATAACAATGTTCTCTTGAGTAGTCCCCGCCCAGAGATCCGAATGGGGGACTATTTTACCTCCAGAATATTTTACCCAAGAGGATGCCATCATCATTTAATCATACAGTAAAGCTGCATGCCCTCGGGAAAAATTACGGCTGTATTTTCCCCTTGCTTTCAGCCGTTCGTAGTACCAGAACAGCAAGGCCATTTTGGTTAGTGTTACAAGGCCAGATCAGTCAATCATCCAGACTGTTGCCCCTGCAATTACTGAAAGGCTGCTGCCCCTCTTCAGGAACCACATGTTTGTCTGGCCTCTCAACAGATACCCCTTTGTTGTGATTGCACCTAGGTACAGCTATCTGTATCGTTGAAGCACACAAGCCCCCCACCAATGGCAAGGTCCTTGGTTCTTGGGGGGGGGGGGGGGGGACCAATGGAGTAGCAAGATATATATCAGATATACTAGTGCCCATGTCACAGCACTTGTGTATTGTTTAGAGAACCAACCAGTGACTAGAACTATACAAACTACAGAGAGATTTGTAATTGTGGCTGAGACCAAGAAGGTGGAACAATAAAAACTGTGTAAATGTAAATTGGGAAAAGAAAGAGTGTGGACATATGGTAGCTACATATAACTTTTATTCCAGACTAGTGCTCTGTAAAATGTGGACTGCACGAACAGTTCATTTATTGTAGCCAGACTTAACTCAAGAATTCCAAGAGGGCAGGACTGTAGTGGTGCAGGGCACAGGCTGGGGACCACTGCTGAAATCCGAACACTTGTCGACACCTACATGCTGAGCTTTTACATTAATCCAGCAGCTCCGAGATCATAACCTGGCTGGTGGGGCAATGATTGGCACTTTTGAGACATTTTGACAGCATTAGGTGATCTTAGCTGCAACATGACCTGCATTGTCTTGTATAAAAGCTGGCAGTCAGCCAATTTGGGCACGACACAGACAGACTTATAATTGGTGTCTGCTATATTTTGGCTTCTGCCAATGTCTGTCCAGCATCTTGTAGGGACCTCCAACTGTGTTCCAGTTGCAACGTGGATGGGCTGGAAGTCAAACTAAAGTCCTCTCTGCCAGGAGCTCCCGGGATCTGTCAGCATCTGCTGCCACCTCTGCATCACCAGTCCCAGTTCTGCCCTGGGACACTGCCATCCATCACCGTAGCTGCACACTGGTCTCTTCCAACCACAGTTATGAGAGCAGAAGTGTAGCGACGTACAGCTAGCAAGGTCAGTGCTGTGCCGCATTGACAGAAGCGCTGACACTGGCACCTCCTCGCTTGCTGTTATGGCCTGGATCACTGCATCGACCACTGCAGGTTCTAAATATATCAATAATAATTAATCCAAACATAATAGTTAATTGGATTCCAAACATAATAGTTAATTTGTCTTGAAAGGAGGATATAAGATGAACATCAACAAAAGCAAAATGAAGACAATGGAATGTAGTCAAATTAAGTCGGGCGATGCTGAGGGAATTAGATTAGGAAATGAGACACTTAAAGTAGTAAAGGAGTTTTGCTATTTGGGGAGCAAAATAACTGATACTGGGCAAAGTAGAGATGATATAAAATGTAGATTGGCAATGGCAAGGAAAGCGTTTCTGAAGAAGAAAAATTTGTTAACATCGAGTATAGATTTAAGTGTCAGGAAGTCGTTTCTGAAAGTATTTGTATGGAGTGTAGCCATGTATGGAAGTGAAACATGGACGATGAATAGTTTGGACAAGAAGAGAATAGAAGCTTTCAAAATGTGGTGCTACAGAAGAATGCTGAAGATTAGGTGGGTAGACCACATAACTAATGAGGAGGTATTGAATAGAATTGGGGAGAAGAGGAGTTTGTGGCACAACTTGACTAGAAGAAGGGATCAGTTGGTATGATATGTTCTGAGGCATCAAGGGATCACCCATTTAGTATTGGAGGGTAGTGTGGAGTGTAAAAATCATAGAGGGAGACCAAGAGATGAATACACTAAGAAGATTCAGAAGGATGTAGGCTGCAGTATGTACTGGGAGATGAAGCAGCTTGCACAGAATAGAGTAGCAGGAGAGCTGCATCAAAACAGTCTCAGGACTCAAGACCACAACAACAACAACAACAACAACAACAGTTAATTACTAAAGAGCTACTTTAGTACTACCTACCACAGAGAAACTTTCCTTAAATATTTCAATAATCAGTCTAAGAACTGAGATACTCCAAAAATAACTAATTAATTAAATTCAAGTCCAAGGAGGTTTCTTCTGTACTTGAATGAAAGAGGGAGCAATTTCATATCAGTCATATCTCGCACAATTCCAGTGATAGCAGATATTCAACACAAAGTCAAAATATACATTCCATGAGTACTCCACGTACATGGCAAAGATTATCATGACAGCACACAAGGTGTTAAGGTAGCTTGATGTACACAGCATTTCCATAATTGCACAAGATGCATTACAAATTTTGAACGACAGTTCCTGACAGAACATTTGGGAATAACTTAAACCTGGTAAGTAGAGTGTATTGACTGATTCTAAAACCAAATGAATCAGGGATATATTTGTTAAAACAATGAAAACAATCAAACATATAGTAATGCCTTTGGAGTAAGGCCTTAGAAGTAAACCACAGAGAAATTTCTTGTAATTAAATGTCCTAAACAGCAATTTGGTTTTGTAGTCTGCATTTGAGTGTAACTGATGCAATCTACACTACTGGCCATTAAAACTGCTACACCAAGAAGAAATGCAGATGATAAACGGGTATTCTTTGGACAAATATATTACACTAGAACTGACATGTGATTACATTTTCACGCAATTTGGGTGCATAGATCCTGAGAAATCAGTACCCAGAACAACCACCTCTGGCTGTAATAACGGCCTTGATACGCCTGGGCATTGAGTCAAACAGAGCTTGTATGGCGTGTACAGGTACAGCTGCCCATGCAGCTTCAACATGATACCACAGTTCATCAAGAGTAGTGACTGGCGTATTGTGACGAGCCAGTTGCTCGGCCACCATTGACCAGACTTTTCAATTGGTGAGAGATCTGGAGAATGTGCTGGCCAGGGCAGCAGTCGAACATTTTCTGTATCCAGAAAGGCCCGTACAGGGCCTGCAACATGCAGTCGTGCATTATCCTGCTGAAATGTAGGGTTTCGCAGGGATCGAATGGAGGGTAGAGCCACGGGTCGTAACACATCTGAAATGTAACATTCACTGTTCAAAGTGCCGTTGATGCGAACAAGAGGTGACCGAGACGTGTAACCAATGGCACCCCATACAAATCATGCCGGGTGATACGCCAGTATGGCGATGACAGATACACGCTTCCAATGTGCGTTCACTGCGATGTCACCAAACACGGATACGACCATCATGATGCTGTAAACAGAACCTGGCTTCATCCGAAAAAATGACGTTTTGCCATTCGTACACCCAGGTTCATTGTTGAGTACACCATCGCAGGCACTCCTGTCTGTGATGCAGCGTTGAGAGTAACCACAGCGATGGTCTCCGAGCTGACAGTCCATGCTGCTGCAAACGTCGTCTAACTGTTAGTGCAGATGGTTGTTGTCTTGCAAACGTCTCCATCTGTTGACTCAGGGATCAAGACATGGCTGCACAATCCGTTACAGCCATGCGGATGAGATGCCTGTCATCTTGACTGCTAGTGATACGAGGCAGTTGGGATCCAGCATGGCATTCCGTATTACCCTCCTGAGCCCACTGATTCCATATTCTGCTAACAATCATTGGATCTCGACCAACGCAAGCAGCAATGTCGTGATATGATAAACCACAATCGCGATAGGCTACAATCCGACCTTTATCAAACTCGGAAACGTGATGGTACGCATTTCTCCTCCTTACACGAGGCATCACAACAACGTTTCACCAGGCAACATCGGTCAACTGCTGTTTGTGTATGAGAAATCGGTTGGAAACTTTCCTCATGTCAGCACGTTGTAGGTGTCACCATCGGCGCCAACCTTGTGTGAATGCTCTGAAAAGCTAATCATTTGCATATCACAACATCTTCTTCCTGTCGGCTAAATTTCGCATCTGTAGCACATCATCTTATTGCTATTTGATAAATGCTACCTGTTAGATAAAAACAAATATATTACAGTCACAAATAAGAAGAATTTGAAGTATAAATACTCAGAAAGATCTAAAAACACACACATGTATGATTTATTTATTTATTTATTTATTTATTATCAAATATAAAGACAACTCCTTTCATGATGCTGGTACTTAATATACACAAGATTGAATCTTAATCTATACATAAATTGCACAAATAGGAAACATGTTTAACAGTCATTGCCATCAGTTTACGTGACTATTTATAATAGAGAGGCAAAATAAAGCAGAAAGTGAAATTAAAATTTAAACCACAGAACACCACACATGAAAGGCATGCTTTTCTGTAAAAAAATTCCAAACATTACAAAACACGTTCTATTCTTGCACTTTGTAAGCCATTACAATAAATGACAATGTTGCAAAAATGTTTGAGGATGCATTACAACAGGCATAATAACATTACAATAAAATAAATGGGCTCTTGTGTCAACAGTGCTGAATGCCTCAAAAGTCAATCATTGTTATCAAAACACCAATGTTTCTTAAAATATACCATATGGATTGTAAGAATCAATCTCAGCTGTGATAATAGATGACAGCGAACATCCTGATCACCAGGAAACTTAAGTCAGTCAGTTCAGTTAAGACTGTATTACTTTGAGATAATTTTCATGCAAATTCACCTCTGTACATAACAATATTTTTTTCAGTTTCATGGATTTTTACTTCATACAGTATTTCTGGGTTAGGTAGCAGGGATTTTAAGTTATTCCATATAAATATAGCAACATTTTCTGTTGTACTGACTATGTCTTTAAAATAAGGAACATCTTTATCAAGATTCTTATGATCCATTACATCCATGATCGCTTCATTCATGTACTTCTTGAGATCACTGATGTTCATTACCATGCCAGTGTCTGCAGCAACAGGACCCCTGAGTGTTACTTCAACTGCAAACAGAATAATACAACAGTGAAAGGAATACTAAATGACAAATTTTTAATACAGAATCACACACAAGAACAGAAATTAATCACTACAAAACTAATAATTCTGCAAATATGAATGAACAACTGATTAATGAAAGGAAATTTTTCATACAATCAAGACTGGAACTGCATAATATCAATTTCTTGCTGAACTAAAAGAAAGAAGAGATGAACACGATTACGTCAGTAGGAATGGGATACAAAATTGAATTAATGAAGGACAGGGAAGGAAATTGACCATGCTCTTTCAAAGAAACCATCCCAGCTTTCACCTTTAATGATTTAGGAAATTCACATTATACCTAAATCTGAATGGTGGAACAAAGCGTTGAACTGCTGTCCATCCGAGTAAGAGTCCAGTGTTTTGCCACTGAGCCACCTCACTCCGTCTTGTCAAACTAGTATTCGACAGCAGCAGACTATTGGGCATAATGCTCGGTACTAGTTCAAAAATCTACTCAGGAAAAGCACGCATAAGATATACAGAATTTCACAAGTTTTCAGAGCCATTGGCTCCTTCTGCCAGAAGGGTTGAATGGAAGGAAGAGGGATAAAGAAAAAGGACTGGTGAGATTTCATAAATGTCACCCTGAAGGCTGGATAGGGGAGATTTATGGGATGAGAAGGAAAGACTGATCATTGGTGCTTGTACCAGACGAGATTTGAAAACTTGAGAACTTATTCTCCAGTTAAATTTCACATGGTCCTAGTCCAAACCTCATTCCACTGTTCTTGCTGTTGACTTTATCCTCACCAAGGGCCAGCTACACACATTAAGCCTACAAACAAATAACAGTACTTACATTTTGACATCCTTTTCATGTTGGACATCCCTCCTATACAGACTTGCAAACAAGACAAACATTTGTTCGAGTACAGATTCAAAAAACTGATGTGCCCTCCTACCAACACCTGTACCAGCCCTGTAGATGGCAAAACATGTACTCCCCAACACATTTACTCCCCCCACCAATCTACCATGTATAATACACTTAGTTTTCTGCTGTTATTGACTTTTGCATAATGCTTTTTTCAGTAATTTGTGTTGTTTATTACCCTGTCTTCAATCTTTAAGTTATAGGTTGTCTGATGCAGGTGCCAGCAGTCAGTCTTTTCTTCTCATCCCACTGCAGTAAATCTCCCTTACCCAAAGGTTCTGGGTGACTTTCCTAAACCCCCCTCTCCCCTCATTTCTTAAATCTCACCAGTCCTTTTCCATCCTTCCTCTTCCTTTCCCTTCACCCTTTCTGTCAAAGTCAAAGTTTGGATTTCTAAAAGGTTCTGATATTGAGAAGGCTATCTACACTTACAGTGAAAATGTGCTTAATTCATTAGACAAAAAATTGCTGGCAACTGGTATATTTTGTGATCTGTCAAAGGAATCTGACTGTGTAAGTCACAAGGTCCTTTTAAGTACATTAGAATATTATAGTGTAACAGGAAATGCTGCAAAATGGTTCAAATCTTATATCTCTGGCAGGAAACAAAGGGTGTTATTAGGAAAGAGACATGTATCAAGCTATCAGGCATCATCCAACAGGGAACTAATTACATGTGTGGTCCCACAAGGTTCCATTTTGGGGCCCTTACTTTTTCTTGTGTATACCAATGACCTTTCATCAGTAACATTACCAGATGCCAAGTTTGTTTTGTTTGCCGATGATACAAACATTGCAATAAATAGCAAATCAAGTGCAGTCTTAGAAAGATCAGCCAATAAAATATTTGTGGACATTAATCACTGGTTCCTAGCCAATTCTTTGTCACTTAACTTTGAAAAAACACACTACATGCAGTTCAGAACTTGTAAGGGGTGTCCCACGAGTATAAAATATTTGTGGACATTAATCACTGGTTCCTAGCCAATTCTTTGTCACTTAACTTTGAAAAAACACACTACATGCAGTTCAGAACTTGTAAGGGGTGTCCCACGAGTATATGTCTAACATACGATGACAAGAAGATAGAAGAAGTGGACAGTGTTAAATTCTTGGGATTACAGCTTGATAATAAATTCAACTGGGAGGAGCACACCACAGAACTGCTGAAGCGTCTTAATAAATCTCTGTTTGCAATGCGAATTTTGTCAGACATAGGGGACATAAAAATGAAAAAGCTGGCATACTATGCTTACTTTCATTCCATAATGTCATATGGGATTATTTTTTGGGGTAATTCATCAAGCCAAGCTAAAGTTTTCCAGGCACAAAAACGTGCAGTAAGAGTTATATATGGTGTGAACTCAAGAACATCCTGCAGAAGCCTGTTTAGGGAACTAGGGATACTAACTACTGCTTCCCAATATATTTATTCCTTAATGAAATTTGTCTTTAAAAATATATCACTTTTTCAAACCAACAGCTCAATTCATGGAATCAATACTAGAAATAAGAATAATCTTCACAAGGACTTAAAGTCACTTAGTCTTGTACAAACAGGTGTGCATTATTCAGGAACACACATTTTCAATAACTTGCCAGCAGCCATAAAAAGCTTAACAACCAATGAAATACAGTTTAAGAGAAGCCTAAAGGATTTATTGGTGGCCAACTCCTTCTACTCTATTGATGAATTTCCCAGTAAAACCAACTGATTTCTATATAAGTACAATATAACTTCTGCACAATTTCAGTGCAGTAATGTGTTCATTGACAATGTGTGTGTGTGTGTGTGTGTGTGTGTGTGTAAGTACAATCTAACTTCTGCACCATTTCAGTGCAGTAATGTGTTCATTGTAAATAAGTATTATAGTAGTTGTATTACATGTTTATTACCTTATAAATAAATAAAAAACTTTTTTATTTTAAATTCAGTGCATTAGTATTTGTAAAATGACTCTTTCATACAGTGCTCATTAAAAAATGACGATCATTCCACTTAATATTTGTCATGTATTGTTGTTTTTCTGACATGTTCCACACCCTGGAGGACCTCCTCACTATGGATCAATTGGAATGAAAGTAAATCTAATCTAAAGCACAAGGATCAGTGGCAGCAGAAGTTTGTGCATTTCCATATTCTTTTGTGTGTTTCCTTCCACTGTTACTTTTATTTAGTTATATTACATTTTCAAATATTGATTATTTTTGTTGATACTAGTTCAGTTAAGAATAAATAATTATTCGTATTAGACAGCTAGTTACCTTCATAATATCAAAAATGAAGGTTATTCAACATATGATGTGTACCATTGTTTTAAAGGTAGAAAACATACAATTGAACTCAAAAAAGATGAAGTGAGGAAGCACTATTGACAATATTATGGAAAGGATGGGGTGCTACTCACCACATAGAGGAGATGCTGAGTTGCAGATAGGCACAACAAAATGACTGTGGAACATTTGAGCTTCTGGGCAAAAGGCCTCCCCCTAAAGTAGACCAGACGCACATTCATGCAAGCACAACTTACACTCACTTGACCTCTGTCTCTATCCACTGGGACCTTACTGTGAGCAACTGCACATGCTGAGAGAAGCAGTCTCAGCAGCAGAGTTAAGGGGGAGGCTAAGACGGTGATGGGGAGGGATAACAGGGTAGGATTGGGGGACAGTAACATGCTGCTTGTGGGACGATGCAGGGACATGGTGTGGACAAGGTGGGGTGGCTAAGGGCCGTTTGGAAAGGTGGGCAGTAGTGGAAAAGGAGACTGTGAGTGCATTTGTACGTACATACATACATACATTAATACTTGTTCCATAGATCATGAATATGACATTTCGTAATCATGTGGAACATGTCGCTTTACATAAGTTTTCTTTACACAAAATAATTAATTTTTTTTACAGTTACTACTTTATATTTAAAAATCCATCTATGAGTAGAAGGAGCTGTCATTTAGAAATTCTTTTAATTTGCTTTTAAATGTTGGTTGGCTGTCTGTCAGACTTTTAACGCTATTTGTCAAATGACCAAAGATTTTTGTGGTCGCATATTTCACCTCTTTCTGTGCCAAAGTGAGATTTAATCCAGTAAAATGAAGATCATCCTTTCTTGTAGTGTTGTGGCTATTTTAAATTGGGATGGATAACAACAACAAATTTCCTAAGTGAATATATGTATTGTGAAGGTACTGTGACTAACCTGAGTTCCTTAAATAAATGTCTGCTAGGTGATCTTGGGTGGGCTCCAACTATTATTCTGATTACATGCTTTTGTGCAATAAATATTTTTTCTCTTAATGACAAATTGCCCCAAAATATGATGCCACATGAAAGCAGTGAATGAAAATAGGCATAGTAGGCTAATTTACTGATATGTTTATCAGTAAAATTTGCAATAATACTAATAGTAGAAGTAGCTGAACCTAACCGTTTCAGCAGATGATCAATGTGTTTCTTCCAATTCAATTTATCATCAGTGCAACTGCCCTTACTGGACTTAGGTATGGGTTTGACAGTGGCTCCTCTCCAGCATCTCGGAAAAGTGCCATCTACTCAAATGCAACTGTATGTATGAAGGAGAAAGTGCTTGCCACAAAACGAAGGTGCTGCAACATCTGAATGTGAATATTGTCCAGCCCTGCGATGAAGATCAGGATGAAGTGAGAACTACCTCATAGTAAAGGCGGCATTGTAGCGTTCAGGATTCTGAGAGGAGAAGGATATCACCTGAGCCTCCTTGTTTCCAAGGGAGGGTGATAGTGGGTGGATTTGAAATCTCTCCAAAATAGTGGCCAAAGGTGTTGGAGATAGTAAGAGGGTGCACAATGATGTAATCTGCTACAGTCAGGCCGGAAACTGGTGAATGGACCTTGGTCCCAGAGAGCCAATGGAGGTTGTCCCACATGACAGAAGAGTTGTGAAATGGTTAAAAGAACTAGTAAATGAAATACAGCTAGATGTTACTTTGTAGGCTTTCTCTGCATAATAAGTCTTGAAAGTCTCTTCAGGTTTGCTGCCGGATCCTAAAATCAACCAATCCTAAAATCAACCTGATTCAATATTTCATCGATCCAAATGTTCACCATCTTCAGTAGAAGCAGTGTTCTCCTGAATATGGTGAACAGTTGGATCATCAAAATATTGAATCAAGTTGATTTTAGGATCTGGCAGCAAACCCGAAGAGACTTTCAAAAAATCCAGCTAGCTTTATTTGCTATCCTGAAGAATGCGATGATACTGTGCATGCGACAGTCATAAGATGGCTGTTAAAAATGCAGAGAGCACATCTGGGTGTGTGAATCGCATTGCAGCATGCCTCAGTCCACCAGGGGACAGAGACACAGAAGGGTAATAAATGATAATTAATTGAAACCTTCAGCTGCCGACAGGTGGTGTTGATATACCTCGATGGGGACAGCTGAAAATGTGTGCCCCGACCGGGACTCGAGATCTCCTGCTTACACGGCAGACGCTCTATCCATTTGAGCCACTGAGGACACAGATGAATGGCGTGACTGCAGGGACTTATCCCTTGTACGCTTTCTGTGAGACCCACATTCCCAACTGTCCACAATCTACATACGTATTGTACCTAATAGGTATTTGCTCATCCACTCATTACTCGCTCACACTAAGGTGACGATTCCCGTAAGAGTTTGGGCAACCAGTGCGCATTCGCACAGATGAAGGTCAATGGCCAGGTAGCCTTAAACTATATATGAAGATAGTAACTGCTCTCAAAAGATCTGATTTTGCCACCAGAGGTGAAGATCTGGTGGCTTGTCGCACAGCTGTTTAAGAAGGAGATGGGGATGCTACCATGATACTGGGCAATTTCACAACTGCAGTACTCAAATCTGCTTGGACATGTCCTTTGTGGAGTGAGACATAGTAAGAACAGTGGTATAACAGGGTGTATACATGGACAAGGAAAAAAATTTCCCGGATTTTTCCCGGATTTCCCGATTGAAAATACACTTTCTCCCAGGTGAAAATACAATTTTTTTCCGTGTTAAGTGCCAGAATACTTTTCCTCGGCACTGTAAAACTTATCATTGTTTTGAATGTTTATGGTTTTATATGCCGACGTAGAATTTCACTGCACTTTATAAAACGATACTCGGGGGTGGGGTGGGGGGGTGGGGGGGGGGGGGGGGGGTGGGGGGGACACGTTTTGGAAAGATCTTTGATGTGCAGCAGCAACATGTACGCTGCATATTTTCATGTTATGAAGATATAAATTCGAATTCCACCAAACACAGCATGTTACTTTCCAAGGCATTGAAATCTAGATTGCAACGCGCTTTTGTAAGCCAGTCATAGCTCATGTCATGTGATCTCGCCAGCTGATGACAGCACAGAACACGTGATGTAGTCAGCCAATAGCAAAATCACTCTTAAGTAAAGCCAACACACAAATTAGAAAATTTGATGGTTTAAATTAATATTCATAGTGTTGCTGCAAGAAAAACAGAGGTTTCACATATAATTGTAGTCTCGAATACTAATAAGCTGCAAGAGAAGCTAAGCTTCCACATATAATGTTGATCTTTTTTGCGCGTGTTACACTTTAAGATACATCACACAAATGTGCCAGCAAAATTTTTAATAACGACGTAAATGTGGTGTCACCGCCAGACACCACACTTGCTAGGTGGTAGCCTTTAAATCGGCCGCGGTCCGTTAGTATACGTCGGACCCGCGTGTTGCCATTGTCAGTGATTGCAGACCGAGCGCCGCCACACGGCAGGTCTAGAGAGACTTCCTAGCACTCGCCCCAGTTGTACAGCCAACGTTCATAGCTATGGTTCACTGACAAATATGCTCTCATTTGCCGAGACGATAGTTAGCATAGCCTTCAGCTACGTCATTTGCTATGACCTAGCAAGGCGCCATTACAAGTGTATATTGAAATGGAAATTATGTACAGTCAAGAGAGATGTACACCGATTGTGGATTAAAGTTAAGTATTCTACCAGTACCTCCTGTTTTGCTAGTTTTATTTCTCTGACCTGTTCCAGACCTCACGCCAGTCTGCGTGTAATTAAACGCGTGCATTTCGGCCTCCTTTAGCAACACTGTGTTGGCACTTCTGCCAACACTTCACTTCAGTAAGTGTCTGATCTTCTGGGCTCGAAATTCTTCTAGATGGTTGTCCTCAAAGAGTTGAGAGTCAAACGCTCTGTGATATAAGAAATTCATCGTACATTCTCGCATATAGTTCATCTTGTGCAAAAGGAAATTTACTTTGAAAGTAACGCTTTTCAAACCACCATACGCAATGTTTTCCGTGACCTATTAGAAACTGATTCGTTTCAACAGTTGCCAGAGAGCGCTAGATAACAGGTGCCACCACTCTTGCACAGCTACGATGACACAGGAAGCCCATATGTTCCTACGTGTAAAACATTAAAAGATCTTGCACTCTGTCACAAAAGAAACAAGGCATCAGAGGACACTTCAAGTTCATTGGAATTTCGTGAACCATACTAAAATGCATAATTGGGCTTAAAGTGCACATTTGTACGTCCAGATTCGGATGTAAATTTTCTTGAGTACCAGTACTGTATTATCTCATGTTTGGTTCTTTATTGTGGCATAATGCCATGCGAGCTAGAAGATGGAAAACGTGCACTTGAAATGCAGCGAACAATTGAATCTAGCCAACAGTGTGAAATTAAACACTCCGTTTCAAATAAATTGACTGCCTCAGTGTAAAAGATTTAACAAAGCGACAAAAATAACTTCATTGTTCTGCAAGGTGATTAATGCTTCACTGTCAGAAAGGTGGAAATAAAACCTGAAAATAGCATATTTCAGCCTTCTGTAATTATGCGAACATATTTTCATTCATTTGATAGCTCCCGGCCACAGAAATTCGTTTTGTTTTCATCTGATGTGAGAGTAATAAATGAAGAGGAAACAGCAAAATCACTAAATGTAAACACAGGTCACATGGAGACTACCCACCTCCCCACCTGCTCTGTGCATCAGCCCCGGATCTACGACATTTCCGAACCGGAACAATACTAGATAGTGGCACCCAGCCACACATCCGTAGCCAAAAGCGAGAGAAGGTACTACCCATACACTACTCAATGGTGCATGCACAAGAGTCCACCCACAACTGCTCTAACAAACCTAATGTCAACAGCTGTCACATCACGCTCATCGGAGTCAATTTGTCGTTATGAATCATTGCATAGTCTTTCTAAAGCCTTTGACACACTTTGCTGTTGGCAGACGCTTGTATGAGCACTATGTTTTGTTGTTGTATATGGCGGATTTACTTTGCGACTTAAGTTGTATTTTCGTTTTTTCTTCCTCCTGTTAATGTTTTGTGGCTGCAGTATTATCCTGCAGACGCGGGATACAAAAAAATGGCTCAAATGGCTCTGAGCACTATGGGACTTAACTTCTGAGGTCATCAGTCCTCTAGAACTCAGAACTACTTAAACCTAACTAACCTAAGGACATCACACACATCCATGCCCGATGCAGGATTCGAACCCGCAGGATACAGTAATATCCTTTGTTGGAGTATTGGTTCTTACCAATCAAAATCACAAAAATTTAACTGAAAATTAGAACAATGAAACATTCCCAGAATTCTAAAAAATTCCTGGGTTTTTCCCGGTTTTCTCCCGGATGAAAAAATTCCCGGATTTTTCCCGGATATCCCGGTTGTCCCGGGTCGTATACACCCTGTATAAGTGTTGGATGGTAAAATGCAGGGTTTTTGACTAGCCAATAACTTGTGGGCAACAGGGTAGCGTACTTTTTCCTTCACTTGGATCTCCTGGATGGTCCGCTCATCGAGATCATTCACGAGATGAGGCGGCATGGTTGCCATTTCAATTAATGCAGCAGGGAGGAAGAGGCAGCCAATCACCCTCATGAGCATTTCTACCACAAGTAACACATGTGGCCGTGTTTTTACAGGACACATAACTGTGCTTATAACATTGATACAGGTAGCAATGCATCAGGTTTGGAATGTACAGTTAGACTGTAATGACTTCATAGCCTGCCTTAATCACTGACTGCAGCACCACTCGGTCAAATGCGAGAAAAAGAGTGCATGTAGGCAACTAAATTTACATCAACCTTTTTCATTACATGATGGACCATAGTGACACCCTGATTAGAGAGATAAATTTGGATTTTTCTCTTGATCACACAATCAAACAGCTGAGTGTAAATATGAAGAATTCAGCATACAATGGGCCTCGACACAAACAGGATAGCTGTGGAGGAGCGAAATTGCAAGCAGTTGTTTGGCTTGAAAATCGTAATTAGTCGCCAGAAGCAAAGTGCCATTATGTAAGCAAGAGCAGGATTTCACAGGCCCTGCAGTTTCATCAACACCTTTCTGAATAACGAACGGATTAACTGCAGCAAAGGACTGACCTTCTTCGGTACGTGATACCTCAGGGAACTGAGGTGCAGATGGGGCAGTCTTTGAATCTTTAGCCTCATTCTGTTCGTGTTTAGTAGACATAGATTGAGATGGTGAGTGGCTCACTGTGAAAAAATCCCCCACAGTTGTCAGCATCTTCAGCACCTTAGACATCTGTTCACACCTCCCAAACTCTTTAACAGTGGGACCTTTTGACAGTCGGGAAAGTAACAACTCAGGCAATCACCCCTCCCTGGGCCCAGCCCACAGGTGCTGACTCCATAGGGCCTGAGCCCCCTCAAAAATTCATTTGGGGGGGGGGGGGCGGAGAGGGGCAAGGCACCCCCCCCCAATAATTTAAGAAAATTATTAGTTATATTATGCTTTTTAAAATCACAAATTATATTGGAATTTTTTATTTTCCTTGATTGATGATAATTACCTTTTAAAATACATTCAGTAATGAGTTAAAACAAATAATTATTACGATAGTAAGCAGGTGAACTGAAAACGAAAGGTGTGAATCATGATAGTGTTACGGTGCTGCGGACACACTTAGAATTTGTCTTGGTGTGTGAACCTTGGGGTAAAGTCTGGCGCCAGCAGGCCAGCACTGTGGCCGCGGCAACTTCAAAAGGACTGGAGCAGAAGCTCTGGGAACCCTCCACCTCGCATCGCCTTGACGCTTCGAGACATTATGATGCCGCAGCTATATAAAGCCCACCCTGCTGTTGCAGTCATTCAGTGTGGATAGTTTCGTTCAGTGCATGCTGCAGATGTGTTTAGTGTTCTGATTTTGTGTCTACTGGACTATTTTATATGACTATATTTTATTCATTTGCTTTAATCACATAGTGTATTGTGAATTAAGTTTGCAATGGATAAATTTGTTAACAAAAAGGCATGCTGCAAGTTCATGATAACTGCGAATCAACCTCCAACAATTACAGTGTCATCAATTGCTTCGTCGGCTTCAGGTGAGAACCGCTCACAGCCCAAACCTGGACAGTCCAGTAAGGGAAGATCATTTCAGATGTCTTGGTTGGATCAAATAAGCATGGCTAGAATATGAAGCATCTACCGAAAAAGTTTTTTGCAAAACCTGCAAAGAGGCGGATCCTAAAAATCTATTACAATTTTGTTAAAAAAAAAAAAAAATAGAAGATGCATTTACTTCTGTAGGGTTTTCAAGCTGAAAAAAGGCTTTGGAAACATTCCGTCTTCATGAAGATACGTTTATGCATAAAGAAGGTTTTCTGAAACTAAATTCTATCACCAACTGAAGTGTGGTCTCCCAATTGAATGAACAGTTAGATAGTGATATGAGGAAAGGCCTTTTAGCTCTTGAGAAAATTTTTCCTACCATGCAATTTCTATGCCGACAAGGATTAGCAATTAGAGGGCACGAAGATATAAGCTCAAATTTTTTTCAGTTGTTGGATCTCTGAAAGATTGACATACCTTACTTTAAATATTGGTTAGGGCATTCAAGGTATAAGTGGACATCCTACGATATTCAAAATTAGATCATTGATCTACTAGGAAAGTCTGTATTGAGAAAGGTATTGGCTTCAATCAAGAAGACTTTCTATTATGGTTGACAAAACAAATGATTCTTCAATACACGAAGAAGTGTCATTTTGTATTCGTACTGTTGATGACTCCTTATCATCAGCGAAGACTTTATTGGCTTATATGAAACCCCCAACTCTGAATCACAAACTCTGTTTAGTATTTTAAAAGACGTTTTTGCTCGTCTTCATTTGTCAATGGATACCTTAAGAGGACAGTGCTATGATGGTGCCTCGAATACGAGAGGTAAGGTCAAAAGACTATAAAAGTTAATTTTGGATATACAACCAAAAGCACATTATGTGCACTGCACTGCTCACAGTTTAGACTTTGCAGTTGTAGACAGTCTTTGTCATCTTACGTCTATGAGGGATATTATGGCTCTAGTCAAGGACTCAATAAACACCTTAAGGGAATCCAACAAAAGGATGGGACTTTTCAGAAGCATATGCTGTGAGAGCACCAATGACCAAGCTGGCCTACGACCCCTTTGCCTGACTCGATGGACTATGCGAGCTTCTAGTATCCTGAGAATATTGAAAAACTTTGAAGAAATTCTAGACCTTTTTGAAACATTTTCTGCAGAGGACAAAACAGAGGCAGGTTACAAATGTGCAGTCTACCTTGAGACAATGTTACAAATTAAGACTTATTTCTTTTTACGTCTTTATTGCCATGCAATGAACCCAGTAGAGGATGTCAATGAAAAAATTCAGTGCCCTCATCTAAGTGTTGCTGATCTGGAAAAAAATATATGAGGGCTTGATTTATATATTGAATTGGAAGGCGTGATAGTTTTGAACACTTTTGGGAATTGTGTTTAAAAGAAAAACCTTCAAAAGTTGATGATCCTTCGATTCCTTGGAATCTAAGTGTACCAAAGAAGAAAGAAAACAATGAAGCCAGCTCACCACCCACTTACAAAACCCCAAAGGAATACTACAAAGGTATTTACATTGAAATTTGTGAAACAGTGCAATCATGCATTAATGAGCGGTTTGCTTCAACTGGACTCACACAGGTCATTGCAGTTGAACAAGAGTGCTTGCTTTTAGTAAAAAGAGGTGAAACAAATTTGGAAAAATCAACTGAGTTTTTTAATAATGACCAAGACATTGAGAGACTGTGCTTGCACTTTAATATGTTAGCCGATATTGCTAATAAAAAAACAACTTGTCTTAAAAAACACGTGTGATGTAAGAAAGTACATTACACAAGAGCCTGCAGTTGGAGAAATGTTATGAGAAGTAGTGACATGCATTAAGCTTCTCCAAGTAGTTCCAATCACGACAGCAATAACAGAATGGTCATTTAGCGCCCATAGATGTCTGAAGTTGTGTCTCCCATCAACAATGGGACAGAAGCAATTGAACAACTTGGCTGTTCTTCATACCCATCGAGGTGTTTTGGATGAATTGGATATCTGACCAGTCATCAACGACTTCATATTCAGTAATCCAGTCAGACGGTCGACATTCACAACTTTTTGAAGGCATTAGCCCTTATAATGGTATTTAGAACAATATTAAAAATCTTTACAAAATAGAGAATTAAATACATGCATAATGTTAAATTTTCAGTTTAAAAATATTAGTACTAGTTTAGTTCTGTATTAGTTATTTTCAAATACTTAAATATTTTTAGGGTGTAAGAACCAATTAAAACCCACTATTTACGTACTTTTTGACTGAAAGTATTAGGCATACTGTGTTAACCTGATTAACTGTATGAAAGCATTAACTTTGATATATTGTTTTTATTTAATGAACTGAGCCTTATTCAAAGTAAGCTTAAATTACCTGTGTGACAGCAATATTTTATGTTTTATTCTTTTAATGATGGTTTAGGATTTATTTAAATATAATTTCAGTCTTTTCCGAGCTATATACTCACTGCTCTGTAATAGTCTATAAGCATGATTATTACTGTAAATTAAATTAGCTTTTTCGAAAATACCGTGCGTGTTTGTGTTTTGTTTCTTTTTTCAAAGCCAAAAAATGTGTCAGGCTTGTCAAGTTTCCTGGAGTGTTGAGTTATCGAGAGTCCAGTTTTCAGGGTTCTAATGTTGATCATTTGACTCTAAAATGCTTAAAAACTTTAAAACTCACAATTTTCATCTAAAATTTAGAAAATTTCCCATGGTAAGAACCCCAGTATGCCCCCCCCCCCCCCCAATATTGTCTATAAATCAGTGCCCCTGGCCTGCCCTGTACCAGGATGTACGTGTGAACCCTGCCTGTCAATCCGGGGCTGGGAATTATTATGCATTACCCGGTGACCTGTTACACATCAAATGCATGGGCCAGCCTTCAGGAGTCCATAAGGTGCAAGAAGAAACAAAGAGAAACATCAAAGGCTGAAGCTGAGGAAGCGGAGGAGATGGAGAGCGAAGAAAGAAAGAAAAAACAGACGAGGGACTCTTCTGATGCCAGGCTATCAAAACTTAGGAGGGCAAAAAGAATAACAGGAGCATAGACATGCAGCACAGGAAGGGAAGAGGTTCTGCACAGTCAGGGGCCCCATGTTAGCCCTGCATGTTAACCATATCCTTTGTCAGGACTTTGAGTACTTATCATCAAGCCTGAAAGTGAGGAACATCCTACTCACCCCTGGTCATACTCCTGCAGAAGACTCAGGTTCAAGACACATTGTATGCACACACCAAATAAATTCTATTCTGGGTCTGTCACAGACATATCTTATCCTATTGGGGGCACAGAAATCTGTGAAATGTAACCTTTGCACAGCTTTTTATGTGGACATTACCACCAATTACTCTTAGTTATACATCTTAATGAATGACCACCTCAAAATAGTGGCCAAGTGCAAATCTGAGCACTCAGTGATGGAACACACTGCTGAGACAACATGTTCCACTTCAATGACTACTGCAAAACCAAAGCCATGTGGATGTCCCCACCACCATATCCCTATACCAGCTTCTCTGAACTTTTAGGATGGGAACTGTCCTTACAATACATACTATGTCCCACCAATCCTTCTGGTCTTCATCTGCAAGATCTAAAAGCTTTGAACCATTCTCAGTCTTGTTTACCGGTGTGTTTGGAAATGCTCGTGGATCTTTTTCTTTTTGTAAGAATAGGAGATTTTGTAATTCAATTCATGTCTATTACCCCCACACCTTGTTAACTTCACAACTTTTATTCATACACTGGTGCTCTCAATAAACATCGTATCTCTCCTTGAGTGTTGCAAATTCTTGTTCAGTAGCTACAACTGCAGCACTTACTTTCACTTTTGCGGCACAGTAGAAGGGTAGCACTTTTGATAAGCATGATGCAAAATCTCAGGAGCAGTGGGCAACTCTGCTCAATATACAAAAGAGTCTCTTCATTGTTTAATCCTGAGCCTGCAAGCCTTCTAAGTAATATTGTGTACTGGCAGCTATTGTATTTAATCAATATTAAATACAAGTTCAAAAACATAAAAAGTGGTGTGCAGACCTCAGATATAATGATTTGGAGCTTAATATGGGCTTCCTACACAAAAACTGAGAATTTCTTCTTCTCCAAACAAAAGTGTTACACGAGCACACATCTTCACTTAAATTTTTTGAGTATCTGATTAGTCTAACATGAGACAACATTTATGAATTTTAACATATGACTTTGAATACTGCATTACTGATATCTGTGTTCCACTAATTCTAACATACATATTTCTGAGAGACAGTTTAATATGTATATGAGGCTATATCATTATCCACTTGTTAGAAGAAGTGCTGAGCAATGGACAAGTACTTGTTTTATTTATTGATTTCTGAAAATCTGCCCCTAAAGTATATTGCACAGTATCACATTCAATATCTTGAATATCTTCTATATAATGCTGTTTTTTACGCTATCTACTCAAACCTCCGTCACCATCTACATTATCTCTTGTGCTCTTTCCTATGTTAACTTTCCTCAGATAGGTGTCATTGTCACTGCTGTTAATATCTATTCTGAACTTGTTTAGTTTGTTCCAAGTTGTTTTAACACAAAGGCCTCAATACTCCCAACTAATAACTATATTTTGCCCTGAGTGGGTTCTTACCACCTAGTTTTCACTTTTTGAGGATATCAGAAAACCACATGCACAGGGGATCCTAACCTACCACAGCCACATCACGCTGAGAGTGTATATATTGGGACTATAGGCCATGTCCTACCATAAAATCAACCATACACCTGCTCACTTTGTGGCAATTAATTTGTTATCTCTCTTTAATGTTCGCTCAGTTTTCCCTGCGGCATATAATTCCCCTATAGCAATCTATGGCTAGGTGACATTTAATCTGAACCTAGGCTTCCAGAGAGCTTTCACATGGCTGTCTGTCATTGCTGATGTCCCCTGCCCTATCATAGGTCTGGATCTACACAAACTAAATGTGTGAAGTTGCATCATGGATCAAACAACTTCAGTGTGAAATAACTAGCCAACTAAGTCAGTGGAATGATCAGACTGTGCATTTCATTACAGGACCACCTCTAATGGAATTTCCATTGATTACATTTCCAGTAGGCGTGTCAGACCCTTCCCAGTATCCCACATCCCACTCAACAGTGCATCATATATGGCCTACAGTTGGTCTTCCTGTCTTCTCTTGAGTGTGGCATCTCAGTATTGGCAAACTTCAGATCACCTAGGCAGAATTCGACCCAATGGTTCAGCCAGGCACAGAGCGGCCATTGGAAAGCACTGCAATTGGTGGGAAAGAAGCCAGTTGGTTGGCAGCCATGCATTGATTAGAGAGTGCCGATCGCTCAGACAATCCCCAACCACTACTTGGTGTGAAACATTGGAGATTTTCAAACAATGGAAAGTCTAGGATGGAATAACAAAAGTATGGAAAGGACACACTGCTACTCACCACATAGAGCAGACATTGAGTCATGGACAAACACAATGAAATGAACACAGAAAAATATATGTTTCTGGATAAAGACCTTCCTCATAAGAACTCTCACACTTTCACGCAACAACAACAACTTACTCACACATGGCCAACTGTCTCTGGCTGCTAGGGCCTGACTGTGACTGTGTCTGCAACAAACTACTGAGCTACTGAGTTGAGTTGTGGGGCTTAGGAGGCAACATAGTGCAGGGAATTAAGGGGGGGGGGCGCTAGCAGGATAGGGGTGGAGGAGAATGCTAGTGCTGCCTGTGGGAGCATACAAGGACTAGTTGACCATTGGGAGGATTTATAAGTGAACATCACCTTCTAGAAGTTTTCTGCCACTTAGCCAACTACAGAATGCTGCTGAATCCTGTCAAACGTGCTATCAGCACTACACAAGTGACCTTCATCCAGCTGAAGATATCTGCTACCAGCACTAGCCCACATCTGGAACAGTCATCTCCCTGAGGAATAATCCACTGTAAATGACAGTGCAAGAACAGTATCAACATCTATATATGATAAAATTCCATTGCTGCTTTATACTTTACACTGTTGAAGTCAATATGCCACTGTATTTGGTGATACTTGGCTCCCACCTCTACACCTCTCATGTGCAATAACAATCTACAAGAGGTGTTCAAACTACTTCAGGTCTTTTATCTCATCCAGAAACAGAAGACAAACATGGAGCTAGTTCTGGAGATAGACCACAACAGCAGAGAGGTCACCACCAAAGCCAGTGTATACAGCCAGCAGATGTAATATGGGACTGATTACAGAAGTTATGACAACAAGGAGGGCACCTCCAACCTGGTATTAGTTCCTGTACTGTTAGAACAGAGCCAAGAAGATACCACCGATCTTCATGTGACCTCAGAGCCACACCAGTGGCACCATGTGGTCTGGGTTACAGGCACTTTGTGTTTGATTCTCGTCATATATCTGTCTGCCTCAAGTTTTGTACACTGTCAGTAGATTATTGTGATCTGGAACCTGCATATGACTCTGCTTCAGATCGCCGCTGGACTCTGTATGCGATTGTGCAGAGTCTACTAGTTTTTTTTTTTTTTTGTCATCAGTCTACTGACTGGTTTGATGCGGCCCGCCACAAATTCCTTTCCTGTGCTAACCTCTTCATCTCAGAGTAGCACTTGTAACCTATGTCCTCAATTATTTGCTTGACGTATTCCAATCTCTGTCTTCCTCTACAGTTTTTGCCCTCTACAGCTCCCTCTAGTACCATGGAAGTCATTCCCTCATGTCTTAGCAGATGTCCTATCATTCTGTCCCTTCTCCTTATCAGTGTTTTCCACATATTCCTTTCCTCTCCGATTCTGCGTAGAACCTCCTCATTCCTTACCTTATCAGTCCACTTAATTTTCAACATTCATCTATAGCACCACATCTCAAATGCTTCGATTCTCTTCTGTTCCGGTTTTCCCACAGTCCATGTTTCACTACCATACAATGCTGTACTCCAGATGTACATCCTCAGAAATTTCTTCCTCAAATTAAGGCCAGTATTTGATATTAGTAGACTTCTCTTGGCCAGAAATGCCTTTTTTGCCATAGCGAGTCTGCTTTTGATGTCCTCCTTGCTCCGACCGTCATTGGTTATTTTACTGCCTAGGTAGCAGAGTTCCTTAACTTCATTGACTTCATGACCATCAATCCTGATGTTAAGTTTCTCGCTGTTTTCATTTCTACTACTTCTCATTACCTTCGTCTTTCTCCGATTTACTCTCAAACCATACTGTGTACTCATTAGACTGTTCATTCCGTTCAGCAGATCATTTAATTCTTCTTCACTTTCACTCAGGATAGCAATGTCATCAGCGAATCGTATCATTGATATCCTTTCACCTTGTATTTTTATTCCACTCCTGAACCTTTCTTTTATTTCCATCATTGCTTCCTCGATGTACAGATTGAAGAGTAGGGGCGAAAGGCTACAGCCTTGTCTTACACCCTTCTTAATACGAGCACTTTGTTCTTGATCGTCCACTCTTATTATTCCCTCTTGGTTGTTGTACACATTGTATATGAGCCGTCTCTCCCTATAGCTCACCCCTACTTTTTTCAGAATCTCGAACAGCTTGCTAGTAAGTGTGTATTAAATATTAGTTAGAATTGGAAACTAGGCACGCTGAATCCTGTTGCTGAAACTCCCTTGGCAATCTTTTCAGACACTTCATCCCACCTGCGGGTATGGTTTTGCAGCAGCATGTTCATGGAGCCTGGGAAACATTAGGTGTTACTCCAAAATCTGATTTAAAAACAGTGCACTTTCCCACCATTCCTTGTAAAGCTCCTGTCTTCATATGACACCATAAAATATTTCAGGTTAATGGTCTAACACCACATTTTCACAATACACACCAATCACTGTCCACTGACTTTTGTATTTTTGCAGCTTCAGAACAACTATAAACCACTTCAACTGAACCATCTGAATTTCATTGCCAGTTCATGATCAACATTTGGCACATCACTGACAACAAGAATGTGGATGCTGACACTCTGTATAGTTAGCACCATACTCAGCCACCAGATTTCAACAACCTAGAAACAGCGCACAGCTATAACTTTAAATGAAGGATGCGCTGCAAGGAACATTGGCCCATCAACTGCTGTGTGTGCCACTGCCAGGCACTCATGTAGCAGTGTACTCTAGTGAAGCCACAGGCTGATATAACCACATACACCAAACATCACTATGCCACTGCTTCTTCGAGCCTTCGCACTGACTAAGTCATCCACGCATCCACGTAGTGAGAGCACTGGTGACATTACCTTGTATGGCCTAATGTGCATAAGCACTGAAATTCGTTCATCCCAGAATGCACTCCTGCCAGAAGTGAAAAGTGACATGCCACATCCAGGCACCACTCGAAAACTTTGTTACTTCTGATGCTCGTTTTGCACATCTGCATGTGGATCTTGATGGCCCCCCACCACCTGCTCTCACAACTTCTATTACTGCCTGACTGTGATCAACAGGTCTGGAAGGTGGCCATAGGTTTTACCTTTACAAGATGAGACAACATAAAGAGTAGCCTGCACTTTTACTCTCAGTTGGATATTGTGTATCGGTTACCCAGAATATGAGATGTGATCAAGATTGCCAATGGGTGGCAGAGGTGTTCAGTACTACAGCACAACTTCATGCTTCTCACCACAGAATAACAACAATATATCATGGAGCTTTTACTTCTGTGGTAGACTGCTTTCACTGTTCTCTTATGGCTGCCATAAAGTGCCACTTGAAGGGGTGAACCTACTCCCACTAGCACTACTTGGACTGCACAGTGATATGAGTGACGATTGTCAGCTTCTTTGCAGCAGACCACCTCAATCATAATCAGCTGCAAATTCTGTGCATGTTCTTTGTCCCAATCTGCCACACATGCTAGCACGGCACCTACATTTGTAACAAACCTCCAGAAAAAGATGGGAGAGTTGTGACCAAAGCATGCCTTTGCACCATACAAGCGGGTTGTGTGTTTTTGCAGACCTGGGCATTATGCATCACAGATTGTTTTGCACCGAGGCCCATTGCACAAAATGGACTCATCTTCCCAAGGCCCCACTCAGTCATAGAACACAGTGACAGTGCACTGATTCTCCAGGTAAAAATTGACAAACCTGAGTGCCAAAGACATCATTGAACTGCCAACCACTTCCTGGGACTGCATTGCTTCTCCATTCCCAACAACTCAGCCAGTGGCCACTGCACACCCAGATACAGATGCTTCACTGCATCACGAGAAGAGGTTACAACTGTCACCACATGAAAGTGACTACTAATACTATGCCACTGGCATGGCAATTTCATGAACTGACAATTATTGTATGTTTCTCCCTGCAGAAGGTGTGCTGTAGTGGCCTCAGCACCACACATTATACACCTGGGAACCAGCAACATTGTTAAAGAGATTTACCAGTACTATAGGAGGCCACCTGGGGGTAAGATAGCCAGTCTGCACCTACGCAGTGAATCAGATGGATACTGGACATATGCACTATAATGTATAAAATTATGTACGCCACAGTTATCATCTTGGGTGTACCCGCCAAGACGGAGGAGGAGGAGATGGAGGGTTGGTTGGTTTAGAGGTGGGAGAAGGGACCAAACTACGAGGTCATCAGTCCCTTGTTCCTAATAAAACAATGCCACAAGTGTGAGAATAAAATGAACGAAACATATAACACAAAACAGAAAGAAATGAAAAGCCACAAGAACAAAGGGAAGGCAGTGAACACTAAAAGGAACAAAAGAGGGCAAGAAAACAACAGAGAGATGCTAGAAACAGAAGAGCGTAAAACATGAAAGCAGATTACAGTGGCTGTCCAACCACGAAAATAAAAAGGTAAAGCCAGCCACTCTGCAACACATTAAAACCTCCACCCTAAAAGCCCTAGGGTAAAGGACACAAGAGAGACAAAGGACATGCGATAAAACTTACATAGAAGTATAAAACCTACTCTCATGGATAAAACGTAAAACTAAAGCTGCTGTGGAGGCATTGTCACCCAACACTGAAGGCAGGGTGCTGGGAAAGATAAAAGTCTGCCGCAGAGCGGCTAAAAGTGGGCAGTCCAGCAAGAGGTGGACAACTGTCATTTGGGAGCCACAGCTACACTGAAGTGGGTCTGCGCATCGGAGTAGGTATCCACGTGTTAACCATGTATGGCCAATGTGGAGCCGGCATAGGACAACTGATTCCCTGCGAGAGGCCTGCATGGAAGACGTCCACACATTCATAGTCTCCTTCATGACATGCAGTTTGTTGTGTGTGCTGTTATGCCATTCTGTCTCCCAAAGCCGGGAAACCCTGCGGTGTAAGACAGAACGCAGGTCAGCTTCAGAGATGCCTATCTCCAGAAGCGGTTTCTGCATCGCCTGTTTGGCCAGCCTGTCGGCAAGTTCATTGCCAGGGATCCCGATGTGTCCTGGGGTCCACACAAACACCACGGAATGGCGGGACTGTTCCAGGGCATAGTTGGACTCCTGAATGGATGCTACCAGAGGGTGGCGAGGGTAGCACTGGTCGATAGCTTGTAGGCTGCTCAATTAGTCAGTACACAAGAGAAATGACTTGCCAGGGCATGAGCGGGTGTACTCAAGAGCACGAGATATGGTTGTCAGCTCTGCAGTGAAAACACTGCAGCCAACTGGTAAGGAGTGCTGCTCAATATGTCCTCCATGAACATATGTGAAGCCTACATGACCATCAGTCATTGAGCCGTCGGTGTAAATGACTTCTGAGCCCTGGAACACGTCAAGAATCAAGAGGAAGTGACAGCAGAGAGCGGCGGGGTTAACGGAGTCCTTAGGGCCATGCAAAATGTCCAGACGAAGCTGCGGCCGAGGCGTACACCATGCAGGCATACATGAACAGACGGCAAGTAGAGGTGGTAAAGGGAAGGACTCCAGCTCAGAGAGAAGGGACCACAGGTAAACCACAATTGTCAACCCCGATCTGGGCCGCCAATGTGGGAGATGGACTGCTGCGAGTGGGAAAAGGAGACGGTAATTCAGATGCTCAGGGGAACTATGAATGTGTGCTGTGAAACTGGTGAGCAGTTGCGCATGTCCGATCTGCAATGGAGGGACACCAGCCTCCACCAGTACGCTGGTCACCGGACTCATCCTAAAAGCTCCTGTCACTGATTGAACCCCAAAGTGGTGCACAGGGTCGAGTAAATGCAATGCTGAAGGCACTGCCGCACCATAAACCACACCCCCATAGTCAATTCAGGATTGGACAAGGGATCTGTAGAACTGCAGCAGTGTAGAGCGATCTGCACCCCAATTGATGTTGCTCAGGCAACGAAGGGCATCGAGGTGCTGTCAGCACTTCTGCATAAGTTGACGAAGATGAGGGAGCCAAAAGTCAATCAAGCGTCAAAAACTAGTCCTAGGAATTGATATGTCTCCACTACAGTGAGTGGATCATCATTAAGGTAAAGTGCGGGTTCCGGATGAATGGTATGACACCGACAGAAGTGCATGACACACAACTTTGCAGCTGAAAACTGGAAGCTGTGGGCTAGAGCCCATGACTGTGCCCTGTGGATAGCTCCCTGGAGGTGCCAGTTTGAGTAAAAGTAGAACATATAACGCAGTATACCCAGATCAATTTGTGATGGAATCTCAAAAACTATCTTACCATCCTGAAACTTCCTAAAACAAAGGAAATCCTCCCACTGTGCTACATGCTGACAAGACCACTGTGCAAATCCCATCCTTGTAATATTCTGGATAATACCAAGTCCTTATTGGTCCCTCCGTAAGAGATCTTGGGATGATATTGGATGGAAATTTTACCTGCAGTGAGAAGCATATTTTAAGCAATGTATTGTCACTGCTTCTTATCCTGCAGAAACACAAGAATCCGAGTTAAAAGACAAGAAACAGAAAAAGTTCATGGTTTACAACAGCTGTGACTCTCCAAAATAAGATATAAATTGTAATATTCCTACCACCTTGACAATTCCTTTCATTTTGGTGGGATTCACTCCCTACTTACCTTTCTAACATCACATTGCTCCTCCTTACATAGGTATCTCTTGATTATATATAAGTGGAAGATAGTATTACCACAAAGTATGCTTGCTCCATTGTTTCCTCACATACCTATTCTCATATACTAAAGACATCTACAATATGCATGATATACTTTACCTTTATATTCCAAATAATTTACTTTGAGGCCCCACTCTTCCTATCCCAGGATTATGTAAAGTTCTTACAAGCACCCAACAGCCAAACGACGTGTGCCATAATAGCAAAAATTGGACATGGCTCTGCTTTCACTAAATTGCTCAACCTTTGAAACAGCAGCTGCACAGACTTTGGTTCTCACCAAGCCTCCAAACACCAACTGAGCAACTGCTCAAATTGACACCTTTTTCTCTTCGCTGTCTCATTTTATTTTGTTTCCAAGATTCTGGTCCAATTATAGCTTTTTGCAACTATTATTACAATAGATATCAATGATGTACCCCTTAAACCAAGAGTGCCTGAAGGCCCTTATTTAGCTATGATAAATAAGATGATGATAATTTGAGGTGAGGGATGCTCGACATCATGGTCATCAGCGCTGTGACGAAAAGTCGGCATCCTGATCTCATGGGTGTGGACAAAAGCTGTCCCCACATGTGGAGCAGTTTATAACTTATTAAAGTCTGCCTCCCTTCCTCAACAATTTAGGGATGAGCCCTGACAGTTCAAAACTTTCACCGCTCTTGTAACACTGGAATTAGTATCTGCGAGGATGGTGGTCAGGTCTCCATCGAGACTGAGGGTTGCCCTCATATCAGTATGTAGCACACACATTGCCACAATACGCTGACCTGAACGTGGCACGCCACAAACTTTACAGAGTGGTGGATCCTCTCGCCGGAGGAGAAAGCCATGTGTTAAAGGGCTTGTCTGATGTGCAGTCTGGTAAGCAGAACTTCCTTCCAGTGGTAAGGCTGACATGAAGTCCGCCATACCTTTGTGGCCAATTTGAGCGACTGCAGTTTGTTTTCTATCACCAGCAACCATTCTGTCTCCCACTGATGCATGACCCGTCTGTCAGAAAATGAGATGATGGCGTGCAGCGGGATGGGTCATTGATGGACGGTCCTTCCTTGGTGGCTTTGTCAGCCATGCTGTTGCCCTGTGACCAGGTACCCAGCAAAAGATCACCTTCTTGCCACGGTGTTGGAGCCACTGTAAGGAGTCATGGATGAGCTGAATCAGCTGCTCTACTGGATACGTTTGATGAAGTGCTTGCAGTCCACTAAATGAGTCTGAACAGACAAGAAATCTTCTACAGTGATGTTGGTGAATCCTCCCCAGTGCTATCAGAATGCCATACAATTCTGCATCACAATTTGTAAATTATTCCAGAAGATGCACTTTAAAAACACTATCAGGGAAAACAGCAGAACAACTGAGAACATTCTCTTGCTGAGATCCATCTATATAAACAATAATAAAAATGTGGTACATACTTAAAATGGATGAAACCAAGTTGTAAAAACATAATCCGGAGGACAAGTTGTCTTGTACTTTGTCAAGCTTAACATCACTTTGGGCCTCTGAAGACACCAAGATGGCAATGTGGTCCATCCCTGGCTGTGTATTTTGATGCCTGATAGATCCAGATCTGTGAGACAGTCTGTAGCACGTATTCCAAATGACTTGGTCACATGGGGCCGATTCCTGAACAACCGTTCAAAGGTGTCAATGACTGAGGCAAGACTGAGATTTTCAACACCTGTCAAGCCAAAAGGACACGCTGACGAATCCAGAGTGTGGTTCACCAGCCTCTGCACACAGATTCTGAACTAGGCTGGTCCGAAAGGCTCCAGTCGATATCCGAATGCCTTCATGGTTGACAGCATCTAACACCTTGAGGTAGGAAGGACAGGCTGATCTGTAGACCATGTTTCCATAATCTAAACGTGATCGAACAAATGCCCTATAAAACTGCAGGAGGCAGCATCTGGCAGCTCTCCATGTCTTTCCGCTAAGGCATTTCAAAATATTCAATGACTGGAAGCCCTTTGTTCAAAGGTTGGTTGGTTGGTTTAAAAAGGGGAGGGGGGAGGGGGAGGAAAGGGACCAAACTGTGAGGTCATTGGTCTCTTGTTCTCAGTAGAACAATTACCCAAGGGAAAGAAGAAAACGTAAGGCACAATAACAGGAGAAAAGAAGAACCAGAAGAATGACAGAAGGATAAGAAACACAACAATGGACAAAACAGGACAAGTAAACTACCGAGACGCTAGAAACAGGGAGAGGAGATAAAAAACAAGAAAGCAGATTACCATGGCTGGCTGACCATAAGAATAAAAAAGGAGAAGCCAGCCACTCTGCAACACATTAAAACCTCCATCCTAAAAGCCCTAGGGTGGAGGACACAGAGGGACAAAGGACACACACTGAAACTCAGATCAAATGATAAAACCCTACCTCATGAACAGAACGTAAAACTAAAGCTGCTGTTGAGGCACTGTCGCCCAACATTGAAGGTAGGGTGCTGGGAAAGTTAAAAGTCTGCTGCAAAGAAGCTAAATGTGGGCAGTCCAGCAAGAGGTAGACAACTGTCATTTGGGAGCCACAGCGACACCTAGGTGGGTCCTCACGATGGAGGAGGTAACCATGTGTGAGCGGAGTTGACAAAGGACAACTGATTCCCTGGGAGAAGCCCACATGGAAGACTTCCACACATTCGCAGTCTCCTTAATGACACACAGTTTGTTGTGCATACTGTTATGCCACTCCGTCTTCCAAAACCAAAAAACCTAGCAGCATAAGACAGAAAACAGGTCAGTTTCAGAGATACCCATCTCCAGGAGCTGTTTATGCATAGCCTGTTTGGCCAGCCTGTCAGCAAGTTCATTGCCTGCGATGCCGACGTGTCCTGGGATTCACACAAACACCACTGAACAACTGGACCTTTCCAGGCAGAGATGGTCTCCTGGATGTTCGCTACGAAAGGGTGGTGAAGGTAGCACTGGTTGTAGCTTCTAAGCTGCTCAGGGAGTCAGAACAGAGAAGGAATGACTCACCAGAACAGAAACTGATGTACTGAAGTGCACGAGATATGGCCACAAGCTCTACAGTGAATACACTGCAGCCAGCGGGCAAGGAATGCTGTTCAATATAGCCTCTGTGGACATAGGCGAAGCCAACATTACCATCGGCCATCAAGCCGTTAGTGTAAACAATTTCAGAGCCCCAGAACACGTCAAGAATCGAGAGGAAGTGACAGCGGAGAGCGGTGGGGTTCACGGAGTCCTTAGGGCTATGCAAAAGGTCCAGACAAAGCTTTGGTGGAGGTGTACATCATGGAGGTGTACGTGAATGGACCTCAAGTAGAGGTGGTAAAGGGAAGGACTCCAGTTCAGAGAGAAGGGATCGCACGCGAACCGCAACCGTGGGCCCTGATCTGGGCCACCAGTGCAGGAAATGAACTGTTGCGGGTGGGAAAAGAAGACGGTGATTTAGATGCTCAGGAGAACTACAAATGTGTGCAACATAACTGGCGAGCAGTTGTGTGTGTCGGATTCGCAATGGAGGGTCTCTGGCCTCCACCAGGACACTGGTCACCGGACTCGTTCTAAAAGCTCCCGTTGCTGAACGAACGCCACAGTGGTGCACTGGGTCGACGAAATGCAACGCTGAGGGCACCGCCGAACCATAAACCAGACTCCCATAGCCAAGGTGGGATTGTACAAGGGCTCTGTACAGCTGCAGCAGCTTAGAACTATCTGCATTCCAGTTGGTGTTGCTCAGGCAGCGGAGAGCATTGAGGCGCTGCCAGCACTCCTGCTTAAGCTGATGAAGGTGAGGTAGCCAAGTCAATTGGGCGTCGAAAACCAGTCTTAAGAAACGATACATCTCCACTACAGTGAGTGGATCATCATTAAGATAAAATTCAGGTTCTGGATGAAAGGTCAGCAACAGGAAACTAAAACAAGGATATATATATTTTCAGTAAACTAGATTAAAAAAATCAGTAGTGTCGTATCTCAATTAGGAACTTGAAACTCTCAGCGTGGGGCAGGAGCATGTAGATGAACTCCGTCTCAAGTTTAAAAGAATAGTTGACCATACACTGAATAGATATGTACCCAATAGAACAGTTCATAATGGGAGATAACCTCCCTGGTATACAGTCACTGTAAAGAAACTTCTAAAGAAACAGGGATTACTGCATAATAGGTGTGAAGCAAAGTGTTGGGCTATAAATAGAGAGATGCTGAATGAACATGTCTGGCTGTCAAGTGAACAGTGTGTGATGCCTTCAATAACTACTGCAGCAGAATATTGTCAAGTGACCTTTCACAGAACTCAAAGAAATTCTGGTTGTATGTAAAGATTGTTAGTGGCACCAGGTGTCAGTACCTAGTGAAGGAAACAGGAACCAAAATTAAGGATAGTAAAGCAAAAGCTGAAATACTTAACTCTGTTTTCAAATGTTCCTTTACAAAGGAAAACCTGGGAGAATTGGCCCAGTTTAATACTTGCACCACTGAAAAGATTAATGAAATAACTATTAGTGTGAGTGGTGTTGAGAAATAGCTGAAATTGTTAAAACTGAAAAAAACTCCAGGGCCCAAAGGAATTCCTGTCAGATTCTATACTGAACTTGAAGCTGTGTTAGTTCATCTCCTAACTATTAGGTAGGTCCCTCGAACAAAACTGATGCTCAGTTTTCGGAAAAAGCCACAGGCCACACCCATCTACAAGAAGGTTAGTAGAAGCGATGCACATAACTACCGTCCAGTATCCCTGACATTAATTTTTTGTAGACTCAGAATATATTCTGTGCTCACACATAATGAGGTATCTTGAACAGATTGACCTCCTCAATGCCAGCCAGCATGGTTTTCCAAAACACTGATCATGTGAAACCCAACTTGCACTTTTCTCACTTGTCTTACTGAAAGTTTTGGATCAAGGCAATCAGGTAGCTGCTGTATTTCTTGATTTCCATAAAGCATTTGACTCGGTACTACACAGCTTATTGACAGAAGTACAATCATATGGGGTACCATGTGAAATTTGTGACTGGATTAAGAATTTTTGACAGGGAGGATGCAACATGTTAGCTTGGTTGGAGAGTCATTGTCAGACGTAGATGTAACATTGGGCATGCCGCAAGGAAGTGTGTTGGGACCCTTGCTGTTCATGTTGTATATTAATGTCCTTACAGACAATATTAATAGTAAAATCCGGCTTTCTGCAGATGATGGCATTAATGGAAATGGAAATGCCACGTGGCTAGGGCCTCCCTTCGGGTAGACCATTTGCCCGGTGCAAGTCTTTCGAGTTGACACCACTTCGGGAACTTGCGTGTCGATGGGGATGAAATGATGATGATAAGGACAACACAACACCCAGTCCCTGAGCAGAGAAAACCTCTGACCCAGCCGGGAATCGAACCCGGGCCATTATGTGTGACATTCCGTTGCGCTGACCACTCAGCTACCAGGGACGGACATGGCATTAATTGTAATGAAGTACTGTCTGAGAGAAGCTGCATAAATAATCAGTCACATCTTGATAAGATTTCAGTGTGGTTCAGAAATTGGGAACTTGCTCTACATATTCAGAAATGTAAAATATTGCACTTCACAAAATGAAAAAAAAAAAAAAAAAAACCATAGTAACCTAAGACTACAATATCGATGAGTTACTGTTGAAATCAACCAACTAATACAAATACCTAAGTATAACACTTTGTAGGTATATGAAATGGAATTATCACAGAGGTTAAGTCATGGGTAACGCAGGTGGTAGACATTGGTTTATTGGTAGAATACTGGGGAAGTGCAATCAGTCTACAAAAGAAAATGCTTACAAATCACTCATGCAATCTGTTCTAGAATGCGCTTAAGTGTGTGGGACCTGTACCAAATAAACTTGACAGGAAATATGGAATGTATACAGAGAAGAGCAGCACAAATGGTCACAGGTTTGTTTAATCCATGGGAGAGTGTCACAGAGATACTGAAGGAACTGAACTGGAAGACTCTTGAAGACAGACATAAACTATCCCGAGAAAGTCTATTAACAAAGCTTCAAGAACTGGCCATGAATGATTACCCTAGGAACATACTACAACCCCCTACGTGTCACTCACATAGGGACTGTGAAGATGAGATTAGAATAATTACTGCATGCATAGAGACAACCATTCTCCCCACACTCCGTGAGTGAGTGGAACAAGAAGAAATGCACCTCACAGTGATTTGGCAGTGTGTAGATGAAGATGCAGCAATGACTTTACATGAAGAATTGAGAGAGAGAGAGAGAGAGAGGATTAAATGTGTCTATCATATTAAGTGACCTGAGTACAAACAAATTGGGAAAATTTTAGAAATGAATTGAGTCACTTTATATGTGGTCATTCTTTCTTGACAAACACAATGTTGATAAACTGATTCTTGACAGCAGTGTCTGTGCAATGTAACATAGCTCTCTGCGTAGGAGTGTGCCGTCTTCCATTCCACAGCCACTTCTGTCACATGAAAAAAGATGTAATTCCTCCCATAGTTTTGAATAAGTTTGGTCCCTTACATGTAGCAATAAGAGCATAGGGCCAATGACAAAATAATTACTCAAGTTTCTGTAGGGACTAAATGGCAATTGAAGTTTTTTGTTTGTTTGTGTACGTTGGTAAAGGCACTAGTTTTCAATCACATCCAGTGTGCAAGTCCCCTCTTCCTTCCCGGTTACCTCACTAGTTCACATACTGATGGATGGAGTGCTTAGAAAACCCATTTACTTTGTTCAGTCGCTAGAGCAACTTAACATTCAACAATCTGGGAGACTTGGAGTTTGTGCAGGTGGTCATTTCCATACACTGCAGTATGTGTTTTCTTGTGCTTTACCCTATACTTACCGACATAATTGTGGCCATGCCCGTGAAAGTTGTTGCATTTCCCGTATGTTACACGGTTTTCTTCATCTGTAAGCTGTGGACTGTAAAAAAAAAAAAAAAAAAAATCAAATTTCAGTAGGAATGATAAGCAGAGAATTTAAAGCGAACACTTTAAACAGCGCGCTCGCTGCGGAGAGTTTTACCTGTGTAATCTGTGACAAGCGCTGAATATTTCCCTACGAGTGAGGTACGCTACTGGATTGCCCGCCATTGATCTATGTGACGAGAACAAAATTGGGCACAGACACAGAAAGATCCGTGGTCAACTTGTTACCTAACGAAAAGCCACTGACATACTCTTTTTTTTACCAATGCGGGTCGTCTGACAACTCGCTCAACTATCTCACATAACAGGTGTCTCCGGCATTACCAACCGTTATTTACGTAACCGAAAAGCTTCAAGTTTTCTAGGGATAACGTTGTAAACAACCAAAGTGAAAATTATTCAGTTTGTTTGTCACTTGACCATTGATAGGTATTTTCATTTCGGAAAGATCGTAATAAATACTTGACGATTTGATTTCGTTAAGTTGCCTCGTGTTTAGCTACTAGTGGAGCAATTGCCCTTTGACTCCATCTATGGACCAGGCGAAAATCTGGGGTCGAAGTCTGTGTGTGTGATGTGGAGTCTAAGTTCGGAGTAAAATGTTCGCATCTAACAGCAGGGGACTAGCATTGCAGGTAGCTTCCGTTTTAGTATACTTTCATACATTTAATACGATGCCCGACCATATATTGAAAAGGCTTGTCTGCCGTTTAACAGCTGTGTTTACCTGGTGATATAGTTACTACAGCCCTTCCACATTGTTCAACACCCCTCTTCGTTCCTGCTCTCAACAATTTTGCGCCTCCCGCATCTTTGTGGCTATCTGAGTGTACCGTTTATCAAACGGTCACTCCCATTTTGTCAAGTAAAAGCGCAGCCAAATATCACGAGGTACTTCTGTTAAAACGATTCCATACGCTACGCTGGTGTGCCATTATATAATCCTAAATTTATTTACATCGCCACAGACATTAATCCTGAAATTGCGATTTCACTAGTAGAAAAATTTGCCGAATCGGTATTTCCGTAAGGAATACGAAATGCTGTTACTTGTATGTTCCCAAACAACTGTAGTACGGCACATTTTAAATTATTTACTTAAACAAATTTAACACCCACTGTAGTGGTGGGTGGTGTTAAGACACAGGACTCGTTTTCGGGAAATATGGGATTAAAATCCTCCTCATAGCCACCTGGAATAAGTGTCACCAAATCACTTCCCGTAATTGTAGGACAGTGGTGGGCCATGTCTGCCTACCTACTCCACACATGTCATTTTTGGTCATGAATGGCATATTAAACACTAGTCTTCCGAGTTCTTCACATTTCCAGTCATCTATTATAGCAGCAGACCGAAAAGTAATAGATACCAGACTGTGTAGGTCTACTGTACAATGTGCAAATATACGAATGAAGAGATGTAGGTCTCCGTTATGAATATGACTTTTTAACTAAGTGTCTGGTATTGACTCAGACAGCTGCATTTACTTGTATTAACAGAGCATAGCAACAGTTATCAAACTCCATATTCATTAAACTGTATTGACATTCCAAAGAGGTAAGATAAATTTCCACATTTTCTGTATAATACATTATTTTTATTAATATCATATGTTACATACAGTGCGCCACTTCCACTTGACTGTTGTTTTGGGTGCCCAACATCACAAGTGATTAGTATCCCTGAAGTCCGAAAGTGATACACATCCAATTTCCTGACAGTAACAGTTCCTTGCTTGGGGAGGAGAGAGGGATAGCTTGGGGATGGTCTAAAGGATGGTTAGGTCACTAAGACGATAGCGTAGGATGAAGGGGGAACCATTTGCAGTGAGGATAGGTGCAGATTTTACTATATAAAGTCTGCAAGATCAATAATACGCAACTTAAACAGAAACATGATGGATACTGTAATCCTCTTCTTGTCATTTCCATAGGGATTCTGTGCACAAAATCAGATTAATTACAGCATGCACAGAGGCATTTAAATAGTTGTTCTTACTGTGCTATGTATGTAAATCAAATGTGAAGAAGCCCTAATAACTGGCACATTCAAAAGTACCCACTGCCTTGTATTTCAGTGGTTTGCAATGTATTGCTGTAGAAGTAGAAGTAAAAGGGTCTAACACACTTTTCTGGGAAACATTGAAATTAGTTCTATGTGTGTTAAGATGGCTAACCATCGAAGATCGTATGCTGTATCCATCTTAACTTGAAATGATAAATTGTTACACATTTCATTTGACACGTGATATGACCTTACTGTCACTAATAAGCATTGGTGTGTTAATCAAATGCCTCGTGAAAGTCTACTTGCTCTGATTCGTGGTGTGCAGGATGCCTTCTGAGAAGTGTGAGTTCAGTTTTGCATGACTATTGCCTTTGGAATCCATGATGGTGTAATTTGTTCTGTTACAGAGACCTTTTTATACATTAGCTCTTAAAATGTTCTAATGCTTTGTAACAGATGGATGTTTAGGGTAATGAGCCTTAATTTTGCGGATCTCTACTGCTGCCCTTATTGTCGAGGAATCGAAGTTTGCTTTTTAAACAAGTCTTCACAATGGGCCTGCTTACTGTTACTATTGTCTCTTTCTGTTAGTTGTAAACAGTGTTCATATTTTGTGTATTTGTTACCCTGGGAACACATCAGTCAGTAAGAACTGATTGTGTTACCAATAGTATGTAACTAAAAGGCTACGACTGCTGCGCGTGCGCACTCACACACACACACACACACACACACACACACACAGGACATAACGTGTAATCACCCTGTTTACAACATTTGTGTCCTCGGTCTTCAAATTACGGGATGCACAAGATTTTCAATTACTAGTTGAACATTACTAAAAGAGAATAATTAAAATACGAAAGGACAACTTATTTCTTTATGATCAGAACCCTGTATTTGGTTGTATGTTCTGTTTTGGGTTAAAGTGCACTTAGTGTCTGCAGCTTTCCCGTTGCATGCTGCTGCTTGCAGTTAATTAACCTTGGCCATAGCCATTTGGGTGATAGCATAATATAGCCACTGAGAATCACTAAGCTGTATAATCCTGGTCGTCACAAATATTTCAGTGTTTTTTTGTGAATATATCAAAATTTCTAATATGGTCTTTAGAGTACAACTTATTAGCTTACCTTTAAAAAAATTATTTACAAAGCTTAGGAAATGATGACTGAGCAATGAGATTGGCTGCTCATATCCAGCTCATAATTTGCCACGTTCATTTCCCAACCATTCTTAATGCGAACTGTTACCAGCACACAATGGAAAATCCATGAACACTGGTAAGCGCTCTTTTACCCCAATTTGTACAGGAAAACTGTAAAATGACACAATATATTGCATCCTGACAGAATTGAAAGTTAACAATTTGTAACATAATGTAATATTTAAAACTTTCATTAAAGGGTATGCCCCATATTATATAGTATTTCATGTTAAAATTTACTTGATAATGTTACTTTAATTAAATCTATATTATACCAAATGAATTGCCTTTTTAAAGGAACGCAATGTGGGTAGACTAATGCTGAAATTTAATGCTTCTTTTTTTGTGTCTTTATAATAATTTTTAATACTGTAAGTTGTCTGCTTCAGAAGTGTGGACAGCAAGCACATGTATATTTCTATAGTAAGTGTGTTATACTGCAATTTGTTCTTCCTTTCCTTGCTTGCAGCTTTCTAATCATCTGAAGAGGCTACAGAGCACTTTGGTGCTAGCCGAGCACAACAATGAAAAGTTGATACCAATAACACAGAATGCCATAAGTGCAGCAAAAAAGATTGGTGGAGATATTTCAGTTCTTGTAGCTGGAACAAAATGTGCCCCGGTTAGTATATGAAATAGATTTTTATGCAAATGAATAACATAACTTGGTTACATAGGTGTATACTTTGTTTGTGTTGCTCATGTTGTGTAAGTTTTGCAGAGTCAATAATTTGTCAACAGACTGTGACATCTACTTTTATTTAGAAGCAGTTTCCGGCTGTTTAGCTGGGTGGTAACATGCTCGCCTGCCACGAAAGTGTGCCCGGATTAGATTCCTGGCCGGGTTGGAGATTTTCTCCCCTCGGGGACTGCGTGTTGTGTTGTCCTCATCATCCTTTCACCCTCATCACTGGCGCCAAGTTGCCCACTGTGGCGTCGACTGAAATAAGACTGGCAGTTGGCAGTCAAACTCCCCAAATGGGGCCTCCCAGCCAACAATGCCATACACTCGTTTCATTTCATTGAGAAGCAGTTAAAGTTGTAACTTGGATAAATTTAATTTTGAATAAAAGTACATAAGTAATCACTGCCACTATCATAAGTTACATCAGAATAAATTTCGGTAATTTAGCTACTTCCTTTTTATCACGTTAACTTACAGGAACTTGAAAAAGTTTAGTGTTAAAACTGAGCAACATGAACATTTTGGTACCATGATCCTGTAAATGTCATTTTTGGCTCACCCTCATGTCACAAATGTTTGTGAAAAATTGTTATATGAAAATACTGGAACATACGAAAAAAGTTTAAAATATCTTTTCCCAAATTTTGGATCAAAGCTGTTGTTGATGCATAATTTTGAAATTATGCACATTTTCACAGATTAGTGTTGCTGGAAAGGTGTGTTAATAGTTTGTAACCTTGTAACTTTTTTACATACAAGTACATTTGAGTCAACTTTGTGTCAGTGGAAAGATAAAAGAAGCAGTTATGATATAAAATTATTAAAATACTGGAATTGTGCATACAGATCTGTAATGAGACATTTCTAAAGATTTTTTGTAAATTTCAGGATTTTTTTGTCACCAAAATCACAGGTTTCACCATCTTAATTTTGTTTCGCGTAATATTAGCCATCATACTTATCAACATAAAAAAATCACAATTGTGTTTGTGCCGGTTAGTGTTTTTAAACAGAAAGAACATAAATGAAACTATATTTGCTCTATTTTTTCTCTTAGCTAATGTCAACAAATGATCTTCAATTCATATTAAATAGATCTATAACATTTTAAAAAGTGTTCACCCTCTTCTACAAGATATCAATGGAAAATACTGTCTGATCCTAAAGTATATCTGTGACTTGAGCTTGCACTAAGAGAGTGCAAAACTATTAAAATAGGATCATAGGGGAGCCACCAAACTTTGGCATGAAGTGGCCATGAGTAAACTGTGCTCATTAATTTTACCTTTGCTTTTCTTCTTCACTGATCTCCAAATTTTTTGCACGCCACCATTGATTATCATATGTGGCTGCAACAAACATTTCTTCCTTGATAATGGCAGATAAGAGGCCTTGCTTGATGGACGTGTATGAACATGATGATGATGATGATGATACACACATTATCTGCAACCTGCTGTCATTCAGTGGTTTGAAGAAATGATTACATCTGATCCCAGTAATGGTAGAACCAGTTTCATATTATTTTTGTAATATATTTGTGAATTTTATCTCCTCTGTTACAATGTAAAATTTTGTATTTCCCGTGACGAATATAAACAGATCTTTGGACATGAAATGAAATTGTCATGTGGATTCTGTAAACTTGTTCTTGTGACTAAATGTTTGAGTCCCACCATCTCTTATGTGCATTTTTGCTATGACTAGAGGCAAAATTCCATTATGCTGTTATCCCATAATGTTGCTTATGATGGCACAAATTTGCAAGGTTGTTGAAGTTTTTATATTGTGCCTAACTGCCATCACTTTAGTAAATGACATGTTTGATGTGTGTTACTTGCTCCAGTATTCAGGTGAGTGCAGTTGCATGGGAATCTATGCAAGACAATGATGTTGACTTAACATAGCCCTGTGTTTTGTAGTACTTAACAGAAGGATAAAGTACTGCATTGCAGTGTCTGAGACACTGCTTTAACAATCAACAGCCGCATTAAACTGAGAATGAACTCAAAAACTTGTATTATGGTTCTGCGTCAGCTGTAGAATATTTCAGAGCAAATGAAAATTTGTGCCGGTACAGATTTTTATTTGCGTGTTCTACAGCTGATGTAAAATTCCATGCTTGATTTTAATTCACAATTTGGAGATTTCAGTATTTAATGACATTGTGTGAAGTTTCTCATATTTAATTTTTTCATCTTAAGACGAGGTACTAAAGTTAGATTATTTTCATTGCATTCCATGAAGGTTGATCAGTTTTGGTCAATTGCTTGAAAATAACATTTTCAGAATTTTGTAAGGATTCTAGCTCTATTATACTGTTTTGCCAGTCCCTGAAGACACACGTAAACAATTTTTTTACTTGCAGAAATTCAGTGTACGTCGTCATAATAGTAAAAAGTCTGAACAAGTGTTTCCACATCATTACCTATTCTGTTTCCCACTTTCTAGTTTCCTTTTTGACCAAATACCACATTACTTTTGTTATACCCTAGACTTCTTTATCATGTACTCTGTAGTGTTACAAAAATCTTTAGACTTTTCTTTTCTCCATCAAGTTAGTGTTAATCATTTAGCGCTGCAATGTTGTTCACACATTTTCCACTGGAACAGGTAGCACTTCGGAAGCTGTTTGCTGGAATTTTAATGCTAAGATAAAAGACATGGATTGAGTGCATTTTGAGTGCCTGTCTTGCGTTCTTTAGTTAATTTTTAATGGTGAAGAAATTCCAAGTAATTCTCAACTTTCATAAGTTTCTCAAAGACTGTAGACCAGTCTGCTGTATATTCTGGATCATCAACTTCACATTCATCCATCCTTGGCAAGCTGTATGTGTAGGAGATAGGATGGGATTATGACATGCTGCCCAAAGCTTTGTACCCGAGATAAGTCAGTCATTTGTATTTGCTTGCCATGGGTAAAGAATTTAATTTTAAACATTTCTTAACATCTTCTTTACATTGCTTATTAAAAGGATTGCAGAAAATCATTTGTATGTCATCACAAATATTCCAAATTAGAGCCTTTGATGAGAACAACACACACATTGTCAGTAGGCTATTCTAACATTGTCAATATTCTAACAGGAAATTCTTAACTTTAATTCTCAACTTCAATGATTCAGTATAAGCTTCATTCATACTTGACATGTCTATTAAACCAAATCGTTTTGCTGCTGCTGCTACTACTTTTCTTCTGGATGAGGGGGACTATAGAACATTTGTTTTCCATAATTATTTCTAAATTGGGTGTGTGTATTGTGCAGAAAAGGGATAAAAGAGTTAATGACAATTTTATGTTATCTGTATTGCTTATGTTTAGGAACAAATAAGATTTATATTTGACATAGCAGAAATCTCCCTGTAACATGCTCAGAGTAAGAACGATCATAAAGCTGTTGCCAGTTCACAGCAGTCACACTTCTGTTACCAACTAATACTGTTTACTTCTGACTAACTTAGCAGTCAGAAGAGGCACTGAAAGAGCCTGGGAGCCCGGCAAGAATGCCGAAAGCACAAAATCAAGGCAGTCCTCCAGTGACACTCTGCGCATGGCGTGTGGTGTTTGGGAGTGCTGCTAGCAAGAAATGAAAAGAACTGGGTTCTGATTTGTGTTGAAAAGTGTTGTAATAGGCATTATGTGAATTAATCCCTTAATCCCCAAGAACATAATAAAATTTTAAATTTTTCACAAAATTGACCTTCATTTTCACAGCAAGCAATGAATACAAGAATAAATTGGCAAAAAGTAAATAATCAATTGTTTAAAGTTGTTTCACTTTGTAACCACTTGGGGATAAAATTTTCTACCAACCATCAGTTCATGAGATATATCTGAAAGCAGTTTTGCATTTTTTGTAGACACAACCTGACATCCTGAAACTTCTATGAACTCCTATGCCTGAAACAAATTATACCCATGAATAACAGACATGGGCCAAAAAGTAACAAATATATATCAAAAGTACAAACTGCTTCAAAACCACTCATAACAGCAACAGCACCAACTCAAATTTACACTACAATAATGTTGGGTACTCCCCCCATGAACCATGGACCTTGCCGTTGGTGGGGAGGCTTGCGTGCCTCAATGATACAGATAGCCGTACCGTTGGTGCAACCACAACGGAGGGGTATCTGTTGAGAGGCCAGACAAACGTGGTTCCTGAAGAGGGGCAGCAGCCTTTTCAGTGGTTGCAGGGGCATCAGTCTGGATGAGTGACTGATCTGGCCTTGTAACACTAACCAAAACAGCCTTGCTGTTGTGGTGCTGCAAACGGCTGAAAGCAAGGGAAACTACAGCCATAATTTTTTCCCGAGGGCATGCAGCGTTACTGTATGGTTAAATGATGATGGCGTCCTCTTGGGTAAAATATTCCGGAGGTAAAATAGTCCCCCATTTGGATCTCCGTGCGGGGACTACTCGGGAGGACGTTGTTATCAGGAGAAAGAAAACTGGCATTTATGGATCGGAGCATGGAATGTCAGATCCCTTAATTGGGCAGGTAGGTTAGAAAATTTAAAAAGGGAAATGGATAGGTTAAAGTTAGATATAGTGGGAATTAGTGAAGTTTGGTGGCAGGAGGAACAAGACTTCTGGTCAGGTGAATACAGGGTTATAAATACAAAATCAAATAGGGGTAATGCAGGAGTAGGTTTAATAATGAATAGAAAATAGGAGTGTGGGTAAGCTACTACAAACAGCATAGTGAATGTATTATAGTGGCCAAGATAGACACGAAGCCCATGCCTACTACAGTAGTACAAGTTTATATGCCAACTTGCTCTGCAGATGACGAAGAAATTGAAGAAATGTATGATGAGATAAAAGAAATTATTCAGGTAGTGAAGGGAGACGAAAATTTAATAGTCATGGGTGACTGGAATTCGAGAGTAGGAAAAGGGAGAGAAGGAAGCATAGTAGGTGAATATGGACTGGGGCTAAGAAATGAAAGAGGAAGCCGTCTGGTAGAATTTTGCACAGAGCATAACTTAATCATAGCTAACACTTGGTTCAAGAATCATAAAAGAAGGTTGCATACATGGAGGAATCCTGGAGATACTAAAAGGTATCAGATAGATTATATAATGGTAAGACAGAGATTTAGGACCCAGGTTTTAAATTGTAGGACATTTCCAGGGGCAGATGTGGACCCTGACCACAATCTATTGGTTATGAACTGTAGATTAAAACTGAAGGAATTGCAAAAAGGTGGGAATTTAAGGAGATGGGATCTGGATAAACTGACTAAACCAGAGGTTGTACAGAGTTTCAGGGACAGCATAAGGGAACAATTGACAGGAATGGGGGAAAGAAATACAGTAGAAGACGAATGGGTAGCTCTTAGGGATGAAGTAGTGAAGGCAGCAGAGGATCAAGTAGGAGAAAAGAGAGCCACTTGTACGAATATCAAGAGCTCAGATGGAAACCCAGTTCTAAGCAAAGAGGGGAAAGCAGAAAGGTGGAAGGAGTATATAGAGGGTCTATACAAGGCGATGTAATTGAGGACAATATTATGGAAATGGAAGAGGATGTAGATGAAGATTAAATGGGAGATACGATACTGCGTGAAGAGTTTGACAGAGCACTGAAAGACCTGAGTCAAAGCAAGGCCCCGGGAGTAGACAACATTCCATTAGAACTACTGACGGCCTTGGGAGAGCCAGTCCTGACAAAACTCTACCATCTGGTGAGCAAGATGTACGAGACAGGCGAAATACCCTCAGACTTCAAGAAGAATATAATAATTCCAATCCCAAAGAAAGCAGGTGTTGACAGATGTGAAAATTACCAAACTATCAGTTTAATAAGTCACAGCTGCAAAATACTAACGCGAATTATTTACAGATGAATGGAAAAACTGGTAGAAGCCGACCTGGGGGAAGATCAGTTTTGATTCTGTAGAAATGTTGGAACACGTGAGGCAATACTGACCTTACAACTTATCTTAGAGGAAAGATTAAGGAAAGGCAAAACTACATTTCTAGCATTTGTAGACTTAGAGAAAGCTTTTGACAATGTTGACTGGAATACTCTCTTTCAAATTCTGTAGGTGGCAGGGGTAAAATACAGGGAACGGAAGGCTATTTACAATTTGTACAGAAACCAAATGGCAGTTATAAGAGTCGAGGGGCATGAAAGGGAAGCAGTGGTTGGGAAGGGAGTGAGACAGGGTTGTAGCCCCTCCCCAATGTTATTCAATCTGTATATTGAGCAAGCAGTGAAGGAAACAAAAGAAAAATTTGGAGTAGGTATTAAAATCCATGGAGAAGAAATAAAAACTTTGAGGTTCACCGATGACATTGTAATTCTGTCAGAGACAGCTAAGGACTTGGAAGAGCAGTTGAACGGAATGGACAGTGTCTTGAAAGGAGGATATAAGATGGACATCAACAAAAGTAAAACGAGGATAATGGAATGTAGTCGAATTAAATCGGGTGATGCTGAGGGAATTAGATTAGGAAATGAGACACTTAAAGTAGTAAAGGAGTTTTGCTATTTGGGGAGCAAAATAACTGATGATGGTTGAAGTAGAGAGGATATAAAATGTAGACTGGCAATGGCAAGGAAAGCGTTTCTGAAGAAGAGAAATTTGTTAACATCGAGTGTAGATTTAAGTGTGAGGAAGTCGTTTCTGAAAGTATTTGTATGGAGTGTAGCCATGTATGGAAGTGAAACATGGACAATAAATAGTTTGGACAAGAAGAGAATAGAAGCTTTCGAAATGTGGTGCTACAGAAGAATGTTGAAGATTAGGTGGGTAGATCATGTAACTTGACGAGGTATTGAATAGGATTGGAGAGAAGAGAAGTTTGTGGCCCAACTTGACTAGAAGAAGGGATCGGTTGGTAGGAGATGTCCTGAGGCATCAAGGGATCACAAATTTAGCATTGGAGGGCAGCATGGGGGTAAAAATCGTAGAGTGAGACAAAGAGATGAATATACTAAGCAGATTCAGAAGGATGTAGGTTGCAGTAGGTACTGGGAGATGAAAGATCTTGCAGAGGATAGATTAGCATGGAGAGCTGCATCAAACCAGTCTCAGGACTGAAGACAACAACAACAACAATAATAATATTGGGTATGCTTTCACTGTCAACGATCTAGTCAGTATGGTCACTAAACATCACACACATCAAAATCTCTTACCAACACACAACACAAGCTCCTTGCTGATTGTTGCTTTGAATGCTGTGACTGACTGCTACAATGCACTACATTCATAGAGTACCTCAGTTGGTGTCTTATCTTGCCACCACATCAGTGGTTTCATATAAAAAGCACTGGTACCTGAAAAGGGTGGTTTCAGACAGAAACCACTGGTACACAGAGGGTTGAAAACTAAGATGATGCAACTTGTGATTTTGGTGGAAAAGTTCTTGAAATTTGCAAAAAAAAAAAAAAAAAAAAAAAAAAAAAAAAAAAAAAAAATAAGATAGCTTTCATTACAGATTTGTAACTATTTACATGCATATTTCCATCATTTTAATAATTTTATATTATAGTTGATTCTTTTATCTTTCTTTCCAATGACACCAAGATGAACAAAACTGATTAACAAATAGGAAAGTTGTAGTGACTATTGTGGCTCTAGAAGCCAGTTTGTGCAAGTGACCCACATTTAAAAATGTCCCCTAAATCTAGTTTTGATCAAAATAACATGGAAAATTATTTTAACCTTTTTTCTTACACATACTTATTCATATGAACATCTGCAATGTGAGGGTAATGGTCACTAGGTGATTCCATGTGAAATAGGAATTTTGTTAACTGTACTAAGGACGTGCATCTTTTTTTTCTGTCTTCGTGCTTGTGGTTTACAGTTTTTGCTGCCTTTGTAATCTTAATTCCTTTGCTACAGGCATTCCACTTAACACTTCAGTTATCAGATAACCTCTTTGGTACTGACAGTGAATTAAATATAATTGAAGGGATGTGATTCTAATATAAACTGCCCGGCAGATTAAAACTGCATTGGTCCAAGACTCACTCAGAACTTTCGGCTTTTGTCGATGAATGTGTCTTAGCTATCCACTGATGATTCACGACTCACACTCACAGCCTTAACTTCTGTGAAGTTTGGAAAGTGGGAGGTTCTGGTTGAAATAAAGTTGTGAAGGAGTCGTGCCTGGATATCCCAGATGGTAGAGCATTAGCCCACGAAAGGCAAAGATTTCAGGTTGGGGTCCCAGTCTCAGTCCAGTACACAGTTTTAATCTATCAGGAAGATTGAAATCTGTGTACACTCCATGGCAAACTGAAAATTCATTCTGGATTCCATTGTAGTCAGTCAGGCAGTCCACATATTATTCTTTTCTGTAAGTAAGTAAAGTGGCCATCAACCTGAATGTCAGTTTGAACACCACAGTGCTTTTCTAGGCATTGTGCTATTGAGAGACAATATACCACTGCCTTCCTAAGATGTCCGAACCGTCATATCCAGCCCCTTTATAAGTAGATCTACAGTTTAATGTGGGTTTCGAAACCCAGCACAACAAGGCATTCTTCTCATACAAATGGTTCCCAGTGGGGGAAAGAGTTGATAAATGACAGATAAAAGTACTTACGTCGACTGCGAGTTGAACCTGTGACCTCTGGATCTGTATTCAGACATTTTACCACTGAGCCACTGTCTTTTCTAGAGTGAAATGAAAAGTTGTGAATGTGTATTATTTTATGGGTAGTTGTCACAAGACATGTACTAATCATGATACCTCCAGAAAGATGTGATACTGATTTAACTGTCGACAAATATTGAAAAAAGAGGATGAATTACAAATTTGTTTTGATAGTATGAAACTATTGTAGTTCTTGTCACTTTACTTTCAGTGCTATTTTTGACACTAAGCTTAGAGTGCAATATGAAATTGATATGAAGGCTAACACAAGACTTAAAAAATAAAGTTTGATGCGACGTTTTCTTAGATTAATGTTAAAGAAATGTGGTGTTGGTTTTTCAGTCGGGGTTGCAGCTTTCCACACTAGTCTATACCGTAAAACTCTCTTCACCTCTGCATAATTACTGCAGCTTACATCCATTTGAATGTGCTCACTGTATTCAAGCCTTGATTTCCCTCTACAATTTTTACATTCCTCCCTTCTATCCCCACACTTCCCTCCATAACAAAATGACTCTTTCCTGATGTCCTGTCACCCAATCCCTTCTTTTAGCCAGATTGTGCCATAATATTCTCTTTTTCCTCATGCTGATTCATTGCCTTTTCATTACTTATTCAATCTCCCTTCTAATTTTAAGCATTCTTCCGTAGCAATATATCCCAAAAATCTTATATTCTCTTCTTGTCTGAACCTGAACTGTGTATCATAAATCTTCCTTTCTGTACAAGGCTACACTTCAGACAAATACTCAGAAAAAATTTCCTAGCACTGAAATTTATATTTAGTATTAACAGGTTTCTCTTTTTCAAAAACACTTTTCTTTGCTATTGCCAGTTGGCATTTTATTTCACTCTGTGTTGGTCATCATCAATTTACTTTTGTTGATGCTCATTTTATCACCTCTTTTTCAGGACATCATCCATTCCATTCAACTGATCTTTCAAATACTTTGCCATCTAGACAGAATTAAAATGTTATCAGTAAGCCTTAAACTGACTATTTCTTCTCCTTGAACTTCATCAAAATTTCTTTTTAGTTTTCTTTACTATTTGCTCAGTGTACAGATTGAATAACACTGGAGATAAGCTACAGTCCTGTCTCTCATTCTCTTATCAACCACTGCTTCCTGTTTATGTCCTTAGACACACATCTGTTTACTGGTTTCTGTAAAAGTTGTAGTTAACCCTTTGGTCCCTGTATTTTATCTATGGCACCTTCAAGATTTCAAAGAGTGTACCAGTGTACAGTACATTAATTCTTTACAGGTTGCTGCACAGCTTTCAAAAGCATCAGGGGTGTCGAAGATTCTCCTTGCAGAAAATGATGCTTTTCTGGGATTCACCCCAGAAACTCTGACTCCACTTGTGTTGGCAACACAGAAGCAGTTCAACTTTTCACATATTGTAGCTGGTGCTAGTGCTTTTGGCAAGTCTGTCCTTCCTCGCATTGCAGCAAAGCTTAATGTGTCGCCTATTACAGATATCATTGATGTGAAGGCACCAGACACTTTCGTAAGGACAATTTATGCAGGTAAGATCACATATGATTTTGTATCTGTGTGTTATGTTGTGGTTTTGTAACTTCTGTTCAATTTAAGCTATGGTACAGTGAAAAAGCTTACTTGTTATATTGCTGAAGTAACTGCACAATACACTGGTAGACAAACTTAGATTTGTGAGCAAGGGTGTTTGTTTGTGCTACCTTCTGCCTGAGATGACTGTCTGCTGCGTCTCAGAATTACTTGATGTGACTGGAGAAAATTTGGTTTTTTGGTATCCAGCAAGCAGATCATTCAAAATTAATGTTTTGTCATTGTGTGGCAGAACTCGAACAGCTTAAACAATTAAGTCAAAAAGCTGGCTTGGACTACAGTTGAGCATCCCAGTTATATTTCTCATTGTGAGACTCAATCCTGAAAACATATCATCAAAAGGTTGAGTGAATAGGTGGTGAGCTCATGAGATTGTATTTACACTATGTTAACAAGCATTGGAAAATGTCTGTTTACTGATTTTAAACAAGTTCACACAGGAAATAACTGCAAATTGTCATGTGTATCGAAGGGGTGGGGGCGCAAGCAGAGAGAGAGAGAGAGAGAGAGAGAGAGAGAGAGAGAGAGAGACCACACACACACACACACACACACACACACACACACACACACACGGGAACAGGCTTGCACTCTCTCCATATGCGCGCACGGATGTTGGGTATTGCAGTAAGGATTCTACTTTGCAAATGTAATGTAATACTTTAGAAAACAATATAAGCTATTTTATATCACTATCTGACAGGCTATAAACTAAGCCGGCCGGTGTGGCTGAGCAGTTCTACGCGCTTCAGTCTGGAACTGCGTGACCGCTACGGTCGCGGGTTCGAATCCCGCCTCGGGTGTGGATGTGTGTGATGTCCTTAGGTTAGTTAGGTTTAAGTAGTTCTAAGTTCTAGGGGACCGATGACCTCAGATGTTAAGTCCCATAGTGCTCAGAGCCATTTGAACTATTTGATTTTAGCTATAAACTAAAAGTATTTCAAAGCAGATTCTATCACAATTTGAATGAAGTTGAATCCAGCACAATTAAAAGAAACACCCCCCACAAAATTTTCAAGCCAGGAGTGTGCTTTGGAAATGTTGTGTGTATTTATTTGAGAATTAATCAAGTGTTATTCTGATGATTTGAATGAACCTTGACATACTTGACCATTTTTTAAAACATGTCTCTAATTATCACTGTAATTTTTTGTTTTAAGGAAATGCGATCCTCACATTGAAGTCAAAGGATCCTGTTAAAGTCGTCACAATTAGGGGGACGAATTTTGAACCAGCACCTCTGGAGGGTGGCAGTGCTTCTACTGAACAAGCTGCTGCAGGAGACTACAAAACTGACCTAGTACAGTTCGTTGGACAAGAATTAAGCAAGAGTGACAGGCCAGAACTCACTAGTGCCAAGGTGGTTGTAAGTGGCGGTAAGTGCATATGTATATTTTTGCATCTAATGATGTAACTTATTCTGTTAGGTTTCACTCTAGTTTTTAGTTATGTATGATGATCCCATTACCATATTATCTACATGGGCTGTGTAAGACATAAACAATACATTTCTTAGGCCGAGGTATGAAGTCTGGGGACAACTTCAAGCTTCTGTATGATCTTGCTGACAAGCTCAATGCAGCAGTAGGTGCATCTCGAGCTGCTGTTGATGCAGGATTTGTTCCAAATGATCTACAAGTTGGTCAAACAGGAAAAATTGTAGCACCAGTGAGTATATTAATTGATTTATTGAATTTGTAAATCAGTCTTGATCCCTTTTTCCTAACAGAAAACATTAACTAAAATGTGGCAGAATTAAATGTTTGTTTATACTGGCAAACCATTAAAACATTGATCCCTCTCTGCAATTTGGAACAGCTGTATCTCATAATGGCATGTATTATTTATGCCAGAACTTGACAAGACTGTTTCAATTTACAGAACAAGGGATTTGTGATTTCTGTCGCTCTTCTTCAAGTTTGAGTATATATTCCTGACTCATAGGGTCTACCATCAGGTTACAGCTGTGGATAAAAATAAATAAAAAATAAAATAAAAAAGCGGTAATTTGACTGCAATTAAAGTTAATTCAGTTGTCACAGAGTATCACCAATAGCCACCCATGCTTAGCAGTTTACACAGGGAGTTACAAAGAATGACAGCATTCTACCACTGCTCATTGCTTTGTGTAAAGCACAATATGACCTTTTTTTATAACTAAATTATTATTAAGTTGTACAAATAAGCAATCCGTCCTGTTAAGTCTCCCCATGTAGTCTTGTAATCAATCAGTTATATTTTTCATTTATTTAATTCTTGATCAATTTGTTTGTGTTTAAACTAAATGCTATTTTTAATTCCAGGAGCTGTACATAGCAGTGGGTATATCGGGTGCCATCCAGCATTTAGCAGGTATGAAGGATTCAAAAACAATCGTCGCTATAAATAAGGATCCGGAAGCTCCAATATTCCAAGTGGCTGATTACGGATTAGTTGCTGACCTCTTTAAAGTTGTACCTGAACTTACTTCTAAACTTTGAGTTTGTATTTTTTATATTTAAGCAAGTTTATTTTTATAATCTGAAGCCAAATCACAATATTTCACATTTTTATACGTCGTCATTATGTTATTTCATAAACAATGCCTCTTAAGACATTGTGGTCCTAAGTATTTTTTTGTTATGAGGAAATGAATGTACCACAAAATTTAATAAATATCTGCCATGCATTGCTGGTCCTGTTATCGGTGTTTCATTTTATTTAAGTTATATATCTATAATTACCAAAATATGGTCATAGGCTGATATATTTAGCAATATTTACAAATAAGCTTCTGCATTTTGTGATGTATTTTATGGTATGTAGTACAGCTTGTTCACTTTGCTTTCAAGTTCAGTGTATGCTAATTTGGGATGGGTGTGGGATAAAGTTTTGAATAATAATTCTGTAATGCTTTTACTTGCTGAACTTAAATTTAGTCTGCTGAATGAACTGATTTATCATGGAGGTGACCTCACACACACTCACAGTTCATTAGCATGCAGGAACCAATGTTATCTGTAATCATATTTCTGAAAAGGCTGTAGTTGGCAGTAATGATTTCCAGTTAAGTTTTCAAGTGAATTTCTTTGACTGTGCATCTAATAACCATGTTCAAAAAGTAATTGCCAAAAATAGTTACTTTACATAACTTTATATTTTATCAAAGCATACTTAATATGGGCCTTACAGAACTTGGAAATACTTACCCATTTAAGACAAAATAGGAAAATTCTTATACGATCTGCCAAATTTTCTTGCTGTGAGTAATGGTGTGCTTCTGGACATTCAGCCAAGCTGTTGTATCCATTTTATGCACAATATTTTGTTGTCTGGTACCGAAGTATCTTCTTGGGTGCCTAGAACATGACTGAATCAGTTGTCAAAATATTGTGCATAAAATGGAAATAACGGAGCAGCACACCATAAAGGAAAATTCTAGTAAGATTCTCTGCGGAGAAAGCAAGACAAGGTCTAACAAACAGGATACTAGTAGAACTAAAAGAAATTATCAAATTGGTATGTTCTGTGACCTGCCAAAGCATTTGTAAAACACAAAATTCTACATAGCAAAATAGTGTTATAGCATTAATGATGTCCATCTTGCATGGATGTAATCTTGCCTCCATAATAGAAAGCAGAGGGTCCCATTAATAGACTGTCTCTCAGATGGGAGAACATAAGAGGCTGATTACCAAAAGGCCGACTTGTGTTTCTAAACTACATAAATGACCTTCCAACGACTTTGAAAGGTGCTTGAAAAACTGTAATGCTTTCTGATGACACAAGCATTATAATCAAAGGTCAGTCCTCATCCTTCAGACGCAGCTCAGATTATAGGTAAGCACACCTAAAATTGTTTAAATGAAGTCATTTTCTCTTTTTGCTGCGGTATTGCAGTTGCGACTTATGTGTGATTGTCAAGCATTACAAGAAGTTAATGGACACTTGTAAGTGGCTGACCGCTAACAGTTTTAAGTTTTTAATCATACAGAGGCTCACATTATGCAATTTTCAGATAAGTAATAGTGACCAGTTAGCACCAGAAGATGTTGGTGACACGAACAGTAAAATTTCTAAAATCTCACGTATTATTCCTTCGTCAGTTGCAACAGTTTTCGATGCAACTGAACGAGGGTTATGGAGACTTACGTGTTAAGTCAATGGGCAAGCCGGCAACTATTTTTTAGCTTTAAAACTTGCTGTTATTGAATTTATGAAGGAAAAAGGAGTAAAGACATGAAAATCAGGACATCTGGAATGGATTGCAGTCCTTGCGTTTTAACTGGACCTGACTGCACACAGCTCACATTTAGCAAGGTGAGAAACAAATTGTTTCTGATTTGATGTGGATGCATTTAAAGTGAAACTTGAATTGTAGAAGGGACACATTCTGCCAAACACAATCCATAAACCTAAGTGCACTGGCACTAAAGAAAATGCAAGGTTTCAATAATTCATTGCAGGCTTGAAAGAATTAAAAGGATAGTTCCGTAGAAGGAACACAGTTCAAATCAAGACATGACCTCAGTACAGTAGGTGAAGACAAACACTTTGAAATATCAGCTATTTAATTAACAGGGCTTGATATCACCAAGAAATTAATCTTTTTGTGTATGTATAGCTCTCCCAGTGGCAGTGTGGACACTTTTTTCAATAAATTAAGTGAAGTTCTAGATAAAGTCTCAAGTACAAAGGTCAACATAATTTTGTGTGGGGACATTAACATCAACACTAATATCATAAATGAATCCAGCAGCACCTTCATAAATATCCTTCAGAATTTTGGCATGTCCCTATTGGTCAATAGTGCAATAAAGGTTACTACAATGACTGCATTAGTAATTGACCATGTGGCCACAGTTATGGACAGGGAAAAATGTGATGTAGCCGTAAAAGATCTCGGACTATCAGACCATCTCTGTCAAATAACAACAGTAAAAGTAGGCATCAAATCATTCCCTAAACTACAAGCCTACGAACAACATCTATCAGAAATCAAAATAAAAGATTTTTCAAAAGAACTAGAAAGACAAAACTGGGACGAAGTGTATAAGGAAACCAATGTGAATAGGAAATTCTCTTAACTCTTCACATTGTTTAAATTGAACTTTGAAAAGGCATTTCCAAAAGTATGCATGTCTATATCATCTCACAAAAACAGATGGATAACATCACCTGAAGATGGCGGGCAGTTGTCTCGCTGAAATATTGTGCAGTTTTTACAATATAATCCGGCATAATTCCCAGGAACCTATCAAGCAGATGCAGCACTGGGAAAGCCTCAAACAGCACATCAGGTATTAAGAAGTCCTCCCAAACACTTATTCACCTCAGTTCCATGAAAAAGATTCAGTGATCCAGAATTCTTAAATTTCTGTCATAGATACAAGATCTATATGTAGGTGCTGATTTCTGCAAAAAAGTCATTTAATGACAAAATAATATATAATGCTGAGAATAAAAGCAAAGCAGCCTGGGATGTTATAAAAAAGGAAACGGGTAGAGCAAACAAATGCAGAATAACATACTGCTAAGGAAGGGGATAAGGTAATAAATGATCCACAACACTTAACAAACTATTTAAACGAGCATTTTTCAAGTATTTTAGAGAAGTTACAGCAAATATTCTCCAAAACAAATATACCACCTGTAAATAATGTTGCACTAAATACAATGATGTTACTTCCAACCACAGAGAATGAAGTCAATAAAACTGTTCAAAAACTAAAAAATAAAAAGTCAGTAGGCTTAGATGAAGTACCAATGTGTGTACTCAAACAATGCATAGGGATTATACAAGGCCCCTTAACAAGTATAATAAATGAATCCTTCACATCAGGGACATTTCCAGAGCAGTTAAAACAGGCAAGAGTTCTACCTTTGCTTAAGAAAGGTAATGCAGAAGACATAGAAAATTACCGGCCCATTTCCCTGGTGTCACCATTCTCAAAAATAATAGAAGCAATTATGAAAGACAGGTTAATGAATTACATGAGTAAATACATTCTTTCTAGCAAATCAGTTTGGTTTCCGAAGTGGCAAAAATACGGAGTCAGCCATAGAATTCACAAAAGTTGTACTTGATGCTCTTGATAAAGATGAATGTGTCACAGGCATATTTCTGGATCTTTCTAAGGCCTTTGATACAGTCGACCACAAGAATCTATTAAATAAATTAGAAGCATTAGGAATAACAAGATTGACTGGTTTTGATCATACCAGCAGATAGGGTACAAAGAGTAGAGATAACACATACTTCAAATAGATCTAAAAATTTTGTATAACACTTATCAGATCCAAAATACATTAATAGAGGGGTTCTGCAAGGTAGCACATTGGGACCAATACTATTCCTGAAATACATCAATGACTTTCCCAGTAGCATTACTCATGGTGAAAAAATTCTCTTTGCTGATGACAGCAATATTATAGTCACTGAGAAAACGAGAACTTGCAGAGAAATCAAAAGAAACTCTCAAGGAGGATTGGTCAGTAAGCAATAAAGTTACATTGAACATAAAGAAAACTAATGCCATGAATTTCAGTTTGAAGAAGAAAAATGACAATGTCAAATTAAATGTAGATGTCACCTCTATAGACTGTGTAACAAATGCTAAATTTCTAGGAATGAATATTGATTCTCAGGTGAAGTGGTGTGAACACACAAAGATACTTGCAAACAGAATGTCATCAGCATGTTATGCCCTTAGAATCCTATTGTCAGTGTGTAACATGCAGTGTCTTTTAGTTAACATATTACTCAAATGTACACTCAGTTCTTAGCTATGGCATTCTTTTTTGGGGAACAAACACACAAAATATGAACACAATTTTCAAACTCCAGAAAAGAGCCATAAGAATAATAACCAAAAATACTAGTTGAGCTCATTGTAAAGATCTGTTCAAAACACTGGAATTTTATATGCTCCATGTGAATACATTTACCAGTCAGTTGTACACATGAAAAATAACATTGGTAATTACTGCACAAAAAGCTGTCCATGACCATGCAATAAGAGCTAGACTCAACTTACATTTACCACAAAAAAATAAACATAAAACTCAAAACAGCATTTTCTACCAAGGAATACTCTGTACAATAAATTACCAAAAAAGTTTGAAGAAACTGTAAAAATACACTTCTTTAAAAAGGCAGCTGGAAAGTACCCATTATGCAATACATTTTATACATTATTTAATCATATGCCTAGGGCCCCCCCGTCGGGCAGACCGTTCACCGGGTGCCGGTCTTTCAAGTTGATGACAAAATAGTTTATGAAATTGCTTGGATAACAATCACTCTTCACAGGCAACAAAATTATTGTAATAATGAAATACAGGGAAGTAGAAAACATTGATACATTCTATTACCTCTGTTCCGAGTGTGTGTTTGTGAACAACAAGTAGTTTTCCATTATTTATTTATTTATTTAGTCATTAATTTTTTTAAAGCACCTGACTACCTGCTTCAGTCTGTCAGCTGTTGCAATCAGAATAACTGACTTTAAAAGATAACTTCAAGGTATCAAGTAAAAAGGTATATCTGCCATCACCTGTTGGTTGGTTTGAACACCTAAGATGGGATTTTTGGACCTATGGAATCTTATCAACATTACTTTCAAAATTACTTAAGTTAAAAATACTTCTCTGCAGGGTCTGAATCAATGAAGACTCCATGAGGGTATGTAACTGTCATTTTGAAAATGGATGACTACTTAGGAAGTAGGCAAATAACTTTTGGGCAAGTACTTCTGCCCACCACTCATACACACAGATATATCTGCGCATAGGCAGCATTGTTCCCTCCGAGAATATTTTGTGTGTTTTGGCACTGAACTGCAAATGTAAGGTGACATGCAATCATCCACTATGAAGTAACTCTACATGAAACCTGCTCTGGCTTTCATTGAAGATGTTAAATCAATTACAGTATTTCCTTTAAGTAATTTCTTCTTATTTTATTGTGTATGTGTGAACTTTGTTCCTCTTCAGATACTCTGAAACCAGTCCAGTTGCAGTAGTTCTGTGCGGTAACTGAACTATTTTTTCTTTCAGAAACATAGTGTTGTTATGTACATGACTGTTGAGCAGTTACATTACAGTTGTTTTCTCAGAAATATTGACAAAATATAACTGTAGTCCAAAAGAGACTTTTTAATGATAAACTACATTCCACAAATAAATGCTTGCCAAAAGTTAAAACTACTTCTACAGTGCAATTTAGCAGAGCTGTCTTCCCTGGTATATATGCAGATGTTTGCTACACATGTCCATTTGCTGAAGTTGATAACAACATCAATATCTAAATTTCTTTTTCAATTGTCTCTACGTGACATTCACTGTCACAGTATTGTAGAGACTGGCTACCTTTCAGATATGTGGCAATGCCAAGTACTGAAGAAGTGCGTAGATGCATAGCTAGAAATACTGCTCAACTGCACTGGCAATAAATAATACCATAAACTAGGAATGGGAGGGCTGTTTAGAGGGTTCTTTGATCTTAAGTTAGGGCATTGTTCGCAGCCATGTAATGTTTACCATATAACCACTGAGTGTATTTAAAAAGGGAGCTAACTACATTTGTTCGTGATACTGAAAGTCTATCCCAATCAATGATGATAGTTTCTAGTGCTGCCTGTGGGAATGTGCAGGGATATGGTGGGTACTTGATAGGGGGCTGCTAGGTGCAGCATAGGGAGGGGGAGGGCAATGGGAGAGGAGAGAAGGGGAAAGAACTAAGCAGGTGCATTGCTGAGATGAAGGTGTGTGTAGGTCTGGAGTGGGAAAAGGCAGGGAGTAGCAAACATTGGGACCAAGGGGTTATGGGAAGAAAGGGTTTGTTGCAGGGAGAAGTCCCACCTGCAAATTTCAGAAAAGCTGGGTGTGGGTGGGAAGAATCCAGATGGCACAGGGTGTGAAGCAGTCACTGAAGTCAAGCACATTGTATTGGATGACATGCACAGCAACTGGGTGATCCAGTGGTCTTTATGTTACAGTTTCCCAGTGGCCATTCATGTGGTTAGACAGCTTGTTAGCAGTCACATCCACATAGAATGCCACACAGAAGTTGCAGCTAGGTTGGTAGATCACTTGGCGGCTTACACAGGTGGCTCTGCCTTTGCTAGTACAGGAGATGCCTGTAGTAGAACTCAAGTAGGTGGTAGTGAGAGGATGTACAAGGCAAGTCTTGCATCAAGTTCTTTGCAGGGATATGAACCATGTGGGGAGAGTTTAGGAGCAGGGCTGGAATAGGAACAGACTACGATATTGCTTAAAGCAGGTGGCTGATGAAATACCACTTTTGCAGAGGGGTATGGGAGGATAGTGAGGAGGATATTTCTCGTTTCAGGGTCGAGCAAGAGATCATTGAAACCCTGGTAGAAAATGTGATTCAGATGCTCCAGCCCTGGACGGTCCTGGTCCAAGGGGGGGACGGGAGGGAGGGGGTGATCATTTGTGGCCTGCCAGTGGATTTCTGTGGAGGTACATAAGCTAGGAGACAAGGTGTGGGAGATCTGTTTCTAAACAAGGTCTCAGTGAGGCCATTGACATATTTGGAGAGAAACTGCTTGTCACTACAGATCTGACGAGCATGGGTAACTAGGCTGCATGGAAGGATTCCTTGATATCTTCCATAAATAGATTGTTATAGGATAATGTCCTGTGGAAGTCCAATGCCGTACCATGGATATGTCTGTAGATGATGGCTCCGAAGTAGAAGTAATTGTGGATGTGGGTATAGTCGGTCATGATGACCAGGAAAGATGTTGTAGATATGGCATCAGCTGGACATTGGGAAGGGCTGCAGACATTGAGTGTGTTACAGTAGAGGAAGGTGGTATCGACAGTGTTGGGCAGGGCATCAAGTGGCAAAGAAACGGGAACTGTGGAGAGTCAATAGAGGAAATGGTTAAGTCTTTTTTTTTTTATTTCCTCAGTGTTCTGACTGTTTCAATAGAGCCTGCCACGAATTCCTCTCCTGTGCTAACCTCTTCATCTCAGAGTAGCACTTGTAACCTATAGCCTCAATTATTTGCTGGATGTATTCCAATCCCTGTCTTCCTCGACCGTTTTTGTCATCTACAGCTCAAATGGTTCAAATGGCTCTGAGCACTATGGGACTTAACATCTGTGGTCATCAGTCCCCTGGAACTTAGAACTACTTAAACCTAACTAACCTAAGGACATCACACACATCCATGCCCGAGGCAGGAATCGAACCTGCGACCGTATCAGTCACGCGGTTCCGGACGGAGCGCCTTAACATCCACAGTTCCCTCTAGCACTGTTGTAACCGTGACAGGAATGGTCGCGGGGTTGCCACTAACGAAAACGTGGCGGGACCGAACGGGAGCGGCCCATGAACAAACAAGACAGACGAAAGGGAATGGAAGGGCAAGCATGACGACAGACAACCAAGCAAGACACCAAGATCAAGAACAAAGTATTAAGCAATGGAGTCACAAGAGATAACCTCACGAAATCAAAACAACGTCCACTCTTAAACAGGAAGTAAGCACACGCAACGTAAACACGATGTCTGTAAGCGAGATAGCAAACGGCTCAACGCGAATACCAGACTCAAGACTGCCTCGCTGAGTTTTTTTTTTCTTTATTGTATTTCAATTCCCCATCGGCGCGGGCTGGCAGCAGTATATGTGCTGCTCTTCATCCGAAAGACATAGAACAAACAATAGAAGACATTTAAAAATAACAAAGGAGAGCATATGGAGAACACAGATATAAGAAAGGGAGAACATCATGGAAGGCAATAGGCCAAAAACGGGGTGACTGTAAAATGGAGATAAAAAACTGTTTAAAAGTAGCACACACAAAAAGCCACACACTGCGACAATTAAAAGAACACAAGGCACAGTATGACTGGAGCATAAAAGGTATCAACTGATGGCGTAGCATATAACAAACACTGACGGCGAACCTCAAGGCGGTACACAATTAAAATCACACCTCTTGATGCACAGGAGAAACAGCACTAAACACAACACTGATGTGGCACACTGACAATGATCAAAATGGAGGATCTGCCAGGCGCAAGGAGATGAGGGAGGCTGGAAGAAGGGAGGGAGGGGAAGAGATGGGGGAGATGAGAGGGGGCCACGCTGAAGAGGGCCAGGTAGGGAGGGATGTGGGAAGAAAAGAGGCAAGTATGGGGTGCAGGGTCTCAGGGGCGGGGGGGGGGGGGGGGGGGAAGGAGGAAAGTCCGCTCTGGGAGAAGGAGGGAAGAGGAAAACGGGGGCCCTGGGGAGGTGGGGGGGAACAAGGCCAGGTTATAGTTGGAAGGAAGGGTATATGTCACGGCGAAGTTCATCATCCGGGAGGGGGAGGCGTTGCAAATTGCCCTGATGAAGGAGATGGAGGGTGTGGAGGTGTAGAGAGGGAGGGATACAGCGATAGAGGTGCGGCAATGGGTGGGGGCTGGAGAGGAACGAGGAAACCGGAGGGTGGGGGGGATCAAGCCTGCGGACAATGTAAAGGATACGGAGATGTTGGAGGAACAGGAGGAGGTGGGGGAAGGGGATCAGGTCATACAGGAGCCGTGTGGGGGAAGGAAGGCGGATACGGAAGGCAAGGCGGAGCGCATGGCGTTCAAGGATTTGGAGGGCCTTGTAAAAGCGGGTGGGGGTGGAGATCCAGGCAACGCTGGCATAGCAAAGGATAGGATGGATGAGGGATTTGTAGGTGTGGAGGATGGTAGAAGGATGCAATCCCCATGTCCGGCCAGACAGGAGTTTCAGAAGGCAGAGGCAGGAATGGGCTTTCTGCTGGACGGTCTGGAGATGAGGGGTCCAGGTGAGGTGTTGGTCGAGGGCGAGGCCAAGGTATTTAAGGTTGGGGGTGAGCTGGATGGGATGATCATAAAGGGTGAGGTAGAAATCATGGAGGCGAAAGGAGCGAGTGGTGCGGCCTATGATGACTGCCTGGGTTTTGGAGGGGTTGAGACGGAGGAACCACTGGTTACACCAAGTGGTGAACTGGTTAAGGTAGGTTTGGACCGTTGAAGGGTAGGATAGAGAGCCAGGAAGGCGGTGTCATCAGCATACTGGAGAAGGTGGACTGGTGGGGGTGGCTTGGGCATATCAGCCGTATACAGGAGATAAAGGAGAGGGGAGAGGACAGAACCCTGGGGGACGCCAGCCATGGGATAGAAGATACGGGAGTTGGTGTTGTGGAGGGTGACATAGGAAGGACGGTGCGAAAGGAAGGAAGCGACCAGACGGACAAAACTGATAGGCAGGGCGTAGGTTTGAAGTTTAAGGAGAAGACCGGGATGCCATACACGGTCATAGGCGTTTTGGAGGTCAAGGGAAACAAAAATGGCGGAGTGACGGGAATTGAGCTGGAGGGACAGAAGGTGAACGAGTTTGAGGAGTTGGTCTTCAGCAGAGAAGGAGGGTCGGAAGCCACACTGGGTAAGGGGGAGGAGGTGGTGTTGATTAAGGTGCTGATGGATACGGTGGGAGAGGATGGATTCAAAGACCTTACTGAAGATGGAGGTGAGGCAGATGGGATGATAGGAAGAGGCGGCAGAAGTGGGTTTGTTGGGTTTGAGGAATAAGAGGATGCAGGAGGTCTTCCACAGGTGAGGGTAGAAGCCAGTAGAGAGGATGGCATTATAGAGATGGGCAAGGACAGTCAGGAAGGAATAGGGGCTTTCTCGAAGGTGACGGTAGGTGACACAGTCGTGACCAGGGGCTGTGTTGCGTTTGGACCAGAGGATAAGTCTAATGTCTTGTGCTGTGATGGGAGTGTTTATGTCGGAGGGGGGCAACTGCCCCAAGTACTGGAGACTAGGAGCAAGTGGAGCGACCGAGGTATTGGCACGTTCCATGACGGTGGGGAAAAGAGAATAATCAAAGTGGGGATCATCGGGGATGGAGAAGACCTCGGAAAGGTGGGAAGCGAAGTCTCGATGAGTGAGAGGCAGCCGCCTAAATACACGACAGGGTATGCTGCTATTGGCCGCTGGAACAACGTACTCCACAGTGGCGCCCTCACGCTAGACTCGGGGCCAGGAGCACGCGCAGCCACAGCTTACGGCGCGACTGCTGCAGAGACTTCTAGCGCTCATCGAGTTCCATGCCGTCTGGCGCTGATTCGAAACCCTCGGCGCTCGGTACCAGAAGTACCATGGAAGTCATTCCCTGATGTCTTAACAGATGTCCTATCATCCCGTCCCTTCTTGTCAATGTTATCCAGACGCTCCTTTCCTCTCCAATTCTGTGCAGAATCTCCTCATTCCTTACATTATCAGTCTACCTAATTTTCAACATTCGTCTGTAGTACCACATCTCAAATGCTTCGATACTGCTCTGATCCGGTTTTCCCACAGCCCATGTTTCACTACCATACAACGCTGTGCTCTAAACGTACATTTTTCAGAAATGTCTTCTACAAATTAAGGCCTATATGTGATACTAGTTGACTTGCCCTGGTCAGGAATGTCGTTTTTGCCACTGTTAGTCTGCTTTTGATGTCTTCGTTGCTCCTTCCATCGTTGGTTATTTTACTGGCTGTGTAGTAGAATTCCTTAACTTCATCTACTTTGTGACCATCAATGCTGATGTTAAGTTTCTCCTTGTTCTATTTCTGCTACTTATCATCACTTTCGTCTTTCTTTGATTTATTCACAGTCCATGTTCTGTACTCATTACACTGTTTATTCCATTCCGCAGTTCATGTAATTCTTGTTCACTTTCACTCAAGATAGCAATGTCATCGGCGAATCGAATCATTGATATCCTTTCACCTTGAATTTTAATTCCACTCCTGACCCTTTCTTTTATTTCCATCCGTGCTTCCTTGAGATTGGGCGAAAGACTGCATTCCTCTGCCTTACACCCTTTTCAATCCGAGCACTTTGTACTTGGTCGTTCATTCTTATTATTCCCTCTTGGCTCTTGTACATGTTGTACATTACCCGTCCCTTCCTACAGCTTACCCCTATTTTCTCAGAATTTCGAACATCTTGAACCATCTTACATTTTCGAACAAATTGTCCAGGTTGGCAGATCCTATGAATGTGTCTTGATTTTTCTTTAGTCTTGCTTCCATTATCAATCGCAACGTCAGAATTGCCTCTCTGGTGCCTTTACCTTTCGTAAAGATAAACTGATCGTCTCTAACACATCCTCAATTTTCTTTTCTATTCGTCTATATATGAAAACTTTGATGTATGAGCTGTTGTGCTGATTGTGCGATAATTCTCGCACTTGTCAGCTCCTGCAGTCTTCGGAATTTCGTGGATGTTACTTTCCCGAAAATTAGATGATGTACCGCCAGACGCATACATTCTACATATCGACGTGAATAGTTGTTCTGTTGCCACTTCTTCCAAAGATTTTATAAATTCTGGTGGAATGTTATCTATCCCTTCGGTCTAATTTGGTCTTAATTCCTCCAAAGGTCTTTTAAATTCTGATTCTAATACTGAATCCCCTGTCTCTTCTAAATCGACACCTGCTTCTTCTATCACATCAGACAAATCTTCCCCTCATAGAGGCCTTCAATATACTCCTTCCACCTATCTGCTCTCTTCTCTGCGTTTAACATTAAAACGTCCGTTGCACTCCTAATGTTACCACACTTGCGTATAATTTCACCTAAGGTTGTTTCGATTTTCCTATATGCCGAGTCAGTCCTTTTTCGAATTCCTCACATTTTTCTTGCAGCCATTTCGCTTTAGTTTCCCTGCACTACCTATTTATTTCATTCCTCGATGACTTGTACTTCTGTATTCCTGAATTTCCTTGAACATTTTTGTACTTCCTTGTTACATCGATCAACTGAAGTATTTCTTCTGTTATCCATGGTTTCGTCGCAGTTACCTTCTTTGTACCTATGTTTTTCTTTCCAACTTCTGTGATTGCCCTTTTTAGAGATGTCCATTCTGCTTCAACTGAACTGCCTACTAAGCTATTCCTTATCACTGTATCTATAGCTTTATAGAACTTCTATATCCCATTCTTTGCGCATTGATTCTTCCTTACTAATGTCTTAAACTTCAGCTTACTCTTCATCCCTAATACATAGTGATCTGTGTGTATCTACTCCTCTGTACACCTTACAATCCAATATCTGATTTCGGAATCTCTGCCTCACCATGATGCAATGTAATTGAAATACACTCTTGGAAATTGAAATAAGAACACCGTGAATTCATTGTCCCAGGAAGGGGAAACTTTATTGACACATTCCTGGGGTCAGATACATCACATGATCACACTGACAGAACCACAGGCACATAGACACAGGCAACAGAGCATGCACAATGTCGGCACTAGTACAGTGTATATCCACCTTTCGCAGCAATGCAGGCTGCTATTCTCCCATGGAGACGATCGTAGAGATGCTGGATGTAGTCCAGTGGAACGGCTTGCCATGCCATTTCCACCTGGCGCCTCAGTTGGACCAGCGTTCGTGCTGGACGTGCAGACCGCGTGAGACGACGCTTCATCCAGTCCCAAACATGCTCAATGGGGGACAGATCCGGAGATCTTGCTGGCCAGGGTAGTTGACTTACACCTTCTAGAGCACGTTGTGTGGCACGGGATACATGCGGACGTGCATTGCCCTGTTGGAACAGCAAGTTCCCTTGCCGGTCTAGGAATGGTAGAACGATGGGTTCGATGACGGTTTGGATGTACCGTGGACTATTCAGTGTCCCCTCGACGATCACCAGTGGTGTACGGCCAGTGTAGGAGATCGCTCCCCACACCATGATGCCGGGTGTTGGCCCTGTGTGCCTCGGTCGTATGCAGTCCTGATTGTGGCGCTCACCTGCACGGCGCCAAACACGCATACGACCATCATTGGCACCAAGGCAGAAGCGACTCTCATCGCTGAAGACGACACATCTCCATTCGTCCCTCCATTCACGCCTGTCGCGACACCACTGGAGGCGGGCTGCACGATGTTGGGGCGTGAGCGGAAGACGGCCTAACGGTGTGCGGGACCGTAGCCCAGCTTCATGGAGACGGTTGCGAATGGTCCTCGCCGATACCCCAGGAGCAACAGTGTCCCTAATTTGCTGGGAAGTGGCGGTGCGGTCCCCTACGGCACTGCGTAGGATCCTACGGTCTTGGCGTGCATCCGTGCGTCGCTGCGGTCCGGTCCCAGGTCGACGGGCACGTGCACCTTCCGCCGACCACTGGCAACAACATCGATGTACTGTGGAGACCTCACGCCCCACGTGTTGAGCAATTCGGCGGTACGTCCACCCGGTCTCCCGCATGCCCACTATACGCCCTCGCTCAAAGTCCGTCAACTGCACATACGGTTCACGTCCACGCTGTCGCGGCATGCTACCAGTGTTAAAGACTGCGATGGAGCTCCGTATGCCACGGCAAACTGGCTGACACTGACGGCGGCGGTGCACAAATGCTGCGCAGCTAGCGCCATTCGACGGTTCCTGGTGTGTCCGCTGTGCCGTGCGTGTGATCATTGCTTGTACAGCCCTCTCGCAGTGTCCGGAGCAAGTATGGTGGGTCTGACACACCGGTGTCAATGTGTTCTTTTTTCCATTTCCAGGAGTGTATTCCTGTATCACCCGACATTTTCCAAGTATACCTCCTCCTCTTGTGGTTCTTGAACAGAGTAGGCCTATACACCATTACTAGCTGAAATTTATTACAGAACTCAATTAGTCTTCCTCCTCTCTCATTTCTTGTCCTAAGCCCATATTCGCCTGTAACCATTTCTTCTTCCCTTCCCCTACAACTGCATTACAGTTCCCCATGGGTATTAGATTTTCATCTCCCTTTACATACTGTATTAGCCTTTCAATAATCTTGTATACTTCCTCTGTCTCCTCACCTTCAGTTTGCAATGTCGGCATGTATAGTGAACTATAGATGTTGCTGTTGGTTTGCTGCCGATTCTGATAAGAACAACTCTATCACTGAACTGTTCACAATAACACACTCTTTGCCCAACCTTCCTGTTCATAACGAATCCTATTCTCGTTATACCATTTTGTGCTGCTGTTGATGTTACCCTATTCTCATCTGACCAAAAATCCTTGTTTTCTTTCCATTTCACTCCACTGACCCTTACTACGTCCAGACTGAGCCGTTGCATTTCCCCTTTCAGATTTTCTAGCTTCCCTGCCAAGTTTAAGCTTCTGACATTCCACGCCCCCACTTGTAGAACGTTATCCTTTTGTTGATTATTCAGTCTTTTTCTCATGGTCACCTTCCCCTTGGCAGTCCCCTCCTGGAGATTTCAATGAAGGACTATTGCGGAATCTTTTGCCAATGGAAAGATCATGACACTTTTTGTCAATTACAGGCCACATGTGTCTTTAATGCAGTGGTTTCCATTGCCTTCTGCATCCTCATGCCGTTGATCACAGCTTTAGGGCAGTTTCCCACCCAAGGACACGAGAGTGCCCTGAACCTATGTCCACTCCTCCGCCCTGTTCGACAAGGCCCTTGGCGGAATGAGGATGACTTCTTATGCCGGAAGTCTTCGGCCGCCAATGCTAATTATTACTCAAAATTTAAGCGGTGACGGGTTTCGAACCCGGGACCGAGGATGTTTTGATTACTAATCAAAGACGCTAACCCTTTTTATTATGATCTGAGAGAAGCGTCGGGGGTAAAGAGGGCAGGCGTCGTCTTCCGAGGCCTGGCTTCAATGTCCCGTTCCCGCCCCTCCCAGAGGCACGGAAGAAAAGGGGTTCGACAGGATCAAGAGAACTTTATTGGATAAAATTCATTTATTTATCCTACAACCGCCACCAGAAGCTTCCGAGTCGTCTTCGTGTAACGAATGTAAGGAGGACTCGCTCTAGACCACAGGAATCATATACAGTGTAGGAGTGATGGGGGTGGGGAGGGAGACAGACTGAGTGGAGAGGCTCTGGGAAGGACCTAAGGATTTGTAGAGGACCTGGAGATACTGCAGTATTGGTGGCATCCATGTTGAGGTGTTTGGGGGAAGATGGTGAGGCAAAGTTCAAGGTCAGGAAATTCTGGAAAGTTTAGAGGTTAAGAGGCGGTGATTCAGAGGGAGTACGGGTGGATCACGTTTAGATGGCTTTTCAAAATAACAATAATTAATGTAGACTTTTTGCACGGTCGATCACCCTTCATTTGTTGCCGCGTTACCGAAGACTAGATTGTTAATAATGTCTTTGGATGTTAGTTATTATTTCAAATCCCTATTTCCGGCGTTACTAATTATCCGCACTGTTTCTGATCTTACAGTTGGGGCTCGAACTAAGTTCAGTACCGATCAATTTTTTTAATCATTTTTCCAATAACTTAATATGTCTAGCAGGTAGTTAGAGCAAGCTTGAGATGTAACGTAAGATCATACTTAGCGTAGAACTACTCCTGGCTATTACATTGCCAAATTTTTGTTTGAAGCTGATAGCCAGTAAAAAGGGTGACGTTAACGAAATTGATCGAAAATGTCAATTTTCAATTTATTTTTTATTTATCTCTGGAACTCGTAGACAATAAGTCCCCAAAGTTTCAGTGATGAAATCGCATCCAAAGTTCGTGAAAAATAATGAAACATGTGAAGCGACCTTCCTGCCGCGCCCACTTTTTGAACCAACACTTTAATACTAGCTCAGCGAACGACGACTCAGTTCATTACATTCACAAGGAGAGGCTTCCAAGTGGTATCCTGGATGTTGTCAAGCCCACGTACAGGTTTCTGGCCGAACCTGAACTTCTAACAAAATGTGTGCTCATGGCAAAATCCTGAATTCAAATGAGTCTCTCTATTTCACTCATACGGAAACAATTCTCTGAAACTACAAAAAAATGGTTCAAATGGCTCTGAGCACTATGGGACTCAACTGCTGAGGTCATTAGTCCCCTAGAACTTAGAACTAGTTAAACCTAACTAACCTAAGGACATCACAAACATCCATGCCCGAGGCAGGATTCGAACCTGCGACCGTAGCGGTCTTGCGGTTCCAGACTGCAGCGCCTTTAACCGCACGGCCACTTCGGCCGGCCTGAAACTACATTTTCATATGCTGTCAGAATTGCAACTTATGATGCAGTCCTTATATTTAATGATGGGAACGTAGGAAGGGTGAAGGTATTAGGGAGAATGGAATTTAAGGTAGGAAATTTCACTCGAGACACCTTGAGAAAAATAGATTTACAGCACCTCTCTGCACCTGAAAAAGCGGTTGAAGACCGGTTAAAGGAAAGAAGGAAGAAAGTAAGGAGAGGCAAAAACCAGAAGAGAAGCCTTGAAGGCAAAGAGGAACCTGAGTACAAGTCTGAGGCCTTCTGAAGACATGGCATAAGAAAAAACGTTAGGCTGAACTATAATTGCATTTCCTGGAAATTATGTTTTTTTAAAGTTTATGTACATTTTACTCGTAATTTATCACAGCTAATGAAATTTTGTTCATTTATTTCCATAAACCCAATAAATATTGTCTCAAGAGTAAAATTTGGAATTCTGACTATAAGCTGACATATGGAGCAAAGTGCTTAGAATTTTGCATGGATTTTATATTATACTTACAGAGTTACAATTAAAAAATTATTAAAGTTCTCCCATTCGGTATATTAAAAAAAAAACCTCATGAGACAAGCTATATGAAAAGAGATTAAACAGAGAAATCTTTTGGACGGTTTCTGAGAAAAAGGTAAATATATTATTTTTTGAAAATAACATTTTTAGATTTCATAAGGAAGTTATATATAGTCCAAGAAACTTAACAGTAAGCGTATTGATTTCATGTAAAGCATGGTACAAAATTTCATCGCCGTATCTTCAAAATTGTGGATTTGGTGTACTTCGTAAATAGTGTGTGTTTTTCATGAACGTCTGCTCTTAAAGTAGTTGCGTGAGGAGGACTGAAAAATAATATCCTCATCAATGTGAAATTTTGGCCAGAGTGCCATTTAGAAACTTGTAAATGGCTAGTATGCAGCCATCCACTGAAACTAATCATACATACAGATCCTGTAAAATGATTCGTTCCACATAATTTGGATTAAAAAAAGTTTACATGATTCATGGAACGTGTAACTAGCTAACTTCATTCGAAATGTGAAGCTGCAGTTATCGAAAGCTGAATATTTTGTAACCCGCAAGACAATGCGATTTGAACTCGATGGTTCGGCATCTCACTTGAATATCAGTGTGCGTTGAACGGATGCTATGATCCCCAGCTTCTATCTCATCTTGCATCTGTCGTGAATGTCTTGCACCTATCAAGTTCCTCAATAAAAAAGCCGTCTCCTCCCGTATATACAAAGGGTAAAGGAACGCATGCGCAAAATAATGGATGAATATCCTTAACGTCGGTCTACTGGACGATCCTTGGGCTCATTTTAAGATCGTTCAATATCATGAGTTTCCTTGGTAGAGAAAAGCTTCTGTCCATAAACAAAAATGGACTGCTAATCAGAGATATGGATCGCTCAGACTCTAAAACTACCTAAAGAATGATGAGGCAACCAGGAAGATGGAACTGCAACACACACGATAAAGTGGGGAACTGTCAAGGTGGTAGACAACATGACCAAAGTTATGTGCCAGATGTGGAACACTGTGAAATTGCCACAAGGGCGAAAGAACTCGATTAAAGTGTCACATACAGTGGGTGGCCAAATAATGGAATGACGAGAAATATAAGACATTGCCATACCTACTACAGTGCAGGAAACCCATCGCCATCAAATAACTTCCAGCCATCTGGGAATGGAAAATACAGATCCTATATAGCTTTCAGCGGAATCTTATACCATTCTTCCTACAAAATATCGGCTAGTTCAGATAACGATGATGGAGGTGGATAGCGACCACACACACTTCTCTCCATAGTAGACCACTAAGGCTCAATAATATTGAGATCTGGTGACTGTGGCGGGCAGGGGAGACACGACAGTTCATCCTCGTGCTCACAAAACCAGCCCTGGACGATGTGAGCTGTGTGAACAGGGGCCCTGTAGTCTTGGAACGCAGCATCAGCACTGGCGAACAAACCTTGTACCATGGGGTGGACCTGATGAGCCAAGTTGGTCACAAAATCTCTTCAGTGACGCGACCTTGCAGTGTGACTCTGGGTCCATGGAATACAGAGAGTACTCTACTGCATTGGCTCCTTACTTAGCTTGCAATTATCGCGAATCTCTTGCCCAACGTAAAGTCCCGAGCGACTGGAAAAAGGCGCAGGTGACGCCTGTATATAAGAAGGGTAGAAGGACGGATCCTCAAAATTACAGACCAATATCCTTAACATCGGTTTGTTGCAGGATTCTCGAACATATTCTCAGATCGAATATAATGAATTTCCTTGAGACAGAGAAGTTGCTGTCCATGCATCAGCGCGGCTTTAGAAAGCATCGCTCCTGCGAAACGCAACTCGCCCTTTTTTCACGTGATGTCTTGCGAACCATGGAAGAAGGGTATCAGACGGATACCATAGACCTTGACTTCCGGAAAGCGTTTGACTCGGTGCGGCACTGCAGACTCCTAACTAAGGTACGAGCATATGGGATTGTTTCCCAAATATGTGAGTGGCTCGAAGACTTCGTAAGTAATAGAACCTAGTATGTTGTCCTCGATGGTGGGTGTTCTACGGAGGAGAGGGTATCATCTGGAGTGTGGTAGGTCCGCTGTTGTTTTCTATCTACATAAATGATCTTTTGGATAGGGTGGATAGCAATGTACGGCTGTTGGCTGATGATGCTGTGGTGTACGGGAAGGTGTCGTCGTTTAGTGACTGTAGGAGGATACAAGATGACTTGGACCGGATTTGTGATTGGTGTAAAGAATGGCAGCTAACTCTAAATATAGATAAATGTAAATTAATGCAGATGAATAGGAAAAAGAATCCCGTAATGTTTGAATACTCCATTAGTAGTGTAGCACTTGACACAGTCACGTCGAATAAATGTTTGGGCGTAACATTGCAGAGCGATATGAAGTGGGACAAGCATGTAATGGCAGTTGCAGGGAAGGCGGATAGTCGTCTTCGGTTCATTGCTAGAATTTTAGGAAGATGTAGTTCATCTGTAAAGGAGACCGCTTATAGAACACTAATACGACCTATTCTTGAGTACTGCTTGGGCGTTTGGGATACTTATCAGGTCGGGTTGAGGGAGGACATAGAAGCAATTCAGAGGCGGACTGCTAGATTTGTTACTGGTAAGTTTGATCATCACGTGAGTGTTACGGAAATGCTTCAGGAACTCGGGTGGCAGTCTCTGGAGGAAAGGAGGCGTTCTTTTCGTGAATCGCTACTGAGGAAATTTACAGAACCAGCATTTGAGACTGACTGCAGTACAATTCTACTGCCACCAACTTATATTTCGCGGAAAGACCACAAAGATAAGATAAGAGAGATTAGGGCTCGTACAGAGGCATATAGGTGGTCATTTTTCCCTCGTTCTGTTTGGGAATGTAACAGGGAGAGAAGATGCTAGTTGTGGTACGAGGTACCCTCCGCCACGCACCATATGGTGGATTACGGAGTATGTATGTAGATGTAGATGTACCACGATACAGGTGCCCAAATTATCGCTGAAACCCAGCCGTCTTCCTCTCTTGGGACATAAATTCGGCCAGGAGTTGGAAACAGCATGAAAAAAGACTCATCTGACCGAATAACATTCTCCCATTGCTCCACAGTCTAGGTTTTATGGATTCGCACCTCTTTTTCCTGCTACGGCAATTGCATTACTCATGCGTGGTTCAAGGAGTCCCACTTGCCCTGAAATTCCATGCTTCTGGAGCTTCCTCGTGTTGTTTTGATAATGACAGAGTTCGCGAATGCGACGTTCAGTTCTGTAGTGACTTTTGCAGCTGTCGTCCTGTTATTTTTACAGTAGCTACAATTCTCTTCAAAGACTGTCCATAAAGATAACACACACTTTTGTCCGCGTTGTGACCGGATTAAATTTTTCTGCTTTCCCTGTATGCGTTATAAATCTTCGATGAAGTCCCTGAAACACTAAACAATTCGGCTTCCTTGGTTATGGAAGCACCCAATATTAAGCATGAATTACACACATCAAAAACAGTTTTGCATCACCTCGGTTCCGAGACTTCCGGAACCTGTACAGAAAATTGGAATAGAGATCAACGTTAACATCATTTCCGCCCTTTTTATTGCTCATGAAAACCATACATTGCGTGTTGTACCACAATATAGCGAGACCTTCAGAGGTGGTGGTCCAGATTGCTGTAAACACTGGTACCTCTAATACCCAGTAGCACGTCCTCTTGCACTGATGCATGATTGTATTCGTCGTGACATGCTATCCACAAGTTCATCAAGGCACTGTTGGTCCAGATTGTCCCACTCCTCAACGGCGATTCGGCGTAGATCCCTCAGAGTGGTTGTTGGGTCACGTCGTCCATAAACAGCCCCTTGCAATCTATCCCAGGCATGTTCGATAGGGTTCATGTCTGGAGAACATGCTGGCCACTCTAGTCGACCGGTGTTGTTATCCTGAAGGAAGTCATTCACAAGATGTACAAAACAAAATGGGGGGCACGAACTGTAGTTCATGAAGACGAATGCCTCGCCAATATGTTGTCGATATGGTTGCACTATCGATCGGAGCATGGCATTCACGTATCGTACAGCCGTTACGGAGCCTTCCATGACCACCAGTGGCGTACGTCGGCCCCCACATAATGCCACCCCAAAACAGCAAAGAACCTCCATCTCTCTGCACTCGCTAGACAGTGTGTCTAAGGCGTTCAACCTGACCGGGTTGCCTCCAAACAAGTCTTCGACAATTGTCTGGTTGCTGCACTCATCGGTGAAGACGACATGATGCCAATCCAGAGCGGTCAATTCGGCATGTTGTTGCGCCCATTAGTACCGCGCTGCCTGCTGTCGTGGTTGCAAAGACGGACCTCGCCATGGACGTCGGGAGTGAAACTGCGCATCATGCAGCCCATTGCGCACAGTTTGAGTCGTAACACGACATCCTGTGCCTGCATGAAAAACACTATTCAACATGGTGGTGTTGCTGTCAGGGTTCCTCCAAGCCATAATCCGTAGGTATAGGTCGTCCACTTCAGTAGTAGCTCTTGGGCGGCCTGAGCGAGGCATGTCAAAAATGGTTCAAATGGCTCTGAGCACTATGCGACTTAACTTCTAAGGTCATCAGTCGCCTAGAACTTAGAACTAATTAAACCTAACTAACCTAAGGACATCACACACATCCATGCCCGAGGCAGGATTCGAACCTGCGACCGCAGCAGTCACGCGGTTCCAGACTGAAGCGCCTTTAACCGCACGGCCACACCGGCCGGCCGAGGCATGTCACCGACAGTTCCAGTCTCTTTGCATCTCCTCCATGTACGAAAAATATCGCTTTGGTTCACTTCGAGACGCCTGGACACTTCCCTTGTTGAGAGTCCTTGCTGGGGCAAAGTAAAAATGCGGACGTGATCGAACCGCGGTATTGACCGTCTAGGCATGGTTGAACTGCAGACAACACGAGTCGTGTACCTCCTTCCTGGTGGAATGGCTGGAACTGATCGGCTGTCGGACCCCCTCCGTCTCATAGGCGCTGCTCATGCATGATTGTTTACATCTTTGGGCGGGTTTAGTGGCATCTCTGAACAGTCAAAGAGACTTTGTCTGTGATACAATATCCACATGGTTGTTTACATCTTTGGGCGGGTTTATTGACATCTCTGAACAGTCAAGGGGACTGTGTCTGTGATACAATATCCACAATCAACGTCTATCTTCAAGAGTTCTGGGAAGCGGGGTGATGCAAAACTCCTTTTGATGTGTGTATTTGCTCTTGTTCTGAGTTACTTGGCTCCAACACAATGCACTCGGCACTACAGAGAACAGTGTTATGATCAGGACTGACACTTGCAACGTAACGCACAGGTGCCGCTCGTCGTCAAATACAAAGCGCGACCTGCAGGCTTGGCTAGCATTTGTATTTATGTTCAAGCTTGCATTTCTCGCAATGTCGGCATTCTTTTGTCCAACCTCTGTACGTAAGAATGAGCACAAGAGGAATGAAAACAGATGTAGCGGAATATCGCCACTAGAGTTCGGATCGGCTGCAAGATGCTGTCGAAACTCTACCTGAAGTAAGTAGAAAATTAGGTGTAAAGTATAGTTGGGAACTGCCAAACGCGCTTTAGGAAGATGAGAGGGTACAGAGTACTGAAACAACTGGTAGAATATAGGGCCGAAAGTAACAAATAGACGGTAACAACTGTCGTGGATTTGCCAGGAAGTTTCATATCAGCGCACACTCCGCTGCAGAGTGAAAATCTCATTCTGGAAACATCCCCCAGGCTGTGGCTAAGCCATGTCTCCGCAATATCCTTTCTTTCAGGAGCGCTAGTTCTGTAAGGTTTGCAGGAGAACTTCTGTAAAGTTTGGAAGGTAGGAGACGAGGTACTTGCAGAAGCAAAGCTGTGAGGACGGGGAGTGAGTCGTGCTTGGGTAGCTCAGTTGATAGAGCACTTGCCTGCGAAAGGCAAAGGTCCCGAGTTCGAGTCTCGGTCCGGCACACAGTTTTAATCTGCCAGGAAGTTTCAACTGTTGTCGACATCACAACTCTATCGGCAGACACACTCTTGTAAGGAAGGATCTTCAAGAACAGAAGATATGACAGCATTGCACGAGCTATGAATATAGGAAATACTGACAGGCAGCTTTATTGGAAGAATATGACACCGAAAACCACTTGGTATTGTGAATCACCAGAAGGCACCATTTAAAAGGTGGTCAAATTGAAATACCTGGGACAATATATGAAAGTAAGAAACAGGAACAGTGAGGGAATAACAGAGAGGGTCATGACAAGAAATAAAAAAAACTTACCTTTGGATTCAAAGATCTTGCACTACATGTGAACGGCGGGAAGTATTGTATTGTGTGCAGCTAATACGATAAGACTGGTGGAAAACAGCTAATGAAAAATGAGAGAAAAATACCAAGGAACATACTTGGCCCTAAACGTGGTGGTGCGAAGACTCAGGGAAGCAAATGCACTATGAAAAGAAGGTAGCAACGTTAGGCAACAAAATAAAAACAGTATGTGACATTGTGGACGAGGAGACAGGCGGAACTAGAAAGGAACATGAGGACAGTGTCAGGAGAATTTAGACAGAACAGGGCTAAATTTCCGGAACATGCAATCGGGATGTATATGCACAGAATGACTAAACGAGTATAGGAAGCGACGGGAAGGACAGGCGACAAGACAGGAACGAAATGGGTTGCTGAACTTGTAACAACAACAACGTTATACTATTGTACATATAATAATTTTTGCTTCTGTTTTTCGATAAATTAGTATAATCGATGTTATGATTTCATTTTTTTTCTTTTCATGTCATTATGTTAAAGGAACTGTAAACAATTTTCGATGTGAATATTAATGTTTATGTCAAATTGCAAGCAATATTATAACAAAATGGAAATGTAAGAAATGTTGAAACTGTTGTAAGATGTTAAAGTTGTAATTGTGCGCCTGGTCCATACGTAGGCAATGTATTAGGATATGTAGAATGCAAAACCTCTGGTGAATACCCTGTCTGTAGGGGAGCGGTAAAAGGTGGATGGCAGGCGAGCGCGGGAAAATGCACACGGGCGCGGCACGGCATAACGGGCTCAGCAGTAATAGTCGGAGTTGGGCTTTGATCTGAGCAACACGTTCTGGATCGAGGAGGCTCTCCTGGAAGACGTGATTTCGTTGAGCCTCGGATGTGCCGTTTCCGACGACTATACAGCATGGCTATATTCCATAGGCACTAAATGGAAAAATATTGCGACGCTATGAAGAAGTAATGTGCCGATACATCAAGAGCCATAGCTGTGATTGTATGTGTGCTCTGCGCCTCGCCATCTCGCCGCCCGCCAACCGCCGCAACGATACGAACAGGTTGAAACTTTTAGTAGTGTATTCGTGTGGACCAGTGTTACTTTTGTTCCTTACTGTTCAATAACAACTTAACTTTTACCAGAACTGTCCTATCATTTAATTATCCTTATCACTAACCTAGACAAGGTCCTTTCCACATGTTGTGCAATCCGAGTGTCCCGAGATGAAGATTTAAAGTTTATGTTAATAATAATTACCTACAGACCTATCTATGTTAGAATGATGTTTAAAGAACTTTGTTGATAATGAATATATAGGTAAATAATATAGGTCTGACAAAGTTGGAAGATAATGTTGAAATTGGTTTAGTAATGAAGGCTAATTAATTTGAGACAAAAATAATGGTAGTTAAATGAGCAAGAAATAAGACAAAAAGAGTAGCAACTCATATATTGGAAATCTTGAGTGCTTAAGGATTTCGATAATCAAAAATTTCAGTACAGTGATCATAACAGTTTCAGGGCCCCCCCTCCTCCCCTTTTTTTTCTATTCATTTAAATTCTGAAGTGTACTGAACTGATTTGACCAGCAAAGTTAAAGTCAATATAAAACCAAAAGTTTATTAGTGTTTTACCTTTTTCAAAATTGACATTGTATGTGTGTTTCGAAAGTGCTATTTCTAGGGTAACCTATGCCTGATTTTATCAGATCCATAGACAGTGCGAAGTTTGTAGTAAACATTATAGTGTATTGTTGCGTATTTATGGCTTGTCCATATTAGTACAGGAAGTGAAATTATTAGTTCAGTAGATTTTCTGGTTCTAAAATTTACCACATGATGCAGTGTTATTACGTGTTGTTTTGTATGAACGTGCATCAACTTGTACTGGGAAGAAACTCAGTTAATGCCTAATTAGGCTGGCGACCGTATTATTAACAATTTGGTAACATCTGCTGTGTTGTTTCTTGTCCGTCCTAACGTGTAGTTGCACTTCAGACTTGCTTGACGTATCATTGTTGTTACTGAGTTGGTGGAAGTCTGATTTTTGCCTCCATTCAGGTACACGCGATCAACACATATACCAAAATCCTTTCTTATAAGGTGAAGCCCATCAAATTACCATAGTACAGGCTTTAATAAGTATCGTGCGCAGTAGCGTAGTATTACAAGTGGCTTCCCGGTGACAGGACATCCAGTTGTTGTCGGTCACAAATTAATGCGAATACCGAACAGTGGATGTTCAGTGGCACGAATTGCAATAATAATTAGTAAAGTAAATAGCAGTGAACGTCAAGTACGATAGTGTGGTGTAATTTGCGTTCAGTATGGACAAGAACGTAGAAACAGGAGATGTGCCGAGCGTAATGGAAAATGCGGCTGGCAGTAGCAGGAGTTTACGCGGCCAGATAACAGATGGCGTTAGCGGAAGACAATTGGCGTACATACAATATCACGAACACGTTAACGAACAGATTGAAATGTCGAGATCGTCTCGAATACAGCAAGGAATAAAACACGAAGTAGAGAGTGACTTTGTAGATGATAGTGGGTATGTGAATGAATCCACTGACATGTTTGATTCTCCACAGATAAAGAAAGGACCGAAAGAAACTTTTGAAGTAGGATCGGAACACACCGATTCCGTAGAACAAAACAGTGTGAAAATTTTAAGCATGAACGATTTATTTGAACAATTAACCAAACAAATTGCAGGACAGAATGATCAGCTTCAAAAACAAGTCAGTAATCAGGTTAGTCAGCTTAAAACACACGTTGACGAGCAGCTCAAAACACAGAATGATCAGCTTAAAACACACGTTGCCGAGCAGGTAAAACACAGAGCCATCAGCTCAAAACACAGAATGATCAGCTTAAAACACAGGTAGAAGAACAAGGAATTGAAATTAGTAAACAAATAGAACAGGTAGAACAAAAATTGGGTAGTTTAAGCTCTGTAGTAAATACTATGAAATTTGAAATTGACACAATTAACAAAAATATGGATACTATGCAGAGGGAAATTGACAACATTAACAGTAGGTTTGATGTTGAAATTCTCAAATCCAAGAGAAAGTAGAGCCTCTGGTTGAAACAAAAGTAGACGAAAACGTTTTCGGTCTTAAAACTGAGATCGTAAACGAATGTCAACACGGAATCTCACAGTTGAAAAAGGCAGTTTCAGACACTGAAAGAGATTTAGGCGACAAAGTTACCGGATGTGTACAAAAATGTGAACAAAATTCTTCGAAAATTCAAGGCAAAATTTTCGATCTTGAGAGTAAAATTAAAGATAGGCCTGGTGTTGTCTGTAATGGCACACCACTTACGAAGCTGTTAGAATGTGAGGAACGCTTCGATCCCGCCAAGAAACATAACGGATGGCATCCGTTAGATTTCATCAAAAATTGCGAGAGAATGTTTCCTGAACACTTGTCTGGTCAGGAAAAGATAAAAGAAGTAATTAGCGCCTTAGCAGGTGATGCTAAGGGCTGGGGAATTAATTTAAATACCGAACGAATGACGTTCGAAGAATTTAAGCAAAAATTTACGGAAGAATATTGGTCCGAACAAAAACAGGATCATTTGTGGCGTGAGTTTATCATGGCCAAACTTCATGATAACAGGGGCAGGAATTCTTTGAAAGATTTCTGCAAATATTGGTACCGAAAGTTGACACATTTAAGAGGGAGAAGATCCGATTCAGAAATCGTATGGGAGCTATATAAAAAGCTTCCAGAAGATTCAAAGAGATGCGTGGGAAGCAATCATCGCAACTTCCAAGCATTTCTTGAAAGGGTCGAAGACGAAGACCACTGGCGCGAAAGTCGTGCCAATTATCAAAATTTTGGTAACAGAAACAACCGTATTCATGACGAGAGAAATGACGGCGATGGGTTTCGCGTCAATATGATACAAAGAGGTAGAGGCAGAGGAAGAGGAAGTTATTCAGGTCACGGTAGAGGGTACTCCGCGCAAAATACACTTGTGGAAATTGAAATAAGAACACCGTGAATTCATTGTCCCAGGAAGGGGAAACTTTATTGACACATTCCTGGGGTCAGATACATCACATGATCACACTGACAGAACCACAGGCACATAGACACAGGCAACAGAGCATGCACAATGTCGGCACTAGTACAGTGTATATCCACCTTTCGCAGCAATGCAGGCTGCTATTCTCCCATGGAGACGATCGTAGAGATGCTGGATGTAGTCCTGTGGAACGGCTTGCAATGCCATTTCCAACTGGCGCCTCAGTTGGACCAGCGTTCGTGCTGGACGTGCAGACCGCGTGAGACGACGCTTCATCCAGTCCCAAACATGCTCAATGGGGGACAGATCCGGAGATCTTGCTGGCCAGGGTAGTTGACTTACACCTTCTAGAGCACGTTGGGTGGCACGGGATACATGCGGACGTGCATTGTCCTGTTGAAACAGCAAGTTCCCTTGCCGGTCTAGGAATGGTAGAACGATGGGTTCGATGACGGTTTGGATGTACCGTGCACTATTCAGTGTCCCCTCGACGATCACCAGTGGTGTACGGCCAGTGTAGGAGATCGCTCCCCACACCATGATGCCGGGTGTTAGCCCTGTGTGCCTCGGTCGTATGCAGTCCTGATTGTGGCGCTCACCTGCACGGCGCCAAACACGCATACGACCATCATTGACACCAAGGCAGAAGCGACTCTCATCGCTGAAGACGACACGTCTCCATTCGTCCCTCCATTCACGCCTGTCGCGACACCACTGGAGGCGGGCTGCACGATGTTGGGGCGAGAGCGGAAGACGGCCTAACGGTGTACGGGACCGTAGCCCAGCTTCATGGAGACAGTTGCGAATGGTCCTCGCCGATACCTCAGGAGCAACAGTGTCCCTAATTTGCTGGGAAGTGGCGGTGCGGTCCCCTACGGCACTGCGTAGGATCCTTCGGTCTTGGCGTGCATCCGTGGGTCGCTGCGGTCCGGTCCCAGGTCGACGGGCACGTGCACCTTCCGCCGACCACTGGCGACAACATCGATGTACTGTGGAGACCTCACGCCCCACGTGTTGAGCAATTCGGCGGTACGTCCACCCGGCCTCCCGCATGCCCACTATACGCCCTCGCTCAAAGTCCGTCAACTGCACATACGGTTCACGTCCACGCTGTCGCGGCATGCTACCAGTGTTAAAGACTGCGATGGAGCTCCGTATGCCACGGCAAACTGGCTGACACTGACGGCGGCGGTGCACAAATGCTGCGCAGCTAGCGCCATTCGACGGCCAACACCGCGGTTCCTGGTGTGTCCGCTGTGCCGTGCGTGTGATCATTGCTTGTACAGCCCTCTCGCAGTGTCCGGAGCAAGTATGGTGGGTCTGACACACCGGTGTCAATGTGTTCTTTTTTCCATTCCAGGAGTGTAATAACGACGCGGGAAACTGATTTCCGCGAACGTTGCGGGCCAAACGGAAGCGGACAGTATATACCGGCCCCGATTTAAGAAATGTTACCGGGCTAACAGTAAAATTATGAGACAGGTTAGAGACAGGCGTGGAACGACACAACGTGTTGTTGCGAAACAAGCGTCAGGTGCAAGCGCGGATGACTCATCTTCGTGCGCAGAGCAATACTTGTTAACAGGCGAGTGGAGCATCAGAGGGCAACGGCCCAGCCTAGCGGAACAGCTGTTCAGAGAGAAGCCGCTAGCAATGCGGCAGCATTAGGTACGAACATAGCCGTAAGAACTGGTGAATACATTACGAGTGGTAATTCTAGGGCGAAGGAAATAACAGGCAAAACTGTGGATACACAGAGAGGTGCGGTTAGCAGTGTTAACAATGAAGTAAATGGCGAGAATGAATTAGCAGAAGTAAGAAATTGGCGTGTGCAGATCGACGATCTGTACAAGGGCCTCAAGCAATGTGAGTGGGAGGATTTTAAGAAGGAGTATGAGGTAAGGAGGTTAATTAGTGAAAAAGGAGATAGTAGGGACGTCGATAAGGTGACGTGGCCCGAGTTTAAAGAGGAGAGAGTAAATAGCGCCGCACAAAGTACGCGTGCTGCCGATACGACATTGATTGAAGATAGGAAGGAATTGGAGGATGAAATCCTAAGCATTGACGAGGAAGTAACTTCTGTTAATGATCTGCCAATAGTACAAGCTGCTACCGAAAGGCACCGTGGGGAAGGGGCAGGTGATTACCTAAAAGTAATTGAAGTCCACGAGGATTACACTAAATATGAAGTAACGGTGGATGAGAGTAAAGCTGATAATGAGGCCGTTTTGTCGAAAGAGGATATTGAATTAAAATCAAAGCCTGACGAAAATGCAGAGGGAGAACTTAGTGCCTGTCTCAGAAAAGCTTTTATGTTAGAGCCTGAAAGCGATCCAGAATGGTCGGATTCTGACGATAGTTCAGATGACGAATATTTCGGTAATAGTGGAAATAATGGAAATACAGTTAATTGCGATATTGTATCTATTGATGATGAAGTTTCAAAACAAAACCCAGATGTTGTGACTGAACACAGAAAGAAAGAGCCACCGGACGACTCAGTGTTTATTTTGCAACGAGTTCAAGTAAGTAAAGACTTTGAACTCCAGAAACCGAAAAAGCCGCCAAATATAAATGATTCACAGGTCAGGAACGTATCTTGGGACAATGTCACAGTCGACCAAGGTGCGTTGTGGAAAAAACAGGAAGGGGCATGATTTAGAGTCTGGGGTGGATTTATACCGGATTTTGAGAATGTCATGAACACCTTACATCACGAATCTACTGGATTCCGACCGGAAGAAATTTTGTTAGGCAGCAGAAGTAAAAGTTTAATTGAAGAAAAACTAGAGTTTCCACCTTGCACAAGTTTGGGGTTGAGTCAAAAGAAAGAATTAGTCAGAAAAAGGGCAAAGCAAAAAGCTGAATCTAGATCTAAAAGACATGATAAAAATCTGAAAGTTTCAAAATTTAAAATTGGGGATTATGTTCTTTTAAAAACCCACGAAAAGTCTAGTGAACTGAACCATGAAATTTCCAAATTTAAATATATTTATAATGGGCCGTATATAATACAGAACATTCCACATGATAATGCTTACTACCTGATCTACCCAAAATCCAAAAAACCTTTAGGTGTAAGAAATGTTGTCGACCTGAAACTGTATGTTCCTAGGAGTGAGTGACCTAAGTACACTCAGAGAGCAATTTGCCGTAAATGTGGTGTATCTTATGCTGAAACTAATTTATTCCAAATGTAACTAATCTTTGTAAATATATGTGCACCAATATCAGTGTGCTAATGTGCTAATGTACTTATGTAAGTTTCAGATTACCAAATGTACTGTAAATGTAAAGATGTATGGAGAAAAGGGCTGAAAAGAAAGGGTAAATGCTGCAAGCCAAATAAAAGATGGGACTGTCAAAAATCAAAGTGGGCAGCGTATGAGTCATAATATAAAGGACTGCCAAACACCAAGGAGGGCAGATAAATAATCAATGGAGAATTATAAGTGTGGCACAGGTGATGTGGTAAAATGATGAGAAATGGACTGCCCAAATCTGAATAATAGGCAGCAAATATATGTAGTGATTTTTCTAAATATTATTGTGTGTTTTTTTTAGTAAGGAAATGGACTGCCATTCAATGCAAGCAGCAACAAATTGTCTTATAGTGTATATAGATATTTGTATTTGCTTTTGTAATTAAGTGTTAGTGTTCCAGATTTTGTAATTATTTCTTTGAGAAATTTAATAATAATGAGTAATTTGCCATTTAAATCATGTTGTGATAGGAAGTTGGACTGTGCCAAAGGCACTTAAGTAAATGATAAGTAAATGTTCTTGATATGTTAAAAAAATTATAGACCTATATAATGTGAGTGAAAGGAAGTTTGTGGTATAAATTTTTTTGATGGGACAATCACACAAAGATTCAGAACCACTGTATAAATATAAAAATTAGTGTTCCCATCAAATTTGAACTTAGTGAAATTTACTGGAAACAGGGGCATGTGTAACAACAACAACGTTATACTATTGTACATATAATAATTTTTGCTTCTGTTTTTCGATAAATTAGTATAATCAATGTTCTGATTTCATTTTTTTTCTTTTCATGTCATTATGTTAAAGGAACTGTAAACAATTTTCGATGTGAATATTAATGTTTATGTCAAATTGCAAGCAATATTATAACAAAACGGAAATGTAAGAAATGTTGAAACTGTTGTAAGATTTTAAAGTTGTAATAGTGCGCCTGGTCCATACATAAGCAATGTATTAGGATATGTAGAATGCAAAACCTCTGGTGAATACCCTGTCTGTAGGGGAGCGGTAAAAGGTGGATGGCAGGCAAGCACGGGAAAATGCACACGGGCGCGGCACGGCATAACGGGCTCAGCAGTAGTAGTCGGAGTTGGGCTTTGATCTGAGCAACACGTTCTGGATCGAGGAGGCTCTCCTGGAAAACGTGATTTCGTTGAGCCTCGGATGTGCCGTTACCGACGACTATACAGCATGGCAAAATTCCATAGGCACTAAATGGAAAAATATTGCGACGCTATGAAGAAGTAATGTGCCGATACATCAAGAGCCATAGCTGTGATTGTATGTGTGCTCTGCGCCTCGCCATCTCGCCGCCCGCCAACCGCCGCATCGATACGAACAGGTTGAAACTTTTAGTACTGTATTCGTGTGGACCAGTGTTACTTTTGTTCCTTACTGTTCAATAACAACTTAACTTTTACCAGAACTGTCCTATCATTTAATTATCCTCATCACTAACCTAGACAGGGTTCTTTCCACATGTTGTGCAATCCGAGTGCCCCGAGATGAAGATTTAAAGTTTATGTTAATAATAATTACCTACAGACCTATCTATGTTAGAATGATGTTTAAAGAACTTTGTTGTTAATGAATGTATAGGTAAAAATGTAGGTCTGACAAAGTTGGAAGATAATGTTGAAATTGGTTTAGTAATGAAGGCTAATTAATTTGAGACAAAAATAATGGTAGTTAAATGAGCAAGAAATAAGACAAAAAGAGTAGCAACTCATATATTGGAAATCTTGAGTGTTTAACATTTTCGATAATCAAAAATTTCAGTACAGTGATCATAACAGTTTCAGGGTCCCCCCTCCCCCTTTTTTTCTATTCATTTAAATTCTGAAGTGTACTGAACTGATTTGACCAGCATTAGTGTTTTACCTTTTTCAAAATTGACATTGTATGTGTGTTTCGAAAGTGCTATTTCTAGGGTAACCTATGCCTGATTTTAATCAGATCCATAGACAGTACGAAGTTTGTAGTAAACATTATAGTGTATTGTTGTGTATTTATGGCTTGTCCATATTAGTACAGGAAGTGAAATTATTAGTTCAGTAGATTTTCTGGTTCTAAAATTTACCATATGATGCAGTGGTATTACGTGTTGTTTTGTATGAATGTGCATCAACTTGTACTGGGAAGAAACTCAGTTAATGCCTAATTAGGCTGGCGACCGTATTATTAACAATTTGGTAGCTTCTGCTGTGTTGTTTCTTGTCCGTCCTAACGGGTAGTTGCACTTCAGACTTGCTTGACGTATCATTGTTGTTACTGAGTTGGTGGAAGTCTGATTTTTGCCTCCATTCAGGTACACGCGATCAACACATATACCAGAATCCTTTCTTATAAGGTGAAGCCCGTCAACTTACCATAGTACAGGCTTTAACAAGTATCGTGCGCAGTAGCGTAGGGTTACAAACTCACTGGTCAGAGTTGGGAATCAAGATTGCACTGAAGGAAAAGTGGACAAGCAAGTACATGCCAATCAATATGCCAGAGATCGGCGACAGATAAGGATACATGCTGTTGTGTACAGGAAATCCTTATCGTTGAGTGATAGTAGGGAGCATGACTCGGACAGAATTTCTGCTTGGTGCAATATGGCAGTTTACTTTAAACGTGGGTACATGTAATTTAATGCCGATGGGTAGGAGAAACAGTTCTGTAATGTTCGAGTAGAGTAGATAAGTTAAGGGGGCGGGGCATGGTCACAAATGGTAAAATATCATGGTTATGGCGGAAAATTGGAAAATTTATGGTAAGGTTCTATGGGACCAAACCGCTGAGGTCGTCTGACCATAGGCTTACACCCTACTTAATTTAACCTAAACTAACTTACGCTAAGTATAACACACATACACGCATGCCCTAAGGAGGGACTCGAACCTCTGAGGAAAGGGGGGAGGGGGGAGATCCGCGCGAACCGTGACAAGGCGCCCTAGACTGCACATCTACCTCGCGCGCCGACAGTGAAGATTTGTGCCGGACAGGGGTTCTAGCGTCAGAGGGGTATGATTCTAGGGTACGGAGTGGAGAAAGGAAGTGAGTTGTTAAGAGAGGTTAGTGTCAAAAGAAAAGGGCTAAACAGCAGGCAGATTTTAGCATTAAGTTCCTTGTCAACAGCTCTTCACGGAAAATGTTCAGAAACTGCCAAAAACATTTTGTCCAACAAGTTACATGTCAGTCAGTGCACAATGTCAATTATCTTTAGTACACCAGAACATCCGAGAACTCAAAAGTAAAGTCGGAGTCATTTGAGTTGATGAGTTAGATTTCTCTAATCCAGTTGACATTGAAAGGGTACAGTACCGCCCAACATTGAAAATAGGTACAACATACTTCATTATTTTTGTCAGAACAACACATTTTTTTCTAATAATAACTCAATTTCAATTAATACAGTGAAGCCGGATACCAGTGTGGGAAAGAATGACAATTTATTTATTTAATTGATCACATGTGCACTCCCACAAAATAAATCCCTACATCCAGTTTGGTGAGATCTGTGAAATGAATGAATGTATGGCCATCTGCTAACCACAGATACTGAATGTGAATATATGATCATCTTTGAGACGATCCTTTGGCCACCTTTGGTGGAACCAAAGAGATGAAACTTACCGGAGCTTTGAGCGCCTGAAATGTGGCTGACCAATATGGTAGCATGGTCTTCCCCCACCTTGACAGAGGTGCGAGATGACCTGAAGAACGGTCATGTTTCAGCACTCTGCCGCTGGATCTTGTGCTGTTAAGACCTGTTTTAGTTGTGCTCCGTAAAGACAAAAGAGTGGAGACATGGTATGCATGTGGAATATTTAAGAGTAGTTTGAAATAATAATTTCTCTATTTCAGGAACTTTTGTGGGGAGAATTAAATGTCAGGCAGCTAATATTAATGGGATCGTAGTAATCTTCAGAAGTGACCAACGGTCACAATGAAACCACGTGTAGCAATAAGTTGAAATACTTCCGTGTGCTTAAGTTAAGCTGAATTACTAGCATGTGTACAATAAGTTGAAATACTTAAGAAATAGTGTGTGTACCATAAGCTGAAATATTTAAGAAATGGCGTGTGCAGGACTTGAAATTAGAGACGAGTACTTCCACGTGGTGAGTACTGTGTGAGTCTCAATCTGTGTATGAGACAAAGGATAAAGAGAAGTACTCGTCCATGGTATCAGTTGAGGACTCACGTGTGTGATGAATATGTTCTTAATATTACTTTGCGTGATATGATTCCGTGTGACGCTAGATTCAAACTCTGAGAGTGAAGCAAGGTGAGTCGGCCGTCTATCCAGCAATGCCACTTGGCTTGCATTGCACAGGAAGACGTGCATATATCTCCAGAGTTCATAGTAGGAAAGTAGAATTACAAAGTGGGGCAGTGTCGTGTGAAACTGGGATAAATACTAATTGAAGTGGGAGAGCTGAAAGTGATAGTGTTGTGACTATTTATTGTATTGTATTCCATGTTGTAGTGTGGTGTATGCCATGTAATTTGGGTATGTGTGGTTTGCATGGGAGAGTAGCAAGGTAGTTTCAAAAGAATAATGGGTTATGCGTGTTCCTTTTGTACTGCTCGGTCTGGAGGAAAGTTTCGTGATGATGATTGTGAGAGTCGAAGTGTGAGAAATAATAAAAGATCCACCATCCTGTCCAGAAAGTGCACTGTAGCTTTAAATAGTTACGAGACCATAAGATAGAGATTCACCAATGTAAAGCCATGCCCACTGGGCGGAATTTCTCATGTGTTATTGTTGTAGGTTATAGAATTTGTGTGTTTAGGTTATAGAATTTATCGGAATAAATAAGATAGTGAAAAGAAAAAGATTGGTGGCCTTTTCCTTCGAACTGTATGTTGTCATGATATCCAGAATTTATAATGTGTGCGCCACTCATATTCAGTGCGATGGCCACGTGTTGACAAAAGCCGTTAAATAAAAAAGAAAGAAAATGTGGTATTGCCAGTGTGTAGTGAACAGTCAGAGTTCTGTAAATTACTGTTAGTCAGATGCGTGTTTCCGTTGCGTATTAGTCATATAGGAGGATAACTTGTAACTTAATTGTGAGTACTAGAGTTCATGTTACTCGATAAATAAGAATGAATCCACTCGCTTGGCAGACCACTCATGTTGCAGGCCTGACTGCTTGATGCCACAGTATGAGCAAGGCATGTGGGTGCCTCTCAACATAATCTACCTTTCTGAACATGAGGTGACCACTGGCACAGATATCTCAAACGTTTCACGATTTAAGTTGGTTTCCTACTTCCGTGGAGTCTATATGGTGACAGACTGCCTTAAATTCAAAAGCATGGACATTAATAAAATCTGCCTAGTACAGCATCTAGAAGCACGTGGAATAGAATTAGATTTCCATAGCAGAGCCTTTATAACAGTAACTATATACCGAGAACATGCAGGAAATTATAGCCTGTTTCTAAATCATCTAGCTCTATTGGCTCATTAACACTATAAAACAAAGACATTGTGTGGTTGCTGAAGATTTAAATACAGATTTTCTTAAAAACTCTTGCAGGAAACATTCAATAGACTCAGAAACGCTGTCCTTCGATCTAACTACTACTGTAGACTTTCCAACTAGCGTAGTTAAATGCTTTAACACAGCCATTCACAATTTACTTATAGACAAATCAAAGGAACAAAAACATGTCACAAAACCAATAATCAACATCCTGTCAAACCATAACATGTAGCATATTGTTCTAGGTATAAACAATGAACAGGTTAAAATGTCTGTTAAATCTTAGTACAGCTGAGTAATTAATCTAACAAAAATTGAGAATTTTAGGACACTTTTCAAATATTTGAACTGGAGAGATGTTTATAGAGCTCATGACATGAATGAGAAACACAACACTTTGAGTAATAAAGTTATTACCTTGTCTGAAAACCGTTTTCTCCAAAAGTACTTCAGGTTAACCAGAAGTCTACAACAAAACCGTGGATTACTCAAGGAATAAAGATATTTTGCAGGTCAAAAAGAAACGGTATCTGTCAGCCAGGAACAGCTTCAGTGTTGATGATTTAGCTGATTACAAGGAATACTGCAGAATATTAAGGAAATAAATATAGAAATCTAAGCAAATGCACTATGAGAAGAAGGCAGCAACATCAGGCAACAAAATAAAAACAGTGTGTGGCATAGTGAAATGGGAGACTGACAGAATTAGAAAGAAGCAGAAACAGTTAGCTTTAAGAGTAGAGGATTCATCGATAGCAGATGGATCTAGTGACGCAAATTTCTTCATATGTTATTTATAATATGGAATTGTCAGGGTCTGTAAATAATGTCCTGGAATATCTGAGACTAGCCTTACAAATAACATCAGTTACGTGACTACGGTACTCACTTCACTAAAGGAAATAACACCTGTAATAAAATCTTTAAAATCATAGCATTGTAGTGGGTATGACCAAATATCAACAAAGTTCATTAAAGAATGTTCTTGTGAGTTCAGTAAACTCTTATGTTATTTGTGCAATCTGTCTTTTAAAACTAGAAAATTATCTGGTCGCCTGAAACATCCTGATATTAAACCTCTGTTCAAGAAAGGGGATAAAAGTACCATCGAACTACAGATCAGTTTCACGTTCTCCAGCATTCTCGAAAATTTTAGAAAATGTGTTGTTCAGGCGGCTTTTTAACTATCTGACAGTTGGATTACTGAAGGCACAGTTGGATTACTGAAGGATTCTAATATTTAGAGGAATGTTTACACGTATAATGAGAATGTAATTAATTCATAACATAATAAAGTACAAGCTGAAAGTATTTTCTGTGATTTGACAAAGTAATTTGACTGCAGGTGAAGCACAACATCCCTTTCAGTAAGCAAGAACACTGTGATGTCACTTACAATGTTGCAAAATGACTGAAATATTTCGCCAACAGGAAGCAAAGGCTGTCACTACGAGAAGCCAGTGAATTAAGCTACCAGTCATCATCAAATTGGAAAGTCATTAGATGAGGAGGTGACCCACAAGGGTCTACCTTAGGGCCTTAGCTTTCTCTTGTGTTCAGTAATGACCTCTCACAAGCTACACTGCCAGACGGAGAGTTTTCTTTGTTAGCAGATGATGCAAGTATTGCAATAAATAGCAAGCAGATAAGAGTTTTAGAAAGGAGTGCTAATGACATTTTCTCATGAAAAGTGTCACTACGTGTAGTTCGGAACATAAAAAATGTTTCGAACCAGAGTTCGCGTAAAGTATGAAGAAGCGCAGATAGAAGAGGTTGACAGTGTTTAATTCTTGGGTTTACAACTTGATAATAAATTCACCTGTGACAAGCATTCCACGGAACTGCTGAAATGCCTAAATACATCCATGTTTGCAAAGGAAATGTCATCAGACGTAGTTGATATAAAAATAAAAATAATGGAATACTTTGCTCTCTTTCATTCCATAATCTCATATTTTGGGGTAACTCTTCGACTCAGGTATAGGTTTTCAGAGTTCAAAAGCGTGTAAGATACATTACTTGTGGTGTGAGTATGTCCTGTAGAACCGCGTTCACGGAGATGGGTATACTAACTACTGCTTCTCGTCATTTTTATTCCTTAATGAAATGAATAATATATCTCTTATTGCCGAGAAGCAACAAAGACTTAAAGGCATTTGCTTTAGTCCAAAACGGCTCTACTGGTCAGAAACACACATTTTCAATGATTTGCCAGCAGCTATGAAAAGCTTATCTATAAATAAAATTCAATTTAAGAGTGGCCAGGAGGACTTACTTGTGGTCAACTCCTACTCTTTTGGCAAATTTTTAAACAGAACCCATTGACGTATCTTATGTACTATTACTATTATAAAACGCGTGGGCTACTAGAAGACCACTTGTGGCATTTGCTTGATGTAATATTTTCTCAGGCGCCATACTTCTTTCATCCTCTCACTATGAATTATTTTCCTGTCTTCCAACCAAGTTCTTCCTGTCTTGAATTTCTTGACCTCTTCACTCACTTTCCACTTGAGTTATTTCTGGTTGACTGTTTGCCTGTTTCGTGTATCTAAATTTGTTATGCCGGCTATTATGCATATTTCAGATCTTTTCTGAATTTGGTTATCCATTTCGTGTTTTTAGTGCTTCCTACGTATTCCAAAATCTGTTTAGTTTGTCGTATGTCTGGAATTCTGCTGATATGTCTGTAAAATTTCAGTCGACGTTTCTTCATGTCTTCTAGTATGTTAGACACCTGTTCGATCTCTTGTCCACACCGCAGTCTCTAGCCTTCTTCTGTGTTATTGGGCCCAAGGATTTTTCTGATTACTCTTCTCTATAGCTTATTGATATTTTATAGTGCTCCTTTCCGAACCACGCCCAACACTTCTCGTACGTATAAGGTTTCTGGCTTGATGACAGTATTGTAAGGTCTCACGTTTACATTACGTGATAGGCATGACTTCTTGTAGATGTTTCCAGTCTTCCAGAATGCTCTAGTTATATTTTGATTTCTCTGTTCGTGAGCTTCTTTTTACATCCCCAAGATACTTGAGTTTGTGATCTCTCTTTACCTCACAATTCTTTGTCGTATTCTTTTTTGATGCACCTCGTTTCACATCTATCCTGTAATCTCGAAGGAGATCTGTAGTCCGATCTTTTCAGGACTCCGACTTGCTTCAGTGCAGTTTCTGTGTTATCTGTGAGTATTTGTCTAATAGTATATTGAACAAAAGTGGTGAGACAATATCGTCCTGTCTCCCTCCTATTCTATTCTCGAAGGACTGTGATAACTTTCTATTTTTGGATCTGACGTTTGTCACGTATCTGTTTGATAACATTCACCGTATTAACATCGAAGCCCCTCTCTTCCATTTCTTTGATCAGTGATGCTCTGTCTCTATAGAGTCGTATGCCTCCTTCGGTTCTACAAAAGTGCACACACTCTTTCTGCTTCTGACAGCTTGGTATCTCATAACTGCCTTTAAGAAATTGAGCACCTGTCCTGCACATGATCTTCCCTGTCTGAAACACCGATTGGTATTCTCCTATCTTATTTTCCAGTTAACTGTGCCCTATCTAGCAGACACTGTGGTAGAATTTTATATTTGACTGAGAATGAAGATAACCGTCTGTAATATTCTTAGCATTGGTCCTCTCCCCTTTCTTATGCAAAGAGTGTATAACGGTGCAATTCCAGTCTTCGGTTGTTCCTTTGATCTCCCGTATGTCTTTATCTCATATTTCTTATTTCTATGATGCTAACGGCACGGTTCCCTTTGGCAGTTCAGCTACGAAGTCTTCTCCTTCTGCTCTCCTGTCTTTCAATTTCATGATTTTTCCCTTTTCTCCTATACATCTGGTGCTCTTGACTTGTCATTTCGATCTATTGGCTTCTTGGGCTCTCTCAGGACAGTCCAGTAGTTCACTGAAGTACTTCGCTAGTGTTGTTCAGTGCCCTCTCTCCATCCGTTTCTCTGAAACACATATTTTATGGTTTGTATCCTACAATGTCTTGTGTTGTAGTTTCAGAAATTCTCTTCTATTCCTTTTAACTGATCTTTTCAAATTCTCCTGCGACTCTCTACGTACGTTCCCAGATTATCTTTTATTTTTTTGTCGCTGTTCGAACTGCTGTATGCTGTTTTCATGTTCTTAAGTGCTTTGTCGCATGTGTCGTCACTATGGATGTCTCCTCTTTTGGATTGTATGAAGTTTCGCTGAGTCTTACTATTATATTACCTTTTTTTATGAATACCAGAAAATGCAAGTAAAGAGAATTTGACACGTTCCATACCAACAAGGATTTCCTCAATACGGACGCATGGAACGAAGAGCTATCTAATCTGATCCAAAGTGTTAAGGATACAGGGTACTTTTCCGGCTCAATATTATGTAAAAATCAACATCTATTTCTTTCAGGCACTGTTTATAATGTATGTGTTTTACAGATTTTTTGTTGATATCAGGTAATACAGCACATCTTCTAAACAAATTAGAAATATTTTGAATATTTTTCAACCTGCTTAGGGTTATTAAAAAAATTACAAAGAAATCGATGCAGTTTTTTTTCTAAAATAAGTATGGACTATTTCAAGTTAAAGAAAAAATATTTGAGCAATGCTTTATAACCTGTAGGGAATATTTGTACCCGAATTCTGAAAAATACAACTTGTGGGAAATTGCGAATGAAGATATGAGTCCAATTGTCCAATTAAACTGTGCCTCAGAACATTCGTGAAGCATAGTCTTCGTCCTGCAGCATTTCTTCATCTTCAAGCTTCCTCTTGGCATTCTTTTTAGCACTTATCGCTTCTTTGGTAACTTGAAGAGTGAATCTTTCAGCTTCATGCATCCATTGTCTGTCACATGCAAGCATTTGATCTTCCATATTAGAGCCACATTTTATGCCTAAATTTCTCAGGGCTTCCAGCCTTCTTATCACTCCATCATTGAAACATATCAACAGCAACTAGTACACCAACTTTTAATGTATTTAGTTCTACGAAAACATTCTTGGGTAATCTTTCCCATATTCAGTGGTTGAAACTTTCATGTGTATTCTGAGTGCCCACATGAAGACATTTACTAAGCAAAACAGGGTCACTCAGGTCTTGGTTTTATTTAATTCATAACAGGCTCAGGAGGATGATGCTTATGATGGTATATTTGACGACTCCTTTTGATTTTTGGTAACCACACCAAGAATCTGCTCCTTTAGGGCAAAATCCGTAAACAGGGTGGTCATCTGTGGACAACTTGTGAAAGTAGGTGGCCCATACGGCTTTTCTCACTGCTGTAACATCATTCAGAGGTGCAGTTCGTCTAATGGCCAGTCCATAATAACGCTCAAGAAGGTCTATTTCAGTTTCTGTCAACCTGCCTCGGCCAGACAGACATTTTCCATCAGATAGCAACTTTTCTTCCATTTCTCTTCGTAGTTTCCTCAATATAGCACCGATCCTCTTTTGCATATGTCCACAACACTCTAGTTTTGTTACCAAGGTATCACCATAAACATTGAACTAGGTATTACGTATATCTAACGTTAGAAACGGGCACCGACCTCTGAAATATTTTTAGAGCTCCATCACACTCCATACCACCACAATTCTTTGATCACTGATGTTCAATATGTGCTTCAGTGTTACCATGGCTGGTGTGGCAGTACTTAGATAAGCACTCAACATCAACAACTTTTCCATTCTCCAGAGAAGTACCACTTACAACACCATTCAAGGAACGATGTCCTCGACGTTGCCATGTCCCATAAAGTGCAACAGCAATGCCCCTGGTTCCACTAATATTTACAGTTTCTTCTACTGCACGTTTCATAGATGCTTTAGACACAACCGTCAAGGCACCTAAAAGTATTTTTCTGTACTTGCTGAACCTACTGGGAGGAGGAGGATGACCACAAAACGTTTGAGCAGCCTTTTTCCTTTTACTATGGTAAGCATTGTATACACTAAGTTCAAATTCACATCATATGAATTATGCACAATGTTCGAAGTCGTTTTCGAGGTAGATTTATTGTAGGAGCTACACAGCAGGATCTACACTTTCTGCTACTTTGTTGTTCAGTTATTTCCAGATAGCCTACACCATCACATTATTTACATTTCGTCACTTCGTCCGCAGCTCGTGGTCGTGCGGTAGCGCTCTCGCTTCCCGCGCCCGGGTTCCCGGGTTCGATTCCCGGCGGGGTCAGGGATTTTCTCTGCCTCGTGATGACTGGGTGTTGTGTGCTGTCCTTAGGTTAGTTAGGTTTAAGTAGTTCTAAGTTCTAGGGGACTGATGACCATAGATGTTAAGTCCCATAGTGTTCAGAGCCATTTAGCCACTTCCTTTATCAAAGAAGATAAGATGCCCACATCGACAATAACAAATCCACTAGAAACAGCGTCATTGTTAACACAAAAAATTGAATCACCGGGAGGTGTGCCATGTGGGAGTTTCTTCCCTGAAGTACTGATATATGTTACTTTCAACAGTGTGGCTTGCTTAGCTTGTGAACTGCTTACCACGGAATTTCCTTTTACTGAATTTCTTGATGCGTGGCATAGTTCGTATTTATTGCACACTAAAGGATATGTCCTTACACAAATATATGTAGCACCTGGGCAACGAACATTCAGTAACACGTGAACAAACTGCTTCAGCGAAATAAAAGTAAATACTAGCAAAGATAACCATTTACAGAAACCTGCACTGTTACCAACATATACAATGTATCATACGTATAATCGCTGGAAAAAGAAAGTTCACAGTTCTTTTCGAAATAATACTGGTTTCTGTAACAGTAATAAAGTGGGTGTGGTGGCATACATGACCATAACTTTAAAATTTGATATATATAGATCATTTTTCATTTGAAACCGTATAATGTATATATCAATGTAATCAGGAAAGACTATAGAATTTAATAAAGTCATAAAAAATTTCGATTTTTCCACCGTTCATAAGTACCCTGTATCCTTAATGGTCCTACATGAAACAAAATGAATTCAGCAATATGTTCAACACACACCAAACCTATGTTTGCATGAGTAAACATGTTGAAGTTTCTATATAAATATGAATTTTGCATAGGTAAATGCAATTGTGGAGATTTTTTGCTTACATACAAATACGAAATGTATACCATTCCTATTGTGATGCGTCTGTCTATCTGTGTGTGTGTGTGTGTGTGTGTGTGTGTGTGTGTGTGTGTGTGTGTGTGTATGCTCTGGTGCACTGGCGAACGGCTGTGAACCAGCTGACACCCTCACGTGCGAATGCAGACTCATCTGTGCTGCTAAAACAACGCTAGTCGTCAGCGGCTACGGATCTGAGCAGCGTTGGACCTTCATTTAAATCGAAACTGTGACTGAAGATGGCATATTACTTAAATATTGCCAACTTGCACAACATTGTTTTTGATTTTGTTGATTTTCAAAATGCCTTCTTATGAAGATAGTTTGCAGTATGCTGTGATCTTTTTCTTTCATATGCTTTCTTGGTGTCTCAAGAGCAGTTCAACATTAAGAATAAAAGCTAAAAATCTGAATCAAAGGAATGGAAACCAGCCTCCGAGAGCAGTTACAGCGCGGCGCTCTATCTTCACGCGCAGAACTGCGACTGAAAAATCTCGCGTAGAGTGATCTCTCTGTTCTCACAGACTCTTCTCGCCCTGCAATGTGTAAATGCTTCCAACATCTGCTCTCGCAAGACTCTGAGACACTTAAAAAAGGCGCTCGCAAGTAGTCGTTAGACTAACTATCAGCGGTCATTCGACCCTAACATGAACAATACTGCGAGTACTATCTGAGAGTGAGCCCTGGATCTACGATATTTCCGAAACGGGGCAAAGACTTGATCGTGGCGCCCTCCCCCCCCCCCCCCCCTCCCCCCCTTTCCCTCGAGCGCTTGAGATAGAACGTCAAAAATAAAAAATAAAAGATTTAAAAAACATGTTCATTCTGTAGCACAATCCTTCTAAAGAGTTTGGTATAAAAAACATATGTTCGGGGAAATGTAAGACATGTTACTTGGTCTTAAGTGTGCCAGAGTGCAGTGCCACGCCTCTTCACAGAGCATTCTTCTACCGCACGTCATTGTATTTCGCTCTGTGGAATTCAAAAGCGTATATTTTGTAATGGAAGCCATCAAACCTGTATTCAGGACAGTGGAAATTAAAATTTCCTGCGGTGCCTCTTCTGCTCCTAGTCGGCTGTTTGACATCGTATCCTCTTTAAAGAAAACTCGCAATACTGAATGGGATTATTTGTGACTAAGAGAATAAGAACTCTTTAGAAAATTTGCACTCTTTATTGCCTATTAGGCAGTAACTTTCTCTTTTCTGTGACATAAAATTAAAGATAGGAAAAACAAAAGCAGTAAAGACAATAGACAAGTAAGACAGTACACATTTCTTGAATCCCTGGGTCCCACATTTTCTTCTCTGTAATCTTGCTACAGATTTACACGGCTTGCTTTCCTGTCTGCGAAAGAATCTATTTACGTAATCAAAGTTCGTCAAACATTTTGCTACATGAAAAATCAAAATGTCTTTGACTAATATTGAAAAAGCTGTTAACGCGAATTATGCCCAACACGTGTGGTTTCTCGATTTGATTATGTGGTGTCACCGCCAGACACCACACTTGCTAGGTGGTAGCTTTAAATCGGCCGCGGTCCATTAGTACATGTCGCACCCGCGTGTCGCCACTGTTAGTAATCGCAGACCGAGCGCCACCACACGGCAGGTCTCGAGAGACGGACTAGCACTCGCCCCAGTTGTACGGACGACTTTGCTAGCGACTACACGGACGAAGCATCGCTCATTAGCCGAGCAGCTAGTTAGAATAGCCTTCAGCTAAGTCAATGGCTACGACCTAGCAAGGCGCCATTAGTAGTTTATTGCCTGAATCTACAGAGTCTCACTTGTAACGTTAATAGCGATGTACAACAAGGATGGATTACAGTTAAGTATTCCAGAAGCTCCGTACTTTTCTTTATAGCATTCATTACGTATCCTGTTTCAGACCTATCTCTAGCCTGCGTGAGTTAACGCGTGCCTTTCGGCTACTTCCGAGTGGCGTGGCTGTTAACCTACGCCACAACAGTTGGCGACGCGGATGGGATGCTAGATGGTTGGTTGTGGTAGATGCCTTCAGTAATTTTCCTTTTGTTGTCTGGATGTCTTCCGCGACGTCATCTGCCACCATCCAAGCGTTGTCTGCTATCTTTTGCATTGAAGGTCTTCCGCGGACTATTGTTTCCGACAATGGCCCGCAATTCATGTCTGCAGAATTTCAGTCTTTCTGCAAGGCCAATGGTATTCAACATCTGACATCCGCGCCGTTTTCGCCTCAGTCAAACGGTGTCGCTGAACGATTGGTCCGGACTTTCAAGTCACAGATGTTGAAGTTGAAAGAGTCGCATTCTCGGGAGGACGGGTGGTTGCTCTTTTTGTCATCGTATCGCTCTCAGCCCCGAGATGGTCGCTCGCCGGCTGAGTTGCTCCACGGTCGTCCTCATCGAACCTTGATGTCTTTGCTGCATCCGCCGCATCAGGTTCCTGTGCAGCGGCAGACTCCTGCTTTTGCTCCAGGCGACGTTGTATTCTAAGGCAACTATCGAGGTTCACGGCGTTGGCTCGCAGGGCGCATTCTTCGCTGCCTCGGCCGTGCTATGTATTTGGTTTTGGGGGCCTCTGGTGAGATGCGTCGGCATCTCAATCAGCTGCGCCTCTGTCGTCGCACGGGTTCTGCCGCTCCCCGTCTGCTTTCAGCGACGGTGCCGTCCGGTCTGCGCCCTGGGGACCCATCTACTGGCTCGCCTCATCCCCAGGTGTTACCGACGCTGCCTTCCATTTTGCTCCATGGCAACGCGCCGCCGCCTCCGCCGCCGCCGCCGCCTGTTCTCCCGCCGGCGACGCCCGCAGTAGACGCGTCGCTGCAACCGCCTGGCGCCTCCCTGGGTCCCGCGCCGCCGATCGCTTCCCGTGACCAGATGTCCTACGCCATGGAACTCTTGCCCGCTCCGGACCACATGGCGTCTTCGCGCGTCGGGTACCCCGACGCAATGGAGGTCGACCCTGCGGCCCCTCCTGTCTCTTTACGGGCGCATGCACCGCATGTTGACGTGCACCCTGGACTAGGTTTTCAGGCGTTTCCTAGCTCCCCTCGGACCGAATGGCAGGGTGCGGGTGGCACAGCCTCGCCTGTTGTTAGGCTCCCCACCTCATCGCATACGTCAACATGGGGTCCTCCCCACGGCGGGCGGAAGCCTTATAACACGACCGTTCGCCGATTTGCGGGGGAGGAATGTGGTGTCACCGCCAAACACCACACGTGCTAGGTGGTAGCCTTAAATCGGCCGCGGTCCATTAGTACATGTCGGACCCGCGTGTCGCCACTGTTAGTGATCGCAGACCGAGCGCCACCACACGGCAGGTCTCGAGAGACGGACTAGCAGTCGCCCCAGTTGTACGGACGACTTTGCTAGCGACTACACGGACGAAGCATCGCTCATTAGCCGAGCAGCTAGTTAGAATAGCCTTCAGCTAAGTCAATGGCTATGACCTAGCAAGGCGCCATTAGTAGTTTATTGCCTGAATCTACAGAGTCTCACTTGTAACGTCAATAGCGATGTACAACAAGGATGGATTAAAGTTAAGTATTCCAGCAGCTACGTACTTTTCTTTATAGCATTCATTACGTATCCTGTTTCAGACCTATCTCTAGCCAGCGTGAGTTAATGCGTGCCTTTCGGCTACTTCCGAGTGGCGTGGCTGTTAACCTACGCCACAACAGATTACGTCTCATTTGTCACTGTCTGCTAGAGGAGACCAAACAGGACTTTCTAATATTGCAGCAATCGTAACACACGCTATATAAACGAGACTGTTTTGGCACAAATGGTCATTTTTATCTAATTAATAAATAACACGACACAATATAATTCATGAAGTACCAATTTCAAATGGGCTACTACAAGAAAAAAATTTTATGTTAGGACATAGTTCTACATTTCATTCATATGCTCCAGTTTCCCAAGCATGAGATAGAAAAGCACTAGTAGTACGAAATTTTTAAACAAATTTGGAACCATCATATTGTCATCACTAATTATCTAAATATTCCTGCCATTGTCAAAACTTGTTCTCCGGTTAACTTCACTAACCCTGCCAGAATCACTGGTTTAGTTATCTCGTGTTTATTATGTTTATTATTATGGTTCGTGAAACGCGTTTTCCGCGCTATTCCGAGAATAGAATTAAGTGGCTGCTAACCAGGGACTGTACATCTGGCCCGTAGCAGTGTAGTGATCTGACAAAAATGTTCTCTTAAAATTTCATGTTCTTGGATACACCGAGAAGATATTACGTTATCTTTCTTTCTTGTTGTTCCTGTTAGTCGTTTATTTCCACTGTGATGGTCTGAACCTGTGGATTTCTCTAGTAATTATAACAACGTTTATCAGTCGCACACCCAATCATCCACATAAACCAACAGCGATTGGGATTCACCCATTCGGGTTTATTCGGCTCTGCTCGTATAGCCCGACTCTCATTTGTCTGCGGCAAAGTCTTATTTTTTGATGCGCCTGGGAGTCCCCTGGCAGAGACATTATGTACACTATGGACGCATTGAAAAATCAACTTATGATTCGTTCAGAAATCAATTTAGAATGTGTACAAAAATATTCAAAAACCAACAGGGATGTGTTGCAAAATCATATGAACAACCGATAGACCAACGTGCCCTGTATCCGAGGCGCTTTACGAAACAAGGTTTTTTTTTTTCTTCAAGAGTATGAATGTGGTGCTCCCTGAAATTGCCGCCCAGCGCAGATACCACGGTTTGCCCCCCCCCCCTCCCCCTCCCTAGATCCGGGCCTGCTGAGAGCGAAAAACTCTTACGTGTATCCCAGACCTTAGAAAAACGCGCTGTTCTACCACCTCCAGCGTTCCCCTCGAGTAAGGACTATGAAGACAAAAGTGTACAGGCAATTGTTTTTTCACTCTGTACAGTTGCTACCGTACAGCACAGGCGAGGAGGAGGGATAATGTAACTTACTCTGTGTTACATCCAACAGGATGGAGCAACAACCCATGCAGCCGGCAGAACCTTGGAGCACAATTTCACAATCTTCACGCCTGACAGACTTGTTAGCAGAGACCATCCTGGTCGCGGCCTTAGCTGTACACCCAGGTCACCTGATCTGTCGGTGTGCGATTACTCTGTGTGGGGAGCCCTCAAGTCTAAGGTGTATCGTAACGACCCTCATAGTATTGATGAACTGCAGCACAACATTGGGATGAGAGTGCAAGCAATTCCAGCAGTCCAGCTTCGATCCATGTGCAGCTATTTGCTGATCAAGGCTCAAAAGTGCCAAGAGATGAATGATGGTGGTCACTTTCAGCATGTGCTATAGTCAGGTTAGTACTGCATTTCCTTTGTCCTGCTGTGTTTCTTTGTATCCTGCAACTCTTGTTCTCAGGGCCACTTTAATTTGCCTGCTTGCACTGTCTTCCCATTTAGTGAACACTAAACATGGAGCACTGGAACGGTGTGCAGCGTGCCTTTGCAATAAAAGCCTTTTACAAGAATGGAAGCATTGAGGCCGGGTATTCGGGATTTCAGCGTCATTTCAACACAGGACGGCATGGCCATGTCTCCTCAGCACGCGCAGTCGACACCTGTGTCCCTAATTTTGAAGCAACAGGTTCTGCATTGAAGAAAAAATCTTCAGGGAGAAAATAAATGGGCTGTGCAAACTGCGCTCTGTTCTACGTCACACAGAGTCTCTACAGTTGCATCGTTGGAGTGTTCAACGAATTCTGAAAGTAGACTTAAAGTCCCATCCGTACAAACTGCAAATCATTCAGCAACTTCGCCTTAACGATCCCCTAATGCACAGACAATATGCTGAACGCATGTTAACAAAAGTGTACGATGAGGACAACCTGCGAATGTCGGATGAAGCTGAGTTCCACCTCAGTGGCTTTGTCAGAAATTGGTCTCAGCAAAAATTACGTCGGCCACACGAGCGTCCATTGCACAGCAACAAAATTACTGAATAGTGCGCTATGTCATTGAGTGGCGTTATAGGGCCCTATTGTTTTGTAGATGATGATGGGTGGGTGCACAACCACTGTAACGTCTGTTTGGTATGCTGCCATAACAGAAAGTTTAGTTGCGCCAATAGTTGGTTTCAACACGACGCACGGATATCGATGGGAGCTGTGTGACGATTGTTTGATAATCGCGCCATTTCAAGGCCGCAGTTCACCTGACCTGACAGCGTGCGACTGTATCTCGTGGGGTCACCTTAAGAGCGCAGTTTGTCGTACTCGATCTGCTTCCACCGCAGAACTTAAAGCAAGACACCGAAAGGAAATCTCCAGGATTCCTATTGAGATGTTTGAACGAGTCATGCATAACGTTCCTGCAGCGATGTATGTGCCGAAGGGGAACTCATCTATCGGATGTATATTCGAGAAATAAAAATGCTTGTGACATTAAATAACGGCATACTATGTACTATACGTTTACATAAATTAAAAATGTGTAAGGTAATTGTGCTCATCCATTAGTCTCCATTCCAAAATTTCCCATTCTTTTGAGTCATCCTGTACACACAGTGGCTTTTTGAGTATGCATGTACAAGTTGCTCCTATAAGGTTCTTTATGCCAATAAACCCTCATTTCCTACCAAAGTACCTAGTTAAGGATCCTTCGCCCTCTGTATACGTAAGGAGCGATGTGTCCCAGTGGTTAGCGCACTGAACTCGCGTTCGGGAAGACGACGGTTCAAATCCGAGACCGCCAATCCAGATTTAGGTTTTCCCTGCTTTTCCTAAATCGCTACAGCGAAATACCGCAATGGTTCCCTTGCAAGGGCACGGCTGATTCCCTTCCCCATTCTTGAAACATTCTGAGCTCTAATGACCTAGATGTCGACGGGACGTTAAACCCTCATCTTCCTCCTTTCTTCCTTTCCTGTATAAATGAGACTCAGGAATTTTGGGACATACTGCACAGTAGCTGCAATGCCGAGGACAAAGTGTTCACTTGCCAAAGCTTACCGCTCAAGACAGGTGTCCGTCTGTAAGCGCCGAGACTGGGCGTGGTGTCGGAGCAGCGAGACTTCCGTCTGATTCTGTCCTTGCCCGCCAAGGTCGACTAGAGGGCCTTCTGTTTGACGTGCCCCTCCCCTCCCCCCTAAAAAAAAAAATACATCCACCCCCCTCCCCGCCTTTACACTCACGCTGCCGATGTGGAATGTGTCACGGCAGAGCGTTTTCTGTTGACGCCTCACTCAGGCTACCAGATTGGCAGCTAGAACTTTTGCAGCATCGTGTGCGCTATTTCTAAAAGTTCTGACAGACTGAAACTGTGTGCCGCACTGGTACTCGAACTCAGAACCTTGCCTTTGACATGCTGTGCTCTTACCAACTCACACTGACGCGACAGCGCTGTTTACGGCCATTGCACGTCCCAAGAAGAAGGGCTTAATTAACTGTTGCTACAACGGCCAGGTTACTGCACTGACGGAAAGTGTTACACCAGAACGTCGACATTTATCAAGCCTTATGGAGAATATTCATCACACAATGGTTATTAAATAATTATACTTCCATTCCATTTGGAACTGATGACCATCACCATCAGTATCCGGTGTGACCCCCATGGGCACGTATACATTTATACCCCGCAAGCCACCCAACGGTGTGTGGCGGAGAGCACTCTACGTGCCACGATACACTCTTGTATTCGTTGTTGTACGGGAGCAAACATTCTCTGAATGTGATGCTGAGGAATTTCTTGACACTCTCGAAACACATGCTCCCGGCTCCCGGCTGAAGGCTAGTATGAAAGTATACGTCTCCCCATCATATCCTACAGGGTACTGGGCAGGCCAGTAAAGTAAGGAGTTTGTTGTGTGGAGTCTTACATTATCCTGCTGCAATAAGCAATTGACACGATGGTCGTGTGGGATATGACAACACGGTTTAAAATTCTAGCCACATACTCGAGATCATTCAGCCTCCTTTCAATCATTACGAAGTCTGTCCTGTACTCATATACAGTAGCTACCGGTTCGGCGATTTATGGCGTCTTCACTTTTGGGAAGGACTTTAATTGCACTTGCTTATAATCTGAAAGTCCACCTTCCTGCCTTCTCGAACCTGGATGCTTTGAAGTTCTGAAACTGACGCAGGAAGATACCACACAGAAGAGGCCTATATTAACAACCGAACGAGGTGGCGCAGTGGTTAGCACACTGGACTCGCATTCGGAAGGACGACGGTTCAAACCCGCGTCCGGCCATCCTGTTTTATGTTTTCCGTGATTTCCCTAAATAGCTTCAGGCAAATGCCGGGATGGTTCCTTTGACAGGGCACGGACGACTTCCTTCTCCATCATTCCCTAATCCGATGAGACCGACGACCTAGCTGTTTGGTCTCTTCCCCCAAATCAATCCAACCCCACCCTAAATTAAACCCGCTGGTAATGCTGTATTCAGTAGGAGATAATTCCTGACATGTCTCCTTGTATCTGACTGTGTGGGGGTCAGAGTTCGAGCTCGTGCCTACACACGACTGTTCAAAGTTCACAACCAGGGCATTCTGATCGTATGAAAAGTACACTCGTGGCAGGATCCAATCAATACCTGCACTGCGTGTTATTGATGACAACACCACTAAAGCAGAGATTCTAAACAGGTTTTCCGAAATTCCTTCAAAGGAAGACAAAGTAAATATTCCGGAATTCGAATCAAGTACAACTGCCAACATGAGTAACTTAGAAGTAGATATCCTTGGTGTAGCAAAGCAACTTAAAATACATGAGAAACGCAAGGCTTTCGGTCCAGATTGTATACCAGTCAAGTTCCTTTCAGAGTGTGCTTCATTTTTAGGAATCATCTAGATCCGTTCGCTAGTTGAAAGATCCGCATCCAGGGACCGGAAAGTTGCACAAGTCACACCAATACCCAAGAGAGGAAACAGGAGTAATCCGCTGAATTACTGACCCATATCACTAACATCGATTTTCAGTAGGATTTTGTAACATCATGAATCACCGCGAAGAACGATTTATTGACAAATAAACACTGATTCAGAAAATATCGTTCATGTGAAACACAACTAGCTCTTTATTCTCACTAAGTAAAAGTGCTATCTACAGGAGACGTCGAACTGAGTCCATATTTTTAGATTTCCAGATGGCTTTTGACACAGGCCGCGGTGGTCTAACGGTTCTAGGCGCTCAGTCCGGAACCGCGCGACTGCTACGGTCGCAGGTTCGAATCCTGCCTCGGGCATGGATGTGTGTGATGTCCTTAGGTTAGTTAGGTTTAAGTAGTTCTAAGTTATAGGGGACTGATGACCACAGATGTTAAGTCCCATAGTGCTCAAAGCCATTTGAACCTCACATGCACCGTCTGATTAAATTTCCTTTGGACTGTCGTCTTAGCTGTGAGATTGGATTCCTGATTTCCTGTTAGAAGCATCACTCTTCGTAGTAATAGACGGAAAGTCATGGAGTAAAACAGAAGTAATATCTGGCGTTCCTCAAGGAAGTGTTATAGGCCCTCTGTTGTTCCCGATCTACATAAACGATTTAGGAAACAATCTGAGCATTTCTCTTAGACTGATTGCAGATGATGCTGTTATTTAGCGTCGTGTAATGTCATCAGACGATCAGAACGAATTGCAAAATGATTTAGACGAGATAGCTTAAGGTGCAAAAAGGGACAATTGACTCTAAATCCTGAAAAACGTGTGGTCATCCAAGTAATACTAAAAAGGACACACTAAATTTCTGTTACACGATACATCACACACATCTAAAGACTGTACTCAACAAAATAATTAGGGATTGCAATTATGAGTAACTTAAATGGGAACGATCGCATAGACAATGCTGTGAGGAAAAGTAACATAAGACTGAGACTTCTGGCAAAACACTTGGAAAATGTTGCTTACACTACGTTTGTCCACCCTCTTCTGGAGTAATGCTGTGCGATCCACTTTAGATAATACATGGAGGACATCGAACAAGTTTAAAGAAGGGCAGCTCGTTTTGTATTGTTGCGAAATGGAGGAGAGAATCCTACTGATATGCTACACGAACTGGGGTGTCAGTCATTGAAACAAAGGCGTTTTTGGTTTCGGCACGATCTTGTCCTGAAATTTCAATCACCAACATTCTGCTCAGAGTGTGAAAATATGTTTCGGCGCGCAACTACATAGAAAGTAGTCATTATCGTAATAAAATAAGAGAAATCAGAGCTCTCACGGGAAGATTTAAGTGCTCCTTTTTCCTGCGCGCTGCTCGAGAGTGGAATGGTAGAAAAGTAACTTACAGGTGGTTCGACGAACCCTCTAACAGGCACTTAATTATGAATTGCAGAGTAATCATGTAGATGTAGATCTACGCAATCGAACGCTTCGAAAGACCATAAAATATGACCAACTGGCGACATTTCATTATTTAAGGCCTGTAACATTTGATGACTTAAGCAACCCTTCTAGGACCCATTGTGATATTCTAAACAAATTGTTTCTATTTAAATGTGAGGCTACCCTTCAGTATATACGAGGGCTATCCACAAAGTACATTACGTTTTGGAACTCAAAAAAAATAAAGTATTGGAAATTTTTTAAATTATATATAGATGAAAGCCACACTTAAATACTACTTTTCTACATAGTTGCCATTTAAATTAAGGCACTTATCGTAGCGATGGACGAGCTTCGAAATTCTCCTTCGTCGTAAAATTCGGTCGCCTGCGCCTTCAACCATGTGGTTACCTCTTCTTGAAGCTGTGCGTCGTCATCAAAACGCTGCATAGCCAACCACTTCTTCATTGCTGCTAATAAGTGGAAGTCGCTCGGTGCCAGGTCGGGGCTGTACGGCGGATGAGGAAACAACTCCCACTTAAAAGATTCGAGAACTTCACGAGTGGCATTTGCCGTGTGGGCCCGGGCGTTGTCGTGAATCAGCAAGATCTTTGAGCCCAACTTTCCCCTGCGCTTGTTTTGTATTGCTCTTCTGAGGTTGTGCAGAGTTTGGCAATACCTTTGAGAGTTTATTGTAGTGCCTCTTTCCAGGAAATCCACAAAAATCACACCATTTCTGTCCCAAAAGAGGCAACCACGTGGTTGAAGGCGCAGGCGGCCGAATTTTACAACGATGGAATTTCCAAGCTCGTCCATCTCTACGATAAGTGCCTTAATTTAAATGGCAACTATCTAGAAAAGTAGTATTTAAGTGTGGCTTTCATCTGTATATAATAAAAAAATTTACAATTCTTTATTTACTTTTAATTCCAAAACGTAATGTACTTTGTGCATAGCCCTCGTATCTTTCTGTAATATTTTGGGAAAAGACGTCAGTAAGGCGATAATTGTTTGAGCCTTATCTGCCTTGTTATGAAGAGGTTGAACAAGTGCACATTTTAATCTGCCTGGAAAATTCCCTGTGCCAGTTACACGTTCCCCCCACCCCCACCCCCACCCCCACCCACCCATCAACCATGGACCTTGCCGTTGGTGGGGAGGCTTCCGTGCCTCAGCGATACAGATAGCCGTACCGTAGGTGCAACCACAACGGAGGGGTACCTGTTGAGAGGCCAGACAAACGCATGGTTCCTGAAGAGGGGCAGCAGCCTTTTCAGTAGTTGCAGGGGCAACAGTCTGGATGATTGACTGATCTGGCCTTGTAACACTAACCAAAACGGCCTTGCTGTTGTGGTGCTGCAAACAGCTGAAACCAAGGGGAAACTACAGCCGTAATTTTTTCCCGAGGGCATGCAGCTTTACTATATGGTTAAATGATGATGGCGTCCTCTTGCGTAAAATATTCCGGAGGTAAAATAGTCCCCCATTTGGATCTGCGGGCGGGGACTACTCAAGAGGACGTTGTTATCAGCAGAAAGAAAACTGGCATTCTACGGATCGGAGCGAGGAATGTCAGATCCCTTAATCAGGCAGGTAGGTTAGAAAATTTAAAAAGGGAAATGGATAGGTTAAAGTTAGATATAGTGAAGTTCGGTGGCAGGAGGAATAAGACGTTTGGTCGGGCGAATACAGGGTTATAAATACAAATCAAATAGGTGTAATGCAGGAGTAGGTTTAATAACGAATAAAAAAATAGGAATGCGGGTAAGCTACTACAAACAGCATAGTGAACGCATTATTGTGGCTAAGATAGACACGAAGCCCACGCCTACTACAGTGGTACAAGTTTATATGCCAACTAGCTCTGCAGATGACGAAGATTGAAGAAATGTATGATGAAATAAAAGAAATTATTCAGATAGTGAAGGGAGACGAAAATTTAATAGTCATGGGTGACTGGAATTCGGTAGTAGGAAAAGGGAGAGAAGGAAAAGTAGTAGGTGAATATGGATTGGGGCTAAGAAATGAAAGAGGAAGCCGCCTGGTAGAATTTTGCACAGAGCATAACTTAAACATAGCTAACACTTGGTTCAAGAATCATGAAAGAAGGTTGTATACATGGAAGAACCCTGGAGAACTAGAAGGTATCAGATAGATTACATAATGGTAAGACAGAGATTTAGGAACCAGGTTTTAAATTGTAGGACATTTCCAGGAGCAGATGTGGACTCTGACCACAATCTATTGGTTATGAACTGTAGATTAAAACTGAAGAATTTACAAAAAGGTGGGAATTTAAGGAGATGGGACCTGGATAAACTGACTAAACCAGAGGTTGTACAGAGTTTCACAGAGAGTGTAAGGGAACAAATGGCAGGAATGGGGGAAAGAAATACAGTAGAAGAAGAATGGGTAGCTTTGAGGGATGAAGTAGTGAAGGCAGCAGAGGATCAAGCAGGTAAAAAGACGAGGGCTAGTAGAAACCATTGGGTAACAGAAGAAATATTGCATTTAATTGATGAAAGGAGAAAATATAAAAATGCAGTAAATGAAGCAGGAAAAAAGGAATACAAACGTCTCAAAAATGAGATTGACAGGAAGTGCAAAATGGCTAAGCAGGGATGGCTAGAGGACAAATGTAAGGATGTAGAGGCTTCTCTCACTAGGGGTAAGATAGATGTTGCCTACAGGAAAATTAAGGAGACGTTTGGAGAAAAGAGAACCACTTGTATGAATATCAAGAGCTCAGATGGAAACCCAGTTCTAAGCAAAGAAGGGAAAGCAGAAAGGTGGAAGGAATATATAGAGGGTCTATACAAGGGCGATGTACTTGAGGACAATATTATGGAAATGGAAGAGGATGTAGATGATGATGAAATGGGAGATATGATACTGCGTGAAGAGTTTGACAGAGCACTGATAGACTTGAGTCGAAACAAGGCCCCGGGAGTAGACAACATTCCATTAGAACTACTGACGGCCTTGGGAGAGCCAGTCCTGACAAAACTCTATCATCTGGTGAGCAAGATGTATGAGACAGGCGAAATACCCTCAGACTTCAAAAAGAATATAATAATTCCAATACCAAAGAAAGCAGGTGTTGATATATGTGAAAATTACCGAACTATCAGTTTAATAAGTCACGGCTGCAAAATACTAACGCGAATTCTTTACAAACGAATGGAAAAACTAGTAGAAGCCGACCTTGGGGGAGATCAGTTTGGATTCCGTAGAAATACTGGAACACGTGAGGCAATACTGGCCCTACGGCTTATCTTATAAGCTAGATTAAGGAAAGGCAAACCTACGTTTCTAGCATTTGTAGACTTAGAGAAAGCTTTTGACAATGTTGACTGGAATACTCTCTTTCAAATTCTGAAGGTAGCAGGGGTAAAATATAGGGACCGAAAGGCTATTTACAATTTGTATAGAAACAAAAATGGCAGTTATAAGAGTTGAGGGGCATGAATGTGAAGGCGTGGTTGGGAAGAGAGTGAGACAGGGTTGTAGCCTCTCCCTGATGTTATTCAATCTGTATAATGAGCAAGCAGTGAAGGAAACAAAAAAAAATTCGGAGTAGGTATTAAAATCCATGGAGAATAAATGAAAACTTTGAGGTTCACCGATGACATTGTAATTATGTCAGAGACAGCAAAGGACTTGGAAGAGCAGTGGAAAGGAATGGATAGTGTCTTGAAGGGAGGATATAAGATGAACATCAACAAAAGCAAAACGAGGATAATGGAATGTAGTCGAATTAAGTCGGGTGATGTTGAAGGAATTAGATTAGGAAATGAGACACTTAAAGTAGTAAAGGAGTTTTGCTATTTGGGGAGCAAAATAACTGATGATGGTCGAAGTAGAGAGGATATAAAATGTAGACTGGCAATGGGAAGGAAAGCGTTTCTGAAGAAGAGAAATTTGTTAACATCGAGTATTGATTTAAGCGTTAGGAAGTCGTTTTTGAAAGTATTTGTATGGAGTGTAGCCATGTATGGAAGTGAAGCATGGACGATAAATAGTTTAGACAAGAAGAGAATAGAAGCTTTCGAACTGTGGCGCTACAGAAGAATGCTGAAGATTAGATGGGTGGATCACATAACTAATGAGGAGGTGTTGAATAGGATTGGGGAGAAGAGAAGTTTGTGGCACAACTTGACTAGAAGAAGGGATCAGTTGGTAGGACATGTTCTGAGGCATCAAGGGATCACCAATTTAGCATTGGAGGGTAGCGTGGAGGGTAAAAATCGTAGAGGGAGACCAAGAGGTGAATACACCAAGCAGATTCAGAAGGATGTAGGTTGCAGTAGGTACTGGGAGATGAAGAAGCTTGCACAGGATAGAGTAGCATGGAGAGCTGCATCAAACCAGTCTCAGGACTGAAGACTACAACAACAACAGTTACATGTTACATACTTCACTAAGGACGTTACTTATTAAGTTAGAACAAATTTTCAGGATTTTCTTTGAAATTTGATAAAGACCTCATGACCTTTCTTTATTTAGAATTTTTGTAATTCCACTAACACCTCCCGGCCATGCATTACTGTGGCTCAGTCTGCTTAAATGGAATATCACACGTTTGTAGTATGTGTGGGAATTGGGTATAAGTCCTAATCTCCTTATCTCCCAGTTTCTGTCCACCTACTCATCCCCCTCTCTTTGTACACACCCTGCTCCTCCTCTCCCTCTCTCTCCATATCCCCCTGAACCCTCTCTCACTCCTGTCCCTATCCATCACCTCCTCCCTCCTTTCTACGTCCATCTTCTCCTCCACATCATAATACGGGGTGACTATTATTGAACTATATGAAAACAAAACGTAAATTAGTTACAAACTACGGGGTGCACACACTTTTTCAACGTGTAGACGTCGCTATATATATTCGGATTTAGGTTATGTTATGTTCGATATGCCTGCCATCATTGGTGACGATGTGGCGCAGACAAATAACGAAATTCTGCATGACCCGCTGAAGTCTCGGAACACCGGACCATCGATGACCTCGTGGAATGGCTGTTTTCAGCTCAGCAATAGCTTGGGGTTATTGCTGTACACCTAATCTTTAATATAGCCCAACAAAAAGAATATGGCGGGCAATCGAGGCCAATGCCAATGGCCTCTGCGTACCATAGAACTAGAATGAGGTCCCCAGAGTGCTCCACCAGGACATCAAACACTCTCCTGCTTCGGTGGGGTCGAGATACGTCTTGCCTGAACCACATCCTGTCGCAACCATGGTCACTTTGGATAATGGAGATGGTATCATCTTCCAAACCCTTCAAGTACCATTGGGGGCCACCGTGCCATCAAGGAATATCGCACCGATTATTCCGCGACTGGACATTGCACACGACAAAGTCACCCGCTGAGGGTGAAGAAACTTCCCGATCGCGAAAAGCGGATTCTCGGTGCCCCAAATGCGCCAATTTTTTTTATTGACGAACCCATCTAAATGACAGCTGGCTTCGTCGCTAAAGGTGCGTGGGCATGCACATACAAATCCCCATCATGCTCCGTGGCCACACGTGCAGTTTGAACGTCCTGCCGTAAATCGTTCAGAAGTTATGACGATTTTATTTCATATAGTGTGAGCGTGTAGGTGCTATTCTGTCATTCCGCACAACGGATCAATCTGAGATGTTCCCTTTAACCTGTGGCTCCTGCAAGATGCAATTTCCAACCCCGCACTACTACAGAAGTCAGACAGACGCTCCTAACGTTCTAAAGAGAAATATCTGAAAAACTTTCAGCAAAAATATCTTCTGGAGTCGTCCGCTGTAAGGAAATGACACAAAAATTCACAAAATTTCTTACGTAACTAGTGGGATACTTGGGTACTGGAGTAGTGCTAGTTAGTGTAAGAAAAACATGAAACTAACGAAAATTATTATTTACTTGGCAAAAATCCTGAGAAATCACAATGGCACTTTTAGTTATGAATTGTTTCCGGGTTCTTTTCGGAACGTGAAGTTACCTCTTAAGGATTGGATTCGCTAATGAAATTTCTATACAAAGTTTAAGATTGTTATTGACTTGTCAGAATGGCTGAGAAACGCGCCTACTCAACTTGAATAATATTCGGTTAGAATGTTGCTAGGTACGGTCGAGGCTGTTACGTGTGAAATACAGTGAAGTGTACTGTTGTGGAGGAAATATGGGGCTCGCAAGAGCTGTAGCGCACAATACCGTAAGCTGCGATGACTGCTGTCTGCGCCGCTCGCTGTTGACAAATAAGATAACTCTCGTTCTATCTGGATTGACCTTCGCCAATCAAACTCTCCCTACGCCTTGATGAAGTCAAGGACAGCTAGTCTAACTCACTCGCCCCTAGTCTAACTATTGGCGTGGTACACCGGTCAGATAACCAGTCCACCGCAATGCCATTAAAAAATTCGCTCGCAGGCGTTTAACTATAACTCTGTCCGTTCACACCGCACAATAAGTGTGGCGGCCAACACAGTGACTTAATCGCAAGGACTCAATATAGAGTCGCACTTCGATTCGCTTTGAGTACACGTATGAGCACGCACGCTCTCGTTACGTGTTCTCGCTCCAAGAGCGACAATGGAACGGCCCCTCTGTATGCCAGACGTGAAGGGGTATATCTTTCGGTCTCTTCCATTACTCCTTCAGCTCAAGGCGTCAGGACTATCGTCTGCCAATCAGCATTGCTCTTCTAAAATGGGAGAATGACGTTTCGTTTAAGGCGAACAATCCGGAAATCTGCAGTATCGGTGTTTGGCTTTTGCTGTCTCCCTGTCAAAATCTCTGAAACTGCGTGCTATGTGTAAAGAATACATAGGCTGGCCGCTCCCACACAATGTAGTGGAATTTGCTTTTAAGCCGAACACGGGGTCGTCCTTTCACTCGCGCAAACGCTGTCAGCTCTACGGGCGGTCACCGGCCGACGTAGATGGGTTGGGACCGGCCTTCTGGCATGCAGCTGCCTCTCTCGAACTAGAAGCTCCTGTGACCGTCGTGTCTGGAATGTATGTGTGTACGCCAGCCTCGAATAATTCAACCACGGTGCGCACTTGCGATTTATTAGTTATTTGCATATCGTTTACATGAATTCATACAACATTGACTTTATCTTATCGAGTTTGGGTTCGAATGAAGCGTCTTGATGTGCGGAACATGAATGTGAGGGCGGGATATGTAAGCAATGAAGGTCAGGAGACCACGACGTCTTACAATAGTTCAATAATTCTCACCCTGTACATTCACTCGCTAGTGAAATTCGCCATAAATAATTCATCACAATTTGAGAAAAATACTGATTACGTCCATATCGGCAGCTCCTGGGGGAAAAATGACATTTTTACCAAATATAATTCTCAGTAACTAACTAATAACTCATACTCGGAGGAAGGCATGAGGGATGTGGAAGCAGCGTACCTTTCTTTGTTCGCTCAAACAGTTGGCGGTAGCACGGTGACTGCAGAACGTGTAGCAGCGAGATGCACTCAGGACAACAGCGTGGCGGGCAGTGTGTCCAGAATGAGAACTCCGCGGAAAGATCGTAGCGGTTTTCGACTGTCGCTGACCAACAGACGGACGATAGCAGCTGAAAGGCGGACAGAGGCAACGGGCTGAGTGTCACCATCAACTGTGGACGACAGATTACTGGGAGCTCTGTCGAATCTCGAGTTGCTATGCTTCGTCTACAACTGAAATCAGACCGCAGTTGACAGAGACTCGCAGAGCCAGAGACAGCTGGGTCACCGAATGGCATTCTGTGGTGTTCGCATCTGTTGGTGCTGGTGAGATCGGCGCCAGTTTGCGTGTAGAAGAACTGGCGAGAGGTCACAGGGAGCGGCGATTATCTACACGCTAACCTCTCCAACTCATCGACCCCGTAACGTCTCGCCTATTGCGCCCATTACTATTTAATTATAATTCCCAAGTACGTGACCAGGTTACCAGAGTTCTAATTCCTAATACCACTGGGAGGCCAAACGATGCACAGGTGAGGGGAATTTTATGTGTACTAGCAGTGTAAATGACAATGCTGCAGAAGTCTTTCACTTGTACGAGCCACAATACTGTACAGCCGGTGGACTTCTGGCAGCTGGCCACCTACAGCGTTCGCTACGACAGAGGGGTTATGATACGACTGTGACTGCAGTCTGCTTCTGATATCTATGCGGTTGTTGTCTAAATTGTTTTGAATCAAGACTGATGCGTCAGGCCAAGAATTCTTTAAATCATCTGAATTGAAACTGAACTCGACTTAGAGTTAGACAGGAAAATACGGCGCAGCTATTCAGCTGAGATTCATCTTTCGTAGCTGCTGCCTTGACGCCGCTATCCGATTCCACTAATCTTGCTTTGATTGTCTCTATTTTTCTGTCGATGTATAGATGTATGTTTGGCTCATGCTATCCCATCGGGATGAGGAAATTGCATCCTTGCGAATTTGTCCGTGGCCTACAGTATACTGACAGGGTTAAATTTTGGTTGTTGTTGCTGTCTTCGGTCCAGAGACTGGTTTGATGCAGCTCTCCATGCTACCCTATCCTCTGCAAGGCTCTTCATATCCGAGTAACTACTGCAACCTACATCCTTCTGCATCTGCTTAGTGTATTCATCTCTTGGTCTCCCTCTACAGCACTCCGCTGAGGCCGAGCTGTTCTAGGCGCTTCAGTCCGGAACCGCTCGGTAGCTCCGGTCGCAGGTTCGAATCCTGCCTCGAGCATGGATGTGTGTGATGTCTTTAGGTTAGTTAGGTTTAAGTAGTCCTAAGTCTAGGGGACTGATGACCTCAGATGTTAAGTCGCATAGTGCTTAGAGCCATTTGAACTGATTAGTTACAGAAAAGAAACACTCGTTTTATCAGACATAAATACTACTAGAAAAGAACTTGTGATGAAATTACATGATTGTAGTCTGCTTTTTAGATGGACCTGTTGTTAATGTGAACGCGAAGTTTCAAGCATCTGAGTAAGATTTGAAGTATTGACCAGCGAATAGAACATGTAATTACCGATCTTCACAAAAATTATATTAAAGTCAATATGAGAAATAACGTCATTAACTGTATATCAAAATACTCAGCAAGAAGCACTTCTAGTGTCCAACTGTTTTCATCCTACTAAGAGTTTCCGTTTCTTAATTAGAGCTATGTAAACTTCATGAAAATTGTGAGAATTTTACCAAGTGTTCACAAGCAAGTTACCTTAAAGCGATCACGAGCATTCTGGAAACGTCTTTCCAAGAAGGGACTTAGTATTCTGGCCTCCGAGCAGCGCTCGGCTGTCGCAAGCGAATAATAGATTCCCGTTGCAAGATGACGACAAAATTAGTTTCTCCTGTTTTTACGATCAATATCACGCAGAACGTGAATTTTTTTGTATACGAAGTTCTCGTTTACGCCTTACAGTCTCTTCCTAGAAGTTTATTTGCAGTATCAAATATTTCTTTGACTTAAATTTTCATGAATTTTTCGAAAAAATTAGTAAATACAATATCCTGAGCATTATTTCGGTTTATTTGCCGTGTAAATAACGTAAAAACTGAAAAAACGTTCAGGCATAAGGACCCGTCCCCAACGTCCGTCGGATTACTGTTTCGTACTCTTTCAGCTGCTCCAAGCACGCCCTGAAAACTGCACTGACTTTCGAGTAGATGGCTCATGTCTTACACGGCCCGCGCAAAAAGTGTTATTTTTTTTCTAAACGCTTGGCCATCAGGAGCTGCCACTTCTGTCAGTTCCATTTCTGGCCGGGCCTTCCATGTACCATAAACTTTGACGAAATCGGTGATGACGAGTAGGCGCGATCCCTTGATGGCGAAAAACGAAAAGAGGGAAGATGGGAAAAATATTTATTTCTGTCTCCGTTTTTAACAACAGAGAACGTTAGCTGAAACACACAGTTCTTAATACCTTCTTGCACAACTACAAAATGCAGATGTGTACTTTAATGTTTTGAAACAGTCATATCGCTTCTTTCATGGAGTCTTATGACCGCTCTGAAAGAAAAGGTAGCTGACAACGTTTTTCAGTGCGTTTTAGCAACCCTTGTTCACTCAATCGGACAGACACCGTTGGCAGCAGCGGACCTGATCTTTCACGCAGTTCAGTGTATCGACGGCCGATTTGACGAGAATGGCGAAGAACGCGCCTTCACAGTCGCTGGAGCCGACTATTATCAAGATGCTGAAGTTTGTCACGAGTAAACAAGTACGTAATATAAACACATCTACAGAGTGTCTCAAGGAATTGTGAAACGGTCCTGTAGTCAGCTTTCATTAGTCCGGTAGCCCATTTTCACTAGTATTTCTCTTTCCTTCCTTGTTTCTCTTTTCCCATAATTATCATAGTGGTGTGATTGAATGAATGTGGTTGTGTGTCACGTTGCTAGACGGTGGCGTAGTCTGCTGCAGAAGGTCTGCGATAGTCGTACAGATTCAGTAGCAGTGGTACAGAATAGCCAACTCTCGTAGTGGTCAAGTTGGCAAAGAGGTTTTCGCTACTTGTGACAAATCCACCTGCGTTCGGTTGGTGGCATGTAGTGGGACGCGAAATTGAAGCGTCACCACTCCACCAGTGTCAGGCCAGTTTTCAGGTGAATATAGGTTTATTTTAGCTTCTTGTTTATGTATTTTTTGTAATATTTGTAATGGTTGTGAATTGTCTAAAGGTTGTATTTATTTTTTTATGTTTCATGTACGGAGAGGGCGGCGCAACGAACGGAGACAGCATCTTCGTTGCCGGAACCAGAGAGAAAATTGCAGGCCACTATACGTCGCGGGGGGACAGCCAAAGAGCAACAGAAGATCCTGAAACCGAGTTGTTGCGTCGTGCTTCTAAAAATTGAAAAATTGTGATTTTTTAATGTTTTGTACAACAATGACGTCATGGAAAGTTTAATCATGTGTAAATGTTCAGTCCTATCTTGTCAAGGCTCAGGTTCACGTCTATATGTATGAAGCTAATAAAGTAGTGTATACTACTATACGTGTTCCGAGAATTTATTTATGAAGAATTATGTGAATGAATTAATAATCTATTTGACAAGATCATTAATTTTGACAACGTTCATCGCGAGTTTGAGTCTTGAAAGTTTATGCAATGTGGTTCTAATATTTATTAAATCAGATAACTTGCGTTAATATAACTTCTGAGAAGAAACAAAACGACATCTAAATTGAAAAAGTTTGTGAAAACCAATAGGACTGAGTGACGTAACTCTGCACATACTACTCAAATGATGATGTTTTAATTACAGTTTCGTTCAAGAAATATTCAGAGACAATTTAAAAAGAGTTTAAATAATTTTGAAGTGTGTTGTAACTGACGTAGGTGACGAAGTCTGCACATGGTCATATGTCCAAAGAAAATCATTTGTACAAAACTTACGTCGTTACACTACAGGCGGAAATGGCATCTTTGGGTTTTCCGGGCCACGCGGAGCGTGGAAGAGGCTGGAGAAGCGGGAGGCAGTCTGCCGACGGTATGGGAAGCGTCCACAGCCGTGCTCCAGTCGAAGGAGGGTAAATTAGACTGACCGCGTGGCGCGTTGTTACTTGGCGAGGGGAGAGCTGTTAGTTTTTGGTCTCGCTTTTCAAATCTGGAAGATTGCTTTGCCTTGTCGCAGCAAGGAATGCAAAACTTTGGCAGATTTTTCTTTTAGCAAATTTCTGTAGCAAAGGTGTCGATAAGAAGTGAGCACTCGCTTCTGTATGAATGTCTGTTTGCCTTCAGCTGTGCCTGCATAAGCTTTCACCTTTCTAAATATTTAGAGCTTTGCCTTCTCGTAAATTTCCTTGCTTTATGTGTGTTAGTCCGTGGGGAGCCAACCACGTGGTAGAACATTATAGTTGTTGGGCTACCGGCATCACTAACTGTCCGATCGCATGTTTGTTTTAGATAATGTTAACATGATTGTGTGATGTGATATTGTTGGAATTTGGCACTATACCTAGAAATTATGTCTCCACAAACCACATGTTATCAGGAATCGTGTACATGCCTCACATCCTTATCTTAGGAATAAATGATTTTATCTACAATTTTCTCTTGTGTTCCGAGATTACGTTTTTACACCTAAGCCACTCACCTAGTAGCTTTCCTGTTAGCACATCCAATGCGTTTCCTTATGCACAGGTCCAGTGATTAGTCTCCCCTTGTATTTTATAACAAATGCTTTAGATTAAGTCTTATTTTCAGGTGTGTTGCTGGGAGCTGATCTTCTGCACAGTGTTCTTGCATGTGCTATTTTATTTCAAATGTTTGATTATCGTGAACAGTGCATGGGGAACACTATTAATTACATCATATCCCCTATGAGCGACATCACAACGTATGCATTTTTGTGAGTTTTTGGTCTGTGATCAAATTAAGTTATTTTCCAACTCGACCAAATCTTTGATTAGTTGTATGGTTAGAGTCGGTGGCGATCCTACTCTTCTCATGTTAATTTCATAATCAATAAGTATTTCAATTCCCAATAATAAGGAATAACCCATAGTAACAGGTTAGTTACACATGGCGACCCTGCCAGGATTTCGGTAAACCAGAGATCTTCTGATGCGCAGTGAGGATTAGTTATTTTCGGTTGGATGTGCTAATTAGTATATTGTCATTCTGCAACACAGAATTTATTTGAATTTAGGATATAGGTGTGCATTTTCTTCCATGTTTTATTTTTTTTTGTGTATTACTCTATAGACATTGTGATTTAGTATTCCATTGTGCTACAAGTGTGGGTTGATTCTTGTCCTGTATAGTGTATCGGTGTAATATAGTAAATCTTGGCTGCCTTGTGGGGACTGAGTCCATTAGGAGACTTTGGTACTATTCTTGTATTTTGGAGCACAGGGTAACTATCCTTATGATGGAGATGCATAGCTGTTCAGGGAGCCGCGATTGGAAAAACCAATCAGACAACAACTCCGAACAAGGACGAGATCAGAACGTCGAGTCCAACCAGGAACGAAACGCAGAAAACGAAAGCACAAGTGTTGTCCATCCTGAGCCGTGTTTTCGAATCAGTTGATAGATGCAAATTCATTACAAACTATGCTATGGCAATTACTAGACAGTAATAAAACGGATATCGAGGAAGCAAATAAAAGATTGAGTAGTGAAATAGTACAGGGTGTTGGGGAGAAACTGGCGATCATTGACCAACGCATCTCCGCCTTAGAAGAGGGGCAGCAAGTCATTACCAGGCAGGTGATGGAGCAAGAAGAAAGGTTCGCTGGGAATATACGTATGCTAGCAGAACAATGCCAGAGTGAACAAGCAGCTCTTGAGTCCCGAGTAGTACAAAGTTCCGCTGGGGATCTCCACGCGTTAGCAGAACAATGCCAGAGTGACCACGCGGCTCTTGTGTCCCAAATAGAGAACACTGCTGCTAAGTGCCCGGTCCACCTTAGCGCACAGGTAGAAACCTTCAGCCAGCGATAATAGCACTCCAGAGAGAGCAAGGGTTTATGCAAACACAAGACACAGCCCACCTAGAGATGCGAGAAGAAATATCCAGGATCTCAGACGCAGTAGCCCGTAAGTCTGACAATAATAGGGAAACGATTACCTCGTCATCAGTGGATGTGGACGAAATACGGTCGATAACGAAATGTCCGCGCGGACAGTGTGAAATAAATATACAACAAAGAGGGGTTACCGAGGGACTATGTGAGCGCATGGACCGTTTAGAACTTCACCTGAAAGGGTTAACGGCCCATGAAGTTGAAAGAAATGAACGAAAGGGCCATTATTCCGACAATGATTCCGTGAACGATGGCGAATTTGATCATCGTCACGATCACACATCTCGTACCAGGTGTGAACGGCGCGGATACCCCCAGGAACGTTCGCCAAAGGGAAACTCACGAATTTGACTTTAAACATTTTCTAACGGTGAGGAAGCTTGAAGTCTTCCGTAACTCGGCTATGGGGATTCACCCGCGGGCCTGGTTACAGCAGTTCGAGTTCTCCCTTCCTCCTACGTCGCCCAGTGCGCACAAGATAGAGTATATGTGCGGCTACCTCGAAGGTGAGCCAGCGGCGCGGATGAGGTCAATCGCACGCAATTGCTACGCTGTTTGGGAGTTTCGACAACACTTCTTGTCGATCTATTGGTCAGTGGCAGTGCAAAGTCGTGTAAAACACGGACTCATTATGCTACCAGAGTTAAACGGGTCAAAATTCTCCAGCCCTGTGCAGATGTTCGAGCACATGCTGCAGGCGAATGAACATCTTGACGATCCTTATGGACCTGCGGAAATTATTCGTATTTGCCTGGGAAACTTTCCAATGCAGTTGCGGCACGTTATCCTTGCAGGACGATGTAAGGATGACGTAGAGGGGTTTCGCAATCTCCTTTTAGAGCTTGAGTGCGATGCGAATGGCACCACGCAGAATTACGGTCGCCCGAGCGAAGCCGCAGCCGTAGATACAGGTGGCACTCCAGACGTAACGGGTCACCTGATAGTTACAGAGCGCGCAAGCGTTGGCAGCGTCGCGATTCCTCACGGAACGCGGGCAGAACAAACGATGCCAATGGTCATCATTCGCCAAGAGGAAATCAAAGACACCCCAGGGAGTTTAGAAGATTTGGTAATGAACAGAGATTTAGGCGCAATTATAGCGGACCTATGAATGGTAGTCGTGATCGACCACAGAATAATTATCGGACAAGCAACAACAGGGGTGCCATAAACATTACAGGTGGTCCACCAGTGGGTGTTGGAATTCGTCCCACAAACCCGCGGCACAATCCGCCACATGACCCTAATCAAAGGGATCAATGACTAGCGGCTGACTCGGTTGGCGTCAACTTAATGAGGACCGGTGATATTGATGTGCATTTGATAAAGGAAGACGTTATTATTTGTTGACGGAGGGCCACAGTATTGGTGTGCGTGTGGTAAACCCAGTCATGTCTGTTTAGTACAATTACTGTGATATTTTCCAATGTTTTGATTCACTCTGGTGTGATTAAAATTAAAGTGTATATTTTCTATCAGTTGTAAGGGGTTCGCCACTATGTGTGTAGTTATTTCTTCATCTCAGCAGAAAGGAGTAGTGCTGTGCAGCTTCAAAACGTCTGAATGTGAATGATTATGAGGCTCATATGAAGCGTTTCCCATTACGGTAAGATAACTTTCGTTTTTTGATGACTAAAAATGTATCGGGTGTGTTGGCGTGGCGAGTCAGTGGTCGTAAGGTAATTCTTGATGATAAATTACAGTTGTAGCGTTCTTATTCCCCTTAGGTGAGCATGATTCAGTGAGATTTTTCAAATGTACTGCAATGTTGATAAAGCGACTTGGTGACTTGTAGGTGAAGGATTTGTGTATAACGGGAGATTAATAGTGTTTGATTTTCATAGTCGCCATCTTATAAGAAATTTGGAAAGTGTAACTTGCCGCCACATACTACTAGGTACGGTTGAGGGTGAGAGGTGGCATGAGCCCCCTCTCATATTTCTATCTTACGATTTTCCTCTCTAATTGCATGCGGTGAAAAGTTGCTATTCCTTCACACGCGGACTTCCCACGCAGCGTCTCTCGTCACCCAGGTGGTCCGGTGACAGGCGGGCTTTGCAGATCTTGAAAGGGTAAGCCGATGGGTGTGAGGGAGTCGAGTGAATGCTTTCCAGACGCAGACGTTGTCACGCGAGGCGTGGGAATGACTTGTGTTCCCAAGCAGCCTTGGGGCGCAAATTCCCGCGTTTTCTGCCGTGTAGTAACTGTGATTGGCTTGCTCAGGGCATAGCTCCGTGACGTAACAAAATCGGCGCAGAAATTGGCGCCAAGAATCTCCATTGGTGGAATGGTAGTGCTCCGGCAATAGAGTGGAATTTTCCGCCGGTTTTCGAGTTGCTGATTGGAACGTTTAACCGCGGCCACTGTCGTGGGGGCGGGAATGTTCTGTGTTCGGTTTGTACGGGTGCTCTTGTGCGGAGTCGGCTCTCGCCTTTCGGTCGGGGTAGGTTACAAGACTGAGCTCTCGCTGCTCTGGACAGCCTGCCTTCCGTTGGATGTCTAATACACTTTTATTTAATTGTAACTGTTTGACGAAGTTGCTGAAGTTTCGACTTCAACGTAACTTTCCTAGTACAGTTGGCAATTGAGCGTTCTGCGTACAAGCGGCCTATCTTGTCTGTCTTGAACAGTTTTGGCTAAAGTTGACTGTATCGGAGTTACAGTGTGACTTCGCTTGTTAAAATCAATCACTGTATCGTCAGTGATTGTGTGGCGAGCCTTCTTCGTCTCCCTCAGAGGCGCATTTGTATTGCTAGGAAGTCTTTAGTCTGGAACAACCAAACCAGGATAATTTGATTCGGGCTAGACTCGCGACATTATCAACACCACGACGGGATGTCGAAGCAACCAGCCATCGCCTCCGGTATGCCAGATCGTTTTCTGGCTGTTAAGAAGACAGTTTGGTAATGTATGTCCGCAGCACCGACAGATAGGGATTTTCCTAGGTGATAATCAGAGCTCAGCAGAGCGCGCCTGTTGGTCTTTTTCTAACTTTGTTCTGTCTTGGGTAGCAGCAATTAATGTTGGGTTGGCTATGTGTTTTTCTCTTAAGATTTGAGTTGCAAGGAATTGGCTCCACATACCACTTCGTCATAAATGTCACAATCTAGTTTAGGGACAACTTCACCTTCACAGCATTTATTTGAGTATCCAATTTGAGCCAATTTGATGTATTGTAAATGTTTCATGTGTTTTTTGTTTATTATTTTGTGTTTAGTCTTAATAAATCATATTGTTATTTTGGACAGAACTTTCATTCTGTTAATCGGTAGAGCAACCCTATCATTTCTCACTACGTTAATGAAACCTTCCTTTATTTAACTTATTTATCAAATTAAATTATTGCAGGTGCCAAACTCTTTTTCTACTCCACTTGCAGGGTTTGTTACAGTCAGTTCGTGTATTTTTTTAATCCATGTGCAGCAGCAAAAGTCGGAGTTAGAATGGGGGGGGCTTAGAGCATCATTTACATATGTAGATTCTAGAAGAATTTAGTGTTAAATACACTGCTAGCCCCGGCACCTCGCATAAAATGGCGACCCTTAGCCTCGGATCTTTCCTGTGAATCACTGATAAGCAAACAGTATTCTCAGCAGGAACATTCAAGTTTTTTTTCTCTACTTTTTTTAATGATTAACGCCCAAGTTCTTTTTCTTATAGTTCTGTGATTAGTTTTTAGTAGCAGCGCATGATTACAGTTTTTGTTTTAAGTACATATTTTTGTTTGTTCATAGTTTTTTTGTGTTTCTTTTATGTGGTGTCCGTACCACATCACACTTTGTCGGGTTTGTGTGCGGTTTCTGTACCACAACACATCGTGCATGTAATTATAGCGTTGGAACGACGTTGTTGAAATGTTATGTTTATGTGTAAAGGTATTGGGAGTAGATTATTTTTATTGTGCATTTTTAGATAAATTTGTTTTTCATAAATGATCACGAGAAGTAAGGCACGACTATTATCGAGCGAAGCTAAGACGAAAGAGGATAGTATAATGGATAAGGGGCAGTTTACTGACGGGGATAGGTTCGGAGATGAGATGGGCACATTTTTAGCAGGACAGGACGCCGGGGTCATTGATGAGGAAGGTGATTTGGACATGATCTTAGAGCTGCGTCGCGGCCGTGATTATGATAGTGAGGTAGAGGATGAAACAGAGACAGGCACACAGGTTGAGACGGTAGCAGAAGTTTATAATCAAACGAACGAGAGCAGACAGGGGCCAGCTCGGCCACGTCAGAGCTCTAGCGCCCAGGTGTCCAGAGTTACATCGCCCATGTTTGAAGAGGATCAAAAAGATGACGTAAACCCAATACTGAGCTTCCTACGATCAATGAATGAAGAAGCTGACGAACAACGTAAGAAGGAGAAGGAAGAAGATGAGAAACAACATAAGAAGGAGAAGGAAGAAGATGAGAAACAACGTAAGAAGGAGAAGGAAGAAGATGAGAAACAACGTAAGAAGGAAGAAGATGAGAAACAACGTAAGACGGACAAGGAAGAAGATGAGAAACAAAGTAAGAAGGAGAAGGAAGAAGATGAGAAACAGCGTAAGAAGGACACAGAGGCAATAATTTCGCATATAGGGGAAATTCGTGGGGAATTACTAACAATAAAGAAAGAATGTGGAGAAGCAAAACAAATGTTAATGGTAGCACAAAAAGGAGCAGGCCTAGCCAAAACGGCAGCAACAGGGGCAATGAAAATCGCAAAAGTAACTTCTCAACTTGCAGGTCGCTTGCGACGCGCGACACAAGCCCACTCAAAATCCCTAGCGTTCTTAAAAACTCAAGGTAATATTGCGGTTACGAACATCACGAAACGAATGAAAGAAGTAGAGAGTCGGATAGCAAAACTAGAGCGAAACGGGCACACGAGCACTGTGCGTTCGGATACCAATGATGGAGTACACAGAACTGTGTCTACGAGGAAAAGCCCGCCGTGCTCTAGCCCAGTGACAGAGTGCGGAACTAACAAGGCACACGCAGAAACACCTAATAGTAGCTCCAATAATTGTAGCCCACTTAGGAGAGTGAATTCGGAGTGCCACTTCCACTGTGATACGGAGGTAGCACATCACAGTTATCAGCAAGATGGATCAGGACACTCAGCAGACGTGCAAGTATCGGAAACGAGTGACCAGTGCGAGGATCGGACAGGATTTTGATCAGAATCACTTCCTGTCGATACTAAAATTCCAGAAGTTCAAAGATAATGGAGGGTCGATGCATCCGAAGGGCTGGGTGATGCAGTTTACAAATTCATTACCGTCGTCATGGCCAACCCAGGCAAAATTAGAATTCATGTGTGGACACATCGAAGGCCCAAGCCGCGGAAAAGATGCGGGGTGTGGCAGCGACGTGTCGGACTTATGAGGAATTTGTTGGTGCATTCCTGCGGACCTACTGGTCAAAGGGAACGTAAGACAGGATTAAAGAGAAAATAATATTTTGTCCTGAACTGGAAGTGCCCGGGCATAGGAGCGCAACCAAATTATTTGATGATTTACTCAAGAAGAATCAGTTTTTTGATAGTCCATATAGCAATGGAGAAATCATCAAATTTTGCTTTTCCAAATTGCCAGTTAGGTATCAACGGACACTTGTCGGGAAGTGTGGATCTGACATAGAAGCATTCAAGAGTCTATTGCGCGAACTCGAAGTAGTCTTTGACAAACAAGACGCAAAGGACAGGAAGAAGGCGCAAAATAACAAATACCACGGGCCAGCAAGGGAAGACGACAACAGATCGCATAATCGCACTGGTAAGTTAGGAAACCAGGGTTACGGAAATCAAGGTTACGCTATTCAAGGTTATGGAAACCAGAGACACGGAAACCAGAACGTCAAGTAACAGGGTCAATCTAGACAAGGAATCTGGGACAGGAGGAATAACGAATGGCAAAGCGCCCGTAACTGGAGAGAGCGAAACCAAGGACAACAGAAGAAACAGGAGATTCAAATTAGACCTGCAAATCCTAATGCACGTCAGAGGAGGGGGAGTCTGACAAGGGATTGGCGCTAGTCCATAGGACTCCACCACATCTCTCACACAAAGAAGTTCGTGGAATAATAGTAGTTTAAGTGATGTACATAGTAGAATAGGCAAATATACGAACCTTTCTTCAGGGAACAATAATCGTTGCATTAATAGATTAAGACTGTTAAAGTATTAACACGCTGCGTTTTCTCGCATAAGAATTTGCTGCTGCTAACATTTTTTGTTTATGTTCGCGATCTCCACTGTCGATGCGATAAGAGGCACTACCTTTCCATGAGCAATGTTTTTGTCCTTTCCTATCTGGTGTCCATGTTAAAGGATAGTGATGAGTGACGAGATGTCGCACAAACGGGCGCATACAAGAACGTGGTCCTAGAAGCGTTCTGAGAAGTCGTGATACGCTCCATAGCGGCCACAACCAGTTCGTGAGACGTTCATACCAATGCTTGCAGGCACGCGTCAGTGCACTGTAAGATTGTGGTATATTGCGTGATTTCGAGGATGAATATGGGCAGTATAGTTTTTACAGTGATGCGCCAGCCTCGTTGTCTTGCAAGTCGAGGTGAACCTGTGAGCGTTTGACTCCAATGGTGCCCTAGACGGTAGAAATGCGGGCATAAAGCCTACCATGCCAACGTGCTGGTTGGGGATTTAGCATGCTGCTTGCGACTGTCACAGATGAATAACCAGGGATATTCGTGACATACTGTGTAGCTGGCGTGTGGTTGGCGACTGAATCCTCAACAGGAACCAGTCTTGGCTTGGTCATATTACATTGCCTCTGGAAAGGTGCGCTTTCATTGCTAAAACTGCATCACACACAAAATTAAGTTCAACTATAAATTTATTGTCTTGTATAGCCATGGCTAACCCAGTCTCCTGAGTTTCAGTGAGGCGTAATGAAAACTCGGAGGTCATGTCATACGGCGCGCACATCACTGTCGTCAATAGCGGCGAGCAGCGAGACATCTCAACATAACAGGAATTATGTAAGAGTGTTGTATAAGGTAAACAAAAAATAAATAAATAAATAAAAATAGAAAAAAGGAGAGTACTATATACTAGGATAAGTTAAACTTTAGGATTTAACAATAGCTAGGTCCTTAATATTGTGGGGGTTTTCTACCATAAGTGTTTGGCGCATGACTGTTGAGATGCTATTTATCAGGTCACCAAACCACAGACCCCAAGTGGAGGGACGACGGGCGAGCGAATGTAGAATAGTTGCGTGTTCTTTGTAACTCAGTAAAACTTCCACCTGCGTAATCACCTAATTTATTCAAAAGACATAGAATGTAGATCGTTGGCAGTTGGTAGTTAACTCTTGAGCATGTCTACTGTCGCTCTATATAAGTAATAGTAATATTAGTGCGGGCCCGCACATTTAGTTGTTCATCCAGTATAGCGTCACACACCATGCATGTACAGTAGTGAGATCGGTCTCTACACAAATATCAAGATAGGTATTTCCATGTCTAGATTAGATACACCAAGATTTGGTTATAATGATAGCCGTAGATTGATAACTATAAAATTAAAATAAGAGTGTCTGAAACGACAGACCATCAATGTATCGTTATGTAAATTTATTATAACATAGAAGGTCAGGGGAAAAAGTTAGGCATAAGATTTTTGTCAGAAATGTGCAGATGACGGGAATCGTGGCAATGCAGAGGCCAGGCAGAGCAAAAAACAAGAGGTCATCGGCTACCTGCCAGAAGAGGAGTGTCAGCGCGCCACCTGACGAGAAGGGCGCGGGAGCATCCAGTCCTGCAAGCTGTCAGTCACCGGGCCGTATACCTGAGGGATTAGGCGGCAGACAGCCCTCGCCGGGCCACAAGCGAAAGTGTGGCTGGCCATTGACACTGACACGCGACTAGCATGCAACAGCCAGCTAGCTCTCCAGACGCGGCAGCCGTTTGGAGGGATTCCCTGTGGCAGACCACGTTGGCGTGAGTACACGAAGATCACATAAGGTGTCAGAACCTGCACCTCATGTGCCTCAGGACAGAAAGGGACGCTATACAATCACCTATTTGAGTGTTTACAACTCACTAGCATTGGCCGATCTGCATACACAAATCAGTATCGTGCCACAAACTCTAACAAATGAATTGTCTCATTTTTAACTTCTCCTCTCACTTAGAGAGCAGTTGTAGGAATCGTCGCTCCTAGTTCGATCCTGTCTGGATCACCTCACACACTTGTGGAGTCACTCCACGTGCCATCATCACTCGTCGAACTGCAATATTGGGAAACTTAAAGTACTGTCCAGGGAGAGAAGAGACCTGGACTAGTGATGCATCCCAACTAGTAGTCCTCAGAGACATTTAATCGACATGAGGAGAGCCTATGTCTTCCTACCGTACTGCCGTGATCATATGCGTGGGTCTTACTGCAATCTCAACAGCGTACTGCAGATGCTCCAGCACACCCTATTGCTGTTGCAACAACATAGCAACAACACCCGACGTTTAGCCCTATGTGATGTCAGTACTGTGGCCCCATCCCAAAAAGCCCCCCTCCGATGCTCAAGACATGGAACCACGTGCATCAATGCATATGACTCAACATATCAACCCCCTCAGAGAAACTAACGAATCTGTGAAGTGCTTCGAATATTTCCAGCAATGTGATTTAGTGCTTCATTCTCAGCACAGTGGTGAACATTGTGCAATGTGCAAGCACAACCTTGTTTTTTTTTCTTAAATTTCTTTCTCTAGTGTTGTTTTTGTAATGTATGTTATACCTTGTATGTCTTTGTGTTTTACACTATAATTCTTATGTAAGTGATAGAGTAGGGTGCACAAATTACAAATTACTGTATTGTTCTCCACACCATGTTTTTTGTTTGTGTTTTGTATTTATTGTTGTGTGTATGCAAACAGTGTGCCTGAAGTCCCCATAAACTGAAGCAGATACCACCACTGTCATTGTGAATGGACCATCAGTTCAGGGAACATTTTGTAAAGGTTATTCTTGCTGCAGGGAGACAGAATGAATCGGAGGTTGTAATTAGATTCTGAAAGCTCACTAAGAGATTGTTAACTTAAATAGCATCATGTGTGAGTGCGTTCAGGTTAGTTTAATGATTCAAATTGTTGTAACATCTTGGGCATTTAATTGTGGAGCACTCCAACTCTGATTGTAAAGAATAAATTGCTCCATATTTGGCTCACATGCCCGGGCCATGTTTAGAGAGTGAATGTCCGTGTGAATCAGTGTTTGAAAGGGGCTCCCTGGGTATGGATGTGTGATGTGAGTGTTAGAGTTCCATATTAAGAAGGTGAAGTTGGCTACATCATAAATAATCCTCCCTCTATGGGTTGCATTTTTCAGTTGCAGTGATTTTTTTTTATAGAGTGCGGCATGTGGAGTCAGTTTGTAAGATTGTTCTTGGGCGATTGATTCACTACCTTGCTCCTAAGTGAGCCAACCGCTCACCAATTACAATCTAAAATGGCGTAGGGACTATGAGAGGTGGCATGAGCCCCCTCTCATATTTCTATCTTACGATTTTCCTCTCTAATTGCATGCGGTGAAAAGTTGTTATTCCTTCACATGCGGACTTCCCACGCAGCGTCTCTCGTCACCCAGGTGGTCCGGTGACAGGCGGACCTGCTGATCTTGAAAGGGTAAGCTGACGGGTGTGAGGGAGTCGAGTGAATGCTTTCCAGACGCCGACATTGTCAAAAGACATGCCCGGAGGGGCCTGAAGTAGCGGCTGGGCTAGAGGTTCCGTTACTTCGCAGAAACTTGGCGAAAACACTTTCTGGCGGGCTACCAGCGAGGCGTGGGAATGACTTGTGTTCCCAAGCAGCCTTGGCGCGCAAATTCCCGCGTTTTCTGCCGTATAGTAACTGTGATTGGCTTGCTCAGGGCATAGCTCCGTGATGTAACAAAATCGGCGCAGAAATTGGCGCCAAGAATCTCCATTGGTGGAATGGTAGTGCTCCACAATAGAGTGGAATTTTCCACCGGTTTTCGAGTTGCTGATTGGAACGTTTAACCGCGGCCACTGTCGTGGGGGCGGGAATGTTCTGTGTTCGGTTTGTACGGGTGCTCTTGTGCGGAGTCGGCTCTCGCCTTTCGGTCGGGGTAGGTTACAAGACTGAGCTCTCGCTGCTCTGGACAGCCTGCCTTCCGTTGGATGTCTAATACACTTTTATTTAATTGTAACTGTTTGACGAAGTTGCTGAAGTTTCGACTTTAACGTAACTTTTCGAGTACAGTTGGCAATTGAACGTTCTGCATACAAGCGGCCTATGTTGTCTGCCTTGAGCAGTTTTGGCTAAAGTTGACTGTATCGGAGTTACAGTGTGACTTCGCTTGTTAAAATCAATCACTGTATCGTCAGTGATTGTGTGGCGAGCCTTCTTCGTCTCCCTCAGAGGCGCATTTGTATTGCTAGGAAGTCTTTAGTCTGGAACAACCAAACCAGGATAATTTGTTTCGGGCTATACTCGCGACATTATCATCACCTCGACGGGACGTTGAAGCAACCAGCCATCGCCTCCGGTACGCCAGATCGTGTTCTGGCTGTTAAGAAGACAGTTTGGTAATGTATGTCCGCAGCACCGGCAGATAGGGATTTTCCTAGGTGATAATCAGAGCTCAGCAGAGCGCGCCTGTTCGTCTTTTTCTAACTTTGTTCTGTCTTGGGTAGTAGCAATTAATGTTGGGTTGGCTGTGTGTTTTTCTCTTAAGATTTGAGTTGCAAGGAATTGGCTCCACATACCACTTCATCATAAATGTCACAATCTAGTTTAGGGACAACTTCACCTTCACAGCATTTATTTGAGTATCCAATTTGAGCCAATTTGATGTATGTAAATGTTTCATGTGTTTTTTGTTTATTATTTTTTGTTTAGTCTTAATAAATCATATTGTTATTTTGGACAGAACTTTCATTCTGTTTATCGGTAGAGCAACCCTATCATTTCTCACTACGTTAATGAAACCTTCCTTTATTTAACTTATTTATCAAATTAAATTATTGCAGGTGCCAAACTCTTTTTCTACTCCACTTGCAGGGTTTGTTACAGTCAGTTCGCATATCTTTTTAATCCATGTGCAGCAGCAAAAGTCGGAGTTAGAATAGGGGGGGGGGGGCTTAGAGCATCATTTACATATGTAGATTCTAGAAGAATTTAGTGTTAAATACACTGCTAGCCTCGGCACCTCGCAAGGGCGCCAGGATGTGAAACCCCAGAAGACGTATATGGAAGCAGCTTATAAACTCAAGCAGCTTGATATTTAATAGAGAATCAATGCGACTACCTCCAAGCTGAAATAACATGACGGTAGGTGAGGACCCCCTGGGGACATGTGGTGAGTAATTGTGTAATCATTATGAGTATCTTATGACAGCAGTAAGTTGGGTACTCGTGGCTCTGGACAATGGATTTCTTTTGACAGTCTTTTGTATGTACTTATAGGACGAAGTGTTTATGTGTTTGCTAATAGGATAGAATGATTTTTATTTCCATTGTTATGCCCACTGACCTTTTGCATTAGCCTGATGAATAGATGTTGAAACATTTACCATTTCAGATGTGACTTGAATGAACCTTCTATGTCTCATTAATCATAACTTATATTATGCAATGTCCATAGAAAAGACGTCTCGGAAATGTTTCACAGATTAGCAAATGTGTGCTGTAAACCTTGGAGCAGCAGTTAATGAACAACGATATGGGTATTGGTGTTGAAAGGAATATTTTGTTTATATGTGGGAATTGTAGTCGGGCTATATGGTGATGGTGACTAGTACGAGCTCTGTAGATTGTGTGTGAGGGCGTAGTTAGTAGGTATAGTGTTTTGTGTGTAGTTAGCAGCGGCGCCAAATCCTATCCAAACCCTGACCAAATCTTGTACAAGATCTACCGTAAATGATAGACAGCAGATGTAATGCTGGAACTATATTTTATAAAAAGGATTTTTTGTTTGTTTGAATATTGGTTATGTAATTTTCCTTATTGTATTTTTTTATTAGTAATGTTAAGAAGGCCCTTTTTGTCAAGTTAATTTTGGGCACTATTCTATGTATTGATCAGGAGTGAGAAACTCCGAAGATTTTGTGGTAATCTGTACACATGATATTTTGTAACGATCTCTGTGAGCGCAGTTCTTAAGTGGGTGCAAGGCCGCCTAGGGAGCCTCCGCATCAGAAAGCACAGGGCTTGGTCCACCGGCAGGCGTTGCAGAACCCTGGTATCAACGGCGAAGCAGTGATGCGGCGAGCGGTCACAGCTGTTTCCCCGTCAGAGGGGAGGGGATGCTGGTCTTCCCCCAGGCGCAGGCTCACACCGGAGCCCGCAGGCGTGTCACCACGGCAGCGCCAGCTGGTGGCCGGCGTTCCACCCCATGCGCTAGTCATCTGACAAGCGAAAGGGAAAGTATGACGCACACCAGGCGAGGCCGCCGATCCCTGAGCGCCGCTAGTCCAGACGGCCGCCGCGGTGAGATAACGCCCACTGCCCGGAGGGACACGGGTCCCACCACTGACGCATCAGCTGAGACGGTGCAAAGCCGTGATAAGCGGGTCTCAAGCCCGACACCCGCACGAGTTTACGTCGACCTCGATGCGATGGAGAAGAGCATGTGTCTCTCCTTTGACACGACAGGAGACAGGGGCGTGTGTCGTAAAACACTTTCCTCCGCAACACACGGACGACGACCGCCAAGCCGCCTTCTCGATGGTGAGGCAGGGCCCACAGGCGACGATGTCCTGCAAATCTGCAACGTCGAACCATCCCACAGTATGGACGCAGAGGGTGGAAACGGGCACGAGGCAACGTCGCGGGGTGCTGTCTAGGATGAACAACCTTTGTTACAACGGACGTTACAATCAACGCCGCGGCGAACTCCCCAGTTCAGTGTTGTGGTCCCCTAGTAGCTTATCCTCCAAGTTGCCTTTAGAAGAGACGCCCACCCCAGCACCTAAAGAGAATACCCAGTGAAACTACCATGTGACGAAACTGAAAAATGACAGCATGTCAACGAGCTGGTTTCTGGATGTGTTGTTGTACTCATGTCTTATTTTCCATAGGTGGTTATTTACCAGCTGTCATTCCATTGGGTTCATTAATGATTTTGTGTCACTGTATTTGTTATGCACGTTGAGTTTTGCACTTTCACTTAGATGTTTTTATATATGTCTGCACCAGCTGACACTCCTTTGGTTCTTGGTAATGATTTTGCATCATTGTATTTGTTTATATATGTATATATTTCGAGTACCTGTTCATCTATGTCTCTGTGTTAATTTTTGATGATTGGTTAAAGCACTTTTAAAATAATATCTCATGTTTGGGGTCGTAGTAGGTCAGATGACATGATGTTAGTGTACAATATCACGCTTAATTTAATTTGTTCTGTTTGCTTTGCCGACTGCATGAGGTCACAATTATTGACTAAGGTCAGATAAAACTCACTTGGATATAAGAGACTAATCAATTCTTTTGTGCTGCTGTTTGCCTGTTGCAATTTTCACTCGTTAGGGTATGTTTGTTTCGAAGACTGTTGGCGAATCTCCTAGCATGGCGAGAAAATTCGCGGCACAGTCTTCTCCCGGACGTTTGGGGTGATGAAACGGTCCTGTAGCCAGCTTTCATTAGTCTGGTAGCCCATTTTCATTACCATTTCTCTTTCTTTTCCTTGTTTCCCTATTCTCTTTACTCTCATAGTAGTGTGATTGAATGAATGTGGTTGTGTGTCACGTTGCTAGACGGTGGCGTAGTCTGCTGCAGAAAGTCTGCAGCAGACCCTCGTAGTGGTCAATTCGGCAAAGAGGTTTCCGCTACTTGTGAGAAATCCACCTGCGTTAGGTTGGTGGCGGAAATGGCATCTTTAGGTTTTCCGGGCCACGCGGAGCGTGGAAGAGGCTGGAGAAGCGTCCACAGCCGTGCTCCAGTCGAAGGAGGGTAAGTTAGACTGACCGCGTGGCGCGCTGTTGCTTGGCGAGGGGAGAGCTGTTAGCTTTTGGTCTCGCTTTTCAAATCTGGAAGACTGCTTTGCCTTGTCGCAGCAAGGAATGCAAAACTTTGGCAGATTTTTCTTTTAGCAAATTTCTGTAGCAGACTTGGATTCGCCGGAAGAGCGCCACACAAAGGTGTCGATAAGAAGTGAGCACTCGCTTCTGTATGAATGTCTGTTTGCCTTCAGCTGTGCCTGCATAAGCTTTCACCTTTCTAAATACACTCCTGGAAATGGAAAAAAGAACACATTGACACCGGTGTGTCAGACCCACCATACATGCTCCGGACACTGCGAGAGGGCTGTACAAGCAATGATCACACGCACTGCACAGCGGACACACCAGGAACCGCGGTGTTGGCCGTCGAATGGCGCTAGCTGCGCAGCATTTGTGCACCGCCGCCGTCAGTGTCAGCCAGTTTGCCGTGGCATACGGAGCTCCATCGCAGTCTTTAACACTGGTAGCATGCCGCGACAGCGTGGACGTGAACCGTATGTGCAGTTGACGGACTTTGAGCGAGGGCGTATAGTGGGCATGTGGGAGGCCGGGTGGACGTACCACCGAATTGCTCAACACGTGGGGCGTGAGGTCTCCACAGTACATCGATGTTGTCGCCAGTGGTCGGCGGAAGGTGCACGTGCCCGTCGACCTGGGACCGGACCGCAGCGACGCACGGATGCACGCCAAGACCGTAGGATCCTACGCAGTGCCGTAGGGGACCGCACCGCCACTTCCCAGCAAATTAGGGACACTGTTGCTCCTGGGGTATCGGCGAGGACCATTCGCAACCGTCTCCATGAAGCTGGGCTACGGTCCAGCACACCGTTAGGCCGTCTTCCGCTCACGCCCCAACATCGTGCAACCCGCCTCCAGTGGTGTCGCGACAGGCGTGAATGGAGGGACGAATGGAGACGTGTCGTCTTCAGCGATGAGAGTCGCTTCTGCCTTGGTGCCAATGATGGTCGTATGCGTGTTTGGCGCCGTGCAGGTGAGCGCCACAATCAGGACTGCATACGACCGAGACACACAGGGCCAACACCCGGCATCATGGTGTGGGGAGCGATCTCCTACACTGGCCGTACACCACTGGTGATCGTCGAGGGGACACTGAATAGTGCACGGTACATCCAAACCGTCATCGAACCCATCGTTCTACCATTCCTAGACCGGCAAGAGAACTTGCTGTTCCAACAGGACAATGCACGTCCGCATGTATCCCGTGCCACCCAACGTGCTCTAGAAGGTGTAAGTCAACTACCCTGGCCAGCAAGATCTCCGGATCTGTCCCCCATTGAGCATGTTTGGGACTGGATGAAGCGTCGTCTCACGCGGTCTGCACGTCCAGCACGAACGCTGGTCCAACTGAGGCGCCAGGTGGAAATGGCATGGCAAGCCGTTCCACAGGACTACATCCAGCATCTCTACGATCGTCTCCATGGGAGAATAGCAGCCTGCATTGCTGCGAAAGGTGGATGTACACTGTACTAGTGCCGACGTTGTGCATGCTCTGTTGCCTGTGTCTATGTGCCTGTGGTTCTGTCAGTGTGATCATGTGATGTATCTGACCCCAGGAATGTGTCAATAGAGTTTCCCCTTCCTGGGACAATGAATTCACGGTGTTCTTATTTCAATTTCCAGGAGTGTATTTAGAGCTTTGCCTTCTCGTAAATTTTCCTTGCTTTATGTGTCTTTAGTCCGTGGGGAGCCAACCACTTGGTAGAACATTATAGTTGTTGGGCTACCGGCATCACTAATTGTCCGATTGGATGTTTGTTTTCTGATAATGTTAACATGATTGTGTGATGTGATATTGTTGGAATTTGGCACTATACCTAGAAATTATGTCTCCACAAACCACGTGTTATCAGGAATCGTGTGCATGCCTCACATCCTTATCGTAGGAATAAATGATTTTATCTACAATTTTCTCTTGTGTTCCGAGATTACGTTTTTGCACCTAAGCCACTCACCTCGTAGCTTTCCCGTTAACACATCCAATGCGTTTCCTTATGCACAGGTCCAGTGATTAGTCTCCCCCTGTATTTTATAACAAATGCTTTAGATTAAGTCTTATTTTCAGGTGTGTTGCTGGGAGCTGATCTTCTGCACAGTGTTCTTGCATGTGCTATTTTATTTTAAATGTTTGATTGTCGTGAACAGTGCACGGGGAACACTATTAATTACATCGTATCCCCTATGAGCGACATCACAACGTATGCATTTTTGTGAGTTTTTGGTCTGTGATCAAATTAATTTATTTTCCGACTCGACAAAATCTTTGATTAGTTGTATGGTTAGAGTCGGTGGCGACCCTACTCTTCTCACGTTAATTTCATAAGCAATAAGTATTTCCATTCCCAATAATAAGGAATAACCCGTAGTAACAGGTTAGTTACAATTGTACCACTCTCTGTCTTTTTGAGGCGTGTGGTACGAAATTCCGTCGACCTTTATTTAAGATATGTGGAGGGAGAGTAGGAAAAACACAGACAAGGTAGAGCCCGTTGTATAGGAAACATAATTTGTCAGTTTTCAAGGATTGGCATAGTTTTGACTGTATGGGGAGTCGAAGTTTGAATTTCTTCGGATTGAGGTGGGTACACGACAGGGAACGCTAATGTTTTGAAATTAATGAAAAAAAAAAAAATGGTTCACATGGCTCTGAGCACTATGGGACCTAACATCTGAGGTCATCAGTCACCGAGAACTTAGAACTACTTAAACCTAACTAACCGAAGGACATAACACACTTCCATGCCCTAGGCAGGATTCGAACCTACGACCGTAACGGTATCGCGGTTCCAGACTGTAGTGCCTAAAACCGCTCGGTCACTCCGGCCGGCAATGGAAAAGGCACTCGATGTCCAATGCAACAAGCGTCCTGTGTATTCTCCACTATGTGTCACTACAGATAACACGCGCCTGTCTACATTTTTACTGTGAATGTAGAGCATGCGAGGGTCCTAACTGTACCGTGCTGTATTAAAGTTTCTAAGCTTGTCCACCCACCTGACGTCTTCTACAGATATCCCTGCACATAAACGGCTTGCATAGGTCGTGGATGTGTTTCGTGGTGTGAGGCTGTAACAACATTCCAGTGATATGGCTAAACTTCTCAGTGCTACGAAATAAGCAGCCAAATTTCAATCAGAGATGTCATCCTACAGAATGCGAGTCCAGTATAGCGTCCCGACATGAAATGCAGTTGCCTATTGACTATAAGACAACTGACACCGAAGCAAAATTTAGTTTGTTATTTCTTACGTGGCTAAAGCGAGTACCTCTTCTGTATTGCAACATACACTCAAGCGCCAAAGGAACTGGTATAAGCATGCGTATTCAAATACAGAGATACGTAAATAAGCGGAATACGGCGTTGCGGTCGGAAACGCCTATATAAGACAACAAATATCTGGCGCAGTTGTTAAATCGGTTACTCAAATGGCTCAAATGGCTCTGAGCACAATGGGACTTGACATCTGAGGTCATCAGTCCCCTAGAACTTAGAACTACTTAAACCTAACTAACCTAAGGACATCACACGCATCCATGCCCGAGGCAGGATTCAAACCTGCGGCCGTAGCGGTCGCGCGGTTCCAGACTGAAGCGCCTAGAACCGCTCGGCCACACCGGCCGGCTAGATCGGTTACTGCTGCTACAATGGAAGGTTATCAAGATTTAAGTGAGTTTGAACGTGGTGTTATAGTCGGCGCATGAGCAATGGGACACTGCTTCTTTAAGGTAGCGATAAGTGGTGATTTTCCCGTACGACCATGTCACGAGTGTACGGTGAATATCAGGAACCCGGTAAAACTTCAAATCTCCAACATCGCTGCAGCCGCAAAAAGATCCTGCAGAACGGGACCAACGACGACTGAAGACAATAGTTCAAAGTGACAGAAGTGCAATCATTCCGCCAATTGCTGCAGATTTCAATGCTGGGCCATCAACGTCAGCGTGCGAAAGATCCAACGAAACATCATCGACATGGACTTTCAGAGTCGACGGCCTACTCGTGTACCCTTCATAACTGCATGACACCAAGCCTTATGCTTCGCCTGGACCTGTCAACACCGACATTGGACTGTTGATGACTGGAAACATGTTGCCTCGTCTGATCATGTGAGTGTAGAAAAGTTGTGGAATGTTTTCAAAGAGATAATACCGACAGCAATTGAGAGATACATACCACATAAATTAATAAGTGATGGTACTGATCCCCCATGGTACAAAAAACGGGTCAGATCGTTGTTGCAGAAGCAACGAAAAAAGCTTGCCAAATTTAAAAGAACGCAAAATCCCCAAGATTGGCAAAGTTTTACGAAAGTTCGAAATATGGCGCTTACTTCAATGCGAGATGCTTTTAATAATTTCCGTAACGAAATTCTGTCTCGTAATCTGGGAGAAAACCCAAAGAGATTCTGGTCATACATAAAGAACACCAGTGGCAAGACGCAATCAACACCTTCACTGCGCGATAACAACGGTGAAGTCACTGACGACATTGCCACTAAATCAGAGTTATTAAACACGATTTTCCGAAAATCCTTCACCAAAGAAGACGAAGTAAATATTCCTGAATTGCAGTCAAGAACAACTGCCAAGATGAGAAACATAGAAGTAGATCTAGAATGAAATGGAGACGAGGTACTGGCGGAATTAAAGCTGTAAGGACGGGGCGTGAGTCGTGCTTGGGTAGCTCAGCTGGTAGAGCACTCGCCCGCGAAAGGCAATAGGTCCCGACCTCGAGTCTCGGTCCGGCACACAGTTTTAATCTGCCAGGAAGCTTCATAGAAGTAGATATCTTCGGTGTAACGAAGCAGCTTAACTCAATTAAGGCAAGGCCTCCGGTCAAGATTGTCTACCAGTCAGGTTAGCAATTATATACACTCCTGGAAATGGAAAAAAGAACACATTGACACCGGTGTGTCAGACCCACCATACTTGCTCCGGACACTGCGAGAGGGCTGTACAAGCAATGATCACACGCACGGCACAGCGGACACACCAGGAACCGCGGTGTTGGCCGTCGAATGGCGCTAGCTGCGCAGCATTTGTGCACCGCCGCCGTCAGTGTCAGCCAGTTTGCCGTGGCATACGGAGCTCCATCGCAGTCTTTAACACTGGTAGCATGCCGCGACAGCGTGGACGTGAACCGTATGTGCAGTTGACGGACTTTGAGCGAGGGCGTATAGTGGGCATGCGGGAGGCCGGGTGGACGTACCGCCGAATTGCTCAACACGTGGGGCGTGAGGTCTCCACAGTACATCGATGCTGTCGCCAGTGGTCGGCGGAAGGTGCACATGCCCGTCGACCTGGGACCGGACCGCAGCGACGCACGGATGCACGCCAAGACCGTAGGATCCTACGCAGTGCCGTAGGGGACCGCACCGCCACTTCCCAGCAAATTAGGGACACTGTTGCTCCTGGGGTATCGGCGAGGACCATTCGCAACCGTCTCCATGAAGCTGGGCTATGGTCCCGGACACCGTTAGGCCGTCTTCCGCTCACGCCCCAACATCGTGCAGCCCGCCTCCAGTGGTGTCGCGACAGGCGTGAATGGAGGGACGAATGGAGACGTGTCGTCTTCAGCGATGAGAGTCGCTTCTGCCTTGGTGCCAATGATGGTCGTACGCGTGTTTGGCGCCGTGCAGGTGAGCGCCACAATCAGGACTGCATACGACCAAGGCACACAGGGCCAACACCCGGCATCATGGTGTGGGGAGCGATCTCCTACACTGGCCGTACACCACTGGTGATCGTCGAGGGGACACTGAATAGTGCACGGTACATCCAAACCGTCTTCGAACCCATCGTTCTACCATTCCTAGACCGGCAAGGGAACTTGCTGTTCCAACAGGACAATGCACGTCCGCATGTATCCCGTGCCACCCAACGTGCTCTAGAAGGTGTAAGTCAACTACCCTGGCCAGCAAGATCTCCGGATCTGTCCCCCATTGAGCATGTTTGGGACTGGATGAAGCGTCGTCTCACGCGGTCTGCACGTCCAGCACGAACGCTGGTCCAACTGAGGCGCCAGGTGGAAATGGCATGGCAAGCCGTTCCACAGGACTACATCCAGCATCTCTACGATCGTCTCCATGGGAGAATAGCAGCCTGCATTGCTGCGAAAGGTGGATATACACTGTACTAGTGCCGACATTGTGCATGCTCTGTTGCCTGTGTCTATGTGCCTGTGGTTCGGTCAGTGTGATCATGTGATGTATCTGACCCCAGGAATGTGTCAATAAAGTTTCTCCTTCCTGGGACAATGAATTCACGGTGTTCTTATTTCAATTTCCAGGAGTGTACAACCACTCGCTCACAGAAAGATCAGTACCTAAAGACTGGAAAATTGTGAAGTCACACCAATACCCAAAAAGGGAAGTAGGAGTAATCCGCTGAACTACAGTCCTATATCACTAACGTCGATTTGCAGTAGGTTTTTGGAACATATACTGTATTCGAACATTATGAAGTACCTCTAAGAAAACGATTTATTGACACATAGTCAGCACGGTTTCAGAAAATATCGGTTTTGTGAAACACAACTAGCTCTTTATACTCATGAAGTAAAAAGTGCTATCGACAGGGGTTGTCAAATTGGTTCCATATTTTTAGATTTCCAGAAGGCCTTCGACACCGTTCCTCACGAGCGTCTCCTAACCAAACTGCGTGCCTATGGAGTATCGCCTCAGTTGTGAGACTGGATTCGTAATTTCCTGTCAGAAAAGTCACATTTCGTGGTAATTGACGGAAAGTCATCAAGTAAAACAGAAGTAATATCCGGAGCTCCCCAAGGAAGTGTTATGGGTCATCTATTGTTCCTGATCTATATTGTCGACACAGGAGACAATCTGAGTAGCCGTCTTAGATTGTTTGCAGATGATGCTGTCATTTACCGTCTTGTAGAGTCATCAGATGATGAAAACGAATTGCAAAATGATTTAGATAAGGTATCTGTATGACGCGAAAAGTAGCAGTTGACCCTGAATAAAGGAAAGTATGAAGTTATTCACATGAGTACTAAAAGAAATCAGCTAAATTTCGATTACGCGATAAGTCATACAAATCTGAAGGCTGTAAATTCAACTAAATGCTTAGGGATTACAATTACAAATAACCAAAATGGGAACGATCACATAGATAATATTGTGGGTAGAGCAAACCAAAGACTGCGATTCATTGGTAGAACATTTAGAAGGTGCAACAGGTCTACTAAAGAGACTGCTTACACCACGCTTGTCCGCCCTATTCAGGGGTACTGCTGTGCGGTGTGGGATCCGCATCAGGTGGGACTGACGGATGATATCGAAAAAGTACAAAGAAGGGCAGCTCGTTTCGAATTATCGCGAAATTGGGGAGATAGTGTCACAGACATGATACGTGAATTGGAGTGGCAATAATTAAAACAAAGGCGTTGTTCGTTGGGATGTGATCTTCTCATGAAATTTCAATCACCAGTTTTCTCCTGCGATTGCGAAAACATTCTGTTGGCACCCACCCACATAGGGAGAAATGATCATCATGATAAAATAACTTCAATCAGGGCTCGCACAGAAAATTTTGAGTGCTCGTTTTTCCCGCGTGCCGTTCGAGAGTGGAACGGTACAGAGACAGCTAGAATCCTCTGTCAGGCACTTTACTGTGAATAGCAGAGTAAACACGTAGATGTAGACGTAGATGTATCGAGCGGATTGATGTATACGGTTATGGAGACAACCTCGTGAATCTATGGACCCTGCATGTCAGCAGGGGGCTGTTAAAGCCGGTGGTGACACTGTATTGGTGTGGGGAGCGTGCAGTGGGAGTGATATGGGACCCCTGATACGTCTAGATACGACTCTGCCAGGGTATACGTACGTAAGCATCCTGTCTGATCACCTGCATCCATTCATGTCCACTGCGCATTCCGACGGACTTTGGCAATTCCAGTGAGACAATGCGAGACCCCACACGTCCAGAATTGCTACAGAGTGGCTCTAGGAACACTCTTCTGAGTTTAAACACTTCCACTGACCACCAAAGTCCCAAGACATGAACATTATTGAGCATATCTGGGCTGCCTTGCAACATGTTGTTCAGGAGATATCTCCACCCCCTCGTACTCTTACGAATTATGGACAGCCCTGCAGGGTTGATAGTGCCAATTGCCTCCAGCACTACTTCAGACATTAGTCGAGTCCATGCCACGTCATGTTACGGCACTTCTGCGTGCTCGCGGGGGCCCTACACGATGTTAGACAGGTGTACCAGTTGCAAATAGGCGTTTAGGTTTTCATATTGGTAACGCCACGTAGCGCTCGGTATTAAAATCGCTAACTGCACTGTGTGCAGTCTGTGGGTGATTGGACTCATTGTTGGAAGTTACTCGTTAATGTAGTGCTGGGCAGTTGGATGTCAACAGCTCGTAGCGTTGGGCAGCTGGAGGTGAGCCGCCAGCAGTGGTGGATGTGGGGAAAGAGATGGCGGAGCTCTGAGATGTTAATATGAGCGGACGATCTGGGCGTGTGTGCGTCAGAAAAAGGAAATTTGTAAATTGGATATCACGAATTTATATGTATTATGACTTTTGAACACTATTAAGGTAAATACATTTTTTGTTCTCTATCAAAATCTTTCATTTGCTAACTATATGCCTATCAGTAGTTAGTGCCTTCAGTAGTTAGAATCTTTTATTTAGCTGGCAGTACTGACGCTCGCTGTATTGCAGTAGTTGGACTAACGAAGTTTTTGTGAAGTAAGTGATTCATGAAGGGTATAGGTTATTGTTAGTCAGGGCTATTCTTTTGTAGGGTTTATTAAAAGTCAGATTGCGTTGCGCTAAAATATTGTGATCAGTTTAGAAATTATCAGAATAAGTAAAAGGAAAACAGTCTCTGTACGTTCAGTTTCACTCTGGAGTTTGAAAATCAAGTAACGTACAAGTTTTACCAGCACAGTGCTTCTTTTCATTCAAAGAGAAAGTTTCACAGTTTCTTCGGCTCTTCAATGTATTTAATTCAGAGTATACTGTGCAATCTTGCGAGAAGCAGTGCCTGTTCTGAAGGTAATGAGAATCGACCAGGTACAGTTTCTTTTTTTTTTATTATTTGATATATTCTCAAGCCATTTCACTTTTTCCTACTGCGACATTTATGGTTGAAGTTAGTAACCTCTGAGCTTTGAATATATATATATATTCCTCAATGAGTCACTGTGTACCTAAAAATTTTCTCTTGCACTGGAAAAATCTAGAAATCATATTTCTGCCCTGGTATTCAGAAAATGTAAAAATAAAGAATCGGAAAAACAAATTCATAGGAGCTGATTTCCGAAAGCGAGACATCTTTACTTTTTACGCTAACGCAGTAGTAGTAGTAGTAGTAGTACATAACAGCTAATTGATTATGGACGTTTTACACTTTAGCAAAATATCCCTCAACCTTCATTTTACGTAACCAATCATTTGACATATGAAATCAGTCTGTAAATAAAAATGTCCGATCTGTACCTAAATATAGCATTAAATATTCATGAGACGCAGTGTGTCATGCAATAAATTAATAAATTATTTTTCAGCGCTGTTTCTATCATCGTATGACAACTGTTTGGTAGTGAAAACGTGGCTTCTTTATTCGGATCTGTGCTAGCATCATATAAATTGTTCACTGGAACACTGCATAGTCTTGGAACTCTCGGAGATAGAGCGGAATGTTATAGATTACAAATTAATAGTGATATATCACTGTGTGCTTCAGACAGAAATTGTCGCTTTCCACAGACCGCCTTTAGGGGTCAAGTCTTCCGGAGTAACTTTTAACTGCCCGCTATTTGCGTTCTTTCTTCATTTATCGTAAATATTAGGGAAATAAAGCCACCGTCTTTCCAGTTTCTACAATTGATAATGGAACAACTCAGAGTTACTTTTATTCTCCTTAAAAATTTTGTAAGCCATACTAGTTCATTTTATTAAATCCCCCATCAATCAAAATGTGATCTACAAAAATTGGTGCCCGCATCTCGTGGTCGTGCGGTAGCGTTCTCGCTTCCCACGCCCGGGTTCCCGGGTTCGATTCCCGGCGGGGTCAGGGATTTTCTCTGCGTCGTGATGGCTGGGTGTTGTGTGCTGTCCTTAGGTTAGTTAGGTTTAAGTAGTTCTAAGTTCTAGGGGACTTATGACCACAGCAGTTGAGTCCCATAGTGCTCAGAGCCATTTGAACCATTTTTTACAAAAATTGGTGTCAAAATCTAATGTGAATATCGTTGTCGCAGATTTGAGTTGCAGCACGATACTTTCAACGGTAAAATTGCGTAAAACGAACCGACACAGGATATGCAGTTGAGCACCAAAAGCTGTTGTATTTGTACTGTAAATTATTATGTCACGGAACAGATACTGCGAGCATTAAAATCGTTCTAAAGCACGGCCGCGCATTATATTCTTGTCACAGAAAACACAAGACTGGATGAAACGGTGGCCTCCTGAGCTCTCGGCCAATCGGCGTCGATACCTCTAGCCAATGGTGGGCGCTAGATTCACCTCGGTAACACTTCTCTGTGACGTCACTATGACGTGTACATGCCCAGTTTCGGCCGTCGGGAACGTCTATCGATTTTCGTGGTTGTATCGGAATACGAGAAGTGGGAGAAGCCATATTTGATAGGTTTTAGAGCACTGAGTGCGTATGAATATATGCTGCTTCAACTATTGAGGATCTCTCGAAAACCCGTCGCCATTGGTACAATTTGTTATAATTAATATAAGGTAAAAACGCAACGGCAGTTTAAGTTTTTACGATGTTGGAGAGAACTACAGAACACAACTGTGTAAGGCTCCAGAAAGGCCTAGTGATTAGAATGCTGAATAATGAAACAGAGTCGTTCCTCTCCTGCTACATCTATATTTTTTTCCTTCACTTTTCTAAAAGATTCTGGGATCTTATGGATTTAAGGAAAGCATATTCTGTAATATTTGATATTATGCACATATAAAACCGCTCTCTCCCAGAAGTGAGTTGTCATTGTAGTCGTCATTGTCATTAGTTTACAATTTAGCGTGAAACACACAAATGATGGTAGATGTTCGAAATACGTTGATCATATGGTAAAACAAAGTATGTAACACTCAAAATGAAAAGCATAGCAAAGACTGATACGTGTGAAAAAGAATTAAAAAATAACTACGTCACAGCCGTCTGTAAAGTAGAAGAGAAAATTTAAAAGCTAGTTATTTTAGGAGAGCTGTTTTCCAATCAAGGACATCTTGTTGATATGCAGCCGAACTTTGGTTCTGGTAATGGAACAGGAATGGACCTACTGCTGTTTTGTCACGTTGTTCCAGTTACTTTCAAGTGCAGAAGAAGAAATTTATTTTTCTCGCAGTGAATTGTAATTTCTCGCACAAATTAGAACATACTTCACACAACTACTAGATTTTTAACATTGGCGAAGCTTATTGTTAAGTAATTTTCATAATACATAATTGCGGTATGTAAACACGATCATGAAGTTGGATGATGTTCACTTTCAGACAAAGAAAAGGCAAGAATAGTTTCCAAAATTGTAATGAATGTACCAATTGAAGCTATGACTTGCTGCTTTATTTTACCGGCCGGTGTGGCCGTGCGGTTAAAGGCGCTTCAGTCTGGAACCGCGTGACCGCTGCGGTCGCAGGTTCGAATCCTGCCTCGGGCATGGATGTGTGTGATGTCCTTAGGTTAGTTCGGTTTAATTAGTTCTAAGTTCTAGGCGACTGATGACCTCAGAAGTTAAGTCGCATAGTGCTCAGAGCCATTTGAACCATTTTTTGCTTTATTTTGTGAGCAAGAATGGCTACGACAGCCATAATAATACTCCGTATTTACGACCTTTTCACGGTTTCGGAATATTACATTTATTATTCTGGTGTGGAAAGTGCATATAACTCCTTATATACAACTAGACAAAATTACATTACGTATACGGTCGTCAAATGAATAATTTCTGAATTTCTTTGTTATCTTCACATTAGTTTCATACTTCCAAATAACCAGGTATTGAAAACAGCAACCAGTCACATTATTTCAACATTAAATATCTTCAACATTTCGCGGCGCTATCAGCAACTGTATAAATATTAATTTTAATTTTAATAATCAACAGCCTCAGTTTACTGTTTACCTAGAATTTACCTGAGTTACAGTACAGCACTCGTGGCTGCCGCATAGCGGTCGCGAAGTGGGGCCGAGGCAGTTCCAGATAAGTTTTACAGTCTGACGATAATTTATGGATTTGTGGTTTTAGCTTGACGATGTCCACTATGGACAAAATGTAGTTACTGTTATTCTGAAGAAGGTTGGGTTATCCTGACTGAAACCTAGGGAAATTCTAGGTAAACGGTGCAACTGAAGCTGTTAATTATTAAAATTAAAATTAATTTCAACATTATTTCATTTCGATAAAGTGCTACCACAAAAATATTCTCTAGGTGGTGGCATGTATTAGTACGATGATGGAACCAACTTCCAAGTGAAATCGTGGGACAGTAAGCTCACTGCGGCTACACTCTCCGTGGCGGAAACACAAGATGGATGACTGTTCCGGACGCTCACCACGCTCACACTCGATACGACCACGAAAGTCGATAGACGTCCTCGACGGTCGAAACAGGGAATGTATACGTCATAGCGGCGTCACGGAGAAGTGAATCTAGCGCCTGCCAAGAGACCATCAGCGGAAATAACACGTCTTTGGAGGAGGAATGCATTAGGCCCCAACGACTAAACTGGGAATCCCCAAGGACAGCCCGTGTCCGCCTTTGAGACTGACGGACAATGAGTCCAGCCGCAGCCGGGCGACCTTCAACTTGACTGGCGGCGCCCACCTCAGGCACCCACTGGGTGCTGGCTGACCACTGCCCACTGCCCACTGCGGCCGTCCAGCCGGCTTCACCTCACCAGCAGGGGAACTGCCGCATCCGGGTCAACGGCCTGACTGGGCACCGGCTTCAGCTGCCGTTCTCAGATCGCACACACTCTTCGATCTACATCTACGTGATTACTCTGCTATTCACAATAAAGTGCTTGGCAGAGGGTTCAGTGAATCACCTTCCAGCTGTCTCTACCGTTCCACTCTCGAACGGCGCGCGGGAAAAACGAGCACTTAAATTTTTCTGTGCGAGCCCTGATTTCTCTTATTTTATCGTGATGATCATTTCTCCCTACGTAGGTGGATGCCAACAGATTTTCGCAATCGGAGGAGAAGACTGGTGATTGAAATTTCATGAGAAGCTCCGCTCGCAACGAAAACGCCTTTGTTTTAATGATTGCCACTCCAATGCATGTATCATGTCTGTCGCACTATCTCCCCTATTTCGCGATAGTGCAAACCGAGCTTTTCTTATTTGTACTTTTTCGATGTCATCCGTCAGTCCCACCTGATAGCGATCCCACATCGCACAGCAATACTCCAGAATATGGGGGACAAACGTAGTGTAAGCAGTCTCTGTAGTAGACCTCTTGCACCTTTTAAGTGTTCTGCCAATGAATTGCAGTCTTTGGTTTGCTCTGTTGTTGTTGTGGTATTCAGTCCTGAGACTGGTTTGATGCAGCTCTCCATGCTACTCTATCCTGTGCAAGCTTTTTCATCTCCCAGTACCTACTGCAACCCACATCCTTCTGAATCTGCTTAGTGTATTCATCTCTTGGTCTCCCTCTACGATTTTTACCCTCGACGCTGCCCTCCAATGCTAAATTTGTGACCCTTTGATGTCTCAGAACCGGTCCCTTCTTCTTGTCAAGTTGTGCCACAAACTCCTCTTCTCCCCAATTCTATTCAGTACCTCCTCATCAATTATGTGAGCTACCCATCTAATCTTCAGCATTCTTCTGTAGCGCCACATTTCGATATCTTCTATTCTCTTCTTGTCCAAACTATTTATCGTCCATCTTTCACTTCCATACATGAATACACTCCATACAAATACTTTCAGAAACGACTTCCTGACACTTAAATCTATACCCGATGATAAAAAATTTCTCTTCTTCAGAAACGCTTTCCTTGCCATTGCCAGTCTACATTTTATATCTTCTCTACTTCGACCATCATCAGTTATTTTGCTCCCCAAATAGCAAAACTTCTTTACTACTTTAAGTGTCTCATTTCCTAATCTAATTCCCTCAGCATCACCCGACTTAATTCGACTACATTCCATTATCCTCGTTTTGCTTTTGTTGATGTTCATCTTATATCCCCCTTTCAAGACACTGTCCATTCCGTTCAACTGCTCTTCCAAGTCCTTTGCTGTCTCTGATAGAATTACATGTCATCGGCGAACCTCAAAGTTTTTATTTCTTCTCCATGGATTTTAATACCTACTCTGAATTTTTCCTTTGCTCTACCCACAACATTATATATGTGATCGTTCCCATTTAGGTTATTTGTAATTGCAGCGCCTAAGTATTCAATTGAATTTACAACGTAATCGAAATTTAGACAATTTCTTTTAGTACTCACGTGAATAACTTCACACTTTCCTTTATTCAGGGTCAACCGCCACTTTTCGCATCACACAGATATCTTATCTAAAACATTTTGCAATTCATTTTGGTCAACTGATGACTTTACAAGACGGTAAATGAGAGCATCATCTGCAAACAATCTAAGACGGCTACTCAGATGTCTCCTATGTCGTTAATATAGATCAGGAACAATAAAGGGTCTATAACACTTCCTTGGGGAGCGCCGGATATTACTTCTGTTTTACTCGATGACTTTCCGTCTATTACTACGAACTGTGACCTTTCTGACAGGGAATCACGAATCCCGTCGCAGAACTGAGGCCATATTCCATTAGCACGCAGTTTAGTTAGAAGACGCTTGTAAGGAACGCTGTCGAAGACCTTCTGGAAATCTAAAAATATGGAATCAATTTGACATCCCATGTCGATAGCACTCATTACTTCCTGAGTATAAAGATCTAGTTGTGTTTCAGAAGAACGACATTTTCTGAATTCGTGCTGACTATGTGTCAATAAATCGTTTACTTCGAGGTACTTCATAATGTTCGAACACAGTATATATTCCAAAACCCTACTGCAAATCGACGTTAGTGATATGGGCCTCTAATTCAGCGGATTACACCTATTTCCCTTTTTGGGTATTGGTATGACTTGACAATCTTCGAGATTAGGTACGGATCTTTCTGTGAGCGAGCGGTTTTATATAATTGCTAAATATGGAACTATTGTATCTGCATACTCTGAAAGGAACCTGACTGGTATACTGTTTGGGCCGGAGGCCTTGCCTTTATTAAGTGATTTAAGCTGCCTTGCTACATCGAGGATGTCTACTTCTGCGTTTCTCATCTTGGCAGTTGTTCTTCATTGCAATTCAGGAATATTTGCTTCGTCTTCTTTAGTGAAGGAGTTTCGGAAAACCGTGTTTCATAATTCTGTTTTAGTGGCACTGCCATCAGTAACTTCGCCGTTATTATCGCGCAGTGAAGGCACTGATTGCATCTTGCCACTGGTGTGCTTTATGTATGAGCAGAATTTCTTTGGGTTTTCTGCCATATTCCGAGACAGAATTTCGTTGAGGAAATTGTTATAAGTATCTCGCATTAAAGTGAGCGCTATCTTTCGAACTTCCGCAAAACTTTGCCAATCTTGGGGATTTTGCGTTCTTTTAAATTTGGCATGCTTTCTTCGTTGCTTCTGCAACAGCGATCTGGCCCGTTTTGGGTACCATGGGGGATCGGTACCATCACTTATTAATTTATGTGGTGTATAGCTTTCAATTGCCGTTGATACTATCCCTTTGAAATGATTCCAAATCTTTTCAACGCTTGCATGATCAGATCGGAAGAAGTGAAGACTGTCCCTTAAAAAGGCGTTAAGAGCATTTTTATCAGCTTTTTAAAATAAATGTACTTTGCGTTTCTTTGTGATGGTTATGGTTGTACGGTATTCAGTCTAGCAACAACTGCCTTGTGGTCGCTAACTCCTATATTCATAATGAATGTCCAGGTTTATTTGTTGCTCAGAGGCCAAGTATACTTTCGCAACAATTTACACATCGAGTGGGTTCATGAACTAATTGTTCAAAATAATTTTCTGAGAAAGCATTCAGTACAATTTCGGATGACATTTTATGCCTGCCGCCGGCTTTAAACGTATAATTTTTCCAGCATATCGAGGGTACATTGAAGTCACCACTGACTATAATTTTATGATTGGGGTACCTAACTGAAATGAGACTCAAGTCTTTGAACTGTTCAGCAACTATATCTTCTGAATGTGTGTGTGTGGTGGTGGTGGTGGTGGGGGGGGGGGGGGGGTCGGTAAAACGATCCAATTAATAGTTTTGTCCGATTGTCAGGTATAACCTCTACCCATACTATTTCGCAGGAACTATCCACTTCAATTTCACTACAAGGTAAACTACTTCTGACAGCAATAAGTACTCCACCACCAACTGTATTTAATCTATTCTTTCTGAACACTGTTAGGTGATTTAAAAAAAATTTCGGCTGAACTTATTTCTGGCATTAGCCAGCTTTCTGCTCCTATCACTATTTGAGTTTCAGCGCTTTCTATTAGGGCTTGGAGCTCTAGTTCTTTCCCAACACAGCTGCGACAATTTACAACTACAATACCGATCTTTTCTACAACTACCTTACCTGCACCCTTTTAGATGGACGCCCTTTCTGTGGTTTCCTGAGACCGTCTAAACTAAAAAACCGTCCAGTCCCCTCCACACAGTCCCCGCTACCCGTGTAGCTGCTACCTGTGTGGAGTGGAGTCCTGACCTATTAAGTGGAACTCGGGAACCCACCGCCCGATGGCGCTGGTCAAGGAATCTGCAGTCTACCCTGTCGCAGAACCGCCTGAGCCTCTGATTCAGACCCTCCACTCACCAAAGGACCACAGTCGGTTCTATCGACGATGATGCAGATTGTGAGCTCCACCTTAATCTTGCAACCAAGGCTGGCAGTCTTTACCATTTCCGCTAGCCGCCCGAAACCAGAGAAGATCTCCGATCCAGAGCGACACACTTTATTGGTACCGACATGAGCCACCACCTGCAGTTGGGGGACACTGCAGGAGCCTCCACGAAGATTGCGTTCACCACTCGAACAACAAGCAATCGGGCGTCCCCTGGAAACGACCTAGTCGGCCAATCCTGCAAACACCGGAGCACCAAAACCAAAGATGACAAAACAACTCTCCGAAGAGACTCAAAAAAGGCCTTTATCAAGACCATCACTAGTGACAACTTCCTGCAATATTGAAGGCTTATCTGTAAATAAAGAAATTTTATTATCTGCCATGTGCAAACGAAACAACTGTGATGTTTTAGTGTTACAAGAAACACACAGAGCACCAACTAGCCATAGACCAAAAATACAGGGCATGAAATTAGTTCTTGAGAGACCACACGAAAGGTACGGAAGTGCTATATTTGTGAAACCGAACTTAGACGTATGCTCCTGTGCTCTGACCTGCGAAGAAAATATAGAAATCTTAACTATTGAGCTACATTCATGTACTGTAACATCCGTGTACAAACCACCCGGTGCGAGGTTCAAATTTACGGAGCCTGGAAATTTCCATTCAAAAAACATGAAAGTTGTACTAGGAGATTTGAACTGTCACGGTCTCGCATGGGGTTATAAAGAGACAAATGACGATGGCGAAATGCTGGAGGCCTGGGCAGACCAGACTAAACTGAAATTGATACATGACCCAAAGTTGCCTGCATCATTTAACAGCGGAAGATGGAAACGAGGATATAATCCAGATAACATCTTTGTCTCCGAAAAGGTATCCCTGCAAACTGTAAAGCAAATCGAGGACCCAATTCCAAGATCGCAACACAGAGCAATAACTTGCTGCATTACTGCAGTAATCAAATCAGATGTAATGCCCTTCAAGAGACGCTTCAGTTTCAAAAAAGCTCATTGGGAACTTTTCACAGAGGACCTTGATAAGGAGATCCTGGAAATTAATCCAGAGATACAAACATATGAAACTTTTATAGACCTTGTCAAGAAAATCTCTCGTCGGCGCATACCTAGAGGGTGCCGCACCCAGTATATCGCTGGACTCAATGGTAGCAGCAAGGAAGCTCTGAAAAAGTATGAAGAACTGTACAATAAGGACCCCTTCTCAGAGGAAACGATCCAGGCAGGTGAAGCACTGATGTCTGGTATCTCCGAAGCGAGAAAGGAAAAGTGGTGCAACCTCCTACAAGAGACGGACATGAAGCACAGCAGTAGGAAGGCATGGAAACTGGTCAAAAGTCTCAACAACAACCCAACAGAACCACAACCAAATTACAGTGAAGTTACACCTGATCAGATAGCTCACCAACTACTCATGAACGGAAAAACTAAAAGGAAGATCAGGAATGGCAAAATTAAAAGAAAATTGAACGAGGAGATTAGCTTCCTAGCTCACCCGTTCTCCATTCAGGAGCTACAAGATGCCATCAAAGATTTGAAAAACAATAAGGCCGCTGGCCTCGACGATCTGAGATCTGAGCAAATTAAACATTTTGGACCGGGAGTACAAGCATGGATCCTAGAGCTAATGAATAACTGTATTACAACAATGCAAATTCCTAAACTGTGGAGGAAAGCCCGGGTTATTGCGTTACTAAAACCAGGGAAAGACCCAGCTGAAGCTAAAAATTTCCGGCCTGTCTCACTGCTTTGTCATTTATTTAAAGTGCTGGAGCGAATGATCCTCAAACGCATAGCTGATTATGTGGATAAAGTCCTCATTAACGAACAAGCTGGATTCCGACCAGGAAAATCATGCTGTGGCCAAATCCTGAATCTCACACAGTACATCGAAGACGGCTATCAGAGAGGAGAAGTAACTGGGGTCGCATTCCTGGATCTCAGTGCTGCATATGACACAGTTAACCATAAGTTGCTTACCCAGAAAGTGTATAATGTCACTAAGGACTACACCCTTTCTATGTTCGTGCAATGTATGCTACAGAACAGACGCTACTATGTAACCTTACAATCTAAAAACAGCCGATGGAGGACACAGAAAAATGGACTTGCACAGGGCAGTGTTTTGGCTCCAATATTATTTAACATCTATACCAATGATCTTCCCATCAGCCACCAGACACGAATGTTCATATATGCTGATGATGCAGCAGTGGCCACACAGGATAAAACCTTTGAACAAGTGGAGGAGAATCTCACAGGAGCCTTAACAGAACTTGCTACCTATTACGACGGCAATAATCTCAAACCAAACCCCAGTAAATCACAAGTATCCGCCTTCCATCTTAGGAGCAAACAAGCCAAACGGAAACTCCGAGTCATGTGGCAAGGGGAAGAGCTGAAACATACAAACAGACCAAAATACCTGGGAGTAACATTGGACAGAGCACTTACTTTTAAGCAGCACTGTCACAACACTAAAAAAAAGGTCTGTGCCAGGAACAACATACTGCGGAAGCTAACAGGTTCATCGTGGGGAGCTCAACCACATGTTTTGCGCACCACAGGTCTGGTGCTGAGTATCTCAGCTGCGGAATATGCGGCGCCAGTTTGGAGGAACTCTGCCCACGCTAAGCAAGTTGACGTCGCCGTAAACGAAACTGTACGTATTGCCACAGGATGCCTCAAACCAACTCCCACAGACATCATTTACCCCATCATAGGCATAGCACCACCCACTATCCGCAGACAAGTAGCCGCCGAGATCGAAAGATCAAAACAAAAGAATGATCCTCGACACCCGATGTATATGCACCGAAAACAACGTGTCCGGCTGAAATCCCGCAGGAGTTTCATTGAAACTACTGAAGAGCTCGCCACCAAGCCCGTCGCAAGGCGGCTATCTCTCTGGGAAGAAATGGTGCCACACTCCACAATGGAACTACTTGAGGAGGGATCTGCAGGATTTCAACTACCTTTTACAACTTGGAGGTCATTAAACCGGCTGCGCACTGGAGTAACTGGGTGCAAATCAAACCTATTTAAATGGGGTTACAGTGATAGCGAGAGGTGTGAATGCGGAGCAATACAGGACTTGGACCACCTACTGATCTGCCCAGACATGTCTAAGACATGCACTAAAGATGATATTTTGAAAGTCAATGACAAAGCAATCTACGTTGCTAATTACTGGGAAGGGAAGATATAATTGGTGCATCCGGACACGGAAGAAGAACCTGCAGTTGGCTGCACCCTGTACTCTTCATGGCGTCCGGCAGCACCCTTTCCACATCCGGAATGACTCCCCACGGTTTACACACAGAGTGCACACTGGTTTTCTTCCTCTCCTTGGCAACCATGTTCCTAAGGGGCCCCATTACGCGCATAATGTTGGAGCTCCCAACAACAACAAACGTTGTCAGTTTCGACACATTTTCGTGTCCAAATTAGTGTAGCAAACGTCACAAGGACAGCACTGCTTATGCACTTTAGTGAAATAACTCATCGTTCGCCAAATAATGCTATCCAGGCAGGTAAGGATAGTGCATACTGTTTCTTTTTATATAAACAATAGCAGTTAACAACAAAAAATACAAACGTTGAGGCTAGAAAGCGATTCATGAAACGCTCTGTTTGGATACCGGTCCTGGGTGGATGTGAAACATGAACAAACAGAAAGACAGAAAAGGAACTGATACAAGGATTTGAACTGCTACTACTTGTGACTGTTGAAGAACTGAGTGAGGTGGCGCAGTGGCTAGCACACTGGACTCGTATTCGGGAGGACGACGGTTCAATCCTGCGTCCGGCCATTCTGATTTACCTTTCCCGTGATTTCCCTGAAGTACTCCAGGCAAATGCCGGAATGGTTTCTTTGAAAGGGCACGGCCGACTTCCTTCCCCGTCCTTCCCTAATCCGATGAGACCGATGACCTGGCTGTCTGGTCTCCTCCTTCAAACAACCTCAACCCCCCTCCCTCCCCCGCCCCTCCACTCCCTGTTGAAGATCGGGCTGATTGCTCGAGTATAGAATGAAGTCCTGCAACGAGTCGACGTGAGAAAAAGCGCAACAAAGAACAATGATCCCCAGAGAGAGAATCATTGCGCAGATATTAGGGTGTAAGCTGCTGAGAGGTTGTGGAAGGAAATACTCGCAGTTGCAACCCTAGGTACAAGCATACAAGGTAGATCGTTCATGCTGTGGGACGAAGCAGTTATACTGAACTGAAGAGGACAGCTTCCAACCAGTATGAGGGAGAGCGTCATCAGAGCAACACCTGATGATGACTTTGCATCGCTTTAAGCGGCAGTCATTAAATCTTTGCGATGGTAGTTTGTACTGTCTCTTCTAGGTATCAAGAGTTGTTCTTATCGGGCAGCCGCAACTGTACAAGTCAATTTTGAAAAGTGAAGAAAACCGCAGGACAGTTGCTTAATATACAATCGTTTTCGGAACAGTTACAGTTCCATCATGTGGTATAAAAAATAAAATCAATTAATCATCTGAGGTCATCCTTACCTCAATGCTGTCATGGAACCAAAGGTCCCGTGTCAAAAGAGTAGAAGGGACAAAAATTCTATAAAGGCCTTCCACTTTGCTGCGCGACAGGGAACACAAACAGGAAAACTATGGATGAAACTTTTGCCCCATTTACTCTTTTGCCACGGAATCTTTGGTTCCATGACAGCACTGGGCTAAGGATGATCTCAGATGATTAACTGATTTTATTTCTTACACCAGATGATGGAACTGTAACCGTTGCGACACCGGTCGTGCACCCAAAAAACGATTCTGGATGAAGCAACTGTCCTGCGGTTCTCTTCAATTCCCAAAATCTTCTACATATATCGCTTCAAGTTATATCTACATAACTACTTTGCAATTCACCCTTAAATGTTCGACGGAGGATTTAGACTATTTCTCTAACGTCCCACTCTCGAATAGCAGGTGGGAAAAACGAACACCTAAATCTTATTTTATCAAGATGGCCATTTCTCGCTACGTAGATGGGAGTCAATACGATATTTTGGCATTCAAAGCAGAAAGATGATAGCTGAAATGTAGTGAAAATATCTCATCGCAACGAAAAACGCCCTTCTTTTAATGATAGTCACCCCAACTCGCGTATCATATCCGCGACACACTCCTATTTCGTGACAGTACTACACGGGCTGTCCACCTTTGAACTTTTTCGATATCCTCTGATGTCTGGTCAGCATCTGTAACGCGCAGCAGTACTCTACATGACAACGAACAACCGAAGTATAGGCAGTCTCTTTAGTAGATGTGTTGCAACTTCCAAGTGTACTGCCAGTAAATAACAATCTTTCGTTCGCCTTCCCCACGGCATTTTCTGTATGATCTTTCCAAATTAAGTTGCTCGTAAATGTAAACCCTAGGTATTTTAAAGTTTGAACGTGCTTGGGGAGCTGCAAAATCTGAAAGGGCAACAGTAAATACTAACTCTAAATATAGTGGGGATCCATGAAGTGAAATGGAAAGAAGAAAAGGTTTTCTGGTCAAACGAACATACGATAATATCAACAGCAGCAGAAAATGGTATTATTGGAGTAAGATTCGTGAAGAATAAAAACGTTGGGCAGAGTGTAAGTTTGTATGAACGGCTGAGGATCGACAACAAACAAATGGTTCAAATGGCTCTGAGCACTATGGAACAACTTCTAAGGTCATCAATCCCCTAGAACTTAGAACTACTAAAACCTAACTAACCTAAGGACATCACACACATCCATGCCCGAGGCAGGATTCGAACCTGCGACCGTAGCGGTCGCGTGGTTCCAGACTGTAGCACCTAGAATCGCTCGGCCACCACGGCCGGCCGGATCGACAACAAATTAACGCCAAAAACAACGGGTATACATGCTACGTTACAAGCAAAAGATGAAGAGGTAGAAGACAGATATGAGGATATTAAATGGGCAAATCAGTTTGTAAAGAGAGATGATAATCTAATAATCATAATCATAAGTAGGGAAAGGAACAGAAGAAACAGTTACGGAAGACTGAGAGCTTGGTGAAAGGAATGGGAGAAGAGAAAGACTAATTGACTTCTGAGACAAGTTTCAGCAAGTAAAAACGAGTAAACTATTCAAAAATCGCAAGAGGAAGAGGTATACTAGGAAAAGGTTTGCAGACACGGGAAAGTACCAGTTTCATTAACGTCTTTGAAGACAATGATGCCGAAACCGGAATATGATTGTAAGGCGTACCCAGGAGCAGTTATAGACTCGGATCACAATTTAGTAATGATGAAGAGTAAACTGAAGTTTTTAGAGAATAGTACGGAAAAATCAACATGGAAAGAAGTGAGATGCTGAAGAACAGGAACAATGCAGTGCGTTTAAGATTCTTCAAAGCTGTAGATTCTGCGATAATGAGTACCACAGTAGGAATTTCAGCTGAAAATAAATTGACTTCTCTGAAAAGGGCAATCACAGAAATTGGACAGATAAACACTGGTACAACTTAAGCAACTGCGAAGAAACCTTGGGTAACAGAAGAAATACTTCAACTGATAGACGAAAGAGGGAAGTACTAAAATGTTCGGGGAAAGACAGCAATACGATATAAGTCACTCATGAATAAAAGAAAAAGGAAGTGCATGGAAGCCACGGCGAAATGAGTGCAGGTACAACTCAAAAAATTGAATAAGAAATGGTCTGAGTCACCATACAGAAAATTCAAAACAACCTTCGGAGAAATTAAAAGCTCAGGCGTCAGCACTAAGAGTGCAGTGGGAATTCCATTGTTAAGCACAGAGGAGAAAGCGTTAGGTGGAGAGTAGGTATACTGAAGGCCTCTACGAGAGAAGGAGTTGTCTGATGAAGCAATAGAAGAAGAAACGGGAGGCGATATGAAAGACATGGAGGATCTAGTATTAGAACCAGAGTTTAACAGGGTTTGGGAAGACTTGCAATCACATAAAGCACAAGCAGCAGCTAACATTCCTTCTGAATTCCTAAAGCCATTGGGAAATTGGCACCCAAACGATTATTTAAGTTGGTGTGTAGAATATATGAGTCCTGAGACATGCTACCAGATTTTCGGTAAAATGTCATCCATGCAATCCCGGAGATAGCAAGGGCAGGTAAGTGAAAGAACTATAGAGCAATCAGCTTGAAAGCTCATGCAGCGAAGTTGCATTTGGATGACGCTCACTATGGCTTTCGGAAAGTTGTTAGGCACAACAGAGGCAGTTCTGACGTTGCACCTGATAAGTGAAGCAAGAACTAAGAAAAATCGACACATCATCATAGGTTTGTCGACTTAGAAGAAAGAGTTCACTATGGGAGATGGTGCAAGATCGAAATTCTAAGAAAAATATGAATAAGCTACAGGGAAAGCCGGCTAATATCTAATATGTAGAAAAACCCGATGGAAGCAAATAAGAATCGAACACCAAGAACTAAGCACTGATTAAAAAGGGTTTAAGATAGGGATGTTGTCTTTCGCACCTACTCTTCAGTCTACAAATCGAAGAAGCAACGACGGGTCTAAAAGAAAGTTCCAAGAGTGGGACGAAAATTCAAGGTAGAAGAATACGAATGATAGGATCCTCTGATGACATTTTTATACTCACTGAAAACGGGGAAGAACTACGAGACGTAGTGAGCGGAATGAAAATCTACTGCACACTGAATATGGATTGAGAAAAAACCGAAGAAGAGTGGCAGAAATGTGATTAATGAGAAATTTAATCTCAGAATTGAAGATCACGAATTAGACGAAGTTAAGGAATTCTGGCAACTTGGAAATAAAATAACACCAGACGGATGAAGCAAGGACATAAAAGACAGACTAGCACGGGGAAAAAGGGAAATGGTGGCCAAAAGATGTCAAACATAGGCCTCAATTTGGGGAAGTAATTTCTGAGAATATGCGCCTGGAGCATAGCATTGTATGGTAGTGAAATATGGACTGTGGGAAAACGGGAACAAGAAGAGGATCGAAGCATCTGAGACGTGGTGCTACAGCAAAATGTTGATAATTAGGTGGACTGATAAGATAAAGAATGAGGAGGTTTTCCACAGAAACGGTGAGGAAAGGACTATGGAAAACACTGACAAGAAGGAGGGACAGTATGACAGGACACGTGTTGAGATATCCGTGTGAATAGCTTCAGTGGTACTAAAGGGAGCTGTAGAGGTTGAAATCTAAAGGGGAAGACAGAGACTGGAAAACATCCAACGAATAATTGATGACGTAAGGTGCAAGTGACACTCTGAAATGAAAAGGGTGTACAAGAGTGGAATTTGTGCCAGGCCACATCAAACTGGTCAGATTACTGACGTCAAAAAACTATTTAGTTGAATCGGCAACCTTTAAATTTGTATGATTTATTGTGTAAGTGAATTTTTTTAACATTTATGTGGAGGGCTTCACACTTTTTATTGTTTATGGTCAACTCCCACTCTTCGCACCACGCAGATATCTTGTCTAATTCGTTTTGTCTTCTGATGACGCCGCCAGATAGTAAACGACAGCACCATCGGCAAACAATATAAATGGGCTGCTCAGATTGTCTCCTAAAGTGTTTATCTAGGTTAACAGCAGCAGAGGATCTGTAATGCTTCCTTGGGGAACTCCAGGTATAACATCTGTTTCACTAGATGACTTCCTATCAATTACTACAAACTGCGACCCTTCTGACGGGAAATCAGGAATTCAGCTGCACAGCTGAGACGGTACTGCATAGGTACGCAATTTGATTAGAGGCTGTTTGTGTCGTCTGAATAATGAACAAAACGACGTTTTCCTCATCGGTGTTGGTTATGTTTCAATAGATCGTTTTCTTCGACGTGTTTCATAATTTTGGTACACATGCAGCGGAAAAGCTCTCAAAGAATGTACGAGGGTTGGAACTTAAATAGTGGCAACTATTTATTCACAACCTATACAAAAGAGTTACGTGTTTGAACCTGTTACTGTCCTTCATAGTAGTCACCAGCGTTGTGTAGAACCCGTTGCCAGCGATGTGAAAGGAGTGGTATAGCATTAGCAAACCCTGTTCTGTTGATGGTGTGAATGGAGCGGTTTACTGTCTGTCGAATCTCTGGAACAGTTCTGAAGCGAATGCCACGAAGTGGTTCCTTCATCTTCGGAGTCACAATAGAGTCACAAGGACTTAAGTACAGTACTTCCCAGTCCCATCGACCGAACTGAGCAGCCACAGTTTGCACCCGGGGATTGTTGTGCAAAGTTATTGGTGGCTCGGAGGTAACGTAGGTATGTCAACAACGTGTGCCATCGGCGACAATATTGCATAGTGTCTCTACAGCAGAGTTGCCACTATTTAAGTTCCAACCTACACCTACGTATAAAATACTATACGAATTAATTTTTAAATTTCTGTTGTAAAGCACCGCTAGCGTAACAAAGGAACGACCGTGTTAAAGTAATGTTAACCTGCCTCAGTAATTAAATATCATGAATTATTGCCACTATTTGTGTGTAGAATATTACTATTGTTGCAGCTGGAGCGACACGCGTTTGATTCAATTTCTCAGCCAAAACTTAAATATGTAATACAGCCATGCTAACATCTGGAATAGCTTTGGTCATGATTTTGAACATTACTTAACACACAAGACACAAAAATCGTAGGAAATTACCCCTCCACAAAATTATACATAAAAACATATACAGAGCAAATGGAATGCAGCAGTATTCACTTTTACATTCGTGTAAGCACACTCACGTACGGCCGCAACCGTACTACACTGGAAAAAAAACAGCATCAACGTAAGTATAACGTTGTGGTGGGAATATACCCCAAATTGACTGTACAAGTTCCCAGGTGCAATGCAATATTGCTATCTATAGAATTTTAAGCAAATAATTATGTAAATTGATTCTGACTAAGTCTTCACACTTAATTACAGAAGCAACAATGGCTAATGGTTTATGCTTATAATTCAGGATAGAGGGACAGATTTTATTTAGAGTTAGAATGTTCCATACGGATAAAAACATAGGTAAAATTCATGTGAAACATTGTATTGTACATTGTAATGTGTATGAACTTGCTGAGTGGTCAATCTGCAAAACTGAATGGGGTCTTACTGAGTTATAGAACGAGTAGTTATAGCATGTTACCGTATCTTTTGACAAGCAGGAATATGTTGCCAGCACCTCCAGATCCATCAATGAACAAATCTACACTTGCTTAATCGTAATGCATTCTCTCCCATAACGGCACGTGCATCTTCTCTGCACATAAATCCTCTTAATATTCGCCATTTGCAAATGGTAGCACTACGTTACACATCCGCTGACAACATTCCTACTCTCGTGTGTTCGTCAGGCAACAAACAGTTCTTCAGCCAACACATGCCACCACATACCTGTCAAATCGCGTATATGCACCGCCAATGCAGCAAACACAGTTCGAAAAACAGCCAGAAAGAATATGTGCGGGTATACCCTTAGCATTACAAACAGCCTATGTTCCAAAATAAAAGTTACTGAGAATTTTATAAGAGAATGTCGTCGTATGAAAATACTAGTATGACAGGGGTTCTGTACGTATGGAGAATGCACTGTGGAAGAAGTGCGGAAGTCTGACAGATGGGCTGAAGGATGCAGTGAGGAAGGCAAGCGTTAATACAAATGTCCAAATTCACAATGAAGAAGGCGGACAGTCCTGTCGGCATTTTTCTCTCCTGTGTAACATATTTTCGTTTCAAGTATCACCGTCCACGTGGAAGTTAATGAGACGGTGGAACGAACTAGATTCTGAAGGGGAAAAAAGCAAGGACACAGTCTATGCTCACTTTGGATTGCGGAGAAATATAGGATCATGCAAGCAATGCTTAGATTAAAGAAGGGCAATACTTACGTTTGTAGCATTTGCGAATGTAAAGAAAGCTTTAAACAATATTAACTGGAATAGACTCTGTATTAGGATATTATATCTGGGCTAGTACGACAGGTAAAGGTAGGAGAGATAAAATGCAGTGAGCGAAATTTTATTTAGTACTTGTGCAGAAACTAGAATACAGTTATAAGAGTTCAAGGGCATGAAAGTTGTAAGGTGGCTATAATTTCGCACCTTAAGAGCAATTATCTACATACTTTGCCGTGATTTTCAACCGGAATTAGGTATCATTTGATTGGTCGTATATCGTATATATGAATATTTAAAGAAGACTAACATTGTCACGTACACCTTGTAAATAGTTGTTAACGCTTATTGCATGAAAGGTGACGGAGTGTCTTTATTATCGAAACAGCGTAATGAATGATTGCTTATTGGTCAAATGGCTCTAAACACTATGCGACTTAACATCTGAGGTCATAAGTCCCCTAGTCTTATAACTATTTAAGCCTAACTAACCTAAGGACATCACACATATCCATGCCCGAGGCACGATTCGAACCTGCGGCAGTAGCAGCAGCGCGGTTCCGCACTGAAGCGCCTAGAAACGCTCGGCCATAGCGGCCAGCTAATGATTGCTTATACTAGTAGAGGTTGGAAAGCCAGTGGAAATGAAATAGCAGGCGTAACTCAAGCGCAGGGTGGAAAAGCCTGCACAGATATGTTGTTCCTGCTTGATACAGGAAGTAGCCAAGACGGACGGTAGGTGCACCTGACCGCTGAAGCACAATACAGCGGCGGCTGGCCGATGATGTAGCGGGGCTGGAAGGATAACCGGACAATACTTCAGAAACTCTGAAAATCTTGGACGCAGCAGAGAGGAACGAGGGAGCGTTACCTTGGAAATCACGCAGGCTGGGCTATTTTCCAGGATTTTACTCTGAGAAGCGTATCACTGTATGTATTCCTAATTAATGGGGATAGGTATTTCCTCGCAAACTTTCTGCGCTGGATGACAAAAGACTAAAATATGGTTGGTCGGCGTTCGGAAGAATCTGCAGACAGGGAAAATATTCCGTGGTTTCGAGAATATGATTGGCTTTCTGTAGTTACGAGGGAGGGGAGCAGAGCTTTGCTGGGAAGCCAACGGTGGAGAGAAAGGAGTCTTCCGTTTTGAGCGCCCGTGTTTGACAGTAGAGCAGTATCAGCTTTTGTTGGTACAGATGGACTTGCTGTCTTTGTTGTCAGGAGATTTTATGCTTAGAACGGTTAGGCGCTGTACTGTTGCGAACTTTTGGACTTCAGCTCCGGGTAGGGAGTCGTTGAGTATGCAGCGTTCAGTGATGAAGAGCACTTCCTCTGTCTACTCACGTAGAGACGTTATCTGAACTCCGTCCTTGTGGCTGGGAGTTCGCGTTTCTTGTCTGTACAACACAGAGAGGAGAAGACGGTATTAGATTATACTAGTCAGAGGACCGTCATCCGCCGTCCTAGTGTTTGAATGAATTATTTTTACATTTTGTGGCTGGAGTTCTTCTGTCAGCGCAGACATGTATAAGAACCATCACTCTGACGCACCGGACGCAGTACGTATGGTGATATTTGTAATTGCTTCGGCTTGTTAGGGCTATAAAGCTAAACAGCTGTGATCACGTGAATTTTATTTCCACTGAGGTTGCACACCACTGTGGATCATCTTTCCTCTGAACCGTTTCCATATGTCATCACTTTACTATAATAGCACTTGTAGCAACACTTCAACCTGAATACTAACAATGCTTCTACAAGCAGAGCTACACACTACACAACATAACAGTTTCGTGTCCCGTGCTCGACTCTCTACAGACGCGGCTGCCCGCAAAGATACTCCACAACTAAGCCAGCTATATGACAATACGCTTACCGGTTATCTTCTTCAGAACGACGTCACATAAATCACGTGAGGTTAAAATTGCTAACATACATGATGACCTATAAAAAAAAAACTTAAACTTAACTAACTTAAGAACATCACACACATCCATGCCCGAGGCAGGATTCGAACCTGCGGCCGTAGCAGCAGAGCGGTTGCGGACTGAAGCGCCTAGAACCGCTCGGCCACAGCGGCCGGCTTGACCTATATAGTTAAATGGTAGAAAATATGGAATAAAGTCCTCCATGGAAACAGTAAAAGTTGTTACATAGGCACAGCTCTTTAAAAGAGTAGACATTTAACAAGATGTACCTGTGTAACAATTTTTACTGTTTCCATGGAGGACTTTATTCCATATTTTCTACTACTTGCCTTTTGCTCCTTAGCTCTTCATGTATGTTTACATTCTTAACCTGACGTAATTTATGCGACTTCTGAAGAAGATATCCTTTGAGGTACCGAAACCTGGCCAATCTTTTTATGTGAAACTTATGGAACGAGTTGGCTGTATACTTTATATATTGAAAATTTATTTACGGTTACTGCTGTCAGCCATGTTTAAAACTGTAAGACCTAAAAAGGTCGAACGTGGGAAATAATTCATGCAGTCGCAAATGTTTGTACATTTGAAGAAGGGAGTGTCATGAACAGTAGACTACAAATCCTGACCGGGTGGGTGCTAAGTGTAGGAATGGGCTTGCGTTTCACCGTCACTTTTGTACGTTCTTCAAAAATAACTCGAAAACTACGGCCTTTAGCGAAAACTTACAAGAGCAAAAACCTAACTACGCTGTCTTTTTTTTTTTTTTTTTTTTTTTTTTTTTTTTTTTTTTTTTTTTTTTAAGGCTAATAGTTTATGCGTATGGAACGAGAAAATATGAAAATCTCACGCGTGGTTTCTGAAGGGCAGATATAACAGTTGCGGATTGCATAAGGCGACATCTGTGAAGGCACATGAAGCACGCTGTATAGAGACGAAATGGTAAAATGAACTTTTTTTGCACCTGAAAAGGACAATCTTTTTCACGCCCTGTGATGATGAGTGGTTAATGGAAGAACAACGTGATTTAAATTTGTTTAAAAGACAATTGATAGGCTTTATTTCAAAATAAGAAAAATAGTTTGACGTTATTTTTGAGTATGTACCAGGGAGTCAAATTATAGTGAAGATATCCGGCACTGAACGTAGCAGACAGAGATAACACGTGGGCACTGGTGTAAGTAAATTTACATAACTGGCTGGTACTCAGTGTGTTAATTTACTGACGTATTTTTTTCGTTTTTATTTTTATTTTATTTTTTTATAATTCAACTAAACTTACATTCTGAGTAGCCCTCCTAAATATAAGTAAAAAGACCGCTATTGAATGGGACGGGTAATTTCAAGCAATTTTATGTATTTCATGAAAGTGTCTGCCATATTCCGTTAAAAGCAATCGTTAATACGTAGAATTTAGGGCAGTGGTTCCCAACCTGGGGGTAATTACCCCCAGAGGGGTAAAATGAAATTTTCTGAGGGTAAAACCTAAACGATTCGATTCTGTTTCAGTCTCGAAACTAAATTATTTTTCATAGTTTTGTAAGACTTTTAATACTGATTATATAAGTCATCAGTAATTACTGTTTCTCAGTTACTAGCATTAAGGCGGTGGAGGTTACAGGTTCCGCACATAGTGCACCCACTACATACATATGTTCTGATTTACCGCGCGGGATTAGCCGAGCGGTTTAGGGCGCTGCAGTCATGGATTGTGCGGCTGGTCCCGGCGGACGTTCGAGTCCTCCCTCGGGCATGGGCGTGTGTGTTTGTCCTTAGAATAATTTAGGTTAAGTAGTGTGTAAGCTTAGTGACTGATGACCTTAGCAGTTAAGTCCCATTAGATTTCACACACATTTGAACATTTTTTATGTTCTGATTTGTTCCGTGCATCGCTGATGATAAAAGTGAGACATGTACGTATCAAAAGCTAAATATCTCAACAAAATGTTGTAGACAGTACCTGCAGTGGTCCAGAAATTGCTTGAGTACTCGCTTCGAAACAGGTAAATGAATTAACTGACAGCACGATGCAGCACTAACTACGTAAGGGCTCTTATAGTGTTTACGAATTTTATATTATTGTTATTATAATTATTAGAGTGGTTAGAGATAAAACATTAACAGCCTGGAGTCTTCCAATTTCAGCCAGTTGAGAAGTAAGGAGTGCAGCAATGAAGTGTTGTACAAACAGTAAGTACAGTGCACACATCTCAACTTGTTTGATTTAAAATAGGGTTACGGTCTGCTTGTCACGCAAGTGCCGCATTGTGGAGCAGTAATGCAGGGGAAGTATGTTTTTTAACAAGTGTCTACCCACACTATGGATAGTTGACTTTGTTTTCTGACGAGGAGTTGGGGGTACCACTTTCGATGCACCACGAATTCCTTTGTCATTCATTCTAACACACGCACTCACTCTCTCACTCTCTCTCTCCCTCTCTCTCTCTCTCTCTCTCTCTCTCTCTCTCTCACACACACACACACACACGCACGCATACACACACAAACTAAACATTATTCATCTATCGTCATTTCAAAAATACAAGTTTCCCACGGAAGTCTTTCATTCTACAGTTTACTTATATGCTAAAGTTGGCGACAATGCGGGGAAGGGCATGGCAACAGATGGCAGGGGGCGAGGGTACTAGCTAATATCTGACTGCACTCAGAGATAATGGTCTAAGAAAGATTGGGAACCACTGATTTAGGGTATGAGAAACGGAGCAGTCAATTTGGATTAGAGCACAATAGAATTTGGATTTATGAAAAGAGCGGCGATTCAGTGGAATTTTATTGCAGTCTCTCTCTCTTTCCCTCTCTCTCTCTTTCTGTGCGCGTGTGTTTGAATATGTGTGTGTGCTTTTACATGGGGGGGAAGGGTGTTTACTTGCGGTGAAAAGGGCCACCACAGATGCCTGCCATTGTCTCTCACTGGCAAATGATAGGGGAACCTGTTGTGGTACGTTAGCAGATCGTGTACTAAGTCAAACATGGAGCCCAACTGTCAAATAGTGCCGGCCGAAGTGGCCGTGCGGTTAAAGGCGCTGCAGTCTGGAACCGCAAGACCGCTACGGTCGCAGGTTCGAATCCTGCCTCGGGCATGGCTGTTTGTGATGTCCTTAGGTTAGTTAGGTTTAACTAGTTCTAAGTTCTAGGGGACTAATGACCTCAGCAGTTGAGTCCCATAGTGCTCAGAGCCATTTTTTTGTCAAATAGTTGTCAAACAATTACAACGAGAAATTTCATTTTATAACAGCTACGTGATTGTAATAACAATATTTCACAACAGAAAGCTCACAGTTGGGCGAGCTGGATGCCATATGATCGTCAACTCCACACAGCATCTGCGAGGTAGCGATGAAGTAGGGCTTTTCCCGTACGGCCATTTCAGGAGTGTACCGTGAATATCAGGAATCCGGCAAAACATCAAATCTCTGACATCACTGCGGCCGGAAAAAGATCCTGCAATAACGGGATAAATGACGAGTGAAGAGAATCGTTCAAAGTGCTAGAAAAAAAAAAATCTTTGTGTTCTGCCTTACGGCAGGTCTTGTTATGCGGGAAGCCTCATCAGAGAAGTCCACCGCATGAGCGCCTATGGAAGTGTTTCCAGTGGCGGTTTCCCCTTCCCTTCCACTGATGATAATAAAACGATAAGGAGGACAACACAGCACCCAGTCCCAGAGCGGAGGTAATATCTGACCCAGCCGGGAATCGAACCCGGGCCCCTTGGCGTGATAGACCGCGCTGACCACTTTATATATATATTAAATCTCATTTTGTACGCTTTCGTTCGTAGCATCTGCTCGGGCCGGACGTCGTGGGACATCCGTTTAAGTTCGTTGTTGATCGATTAACTCAGGTTTTTTTTTTTATTTATTTATTTTTTTTTTTTATTTTTTTTTTTTATTACAGAGTGCAGCTAACCCTCTGACCGAACACACTGAGATACCGTGCCGGCTAACCACTCAGCTATCGGTGCGAACACGTGAAAGAAGTGCAACCCTTTTGCAGATTGCTGCAGATATCAATGCTGGGCCATCAACAAGTGTCATCGTACGAAGCATTCATCGAAACATCATCTATATAGGCTTTCGTAGCCGAAAGCCCTTGATGACTGCACGACACAAAGCTTTACGCCTCGCCTGGGCCAGTCAGCATCGACATTGGACTGTTGATGACTGGAAACGTGTTGCCTGGTCGGACGAGTCTCGTTTCAAATTCTATTGAGGGGATGGACGTGTACGGGTATGGAGATAACCTCATGAATCTATGGATCCTGCATGTCAGCAGGGGCTGTTCAAGCTGGTGGAGACACTGTAACGGTATGGGGCATGTCTAGTTGGAGTGACATGGGACCCCTGATATGTCTACATACGACTCTGACAATTGACACGTACGTAAGCATCCTGTCTGATGACCTGGATCTCTTTATGTCCATCGTGCATTACGACGGGCTTGGGCAATTTCAGCAGGACAATGCGCCACCCCACACGTCCAGAATCGCTACAGAGTGGCTCCAGGAGCACTCTCCTGCGCTTAAACACTTCCGCTGGCCTCCAAGCTCATCAGACAGGAGCCGGCCGGAGTGGCCGAGCGGTTTTAGGCGCTGCAGTCTGGAACCGCGCGACCCCTACGGTCGCAGGTTCGAATCCTGCCTCGGGCATGGATGTGTGTGTTGTCCTTAGCTTAGTTAGGTTTAAATAGATCTAAGTTCTAGGGGAGTGATGACCTCAGATGTTAAGTCCCATAGTGCTCAGAGCCATTTGATTTCACCCCACATGAACCTTATTGAGCGTATCTGGAATGCTTTGCAACGTGATGTTCGGAAGAGATCTCTACCCCTTCATACTCTTACGGATTTATGGACAGCGCTGAAGGATTCGTGGTGTCAGTTCCCTCCAGCAATGCCACGCCGTGTTGCGGTGGCACTTCTGCGTGCTCGCGGGGTCCTACACGATATTAGGCAGGTATACCAGTTTCTTTGGCTCTTCAGTGTAAGTTATAGAAATTTAGGAATGGGAATTTGTTGTGAGGTCGCATAGGAGGTATCAGGTCCCGTGGCCGTTCCGACGTCCCGTCACGTCACTAGCGGAAGAGACACAAGAAGCTGCGAAGGCGGCGGTGTCGCGGAGTCGCAGGCCCAAACGGAGAGGCCTCCAGTGTCCGGCAGGCAGCGGGGTACGCGGATGTGGCGGCTGGGCCCCGCCCGTGCTGTTTGTCGTCCAGTCGGCCGCGAAAAATTCGTCCGCGGGCGTGGCCGGTCGGACGCCTGCCCCCGCAGTCCGTATATAAGGCCCGCCGCGGTCACGGACGGACACAGGTCTCTCGTCAGCGAGCAGAGGAACAACACGAGCACTAACAATGAAGGTGAGTCCACGTCTCGATGGAGCGAGCTCCGCAACTGAACCTAACTGCATTGCTGCTCATTAAACTTGCAACGCCAGGATTCTTACTTACCGTACGTACACAGTATAGGGGAAAGAATACGTGGTCAACTTCGTAGGCGATTTGGGGTGTACAGGACGGGTAGAATACGGCAAGTGAGAGAGAGAGACAGACATAGTGACAGGGATTTTCGTGTGTGTGATAGCTGGCCTGAGTGGCCGAGCGGTTCTAGGCGCTACAGTCTGGAACCGCTCGACCGCTACGGTCGCAGGTTCGAATCCTGGCTCGGGCATGGATGTGTGTGATGTCCTTAGGTTAGTTAGGTTGTTCTACGTTCTTGGGGACTGATGACCTCAGCAGTTAAGTCCCATAGTGCTACATCAACATCTACATACATACTCCGCAATCCACCATACGGTGCGTGGCGGAGGGTACCTCGTACCACAACTAGCATCTTCTCTCCCTGTCCCACTTCCAAACAGAACGAGGGAAAAATGACTGCCTGTATGCCTCTGTACGAGCCCTAATCTCTCTTATCTTTGTGGTCTTTCCGCGAAATGTAAGTTGGCGGCAGTAAAATTGTACCGCAGTCAGCCTCAAATGCTGGTTCTGTAAATTTCCTCAGTAGCGATTCACGAACAGAACGCCTCCTTTCCTCTAGAGACTCCCACCCGAGTTCCTGAAACATTTCCGTAACACTCGCGTGATGATCAAACCTACCAGTAACAAACCTAGCAGCCCGCCTCTGAATTGCTTCTATATCCTCCCTCAATCCGACCTGATAGGGATCCCAAACGCTGGAGCAGTACTCAAGAATAGGTCGTATTAGTGTTTTATAAGCGGTCTCCTTTACAGATGAACCACATCTTCCCAAAATTCTACCAATGAACCGAAGACGACTATCCGCCTTCCCCACAACTGCCATCACATGCTTGTCCCACTTCATATCGCTCTGCAATGTTACGCCCAAATATTTAATCGACGTGACTGTGTCAAGCGCTACACTACTAATGGAGTATTCAAACATTACGGGATTATTTTTCCTATTCATCCGCATTAATTTACATTTATCTATATTTAGAGTTAGCTGCCATTCTTTACACCAATCATAAATCCTGTCCAACTCGTATCCTCCTACAGTCACTCAACGACGATACCTTCCCGTACACCAGAGCCATTTGAACCATTTTTGTGTATGACAAATCCCTTCCCGCGAAAATTTTCTCCCTTCATACCTCCTTTGTCTTACCACAGATGACGTACCACTGATCTCATTTGTATTAAGACTGCAGTACACGCGAGGTACCTAGTTTCTTCCGCCGCCCGAGAGGAATGCGTGAGTTCTGAATAATGTTCATCAACCTGCAGCCTTCTCCAGTTGCTGTTCCCTGAGCAAAAAACAGCACGTAGGCCGTCAATTCTTTATCTTGAAGCTGTAATAAACAGCGAGGAACTGGTATTGTAAAAGTAATTACAATTTGAATTGGTTTGTTTAAACGGAATTCCACTCGCTTTTTTTATTAACAGAATACGAGAAAAATAGCAGAATACGAGACTCTGCACAATTATAGACCACTTTACGAATCCATATGATTTCCATTCTTCACACTTTCATAGAGGATAAACTAAATAGTGAAGCAAAAAACGAAGTGAAAGTTTGCGTAATTACTATCGAACTAGCTGTCAGTCACATGTCCAAATATCCAGAGGTTGTCAATTCTTAACCAGTACCGACATGTCTGTCCTCCGAAACTGCCGATCCAGGTGAGGTGCGACCCGAAGATCTCCGAAGGGCTTCGTCTGCCTTTTCGTCTAGCAATTGTTTATTATCGTACTGCTAATTAATTTTGTATGTCGTCTGGTAGGCGGCGCTTGGGTCTGCCCCTGTAAACTGAAGGGTAGGCCGAATGTAGGAAGGGAGCGGGAGCAGGTGAGGTAAAAATCTCTCGGTACAGCTTTTAAGGTACAGTTGGTTTTACTGTGTCACAACAATAATAACTTGAATACATAATAACGTGAATACCTAACTTTGCACTGAGGAACACGTAGGTGCGAGGCCGGATGTATCCAAGCTCACAAATGTTACACTGGCAACATCTGTAGTGGCTCGCCCACTATAAAAATGAAACAATGTTGGTTGGTCGTCTGCTCGGAATCGAATGGGCTGAATCTGGAGCGGCGCTCGTAGAGCTGCACAGCGCCGGCTAGAGGGCGCTGTCGTCGGTGTCGGTGTCGTAGTGCCAACCTAAGAACTTGTACCTACGCCGCGGCGTCGTAGCTATCGATACCACAATTAACACTTTTGAAATAATGGAATGATAGCGTGCTATTGAGAGATGCTTTTATGTGAAAGGAAAGTAAATTCACTGTTTACGTTTTCTAATACTAACAGCAGAAGCTGAACATTTTGGCGCGCTTCTTCCGAATGCAGCAGCTAATCGCGGAGGAGAATCGCAATTTAGGCGGTCTTTCTCACGCTACTCGTACCGAATAAACCACCTGCGACCACCTGCGACCTCACACCACATTGCGTCATCTTCCCACTGCTTCCTTGTTAACTGCTCTAACAAGGGGACCTCCCAATCGCACCTCCCTCAGATTTAGTTATAAGTTGGCACAGTGGATAGGCCTTGATAAACTGAACACAGATCAATTGAGAAAACAGGATGAAGTGTGGAACTGTGAAAAAATAAGCAAAATATACAAACTGAGTAGTCAATGGGCCACATAAGCACCATAATGGACTATGTGAGATTAGGAGCGCCGTGGTCCCGTGGTAGCGTGAGCAGCTGGAGAACGAGAGGTCCTTGGTTCAAGTATTCCCTCGACCGAAAATTTTACTTTCTTTATTTTTGCGTAGTTATTATCTGTCCGTTCGTTCATTGACATCTCTGTTCACTGTAATAAGTTTAGTGTCTGTGTTTTGCGACCGCATCGCAAAACCGTGCGATTAGTAGGCGAAAGGACGTGCCTCTCCAATGGGAACAGAAAACATTTGTCGCAAGGTCATAGGTCAACCGATTCCTCCACAGGAAAACACATCTGATATATTCTATACGACACTGGTGACGGCATGTGCGTCACATAACAGGAATATGTTGTCTACCCACCTAACTTGTACACTTGGCGAATGGGTAAAAAGATTCTTCTACCTTGCCCGATTTAGGTTTTCTTGTGGAAAAAAAAGTGATGAAAACATAAGAATTTGTCACATAAACTAAAAATAAAAAATTAAACTTTCCACTCGATGGAAGATGTGGACCTAGGACCTTTCGTTTCGCAGCTGCTCACGTTACCACGAGACCACGGCGCTCCTGCGTTCCTATCGTCCTTAATGTTGCCTATCTTCCCATGAACTACTCAGTTTGTATATTTTGCTTATTTTTTCACAGCTCCACACAACTTCTTCCTGTTTTCTCAATTGATCTGTGTTCAGTTTTTCAAGGCCTATCCACTGTGCCAACTTATAACTAAATCTGAGGGGGGTGCGATGGGGATTTTCCCTTGTAAGAAGAGCCCCTTATAGCTGAGTATGATGGTTGTAAAGCCAGAAACATTACAAGACGTACGTCATTCCATGTTGCTCTAAGCCAGAGCTCAACAATCGTAATGGCTGGAAGAGTGAATGGCGTGCCTGTCACTCGGCAACCCATGACCAGATGCTTTCCAGTGGGGAGAGAGATGGTGAAAGTGCTGGCCAGGGCAACAGTGGAACACCCTCTCTATCGAGGCAGGTCAGGACAGTGCAGATAACATGAGGTCTTGCATTATTTTGTTGAATGTCATGTCACGGAGACCTCACTCGTGCGAAACTCAGCTTATCCTTTTTATCATATGACATCCCACATACCATGGATGGAGCGCAACAGGCAGATACCATATTCTTAGATTTCCGGAAAGCGTTTGACACGGTACCCCATTGCGCGCTGGTTTAGGTTCCCAGATATATGAGTGGCTAGAAGACTTCTTATGGAATGGAACCCAGTACGTCGTCCTCGACGGCGAGTACTCATCAGAGACAGGGGTATCGTCAGTAGTGCCCTGGGGAAGTACGATAGGACCGTTCTGTGAAACAGATACAGCTAACATCAAATAATTCACTATCAACGATTGTGAGAATCTGATTCGCAAAGTCAGCACTTTGTTGCACAGATATGGACTGATGGCTTTCGATTTTGCTGCAAACATGTGTAGGCTCTGTATCTGTATTTTCTGGGTGCTGGGACGCTCGAAACCAGTCACGGCTGCAGTTCTTTGGACGGATTTCCTTGAAAGCCGCTGAATAATTCCAGAAACCGTGGCGACAATTTCGTGAGTAACTATAATTTGCCTGGGACCAACGTTCCCTGCTACATCATCCGCCACTCTGCCTGTCCGTTGGAATCTGGCGAAGACCCTGCGAATGGTTTTCGCAGTGTGTCCTTTTGGAACATTAAATCGTGTTTCAAAACTGAACCTTGCCGTAGGACCGTGTTCTAACTTGTGGTATTCCAGTTCCAGAAAAACACATTATTCAATGGAACGCATGATTTCAACCTCTTCTTTCGGTGCGTGTAATCATCTGCGTTTCAGCTGTGTAACTGATTGCTTTGAGCTACGGCGCACGATTTATACTCGTACGCACTCCGTATTGCGATTACAACACCATTTGTTAGCAGCCTTTAGAGCTATTTGGAAGCTTCGATATACCTTCTGTATAACATTCTTACAGCTTTCACAATAAATATACCGTTGCACTCGTCTATCGACCTTAGTTTTCGAGGTACTGAATTTTGAATCAGGGAGTACTTCGCTGGACACCCCGTACATTTTCAGTAAGGCATAACTAGAGATGAGTACTTCTGCGTTTTGGGCCGAAGGAACTACCAAGCAGTAATAATGACATTGCTGTTCAAGAGTTGCAGAAGAGTGTATAGAGAAAGACATTGCATAGCTTTCATTAGAAAGATCAGAATTACAATGGGAAAAGTTTTGGGCGAAGGAGAAATGTTTATTAGCTTTAATTAAGGTATGAAAAAGTTCTCCGCAGAATCGACGGAGAAAGGAATGTACGGAATACATTGCCTGGAAGGAGGGTTTGGATGGTAGGACATGACTTAAGACATCAGGGAGTGACTAACATGGTACTAGAGGGAGCTGACACTAAACATAAAGGCAGGGATTATAATATATCCAACAATTATTTGAGTGCTTTGGGTGTAAGTGCTACTCTGAGACTAAGATGTTGGTACAGGAGAGGACGTCATGACAGGCTGAAAGAAAACATTCAGAAGTCTGCTGCGGTCAGCCATAGGAAGGGGCCTGCCTCTTTCTGCAGACGATCCATCCACATTTGGCCTACACGATGGCCGGATTTTGCGCCACTATGCGGTTTCTGCAACTCTTAACATTGTCAGTTTTCTCTTCCTTATTTTTCCCTCTATGTGTGTTTGGGAATGTGTTATTCATTAGATCATTGACCGACACTGTGGCCGCTTTTTGAGGCTTTTTGTACGTTTCCTGCAACTGTATTTAAATCTTTGCATTGTCAATCTTCTGGACACCCGTGTCCCACTATTACCCACGCAATACAGTAAAAAAAAAAAAAAAACTTTTCTTTGCTCATTTCACAGGCAAGTGTTCTTCTATGAGTGTTAGTCCTACAATTTTTGCAGGAGAACTTTTGTGAAGTTTGAACGGGAGGAGATGAGGTAATGGCGGAAGTAAAGCTGTGAGGGGGAGGAAGGTTTCTGAGTCGGTCTTGGGCAGCTGAGTCGGTAGAGCACTTGAACGTTAAAGACAAAGTTCCCGAGTTCGAGACTCGGTTCGGTACACAGTTTTAATTGGCGATAGAGTCCCACGTTCACTTCTAAGGTTAGCAACACTGTTCTTGGCGAATTTGTTTCATGACTGAATGACTGATGACCTCGCAGTTTCATTTTATTTATTTAACCTTATCTGAATGGTACCATCAGGCCCTCTCTTACATCGGACCAGGGTTTCACACAAACAGTCACGGTTTCCTAAATACTAACAATTTTATTATGACAAATAGTGTTAAAATGATTTGAGTGTCTGAATCGGCAATGTGAGTAAATAATACTACGATTTAGTAAAGTTAATACTGGTAGTACTTATACTACCATCGCTGCTGCCACTAATTGTGATAATAGTAATAATAATAAAAATAACAGTAATAATAATAATAATAAAATATTGATAATGGAATATATAAAAAGAATTTATAGGGGCACAAGGTAAAAGTTTTCTGATACAGCGAGTTCTCGCGAAAGGAAATTTAAGGAGACTGCACCAGCTATGGATAGTGGGAAAAGTGGCAGATCTGGTTGGACACCATGGTTACGTACTCAGTCCAATTTACATTTTCATCTATTATTACTCCTACACTCTTTGCTAAAGGAGAGAAGTTGATATTTGTCCAATTTAGGGTTAAATATAGTAGGAATTCCCAACACTTTGGGCTGATGAGCCTAAAATTACCAACCAGAATCACTTGGGTTTTGGATGGATTGAATAACGCTGCATCATGCACCTATTTCGATAGTGGTATCAGGTCAGTATTGAGATTCTTGGTAGCTGTCTTCAGGTTTATTGGTTTTACCCTCAGAAGCAACTGGTAATCATCAGCATTCCTGTGGTGTAGTTTGGCTCCTTTAATAATATACAACCAACCAAACAGCAACAACAAAATGGTATGGCTTCTAGCTGACTACTTTTCCAGGCAGAGAGTCTGTTAGTGGTCAAATGGGTTTATCTGGAATGCAGAAGTGTCTGTAGGTACAAGACGTCGCTCCTGCCAAAGCAGTGATGCTGGGCCAGCGGGTGCAGCCCTCAGTAAACAGCTTTTGCCTGTCGGCAGGTGGCTATCGTCCTGGCTTGCGTGCTGGCGGTCTGCAGCGCCGGATTCGTGGCGGGCCCCGCCGCGCTGGTGCGCACGCCGAGCTTCGACTCGGCCATCATCCAGTCTGACCGGCTGGGCGGCAACTTCGCGTACAGCACCGTCGAGGGCCACGCGTACGCCGCCGTCAGCCCCGTGGTGCAGAACGTGGTGCACCCCGTCGCCGTCTCGTACGCCGCTCACCACGTGCCCATTGGACACGCCATCATCGGTCGCTAAAGGCCACCTTCACTGTGTCTCGATGCCCTCTTCTCTGATCTGTCTCCGATGAACTCTTTCCTGCCCTTTTTTCTTCTATTTATATAGAACATCTGTCAATAAAAAAATTCTTCATCAGTAATGTTCGTCTACATTTAATAATAACACCTGAATTGGTATTAACAATCTTGTTTATACAATTTGTACTGTGTCCATCACTGTTAAGAACAACGACGTTCGTTGAGTACCATTTTTAATGTAACTAGCAGCTGAAAAACGATTGGAAGACCAGGGCTGAAACTCAGTTACAATAACTCTTAGATAATGTATGTCACCATGGCTATTCCTTATATACGTGAATGACCTTCCACTTAACATCTGCCAGGCAGAATTGGTGTTTTGCGGGGGATACTAGTGCTATAATAGGTCCATTTAGAGAGAAAGCAAGAGATGAAGTTGTTAATGATGTTTTTCAAAAAATTATCATGTGATTATCTGAAAATTCTGAGAAAGGACACTGTATTCAGTTCTGTACAACAGATAGAGTCATAGCAACAACTGATGTAGCAGATGAACAGGTATCTGTAAACAGGGTAGAGTGCTCCAAATTTCTCGCCGTAAATATCGATGAATACTTAAACTGGAAGAAGCATACTTCTACGGTGCTGAAACAATTAAGTTCAGCTACTTTTGCTCTCTGTATAATTGCTGGTCTCAGGAACAGACTAATGGATTTTCTAACATATTTTGCAATTTTCAACTGAGTAATGTGTTACGGAATAATTTTATGGGGTAACTCTTCACATATAAAGTAAGTATTGCGTTACGAAAATGAACAGTGAGAGTAATACCTGGTGTTCTCCCGCAGTCAACTTGTAGGCATCTCTTCAAGCACTTACACATTTTCACTCAACCTTCACAGTGTGTGTGTGTGTGTGTGTGTGTGTGTGTGTGTGTGTACGTGTGTGTAGTGTCATCAAGTGAACACTCACCGACATTCAGTTAAAAATACTGGTGTGCGACAAGTGGACAGCCTAACACCCGCGTTCTAAAGAAAGTCATAAGAGAATGGCGCCCGGAGCTGACCAAGAGAGACAATGACATAAATTTAGGAAAGCGAAAGAGGGAAGAAGTAGAGACCGACTGTTTGGGATTCGCTGATGACTTGGGCGTACTCTCCACAAACACTGACACAGCTTGCACCCAGACCGAAATCCTGAAGAAACGTGCAGAAAAAAACCGAATTGCAGATCTCCTTCGAAAACACAGAGTTCTTCATCAACGCAAAATATAAATACTTTGGTGGAATCATTTCAGAGAATATCATAGAAAGAGAGACAACTAAGGCTTTTAATTCTTAAGTAGGAAACAGCATACGGGACTACCTTTGAAATCTATTATAAAAGAAATATTGGCGTAAAATACTTCACTACACGACTATTATTAGGCTACTGGAACTTCACGCTGCAGATACGCTCACAACAGAACACAGAGGCCTACTCACAAGGGAACCTCCCCATCGCACCCCCCTCAGACTTAGTTATAATTTGGCACAGTGGATAGGCCTTGAAAATCTGAGCACAGATCAATCGAGAAAACAGGAAGAAGTTGTGTGGAACTATGAAAAAATAAGCAAAATATACTGAGTAGTCCACGTGCAATATAGGCAACATCAAGAATGGTAGGAGCACAGGCGCGCCGTGGTCCCGTGGTTAGCGTGAACAGCTGCGGAGCGAGGGGTCCTTGGTTCAAGTCTTCCTTCGACTGAAAATTTTACTTTCTTTACTTTCGCAAATTATGATCTGTCCGTTCGTTCATTGACGTCTCTGTTCACTGTAGTAAGTTCAGTGTCTGTGTTTTGCGACCGCACCGCAAAACCGTACGATTAGTAGACGAAAGGACGTGCCTCTCCAATGGGAACCGAAAACATTTGATCGCAAGGTCGTAGGTCAACCGATTCCTCCACAGGAAAACATGTCTGATATATTCTACACGACAGTGGTGACGGCATGTGCGTCACATGACAGGAATATGTTGTCGACCCACCTAACTTGGCGAATGGGTAAAAGGATTCTTCTACCTTGCCCGATTTAGGTTTTCTTGTGGATGTGATAATCACTTCCAAAAAATTGATGAAAACATAAGAGTGTGTCACATAAACTTCAACAAATGAATGCAACAGTTTCACAGTCGCACAGTTTTCTCTGTGCTCTGTCAAAACACATGTTTTTAAGGTTTTCAAATTTTTCCGTGTGTAGACCGTCAAACCCTGCATATGTCCAAGCAAATTTGAACATGTCCTGGAATTTTGCACAGCGAAGTTGATTATGTGTGAGTGCCTGAACTCTGATAATTGTCTGAAAATAAAAAATTTTCACCCAAGGGAAGCCTTGAACCAAGGACCTCTCGTTGCGCAGCTGCTGACGCTAACCACAGGACCACGGCGCTCTAGTGCTCACATTGTCCTTGATGTTGCCTACGTTTCGTATAGACTGCTTAGTTTGTATATTTTGCTTATTTTTTCATAGTTCCACACAATTTCTTCCTGTTTTCTCGATTGATCTGTGTTCAGTTTTTCAAGGCCTATCGACTGTGCCAACGTATAACTGAATCTGAGGGGGGTGCGATGGGGAGGTTCCCTTGTCAGCACACTGAATCTCAGAGAACGCCGAATTATCAGAGAGACAGTGGGACGTAGGAAGAACTACGACGGCTGGTGCAAGATCAGCAGCAGTACGGATTTTTATCAACAGATGGAACCTCTGAGTGACATCAGCCGGAGGCGACGCCTAATGATCTACGGCCATCTAAAACGCAGGCACTCAGACAGACTGCCAAAGAGGATACTGATGCACCGTGAGGAATTTCTCCCAAACCAGCTATGTTGTAACCGCACTATGTTTAATCTTGTGAACTGAAACTGGAGTAAACTGAGCTGCCATTCTTTATAAGATGTGTATCTGTGTTGCAATCACGATCAATTCAAGTGATGTAATCACGAAAACGCAATCTGATAAAATGAGTATCCAAAACTGATACAGTATTTTTAACTAACTTTGTCAAAGTAATTAGGAAACCTAAACTGTGAACTAAATAAGCTCCCCTGTGAAACTACACACTGTGCGGGAATGAGCAGTGCTACGATGCGTAGCGTCGCAATACGTAACTTGCAACTCCAACACACAAAATACTCTGCAAATCACTAACAAAATTTTGAAAGAATAAATCACCAAAACATTATGACTCCTGCTTAGTAGCTTATTTGTCTATCTTTGGAAGGAACGCATCACCTGATTCTGCGTATCAGGGCCGGCCGGAGTGGCCGTGCGGTTCTAGGCGTTACAGTCTGGTACCGAGCGACCGCTACGGTCGCAGGTTCGAATCCTGCCTCGGGCATGGATGTGTGTGATGTCCTTAGGTTAGTTAGGTTTAAATAGTTCTAAGTTCTAGGCGACTTATGACCTCAGAAAATAAGTCGCATAGTGCTCAGAACCATTTGAACTATTTGAATCTGCGTATCGGGAATACGGCAGTTTGTTGGTAGGTTTTTGGAGGTATGTGGCATTAGATGCCTATGCACAGGTCATGTAATTCGCTTAAATAACGGGCCGCTGATATGCGTACGCGGTGATTGCGTCCCATAGTGACCCAGATACGTCCCACAGAATTCACATCAGCAGAATATGGTCTCCGAGACATCAACGTGAGTTCACTATAATGCTCCTCAAACCACTGTAACACGGTTCTGGCTCCGATAGACGGACAATTATACTGCCGAAATGTGACATGGCCTTAGTGGACGGCATCAAGCCTCAAGGGATGCACCTCGTTCGCAGCTGTGGGCGTGTCTTCCATTACTACAAGAGTGAAAACCTTAAATTTATAATAACAAATCGAAATTTCGCGTCGTTATCCTGTAAGTTGATAAGCGTGCTACAAACAGTGTGCAGAATGCCCTGTAGGTGGCAGCATAGTGTAGATGCACACATACCGTCGCAGTATCAGTATAAAAACGGCCGCGCCACTTGCGACTTGCTCCAGGAAAGAACAGCGTTCTGTAATTCGGTTTTTGCGTAGTGAACGTGTGAAACCTACTGAAATTCATCGACGAATGAAGGTTCAGTACTGTGATGAATGTTTGCCACAGCAGTACGTCTACGAATGGAGTAGGAAGTGATTTCAGTGGAACACTGGAGCAGTTGAAGCCATAGTGAAGGAAAACCGCCGAGTGACACTGAATGACATTGCAGCATGTTAACAGCTTAGTCATGGGTCAGCACACCACATTGTGCATGATGTGCTCCAGTTTCACAAAGTGTCTGCAAGATGGGTGCCACGGCAGCTGAGAGAACTGCGTGTTGATGCTTGATGGCTTCCTTGCAAGAATCGTTACTGGGGACGAAACCTGGGTTCACTTCCAGAGAGCGAGCAAGGAATGGCGTCATTCCTCGTCACCAAAACCAAAGAAGTTTCGAACAGAACCATCAGCAGGGAAGGTTATGCTCACTCTCTTTTGGGCATTCGGGAGGACGACGGTTCAATCCCGCGTCCGGCCATCCTGATTTAGGTTTTCCGTGATTTCCCTAAATCGCTCCAGGCAAATGCCGGGATGGTTCCTTTCAAAGGGCACGGCCGACTTCCTTTCCCGTCCTTCCCTAATCCGATGAGACCGATGACCTCGCTATCTGGTCTCCTTCCCCAAAAACAACCCAACAACTCTCTTTTGGGACGAAAAAGGCGTCATTTTGAAGTATTACATGCCCAGAGGGACCACTGTCACCAGTGCATCATACACAGATCTCCTAAAAAATCATCTGAGGCCTGCAATCAAATCAAAGCGACGTGGATTGCTGTCAGCAGGTGTCCTTTTGCAACATGACAATGCCCCACACTGCCCATACAACAGTTTGCAACAATCACAGACCTGCATTTTGAGTGTGTTCGTCATCCACCATACTCACCAGACCTTGCTGCAAGTGATTTCCATATGTTTGGACCACTCAAAGACGCAATGGGAGGAAGAAGTTCCGTTCTGATGAAGAGGTACGCCACGCAGTGCATGAGTGGTTGCGCGGACTACCAAAAGAATTTTTTTCTAAAGGAATTTATGCACTTTGTAAGCGCTGGAGGACTTGCATTGAGCGTGATACAGCTTTGTACCACTTCTGCACAATAAATAATATTTAAAAAAATATTTAAGGTTTTCATTTGACTCACCCTCATATCACAGGTCCCATGCAAATGCAGGAGAATGTCTCCCATAGCATAATACTGATCCCACCAGCCTGCGTCTGTGAGGCACTGCGAACCTTCGCAGGAGAGCTTCTGTAAAGTTTGGAAGGTAGGAGACGAGATACTGGCAGAAGTAAAGCTGTGAGGGTCGGGCGTGAGTCGTGGTTGGGTAGCTCAGATGGTAGAGCACTTGCCCGCGTAAGGCAAAGGTCCTGCGTTCGAGTCTCGGTCAGGCACACAGTTTTAATCTGCCAGGAAGTTTCATATCAGCGCACACTCCGCTGCAGAGTGAAAATCTCATTCTGGAGGAATTTATATGCTTTTTAAAACTGGATGGATATATGATCCATATCTTTTCATAAGCCATTGGATTGATTTGAACAAAATTCGCTATAATAATCAAATATTACTCAGAAAGAGGTACTGAGGGGGTACGAAACCACCTCCCATAGGGACAGTGGTAATGTGGAAATGGGAGTGATACTCGAGACAGAGAAAGAACGGGAAGAGGAAAAAGTAGACACATAAAACAGGGAGGCTGTAATGGACTGGAGGCAGGATAGCTAGGAGTGAAAATGGGTAGGAGAAAATGGACAGAGGGACAGGGAAGGAGGAGATAGATAGAAAGAGTGGAAACGAGGACATGGGTAGTGAAACAGGGTAGGCGAAGATTGATAGAGTGGGAGGGGACTGACAGAGAGAGGGGGAGGAGGATATGGATAGAAAGAGAGGCAGGAGGAGATGAACAAACAGAGAAGGAAGAAAGATAATGTCAGAGAGAGGCGGAGGAGGAGATGTAGATGGAGGAGATGGGCAGAGAGTGGGAGGTGTGGATGACAGATAGATGTGGAGGAGGTGATAGAGAGAGAAGGAAGTAGGAGGCTTGAAATTTATCCAGGCATGGGATGCTACAATCAAAGTTAACCCGAGGGGTCACCATATAAGTCGATTCAGAAGGTATTAAAAATTTAGTTTACTAACAACATTTATTCTTCAAAAGAAAAAACAGAGAAAAATTATAGTTATTGATTGAATACTGTAAACAACTAACAGCTGGGTTAAGAGAACGATGGGCCAGGATCCTGGGTGGCAGAAGTGAGTCAAGTACGTTGGCCCTAAAAATGTGGATAACACAATCTGAATTGATCTGACACTGAGCAGACTTTGATTGATAATCTAGAGAAGTTTCTCAATATAGGTGCAGCTGAGAGCAGGTGGCGATTGAGATCTGTACGCCCTTACAAGGCTGGAGCAGCAGTTCGTTACCCTGGTTGCTTCATGCAGCGATATAAACTGCAGCTGGCGAGAAGTGCGCCGCGGTGGTGAGATGTGGAGGCAGCACCTGTGAATCGGCAGCGGCTGTGAAAGAAATGCAAAAATCTCACGGTCTAGCGATCAAGCAGACAGATTGCAATTCAGTCTCTACCAGAGCCCTGAAATCACGGTAGATTTCAGTGTGTGACACACCCGTTTGCTGGTTGTCCCAAGGATCAATTTGGCGCACTTATACACAGAACGCACAAGGATACTAAACGTCGAGACTGGTAAACCAAAAACGAATAAGTGTGCCCTCGGCAAACGAGTAGCCCGAGATGTTTGAAGTTACACTGTCGGTTCAGTAAGAACTTCACCACAGGCTCCCCAGTATAAACCACTCGCAAGTGAAGTCAGTCTTAGGACAGGTCCCAAGTACCAACCACACATGCCAGAGCCTCGACCAGAAGATGCTTCCAGAGAAAAGTCCAGAACCTGAGTGCTTCGCACCTCTCCAGATAAAAAATGCCATTTTCCCGCAAAGTGCGCAAACAACACCGCCTTCACACCGTCTTGAGCCAATCACAGGGCTTTAGAGGTGCTAAATCTCCCCTCCCACACGACAGCACAAACTCCTGTCGAACCAGGGCAATAGTTAAGAAACCTGTGTCTCTGGAAAAAAAGAAACCGCCAATTACTGCCTTTTTTAAGTTTTCGCAGAGGTGGAAGGTGTTTTTCTCTGAAGTTACTTCGCTTCCTGTGGCAACAAGAGAACAGATACAATCTTAAAGATCTTTTTCTAAATCGCCTGTGCCTTGGAGCATGTTGCTCCTAGCTATGAAGTGTAATAAAGATTCTACCTCTAAACGTTTCTCAGATGCCAGAGTTTCTTATACAATCGAGGCAGCCGATGGAAGTGGGTCACAGGCCTATTTGCAGTATTGAAGGAACACAATGCCCGGTTTACGAATCCACTGTGTAGATGCATTGCTTCACTCTATCGCCCCCAGCCCAGCCTTCTGCCGGCGGTGCTGCAGGTAGCTCTGCTGGAGACTTTTTACTGAGGGATGGGCTCACCAACAATTGCTTTCAACTTCCAACATGCCGTTTCTGTGAGCTAAGAACCATAAAAATACTGATGTGTCGACAGAAGTGCCGACACAGTGTTATTTTGAGGGGGGCGATATACACGCTATAAGCTCACGCAGAATATCTTGAAGTCTGAAACAGGACGCTCAATGAATTGCTATAAAGAAAAGTACGTTGCTTTTGGAATACTTAACTTTAATCCATCCTTGTTGTATACATCGTTCTTGTTGAGACATGCTTTAGACGATAATTATCAATTGCTATGTAAGGCTAATGGCGCCTTGCTAGGTCGTAGCCATGGACTTAGCTGAAGGCTATTCTAACTATCTGTTCGGCTAATGAGCGATGCTTCGTCAGTGTAGTCGCTAGCAATGTCGTCCGTACAACTGGGGCGAGTGCTATCCCGTATCTCGAGACCTGCCTTGTGGTGGCGCTCGGTCTGCGATCACACAGTGGCGACACGCGGGTCCGACATGTACTAATGGACCGCGGCCGATTTAAAACTACCACCTAGCAAGTGTGGTGTCTGGCGGTGACACCACAAATACCTCATGGTACCAAGCGTCCTACCAAGCTCCATCAACGTCTGCTCAGGTCGTTAAATTCCTAGAGTCTCGCTCAAGGTGTGTAAGGATGTAACAAAATCCTTAATAACTTTCCGTATACGAAAAATAGGTGACAGAGTAACTTGTCCTTTCTCAGGTTTACAGAAAGTGGGAATAGGAGGAGATGGACTGAGACAAAGGAAGGAGGCAGAGAGGAGAAGGAGACAGTAGGAAGAGAGGGAGTAGGAGGTCACTGCCAGAGAGAATGGAGAGGAAGAAATGGACAGACAGTGGGGGGAGGTGGGGAGGGGGAATGGACAGAGAGAGATAGGTCTAGGGGACAGAGAGGAGGGAGGATGTTATGGACAGGGAGACAGTGGAGGTGGAGATGTAAAAATAGAAGGAGTAGGAGGACATTGACATAGAGAGAGGGATGGGTGAACAGAAAGGGGGAGGACGAGTTAACAGGAGAGGGGGGGGGGGAGAGCTGAACAGACCCAGGGGAAAGGAGCAGATTTTCAGAGAGACAGGAAGGAGGACATTGATGGTGGTGTTGTGTGGCACAACCCTCATCAGCTGTACCTCCCGACATCAGCCCAAGTGACATGGTATCATGCTGGGGAGATTCGCCACTAACCAGCGTTTACGAACATTTGGTTAGATGGACACTCCTTTGTGCTCCACCTGTCACACAGTAGACGATGACGTCCAACTGCCACACCTACCCCAGTGGTTGTGAAGTATGGACGCTGGGGCGGCTAATTGTTGCCTGTTTCCTCTGTGACATTCTATTCATGATCTAACTGCACACTTTCATTTCCCCACATCCAAAATTCATACGATTGGGTCAAAGGATGGACATTCTCCTACCTTCAAGGAGATGGGGACAAATCGCGGCATGGTCAGAGGGCCCTTGAACAGAATAAACATGCAGTCATTGAGCTACTTCCACGCTACTATGCCTATTTCGCCAGTTACCTCCATGGAGCTGTACACGATCCCCTGTTGAGCTGGAATGTGCCTGACGTGGTTGTCTCGAGTGCTGTCGAGATGCACTACTAACACCTCCATACATTACTTTAACCCCCAGTGGGTGCAACGCCCAATACTGTACTGTCCTACTTTTCAATTTCCCCTTTCCCCTATCTGTCACTGCTGTGTCGCACAATGAAATTTCATGGTTACAGTTGAGTACATTCTTCCTTGACTGTCGCTTCTTGTCGACAGTCCATCGAGCTGGAGGACCCCACATGTGCTCATCTCCCACATTCCTTACCTTCTGTCTGCGTACAAGGAACCGTCACTTTCCCAATTTCAGTTTCTGACTTCATTTGCTGATATGTTCTTTTAATAAATTTTAAACTTCCCTCTCATATTCAGCTAATAAAATAAAAAGGTGTATAAGAAAAAAGATGGATGAGGAAAAAGCGGTCGGTAGAGCACTAAAAAAGAAAAAAAAAGATCACTAACGCACGCCTGTGCAGTGACGCTCGCGTCGATAGTACACTGGTTCGAAACCTGCTGGGAGAAAATTTTCACTGCCAGTATTTGATCGGCTAGGGGAAGAGAAGAAATGATGACGCTAAGTTCCTGACCATTACTCCTTGCGCCAGTGTCACTTCTCTGCAATGTGTCATGAAGTGAGAGCATGCAACACTGTCGATGATGGTCCGTCCGTCGGATGGAGGCCTTAACCTTGGCGGCCCACTTGGTCTTATTTCAGAAGAGTAAGCCATGTGCCAGCAACGAATTTAACCCCCTCCCTTTCCTTCATCCATAACAACAGAAACCCAACACTACACTGTACAACCAGTCACCACAGCCATCCACACGACACAGATATACACTTGACATTCCGTAATAGGTCGGAGGAAAGTCAATGGCAAACCACCTCCACTGGGACCTGGCCATGAGCGGCGTGCAGGATTCCTGCATCTGCTTCCCCTATACTAATTACCTGACTATAGGACCACTTGACATTTGACAGAGGAAAACAGCTTATATGAAACAACCTGTATACACGAAAAGTTCACATCTTCAAGAATTAAAAAAGATGAAGGAAAGAAGGAAGATCACGGTGCTGCTATAGATGAAGCGTAAGCTCGGACAGAATGAAGGATATCAGCAACTGTCTATTCAAAGTAAGCATCTCTTTGCTCGTCTTACGTAGTATAAAAAAACCTATATAACTTCTAGATCCCGGAGGTCAGATGGGATCTCGAACCCACGTACTCCCAAATACGAGTCCAGTGCCCAAACTGTTAAGCGTTTCGGATGGTGTAACGTAGAAGGGAGGGAGTGCTGTTGACGACAGTAGCATCCTCTGTACTCTACAGCACACACTATCGTGGCTGGTGGAGCAAGTCGTGGAAGACTGGCTGTGATAGAACTGTTAAAGAACTCATCACTGTCAAGGATTGCCGGTTGGATTCCAGCACCTTGCTACAACTGCCCTGCCACTGTTTTTATACTCATATTGGTTCATTCCTATTAAGAAATAAGTTGACGTAATACTGAAATAACACATTTTCATGGGACACTAGCGGAGGACGGTAAAGGCTCAGAGAGTCCGACTCGTAACGGAATAATGCCGACAATGATTACAAAAGTACGAAGGACAACTTGTAAAGGCAGAATAATTTACAATTTCAGTAAAGTAGGTAGAAAGCCAGTCGTGGCATAGCTCAAGAAGGGGACCATGACTCAAGTTTAACATAACAGCTGACTGATCACCGGATAGATATTTACCTAGCCTAGTAGTTCACAATGGTAATGCAAATGAAGTTCCAAACAAACCGCGAAACTGCACAATAGGTATATTACACTGCTTGGGGAGACAGACACAAAGTGATAGTAAATGAAATGCGTTTGATTATCAAAAGGGCAATGCTTGAATCTTTCAACGAGCTGTCAGTGGAAACGAAATGAGTGACCAAGCACTCATGAATGATACAGTGACAGAAATTGGGGTTAGCGAAATAAAAGTAGAAATTCTGAACTCTATTTTGAAATGTTTGTCATCATGTTGGCCCCAGGAGTAGATCCCCAGTTTAATTATAGCACTACTACAAACATGATCGGTATGGATGCTAATGGCAGTGGTGATGAGAAACAACTGAAGCTGCTAAAAGCGAAGGTTGTGTTAGTTCTGTTGGTCCATTTTTGGAATAACCGTGCTGGGAGGCAGCCCAACAGCTAACACAAACAGTACGAATCTGCATCAAATTTACCTAATGAGAGATAATTATTACTTGCTGTACTGGAATTAAAGCATGAATTCTTGTTGAAACTATATTTGGTGCCATGAGCAGTCTTCCTCGCAGCGCAAGACAAATACAATGCAACATACCGATACTGAAGTCACACAAACCGTATTTTGCAGCAACTTGGTGCTTAACAAAAAGCCAATTGTTCTCATTATTACACACACACACACACACACACACAAACACACACATCTTGATGATTGGCGCTATATATATATATATATATATATATATATATATATATATATATATATATATATATATATATACGTCTTACAGAATTGAAGAAATTACTGCCTCTTCTTATGATTGCAGGTTAAAGTCATGCTTTTGAACAGCGTTGACGTAATAAATAAAATTATTCTTCGTTTGTGGTAACTCTTAACATATGTACTTTCTTGAATTTTTAAATTACACATTTCATTTACTACTACATTGTTGGCGCACCAGTAAAAATTACACCTCTGAGATCTTAAACATTAGTACTCTCTAGCGAGATTGAGACAAAAGTTGTTAAAAAAACTGAATATTTTCTAGACATTTCTCTTTTGTTACAGAGTTTAATTTAAATTAATAACTTTGCCGTCTTCGGCGGCAAGGCACCAATTTCTTATTACTAATGAGGAAAAGAAAACATTCATATTGCGAGAAAAAATAAAAAGGTATTACACAACAAGCATCCATTCCCCGACGGAATGCCTGTCAGATTACATACAGAATTTGCAAGTGAGTGTCTCTTCTCTTAAACGTAATACGCTGTAGAATCCTCGATCGGAAATCTTCTAAAAGAAGGGTAGCAGAAGTAATCCACAAAACTAACGGCCAACTTGACTGACATTCTCATCTGTTTTGGATTCTTTGAACACATTCTGAGCCTAACTTAAAGAGGTATCTCCAATAAAAACACCTCATCCACGACAACCAACATGGTTTCCTAAAACATCGGCCATCCCAAATCGAATTGCATTTTCCTCACATGGGACCTTGACAGCCCTGGATCAAGGCAGACAGACAGATGCGTTGTTTCTCGATTTCCGAAAAGCATATGACACAGCACCACACCAACATTTCTTAACCAAAGCCCGATCACGTCGGGCATCATATAAAATCTGAGACTCTGTTCAGGATTTCTTGGTATGTAGAGCGCAGCATGTTACGTGGGATGGAGAGTCATAAAGAGATGTAAATGTATCTCCATGCTTGGTCCAGGGAACTGTGTTGGTATTCTTGCTACCCATGTTGCATATTAATCGCCTGGCACACCATATTAATGAAAACTTCAGAATTTTTGTACATGGTGCAGTTATACAGGGCAAGTCACTAACTATTGCCACCAAGAATAACTCCGAAAGTATGATAGGAAGTGAAAAGTTTGTGGGACAAAAGTTGCCTGACGACGGGGGCCATAACACGTTGGTTTTTTGTTGCTAGGTGGGGTCGCTTTACAGATATAAAGGTCAACTTCGTTTCCCTAAATGGGATGCTATAGTTTGGTATTTATCTTCTGTTAGCTGCTATCCAGACGAATCTAATTATATGTAACAGTAAGGTCTTTGAAGGACGACGAAGATCACAAAGGTGACATGAACATCCATTTACAGAAGGTGTTCGAAGTGATGACCATTGGTGTCGGTGCAGAGCTGCAATCTTCTTATCATGGACTGAGTGGTATTCCTTATCACTTCGGCACTTATCGAAGCACAGGCTCTGACAATTATCTCTCGTATATCGTGCAAATAGTAAATATTCGCCGAACACAGCGTATCCACCTAACGTGGCATTGACATGTAAACAGCATTCGACGGTTTCGCAATACAACACTAATAGGAACGGTAAGACTAGTATCGTCGAATCAAGCGAATGTGAACGATGTATTCCTTCGAATAACAAGTCGATACGCTTCCCATTTACGGAGAATTCCAACGAAATTCAGTGAGAGCTAGAGACTTATACGCTGAAAGATATCCTCAACGTACTCACCTTACACGTCGTACATTTAATAAATTGAGAACAACTGGATCTTTAACGCATCGGAAACATATACGGCAAAGGAAAGTTACTAACGAGGAAACGGAAATTGGTACTCTTGCCACTGTGGTTCGAGATCCTTGTGTTAGTCCGCGTCAAATCGCAAGGGAATCCGGCATGAGCCAGAGTAGTGTTCTGCATCGCCATAAATATCATCCTTACCATATCAGTCCCCACCAGGAATTAACTGGTACGGATTGTATGAGTCGCAATGAATTCTGCCGATGGGCTCAACTTTAGATTCAAAGGGATGACACATTTATTAATTTGATTTTATTTACTGACGAGGCTACATTTACGAACCATGGAAATGTTAATATTCATAACATGCATTATTGGTCAACTGAAAATCCACGTTGAGTGTGACAAGTTGCACACCAAAAACCGTGGTCGTTGAATGTATGGTATGGGATTCTGGAGGACTGAATTATAGGCTCTTATTTCATCGCAGGAAATCTTAATGGTGGGAAGTACACCATATTCCTGCAAGAAACATTAGGCCTGTTATTGGAAAAAATACCTTTAGGAACAAGGAACAGAATGTGGTATCAACACGATGGGTGTCCAGTACATTTTTCGCTGATGGCTAGAAGTGAGTTGCAGAGACAATGCTCAAATCGTTGGATTGGACGCGGAGGAGATGTGTCGTGGCCGACTCGTTTGCCAGCTTGAAGCCTCTGAATTTTTCTTGTGGGGATTCGTAAAAGATATCGTTTATAAAGAAGTTCCAAGTACACCTGAAGATACGCGGGAGAGAATTGTCAGAGCAAGTACTTCGATAAGTGCCGATGTGATAAGGAATACCAGTCAGTCCGTGATAATGAGGTTGCAGCACTGCATTGATACCAATGGTCATCACTTCACACACCTTCTGTAAATGGACGTTCGTGCCACCTTTGTGATCTTCGCTGACCTTCAGAGACCCTACTGTTACACATCATTGGATTCGTCTCGATAGCCGCTATCAGAAAATAAGTGCCAAACTATAGCATCCCATTTAGGGAAACGAAGTTAATCTTCATATCTCTGAAGCGACCTCACCTAGCAACAAAAACCAACGTCATACACACATCAAATAACGTTTTGCATCACCCCGGTTCCCAGAACTCATGAAGATCGACGTTGACTGTGGATATTGTATCACAAAGTCCCTTTGACTGTTCAAAGAAGTCACTAAACCCACCCAAAAATGTAAACAACCAGGCGTGCGCAGTGCCTATTAGACGGAGGGGGTCCGACGGCCGACCAGTTCCAGTCATTCCAACAGGAAGGAGGTACATGGCTCGAGTTGTTCAACCATGCCTAGACAGTCAGTACCGCGGTTCGATCGCGTCCGCAATGTTACTTTGTGCCAGGAAGGGCTCTCAACAAGAGAAGCATACAGGCGTCTCGGAGTGAACCAAAGCGATGTTGTTCGGACATGGAGGAGATACAGAGAGACAGGAACTGTTGATGACATGTCTCGCACATGCCGCCCAAGGGCTACTACTGCAGTGGATGACCGCTAACTACGGATTATGGCTCGGAGGAGCCCTGACAGCAACACCACCACGTTGACTAATGTTTTTCGTGCAGCCACAGAACGTCCTGTTATGACTCAAACTGTGTGCAATAGGCTGCATGAAGCCCAACTTCACTCCCGACGTCCATGGCGAGGTCCATCGTTTCAGCCACGACACCATGCAGCGCAGCACAGTTGGGCCCAACAACACGCCTAATGGACCGCTCAGGATTGTCATCATGTTCTCTTCACTGAGGAGTGTCGCATATGCCTTCCACCAGAAAATCGTCAGAGACTTGTTTGGAGCCCACCCGGTCAGGCTGAACGCCTTAGACACACTGTCCAGCAAGAGCAGCAAGGTGGAGGATCCCCACTGTTTTGGGGTGGCATTATGTTGGGCCGACGTACTCCGCTGGTGGTCATGGACGGCCCCGTAATGGCTGTACGATACGTGAATGCCATCATCCGACCGATAGTGCAACTATATCGGCAGCATATTGGCGAGGCATTCGTCTTCGTCGAGGACAATTCGCGCCCCCATCGTGTACATCTTGTGAATGACTTCCTTCAGGATAACGACGTCGCTCGACTAGAGTGGCCAGCATGTTCTTCAGACATGAACCCTATCGAACATGCCTGGGATAGATTGACAAGGGCTGTTTTAGGACGACGTGACCCACCAACCACTCTGAGGGAACTACGCGGAATCGTCGTTGAGGAGTGGGACAATCTGGACCAACAGTGCCTTGATGAACTTGTGGATAGAATGCCACGACGAAAACAGGCGTCGCATCAATACAAGAGGACGTGCTAATGGTTATAGAGGTACAAGTGTGAACAGCAATCTGTGTCACCAACTCTGAAGTTCTCGCTATATGGTGGTACAACATGCAATGTATGGGTTTCAAGAGCAATAAAACGGGCGGGAATGATGTTTATGTTGATCTCTATTCCAATTTTCTGTACAGCTTCCGGAACTCTCGAAATCGAGGTGATGCAAAAGTTTTTTTGATGTGTGTATTATAGCCTCCGTGGTCCAAAGCAACTTTTGTTCCACAAACTTTTCAGCTCTTATCATAATTTCGGAGCTATTCTTGGTGGCGCTAGTTAGTGACTCACCCTGTATAAGTGTTACCTCAAAAAAGCTGCGAAAATGGTGCATTGAAAACTTTTAACTGGCACAGACATAACTGAATATTTAAAATAAACAGTGTTGGGATGTGTAGTGCAATAGAAAAATTTGTTTACTTTGTTGTTAAATCCTGTAACGGCGTGTCAACATTTTTTCTAGTTTTTCTTGTGCTAGTACAATTACCTTTACCAAATACTCGTTATATCCACAGTGTCTCAAAATCTGGAGGAAAGATTTATATTATAACATCTTTGTCAAGTAATGTTTATCTTTTGTCTGTCTTCTTTGTCACTTCCTTCGTTACCTTTCCTGCTCCTGGCCTTGGCCTTCCTCATATGTATGTATCGTTGAAAATGTATTGGTCCAAATAAATCTATTTTGTACCAGTAATGAATTTCGTTTGAGTATTTCTTAACATTAATCTCTCTCTTATATTATTAACAGATTACCAAGTGGAAAAGTGGGTGAAGTCTGCATTGCCGCCATCTCACCGAAATAACTACAAATTGTTTGGAACCTGCTTTTCATTTAATTAAAAAGTCCGATTGCCCAATGCGAATTTAATTATCACACTTGAAATATTTCAAACTTTCATGGTCGCGAAAATACGAAACCAAGCCAGTTATTCCGAGGGAATATTTTGTGTCCCAGTATTTTTAAATCCCGTCAATTTAATTCGCCTAGTTCTTATTAAAGCGAGTTAAACTGACGACCGCTCGTAGGACTATGTAAATACATAATTGATATGCTGTATATGTAATTTCAAGTCAAAATATGTATACTTCTTGATTGTTTCTTTTTCATGTAAGCCAACGAGACATACATATTAATACTGGAAGGTTCATAAAAATTAGAATGGGAATATCATTTACAGAGAACTAGAAAATCAATTAATAGAAAGGAGTATGAAATAAGGAAATGCCGTAAAACAATTATAATTGGTAAATTTTTTTGAAGACTTCACTGTAGTTGTAAAATTATTTATTTGAGGCCTTAAAGGTAGAACATTTAATCAATATTAAAACTTGTAATACAGCGTGCTTTGTAAAACAGCGCCACAAGATGTGAATTTTGCTAGTGATTAGCATTTGTTTCACACAGACGAATTTTATAGTGTTAAGCTGTGTGCAAATATCATCTGTGAACTGTTCACAACTTAGCTGCAATACGGTAAGTAATAGATTCGTCAAATTGTGTTAGATGGCAGTATGATGATAACCCGTCAGCAATTTAGAACGATCGTTTCTTCATATATAGAAAGAGTCTAATCAGATATCAGAAGGCGAATTCGGCACTGAAAATTTAAATGGCACGTTGGCTGCGAGGAGTGAAATTATGTCGCCGGCTACAAACGAGAATATTGCTGAAACTGCTAGTGTAGCAACAGATCCTATTATGCAACTATTCCTGGAACTAAAAAATGAAATGACTACTACAAATCAAAAGGCAAGAAAGTATGGCCGATGATCTTACCACTACGAAGCAACAAGAAAATAATTTGACTAGTTAGGATGCACAAATTAGTGAACAGGTAAAAAAATCCAACCATGCAATTAAAAACCGACGTTCCTAGCCACTTCACTGAAGTGCTGCGAACCCATTTAGAAACCATAACTAGCGAGATTATAGACTTCAAAACCACCATTAGAGGTTTTCCTGAAACTGTAGAGAAACTGACTGAAAACCTTAGAACTTTGTAATTAGAACAAGAAACTTTAAAATTCACCCTTCAGCAGGTAACAGCCCAAGTAGGAGATCTCTCCACTGATCACGAAAAGAGAGTAGATGAATATTTACGGGAGTAGGACGATCAAATTACAGAAAGACGGGGGGCCCAATTCGCAGCTGCATGTGGTTTTGTTGGCGCGCTATGACACAAGACGGAGAGGTCAGGTCGATGACACGAGCAATGACGTGTCCGTTGCGATACACACGACACGCAGAGCCTTGTATCAATAAAATGAGAATCACGTAAAACCAAATGGTTACCGTCCTCCAGATTATGACACATTCACGAGACGTGACAATACGCAACACACGAACAATGGATCGCCATAATGAGCGGCGGCAATTTAATCCTAAATCAGTTACTTATTAGTATATCCACTTACCAACAGAAAATTAATGGACTTTACTCGCATCGACACCTTAAGAAATACTTTTCCCCAAGCACACGTAAACCACTTTTAGTGAAAAGAAAACGACGGGGGGCTCAGCAACTGCACTTCATATGCTCAGTTAATCGTCACTGAATACTCTCAAACTATGGGAGGGCCAAAGTAAACTAAAAGCGAACAGCTGCTGTCTGTTATATTCTGATTATATTTCACTACGATAGTAATAAGGCTATTTTATTAGTAACCAGGTCCTACTGGTGGCTGGTCGCTGTTAGTAATAACGCTGTTGAATAAGTAACCAGGACACATTTGTGGTTGGTCGCTGTTATTCGATAAGTACACACGTACCGTGGGGAGTAAGGATAGGCATATGACCATTGTTATTTTTGGGATGAGTTCTTAAGAGGAAATCAGAATCAAATGACACGGCCCAGGTAAGTATAATATCTAGGTGCAAATTGGTCGGGACTGTGGCACTTTTGGAGGACGTGAAAGAATCGACGTTTCATAAGGAGTAGGATTCAACTGATCGGTAAGTAAACAAATGTATACGAAATTTTGTGAATTATGTATGAGATAGAGCATATGTCACCTCAGCTAAGATACAAAGAAAGAAAAATAATATTATCTCTTTTAGCTTAGGGCTAAATAGCAGTGTTCCCACAGATCTGAATGAATGAATGAGTTGTTGTTGTTGTTGTGGTCTTCAGTCCTGAGACTGGTTTGATGCAGCTCTCCATGCTACTCTATCCTGTGCAAGCTGCTTCATCTCCCAGTACCTGCTACAACCTACATCCTTCTGAATCTGCTTAGTATATTCATCTCTTGGTCTCCCCCTACGATTTTTACCCTCCACGCTGCCCTCTAATACTAAATTGGTGATCCCCCGATGTCTCAGAACATGTCCTACCAACCGATCCCTTCTTCTAGTCAAGTTGTGCAACAAGCTCCTCTTCTCCCCAATTCTATTCAATACCTCCCCATTAGTTATGTGATCTACCCATCTAATCTTCAGCACTCTTCTGTAGCACCACATTTCGAATGCTTCTATTCTCTTTTTGTCTAAACTATTTATCATCCACGTTTCACTTCCATACATGGCTACACTCCCTACAAATACTTTCAGAAACGACTTCCTGACATTTAAATCTATACTCGGTGTTAACAAATTTTTCTTCTTCAGAAACGCTTTCCTTGCCATTGCCAGTCTACATTTTATATCCTCTCTACTTCGACCATCATCAGTTATTTTGCTCCCCAAATAGCAAAACTCCTTTACTACCTTAAGTGTCTCATTTTCTGATCTAATTCCCTCAGCATCGCCCGACTTAATTCGCCTACATTCCATTATCCTCGTTTTGCTTTTGTTGATGTTCATCTTATACCTTCCTTTCAAGACGCTGTCCATTCCGTTCAACTGCTATTCCAAGTCCTATGCTGTCTCTGACAGAATTACAATGTCATCGGCGAACCTCAAACTTTCTATTTCTTTTCCATGGATTTTAATACCTACTCCGAACCTTTCTTTTGTTTCCTTTACTGCTTGCTCAATATACAGATTGAATAACATCAGGGAAAGGCTACAACCCTGTCTCACTCCTTTCTCAATCACTGCTTCCCTTTCATACCCCTCGACTCTTATAACTGCCATCTGCTTTCTGTACAAATTGTAAATAACCTTTCGCTCCCTGTATTTTACCCCTGCCACCTTCAGAATTTGAAAGAGAGTATTCCAATCAACATTGTCAAAAGCTTTCTCTAAGTCTACAAATGCTAGAAACGTAGGTTTGCCTTTTCTTAATCTTTCTTCTAAGATAAGTCGTAGGATCAGTATTGCCTCACGTGTTCAAACATTTATACGGAATCCAAACTGATCTTCCCCGAGGTCGGCTTCTACCAGTTTTTCCATTCGTCTGTAAAGAATTCGCGTTAGTATTTTGCAGCTGTGACTTATTAAACTGATAGTTCGGTAATTTTCACATTTGTCAACACCTGCATTCTTTGGGATTGGAATTATTATATTCTTCTTGAAGTCTGAGGGTATTTCGCCTGTCTCATACATCTTGCTCACCAGATGATAGAGTTTTGTCAGGACTGGCTCTCCCAAGGCTGTCAGTAGTTCTAATATGATGTTGTCTACTCCCGGGGACTTGTTTCGATTCAGGTCTTTCAGTGCTCTGTCAGAACTCCTCACGCAGTATTGTATCTCCCATTTCATGTTCATCTACATCCTCTTACATTTCCATAATGCTGTCCTCAAGTACGTCGCCCTTGTATAGACCCTCTATATACTCCTTCCATCTTTCTGCCTTCCCTTCTTTGCTTAGAACTGGGTTTCCATCGGAGCTCTTGATATTCATACAAGTTGTTCTCTTTTCTCCAAAGGTTTCTCTAATTTTCCTGTAGGCAGTATCTATCTTACCCCTAGTGAGATAAGCCTCTACATCCTTACATTTGTCCTCTAGCCATCCCTGCTTAGCCATTTTGCACTTCCTGTGGATATCATTTTTGAGACGTTTGTATTCCTTTTTGCCTGCTTCATTTACTGCATTTTTATATTTTCTCCTTTCATCAATTAAATTCAATATTTCTTCTGTTACCCAAGGGTTTCTACTAGCCCTCGTCTTTTTACCTATTTGATCCTCTGCTGCCTTCACTATTTCATCCCTCAAAGCTACCCATTCTTCTTCTACTGTATTTCTTTCCCCCATTCCTGTCAATTGTTCCCTTATACTCTCCTTGAAACTCTGTACAAACTCTGGTACTATCAATTTTTCCAGGTCCCATCTCCATAAGTTCCCACCTTTTTGCAGTTTCTTTAGTTTTAATCTACAGTTCACAACCAATAGATTGTGGTCAGAGTCCACATCTGCCCCTTGGAAATGTCTTACAATTTAAAACCTGGTTCCTAAATCTCTGACTTACCATTATATAATCTATCTGATACCTTCTAGTTCTCCAGGGTTCTTCCATGTATACAACCTTCTTTCATGATTCTTGAACCAAGTGTTAGCTATGTTTAAGTTATGCTCTGCGCAAAATTCTACCAGGCGGCTTCCTCTTTCATTTCTTAGCCCCAATCCATATTCACCTACTATGTTTCCTTCTCTCCCTTTTCCTACTCTCGAATTCCAGTCACCCATGAGTATTAAATTTTCGTCTCCCTTCACTGCCTGAATAATTTCTTTTATCTCATCATACATTTCATCAACTTCTTCGTCATCTGCAGAGCTAGTTGGCGTATAAACTTGTACTACTGTAGTAGGCGTGGGCTTCGTGTCTATCTTGGCCACAATAATGCGTTCTCTATGCTGTTTGTAGTAGCTTACCCGCACTCCGTTTTTCCTATTCATTATTAAACCTACTCCTGCATTACCCCTATTTGATTTTGTATTTATAACCCTGTATTCGTCCGACCAAAAGTCTTGTTCCTCCTGCCACCGAACTTCACTAATTCCCACTATATCTAACTTTAACCTACCCATTTCCCTTTTTAAATTTTCTAAGCTACCTGCCCGATTAAGGGATCTGACATTCCACGCTCCGATCCGTAGAACGCCAGTTTTCTTTCTCCAGATAACAACGTCCTCTTGAGTAGTCCCCGCCTGGAGATCCGAAGGGGGGACTATTTTACCTCCGGAATATTTTACCCAAGAGGACGCCATCATCATTTAATCATACAGTAAAGCTGCATGCCCTCGGGAAAAATTACGGCTGTAGTTTCCCCTTGCTTTCAGCCGCTCGCAGTACCAGAACAGCAAGGCCATTTTGGTTAGTGTTACAAGACCAGATCAGTCAATCATCCAGACTGTAGCCCGTGCAACTACTGAAAAGGCTGCTGCCCTTCTTCAGGAACCACACGTTTGTCTGGCGTCTCAACATATACCCCTCCGTTGTGGTTGCACCTACGGTACGGCTATCTGTATCGTTGAGGCACGCAAGCCTCCCCACCAACGGCAAGGTCCATGGTTCATGGGGGGAGGGAATGAATCAGTAATGCAGTGATAAATACTTATGAAAATAGAAATTTATCTATGCTAAGTAATAGAATTTTAATTTATACTGTAGCCTGAAGCTTTGTTGTAAACTTTCAAGCAGTTTTTTATTCACAATATTTCTGCGAAAATATTCTATTGGAATTCTCTAGACTGACGTGAGATTTTCACCTTATGATAAAAAGAATAAGGTTCTAAGTGCTGTGTAAACCATTTAACTTGTGAAATGCTGTCTGATGAGTCATCTGGGGATTTGTTTCTTTCATATATATATAAATAACTACTTTACGTAGATGAATGCAAGTTGTAAAAGCAATGGTAAAGAAATTTCACCATGAACTATTTGTATCAGTGGTCTGAATAGAAGGTAAAGAGATCTGAGTCATCATAGTCACTGCGAATAAACTGTGCTCAAATTAGAAATATATGACCATAGAGCTCTGCATAGTAAATTTACAATGGCCATGTGTTAGTGAAAATCTTGGTTGGATAAAAAGTGTGTGAAGATACCTTGGCTGGTAATCTAATCTTTAGCACTGTATATAGTATGGGATATGAAAACTTATAAATTAGCATAAATTATTAAATAATAGTAAGATGCTTGATATGTTCCACATGTGCCTCTGACAAAAGATTGTAGAGAGTACGAAGTTTTGATCAGTGCATGATAACGGGGCTATTTTTCTTTGTAAATATGTATTAATCTGAGTAATTAGTAAGTGAGTAGCCTCACACCATAATATTTAGTAGGATATTATCTCATCTATGAGTAAATAAAGAAGCCAAGTTGTGGCTTTAAAATGGTAGCCGGAAATAAAAAGATAACATTTATGGAATAACGACATAAATAAGTAATGTACATTTATAGTAATATGAATGAACAAATTAAATGAGAGATACTCCATAATTCTATGTAAAAGGCTCAAATAAATAAAATTTACTTCTACTTTATCTTTCCGCAAGCTCCGCAATTAGTATTTTCATTTTTTGTCTCTGTGGGGATGTAGAACCACTGGCTCTACCCCCCCCCCCTCGCCCTCCTCCCCAATAATATCGCTGTCCTACCGCAGCAAGAACAACTGTATCATTGCCAAATCAGTCCTCTGTAGCAAGCACTCTGTGATACATGCATTGTGTACACGCTAAGAGAGTAGAAGCATTCATGGCAAGTGACGGGAGTGTGAGTGATTATTTATCGTCGTAATTATCAAGCCCACTCTCCACTAACACCTCCTTTCGTGAGACTGCTTTTTGCACTTTTCTGCTTGTCACGAACTGTTTCGCGGATTAGCAATCCGTTACACGTTTTATGTTTTAATGAAACAATGAGTGGCAGCGTTTTGTTAAGTGTGGTTAGCGAAAACACTACATGTACAAAACAGCGTTCATGTATGAACGCAGATGTGACACAAAATATCATTTACGTTCATCGAATCATCTTGCCACACAGAGAAAGAAAGCCGTAGTTAAATAAAAATTGGTAATGCTGTGTAAACGCATCAAATGAGTTATTAAATGAACAGTAATTAAATTATTCGTGAGTGTAGCCTGAAATATATGAAATGTTTCGTAAGTAAGGCTAGGAGGAAGGAATAAAACTTATTTCATCCAGTCTAAGCAATTATAAGTGCATGTTTAATTAGAACTGTTTGTGGTAGATAAAAGGTGAGACGGTGCTAGGTGCTGTTGCCAAATAACTGTGTTGCCTGCTAAATAAAGTACATTAAAACGAAAGTGCATTTCACTTACCGGTGCTGAGATGTTGTGAAAGCAGGTGGCAGTTCCAGTCACAAAAGGAGTCATCACTTCACCAAGAGAATTGTGCTTAATCCAGTAAAACAGTCGGTAACGCACACGCACATCCGTAACATTCACTGAATCGACGCGACGCGTAAGCACCGGTCATCCGAGCAGCATGGAAACGATTCAAACTATGGCTCGCCCGATGAGGCAGCCTTAAACTCAGTTGTTGTCGGTATGTTTGTTACCTATGACGCTTGCATTCTTAACGTTCTAGGAACCGATCGACGTGCTTCAAAGTTGATAAAGTGATGCAAGTGACGCACAGGGACACTATATGAGCCTGTGTTTAGTTATTCCTAGATTGGTCCTTGAGTATTAAAGACGATTAAAAAAAAAGTCTACGATATTCTGCAAATAAATTGTGGTGTAGCAAAAACTGTTATGGTCATACTGTAATATTGTGGCCTCAAGTTATTCTTACGAGAATTTCTTACAAGTAAATCCTCATGCAAGTAACAATGAGTATTACCAGACGAAGAGAAACTAAATTAGCTGTACCGTAATATAAGTTTTTCTGGTCTGTCGTCTGCAGTGACTATGCCACCAGTAACTTTAAATAAACTGTAAACGGCGTTGAATCATGTGTCTCAGTGTTATATGTTAAACGAGAAGAAGGAGTAAGTGTAATAAACAGTTTTTCTATGTGATAATTACGCAAGTGTTGTCACTTTATGAATTTTAAAACTGTTCAACGTTACGATTCAAACTTTATGAAACTTAAAACCATTGAACATTCCTTTGAACTTTTTATTTATTTAAGGTACCAATTATTTATCTTTCCTGGACGTTTGGAACTAGTGAAAGAGTTTTAAGTTTGATTTCGTCAAGTGAATATAATTTTCTTGCTTCAATCAAGGGAGGCTGTGTAACGACGTATCAGTATTTCTTCTTGTTTTTATTGATAATAAAATTACATTTAGTAAATATAATTATGCACTGAGTCATTAAATCCATAGTGTTTCAAAATCTGGTGGAATGGGCATAAACTACATGTTTTGAAGTGATTTTTATCTTTTGTCTGCTTTTCTTCTTCTGTCACTACCTTCGTAACGTTTCCTCCTCCTTGTCTTCGTGTGTTAAGATGTTTGTATCATTGTAAATTTTATGTCGTCTCGGTGTCTCTGCAGAGCTGTACCATGGCAAGCAAGGAGAGGAAGTTGCTTGGTGGCCAGTATTCTCTGTCTATGACACAAACTGCACGCGTATATTAACTGGGTCCTTTATTAACGTATACAAAGATCTACTTAATTAAGCTTCCATGTGCTGTGGTACAAGCTCTTCTGTAGACCATGTCAGCCTCACTGCTGGTGAAGTACAATGTCCATATATTCGCAATTACGGTTGCTGCGTGCTCCCTGTCTCTGAGTTAGCGGCGGAGCTAACTGCTGCTGCGATTCCCGCTGTGATGCTTCTGATGACACTGGAACTTAGTCGGTGCGATAGACTGCGACAGACTCGAACAGATTGGCCCTCCTGCGTTTCTTTCCTTTATTGTTATTTTCAAGCCTTTACAGAAAGGTAGGCCGGCAGCGGCCTATCTATGCCGCTCTTCGACCACAGAAAACCATACATTAAACAGGATGACACAAGAAAAATATACATGGAGGGTAAAAACAGGAGACATACACATTAAAATAAAGGAAGGCGTTCACGGACGCACTGGTTGTATAAAGAAATTCAGCACTATACAGGGTGGTCCACTGATAGTGACCGGGCCAATATATCTCACGAAATAAGCGTCAAACGAAAAAACGACAAAGAACGAAACTTGTCAAGCTTGAAGGGGGAAACCAGATGGCGCTATGTTTGGCCCGCTAGATGGCGCTGCCATAGGTCAAACGGATGTCAACTGCGTTTTTTTTAAATAGGAGCCCCCATTTTTTTATTACATATTCGTGTAGTACGCAAAGAAATATGAATGTTTTAGTTGGACCACTTTTTTCGCTTTGTGATAGATGGCGCTGTAATAGTCACAAACGTATATGTTCGTGGTATCACGTAACATTCCCCCAGTGCGGACTGTATTTGCTTCGTGATACATTACCCGTGTTAAAATGGACCGTTTGCCTATTGCGGAAAAGGTCGATATGGTGTTGATGTATGGCTATTGTGATCAAAGTGCCCAACGGGCGTGTACTATGTATGCTGCTCGGTATCCTGGACGACATCATCCAAGTGTCCGGACCGTTCACCGGATAGTTGCGTTATTTAAGGAAACAGGAAGTGTTCAGCCACATGTGAAACGCCAACCACGGCCTGCAACGAATGATTATGCCCAAGTAGGTGTTTTACCTGCTGTCGCGGCTAATCCGCACATCAGTAGAAAACAAACTGCGCGAGAATCGGGAATCTCAAAAACGTCGGTATTGAGAATGCTACATCAACATCGATTGCACCCGTACCATATTTATATGCACCAGGAATTGCATGGCGACGACTTTGAACATCGTGTATAGTTCTGCCACTGGGCACAAGAGAAATTACGGGACGATGACAGATTTTTGCACCCGTTCTATTTAGCGACGAAGAGTCATTCACCAACAGCGGTAAGGTAAACCGACATAATATGCACTATTGGGCAACGGAAAATCCACGATGGCTGCGACAAGTGGAACATCAGCGACCTTGTCGGGTTAATGTATGGTGCGGCATTAGGGAGGAAGGATAATTGGCCCCCATTTTATCGATGGCAACCTAAATGGTGCAATGTATCCTGATTTCCTACGTAATGTTCTACCGATGTTACTACAAGATGTTTCACTGCACGACGGAATGGCAATGTACTTCCAACATGATGGGTGTCCGGCACATAGCTCGCTGCGGTTGAAGCGGTATTGAATAGCATATTTCGTGCAAGGCGGATTGGTCGTCGAAGCACCATAGCATCGCCCACACGTTCACCGGATCTGACGTCCCCGGATTTCTTTCTGTGGGGAAAGTTGAAGGATATTTACTATCGTGATCCACCGACAACGCCTGACAACATACGTCAGCGCATTGTCAATGCATGTGCGAACATTACGGAAGGGGTACTACTCGCTGTTGAGAGGAATGTCGTTACACGTATTGCCAAATGCATTGAGGTTGACGGACATCATTTTGAGCATTATTTGCATTAATGTGGTATTTACAGGTAATCACGCTGTAACAGCATGCGTTTTCAGAAATGATACGTTCACAGAGGTACATGTATCACATTGGAACAACCGAAATAAAATGAACTTATCTACGTTCTGTATTTTAATTTAAAAAACCTACCTGTTACCATCTGTTCGTCTAAAATAGTGAGCCATATGTTTGTGACTATTTTAGCGCCATCTATCACAAAGCGAAAAAAGTGGTCCAACTAAGACATTCATATTTCTTTACGTAATACACGAATACGTAATTAAAAATGGGGGTTCTTATTTTAAAAAAACGCAGTTGATATCCGTTTGGCCTATGGCAGCGCCATCTAGCGGGCCAATCATAGCGCCATCTAGTTTCCCCCCTCAAGCTAGACAAGTTTCGTTCTTTGTAGTTTTTTCGTTTGACGCTTATTTTCTGAGATATTTGGCCCGTTCACGATCAATGGACCACCCTGTATACAAACGGAGACACAGAGTGGCACACGTGAACATAGGAGCACTGAAGGAGAGACACAGATGAACTGACGGGAAGAGAAACACTAGCACAGTGGCGACGAACTTCGGCGCACTAAAACATACTGTTTGCACGAAAAAGTCGGGGGCCTGCCATAGGGAAGAGGGAGGGTGCCTTCCGGTCTGTGGTGACTATCTAAATACTGGCAGCCGAGAGGGCGTTGGCGGCGCGTTTCCTGCGAGTCTGTCGTTGTCCTCTATCGATCTTCTTGTAATCTACAGGGTGTTCCAGCTATCTTGTCCACCCAAAATATCTCTGGAACAAAAACTGCTATTGGAAAACGACTTTCACCGGTATCAATGTAGGGCTGGGGCCCATGAATTTACATATTTGGAAACATTCTAAAACGAAAGCGTATGTGTTTTTTAACTGGGTAAAATGGCCCTTTGTAGAAACTTCCACTGTGATACCAGCACTACATACTAAACATAGCGTTCACATCTCATGCTCTAAGTGATGCCCATTGGCTTGCATACATAGGGTCACTCTGCGGATGAAGGATGCCCTACTTCGTGCTACTGTTTCCTCTTTGATGGCTGTACAAGCATCAATAATGCGTTGCTTCATGTCCTCTGGTGTTGTTGGTTCATGTTGGTAAACAGCATCCTTCACTGCTCCCCAAAGAAAATAATCCAGCGGTGTAAGGTCCGGAGATCGGGCAGGCCACCTAACTGGGCCACCTCATCCGATCCACCTACCAGGGAACTTACGGTTCAGAAGTCGTCGTGCTCGTAAGGCGTTATGTGCAGGGCATCCGTCATGCTGATACATGACCATTCTCCAGTTCAGAGGTACGGTGTCCAAGAGAACAGGAAGATTGCGTCGTATAAATCTGGAGTACTGTCTGCCATTTTGGTTGCCATTTATAAAGAAAGGTCCGATAATGGTATCTCCAATAATCCCACACCAAACATTAACTTTCCACGGACGTTGATGCTCTACCTGACGGAGCCATTTGGCTCTGAGCACTATGGGACTTAACATCTGTGGTCATCAATCCCCTAGAACTTAGAACTACTTAAACCTAACTAACCTAAGGACATCACACACATTCATGCCCGAGGCAGGATTCGAACCTGCGACCGTAGCAGTCGCGCGGTTCCGGACTGAGCGCCTAGAACCGCTAGACCACCGCGGCCGACTGACGGAGCCATTTTGGATTGTCTGCGGACCAATAATGCATATTCCTCATACTGACAATTCCTTTGTTGGAGAATGATAGATCGTCGCTAAAGAGAACATCTGCAAAAAAATTTGGATTAGTCAGAAGTTTTTGCTGAGCCCACCGACAAAATGTTACCCTATTGCGGAAGTCATTTCCATGAAGATCCTGGTGTAAATGAACATGGTAAAGATGAAATTTATGACGTTTAAGAATACGCTGTGCACTTGATTTCGACAAACCAACTTCACGTTCAATTTGACGTGTGCTGATTTGAGGATTCACAGCTTTGGTAGCGAGCACAGCAACTTCAGCACGTTCATCTGTGCGTGTTCTAGGACGATGCCGAGGTCTTGGATTTAAGCTTCCCGTTTCATGTAGACGAGATGTGAGACGACCAAACATCCAGCGCCAAGGCGATGGCTTGTCAGGGAATCGTCTTCTGTACAGTCGTTCTGCCTGAACAGCATTTCGTCCACCTACAACAGGGTACAGTACAGGTATGTATAGTAGGGTAGAAAACAGACATATTAATAATCATAATGTTCGCTAACAGTACTATCAACAAACAAGCGCCGGCCGAAGTGGCCGTGCGGTTAAAGGCGCTGCAGTCTGGAGCCGCAAGACCGCTACGGTCGCAGGTTCGAATCCTGCCTCGGGCATGGATGTTTGTGATGTCCTTAGGTTAGTTAGGTTTAACTAGTTCTAAGTTCTAGGGGACTAATGACCTCAGCAGTTGAGTCCCATAGTGCTCAGAGCCATTTGAACCATTTGAACCATCAACAAACAAGCAATCTCATAACGTATTTCCCGTCAACGTACATTCTCCATAGATCAGGAGCATTTCTACCATATCTTCATGTGTGTACATTATACTGTACAGTGTAAGTTCCACAACACAACGTTTATTCACAATGTGTACTACCACCGTGCCGTCACTAGATTACTCTGATGCACGACTACACTGGCAAGCGGTGTACGGCGCGCCAAAGCAAGAACAAATGGGATGCTCGGAGGGTGGTGGAGTACAGGAGTTTGCATGGGTCGCAAATCATAAACAAGGCGAAGTGGTAACTGTGGCAGTAGTGGGAACTACGTTGGACACTTGACTAGGTAGAGCCAGGCCCTGCGCGACAGGCACAATGGGTCACATAACGCATTAGATACACCTTATTTTGGGTGTGCAGGATAAATACGACAACCTGACGGGTGTACACCGATCGGTACTGGTTCATATTGTGCACGTAGATACGTAAAACGTGCAAGAGGGAAACCATTATGTGCTTATGACAGTTGATGGCAGCAGACCGTATTATTCGTTTCGGACCTCTTGATAAGTATGGAGGTGTGATTACACATGTCAATCACATCGCGATTACGGGCAGCATGGGGTTCACGCCTGAGCCTCAGGACGTGCGATAGCAGCGCATTTCGGGTGTTTCAAGCCTCAACTTTGCGTCTCAGTATCTCGGGATGCAATGGGAATATTGCGATGCAATCAACGCCATTGTGTATTTGCTTTGTCATGCTATGGATTGCTGAAGAGAAAATACAGGAGGTCCATTTAAAAAAACATAAGTTTGTGTTAAAAAACACATACGCTTTCGTTTTAGAATGTTTCCAAATATGTAAATTCATGGGCCCCAGCCCTACATTGATACCGGTGAAAGTCGTTTTCCAATAGCTGTTATTGTTCCAGAGATATTTTGGGTGGACAAGATAGGTGGGACACCCTGTATATGCCACATGGTGTGCTGGCGCCAACTTACTCCAGCACAGTAAATGTCCTGATGCGAATAATTATCTGTTTTTACCGGTAATTACTTTCGTTTTATTGTTTCTTAACACTAACCTTTTTCTTATGTTATTCACAGATTATCAAGAGGAAAAGTGCGTGAGTGTCGTTGTAGAAACCGCAACAACCGTCTCGAGAGATGTTTGCGAGCTAACATTACAGCTATGTCACCGAAATAATTACGAAATAACTACAAAATGTTTAGAACCTGCTGTTCATTTAATTAAAAAGTCCGACTGCTCAGTGCGACTTAAATTATTGTGCTTGAAATGTTTCAAACTTTCACGGTCGCGGAAATACGAAACCAAGCCAGTTATTCCAAGAGAATAATATTGTGTATCCCAGTATTTTTAAATCTGTAGAACATCCGTCAATTTAACTTGCACAGATTTTATTAGTATGAGTTAAAAACGTGTTTCAGTTGTGACGGGACTGACAAATGATGTGCAGGGGTGAACGAAAATACGGAAACACCAAAACCACAACACATTACCTTGTTACCTTGCCTAACATTGTGTAGAACAACCGTTAGTATTCTGAACAGCTTCCAGAGGCCTCTGAATGGATAAATATAGGTCCTGTCAAGTCAAGGGAACCTTATACCCCTCTCCCTGCAAGACTGGCAAGTTCAGGTAATGATGATAGAGGCAGACAGCGATCACACATCCTTCTCTCCAAAGAAGACCACAAAGGCTCAATAGTGCTGAGATCTCGTGACTATTATGACCAAGGGAAGTGTGATAATTCATCCTCGTGCTCACAGTACTGGTCCTGTACGATGCAAGCTGTCTCAACTGGGGCCCTGTCGTTTTGGAACAGTGCATCAAGCTGTGTGACCTGGGGCACTGTCTTCTTGGAACAGTGCATCAAGCTGTGTGAACTGGGGCCCTGTCGTTTTGGAACAGTGCATCAAGCTGTGTGAACTGGGGCACTGTCTTCTTGGAACAGTGCATCAAGCTGTATGAACTGGGGCACTGTCGTCTTGGAACAGTGCATCAAGCTGTGTGACCTGCGGCACTGTCTTCTTGGAACAGTGCATCAAGCTGTGTGAACTGGGGCCCTGTCGTTTTGGAACAGTGCATCAAGCTGTGTGACCTGGGGCACTGTCTTCTTGGAACAGTGCATCAAGCTGTGTGAACTGGGGCCCTGTCGTTTTGGAACAGTGCATCAAGCTGTGTGACCCGGGGCACTGTCTTCTTGGAACAGTGCATCAAGCTGTATGAACTGGGGCACTGTCGTTTTGGAACAGTGCATCAAGCTGTGTGAACTGGGGCACTGTCTTCTTGGAACAGTGAATCAAGCTGTATGAACTGGGGCAATGTCGTTTTGGAACAGTGCATCAAGCTGTGTGAACTGGGGCACTGTCTTCTTGGAACAGTGCATCAAGCTGTGTGAACTGGGGCACTGTCATCTTGCAACAGTGCATCAAGCTGTGTGAATTGGGGCACTGTCTTCTTGGAACAGTTCATCAAGCTGTGTGAACTGGGGCCCTGTCGTCTTGGAACAGTGCACCAAGCTGTATGAACTGTGACCTTGTCATCTTGGAACAGTGCATCAAGCTGTGCGAACTAGGGCACTATCTTCTTCGAACAGTACATCAAGCTATGTGAACTAGGGCACTGTCTTCTTGGAACAATTCATCAAGCTGTGTGAACTGGGGCACTGTCTTCTCGGAACAGTTCATCAAGCTGTGTGAACTGGGGCCCTGTCGTCTTGGAACAGTGCATCAAGCTGTATGAACTGGGGCACTGTCTTCTTGGAACAGTTCATCAAGCTGTGTGAACTGGGGCACTGTCGTCTTGGAACAGTGCATCAAGCTGTGTGAACTAGGGCACTGTCTTCCTGGAATAGTTCATCAAGCTGTGTGAACTGGGGCCCTGTCGTCTTGGAACAGTGCATCAAGCTGTATGAACTGGGGCACTGTCGTCTTGGAACAGTGCATAAAGCTGTGTGAACTGGGCCACTGTCTTCTTGGAATAGTGCATCAAGCTGTATGAACTGTGACCTTGTCATCTTGGAACAGTGCATCAAGCTGTGCGAACTAGGGCACTATCTTCTTCGAACAGTGCATCAAGCTTTGTGAACTAGGGCACTGTCTTCTTGGAACAATTCATTAAGCTGTGTGAACTGGGGCACTATCTTCTTGGAACAGTGCATCAGTATTGAGAAACAAACATTGTGCCATGGGATGGAACTGGAGACCAAAAATCATTACCTAATCCTGACAGTAGTGCGACCTTACAGAGTAGCAATAGGGGCTATGAAACACCAGGATAGGGCTACTCAAATCTTTACCCAACCTTTGACATGTTTCACTCCTGGGACGTAGACTCTGCCAGATAGTGGATACAATTTCCAATAAGACTTATCCAACCAAATAACTTTCTTCCATTAATTCATAATTCAGATCTTATGGACACGGCGCCACTTTTTCATGTTGTGGGAATTTGCATCATTATTGTGTGGTGTTTGAATTCCCTGCTTATGGAGAGCTCCATTTGTGTTGTTTTGGTGCTGACAGCGTTCGCGAGTGTGACATTCAGTGCTGCATCGACTTTTGCACCCGTCGCCATTATTTTCGTCACAATATTCTCTTCAATGACTGTTTGGCACGATCACTCAGCACACGCTCCCGTTTGCGTTGTGCCTCAGAGGATGATGTTTTATAGCTTTCTCTGTATACAGTATAAATCTTCGATACTGTGCGTCTTGAAACACCAAAAACTTTGACTACCTTGGTTACGGAAGCATACACCAAACGAGCACCAACAATTTGCCCACGTTCGAGCTCACTTTGCTCCAACATAATGCAGTCACAACTACGAAGAACAATGTTCTGACCACGACTGACACCTACCACGTTCTGAGGACGTTCCTGGTCAAATATAACAGCGTAGCTTACAGCCATTTATGTTGAAGCAAGTATTTCTCACGTTGTTTCCCTATTTTTGTCCAACCCCTGTATACGTACCTTTTAACTGTCTTGTTCTACGTAATTTCGATAGAAATCGTACAGATGATCAATGGAACATGCAACTAAGTAACTAATTACTTATCACACCGTAGCACATGGAAATTCGACGACCACAGGCACACACGTTACTCGACATATGCTAATAGATGTCTTGTTATTAGTAAGTTGGCTGTTGTACTGGTGTAAATGTAATAGGTGACGTGATTGCTTATAAAGAATGACTAACCGCTAAAATTTTCCAATATCTAATACCAGCTGTGTAAAATATCAATATTCTCGTGCAGGAAACTTGTATCGAGCTCTTAAACAGAGAAAAGCAAAGCTTTGAACTTAAAAATGCATTAGCCCTTTGACAGCGACCTCTATGAGCGCTTATTAATCTGTACCACCACTCTACCCGTAAGCTGTGCTGACGTCAACGTGAAATCACCGGGGCGTACAAGTCGCGCAGGCCGACCAGACGCTCTACGGATGAAGCACTTACTTGTTCTGAACACCGAGCTGGTGTCGTAACAAGTAGCGTTTTTCTGTGTTACTTGACTGGTTGGTACTGGTGCACTCGTTTCAAATAATAACGGGATGCCATTCAACTGTTATTTATTGGAGGCAGTCAACGGTATCGTCCACCTGAACTTTAGCGCCGTACAAACGTCTCCTTCCCATAACTACAATGTTGCACTGAAGAAAAACCTGAAGCACTTCCTTTTTCCAGCGTCACAACTTGTCCTTCAGAATTAACACTTATGACAGTTTTTCTCTCTGTCAAACAATAAACCGCAGGGTCACCTCTTGTTTCGGTTACACTTCTTTCTCATTTCGTTTCCCAATCAGTTACGTCACTTTCCTTCCTCCTCTCTACATCAGTCGTCTTTCTATCACGTTCCTTTTTCTGCTTCTCTCACTCCCTCTCACTTATGTCCAACGCTAGCAGTGTCTTTAGTGTAAATCTGGTGACTGTAATCTTCTTATATTGTTATATTTTTTCACTAGGTAGTACAAAATTTGCCTTTTTCCTCATTAGCTGCTATTGTTTCCATTACTTGTGTCATAGTTACATCCAACCAGGAACCCCTTGAGTGCGAAGGTGCCAGTTCAGTCTTTAGTAAGTCTCATTTGAAAGTGTTGTGCTAACAATTATGACAGGAAAAATATTAACAGCTAATGACTCACCATTTGCATCAGGAGAGAAACAGAAAACGATTGGCCGGGGGGTGCAGAGATCAACCTTCTACGGGATGTATGTATTACACTTCACAAAATAGATATCGTCGGCATTCAAGAAATGCCCAAAACAAATCATTAATTGCACCATGAACAGTGGATGAAAAATTGAGCGCTAAAGTGATCACAAGGGTTCGCACCATCAAAATCGAACGCGAATTCCTTAGGAGTTACAAACCGTGTAGGGCGTTCAGCTAGGTACCCATTCTTGATCACATGAAAGCTGACGGAATGTGATGGCATGGAACCGAATGCGAAACAGCCTGTCGTGGAGATTATCGTGAAACTAGCTATCCTATAGGGGGGGGGGGGATGTAATGGATTTTGGTCCAAAAAATCGATTTTTCAGAAATGTTATTTTCTTGATGTACACAGTTAAATTTATGTTGTGTGTGAATTTTATCGTGATTGCAGCTTTAGAAATGCCTTTAAATTGTTAAACTGATTAACTTTGGACTGGCAGCCGTTACCAACTTTTCCTACATTTGCGAAACTGCTTGCTTCAGCGGAATTTTTGTCAGTGTGAAGGCTATTTTCTTTCGATGTCTTTGGCTGGCATCTGTATCTCTGCCTGACATCTATATCTTTACCTGAAAACTCTCTTACATGTGGTTTCTTTATGTTTTGACAATACTAGAGCATATTACTAGGTGGAAGGTTGAATTCGCAAACTTTTACGTGGAAGTCAAGATTTATGCATAATGGGTAGTGGAAAAACTGTGTTTAAGACATGTAGGTTTCAAGGAAACTGGTTTACCAACAAAAAAGAGGAAGCAGTCCGAAATGAAGAGCATAGGCTCTCAGCTTCAGCATCGAAACTTGGGAGAGAAGATATGTACAGGTGCCTGAATGATGTTGATATGGATTCCACTGGATTCGGATTTATTGAGTTAGAGCTTCTCTGCCAGGCTATAAAGTTTTCATGTTCATGGGTTAGCTGCAAAAATACGGAATTCATGACTTTTGTTGAAGAAAGAAGAGTGGGAATAGCTTGTGATTTTAAATTGATTTGTAATTCGTGTGGCTATGAATTTTTATTTTCCTCCTCCAAAGAAACTGACACAGGTACCTACGAAAGCAATTTTAGGTTAGCATATGATCTAAGATGCCTTGGACAGGGCAGGGTTGGAGGTAACTTATTGTGTGGTTTTCTGAACATGCCTCCACCTTATGCAAGGATTGAAAAAATAAATAAAGAAATATCTAATGCTGTATGCGATATTGCCAAAGTTTCTACGAAGAAAGCGTGGAGGAATTGGTGGAAATAAACCAAAGAGAAATACATCCTGTGGTAGATATTCATGACAGTGAATCTTCTACAATTGTTATTGACCTGTGTGTGTCTGTATATGGAACCTGGATGAAAAGGGGTCACACATCCCTGTATGGAGTTGCATATGTTAATGGTATTGACTCAGGTAAAGTTTTAGATGTAGAAATTATGTCTAAATACTGGCACCAGTGTGCAATAAGGAATATGTCCTACAATGAAGACAGTGAGAAACTGTGGCAAGAAAAGCATGCAGTAGCATGCTCTAAAAATTATAGTGGCTCAAGTGGGGGCATGGAGACTGCTGCAGTTGTGAGGATGTTTTCCAGATCTGAGGACCGGTATGGTGTTATATATACTAAATACCTTGGTGATGGGGACTCCTCTTCGTTCAAAGCTGTAACAGATAAAAATCCGTACAATACAACAATAGAAAAGTTGGAATATGTCGGTCTCCTCCAAAAGAGGCTTGGTGGTAGGCTTCGTCGCATGCTGAAAGAGAAGAAAGGTGAAGCACTTGAAGATGGAAAACCACTAGGCGGAAAGGCAGGCTTACTCTGAAAGAAATTGATTCTCTTCAGTTATTTTATGGGTGAGCTATCAGGAAAACCACACATAATTTAGAGGCAAAGAGGCGTGCTGTGTGGGCAATTGTTTTCCGCAAACCATCCACTTGCCAAACACCAATGAACAATCTGTGTCCGAAAGACGATTGGTGTAAGTTTAACAACAGAAATGAGACGTATTCAGATAAACACACATTACCAGAACGTGTTATGAATGCAATTAAGCCCACGTTCAGGTTTCTTGCAAACCTTGATTTATTTGTCTTCACAAAAAAGAAACAAAATGCAAAAGAAAGCCTCAATAATTTAATTTGGATTAGGTGCTCAAAAAGGACATTCTCAAAATAGGTGTATATAATACGGTTTTATGTTACAATAACGGAAATAATGGCAGAATTGAAGTGCTGAAAGGAGTCGACACAGACCCTGGTGTGTTTACAATGTAAGTATTTTACACCATCGACGAGAACAGGGTCACGAAAGCTAACAGATCAGTGTCTTACCTGCAAATACAGGCCAGGCAGATTCGAATAGGAGAGAAGAGAAACCTGGAAGATAAAGAGTATCAGTATGGAGAATTTTACAATTGAGGTAAGGTTATTACATGTAGAAGTACGAAAAGAAAATCTTTGAACCTCATTTTCTTTGTTTTACATTTTTTACTTTATTAGAAGCCTTTTCTCAAAAAGTATGTGCGCGAGTGCTATGAAACCTTCAGTAACTGGTCGCAACGAGTTGCCATCTCCTTGGAACTAAAAATACGAGATTCTGCAATAACATTCTGATTTTTAGATGACTGCAAGTAAAAAAAAGTTAATTTTGGATGTGCAAAAAAACTCTGTTGATGATAGAATTCATACGATAAATTAATAACTGTAGTTCAGAGGTCTTATAGCTTTCTCAGGACACCACAATAAAATTTCCAGATTAATTGCAGGATTAGAATTTGAATTATGGCTTTTTATAAAAAAGACCATAAAATAATAAAAATTCAAATTTCTGAAAAAATATTAATCCTGTATATTTTATTACAATTTTCCGCTAAAACACAGCTCTTTTGCTTTACACATGCAAAATTTTAGATTTGTTCATTAATAACTATGGTTGTAATTTTTTAGATAAATGTTTACATTTTCCGTTACATCACCCCTTAAGACGTAGCTGCAGATAGTGCGATATGTTTTACAGCTACGGAAAAAACAAACGTCCAGAGACTGAATTTGTCCCCTAGTTCTAGGCGGTGTCACACATACCGGGTGATCAAAAAGTCAGTATAAATTTGAAAACTTAATAAACCACGGAATAATGTAGATATAGAGGTAAAAATTGACACACATGCTTGGAATGACATGGGGTTTTATTAGAACAAAAAAAAAAAAACATAGTTCACAAAATGTCCGACAGATGGCGCTGGACAGCAAAACGTCAGTAACTGCCAATGACCATCGTGTATAAAAGGAGCTGTAATGAGAGAGAGAATCAGATGTGCCAGCAGTCGCAGCATGTTGACGTTACCTGAAAAGGCGCTCTTAGTGAAGCTGTATTATCAGAATGAGGAATGTGCTAGTTTAGCGTTACGATCCTACCGCCATAGGAAGGGGATTCGAACGGGTAAAGGTCCGTTGACAAATGCACCTGTGGCGAGAATAATTTCGAAGTTCGAAGCCACGGTTTTTTTTAACGATAGACCCCGTAGTGGCCGACCGAGCACAAGGCGTAATGCTGCTGAGACAGTTCAGCAAGAAATGGAGACTGTAGCGGGTTCGTGCCGTCGCACGTCGCACCGGCATTCCATACAATACTGTTTGGTTGGCACTTAGGCGTACTTCCGATGCTATCCGTACAAAATCCATAGGCATCATGAACTGTTACCTGGCGATTTAGTGAAGCGGAGGGCATTTGCGGTGTGGGCGTTTCAAAAGATGGCGGAAGATGACGATTGGTTGAGTAACGTGTTGTGGACCGACGAAACTCATTTCACGCCCCGAGGGTCTGCCTCTAACATTCTGCGTGGTGTCTGTTTGTTCTAAGTCGTGTCTCCCTACCACTTTCGCGCAACGACGCTCTGAGCGTGTTTTTTAGGGAACTGACTAGTTTGCACCTGGGACCTGTTGCTGGTAAGGAGACGCCAGACCACACATGACATGTAGAGTTCGGAAGAGTTCAGTGAGACTAGCGATGATATAATCAAATACTTAATGATTTCAGCGTCAGCTCCACTGCACTCCCTGTAAAAGAATCTTAATACTAACTAAATTTAGTGGAAGGGGTTCAAGGCTTTCCTATTTTTAGTTAGCTGGTAACATAACGTCGAAAAAGTAGTTAAGCTTACCATTGTAATTTTTATTCTACTCACAAAACATTGTTTATAAATTGCACTATTGATAAAAGGAAATATTTTAATACAGGATGATAAAAACCAACTGCGTTCAACAAAAATGTGAACGAATATTCCCTGATGGGTTTCCAAGTTCTACAATGGATCGAAGGATAACCTATGCCATATCACATGTATAATCTAGATTTAAGTTAAGTTTCATAAAAGAGAAAACTCTCAAAATGGTCTACAGTGACCCTCAATTATATTTAATTACTTAGCTAACTTGTCGTAAATTACAGTGGCTGATGTGGCTTCTCAATAATTATATAACGGAAAAATCATCGCGTTTCAGATTTTTACTTCAAGTAGCAAATGTGAACACCATGAGATTTAATTGACGATCGACACTAGTATTACGTAAAAAGGGGATGTAACAGATGAGACTTCTGCAGTTCTGAGTGAAGCGTTATGCGCTGTTATGCAGCATCGCGTGCGTTCGTTACCTTGACAGTGTTTAGGCAGCGTCAGGGGGTGGCGGGCGGCGCAGCTCCACACATCTCGCCGTCTCGGAAGCAACTCTCCCCTAACTTCTCCTTACTACAATTTACCGAAGTTTGTTTTAGACAAGCTATCTGGCTGTGTTTTCAACTGACCAATCAGGGTCTCAATGTTAACCTTAAGCTCCGCCTACAAAAATTCTGTCTGTCCAATGAGAAACGTTATGCTTATCGAGGTGGGACAGAGACACGAGAAAGTCTCACGCTAAAACTTGCAGCTGGTGTGGCCCTTTTAGTGTTATCGTAAGATCTGTACTGTTCTTATGGAGGGCTCTATCTTTTAACATGGGCTGGGGGGTGGTCCTGGCGGTCCGCCGGCGATGTGGGTGTCCGTCCCTTATCGTAGGGCCTTCTAGCTTAACACGGTTCTGCTCTCGGCTTCTGTTCTTGTTTCTTCCCTCGGAACTGCGTCTGTTTCACGGTGGGAGGGTATGACATGCATTTAGGCGTTCTTGTGTTAGTCTGTGGTATTCCATTTGCTCACTCGTTGATCGTATTACTTTGGTTAATTTAATGTCAGGATTTATTCGGAGCTATGTGACATACTGCCGGATTTGCTTATCATTTCAGGGTTTTCATGGAAGGTGTTGGATTTGCCTGACACCTTACGTGTCAACGCCCACAACTCCAGAATTTGGGCTACCGAAAATCCTAGAACTGACGTGGAAACTCCACTGCACGACGAGAAAGTCACGGAATGGGTTGGATTTACCACATCTACCGTTATCGGGCCTTTTTTCTTCGAGGAAATGCGTGATTCTGGTTTTGTAACTGCTACCGTGACACGTGAGAGGTACGCCGATACGTTACAGAATCGTATCATCCTGAGCCTGGCTGATAAACACCTGCTGGAACGTACGATGTTTATGCAGGATGGCGCTCCACCCCATATCGCTAGACGCGTGAAAGATCTCTTGCGCGCGTCGTTTGGTGATGATCGTGTGCTCAGCCGCCACTTTCGTCATGCTTGGTCTCCCATGTCCCCAGACCTCAGTCCGTGCGATTATTGGCTTTGGGGTTACCTGAAGTCGCAAGTGTATCGTGATCGACCGACATATCTAGGGATGTTGAAAGACAACATCCGACGCCAATGCCTCACCATAACTCCGGGCATGCTTTACAGTGCTGTTCACAACATTATTCCTCGACTACACCTATTGTTGAGGAATGATGGTGGACATATTGAGCATTTCCTGTAAAGAACATCATCTTTGCTTTGTCTCACTTTGTTATGCTAATTATTGCTATTCTGATCAGATGAAGCGCCATCTGTCGGACATTTTATGAACTTTTGTATTTTTTTGGTTCTAATAAAACCCCATGTCATTCCAAGCATGTGTGTCAATCTGTACCTCTCTATCTACTTATTCCGTGATTTATTCAGTTTCCAAATTTATACTGACTTTTTGATCGCCCGGTATATCAGGAGCGATAGTTTGCTCTAAAGGAGCAGACGCAGACCAGGAATGAAGCAAAAGCAAATTATTTTGACCAGCTCCTGGGCAAAAGCAGTGCTCATACCATAATTGTAGTTCTCTTATGCCTATTTTTCCACTCTTGTTTGCTGCCGTTGCAAGAACACGCCCTTGTGAAAGAATCGTAGGGGGGGAGAGCGCCTCCAAATTCTCGCATCGCAATAAATAGCTTTCCAGCCAATTTTCCATCCAGATTAACAATCGACATAATTGTATATGATTGCTTTAAGGAATTGATGTCAGCTGATCTTGATATAACTCTCTTGGTACCTCTCACTTCCACGGTTCCTTTCATATGCGTTTCCTCTTCAAATCCCAATTGGTCGGAGTTGAAAACAAGTTCTTTACTGAACGATGGGATAAATTTGATTATCTCATTTTCAAATTTTCGGCCAGGTTCTGCAGTTTGATGTGCATCGTCAATTTGACGCTTTCTGTGAAACTACTTCTAATGTTGTGGCACTGTTTTAGAGTTATGCAACCATCCACTGCTCCCCTTGAAACCATTCTAGTCTATGTCGTTCGCAATTTGATGTGCATAACATAGTAGGTCACTACCATGCATACCCTGTAAATTGTATCAGGCATCCTTCAAATGAGCAAACATCTGTTTATGTGACAAGTACAGCTTTTCCTCCCTTGAATTTCCGTAGGTTTTCGTACACACTACACGATCTTATTGCTGCGAGCTTATTCGAAGTACGTTAATAGCTGTTCTTTTACTCTACTGCATATGATCTTCCATGTATGTAATTATGTTTAATACCAGCCCCCTGGTCAAAGGCTGTCCTTCGCCGTGTTTCCCTAGACACGGGATTTGTGGCTCCTTGTCCGACAAGGATGACGAGCCGCATGGCTCGACGCCTATTTCAGTATCACTTTCACTTGTTATGCAGGTATCGTCTTCACCGTACTCCTCATGTACATTGCTCGCACAGTTGAACGCATACGCAACTAGACATTACACTGACTCACCTTGCAGAAGTGCTAACATTTCATCTGTCACTTCTTTCCAACTCTGCGAAATTTAACTTCAGGAACTGTTGTTGTAGATAGAAAGCAATGTTTGCCTTGTTTGTGGTTGTCATTGCTCTGCTTTGTATCAACACCAACAGCGCTGCACGGTTGTTGAGAGCTACTCGTCGCCTAAGCAGTTCAACTACGCTCCGTGGCCTCGTTCTGAGTTCTCAACCGGCTGTGGTGGCCAAGCGGTTAAAGGCGCTACAGTCTGGAACCGCGCGACCGCTACGGTCGCAGGTTCGAATCCTGCCTCGGGCATGGATGTGTGTGATGTCCTTAGGTTAGTTAGGTTTAATTAGTTCTACGTTCTAGGCGACTGTTGACCTTAGAAGTTAAGTCGCATAGTGCTCAGAGCCATTTTTTGAGCTCACAACTGGATACTTGCAGTTCCGCCCGCTGTTGCCATTAGTAGCCAATGTTGTTGTTGCATGGTAGATAATAAATAATATGTGGGGCGTCGAATGCCGTAAACATCAGTGGCCTTCTGACCTCACACTGAAGGGGTTCCTCGTAAGTGTTGTCTTCGATATTAAATGTAAGTCTTTTTACATATGCATCGTTATGTGAACATAATTTAAAATATGTAGAATGCGTACTGGATATAACAAAGTGCCTGAGGTCCCTAATCTTGTCAGAATAAATGAATCAATAAAAAATATTGTTCGTAAACCATCTGTTTCACTTTTATGAGAAATACTTTCAAATCTTGTGTGGGCGAAAATTTTTTGGACATTTATTTACACTTAACGATGGTTTTACGCTCTATACATTACTGTGTCTCGACATTAGCATTTCTATTGTGCCTGCAGCCTACTATAGGGTATGATATATGCTACGTTCAACACTCGTTATATGATGTACCACATTAGCATTTCTCACATTAGCATGTAGATTATAATCCCTACCCAACAGCGTGCTAGCTATTACACAACTAATGTCAGTTACGATATCTGATGATATCTGGGCATCTTTCATATTGACACTTGCTTTATTGTATCCAGTCTTGGTATTTCAGGGCTTGATGTAGGCCATGCTTGACTGTAGGTATGTGACTCAGTTACCGGTTTTGTTCCATCCACCAGTATGTAAATAATGATTTCGACCTACATTTTAGAAATATCATATTAAATAGAAAAAATATTAAAACGGATGTCCGCTTTCCTTTGCTGACAGTTGTATGCAGGATATAATGAGTGATACTTTTCATTTACACTGATTGTAATGTTTGCACATCTATATCCTGAAGCTGTGTTATGTTTTCAAAAATGGTTCAAATGGCTCTGAGCACTATGGGACTCAACTGCTGAGGTCATTAGTCCCCTAGAACTTAGAACTAGTTAAACCTAACTAACCTAAGGACATCACAAACATCCATGCCCGAGGCAGGATTCGAACCTGCGACCGTAGCGGCCTTGCGGTTCCAGACTGCAGCGCCTTTAACCGCACGGCCACTTCGGCCGGCGTTATGTTTTCATTCATGATGAGAAATGATGATGTACATTACACAGACATGAAACAAATACGTTTGCACTTAAATGATGGTTTCAAATTAGACACACTGTCTCTTGTGGAAGGATACCTGTTTAGTTCCATAGATATTTAGCATTTAAAATGGGGTAGTAATTATATGGATTGTCGTGTTGACATGATATGCCTTAACATGTGATTAGTATAGTGTTACAAAAAGGTACGGCCAAACTTTATATATATATATATATATATATATATATATATATATATATGGTGTTACAAAAAGGTACGGCCAAACTTTCAGGAAACATTCCTCACACACAAAGAAAGAAAATATGTTATGTGGACATGTGTCCGGAAACGCTTACTTTCCATGTTAGAGCTCATTTTATTACTTCTCTTCAAATCACATTAATCATGGAATGGAAACACACAGCAACAGAACGTACCAGCGTGACTTCAAACACTTTGTTACAGGAAATGTTCAAAATGTCCTCCGTTAGCGAGGATACATGCATCCACCTTCCGTCGCATGGAATCCCTGATGCGCTGATGCAGCCTTGGAGAATGGCGTATTGTATCACAGCCGTCCACGATACGAGCACGAAGAGTCTCTACATTTGGTACCGGGGTTGCGTAGACATGAGCTTTCAAATGCCCCCATAAATGAAAGTCAGGAGGGTTGAGGTCAGGAGAGCGTGGAGGCCATGGAATTGGTCCGCCTCTACCAATCCATCGGTCACCGAATCTGTTGTTGCGAAGCGTACGAACACTTCGACTGAAATGTGCAGGAGCTCCATCGTGCATGAACCACATGTTGCGTCGTACTTGTAAAGGCACATGTTCTAGCAGCACGGGTAGAGTATCCCGTATGAAATCATGATAACGTGCTCCATTGAACAATGCCTGCCCAAACGTTCACAGAAAATCTTTGTTGATGACGTGACTGCACAACTTCGTGCTGATTCTCGTCAGCCCACACATGTTGATTGTGATAATTTTCAATTTGATCATGTTGGAATGAAGCCTCATCCGTAAAGAGAACATTTGCACTGAAATGAGGATTGACACATTGTTGGATGAACCATTCGCAGAAGTGTACCCGTGGAGGCCAATCAGCTGCTGATAGTGCCTGCACACGCTGTACATGGTACGGAAACAACTGGTTCTCCCGTAGCACTCTCCATACAGTGACATGGTCGACGTTACCTTGTACAGCAGCAACTTCTCTGACGCTGACATTAGGGTTATCGTCAACTGGACGAAGAATTACCTCGTCCATTGCAGGTGTCCTCGTCGTTCTAGGTCTTCCCCAGTCGCGAGTCATAGGCTGGAATGTTCCGTGCTCCCTAAGACGCCGATAATTGCTTCGAACATATTCCTGTCGGGACACCTTCGTTCTGGAAATCTGTCTCGATACAAACGCACCGCGCCACGGCTGTTGCCTCGTGCTAATCCATACATCAAATGGGCATCTGCCAACTCCGCATTTGTAAACACTGCACTGACTGCAAAACCACGTTCATGATGAACACTAACCTGTTGATGCTACGTACTGATGTGCTTGATGCTAGTACTGTAGAGCAATGAGTCGTATGTCAACACAAGCACCGAAGTCATCATTACCTTCCTTCAATTGGGCCAACTGGCAGTGAATCGAGGAAGTACAGTACATACTGACGAAACTAAAATGAGCTCTAACATGGAAATTAAGCGTTTCCGGACACATGTCCACATAACATCTTTTCTTTATTTGTGTGTGAGGAACGTTTCCTGAAAGTTTGGCCGTACCTTTTTGTAACACCCTATATACACTCCTGGAAATTGAAATAAGAACACCGTGAATTCATTGTCCCAGGAAGGGGAAACTTTATTGACACATTCCTGGGGTCAGATACATCACATGATCACACTGACAGAACCACAGGCACATAGACACAGGCAACAGAGCATGCACAATGTCGGCACTAGTACAGTGTATATCCACCTTTCGCAGCAATGCAGGCTGCTATTCTCCCATGGAGACGATCGTAGAGATGCTGGATGTAGTCCTGTGGAACGGCTTGCCATGCCATTTCCACCTGGCGCCTCAGTTGGACCAGTGTTCGTGCTGGACGTGCAGACCGCGTGAGACGACGCTTCATCCAGTCCCAAACATGCTCAATGGGGGACAGATCCGGAGATCCTGCTGGGCAGGGTAGTTGACTTACACCTTCTAGAGCACGTTGGGTGGCACGGGATACATGCGGACGTGCATTGTCCTGTTGGAACAGCAAGTTCCCTTGCCGGTCTAGGAATGGTAGAACGATGGGTTCGATGACGGTTTGGATGTACCGTGCACTATTCAGTGTCCCCTCGACGATCACCAGTGGTGTACGGCCAGTGTAGGAGATCGCTCCCCACACCATGATGCCGGGTGTTGGCCCTGTGTGCCTCGGTCGTATGCAGTCCTGATTGTGGCGCTCACCTGCACGGCGCCAAACACGCATACGACCATCATTGGCACCAAGGCAGAAGCGACTCTCATCGCTGAAGACGACACGTCTCCATTCGTCCCTCCATTCACGCCTGTCGCGACACCACTGGAGGCGGGCTGCACGATGTTGGGGCGTGAGCGGAAGACGGCCTAACGGTGTGCGGGACCGTAGCCCAGCTTCATGGAGACGGTTGCGAATGGTCCTCGCCGATACCCCAGGAGCAACAGTGTCCCTAATTTGCTGGGAAGTGGCGGTGCGGTCCCCTACGGCACTGCGTAGGATCCTACGGTCTTGGCGTGCATCCGTGCGTCGCTGCGGTCCGGTCCCAGGTCGACGGGCACGTGCACCTTCCGCCGACCACTGGCGACAACATCGATGTACTGTGGAGACCTCACGCCCCACGTGTTGAGCAATTCGGCGGTACGTCCACCCGGCCTCCCGCACGCCCACTATACGCCCTCGCTCAAAGTCCGTCAACTGCACATACGGTTCACGTCCACGCTGTCGCGGCATGCTACCAGTGTTAAAGACTGCGATGGAGCTCCGTATGACACGGCAAACTGGCTGACACTGACGGCGGCGGTGCACAAATGCTGCGCAGCTAGCGCCATTCGACGGCCAACACCGCGGTTCCTGGTGTGTCCGCTGTGCCGTGCGTGTGATCATTGCTTGTACAGCCCTCTCGCAGTGTCCGGAGCAAGTATGGTGGGTCTGACACACCGGTGTCAATGTGTTCTTTTTTCCATTTCCAGGAGTATATATATATATATATATATATATATATATATATATATATATATATATATATATATATATATATATCAGTTTATACCAGTATTTCCGCCGTCGTGTGTCTGGAAGTGAGTGGGAGTCGCACCAGCAGAGCAGTCGCGACAGAGCAGCAGTCGCGGACGGACCAGCAGTTAGTCGTTCGGTTGCTGCGGACAGGGAAGTTATCTCCGCGTGATGAAGTCGGCTGGGTCCGCTGGCGGCCCCTGCACAGTGTCGGAGTGTGTGTGGAGCTGTCCAATCGCTACGAGCTCCGTGGTTCACCGACCCAGACGTCAAAGTTGAGTAGTGGTTTCAACTACCCAAGCCACGCCAATTCATGTTGTGTGGTTCGTTTCGGTGGTTCGCTGTTGGGGAGATTTTCCTGTAAGCAACACCCAGTTTTTCTATTGCTGAAATTTAGCCGCCATGCTGTGCAATTAACAATATTGGTTGACTACAATTCAAGTGCACCAGCGGAATTTTCTGCCTTGTGGCCATTAGTGTTCCTGTTACCTGCGCTGGCCACTGACATAAATTCAGGCAGTGTTCCTTTTGGATGAAGTTAACTAGATTACCGTATTTCTGATTCAGTTTCTGCCTTGTGGCCGTTAGTATTCCGTTTACCTGCCCTAGCCACTAACGTAATGTCAGGCAGCGTCCTTTCCTCACCTGTTGTCACTGTCCAACATGGTGTGTAGTTTTGACAGGTAATACATATTTCATTTTGGATAGTCACGTTCATAACTTTTGTGTTTGAGTTCTCATGTACCGATTGGTGGCAAGCAAGTCATTTCGTTGCTCGGTCCTCTGGTTGGGTTCCAATGGATCACGTGCAATTGGGTTCTCCACCTGTCTCACCTAAGTGAACAAGGGCAGACCGACTTCCCTGGAGGCTTCTCAGGGGAAAAAAAAAAAAAACATTGCGGCCTTCTGCCTTTGAAAGGTTATGGTAATTTATTTTAAAATCTTGAAAATTTTATTGTGGCCCTTCAGCCATTTGTACTGCATCTTGTTTATGTTTCTCTATTCACCATTGCCTTGAGACTCTCAGCCTCACTGTCGATATATATCTTAATTATCTTATTTGCAATTTTAACTGCATTTTTCTACCACTTGAGATTTATCTTGTTGCTTTAAGATTTCTTGTTTGGAGGCCTTCAGCCATGAAATAATTGCCTTTTGAAACCCGTAGTTCTAAAGGTTCGGCTATGTGCCGTTTTGGTTTAAAGATGTTGTTAAATTACAAAAAATTACAATTTTGAGTGAACCTGACCGACACCTTATTTGGCCCTTTCCACAATCTTAATCACCTGCTTTGCCCAGCGGGTTTAGCGGGCGTTTCACTGTGTATAATTTATTAGACTATGTATTTCTAGTTGTTTCATGCTTTGTTCTGATGATAGCGAGAACTGAAATTGGTAGTGACGATAAAGAACTGTGTGTAATCCATTAAAAACAATAACTGATGTGGCAATAATCAGACCCAAGCACTCAACCCAGCATAAATACATGTTACTGACACAGAGTTACCACAAGTGATACGCATTGTCATCTCTACCACGCCTCAGTGTTATTAAACATGAACAGAGCAGAGGGGAGGGACTCCCTGCTTCGCAGAGAGATAAAGATCTAGCTGCGCGTCCGGTTGATTGGGAAGAGGCCACAGTAGTTCTCAGCGCTAAAGAATAGCGTAGTGAAGTGCTGCAGCCATCCACTCAGATGGCGGGACTCCGTACTCGCCCCCACAACAGGCGGAGTCAAACACCCGCAGCAGGAGGGGAGCGCAGCTCAGTGGTCCGGAGACACGCCCATATGTTCATCACTTTACGTCACGTCACGCGATCTTGTGGTCTCTGGATAAGGATGCAGCTGCCCGCACAGCGACAACAGGCCAGAGTCGTACTCACGCTTGCAACATACGTACTGATAGCGGTTTGTTGTCGAACTACGCTGTGAGCTTGTGCAACGTTTGGTGATTGATTATGGCTGGATTTCTCACATCAGTACGATGGATTTGGGTTTTATTCACCTACCTGCAATGCCAACAGCCAGCCGGCCGCTGTGACCGAGCGGTTTCTAGGCGCTTCAGTCCGGAACTGCGCTGCTGTTACGGTCGCAGGTTCGAATCCTGCCTCGGGCATGGATGTGTTTGATGTCCTTAGGTTAATCAGGTTTAAGTAGTTCTAAGTCTAGGGGACTGATGACCTCAGATGTTAAGTCCCATAGTGCTTAGAGCCATTTGAACCATTTTTGAACCCGCAACCAGCCAGAAGCTTGTGCGTCGAACTATCGACCTATACTCAACATATAAATAGTGTTTGTGTTAGAATAAAGGGAACAGAAGCAGCGATACAACTCAAAGGGGCCGGTGCTGTTGCAGCATAACACGTAGCAGGGCCTGAGTCGTAACCCTATTCTGTTATACAGCAGAAAAACGGAGGAGCTGGTGAAGGAAACCGATCTGTCAGACGATGTCTTGAAAAGCTTCAGAACCAGAGTTTTTACCCAGATCTGTAGCGGCAAGAAAACAACTAGTACTAAATAATTTCGCCTTGGCTGCTAAACAGTAAGCATCCTCCACCGTTCAGTTCCTAGCTCCTTCTCGTGAGCTGGGCCAGTCCTCGCTCCACCGCTCTCGATTACAGGACTTACTCTTGTCTGTCGCATCGTGTGCCTCCTATGCTCGCCCACCTGTGGAAATCATCACTCACTGTTTCTTAAATGTACCGTAATGAGGAGTCTGTATAATGCATACCAAATCTAACTTTGCATGAAACCCAAATTGCGAAAATTCGTAAAATGTCCGATGATTTGTGATGACTACAGGTTACTGAGCTACAAATGGTATCAGTCGTCGTATAAAAGTAACTCACAACCACAGTACGAATGTTACCTGGAGTTTTCGAGAATATCCGGGTAAAAATCACCTTGTATGCAACTGTTGCTGTGATTGATCCATTGTTTTGGAAGCTTGCTGGCCGAGTAGTGTTCTCATCAGTTCCGATTCCACTCGAATCTTTTCTAGGGAGTCAAAATGCCACCCTTTCACCTCCAATTCCGTTTTTAGAAGAAGAAGAAAAAAATCTCGCTAGGGGCTAGATCAACCGATTAGAGTGGGTGTGGACAGTTGTAATTGTACTACAAATGAGCGAGGTGTGTGCACGTGCATTGTCATGAAGCAGCTACCAGGCTGTTTACTTCTAACATCTTCCCCCAGTACCCTCAGAATGTCGCAGTAGACATTCCGTGTCCACATGGAATAATTTCCTAACGGACAATTCCATGACTGTATAAAACATACATTGACTTGATGTTGCTGCAAATTTGGCGCTCTTTTTTGTGCCACAGACAGGATGGTGTCTTCCACTGCGATGGGTCGTAACCGTAAACTCATGGTTCATCGACAGTTATTACCCGGGACAGGAACTCTGGACCGTTTCGAACTGTTGTTTGCATTTCATTGCACACATGGACATGATGGTCTCGTCGGTCGCTTTCAAAATACGGGGAACCAACTTGTCTCATATTCAGTTCAGCAGCTGGAATTAATTTACATGTCCTGTACGAAATTTCAACGATTTAAGGACTTCATGGTTTTTTTGCCCTTCTGTCCTTGTGGATCACTTCGAGTACTTTCGCTACCGCCTTTTTTGAAGCTGTGGATGATGAAGGTTGGGCCAAGTGTTAATCATCCTCCACGGAGCCCCGACCATCTTCAAATCGATAAAAGAAATCACGTGTAGGTGACAGTGTTGTACTCTGGAACACTTTTCTTCTTTTGCTTCTACACAGCCAATCTCTATTCTACTTTGAAATCATAGCATTCACATTATGTGAGCTGCAATCCTTTCCTGAAATAACAATTACTCTGGAAAACAAAGTTTTTTTTAATGTGAAAAACGCTTCCAAGATATAGCGTGGTTGAGTACCTATGCATAAGTATTCTATTGAAATTTAAAAGTGTTGCAAGCGAGAAAATCTTTTCAGTGCCGCACTTAATAGTCTACGTGAGACGTTCTTAATGAACTACCAACGATCAGCAAGTGAAATGAAATCAAGAAGTATTATCAAATATCGGTTACAAGCTTGAAAAATTTTGAAATAGAAATTATTTTCAACTAACACAAATTTCCATTTTCGGAACAGAGATAATTGTTAAGACACTAAAGAAACTAAGTTATTTGCAAGTTCATTTGTTCCATGGCAGATGACCTTCCACTGTTTCAAGGTACAAGATGGTGCACGACTGATCAAGTATGGTTTAACGGTCTGCAGGTTAAATAGCTAGTTTTAAAAATATATAGAATTTTACTCAGCATAAAACTCTGTAACTGAAGTATTAACAACTTCCTCCAAATGGTTTTAATTTATTATACAGCAGATAAATATGTAGAACTTGTGATATTTGCAAATGCTGCACGTAGCACATCATCATGTGTCACAACAAAAAAAAAAAAAAGAAAAAAAAAGTAGAGAAGGTCAGGAACTACTTACGGAAATTTCTAGTGTGCAGTCCTTCATGCGAATCTGCAATCAGTCCCTAGATTCAAACACTGCAATCTTCTTTTCATTTTGTCACACCTTTATATATATTGCACAATAAATTTAATAAGTTTATATCGATTTATACAGTACAGAAGCAGATGTAGCAATGTGATGTAAGGTGTGATACAATGTAAGTTAAAGAGGTTAAAGAGTTATTACAATATTTATTTAGAGTTTGTAGGGTAGCACTGCAACAGTTTTGCAAGTCGAAGTACTCAGTCGGGAGCCGAAGCAGCTGTAGCAGCGGCATCAGAAGAGCAGCGGGGGGTGGAGGAAGGGTGGGTGTGGTAGCAGCGGCAGTGGGTGCGGTGCCGGCGCCACCCCCAGCGCGACGGGCGCGTAGGCGTGCGCCTCCGAGGCGACGTAGGCGAAGCTGCCGCCCAGCCGGTCTGCCTGCACGGCCGCCTTGTCCAGGCTGGGCAGCCGCACCAGCGCGCCGCCCCCCAACACGACGCCGCGGGCGCTCCGGGCCGCCTCCACCACCACCAGCGCCAGCAGCAGCGATGCCGCCACAGCCTGCAACAGTCCGCCCCACACCGACACCGTCGAAAACAGCACGTTTGGGCCGAGGCGCATGGCAAACAACAGCCATTATAACCTACGCACGAATATTCTGCTGACATGACGACCTCAGCCGCGCGGAGTGGCCGCGCGGTTTTGGGCACCGTGTCACGGATAGCGCGGCCCTCGCGCCGGAGGTTCGAGTCCTCCCTTGGGCAAAGCTGTGTGTGTTCTTCTTAGCACAAGTTAGTTTAAGTAGTCTAGGGAAGCACTGAAAGACCTAAGTGGGAACAAGGCCCCAGGAGTGGACAAAATTCCATCAGAACTACTGATAGTTTGGGAGAGCCAGCCCTGACAAAACTATACCATCTGGTGAGCAAGATGTATGAGACAGGTGAAATATACTCAGACTTCAAGAAGAATAGTAAAACAATAAACTGGTAGCCAAGATCGCAGGAATTCTTTTTATTCCATGATTACCGGTTTCGTCGAGATTAAAGCCGCCATCATCGGATCTTAGGGCACATACAGGTTACAACACCAAGGCAACCAATGGTGATATTAATAGTTGCCTATAACACGCAGGTCTTACAAATTTGTCGTAAGTAGCACACAGGCGTCCAAGAGAGATGACATTATAAATGTTAAGTGTCTCCATCACGTAGAAGTAATCTTGGCTGCCAGTTTAGTGTTTTACAAGCATTTAGATCGCTCCCACATGCGCGCAATGTGCTCCCTACAAGAAAATAATAATTCCAATCACAAAGCAGGAGCGCAAATTACCGATCTATCAATTTAATAAGTCACGGCTGCAAAATACTGGAACGAATTCGTTACAGATGAATGGAAAAAGTGGTAGAAGCCGACCTCATAGGAGTTTGAATTCTATAGAAATGTTGGAACGCGGGGGCAGATTAAGGAAACGCAAACCTACGTTTCTATCATATGTAGAATTAAACGACAATATTGACTGGAGTACTCTCTTTGAAATTCTGAAGCTGCGATGGGCAAAATACACGGAGCGAAAGGCTACTTACAACTTGTACAGAAACCGGACCTGTTCTAAGAATCCAGGGACATGAAAGGGAAGCAGTGGCTGAGAAGGGAGTAAGTCTTGTAACCTATCCCTGATGTTATACAACCTGTATACTAAGCAAGCAGTAAAAAACAAAAGAAAAAATTGAGTATGAATTAAAATCCATGGAGAGGAAATAAAAACTTTGAGGTATGCCGATGACATTGTAATTCTGTCCGAGACAGCAAAGGCCCTGGAAGAGCAGTTAAACGGAAAAGATGAACATCAACAAAAGCAAAACGAGGATAATGGAATGTAGTCGAATTAACTCAGGTGATGGTGAGGGAATAAGATTAGGAAATGAGACACTTAAATGTAGTAGATGAGATTTGCTATCTGGGGAGCAGAATAACTGATGATGGTCGAAGTAGAGAGGATATAAAATGTAGACTGGCGATGGCAAGGAAAGCGTTTCTGAAGAAGAGAAATTTGTTAACATCGAGTGTAGATTTAAGCGTCAGGAAACCTCTTCTGAAAGTAATTGTATGGAATGTAGCCATGCACGGAAGTGAAACATGGGCGAGAAACCGTTTAGACAAGGAGAGAGTGGTGCTACATAAGAATGCTGAAGATTAGATGAGTAGATCACGTAACTAATGAGGAGGTATTGAATAGAATTGGGGAGAATAGGAATTTGTGGAACAACCTGACTAGAAGAACGAATCGGTTGGTAGGACATGTTCTGAAGCATCAAGGGATCACCAATTTAGTATTGGAAGGAAGCGTGGAGGCTAAAAAACGTAGAGGGAGACCACGAGATGAATGCACTACGCAGATTCAGAAGGATGTGGGTTGCAGTAGGTATTTAGAGATGAAGAGGCTTGCACAGGATAGAGTAGCATGAAGAGCTGCATCAAACCAGTCTCTGGACTGAAGCCCACAATAACCAACGTCTAGGGACCGATGACCTCAGTAGTTTGGTCCCTTAGGAATTCACACATTTAGGACCACCTTAATAGGGTATTTGTCCATCTGTTGAACACGATTTTGCGTGTCATGGCTTCAACAAGTCCTTCATAGGTTTTCAGAGGTATATACCACCAGATGCCTATGTACAGATCACATAGTTCCCCTAAGTTATGGGCTGGAGGTTTGGAGCCGGCGCACAGTATTGTCCCAGATGCGTTCCATCTGGTTCAGACCAAGTGAATTTGGTGGCAAAGCCCTCAACAGAAGTACACTGTCGTACTCCTCAAACCACTGTAGCACGGTTCTGGCCTCTTGACACAGACAGTTAGCCTGCTGAAACATGCCATCGCTATCGGCTAAGACATCAAGCATGAAGCACAGCAGGTGATCCACAATAATCTACATTTACATAGATTCTCTGCACGCCATCGTACGGTGCGTAGCGGAGGGTGCCCATGCCACTTTGTCATACACCCCCCCTCCCCTGCTCCACTGGCAGATAGAGAACGACTGTCTCTACACCTCCGTATGACCCCTAATTTTTCGTCTTGTCTTCGCGGTCCTCAGGCGCAACGTATGTTGGCAGCAGTAGAATCGTTCGCCAGTCGGCTTAAAATGCCCGTTCTTTAAATTTCCTCAATAGTATTTCTCGCAAAGTACGTCGCCTCCAGGGATTCCAGTCTGAGTTCCCAAAGCATCTCGGTAAAACTTACTTGTTCGAACCTATTGGTAACAGATCTAGCAGCTCACCTCTCAATTGCTTCCATGTCTTCCTTCAATCCGACGAGCTACGGATCCCAAACACTCGAGCAGTACTCAAGAATAGGCCGCACTAGAGCTCTATATACGGTCTTCTTTACAGGTGAACCACTCTTTCCTAAAATTCTCCCAGTAAACCACAGCCGATCACCAGCCTTCCCTACTACAGTTCTCATATGCTCATATCGCTCTGCAACGTTACGCCCAGATATTTGAACGACTTGACTGTGCCAAGCAGGACACTAGTAAAATGTATCGAAACATTACAGGTTTGATCTTCCTACTCATCCGCGTTAATTTAAATTTTTCCACTTTTAGGACTAGCTGCAATGTTCACATACTCTACAGCTGCCGCAGGTCCAATGGAAGACCAGCTGAATGTCCACTGTAAAATAGTACTCCCACCACGTCGTTGTGGACATTGGCATACCCAGATACCTGGTGTAGTAAGACCAGGCCACACATTTACACTGATCCACAGTACAATCGCGATCATCCCACGGGCGCTGCAATCCTAGCTGACGATGTCGTTGGGTCAGCATGGGAACATGTAGGGCTCATTGCTGCAGAGTCACTTGTTCAGCAGTAAGCGCTGAAGGGTGAGCTCCGAAACACTTGTGCAGCGCCAGCATTGTGCTGTGTCGTCAGATCTTCCACAGATCGCCACCTATCCTTCTTTACCGCATTACTTGTCCAGAACTCTAACAAGAAATACTCAGTTTCGCACTGGACGATGATCATAATATTTTCTTTCATAGGTATATGATTGCATCTTTATCTGTGTTGTGATGAGTGCTCTGTGTGAGAAGCCCACTTTCACCAAGGCAGCAGTCAACAAATCTCATCAAAGACCTCCAAAATGCAGTTATAGACTTGTGGTCCTTCGTTTCTTTCTCAGTATATCCAGAGCACACGACTTGTGGAGCCAAAAATAGTGACAACATGAGCTTCGTTCTTTGTCCTCTAATTTCCCCGAACAGGCTTCGGAAGGCCCAGGAGTACCGACCGACCGCCATGTCATCCTCAGCCAAAGCATCAGGTACGGATATGGAGGGGCGTGGGGTCAGCGACTGCTCTCCAAGCCGTTGGCAGTTTTTATTTTTTCCTTGCTTTCGGTGTCAGCAACTGCCAGGAGACCAGATCTTTTGGGAAGCCGAATAATAGTGCAAGCCCAGTATCCTGCCACTGAGGGTGTCTCAGGAGGAATAAGGAATATTTTAAGAAATGTTAATATAGACTAATTCGAATAACACATTCCATATTGATGCGACCAGTTTTTATTCTTTATAAGTATATAATTGTTATATTGTAATCCAAACAAATACTCAGAGACGGTTTTAAGCAAAGGCATATGGTTAAGTCCAAAACTGGTTTTTATAAATTCCACCTCCAACTTCAATTAACTTTGGAATCCTCTTGGCGCTATTTTATGGGAGCAGCACCATTCATAACCATACGATCAGTTTATCTCTTACGCCTACTTCTTCTCTATAGTCTGCAAATTTCTGTCGCCCCCATAGGCAAAAATCTAAAGTTCCGGAAACTTTGATTGGCCATAAAAAGTCACAATTTCTCCCAGGCTTTCTGCCAAAGACTATTGGTTTTAGATTACGGATCACCCAAGGCCTATACTGTTCAGGAGTCCCTTAATGCCATACGAACGTACCCGTTATTGTAGCCAAAGGAATCTCTGCCAGTAATGGTGGAAACTCGTTTTAAAGAACTGTATAAGAAGAGGCTCAGTCAATTATTGGAAAGAAACTTCCGCCATTCGACTGTTAATTGTTCACTTATTGTCCACGATCCTGATTTCGGATTTGTAGTCGTTCTGAAGTGCATGTTAAAATGTTAAAATACGTATATCTGTGAGACGTCATCGTCAAAAATACATATTTCTGGTCTTATAGACTATTTGTCGTATTACATGATACGAGTACATATACAAGATACAAAATACACAAGATACAAAATAACATTTCTTCATGCACTTGAGAGCGCTACAAAGCCGAAATCATGACTATGTACAATAAATGAACAATTATCACTCAAATTCCTTTCAAAAAATTCTACATGAATGTGGTCCCCCGCAGAAGAAAGATCATTAGCTCAGTCAATTATCTATTGTACCATACTAAACGATACTTTGAAAATGTGTCCTCCAAAGACATGTAGGTTTTCGTCTGACCACCGATGTGAGTTATGAGTGTTATCGATACCGTCACGAGTGAAAGTGGCGACAGCAGTAAACAGTATTAGTGGGATTACTTCACGATTTGCAATTAGTCAGCGACAACATTCCAGTCTTTCTACCTTTATCTCCTCTTCGGAGGTGTCGAATGCGCCGTTAGCGACAAGGATGGAGGCCGTACATACGTAAAGTCTCCTTCGTATCCTCATATGTGTAGAAATTCTGCATGTACTTGTTGAAATACTACGTTATACCAACAGTATAATGCCTTCTAGTTCATTCGCAATCTGGTCATTTACACGTTCAGATGAAATGTGGGTGCTGGGCACTGCACATGTGTCACTCAGTTTAGTCATAACACTGGTAGACAATCTTGAATCTTGGACTTTGCAGTTGGGAAATCGTCTACTGTATTCTCCACGAGCAGCAGCGTTTCAGTGACAAAACCTGAACACAAATACCGTACTGGTATATTTAGCATTTGCAAATATGTGACGGTTGTAATTAAGGTGCAGCTACTAACAGATGTCCAGTGTGCGCTGTAATTGTCGTGTGACAACGAAAGTTGGTAGATATTCTAACGCGTTAGTGCGGCACCGATTCACACTGGCAAAAAGTTAGTTCCAATTTTGGCCACCAGGTGCAAATCTGGCCCTGTGAGCGCAGGAAAGACGTATTGAAATGTTTCCGTATGCAATGGATTAGGAACGGAACGTGGAAAGAGAAGGACAAACAAGTGAGAAAGGGGTTATGTTCATTTTATTCTTAACTGTAGCGTACACAATTTGTTCAATATGAACGATAGAGACGTCGACAAGATGCTGCATCCATAAAATGAGGTGAGCTACAATCGCTTGCTGCAGTTCCGTGCAATGTGAGCATTGTTTTCCTGTGTACACTGGCCTTCAGATGAGGACAATATTGCAGAGCCTGTGTTATTCTTATTACGATGCAAAGTTCCTTTGGACATGAATCCATTTTTAAAGCAACAGGCACTGTGGCTACTACAGCCATTATGAAATACGTGCAGTTGCGAATAAAGAAAACCATCAAATCATCAGCTGTAGAATGTAATGACAACAATGAAAATGTGCCGGACTGGGACGACGTTTGACCAGTACGGGAATATACATAATAGATGCACGGGTAGGGGTCGTAGTCGTATGGTCGACGACATATGGAAGTTTGGATCTGCGTGATTCGTGCCCGAATGGTAAAGCGACCGCTCGCGATAAGCGGGAAATCCGGGTTCGAGTCCCAGTCTGACACAGATTTTAACTGTCGTCAATTCATTCTATAGCTGATGGTTGTCCTTATTCGCAACTGCGAATACATTTCATGTACTATTCAAATGTGTGTGAAATCTTATGAGACTTAACTGTTATCAGTCCCTAAGCTTACACACTACTTAACCTAAATTATCCTAAGGACAAACACACATACCCATGCCCGAGGGAAGACTCGAACCTCCGCCGGGACCAGCCGCACAGTCCATGACTGCTGCGCCTAAGACCGCTCGGCTAATCCCGTGTGGCATCTCATGTACTTGAGATGAGGCAGAGATCAGACGTCTGCCTGGTAAACGCGTTCTCATAGACATAAAAAAAAGTTCAAATGTGTGTGAAATCTTATGGGACTTAACTGCCAAGGTCATCAGTCCCTAAGCTTACACACTACTTAACCTAAATTATCCTAAGGACAAACACACATACCCATGCCCGAGGGAGGACTCGAACCTCCGCCGGGACCAGCCGCACAGTCCGTCTTAGACATCCCCAAAGCCAAAACCCACATGGATTCCGATCAGTGATCTTGCAGGCCATGCACCTCAAAAACTACTGGAGATAACAGGTTTGTGGAAGGTTGTTTAAGCAGATCTTTCACTGGGAGAGTGACATGACGAGTTGACCTACTTGCATCGAAACAGTGGTTTCCACACACCGTTGCGCTCTTCCAAAGCAGGGATCACACGCTGTACAGGGACGTCTTTGTGATCTACAGACGTCACGGTACGCGTGACAGGCCCCCTGGGTGTACACTCTTCAGAGAAGAACTGACCGAGAATAGAGGGGTTGGGTTGTTTGGGGAAGGAGACCAGACAGCGAGGTTATCGGTCTCATCGGATTAGGGAAGGACGGGGTAGGAAGTCAGCCGTGCCCTTTCAAAGGAACCATCCCGGCATTTGCCTGGAGCGATTAAGAGAAATCACGGAAAACCTAAACCAGGGTGGTTGGACGCGGGATTGAACCGTCGTCCGAGAATAGAGGTGCCCGTGAATCCACACCACGCAGTCACATACGGCGAGTGCAGTGGCTCTTCGTGCGCAACATACACTTAACAGTACACCGAGTTCGGCAGTTTTGTGTGCTGACGGCACCCTGTAGTGTAAAATGCTCCTCGTCACTCCACAGAATAGATGTGGCCGAGCGCTTCTAGGCTCTTCAGTCCGGAACCGCGCGACCGCTGCGGTCGCAGGTTCGAATCCTGCCTCGGGCATGGATGTGTGTGATGTCCTTAGGTTAGTTAGGTTTAAGTAGTTCTAAGTTCTAGGAGACTGATGACCACAGATGTTGAGTCCCATAGTGCTCAGAGCCATTTGAGCCTCCACAGAATATTGCGCGGCCACATGTCATCAACTTCGATCCGTGCCACAAACCGAAGAGCAAATTTGGAACGTTGCTGCGGATCATGAGATTTCAGTTGGTGCACCGTTTGCGTCTTCTACAGATACCAGGGTAAAATGGACCATAAACTGACCATCGGATGAACAATTCTTGTGACGCTGCACGCGCACTAGCACAACGCGGGCCACGTGCTGCGTCATCAGTTACAGCAACAGCAACCTCGTCAGTAGATTCGACCGGGATAGGTCGCCTTCCGCTCCCAGGTGCCACACCAAGCTCACCCATGTTTTCGAATTTCATCAGCATCTTCTTTAAACCGTTTATTGGCATCTGGCCTTTCCTGAGACGTTGCAGTTGGCGATACTCTCTCAGTGCAACACTGTAACTGCTGCCGTTCACATAAAGCAGTTTCACCAACAGCGCACGGCCCATCATCTCGATAGCCACGCGAAAATTTCTGTTCCGACACTGACAATGTTGAGTGTTTATGGAAAAAGTCCAAGGCAATCGTAAAATGCGTTTTAGACAGGTACGTGCGGAGTAAAACTGTGAGGGATGGGAAAAACCCACCGTGGTTCAACAACAAAGTTAGGAAACTACTGCGAAAGCAAAGAGAGCTTCACTGCAAATTTAAATGCAGCCAAAACCTCTCAGACAAACAGAAGCTAAACGTTCCCAAAGTTACCGTAAGGAGGGCTACGCGTGACGCGTTCAGTGAATTCGAAAGTAATATTCTATGTACCGACTTGACAGAAAATCCTAGGAACTTCTGGTCTTACGTTAAATCAGTAAGTGGATCGAAACAGCATATCCAGACACTCGGGGATGATAATGGCATTGAAACAGAAGATGACACGCGTAAAGCGGAAATACTAAACACCTTTTTCCAAAGCTGTTTCACAGAGGAAGATAGCACTGCAGTTCCTTCTCTAAGTCCTCGCACGAACGAAAAAATGGCTGACATCGAAATAAGTGTCCAAGGAATAGAAAAGCAACTGAAATCACTCAACAGAGGAAAGACCACTGGACCTGACGGGATACCAATTCGATTCCACACAGACAGCCGTGTACCGCAAGTCTCTAGAAGAACAGAAGGTTCCAAATGATTGGAAAAGAGCACAGGTACTTCCAGTTTTCAAGAAGGGTCGTCGAGCAGATGGGCAAAACTATAGGCCTATATCTCTGACATCGATCTGTTGTAGAATTTTAGAACATGTTTTTGTGCTCGCGTATCATCTCATTTCAGGAAACCCAGAATCTACTCTGTAGGAATCAAAATGGATTCCGGAAACAGCGATCGTGTGAGACCCAACTGGCTTTATTTGTTCATGAGACCCAGAAAATATTAGATACGGGCTCCCAGGTAGATGCCATTTTAGAGAAGTTGCAGCATTAGAAACTTGCACCGAAATGCAGGAAGATCTGCAGCGGATAGGCACTTGGTGCAGGGAGTGGCAACTGACCCTTAATATAGACAAATGTAATGTATTGCGAATACATAGAAAGAAGGATCCTTTATTGTATAATTATACTATAGTAGAAAAAGCACTGGTAGCAGATACTTCTGTAAAATATCTGGGAGTATGCGTACGGAACGATTTGAAGTGGGATGATCATATAAAATTAATTGTTGCTAAGGCGGGTACCAGGTTGAGATTCATTGGGAGAGTCCTTAGAAAACGTAGTTCATCAACAAAGAAGGTGGCTTACAAAACACTCGTTCGACCTATACTTGAGTATTGGTCATCAGCGTGGGATCCGTACCAAGTCGGGTTGACAGAGGAGATAGAGAAGATCGAAAGAAGAGCGGCGCGTTTCGTCACAGGGTTATTTGGTAAGCGTGATAGCAGAGATGTTTAACAAACTCAAGTGGCAGACTCTGCAACAGAGGCGCTCTGCATCGCGGTGTAGCTTGCTCGCCAGGTTTCGAGAGGGTGCGTTTCTGGATGAGGTATCGAATATATTGCTTCCCCCTGCTTATACCTCCCGAGGAGATCACGAATGTAAAATTAGAGAGATTCGAGCGCGCACGGAGGCTTTCCGGAAGTCGTTCTTCCCGTGAACAATACGCGACTGGAACAGGAAAGGGAGGTAATGACAGTGGCACGTAAAGTGCCGTCTGCCACACACCGTTGGGTGGCTTGCGGAGGATAAATGTAGTTGTAGATGTAGATGTAGATGTTCACTCACGTTATGGCTTGTCAGATGATAGGGCGGATGTCATACCGTCATACAAACATTTTACAGCTCCAGAATTGCACCTGGTGGCCTAAATTGGAACTAATGTGGTTTTCCAGTGTAAATCAGTTCCACATTACCGCTTTAGCATGTATACCTAGATCCGGTGTCTTACGATAGTTACAGCCAACACGGAACCTCCGTGAGTAACCGCACGGTACGTGCGGCATGCTTAACCAACACACTAAAATTCGCCAACAAACAATCACAATCACAGAAGCACAAATACAGAACTTCAACTTCCAAACATAAATGGCAATCGGTAAATAAGCCCGCAATAACTTGAGTACCAAAGCACTAAACAGAAAACATCTCTCTTTAGCCTGCAGCAACCAATAAAAAGCAGACGCACTTGAATTGTTTCATTCGAATTAGTTCAAAAAAATGGCTCTGAGCACTATGGGACTCAACTGCTGAGGTCATTAGTCCCCTAGAACTTAGAACTAGTTAAACCTAACTAACCTAAGGACATCAGAAACATCCATGCCCGAGGCAGGATTCGAACCTGCGACCGTAGCGGTCTTGCGGTTCCAGACTGCATTTCGAATTAGTCTATATTATCACCTCTTAAGATATAAACAGCCTGTATGGTCTATTCTTGTGTTGCCTCAAATAAAAGTGGACACAGCTCGTATTGTTTGTGCGAGAAAGTATGCGATTTCAGGAAACTGATGGGACGTTTTTAGGTAGGCTAAGAGGGTCACAACGCCTGCTTGCTCTCGCAACTGCCTTTAGTGTCGGCAGACATCAGGATGGCCAACCTCGTGGGGCACAGTTATCCTGCTGTTTCGTCTGCTGACGAACTTCAACGCCATGAAGACAGTACGCAACAAACGTCAAATTGTCATGGTGTTGTAAGATCCCCTAACCTTTTCTAACTAAACCTCCAGAGGTGTCCCCGTTAAGTTAGTGAGTCCGTAGAGGATGGTACAAGAGGCGTACAGTATGTCTAGCCGTGCTTTTCCGTCCGTGATTTGCATAGATTAAGACAACCCGTCCTAGGATTATCTCAGTGAGTCGCCCTGTAGGATTCTTTCTACGCCGCAAACCTCTCGTAGCTGAGCTCCCTCGCGGAAGGTGTCTCAGCGCCGTCGGATTATACGAGGTGCATTCAAGTTCTAAGGCCTCAGATTTTTTTTTTCTAATTAACTACTCACCCAAAATCGATGAAACTGGCGTTACTTCTCGACGTAATCGCCCTTTAGACGTACACATTTTTCACAACGCTGATGCCATGATTCCATGGCAGCGGCGAAGGCTTCTTTAGGAGTCTGTTTTGACCACTGGAAAATCGCTGAGGCAATAGCAGCACAGCTGGTGAATTTGCGGCCACGGAGAGTGTCTTTCATTGTTGGAAAAAGCCAAAAGTCACTAGGAACCAGGTCAGGTGAGTAGGGTGCATGATGAATCACTTCAAAGTTGTTATCACGAAGAAACTGTTGCGTAACGTTAGCTCGATGTGCGGGTGCGTTGTCTTGGTGAAACAGCACACGCGCAGCCCTTCCCGGACGTTTTTGTTGCAGTGCAGGAAGGAATTTGTTCTTCAAAACATTTTTGTAGGATGCATCTGTTACCGTAGTGCCCTTTGGAACGCAATGGGTAAGGATTACGCCCTCGCTGTCCCAGAACATGGACACCATCATTTTTTCAGCACTGGCGGTTACCCTATTTTTTTTTGGTGGCGGTGAATCTGTGTGCTTCCATTGAGCTGATTGGCGATTTGTTTCTGGATTGAAAAATGGCATCCACATCTCATACATTGTCCCAACCAACGAAAAGAAAGTCCCATTCGTGCTGTTGTTGCGCGTCAACATTGCTTGGCAGCATGCCACATGGGCAGCCATTGGTTGTCCGTCAGCATTCGTGGCACCCACCTGGATGACACTTTTCGCATTTTCAGGTCGTCATGCAGGATTGTGTGCACAGAACCCACAGAAATGCCAACTCTGGAGGCGATCTGTTCAACAGTCATTCGGCGATCCCCCAAAACAATTCTCTCCACTTTCTCGATCATGTCGTCAGACCGGCTTGTGCGAGCCCGAGGTTGTTTCGGTTTGTTGTCACACGATGTTCTGCCTTCATTGCACTGTCGCACCCACGAACACACTTTCGACACATCCATAACTTCATCAACAGGTGTCTCCTTCAACTGTCGATGATTTTCAATTGGTTTCACACCACGCAAATTCAGAAAACGAATGATTGCACGCTGTTCAAGTAAGGAAAACGTCGCCATTTTAAGTATTTAAAACAGTTCTCATTCTCGCCGCTGGCGGTAAAATTCCATCTGCCGTACGGTGCTGCCATCTCTGGGACGTATTGACAATGAATGCGGCCTCATTTTAAAACAATGCGCATGTTTCTATCTCTTTCCAGTCCGGAGAAAAAAAATCGGAGGCCTTAGAACTTGAATGCACCTCGTATATCCTGCAATTTCTCAGTGACGAAAGCGGGAAGCTAAGTTAGTTGAAATCATTTTCGTGTTTTCCCTTATGATGTGTTTATTTAGGGAAAGACCGTTATCTGACAATAATGAAACAATCAAACACGTTTAACTCAAAACTAGCTATTTCCTGAGAGCATGCTCTTACGGTAGAACTAGATGGAAAGGCATCCTAACGACGCCTGGCGACCATGGCGCGCAGTCCAGTTCTCGTATTTACAATCGTGGAACATCGTAGCTCTTCGTACAACTTCTTTATCGTAAACATTTTCATTTGTTTATTGAAATGAATACTTTCTTGCGTCTTAATATTGTTGAAATAACGTGTTCATGACAAATAGGTTTCCCCTGATATCTGCAGTGGAGAACGTAGCTTTTATTACACTGAAGCGCCAAAGAAACTGGTGTAGGCATGCGTATTCAAATACAGATATATGTAAACAGCCAGAATACGGTACTGCGGTCGGCAACGCCTATATAAGACAACAAGTGTCTGGCGCAGTTGTTAGGTCGGTTACTGCTCCTAGAATAGCAGGTTATCAGTAGTTAGGTGAGTGTGAACGTGGTGTTATAGTCGGCGCACGAGCGATGGGACACAGCATCTCCGAGGAAGTAATGAAGTGGGGACTTTCCCATATGAACATTTCACGAGTGTATTGTGAATATCAGGAATGCGGTAAAACATCAAATCTCCGACATCGCTGCAGCCGGAAAAACATTCTGCAACGACGACTGAAGAGAATCGTTCCACGTGACAGAAGAGCACCTTCCGCATATTGCTGCAGATTTCAGTGCCGGGCTATTAACAAGAGTCAACGTGCAAACATTCCACAAAACATAATCGATATTGGCTTTTGAAGCCGAAGGCCCAGTCGTGTACCCTTGATGAGTGCACGACGCAAAGCTTTACACCTCGCCTGGACCCGTCAACACCGACATTGAACTAGAAACATGTTGCCTGGTCGGACGAGTCTCGTGTCAAATTGTATCGAGCGGATGGATGTGTAGAGGTATGGAGACAGCCTCATGAATCTACGGACCCTGCATGTCAGCAGGGGACTGTTCAAGCTGGTGGAAGCTCTGTAATGGTGTGGGGCGTGCGCAGTTGGAGTGATATGGGACCACTGATACTCTGACACGTCACACGTACGTAAGCATCCTGTCTGATCACGTGCATCCATTGGTCGCCCCAAAAGCTGAATGGTAGCCGGCACGGTAGCTCAGCGTGTTCGGTCAGAGGGTTAGCTGCCCTATGTAATAATAATAATAATAATAATAATAATAAAACTGAGTTAATGCATCAACGACGAACTGAAATGGGTGTCTTGCGACGTCAGCCACGAGCAGATGCAACGAACGAAAACGAACAAAATGAGATTAAAAATAAAAGAGGTCAGCGTGACGGATTGCCGTCCTACGAGACCGGGTTCGATTCCCGGCTGGGTTGGAGATTTTATCCGCTCACCATTTCATCCCGATCCGGCGCGCAGGTCGCCCAATGTGGCGTCGAATGTAAAAAGACCTGCACCAAGGCGGCTGGACCTGCCCCGCAAGGGGCCTCCCGGCCAATGACGCCAAACGCTCATTTCCATTTACCTGCATCCATTCATGTCCACTGTGCATTCCGAAGCGCTTGGCCAAATCCGGCAAGACAATGAGACCTCCCACACGTCCAGAATTGCTACTGTGTGGCGCCATAAACACTCTTCTGAGTTTAAATACCTTCACTGGCACTATGAGCATTATTGAGAGTATCTGAGATACCTTGCAACATGTTGTTTAGAAGAGACCTCCACACCCCCCCCCCCCCCCCCCCCTCTGTACTCTTACGGATTTATGGACAGCCCTGCAGGATTCATGGTGCCAATTCCCTCCAGCACTACTTCACACATTAGTCGAGTCCATGTCACGTCGTGTTTCGGCACTACTGCCTGCTCGCGGGGGCCCTACACGATATTAGGCAGGTGTTCCAGTTTCTTTGCCTCTTCAGTATATTAAATATTTATGGCACAAAACCACTTGCTCCACGCCAGAATGGATGTTTTTCCCCACGTATCGAGTGTTGGTGTAACTGTCGTTCTCACAGCTAGCCACAGCGCCTCACCCCATCTCACCGTCTACCGGCGATGCCAGAGGTCCAACAGCTACCTCAGCCAGTGTAAGAACCGTAATCTGACTCCATACTAAGCGTGCTGCAGTCCTGGCTGAGCTTCTTCAATGTCACTTGGATCTGCAGACGCGACATAAAAATTTAAATCTGGAAATTAAATAAATAAAATGTAATCTGAAAATAAGGGGGACCTCATAAAGAGTACTACTTGCTTGCACATCGAAACGATTAGCGTTTCAGCGCAAATTCATCAACTGCATGTCTTCATGCTCGATGTCTTCCCCAACGGTCATAACATTTTCCAGCAGGATATCGCACCGCATCACAAGGCCAGATTCGTGTTGCAGTGGTTTACGGTCACTTGTTTATTTCGCCTCTATGCGGTTCGATTGTAAACACCATTATCTTGAGGTGGAGAAATGTTTATTTACATACATGGTGTTGGGGAAGAGTACAGACGTCTTTTCACAGTACCAAACAAAGGGGAGTGTGGGTTGAGTTGCATCTTTTGCCGATAATAAAAATTGCTTATTTAGAAAAGACACTTTTAAGGTTACAAATACGAATTTCTGACAGTGATTTGTACTCACAGGGACATTAGAGTCGTAAAAAGTCTGAATATTGCTGCCGCATGTACGCACTCTCCACTGTACACTCCGTTTACACTCATGCTTCAAAGATGTTGTACATGTTACAAATTTGTGTGTTTACATTGGATTTAATGGTTTCTACATTAATAAGGTCATCTTTTTTTAACGACTTATCTTAGAAGCTAGATTAAGGAAAGGCAAACCTACGTTCCTAGCATTTGTATACTTAGAGAAAGCTTTTGACAATGTTGACTGGAATACTCTATTTCAAATTCTGAAGGTGGCAGGGGTAAAACACAGGGAGCGAAAAGCTATTCACAATTTGTACAGAAACCAGATGGCAGTTATAAGAGTCGAGGGACATCAAAGGGAAGCAGTGGTTGGGAAGGGAGTGAGACAGGGTTGTAGCCTCTCCCGGATGTTGTTCAATCTGTATATTGAGCAAGCAGAAAAGAAAACAAAAGAAAAATTCGGATTAGGGATTAAAATCCATGGAGAAGAAATACAAACTTTAAGGTTCGCCGATGACATTGTAATTCTGTCAGAGACAGCAAAGGACTTGGAAGAGCAGTTGAACGGAATGGATAATGTCTTGAAAGGAGGATATAAGATGAACATCAACAAAAGCAAAACAAGGATAATGGAATGTAATCAAATTAAATCAGGTGATGCTGAGGTAATCATATTAGGAAATGAGACACTTAAAGTAGTAAAGGAGTTCTGCTATTTGGGGAGCAAAATAACTGATGATGGTCGAAGTAGAGAGGATATAAAATGTAGACTGGCAATGACAAGGAAAGCATTTCTGAAGAAGAGAAATTTGTTAACATCGAGTATAGGTTTAAGTGTCAGGAAGTCGTTTCTGAAAGTATTTGTATGAAGTGTAGCCATTTATGGAAGTGAAACGTGGACGATAAATAGTTTGGACAAGAAGAGAATAGAAGCTTTCGAAATGTGGTGCTACAGAAGAATGCTGAAGATTAGATGGGTAGATCACATAACTAATGAGGAAGTATTGAATAGGATTGGGGAGAAGAGAAGTTTGTGGCACAACTTGACTAGAAGAAGGGACCGGTTGGTAGGACATGTTCTGAAGTATTAAGGGATCACCAGTTTAGTATTGGAGGGCAGCGTGGAGGGTAAAAATCGTAGAGGGTGACCAAGAGATGAATACACTAAGCAGATTCAGAAGGATGTAGGTTGCAGTAGGTACTGGGAGATGAAGAAGCTTGCACAGGATAGAGTAGCACGGAGAGCTGCATGAAACCAGTCTCAGGACTGAAGATCACAACAACAACAACAAGGTCATCTTTTTTTTAAAAATAAAAATTTGAAACAAACGCAAAATATATTTATATACGCAACCATTTAATCTTTTATTTTTGTTTGTGATGTTGCAGCCCATTTATATTTAAAAAAACTGAAGAATAACATATTTATGTGTATATCAGTATTTATATAATAACTGAATTGTGCACATGTCCATCTTCTGGTGCAGATACTCATATTTTTTAAAAAAATAAACAAATTAATGTAGAAACCATTTAATCTTTCATATTTACATCCATTGTATACGACCATATCTGTAACGTGTACATCTTTGAAGTGACAGTGTAAACATAATGTACAGTGGAGAGGACGTACATCAGGCAGCAGTGTACACACTGTTTACGACTCTACCGCCCCTGTCGGTAGAATTCACTGTCAGAAATTCATGTTTTTAAGCTTAAAAGGTGCCTTTTCTAAATAAACTATTTTTATTATTAGGAAAAGACGCAGTTCAACCCAAACTGCCCATGGTCTCATACTCTGAAAAGACGTCTGTACTTTTCATCAACAACAGCTATGTAAATAAATAGTTCTCCAGCTGAAGATGATGATGCACACAATCTGGCAAAATAAACAAGTGACTGACACAAAAAACTGTTTTACTTGTATTTACCAACAGTCGCCGTCCACATAATGCCGTCCTTTCCGGTCCAAGTATTCAATGGGTTGAGGAGCATGGCAGTAAACTCGAGTTTATGTTTGAAGCCGACGGAACTCATCTTGTACGCTACTGGGCGCCAGCCCTGTGTCCACAAACCATCAGCCCGTAATTTATAGGAATTGCGGGGACATGCGTGCCACGTACATTCGGAAACCTACCAAGGGCTTGTCGAATTAATGCCACATAGAATTAAGCAGGAGGTCGTAATGTTTTCCTCATTCTACATCTACATCTACATCCATACTCCGCAAGCCACCTGACGGTGTGTGGCGGAGGGTACCCTGAGTACCTCTATCGGTTCTCCCTTCTATTCCAGTCTTGTATTGTTCGTGGAAAGAAGGATTGTCGGTATGCTTCTTTGTGGGCTCTAATCTCTCTGATTTTATCCTCACGGTCTCTTCGCGAGATATACGTAGAAGGGAGCAATATACTGCTTGACTCTTCGGTGAAGGTATGTTCTCGAAACTTTAACAAATGCCCGAACCGAGCTACTGAGCGTCTCTCCTGCAGAGTGTTCCACTGGAGTTTATTTATCATCTCCGTAACGCTTTCGCGATTACTAAATGATCCTGTAACGAAGCGCGCTGCTCTCCGTTGGATCATCTCTATCTCTTCTATCAACCCTATCTGGTACGGATCCCACACTGCTCAGTAGTATTCAAGCAGTGGGCGAACAAGCGCACTGTAACCTACTTCCTTTGTTTTCGGATTGCATTTCCTTAGGATTATTCCAATGAATCTCAGTCTGGCATCTGCTTTACCGACGATCAACTTTATATGATCATTCCATTTTAAATCACTCCTAATGCGTACTCCGAGATAATTTATGGAATTAACTGCTTCCAGTTGCTGACCTGCTATTTTGTAGCTAAATGATAAGGGACCTATCTTTCTATGTATTCGCAGCACATTACACTTGTCTACATTGAGATTCAATCGCCGTTCCCTGCACGATGCGTCAATTCGCTGCAGATCCTCCTGCATTTCAGTACAATTTTCCATTATTACAACCTCTCGATACACCACAGCATCATCTGCAAAAAGCGTCAGTGAACTTCTGATGTCATCCACCAGGTCATTTATGTATATTGTGAATAGCAACGGTCCTATGACACTCCCCTGCGGCTCACCTGAAATCACTCTTACTTCGGAACACTTCTCTCCATTGGGAATGACATGCTGCGTTCTGTTATCTAGGAACTCTTCAATCCAATCACACAATTGGTCTGATAGTCCATATGCTGTTACTTTGTTCATTAAACGACTGTGGGGAACTGTATCGAACGCCTTGCGGAAGTCAAGAAACGCGGCATCTACCTGTGAACCCGTGTCTATGGCCCTCCGAGTCTCGTGGACGAATAGCGCGAGCTGGGTTTTACACGACCGTCTTTTTCGAAACCCATGCTGACTCCTACAGAGTAGATTTCTAGTCTCCAGAAAAGTCATTATACTCGATCACAATACGTGTTCCAAAATTCTACAACTGATCGACGTTAGAGATATAGGTCTATAGTTCTGCACATCTGTTCGACGTCCCTTCTTGAAAACGGGGATGACCTGTGCCCTTTTCCAATCCTTCGTAACGCTACGCTCTTCTAGAGACCTACGGTACACCGCTGCAAGAAGGGGGGCAAGTTCCTTCGCATACTCCGTGTAAAATCGAACTGGTATCCCATCAGGTCCAGCGGCCTTTCCTCTTTTGAGCGATTTTAATTGTTTCTCTATCCCTCTGTCGTCTATTTCGATATCTACCATTTTGTCATCTGTGCGACAATCTAGAGAAGGAACTACAGTGCAGTCTTCCTCTGTGAAACAGCTTTGGAAAAGGACATTTAGTATTTCGGCCTTTAGTGTGTCATCCGCTGTTTCAGTACCATTTTGGTCACAGAGTGTCTGGACATTTTGTTTTGATCCACCTACCGCTTTGACATAAGACCAACATTTCTTAGGATTTTCTGCCAAGTCAGTACACAGAACTTTACTTTAGAATTCATTGAACGCCTCTCGCATAGCCCTCCTCACACTATATTTCGCTTCGCGTAATTTTTGTTTGTCTGCAAGGCTTTGGCTATGTTTATATTTGCTGTGAAGTTCCCGTTGCTTCCGCAGCAGTTTTCTAACTCGGTTGTTGTACCACGGTGGCTCTTTTCCATCTCTTACGATCTTGCTTGGCACATACTCATCTAACGCATATTGTACGATGGTTCTGAACTTTGTCCACTGATCCTCAACACTATCTGTACTTGAGACAAAACTTTTGTGTTGAGCCGTCATTGTAATCTGCTTTTTGTCACTTTTGCTAAACAGAAAAATCTTCCTACCTTTTTTAATATTTCTATTTATGGCTGAAATCATCGATGCAGTAACCGCCTTATGATCGCTGATTCCCTGTTCTGCGTTAACTGTTTCAAATAGTTCGGGTCTGTTTGTCACCAGAAGGTCTAATATGTTATCGCCACGAGTCGGTTCTCTGTTTAACTGCTCAAGGTAGTTTTCAGATAAAGCACTTAAAAAAATTTCACTGGATTCTTTGTCCCTGCAACCCGTTATGAGCGTTTGAGTCTCCCAGTCTATACCCAGCAAATTAAAATCTCCACCCAGAACTATAACATGGTGGGGAAATCTACTCGAAATATTTTCCAAATTATCCTTCAGGTGCTCAGCCATAACAGCTGCTGAGCCAGGGGACCTATAGAGACATCCAATTACCATGTCTGAGCCTGCTTTAACCGTGGCCTTCACCCAAATTATTTCACATTTCGGATCTCCGTCAATTTCCTTCGATACTATTGCACTTCTTATCGCTATAAACACGCCTCCCCCTTCACTGTCCAGCCTGTCTCTGCGGTATACATTCCAATCTGAGTTTAGGATTTCATTACTATTTACGTCTGGTTTCAGCCAACTTTCTGTCCCTAGTACTATATGGGCATTGTGACCGTTTATTAATGAGAGCAGTTCTGGGACCTTTCTATAGACGCCGCTGCAGTTTACTATTAGCACATTAATATTGTTATTCCCTGTTGCATTTTGCCTACTCCTACCTTGCCGCGTCTCAGGAGGCGTCTTGTCGGGCCTACGGAGGGAATTCTCTAACCTAAAAAACCCCCATGTGCACTCCACACGTACTCCGCTACCCTTGTAGCCGCTTCCGGCGTGTAGTGCACGCCTGACCTATTCAGGGGGACCCTACATTTCTCCACCCGATAGCGGAGGTCGAGAAATTTGCAGCCCAGATCTCCGCAGAATCGTCTGGGCCTCTGGTTTAAGCCTTCCACTCGGATCCAAACCAGAGGACCGTGATCGGTTCTGGGAACGATACTACAAATAATTAGCTCTGATTCCACCCCGCGAACGAGGCTTTCCGCCTTCACCAGTTCCGCCAACCGCCTGTATGAACTGAGGATGACCTCTGAACCCAGACGGCAGGAGTCATTGGTGCCGACATGAGCAATAATTTGCAGTCGGTTGCACCCAGTGCTCTCTACCGCCGCCGGCAGGGCCTCCTCCACATCTCGGATGAGACCCCCCGGCAAGCAGACAGAGTGAACACTGACCTTCTTCCCCGACCTTTCCGCTATTTCCCTAAGGGGCTCCATCACCCGCATAACGTTGGAGCTCCCAATAACTAACATTGGTGCAGCACCCCTCTTTTCCTGTTCCTCACCTTTCCCATGTGTCTCCAATCTATTTCTTATACACTCTAAGACAAGAAAAAAAAAAGAGATGCGCAACGAATGAATTATCAGAATGGAACGAAAATCGGTAGATGTGATGTACAAGTACAGACAAAAAAGAAAATGATTACTATTTCACAAAAATTGGATAATTTATTCAGGAGAAAGAGCTTCACTAATTGAGCAAATCAGTAACGTAGTGGTCCACCTCTGACCCTTTTTCAAGCAGTTATTCGGCTTGGCATTTATTGATATATTACTGGGTGTTCTCCTGAAACATATCGTGCTAAATTCTGTCCAATTGGAGCGTTAGATCGTCTAAATACAGAGCTGGTAGGAGTCCTCTGTCGATAATGCTGAAAAAGGGAGAGATACGATGACCTTGCTGGTCAAGGTAAGGTTCGAAAAGCACGAAGACAAGCTGTAGGTACTAACGCCGCGTGTGGCATTACTTTGCTGAAATCAAATCCCAGGATGGCTTGGCATGAAGGGCAACAAAACAGTGCTGTAGGAGTGGCGAGGATGACAATGAAAGCGTCCTTCTATGAAATGATGAAATGAAGGGGCACCCTAGACCACTACATCAGATTGTCGGATGGCACGGCGGGGGACAGTTAGGTTGATATCCTATGGCTGTCCGCGGCCTCTCTAGCCGTATCTTCGCTGGAAATTTGGGCTCACATTGAAGTGGAACTCATTACTGGAGACAATTCTACTCCAGTCAATGAGATTCCAGTCCGAGCAGCGGTGGGATACCAACCTGACTCTCGCCCGCCATATGGCCAAACAACCAGGAGTGATGAATGATGATAGCCTGGGATGCCATTTCATTTCATAGCAGGCGCCCTTTGGTTGTCATATGCGACACCCTAACAGCACAACGGTACGTCGACGACATTCCACGCTCCGTCTGGTTGCCCTTCATGAGAAGTCATACTGGGCTTACATTTCAGCAAGATTATTGACCGCCCGCATACGGAGAGAGTTTCTACTGCTCTTCTTCGTCCTTGCCAAACCCTACTGTGGCCGGCGAGGTCGCTAGATATCTCCCCAACTGAGGACCATTTGAACATTATGGGTAGGACCCTCCAACCCCGTCTTCATTTTGACTGTCTAACGTGCCAACTGTACATAATATCCTTCAGGTGGACATCCAACAACTCTACGACTCAATGCCAAGCCGAATAACTGCTGCGAAAGGCCCAATGGTGAACCGGTACTTTACTCACTTGTTCAATTAGTGAGGCTCTTTCTCTTGAATAAAGTACCCACTTTTTCTGAAACTGGAATAATTTGTTTTTCTACACATGTACATCACAAATGCCGTTTTCGGCCCATTCTGGTTTTTCCTTTGTGGTGCGTTTTACTTAGAGTGTATTAACTATAGAACATGACTTGGATGGAAGAAATTTTCTTCGAGTAGGTAACAACAAACAGTATTGTTTCTCGACTGAATACATAGAGTTCAACGGCGACTATTTTGTGGAAACAAGGTTATTTTCTATCCTAGTTTCCCAAACTTACCGACCCATAGCCGCGTACTTTGCAATTGTTAAACGGAAGACGAGATTCACTGGGCTTATGAGTTTTCTACGGAAGTGATTCGGCCACAATTACACGTTACTGAACGCGGACTCGATTTCTTGCCGCGGTACGCTTTGAGAGCCGTGTTGCAGCTGCAGCGCAGACTTACCTTCATCTCAGAGAGTCGAAAAGACACTTGTTGGACGCACTCGCTTCCCCCTCTTATATAGCCCTCTCTAGCCTTCCGCTCGAACTCCACCCTTCACCGAAACGGCGGCCTCATGTAAATACAGGCGCCGCTTAACCTCAGCTGCCGACTAACGCCGCATTGTCTGTCCCCTCGCATGTTCGCTGTACATAGTTTTAGATGCAGGCAGCAGAATGCGTCACACATGGGACGCATCGACCTAAAGTACACTACTGGCCATTAAAATTGCTACACCAAGAAGAAATGCAGGTGATAAACGGGTATTCATTGGACAAATATATTATACTAGAACTGACATATGATTACATTTTCAAGCAATTTGGGTGTATAGATCCTGATAAATCAGTACCCACAACAACCACCTCTGGCCGTAATAACGGCCTTGATACGCCTGGGCATTCAGTCAAACAGATCTTGGATGGAGTGTACAGGTACAGCTGCCCATGAAGCTTCAACACAATACCACAGTACATCAAGAGTAATGACTGGCGTATTGTGACGAGCCAGTTGCTCGGTCACCATTTACCAGACGTTTCAATTGGTGAGAGATCTGGAGAATGTGCTGGCCAGGGCAGCAGTCGAACCTTTTCTGTATCCAGAAAGGCCACTCGTTAGACTGTTAATTTTAATCCAACAGATTCTGAAATTCTTCCTCAGATCGACTGACAATAGTACTGCCATCTTAGCATTGATATCATTTCACCCTGAATTTTAAACCAACTCTTGAACCTTTCTTTTATTTTCCTCTATGCTTCTCCGATGTATAGACTGAACAGTAAGGGCGAAAGACTAAATCACTGTCTAATACTCTTTTCAATCCGAGCACTTCATTCTTGGTCTTCCAGCCTTAGTGTACCCTCTTGGTTGTTATGCATATTGTATGTTGCCCTCCTTTCCCTATAGCTTACCCCTATTGTTCTCAGAATTTCGAACATCTTGCACTATTTTACACTGGTGAACGCTTTTCCTAGGTCGACAAATCCGATGAACGTGTCTTGATTTTTCTTCAGTTTTGTTTCCATTATCAACTGGAACGTGAGAACTATCTCTCTGGTCCTTTACCTTTGCAAAAGCGAAACTGACTGTCATCTAACAGATCCTCAGTTTCTTTTTCCATTGTTCTGTATATCATAATATGTAAAGTTTGTACGGCAACACAACGAAATCTGATTATCTTTATCACTTTTTGATATGGATATGGTCTCTATTGTCTTTAAAAATATGGAGTGTCCCAGGCCGAACGGTCTGTACTGAGGGATATGACAAGAACAATCATTTGAAGCAAAAAATGCTTCATGTGGACAAATGCACTATTTCGAATGGTTTCCAAGACTGAAGCTATTTTATGTATATGTTATTTATTTTTTGTATTTTTCATTACACTGTCAGGTTTACACGTGCAGACATGAACAACACTTGTAAACTTTACAACATATGTTTTGAGAAGTATCAACTGACACATACATATTGTTAACACATTCACCCCTGAGCATTATCGTACATGTCGCACTACTACTGTTTTACAGATTCACAGTAAATGTTCGAATATCCCACCGTCAACTTCAATGCAGTTTTGTGCTCTTGTGAGAACACGTTGTGTTGCTTGTCTGAGTGCTTCTACACGTTTCCCAGTCAGGGGAGCAGCGTCCGTAATGGGACCAAGCAATTTGTCTCGCGTATTCACCTTTCGTTTGTACACGTTAGACTTCATCAAACTCCATAAACAAAAATGTAATTTTGTAAGGTCTGTCGATCTTTGTGGCCAGTTAGTTGTACTACCACGAACAATCGAGCGTTTGGGACAAATGCAAAGCAGATGTTATCTCACACTTCTGGTAACACGTAGGGGCCTCCGTCTTGCTGGAAGTACAGTGCAGCCCACGTGGCCAAAGGAACGTCCTCAAGGCGTTTAACAAACGGAAAGAGGTTGAAAGCTACAGGATAGGCTGGGCTAAAATAGAGCGTCAAAGATATTGGGTAGGTAAGACACGTACATGTGCGCCAGTAGCCGCCAAACCAATAGAAGTTAAATGTGTTCTATCTTGGAAACCATACACAATAGGGTGTATGTGCGTATGAAGTTTTTTGCTTCAGACATGCGTTCTTGTCACAACCCTGAATATTAACCTTTCCTCCTGGGTCACCCTGTATTTGTGATTATAGTACAAATTACCTAAAGTTTGCAAAGAATTAGTAGGAGATTAGCAACGCACTCGCCCGGTCCTTACCACATACCATGCACGGATAGCTCTGACAAGTTTAAAGTGCCTGTGAACCCAGACCTAGTCAGCTAAGGAGGCACAGTGACGTTGAGACGTCAGAATAGTCGCCGTTATACGTGACCTAAAATATGTCAATGAGGAAGGGGGAACCTCCACTTTAGATCAAACAAACGAACTATTACCTATACTAAATGTTTTTACTATAATAATCATCATACACAGTGGGTTTGACGATGAAGGAAAATCCTATGTATTTAAGAAAATCTTAATGAACCTAATTTCAAGCAAGATTAACACGTGAAAAGTTGCCAAAACAATCCTTACACTAGCGTAATCTCAAGAGGAAACCAAATACCAACGTAACTTTAGCACACTGAACACAAAAATTTTACACCAAAAATATTATACTGACCGTGTTAAAAAATCACACAATTGACTGCGCACTGACTACTCTATTGTAACTGGACCATGTCGCCTATCTGCCGAATGCCTTTCTCGGACGGCCATCCTGATTTAGGTTTTCCGTGATTTCCCTAAATCGCTCCAGGCAAATGCCGGGATGGTTCTTTTGAAAGGGCACGGCCGACTTCCTTCCCCATCCTTCCTTAATCCGATGAGACAGATGACCTCGCTGTCTGGTGTCCTCCCCCACAACAACCCAACCCTAACCTCCCTCGAATTTAAGCCCCATGAACACGCGTGCAATACGTGGCTGACATGGACACGAGGGAGTGAGAAAAACTATGCAAATCCAATTTAAAGCAGATCTGAAGTGAACACCCTCTAGTAACTCCCACATTTGGCGCCTCAGCAACGCGGTATTTCCCCTGTGCAGACAGTAGCGACAAAGGTGGCCGCGGTCGGCCGTGGTGTGTGTTTCGGAAGCCGCTGCGTTGATGCCTTGTCATCAAAAATGGTTCAAGTGGTTCTGAGCACTATGGGACTTAACATCTATGGTCATCAGTCCCCTAGAACTTAGAACTACTTAAACCTAACTAACCTAAGGACATCACACACACCCATGCCCGAGGCAGGATTCGAAGCTGCGACCGTAGCAGTCGCGCGGTTCCGGACTGAGCGCCTAGAACCGCTAGACCACCGCGGCCCGCCCTTGTCATCCATAGGCTTGATAATTGTACTCTGGCCTTGATTGGATATACAGTCATAAACTGCCACAAGTTTTTGTGAGATGAAAAACTATGTTTTTCCTTGGCAAAAACAACTGGCTGTGTCTACTTGCTAAGGCTGAGTGACGTGTACACTGTTGCCCTCCAATGTTCCACAAGCACAGCTCGTAGCTCGTAATCACCAATCCGGAGATATTACTAGATATCAGAGCCATGTGCACACACACAGGTCTTCACAACAAAATGTCTCTCCCAGAGCCAGGAAGGAGAGGGATGCGCTCCGCCCAGTACACGGTCCTCCCAGGAAGAGTGTGCCCTGAATTACTCACCCATTATTGTCTGTATTGTTGCAGCCTTCCCCCACCACATTGTGGGTTCACCTCGTACCACAATTAGTGTCTGTCACTGAGTGCTTTTCCTGAAACTTTAATCGTTTCATTGCCCAATGATGGTTCAGCAACTAACTGGGGTGGTGTATGTTAGTTTCACCCTATCCAATCAGCGTTCGCCATTATTTCATTTAGCAATAAGCTCCGCCTAAACAGGATCTGTCTACGTGAACATCACGTCGTCCTCGTAAAAGTCACGTGATTTTCGAATGTTTACCAAAATACCGATGACTCATACTGTTGTTCTTTCTGCATCTCAGAAATGGACTCGCACTGCGTTCCTGTGTGCTTTCAAATGGTTCAAATGGCTCTGAGCACTATGGGACTTAACATCTTAGGTCATCAGTCCCCTAGAACTTAGAACTACTTAAACCTAACTAACCTAAGGACATCACACAACACCCACCCATCACGAGGCAGAGAAAATCCCTGACCACGCCGGGAATCGAACCCGGGAACCCGGGCGTGGGAAGCGAGAACGCCACCGCACGACCACGAGATGCGGGCTCCTGTGTGCTTTCTTAAGAGGTTTTCGCAGAGCACGTGTGGGTCTGACACCTTTTTTATGTGAACTTGATGTGAATTTTGTTTATGTCCAGCTGCTGACGCACTTTCTGCGTTCTTACGTTTCCGCGTAAATGGAAGGGCTGTGAGCTTCGTTGAGATCACCCAAATGAATCCCTGGCCGCATTAAGATGTTTACTCCAGCACAGGTGTGATTCAGAAGACTCACCCAACAGCGACTCAATGTTGTGCCGTTATCTCTGCCGAAAATACCAGGTGTGGTCCGCGCATCGCGCTCCTAATCGATCTCCTGCGGTGAAGGTTGGCTGGTTTATGGCTTTCATAAGCTGAGTTCCGTGTCGCTGTGGCCGGGTCGGCAGCGAAGCCGCGCTTACACTTCAGTCCAGCGCTACAGAAATGCTACTTGTATTTCAGCATGCAAATTAGGTGGATTCTGTTGCTGCTGTGTTCATGTTAGCTGTCTCCATACTACGCAAATAACGTGATTCTAAGCAAAGTATGACTTGTGGGCTATCAAATTCATTGGCTTCATGAGCAGAACCAATTCTTTCACATAAAAATTATGTTATGTAGTAAAAATTATCCAGCCACCTTACAGATTTATGTAATCCATCACTGTCGTCTTCACTTGTTCGTGTGCAGAGAGAAAGTTGAATATCGACAGGTACATACTAAGGATCAATCTGAGATTAGAGAACGAAGGTTCAGTTCTGTAAGGGTTTCGTTGATGAAACGGCAGTATTATTCTCCCAACACCAATGCTGGGTTATCTAGATCTATGTGTGATCAATTTGCATACTGGGACTAAGGCCTCGTACATACTAGTATACAAAGTCGAGCGGTTTTTGTATCTAGACACTGTCCACAGATACTCAAGTGATTTTATATATAGACAACTGGCAAGCATTTCTTGTCTATGTACGCGCTTAAGCAACAAAATCGCAGAACTTTTGACTCCCGTTTGAGATGGGAGACATGAGGAGACACTTCTTAGACAATATTGCGCAACATTTCGTGGTGTGGGCGTGCTGAAAGACATGGCTTCCAGTTATTCTCTTTCAGACACGGAAAAAGTTGCTTCGATTTTTATTCCTTTTTCTTATTGTTAAATATCATCTATCAAGATGTGACCAATGTAGAGAGAGTTACACCTGACTGAAAAGTTTCATGTGGCATCATATTTGTGGGAAGTTAGCAATTCCGAATACAAAAATCGCAACAACAGGAAGTTAGTTGTCTATGAGCTGGTCAAACAATATTAAGTATCAGTCAGTAATGTTAAAAAAAATGCTGCTTCTGATTACAAGTTGAAAGTAAATTACAGCAGCAGAGTCTGCGCTGTTATGAAACTTCCTGTCAGATTAAAACTGTGTGCCAGACAGAGACTCGAACTCGGGACCTTTGCCTTTCGCGGGCAAGTGCTCTACCAACGAGCTACCCAAGCAAGACTCACGCCCCGTGTCGCAGGAGAGCTTCTGTAAAGTTTGGAAGGTAGGGGACGAGATCCTGGCAGAAGTAAAGCTGTGAGGAGGGGGCGTGGGACTTGTTTGGGTAGAGCACTTGCCCGCCAAAGGCAAAGGTCCAGAGTTTGAGTCTCGGTCTGGCACACAGTTTTAATCTGCCAGGAAGTTTTATTGGGTTGGGTTGTTTTCGGGGAGGAGGCTAGACAGCGAGGTCATCAGTCTCATCGGATTAGGGAAGGACAGGGAAGGAAGTCGGCTGTGCCCTTTCAAAGGAACCATCCCGGCATTTGCCTGGAGCTATTTAGGGAAATCACGGAAAACCTAAATCAGGATGGCCGGACGTGGGTTTGAACCAGCGTCCTCCAGAATGCGAGTCCAGTGGAAGTTTTATTGTCTAGCTACATGTTTATAGTCTCTCTAGGGGGTCTACAGACAAATCACTCGATTTTATATACAAGTGTGTACTTATCTGTAGACAATGTTGCGCAATGTTTCGTAGCATGGATATGTTGGTAGATATTGCCTCCAGTTATTCCCTTGGAAAAAACCGCTTCGTTTTTTATTCTTTTTGTTTGTCTTGTTGTTAAATGTCACCCATCAAGATGCGACCAACGGAGGAAGTGCTGCAGCTCATTGAAGATTTTTACGCAGCATCATGTTGCGGGGAGTTAATAATTCCGAATATAAAAATAGCAACTAGAGAAAGTTGATTATCGAAGAGCTGGCCAAAAAATATTATGAGTGGCTGATGTTGGAGAAAAAAATACCGTCTTCTATTTTCAAAGTCGAAAGTAAATTACGGCCGAAATAAGGCCCCTCCACAATCTATTCACTTTTCCACTGACGTCTCCTCTTTCGATTTCTTTCAATATCCAGTATTATCACTGCACAAGCCACAATCACAGCAAGGTCAGCCGTAACAAATATTGTGGAACAAGGCATTCAAGTGTGTACACGAGACAAAGTATCTAAACTGTCTATATACATTGTCTAGCTGCATATCTATAGACAACCCCTCTACAATGTCTATAGGCAATCCCTCGATTTTGTATACAAGTGTGTACTTACATTAACAGTCTACGATATCAACGCTATACCAGTTCACAATATACTGTATCTCGACACCATCATCTACAGTCAATGTATCAGCTTCCATTAGTACTGTAAAAGGACATGGCCACTGAATTTACTAATTTGTGTTAACTTTTGTTCTTTGGGGCCTATAGCGCAAAATATGTCCTCTAATGACATGATTGCTATGCATATCAGGCAGCAATACTACTCTTTAAATGATTTTTATTTTATTCATCACTAGCGATGAGCGTATTTCGACATATTGCAATCATCAGGCGCTCTTACAAGTAATATCGCCATTTCCATGTCCTGCTTTTTTTCTTTTCTTTTTTTTTTTTTTTAGAATTAATAGTTTCTCCTAGATGTACGTTGGAAACGTACATCTGACTTCAGCCGGTTTTAATGTACGTTATTTTTGTCTCGACAGCTTGAATGACAGGCTATGGGCAACGATATTACGTGTAAGAGCACCTGATGATCGCAATATGTCGAAATGGGCTCATCGCTAGTGATGAATAAAAAAAATTAAAAAGCAGGTCAACTGGTTTATATAATAATTTGTGTTAGCTTAATTGTAAAACACTGAATGTGCAATAGGCTCTCTTCATCCTGAAGCATTTGATCTATGATGAAACACTATGTATAATTCAGCAGCGTTACGAGTGTCATTCTAGACAGTAAAGCACCTAAATGCAGTTGTTCTAACTAAATTTAACACATTTGTACAGTGCTCAAAAGATTTCACATAAGATAGCAGTTCATTAGAAGAATTTTGAAATAGACTGATCAGCCAATATATTACGACCACTGTCCACCGCAACGTTGGTCACCGCCTGGTGACATTGTGGGCATGTGACGCGGTAACCGAAGCATGTAAGCGGGGCGACACGATCGAGAGGGGGGGGGGGCGTCACTCTAGCGAAGATATGGGCTGCAAGTGGGGAAATACATTGAGATAAGCGACTTTGACAAAGGGCAGATTATTGTTACGCAGAGGCTGTGAACGTGTATCTCGAACAAGGCGAAGCTGGTGGAATGTTCACGTGCTACTGTCGTGATCATCTATGGAAAGAGGTCGAAGGACAGTGAAACTAGCACTAGGCGGTGAATGGTTGTACGTCCACAACTCTTCACAGAACGTGAGGTTCGGAAGCTTTTCTGCACTGTAAAGTAGGATAAATGATGATCTGTGGCATCTCTGCCAAAAGAGCACAGTGCCTGTGCATACACAAGTGTTTGGAGACGCACCATTCATCGTACATTGTTGAACATGGAGCTACATAGGAGACCACGCCTACATGTTCACCCAACGACACTGTCAATACGATTTCAGTGGGAATCGAACGTCGATCAGTGTAAATGTGTCGGCTCTTCGACTGAATCACATTTTTACTACAGTATATCGACGGTCGTCTTCACAAATGCCGTCATCGAGGTGAAAGCCGGCTCGAATCGTGCAGCGCGCCACGCATGCAGAGTTGTGGGAGCAGTATTATGCTATGGGAGACATTCTCCTGCGTTTGCATGGAAGCTATAGTAGTAATCGAAGACACGGTAATAGCTGAGGACCACCTGCATCCCTTCGTACTTGATGCCTTCCCCGATGCCGATGTCATCTTTCACCAGTATAATTGTCTGTGTCTCGGAGCCAGAACCGTGAAAAGGTGGCTTGAGGAGCATTATAGTGAAGACACGTTGATGTTTCGGCGACTAAATTCGCCTGATGTAAATCCTATGGGACCCATCTGAGTCGATATCAGGCACCATCACCACATATGCATATCAGTGGCCTGTTATTTACGCGAGTTACATCACCTCTGCGTAGGGCTCTAATTCCACATACCTCCAGAAACCTACCAACAAACTGTTGGATCTCTGATGCGCAGAATAAGTGATGTATTTGGTTCCAAAGATGGAAAAACTAGTTATTAAGAAGTTCCACTGTTAAATGCAGAGGAGAGAGCAGATAGGTGGAAAGAATACATTGAAAGCCTCTATGAGGGTGAAGATTTGTCTGATGTGATAGAAGAAGAAACAGGAGTCGATTTAGAAGAGATATGGGATCCAGTATTAGAATCGGAATTTAAAAGAGCTTTGGAGGACTTACGGTAAAATAAGGCAGAAGGGATAGATAACATTCCATCAGAATTTCTAAAATCATTCGTGGAAGTGGCAACAAAGCGACTATTCACGTTGGTGTGTAGAATATATGAGTCTGGCGATATACCATCTGACTTTCGGAAAAGCATCATCCACACAATTCCGAAGACGGCAAGAGCTGACAAGTGCGAGAATTATCGCACAATCAGCTTAACAGCTCATGCATCGAAGCTGCTTACAAGAATAATATACGGAAGAATGGAAAAGAAAATTGAGAATGCGCTAGGTGACGATCAGTTTGGCTTTAGGAAAAGTAAAGGGACGAGAGAGGCAATGCTGACGTTACGGCTAATAATGGAAGCAAGGCTAAAGAAAAATCAAGACACTTTCATAGGATTTGTCGACCTGGAAAAAGCGTTCGACAATATAAAATGGTGCAAGCTGTTCGAGGTTTTGAAAAAAGTAGGGGTAAGCTATAGGGAGAGACGGGTCATATACAATATGTACAACAACCAAGAGGGAATAATAAGAGTGGACGATCAAGTACGAAGTGCTCGTATTAAGAAGGGTGTAAGACAAGGCTGTAGCATTTCGTCCCTACTCTTCAATGTGTACATCGAGGAAGCAATGATGGAAATAAAAGAAAGGTTCAGGAGTGGAATTAAAATACAAGGTGAAAGGATATCAATGATACGATTCGCTGATGAGATTCCTATCCTGAGTGAAAGTGAAGAAGAATTAAATGATCTGCTGAACGGAACGAACAGTCTAATGAGTACACAGTATGGTTTGAGAGTAAATCGGAGAAAGACGAAGGTAATGAGAAGTAGTAGAAATGAGAACAGCGAGAAACTTAACATCGGGATTGATGTTCACGAAATCAATGAAGTTAAGGAATTCTGCTACCTAGGCAGTAAAATAACCAATGACGGACGGAGCAAGGAGAACATCAAAAGCAGACTCGCTATGGCAAAAAAGGCATTTCTGGCCAAGAGAAGTCTACTAATATCAAATGCTGGCCTTAATTTGAGGAAGAAATTTCTGAGGATGTACGTCTGGAGTACAGCATTGTATGGTAGTGAAACATGGACTGTGGGAAAACCGGAAGAGAAGAGAATCGAAGCATTTGAGATGTGGTGCTATAGACGAATGTTGAAAATTAGGTGGACTGATAAGGTAAGGAATGAGGAGGTTCTACGCAGAATCGGAGAGGAAAGGAATATGTGGAAAACACTGATAGAGGGAAGGGACAGGATGATAGGACATCTGCTAAGACATGAGGGAATGACTTCCATGGTACTAGAGGGAGCTGTAGAGGGCAAAAATTGTAGAGGAAGACAGAGATTGGAATACGTCAAGCAAATAATTGAGGACGTAGGTTACAAGTGCTATTCTGAGATGAAGAGGTTAGCACAGGAAAGGCATTCGTGGCGGGCCGCATCAAACCAGTCAGTAGACTGATGACCAAAAAAAAAAAAAAAAAAAAAATAGTTGGTCATACTGTTTCGACTCATCACTGTATTTTATTGTAAGAACATACTTAATTCAGAAGGAGTAGTAATTGAGGAGGAGTTTATAGTCATTTCATGGTAATGCAAAATAAAATTTCTTACTAGTTGAATAACGCAGGCTGAAAAGTAGATGCACGATAGTAGCTTACAACATTCATAAGTAAGACTGTTTGCAGTGTCTGTGTTTTTCGGTGTACTGGCGATTGCAGTTGTGGTACTAGTACGAAATAGTGTGTAATTTGAAGGTGGGGGACGGAGAAAGGTAAGGCCAAGGAATAAACACATTATATCAATTGCATTGGGACTTCATGCGGAATCAGCGGCGACGAGTAACAAATGTGTGGTGGACCATGACTGTCAGAGCTCCTGCTTACTAGGCAGTTCCGCTAACCACTTCGCCACCTGGACACAGTGTTTATCGTAAGCTGGCGGACCGTGTCGGCGCACTCCTTGGCGGCACCACTTATCTGCAGTCCCCACTGATGTCCTCCGTGCTCGCTAATTTTAGATTCCCGATGGAGGTCGAATGTAGATGTACATCTGTACTGGTGGTTGTGCATTCAAGGCCCATCGAGGAGTATCAATTACACGAATCCATGGTGTCTGTTTTTTCAGAGATGTCCGAATGAACAGATACCATGCGGAATCCGTAGCTGTTATACGTACGAGCCGTGTTTTTTTTTAAGTAAGTAGCGTTTTGAAATTAAAAGAAGAAGTGCTAAGATATCTCAATAATTTTATTTTTGTATGAAAGCCTGTACCTAAATCTACTTTTCTACATAATTTCCATTAATATTGAGGCAACTGTCATAACGTTGTACCAGTTTTTGAATACTCTCCTCATAGAAGTCTGCCGCCTGCCTTGTTAACCACTGCATCACCACTGTTTTGACTTCGTCATCGTCTTGAAGAAGGTGACCGCCCAGGTGTTTCTTCAAGTGCAGAAACAGATGGTAGTTACTGGGCGCAAGATCGCGGCTGTACGGAGCTTGATCTAGAGTTTCCCATCGAAAAGATGTGATGAGATCTTTGGTCTGATTCGCCACATGGGGACGGGCATTGTCTTGCAGCAAAACGATGCCCTTGCTCAACTTCCGTGGACTGTTGCTTTGATTCTGGTGTGACGTAGGCCACCCATGTTTCATCGCCCGTAACAGTTTGGCTTAAGAAATCACCACCGTCGTTGTAGTACTCCTCAGCGAAAGTCAATGCACTGTCTAAACGTTTGGATTTGTGCACATCCGTCAACATTTTCGGTACCCAACGTGCGCAAAATTTTCGGTAATTCAAGTGCTCGGTCACAATGCCATACAAAACACTACGAGAAACATTAGGAAAGTCATCCCGCAAGGAGGAAATCGTAAAGCGTCTGTTTCCTCTCACCTTATTGTCCGCTTCCTGCACCAAACTTTCATTAACGACCGAAGGACGCTCACTCCGTTGTTCATCATGCGCATTTGTGCGGCCATCTTTGGGCTCTCACCCACTTTCTTACCATTCCATTACTCATAATGTTTTCTCCGTAAACTGACCAGATCTCACGATGAATATCGATCGCTTTTAGGCCTTTAGCGCTAAGAAATCTTATAACAGCCCGTACTTCACAGTCGGCGGGACTCACGATTATTGGAGGCATCTTAAACACTCAGAACACAACCTAAACAAGGAAGAATGAGACTGTAATGGCGTCAGTGCGTAGACAACAGATGTAAGTACCCAGTGTGCATGTGTAGAACGCAGACCGCAGCGGTGTGGGAAAACAGAACTTGCTTAAAAAACACACCTCGTATTATGCAAGCTGAAGCTGGAGAGGGGAGAAAATTTTTATCTCGTTCGCTTCTTTCACTAAGCTCCCCAGAAGCTATTAGTTCATTTAGCACAGATATCTCGTCGAATGCAAAACCATGTCCGTTTTCTAGGGCATCCACTGCTATAGTCGATTCCTCAGGGTACCAAAGACGAAAATATCTCTCGTGTCGTACGCAGCGCTGTTTGATAGCATACATAGTCTGTCCGACATTAAACTGTACACGCCCATACAGTATTTTACATGCGCCTGGCGTTCTGTGGCCTGCGTCGTCTTTCAAAGGCTTCGTAAGTTGTCGAATTTTTGCTTGTGCCCTGAAGACCGAATAGATTTTATGCCTCTTTAGCAGCCGGCTAATTTTTTCTATTACTGAACCACGGAACGACAAAACGCAAGTTTCTTCGCGTCCTCTTCGGGATCTTTCTGTTTATGTGTTTTCGGAAAGACGGCTTGCGAAATCTGGCGGTTGTTGTAGCCGTTTCCCTTGAATACTTTCCGTAAGTGGCTCAGTTCCTTCGGCAGGTTTCCAGAGTCTGCAGCAGCTGCCGCTCGATGCACCAAGGTCCTCAGAACAGACGTATGATGATAGCTGTTAGCCTGCACATATCGGCCCGTGCGCGTGGGTTTCCGGAAGAGGACGTCAAGGGGTGGCAAGGCACCGTCTGCCCCTATCCCCATCGTCAACTTCATCTTGTAAAGGACGTTGCTCATATCAGGGCGATGTCCTTAAAGAATACCACAAACAGCTTAGCTATAACTGGAGCTAATGGGCTTCCCATCGTGACGTCGTCTGTTGGGTTAAAATATATTGTCCATCATAAAAGAAATACGGTGACGCCAGAGTGCGCTTAAATAAATCCACAACAGCGTCATCAAATAATTGGAGGAGCAGATCTATAGACTACTTTACGGGAACGCACGTGAATAACGAACCACATCAGATATTACCATAATATCTTGTCCTCCAAGACGCAGGCATTTAATTCGACTGATGAAGTCGGTCGTATTCTTGATGTGGTGCACACAGTGACCAAAGTGCGGAGTAAGGAAGCTGGCCACATGTTTTGCGAATCTGTAAGTCGGCGATCCAATGGTGAAGGCAAGAGGACGGAGAGGTGTTCTCGTTCCTCTTGTCAACCTTTGGAAGGCCATACAATGTAGGTGGTCGAGATGCCCGAGAGAGGAGATTTTGAACGACATTCTCTTCCAGTGAAGACATATTTAGAAACTCCGACGTCCCCCCCATTTTTACAGATGGGTCCCTTGATAATTTTTTATATGTGTCATTCTCCAGTATCAACCGAATCTTGGCATCACAGTTGGCTCGTTTCAGAATGACACCTGAGGGTAGAATTCGTATATTGGGAGATAGATTCGCATTCTGCAATTATGCATTGGCGTCAGTTGTTTGCAACACATATAAATTTGTGCTGGACCGAGGCTCGAACCTGAATTTTCCGCGTATCGCGAACGCTCGCATTAACCTTGTCGGCTATCGACACCTGGAGGTGGGCTCGGACAGCCCAAGCTGTTAAGGCGAGCGCTCGCCATATGCGAGAAATTTTATGCAGTTTTATGGGCATAAACACTGTGGCAGTGAAGAACGAAAAACAGTTAAGAAAGTCACTGTAAATAGCGCAGCACAAGAAATAACGCAGAACGCCAAAAACTGCCAAACGCAGATATGAAATGAAGCCTGTCGACCCAACCATTGCTAGCAAGAGGGGAAGGAGCAGATTATGTAAAGAAAGACCAATAACCACAGAAACAGATCTCAGTTTGCAAATTGCCACCAATCTGTAGAGTACAGTTTTGCGGCAGTAAAATGACATCAGAAAGGAAGAAAACTTAGGTGCATTGTTCAGTTTGCTGCCGAGGCATTTGCAAATATTCCTGGATGCTCAGACACGGATGTTATGGATGTAAATGACTGGATGCGAAACGACAATGACGGTGTAATTTCTGGTGACGAAATTATCGTCGTTGTTCGTCTGCTGCCACTGAGAATAGTGATCACGGATTAACTGACGAAATAGGAGCTCAGTCGGAAGGCGTCAAGACATATACAGAGGCAATAACACAGACGGACACGATTAGTGGTTCATTAGGAACGCTAAGCGGAAACAACCTCGGCCGTATAGTTCCTGGCGACACCCCTGCATCCCTGCCGACACGCCTGCATGATCGTGCTGCACATAAACGAGATACACAGCCTGCCGGAAGAAACTGGTCATTTCATTTCCTTTCACAATTTTCTCAGAATTTATCTGTCGACTTGAGTGAAAATAAATAAACTCTAAGAAAATGAAATGATCTTATGGTATTGTTGGCCCGGAGACCGCACGCGGTGAAGTTCGGCCGCCGTATTGCAAGCCCTTTATAGTTGACGCCACTTCGGCGAGTTGCGGGTCAATGATGATGGAAAGACACACAACACCCAGTCATTACGAGGCAGAGAAAAATCCCTGACCCCGCTCAGATTCGAACCCGGGACCCCGCGCGCGGGAAGCGAGAACGCTACCACAAGACCACGAGCTGCGGACACTCTTAACGAAATAGAGGTGGAGACACAATACGAAGGAATCATGCGAATGGAAGGGAAATCGGTAGATGTGAAGTATGTGCACAGGCAAACGCATAATTATAATTTCAGAAACTCTGGATGGTTTATTCAAGAGGAAGAGATCGGCAAATTTGGCAAGTCAGTAACGGTTTGGTCCACCTATGGACCGCTAGCATCTATGCAAACTGTTATTAGGTTTGGCATTGATGGATAAGTTTGTTGTGTGTCCTCGTGAGAGAAATTTTGTTCAATTGGGGTGTTAGAGCGTTAAAATCCCGTGCTGGTTGCAGGGCCCTGCCCATAACGCTCCAAACTTTCTCATATGGGGAAGGTCAACGACCTTGCTCGCCAAGGTAAGCTTTGGCAAGCTATAAGACAAGGAGTAGAAATTCTCGCCATGTGAGAACAGGCTTCGTCTTGCTGAAATATAAACGCAGGATGCCTTGCCATGAAGGGCAACTAAACGGGACGTATGATATCGTCGATGTACCGCTGTGCTGTAAGGGCGCCGCGGATGACAATGAAAGGGGTCGTACTATGAAATGAAATGGCACTCCAGACCATACATCACTCCTGGTTGTCGGTCCATATTCTGGGCAACAATCAGGTTGGTATCCCACTGCTGTTCGGGGCGTCTCTGGACACGTCTTCAGTCTGGGACCTTACTGACTGGAGCAGAGCTGGCTTCAGTGATGAGTCCCGCTTCGAACTGAGTCCCGATAACATGTCTGGAGACGCCCCGCATAGGGATGGGATACCAACTTGAATGTCGTCCACCACACTGCCTGCCAACTAGGAGTCATTGTCTGGAGTGCCATTTTTTTTCAATAGCAGGACCTCTTTGGCTGCCATCCGCGACACGCTTACGGCACAGCGGTATGTCTACAACATTCTAAGTCCCCTTTTGTTGTCCTTCATACCACGTTGTCCTGGGCTTACATTTCAGCAAGATAACGCACGCCCACACACGGCGAGAGTTTGTCTTCGTGCTTGCCAAACCCAGCCTTAGCCAGCAAAGTGGCCAGATCTCGCCCCAATTGAGAACGTTTGGAGCAGTATGGGCAGGATCCTCCAAGTATCACGGGATTATGGCGACCTGACGCTCCAATTCCATAGAAATTAGCACGACATCGCTCAGGTTGACTTCCAGCAGATCTCTCACTGCCAAGCCGAATAACTGCTTGCATAAGCAACACGTTACTAACTAACTGAATTTGTGAAGATCTTTCTGTTGAATAAGTCATCCAAGTTTTCTGAAATTGTAACCAGTTGTTTGTATGTACATGTGCATCACATCTCCCGATTTTCGTCATATTTGGATAATGACTTTTCTGGAGACTAGAAATCTACTCTATAGGAATCAGCATGGGTTTCGAAAAAGACGATCGTGTGAAACCCAGTTCGCGCTATTCGTCCACGAGATTCAGAGGGCCATAGACACGGGTTCACACGTAGATGCCGTGTTTCTTGACTTCCGCAAGGCGTTCGATACAGTTCCCCACAGTCTTTTAATGAAAAAAAGTAAGAGCATATGGACTATCAGACCAATTGTGTGATTGGATTGAAGAGTTCCTAGATAACAGAACGTAGCATGTCATTCTCAATGGAGAGAAATCTTCTGAAGTAAGAGTGATTTCAGGTGTGCCGCAGGGGCTATGGCTATTCACAATATACATTATGCTATTACTATTCACAATATACATAAATGACCTTGTGGATGACATCGGAAGTTCAGTGAAGCTTTTTGCGGATGATACTGTGGTATATCGAGATGTTGTAACAATGGAATATTGTACTGAAATGCGGGAGGATCTGCAGCGAATTGACGCATGGTTCAGGGAATAGCAGTTGAATCTCAATGTAGACAAGTGTAATGTGCTGCGAATACATAGAAAGAAAGATCCCTTATCATTTAGCTACAATATAGCAGGTCAGCAACTGGAAGCAGTTAATTCCATAAATTATCTGGGAGTACGCATTAGGAGTGATTTAAAATGGAATGATCGTATAAAGTTGATCGACTGTAAAGCAGATACCAGACTGAGATTCATTGGAAGAAGCCTAAGGAAATGCAATCCGAAAACAAAGGAACTAAGTTACAGTACGCTTGTTCGCCCACTGCTTGAATATTGCTCAGCAGTGTGGGATCCGTACCAGATACGGTTGATAGAAGAGATAGAGAAGATCCAACGGAGAGCAGCGCGATTCCTTACAGGATCATTCAGTAATCGCGAAAGCGTTACGGAGATGATAGACAAACTCCAGTGGAAGACTCTGCAGGAGAGACGCTCAGTAGCTCGGTACGGGCTTTTGTTGAAGTTTCGAGAACATACCTTCACCGAGGAGTCAAGCAGTATGTTGCTCCCTCCTACGTATATCTCGCGAAGAGACCATGAGGATAAAATCAGAGAGATTAGAGCCCACACAGAGGCATACCGACAATCCTTCTTTTCACGAACAATACTAGACTGGAATAGAAGGGATAACCGATAGAGGTACTGAAGGTACTCTCCGCCACACACCATCAGGTGGCTTGCGAAGTATGGATGTAGATGTAGATTCTTTCGTGGTTCTTCCCCCTTTTTTTGTCTCAGAGTGTAGAATGTGTGTGCTTATACCATTTGATACAATATGTTATTCTGGTATTTTTTTTCCTTGATTTTCGGATTATGCGGGCTTTCGAATATGTGGATGACCTGCAGTACCATCTAGATGGGACAAATAAGGTTATACTATTTCTTAAATGAATCTTATTCGACGTATATATGATCTCATTCATTTCCTTTTCGTTTTCTAAGTACTTCGCAACGTATATTATTTTTCACTATCACAATTCGTCCACTTTTCTAAGGGTTACTAATTAGCAAAATTGTTCGAATTCTCATCCAACCTTGGCAATGTGTCTCGAAAGCAAAGAAAGCAATATAGGTTAAAGAAGACTAAGGATCACCCTCCATCACATAAGTGAGCGCGGAGAGCATTAATTTCTCGTGTTAGTTCGTCCCCCCGCGACAACATTAATTTCTCCCCGCGAATCTTTGACGGTGACATTCTGTTTGTTCCGTTGCCAGTCCGTTTGGTTGCAGTGTGAAATGTTTTGACGTTCCATTCGGTGGCATCTTAGCCTGACCCCCTCACCACACCTCTCCCTCCCCCCCCCCAATCCCTCCCCTCATCGCTCCTGCGCTTGTTTGCCGCGCTCTCGACTGTCTCCGACCTGTGCGCTTTGCGCGTGCGCGGGCACTCCGGCGTGAGCTGCCTTCAGGGAATGAGGAAGCGGCCGCAAGGACGTCCGCCGCTTGCGTCAGCAGCTGACGAGCGCTCCGTGTCACTGCGCAGGCGCAATGAAACAGCAGCGCATCAGCGTAAACAGTGTCCGCGCTGCCGGCACAACTGGCGTCTAAACAAACTGTAGACGATCCAACAATACACCCTAAAAATAGCGCGGAATAGCTTACGCTAGTGTTGTTGGTAAATACACTTCCGCTTATGCACCCTGGCCTCCATGCTGTATCGCCGCTTAGTGGTCGATGTCCGTTAAGACGCATTCGATCGACGCTATATTACTCCTGCTCTCCCGGAGGATGTTCCAACATCATATTCGACACGATCCTTTTTATGTCGGTACCAATACCTAAAATTCTATCGATCTCCATTAAAACATCAACACAAAAGTATAGAGACGACAGTATTTCAAGATACGATATTGGAGTGCCCGTGTTATTCTGATTACGAAGCAAAGTCCCTTTGGACGTGAATGCGAGTCCAAAGGACCAGGCACTGCGGCGACTACAGCCGTTACGAAACATATCAAATGAATTCGCAATTGCGAATAAGGATTACCATCAGCTGTGGAATGGAATGAAGACAATTGAATTTCTACATCTACATTTATACTCCGCAAGCCACCCAACGGTGTGTGGTGGAGTGCACTTCACGTGCTACTGTTCCAGTCGCGTATGGCTCGCAAGAAGAACGACTGCCGGAAAGCCTCCGTGCGCGCTCGAATCTCTCTAATTTTACATTCTGGATCTCCTCGGGAGGTATAAGTAGGGGGAAGCAATGTATTCGATAACTCATCCAGAAACGCACCCTCTCGAAACCTGGACAGCATGCTACACCGCGATGCAGAGTGCCTCTCTTGCAGAGTCTGCCACTTGAGTTTGCTAAACATCTCCGTAACGCTATCACGCTTACCAAATAACCCTGTGACGAAACGCGCCGCTCTTCTTTGGATCTTTATCTCCTCTGTCAACCCAACCTGGTACGGATCCCAAGCTGATGACCAATACTCAAGTATAGGCCGAACGAGAGTTTTGTAAGCCACCTCCTTTGTTGATGGACTACATTTTCTAAGGATTCTCCCAATGAATCTCAACCTGGCACCCGGCTTACCAACAATTAATTTTATATGATCCTTCCACTTCAAACCGCTCCGTACGCATACTCCCAGATATTTTACAGAAGTAACTGCTACCAGTGTTTGTTCCGCTATCATATAATCATACAATAAAGGATCCTTCTTTCTATGTATTCGCAATACATTACATTTGTCTATGTTAAGGGTCAGTTGCCACTCCCTGCACCAAGTGCCTATCCGCTGCTGATTTCCTCTATTTCGCTGCAATTTTCTAATGCTGCAACTTCTCTATATACTACAGCATCATCTGCGAAAAGCTGCATGAGACTTTCGACACTATCTACTAGGTCATATATATTGTGAAAAGCAATGGTCCCATAACACTCCCCTGTGGCACGCCAGAGGTTACTTTAACGTCTGTAGACGTCTCTCCATTGAGAACAACATGCTGTGTTTTGTTTGCTAAAAACTCTCCAATCCAGCCACACAGCTGGTCTGATATTCCGTAGGCTCTTACTCTGTTTATCAGGCGACAGTGCGGAACTGTATTGAACGCCTTCCGGAAGTCAAGGAAAATGGCATCTACGTGGGAGCCTGTATCTAATATCTTCTGGGTCTCGTGAACAAATAAAGCGAGTTGGGTCTCACACGATCGCTGTTTCCGGAATCCATGTTGATTCCTACAGAGTAGATTCTGTGTTTCCAGAAATGACATGATACGCGAGCCAAAAACATGTTATAAAATTCTACAACAGATCGATGTCAGAGATATAGGCCTATAGTTTTGTGCATCTGCTCGACAACCCTTCTAAAAAACTGGAACTACCTGTGCTCTTTTCCAATCATTTGGAACCTTCCGTTCCTCTAGAGACTTGCGGCACACGGCTGTTAGAAGAGGGGCAAGTTCTTTCGCGTCCCGGTCCGACACAAATATTTATTGTCGTCATTCCATTCTACACATGATGGTAGTCCTTATTCGCAACTGCGAATTCATTTGATGTGTATTGCAAGATATTCATTGCTCTTCAAAGTGTTTTTAGCTTTTCTTTCATACAGAATGACGTATTTAGAATAGAAGATGAATGTAGCATACAGACTCTTTTTTAAGATCTACAACACAAATAATCTATCGATCAATGCTAAATTAAGACATTTACAGCAGCAAAATTTACGACGCTTCCAGCAGCAGCGTTGCCAACACAGAAATATTTATTCCACTAAACTGAAGTTAGAATTCCGCTAAAATCTGCTAAATGCTGATTATTGTTATTTACCCTCCTAAAAACTAAATTTCAATACACTGATAACTTACAAAGAAATTTTTGGTCATCGTCATGGCATATTACTACTACTACTACTACTACTACTACTCTACCACTATTAATGAAGTTTGCTAAGTTCAGATTCCATTCACCACATTAATGTAGTCCAGGCCACAGTATTTCATTTTCCTCCTCGTCTTGCTGTAGGTTGTCTTCCGCTTCCACTGCTGAAGCACTGGGACTGAGTGAAGGTCCCGTGGGGCAAACGCTCTTGCGGTGCCGATTCCTTGGAGAACATTCTCCTGCAGCCCGTAATCGTGACAGCACTTACCAACACGGTTAAGACCAGCTCTTACTGTAACAAGAAAATCTTCACATCTTTTCCTTATGGCACTCTCAACATGAGATGAAATTTTGTTGGAAGTATTCATATCCGGCAGTAAGACTTCGGCTTCATGAGCTAAGTATGTTCTTGGCGACTTATATTTACGAAAATCTGCTGTTAAAAGATCGCCTCTATACCCTGGTAGAACAATTCTCCTTACGAGCCCACTGATTAGTAAAACAACATCGTTTAGGAGCCGTGATTGGTCTGCTGAATTTGATTGAAATTCCTTATTTACGTTTCAGAAAAGTAAGATAAATTTTGTTTACGTCATCACTGTACATATTATGGAGGACTTGGGCAATACGGCACTTCTCATGAAGCACTGCTATCTCAAAGTGGGTTTTTAGTTCAAGCCACTGAGACAAAGCACGAGTAACAGCCTCTAAAATAGACATCCGACGGGTATTGTACTTCTGAACTATTTTCAATGGATTAGCTCCGTCATCTATTGCACTGAATAGCTTTCTATAAGCAATTTGACGAGATGTAGACTTGGAAAACCAGGAATAAGTTTCTGACCTTCAAATGTGGGTAAAGAATGTTTTTTTATCACACCACTTCACTTGCTTCTATGCAAACGCATTTGAGAGACATGGTCAGCACCTATAAAACACCTTTTCGAAAGGCTGCAGAAGTGATCCACAGATCTTATTGCGGAATGGTTAGCGACAAATAAACATAACGCAGCTTCTGCAACAGAAACTTCATTGGACTGCGTAACTGCATGTGCATCTACTTTCAACTGCTCCTGTGAAGAAAAGGGTGATGCAGCTTTTACATACTTTCTGAATGATTCAATAAATCAGACAGACGCAAATTTAAATTGCACTGGCGAAATCGGCATCGCACACTAGAAGGATCGGCGGAGATCTCAAGAAGCTAGTCTTTCACTTGTTTTTTGCTGAGCCACTATATCCCAAACTTTTAGGTGTATTTTTTGTCCTTTTGCTTCGACATTTTGATAAGACAACTAATAAAAAAGAAAAGAAAATCACTGATTACAAAGCGATTATTTGCACCATTAACATTAACAATTCAACACTATGCACTGTACCGACTTCGGTCTATGGTAACTTGTAACTGCAATGCTAAAAGCAAAGAATTAAGGCTGGAAAGAATTGTTCTGTTGTGTTGAAGTAGGGGAAACACTGTATCGAAATCTGATTATTAAGAGTTAGCTGGAGCCATTTTGTTGCCATTTTAGGATTTTACGCGCTAAATATATTTTCAAATTGTATATTGGAAAGACTGAACTAAGTGGAAAAATATTGTTGCAGACATCAACCCACAAATCCGTTAAAAATTCCGTTGACCCCTAAATGCAAACTTTCACCCGCTGACAGTGTGTAAAATCCGTCAAATTTAGCGGAAATTCCGATAACTTGGCAACCCTGTACAACAGAAATGCGTCCTGGCGTCTTATGTGCAGCAAAAATCCTGAATCTTGAGGGACAAGGATTGCTTAGCAAGCTGCGACATGTGGGACAACGGGTTTTTAGGAGGGCCTTAGGAGATCGAAGCAGAGGAGACGGTCAGGGTAGAAGAAGAGCGAACCACAAATTCCATGTCCAGATAGAGAGGATTTCGGACATAGTCTGGGAACGTAGGACAGTGTTCTTCGAACCCATCCTTGGGAAGGGCCAAGGAAGGTTGACACATTGGATATTGAAGTTTCTTATGAACGCGAGAACCAAAGGACGCTGAACCATAGAAGTAGAAAGGCATACTGAAGAAATGGGAATACAGGAAACAAATATCTACAACATAATAATTTCCAAATAAAAATTTAAGTACGCCTTAGGTTCCCGGGACACAATCAGAACGAGGACAAAAACATCATGCGCTGTAGAGCGAAGAATGTTGCACGAGAAAAGAATTTTGAAATGAAAGCTGAAATAAAGCTGATTCGAATGAACGTAGTCCTCACATGGCCAAAACAAAGAAAAAGGAAGAAGAAAAAAGACGAAATACAGAAATTATGTCATGTTTGCATGAATGAAACTGAGTATAAAATCAAATATAAACGTAAGCAGTAAAGAACAAATGTTCCGAACACAAGGAAATATGTAGGTCTTGACGCAAAATTATTCGAACACACACGTGTCATTACTATAAGGAAATCTATTTATCGTCAGACACAACAAACATTTTAATTCTGCACAACCTGTGTTTTCGCTATGGACGTTAAGTTGTTGGTGGAGAAAGGGGGGTGGTGCTAACATCGGAAGTAGAGAGTCAAAGTCTTTAATGAAGCCTAAATGGAAACGGTGCACCTGTGACACTTTTGTCACATAAAAGTATGTTTCTTTTTATTTCCTTCAAACATTCTAAAAACTGTGTACCTTTTCTTTTACACCCAGTTGGTAACTGCATCATATACGAAAACCCCGATGTTATTACGAGTATTAGAAGGTCTGTGTGTTCATTAATATACAACATCTTCCGTGGGGAACATGTGAAGTTACTTGTAGGTCTGGCCAAGCGGTTGTAGGCGCTACAGTCTGGAACTGCGCGACCTCTACGGTCGCAAGTTCGAATCCTGCCTCGGGCATTGATGTGTGTGATGTCCTTAGGTTAGTTAGGTTTAAGTTCTAGGGGACTGGTGACCTGAGAAGTTAAGTCCCATAGCGCTCAGAGCCATTTGAACCATTTGAACTTGTAGGTCTATTGATACTCCTCGATCCAAGATAACACAAAGTCCTCCCTATCAAGAAATCCTCAGTACAGTCACAATTATCGCTTTACATGCGTTACGATTATTATAGACCGCACGTAGTGTGTAGTTTTTACCGGCGTACTTCTGTTTCCTTGCAGAGGAATTCAGTACGAGGACAGTCGAGACTCGAAAGAAATGGTTTGAACGTCGAAATTTTCCACCGAATAATGTTTGATGAAACTGCTTCTGAAATTGTTCAGTATCACACAACACACATCAACAACAGTAATAGTAGATAAGACATTAACCTTACACTGATAAGTCAAAACATTATGACCACTGCCCACCACGACGTCGAATGCCGTCTGGTGGCGTTGCAGACACAATGACGCAGTGACGAAAGTATGTAAGCAGAGCAGACACCGGCAGGGGAAATCCATAGAGAGAGGCCACTTTAACAAAGGGCAGATTATTGTTACGCAGAGCCCATGAACTAGTATCTCGAAAACGGCGAAGCTGGTCAGTGTTTACGTGCTCCTGTCATGTGCACCTAAGGTAAAAGGTAGGAAAAAAAATGGCTCTGAGCACTTGAAAGGTCTCTGTTGGATTCCTTTCATGTTTAATTTCTTAAATCTGTTGTCATTTATGGAGTAAATTCCTCTCCTAAATTTACTGTGGCGTTTCTGACTATCTGGGAGGAGACTGAGTAGTGGAACGTGTTACTTTTACACATAAACAAGAACGATCTGTCACACTACTACACTTTAAAACACAGTTTATATGTAATTCATGTCACACAGTCTCATACGGAACCTACATCCGCTTTCTGTTATATACTGTATATGATAAGATACTGTCATCCCCCTTCCCTTCTGTGTGAGAGGATGAATGATCAAATGTGTTTGTAGTTGCATGATTGAGGGTAGCAGACAAGGCTGTCTGCTAGAGAACAGTAGGACCAACGTCGGAACAGGTAGCTACGCTTTTTTAAAGCAGAGAGGTTTCTATCCTTAGTATGGTTCTGTCCGTCCGTTGTCATGTTGGTATAGGAAGCTGCCCCTCTGGCCCCTTCCGTTTGTCTTTGTGAGCCACCCTCAGGAAGCACGCTCGGTAGTAGCGCAGTTGCAGTCTGGCGGTGGCGAGCGTCTGAAGTGGTAAGATCTCCGGCTAAGCGCGTGTCTGCTAAGTCCATAGGACAATGGATTTGTTAAGTTCAGCCTAACTGAAAATTTAATCATCTTTATTTCGGGTTTAACTCTAAAATATCTAAGGTTATCTTAAATTGCAGCGTAGTGTAATTCTCGTGTGAAGTTCATATTATTTTCCGGTTGTTGCTTTGTTACTACTTTGTGAGTAAAGTGGAACCACGTGTTGATCAGTAACTCTAACTAAGATCAATCTTAAATGCGAATGCTTGTGTGATTATAACGTCTCGTCTTGACAATATTTTCAATATAGCAACTTTTCTTTATGTTCAACCCACGTGGAGTGTACTTTGCGAGACCAGTACCACGTGCTTATATAACTGTTTGACCCGTCAGGTTAACAGTAAGACGTTAATAACAAGTTCGAGGTTTTTCTTTTGTAATTTGCTTTTCGATCTAATTTATTTTAATTATCAAAATTATTGTGGAGTTGTACGCTTTGTGTAAACCAAGTTGACCACGTGAAGCATGTGGTGTAATCATCAAAGTAGCCCTCAGCTATTCTTTTCGGGAAGATTTCACAAAGAGTTAATATGAATTTAGTATACCAGTGTGTGGTAATTACATGACGGACAGGATTGTGCTACGAACGTAATTTCTTTGGGTGAAAATTTGAATCTGTTGGTAGTGGTTAATTTTCTGTTGCATATGTTTCAATGTTCTTTGTGTGTTGTTTTATGAATGCAGTGTTGTATGAAGACTCCCAATCTTGGCTCCATATTTGATGTGTTCCGTAAGATTTTCACAATCCTAAATAAGGCACCAGCTTGTTACGAGTAGAATTTAATATGCTGAAATTTCAATGACCAATCTTAAAAATAAATTTCCAAATATAAACTGATTTCTTTCTTGTTATTTAAATTCTCCTTTTTATATATATATTACCGGTTGTTGTATGACTATTAAAAGATTATCATTAATGTTAGTCTGTTTGGGAATTTGGTAAACTTAGACTAGATACCTGATGAAAAAGTTGCTTAGTAATACAAGATTAACTTCGCCAGACAGCTCACAGCTTTTAACCCGGTTTTATTGTCAGTCAGTACCGCTTTCATCATAGCAAAATTAAAGTAGCAACGTTACACACTATGGGACTTAACATCTGAGGTCATCAGTCCCCTAGAACTTTTAGAACTACTTAATCCTAACTAACCTAAGGACATCACACACATCCATGCCCGAGGCAGGATTCGAACCTGCGACCGTAGCAGTCACGCGGTTCCGGACTGAGCGCCTAGATCCGCGAGACCACCGCGCCCGGCTAAAAGGTAGAAGGACAGTGAAACAAACACTGGGCGCTAAATGGTTGGACGTCCACGACTCTTCACAGAACGTGGGGTTCGGAGGCGTGTCTCATCCGTAAAGGAGGATAGATGGTGATGCGTGGCACCTCTGCCGAGAGAGCACAATGTTGGTGCACGCACGTTTCGGGACACACCGTTCACCGTACATTATTGAACATGGCGCTCCGCAGCAGACCACACCTATGTATTCACATGTTGACCCAATGACGGCGATGGCGACTTTCAGCGGCATAATTGTCCGTGTCTCGGAACCAGTACCGTAATACAGTGTTTGGTGAGCATTACATTGAACTCACGTTGATATCTCGGCGACCAAATTCTCCTGGTGTAAACTCTATGGAACCTATCTGGGTCACTATCGGACGCTATCACCGCGCACGCTAGCGGCCCGTTATTTACGCGAATTACGTGACTTGTGCGTAGACATCTAATACCACATACCTACACAAAACTATCAACAAATTTTTTGGATCGCTGGGTTGCAAATACGGACAAACAAGCTATTAAGCAGATGGTCATAATGTTTTCGCTCGTCAATGTGTAGCTGTAAGGAACAAAAACAAACAAAATTTCGGCTTGTTCTCGCGTCTGTAGTTTCCTGCGAGCGGATCAGGATGAGAGCTAGACGCTAAATCCAGTAATGAGGTGGCTCGTCCAACTCGAAGTCCTGGTGCTCGAAAACGAGCTGGAAATTCTTTGCAGATAAGGGAACTCGGTGGGATAAAGGACGTGTACTTCTGATGAAATAACTGAGATGAAACACGAGGTAGGATAAGACCACTGTCGAACCCTAAGAGGCACAAACACATTGAATGTAAGTTGTTCAATCCTGCATGTTCCCTGTACAGCTAAGTGCCACGATAAACTAAGTCCCGTCCCGAGGGCACAATAACACAGGTCCAGCGAGTGAGGCAACTGTCGAAGGAATCTCCCGACAACACCAGCGGCCCTGCTTATACAGGCTCGTCTGAAGCAATCCCCGGCGATCACGCGCGTCTCCCGTGTCCTGTCGTCCTTCCAGAACATTCTGTCGTAGCTGGTGACGTAGCACCAGAGTCCCTCACCACAAAAACGCTACCTCTCCTGCTTCCCAAGGCCCTGGCTGACGTTAGGTTGCTTTCCTATAGGTTCATTTTATGCAATCTTACGCATTTCTACTCACATCCGCGACCCATTCGCGACATTTTGTCGAGCGATCCCACATGGTAGCCAGCAGCCTGACAACAGAATCACTGTGCAAGCCGCAACGCAACTGTTGCAATGCTGGGGAGGGGGAGGGGAGGGGGCGAGGGAGGTGATTGGAGATCGGGCAACGCCAAGTAATTTCTAGGGTTATCCACAGGTAAAATACGTGCCTTGCATACCATGTGAGAATCACACCACAACTTCTGTCGAGCTGTCAGCAGCATGAACTAATTTTGAACAGATTATTACTTACAAGCCCTGGCGTGGAGGGACTCCTCTCCATTATTTCTTTAAAAAAGTGATAAAAACGAGGGGGAATACTGTCGAACATTGCATGAAAACGATGTTACTCGGCTAACAACCAGGAAGGATTCCATCAGTAGAAGGGTAGTGGAGTTACGAGTACAGTTTTTGATATCAAACTGATATGCAAATTAATAAAACTGATCAATGAATCTCCCCAACCCCTGCCCACCGTCGCCCCCGACCACACACACCCCCGGCCCCCGGATGACGTCACGTGGTTTTCCCAGCTGCATGTGTGGCCCAGCCCCCTCCTCACCCTGTCCCTCCTACCCTCAACCTACACTATTGGAGGGAACTTCGAATTTTGGGGGGAATTCCTTTGTCCTAGGGTTGTGCTCACAACCTTCGCCACCTCCTACCCAGGAATTGGCGGAACTGGCGCTGCCCTTTCCGGGACTCGAACCCTGGGGCTCCTGGGCGGAAAGCCCAAGAGCATCCCCAACACAAGGAAACTGTGGAGATGCGGGAGAGAAAGCTTAGGTTAGTGTATTTATTTTGGTCTGGAAACTGACGCTAATAAATCACAAAGATAGGTCCTAATTACACATCTATATGCATAGCGCTACACAAGGACGGCATAAAAGCGCAATACAACTCAAAAATTGGTGACACCATACAACTGGTGTTATCCTTTCGGGAAAAAATTGCGCAATACCACTCGAAGCCAGCGACAGAAACACTCAAACTCTACCCTACACCTAAAAGCTGGCGGGAAAAAGGCTGGGTTTTAAGGTACTATCTTTATTCTTTTGGTGGGAAATATGTTCAACTTACTAGATGCTGGTGTAGGACAGAGACGAGTTTAAAAAGTGTATTACCTGCAAGCACACAGTATCCATCACTGTTTGACGTCAGAGTTCGCTACAGACGCCTACTAAAAATTACCATGCAGCCCAGGTAATCGAATCCAATACATAACGATAATAAATGTCCTCTATACATGAAAATAGTCAAAGTCCATTTTAGTTTTATGAGCAAAATCGGTATAATTTTTTACGTTCGACTGCACACGCATCTCATTATTTTGTGACGTCCAGTGTAGTGTACCGCCACATCGGTGGATCAGCAGCGACATACCCACCCTGTGTAAAATCAGGAATAAAAACTTCCACTATTTGTGGTGTGCGTACTGTAAGACCTTCGGTACTCACACCAGCAGATTATTTGACTAGTCGCTCTAACGAAGTAGGCGAGTGTCAGCAATATGTCTCGTGGTCTTATCGTGGCGTGTTTATCTTCTGCCGTTAGGTCAGACGATAGAAATGCCACTTGCACGCTTAGAGTAGCAGATTGACTGTGACCAACTTTAAACAGAACTTTATTAATTTTCACACACATTTATTAAAATAATAACAAGCATAAAAATAACTTGGTTCTGGATGCTATTTACAATTGACAATCTCAAGTTCCTTTGGTCTTGGTACGTTAATCTTATTCTCACATATCTCTGATACGTGACAAAGTGTATATTCATTTATCTTCATGGCTATGTACTGGAATATGGTAATCTCATTAGGCGCAGACTAAAACTAGACTACAGACTAATGCAGACTGATGCAGACTGGTACACACTGGTGCAGACAAATGCAGAGTGACTAATCGGAGGTCCGTGCACTCGTTATAATACCTCGCGCATTCATGTATCACTGCACGAGTGTGATCTGTGAGGAGAAAAGGTTCTATGTTAGCAGCAATCTCATTGGCTGTGTTACATATTAATACGCGGATCGGCGGGAGCAGAATTTGGTCCGTCTCTAAGGCAGCGCCATCTCGTAGTGCGGAGACGGACGAGCGCTGCGCCTGTGCTGTTGTGCTTAGCGGGGTGCGCTCTAGTGAGAAAGTTGTGTACGCGCTGACTACGCGGAACTATGTATACAACATTATTTTAATGCAAAAACTACCGATCATCGCTGAATGTCCTCCTTATTTCGAAATTAAATTGATCATGAGAGTCAGTTTGCATGACGAGTAATTTTTGTTTTTGCTTTTTTTCGGATTACACTCATACAGGTACGAAAAGGAGGTCGCTATGCTTTCAACTACCTAGTTTCAACTACTTTTCAGGGTCATCTAACCACCCACTTCCACACCCAAAACACATGCACATAGATCGGTGTATGTAGGAAATGTCTTATTTAGGAGCACTCTCCCTCCCTACCAAGGGCACCTTACACACAAGATGCCTCAATTGGGCTAGGATCTAAGCAGAGAGTATGACCGGAAATCACATGACGGGAAGTGCAATCATCTCGGATTTGTAGAGCATAAAAGAAGGCTTCACAGCCGCAACTAATCAGTCTTCCGCGGTAGTTGAAAGTGTGAACATCCCTCAGCTATTAGGGAGGAAGACAAGACCAACGGACGAACGCTTTAGTTTGCGGTTATTACAGCAGAACCTGGATAATCTTGCTACTGACTTTGCCAACATAAATTACACCGAAAATGGTAAACTACTTAGCGAGAACAATGTACATATGCTTACACCTATTTCAGAACCGTATTGCGATAGCATCATGGTGATTAACATCTGTGATCAAGTGGACTGTCAAGAACAATTAGGACGGTCTGTAATGTTAAAGAAGGAGATGTGTCGCTCATTTAACTAATATCTACGCAGTAAATTCTCCAATTTCGTCACTGCAAGACATGGTGTCAAGGCGAAGCTGCCTTTCCTCCTACACGGGAACGATGGTGTGACACCAAGAGTGGTACGGGGAAAAATCACCAAGGAAGCACTGAAAAGTATTTCGAAGAAATATAAAAATCCTGTGGTTATACCATATAAAGTGGAATCATCTGACGTTAAAATAGATGTTCTAATGGAAGAGCTGTCTGGAATATTACAGCAGCTATGTGTAGACGGGTGCATCAAAAAAATGTAGACACACTTTGAAGCGTCAGAAAATTTATTTCCCGTTCTACAATGTTAAATTTCTGGAAATGGAAAGCTTAAAGTCCAATCGGAAAAATAAATGTACTTTGCAAATGTGATTAATGTTCAAACTGGTGGCCTTCAGCGTCAATACATTTCTGAGTACGAGTCACCACTGATGCCGTACATCGCACCAAAGTGTCCGATGAGATTTCTGCGCACACCGCCTGAATCTCATTCCAAAGTGTGTCCAGGTTACGTGGTTTACGTTTGTACACCTCATCTTTTACTGTGCCCCATAAGAAGAAATCCAGCGGCGTGAGGTCTGGAGAGCGTGCAGGAAACTCGATTGGTCCCCTGCGTCCTATCCACTGACCTGGCACATTGTGATCCAGGTATGCTCGTACGTCCCTATGATACTGCGATGGGGCGCCATCTTGTTGGAAATAAAACTCATCATTACCGTATAATGCAGAATGGCAGGGAATATGGAGTCAGCAAGCATTGTTAGGTACGTTTCTCCAGTAACTGTACCTTCAAAGCGGAAAGGCCCAAGAGTCCCCCGCAGAAAAACCACACCACACATTTACACCAGGCAAATTCACAGCCTTTTCAACTGTAATGTGAGGATTATCTTCAGCCCAGTACACACAATTGTGCCTATTGACAGTTCCATTGAGTTTGAATTGGGCTTCATCCGACCAAATTATGCTACCCATAAATCCCAGTTCACGTCTCACCATCTCCTGAACCCATTCACAAAATTCTAATCTTCGATCTGGATCGTCGTCACTTAGCTGTTGCACCAGCCTTGGAATGTACACACGAAACTTGCCTTTCTCCAGGATGCGTAGCACACTACTAGAACTTACATTACTCTCACGTGCCGCTTGCCTTGAAGATTTTTGAGGCAAACACTGAAACAGTTCCAAGACCGCAGTTGTGGAATCATCACTTGTAGCTGTACGAGGTCGCCCTGATCGACCTTTATGCACATCACACACTGGTCCATGAATTTCGAATTTGCCTCGTAGACGTGTAATTGTTAACCTTGAAGGTGGTTCTGTACCATACTCACTTCTCCACCCTCTTCGAACAGCAGCTACATTCTCAAACTTCCAGTACCACTTAATTATCTGCTTCCGCGCTTCAAAGCTCAAACGCACGTCCGGCATGCTGCAGTTACTTCCTTGCCACTGCTGCCACCTGTTGAAGAAACATAACATTACATTCTCAAAGATATTTAACCTTGTAGAACGGGAAATAAATTGTCTATGACAGTTCAAAGTGTGTATACATTTTTTTGACGCACCCTGTATTATCTTTTCGATTTTGGCATAATGCAAGACTTTCCCGGAATTTTTAACAAAATGGAGATGTGCGACTACTTAATATCAACCCAGGACTTCTGCATGGAAGGAGATCATCAGAGAAACGGCAATGTGATTTTGGCAACGATAAGACAGTTGGAATAGACTGTCTAACGTGGTTAAGCACAAACTGTAAAGATATATAGCAAATTTATATGTCAGATCACGAGTCCAGGACTGAACCAAGATATTGGTAACCACGTTATGAAATTTATGAAGTGCCCAGACATGCAACTACGAGAAACTTTTAGGTTTTCCTTGGCTATGCAGCATGGCTTTACCAGGTTGGAGGGTACAATATACATCTACAGAATGGATCGTGTACTCGAGCTTGTGCACGAGTGTTTACGTGTATTAGACACCAGTTAACAGTATCGACAATGTGCTACACTTTACACTGTGGCACTTTCTTCCATGTGTTGTCAACTAACGGATAACGTACAGAATAACTGTTGTGTTGTGTTTAATAACGTTCTGCAGTTTGTGTACTGGGGTAATAAGAATATCCGAAAATTGACAGGTGTACAAGCAAGTCTTCCAGATACTCCAGACAGAGAAATGCTTATCTGCTATGTTCATCTACATCTACATCTATACTCCGCGAGCCACCTTACGGTGTGTGGCGGAGGGTACTTATTGTACCACTATCTGATCCCCCCTTCCCTGTTCCATTCACGAATTGCTTGTAAGTCTCCGTATTTGCTCTAATTTCTCGGATCTTTTCGTTGTGATCATTACGCGAGATATATGTGGGCGGTAGTAATATGTTGCCCATCTCTTCCCGGAATGTGCTCTCTCGTAATTTCGATAATAAACCTCTCCGTATTGCGTAACGCCTTTCTTGAAGTGTCCGCCACTGGAGCTTGTTCAGCATCTCCGTAACGCTCTCGCGCTGACTAAATGTCCCCATGACGAATCGCGCTGCTTTTCGCTGCATCATGTCTATCTCTTCTATTAATCCAACCTGGTAAGGGTCCCATACTGATGAGCAATACTCAAGAATCGGACGAACAAGCGTTTTGTAAGCTACTTCTTTCGTCGATGAGTCACATTTTCTTAGAATTCTTCCTATGAATCTCAACCTGGCGCCTGCTTTTCCCACTATTTGTTTTATGTGATCATTCCACTTCAGATCGCTCCGGATAGTAACTCCTAAGTATTTTACGGTCGTTACCGCTTCCAATGATTTACCACCTATGGCATAATCGTACTGGAATGGATTTCTGCCCCTATGTATGCGCATTATATTACATTTATCTACGTTTAGGGAAAGCTGCCAGCTGTCGCACCATGCATTAATCCTCTGCAGGTCTTCCTGGAGTACGTACGAGTCTTCTGATGTTGCTACTTTCTTGTAGACAACCGTGTCATCTGCAAATAGCCTCACGGAGCTACCGATGTTGTCAACTAAGTCATTTATGTATATTGTAAACAATAAAGGTCCTATCACGCTTCCTTGCGGTACTCCCGAAATTACCTCTACATCTGCAGATTTTGAACCGTTAAGAATGACATGTTGTGTTCTTTCTTCTAGGAAATCCTGAATCCAATCACAAACCTGGTCCGATATTCCGTAAGCTCGTATTTTTTTCACTAAACGTAAGTGCGGAACCGTATCAAATGCCTTCCTGAAGTCCAGGAATACGGCATCAATCTGCTCGCCAGTGTCTACGGCACTGTGAATTTCTTGGGCAAATAGGGCGAGCTGAGTTTCACATGATCTCTGTTTGCGGAATCCATGTTGGTTATGATGAAGGAGATTTGTATTATCTAAGAACGTCATAATACGAGAACACAAAACATGTTCCATTATTCTACAACAGATTGACGTAAGCGAAATAGGCCTATAATTATTCGCATCTGATTTACGACCCTTCTTGAAAATGGGAACGACCTGCGCTTTCTTCCAGTCGCTAGGTACTTTACGTTCTTCCAGCGATCTACGACAAATTGCTGATAGAAAGGGGGCAAGTTCTTTAGCATAATCACTGTAGAATCTTAAGGGTATCTCGTCTGGTCCGGATGCTTTTCCGCTACTAAGTGATAGCAGTTGTTTTTCAATTCCGATATCGTTTATTTCAATATTTTCCATTTTGGCGTCCGTGCGACGGCTGAAGTCAGGGACCGTGTTACGATTTTCCGCAGTGAAACAGTTTCGGAACACTGAATTCAGTATTTCTGCCTTTCTTCGGTCGTCCTCTGTTTCGGTGCCATCGTGGTCAACGAGTGACTGAATAGGGGATTTAGATCCGCTTACCGATTTTACATATGACCAAAACTTTTTAGGGTTCTTGTTTAGATTGTTTGCCAATGTTTTATGTTCGAATTCGTTGAATGCTTCTCTCATTGCTCTCTTTACGCTCTTTTTCGCTTCGTTCAGCTTTTCCTTATCAGCTATGATTCGACTACTCTTAAACCTATGATGAAGCTTTCTTTGTTTCCGTAGTACCTTTCGTACATGATTGTTATACCACGGTGGATCTTTCCCCTCGCTTTGGACCTTAGTCGGTACGAACTTATCTAAGGCGTACTGGACGATGTTTCTGAATTTTTTCCATTTTTGTTCCACATCCTCTTCCTCAGAAATGAACGTTTGATGGTGGTCACTCAGATATTCTGCGATTTGTGCCCTATCACTCTTGTTAAGCAAATATATTTTCCTTCCTTTCTTGGCATTTCTTATTACACTTGTAGTCATTGATGCAACCACTGACTTATGATCACTGATACCCTCTTCTACATTCACGGAGTCGAAAAGTTCCGGTCTATTTGTTGCTATGAGGTCTAAAACGTTAGCTTCACGAGTTGGTTCTCTAACTATCTGCTCGAAGTAATTCTCGGACAAGGCAGTCAGGATAATGTCACAAGAGTCTCTGTCCCTGGCTCCAGTTCTGATTGTGTGACTATCCCATTCTATACCTGGTAGATTGAAGTCTCCCCCTATTACAATAGTATGATCACGAAACTTCTTCACGACGTTCTGCAGGTTCTCTCTGAGGCGCTCAACTACTACGGTTGCTGATGCAGGTGGTCTATAGAAGCATCCGACTATCATATCTGACCCACCTTTGATACTTAACTTAACCCAGATTATTTCACATTCGCATTCGCTAACAACTTCACTGGATATTATTGAATTCTTTACTGCTATAAATACTCCTCCACCATTGGCGTTTATCCTATCCTTGCGGTATATATTCCATTCTGTGTCTAGGATTTCGTTACTGTTCACTTCCGGTTTTAACCAACTTTCCGTTCCTAATACTATATGCGCACTATTTCCTTCAATAAGAGATACTAATTCAGGAACCTTGCCCTGGATACTCCTGCAGTTTACCAATATTACGTTGACTTTTCCTGTTTTTGGTCTCTGAGGACGGACGTTCTTTATCAACGATGATAATGTCCTCTCTGGTAAGCCGTCAGGTATTTTATCGTTTCGCCCAAGGGGGGGTCCCTCTAACCTAAAAAACCCCCGTGTGCACGCCACACGTACTCTGCTACCCTAGTAGCTGCTTCCGGTGTGTAGTGCACGCCTGACCTGTCTAGGGGGGCCCTACAGTTCTCCACCCAACAACGGAGGTCGATGAATTTGCAACCATTATAGTCGCAGAGTCGTCTGAGCCTCTGGTTTAGACCCTCCACACGGCTCCAAACCAGAGGACCGCGATCGACTCTGGGCACTATGCTGCAGATATTAAGCTCAGCTTGCACTCCGCGTGCGATGCTGGTTGTCTTCACCAAATCAGCCAGCCGCCGGAAGGAACCAAGGATGGCCTCAGAACCCAAGCGGCAGGCGTCATTCGTTCCGACATGTGCTACTATCTGCAGCCGGTCACACCCAGTGCGTTCAATAGCTGCCGGAAGGGCCTCCTCCACATTACGGACGAGACCCCCCGGCAAGCACACCGAGTGCACACTGGCATTCTTCCCCGACCTACCCGCTATTTTCCTAAGGGGCTCCATAACCCGCCTAACGTTGGAGCTCCCTATAACTAATAGGCCCGCCCTCTGTGACTGTCGGGACCTTGCCGGAGAATCGGCCACTGGCCCAGCAGGCGAGGCATCCTGTGGTGGCTCGGAAACGGTTTTAATTATCTACGTATAAACTACGTGGAGATTCGTAACTCTGACTCCAACAAAGACAATATAAGAATTATAGAGAGCAGGAGAATCTTATTTTTCTCAGTCTAGAACACTGTTCTCCACAATTCTGGCCGATATAAATATTGCAGAATTGGGATTGGTTGACTCGAACAACGTCTTTCCACAAGTCCTAAGAAAAAGAGAAAATATATCACACAGACTTAAACCATTTCCTATTAAAGAAGTTACACCTTTCAGTACAGTTAACGTTAAATGTGCAGGAAAAAGGAAACTGGAAATGGAAGACATCGAACTAAACAAAAGAAAACTAGAGTATACAGTGAAGACAACTGTCATAAAGGAAGAATATAAGCTGCAAGTGGAAAAGGAAGAGGCTATTGCGGATGTGCATGCCAAGTTTACATACGGCTTTAAACACAGTGTATTTCAAAAATCTGTCTACGAAGAGGGAATACAAAATATTGGCATTTACAGTAAAAACTAATGGAAACTGGTTGCATGTTGGAGCACTGGCCGAAATCAATGGAATCTAGAATGTTTACTCTATAAAGAGATACACGAAAGATGTGTATATTAAGCTCTGTTCCCATTTGGATCGGTTTGAAAAGGGATGGTTATGTTCTGTCTCAGTGTGGCGAGCTGGATGTAGTCCACCTAGCGATAGAACAGCCATTTTTCCGAGTTTAAAACTGATGGAACAGCTACATTTAATGGACACTCGTTTGCAGAAGTTGTAAACTTAAAGTTCTATACAGAAATCCCGCAACAATGTGGAGCAGGAGATTTGCCGACATACACACAGAAAGATGTAGAACGCTTTAACAGTAGCGTCATGGAGGAAATTCGGGAAAAATTAAAATCCCCGAATGCTCTCGCCTAGAAGAGCTGCAGGAAGGAACTGAGCTAATAGTTAAAACCATAAAACAAGTACTTTACAGGAAGAAAATTAGATATGTTTTAGAATTCGAGAATACACCTTCTCCGTATTTGTAAAATTACTGGTTGGAGAAAGAAATAGATGATTCAGATGTGGATTTAAGTTATTAGTTAAAAATTAAATTGGACATTATTAAAACTACACCTAACAAAAATAAAGGAAGGGTTGTTTTCTGTGTGTGAATGTATATGCAGAAGTAAATAAATATTTTGTACATGAATATATACCTGCCTTATTTGATAACCTACCGAAAATCCTAAGACATTTCCTATAAACAACGATCTATGTGCATGTATTTTGGGTGTGGAAGTGGGTGGTTGGATGACCTTGAAAAGTAGTTGAAACTAGGTAGCTGAAAGCGTAACAGGCCCCTTTTCGTTCCTACATGAGTTGTATTGCGATTTTATGCCGTCCTTGTGCAGCGCTATGCATATAGTTGTGTAATTAGGACTGATCTTTGTGATTAATTACGTAATCAGGATCGATCTTTTGCGTCAGTATCCAGACAATCAGGATCGATCTTTTGCGTCAGCATCCAGACCAAAATAAATAAAGTACACTAACCTAACCTTCCTCTCCCGCATCTAGACAGTTTCCATGTGTTATGGGTGCACTTGGACTTTCCGCCCAAGAGCACTGGGGTCTGAGTCCCAGAAAGGGCAACGACATTTTTAATTTCCCGTTTATTCCAAGCACATCTGGTGGTTTAATTGTGTTAGGGGGTGCACTTGGCATTTCCATCTATGAGGACCAGAGTTCGTGTTACGGAGAGGGTACTTCCAATATTTAATTTCACGCCAATTCCCGGGTGGGGGGTGGGGAGGGAGGTCAGCAGAGCTCAGGGGGAAAAAAAAAAAAATTCCCGCCAAAATTCGAAATTCCCGCCAATAGGGTTAGGTTAGGGGGTCAGTGCGGGGGAGAGGGGAGGAGAGGGCTGGGGCACACGTCAGGTTGTCTCCATACCCGTACACGTCCAACTGCACGATACAATTTGAAACGAGACTGGTCCGACTGTGCAACATGTTTCCAGTCACACACGTCGCCATCTGGGGGCAGGGGTGGACGTGGTTGGTGTTGGGGATGGGTGGGGATGATTAAATGATCAATTTAGTTAATTTGAATATCAATTTGATATCAAAAGTGTGCTCGTAGCCCCACTACCCTACTACTTCCATCAACATCTACATCATTAATCTGTAAAACCATTGTGATGTGCATGGCAGAGGGTACATTCCATTGCACCAGTTATTAGGGCTTTTTCGCATTTCATTCACACACAAAGTGCACGAAGAATGACTGTTTAATTGCCTCCGTGGGTGTTGCAATTAACCTAAGCTTGCCCTCACGGTTCCTACGGAATGCACTACATTTCTGGGGTCACCACTTAAAGCTTGTTCCTGAAACTTTGTAATAAGGTTTTTCTCAGGGCTGTTTGCTTCTATCATCAAGTCTCTCTTTCAGCATCTCTCTCCCACTCTCCCACGGGGCAGACAAATTTGTAATCATTTGTACTGCCCCTTTTGTGTACGTGCGATTCCACTGTAAGTCATAGTTTGTACAGGCACCACACACTTGGGCAATATTATAGGATAGGTCGCACGAATCTCTCGTAAGAAATCTGCTCCGTCGAGTTATTGCATATCCTTAGTAGTCTACTGCTTAACTGAAGTCCTCTAGCTTACTTTCTTTGGACTAAGTCTGTATGATTGTACCATTTGATACCCCTGTAAATTGTTACATACATTTATTTGTATGCGTTGACCGATTCTAAGTCGTGACAAATATTATAGCACAGGATATTAAGATTCGTTTTGTGAAGTAGTTCTTTCCACCACTTTGAAACCTTATCAAGAGCTAACTGAATATCTAAGCAGCCTTTTTCGGCAAATACACTGCAGAGCCAAAGAAATTGGTACACCTGCTCAGTATCGTTAGGGCCCCGGGTTCACGCGAAAGTGCCGCAGCATGATGTGGCATGGGCTCGAATAGTGTCTGAAGTAGTGCTGGAGAAATAACACCATGAATCCTACGGGGCTGTCCATAAATCCGTAAGAGCAAGAGGGAGTAGAGATCTCTTCTGAATAGCACGTGGCAATGCTCAATAATGTTCATGTCTGGGAAGTTTGGTGGCCAGCACATGTGTTTAAACTCAGAAGATTATTTCTGGACACACTCTGTAACAATTCTCGACGTGCGGAGGTGTCGCATTGTCCTGCTGGAATTGCCCAAGCCCGTCGGAATGCACAATGGACACGAATGGATGCAGATGACCAGACGTACGTGTCACCTGTCAGAGTCGTATCTAAGGGTATCAGGGGTTCCATGTCACTCCAACTGCACACGCCCCACACCATTACAGAGTCTCCACCAGCTTGACCAGTCCCCTGTTGACATGCATCAGCCATGGACTTATGAGGTTTTCTCCATACCCGTACACGTCCATTCGCTCGATACAGTTTGAAACAAGACTGCTCCGACCAGTCAACATCTTTCCACTCATCAACAGTCCAATGTCGGTGTTGACGGGCCCAGGCGAGGCGTAAGCTTTGTGTCGTGCAGTCATCAATGGTACACGAGAGAGCCTTCGGCTCCGAATGCGCATATCGACGATGTTTCGTTGAATGGTTCGCATGCTGACACTTCCTGACGGCCAAGCATTGAAATCTGCAGCAATTTGCGGAAGGGTCGCAGTTCTGTTACGTTGAACGATTCTCTTCAGTCGTCGTTGGTCCCGTTCTTGCAGGATATTTTTCCGGCCACAGTGATGTAGAAGATTTGATATTTTGCCGGATTCCTGATGTTCACGGTACACTCGTGAAATGGTCGTATGGGGAAATCGTCATTCATCTCTACCTTCGAGATGTGTCCCATGGCTCGTGCGCCGACTATAACACCATGTTCAGACACAATCTTGATAACCTGCCATTGTAGCGGCAGTAACCGATCTAACATCTGCGCTAGATACTTGTTTTATACAGGCGTTGCCGACAGCAGCGCCGTATTCTTCGTGTTTACATATCTCTGTATTTGATTATTCTTGCCCAAACCACTTTATTTGGCCCTTCCGTGTATTTTTTTATGACACAGAAGACATTTTTTCTGTGCCATCCTGTTACTAATGTTGGTACGAGTAACAACTACGGTCGTTCATTTGTCAGTAGACAGAAGAGGGTAGGGAACAGATCACGGAGTGTAGAAATAATTTGAGAGAACATGTCAAAAGAATGAATGAAAATAGAATACGTAAATTAACTAATTATCGACCAGTAGGGGATCAGACCGTGAAAGAGGTGGTGAGATCAAATACAAAGTTACCACAGATAATGAAGACACTTACTGTAAGGGGTCCGTAGGCCCTTACTATAAGTTTGCACTCGGCACAGGTCGATAGGGCAAACAATCGATAGTGTCGTGTTGCGAGAGCGAGTGTAGAGTTGAGTCAGTTCCCAGGTTGCGGGCCGAGCGGTGTGGAGGCCTGTTGCTGTAATGCAAGGCTTTACCGACAAAGGGAGTGGCCATCGCCGCGGTTTAACCCCTTTGTGTTAGAATAATACGGGAAAGTGAAGAAGTACAATTACGAGAGTGATCAGTGATATTTCTGTGCCGATATTTTTGGTTTCGCGTCTACCGCGCCGGCATCATTTGGATTGCAGTGTTGGATTGCAGTGTTGGATTACAGTGATTGAATTTGCGTGTGACGATAATGAATAGCGAGGAGGCCTATGCTGAGATTAGCCGTTATTAAATATGTATGACGAAGGCAGTGGCTTTCTCCTTTTTCTTGTGTTTTTGAGACGAATATAGGTCTTGATTAGTGAAGCTGTGTTGGCGTTCTTCTTGTCACCAGACATTTCATTATTACAGCATTGGAGAAGGACAAAATGGAATGTAACAACTCTGTAGCAGTCAAATCCGATTGCCAGCCCCATTAGGTACACGGTCACAATAATTAATATTTATTTGGGCTGCTATCCGATCCCGATCGAGCGGGATACGTAAATCGGACTTGTTACACCCTTGGCTTACCATGAAAGGACAAGTGCAATTTTCGGACGAATTGTAAAGAACAATAGGTAATTTTACCTTGCTTAACGCGAGAAAATATTTTTCAATGTTGGATCGGGACAGAGCATAAACTTTAAAATCGCGACAAGAATCAGTGCATTTTTGTACAATACGAAGTAATAACATCTTACGATTGTGAATAAACTGTTTTTTCTTGCCATATTAGATAAGAGTAACAGTGTCGATAAACTGTGTTGTAATGTGCAAACGCGTAAATCCGCACGAAAAACTGTGAAAAGTGAATACTAAAGAAAGACACGTGTGAACATTACTATAGCAAAAGGAACATAGAATTCGTCACGAAAGCCTTAAAGAAGTGTTTAGTGGTAATATTTTGACTGAAATTGCTTTTTGAATAGTGAAAATCGGACAGCTTCAAGTGGACCCATAAACTGTTATGCAGACGACAATTCATGTGGCGACGCAATTGTTGAGTGACGTCACGCAGACCCGCGTAGCAGTTGCGCCGAAGAGCTTCGATCTGCAAGGTTATTTCACACGTCATCCCAACTACCTGTGCAAGGAGTAGTTCAAGCACAGACACACTACACCGAGCGCCGACCTGGCATCTAGCGGCCGAACTACAACTATGCCCGCTTGCAGCGCCACGGAGTGGCTGGCTGAGAACTACGACGTCCCGCCACAGCGAGTAGCGCGACTTCGAGACACCGAGCGCCGACCTGGCATCTAGCAGCCGAACTACAAACTACGCCCGCCTACAGCGCCACGGAGCGGCCGACGGAGAACTACGACGACTCGCCACAGATCTTCAGCATGTCTTCATGCGGCTCCGGCGGCATTACAGCGCCACGCCCACTACAAACGCCAAAACATCGCGACTCGGGGTAACGTCCGTTGGTGAGTGAAGACGACTGGTTGGCATAACATTAAATTGTAGTGTGCAGTCTTCACGGTAAATAAACATTTGTAAACTGAGTTTCACGTTAGGAAAAGTGCCCAATTACAGTAATTTCCGAAAGGTTTGCGAAACATACTCTGAAATATAGCATACTTATTTATGCATACTGCGTTGTCTAAATGGTAATTATACAGATATGCTCATTGTTTTTGGGGATTTTACATTTATAGATTGTATGAGTGGTGTGATTTATCTTATTTAAAACGTTTTACATAAACTGTGTATGTGAGAATTGATATTTCAAGTTATCAGGTTTTGAGAGTTGTTATGTTCAGTACTTATGCATATTGTATCAATTTTGGGATTAACTGAAGATACTGCAGTTACTGTTTGATTAGTTTCATGGTAATTAGGAGTGTTTTGGGTTACTAGAGGTTATTTTATATTACTTGCTTGTGTATTAAAAATAAACCAAACATGTCTACTGAAGATAAGCTGGTTTGTGAGGCAGTAGTTGAAAGGAAAGGGATAGGACAGGAAGACAGAGATGATTCAGGAATCAGTGGTTATGGATTGTCATTAGATAGCCCAGTAGCACATTCAACTAGTTATCCCGAGACACCGGGACAAACGACGAGAGATAAGTCAGTTTCAGAGGATGCAGATATGCGGTCGATGTTAGCAGCCTTGCTAAAAGAAACTAGAGAAAGGGGAGAAATACTCCGAAAATCACTAAAGGAAGATTTACGAGAATCATTAGAGAAGGGTTTACAAGAAACAAGAGAATCACTAAAGGGTTTACAAGAAACTAACGCATCATTAGAGAAAGGTTTACAAGAGATCAAAACATCGCAAATGAAGATGGAATGTAATCTGAAGAAGGAAATGCAGGAGTTACAAGAACGACTGAAGATGGACATCGACGAGAGAGAGAGGAAGCTACAGAAGAGCATAGACCAAGTCCAGGGAGACGTGGAGAAGATGGAAGGAAAGTTAACAAAAAAGATGGAAGACGATATTGAAGAAACGAAAGCCAAATTGGGAGAAAGAATCAACGAAGTGGAAACAAATTGCAATCATCGAATCGCCGAGGTGACGCAGATGCAGAAACAATGCAATGATGCGGTTAAGGGGATAGGAGATAGGCAAAACCAACTGGCTGTCAATCTGAGAAATGCCATAGCTGTGCAACGAGAAGAGGATAACAAGAGGGTTGCAATGGAGGTCAGGCAATTACAACAGGGAGTGCAGCAATTAGAGAGCAAGACAGAAGAAATTGATAAACGAATTAGCAATGCCACTTTAACCGTTGGGGAAGGTAAGGTCGTTACCTTGATGAGCAGTGATAATCGGTACGTTCAAAATAATACAGGGCAGAAATTTAGACCGAAAGGATGGTTGCACCCAATGATATTTATGAAATGGTTAAAAGGAGTTTTCCCAGCACATCTTAAAGACTCAGACAAGATTCAATTTGCAATAGATAGAATGGAAGGTGAGGCCTTCACTTGGGGAGTCAGGAAGAAGGAAGGGACTACTAGTTACTATCAGTTTGAAGAGGAATTCTTGAAGAAATACTGACCCAAAAGTCATCAGTGTGCAGCAATTGAGGACCTACTCCACCACAAGTCACTTAGTACATGGAGAGGAACGTTGAGAGAGTTTGCTGAACATTTGTGGGAATTGAACGAGACCTTGGAACAACCCCTGAGTGATGACGTAATGATATCAGCGATAAAAAGAAGAATGAGCCAGAGAATGCAAGAAACTGTATCCAGGAGCCTAATTAAAGATAGGGAGGCCTTGATGGAAATACTGGAACAGTTGGAATCTGTTCGATCACAGGAGCACAATCACGCTAATGATCAAAACCGAGGGGGAAGTAATGACCCAAGGAATCATTTTGGTAATTCGTCTAATTATAGAGGAAGAGGTGGTGGCCATAGGTACAGGAACCATGGTGGTGAACGGCAATGGAGAAATGATTGGAGAAGGAGTGAAGAACCAAGAGATCATGAGAGAGGATGGGATAGGCGAATGAATGACACAGCGCATATAGAAGAGGCGGAGAGACCGGAAAACTGAATGACACTCCAGATGAGGTCCGGTCAGGAGTGAGAACTACAAGGACCAGAGTAAACCTACTAAGATACCACAATGGTGGGGATCTGAGAGAAGATCTACTGGAGGAAAGAAGTGGGATTCCCAAAGAACCCATGCTACCCATGATAGGGATCAAGCTATGTGGACTGAATATCGAGGCATTAGTCGATACAGGAAGTGAAGCATGTGCAGTATCCAAGAGGTTATATGAACAGGTACTAAAAGTAAATATTAGCTTGCCTAGTTTCCCGGTGAGTGGAGTGAGAATTGTGAATGCATTGGGTGCAAGGAGTAAACCTATTAAAGAACAAGTGTTGATTACCTTCGAGATAGAGGGTGAAGAATACGAAGCAACATTTTTGGTGGTGGCTGGATTGAACACATCAATTATTTTAGGGATAGATTGGTTGAATGAAGTTCATGCAGTAGTGAGTTTTGATGAAGGTACTATCAAGGTCAAAGGAAGAAAGGGAGAAGAGAAGAGATTAAAGTTTGCTGAGGGGAGTGCAATCGAAGATGAGGAGGAATTCAGAAGGATAAATTTGTGTCATGAAGAGGAACCCACCATGGGATATGGGGAAGAGGAACTAGAAGAAGAAGTGTTGATATACCTTGAGGGATTAGCATGAAAGGATAGACATAAAGAGGATAAGATCGGTAAAAAGTTGGAGGAGATGACACACCTAGATGAGGGGACTAAGAGGAAATTAGCCACAGTATTATACAGGCGTTGTAAGGTATTTTGCCGGCCGCGGTGGTCTAGCGGTTCTAGGCGCTCAGTCAGGAACCGCGCGACTGCTACGGTCGCAGGTTCGAATCCTGCCTCGGGCATGGATGTGTGTGATGTCCTTAGGTTAGTTAGGTTTAAGTAGTTCTAAGGTCTAGGGGACTTATGACCACAGATGTTGAGTCCCATAGCGCTCAGAGCCATTTGAACCATTTTTTTATAAGATATTTTCTCAACGGCCAGGTATCATGAAAGGGGTGGAGAGTAAGCTAAAGATAAAGAACCATAAACCGTTCAATATAAAACAGTATTCCATTCCCCAGGCGAAACGAAGAGCATTAGATGAAGAGATACAGAGGATGATGGACCTTGGTGTTATAGAAAGAGCCAACAGTCAATATAACAACCCCCTATTTGTTATTGATAAGAAGGATGGAAAGGTGAGGATAGTTTTGGATGCACGAACAGTGAACAAAACCATCGAGCCGGAGTGGGACAAACCTGAGACTATAGAAGAACTGATTCAAAAATTCCGAGGAGCAAAGGTGCTTAGTAGTATCGACTTAACTGCTGGTTACTGGCAAATACCATTGGCCACAGAGTCACGCCAGTATAGAGCATTTACTTATGGAGGGAGGTGCTATCAATTTAGAGAGTTGCCATTTGGGCTTAATGTGTCAGTGTCTGAATTCATAAGAGCGATGAATGAGGTACTAGGCGAGGAGTTACTTAAAAAGGTCACCATTACGTGGATGACCTCTTGATAGCAAGCGAATCATGAGAAGAACATTTGAATAGATTGCATGAAATCTTGGCAGCTTTTGAAACCACAAGGGTAACTGTAAACCTGGACAAGTCGGAATTTGGCAATTCAAAGATAAAATTCCTGGGCCATATAATATCCGAGGAGGGTATCTATCCTGATCCTAGTAAAATGGAGGCTATTAGAAATTTTCCGACCCCCCATAGTAAGAAGCAGTTGTGAGCATTCTTTGGGGTTTGTGAATTTTATAGAAAATTTGTCAAAGGATCTGTACTTAATGCCCCGAGTATGAGGGAATTGACCAAGGCGAGGATGCCGTGGCATTGGAGTGCAGAGTGCCAAACCGAGTTTGAGAATATCAAGGAAGCACTGTATAGTGCAGATATATTGTACCACCCGGATTTTTCCAAGGATTTTTATTTAGGAGCAGACAGCTCTGACTATGGACTAGGAATACATTTGTACCAAATGAAGAGGAGCGGAGATGGTGAGAGTGTAAGAACAATAGCGTTCAGTAGCAGAAGTTTAAATGCTTGGGAGAGGAAATATTCGATTACTGAAAGCGAGGCATTGGCAATTGTGTGGGGGTTTAAGCGTTTCCGGTATTATTTGGCCGGGAGGCATGTGAAAGTAGTGACTGACCATAAGGCCCTTCATTTCTGACCACAAGCAAGCTGAGGCATAGCAGACTAACGCGATGGGCCCTGGCATTACAGGACTATCACTTCGAGATAATTTATGAACCAGGAGCAACACATACACTCCTGGAAATTGAAATAAGAACACCGTGAATTCATTGTCCCAGGAAGGGGAAACTTTATTGACACATTCCTGGGGTCAGATACATCACATGATCACACTGACAGAACCACAGGCACATAGACACAGGCAACAGAGCATGCACAATGTGGGCACTAGTACAGTGTATATCCACCTTTCGCAGCAATGCAGGCTGCTATTCTCCCATGGAGACGATCGTAGAGATGCTGGATGTAGTCCTGTGGAACGGCTTGCCATGCCATTTCCACCTGGCGCCTCAGTTGGACCAGCGTTCGTGCTGGACGTGCAGACCGCGTGAGACGACGCTTCATCCAGTCCCAAACATGCTCAATGGGGGACAGATCCGGAGATCTTGCTGCCCAGGGTAGTTGACTTACACCTTCTAGAGCACGTTGGGTGGCACGGGATACATGCGGACGTGCATTGTCCTGTTGGAACAGCAAGTTCCCTTGCCGGTCTAGGAATGGTAGAACGATGGGTTCGATGACGGTTTGGATGTACCGTGCACTATTCAGTGTCCCCTCGACGATCACCAGTGGTGTACGGCCAGTGTAGGAGATCGCTCCCCACACCATGATGCCTGGTGTTGGCCCTGTGTGCCTCGGTCGTATGCAGTCCTGATTGTGGCGCTCACCTGCACGGCGCCAAACACGCATACGACCATCATTGGCACCAATGCAGAAGCGACTCTCATCGCTGAAGACGACACGTCTCCATTCGTCCCTCCATTCACACCTGTCGCGACACCACTGGAGGCGGGCTGCACGATGTTGGGGCGTGAGCGGAAGACGGCCTAACGGTGTGCGGGACCGTAGCCCAGCTTCATGGAGACGGTTGCGAATGGTCCTCGCCGATACCCCAGGAGCAACAGTGTCCCTAATTTGCTGAGAAGTGGCGGTGCGATCCCCTACGGCACTGCGTAGGATCCTACGGTCTTGGCGTGCATCCGTGCGTCGCTGCGGTCCGGTCCCAGGTCGACGGGCACGTGCACCTTCCGCCGACCACTGGCGACAACATCGATGTACTGTGGAGACCTCACGCCCCACGTGTTGAGCAATTCGGCGGTACGTCCACCCGGCCTCCCGCATGCCCACTATACGCCCTCGCTCAAAGTCCGTCAACTGCACACACGGTTCACGTCCACGCTGTCGCGGCATGCTGCCAATGTTAAAGACTTCGATGGAGCTCCACGTGCCACGGCAAACTGGCTGACACTGACGGCGGCGGTGCACAAATGCTGCGCAGGCTAGCGCCATTCGACGGCCAACACCGCGGTTCCTGGTGTGTCCGCTGTGCCGTGCGTGTGATCATTGCTTGTACAGGCCTCTCGCAGTGTCCGGAGCAAGTATGGTGGATCTGACACACCGGTGTCAATGTGTTCTTTTTTCCATTTCCAGGAGTGTATAATACCTGATGCTTTATCAAGATTACCAGCTGACTCGAGAGCAATGTTGGTGGACAGGCCAGAAGGAGAAGGAGTTAGAATTAACCTGATGAAGGGAGTACAGTATGAAGAATTCATAAGGAAGTTCCTAAAGAATGTGTGCAGGGAACAGAACGAGGACTAGAAATTAAAGACAATTAAAAACAAATACAGGTGTGCAGGAGAGGAAAGAATTCGCACATTTTATTATATTCATAATGGGATACTTTATAAAAGAAACAAGGAGACTGAGGAGAACTGGAAGCTCTGTGTGCCTGAGCATGTGGTAGAAAAATTAATTTGGTATACGCACTATAGTAATGCGCATTATGGACCGAAGAAATGTCTGGAAAAGTTGGAGTTAGATTGTGCATTCAACAACATGGGAAGGCGTATACGTAAGATAGTGAGTACATGTGACACCTGTCAAAAATCTAAAACGACTACAGTACAGCATAAAGGATATATGCATCCAATTGTACCAACAGCAATTAAGGACATAGTTGCAGTGGATCTCTTTGGGCCACTTCCTGCCTCACGAGGGAATTACACACAAATCTTAGTAGTGGAAGAACTGGTTTCCAAGTACATAAAATTTTACCCGTTGAAGAAAGCCACTAGTAGACCCATAATTAACCATTTTGAGAAAGACTATTTTCAAAAGGTGTGTATTCCTAAGCGAATTTTGAGTGATAATGGGTCACAATTTAGGTCAAAGGAGTGGACAGAGATGCTAAATGAGCACAGAATAGAGCAAATTGCCATTTCTATGTATAGGCCAGCTTCTAACCCTGCAGCACGAACAATGAAGGAATTGAACCGTTTATGCCGAACATACTGTCATAGGAAGCATGGTTCATGGAAAGAATATCTGGAAGAATTTGAGCGGGTCAGGAATCACCTCCCACATGATTCTACAGGGTTTGCACCACGTAAAGTATTGCTCAATCAAGAACCCGACAGTATTTTTCGTGAGTTGCTGGTCTACCCACCAGGAAGTTCATTGACTTGGGAAAGGAAATTGGAGCTAGTGGAATTAAGTATGAAGGAGAAGGCTAGGAAAAGACAGGAAAGACAGGACAAGCTAGTGAAACCGATAACTTACCGAGTGGGAGATTTGGTGCTAGTAAAGGTTCATGCAAAATCAAAGAAAAGAAACTCTGAAATACACAAATTCAACCACGTTTATAAGGGACCGTACAGGATTATAAAAATTGGTCATCCTAACACTGTGGAGTTGGAATATGCACGGACAAAGAGAGTGCATGGTAAGGAACATGTGGAAAACATAAAAAGGTATTACTCACACAAGAACAGGGATAACCCAGATGAGGAAGGGGAACTCGATTAGGGCAACGGTCTGAAATGAGAGTGTTCAAGCTCCTTGACGTAGTTGAGTAGGACATGTTTAGAACATTTAGTTGTTAAACGGACATTTGAAAAAGGAAAATGTTTATTTACATTGTGTTTTCTGATGTATTATAATTAGAATTGCATATTTCATATCGACGATTACCTGAGAATGAGTATAAAACCTGTAACAACTAATTTGTAGTATAATAGTTCATATGTCATGTGTTGACACAATAATTCTGATTGTAGGTTGTGTGTTACATTCAATATTGGACTATAAAGGACTATTGCTGCTTGATAAAAAAAAATTGTAATTTGGACAATGCCATGTTTATGAGATGTAATAACCTTTTTTAGAAATTATTGTGGAGGCAGCCCACTACCAGAGTCGAGGGATTATTTGGTGAATTGTAATTTCATTAATTATTTACACTGTGTGTTTTGTTCAGATGTAGCAATGTCTAATTCCCTTGCCGATTCTTTTACGCCAGTGGCTCCAAAGAAGTTTTCGAGGGCGCGGATGTAAGGGGTCCGTAGGCCCTTACTATAAGTTTGCACTCGGCACAGGTCGATAGGGCAAACAATCGATAGTGTCGTGTTGCGAGAGCGAGTGTAGAGTTGAGTAGTTCCCAGGTTGCGGGCCGAGCGGTGTGGAGGCCTGTTGCTGTAATGCAAGGCTTTACCGACAAAGGGAGTGGCCATCGCCGCGGTTTAACCCCTTTGTGTTAGAATAATACGGGAAAGTGAAGAAGTACAATTACGAGAGTGATCAGTGATATTTCTGTGCCGATATTTTTGGTTTCGCGTCTACCGCGCCGGCATCATTCGGATTGCAGTGTTGGATTGCAGTGTTGGATTGCAGTGATTGAATTTGCGTGTGACGATAATGAATAGCGAGGAGGCCTGTGCTGAGATTAGCCGTTATTAAATATGTATGACGAAGGCAGTGGCTGTCTCCTTTTTCTTGTGTTTTTGAGACGAATATAGGTCTTGATTAGTGAAGCTGTGTTGGCGTTCTTCTTGTCACCAGACATTTCATTATTACAGCATTGGATAAGGACAAAATGGAATGTAACAACTCCGTAGCAGTCAAATCCGATTGCCAGCCCCATTAGGTACACGGTCACATTAATTAATATTTATTTGGAGTACTAATTTCAGATAGGACACTAGAAGTCTGACCAGGGCCGGCGCAAGGCACGTACGAAACGTGCGGCCGCACGGGGCGCCAAAACTCAACATTCATGCCCAAGAGGGGATTCGAAATCAAACCTCGGAAGGAGCGGCTTCTGGAACTGTGGCATGGCGCCTCGACTATCTGCCGGCCGACACTGATGAACAAGGGGAGGGAGGAGGACTAATTTCTTCCTCGTCACTGTGGCAGCACCGTCGTGTTTACGCCCGAGCAACAGAGAGGGGGGAGCAGTCTGGCGTACAGCCGTACACGCACAGCAGTGTTGCCAATTTAGCGACTTTGTCGCTAGAAATGGCGACTTTTGCCTTCGTCTTAGCGACAAAAAAAACTTTTTAGCGACAAAAATTATTTAGCGACTCATCTGGAGACTTTTGGAGTACTGACGACTTTTGAAGTACAAATCAAAACTATTTTGGGCCAGTATTTTCATTAACAAAACTAAGATTTTAACTATAGAATAGGTACTACACTGACTTTGTTACTAAGTTAAATTAAGTTCTTAGCAGATCATGTAGCATTGTTCAGCATTTAGTAAACCTGAATGTGGGAATTGCCTACAGAGTAAGAAAACCTTGACTACAGAAAAAAATTCATTATTCATTACGCACTAGCCTGTTATTGTCGATAGCGTATCGATCTATAATTCTTCAACTTTTGAACTCCTTTTATTTTTCGAATTGACAAAAAACATACATAATATTAAGTACGGTATAACAAAATACATTTCTGTCCAGCAACCTCTAATTTTTCGAAATGTTAACTCGCAGTCAAATTATTACCACATGCACAGTGGTAACGCAAGAACAATTCGGTGGGGGTATCTCAGACATTATTAAGTTTTAAACAATGAACAACAGGACTGATATCGAGTTACCGAGTGAGTTTTAATGTATTTTCAGTGATTACAAATTGGTGAAACTTACGTTGTGGTGGCTTACATAATGGATTTACCGCAGAAGAAGAAGCAGTACGCTCAAAAATATCGGGATGCGTGGGAAGCAGAACCTGAATTCAATGGGTGGCTGAAACCAGTCGTTGGAGACTTATCCAAGGCAAGATATCAAGCATGTGCAACAGAGTTTTATGCTAAATTTTGTTATATTAGAAAGCATTCGAAAGCTATTAAACATAAACTAAAAATTGATTTATAAAAACACAAACCACCTTACCTGTGAAAATTGTTCCGAAAACTACAGTTAGAATGGCAAGCAGAGCGGAAGGCGCCCTTTCTTTATTTATTGCTGAACATTGTTCTATTTTAGCTGCAGATCATTTAGGAATACTGTGCAAGAAGGTGTTTTCCGGTGATGAGGGCGCTAAAAACATGCAGTTACATCGTACAAAGTGCACTAATATTGTAACTGAAGTTTTGGATCCATATTTTACACAATCATTGGGTGAAGATATAGATAACCAAAAATACAGTGTACTAATAGATGAATCCAGAGATGTATCAATATCTAAAACGCTAGGTATCGTTATACAGTACTACAGTGTAAACAACCAACAATTAGATCAGCATTTCTCAAATTCGCTGTAGTAGAAACTGCAGATGCAAGAAATCTGGCTGCTGTTCTTGTGAATTCTTTGAAAGATCTCAAACTTCCAATCGCTAATATGGTAGGAATTGGCACAGATAATGCTTCTGCAATGGTTGGAATAAAAAATGGGCTTTTCAAACAACTCAAGAGAGAATATGGTTTGAAGCATTTGGTATTGATCCGTTGCATTTGTCACTCTCTTCAGCTTGCAGTTTCGCACGCCTCAGTGAATACCATACTTAGAAACATAGAGTTTCTTGTACGGGAAACCTACAATTGGTTCTCCATTTCACCCAAAAGACAAGAGGAATAAAAAAGGTTTATGAGACAATAAATTGTGGAAAACAGCCATTAAAATTTTTGAAGGTCTGTGCAAGACGTCGGCTTTCAATTGAACCAGCAATACGAAGAATTCTGGAGCAGTGGGAAGAACTAAGGCTACATTTTTCACTTGCCATGGTTCAAGAAACTGTTACACTGCCGATCTTTTGTACAAGATGTATTGTGACGACTCAAATCATCTTTACATGTTTTTCCTTAAACATGCTTTAAAAGACGTACAAATAGCAATAAAAGATTTTGAAGGAAAAGACAATGACACCACTAAATTACTAGATACACTTGTATTTCTCATGCAGTCACTCGGACAAAACATCGTTTTTCCAACTGTTGATTTGTTGACAACACCAGTTCCAAGCGAATGTATGTACACAAATCCGAGCCTTGGCTTTATGTTTGAACAGAAATTGTCTGAGTCAAGTTTGTCTGAAGAAAATAAAGTTTATTTGAAGAAGAGATGCATTCAGTTTAGTCTGAAACTCATAAAAGAAATTCAACATAGACTGCCAAGTGACGTTACGATCCCGAAAAATATTTCAATGCTGAATGTTGAAGAAACACGAAAAGTGAATAAAAATAATGCTGTAACGGATGTAGCCAAAGAATTGGATTTTAGTTGAGATTTCATAGACGGTATGCTGCAAGAATGCCATAATATCAACTTCATTAGGTGGAATAACACTACTAACACTGTACGATTTTGGAGTGAGGTTTTGCAGTATAAAAATGCCGCAGGGGAGAATCCTTTTTCTTTGATTTCACAGCTAGCAATGACTGTTCTATGCCTACCGCATTCAAACGCAGAAGTGGAAAGAATATTCAGTTCTATGAACATTATAAAAACTAAACAAGGTAACAGGTTATCGTTAAAGACAATTAATGCTTTGATCATATTGAGAGACCAGCTGAAGAAACAAAGTAAAGATTGTGCATCTTTTGACATACCGTCAGACGTATTGGAGCTTATTGGAACGAACAAAAGTTACTCTTTTGCGACAAAACCAGTCGAACTGCAACATCATCTTTTGAGCAACGTTCAACCCTCTACATCAATACATCAACTACAGTTCTGTCAGGGCATGAAACAGAAGAGTTATTCTATCTTCTGAGTGACGACGATGAATAGCTCACATACCGGTATGCAATTTGAGTTCTTGCTTTCTTTTGTTACAAATATAGTTGTATATTTCTAGTATATTTGACTACTGTTATTGAAACAACAATTTACGTGTTGCGTCAATTATGATAACATGTTTAATTAAACGTTAGCGTATTTTATATGTATGTTGTTGCAAGCGGTGCGTCATTTAATTAAGATAATATAGCAATTACGTATGAGACAATTTTTATTAATATTTTATTACGCCCCCCCCCTCCCCCCACTGGCTTATTGCACCATTCACAGCTCGAAATTTTCAGTACACTCCTAGTAAAATCAGTTTTAGCGACTTTCTAGCGACTTTTGATATTGAATCTAGCGACTCGGGTTTTTTAGAGTTGGCAACACTGCACGCCCGTATTCTTGAAGACTGGAGTGCTGCGAGCCTGTTACGCGCCGTGCGGTTTACTCACAACTAATTTTGCAGAAGACGAAATCTAATTTGGAAATTCGAATGCGATGTTCAATACTGCAGTTACATGTTAAGCCTGAAGCAATTTTGCTAAGCCCTTCAATGGCAGTTTCCGAGTGTTTTATTCTTCCCGTATTATGGAAAAAAATGGTTGAACATTACTACAGTCAAACATGGCTAGAAGTCAATGGCTAGGAGTATTCCGAATGGGTAATACGCTGCGAGTAATTGCAAGGGATAAAGCCATTGCTAATAAGCCTGGCATAACTTGGGTTTCGACGTATTTTTGAAAATTTTCGCTATCCGTTTCTGAGTGATAGTCGGACGTTTTGGTTTTTGAGCCATGAAACACCTGTCTCCGCCTGCATGAATAAAAAATTAAACTCTGACCGGCACTTTCTTTTGACAATAATACTCGCACACGGTCACTCTACCAACATTTATTTAGTGTATAATGCGTGTGAATCCGTTTCGTCTTAGTAAACTACTGGTCGCTTTGATTCTGATGAAAACCTGAGAAACTATGGTCTTTTTTTAGTAACAATGCCCTCTCGTCCGCACAAAACAAAACGTTAATTTTGACACCTTCTAAAACTAAAATTCATAGAAAAAATATTTCTTCCAAGGGTTTCCTTGAGCCTAGAACCGCTCGGCCACCCCGGCCGGTAATACCATAGAAATTGCCGCCTGATAATAGATTTACCCATATCATCGGACACGTAGTTATTGTGAGCTTCTTGCTTCTTCTTTTTGGGCGCTAGTTTAACCGTAGCCTCGCTGCACTTCGTCACGTGACCTAGTTCCTGGCACTGCCGCGTCACCACTTCTCCTTTCCAGGCAATAGGTATTGTTGCGTTCTCTACAACGGAAACTACAGAATTCGTTTCGGTAGTTGTGCGAGGGAGTCAAGATTGGTCAGAAGCACTTTCATTGCGTTTCGTAAGAACAGAAGAATTGGTGTGTCCGCCGTCAGGAGTGGCCGAACGGTTCTAGGCGCTACAGTCTTGAACCGCGCAACTGCTACGGTCGCAGGTTCGAATCCTGCCACGGGCATTGATGTGTGTGATGTCCTTAGGTTAGTTGGGTTTAAGTAGTTCTAAGTTCTAGGGGACTGATGGCCTCAGATGTTAAGTCTCATAGTGCTCATAGCCATTTGAACCAATTGGTGCACCCGAATTTCTTGCAGCTTGGGATGTAATAGGTAAGTGCTTTTCACATAACGTACAATTAGTATTGCGCATGCACGCTACTCATAAGTTAGAAATTTTCTCCATCAAGATTGCAGAATTGGAAAATTTATTTTTCTTATGATCTGTTACTTCAAAAATTGGCAAGTCGGCAAATAAGTACGCCTCGTCCCAATAGCTAGAATGAAAATAAAGCGAAGAAAAGTGAAGTGACACGGCGATGACTAATTTGTTACCCCTTATTCGATAATCAGACACGAAAGAAGTGACACATAGAAATTACGACAGATTTCGTGTCAGTTCTTTGAAATGAACAACTCCAGTGCAGTGAGTTAATATATTTCGACTAGCATTAGTACCCGTCGATGCCCGGGTGTATATTTATTGCATTATTATGTTACTCCATCTCCTTATTCTTCCTCTCTCCATTGTCTTCCGCCCCACTCTTCGACCGTTTCACCTGCGTCTGCAGTGAAATTAGGCCTGAAATTCAATTTCACGCGGCTCAATTCCTATGACTTCATATCACGAACAGTGTATCCTACAGTAATATAATTTTACGTTTACGTGCAATGGAAAATCAGGAACTTGTCTACGAAGTGTGTTGCAAATAAAGTCAGTACACTGACATCAACAGTTAGTTTCAGGTAATCTTTCCGTAAAGGCTGGATCCAAACATGTTCAACAGTAGAAAAAGACTGTCTGGCAGTGAATACAGGAAAAGACGGGCGCTGAAGGAAGATGCCGATAAGAAGCAAAAGGATGCGCTACAACGATATTTCAAGCCAAAGAGAGAACGACCTAGCAGCGGCGAGGATGGAAATTAGATCCTGAAAGAATAGAAACTAGTGGAGCTACTGCAGCTACATCTTTATCTTCAGGACATGACCAGAAAGTTGACCAACACAGTGCTGCGATCACCGCATATACAGCAATGCTGACGGTGGGCCATCCACAACATGTTCAACAGACCTCGTCTGGACTCAAGACCTGCTTTGTGACGAAAGCTCCGAGGTTGAAACATCAGGCAGAACTGAAATTAGACGACCCGATTCGGAAAATACCGGAGGAACATCAGCCGAGGTACTCACCACCGGAGAAGGGACTGAAGGCGATCCTAAACTGGAAGACACAACTGACTCAGATCCCGGTAGATGGCCGGAAACTATTACCGATTGCATTCGAACGACTTTGATCATGCGAGGCCCTCCCGAGCGCATTAAGGAAGCTGAAGAATATCCTAAAAACGCAGACAACCGGCGTTTCAGCCCTGTGCACTGCAGCTATTCTTTGAAGAATTTAGAAGAAGCAGATAGACATTGGTTGGTGTACCCAAAGAGCAAGGATGCTGTGTTCTGCTTTTGTTGCAAACTATTTTCGTCATCTACAGTAGAAATTGCAAAGAACGGTATATGCGACTGGCGGCACCTTGCTTCGTATCTCGAAAGTCACAGGAAGTCTACTGAGCATTTGAATTCATATAAAAAGTGGATCGTGTTTTCCGAGGGACTGAAAAAGTCACGAACAGTCGACGCCCATCATCAAAGGTTTCTGATTACTGAAAGTGAACGTTGAAAAAAATGTTCTTGAGCGCTTAATAACAATAATTCATTTCCTGGGTCGGCAATGTCTGCCTTTGAGAGGAAGTACAGATATACTCTTTCAGCCTGACAACACAAACTTCTTCAAATTCGTTGAATTATTCGGAAAGTTCGACACTGTGATGATGGAGCACCTGCACAGAACAAAGCAAGGTGAGAACAAGGGTCATTATTATCTTGGAAAAGAAACACAGAATGAAATAATTCATCTTATTGGATCGTCTATAACCAACAATATTCCATTGATGACGAAATCTGCGAAGTATTACAGAATAATTCTGGACTGTACGCCAGATACTTCAAAAGTTGAGCAGATGACAGTTGTGGTGCGTTTCGTCCAGGAGACAAGACTCGACGGGGTATACGATGTCCGAATTCGGGAGCATTTCCTGGGATTTCTTCCAGTGCCCGACTCTTCAAGCTTCACTTTGACGCAGGTCCTGCTCAAGTTCTTGGAAGATAAAAAAATCCTATTGTGTAATATGAGACAATGGAGCAAACATGAAAGGAAAGATGTCTGGTCTCCAGAAAAGAATTTTAGATATGAACAAGAGAGCATTTTATGTACCATGTAGCAGTCATTCATTGAATCTTGTTGTAAACGATGCCGCTATGTCTTCTGAATATGCTGTTTCCATGTTTTCGACAGTGGAAAGCTTGTATGACTACTTCTCGTCCTCCGTTCGACGTTGGGATGTCTTGAAGAAGTATCTTCCTAACCTTTCGCTGGAGCCACTGAACGATATTAGGTGGGAAAGTCGCATTGATGCACTTACGCCAAACTGGACGCGTTTATGATGCACTGGTTCAGATATCAGAAGAATTCGATGGCATGACCGCTCACGAAGCAACGTCACTTGCGAATCAAATAAAAAATTACACCTTTCTCACTTCTCTGGTAATCTGGTACGACGGTCTGCTTCACATCAGTGTAGTCAGTAAGACCCTTCAGACTATTGGCATAAATGTTTTTGAGGCCGTGGAAATGCTTGAGAAAACGGAAGCATATTATGAGACCTCCAGAACAGAAGAAAAGTTTTTGTCTTTCTTGACGGATTCCAACACCGAATTAGAGCTAGAAGATCTAACGTTACCACGGATAAGTGTTTCCCGGCGACGAAGTAAGAAACCAATACACTTTACCTATGAATGAAGGGATGAGACAATAGATGACCCAACAAAACGTTACAAGATTGAATTCTACTATTATCTTTTAGATATAGTAACCACATCGTTGGATGAGAGATTCAATCAACTGAAATCTCATGATTATTTTGATGCACCTCCTGACAGCCTGGACACAAAGTGTAGAAACCTCGCAGCGATTTTGCAAGATCATGAGTCAAGCGACATTGATGCACTGCAGTTGAGGGAAGAGCTTAAAGTGCTTTCAACGTTGTTGAAACCTGGAATAGGTCCAAAAGAGACTCTGAAGTTCATTGGAAGACATAACTTTTGCCCTAATGTTAATATTACTGTGAGAATTCTCCTAACACTGCCAGTGACAGTTGCGAGTGGAGAGAGGAGTTTCTCAAAACTGAAATTGATAAAGACATATCTCCGATCAACGATGAGCCAAACTCGTTTGAATGATCTCGCAATAGTATGGATTGAGCACGAGCTTGCAGAGGACTTAAATTAGACAGATCGTGATGAAGAGTTTGCACCAGCAAAACCCAGGAAGGTTCGATTTGTCTGGTATTTTTTTTTTTTTTCAATTTTTATATGTGATCAGTGTCTTGGTTATTTACTGTGTTGTTTCTTATTTTGTTCAACATTAAATAGTTGTTCTAAATATTATTGTTCAAACCAAATTGTCTTTGAATACGTTATCTGTTCACAACCAGTGAAAAATGATTATTTACGTTAACCCTAAGTTCATGACGCGCGGGATTAGCCGAGCGGTCTTAGGCGCTGCAGTCATGGACTGGGCGGCTGGTCCCGGGGAAGGTTCGAGTCCTCCCTCGGGCATGGGTGTGTGTGTTTGTCCTTAGGAGAATTTAGGTTAAGTAATGTGTAAGCTTAGGGACTGATGACCTTAGCAGTTAAGTCACATAAGATTTCACACACATTTGAACATTATTGTAAATTCACAAGGCTTATTAAAATTAGCTAGATTTCTTCAATCGGGTTTTTGAGCTGGTGCCCAGCCACTGTTTTGTACAGATCTGTAGAGAATGTCACCAATCAGTTGCAATTTTTGTTTTTATTTTCAAGATCTAGATAGATTTCGGGCACAGTTTGGCTATTCTCAATGCTTTGAGTTATTTTTACATCTATACCGTCATGCTGAACGTAACTGTCAACATGACGCTTTAGATGTAAGCACATATTAAAAGCTTTGAGACTGGCCACTCAGTTGCCGAAACCTAGGTAGATTGATTGCTAACATTTCCTACAGGTTTGTTTAAATAAAATTACATAAACGTCTTGAAAAAAAAACGGGGGGGGGGGAGGGCGGCAATTTAGCAGCTCGCACGGGGCGGCACTTGGGCTTGCGCAGGCCCTGAGTCTGACTGCGAGACGCCAAGTGCAGAGGTGCGCAGCTTATCGGAAGTACGGCAGGCGGGCCTGGAGACCGCCCACCCTTCCCACCGCGCCACATGGCGCGCGCCTCTTCCGCCAGTCGGTTGCGCCACCGTCGCGGTTTGCCGCCCACGTTTCTCCTTTTTTTCCGGGGAACCGGAGCAGACGGTCGCTTCTCCAATCCCGCTGCAAGTTGTCTGTCCGCACTGTGCATTGTCTGGCAGTAGCCGCTAAGGGCCGAGTCTCACTGCTGCTGACATCGGCGCGGAAAGGTTCGCGACAGTCGAAAGACGAAGTGGAGGATGTCGAAAGAAACAGCTGTTCTGACTGCTTCACAAGACTCGCTGCAGACTATTGTAGTACTAATAAAGTGACAGTTTTAGTGAATCAAAGAGTTGTTAGTTTTACAAGTACACTACTGGCCATTAAAATTGCTACACCTCGCAGATGACGTGCTACAGACGCGAAATTTAACCGACAGGAAGAAGATGCTGTGATATGCAAATGATTAGCTTTTCAGAGCATTCACACAAGGTTGGCGCCGGTGGCGATACTTACAACGTGCAGACATGAGGAAAGTTTCCAACCGATTTCTCATACACAAACAGCAGTTGACCGGCGTTGCCTGGTGAAACTTTGTTGCGATGCCTCGTGTCAGGAGCAAAAATGCGTACCATCACGTTTCCCACTTTGATAAAGGTCGGATTGTAGCCTATTGCGATTGCGGATTACGTATCGCTACATTGCTGCTCGCGTTGGTCGAGATCCAATGACCGTTAGCAGAATATAGAATCGGTGGGTTCAGGAGGGTAATACGGAACGCCGTGCTGCATCCCAACGGCCTCGTATCACTAGCAGTCGAGATGACAGGCATCTTATCCGCATGGGTCTAACGGATCGTGCAGCCACGTCTCGAACCCTCAGTCAACAGATGGGGACGTTTGCAAGACAACAACCATCTGCACGAACAGTTCGACGACGTTTGAAGCAGCATCGACTATCAGCCCGAAGACGATGGCTGCGGTTACCCTTGTCACTGCTTCACAGACAGGAGCGCCTGCGATGGTGTACTCGACGACGAACCTGGGTGCACGAATGGCAGAACGTCTTTTTTTCAGATGAATCCAGGTTCTGTTTACAGCATCATGATGTCGCATCCGTGTTTGGCGACATCGGGATGAACGCACATTGGAAGCGTGTATTCGTCATCGCCATACTGGCGTATCACCCGGCGTGTTGGTATGGGGTGCCTTGGTTACACGTCTCGGTCACCTCTTGTTCGCATTGACGGCACTTTGAACAGTGGACGTTACATTTTCGATGTGTTACGACCCGTGGCTCTACCCTTCATTCGATCCCTGCGAAACCCTACAATTCAGCACGATAATGCACGACCACATGTGGCAGTCCTGTACGGGCGTTTCTGGATACAGGAAATGTTCGACTGCTGCCCTGGCCAGCACATTCTCCAGATCTCTCACCAACTGAAAGCACTGTAGGACGGTTCTGGTCTTGTGGGACGGACACTTATACTGGACGTTTCCGTCGCCATCGGGGTACAATAAGATGCGTTGTTCATCCGAACAGGCGTCACCTGTCGTTCACTTATGGTCCATGCTCGATGATCCCGCGTGCATTGCTGTTGTAATTAACGATGCCGTTGGGTCAACACGAGGTCATCTGCTGCACAGACGCATGCTCAGTAATGTGCGCTGAAGGGTGTGCTCCGAAAAACACTTGTGCCCGCATCAGAACCGTACTCTTTTGTCATATCTGCCACAGATCGCCGCCTGCCCTGCGTAAATTGACGCTCTGTGACGAGGAATGGACGCCCAACACCTTGCCGCCTTCTCGTGGTTTCACCATCATACGACAACTTTCCACAGATCCTCAAGACGGTAGCTCGCGAAGAGCCGATCGATATGTGAAAGGGGGATGTCCTGTTTGCCATGACGATTTTCAGGAAGTTTTGGCCGTAATGTGAATGAAGTTGCGAATTTGATTAACGGACTCAAGCTCTGTAATGTCGACATAATCATATTCTTTGTAAGACCGCGTTGGAGACCAGAGATGTAGGTCAAAGAGGCTAACTTTTACTTGTCAGTGTAAGTCAGAGAGTAGCTGTAGCAGAATGTATTGGACAGTCTGGCAACGTACTTGTTTTAGAAAGGATGGAAGCTGGCCTGCTGTGTAGTGCAGGCAACAGTATTCAAAAAAGGATTTTGTAATAACACATTTCGAGGAAAATCAAATGAGATTATATTAATGGAAGAATGATAAAAGCGAACTTTTAAGGTTCTCCAGTGCTTTATATCTGTATCTGCGTAGCTTCTCATTCTTAGAACATTATGTATGGCTGAAGTTTGCTGTAGAAATTTTTTAACGAAGCATATGGTCTTGTCTTTAGGTTGATATAAGTGTCAAGGGAGGTAATTGTACACAGAAAAGTTATTAATAAATATTTTGCTAACTCGTCTACGTGTGAGAACTTAATGGAAAGGAGCATTGTTGTTATGGCTCAATGAAGAACAGTTCAACTTGGAGTCTTTCTTCTCATTTATCGGCAGTTAAGATTAGTTCCCTATTTTCATTTACTTTCAAGACTGTTTGCACACTCGCGTTGCACACGGCGAATTGTGTAGTGAGAAGCATTTATGAAAGTTGGCAAGATACCACTTGCATTGCACATTGCAAGTACTGTAAATGAAATTTGATTTTTGATAGTCACATCATTATTCCTATTAGCAACAACATGGAGAGTAGACGAGCGTTCCGTGCGTACAGGTGGGACGATAAATTTAATTACCATCAAAGTTCCTGTCCACTGTAAAGTGGCAGAGTGTATTTGTGAAAATAACATCAGTATCAGTTCAGATGTTTAATATTAGAAAAATATTTCAGTAAAGTGTCACATCATGAATTTTCAAACAGTTTTATCATAAATTGCTTCCTTGCAGACGAATTGTTTGATGTATCGGCTAGTCTGGATTTCGCATCGTGTAGCTTCATCTCCACATATTTCCGTTCAAAGTTAAATTTTGACATAGTTCTGGTGCCCTGCACTGAGATTTACATATTTCAACATCAAAAATAAGTTTTACACATCTTTTCAGATACCAACTTGACACTTACGAACACGAGTTCAAAATATGTAAGAAGCTTTCACGTGCTTCTCCCCATTCATTCTCAAGAATCTAGAGTCACTTATGTCAGTGGGTTTCCTCATTTGGATTCCGTATCGCCACTGGGTTCTCTCCCAGCTGCCTCTGCTCCAGTTATATATAATTAAACTTTCGGATCGTGTGAGACCCAACTCGCTTTATTTGTTCATGAGACCCAGCCACCGTTGGGTGGCTTGCGGAGTATAAATGTAGATGTAGATCTTGAACCAGTGCAGACGTAAAACTGTTTTATAGCAATGATGTTTAGATTATGCGCTGCAGGATTTGCGCAGGGTTGAAACACAGGCATCAGTGTGCATTACAGCTGCAGACAGTTAACATGGGTCTGGACAATGTGAGCAGGGATTTACTCGTAAAGCTGTTTAATCGAAACAACAGCAGTAGTCCCCCTGCTCTTCGCCAGTATCGACGCATTAAAGGAACACAAATACGGAGAGGTCTTCTTTCCGCACCGGCATCGAAGAACATGATTCGGAAGTTCGAATCAATTGGCGATTAGGGAGTTGTTCCTGGGAGAGGCCGACAGCGTATTGGGCCACAAATTGTTGAAGAAGTTGCTGTTGCCACGGCTGAGAACGCTGAGCAATGTTTGTAACCTGGAACGTAAACATGGTACGCAGTCATCAAATGTTAGCTCTCATGTGGAAATTAAAATGTGCTTCTTTCAATAGTTTGTGCGTTATTTCTATTCCGTACAGCCAACGAAATATTTTCTCATTCTGAGAAGAAGGTTGGTGGATGACATTTCGTGAAAAGATCTCATCGCAAGAAGAACCACCTACAATAATTACCACCCCAACTCGTGTAACTTATCCGTGACACACTTCTCCTTTTTCACGATAGTGAAAAGAGCTGCCTTTCTTTCAACTTTTTTGATGTCCTCCGTCAATCCAGTCTAATAAGTAACCCATACGACGCAGCAATACTCGAGAACAGGACGGACAAGTGTATTGTACGTAATCTCTTTAGAAGATTTATTGCATCTTTTAAGCGCTGCGTCAGTAAAACGCATTCTTTTGTTGGCTTTCTCACTGCACAAATCCTGATCAATATGCATCCCAAAAAAAATCACGCTCAAAAACGAAGAGAACAGTCAATACTTTCTTACATTTGACAATTATGAACAACAACGGTAGACATCAATTTGACTTATTTAGGAATCCTAACATTATAGATACACCAAACAGTTCTGCTTGAGGAACTTTCTCAAGTGAGCATTATAGTAGAGATCGAAAATACCGCTTCTGTTGTAAGATGACTGATTGCCGTTCAACTCATCCAAAGCAGCATAAACTGGCTGCTCTTCGTGTAATGCTTTACCGCGCGATTAGAGTCCCTCTCTCAAAACAAAACTACCTGCGTGAGCTGGTTATTCCTTAACTCATAGCACATTCTAATGGTTACCAGCGTTGTTGATGTTCTTCTCCAGAAAATGCAATCGAAAGTCGCATCTAACAATTGGTCCTGCATTTTATTTACAACGTACAATCAGTTTTGAGTATATATGCGCTCCTCTACAAATACGTATTTCCTAGGTATAAGTGTCTAAAGTACACGTTCGAAAAGTCGTCTCATTGCCGGGATGTAGTAACTAATAAATCTTAACGAATTTTAACGAAAAAACGGCATTATAAGCACAGGTTTTTTGGTGTAATTCTGCAGATAACAGACGGCAACACATCACTTATCGCCTTCGTGAGACGGTGCACAGATGTAATGATCGATGTTTTCCACTCGATAAGCTCATTTCATGCACTGTTCTCTACATTCTTTAAACATAGAACACCTATAATTTACCAGTGTGCTCTGAGGAAGACAAATGCGAAATCACGTCATAGTGTGTGTTTGGTTGGTTGGTTGATTCGGGTGAGCGGACTAAACAGCGAGGTCATTGGTCCCATCGGATTAGGGAAGGATGGAGAAGAAAGTCGGCCGTGCCCTTTCAAAGGAACCATCCCGGCATTTGCCTGAAGCGATTTAGGGAAATCACGGAAAACCTAAATCAGCATGGCCGGAAGCAGCGTGTTTGAATAGTCGTCCTCACGAATGCGAGTCCAGTGTGCTAACCGCTGCCATAGCCAACCCGCTCGGTAGTGTGTAAACGACTTATCAGCAACCTGTCAGTAAGCCTGCTGGGATTGTTACCAGCTGTTTCTTTTTCTTTTATCTGACGTGAAACTTCCTTAAAAAAATGGCTCTGAGTACTATGGGACTTAACATCTAAGGTCATCAGTCCCCTAGAACTTAGAACTACTTAAACGTAACTGACCTAAGGACATCACACACATCCATGCCCGTGGCAGGATTCGAAACTGCGACCAGAGCGGTCACGGGGTTCCAAACTGAAGCGCCTAAACTTCCTTTCAGTGTTGTACCGATCTGAAGTGGGGTAAATAATGTTCAAAAAACCAGCCCATTATATATCAAGATGTATCATTCGAAATGACCAGCAGACACATGTAATTCACTATAGTCCTGCATAAGAATCTATGCGTCTAGACAACTAACTCATCGGTCTCCATGACTGAGATATTATTTCAAAGGAGTAAAGCATATTCTCTAAGTTATTTTAAAACTTCCCAACCTGCTATATTTAATAATTCAGAGCACAACAATAAACGGTAACATTTCCAGAAATACGCAAGTTACTGAAGGCAAAAGTGTAATTAGGAATAGCAGGCACGTCCTAAGATGATTGTAGTAGAAGACAGAAGAACTATCAGTGTTCCGATGTGTAGTTCCGGTTGAGACACGACGGGTTGCTTACACAACGACATAGATCTGACGCCGATCGACTGTGACCGAAACTACTCACACTGTAAAAAATGTGCTACTGAGGCGGCAAAATAAACGAAATATGATTTTTGTAACTGATCAAGTTCTGCCATACATTTTACCCAGTTATAGCGAAAGGACTGTTTGTCAATCACAGAAGGAGCACGTATACTTGGAAAAGGCCTGGAGAGGGGAAGATTCCAGCTGTATTACATCTTAGTGAGACGGAGATTCCGCAGTCAGATAATAACGGATTGCGAGACGTGCCCAGTTGCAGATAGAGCTTAATATTGAAATATAGTATTGGTGAACAGTAGCCTGAATCCGAAGAAAATCATCCGCAAGAATCAATGTGGAAGGAAGTGGGATACTAAATTGGTGAGGAATCATCACGTGTGTCTGAATTTCTCCAATGCTGTAGATACTGGGATAATGAGCAGACAGTTGAGTTGAAGAAGAATTGACGTCTTTAAAAAGGGGAATAGGTTCACTTTCTTTTCACCTGTCTCGACCTCGTAGTTTAAACAAACCCCTGACACCCATCCTAACCAACCCTCATCTACCTAAATAATGGCGTGACCGCAATATAATACCTTGTTTCACAATTTCCAATCCTTCTCAGCCAACAAACACCTCTTTTACGCACACCCTCTCCCAGCCACTATTTGATACTTTCATTCTGAATGAAACCTTCCTCCAACGTCACCATTCATCCTCCACAGAACAGATTCCCCATGGCTGAAGGCGGAGTTGCTACTGGCCACCACAAGAACCTCCCTGTTCGGCCACAACCCCACTACAACACTCCTGTTGAACACCTTTTTCTCAATAGGTTAGAGAAGATAAACTTCTTTGCCACGATCACTAATAATAACCTTTATTCTCGATAAATGGCTTGTATAATCAAATTGCCATCCTGAGAAGATGGTAACACCCATTTCCAAAACCTGTTATCATGAATAAAGGTTATTATTAGCGAGCTTGGCAAAGATGTTTATTGTCTCTAATCTGCTATCGCAGATCACCCCTTGCAGCTCAAAATGAGTAAACTAAACCTTATTCTCACTCTCTTCCGTAACCCATAACTGTTACTTGTGCGCCGAGCGGTCTAAGGCGCTGCAGTCATGGACTGTGCGGCTGGTCCCGGCAGAGGTTCGAGTCCTCCCTCGGGCATGGGTGTGTGTGTTTGTCCTTAGGATAATTTAGGTTAAGTGGTGTGTAAGCTTAGGGACTGATGACCTTAGCAGTTAAGTCCCATAAGATTTCATACATATTTGAACATTTTTTGTTACTTGTGCCACTATCTATATCCAATCACATCATCCCATTCTATACGATTTCCTCACCCACATGGATCATGCCGTTTCAATCTATATTATTGCTGAAACTTTCTGGCAGATTAAAACTGTGTGCCGGACAGAGACTCGAACTCGGGACCGAGCGAGATGGCGCAGTGGTTAGCACACGCATTCGGGAGGACGACGGTTCAATCCCGTCTCTGGCCATCCTGATTTAGGTTTTCCGTGATTTCCCTAAATCGCTTCAGGCAACTGCCGGGATGGTTCCTTTGAAAGGGCACGGCCGATTTCCTTCCGCATCCTTCCCTCACCCGAGCTTGCGCTCCGTCTCTAATGACCTCGTTGTCGACGGGACGTTAAACACTAATCTCCTCCTCGAACTCGGGACCTTTGCCTTTCGCGGGCAAGTGCTCTACCAACTGAACTACCCAAGCACGACTCACGCCCCGTCCTCACAGCTTCACTTCTGTCAGTTCCTTCTATATTATTGCTGCTGACCTTAACATACATGAATTCCTCAATGGTGATATCGTCTCTCTCCCACTGCATACCCACCCTGAAAGCAATTCCATTTCTGATGTTAGCCTCACTCCTCCAAACCTAATTTGGTGCATTACTGCAGCAGTCCTCGATCCCAATGGAAGTGACCCTTTCCTACTCACCATCCCCTACACCGCACACCCTACCTGTGCACCCACTCCTCCTGCCTCTCCCAAACATATCCAGGGCTACTTCCTTACCAGCTGGGATACCTACAGGGAATTCATTGCTACCAAACTCGGAAGCCATCCTCCCAACACCCCACAACATCCACCACGCTGCCATCTTCCTACATCAGACATTTTCAAACGCTATAACTCACTACATTCTGACAAAATCCAACTACCCACACCGTCTCAGATTCCCTCCACATGTTCTCCTACTCCTCCTTGATTCCCATTACCGTTACCAGTCCTTCCTGTAGACCTATGACCCAGACACACACCACTGACAACTACAACGACATATCCGTAGTCTGCTGAATGCAAAGAAACAACGCGTTCGGCACCAAACATCCACAAATCCTCAACGCCACTCGGCCCATAGACTCTGCCAGGTACTGGAAGGCATTTCACCGCCTTGCTAAAAAAATTGTGCTCCCTCCTATCCGATAATCACCTTCTCCTTGACAACGTAAGCAAATCCAATCACTTTGCGTCCTACCTCTCTGACATCTTCACCATCCCAAATGACACACACTGCAATTACTCCTCGCACCTCTCACTCCTAGCTTCCAGTAGCTCGACAGCACCCACAGACAGAGTTCAATACTCCAATAACAACACAAGACATTCAACTGGTACTTGATCACAAACGCAAAACAGTTCCCGGTCATGACTGCATCACTTACAGACACCTGAAAGAATGCTCTCTCTCTTTCCTGGAAATTTTAGCCATTGCTTACAATAATCCTACATATGGGTTACTATCCTGAGCTGTGGAAAACGTCTCGAATACTCTTCTTCCTCAAACTGCCACTGACACCTCTTCCCATTAGCCTCACCTCCGTGTTTAGCCATCCTGTCCCAACGTATCCATAAACACCTACAACAGCACCTAGCCCATCCCACCGATCAATGTTTACTCGGATGACCAACTACTGTACCTTACTCGTCTCTTATTTCACCAAACAACCGCAAATCCGTCATTTTGTTTCCCTAGATCTTGTGAAAGCTTATGACAGTGTATGGCATTCCTAGCTCCTGTTTCAGTTCCAGATCTATGCACTTCTCGAGAATTATGTCCGCCTCACAGCCTCCTTTCTCTCTAACCGCCCATCTTATGACACCATAAAGAACACCAACTCCTATCTTCCATCCCACTGCAGGTGTGCCCCAAAATTCTGTCTTCTCGCCTCTTCTGTACCTTCTCTACACTGTCGATGGGCCAAAGCCCCATCTCCTCCAGTATGTCGATGACACCGCCTTCATCACCAAATACCCTACCCTCCAGAAATCCCAAAGATCCCTCCATCACCATCTCAATCAGTCGATCTCCTTGTGCAACCAGTGGTTCTTCAAAATCAACCCTACCAAAACCCAGTTAAAAATTATAGGCCAAACCACCCATAGCTTGCGCCCACACGACTTTTACCATATCTTCCCATCCAGTTAACTAACGCTCTAAAATACGGTGATCGCCGACTATCATAGAGGCTCCATCTACTTACCATTCAATAGAAAGCCCACAATAAACTAAAATTATTAAAACTACTAACCAACCAAACATGGAGTTGCACCCTTCCCAATCCTCGACACCATAAAGTCCTGAACCGATTCAACCCCTGCTATGCCTATGAGGCATGGACTTCCGCTATTCTGTCCTTTTATCAGGCCCCACATATCCTCGAAAGCAAACATTCTTCTTAGCCTTTTGGATCTGCGTATCCTTCCCCACCAGCATCCTCTAACAACTTCTAAAATTCCCCAGCCTACTCTTCCATCTTGAACACTTCTGAATATTTTATGCTACCCGTAAAGTCGACGCTATCCAACCCCCAATTTCCCCACTGTTCACTGATCCTGGTACTCTGCCCCAACTCTACCACTACATTCCCCCAACACTGTATCTCAACATCCTCCACATCCTCTCCGAATGAAACTTTAATCGCCTTTTCTTACCTGGTCATGAAATCCGCCTAACCAGATCAAGGAGATCTCCACCACAGTCCCCTTGTTAGGGTCTCCTTCCCCTCCTATCCTGTCCACACCCTTCCTAAGTATTGGTTTGGAACCGCATCCCCGTCCACTATTCCCCTATCCCTCCTCCTACACAAACCCCTTCCTACGCACTACCTTTAAATGCCACGTTCCCATAATACCCTTAACACTAGCAATCTACATCCACTCACCTATTCGTGCATCTATGTACCTATTTAAATCAGTCAACACGTCGATGTTTCCGTTTTACCTTATGCGTCTTTCTATCTGTTTTTAAATATTCCTGTGCGAAACTCATTTTCCATTCGTCTGTGGCTATATTTTAATTAATCACCAAATCAACCCTTTTTATTTTAACTTATGCAGCTGACAATCTGTTTTTTTAATTTACTTTCATGTGGCCGAAGAGCGACAAATTCTATCCGCTGATAGCCCACCCACTGCCCTTATGGGGTGCAGGGGAAGACGATGAAATAAGAATAAAGAAAAAGAAGAGGAGGAAGAAAATGAAGGAAAAGCAAGTGTCTGTGCCGTTCGGATATGCTTTTAGCAAAGTCCTTGCGTCCTTTCACGAAAGGTGATTTAATAAAAAAAATACCTGATGGTTGCAGCTGAATATTCATGTCCACTTGAGGCAGAACAATCGCGCATGATGCCGTTATCTGGCACGACAGACATGCGTAGAACATAGTTTATGCCAAATCACGTTCAGACTCAGCTTGCATAGTTTTGCAGAGATTGTGTTGGATATTCTTTAGCGCACTATGAACGTGCAGATGTCACAGGCACACAGCAGGATGTGGTATTCTTATCAGTGGTGGACAATGTCTAGAAAAAAATGAGTTTGTCATGGAATTTATTAGTTTGTATGTCTACAGGCGTAGCGTCAGTCATATTGGGGGCAAAAAATGAGGATTCGTAGCGGAACTGAATGGGAAAATGAAAAAGCTTCCAGTACTCAATTTGCGCTGATTTGCAGAATATACAGACAGTCTAAATTTCCTCCAGAATCGATTTCCTCTTTTACACAAGTCTCCACACATCTTCCCAGCATACTCGCTGTGATGATGGTGGAGTTACAGCACACTCTCTCTTCGCAGGCCTGCGCTTACCGTCCGCTCGCGGAGCTCGTTTGCTGTGAAGCCCTGCTTTATACTAAATTTCATAGGTATAGGAATGAACGACGGCCACTTTTTTCACCTGATGGGTCGCGAAAAGGAAACCAGAGAGAAAATAAAAAACGCTTCATTTGCAACATTTAGCTACACCTTACAGCTACTTCTGTACGTAGTAGCTGAGCTGGTGCGTTTCTGGCGCCAGTTTCTACCGATCGTCATTTTTATCTTTGAGTCGACTTCGATGCTCATTTGTCTTCTGATCTTTGGCGACGCGGATTTAACGGCTGCGCGTGCGCTCTGCTGGGGAGGTGTGTCGGAATCGGCGGACTGTGTACGTAGGCAGGATGGCAGGAGGACGAGTCGGACAAACGAAGGAGCGGGGCCAGCGGCTACGGCGTGTTGAGTTGTGAGGGCAGATCCACCGCCCATGGTGATCTGGTTTACCTAGAGGTCGGAAGGACAAGCTCCTTCGAGTCTGTTATAAGCTGCGCCGGCCGATTGAATTGGAGTCGCCGAGTTGTTTCGGTGGGTTGCGTTCGGCTTAATTGAATATGCCAGTGTATTAAAAATCCTTTGGAATTGTTTTAGTTGTTTATCACTTACCTCGATGTCGTGACTAACTATCTTGACGGCAGTTGAGAAAGTGTGGCTGCGCCCTACCAACCGACATGAAGCGTGGTTAAGGAAGTTGCTAGAAGTGCAACGAGTAGTGAGTATGTCCGGCCTTGGCGTTTCAAGACACGCCGAGATACGTCCTCTATTTTACCTTGTAGTTCATTTGGAAGTTTGGCGTGTAAATGTGCACCGAGGTAATTCTTGTCATCTTAACTTTACGTCATGATTTTTAGCGAACTTATTAATCAAAGTTTAAGGGCTGGCACTGGCCAAGTAACTCACGGAGGCTAATTTGTTTCTATTCAGTTGTATTGATCACCTGTTCTCTAGACAACATTGTGTAGTTAAGGTCTCAGAACATTGTCTGCAGTTGATGTGTGTTGTGTTACAGATAGCTGGCAGCGGTCGACCCGAGCATACTGGGAGCAGAGCACCACGGGGGCAGAGAGATATTTAAGGCCCTGTCCTCTCCTTTACATCTTGGGTTATGTTGTAACTGTTGCGTGATTCCATATTTCCGCTGGAGAATTATAACATCTGAAGTTCAATTGCAATGCAAAGTTGAGTACATTTCTATGTCGTTTTCTGTCTCGTGGATCTCTCGTTGTTTCGGTGGGTTGCGTTCGGCTTAATTGAATATGCCAGTGTATTAAAAATCCTTTGGAATTGTTTTAGTTGTTTATCACTTACCTCGATGTCGTGACTAACTATCTTGACGGCAGTTGGGAAAGTGCGGCTACGCCCTACCAACCGACATGAAGCGTGGTTAAGGAAGTTGCTAGAAGTGCAACGAGTAGTGAGTCTCGTGGATCTCTCGTATTAATTTGAATCCTTGGTCTGCTCGTGTCTATCGCTAATTCACAAGCAATATTGAAGCAAGCTCAATTTAGGGGTATTGTCATATGGTCATGTTCTAGTTGCAATCATTCTAAGAATATCGTTGATTAATCAACTGAGTAAGTAAATTTGAAGATTGGTTTGGTCAAAATTAAAACACATCCTTAATTATTTTAGTCATTTGTATATAGTTTTGTTTAGGAAAGTTGGCTACCCAAAACTTAAAAGATCTGTGTTCTTATCCTTAATCTGTTCCTGAGCTGATTGAAAGTAATGAAAGTTATTGTGATTGCGATTTTATAATGCTTTTGACTGTAATAAAATATGTAGCAACTATAAAGGATTACTATTGTGATCTTGGAGTGTCACTACCATTACACATTTCAGTAGCTATTTCTACTTTAGACAGCTGTCGTAGCGTGGTACCAACTTTCCAATACCCTCGTCATAGAAGGCAGCCGCTTCCGATTTCCGCCACTTCTCTACACTGGTGTGCAGCTTGTTGTCTGTGCTAAAATGCTGTCCTCATAGTCAGCGGTACACGTAAGCGAAGAGATGAAACTCAGAGGGGGCCAACTCCAGGCTGTATTATGGGTTATCAAACATTTCCTGTTGAAAATGCTACAGAAACGTCTTCGTTGCTCCTGCAGGGTGCGTCTGAGAATTGTCATCAAGTTATACGGGCTGCATGACATCAGACGACTATCCTCATGCGGTTAAAGGCGCTACAGTCTGGAACCAAGCGACCGCTACGCTCACAGGTTCGAATCCTGCCTCGGGCATGGATGTGTGTGATGTCCTTAGGTTAGTTAGGTTTAATTAGTTCTAAGTTCTAGGCGACTGATGACCTCAGCAGTTGAGTCGCATAGTGCTCAGAGCCATTTGACAATCCTCAGAACAATTTTACATTTGGCGGAAGACACTAACTTCTAGGCGTCTTTACGTGCTCACTGCGCACTCAGAACTGAAGAGTGCGATGCAAAGCTGAAAACGGGTGTACTACAAACACACCTGCACAAAGCCTCGCCGGGTATTAACTGTGATTTTAATTTTGCATCTGATCAGAGGATAAAAAAATTGACCTCGGATTAGCCAAAAACGTTGTACAAGTGAGTGACAGAGCAGACTACTATGTCTCATGGAGAAACTGGTGAAGGCGATGAAGAGGCCGAAAAAAGCAGAGAAGGGGCAGAGGGGAAGCAGAGGGGAGAAATGAATCTATAGAATCTGGGTGTGAAACAGTTATACCAAGTATATTATCTAATGGTGAGAAAAATATTGATTGGCTGCTGCAACTTTAGTAATTGCGAATAATGTAACTGTGTTTGGTCATCAAGAACAAGACCAGGATTCTTCGACTGGTGTTTATTAATACCCAGAATTTCGATTGATATCAGGTTTTTGCTCTTAGTTTTTCTACGGAGAACATCACATTTTAATATCACAAGAACAATATTCATTCAAGACACGTTCAGAGAAGGTGGACTGTTTCTTTTCTCAGTCCCCCACTCCTGTGATGCTCAGTCTTTTCGTCCTGTTCATCACATTCACTAGTTTGTCCGTGTAACACAGAAGCCATGACATTACTCACTTGTACAACGCTTTTGCCTTATGCGTTCCTACATTTGTAATCTGAGTATAAAGTAATATAAGATTTATTTGTTCGGAGATTCTTTGTGAATTCAGTTACGCTTGTATCTGTGTATCGATATACAGTTGTAAAATGTCAAAACCAATATTTGTACGGCTATGAACTGTCGCCGATGTTGTCTGGACTATCTGTTTGGTGTTAAGTTATATATAGATTGTCTAGAAAGATTAAATTCGGTTCATAACGCACTGTTAAATAAACGTTACTATGCCACACCAGTACTGCGTGTTTAAGTTTTTTTGATGAAGTGAAAGAATATTTCTTCTTAAATTAATTAATTTGGGAGATTCGTGAAGGAACGAATATTAAATACTCCATCACGTAAGAACTCAACCGTGCAAACGGGCGATGTGGGTGGTATGGCAAGGCCAGTTTCTTCCCGTCAGCTCATTTGTTATTGTTCCGTGCTGCGGCTTGGCCTGCAAGGTCGCGCTAGAACGCATGGAAATCAATACGACGTTCGAACAGCGAGAATTTTTTCTTAAACCTAGCGAAGGGCCGCACTCACACAGATATTGATGGTCTGTTGACTGTGCCTAGAAGTACTGTTGTGGACGTTACAAGATGATCTCAGGCGGAGGATTCCATTGAATCCGTCCCTTAAATAGGGAGAAAAGAAAGCTAAATGCAGCAGAAAGGCGATTAATCATAAGAAAGTTAACATAATCTTATATTAAGTCCACCTAAAATTTCAGTCCATGTGCTGCAAGAATGTGGTAAGCAATTAAGTGAATCAGCTGTCGAAATGCTTATCAGAGAAGAAAGTTACAACGGAAGAGTGGCGAGAAAAGAGCCATACGTCAACAAAGTGAACCGAGCCGAAATCCGCCAGTTATCAAGGATCCACGTTAACGAAGTGTCTTAGTGGCATAATCATATTACATTTGCTGGTTGGAGAAAAGTAAAAGTCTATTCAACATAAGGAACAACTGTGGTATGGTGAATATTGTAAGGCGATAACAAATTTATGAGCTGCAGGTAAAGCATTTACAACTAGATGAAAACATAGTGGCGGCAGCGTTTTGGTACGGTACTGTACATCGTCATCTGGTGTAGGGGGAAATTCCTTTCACTGACAGCACGATGAATAATGGGGGTTCCGTCAACAAGCTCTAGCGAAATTTCCACAGGACACCAGAAAATATGGAATTTTTCCTGTGATAATGCCCTGAGGCCTTGTAAAAGAATGGCTTCTTTATAACTCTCCCGAACTTATCAAGTCAATATCTCAGTTGGCATACCGTAACCCAAAGGAGAGTTTATGGGACGAGCCCTGTAGAATGGTCAGAAGAACTATGATCAACTCGAAAGAAAAATTTGAAGAAAAACCTGACGGGAGAATGGAAACTATTGACACTCAGTGGACCGCAAAAATCGTTGGTTATGGGCAAGATATTTCGGAAACTGTGAAAATGTGCAAAGGATATGCCACAAATATTTGCCTTTTAATATTATTTGTGTATTAAAAAAGTATGTGTTGTCAGAATATTAAAGAAATTATAGTGCTAAGCTGTTAAGCATCATTTAAAAAGTGTTTTATTACGTTGTTATATAACATCGTTTACAACTTAAGAGAAAACATTTTTCATTTATTCAAATTATATTTGTTTGCTGAGTGTATATATGTCGTTTATGAGGATTAGTAATTATTCTAGAAAATTGTGGCACGAGATAATATGGAAAAAAACCATTCCGTTTAACATGGGCCCAGTGCGACAGACACACAGCTGGTGACACAGATAAGTTTTCGTTTCTTGTGTTGGTACTCCAGATAGCACGTATTTATTTATCGACTGTCATTTTTGTTTTAAAGTTCAATCTGTGAAGTCGCGCTTGAATTTATGTAGTTGAATTTTTCACCTGTGATTGTGATTCATTGGCTAGTTCTGCCGTATTGTGTAAGCATGTCCTATGTACACTGATCAGCGATAACATTACGACCCCCTACCTGCCCAATATTAAAGTCGGATGTTAGTTCCGCCACAGTTCGCCGACTGTCCTGTTTTATCAGTCTGCCCAGGTTACTACGTCCGACATCTGTAATAAGAGGTGTCCGCCCACCCCAAGACGTCTGGACGTGGGTTCACCTTGGTCTCGCCACGTGTTGAACACACTCGCCAAAGCACTCCTCTAACACCCCACAAGTCGCGCACTTTCCAAAATGGTCGTGTCGAGCCTCTGGGCCATTATAATCTTATCTCGGTCTAAAGGCCCCCGTAAACGATCGAACGCGTTTGACAAAAACGTTCTTATCTAGCCACGGATTTGCCAAGCAAACCCGTACGCGTTCAAACAATGTTTGTCAGTTTAATCTCACTCTGGAACACGCTATTCGTATACGTATGTACACTCCTGGAAATGGAAAAAAGAACACATTGACACCGGTGTGTCAGACCCACCATACTTGCTCCGGACACTGCGAGAGGGCTGTACAAGCAATGATCACACGCACGGCACAGCGGACACACCAGGAACCGCGGTGTTGGCCGTCGAATGGCGCTAGCTGCGCAGCATTTGTGCACCGCCGCCATCAGTGTCAGCCAGTTTGCCGTGACATACGGAGCTCCATCGCAGTCTTTAACACTGGTAGCATGCCGCGACAGCGTGGACGTGAACCGTATGTGCAGTTGACGGACTTTGAGCGAGGGCGTATAGTGGGCATGCGGGAGGCCGGGTGGACGTACCGCCGAATTGCTCAACACGTGGGGCGTGAGGTCTCCACAGTACATCGATGTTGTCGCCAGTGGTCGGCGGAAGGTGCACGTGCCCGTCGACCTGGGACCGGACCGCAGCGACGCACGGATGCACGCCAAGACCGTAGGATCCTACGCAGTGCCGTAGGGGACCGCACCGCCACTTCCCAGCAAATTAGGGACACTGTTGCTCCTGGGGTATCGGCGAGGACCATTCGCAACCGTCTCCATGAAGCTGGGCTACGGTCCCGCACACCGTTAGGCCGTCTTCCGCTCACGCCCCAACATCGTGCAGCCCGCCTCCAGTGGTGTCGTGACAGGCCTGAATGGAGGGACGAATGGAGACGTGTCGTCTTCAGCGATGAGAGTCGCTTCTGCCTTGGTGTCAATGATGGTCGTATGCGTGTTTGGCACCGTGCAGGTGAGCGCCACAATCAGGACTGCATACGACCGAGGCACACAGGGCCAACACCCGGCATCATGGTGTGGGGAGCGATCTCCTACACTGGCCGTACACCACTGGTGATCGTCGAGGGGGCACTGAATAGTGCACGGTACATCCAAGCCGTCATCGAACCCATCGTTCTACCATTCCTAGACCGGCAAGGGAACTTGCTGTTCCAACAGGACAATGCACGTCCGCATGTATCCCGTGCCACCCAACGTGCTCTAGAAGGTGTAAGTCAACTACCCTGGCCAGCAAGATCTCCGGATCTGTCCCCCATTGAGCATGTTTGGGACTGGATGAAGCGTCGTCTCACGCGGTCTGCACGTCCAGCACGAACGCTGGTCCAACTGAGGCTCCAGGTGGAAATGGCATGGCAAGCCGTTCCACAGGACTACATCCAGCATCTCTACGATCGTCTCCATGGGAGAATAGCAGCCTGCATTGCTGCGAAAGGTGGATATACACTGTACTAGTGCCGACATTGTGCATGCTCTGTTGCCTGTGTCTATGTGCCTGTGGTTCTGTCAGTGTGATCATGTGATGTATCTGACCCCAGGAATGTGTCAATAAAGTTTCCCCTTCCTGGGACAATGAATTCACGGTGTTCTTATTTCAATTTCCAGGAGTGTATTTTGAAAGTAGTGAGGATGGCACAAATGCAGACAAACCAGTCCTATCATTGATTTTGGAACTGTGTTTCAAGAAGGAAAGAAGGCTCTGGACCAGGGAATAGCTTTAAATGAAAGATTTGCCCATGAAAATACGCTAAAGGAAATATTAATCTCAGAACCCGGTAATTACATCAACTTTCTTCGAATCGGCAAACATTTTTTTTAAAACTTGTTAAGGCCTTCCTAAAAGAGCAGACTTGCCTGTTAACTTCGCTCTCATCCAGCCAAGGATATGTCAAACAAGCCCGTGCACGTAGGTTTCACTCAGAACATGATGGTTACATCAGCCTTCTGCGGAAGCACAGTGGAACGTTTAATTACTTGTTTAGCATTACTTCACCCTCACATTAAAAAAAAGAAATGTTTCACCCTCACACTGAAAAAGAAAACACAAGTGTGCGAAAATTTATGCTCTTCTATGACAGGTCATTAAAATACTGCAACGTCCGTGGAAGAACCGGAGAGCTCCGATTTCTTTTACTTCATTTCACTCCGCTTGTAAGTCACTGTAAGCGAAAAATATTGATTTTGTTCATAACCTCTTCTTGCGTTAACATATGGCTGGCACAGATGTGTTTCTGCTTCCATTTTAGTAAGTGTCAGTGCTATTTTGTTTTTATTGATGATCACGGTTTTCATAGCAGTGGAAACTCAGGATACAGTGAAATGAATTACAATAAAACAATTTTTCACTAAACAAATGCGGCGAAACCTCGACACACACAACGTCCGTCATCTTGTCAAACTTTCTGTCCATCAAAATTTCCCGCTAACACGTCAAACACAATCTATGCTTGACAAACGCGTCACACTGCATCGTACACGATCAGATATTTGGCAAGCATAGGTTTGACAATATGTCTGATCGCTTACGGAGGCCTTAAGACAGATCGCGCGCCTTCTCCATTCTACATAAGGACAACTCGCTCAGTGATACTACATGCAGTGTGTGTGTGTGTCTGACTAGCAGTCATTTCTCTCCAGGTGACGCTGCTATCGCTTGGACGGGTTTATGTCGACAGTAGGTCGATGGTCATAATGTTGTAGCTGATTAGTGCATTTACAAATGCTGAAAGAGAATACAGTAGACGATTTCTTAACCGCAGAGTCCAAGATTCGAGAGTGTTTTTACTAAACTGCGTTATACTGGGCATTGCCCAGCAGTCATATCTGATCTGAGTTTGTGAATAAACAGAGTAGATGAAGCAGAACCCAATATTTAGTTGATAAAACGTAGTCCTTCAGCAACAAAACGCCGAAGTTCTACATGTATCCGTTTTCCTTATAAGAATATGGCGGACATAACGTATTTAACACCTTCGAGGAGCTGATAAAGGTAATTGATTGGAATTGTCTAACCAAAAATCGCCTAGTAACCCTATTAATACTGCTTACTGATGAAGGCACTTCCACTCATGACGAACAACATCAATATCATTCGGAACTGACACCCACAAACCTTTACGAAGACACATGATGAAAAGTGCTCCTCAGCAAGCGTCTGATTTGGTATCACAGACAACACTTGATTGGACCTGTTGTGTTACCGGATTGTTCTATAGACTCCAGTTACGTAGACTTTATTGAAAACGAGCTGACAGCATTACCGGAAGAGGTTCTTTTGGCTACGTGGATGGCCATGTTCTTGCAGCGTGGCAGCCGCTCTGCACATTCTGGTCGTCAGGACACATCATCTAAACCTGACATTCCTCGAATATAGACTAGCATAAACGGCCACATTTCTTAACCACCTAAATTATCACGCATTACACCTTTAGGTTTTTGCCTGCAGGGATGGTTGAAAGGCGAAGGTCTGCAAAAAAAGGTAAACACTAGAGATGAATTGATCGCTCAGATTATGTATAGTTGTGTCCTCATAAAAGAACGTAAAGATGACGTCAGAGGAGCTGCACATGGGGCTGCCAAGAGGATACGGAAGTGCGCTGAACTGGGAGGTGGAATTTACGAAAATCAACATATGGAATATTTTCAAAATGGCTCAAATGGCTCTGAGCACTATGGGACAACTTCTGAGGTCATCAGTCCCCTAGGGCTTAGAACTACTTAAACCTAACTAACCTGACATCACACTCTTCCATGCCCGAGGCAGGATTCGAACCTGCGACCGTAGCGGTCGCGGGGTTCCAGACTGTAGCGCCTAGAACCGCTCGGCCACCCCGGCCGGCGGAATATTTTCCTTGGGTTGGTCTGTACTACTAACTACTAAAATATTTGCTGTTCCATATAGGTTGATTTTTGCAGAGCTAATAGCAACCAGCTACATCAATAACGCTGTGTATTGACCCAAATAGCGTCGTTACCGATTTCAAACCGACAGTTTCATCGTCAAACGGTGTTTGCGTTGAGATACATATTTGTTGTTGTTTACATTAGTTTTCACTTTCTGTTCCCCCCTCCCCTGTCTTGAAAATATCTTGGGGTGGCGGTGCCCTAAAACCAAAACGTAATGTAAGAAATTGCCTATTTAACTGTAATGTTAGCCAATAACGATTGAAACGAATGTAAACAAATACATAAAGTGTTACTGTTTTTGTTTTAGTTTACTTACGTCGAAGTTGCAATGCTTGCCACCTAATCGAACAGGAGTTTCAACGTAAGCAAGCTAAAATTAAACCGGATTCACTTTAAGGATTTGTTAACATTCTTTTCAATCCTTGTTAGTCGCAAGAAATTTTTAGCTCAAGGTAAAATTAAAAGTGAAAACTAATGTAAACAACAACAAATATGTATCTAAACTCGAACAGCCGCCTGATAATGGGCTTGTCGGTTCGAAACCGTAACGGAGCTATTTGTGAATGCAAATAGCATTATAGTAGTGGCTGGTCGCTATTCTCTTCTCTGCAAGAGGTAACCTGTGTTTTGTACCAGTTTTCGACAAAAGCCGGCCGTTGTGGCCGAGCGGTTCTAGGCGCTTCAGTCCGGAACCGCGCTGCTGCTACGGTCGCAGGTTCGAATCCTGCCTCGGGTATGGATGCGTGTGATGTCCTTAGGTTAGTTAGGTTTAAGTAGAAGTCTAGGGGACTGATGAGCTCAGATGTTAAGTCCCATAGTGCCTAGAGCCGTTTGAACTTTTTTTTTTCGGGAAAATAGCATACAGAAACAAATGTACGGAAATGACCGAATACGAGTATTAATGACAGGCTATGTAAATCTAAAGAGCTAGAGCGCACACAGCAGGTGCCCCAGGAAGTGGTTTCGCGAAGGTGGCACACTTCGGTTACCTTCCGAGATCCCGCAGGTAAATCGAGGTGGGCGATTGCGGGTAACCATATCAACCACACCGACTCTGCAGTTTCCGCACGAGAGACATCACCTGTCTCGGTCGTCCGTTGCGAAGGCCGCACCACAGGGAAACCGAACTTGCGACCCAAGTGCCGCGTCCCGCCGCCGGGCGGCAGCAGCGTCGCCTTTGCCGGTGCAGCAACATCACCGCCCCAGCAGGTAGGGCGCCAGTCAGCGGAGCGGCGAGCGGCCGCAAAAGTGAAAAGCGGCCCACCGACCGACCGACTGCCCCGCGTGACGTAACAGCGCAGCTACAGCTGTAGCAGCCGGCGCGGTATTACGGCACCACAGTGCGCGTCTCTCGCTGGCCAGCGTGCAGCTGCCGCCGCCGCGGCGCGCCCAGAGCACCACGTCACGTTGCCAGGCATCGGCTCGCGGCCACCTGCTGATCGCACAGGTAGGTCTGTCTGGCTGTGCTGCAGAACAGAAACAAAGCGAATACAATAATGCGTGTTACATACTGCACAAATCAAAGTGTCGCTCTTATAACAGTGCTTAGGTTCCCATTGTAGTTTCGCCAGTATGACGAGTCTGAGAACCGTGGCGCTGCGGTCGCTTCATACTCGTCGGTTTCTTCTCCTTTACTGAAGCGTGCTGGAGTGCAGCGCTAGTCGTGACTTAATATTAGTACGGAAGATCTTGTTGTTGCAAAGTAGCACTGGTAAGGCGAACTGACCGGTTGACGGGATTAGCTGATCTTTAACGAAGCTTGAAACGTCCCCTTTGGAAAATTATTAGTGACTGTGCTGATAAAGCTTGCTACGTTATTTCATTTTCAAACAGCTGAGCAAAACTGAGCGTACTCAGACATTTCTCTCTTTACTTATTCTGATCAACACTAAACTGACACAATATTTTTACCTCAACGCAATCTGACTTTCAATAATCCCCACAAAAGAATGGCCCTGACTAACAATAATCTAGACCTTTCAAGAATCACGTACCTCACAAAAATCTTGGTTACTCGAACTTCTGCAATACAGCGAGCGCCAATACTGCCAGATAAATGAAAAATTCCAACTACTGAAGGCACTAACTACTGATAGGCATAGTTAGCAAATGAAATATTTTGATAAAGAACAAACAATGTATTAACCTTAATAGTGTTCAAAAATCTTAATACATATATCAGTTCATGACATCCAGTCTAACAAATTTCCTTTTTCTGACGGACACACGTCCAGATCGTCCGCTCTCAAAATTCTGCCATCTCTCTCCCCATATCCACCACTGCTGTCTGTCCCCATATCCACCACTGCTGGCGGCTCACCTCAAACTGCTCAACGCTACGCACTGTTCACATCAAATTGCCCAACACTACAGTAGCAAATACTCCAACAATGCAAACCAGTCACAGACTGCACACAGCACAGCCAGTGATTTTCATGCAGAGCGCAGCGTGGCGTTACCAACATAAAAACCTAAACATCCTACTTACAAGCTGTGTTTTGTGAGACTGTTTGAGGTGTAAGACGGAAAATTAATTGATCGAAACTACACAATTGAAAATGTGTTCCGTTAGAGATAGGGTGATATCTGGAATAAATTTCACGCTGTAGTCCACCCTTCAGACGAAAACACAAATTTCGTCCAATGCAAAGAAAATGGATGTATTCTTGTTTATTTTTTTTCCCTCTACGAGAAAACACGTGCTGCGTCAAACTAAAACTGGCATGGAACGACGTCATTGTTACATCTCCGAGCCATTTCTGTTTCCATTTGGTCACGGCAGCTCGCGTTTATGGACTAACAGCGAGTCGTGAACCTTATCATTTTCGAATTTATTTTAATAATCCCCATTTAGAGACTGCACTTCATGCTAATGTCATGTTTTCTGGTGCTATCGTTGCTGACTCGGTAATGCATCGAAAGTGTGTGTATGCCAACGCAATTGTTAGACATTCTTTGAATAGGTATTAAATATTATATTTATGTGTAAACAGAAACACATTCGCTGCTAACCGATCAGTCGATATACTGGCATATAACTTGCTTCTGTCATTTAGGTAGAACAGACATTTCGTGGCATTTCAACTTGCACATGAGAATGACTATAAGGTCGAAATACTGATTGTGTGAAGGAAATGAATAGCATCTTTTTTTGTATGGCACCCTTCGGAGCAGTTTTTAAAATCAGTTATTATTGGTTTTCCGCCATGAGCTTACTGCAATTCAGATAAAAAGAATTACACCAGATCCATTTTGATTTTATTTTTTCAAGCATCTTCCGCAGATATTCTGCAAATTGTGTACATATGTTTCTACATTTGTGGTTGTTTTAGATCAAATAAGAGCGGTTTGTTTATAAGGTTGGAGCGTAAGTTGCTTGCGGCGTTTCTTTATATATTCGCCAAACCACTGCTTCTCCCCTCCTTGCTAGCAGCGGTTCACGTGGAAATACCTCGTTTCACATGTCCACGTGACTCCAGCGTCCACCGTAGTGTAGGAAAATTTACGGTTTGCGCATAGCGTACTGCGCTCAGACCATTGATGATACAGACCACGCATGACGTCGTAATCTTGAAAGTAACATCTGGATCAGCGACCGATTGCATACCATCTATTTGCAGGCGATATCTGGAATACGATTATTTTTATCCTAATTGGTATTTTTAGTAAACGTTTCTTTACTACAGTGGTGAAATCTCGTGCAGCGTTTGATTGCAGCGAAAGATATGTGAAAGGAAGTAATATTTCATTCCACAGGTAAATTTGTGTTAAAAATACAAACACAATTGTCAATACATTTTTTGAAAGCCAGGTTGGAGATTGGTCCTTCGATGAATGATGAAGGTTTTAAAACAATACAATGTTTTCTCTGTGGCTGGCCGGAGTGGCCGAGCGGTTCTAGGCGCTACAGTCTGGAACCGCGCGACCGCTACGGTCGCAGGTTCGAATCCTGTCTCGGACATGGGTGTGTGTGATGTCCTTAGGTTAGTTAGGTTTAAGTAGTTCTAAGTTCTAGGGGACTTATGACCTGAGAAGTTGAGTCCCATAGTGCTCAGAGCCATTTGAACCATTTTCTCTGTTGAAATGGAGTCCCATGCTTCTTGACAGAGCGTTGGGGAACGATGCGGGAGACCCGCACAGCCGTACTAGTCAAGGTCCTGATGGAGGTGGTTTGCCGTTGGCTTTTTCCGACATAATAGGGATGAATGATGATGACGACACAGCAACACCCAGTCATCTCGGGGCACGTGAAAAATCTCTGAATCCACAGGGAATCGAACCCGGGACCCTGTGCTCAGGAAGCAAGAACGCTACCGCGAGACCACGAACTCCGGACATTCTCTGTAACCAGCGTTTTCTAAAATACTTTGTTTCTTATCTTGGTATTATTTCGGTATCTCCACAGGATGAACCATATGTGATGAAACATAAACTTTATTTTGTACAAAAACCGTATAGTGCGCAAATTGGCAATTGACCCTAAATAACGAAAAGTGAGGTCATCCATGTGAGTGCTAAAAGGAATCCGTTAAACTTCGGTTACACGATAAATCAGTCAAATCTAAAGGCCGTAAATTCAACCAAATACCTAGGAATTACAATTACGAACAACTTAAATTGGAAGGAACGCATAGAAAATGTTGTGGGGAAGGGTAACTAAAGAGTGCGTTTTACTGACAGGACATTTAGATAATATAACAGGTCTACTAAGGAGACTGCCTACACTATCCTTGTCCGTCCCCTTTTAGAATAGTGTTGCACGGTGTGGGATCCTTGTGAAGTATGATTGACGGAGTACATCGAAAAAGTTCAAAGAAGGACAGCATGTTTTGTATTATCGCGAAAAGGGGAGAGTGTCGCTGAAATGATAGAGGATTTGGGATGGACATCACTAAAACAAAGGCGTTTTTGTTTTTGTTGCGGAGGAATCTTCTCACAAAATTCCAATCAAGTTCCACTCCTCTGAATGCGAAAATATTTTGTTGACGCCGACCAACACAGCACCATGATAAAATAAGGGAAATCAGAGTTCGCACGGAAAGATATAGGTGTTCGTTCTTTCCGCGTTCTATACGAGATTGGAACAAATCGAGAATTGTGAGCCGGCCGCGGTGGTCGTGCGGTTCTGGCGCTGCAGTCCGGAACCGCGGGACTGCTACGGTCGCAGGTTCGAATCCTGCCTTGGGCATGGGTGTGTGTGATGTCGTTAGGTTAGTTAGGTTTAAGTAGTTCTAAGTTCTAGGGGACTTATGACCTAATATGTTGAGTCCCATAGTGCTCAGAGCCATTTGAACCACTTTTTTGAGAATTGTGAAGGTGTTTCGATGAGCCCTCTGCCAGGCACTTAAATGGGATTTGCAGAGTGTCGATGCAGATGTAGAAACGTATTGTTGAGAAATTGTCACAATACTGAATACTTCCTGCCAAACTGATATTTCGTTTTCTGCTCCAGTGAAAGCGACGTCTAAGTGACTCACAGGGCAATAGAGACAGAAATTGACCGAAGAACTGTATTTCTCTCATCTGTAAAAATAAAGAAATCTCGTACAGCGTTTCAAACTGTTTGTTACCCTTTTACCTGGTCAAATGTAAAAATGGCAGCCATCGCATTCATATTGAGAATTTCTGTGAAATTAGGCAAACTGTACTATTATATGTGTAATACTAATACGGACAACAAATCGTTCAGTTGTTGCAATCAGTGCTTGATTTCAGCTATACTTGAGAGAACTGTGACTGACGTCCCCACTTACTGTAGTGCGTAATGACAAACTCCACTGTTTACCCTGCATCACGTGACTTACGTTAGATGTTGCTTTCGAACTTGAAGATGCCAGAGGCAAAGGCGTGTCCGGTCTGTGTCTGTCTGTGGTCTACGGTGCCAACATCAGACTTGGCTTACTTTGGTGTAACGCTGTTTTGTTTACGTTCTGCATTAAGACTGAAACTTTGATATTACACTATGTGCTCTGTTTTTACACATTTATAATTAATAAATGTGTAAAAACAGAGCAGCAGCTGAAAGGATTGGAAAGAAGGGCTGATTATTAAGTACCCAAAGAAAGGGGATACTACCAACTGTAATAAATGGCGAGGCATCACCCTCCCATCTGTACCAACTAAAGTACTCTGTAGATTGATGCTGAATCGTATCACGGACTCAGTCGAGGCACGACTGAGAAAAGAGCAAACTGGGCTCAGAGAGCACCGAAGTTGTGTCGACCTCATCAACACACTGCGTATAATACTTGAGCAGAGTGCAGAATGGCAGAACACACTCTACCTTACATTTATTGATTCTGAAAAGGCATTTGATTCTCTTAATAGTAGAGTTATGTGGCATACCTTGGAAGAATTTGGAACACCATCAAAGATAATAAATATTATTAAAGTCATGTATGATGGATATGAGTGTAGGGTGCTACACAATGGGAAACTTACTGAATCTATCCAAACAAATGCTGGGATGGGGCAGGGATGTATTCTGTCACCTACCGTGTTCTGTTGGTACTGGACAGCGTAATGAAAAGAGTTGTTGATGGTAGGAGAAGAGGTATTCAGTGGGGAATGCAGGACAGGCTTGAAGACCTTGACTTTGCTGACGATATCTATCTGCTCTCGCAAAGATTGCGTGACATGGAAGAAAAGCTGTAGTAACTGAAACAGAAAGCAGAAATTGCAAGACTTAAAATAAATGTTCAGAAAACCAAGGAAATGCGAACGCGATCTGAAAAACAGGTGAAGCGTATGGAAAGGAATTAGAACAAGTAGATTCCTTTGTATATCTAGGAAGTAACGTCTGTAAAGATGGACGGGCCGAGGAGGATGTAAAGAGTAGGATACGGAAGGCAAATGTAACCATTGTGCAACTGTACCCTGTCTGGCTTAACAAGAACATCTCGAGACGAACCAAGCTGCGCTTGTACAATAGCAACGTAAAGTCAGTCCTCCTGTACAGTTGCGAAACATGGAAGGAAACAAACATTATTGTAAACCAGCTGCGAGTCTTCATTAACCGGTGTCTTCGACAAATTATAAATGTGAGGTGGCCAGATGTTATATCAAATGACGAATTGTGGGAGATGACAAACCAGCGACCAATCCATGAACAAATAAAGGAAAGAAAATGGAGGTGGATTGGTCACACAATACGCAAACAACTAGGAGCTGTTGAAAAGGCAGCCGACCGGAGTGGCCGAGCGGTTCTAGACGCTACAGTCTGGAATCGCGCGACCGCTGCGGTCGCAGGTTCGAATCCTGCCTCGGGCATGGATGTGTGTGACGTCCTTAGGTTTACGTAGTTCTAAGTTCTAGGGGACTGATGACCTCAGCAGTTAAGTCCCATAGTGCTCAGAGCCATTTGAACCATTTTTTGTTGAAAAGGCAGCACTAGATTGGACGCACAGGGAACACTTAGACGTGGCCACCCAAAAAGACATGGAAAAGAACGCTGGAAGAAGAAGCTCTGAAAGCAGGTAAAACGTGGAGTGAAGTGAAATGTTTGGCTGCCAACGGAACCAGATAGAAGGTCTTTGCTGCTGCCCTATGATCCAACAGGTATAACAGGAAATGAGTCAAGTAACTCAGTCAGCTATGGCTAATAATTGCTGTTGCTGATGATGCAAATAGAAATGCATCAAAGTACGAAAAATTACTTACCGCGAATGTCCAATTACTGAGCAATAAAGACTTCGTATCATTCTTATCCTCTTGCACTTCACGGTTGAGGCAAAATACCTGTTCAGAGTTCACATTCAGAGTTGTTCCTATATTTTCCTAGGCGTCCCAGGATCTCTTCTTCCTTATAAAGCCTTATCTTCTTTGGGAATCTACCTTCATTCATACCGTTAATATGTCCTTTCCATTTTTTCTGCAGTCGTCCACTCTTTCACCAATATTATAAACATCACTTTCTGTTCTTATGTCTTCGTTGCATGTTCTGTCTAATCTTGAGCATCTTTTAAATTTTCTTAAAAAATCTCATTTCTGTTGTTTGGATCTCACTCCCATACATTGAAACTGGTGTAGCCACTGCTTTATAAAGTGTCATTCTGGTGTTCTTTCTTGCGATGTCATTCAACGTTCTGTTTATAGTACCAAATACAGTATGTCTTAAAAGAGCTGAATCTAAGTTTATGTATCGTGATCTTCGTCGTAACGTATGTCTGTTTCTAGATATCAGAAGTTAATTTTTTTCTTGTGTTTTTCTGTTTATAATTATCTTTGAATGGACTGGATATTTTCCCTGAAATACAGTGTGTCCCACATAAAACAGGTACGCCTCGCGCCCGATATTAAAATAATACTGAAGAAATTAAAAATCATTAGGTAACAGAAACGATAGAATATATATAGTTATCTGTTTCTAAGAAATGCCGGAGGTGGTGGCCGTGCGAATCTGACGAAGTTAAGACGTTACCAGCAGCACGCTGTAATTCTGCAGCCGTGATGTTGTTAAATTCTCTAGCAATGTCCCGTTTGAGATCGTCTATTGTGCGAGGACTGTCAGCATACATATTGCTTTTTAGTGTGCCCCTTAAATAAAAATCACACCATTTTAATCAAGTCCCTACGGTCGCAGGTTCGAATCCTGCCTCGGGTGTGGATGTGTGTGATGTCCTTAGGTTTAAGTAGATCTAAGTTCTAGGGGACTGATGACCACAGATGTTAAGTCCCATAGTGCTCAGAGCCATTTGAACCATTTTATAATCAAGTCCGAGGACCTTGGAGGCCAGACGCTTCTGCTGACATGTCTGTCCTTATGAAACACTTTGGTGATGTGGGTCATACTTTGGTTAGAAGTGTAAGCGGTTGCTCCATCTTGTTGGAATACTGCGCACAGCTTCTCTGCATCTGTTCATTGTGCATAGAAAGAGTCAAAGATGTCTAGATGTTTGGCAAAGTTTAAGGTGTAATTGAGAAATACGGGGCCTGTAATTCGTCTTCTTGCAGAACATGTGGGATGTCCTGCCAGCAGTATCTGCAATTCTGAAAATTTACATAATCTGACAAATGAAACCAATTGAGCAAGGGGTCCAATTAACCATTAGCAACCGATGTTAACAGCCAGTTACAATAATGAACTCTTCTTTCCTGATCCTCAAATTTCTCCTCAAATTTAAATTCTTGCGCCACGCTCACACACTAGGGTTTTAATTTCATATCTTTTAGTACACGATGTACGAGAGACACCAGGCCGCTGCGATAACCTTACCGACTTTCGGGGACTTCTCGTAAAGTCCATGCGAATTCTGTCTGTGGTTTCAGGGGTCCTCACTGTCCGACTCCTATTCCTCTGTACATTGTGAACGGATCCTACACCCCTCCCTTTTTTGTACGGATCATGAATAGTGCTAGTCGTAGCGTTCCTTCGCTTGAAACAATTCTTTACATTACTTGATATAGCCTTTCTTTATGTAACTTCACAATATCAATTCCCTATTCTAATGCAAACTGCCCCATTTCTGCAACAACTCAACAATACGAGCTTCTCTCAACTGACGCTTAACAGACAGCTGCACTCAACTTTCCGATAAAATACAGTGCAGCCAGCTTTTGAGACAGTGTTGCCACTTCACAAGCAACTCGCCTAGATATGATCAACCGGTACGTGGGTCACTCTGTGCAATTACTCTATTTCAGGCAACGAAATTTTTGAGTTGTCCAATCCATATGTGGCATACAGCTTTTAGGTTATCCAATTCTACACAACGCGATCGCGATTCTTAAATAGATGTATTTGTTCTCTGTTTTCTATGTAGATAACCTGAAGATGCCTAAATAAGGCGAAACGCGTAGTTGAAAGATAAAAAACTAAAATTGCAACCAAGACTGTTTTTAACCAATACTGTTTTTGAGTTGTATTCTTCGGCACTCTTATTCAAGTCTATGCACATAAGTCTGACGATCACATTCAAAAATGGTTCAAATGGCTCTGAGCACTATGGGACTCAACTGCTGAGGTCATTAGTCCCCTAGAACTTAGAACTAGTTAAACCTAACGAACCTAAGGACATCACAAACATCCATGCCCGAGGCAGGATTCGAACCTGCGACCGTAGCGGTCTTGCGGTTCCAGACTGCAGCGCCTTTAACGGCACGGCCACTTCGGCCGGCGGATCACATTCTCTTTTTTGTTTGACTGTTAAGATCATCTGGAAAGAGTAAAACATTTATTCGTGTATCATGATTAATTTTATCCTGGAACTTATCTGTCTTCCTTTTTTAACGATTCGGTCAATGTATTTGTGAAATACTACACACTTGTCTTCGACCTTGAGTAGCTTTTAATTTAATATCCTTAGTCCTTCTGGTACTGATCAAAATATCAGGTGTTTGGCACATTGTTATTAATATTTGAATTAAATGTCGGGGGTATCATGACTCATAATTTCAAATGGTTCAAATGGCTCTGAGCACTATGGGACTTAACAGCTATGGTCATCAGTCCCCTAGAACTTAGAACTACTTAAACCTAACTAACCTGAGGACATCACACAACACCCAGTCATCACGAGGCAAAGAAAATTCCTGACCCCGCCGACTCATAATTTCCCATAGTTTAGTTGTGTTTACTTGACGCAAGGCTTTTTGAAGTCGCTAAACGCAAAATCAGTTTCAAAGTTGATTTATTGTTGTAGCTCTAATTTATGCGTCTATATTGCCATATATTTATGCGATAAGTGCTGGATAGATTCGACAGTGTGGGAGTGCGCTGCCAGACAGTTCAATTGAATATACATTTCGAGCAATTTTCGCTTACAGATAAGATTTACGTACGACCATCTCAGTGATTATCTTCTGATGCTAGAGATCTCCAAACTATTGTGCTTATTTGAAAATAGGTAACTGCAGTACGTGTGACCAATTTGATGCATGTCATTGCTCCATTTTCTTATTCTTTCGAGGCAGACCAATATCCTTAACACCTGTTTGTTGCAGAACTCTTGAACACATATGATCACATATTTAGAAAGCAACGCACGTACGAAACTCAACCTGCCATTTTCTCACACGATATCGTACAAACCATGGATAGAGGGTAACAGGCAGACTCCATATTCCTACATTTCTGGAAAACGTATGACGTCTTGCTCCACTGCAGACTGTTAACGAAGGTCACAGCATACGGATTTGGTTCACAGATATGTGAGTGCCTCGAAGACTTTTTTTTCCTGACAATGCTGTGGTGTTGATGTTAAGTGACAATAGGAGGATACAAGCTGACTTAGACAAAATTTCTAATGGGTGTGATAGAATGGCATCTTGCTCTACATGTAGAAGACCATAAGTTAATGCGGATGAGTAAGAAAAATAATCGTGTAATATTCGAATACCGGTACAGAATTAGTTACGTGCTTCTCGACACAGTAACATCGATTTAATATTTAGGCATAACGTATCAGTTAGATATGAAATGGAACGAACATGTCAGTTTGGTAGTCGGAAAGGCGACTGCTTGACTTCGTTTTATGCGGAGAATTTTTGGAAAGTGCATCTCATTTAAGAGTGTAAATGAGAAAGCCGGTATAACCCAAGTGTGACCCATTCTGTGAATAGTGCTAGAGTTTTTGGGATACCCATCAGGTCGGAGTATAGGAAGACATCGAAACAATGCGGTAGGTTCGACTAGCATGCAAATATTTGAGAGATGCTTCGTGAGCTCAAATGGGAATCCCTGATGGGAAGACGACGCTCTTTTCGAGGAACACTGTTGAGGAAATTTAGAGGATTGGTATCTGAGGCCAACTGCAGACCGATTCTACTGCCGGCAACACACATTCCGCGTAGGGACCCCGGAAGATAAGAAGAGAGAAATTGGGACTCGAACGGGGGCTTATGGTCAGTCGTTTTCCGTCGCTCCTTTTGCGAGTGGAACAGGAAAATAAATTATTAATTGTATTACGTGGTACCCTCCGCCTTGCACTGTACGGTGGCCTGTGGAATATTTCTGTAGATTTAGGTTTTCACTTTGGTGTACCGGGAGAGCCATTTCGAAATTCCTTCCGAGCATAATTTATTAATACAAAGATTCAGCTATACGATTCAATACCATACAAAATCTACAAAAAAACAGCGATGGTAGTTCCTTCTTTCCCTACAACAACAGTAACAAAAGAAATAGCGACATGTGAGCTATGACATTTGCTACAAATAAACCAAATGCTTTTGCATTTCTTTCTTTAAGCCTTTCAGGGATGTGCATTCTGTCGAATATAAATTACTTAGATACTATACCTATGAAACGTGTGTACAAAATTCATAGTACTTTCCAGCGGGATCTGTCTGTAGTAGCAGCAATGTAATGGCTTCCAGATCTTCAGACCACTTACGTAAAACCTTGCGACATACCGTAGTCAAGTGAATTTGGAGAAAGTGTATGTTGGTGATAAGAGCTCTGTTTAGCACATCCGATTGCTCACTTTGTGTACATTCCTACCTTGTGGTGTCAACAGGGGATGAGCTGTGGTAACGTATCATCAACGCTGATTTCGCAGTCAACGTCGTCCTTTAAACAGCTGTAGCTGATAGTAATCGATCTCAAAACGTCGCTGAAGCTTAACAGTGAGATTAAACGATGAATTTGCCGAGAAACCGGCATACAAATGTATCGTACGTATCGTATGTATTAAAAGAGTACAAGTAATAAGCGTTACATATCTATCACAAATTTTTTTGCGTGTTACCTGCAACATCATTTGTGAAAGACGTGTCCCCTTCTAAGTACATCCTGATTTTTTTTTTCAGGCTAGTCTTTCAGCAGCTGACTGTATAAAATATATTTTTGTAACTTTGAATAGACAGTACCAAATATGTGATTCAGTACATCTACCGGATCTTCAAGATCTTAAAGATGTTCTTCCAAATAGTGATCCTACCGTTATGGTAGGTTCGTTTCTGTTAAAAGTTTGTAAATAATTTTTCACATTATTTTGTACTGTTCGTTCTGTAAATTAAATTTTTCGTACCACTTTTTTCACATAATACATCAATATGTTGTCCATGCTCACTGACAGACATCTCGTAGAGCAGGGCTTCACAACATACGTGCTCGCGGAGCAAGCTGTGAGCAGCCAGGCGCGAGCACGGAGCAGCGCGAGCACGCTAGCCCCACTACCGGACCAGAGCGGAGAGTGGGGAGAGTCACGTGGGGTACACAACAGCTGCCGCCAGTCGATGTAAATCCGCGGCCACCTGCAGGGATATCACTCACGAATTATTACTGCGACAAATGAAACAAATAAAGGAGAATGTACACGTGCCACATAATTTTATTAGCTTAGTGTATGCCTCTACCATCTGTAGACACTGAAACTAAAGAATTCCACGACAATCCTATATTTTCAACACTTTCTTCAACACTGCTTAAAATATCACCTCCGGTTGTAGTGTTCTTCATGGCTACTACATCGAGGAGCTCCTCCCTCACCTGAAGATCTCTATTAACACCTCTAATAAATATGGCAAGCTGCGCTGTTCCAGTGATATCAACACTTTCGTCCAGAGCTAGAGAATACACCATAAAATCTTTACAGATATTTGCAAACTGGCTCTAGACGTCGTCTGCCATGTCCTGTATGCGACGCATAATGGTCATGTTAGATAATGGCACAATCCGAAACTGTTCAACTTGAGATGGACACAAATGTTCCGCTGCAACTACCAAACATTCTTTTATTAAATCGCCATCAGTGAAGGGGCGCAGGGATTTTGCTAAAAGCAAAGCAATTTTGTAACCCACTCTGAGAGCTGCCTCAGTTGACTTTTCTTCGTCGTCCAGATCTTCTTCGGATAGCTTCTTTTAAGTTTAATAACTTCCTGTGCACGATCTGGTCAATCACATTTTCCACGTCCGTAGTCTTTCGCGTGGTACGACATATAATGTCGCTGCAAATTAAATTTCATAAAAGAATTCAGCGTTTTGTGCATACTAAACATTTTGCAACACCATCTTTTTCGGTAAACAGATACAATTCCTCCCAATGGGGGTTGAACTGCGAAAGCATGGTTGGGGTTACACAATGGCGACTTCACATGATTCTTAACCTGCGAAGTGACTGTTAAGAGCTGATCGTAGTACTTTAAAAGTTACACAGTCGGCGCGAATTCAATAGGCACGCTGCGGCCCTATTCAAACGTGCGCGCGCATTTCCCCTCCCTCCCCCCCCCCCCCCCCCCCCCCGCCAGCCATACTCCACGACTGGCACCTGCTCGCGAGCACGTGCCTGAGCAGACGCGAGTACTCGCGCTCAAAACCGGCCAGTTGTTAAGCCCTGCCGTAGAGTTACGGATAAATGGTGTTTTTTGCGTTCGGTGGATAAATATCTTGAGGGTTTCTGTTCTTGAATCATACAATGCTGCTTTGGCTGTAATGTGGACATATTGAGGTGGTATCGCTTCTTCATTTCCGTTATGACGTTGTTCAGATTTTCTCCTGTTTTTTTGTTTTTGTTTCGGTTGTATGCCGGGTATTTTTGTATTCGTAATGATGAGGTAGTCGATTACTTGGCCGGTCAGAGTGGCCGAGCGGTTCTAGGCGCTACAGTCTGGAACAGCGCGACTGGTACGGTCGCAGGTTCGAATCCTGCCTCGGGCATGGATGTGTGTGATGTCTTTAGGTTTGTTAGGTTTCAGTAGTTCTAAGTTCTAGGGGACTGATGTCCTCAAAAGTTTAGTCCCATAGTGCTCAGAGCCATTTGAACCATTCGATTACTTGCACTATCGCTATGACTGAAGTTAAGGAAAGGGTTATTTTAAATGAAAAACAATTAGCTATTAACAAGCAGTTCGGCATTTTATTTTGACTGTAACTTCGATGCTGAAAATTTTTCAGTGAGCGTTTTCGATACTACAATACTACAATACTACAATAGAAATGATTGAATTCCCACTTCGATATTTTGTAAATAGCGGTTATTACAATACGTCTATAGAGTAAGTTGATTTGTGGAGAACTTTATTTTACATGTCCAATTGGAGTTCAAAATGGTTCTGAGCACTATGGGACTTAACTTCTGAGGTCATCAGTCCCCTAGAACTTAGAACTACTTAAACCTAACTAACCTAAGGACATCACACACATCCATGCCCGAGGCAGGATTCGAGCCTGCGACCGTAGCGGTCGCGCGGCTCCAGACTGTAGCGCCTAGAACCGCTCGGCCTCCACTTGGAGTATCAGTTGTAATACTGTGATGAAAAAATAAGTTTCTAACTTTTTATTACCAACTCAAATTCATCCAAGTTGAATTTTAGAAGTGTTCTCCTCCATCATTTTCGACATTTGATAAGTAGGCGACGGATATCAAACGTGGTAGTATCTCATTTTGGATACTATCCGCTTGACATGCACCCGACAACGACAGCCACTGTTGGGATCATAGTCAATGAAAAGCATCTAACAATGTTGACATTATAGACCTATCAGAAGAAAGTGCGATTTTTTACGTGTTAGAGTACAAGATCGGTACCACTTTTTGTGGAATGCTATGCCAAAAGAACACGAATAAAGGAATTTGTCTAGCATCTTTAAAAGAAATCTTACTGATTTTGCGAGAAAATTTGTTTTTGTTAATGAGACGTGGGTGGTTCCATTACTTCACCCTCGCAATCAAAGCATTCGGTTGAATCCAGTGACACTGCGCCAGAAGGTGTCATGGAAAACCCGTGCTTTCGTTCAGTAACCACCGAAGGGTCAAACAACATGTACCGAATACTACAATAACGACTTTGTGGACGAACTGTATGAAAAATATTTACGAAGAGCCTAGGATATAAAAAAAAGCCATCGTACACCAGGACGATGCGTCCATTCTCTGCCAGTAGGAATACTGAATCCTCTGAGGTGGGAATTTTGGCATATCACCCTGTACACAAGGTACAGTAATATCTGACCTCCACGAATTCCAGTATGTACAGGGTGTAACTAAATTCCCTTTACAGACATCGAGAACGTATTGTGGGGACAAAGGCGATCGGTTCAGCATAGCAACTCTTGTACGGAAACGTACAATTTTCCCACTACACGGAAAGTACCGTAAAACACGTTCATATCCCCCCCATTTTAGGCATCACTGGCTAGGATATTATGGATCACGGGGGTTAAACTCATACAGGAACTTCTGGTAACATGACCATGGTTAGCTGCCAAGCCACTTGAAGCGCTGCAAGTTTATCAGTCCATCATCTCGCTTTCTTATTCGGTCGTCCATGTTTGTTTTCGTTTCGTAGTTAAACAGAAGTTGATTTCATCAGATTGTGCTTCTGATGACGAATTCTCGTGTGTATGCATTCTCTGAATTGCATTGTAAATATGTTGCTCATATTCTGGTTGCGATCTGCTCACATCCGTACTATTGGGGCGGGGGCGGCGGAAGAAGCGGTGACTGATACTATTTTTGAGAATGAGATTCTCTGTTCTGTGGACTTGTGTGTATTTGTTTACTGCTTCCCAACATGTGTGTGAATTGCTCCATTTAACTGTGTTATCAGTACATTGCTTTATTCTACTTTATTTTTGTTTACACCCGTTTTCCGTACCTTCTCGCGTATAATGAAGGACTTAAAGGTAGCAGTTTTGGACAGTGCTAGTACTGAACTTTATTACGTCTCGTCACTGAATGAGAACATACGTAATTCCGCTTTGAATGGTGTTGCTTCTTACCACTGAGAGCCATGCATTTTCACAGTGGATTGCATTGTGTGGATGTTGATGTAGATGAGTATGCTTTGTAGTCTTCGTGACTACAGCATTCTTTGTTGCAAATGCTAAAAACGCGACAGTAGTTACTCAAATGTTTTTGCATCTTATTAACAGGTACTTCAATAGACAATTTTAGCACAAGTCAAAGAAAATTTCGTTGGCCTCCATTAAATGCGAGAGTACAAAAAATGATGGGAGCAACATACTTAGAATGCATTTAAATCGAGCAATTCACACACATATTCGTAAACAGTAACGAATAGACATGCGAAGAAACCAGCTTCTGTTTCATACGAAACATAAACAAATATCGAATCGTTTGCCCAACCCATGTTACGGATGGCAGCAAAAATTAAGCAGAATACGAATAACATATTCCCTCTGTCAGAAAAATTCCAGGACAGGTTCTTTTAAAAATAGAAAATGATCTTTACCAAGTAATGATCTTAGATTCTATCGAAGTAGTCCCCTCGGCTATACACAGTTACCAACGTTTCTGGAGGTCTTGCAATCAAGCAGGGAAATATTAAACTGCGATGCTTATAAGCGCATTTATCACAGCCCATTGGATGTCTGTGGGAAGCTTTCCTTTCAGTCGCCTTTTCACTCGCGGAAACAAGGAAAAAATCGCAAGGCGAGAGTTCTGGCGAATATGGCGAATGGGGGAGGCAATAACAGAATGTCTGGCGGGATACGCGGTAACAGATAAAGCAGTATGGGATCTTGTATTGCCATGCTGTAAGAATCATTTCCGCGGATGCCACAAATCAGTGCGGCCACGTCGAATTGCTTGTCACAAAAGCTTCAAGATCTCGATGTAAAGACCTGAAGGAACATACTCATGATGAATTAATCCTTTACTATCAAAAAATGCGATCCGCACTGTATTTACAGAATGAGATTTTCACTCTGCAGCGGAGTGTGCGCTGATATGAAGCTTCCTGCCAGATTAAATCTGTGCCGAACCGAGACTCGAACTCGGGACCTTTGCCTTTCGCTCTACTGACTGAGCTATCCATGCACGACTCACGACCTGTCCTCACAGCTTCAATTCTGCCAGAACCTCGTCTCCTATCTTCCAGACTTGCCCGCGAAAGGCAAAGGTCCCGAGTTCAAGTCTCGGTCCGGCACACAGTTTTAATCTGCCAGAAAGCTTCAGCATTGTGTTTGTATTCGAAGGTTGTCGCTCTGTTTTTTTCGAGGCTGGTGACCCAAGACTCAGCCACTCAGCACTCTGACGCTTCGTATGAGGGTCATACTGGTAGCACCAACTTCCATCCCTAGCAACAATCTTTGACAACAGTGTGGGGTCACGTTCGGCTCTATCCAGTAGTTCAGCAGAAATTAGTCTTTCCTCTTTCTGTTCATCTGTTAGTGCGCAAGCGACTAGTTTTGTATTAAGTTTCCGTTTCCCTAAATCTTCACGTAAAATCTTATGACAAATATCACGATTCAGATTAAGTTCTTCAGATATCGCGCGCACAGTTACATGAGGGACTTCTTGCAGTAACTGCCTTACACGCCCCATGTTTGCATCGGTGTGTGCTGTAGACGGGCTACCAGCTTTGGGATCGTCTTGCACTGAATATCTGCCTTCACGAGACCTTTTGTGCCACTAGTAAACACGATTTCTTCAAAGTAATGCATATGCTTACCAGTCACTGTCCACGTTTCGCTAGTGGTTTTCCCGAGCTTAACGCAGAACTTAATGTTCACTCCTTGCACACAATCAAAATCCATTGCGTCACTGTAACCAGTGCGCCACGAACCCGAACAGTCTGTTGCTAGGCAGAAGAAATTATCCAGTTGATGGATTAAAGAAGGAAGTACAAAAAATCCAGGGAAGTTCAGGAATGCAGAAATAAGTCCCTGCGGAATGAAATAAATAGGAAGTGCAGGGAAGCTATGGCGAAATGGCTGCATGAAAAATGTGAAGAAATCAAAAGAGGGATGATTGTTGGAAGCACTGGCTCAGTCAGTAGCAAATTCAAAACAACCTCTCATGAAATTAAAAGCAAGGGTGATAACATTAAGAGAGCAATTGGAATTCCGCTGTTAAATGCAGAGGAGGGAGTGGATGGATGGAAAGGTACATTGAAAGTCCCTATGAGAGCAAAGACGTGTCTAATCTGACAGAAGAAGAAACAGAAGTCGATGTAGAAGAGATAGAGGACCAATATTAGAATCAGACTTTAAAAGAACTTTGGAAGACTTAAGATGAAATAAGGCAGAAGGGATAGATATCATTCCATCGCTAAAATCATTGAGGAAAGTGGCAACAAAACGACTAGCCACAGTGGGGTGTAGAATGTATGAGTCTGGTGATATACCATCTAACTTTCGGAAAATATCATGCACACAATTCCGAAGACTGCAAGAGCTGACGAGTGCAAAAATTATCGCACAATCAGCTTAACATCTCACGCATCTAAGTTCCTGACAAGAATAATATACAGAAAAATGGAAAAGAAAAGCGAAGATGAGGACCAGTTTGACCTTAGGAAAGGTAAAGGCACCAGAGAGCCGGTTCTCACGTTGCGGATGGTAATGGAAGCAAGAGTAAAGAAAAATAAAGACACTTTCATAGAAAATCTCTACCTGGAAAAAGCGTTCGACAATATCAAATGGTGCAAGACGTTCGAAATTATCAGGAAAATAGATGGTAAGCTATAGCGAGAGACGGGTAATAGCCTACATGTGCTAGAGCCAGTAGGGAAGAATAAGAGTTGGAGACCAAGGATGAAGTGCTCGGATTAAAAAGGGCGTAAGACAGGCATGTAGCATTTCACTCTTACTGTTCAATCTATTAATGTTGAAACACTGATGGAAATAAAAGAAAGGTTCAAGACTGGAATTAAAGTTCAATGTGAAACGATATCAATGATAAGGTTCGCTGATGACATTGCTATCGTCAGCGAAAGTTAAGAAGAATGATAGGACTTGCTGAATGGAATGAACGGTCTAAAGAGTGCAAAATACGGATTGAAAGCAATGAGAACAGCGAGAACGTTAACATCAGGCAGCAAAATAACCGATGTCGGACGGAGCAAGGAGGACATCAAAAGCAGACTAATACTGGCAAAATGGCAGTCGTGGCCAAGAGAAGTCTGCTAGCATCCAACATAGGCCTTAATCTGGGGAAGAAATTTCTGAGAATGTACGTTTGGAGCACAGAGTTGTATTATAGTGAAACCGGAGCAGAAGAGAATCGAAGCAGTTGAAATGTGGTGCTTGAGACGAAATGTTGAAAATTAGGTGGACTAATAAAGCAGAACCTCCTCATTCCTTACCTTATCAGTCCACCTAATTTTCAACATTCGTCTGTAGCATCACATTTCAAATACGGTACTTCGATTCTCTTCTGCTCCGGTTTTCCTCGAGTCCTTGTTTCACTGTCATACAATGCTGAGCTGCAAAAGTACGTTATCGGAAATTTCTTCCTCAAATTAAGGCCTGTGTCTGATATTAGTAGGTTTCTCTTAGCCAGGAATGCCCTATTTGCCAGTGTTAGTCTGCTTTTGATGCCCTCCTTGCTCTGTCCGTTATTAGTTATTTTGCTGCCTAGGCAGCAGAATTACTTAACTTTCTTTGCTTTGTGACCATGAATCGTGATACGTTTCTCGCTGTTCTAATTACTTTCATTTTTCTTCGATTTACTTTCAATCCATGTTTTGCACTCATTAGACTGTTCATTCCATTCAGCAGCTCCTATAATTCTTCTTCACTTTTGCTGAGGATAACAATCTTATCATTGATATCCTTTCACCCGGATTTTTAATTCCGCTCTTGAACCTTTCTTTTATTTCCAGCAGTGCTTCTTCCACGTTTAAATCGAACAGTAAGGGCGAAATACTACATCCCTGTCTGATGTCCTTTTTAATCTGAACACTTCGTTCTTGGGCTTCCACTCTCATTGTTCCCTCCTGGCTTTTGCACATGTTGAATATTACCCGTCTCTCTCAATAACTTACCATCTATTTTTCTCAGAATTTCGAACGTCTTGCACCATTTGACACTGTCGACGCTTATTACAGGTAGACAAATTCTGCTTTAGTCTTGCTTCGATTTTAACAGTTAATGGCCGTCCGGAGTGGCCGTGCGGTTCTAGGCGCCACAGTCTGGAGCCGAGCGACCGCTACGGTAGCAGGTTCGAATCCTGCCTCGGGCATGGATGTGTGTAATGTTCTTCTGTTAGTTAGGTTTAATTAGTTGTACGTTCTAGGCGACTGATGACCTCATAAGTTAAGTCGCATAGTGCTCAGAGCCATTTGAACCATTTTTAACAGTTAATGAACAATATGCAACGATGTAGCACCCGCTTATGGAAAAAAAAAAAAACCAAAGAGGAAGGAGGAGTAGAGTGTAACGCCCCGTCGACAGTGCGGTCATTACAAAACGGGGCAGTCGATCGAAGTCGACCATCTTGCAATTGCAGACTAGCTCCGTCCTGTGCTTTGCATTCCGTCTGGGATTTGCAGTTCTCTCGGCCGCGTCATTCGGTAAACCATGAAAAGATTAAAAAAAAATAGAACGTGAAAATCATTTCTTCTTCTGTCGTTGTTGAGGTCTTCATTCCGAAGGGCGGGTTTGATGCAGCTCTCCAATACAATGTATCCTGTGCAAGCCTTTCATCTCCCAATAACAACTGCACCTTAGATCCTTCTGAATCTGCTTGCTGCATTCATGTCTTGGTCTTGGTCTACAATTTTTGCACCCTCCCCACTTACCTCGAATACGAAATTTGCGATCTCTTGAGGTCTTAGAATGTGTCCTGTCACTTCATTCTTCTAGTCAAGTTGGCCACAAATTTCTTTCCTCCTCAATTCTGTTCGGTGCCTCTTCATTAGGTACGTGATCTACCCATCTAATGTTCAGTTTTTTCTGTAGCACAAAATTCGAAAAGCTTCTATTCTATTCTTGTCTAAAATGCTTATTGGCCGTGTTTCACTTCCATACATGTCTACACTCCATACAAATACTTTCAGAAAAGACTACCTGACTCTTGGATCTATATTTGATGTTGCCAACTTTCTCCTCTCCAGGAACGCTTTTCTCGCGAAATCATTTGTTGCGTTACAGAAATTAATACCTATACTAAGAACATATTTTTCGTGGAACTGCTAGATTCACTCTTGTGATTCTACAACAGGACACCAGAAGCTGTAACTGTCTGTTACCCAAGGCACACACTCCCGTCCGAGACTCAGTTTACCAACAGCGCCGTCGCCTGTCACCGCAGTCCTTATCGATAAACATTATTGAAGCCTCGGTGGTGTTACGTCACGGAGGAGGACGTGCCACTGCCACACACACGGCGGAAGTTGGGCTGCACTTGCGCAACGCTTTCACGTACCGCGACGCGCAGGCTTTTAGGTCGTTTCCTATGAGGACGGCATTCCTGTATGAACTGCACCAGCGCCGTTGCTATTCACACTCAAAACTGACGTAAGCAAACTCGCAACAGCACTCTCACTGTACAGACTCACTCCGCCTCGCCTCCTGTATCCGTCTGCCCTCCACAATTCGTAGCCCGTACCATGTCCACACCATCCTACTCCAAGAAAAATTCGTTAACTGTTGTTGGCTCACATTAACAACACACTTATTAGAGAGGTACCGATGTGTAAGAAGGGTTCAAAACCTGAAAACGTTGAACATGTCATTCATTATGTATCTATGTATGTATTAAACCAAGGACCTAGAAACGACGGAGAGGCTTCGCGTCCCGCCGTAGCCCTCAGTGGTTCACAACTCTACAACAGGCTACAGCAGTCCACCCACCCCACCGCCGCCCCACACCGAACACAGGCTTATTGTGCGGTTCGGCCCCCAGTGGAGCCCCTCTCCCCCCCCGCCCCCCTCCCCAGGAACGTCTCATACCAGGCTAGTGTAACCCGTACGTGGAAACGGTGTTTGCGCAGCAATCGCCGACACAGTGTAACTGAGGCGGAATGAGGGGAACCAGCCAGCATTCGCCGACGTAGATGCAAAACTGCCTTAAAAACGATCCACAGGCTGGCCGGCACACCGGACCTCGACACTGATCCGCCGGGCGGATTCTTGCCGGGGACCGACACGCCTTCCCGCTCGGGAAGCAGCGCGATAGACCGCACGGCTAGCCGGACGGGCTTTCATTGTGGATACTGCAATCACTACTGAGACTTGTATTTTTCAATATCAAATATGGCTGTGAGACAGAAACGGCACTAAGTATGATTCGTATAATACAGCCAACCGATTGCAACAAGGCTTTACCTGGTTTTGACATCGACTATGCTTGTCTTCACCAGAAAATTCAAACAATTACGTGTAGTACCAGATGAACAGATTTACAAGCAAAATGCTCTTAAATTTTTGGGTTAAGTTTAACTGTAAAATTTAAAACATGCACGGATTCTGACAGAAGAGTTCATTAAAAACAATAAATATTTTTTCACAATTTTAAAGTATAAAATAATTGACTAACAAGGGGAGGCCGCCAATTGTGAAATTCAGATTCGATTCATACTGCGCATAATAAGAGCTCATGGCCAGAGGTGTAATGTGGCAAAGCACCAAGATGCACTTCTCAGCCGTTGTCGAGAAAATCGACCGTAAAAAGAAACCGTTGCGGTGAAATACTCTCTACGATTAATAATTTTCTACAGCGTCGTGGCGCAGCGGTAAGCGCTCGGGTTCGTAATCCGAAGGTCGCCGGATCGAATCTCGCGCCATGCAACTTTTTTTATTATTAGTTTTTTGTAGTTCAAATATATAAATTATTAATGAATTGCTTATGCATGTTGGTGAAGGCGGATCGCTCTCCAATTGCACCGCCTCCATTTTCCGTTTTTTAACAGGGTGTACCAAAGCTCCCGTCCGCACTGATTTTCGACGATGTTATAAGTTGCGCTAGGGACCGCATCTACCTTCTTTCGAAGTTAGCAGGCAACTACGCTGTTATGCGGTGGCTCGTTTCGGCCCATTCAACATCTGTCCTTCAAGTGTAACGAGCGAGTAACGGAGTTTATATTTCATACCTGCCACAGCAAATTTGTGTTCGTGGGGTCTCTATTCTAATTCGAACGTATTCGTTTCGGAATATCGCTTCTACGTCTTCCGTTAACTATACGTGGTTAACATTATGAAGACAATTAATAACATTTGTGAAATACAACTTTGTTTGCGGAAAAGGAAAACATAATGATGTTCGAAGTCGCCAGTTTTTCCACGACAAACGACTTTCAACAGCTTATTATATGCATAATTGTTGCAACTGATTGCCGGGAATTGTATATATATATATATATATATATATATATATATATATATATATATATATATGTATATATATTTGAATTACAAAAAACAAATAACAAAAAATAAAAAAAATAAAAGGTCGCATGGCGCGAGATTCGATCCGGCGACCTTCGGATTACGAACCCGAGCGCTTACCGCTGCGCCACGACGCTGTAGAGAATTATTAATCGTCGAGAGTATTTCACCGCAACGGTTTCTTTTAACTGTCGATTTTCTCGACAACGGCTGAGAAGTGCATCTTGGTGCTTTGCCACATTACCCCTCTGGCCATGAGCTTTCATTATGCGCAGTATGAATCGAATCTGAATTTCACAATTGGCGGCCTCCCCTTGTAAGATACAATGTTTTCAAAAGGTGGGAATAAAGTTCCCGCACTAAGTACTGCTAAGGTTAACTACAAAACCTGCACCTGACAGTCAATTCCTGCCTATAATACCAACCCACATACCCTGCTGCGTCACTATATCCAGATTCCATCTTCCATGCTCCTTCATACTACATTCATCCTCTCCTGCCTGAAATTCAGCCAACTCTCCCTACCCAGTGATGAAATTCGGCCTGAGATATACCCTTCTTTCCAGCCCTAGTAACAAAGCCCCACCCCACAAGGTGTTCCCATTTTTCTCCCTCCTTTCCCTAGTGACTGCTGTTTCAGAGCCCCATCGCTGGACGCGCGTCATCAGCATCAACATTTTCATCCCCCACCATCACCATTACACCACAGCAGCATTTAAATTATCGTCAGTCATCGTACAGGATATCCCAGGAGAAATGGTCAGTACTCAGGGGTACGACACGAACGATCATTCGAAACAAAAACGGGCAGTAAACATGGGCTCTAAACGCATACTAGTTCAGCACAAGACACCCATTTCACAGAAGCGAAGATGAACAAGTGCTCATAGCTCTGAAGCTATGCGTTTTAGAGGTCCAAGTTTACTAGTCTTTTCCTCTGATTGGTCGTTCCTGTCATATCCCTGAATACTCACCATTCCTCCTGGGACACCGTGTATTTTAACTGTAATAAAATCATGTAATGGGTTTAAACATCATAAAATAAAAATCGTTTACCGATGCGTTTTTTATGGTTTCGTACGTCAGTCGGTAAAAAAGGAACACTTATAGGATCAAATTTTAGAACACGCATAACACTTTGCTGTCTGTCATGATATTTTACTTTGCTACCCGTTTCGGTTCTAAGCCATCATCAACGGCAGAGGTACAATGTACAAAAGAGGAAAAACAGGAAAAAAAATTAAATCGATCAAAATGCTCACGAAAATTATCACAGATGTATCACATTTCATACATGCTTTAACGTAAGTTCCCACAGGAAATGATAATTGAAAAATATGATGGCACACTGACACAAGGGCAATAAGTGACTTACAGCAATACAAGTTAAAAAACGAGCTTCATTTTATTGGTGTTTTCATCTATTGTCAGTCAAGAGTAGAACTGTTAATATTTCAGTTTGGCAATCTGATTGTCTCGTAATTATTTAATGGTAACTTATTTGGATTCGGTCAAAACTATAATCTTTGACTTTGAAGTTCTTTGACTTGTTTTGCTGTACATCAGTTTTTGTCCTTGTCAATGTGGCACCATATTTTTATCTTGCTACATTTTTTGATATTATATTAACTTATACAGGGAGCGAAAGGCTATTTACAATTTGTACAGAAACCAGATGGCAGTTATAAGAGTCGAGGGGCATGAAAGGGAAGCAGTGGTTGGGAAGGGAGTGAGACAGGGTTGTAGCCTCTCCCCGATGTTATTCAATCTGTATATTGAGCAAGCAGTAAGGAAGCAAAAGAAAAATTCGGAGTAGGTGTTAAAATTCATGGAGAAGAAGTAAAAACTTTGAGGTTCGCCGATGACACTGTAATTCTGTCAGAGACAGCAAAGGACTTGGAAGAGCAGTTGAACGGAATGGACAGTGTCTTGAAAGGAGGATATAAGATGAACATCAACAAAAGCAAAACGAGGATAATGGAATGTAGTCAAATTAAATCGGGTGATGCTGAGGGTATTAAATTAGGAAATGAGACACTTAAAGTAGTAAAGGAGTTTTGCTATTTAGGGAGTAAAATAACTGATGATGGTCGAAGTAGAGAGGATATAAAATGTAGACTGGCAATGGCAAGGAAATCGTTTCTGAAGAAGAGAAATTTGTTAACATCGAGTATAGATTTAAGTGTCAGGAAGTCGTTTCTGAAAGTATTTGTATGGAGTGTAGCCATGTATGGAAGTGAAACGTGGACGGTAACCAGTTTGGACAAGAAGAGAATAGAAGCTTTCGAAATGTGGTGCTACAGAAGAATGCTGAAGATACGGTGGGTAGATCACGTAACTAATGAGCAGGTATTGAATAGGATTGGGGAGAAGAGAAGTTCGTGGCCCAACTTGACTAGAAGAAGGGATCGGTTGGTAGGACATGTTTTGAGGTATCAAGGGATCACAAATTTAGCATTGGAGGGCAGCGTGGAGGGTAAAAATCGTAGAGGGAGACCAAGAGATCAATACACTAAGCAGATTCAGAAGGATGTAGGTTGCAGTAGGTACTGGGAGATGAAGAAGCTTGCACAGGATAGAGTAGCATGGAGAGCTGCATCAAACCAGTCTCAGGACTGAAGACCACAACAACAACAACAACAACAACAACATATTATCTTGGCGATTATGGTTTCCTGACATGATAACTTGTATTAAAACATGTATGACATGTGATAAATCTATGCTAATTGTCGTGAGTATTTTGATCGATTTCACGTTTTTTCTTGTTTTTCTTATTTTGTTTGGCAATGTCACATTGTCCACTTTTGTATGTTGTACAGCTGCCGTTGATGATGGTTTAGAACCGAAACCGGTAGCTACGTAAAATAACACTATTACAGACGGCACAGTGTTACGCATTTTTAAAAAATTTGTTCATGCTGTTGAACATTGCCTAACCAAGACGTTCAGTTACAGGATCAGTTTGCTGTCCGACCGTCTGTAAAGACGCCTTGTTTACAGCCACAGTTAGAGGTAGTGAGCTGAAATTTATCTCACATAACGAAGTCCACTGTCCCTAGCCAGTGTAGTAAATGTAAGCTTCTAAGTTAATGCAATCGAACGATACGGACATTTGTGTCACATAAGAGGTCTGTTCAAAAAATTCCGGAACTTTGTCCACAAAATTTTTCTACGCTTATCTTTCACGTATTGTTCATGTGGTCTCCTTCGAAATGCTCTCCTCCACAATTGATACACGGCTCCTATCGTCCTTTCCACTCTTGCTGGATCGTGAGAAGCACCGTCTGTGAATTTTCTTTTAACTCGTCTATCGCTGCAAATGTTTGTCCGTTCAAGGGGGTTTCAACTTCGGAAATAAAAAGAATGCCCGTAGGGGCCAGGTCTGGAGAGTATGGACGATGAGGCAGCACAGTTTGTGCAATAGTCTCGCACCAACAGGGATGAATGTGCGAGTGCATTATCGTGATGGACTAGCATTCGATTGTCTCGCCACATCTCAGGCCGTTTCCTTCTCGCATTTTCTCGAAGGCGTCGCAACACGTCCCGATAGTACCATAGGTTAACAGTTTCTCTCTGTAGCACGAATTCATGATGAACTAATCGTTCGAACTCAAAGAAAACTATCAGCATGGCTGTGGCATTTGACCTGACGAGCTCTTTTTGGTCTTGGAGAACCTTTCGCAATCCGTTGTGGTCTCAACATCATAACCGTAGACCCACGTCTCATCACCTGTTATGATTCTCTTAAGGAACATCTAATTCTCATTTGCGCGAACCAAAAGCTCTTCACAGATAGCGAGGTCTTTATGGTCTTGACTCATGAGCCTTGGGACGAACTTGTTGGCAGCACGATGCATTCCAAGATGCTGTGTCAGGATTTCATGGCATGATGCAGTTGAAATGTTACATTCTTCTGAAATCTCTCGGGAGAGTGGGTCTTCGATTGGCACGCACCTGATATGAGCATCGAGGGTGGACGTCGATGAGCGTCCTGAACGAGTATTATCTTTAGCTTCCGTCTGGCCATTTTTTTTTAACCATGTGAACCATTCGTAACCCCGAGTACGACTTAAGCACTCATCACCGTAGGCTTCCTGCATCATTTGGTGTGTCTCTGTAAAGGTTTTTTTTTTTTTTTTTTGCGTTTCACGCAAAATTTAATGCAGACGCGTTGCTCCTCTAACTCTGCCATCTCGAAATTCGCAAACTGTGCGATCAAACTTTCTACTCAATACAGCACTGAACAATAACTAACAGGCATACAACAATGAAACTTCCGGCAGTTACACATTCAACACAAGCGTGTTCAGGAATGCCAACCGGATTTCGCTCCAACACGCCATTAGCGCGATATTACGAATGTTCTGGAATTTTTTGAACAGACCTCGTATTTTAATACTCGCAGTCGTCAAAATGTTGATCTACAGTCATGAAAATTGGCGACATACATGGTTTCGCAGTAAAACCAAAGCAAAAAATACGAAAAGTGTTAATTTGTAACTGTATCACATAAAAATATTTCTGTTATCATTTATTATCCGACTTCAAACTTGAAATTAAAACATTCTCGAAAATATTGGGATTTCCGAGACCGACATCTTGCAAGTATCAGTACCGATAAGAGGCAAAAATCATAGAGATTCTCGATTCGTTGGATGGATGAACTGTCTATATGCATAATTAAGTTTATACGAAAACCTGAGAGTGCAGGTCCGGCTCGCACATGGTCAATTTTTTTTTTTTTTTTTTAAGTTTGTGTGTCGTCACCTTGGAACCTCAGAACAGGTCATTCTTTATTGTAGGAGCAGAGATGCCAATTCTGAAAGATACAGATGTCCGAGCAAAGCCGAAGAAAGAACCGTAAGCATGTAATCACTGCAACGCGTGCGACGTGATACTCCGAGGTCACGGACGTGCTACGGTGGCAGGAAACTGGAATGCCTGCGACTGCAAGGACGCGACGGGGCTAGCGCGGACAATGGCTACGCGGCTGTTGTAGAAGCAGAGCCACAAGACCTCAACCGATGTGTCTTCTCTCGGGCGCAGACCCATCTTGCACCCCAACCCTAACGACATTGCTTGGGGCGTAGCGGCAATAAGGCAGAGCGCTACGAGGAGAGAAGGTCCGGATGAAAATTCCTGGGTCTGTGCCAGTTGTACATATCCTCATGTGATCGCCTCAGTGGAACAGTACAGCGACGTACTCAGACTTCAGTGGTGAGACACACAGAGTTCGTGGCACCGGGCTAGGCTATATCTCTACCTACATTAACTTCTACATCTACAAGGATACTGTGCGAATCACACTTTAGTGCCTGACAGAGCATTCATTGAACCACCTTCACAATAATTCTCTACTATTCCAATCCCGAACAGCGTGCGGAAAAAACGAACAATCATATCTTTCCGTGTGAGCTCTGATTTCCCTTATTTTACTACGATGATCGTTTCTCCCTAAGTAGGTCGACGTCAAAAGATTATTTTCGCATTCGGAGGAGAAAGATGGTGATTGAAATTTCGCGAGAAGATTCCGCCGCAACGAGAAACGCCTTTGTTTTAATAATGCCCACCCCAAATCCTGTATCATGTCCGTGACTTTCTCCCCCCTATTTCTCGGTTGTGCAAAACATCCTGCTCTTCTTTGAACTTTCTGTATGTACTCAGTTAATCCTGTCTTGTAAGGATCCCACACCGCGCAGCATTTCTGCAAAAGAGGACCGACAAGCGTACTGTAGGAAGTCTCTTTAGTATATCCGTTGCATTTTCTGTGTGTTCCTTCCAATTTAAGTTGTTCGTAATTGTAATACCTTAGTATTTAGTTGATTTTACGACCTTTAGATTCGACTAAGTTATCGTGAAACCGAAGTTTAACGGATTCCTTTCAGCACTCATGTGGATGACAAAAAAATGGTTCAAATGGCTCTGAGCATTAAGGGACTTAACTTCTGAGGTCATCAGTCCCCTAGAACTTAGAACTACTTAAACCTAACTAACCTAAGGGCATCACACACAACCATGCCCGAGGCAGGATTCGAACCTGCGACCGTAGCGGTCGCGCGGTTCCAGACTGTAGCTCCTAGATCCTCTCGGCACCCCGGCCAGCCAAATTTGAACCTAAAACGATATTCTAACTTCGTCTCAGTATTACAGTACAGGGACGATCTCACTTGCCACTTCGGACTATTCCAGAAGATTAATTTAGTAACTGTAAATAAATGAAGGTGAAGCGGCTTGGTGCACAGACAGGAGGATAATACCCTCTAGCTATATCCGCAGCAGCCGATCAGAGCCTGAGGAGTTTCTTCTGGCGTAGTTTCCAACGAGCGCTGCATCACGGTAGTGCCATTGGCCGTAATTGCCTCATTCTACTTCGTGACGTCATAGTGTGGTATCTGCTGTTCTGGCATCACTCAACTCAGGTGTAGTCTGTAGGAATACAGTGATGCTTCCAATAGCAAGAATCTACACCTACATCTACACAGATACTCCGCAAGCCACGTGCGGTACTTGGCGGAGGGCACCCTATACCACAACTAGTCATTTCGTTTCTTGTTTCACTCGCAAACAGAGCGAGGGAAAAACGGCTATTTGTATGAGTCCGTATGAGCCCTAATGTCTCGTATCTTATCTTGGTGGTCTTTATGCGCGATGTATGTTGACGACAGTGTAATCGTTCTGCAGTCAGCTTCAAATGTCTGCCCTCTAAATTTTCTCAACAGTGGCTCTCGAAAAGAACATCATATTCCCTCTGGGGATTCCTTTGAGTTCCCGAAACATCTCCGTAACACTTACGTGTTTTTCAAACCCACCGATAACAAATCTAGCAGCCCGCCTCTGAACTGCTTCGACTTCATCCTTCAATCCGACCAGATACGGATACCAAATGCTCGAGCAGTACTGAAGAATAGGTATCACCAGCATTCTATATGCGGTCTCCTTTACAGATGAACCACTCTTTCCTAAAATTCTCCCAATAAACCGAAGTCGACCATTCGCCTTCCCTGCCACAGGTCTCACGTGCTCGTTCTATCTCACATCGCTTTGCAACGTTATGCCCAGATATTTAAATGCTTGACTATGTCAAACAGGAATACCTATTCACGATCTTCGTGTGGGAGAGGCATGTTGTCTTAAACACACAGGATGAGTCATAATTAAGAGTAAAAGTGACGCGAGTGGAAGTGCAAGATAAAGGAAGCACAAATATTGCAGTAAACATGGAAGTTGCGAGATAATTGCTGATTTGTGCTTACGAGCAGCCAATGACTTCAGCAGGAAATATTGTACTGGTTGCAAAAAAAAAAAAAAAAAAAAAATAAAAAAAAAAAAAAAAAAAAAAAAAAAAAAAAAAAATTTGAAATTGAGGATTGCAGCACCCAGAGCAAGAAGGTATGTTGGATAACCAGATAGGAAGCCGAAAAGGACACTGTGACGATGGAACATGTTGCCTAAGTGCTACCTTGAAAATGAGGCAGAACAGTAGCTGCTGTAAAATTCTCCAACACAGGACATATCATCGGTCAGTCAGGAGATCTGGAAGTTTTGCCTTTGCGAGCTTTTTTTTCTTTTACTTTCATGCCATTTAGATTCTAAATACACGAGCTGATTTATGTGTCCGTCTGTTTGATCGTCCTCCTCAACTTTTGGTGTAGCTGGTTCAGCGACTTCGAGTCGCTTCCTGTGGCAGAATCCCTATTTTGAATACGTGGACTCTTCTAGTTGTGTTACTTTGTGTTTGCTCAGAGCTCATGCTCGACTCCAGGTTATGCATTACACAGGTTGTTTGTTTTAACCTGAGACAACTAAATATCTCGAAAACGACGTATCGTCATCATCATCATCACTTAAGACTAATTATGCTACTGAGCGAGGTGGTGCAGTGGTTAGCACATTGGACTCGCATTCGGGAGGACGACGGTTCAATTCCGTCTCCGGCCATCCTGATTTAGGTTTTCCGTGATTTCCCTAAATCGTTTCAGGCAAATGCCGGGATGGTTCCTTTGAAAGGGCACGGCCGATTTCCTTCCCAATCCTTCCCTAACCCGAGCATGAGCTCCGTCTCTAATGACGTCGTTGTCGACGGGACGTTAAACACTAACCACCACCACCACTAATTATGCCTTTCAGCGTTCAGTCTGGAGCATAGTCCCCCTTATAAAATTCCTCCATGATCCTCTATTCAGTGCTAACGTTGGTGCCTCTACTGATGTTAAGCCTATACGAGGTGCATTCAAGTTCTAAGGCCTCCGATTTTTTTTCTCCGGACTGGAAAGAGATAGAAACATGCGCATTGTTTTAAAATGAGGCCGCGTTCATTGTCAACACGTCCCAGAGATGGCAGCACCGTACGGCAGATGGAATTTTGCCGCCAGCGGCGAGAATGATAACTGTTTTAAGTACTTAAAATGGCGACGTTTTCCTTACTTGAACAGCGTGGAATCATTCGTTTTCTGAATTTGCGTGGTGTGAAACCAATTGAAATTCATCGACAGTTGAAGGAGACATTGGGTGATGGAGTTATGGATGTGTCGAAAGTGCGTTCGTGGGTGCGACAGTTTAATGAAGGCAGAACATCGTGTGACAACAAACCGAAACAACCTCGGGCTCGCACAAGCCGGTCTGACGACATGATCGAGAAAGTGGAGAGAATTGTTCTGGGGGATCGCCGAATGACTGTTGAACAGATCGCCTCCAGAGTTGGCATTTCTGTGGGTTCTGTGCACACAATCCTGCATGACAACCTGAAAATGCGAAAAGTGTCATCCAGATGGGTGCCACGAATGCTGACGGACGACCACATGGCTGCCCGTGTGGCATGTTGCCAAGCAATGTTGACGCACAACGACAGCATGAATGGGACTTTCTTTTCGTCGGTTGTGACAATAGATGAGACGTGGATGCCATTTTTCAAACCAGAAACAAAGCGCCAGTCAGCTCAATGGAAGCACACAGATTCACCGCCACCAAAAAAATTTCGGGTAACCGCCAGTGCTGAAAAAATGATGGTGTCCATGTTCTGGGACAGCGAGGGCGTAATCCTTACCCATTGCGTTCCAAAGGGCACTACGGTAACAGGTGCATCCTACGAAAATGTTTTGAAGAACAAATTCCTTCCTGCACTGCAACAAAAACGTCCGGGAAGGGCTGCGCGTGTGCTGTTTCACCAAGACAACGCAGCCACACATCGAGCTAACGTTACGCAACAGTTTCTTCGTGATAACAACTTTGAAGTGATTCCTCATGCTCCCTACTCACCTGACCTGGCTCCTAGTGACTTTTGGCTTTTTCCAGCAATGAAAGACACTCTCCGTGGCCGCACATTCATCAGCCGTGCTGCTATTGCCTCAGCGATTTTCCAGTGGTCAAAACAGACTCCTAAAGAAGCCTTCGCCGCTGCCATGGAATCATGGCGTCAGCGTTGTGAAAAATGTGTACGTCTGCAGGGCGATTATGTCGAGAAGTAACGCCAGTTTCATCGATTTCGGGTGAGTAGTTAATTAGAAAAAAAATCGGAGGCCTTAGAACTTGAATGCACCTCGTACTTAATAGAATCCAGGTACCTTCTTCTTGGTCTACCCCGACTCCTCCTACCCTGTACTGCTGAACCCATGAGTCTCTTGGGTAACCTTGCTTCTCCCATGCGTGTAACATGACCCCACCATCTAAGCCTGTTCACCCTGACTGCTACATCTATAGAGTTCATTCCCCGTTTCTCTTTGATTTACGCATAGTGGACACCCTCCTGCCATTGTTCCCATCTACTGGTACCTGCAATCAAACTAGCTACTTTCATATCTGTAACCTCAACCTTATTGATAAGGTAACATGAATCCACCCAGCTTTCGCTCCCATACAACAAAGTTGGTCGAAAGATTGAACGGTGCACAAATAACTTAGTCTTGGTACTGACTTCCTTCTTGCAGAAGAGAGTAGATCGTAGCTCAGCGCTCGCTGCATTAGCTTTGCTACACCTCGCTTCCAGTTCTTTCACTATGTTGCCATCCTGTGAGAATATGCGTCCTAAGTACTTGAAACCGTCCACCTGTTCTAACTTTGTTCCTCCTATCTGGCACTCAATCCGTTTATATATCTTTCCCACTGACATTACTTTCGTTTTGAAGATGCTAATCTTCATACCATAGTCCTTACATTTCTAGCTCTGAAATATTACTTTGCAAAATTTCAATCGAATCTGCCATAACAACTAAGTCATCCGCATATGCGAGACTGCTTATTTTGTGTTCACATATCTTAATCTCACCCAGCCAGTCTATTAACATATAATCCATAAATAATATGAACAGCAGTGGAGACAGGTTGCAACCTTGTCTTACCCCTGAAACTCCTCTGAACCATGAAGTCAACTTACCGTCAACTCTAACTGCTGCCTGACTATCTATGTAAAGACCTTTAATTGCTTGCAAAAGTTTGCCTCCTATTCCATAATCTCGTAGAACAGACAATAACTTCCTCCTAGGAACCCGGTCATATGCCTTTTCTAGATCTATAAAGCATAGATACAATTCCCTGTTCCACTCATAATAACTTCTCCATTATTTGCCGTAAGCTAAAGATCTGGTCCTGACAACCTCTAAGAGGCTTAAACCCACACTGATTTTCATCCAATTTGTCCTCAACTAATACTCGCACTTTCCTTTCAACAATACCTGAAAAGATTTTACCTACAACGCTGATTAAAAGAGATACCTCTGTAGTTGTTACAATCTTTTCTGTTTGCACTTTTAAAGATTGGTGTGATTACTGCTTTCGTCCAGTCTGATGGAAGCTGTCCCGACTCCCACGCCATTTCAATTATCCTGTGTAGCCATTTAAGACCTGACATTCCACTGTATTTGATGAGTTCCGACTTAATTTCATCCACCTCAGCTGCTTTATTGCACTGCAATCTATTGACCATTTTCTCCACTTCCTCAAATGTGATCCTGTTTCCATCATCATCGCATTGTACATCTAAATCTGAAACATCGTATTTTCACCTACATTGAGCAACTCTTCAAAATATTCCCTCCATCTGCCCAAGGCATCAACAGGATTCACCAGCAGTTTTCCTGACCGTCCAAAATACTTGTCATTTCCTTCTTACCTCCAGAATGGTTTTCCAGCAGCTTGACGCCAAGTCTCCAACCTATTTCCAAAGTCTTCCCAAGATTTCTTCTCGGATGCTGCAATTATCTGTTTGGCTTTGTTTCTTTCTTCAACATAACTTTCTCTGTCTACCTGAGTTCTAGTATGTAGCCATTTTTGATACGCCTTCTTTTTCCTTTTACAGGCTGCCTTGACTGTGTCATTCCACCAAGCTGTTTGCTTCATCCTACCTTTACACACTACTGTTCCAAGACATTCTTTAGCCACTTCTAGTTCTGTGTCCCTGTACCTTGTCCATTCCTTTTCCAATGACTGTAATTGACTACATTCAACTAACTGGTACCTTTCTGAGATCACTGTTACGTACTTGTGCCTGATTTCCTTATCCTGAAGTTTCTCCACTCTTATCCTCCTACATATGGACCTGACCTCCTGCACTTTCGGACTCTCAGTACCAATTTCACTGCAGATTAAATAGTGATCAGTGTCATGAAAGAATCCCCTGAATACACGTGTGTCCCTCACAGCCTTCTTGAATTCCTGATCTGTTATTATATAGTCAATGACAGATCTGGATCCCCTGCCTTCCCAAGTATACCGGTGAATGTTCTTGTGTTTAAAAAAGGAGTTTGTGATTACTAAGCCCATACTGGCACAGAAATCCAAGAGTTGTTTCCCGTTCCTGTTGGCCTGTTACCCATAACCTTTTCATACCTTTCTGTTCGATTTCCAGTCCTGGAATTAAATTCACTCATGAGCAGAACACTGTCCTTGTCGTTTACTCTAACGACTACATCACTGAGTGCGTCATAAAAACTATCCATCTTTTCTTGATCTGTCCCTTCACAACGCGAATATACTGACACAATCCTAATTTTCTTGCTAGACACTGTCAAATCTATCCACATCAGTCGTTCGTTTACATACCTTATTGCAACTACGCTGGGTTCCATTTCTTTCCTGATGTAAAGCCCTACACCCCATTGTGCTATTCCTGCTTTGACTCCTGAGAGGTAGACCTTGTATTCTCCCACTTCCTCGTCTTTCTCACCCCTTACCCGAATGTCACTAACAGCTAAAACGTCCAGCCCCATCTTACTTGCAGCCTCTGCCAGCTCTACCTTCTTCCCAGAGTAGTCCCCATTGATATTAATAGCTCTCTATCTCGTTACCATTCGTTTGCCGAGTCGTGTCGTAGGAGTCCCTGGTTTATCAATTAGAGCTGGGACTCCGTCACCTCCAAAGGTCCAAGGCATTTTGCTCTGATTGTTGCCAGCATCATATTTAAAGTACCAGGGAAGCAGGTTGCTAGCCTTACTTGCCCCGGATCCCATTGAGTTTTACCCCTAACGTTTGAGGGACTAACCGGTGGATTTGGTAGTCTTTGCCGTCTGAGCACAAAGGTGACCACGACTCAGAATATATCCGAGATGCCCAGCCTTACTCCAAAGTAACTGGTATCCCGACTGTCAGGACCACTTACTTGGCCACTCATACGTTGCCCGTGGTTCATGAACTAGGACATGACAGGAACCCACGCCATGAACGACGTATCGTGCGGGAAAAAATTTCTAGGCGAAAAGTTGGTATTAGTCTATGCTAACCACCCCTCCTGTCTGGGCGGGGTGAATTCTGCATTTTAAAGTAGGAACCCCTCATCTTTATCGCATATTCGGGTTTTACGAAAAAATATGTGCGGTTTACGCAAACCATTGTATTCCATTCGTGGCAGTCGGCGCTGTAATCGACATGTCAAGTGTACCTGTGTTTGCTATTAAGAACTGACGCATGAGATTCTAAATTTTATTTACGATGTAAATGTAAACCTTGTGTTCCGACACTTTGTACTGATGTTCAAACGTTCCTTGACTGTAGAAGATTTGGTTGTACAGTAAAATACGGTCAGCTGTTTCATTGTCTCGTTAGAGACCAGCTTTAGCGCGATCCAGGGACGGCATTTTCAGTTACCATCGGGGTGATTGATTACATTGAGTTCCCTTGCCTCTCACCACTGGGGCGCTTGATTTCGGTGAATATCCACAGCAGGTGCGCCTCTCACCGACACTTCATGGACATTTCATCTTATTACAGAGGTTGTGGCTAGTATTCCGCCGGTAGCCGCGTAGAGGCCGGCGCGACAGTTACCGGCGGTTGGACGGTAACACACAGCGAAATCCGCCACCCTAATGACGGTGTTAGAGAGCGGCCACCGAAATCAAGCAATCCAATGGTCTGGGGACTCACCACACTCAACCCCGTAGGGAACACAAAACTGCGTTGTCATACAAGTAGCTTGTTTGCCAGAAATGCCTATGTCTGGCGTGCGACTGCTACGGTCGCAGGTTCGAATCCTGCCTCGGGCATGGATGTGTGTGATGTCCTTAGGTTAGTTAGGTTTAAGTAGTTCTAAGTTCTAGGGGACTGATGACCACAGCAGTTGAGTCCCATAGTGCTCAGAGCCATTTGAACCAACCTATGTCTGGCCACGTTGTTTGTACTATACAATTACATTTGAACACTCTAGTAACGTTTAAACATCAGTACCAACCGATAGAACACAAAGGTTTACATTTACATCGCAAATTAAATGTTGGATTTGTGGTGTCACCGCCGGACACCACACTTGCTAGGTAGTAGCCTTTAAATCGGCCGCGGTCCGTTGGTATATGTCGGACCCGCGTGTCGCCACTGTCAGTGATTGCAGACCGAGCGCCGCCACACGGCAGGTCTAGAGAGACTTCCTAGCACTCGCCCCAGTTGTACAGCCGACTTTGCTAGCGATGGTTCACTGACAAATTACGCTCTCATTTGCCGAGACGATAGTTAGCAAAGCCTTCAGCTACGTCATTTGCTATGACCTAGCAAGGCGCCATTATCAATTGCTATTTATCTTGTGATGCATGTACCGTCAGACCGATGTTCACCAATTATGGATTAAAGTTAAGTATTCCAGAAGCTACGTACTTTTTTTACTAGACTCAACTCCTTTAACTGTTCCAGACCTCACGCCAGCCTGCGTGAGCTTAAACGCGTGCCTTTCGGCTACCTCATAGTGGCTTGGCTGTCTTGCCAAGTCACAACAGGATTAAATGCGTCGGTCTTGAATTGCAAAAACAGGCACACTTGATATTCGTCGATTACAGCGCCATCCACCGAGAATGGGAAACAAACGGTCTGAGTAAACCATTTGTACTTTGTGGCGTAGAATCCGAATACGCAACAGAAAGTGTAGAGGGTTCCCATTTGGCAATACAAAGTTGACCTCGCTCAAGCAGGAGCGATAAGAGGTGGGCAGCTGTAGAACTTTTTTTTTTCGTACGATGTGTCGTTTTCGAGATATTTAATGGTCTCATGTTATAGCTGGTGGAGACATGATTTTAACAAGGGTGAAATACTCGCTAATTGTTAGCCTACTTTAAGAAAGACTGCTGACCTGGTCACAAAGATGAACCATAAAAAAAAATTCTCTGAAAGCAAAATTTACTCCAGAACGGTCATGTCACCAATGAGACATTTGCAAGTACAATATTCAACTCAAGAATCAGACAGAATTTATTTTCAGCTGTTCTATATTCCACAGAAAAATTTGAAGAATGTAGTAAACGAAGCACAGTAAAAATAATACGCAACTAACAAACTTGTATCTAAGCCTGTGCTTAGATACAAGTTTGTTACTTACGTATCGGAATAGAATTCCTTGCTTACACAGGTGATACAGAGATCTTACAACAACAGCTAAGACATGTTGTGGGTACGAAAACGCACAGAACCAATGAGAAAATAAAGTATTACTCCGAAACTGGAATACTGAAATATCTCTGGTGAAGACTAGCGGGAGCAATTAGTAACAATTGACTCATAAACCATAGAATAAAACTCTTAACATACGTAACAGAGTTCATCTCAGACTCTAAGAGCAATAGCGGAAGGAAAGTTGCAGGTGGAACACGTTATGTTATAACACGTGACGCAGCAAAAGCAAAACCGCACTGCCAGCAATTATTATTAGATTGCTGGCGTCCATTTTTTTAAATTAGTTCCCAGGATAACGTGGGTCCCCCGTACCTGATGTGTTATGTACTGTCGATCGTTATGTATTATTTCTTATATTTTGATTGCACATATGTTCCGAATTTTACAGATATGAAGGAAATTTGTGCTATATTTCGCTTACTAAGACAAAAACATCGAGGGTGAAAACAACAGCATTCTTCTCTTTTGTGTAATCAAAAGGAAGAGGAAGTGGCACATTCATTAGGTCTTTCCTTTAAGCAGGATCACTTGGTTCTGATCACTTGGCAGGCTCAGGTAGACCAATCTTTGATGAAGACTGAACTCAGATGGTTCAAATGGCTCTGAGCGCTATGGGTCTTAATATCTGAGGTCATCAGTCCCCTACAACTTAGAACTACGTAAACCTAACTAACCTAAGGACATCACACACATCCATGCCCGAGGCAGGGTTCGAACCTGCTACCGTAGCGGTCGCGCGGTTCCAGACTTAGGTCCCTCGAACCGCTCGGCCACACCGGCCGGCGAAGACTGAACACTTTAGTTCGTGATGATCTGCTGTAGTCATTATTCATGAGCAGTCCACCATTACCTTATAACAAGCGTGCATTGCAAGAATTCCCAAGAAATCTGCAACGAGATAAGAAATTCACTCAGCAGAGATTGACATGAGCTTCATAAGCCGGTAGCTACGCTTTCAATCTGTTCCTACTGCCCGACAGAGTGTAGTACTGTAGTACGATCACCGAGAAGTATTCTGTTCTAGTTTTCACCTTCAGTATCATTATTTTTCCATTCGCAATTCTATCGGAGTGAATTTCGTTTCCTTGAGAACTTTATGTACATTTGTTACTAAACTTTTCATTGTTTATCATCTGAGGTATTTTCTAAGCTCGTGAAGAGGCTTAATCAGGACGATACACATTTTCTTTCACGAATAGTAGTTTGATTTTTATTTCTCTTATTTATAATACTTTTGGATACTGCTTTTTTATGTGTCTGAACTGACAGTTATTGCAGTGTTGCAGTATCACATGTGCATCATATTCCAGAAGCCACCTACTGGCTCGTGCGGTAGCGTTCTCGCTTCCCACTCCCGGGTTTCCGGGTTCGATTCCCGGCGGGGTCCGGAATTTTCTCTGCCTCGTGATGACTGGGTGTTATGTGCTGTCCTTAGGTTAGTTAGGTTTAAGTATTTCTAAGTTCTAGGGGACTGATGATCATAGATGTTAAGTCCCGTAGTGCTCAGAGCCATTTGAACCTTTTTTGAACCACCTACTGGCGCGTAGCAGAGCGTACTCCCTGTACCACCGATACCCTCTACCCTGTTCTGTTCGCAGATGGCCCTTGGGGAGAATGACTGACAGTAAGGATCTATATTGGCTTACATTTCTCGAATTTTCTCGTCGTGATCATTACGCAAGATGTATGTGGGAGGAAGTAATATGTTATTAGAATGGCTCTGAGCACTATGGGACTTAACTTCTGAGGTCATCAGTCCCCTAGAACTTAGAACTACTTAAACCTAACTAACCTAAGGACATCACACACATCCATGACCGAGGCAGGATTCGAACCTGCTACCCTACCGGTCGCGCGGCTCCAGACTGCAACGCCTAGAACCGCTCGGCCACTCCGGCCGGCAATAAGTTATCAGACTCTTCCTTGCAAATTGCTCCCAATAGTAAACCTCTCCGTGATGTACAACACCTCTCTTGCAATGTCTGCCACTGGAATTTGTTGACCATCTCGGTAACGCTCTTGTGCTGACTAAACGATCCCGTGGCGAAATACGCAGGTGTTCGTTGAATCTTTTATAAGTCTTCCATCAGACCTACCTGTTAAGGATCCAATATTGATGAACAATACTCAAGAATCGATCGAACAAGCGTCTTATAAGCCACTTGCTTCGTGGATGAGTTTTCTTCAGATTCTTCCTATGAATCTCAGCCTGACATCTGCTTTTCCTACTATTTGTCTTATGTAGTCACTCCACTTAATGTCGCTCTGGATAGTTACTCCTCGATATTTTACAATAGATGCTGTATTCCAGCAATTTACCATCAATAGTGTAGGTGTAAAATAGCGGATTTCATTTTCCACGTATGCATAATGTGTTACATTTGTATACGCTCAGGGTCAACTGCCACAGCCTGCACCATTCATTAATTTCTGCAGGTCGTCCTGCAAATCGATAATGTCCTCTGGTATTGCTGCTTTGTTATAGACAAGCGCATCATCTGCAAACAGAGCAACCAAAGCCTTCTACTAAATCATTTACATACATTGTAAACAATAACGGTCCTATCACACTCCCTTGGCCGGCCGCTGTATCCGTGCGATTCTAGCCGCTTCAGTCCGGAACCGCGCTGCTGGTACGGTCGCAGGTTCGATTCCTGCATCGGGCATCCATGTGTGTTTTGTCCTTAGGTTAGTTGGTTTAAGTAGTTCTAAGTCTAGGGGACTGATGACCTCAGATGTTAAGTCCCATAGTGCTTGGAGTCATTTGAACCATTTTTTGAACACAGAAGTACACAGTAATTGCGCAATCGGCTATCTCAATATCTGTCATTTCGATGTTCGGGCGATGATTGAAAGAAAGGTCTGTGTTACGACCTTCCGCAGTGGAACAATTAAGGAAGACACCTGCTCCCTGTTATCTTTCGTTTCGGTGCCAGTATGGTCTCCGAGTCAAAGATCAGATGGTTTCGAACCGCTTAGTGGTTTTACATAAGATCAAAATCTCTTACGATTATTATTCAGATCGGTTGACAAAATTTTACTTTCAAAGTCACTGAACGCTTGTGTCATTGCTTTCCTTACGCTCATTTTCACTTAGTTCACCTTTTTTTCGTCAGCTAGGTTTTCACTTCATTTGATCTCGGATGAAGCTTTTTCTTCACAGAGCGGTTTTCTAACACGGCTGTTAAGCCACGGTGGGTCTTTCCAATCCCTTAAGACATCACTCGGAACATACTTGTCGAAGGCATATAGCACGATGCCTTTGAATTTTTTCCATTTGTGTTCCGCATCTTCGTGCTCATCAGTGAGTATATAATGCTGACTACTCAGTTTGTATTCTGTCAATCTTCTTAGGCAAAAATATCTTTACCTCCCACTCCATGAAATCTACGTATTGCCGAAAACTGTCCCCCGCAAAGTGTTACTCAACTTAAACCTGTATGCTTAACTTTTACTAAACAGGGGCTAATATGAACTGAACTGTAACTGGTCTGAATGCAACTTTGTTTTACGTTAAATGCGTAACTCAAGGGAAACAATTATCTCGCTGTAATCAAAATTTCCACTTATCTCGCGTCTTGACAACATCATTGCAGATTTCCCGAAATCACGACAGTAAACAGCAAGCAGCCAACGGCTAAGCTAGGGTTCTGTTTCTAAATACGTATTCAAACTGTTGCATGTCGTAATTCGTAATGACAAGCAGTGGGGTGGGGAGAGTAACTATTTTTAGAATGAAGCATATATACAAAAAGATAGAGTAAATCTGCGCGTGATCTTTACACATAACCTAGGCGTGAACAGTACTAGACTTAACGGAGTGAACAATTTTTTTAAGAGAGTGCAATGTTAACCGAGAATTTCTATAAAATCAAACAGCTTAATCAGTTAATATGTTAGCGCGTGACTAAGGAAATGGGGGGGGGGGGGGGGGGGGGTTGGCGGAGGGTGATCTTTCTCTCAGCTCTGAGCAAGTTAACTAGCTGACAATAATGACATGAACAGAACAATCTGCGCAGTGCTGAAGTCTTACCTCAAACTCCTTCTATTGCAAAATAACATCTTATTTTTTACAGTATTTTTATCTAACAGATACAATCACAAGTCAACACAGCACAACTGCACACGTCCATCACCCGCCACACTTCAACTAACAATGTATCAGACTGCGCTGAGACAAAGGCCAAAGGTTGTTTAACAGTAACGCAACTTCCTCTCTCTCCGATGTGGACATCGATAACACACAAAAACCAAATGACATGAACAGAACAATGTCACACAATGACATGAACAGAACAATGTCACACTGATCCCAGTCTCTAGCAGCAGGTTTGATATCATGACTCTCTGTCGTCTACACCTGTCCAGTTCAAGTCACCTCCTCCGCCCTCTCCCTTCCCACCATTACAACAGTGTCCGCCCCCGGTAGCTGAGTGGTCAGCGTGACGGAATGCTAATCCAAAGGGCCCGGGTTCGATTCCCGGCTGAGTCGGAGATTTTCTCCGCTCAGGGACATCGACACGCAAGTCGCCGAAGTGGCGTCAAATCGAAAGACTTGCACCAGGCGTACGGTCTACCCGACGGGAGGCCCTCGTCACACGACATTTCCATTATTACAACAGTATGCTCAGGAAAATTATTAACGATATTCTGTAAGTTCTCTCTGAAGCGCTCTACCACTACAGCTCTTGACACAGGCGGTCTATAAAAGCATCCGATTACAATTTTTGATCGACCTTTGATGCTTAGCTTCACCCATATTAATTCATACTCGGGTTCCATGACATCCTCGCTTGATATAATCCAGTTCTTGTCTGGAATAAATACGCCGCCACCATTGGCGACCAACCTATTGTTATGAAAATGATTTGTCTTCTTTGTTATACTCACGCGAGTTGCTGCCTAATGGTCTCAGAATGTGTTTCATATTGAGTTGGGGTTTGTTCTGCTAGCAGGATTACCACGTTCTGTTTTGCACTTTGTTCATTATGTTTTTCTCTTGTTGTTTGTGGCCTTCGGCGCTTTCCGCTAACCAGTTGCACAGCATTAAGTAAAATGGAAAAAAGCCTCCTGGTAATTCTCTATTTAGTGTGATGGAGATTTATAGTCGAAGCGTTAAACATGAGACGCTTTCGCTAGCACGGATACTCAGCAGATATCATTCAGCTTTTCTACGTTGCAGCATTTACAACAGAGCTCTGTTATTACAAACTGTGCTTCAGCACAAACAAAACATGTTCCTTTGTAGTACACCCGTTTTACGAAACTGCAACTGAGATAAGTTTCAATCAAGATAATCTCCAAAACAAACTGCCGAGCATAAACGTGCTTAACGCTTCGCTAGCATAAAAAACCGAATTTAATCGCTGATTCACTGGAAATAATGAGGCAAGGTGGGTACAAAAGTCGAGCGATGTAGCTAGCGAGCCCTGATATTCTATGTCTATATCTATAGTCCGGAGGGTACTTCGTGTACCTCTGTCACTACCACCCCCCCTCTCCCCCCACCTCCCCCCCCCCACCCCCCCACGTTTCCTGTTTCAGTCGCGAACAGTTAGCGGGAAGAACGGTTACTGCTATGTCTCCCTCTCTTGAAGCGTCTGTTACTGGAGTTTGTTGATCTTCTCTACGACGCTTTCGAGTTTACTAAATGAATCTGTAACGAAATGCGCTGCTTTCCTTTAGATCTTCTCTATTTCGTCTACCAGTCATACCTGGTACCGATCCCACACTGACGATCAGTATTCAAGTATGGGTCGAAGGAGTGTTTTGTAAGCGTCTTCCTTTGTTGATGGACGACATTATCTGAAGGAATCTGTCTGCCACGAGCCATACTCCCGATTAATTTTCTGTCGCCGTCCTCTTCAAATCGCTACGTACACATACTCGTACGCAGTGTGAATCACCTAAAATTGTCACTGTAGACGCTGATGTGCGGTTTTCACAGAATGGACTGATAGTCAAGGGCTCGTATTGTTAACAAATAAACAGATCGGTTGACAAAATTTTACTTTCAAAGTCACTGAAAGTGTATTTTTATGCAAATATTAACTTTTTTAAATGGAGGAATGCCTATTGACATTAACAAATTAAAGGTTGGGTAAATTAGAATATCAGTGGTGTTTGTGCGAGCCGTTTACGAGACATCGTATTTTGAAAAGTTTCCACACCGACAATTATTTGTGCCATTCAACGTGCGTAGTTGCTAGGTACGACGTTGCTATGTTTGTTACTGTGTACTTCTGTGTTCAAAAAATGGTTCAAATGGCTCTGAGCACTATGGGACTTAACTTCTGAGGTCATCAGTACCCTAGAACTTAGAACTACTTAAACCTAACTAACGTAAGGACATCACACACATCCATGCCCGAGGCAGGATTCGAACCTGCGACCGTAGCGGTCGCGTGGTTCCGGACTGTAGCGCCTAGAACCGCTCGGCCACTCTGGCCGCCACTTCTGTGTTCCTGAAGTGCATTGCGACTTGCTAGTCGATATGTGAGTGACTGCCGAAGCACTAGGTCGTGAGTGGACGATGACATTTGTCAATGCTCAAAAAATTGCCATGCTCATGCCGTATGAAGGAAGTTCGCAATTCATTCTTTTACCGTGTACGTTGCAAGATATCTCAATAGATGTCAACCATCTCGGCAGTTATTTATCAACCTCTTCAACCAGTCAGTCCGCAGCACGTGGTCTCGCGGTAGCGCTCTCGCTTCCCGAGCACGGGGTCCCGGATTCGATTCCCGGCGGGGTCAAGGATTTTCACCTGCCTCGAATTGACTAAGTGTCGTTGTGTCGTCCTCATCACCATCATTCATCCTCTTTACGGTCAGAGGAAGGCAATGGCAAACCACCTCCCATAGGACCTTGCCTAGTACGGCGGTGCGGGTCTCTCGCATCGTCTCCTGCGCTCTGTCAAGCAGTATGGAACCTTATCATCATCATCATCAACCAGTCACGTGAAAGTGGTAGTGCAACACTTAGACCACGTAACAGAAGAAAACAGGTGACAACAGAAGAGGGCGAAATTAGCGTTCTTGCTGCTGTTGCAGAAGAGTCCTACGCGTTTCCATCGACATAGGTTCTGTGGTGTCACCGCCAGACACCACACTTGCTAGGTGGTAGTTTTAAATCGGCCGCGGTCCATTAATACATGTCGGACCCGCGTGTCGCCACTGTGTGATCGCAGACCGAGCGCCACCACAAGGCAGGTCTCGAGATACGGAATAGCACTCGCCCCAGTTGTACGGACGACGTAGCTAGCGACTACACTGACGAAGCCTCGCTCATTTGCAGAGCAGATAGTTAGAATAGCCTTCAGCTAAATCAATGGCTACGACCTAGCAAGGCGCCATTAGTAGTTTATTGCCTGAATCTACAGAGTCTCACTTGTATCATCAATAGCGATGTACAACAAGGATGGATTAAAGTTAAGTATTCCAGAAGCTACGTACTTTTCTTTATAGCATTCATTACGTATCCTGTTACAGACCTATCTCTTGCCTGCTAAACGCGTGCCTTTCGGCTACTTCCGTGGCGTGGCTGTCTTGCTACGCCACAACAGGTTCCATTCCTATCACGTCTTTCTCCAGCAAGAGCTGCGTGGAAACGATCATGAGAGTCGTGTTAATTTCTGTATATGGGCATTAAGTCAGGATGTTCCGGGTGTATAATGTATCTTGTTTAGTGACGAAGTCACGTTTACCAATTGTGGATAGGTAAACCGCCGAAACATGTACTGATGGTCCGTTGGCAGTCCTGGTTGGCTTCGTCAGCTGAAACGTCAGCGTCTATGGACTGTAGTCGTGTGATGTGGGATGGTGAGCCATCAGCTCATAGGCCCGTGTTTCATGGACGGTATGCTGAACGTGCACAAGTATTGCAGCCTCCTAGCTGACCGTCTTCCACAGATGCTAGAAGACGTTCCTCTGAAGACTAGGAGAAATCTGTGGTACCAACATGATGGCTGTCGAGTCCATAGTGCACGCAATACTTCAGCATGTCTTCACGGATTGGATGCAGAGGATCTGTATCTTGGCCGGTCCGTTTCCAGGATTTGACGCCTGTAGAATTTTTTCTGTAGGGAAAGCTGAAAGGCACTGTCTCCAGGGCAATCAGCAACACCCGATAATATACAACGACGTATTACCGCAGCCTGCTCGGACATGTCGGCTGAAATGCTAGCAGTGGTGCAGCAGTCGTTCCATACCAGACTGGAAGCGTTTATTGCCGCTGCCGGTGGTCATTCTGAACACAACCTGTGACGTTCATTTGTCTCGTACCTAGTGTATGCGCTAGTGCTGTTCTGTAGTGTGTGCTACCGCAGGTATTGTACAAGTCTCAGAGCGAGACTTTTCAAAATACGATATTTCGTAAATGATTCGAACTAGAAGCCTGCAACAAACACCCCTGCCTCACATTCTACACTGCTGGCCATTAAAATTGCTGCACCACGAAGATGAGGTGCTACAGACGCGAAATGTAACCGACAGGAAGAAGATGCTGTGATATGCAAATGCTTAGCTTTTCAGAGCATTCACACAAGGTTGGCGCCTGTGGCGACACCTACAACGTGCTTACATGAGGAAACTTTCCAACCGATTTCTCATACACAAACAGCAGTTGACCGGCGTTGCCTCGTAAAACGTTGTTGTGATGCCTCGTGTAAGGAGGAGAAATGCGTACCATCACGTTTCCGACTTTGATAAAGGTCGGATTGTAGCCTATCGCAATTGCAGTTTATCGTATCGCGACATTGCTGCTCGCGTTGGTCGAGATCCAATCACTGTTAGCAGAATATGGAATCGGTGAGTTGAGAAAGGTAATACGGAACGCCATACTGGATCCCAACGGCCTCGTATCACTAGCAGTCGAGATGACAGGCATCTTATCCGCATGGCTGTAACGGATGGTGCAGCGACGTCTCGATCCCTGAGTCAACAGATGGGGACGTTTGCAAGACAACAACCATCTGCACGAACAGTTCGACGACGTTTGCAGCACCATGGACTATCAGCTCGGACACCATGGCTGCCGTTACCGTTGACGCTGCATCACAGACAGGAACGCGTGCGATGCTGTACTCAACGACGAAACCTGGGTGCACGAATGGAAAAACGTCATTTTTTTCAGATGAATCCAGGTTCTGCTTACAGCATCATGATGGTCACATCCGTGTTTGGCGACATCGCGGTGAACGCACATTGGAAGCGTGTATTCGTCATCGCCATACTGGCGTATCACCCGGCGTGATGATATGGGGTGCCATTGGTTACACGTCTCGGTCACCTCTTGTTCGCATTGACGGCACTTTGAACAGTGGACGTTACATTTCAGATGTGTTACGACCAGTGGCTCTACCCTTCATTCGATCCCTGCGAAACCCTACATTTTAGTAGGATAATGCAAGGCCCCATGTTGCAGGTTCTGTACGGGCCTTCTGGATACAGAAAATGTTCGACTACTGCACTGGCCAGCACATTTTCCAGATCTCTCACCAACTGAAAACGTCTGGTCAATGGTGGCCGAGGAACTGGCTCGTCACAATACGCCAGTCATTACTCTTGATGAACTGTGGTATCGTGTTGAAGCGGCATGGGCAGCTGTACCAAGCTCTGTTTGACTCAATGCCCAGGCGTATCAAGGCTGTAATTACGGCAAGAGATGGTTATTCTGGGTACTGATTTCTCAGGATCTATGCACCCAAATTGCGTGAAAATGTAACCACATGTCAGTTCTAGTATAATATGTTTGTCCAATGAATACCCGTTTATCATCTGCATTTCTTCTTGGTGTAGCAATTTTAATGTCCAGTTGTGTAATTTACCGTACTTTTACTTTGTTACTGTCAATAGGCATTGTTCCCTTTCAAAAAGTGTATGTCTGTACAAAGTATACACTTTCGAAGTATTATTACAATCTGCGTATTGGCTAACAATACGAGCCCCTGACTACCAATCCATTCTGTAAAAACCGCACATCAATAGCACCTTCCGTTTCCGCAATATTTGCGGTGCAGTTTTTAGGTGATCCACGCTGTATATATTTTATGGAAGAAACTGCTCCCTGTCACATCAATGTGAGTTCACTGCCTTGCTCCTCAAACCACTGTAGCGCGATTGTGGCCTTGGAAGGAGGACAGTTATCTTTTTGGAATATGTAATCGCCGCCAGGGAAGATACCGAACATCAAGGGATGTGGGTCATCCACAATATGTTAACGTAGTCCACTGATACCATGGTGCACTCGATTACTGCCATAGGTCCCATAGCAGCCCAAGTGAACTTCCCCGTAGCATGATACTGAGAGGTGGCATGAGGCCCCCCCCCCCCCCCCCCCCTCATATTTCTATCTCACTCTGAGTAATTTGATTTTCCTCTGTAATTGCATGCAGTGAAAAGTTGCTAGAGAGGGTTAAGCCGACAGGTGTGAGGGAGTCGAGTGGATGCTTTCCAGACGCCGACATTGTTATAAGTGCGGGGGCGACACACCCACAGGGGCCTGACGGAGCGGCTGGGCTAGAGATTCCGTTACTTCGCAGAGACTTAGTGAAAACACTTTCTGGTGGGCTACCAGCGAGGCGTGGGAATTACTTGTGTTCCCAGGCAGTCTTGGCGGGCAAATTTCCGCGTCTTCTGAAAAATCATAACTGTGATTGGCTTGCTCAAGGGATAGCTCCGTGACGTAGCAAAATCGGCGCAGAAATTGGCGCCAAGTATCTACATTGGTGGAATAGTAGTGCGTCGGCAATAGAGAATTTTCCGCCGGTTTTCGAGTTGCTGACTGGAACGTTTTAACCACGGGCACTGTCGTGGGGGCGGGAATGTTCTGTGTTCAGCTTGTACGGGTGCTCTTGAGAGAGTCGGCTCTCACCTTTCGGGCGGAGTAGGTTACAAGACTGAACTCTCACTGCTCTGGACAGCCCGCCTTCCGTTGGCTGTCTAATATACTTTTATTTAATTGTAACTGTTAGACGAATTTGCTGAAGTTTCGTTTTCACCTTAATTTTCCGAGTACAGTTGGCAATTGAGCGTTCTGCGTACAAGCGGCGTATGTTGTCCGTCTTGAGCTGTTTTGGCTAAAGTTGACTGTACCGGAGTTACTGTGTGACTTCTCTTGTTAAAATCACTCACTGTACCGTCAGTGATTGTGTAGCGAGCCTTCTTCGTCTCCCTCAGAGGCGTTTTGGTGTTGCTAGTAAGTCTTTAGTCTGGGACAACCAGACCAGTAGAATTCGTTTCGGGCTATACTCGCGACATTATCATCACCACGACGGGACGTCGAAGCAACCAGCCATAGCCTCCGTTATGCCAGGTTGTGTCCTTGCAATTAAGGAGACAGCTTGGTAATGTACGCCCGCAGCACCAGCAAATCAGGGAATTTTGCTAGGTGATAATCAGAGCTCAGCAGAGCGTGCCTGTTCGTCTTTTCTAACTTTATTCTGTCTTGGGTGTTCATTGTCTGAGTTATCACTACTGTAGCAGCAATTAATGTTGGGTTGGCAGGGTCTTTCTCTTAAGATTTGAGTTGCAAGGAATTGGCTCCATGTACCACTTGGTCATAAATGTCACAATCTAGTTTATGGACAACTTCACCTTCACAGCATTTATTTGAGTATCCAATTTGATGTATTGTAAATGTTTCATGTGGTTTGTTTATTATTTTGAGTTTAGTCATAATAAATCAAATTGTTATTTTGGACAGAACTTTCATTCTGTTAATCGGTAGAGCAACCCTTTCATTTCTCACTACGTTAATGAAACTTTCCTTTATCTAATTAATTTCTATCCAATTAAATTATTGCAGGTGCCAAACTCTTTTCTACTCCACTTGCAGGGTCGATTACAGTCAGTTCGCGTTTCTTCTTAATCCATCTGCAACAGCAAAAGTCGGAGTTAGAAAAGGGGGGGCTTAGAGCATCATTTCCATATGAGGATTCTAGAATAATTTAGTATTAAATACACTGCTAGCCACGGCACCTCGCAATACTACCCCCACCATTTGTGCCCTCGGCGTCGTCTATGTTTCGAGCAGCTGTTCACCTCGATGAAGGCATATCCGCACCTGGTGTACCAAGAAACGTGATTTGTCCGACACGGCGATACGTCCCATTGATCTTCTATCCAGATTCGATGATATCGTGCCTATTGCATTTCCAATAATTGACGGCATTTCCAATAATTGACGGCGTTGCTGGGCCGACATGGTAACACGTACGGTCTTCTGCTGCAGAGCCCATTGTTCACCTATGTTTACTAAAAGTGTGACCTCCCCATTATGTTTTGTTTCTGTATGGAATTTAGCCCAATTTTACCTCCCACTCTACAAAAGTCTACATATTACCAAAACTATGTCCCCACAAACTGTTATCCAACTTAGACTCGTATGCTAACCTTTGACTAAACAGAACCTGATTCGAACTGAACTGCTCTGAATGCAACTTGGCTTATATTAAATGCGCAGCTAAAGTAAAACAATTATCTGGCCCTAATCAAAATTTCTGCAAAGCAGAGCAGCAGACAGCAAGGAGGCAGCGGCTAAACTAGACTTCTATTCCTAAATAAAATTTCCATCTGTTGCATACCAAATGTGGTAATGCGAAAGGATAAACAGGGTAGGGAGAATAACTATTCCTATGAAATGATATTCCAAGACAACGGTATTAGAATGAAGTGTACATTCAGAAGGAAAGAGTAATACTTCGCGTGATCTTTTCACATAACATTGGTCTGAACAATACTATACCTAACAGAGTGACAATGATTTAAAAAGGGCAAAATATTAGCAAAGAATTTCTATAAAATTCAAACAGATTAGTCAATTAATGTGTTAATGCATGATTCAGGGAAGTTGGGTGGTCTTTCTCTGACCTCTGTGCAAGTCAACCGAGTTAATTATTTCCTAATAATGCTTTCTACAAATTAGGTGCGCAGTGCTGCAGTCTTACCTCAAACTTATTCTCTTCAAAAAAAAAGTTACATGATTCAAAATTTATATTTCTTTCGCTTTCCAACATATACATCATATTCATCCTTGCTGTCCTTTACAATATTTTTCATCTAACAGATACAATCAAAAGTATATTAAAAAACTAGCAACCCGCCTCGATTGCGAAAATAGCAGCTAGTGTTAACCTAGGTTTCGGCGTAGATAACTACACCTTCTTCAGAACAGTAAAACCCCCAAGTGCCTAAGAAGACCTTTGTCAATGATTAAAAGAACACCATACCTATACATTTATAAACGAAAAAAAGGGGAAAAAGGGAGGAAAAAAGGGAAAAAAAACGAAAAAACGTATAGGTATGGTGTTCTTTTAATCATTGACAAAGGTCTTCTTAGGCACTTGTGGGTTTTATTGTTCTGAATAAGGTTTAGTTACCTACGTCGAAACCTAGGTTAACACTAGGTGCTTTTTTCGCAGTCGAGGCGGGTTTCTAGTTTTTTAATATGTTAACCAACGATTGCTGACGCGCTGCGATGTTGAAGATTCTTACAATCAAAAGTCCAAACAACACTACTACATACGCCCATCACCTGCCACACTTCAACTAAGAATGTTTCAGACTGCGCAGAGGCAAAGACTGTATCACAACAAGACCAAAGATTATTGGTTAAAAACAGTCTTGGTTGCAATTTTATTTTTTTTATTTTTTCAACTACGCGTTTCCATTCACAGAAGCGAGTAACAGAATAACGCGTTATGCAGATCTTGGGGTCACTCGCGTCCGTCTAGAAAAGTTTTTACCGAGTTTAACGAAGGCGATGTTGGCCTGATGTATTCGACGATGCCATTTAGCTACACTGTCTAAAGGATCATTTTAAGAAATACCAAATTCAGGTCAAACTGAAGATGACTCCATAAGGCGAAACGCGTAGTTGAAAAAATAAAAAAAATAAAATTGCAACCAAGAGTGTTTTTAGCCAATACTGCTAAGCACTGGTTTGCTGTATGCCACATGTGGATTGAAAGAAGACCAAAGATTTTTTAACAGTAGCGTAACTTGCTCTATCTCTCTGACGTGCACATCGATAACAAATAGAAGGCAAAATAACACGACTGCCTTACAAAAGGTATGCTCCGAAATACTTGTGCCCGCAGCAGTGTCGTCAGATCTGTCACAGGTCAGAGCCTGTCCTGCTTTGCAGAGCGGACTCACCTCCGACCTCCAAGTCCTGTGATGAGACGCGGACGGCCAGGACGTTGGGATTCCACCGTCTTTCAACCACTTTCCATAGATGCTCGTGACTGTAGCACGCTAACAGGCGATCGGCTACGCTATTTCCGAGATGCTGTTTTCCAAGTCCCCGTCCATAACAATGTGCTCTTTGTCAAAATCGCTTATGTCAGTGGATTTTGAGGCGGCGTTTTGCAAAGATTCTAAGAGGATCAGTTGTGGGTCGGATCAGGGATTTAATGGTGTGGGGGATCGTGGAATGGTGCAATATCCATGTTCGGCCAGTTAGTAGATTTAGTCTATTGTGGGCCTTCTGTTGACTAGTTAGTAGATAGGGTCACCAGGTTCACTGACCATCAAGCGTCAGTCTGACGTATTTTAGTACTTTAGTTAATTGGATGGGATGGTCGTAAATGGTAGCCAAAAAGTTGTGGTGACAGAAACTATGGGTAGTTCGTCCCATAATTATTGTCAATGTTTCAGAAACTTTTGTTCTGAGTGGCTAAATTGAAATGTCGTGTGACTGGAGCCTCCCATCGGGTAGACCGTTCGCCAGGTGCAAGCCTTTCTATTTGACGCCACTTCGGTGACTTGCGCGTTGATGGGGATGAAATGATAATGAGGACAACACAACACCCAGTCCCTGGGCGGAGAAAATCTCCGACTCAGCCGGGAATCGAACCCGGGCCCTTAGGATTGACAGTCTGTCGCGCTGACCACTTTTTTTCCTTTATTTTATTAATCTCATATTGTTCGTTTTTGTTCGTTGTATCTGCTCGGGGCGGACGTCGCAAGACACCCGTTTCAGTTCGTCGTTGATCAATTAACTCAATTCTTTTATTACAGAGGGCACCTAACCCTCTGACCGAACACGCTGAGCTACTGTGCCGGCACCACTCAGCTACCGGGGGCGGACTTCTGAGGGGCGATTGACTGCAACAGGTGGTGAATTAAGTGAGATAGATCTGGAGCATTCGTTAATGTTTCTGTGGGATAAGGTAGAAGGTCAGCAGGGTCTGTCATCGACATACCGAACGAGACGTACAGGAGGCGGTGGTTTAGGGATATCTGCAGTCTATGGGACATACACAACTGTGAGAAGCAAGATCCTTCGGATACACATGCAGTTGTGTATAAGATAGTGCAAGTTGTTGTTGAGGGCCACTGGTTCGATAGAAAGGATGTAGTAAGTCGAGTAAGTCGGACATAACTAAGTTGAGCCGCGTGGAGTGCCCGCGTGGTTTGAGGCGCCATGTGACGGATTGAGCGGCTCCTCCCGCCGGAGGTTAGAGTCCTCCCCCGGGCATGGGTGTGTGTGTTGTTTTTAGCATAAATTAGTTTAAGTAGTGTGTAAGCCTAGGGACCGATGACCTCAGCAGTTTGTTCCCTTAGGAATTCACGCAAATTTGAACATTTGAACTAAATTGAAGTGCATAGGTCTGGTGCTTGAAGGGTAGAACGGAATGCCATATACGGTCATGTGCGTTTTCGAGATAAAGGTTGTTAATTTGTCGGGATAGTACGTGTGTGATGTACATGAATTAGTCACCAGAATAGAGGCTGGTGTGGAAGCCACGTTGACAGGAATGAGTGGGTGTTGGTTTAGTTATTTATGGATGTGCTGGGACAGGACGGACTCCAAGACCTTGCTTAGCAGTGAGGCGAGACTGATGGGACAGCAGGAGGTGGTGTCGGCTGTTACTCCTAGTTGGATAAATTACAGTTATATTCAGTTTCAAATATTTCTTCATGGAGACACTACACTGAACTGACAGGCATGGGATAGCGATATGCTCATATACAGATGGGAGTAGTACTGCGTGCACAAGATATAAAAGGCTGGTACGTTGACGGAGCTGTCATTTGAACTCGGGTGATTCACCTGAACAGGTTCCTGTTGTGATTAAGGCCGCACGACGGGAATCATCAGATTTTCAAAGCGGAGTGGTAATTGGAGCTAGATGCATGCGACATTCCATTTCGGGATTCGTTAAGGAATGTGTTATTCAGAGATCCACAGTGCCAAGTGTGTATCGAGAATACCTGTCATCAGAAACAATGCAGTGGCTGACGGCCTTCACTTAACGACCGAAAGCAGTGGTGTTTGTGTAATGCTATCAGCGCTAGCAGACAAGCAACAGTGCGTGAAATGACCGCAGAAGTAAATGTGGGACCTACGACGAAAGTATCCATTAGGGCAGTGCGGCGAGATTTGGCGTTAACTGGCTATCGCACCAGACGACTGACGTGGGTGCCTGTGCTGACAGCACGACATCGCCTGCAGCGTCTTCCCTGGGCTCGTGACCGTATTGGTTGGACCCTAAACGACTGGAAAATCTTAGCCTGATCAGATGAGTCCAGATTTCAGTTTGAGAGCGCTAGTTATAGGGTTCGAGTATGGCACAGATCCCACGATGACATGGACCCAAGTTCACAACAAGGCACTGTGCAAGCTGATGGTGGCTCCAAATGGTGTGGGCTGTGTCTACATGTAATGGACTGCCCCCCAGGGGGTCCACAACTCTTTTGTGGACACGTGCGTAGCGAGCACGGGACCCCGAGCTAATGTGGCCCTCCTTCCTTTCCGGGCTGCATACCTTCCCTTCCCTTTCCGCATCCCTCCCCGTCCCCCATCTTCGCCCCCCCCCCCCTCACCTCTGTCTCTTTGCTTCCCTTTCTCCCCCTCTGGGAGTATGGTTTGTGCCTACGTCTGGAGACGGACGCTCGAAACTGTTCCAAATTCCTTGCTTTTACACTTGCAAGTCCTCGTCCTTCCTCTGTCCTTCTCTTTTCCCTCCCTCTTTTCCTTCCCTCTTCTCCTTGCCCTTTTCTCCGCTGCGGCGTTTGAGACCCCCTTTTCTTTCCTTTCCCTTTCTCTTTTTTCCTCCCTGTGCGTGTCTGAAGGCCGACCCACGCACTTCCATGCGTAGCCGGTGACGGGGTAACGCGTAATTCCCCGCCCCGGGTAGACAGGTAGGACACGTACGTACCCCCTGGTAACGGCCAGGCCCAGGGAGGGGTGATTACCCGAGCTGATACCTTCCGAAAGTGCCGATTGGTCCCTCCGTCCGTTTGTCGGGAGGTGTGACCTGAGGTGTGAACAATCACCTAAGGCGGGTGTGCCCTCGGTGAGGGCCCCCACAAGGGAGGAGCGCGCCATCGGAGACGCCGGTAATCATGGGGGATTCTTCCGCAATGGTTTCCTCACCTTCCCCTATGTCTGCTCACAAACGTAAGTTCACTGAGTCTCAGCCACAGACGGTTCTTCCATCGTTGCCACAGTTCCTTGTTGTTTCTCGGTCTGACGAAGGTCACGACTTTTCCACGGTCAACCCTTTCATTATTCAGAAAGGTGTCGACGCAATTGCGGGTCCTGTAAAGTCTTGTTCCAGATTACGGAATGGTACCCTGTTGTTAGAAACACACAGTGCCCTCCAGGCTCAAAAATTGCTGCGTACTTCTCTGCTCCACACCTTCCCTGTCCGGGTGGAACCGCACCGTACCTTAAATTCCTCGCGTGGAGTCGTTTATACACGCTCCCTCGATGGATTGTCTGACGAAGAAATTCAGCACTACCTGTCTGACCAGGGCGTCACCGCTGTTCATCGGGTTATGAAAAGGGTTGACTCGAACATCATTCCAACCCGCACTGTCTTCTTGACATTTGACAAAGTTCAACTCCCATCAAAAATCAAAGCATGCTATGAGATAATTTCCGTTCGCCCTTATGTCCCAAACCCTACGCGTTGCTATCGATGTCAGCGGTTCAATCACACCAGCCAGTCCTGTTCCAATCCGGCGAAATGTGTTACGTGTGGCAAGGATGCCCATGAGGGTGCTTGTCCACCTCCATCCCCTCACTGCATCAACTGTATGGGTGACCACGCTGCTTCCTCTCGAGATTGCCCCGTTTTTAAGGATGAAAAGCTCATCCAGGAAATAAGAGTGAAGGAAAAGGTGTCGACCTTTGCTGCTCGAAAGTTACTCGCCAGTCGACAGCCCACTGTGCCTCAGAAAGGACAATACAGCACTGTCCTTGCTTCTCCTCGGCCAACAAAGGAGGCGGCCACGCAGACTTGCGACCTCACATTTAGTACCACGGTCGTCAGATCGGCCAGCGCAAAGATCGCCCGTTCAACCTCACCACTTTCGCCTGCCCACTCTATGGCTCACCCTTCGTCGGGTTCTGCTAAATCTCGAGCCCAAAAGTCAGACGCTAAGTCTTCGAAAAAAGAGCATTCTCGTGAAGAGTTTTTACGTACTGCAACTTCACAACCATCGGTTCCTCCTTCATCTAAACATCATACCTCCAAGAAGGCTACGAAGAAACACAGTTCCTCTCCTTCTCCGCCAAGGCGTGTCCCAACTACAGCACCACCTGGCGGAAATCGCCCTCGGCCATCTTCTGTGTCGCCGAGGCGCACTGCTGGTGGCCGGTCAACTGGCCGATCGTTGGTGGCAGGAGCTGCTCCTGACCAACCTATGGATCAGGATCTTCTGCCTTCGACTGAATGCCATTCCATGCTGTCGGTCGCAAGCTCTGAGCAGTCGTTGAGTTGACAGCACCCTTGGTCACGTTTCTCCATTTTCTGTTCACCCTATGTCCATTATCCACTGGAATATCCGCGGCATTCGCGCCAATCGGGATGAATTGTCGATCCTCTTACGATCCTACTCGCCGGTCATCTTCTGTCTTCAGGAAACAAAGCTGCGTCCCCATGACCGCTTTGTTCTCCCTCATTTTCAGTCCGTCCGATATGACCTCCTCTCTGTTGAAGGCACTCCAGCCCATGGAGGACTCATGATTCTGCTCCATAATACTCTCCATTATCACCCAATCCCCTTAAACAGTTCCTTCCAAGCTGTCGCCGTCCGTCTTTCCCTTTCTGGATACACGTTCTCTCTATGTACGGTATACATTCCATCGTCTACACCACTGGCACGAGCTGATCTCCTTCATCTTCTTGATCAGCTTCCACCCCCCTATTTGCTGGTTGGGGACTTCAATGCCCACCACCCGCTTTGGGGATCTCCACATCCTTGTCCACGTGGCTCACTATTGCTAGACGTCTTCCACCAAGCGGATCTAGTCTGCCTCAACACTGGGGTCCCCACATTTTTGTCTGCCTCCACGGCAAATTTATCTCATTTGGACCTTGCGGTCGGTACTGTTTCGCTAGCTCGGCGCTTCGAATGGTTCGCCCTTGATGATACACACTCGAGTGACCACTTTCCATGTGTTCTTCGACTGCAGCCTCAACTGCCATATATGCGCTCGCGACGCTGGAAGTTTGCCCAAGCCGATTGGACACTTTTTTCGTCTCTAGCGACATTCGATGACCGTCGCTTTCCCAGCGTCGACGATGAGGTCACACATTTTACCGACGTTATTCTCACAGCTGCGGAACGTTCAATACCACGCACCTCCGAATTGCCCCGGCGCCCCCCAGTTCCTTGGTGGAACGAGGCATGCCGTGACGCAATACGTGAGCGGCGACGTGCTCTTCGCATTTTCCGTCACCATCCAACTTTGGCCAACTGTATCCGATATAAGCAGCTCCGTGCGCGATGCCGTTGCGTCATCCGCGATAGCAAGAAGGCAAGCTGGCAATTCTTTATTAGCTCATTTAACACCTTCACTCCCTCCTCGGAAGTTTGGAGTCGGCTTCGACGGTTCTCAGGCGCGCCTAGTTTCTCCCCGGTCTCTGGGCTCACTGTCGCGCATGATACCTTAGTGGACCCTGTCGCAATTTCTAACTCATTGGGTCAGCACTTTGCTGAGATTTCGAGCTCTTCAAATTACCCGCCAGCGTTTCTCCCGAAGAAACGTGCAGCGGAAGTGCGACATCTTGCTTTCTCCTCTCAAAATCGCGAAAGCTACAATACTGTTTTCTCCATGCGCGAACTCCAACATGCACTCTCTTCTTCTCGCTCCTCCGCCCCAGGACCGGATGGTATCCATGTCCAAATGTTGCTGCATTTATCAACCCATAGCCTGCGTTACCTCCTTCGCCTTTATAATCGCATTTGGACCGACAGTACCTTTCCCAGGCGATGGCGGGAAGCTATTGTCGTTCCCGTTCCGAAACCTGGAAAGGACAAACATCTCCCCTCTAGCTATCGCCCCATTTCTCTCACGAGTAGTGTCTGTAAGGTTTTGGAGCGTATGGTGACTTACCGTTTAGCTTGGTGGCTGGAATCCCGCAGTCTTTTAACACCAGCCCAATGCGGATTCCGACAGCATCGTTCTGCCGTTGACCATCTTGTTGCTCTCTCCACTTATATCATGAACAATTTCCTCCGGAAACGCCAAACGGTAGCAATATTTTTTGATCTGGAGAGAGCATACGATACCTGTTGGAGGACAGGCATCCTCCGCACACTGTTCTCTTGGGGCTTTCGAGGCCGGCTGCCCCTTTTTCTTCGCGAATTTATGGCAGAGCGCACATTTAGGGTGCGGGTGAACACTACTCTCTCCCGTACTTTCTCCCAAGAAAACGGGGTACCCCAGGGCTCCGTGCTGAGTGTTGTACTGTTTGCCGTTGCCATCAATCCAATTACGGATTGTCTCCTTCCTGATGTCTCGGGCTCCCTCTTTGTGGACGATTTTGCGATCTACTACAGTTCTCAACGGACCAGCCTTCTTGAAAGACGTCTTCAAGGATGTCTCGATCGCCTCCACTCGTGGAGCATCGAAACCGGCTTCCGTTTCTCACCCAGTAAGACCGTTTGTGTTAATTTTTGGCGACGTAAGGAGTTTCTTCCGCCCTCCTTACATCTAGGTCCTGTCAACCTTCCGTTTTCCGACGTCGCTAAATTCTTGGGTCTTATGTTTGACAGAAAACTGTGCTGGTCCTCCCACGTTTCCTATCTTTCGGCTCGCTGTCTGCGTTCCCTTAACACCCTCTGTGTCCTGAATGGCACCTCTTGGGGAGCGGACCGAGTGGTGCTTCTCCGCCTCTATCGCGCCTTAGTGCGCTCGAAATTGGATTATGGAAGCATAGTCTACTCCTCTGCTCGGCCGTCTATTCTTCGGCGTCTCGACTCTATCCACCACCGTGGATTACGTTTAGTGTCTGGAGCTTTTTACACCAGCCCTGTGGAAAGCCTTTATGCTGAGACTGCTGAACCTCCGCCATCCAATCGGCGGGCAGTCCTTCTGAGTCGTTATGCTAGCCATCTGTCTTCCATGCCTGCTAATCCAGCCCATGACCTTTTTTTCGACACCTCCTTTGATGTCGGGTATGCAGGCCGCTCCTCCTCCCTACTACCCCCGGGAGTCCGCTTCCGTCAACTGCTCCATTCTCTTTCCTTCCGCTTTCCTAAAACCTTCTTGACAACTTGGGGTACAGCACCGCCTTGGCTCCGTCCCCGGATCGACTTGCTCAGAGACCTATGTCAATTTCCCAAGGATGGTACCCCTACACTTGTTTACCGTCGGGCATTTGCTGCTCTATGTGCACAAATGACGGAAGCCACATTTATTTACACCGATGGCTCGAAAACATCGTTAGGTGTAGGGAGTGCCTATATTGTTGGCGACACCCCAAATCACTTTCGGCTTCCCGACCAGTGTTCGGTTTATACTGCGGAGCTTTACGCTATTCTCCAGGCTGTCCACTACCTCCGCCGCCATCAGCGGATACAGTACGTAATCTGCTCAGATTCTCTCAGCTCTCTCCTAAGTCTCCAAGCTCTTTACCCTGTGCACCCTCTGGTCCACCGGATTCAGGACTGTCTGCGCTTGCTCCACCTGGGGGGCGTCTCAGTGGCGTTCCTCTGGCTCCCGGGACACGCTGGTATCTGTGGAAATGAGGCGGCCGATATAGCGGCCAAGGCTGCAGTCTCTCTTCCTCTGCCAGCTATTCAGTCTCTTCCGTTTACCGATCTACGGAGCGGTTTATGTCGCCAAGTTGCTCATTTATGGCATGCGCATTGGTCAACACTTCCCCATAATAAATTGCGGGAAGTGAAAGCCCTTCCTTGCGCATGGTCCTCTTCCTCCCGAACGCGTCGTCGGGAGGAGGTAATTTTAGCTAGACTCCGGATAGGGCACTGTCTTTTTAGTCATCGACATCTTTTAAGCGGTGATCCTCCCCCACTCTGTCCCCACTGCTCTCAGCCGTGGACGGTCAGACACCTTTTAATTGAATGCCCCTATTTTAATCCGTTACGCTCCCGTCTACAGCTATCGCCTGATCTATCGTCGATTTTAGCAGATGACACGCGCTCAGCTGACCGCGTTCTGCAGTTTATTAGTGACAGTGAAATGACGTCAGTCATTTGAAGCCTTTTTTTTGGGGGGGGACAACCACCCTCTTTCTATAATGGATTTTTAAGCATTCCTTCTGCCTTTAGTTTCTCAAATTTTATGACTTTGTTCCCATTGCTGCTGATTTTAAATTTCGTTTTTTTCCTGTTTTCTACGTCACGGGCTGGGCGCTAATGACCATAGAAGTTTTGCGCCCTAAAACCACAAACAAAAAAAAAAAAAAAAAATGTAATGGACTGGGCCCTCTGTTCCATCTGTACAGACCATTGACTGGAAATGGGTATATTCGTGTTGTGTACATAGTTCCGCGTAGTCAGCGCATACACAACTTTCCCACTAGAGCGGGCCCCGCTAAGCACAACAGCGCAGGCGCAGCACTCGTCCGTCTCCGCACTACGAGATGGCGCTGCCGTAGAGACGGACCAAATTCTGCTTCCACCGATCCGCGTATTAATATGTAACGCAGCCAATGAGATTGCTGCTAACGCAGAACCTTTTCTCCTCATGGATCACACTCGCGCAGTGATACATGAACACGCGAGGTATTATAACGAGTGTACAGACCTCCGTTTAGTCAGTCTGCATCAATCTGCATTTGTCTGCATCAGTCTGCATTTGTCTGCAGCAGTCTGTACCAATCTGCAGTCTGTACCAGTCTGCATTAGTCTGTACCAGTCTATAGTCAAGTTTCAGTCTGCGCCTAATAAGATTATCATATTCCAGTACATAGCCATGAAGAGAAATGTATAGACACTTTGTCAAGTATCAGAGATATGTGAGAATAAGATTAACGTACCAAGACCAAAGGAACTTCAGATTGTCAATTGTAAATAGCGTCCAGACTCAAGTTACATAAGGTTTATGCTTGTTACTATTTTAATAAATGTGTGTGAAAATTAATCATCTTCTGTTTAAAGTTGGTCACCGTCAATCTGCTACTCTAAGCGTGCAAGTGGCATTTCTATGCCGGCCGTGGTGGCCGTGCGGTTCTAGGCGCTCCAGTCCGGAGCCGCGCTGTTGCTACGGTCGCAGGTTCGAATCCTGCCTCGGGCATGGGTGTATGTGATGTCCTTGGGTTAGTTAGGTTTAAGTAGTTCTAAGCTCTAGGGGACTGATGACCACAGCAGTTGAGTCCCATAGTGCTCAGAGCCATTTTTTGGCATTTCTATCGTCTGACCTAACGGCAGAAGATAAACACGCCACAATAAGATCACGAGACATATTGCTGACACTCGCCTACTTCATTAGAGCGACGAGTCGAATAATCTGATGGTGTGTGTACCGAGGGTCTTACAGTACGCGCACCACAATTCGGCTGCTTGGAGACCATTTGTAGGCATTCATGGAATTTGTTCCCATGACAATATACCATGTCACCAGGTCATAGTTCTTCGGAATTGGTTCGAAGAACATTCTGTACAGTTCGAGCGAATAATTTAGTCACCCAGATCTCCTGAATTGAATCCCATCGAAAGTTTGGTAGATAATCGACAGGTCAGTTTGTGCACAACATCCTGCACCGGTCACATTTAACATTTGTGGACGGCTATAGAGACAGCATGGCTCAATATTTCTGTAGGAGACTGTCAATGACTTGCCGAGTTCACGCCGCGCCGAGTTGCTGCATTGCGCCAGGAAAAAGGAGGTCCGACAGGATATTGGGAGGTATCCCGTGACATTTGTCATCTCAGTGTATGTTATTTTATTTATGAGTTTTGGTTCTGTTTACATTTAATTTACGATCATTCAGGTCTCTTGACATTTTACTAACGCTCGAGTCGCTAAGCTAATAATAATATTGTGGCTCATATGACTTAAGTGATAGCTCACTTTCTCGTCGCTAGGTGCGTTAGTGTCTCTCCAACTGTTAAACCCTTTTCACACGCTGAACGAAAGCGTTCAAGAAAGATCATAGTCTACTGAAGCGCTCCAAGCGTCCTACGCCCGAACTACAGCATAAACTCGTGCAAGATCTTGTCGCAGCGTGTTTAAACGATAAATGTGAACACAGCGTACCGTTACTTGCATAATTGCCAAAGTCGTGATTTCACATTAGCGTATCATTAATTATTTATGAAATTTACAAACATTTAAAAACTCGTGTAAAAATATTTACGAAAAATACACTACTTTCCTTTCCTCAGAAAGTTCCCTGCGAGAACGAAACGACCATAAATAGAAACAAAACTCACCATACGGTAAGTGCGCGAGAAAACAATATGGCAGACCCAGCACTCAACAGAGACGTGGCCACAGCTCGGGCATGCGCAGTGCCGAATTTAGAACTGGCCCAATTCCTTTATCCCTAGAATTACCGTGCGCCGCTACGAACGCGATCTGAGTGAGCCCGTTCACACGATAAACGGCCGCCATTCACGCAACTGGTTGTCAGTCTATTAAGAGCTCATTCATCGCGTAAAACGATAATTACCTGTTTACAACCGTGACAGCGACTTGCGTCAAGACTGTTTGTGCTACACTGCTACTGTTTGTTGTGGACGCTAGTCAGATGTTTCCTGACTATGGCCCAGTAAGCCGAAGACCAGCCTGAAATAACAAATATTGGTAGAACGAAAACGCAGTTGGTTTCTGTTTTCAACCTCAGATACGTAACGTCTTTCCCTTCTCAACGGATCTTTTTCCTGGCATGTAGGTACTGGATAGATGTCAACAGCTAAGGCCTCCGTGAACTATCCCCAAACACAGCTGTGTCAGCTAGTCCCGCCTTGCTGTAATGTCACGACAGGGGAATGCCATTCCGTCTATGACGCGCCGCCATTCCAGAGAGAGCCGTTGCGTCATCGACAGGCAGGCAGTGAGTCTCCAGATGCGGTGTGACCGACTTCTACAGCCGCGGAACACTTTCTCGCGACGCAGCGAACTTAAAGCGGTGGGAGAGCCAAGGTCGCTACAGAATGCAGCCGAGCCGTCCGGTTTTATCCAACGCGCGCGCGCGCGCTCGATCCAGGTCCACGCGCAATGCAGTGGAACGCAAGACTAGCGATACAACGAGTTTAATGTTTTGCTACTCTGGTTATGCTCGAATATGGTGTGACCCTTCGTGGAAAACTGGAACGTAGCGGGCTGCTAGACAAAAGATTTGAAGAGCCAGGCCAGCTCTTTGTACAGGGCTATTACAAATGATTGAAGCGATTTCATAAATTCACTGTAGCTCCATTCATTGACATATGGTCACGACACACTACAGATACGTAGAAAAACTCATAAAGTTTTGTTCGGCTGAAGCCGCACTTCAGGTTTCTGCCGCCAGAGCGCTCGAGAGCGCAGTGAGACAAAACGGCGACAGGAGCCGAGAAAGCGTATGTCGTGCTTGAAATGCACTCACATCAGTCAGTCATAACAGTGCAACGACATTTCAGGACGAAGTTCAACAAAGATCCACCAACTGCTAGCTCCATTCGGCGATGGTATGCGCAGTTTAAAGCTTCTGGATGCCTCTGTAAGGGGAAATCAACGGGTCGGCCTGCAGTGAGCGAAGAAACGGTTGAACGCGTGCGGGCAAGTTTCACGCGTAGCCCGCGGAAGTCGACGAATAAAGCAAGCGGGGAGCTAAACGTACCACAGCCGACGGTTTGGAAAATCTTACGGAAAAGGCTAAAGCAGAAGCCTTACCGTTTACAATTTCTACAAGCCCTGACACCCGATGACAAAGTCAAACGCTTTGAATTTTCGGCGCGGTTGCAACAGCTCATGGAAGAGGATGCGTTCAGTGCGAAACTTGTTTTCAGTGATGAAGCAACATTTTTTCTTAATGGTGAAGTGAACAGACACAATGTGCGAATCTGGGCGGTAGAGAATCCTCACGCATTCGTGCAGCAAATTCGCAATTCACCAAAAGTTAACGTATTTTGTGCAATCTCACGGTTTAAAGTTTATGGCCCCTTTTTCTTCTGCGACAAAAACGTCACAGGACACGTGTATCTGGACATGTTGGAAAATTGGCTCATGCCACAACTGGAGACCGACAGCGCCGACTTCATCTTTCAACAGGATGGTGCTCCACCGCACTTCCATCATGATGTTCGGCATTTCTTGAACAGGGGATTGGAAAACCGATGGATCGGTCATGGTGGAGATCATGACCAGCAATTCATGTCATGACCTCCACGCTCTCCCGACTTAACCCCATGCGATTTCTTTCTGTGGGGTTGTGTGAAAGATTCAGTGTTTAAACCTCCTCTACCAAGAAACGTGCCAGAACTGCGAGCTCGGATCAACGATGCTTTCGAAATCATCGATGGGGACATGCTGCGCCGAGTGTTGGAGGAATTTGATTATCGGCTTGATGTCTGCCGAATCACTAAAGGGGCACATATCGAACATTTGTGAATGCCTAAAAAAACTTGTTGAGTTTTTGTATGTGTGTGCAAAGCATTGTGAAAATATCTCAAATAATAAAGTTATTGTAGAGCTGTGAAATCGCTTCAATCATTTGTAATAACCCTGTAGTTGGCTGTTCCGGTGGAATACTGCCCACGTGGGCGCTGGCGACAGGCTAGCTCCAGGCAAAACCGTTGATTGCCATGGGATGGGAGGTCAACAGTCCAGCCGGCCTCGCGCGCCAGAAAAAGAAGCTATAAAAAGATACTGGCAGAGTCAGTTCTCCCCGTACTTGATTATAGTGTTCCTATTCTCCAAGGCCTTACGTATGAGAGCTCACGCTGGCTGCAGCTGGCGATGAACGCTTGTGTTCTATACGTTTGTGATGTACGCTATGTCGACAGTATCACTCCTGCCCACGGACAGTTGTCATGGCTCCATGCTAATAAGTATAGACACTATCATACTCTGCGTTTCGTCTATCATCTTCTTAATCATTGCACTGCATGTTTTTTACCTTCAGCTCTTACACTACTCTCTGAGCTGCACAGCAAAAGTTAGGATTTCTTCAGCTGAAGAAATCCTGGCTTCTAATCCAGACATTTTAAGCCAATATTTCCATAAATGGAGGTTACGACCAAACTCAAATAAAACATGTTGCATGTTTTCATCTGTCTAGTAGACTGGCACACAGAGCCCTAGATGTTTGTCCTGAGGTACGCAAACTTCATCATAACATGCATCCATAGTGCATTGGGATGGCGTTAGATAGGACACTTTCTTTCAAGGAGCACTTGACACGAACACCTGCTAATCTCAAAAGCAGCTCTGTGGCACTAGTTAGGGATCGTCAGCAGACTCTCTTTGCGTATCTGCATTCGGACTGGTATTATTTATTTCATTAACAGTACAGAGTAACCCACCCCCTTGGAATGTAATGTGGGTCGGATGCGTCTGAATCTAACCGCAAAGACTTCTTATTGTTACAGACTTATTGATGTGCAATTGTTAATGCAATTTTTAGTAATATAAGGAACATAATGTATATAAAATTTCTCGGAGACTACAGAAAACTGAATTCTTAACAATTATTAAAAGTTCTATATAATTTTTTTCTGTCTAGTTGAGTAGAATAGAATTTATAAAGTGTAAAAAAGGGTAATACAAGAAGTGTGGTGAAAATAAGTTGCAATACGTAGAGGGAAGTGAAATACGAGGATGTGTAATTTAGTCTGAGTAGCTTGTTGGTTGATAATAGCCTATTTCTACTATTTCTGGTGAGTGTGTCTCGGTAGAACCTCCAGATATTCTCAACTGTAATGGTGTGGGTTTATGTACGTTTGATGTGTTTGTGTCTATCGAAGTATTACTAACGTGTTGCATGTCAGGACACTAGATGATATTCAATAGTTGCTTCTCTAATTGTTGGTAGTTGTGGTATATTCCGTGTGATAACGTAGATACATACACACTACACTTGTAAATTCATTAGTAGAACCAGAGTTTAGTTCATTGTTACTTGAGTGCAGTATTTTTTAAATAACTTAATACGTTACATTTTTAGTTTTATACATAGTTCATACAGAAAACAGATTTTGATATATAAAATACTTTGATTGTAGCTTTACATAAAGAAGAGATTGTACTTCTGCCTACACATAATAAGACGCGTAATACATTACTGCATGCGTACAATATACTATAGACAGTATGCAGTGTGTCGTTGCGGAGGAAGAGCCTCAGAATATAAGTTCTTAGAGCCTTCTCCTCAGCCGGCCGGAGTGGCCGATCGGTTCTAGGCGCTACAGTCTGGAACCGCGCGAACACTACGGTCGCAGGTTCGAATCCTGCCTCGGGCATGGATGTTTGTGATGTCCTTAGGTTAGTTAGGTTTAAGTAGTTCTAAGTTCTAGGGGACTGATGACCTCAGAATTTTAAGTCCCATAGTGCTCAGAGCCATTTGAATTTTTTGTCTTCTCCTCCAAAGCGATTTTACCTTATTACTAGAGTCTTTTTGTGTGGGTGCTTTGTTTTATGAGTGTTATTGCCTGTTGGGTGGTTTGTGGCTGTGTTACGGCATGCAGTGTCATGTATCGTTGGTCTGGATCCTTAGTGTCGTTCCCTTATCAGTCAAGTTCACTTAGCATGTTGGTTCCTTCCTTGGTTTCCAGATCTGTGGTCGTGCTTGTGCTCTTCCACGTGGTGTGTTCGGTTGTTGTCTACGCCCACGTCCGTAAGGGTTTCGACGCTTGTATTCTTCGTGCAGTGTTCGATACAATATCGGCTACGCTATTCATTGTGTTCCAGACAGCAGGGTTACGTGTTATTCTGGCGATGTCACCGTCATTCTGTATAGGTCTTACTTCTGATAGTGTTGCATAGCAGTGTGACATATTCTGGTGTCCCAGTTTTTCCGCAAATGCATATTTCATTCTACACTACTGGCCATTAAAATTGCTACACCAAGAAGAAATGCAGATGATAAACGGGTATTCATTGGACAAATATATTATGCTAGAACTGACTTGTGATTACATTTTCACGCAATTTGGGTGCAAAGATCCTGAGAAATGAATACCCAGAACAACCACCTCTGGCCGTAATAACGGCCTTGGTACGCCTGGGCATTGAGTCAAACAGAGCTGGGATGCCGTGTACAGGTACAGCTGCCCATGCAGCTTCAACACGATACCACAGTTCATCAAGAGTAGTGACAGGCGTATCGTGACGAGCCAGTTGCTCGGCCACCATTGACCAGACGTTTCCAATCGGTCAGAGATCTGGAGAATGTGCTGGCCAGGGCAGCAGTCAAACATTGTCTGTATCCAGAAAGTCCCATACAGGACCTGCAACATGCGGTCATGCATTATCCTGCTGCAATGTAGGGTTTCGCAGGGATCGAATGAAGGGTAGAGCCACGGGTCGTAACACATCGGAAATGTAACGTCCACTGTTCAAAGTGCCGTCAATGCGAACAAGAGGTGACCGAGACGTGTAACCAAGGCACCCCATACCATCACCTCGGGTGATACACCGGTATGGCGATGACGAATACACGCTTCCAATGTGCGTTCACGGTGGTGTCGCCAAACACGGATGCGACCATCATGATGCTGTATGCAGAACCTGGATTCATCCGAAAAAATGACGTTTTTCCATTTGCGCACCCAGGTTCGTCGTTGAGTACACCATCGCAGGCGCTCGTACCTGTGATGCAGCGTCAAGGGTAACTGCAGCCATAGTCTCCGAGCTGATAGTCCATGCTGCTGCAAACGTCGTCGAACTGTTCGAGGAGATGGTTGTTGTCTTGCAAACGTCCCCATCTGTTGACTCAGGGATCGAGACGTGGCTGCAGGATCCGTTACAGCCATGGGGATAAGATGCCTGTCATCTCTACTGCTAGTGATACGAGGCCGTTGGGATCCAGCACGGCGTTCCGTATTATCCTCCTGAACCCACCGATTCCATATTCTGCTGACAGACATTGGATCTTTACCAACGCTAGCACCAATGTCGCGATACGATAAACCGCAATCGCGATAGGCTACAATCCGACCTTTATCAAAGTCGGAAACGTGATGGTACGCATTTCTCCTCCTTATACGAGGCATTACAACAACGTTTCACGAGGCAACGCCGGTCAACTGCTGTTTGTGTATGAGAAATCGATTACAAACTTTCCTCATGTCAGCACCTTGTGTGAATGCTCTGAAAAGCTAATCATTTGCATATCACAGCATCTTCTTCCTGTCGGTTGAATTTCGCGTTTGTAGCACGTCATCTTCGTGATGTAGCAATTGTAATGGCCAGTAGTGTAAGTTGGTCCCGCGCGGTTTAAGTGTATCGTGTACGGCCCGTGGCCGATCAGGAAATGGACCAGCCCCGGCTTGGGTCGACATGTTTTAGTTGTAATCTTTCACTTACATCAGGAAAGAAAGGGTGTACTCGTCGACCCTTGTCGGATGCCTCCCACTTTCTCTGCCATGTTTGAATCCACCATTGCTTCATTTGTGTTTTGTTGATAGTGTTCGTTCCTGGATTGGTATGCTCAAAATCAGATTACTGTGTGACTGTCTGGCTTTATATCCACGCATGAAAAGAGATACGCATACAACTTAACGAAGGCATGCACATTGTTAGTCGATCAATACGATCTACTCTCACATACCTGTCACCTGACTTGAACCATACTCGACCTCCTGATACAAGACGTACGATCCCTCTACTACGTGAAAACCTTCCAATATTGAATGATGTATTCTCTACATGGAGCGAAAAAGATAAAGATTCACATCCTTGATTGTTACTGAAGATTAAATCAGTGCATCGCTGAATGGAAACAAAATGTCCTTCTCAATGCTTCAAATTGCCATGCATCCAGCAGGAAGGTCCGGATTTGACCAGCCTCGAGCGATTTGGACTACCCTGAAACGCATCCCACCGGGCCATAGAAGTTGCGTAGACACTCACCATCTCGTGACTACGAGTATGACTCTGAACTACAGATAGTTGCTCATGTTGTATCAGCACGTGCCGTATGTGCCTGCAAGGGACTTTCGAAGATAGGACAGCGACGGGTACATTATAGAAATTGATGTATGTCAATAGCTATTGTGGTTTGTGATGCACTATGCTGGAGAGTTAAATGTGACGGGTGGTGTGATGAACTAAATTACAGAAACTGATGCTTTAAAAATCATATTCTGTGTCAGGAACCCGACTTTGGACCAATTTTTCTCATAAAATCGGAGAAATTAAATTTCTTCCAAACTTATAATAATCTTTTATCACTTTTCTCTTCCATATACTTGTCTGCGGCTGACCCTTGTCAACACTTCCTCCCTCCTCCACTGCTCCCTTCCGCTTGTCTATTCTGTTCTTTACTATCAATGAAATTTTAATCTTGTTCTCTTTCCTTGTGCGTTCCGCTTCTAATACTACAAAACACGACTTCAAATGTGCTAAACTAATAAATATCACCTTAATGACCTTTATTATTATTATTATTATTATTATTATTATTATTACTGTTACTATTATTATTATTATTACTGTAAACGCTTTGTAATACTTTAATAGGAATATGTTATTACTGGAGGAAGTAAGTCAGACCCTTAAGGCTAAATAAGCAACAAATAAAAGAAATAAATAAGAACATCAGAGTCCTCCAGATACCGAATCAACGAACCACAGCCCTGGATTTAAACTGCGTACACCCTACTCATTAAAAAAAAGTGTTGCCTAGATACAAGACAAGTAGACAAAAGAGGGTCGGTGTCCTAGAAAGCCAGCTGGAAAAATTAAGTGTTTTTGTAAAGCCGCAGATAACATGCACAGCACTAAAAGCGAGAGTAATGTGGAGGGAGGTAGCGAACCCTCATTGGCTGGCTCAAACATCCTTAGTGGAAGCTGGTCGGGATAGGACCCAAGATACTAAAGATAGATCTTCTCTACAACGCGCGGCCGACGGACAGTGGATGGGCTTCACTCTGATATTTCACAACACTGGTATTATGACGTGTACCGATTACTTTTCTCCATCAAGGTCGTATTTCGGACCCTGGAGATGCCAATGGTCTGTAGATGATGAGTGAGACGAATACACCGCGGAAACCGCTGCCTACCACCTTTCCTATTTCAGATAGGCAGTAGGCAGTAGCACTCACCTGCTGATCTACTGTCACTGAACCGTGGAGACTTCTTCTTTGGGACGTGTTTCATCGCGTAATTGATTAATTTAAAGAAAAAGGGACAGATGGAAAGCTAGTAAACGTGATAGCCCATATACACGATTAAATTTCAGTATGTAGGATGCCCCAGGAGGAATGTCAATATTCTGGATTGTGACAGGAAAGACCATTCGAAGACAAAAATTCTGATGAGCATCAGTTCTAGGCTGCACACCTTTAGAGCCATGAGCACTTCTTCATATTCGATACTCTGATACAAATGTGTCCTGCTGCTCTTTGGCTTCCATATTTTGAGATGTGGCTGTATCGACCAAAACAAGGAAAAAATATCCAGTAAACATAGGCACTAAAGTTCATACCTTAAGCGCTACGAGCACTTGTTCATCTTCGCTAGCCGGCCTGCGTGGCCAAGCAGTTCTAGGCGCTACAGTCTGGAACCGCGCGACCGCTACGGTCGCAGGTTCGAATCCTACCTCGGGCACGGATGTCTGTGCTGTCCTTATGTTAGTTGGGTTTAAGTAGTTCTAAGTTCTAGGGGACTGATGATCTCAGCTGTTAAGTCCCATAATGCTCAGAGCCATTTGAACCATCTTCGCTACTGTGAAACGCATCTCTTTCAGTGAACATCTGCTCAAAGCTCTTAAAGTATGCGTTTCAGAGCACATGTTTACTAGACTTGATTGCTTCGAGTGATCGTTCCATTCATAGCCCTGAATACTGATCTTTCCTCTTGGGACACCCTGCATTCTGTTGGGAGGTAGCTTCCACAGCTTGCACAGTGATGCATGGCTAGGCGGGATGCCCCCCCCCCCCCCCCCCAAAAAAAAAAAAAGTTAAACACAAAGAGAAATCTAAACGAGAATAGGTCCTGTCTCTAAAGAGGGCAGTGGATCTTGAACTGAAACGAATCAAGAATCTGAGAGTAAATAGCCTGTGTTCTACTATCTACACCTATACTCTGCGAACCACTGTGAAGTGCATGACAGAGGGTACGCCCCACTATACCAGTTATTTGCGCTTTCTCCCATCCGGCACAAAAATGGTTCAAATGGCTCTGAGCACTATGGGACTTAACATCTTAGGTCATCAGTCCCCTAGAACTTAGAACTACTTAAACCTAACCAACCTAAGGACATCACACACATCCATGCCCGAGGCAGGATTCGAACCTGCGACTGTAGCAGTCCCGCGGTTCCGGACTGCAGCGCCTAGAACCGCAAGACCACCGCGGCCGGCATCCCGCACATTTCGACCGGATTCTCGCAGTGAAAAACGGTATGATTGTATGAAAGCAGTAACAGTAATTGGTGACCAAAGAGGACGGTCTCATAGTGATGGAAGGCAACGCTTGCATACCAGAATGGCGGTAGCCGCCGCACACTTACTATCTGTGATGTACCCTAGTCCAAGGTCAGCAACCCAATGGGCCTGGAGAGTGGCTGTCGACGCTGCTTTGTGAACTCGGACACCGCACTATTGACAAGTACGTCCCCGCAGCCAATATAACAGGGGGAGCGAAAGAACTGTTGCTGCAGCCTTGTACGGGCGACCGGCTCGGTCTCTGTGACTCATAGATTGGCACACCTGTTTGGGCGTGAATACCCCGAACGAGGGAGAAACTGGTATGCCTACGCAATCGCCTGGCTTCACCTTATATTCTGATGTGACGCCCAGGACTCTGTAAGGATACTCGCCATCTTGAGCATTTTCTACATTAAACAAATGCTGAATATGGACATTATTTCGCTACTTCCACCAGATGGTCCTCCATGTAGGCAATTGATCGGTGGTGCACGTTTTCGGTGTAAAATTTATATAACTCTGTAAATTAATCGATGAATCAATGATCCTTCCGGTCTGAGATAATTATCGATATGCTCGAAATTTTGTAGGCAATCTGAATCTGTGGTTGTAATCGACGAGTTAATTTTATTTGGCTCTCTTTCGTTGCGACAGGGACTGTCCACGACAGTCGTGATCACACCATGCGCGTTCTCGCCATTAAAAATAACAGGTTAAGGTCGCAGTGTTTCAGCAAAGCTGAGTTAGGAAATGTATCTGTTGATGTGATGGAATTAAATTTTCCTTGGGACAAATGAGTCCTAACTTTGTTTTCGTTAACGACAGAAGCTGAAGAAGTCTCAAGGAAAATTTAATTATATCAGATCTATGAATTAGAATTGGTGCCACAGCCGGGACTTGAACCTGGGTCTCCTACTTACTAGCCATTATTCCATCGTAGCAGTGTAGCTAACACAACTGCACAGATTACCCTAGTCCGATGCCCCCCTCAAGAGAGGAATTAAAGTTTGTGTTAGGGAGGGCATTGCACTATGGTAGACAGTACAGCAGTGTTAGCTGCTATAATTATCGAAGAAAATGTAGATTGTTAGCCATAACATTTATAAAAGTGTTATGTTGACTCAAAGTTTTTTACTCCAGGTGAGAACGCGGTGGTGGCCTTGGACGTTTCCCCAGTCCAGTCTCTACTGATGTCTGACGTGCTGTATGCGGTGTGGCTGGTGCGCCCATTGTGCGACAGGTGACAGAGCTGAAGGAATGGATGGCCGTCAGTTGTGCTCGAGCAGTGCGAAGCAGGTAACGGTTCGCTGGTTTCCTCAGCTCACAGGAAACCCATGCGTGACCGCAGCGAGACAGATATCAATAAACATTGTACTATCGCAACGTGTAATGCACATCCAGCACGCTAGTAACATTATTGTAAACTGTGCAGTTCTCGTACACAATTTCTACACGCCAGTGTGATCAGCAAGTCAGAATTTGAAACACTGTAATGTTGTTTATGTTGTCATGTCCCTGACTGTTATTTTTAACTGGCAATGAAGCACATTTTGAGGTACATGCGGGTTGTTGTAACACTTTTTTTTTAAAGAAAGTGCAGTCGATATCATTTATAGCAACGTCGCTTTTAGCAACGTATTGGCAATAACAGCGAGATAAAACGGTCCCGCCTTGATCCTATGTAAATGCTATATTTAATGACTCGTTTAGTGCGACATCGCTTCATACGACTTACCGTATAAAACGACTTATTTTTTATTACATTTTCGGAGAAATATACAGGCTCTAACGTCCAATATTTACTTTCGTTTGTTACGTACTTGGGGATTACTAGCAAAAATGGTTCAAATGGCTCTAAGCACTATGGGAGTTAACTTTTGAGGTCATCAGTCCCCTAGAACTTAGAACTACTTAAACCTAACTAACCTAAGGACATCACACACATCCATGCCCGAGGCAGGATTCGAACCTGCGACCGTAGCGGTCGCGCGGTGATTACTAGCAGCAATGTAACACTTCTTTTCAAACTCTTATTTTCTGCAGATTGTTGGTTTAAAATCAGGCGCTAAAACGAATAAATCGTCAGATGCATACGCACATCTTAAATACACTCCTGGAAATTGAAATAAGAACACCGTGAATTCATTGTCCCAGGAAGGGGAAACTTTATTGACACATTCCTGGGGTCAGATACATCACATGATCACACTGACAGAACCACAGGCACATAGACACAGGCAACAGAGCATGCACAATGTCGGCACTAGTACAGTGTATATCCACCTTTCGCAGCAATGCAGGCTGCTATTCTCCCATGGAGACGATCGTAGAGATGCTGGATGTAGTCCTGTGGAACGGCTTGCCATGCCATTTCCACCTGGCGCCTCAGTTGGACCAGCGTTCGTGCTGGACGTGCAGACCGCCTGAGACGACGCTTCATCCAGGCCCAAACATGCTCAATGGGGGACAGATCCGGAGATCTTGCTGGCCAGGGTAGTTGACTTACACCTTCTAGAGCACGTTGGGTGGCACGGGATACATGCGGACGTGCATTGTCCTGTTGGAACAGCAAGTTCCCTTGCCGGTCTAGGAATGGTAAAACGATGGGTTCGATGACGGTTTGGATGTACCGTGCACTATTCAGTGTCCCCTCGACGATCACCAGTGGTGTACGGCCAGTGTAGGAGATCGCTCCCCACACCATGATGCCGGGTGTTGGCCCTGTGTGCCTCGGTCGTATGCAGTCCTGATTGTGGCGCTCACCTGCACGGCGCCAAACACGCATACGACCATCATTGGCACCAAGGCAGAAGCGACTCTCATCGCTGAAGACGACACGTCTCCATTCGTCCCTCCATTCACGCCTGTCGCGACACCACTGGAGGCGGGCTGCACGATGTTGGGGCGTGAGCGGAAGGCGGCCTAACGGTGTGCGGGACCGTAGCCCAGCTTCATGGAGACGGTTGCGAATGGTCCTCGCCGATACCCCTGGAGCAACAGTGTCCCTAATTTGCTGGGAAGTGGCGGTGCGGTCCCCTACGGCACTGCGTAGGATCCTACGGTCTTGGCGTGCATCCGTGCGTCGCTGCGGTCCGGTCCCAGGTCGACGGGCACGTGCACCTTCCGCCGACCACTGGCGACAACATCGATGTACTGTGGAGACCTCACGCCCCACGTGTTGAGCAATTCGGCGGTACGTCCACCCGGCCTCCCGCATGCCCACTATACGCCCTCGCTCAAAGTCCGTCAACTGCACATACGGTTCACGTCCACGCTGCCGCCGCATGCTACCAGTGTTAAAGACTGCGATGGAGCTCCGTATGCCACGGCAAACTGGCTGACACTGACGGCGGCGGTGCACAAATGCTGCGCAGCTAGCGCCATTCGACGGCCAACACCGCGGTTCCTGGTGTGTCCGCTGTGCCGTGCGTGTGATCATTGCTTGTACAGCCCTCTCGCAGTGTCCGGAGCAAGTATGGTGGGTCTGACACACCGGTGTCAATGTGTTCTTTTTTCCATTTCCAGGAGTGTACAAAGAGCAGACAATGATAACTGATGACCTTAAGTAGGACAGTACCGTAGTATGCGCTGCCAAAGCTACTAGTTGGAAAACTGAACAACACTGCCTTTCTTGTGATTACAGAAAACTAGAAAATTAAATTCCAGTATGGCTATTTTTTTTAAAGTAGAGGATGTGATTAATACACTCCTGGAAATTGAAATAAGAACACCGTGAATTCATTGTCCCAGGAAGGGGAAACTTTATTGACACATTCCTGGGGTCAGATACATCACATGATCACACTGACAGAACCACAGGCACATAGACACAGGCAACAGAGCATGCACAATGTCGGCACTAGTACAGTGTATATCCACCTTTCGCAGCAATGCAGGCTGCTATTCTCCCATGGAGACGATCGTAGAGATGCTGGATGTAGTCCTGTGGAACGGCTTGCCATGCCATTTCCACCTGGCGCCTCAGTTGGACCAGCGTTCGTGCTGGACGTGCAGACCGCGTGAGACGACGCTTCATCCAGTCCCAAACATGCTCAATGGGGGACAGATCCGGAGATCTTGCTGGCCCGGGTAGTTGACTTACACCTTCTAGAGCACGTTGGGTGGCACGGGATACATGCGGACGTGCATTGTCCTGTTGGAACAGCAAGTTCCCTTGCCGGTCTAGGAATGGTAGAACGATGGGTTCGATGACGGTTCGGATGTACCGTGCACTATTCAGTGTCCCCTCGACGATCACCAGTGGTGTACGGCCAGTGTAGGAGATCGCTCCCCACACCATGATGCCGGGTGTTGGCCCTGTGTGCCTCGGTCGTATGCAGTCCTGATTGTGGCGCTCACCTGCACGGCGCCAAACACGCATACGACCATCATTGGCACCAAGGCAGAAGCGACTCTCATCGCTGAAGACGACACGTCTCCATTCGTCCCTCCATTCACGCCTGTCGCGACACCACTGGAGGCGGGCTGCACGATGTTGGGGCGTGAGCGGAAGACGGCCTAACGGTATGCGGGACCGTAGCCCAGCTTCATGGAGACGGTTGCGAATGGTCCTCGCTGATACCCCAGGAGCAACAGTGTCCCTAATTTGCTGGGAAGTGGCGGTGCGGTCCCCTACGGCACTGCGTAGGATCCTACGGTCTTGGCGTGCATCCGTGCGTTGCTGCGGTCCGGTCCCAGGTCGACGGGCACGTGCACCTTCCGCCGACCACTGGCGACAACATCGATGTACTGTGGAGACCTCACGCCCCACGTGTTGAGCAATTCGGCGGTACGTCCACCCGGCCTCCCGCATGCTCACTATACGCGCTCGCTCAAAGTCCGTCAACTGCACATACGGTTCACGTCCACGCTGTCGCGGCATGCTACCAGTGTTAAAGACTGCGATGGAGCTCCGTATGCCACGGCAAACTGGCTGACACTGACGGCGGCGGTGCACAAATGCTGCGCAGCTAGCGCCATTCGACGGCCAACACCGCAGTTCCTGGTGTGTCCTCTGTGCCGTGCGTGTGATCATTGCTTGTACAGCCCTCTCGCAGTGTCCGGAGCAAGTATGGTGGGTCTGACACACCGGTGTCAATGTGTTCTTTTTTCCATTTCCAGGAGTGTAGCTGATTCTCTTTGATGCTTTGTGGTTGTGTGTGTGTGTGTGTGTGTGTGAAAGAGTACTGTTCATTTGCTACTGTTGATTAATTTTTGTAATACAGCAACTGGAAAGAATTGTCATTCATGACTATAATACTATAATGCACTTACAATACGTTTCAAACATGACCAACATTTTATCTCATTCATCATCCAAGAACATGTTAGACATTATTGAGCAATTTGCATTCTTGCTTTTTCACTTGTTACAGGTTTTGCACATATTTATTGCTGTACTTACTGCATAAACATAAGAAGAGTTCATCTTCAGTCCCTCTCCAGAAATACTTTATTGTGAAAACTATAGGTTTCCCGAGGTGTCCTGTATTTCCGTTACTTTTTGAAGCGTTAAATCTGACAGCCTAAAATTTACAAATGCCAAACTTTTTTAAAAAAACAAAGCAAAATCCTGTTTGTACGACTATCGGCTATAACTACTGTAAACTGTCGCTCCCTCCGACGTCATTATAACCGGTTTTGACTGTATGACCCATATTCTTACTAGAGATAGCACTGATCAAAACAGAAAGAAGTTCGTGTAGACGTATGCCCGGTATGGCGTTCCTAATCACAATGAATAAAGTGCACGGGCGTACTGGAAAGCGGTGCCTCGGAATTTTTGTGTGTGAAAACTCTTAGACTTCTAAAGAATTTGTAATATTTATACCAACTTGGCTTCTTCAAGAAATGTCGCCGCCCCTGCACAGAAGTAGACGTAGATTTATAGAGTCCGCTGTTTTTGCTTTGAGGCTGTAACCTTTCGGCAGGCGTGCCTATTTTTGTCAGACGAGAAGGCGCGCATTGCAAAAGTTACAACATGAACATTTATCAATAAAAGCAAGCATGTGCTGTACAAACTATTATATTTATCGAAGAAAGCGGTTCACATTTACTACCTTCAACATTTATAACATAAACGTTTGCTCTTTTAATTATTTGAATAACAATTTAGCCAGTTACTCAGACATACAGGGTTATTACAAATGATTGAAGCGATTTCACAGCTCTACAATAACTTTATTATTTGAGACACTTTCACAATGCTTTGCACACACATACAAAAACTCAAAAACTTTTTTTAGGCATTCACAAATGTTCGATATGTGCCCCTTTAGTGATTCGGCAGACATTAAGCCGATAATCAAGTTCCTCCCACACTCGGCGCAGCATGTCCCCATCAATGAGTTCGAAAGCATTGTTAATGCGAGCTCGCAGTTCTGGCACGTTTCTTGGTGGAGGAGGTTTAAACACTGAATCTTTCACATCACTATGCGTGAAACTTGCCCGCACGCGTTCAACCGTTTCTTCGCTCACTGCAGACCGACCCGTTGATTTCCCCTTACAGAGGCATCCAGAAGCTTTAAACTGCGCATACCATCGCCGAATGGAGTTAGCAGTTGGTGGATCTTTGTTGAACTTCGTCCTGAAGTGTCGTTGCACTGTTATGACTGACTGATGTGAGTGCATTTCAAGCACGACATACGCTTTCTCGGCTCCTGTCGCCATTTTGCCTCACTGCGCTCTCGAGCGCTCTGGCGGCAGAAACCTGAAGTGCGGCTTCAGCCGAACAAAACTTTATGAGTTTTTCTACGTATCTGTAGTGTGTCGTGACCATATGTCAATGAATGGAGCTACAGTGAATTTATGAAATCGCTTCAATCATTTGTAATAGCCCTGTATGTTCACTTTTGCAACACCTTTCACAGACAACATCTTTCTTAGAGTGCTGTTTAAAAGCCAAGTTATTACACCCATCATATTAAATTGATGCTGATAAATTGTTTTGACGCTTACAAGGATTACACGTCTAGAGTTTTTTTCGCCGAAGATTCGGGGCGCTGATCTTCGGACGTCGATGCTCCTCCACGAAACTGCATAAGAAACACAGTGAAATTGGGTGGCAACGATTTGAGTTTACCTCTAGATATCACCTGTTCTTTCATAAGACCTTGTGCTAGCTTCTTGACATATATACGTCTTCGTGAATTATATCACGCTTTGTGAAGGAAAATAATATTTGTGAACTAATTCCAGCAAAATTGCCAATGATTATCTCCTTGTAATTCTTGAACCTGAGTAACAGACACACACGTTATCTACATCATCAACTTCCACTTTTCTCACATTGTAGTCAGCTTGCGTGTTTTTAACTGTCGCCGTGTCATGCATGGTGGACAAAAGTATGACAGCACTGTTTTTACGAGGAACATGTAGAACTAAGGTATGTGGTGACTTCAATATTAATTTTGTATGCGGTTGTGCAAGAAAAAGGATGTTGGAAGATCTTCTAAATTCATATAATCTGATGCAGATTGTGTTTTTTCTAACCAGGGTGAAGGAGAACAGTAGCACAGCAATAGACAATATTTTTGTTCATCCTTCATTTCTAGATGGGCAATCTCTTAGTAAAAGGATGAATGGCCTTTCAGTCCACGATGCACATCTTTTAAGACTAAATGGTTTTTGCATTCAAACAAATATTATATATATAATTGCAAACTTTGTAGAGAAGCTAATCCAACGGCAATAGAGTTATTTAAACCTCGTTAAGGAACAAGAGTGGCAAGATGTTTATAGTGCCGATAACATAGATGACAAATACACTCCTGGAAATGGAAAAAAGAACACATTGACACCGGTGTGTCAGACCCACCATACTTGCTCCGGACACTGCGAGAGGGCTGTACAAGCAATGATCACACGCACGGCACAGTGGACACACCAGGAACTGCGGTGTTGGCCGTCGAATGGCGCTAGCTGCGCAGCATTTGTGCACCGCCGCCGTCAGTGTCAGCCGGTTTGCCGTGGCATACGGAGCTCCATCGCAGTCTTTAACACTGGTAGCATGCGGCGACAGCGTGGACGTGAACCGTATGTGCAGTTGACGGACTTTGAGCGAGGGCGTATAGTGGGCATGCGGGAGGCCGGGTGGACGTACCGCCGAATTGCTCAACACGTGGGGCGTGAGGTCTCCACAGTACATCGATGTTGTCGCCAGTGGTCGGCGGAAGGTGCACGTGCCCGTCGACCTGGGACCGGACCGCAGCGACGCACGGATGCACGCCAAGACCGTAGGATCCTACGCAGTGCCGTAGGGGACCGCACCGCCACTTCCCAGCAAATTAGGGACACTGTTGCTCCAGGGGTATCGGCGAGGACCATTCGCAACCGTCTCCATGAAGCTGGGCTACGGTCCCGCACACTGTTAGACCGTCTTCCGCTCACGCCCCAACATCGTGCAGCCCGCCTCCAGTGGTGTCGCGACAGGCGTGAATGGAGGGACGAATGGAGACGTGTCGTCTTCAGCGATGAGAGTCGCTTCTGCCTTGGTGCCAATGATGGTCGTATGCGTGTTTGGCGCCGTGCAGGTGAGCGCCACAATCAGGACTGCATACGACCGAGGCACACAGGGCCAACACCCGGCATCATGGTGTGGGGAGCGATCTCCTACACTGGCCGTACACCACTGGTGATCGTCGAGGGGACACTGAATAGTGCACGGTACATCCAAACCGTCATTGAACCCATCGTTCTACCATTCCTAGACCGGCGAGGGAACTTGCTGTTCCAACAGGACAATGCACGTCCGCATGTACCCCGTGCCACCCAACGTGCTCTAGAAGGTGTAAGTCAACTACCCTGGCCAGCAAGATCTCCGGATCTGTCCCCCATTGAGCATGTTTGGGACTGGATGAAGCGTCGTCTCACGCGGTCTGCACGTCCAGCACGAATGCTGGTCCAACTGAGGCGCCAGGTGGAAATGGCATGGCAAGCCGTTCCACAGGACTACATCCAGCATCTCTACGATCGTCTCCATGGGAGAATAGCAGCCTGCATTGCTGCGAAAGGTGGATATACACTGTACTAGTGCCGACATTGTGCATGCTCTGTTGCCTGTGTCTATGTGCCTGTGGTTCTGTCAGTGTGATCATGTGATGTATCTGACCCCAGGAATGTGTCAATAAAGTTTCCCCTTCCTGGGACAATGAATTCACGGTGTTCTTATTTCCAGGAGTGTATAATGCTCTCTGTAACATTTCTCATGCTATTTGAAAGTTGCTTTCTATTAGAACAAAGGCAGTCTGGATGGCTGACTAGTGGAATAAAGATATCATGTAGAACAAAGTGGGAATTATAATAAAATGTTAAAACGAGTCACAATCGAACTACAGTATCCCATTACAAATAATGTTGCAAGGTGCTTGAAAATGTTATCAGTAAGGCAAAGTACGTGGTCCGCAAATAGAATAGCTAATTCACAGGACACTTTTAAAACCATATCGTTAGTCTTGAAGGAAGTGTCTGGTCAGCAGCACTAGGTCGACGATATAAAGTCAGTTCGTAGTGCACCGAAGAGCCAAAGAAACTGGTACACCTGCCTGATGTCGTGTATTGTCCCCGCGACCACACAGAACTGCCAAAACACGACGTGATCTGGACTCGACTAATGTCTGAAGTAGTGCTGGGAGAATTGACACCATGTATCCTGCAGGTGTGTCCACAAATCCGTAAGAGTACGGGGAGGTGGAGATCTCTTCTCAACAGAACGTTGCAAGGCATCCCGGATATGCTCAACAATGTTCACGTCTAAAAGTGGGCGTGTGGGGTGTCGCATTGTGCTGATGGACCTGCTCAAGTCCGTCGGAATGCACAATGGACATGAATGGATGCTGGTAATCAGACAGGATGCTTACGTGCGTGTCACCTCTCAGAGTCGTATCTAGACGTATCAGGGGTCCCATATCACTCCAACTGCACACGCTCCACGCCGTTACAGAGCTTCTACCGGCTTGAACAGTCCCCTGCTGATATGCAGGCTCTAATGATTCATGAGGGTGTCTCCGTACCAGTGCAGGTCCATCCGTTCGATGCGATATGAAACGAGACTCGTCCGACCAGGCAACATGTTTCCAGTCATAAACAGTCCAAAGTCGGTGTTGACGGGCCCAGGCGAGGAGTAAAGCTTTGTGTAGTGCAGTAAAGGGTACGCGAGTGGTCCTCCGGCTCCGAAAGCCCACATTGATGATGTATCATTGAATGGTTCACACACTGACGCTTGCTGATGGCCCAGCATTGAAATCTGTGGCAGTCCGCGGAAGGATTGCACTTCGGTCACGCTGAACGATTCTCTTCAGTCGTCCTTGGTCCCGTTCTTGCAGGATATTTTTCCGGCCGCAGCGATTTAATGTCTTACCAGATTCCTGACATTCACCGTACACTAGTGAAGTGGTCGTACGGGAAAATCCCCACTTCATCGCTGCCTCGGTGATGCTGTGTCTCATCGCTCGTGCGCTGACTATACCACCACGTTGAAACTCACTTAAATCTTGATAACCTGTCATTGTAGCAGCAGTAACCGATCTGACAACTGCGCCAGACACTTGTCTTACATAGGCGTTGCCGACGGCAGTGCCGTATTCTGCCTCTGTACATATATCAGTATTTGAATACGCATGCCTATACCAGTTTATTTGGCGCTTCAGTGTAGAAGTGATTCTGTTACTGAAAAGTCAGATATGTGTACAGTATTTAACAATCACTTTCCGAGCATTGCTGGTGAATTAAATAAAAACTTAATTTCTACAGGGAATTACATAACACTCTTGAAAACTGCCTCTGCGGGACTAATGTCTGAAATACTCCTCTGTGATACTGATAGGGGGGAGACTGAGTCAATGATTAAATTACTGAAGATTAAGGACTCTCATGGATATGATGGAGTACCTAGCAGAATATTAAAGTGTTGTGTTGCACATGTTAGCCCTGTACTTGGCCACATTTGTAATTTTTCCTTTAAGAATAGTCAGTTTCCTGAATGTTTAAAATACTCTGTAGTAAAGGTGCCATATAAAAAGAGAAAGGGATAATGTAGACAAGTTTATACCTGTTTCTATGCCATCACTGTTTGCTAAAGTTTTTGAGAAGGCTGTGTATGCTAGGATAATTGATGATTTTATTTCACACAGTTTGCTATCAAATGTTCAGTTCGATTTTAGAAGTGGTTTAACAATTGAAAATGCTAAATTCTCTTTTCCGTGTGTGGTACTGGATGGATTAAACGAAAGTTTTCCGACACTAGACATCTTTTTTTATTTAACTAATGCGTTTGATTGTGTTGATAGCAAAATATTGCTCCAGAAGTTGGACTATTATGGAATATGGGGAGTAGCTCACAATTGGTTCACCTCTTACTTCAGTAACAGACAGCAAAAGGTAGTTATCCACATTGTTGAGAAGGACTGTGATGTGGGGCCTGAGTGGGACACAGTTAAATGTGGGGTGCTCCAGGGATCAGTGCTGGGGCCAGAGTGTTCCTTATTCATATAAGTGACATGCCCTCTAGTATTACAGGTGATTCTAAAATATTTGTTTGCTGATGACACTAGGTGGTAGTAAAGGATGTTGTGTGGAACGTTGGCATTGTTTCAAGTAGTGCAGTTCAAGACATAAGTTCGTGACATGTAGAAAGTAAACTAACGCTAAATTACAGTAGGACTTAGTTTTTATAGTTTCCAACACACAATTCAACAAAACCCGATGTTTTAATTTCACAGAAGGGGCATATGTTTAGTGAAACTGAACAGTTCAAATTTCCACGTGTTCAGATAGATAGGTAACTGTCGTGGAAAGCACACGTTCAGGATCTTGTTCAAAGACTTAATGCAGTCATTTTTACTATTCGAACGATATCTGAAGTGATAGTTCCACACGAAAAGTAGTCTAATTTGTTTGTTTTCATTCACTTATGACGTATGATAATTATATTTTAGGGTATCTCTTCCCATTCTCAAATGACATTTTTGGTTCAGAAACTGGCGGTTTGGGCAATAAGTGATGTAAGTTCGCGTACTTCTTGTCGACTCCTGTTCATTAGTCTGGGTATTCTGACATTGGCCTCTCAATACATATATTCTTTACTGTCGTTTCTCGTTAACAATAACAGCTTACTCCTACGAGTTAGCAGCTTTCACTCAGCTAATACTAGCCAGAAATTTAATCTGCATTTGGATCACACTTCCTTGACCCTTGTGCAGAAACGCGTGTAGCATGCTACTGCATCCATTTTCAATAAGTATACTGCTGCACCCATTTTCAATAAGGTACCACAAGAATTCAAATCCTAGCAGTAATCCAAGCGCTTTCAAATCGAAACTGAAGAGTTTCCTCTTGGGGTCACTCCTCCTATTCTGTCGAGGAGTACCTTGAAAAATTAAGCCGGCTGAAGTGGCCTTGCGGTTCTAGGCGCTGCAGTCTGGAACCGCAAGACCGCTACGGTCGCAGGTTCGAATCCTGCCTCGGGCATGGATGTGTGTGATGTCCTTAGGTTAGTTAGGTTTAACTAGTTCTAAGCTCTAGGGGACTAATGACCTCAGAAGTTGAGTCCCATACTGCTCAGAGCCATTTGAAACATTTTGAAAAATTAAGCTAATTCCTGTCTTATATTGTTGACTGCGTATACATCAACTTATGGCTTGCCCTTTTTTGGGGTTCATAAACATTTTATTTTATCTGTGTTTATCTGTCTCTTATGTTGTAATTTCTTGTACTGACACGTTCCATGAGCTTGATGATTTGCTCCTCAATTTGACCTTACGGAACTAGACGTGTAAAATAGAAAAAAAAGTTATATCCTGCTTAAATTCAAACATTGCACTTCCCTTGTTTTGTTTGAGAGAAATTCTCAACGAATTTCACGTCTGTTCTTCCTCACTGTATCAATCAAAGTGATTTTCTTCTGCAGCAAATATTAAGAAATTGTCAGTTGTAAGGTTCCTGTTAGTTTCCTGTAGGCACCACCAGTCTTTTCACAGTCTCATACGTAAGCATGCTGGCCTTTCTCTTTCCAATCAAATCTTTTGCGCAAGAGTTTATGCCTGTCTCGCTGCCTATTTATATACGTATTTGTATGTTTAACGATTTCATCAATAATGTCAGTTAAATCCATCACGTTTGTCTTTGGACCTGGTAGAATTTGCACAATATTTTTTTCCCTATTGGTTCCTGTCGTTTTAGCACACATGCTTTTACACCACCTTTGTCTTTTCTAGTAAATAACTCCCGTACATCTGCTACTTCTTTGAGATCACCATCATCCTCACCCTCATGTCCAGATTCACTGCCTTTGTCCTCAAATTTAGCGTTTTCATCACTCAAATTCACTTCACTTTCTTCCTGGTCTGAAAAGTGTGGATAGACTTCATCATCACTTAACGAAATTCCTCGTCTTGTACATCCTTTGAACTGAAATAAAACATCAAAAGAAATGAAACGATTTCTCATGCCGTTGTAACCAAATTAACATGTAATGTGCATCTATACAAAATAAAGAACAATGAATAAGTACAGTCAACTTCTTATTACACTTACCTCTGCATACTGACTGCTGGACCAGAGCTTGCAACTGTCACACCAGCAGACGCGCATTGTACTTTTTACAACATTAGACACCTCGTTGCTTACAATTCAGAAAATAAACTGAGACAGCTAATCAGAGGAACTGAAGCCGCCTTAAAATTGTCGAGTTAACATCAACGATGGAGTAAACTGAAGAGGAGGGTAATACTCAAAGTTGAGGCATCGATTTGGCATAAAAACCCGCTGCTGTCGTACTTTATACAACAGCGCGTCCGGTCGAGGGTTAATGGAACCAGAATGAAACAGGCTGCGGCTCTTTCCTACTGATATTACGAGTTCCGTTGGCTACTAATATTCTAGCAATTTTTTGATACGGGCTATCCTTCAGATAACATAGTAAAGTGTACCACCTTATGTACACCCACAAGTGTCACTCGCAAAGCTATCACTCGTTCATTACTACTTTCCAACTGGGTAACAAATATTTTTAATACGTCACAAGCCAAATCATACTTTCCTAAACAAAGTCATAATCTACATAGCTCGCAGACACCCGATCTTAAACACGCACAACATTCCACACGACTCTGTGACTGAACCTCGCCGATCGGCCATTCGAAACGAAACCAATGGCACACGCAATGATTCGACCGTTTCTAGTAATTCAACTACTTAATGTTCTTAATAAAATGTTTTGTGACTACGTAATGATAGCACGGCATTAACAGGTTCTCCCACATTATTATGGAAAAAATCAATAATAATTTAGTAATAATTAATAACCAACAAAAAGATTGTTTTGGCACCAAGGCCAGATTGTAATGCCTGCATCTTTTATGACAACAACCAGTCATAAGATAAGTGTGTTCAGCTGCTGCAATTTCTCACGATTACTGTAACCAGGCAGCAGTGTCCGACAGTTCTTGCATCACTCCACCTCATGACGTCACATGTTTGCTACTATATCTTCGCCCAACTGGGATGTAATATGAGGGAATAAAGCTATAGCTCTGATGGAGAAATGTTACACCACAAACAAATACTTGTTGCGATACGGATCATTTTATTCGTCTTGACAACTGCGAGCACTAATCGATGTAGATTTTATTCCTGTTACCGTTTATTGCACAATTTTTTCTGTTTTAACAAGTATTTATTTCGCGCTCATAACAGAACACAACACAGCCAAATATAGAGGCCGCTGGTGACCATAGCAGAGTTTAGGGACATTACTTAAGTTGGACAGTTCGTCTGAAAGTTTGTCTTCCGACCTTAAGTACCCTAGAGGAAATCAGTAAATCGTAAAGCAAAGATGCAGTAGATACGTTCTCGTAACACGTCTCGCTTCTAACAACATTCTTTGAAGTTACTGAGACAGTGTCCTTGCCAGATTCATACTATCATGAAGCGTGACTGAAGCTGTGGAATTGACGGATATACTCTTCGGTGTGGTGATATAATGATAGCAAATGCCTCGTTCCTAAAGCACTTATAAGAATAATAAAACAAACGAAACATATATACACACTATTGGCAATTAAAATTGCTACACCAAGAAGAAATGCAGATGATAAACGGGTATTCATTGGACAAATACATGATACTAGAACTGACATGTGATTACATTTTCACGCAACTTTGGTGCATAGATCGTGAGAAATCAGTACCCAGAACAACCACCTCTGGCCGTAATAACGACCTTGGTACGCCTGGGCATTCAGTCAAACAGAGCTTGGATGGTGTGTACAGGTACAGCTGCCCATGCAGCTTCAACACACAAGCACAAGACACTACAGAAAATCTCGGCGCCGGTATGTTTCCTACAAGCTAACAAATATTTAGAGTACTTCCTCACACCTGGAAGCTTAATTTACTCTAGAAATTAATTAATGGAACGCTATGAATAAAAGTGTGTATATACAGATATTTATGTGTGTGTGTGTGTATACATTAGCCGAATATTATCGTTTAGCGCACGTATTATTGCATGACACGTTTCCAAACTAAGTCTAAAATATCTTAGAGCGAAACAGCACTGTAAATTTAAAGTTTTTGAAAGGACTGTCGGCAGCAAGGAATAGGAGCGCAAAACACAAGTTCGCAGAATTGCTGCTGTCATTCTAGGTTTTTTCTTTTTTTTCCCATGGGGATATAGGTGTCCGCAGAAATTTATGGAGGTGGTAAGTTACGAGACGTATCATGCCACAGGAACTAAGCTTTATAAATGACTCAAAAAAACTTATTATATCCCAGAGAATTGATGGTTATTCACTCCATATTTGCTATAGGTAAATAACTGTGATAGTTAAAACCGATGATCAATTACACAGTTATTGCTAAAACCGTAGTATTGTATCACTGGAATCGGTGAAGTACCGGTACATTTGGCAAATCGCAAGAAGTGTGTGCGCTTTTTGTAATGGATAAAAACTCCGTACTCCATATTCAAATCGGGGGGGGGGGGGGGGGGGGAGGGGGGCAGTGGGATGTTCGTGAGTGATCTTTGACGCTCCCTGAATCAATTTTTAATATTTTTTATGCTCGCAAAAAAGTGGAGCAATCGTTCAAGATTCCGAACGACAGTATTATTTAGCAGTCTAGGGAGAACTTTAATAATGATGCACCAATATTACTGGCCGTCTAGGGGGAGCTTCAGTTCAAGCTGTCACTGTAGTTACCGAGCGGACGTCACTTACGCGCCAGGAAAAAATGCATCTTCGGAACATTTTGGATGGACGGTGAAGACTCTCTCTGTCCTAGTGAGGCACGTTGGACAGGGTCGTAGCAGCTCATTTCGCATGATTCACTGATGGCCTCACACTGTTCCAGCCAACAGGAAACTGATGGCCTACCACCGTTCCAGTCAACAGGAAACCTTGGCGAGAGTCTAGGACTTTGCAGACCAGTTTTGTGCGCGAGGACACGGTCGACTTGTGTTCCGGTCAGACGGAAACCTCGCCGAGAGTACAGCAGTTTGGCTCACCAGTTCTGGGTGGTTCCGCGGGAAGAAGACTTCCTTGAGTCACGCAGCGCCTTCGACGTGTGCGGAGGCGTGTCTAGGCGAGGCCACACGCGGCGCCCTGCCGTCCTTACTTCGCCGCCCAGAAGGTTGCGACATTGTCGTCATGGAGACGACCCTGGCGCGGAGAACGCCCAGCGGACAAACCGGCTGAGAATTTCCGGATTAACCTGCGGGCGCACGATCGACACCAGTGCTGCGTACCTCGCTTTTAGTAGCCATAGAGAGTGTTACAAGCGCCATCCTGTTCCAATGCCAGGCGCACACTGATCAGCCAGAATGTTACGACCACTGACCTACTATCGACATGAACCGGTTCAGATGGTTCAGATGGCTCTGAGCACTATGGGACTCAACTGCTGTGGTCATAAGTCCCCTAGAACTTAGAACTACTTAAACCTAACTAACCTAAGGACAGCACACAACACCCAGCCATCACGAGGCACAGAAAATCCCTGACCCCGCCGGGAATCGAACCCGGGAACCCGGGCGTGGGAAGCGAGAACGCTACCGCACGACCACGAGATGCGGGCGACATGAACCCGTCCAGACGATAGCAGCGTCACCTGGCGAGGAATGACCGCTAGTCAGACATGTGGACGGTGCACGGTGTGTCAGTGAGCGTGCTGTCTCTGTGTAGATTGGGGAAGATGCGCGATCTATCTGAATTTGACCGACGACAGATTGTGATGGCGCGAGCATTCCGGAAACTGCACGACTTGTCGGGTGTTCCAGAAATGCTGTGGTGAGTGTCTTCAAGACGCGGCGTAACCAAGGTGAAACCACGTTCAGACGTCGTGGGGTTGGGCGGCCACTCCTCATTACAGTTGTCGGACGTCATAGGCTGGCCAGACTGGTAGAACAGGACAGGCGGCGAACTGTGGCGGAACTTTAATGCCGAGCAGAGTACAAGTGTGTCTGAACACACAGTGCACCGAACACTTAAAGATGGGCCTCCGCAATCGACGACCCACGCATTTGCCCACGTAAAAACCACGACATCGGCAACTACAATTGAAATGGTCACGGGACCATCGGCTCTGGAAGCTGGCGCAGTGGCAGAGCGTGTGATGAGTCCTGATACCTTCTTCATCATGCCGATGGGGGGGGGGGGGGGGGCGCTGTTCCACAGAAACAGCTCCTTGATACCTGTACTATGGGACGGAGACGAGCTGGTGGCGGTTATGTTCTGGAGAACATTCACATGGGCATCCATGGGCTCAGTGCAGCTTTACAAGGCGCCATGATGGACAAGGAGTATCGTCCAGTGGTTGCAGACTACGTACATTCCTTCATGACGATAATGTGCCATGTCACAAGGCCAGCAGTGATGGAGTGGTTCTAATGGATGTGCTGTCCCATCTCTCCTGCCCTCCCCAACTCGCCCAATCTGAACCCGATCAAACACATCTGGGATGTGATTGAATGTGTCGTCAGAGCTTATCGCCTCCTCCCGGAATTTGCGGGAATTAGGTAACTTTGTGTGTGCGTGCGTGTGTGTGTGTGTGCAGATGTAGTGCCAACTCCCTGCAGCGACCTATCAAGGTCTGATTGCTTCGCTGCCATGACGCGTAGCCGCTGTTATCAGTGGCAAGCTTCGACGCCCCAAGCTGATCAGTGCACTTCCAAATGCGATCTTGACAATCCTTATCTCTTTCGTACATAGTCCAAGACGGACGTCTTTGACGTTCAAAGTCAAAGGTATGACTTGTGACAGGGAAATACCGTCACGTGGTGACTTCGCTCAAGTCTGAATCCGAAAGTAGGGTCGTAAATGAAGTATAACACTTAGCATTGAAAACTCATCTATGGCATTGTTGGTCGGGAGGTCCCATTCGGATTCGGCCGCCAAGTGCAAGTCTTATTTCGGTTGGCGCCACATTGGGCGACTTGCGGCCGATGATGAGGAAGAAATGATGCTAACACATGACCCAGCCCACAGGCGGAGGAAATCTCCAACCGGGCAGGGAAATCGAACCCGGGCCCGCTGCATGGGAGGTAAGGACGTTACCACCCGGCTAAACAGGCGGGCTACACTCAGCACTGAAAGTTTATTGCTGGCCGGTGTGGCCGAGCGGTTCTAAGCGCTTCAGTCTGGAACCGCCCGACCGCTACGTTCGCAGGTTCGAATCCTGCCTCGGGCATGGATGTGTATGATGTCGTTACGTTAGTTAGGTTTAAGTAGTTCTAAGTTCTAGGGGGCTGATGACCTCAGATGTTAAGTCCCATAGTGCTCAGAGGCATTTGAACCATTTTGAAAGTTTATTACGAACATCGACTTACAGCCAGAACATAAGTGAACCGCTTGATGAAGAGTGCTACTATTTATGCAAACACCGAATACACCAGAATGTACAAACATTACAGTCAGAAGAATCTTCCAGAAATAATAAACACTAAATAACAAATAATTGTGGTCATCGGGTCTGAAATGGCGGCCCGCAGAACGGCAACCAGCGACGATAATACTGCCACGCCACACTGCACGCATGACACCTCCCGGTAATATTAATGCAATGTTGTTCTCGTAATGTGAGCGTCAAACTTGCATCTTTGCAGAAACAGACATAATGTCCGATGGGATACCGCATTCACTGGTTATTCAATGTTACTTATAATCCGTCTTGATTGAATAAACATTTTTGCAATCAAGACGGATTATAAGTAAACTTGCATCTTCCTAATCGTTGGCGCCAGTATGACAGTAACAGCGACCACTAACTGCCGCTTACTGTTTACTTGTGCGATTTTAAAACCTTGCGTTTCTGTCAAGTGTGAGATTCGTAGTGTAATACGTATAAAATTGTCCGATCTACTGAAATACACAGAAAGATAACCGAAGTTTATGACAATGTGATGAAGGTAGGTTCAGGTTGTGATGTAATCAAGCCAGATACACATGTTGAAGCAAAAAATGGTTTAAATGGCTCTGAGCACTATGGGACTTAACAGCTGAGGTCATCAGTTCCCGAGAACTTAGAACTAATTATACCTAACTAACCTAAGGACATCACACACATCCATGCCCGAGGCGGGATTCAAACCTGCGACCGTAGCGGTCGCGCGGTTCCAGACTGTAGCGCCTAGAACCGCTCGGCCACCTCGGCCGGCCATGTTGAAGCCTCCGACAGGAATGGATATCGATAATTTCATCTGTAAGTAGAAAAGTTCATAGAGGGTTATTCAGCTGCCCCTGCCGCAGTGTTACAGTAGGTCGTAAAATTCATGAGCGAGATTTTCATATTCTCTCGCTCGCTATGCGCAGACTATTACTTTTGGCGCATAAATTAGATCGTTTTTCCAGAAGTTTAATAAACACAACAGATACACGTAAGAGACTTTAGTCATCAGTAATACATTCTCCTTCACTGTCTAGAACAGTCTGCCAACAGTGCGGTAACGGTTCGATTCAGCGACTGTAGGGACCAAGTCATTTTGAGGCGAAGAACTCATTGAACCATGTTCGAGAGGATATTCATCCGAAAAGAAAGCACCTTGAAGGTTTTTCGATAGAGAGCGGAAAGGTGAAAATCTGATGGCGCAAGGTTAGGTGAATAAGGCGGGTCCGGAATGAATTCCCAACACCTAATGTTGTATAGTGTTTCCTGTCAGTCCCGCAGAATGCGGGAAGGCGTTATCATGGAGTAGCATCATTTCACGCGGTCTTCCTCGTTGTTGCTCGTGGATTACATCTGCAAGACGTCTCAGTTATCGACAGTAAACGTCAGCAGTGATGGTTACACCTCGGGAAAGTAGTTCGTAGTACAATACACGATCGCTGTTCTACCAGGGGCATGACATTATCTTTTGTGGAAGCCCACAGGTCTTTGTATGGGGAGTTGCTGCTTTGTTTGGCATCAACCAATCCCTTCTTTTCCTGATGTTAGCATAAAGGCACAATTCCTCGTCACCAGTAACGATACAGTTTATGAATGATTAGTGTTGATAACGAGCCAGTTGAGACGAGCAAGCAGAGATGAACATAAGGCCACCCGCTGATTTTTGTGATCTTTGGCTTAGTACATGCGGTGCCTATACACCCGACGTTTGAACCTTCCCCACTGCATGCAAATGTTGCACGACGGTGAAATGATCACAGTTCATCTCATTTGCCAGTTCTCGAGGACAATGACGTGGATCATTATGGATTAATGCGTTTGAACGATCTCCATCAAATCCCGGAGGTCTTCCTGAACATAGTCACTGATGTCAGAACGATCCTCCTTAAAACGAGAAAACCATTTTCTTACCGTGCCCTGTCCATTGCATCATCCCCACACACGTCGCAAATGTTTCTGCCTGCCACTTCGCACTCCATTTTCTAGCGTCCACAGCTCCGCTCACAATCTCCAGATGACGAAATGACGATATATAAAAGGAAATAGCAACAGTGAACTACATAAAAATCGACAATCGATAAATAAACCAATAGTAATCGGAATACCAAGATGAAAAAAAAAAAAAAAGAACGGCATCAACTTATGTACCAACCTATAAGTAATTATACAAAAGAAATGAACAGGACACTTTGTGTAAGAAATTTAATGTAATTAAATTTTGCAGTGGGATACGTTTTCCCTGGAGGTCAAGGTCTTAGAGGCATTCAAGAAAAACGCACTAAAGTGACCTTCAACATCTCTTCCCTCTCCCGCCCCCCCCCTCCCCCCCGCCCCATTCACTCCCACCATGCAAAAATTACTGACTTCAGGAACTATTCCCAATATTCGACCTTTTGTGACCACTATTGATTGGACTATTACGTCACCAACAAAATCGACTATTTCGTTAGCATTATGAATTCAAACATGCCCGTGAGTTGAATGAAGGCAGAACGATTTTAGTAAATGTTACGCTGTAACTAATTACGTTGACATCCAGACTTAACCCTTACATACACAGTAGATTCTTAGTCAGAATGCCTGACGAATACAACGAAGTAAATGTTCGTTTTATTCTGTTAAAATTCACAAAATAGTTAGATAAAATTGACATAAACGTCGATTTTGAAATTTGTAAGTGCTCCACTAAGCCGGTGGCTTAATAAGGTCAGTCAGTGAAGACTAAAAAAGGTGGCAAATAATTTGTGAAGTTGCGAATATTCAAGAATGGCTCTAAGCACTATGGGACTTAACATCTGAGGTCATCAGTCCCTCAGACTTAGAACTACTTAAAACCAACCAACCTAAGGACATCACACACATCAATGCCCGAGGCAGGATTCGAACCTACGACCGTAGCAGCAGTGCGGTTCCGGACTGAAGCGCCTACAACCGCTCGGCCACAGCGATCGGTTCGCGAATTTTCGTGCAGCAGTGTGAGGTAGTGGCATGAACAACGAACTAGAAATCCCGACCTGCGCGGTATGAGTGTGGGAGTGTGGGTACGTCTGATGCTTACTTTAGTACGTTTTACTTGAATAACTCGAAAACTGCAGCCTGTTGTGAAAACTTATCCTGGCCGAATACTACGTTAAATTTCCTACAAAGAGGTCCTGTTATTTTTCGGTAGGATTAATAGTTTGCTTCTAACGAGCGAAAGTGTTTGAAGCCCAGATATAACGTTGCGGTATACATAAAACGACATTAGTAAGGGTATCTGAAGCGCCCTGTGTAAAAGAGTCTTTATTTTATTCAGTACTATTTATATGGTATGTAATTATGATGATTTTTGAAGTTCACTATCAATATCCAAAAATTTATTTGTACTATGTTTTGCTAAGTTATGTATGGGCTGATGGAAACAACGTTGTTGACGACTATGTAAATCGTTTAAACCTCCTTGTCTCAGATGTTATTTTTGTACCTGTTCTGGTTCGCACATGGCGGGAAGAGGGGTTATATGATGGGGTGATGGAAAGACGGTGGTAAAAGTTTGGTTCTGAAACAACGACTCTCGTGGAACCTTTTCTGACACGTGTCTTGTGAACCAACTGTCTACAAATTTATAAATACGTAAGATTCAATGGAAAAACTGTTTTATTTGACAGTTAACGATCCATCAAGTTGACGTAATTGGAAATAATATATTTCTCTGTACAGCCAAATCTGCGGGCATAAATCATGTTCTGAAAAGAAAACGAAGCCAACTTAAAGACAATCATCTACGTCAAACCTACCGAGCGAGGTGGCGCAGTGGTTAGACACTGGACTCGCATTCGGGAGGACGACGGTTCAATCCCGCGTCCGGCCATCCTGATTTAGGTTTTCCGTGATTTCCCTAAAATCACTCCAGGCAAATGCCGGGATGGTTCCTCTGAAAGGGCACGGCCGACTTCCTTCCCCATCCTTCCCTAATCCGATGAGACCGATGACCACGCTGTCTGGTCTCCTTCCCCAAAACAACCAACCTACGTCAAACCTATTTTTTGAGTAAAGTAAACGCGATCTTCAGAGAGACTTATTTTAGCATAATGACGAAACTCCGTTTGGTGATACATCATTGTGTAGACGTTACTGAAGTGGTATCTTAAACTTCGAAAATGGTTCCTCATGTTTAATAGCGGACGAACGAATAGTCATGAAGTGCGATCATGCAGTTGTGACGGACAAACTCAGATCAACGATTGAGGAAAACAAGACAGTGTAAGCGTTTCACTACTAATGGACTGAATTTGCACTTTGCTGGAATTACATGATGCGTTCTTTATCAAATAGTTTGATTTGAAGTATAGAGCAGTACGTAATTGTGCATGCACTTAATTTAAACATAGAAGCTTCATGTGCAGTTCAATTAATGGTTAGATACAGCTACTCGTGAGAATAAAGGTACATCATGACACAGTCAGACTAACGTCTAAGGTTCCACTGAGATACAAAAATAATAAACTCCACTTTGAAAAGTTAGCACCGTAGTAGAAGTTACGCTAAGGTGCACTGGCACACAGCACAGTCTAAAGGTTACACTGTGCGAAGATAGGAAGTTAAACCATCAACCTTACTAGTGTACCGGGTAGCTATAATTAAATAATAATTAATAATAATTAAATAATATTCACAGAGGTTCAGTGTGAGTTGTAATAATCATACGGCAGCGGATATTGCAGACATTCTAATGCGTAAATGCGGAACCGATTTATGACGGAAAAAATTAGTTCAAATTTTGGCCAACAGGAGAAAAAAAATGGCTCTAAGCACTATGGGACTTAACTTCTGAGGTCATCAGTCCCCTACAACTTAGAACTACTTAAACCTAACTAACCTAAGGACATCACAAACATCCATGCCCGAAGCAGGATTCGAACCTGCGACCGTAGCGGTCGCGCGGTTCCAGACTGTAGCGCCTAGAACCGCTCGGCCACTCTGGCCGGCCGCCAACAGGAGAAAAATATTTCCAAATGTATTGGATTAGGAACGGGATGTAGGAGGAGGAGGAGGAGAACGAGGACAAACAAGTGAGAAAGGCATAATGTTGATCTTATTACAGTGTGTAAACTTTTAGATGGCGGACCTCTCCCTAGTCCTGAATCGGTAGAAGTCGGTAAACGTCGGGAGGCTTCGGTAGGTACGCAGTTTCGACTGCTGCCAACATTACGTAGCTGACTGTGTTGTACAAGGTAGCTTCGTTATTGTTTTGCGCTGTACTGTTCCGCGTGTTTTTATTTTTTCGGCTAGGTCGTGGCCGTACGGAGAACAAGTCATCAAAATTTCATCGCAATCAAATGAATGGTTTGGGAACGCACAGAGGGCAGACATACATACATTCATTTTTATATATAGAGAATGACCTGTTTAAGTATATTTAAATTTTATAATTAATAGTTTAACATTGCGGGGAATATATATATATATATATATATATATATATATATATATATATATGACGATTTCAGTTTCGTTTACGAACAACATTTAAAGCGAGTTTTACTTCCAAGCCTTTCGTCTGCTTTCTTGCAAGCATGACGCGCAATTTGTAGTGCCAGCACTGCAACAGGTAGGCGTGCCTCGTTCCCCCCCCCCCCCCCCCCCCCTCCCTCCCCCGCAACCGCTCCTCTCCCCTCGCCAACTAATGCTTGCTTCCTCCTGTCCCCGCACTCCCCTCACAATTCTGCCGTCTTACAGTTAACACACTGTATATGGCGCCGCTTACACGATTTATTCGATATGTGCATCAGAGACGTGGACGAGATGCCGCACCACATAAAATGACGTGATCAACAGTTGCTCGCAGCAGGTCCGGTGGAAGATGTGTGGTCCGGTGGAAAATGTGTAGTCCATGCACCTGGAAAACTTCTGGAGACAATACTCTCGTGGAAGGTTGCATTACAGAGATCTTTCACTGCGCCAGCGACTCGAGGTGTTGTCCCATCTTGTATGAAAACATTGGTTTCCGCACAGTTGCGCTCTTCCAAAGCAGGTATCACTTGCTTTAAAAGGAGTTCTCGATAAAATGCAGACGTGACCGTACACCTGACAGGCCCTGTGGGTGTATTCTCTTGAAAGAAGAACGAACCGAGAATAAAATGCTTGTGAATCGACACCACGCAGTCACGTACGACGAAAGCAATGGTTCTTCGTGTACTACACGCTGTTTAACAGTCCCCCAAATTTCGGTAGTTTGTGTATTCACAGCAACCTGTAGTGTAAAATGTGCCTCGTCACTCCACAGAATATTGGCCAGCCACATGTCATCAACTTCGATCCGTGCCAGAAACCGAAGAGTAGATTCAGAACGTTGCTGAGGATCGTGAAGTTTTAGGTGCTGTAAAGTCTGTATTTTGTAGGGCTGTTTGTGTAAAACAGGCCGCAAAAGTTTCTGTACTGTTGACCATCTCATGGATAACTTTTGTGACGCTGCATGAGCATTGCCACTACCCGGTTCAGATGCTGCATGGTCAGTTACAGCAGCGGCAACCTCGTCAGGAAGTTCCACCGGGATAGGAAGCATTCCTCTTCTAGGTGCCACACCAAGCTCAACCGTGTTTTTGAATTTTATCATCATCGCCTTTAAAGCATTTAATAACTTAGGGCCTGTCCTCATGACCTTTCAGTCGGCGACATATAGTGTACGCCGCCAGGTTTGCGCTAGATAACCGAAACTGGAGCTAATTTTTTTCAATGTAAATCGGTTCCGCATCAACGCATTAGCGTGTCTACCACGTTTCGCTACCATACGATAATTACAACCCACACTGGACCTCCGTGATTAGCTGCAGTTCAATTATAACCACCCGGAACTCATGGCACGCGATATGCTGAAAATGATCACAACTAATCTTGTAAATAGATACTATAGCGTTCTTTTTCCTTGGCACAGGCAGTACCCTCCATATATTCGTATTTAATACGAGTTGCCTTTCATTACACAAAATGTCTGTATCACTTCACGATAGCCCAACTACGATGCTTTCTCGTAGACAACAGCATCTTTAGCTAGCACCCCTACAGTCTTATTTGACAAATCGTGTATGTGAACCGAGAACGCTAGGGGTCCTATTACTATTTATTGGTCCGCAGCTCGTGGTCGTGCGGTAGCGTTCTCGCTTCCCGCGCCCGGGTTCCCGAGTTCGATTCCCGGCGGGGCAGGGATTTTCTCTGCCTCGTGATGACTGGATGTTGTGTGCTGTCCTTAGGTTAGTTAGGTTTAAGTAGTTCTAAGTTCTAGGGGACTGATGACCATCGATGTTAAGTCCCATAGTGCTCAGAGCCATTTTTGAACTATTTATTGGCCGTACCCTAAGCTACTTTCGTATCTGTGGAATATTAAGCGCCCAGTAATACGGACTGGGTTCTATTCGTCAACTATTCATCGAGGCAATTAGACATTTGTAAAGGCACTCCTTGTGATCGTATCCAGGTGGGTAGTACATTGTGGAACGCCTTTCGTTGGCTTGGTAAGGTGGAATCTACGTGTTCACATGCGTCTACTGTTTGTACAGTGTTGTTGTGTATGAATAAAATAAGTTGCGTTCCTCTTGACAGGTTTCTGGTGACGCTTGTTTTTCTCCAAGAATGTCAATATTTGTCACAGTATATAAAAATTATTACACTGGTATGCAAAACCTAAGGACGAAAGTAACTTGCGCGTGACGTTTCACTACCAAGTAACGTACCTCGACGAAACGTGCACCATACATAGAAAGAACTGCTGCAGTGTGGCACAGAAGTTGTCTGGAAGAAATACGCGATGACACGAACAGAACACTACAAAATGAGTGCGTGATTGTGAAAACGATGTGTGATCATCAAGGACGGCAGTGGATGGTCTGCAGCGTGCTCTCACGCTGCCCACGAGCTTGGTGCGGATTTACCGTGACAGGGAGGGCGGTTGCCAGCTGCTGGATGGTTGTTGGTAGATGTGGACGTGCTGCAGTACGTCCCCACAATGCATCCCACGAGTGCTGCGTGGGATTTAGGTACACCGTGTGTGTGTCAATCGGAGAACGTTACCTGCTATCGTGTGTAGTGAGGGGACGTGTTGTTACGGTATGGGGACGTTTCTCCTGGAGATGGTGCGGTTCCCTTATTGGGCTTAAGAAAACGTTAAACGTACACAATTAACAGCATCGTGTTGTAACCTCCCCACAACAAAAATATAAATAAATTCACATTCAGCGTAACCTCCCATAGATAAATTCCGAAACCTAATCTCCTAATATAAAATGTGACTCATAGTGAAAGGTATGTGCTACGGTCTGATCAGGGTAGCTCCAGAATATAGTCGGTAGTTGCCAACCGCAAGGTGGAACGAATATAATATCTTTGAGTAGGAGGGTCTTTGATGGTTGAGAGAGCCGGGCGCACGCAGTAAAAAACCGAAGAGTCCCAGCTAGGTGCCCGGAGGAGGCAGACATGTGGTGGCAGCTGTAAGGTAGGTCGCGCTCGCTGCCCCATACCAAACCTTAGCACGTAAATGAGAGAAGATATATAATCATTTCAAATTGGTTTTTGTTAGATAATGTTGGGATTTGTATGTCCAAGGTTTGACACAGTAAGCGTTTTGTAAGATTTTTTGTAAGAGTGATTCGTGCTACGAAAATGTTTGATATAGTTGGTTTTGTGTATGACTTAAAATTTTAACAAATATATATATATTGAGATCAAAATTGTTTAAATCTAACAGCTTGAATCATAATCTACATCCTTTGCTTAAATTGAACATGAAAATGAGTAGTAGAGTACAGTTACCCACCAATGAAAGAACCAAGTAAACATCAGGGCCAAGTTAATTTTCCAGTACCATCTTAATGCCATTGCACAAATTTTATTGCTGAGTCAAATACATGTTGCATTTCTGGCAAAATGGATGAGTGCAAGAAACAAGTTCACAGACGCAGTCAGATGCAGGTTTGCTGAATAATTAATTTAGAACAATCTCATCAATGATACTTTCAATAGATAACCTTTAAATAATTGACTATGAATTTAAACTGGTAAATTTTGGACATCAGCAGTGCTGCGTCATGGCCCTGAAAGATCATTCTGAATAAATTGAAAAATCTTACCTCAATGAAGTCGCCGGATAACGCATATACAGGGTGAGTCACCTAACATTACCGCTGGATATATTTCGTAAACCACACCAAATACTGACGAATCGATTCCACATACCGAACGTGAGGAAAGGGGCTAGTGTAATTGGTTAATACAGACCATAAAAAATGCACGGAAGTATGTTTTTTAACACAAACCTACGTTTTTTAAATGGAACCTGATGTGTCGACAGAAGCGCCGACACAGTGTGATTTGAGGGGACCGCAATGCAGGCTATAAACACACGAAGGATGGCGTGAGGTCTGAACCAGGATACGTAATGAATGCTATAAAGAAAAGTACGTAGCTTTTGGAATACTTAACTTTAATCCATCCTTGTTGTATACATCGTTCTTGATGAGACATGCTTTATACGATAAGTATCAATTGCTATGTAAGGCTAATGGCGCCTTGCTAGGTCGTAGCCATGGACTTAGCTGAAGGCTATTCTAACTATCTGCTCGGCAAAGGAGCGAGGCTTCTTCAGTGTAGTCGCTAGCAAAGTCGTCCGTACAACTGGGGCGAGTGCTAGTCCGTCTCTCGAGACCTGCCTTGTGGTGGCGCTCCGTCTGCGATCACTGACAGTGGCGACACGCGGGTCCGACATGTACTAATGGACCGCGGCCGATTTAAAGCTACCACCTAGCAAGTGTGGTGTCTGGCGGTGACACCACAGAACCCCATTACTTTTGTTAGCACATCTGAACATATAAACAAATACATAATCAGTGCCGTTCGTTGCATTGTAAAATGTTAATTACATCCGGAGATATTGTAACCTAAAGTTGACGCTTGAGTACCACTCCTCCGCTGTTCGATCGTGTGTATCGGAGAGCACCGAATTACGTAGGGATCCAAAGGGAACGGTGATGGACCTTAAGTACAGAAGAGACTGGAACAGCACATTACGTCCGCATGCTAACACCTTTTTATTGGTCTTTTTCACTGACGCACATGTACATTACCATGAGGGGTGAGGTACACGTACACACGTGGTTTTCGTTTTCGATTACGGAGTGGAATAGAGTGTCCCGACATGTCAGGCCAATAGATGTTCAATGTGGTGGCCATCATTTGCTGCACACAATTGCAATCTCTGGCGTAATGAATGTCGTACACGCCGCAGTATATCTGGTGTAATGTCGCCGCAGGCTGCCACAATACGTTGTTTCATATCCTCTGGGGTTGTAGGCACATCACGGTACACATTCTCCTGTAGCGTACCCCACAGAAAGAAGTCCAGAGGTGTAAGATCAGGAGAACGGGCTGGCCAATTTATGCGTCCTCCACGTCCTATGAAACGCCCGTCGGACATCCTAGTGTTAATTGCGGAATGTGCAGTTGCACCATCATGCTGATACCACATACGTCAACGCGTTTCCAGTGGGACATTTTCTTGCAGATCATTCTGTAGAAACGCGATGTATGTTGCAGCTGTTTGGGCCCCTGCAATGAAGTGAGGACCAATGAGGTGGTCGCCAATGATTCCGCACCATACATTTACAGTCCACGGTCGCTGTCGCTCTACCTGTCTGCGCCAGCGAGGATTGTCCACGGACCAGCAATGCATGTTCCGTAGATTCACTGCCGCGTGGTTTGTGATACCCGCTTCATCGGTAAACAGGTAGAACTGCAACGCATTCTCTGTTAATGCCCATTGACAGAATTGCACTCGATGATTAAAGTCATCACCATGTAATTGCTGATGTAGCGACACATGAAACGGGTGAAAGCGGTGACGATGCAGTATGCGCATGACACTACTTTGACTCAGTCCACCGGCTCTCGCAATGTCCCGTGTACTCATGTGTGGGTTCATGGCAACAGCAGCTAACACACCAACTGCACCCGCTTCTCCTGTGACGGGCCTGTTACGGACCCGTTTGCGTGCTACAACCATACCTGTTGCATACAGTTGGCGGTAGATGTTTTGCAATGTGCGGCACGTTGGATGCTCTCTGTCCGGGTACCGTTCTGCATACACCCTGCAGGCTTCAGCTGCATTTCATCGACACTCGCCATAGATGAGTATCACCTCCGCCTTTTCGAAGTTCAAATACACCATGGTCACAGTTTCTACAACACTACACTATCACAGACGTCTGGTATCACGGCGTACTACAGTTGGTCTGCGAGCGGAGACGAATGCAGAATAACAATAGCAGCAAGCGCTACATGGGGACACTGCGACAGCTAGACCAAACCACAACAGTGCACTACAGCCACACTCATAAACACGGTCGTCATCGTAAACATGTCCCCGAAGATGCTGCTCGCCGACCGTAGCCCGTGTTTGTTACAACACGCAACTGAACGTCGGAGGTTTCAAGCGTCAACTTTAGGTTACAATATCTCCGGATGTAATTAACATTTTACAATGCAACAAACGGCACTGATTACGTATTTGTTTATATGTTCAGATGTTCTAACAAAACTAACGTGGTTCCATTTAAAAAAAACGTAGGTTTGTGTTAAACATACTTCTGTACATTTTTGTATGGTTTGTATTAAACAATTACACTAGCTCCTCTCCTCAGGTTCGGTCTGTGGAATCGGTTCGTCAGCATTTGATGTGGTTTACGAAATATATCCAGCGGTAACGTTAGGTGTCTCACCCTGTATATCTGCTCTTATAATAATTTTTTCTGGCACAGGCCAGTGCAACGCTGGCCGATAGATTTTTCATGTATAAATGGAAACAAGTGATTTTTCTTTACAATAATCGGGATGACCATGGATTGGAGAAATTAGTAAATTCTTTAAATTGAGATGAATGATTGTCAAAAGTTAATTTTTATAAAAAAGATTATTATTAAGAGATTTTTTTAAACATTTAGATGGGACTTGACATAACAATAGTACATATGCGCGAGGCTGCTTTTACCTTGTATATATCGCTCAGGCTCCGCCATCGCTCCCCACGACCGGCACCGCCAATTTCATACACACGACTGCTGCAACTTACTCCTACTGCTACACAGTTCCTACTGCTGACAACAGGCCTGAGATTCTCTTATAGCCTACATATCACAGGCAGCGCGTGAGCAATCCATCGAAATTACATCTGCTCGAGTGCGCTAGCAATAAATTCCTTAGTCATGGACGTCTTACAGTGTTGTGCGGAGAGTCGAGGAACAATACAGAGACGGTCGCTGTATCAGTATCCAGTGCATCCAGTGGTGAAGTAGCATCTGTGAGACAGTGGTCTGTGGACAATGTCTGGCTTGCCCAGAATTCCGACCTGAAACCGATGGAACACCTGTGGGATGAGTTGGGACGTGACTTCGCTCCAGACTGCAGCGTCCAAGATTACTACCGTCCACAGCTTCGGCTCTTGAAGAAGAAACGGCTGCCTTTCTCCACAGACATTCAAGCACCTCACCGAAATAGGTATCCATATACCTTTGATCATATTGTGTATGAAATTAAATGTACGTTTGGCTAGGGCTCCCATCGGGTTGACTGGTCGCCTGGTGGAAGTCCTGTGAGTTGATGTCGCTTTGGCACCTTGCGTGTCGATGAGGATGAATTGATCGTGAAGACAAGACAACACTCGGTGCCCGAGCGGAGAAAATCTCTGACGCAGCCTGGTATCGAACCCGGGTCCTTCGCATGGCATTCTGCCTAGCTGACCACTGAACTATGGAGGGTGACATATAGTGTAAGTCGGGGTAGTACTAAAAAACGGTGTGAAATGAGTATTTGGGAAAGCGATTGGAAGACATTGATTTGTTTGATGGGTTGTGGCGAACTGTAGTTCGCTTGTGAAGAAAAACGCAAGATGTGAAATGGGACCAGTTCCAGAGTACCCTTGCAGTGTGGCTGGAGTCATTTTGAAGTAGCCATGAAAGTAGATGTCGAAGGCACCACAGACGCGCCTTTAGGATACCAACAACTTAGCACTGGCCGCACATGTAATAAACGGCCAGTGGACAGTTCGTGGTTTTCATAGTCGTACCGACGTAATTCTGCGGCCTTGGCAGACCTGCCACTTATGCGACCTCCTCTCCTCCTCCCGCCTCCCAACCCCCCCGCAATTCCTCCCACCCCCTTGCTCCATCCTGTAAAACTGCCAGTATGAATTGTTTTCTGTGCGAAATGGTTCAAATGGTTCTGAGCACAATGGGGCTTAACATCTGAGGTCATCAGCCACCTAGAACTTAGAACTACTTAAACCTCGCTAACCTAACGACATCACACACATCCATGCCCGAGGCAGGATTTGAACCTGCGACCGTATCAGTCGCGCGGTTCCAGATTGAAGCGCCTAGAGCCGCTCGGCCACCACGGCCGGCTTTCTGTGCAGATTCTGCAAGTTTTATGATCGCTGAAACCTTATTCACAAGATGCTGCAGTCACTAGCATTGTCATAAATATCCCCAAAGCTATTTCGATATTTGGATATGCACCCGCTTACACCATACTTTGAAATTTTTTTTAAAAAACTTGAAAACCTCTAAAAGGGATACCATGACAATGCTCTTCATCAGCTCATTCACCTGGAATTTGAAAGCAACTACTTCTTTACCTAGCATCAGTTATCTTGCTATATTTGGTACCAAAATCAGACGCACATTTTTCAGGGTGCGGTACGGATCTTTTACTTAAGGCGTTTTCTGAAACAAAATAGTCAGATGAAATGGTGTGATTATTAGAGTTCTGTCTCTCATTTCACTTGCTACTGTACCAATTAAGTTTAAGCACTCTAGTTCTAGCCGTTTCTTGCGTACAGTCGCGTAGGATCCCGGACGTTTACGTTACAACCTCTGTGCTAAACAAACCCACCAACCAGCGGCGCACTTCGCCTGCAGCCGCTTTGCCGCCTTTCGCTCGGATGCGCGCATGCGAACGATTCGTCCAAATAAACTTGGGCAAGACTAGCAGGTGCAATGAAACAGACTGTCTACAGACATTTAATGAAAGAGGTACCGATGTTATACGTATAACCTAGTGAGTAACAAGGAAATTTATGACTTTATGACTTTTGACGCCTTATCACAGTGGTCCCCAACCCGTGGAGTAATTAGTTCCAAAGAGGTGGTACAAAAAAAAGGAACTGAATTGTGTTTCGATCACGAAACTACGAGGATAAGTCAAAAATTATTTGCAGTGTAGCTATACCTTCAATGCCTTACAAATAGGACACGTACGTTAACATGGTTTTTCAGTGCTTTCCAATGCACTTGTTCCTTCGATGGACAACCTTCCTGCTGCCCTCATAAAAGGTGGTTTCCGGCTGAGCAGCGGGCCACACATGCACAGAAGCCTTCACTTCTTGGTCCGGGGTGAATCGACGGTTGCTTAATGGCTCTGAGTGGACCAAACAAATGGTAGCCGGAAGGAGCAATATGAGGATCATACGTAGGATGACCCATTACTTCAAACACGAGTTTCCGGGGCCTTTCGGCAGTGTGCGGAGCGGTATGTGCCCGGTGGCATAACACACGACCTTTCGACTGTTGTCCTCAGCGTTTGCTTCGAATTGCAGGCTTCAGGCTGCCAGTAAGTGTTTCAATATTAACGTGCGCTGTTCATTGTTGTGTCACTGTCTTGGTAGTGTTCAGATACTGGGCCTTGCACATCCTAAAAGGCGGTAAGCATCAGTTTTCCTGCGGACGGTTAGACTTCAAACTTTTTGCTGCTGGACGATTGTGGATGTTTCCATTCCGTAATCTGCCGTTTACTCTCCGGCTCGTCATGGAGGATCCGTATTTCGTCACCAGTGGTGATTCTGTGTATCAAGTCGTCACTTTCTTCACTATAGCGATCCAAATGTTTTTGGCAGATGTCCAAGCGCTTTTGTTCGTGCAACACTCTGAGGTGTTTCGGGCCCCATCTTGCACAGCCTTGCACAAGTCTGTTTTACGTAATTTCGTAGGTAGAACGGTGACCAATTTGCAGACGATGTCTTCATCAACAGTCACTCACCTGTCTACCAGAACCGTGCCACGTGCTCGCTCAGTGTCGTCATCATTTGTGGCACGGATGGTCGTCTGGCTGTTTCCTCGTGTGCAACACCTGCGCGACCATTTCTGAATTTTGCAATCCACTGGTAGACACCCCGTTGCGACAAGACACTGTTCCCGGGTTGTGCCGGAAGTCTCCGATAGACTGCGGCCCCCGACACACAAGAACCGGATCACCGCTCGTTGTTCCCCTTTGGTGCGAACATCTGATGGGGCGGCCGTGGTTTGTCTGCAACAAAAGGAAGACAAATCTGTGAATTAGGATCAAAGTAGCATAAATGAGGACGGAGCTCAGTAGGGACAATGTTAGAAGAGTTATGTCAATATGACGGATAATTTTTGACTTACTCTCGTAATCTTTTTAAAAGATAATTATTTCGCACGAGTGAATACTGATTACACGATGGTGATGAGCTTCCATACTCCGAGGAGCGTAGGGGACGATGCGGGACACCCGCACTGCTGTACTATGCAAGGTCCTAATAGAGATGGTTTGCCATTGCCTTCCTCCGACCGTGATGTGGATGAATGATGATGATGATGATGATGAAGACGACACAACACAACCCAGTCATCACGAGGCAGGAAAACATCCCTGACCCCGCCGGGAATCAAACCCGGGACCCAGTGCGCGGGAAGCGAGAACGCTACCGCAAGACCATGAGCTACTGATTACATAAGCTACCAATAACTACATTTTTTTATTTCAAACACTACCAGTAACACCTGAAACAATGTAATGGAGGCTACAGCTTGTGAAACGAGTTTTGATTATCTTCTTCACGCTTGTTATCCACTCGCTACTTACGCTATACATCTATGACGGTAAACGTGAGACACATGTATAGCACCAGCCCCGAGTTGATAGTTTGCTTCATTATTCACTTCGCACCAGGTAAACAGACTGTCAGCACGACAGTAACTGTGTAACGGCTACTACCCTGCTGTAGGGCCCACAGAGTATTATTATTGTTATTATTATTATTATTAGTGACAGTGGTAAGGCACAAAGCATTGACAGCCTGAAGTTTTCCAGTTTCCGCAAGTTCAGAAGTAAGGAGACCAGCAATCAAGTGATCCACAAACACTAGGCCTAAGTGTAGTGCACACGTTTTATGTCGGTTGATCTTATATGGGGGTGAAGTGTGTGAGTGATAAAAGTGGTGCCGAGGAAGTGTTTCGTAGCATGTGCTGTCCTCAGTGAGGATAGTACTCAGCCTTCTTTTCTGGGAAGGTAAGACGCGCGATGCACTGACAGTTGCTTCGTCTTTCTGCGAAAAGAGGTTGCTAGAAAAACAGTTACCAATTGTTTCACTTATTCATTAGTTACTGTTTAATACAACACTTACAGAACTAAATACCGCTTATTTTCGGTCATTAAAAAGTAAAACTGTTTAAAGAAAACGGTTTTTCATTATGAGGTTCTAGTAGGCGCTACTGATAAATGTGGGTTGGGGGAAGATGGAGGGTGGTACTAGCTAATGTCTTATTTTACTGAAGGGTACTTTCACAGGGAACCCCTTGAGTGAGAGGTCGCAAACTGAATATTTAATAGCGCTCATTTAAAAGTGTTGTGTTACCAATTATGACAGAAAAAACAATAACTGCTAATGACTCACTGTGTGCATCAGGAGACCGACAGCAAAAGTGTCCCGAAGCTGCAGAGCTCAAACCTTCTATGGGATGTATACATTTTACTTCACAAAATGGGCATCGTCGACATTCAAAATTTTCCGTTCCAGAGTCATCACAAACATTCGTACCATACTGAAGGGGAACTCCTTGAGAGTTAACAAACCGTGCAGGACGTTCAGCAGGGTATCCACTCTTAAAGGACGCATATAGAATCATATTGGTGTAATGGGGTGATGACAACTGATGGAATGTGGTGGCATGCAACAGAATGCAAAACAGTTTGTCGTGGAGCTTATCGTGAGGTAGACTGTCCTTTAAGGTGTAGCTGCAGATAGTGCAATAATATGCTGTATAGGCACGGAAAAACAGACATCCACAGGCTAAACTGCAGTGGTCGCAGGTGGTATGAACTGCAATGGCACGCACTTTTCAGGAGGAATATTTTGCTCTAAGGGAGTACGATTTTTATACGCGGACACGGAATGAAGTAAAGTATTTTGATCAGCTATTGGCCAAAAGCAGTGCTCATACCATGGTTCTTCTGTTACTCCTATCTTCCCACTCCTGCTTGCTGTCAAGTAAACATTCTCTACTGCCCTTGAAAGATCATGCATACGAGAAAGAATCGTACGGAGCAGACCTTCTCCAGCTTCTCGCAGCATAATAAATATCTAGCCAACAGTCCGAATAATTGTATACGAATGTGTTTAAACATTCATGTTAGTTGATCTTCATACAACTCCCTTGGTACCTCGTAATTTCCAGTGTTTATATCACATGCATTTCCTTTCCAAACACCGATTGGTCGGAGTTGAGAACTACGTACTGAGCGATGGGATAAGTTTCTCTTACCTACAAATTGTCAGGTTTATTCCGCAATTTGCTGTGCAGCTTCAAGTTATGCTTTGTTCGAAACTTCATTATCTTTCGTCTTAAATTTTTGTAGCGTTGTTTGAAGCAATGGAACCATCCACTGGTTTACTTGAGATCCCTGTAATCGATGACGTGCGCGATTTGTTACGCGTAACGTAGTAGATCACTACCATTGAAATCCTGTAAATTGTATCGAGCTCCCTAGAAACGCGTGAAAACCAGTTTCTTGATTTTTAATGCGTCTTGTCCTCTCTTGAATATCCGTAGGTTTTCTTAGGCACTACACAGACGTATTGTTGCGGACTTATTCGAAATTTATTCGTTATTGTTTTTTTTTACTGTGCTGCGGATGATATTCCATTTACGTAGTTTAGTATCCGCGCTTTGGACAACAATAGCTCTTCATTATGATTCACTGGAGACAGGATGTGTGGCAGCCTGTCCGACAAGGATGATGAAGTACAATGCTCGACACCTGTTTCAGTATCAGTTTCACTTGTTGAGCTCGTATCATGTTCATTGTACACATCATCTACATTTTCCGCACAGTCGAGAGCATACGACACCACAGATTTCACTGCCTCATCTTGCAGAAGCGGTAATATTTCATCTACTACTTATTTCTCACGATGTGAAATCCCTTGGGTCCCCATCTGACAAAATTTCAATGTTTGCTCTGTTTATCGTTTGCTTTTGCTGATGCAGCACGGCAGCACGGTTTTGAGTTACTCGTCGAGAAAGCAGTTCAACCACGGTCCGTAGCCACAGGCTGTGCTCACCATTGGAGACCTCCAGTCCCACCTGTGTTGCTATTAGCAGACAATATGTGGGGCATTGAATACCGTAGACATCATCGGCCTTTAGCGACCTCGCTCCCAAGGAGTTCCTTGTCAGAAGGGCTGGTGGGAACCAGTGTTTTACCGTGTGGCAGACTTTCAGTCGCGCTACAATAACAATAAAAGACGTAATAAACAGGCGAGGCGCACTTACAACAGATACTTGCGCAATGCAGCCGATAACCGATGGCAGACGAATACAGTAATTGTTGTCCAGAGGCACAATGACTCCCGTAGTATTGTTGCTTGTTTTCTACGTCTACATACATGTATATTCTGCAAGCTACCACAAGGTGATTGGAGGAGGATACACTGTACCACTACTAGCCAGCCGCAGAAGGCTTATTCTTAATTCTATTTTTATTTATACAGCAGTTCGTCGCTGCAGCTGAAACTTGGCAACAGCAAAAGTACTAGATGGAGAGCTAAGTAAATTTCGTATCCTTCCCCAATTCTTGCTTGCTTGCTTTCGTCCTTTATCGTACCATTTCGCTTCAATTGTCAGTAGCCATAAATCGACAAAACTAGGAAGACTTCGGTCAAAAAGCATATTTATTTCAACACCACCTCGGCGATCTTTTTAGATCCTGCAATACGGTTGCGAAGTAGCAGCAAAAACTCCGTTGTTGAACATAAGCGAGCTGCGTACGCGGAAGCCGTGTGAACCGAGCGCATGCAGCGATAGACATGTACTCGCTAGCAGTCGTTTGTTTGTGATAATACTTCGACGAAATGACACTGCAGAAATGATTGTCACAACAACATGTGTTTACAGTCGCTGGCCGACAGAAAGGCTTCTTTCCGTAGACACTAGACAGTTGACCAGTCTGGTGTGGCAGTTGAAGATAGCAAAACGAAAGCAGAAGTTTTAAATTCCACATTCAAGAAATCGTTCACGTAGGAGAAATGCACAAACAAACCGTCGTTTGGCCATAGAATAGACTCCCATATGGACGATATAGCACGAGGGTAATCTTTAGGCCTGTTTATTTCTACAATGAATTACATCAGTTTACAGCCTGAACATTTAGCTATTTTTCGACATAATCACCATTCCTGTCGATGCATTTTTGTAGACGCTGTGACAGTTTTTGTATTCCCATGTCTTACCAGCTCGCCGCCATGCTGTTCAGGAAGTCGGAGCTGAATCGCTTTCCGGCCAAATGTTTTTTTTAACCTAGGGAACAGGTGATAGTCACTGGGCGCCAAGTCAGGACTAAAGGGTGGGTAGGTGGGTGATTATGCTCCACTGAAACTGTTGCAGGAGAGCAACGGTTTGCCGAGCGATGTGTGGGCGAGCGTTTCATGGACAGTGTGTACGTTCTTGCTCAACATTCCTCTTCCCCGGTTCTGAATTGCCCGTTTGAGTTTTTTCAGAGTCTCACAGTACCTGTCAGTGTTAATTGTGGTCCCAGCGATCCAGCTCCTACGACGAGGTGAAAGGAGAGGTTCATAAATTTCTGAACAGCATGGCGGCGAGCTGGTATGACATGGGCATACAAAAACTGCCACAGCGTCTACAAAAATGCATCGACAGAAATGGTGATTTTCTCAAAAAATAGCTTAATGTTCCAGCTGTAAACTGATGTAAACCATTGTAGAAATAAAGAGGTCTGTGTACTTATAAAAAAATAAGAGATCTTAGTTTTGGGATTACCTTCGTAATACGCATCCCTGGTGTAGAGAAACAACTGAAGGAATTGAAAACAAATTAGTCACCACGTCCGTATGGAAGCCCAGTCCGGTTTTTCAAAGAGTGCTCTACGGATCTGGTCCCTTACCTAGCATGCATTTATCGTGAATCTCTTGTCCAGTCCCAAGGGACCGGAAAAGAGCGCCGGTGATCCTTTGTATAAGAATGACAAAAGAATGGACCTGCAAAACTACAAAACAATATCTGTAACATCGGTTTGTTGCAGAATCCTTGAACATATTCTCAGTTCGAATGTAATAAAATTTTTTTGAGACCGAGAAGCTAATACGTACGAATCAGCATGGTTTTAGAAAGCAGTGCTTGTGAAAAACTCAGCTTGTCCTTTTCTCACATGATATACAGCGAACCATGGATATGGGGCAACAGGCAGATTCCCTACTCCTACATTTCTGGAAGGTGTTTCACACGGAGCCCTACTGCAGGCTGTTAAAGAAGGTGCGAGCATATGCAATAGTTTCAGGACTATGTGAGCGGCTGGAAGACTTCTTAAGTTATAGAACCCAGTTCTTTCTCCTCGACGGCGAATGTTCATCAGAGGCAAGGGTATCATCAGGAGTGCCCAGGGAAGTATGATAGGTCCGTATGATAGAACCGCTATTATTCTCTCGATACATAAACGATTTGGCGGGCAGGGTGGGCAACAATCTTCGGGTGTTTGCTGATGATGCTAGGGTGTACGGTAGGGTGTCATTGTTGAGCGCCAGTAGGAGGATACAGGATGACTTACGACAAAATTTCTATATGGTGTTGTGAATGGCAGCTAGCTCTAAATGTGGAAAAATGTATGCGGATGAGTAGGAAAAACATAGTGTTCGGATACAGCATTCGTAATGTCCTGCTTCAAACAGTCACGTCGTTCAACTATCTGCGTGTAACATTGCAAAGTGATATGAAATGGAACTGGCATGTGAGGATTGTGGGCCGGCCGAAGTGACCGAGCGGTTCTAGACGCTTCAGTCTGGAACCGCGCGACCGCTACGGTCGCAGGTTCGAATCCTGCCTCGGGCATGGATGTGTGTGATGTCCTTGGGTTAGTTAGGTTTAAGTAGTTCTAAGTTCTAGGGGATGTTAAGTCCCATAGTGCTCAGAGCCATTTGAACCATTTTTGAGGATTGTGGTAGGAAAGGCGAATGGTCGACTTCGGTATTGGGAGAATTCTAGGAAAGTGTGGGTCATCTGCAGAGGAGACCTCATATGCTGCGACTTATTCTTGAGCACTTCTCGAGTGTTTGGAATCCATATCAGGTAGGATTGAAGGAAGACATCGAAGCAGTTAAGAGGAGGGTAGCTAGTTTTGTTATCGATAGTTTCGAATGACACGCAAATGTTGCGGAGACGCTTCGGGACCTCAAATGGGAATCCCTGGAAGGAAGGTGATATTCTTTTAGAGGAATACTGCTGAGATAAGATAAAATCTTCTCAGTTTCTAAGCCGCGTCAGTTCCAATAAAATTCTCGAGGAGATTTTATCCAGTCGTGCCGCCGCGAAAGACTCCGGGGACACTACTGTGAGCATTTAGAGAATCGGCGTTTGAAGCTGATTGCAGAAAGATTGTGATGCCTCCATCGTACATGAGGCGCAAGGAACACGAAGATACAAGAGATCGGGGCTCATACGGAGGCATATAGATGGTCGTTTTTCCCTCGTTCTATTTGCGGGTCAAACAGGGAAGGAAGTGACTAGTAGTGGTACAGAGTACCCTCAGCCATACGCCGTACGGTGGATTGCGGAGTATCGATGTACGATAGTGAGTCAAATGAAAAAAATTAAATGTGTAATAACAAGTCGAAATTTCGCGACGTTATGCTGTAAGTTGGTAAGCGTGCTACAAACAGCGTGCAGAATGGCCTGTAGGTGGCAGCATAGTGCAGATGCACTCATACCATCGCAGTATCAGTATAAAGATGGCCGCCCCACTTGCGACTTGCACCAGGGAAGAACAGCGTTCTGTTATTCGGTTTTTGCGTAGTGAAGGTGAAACCTATTGAAATTCAGTACGGTAATGCATGCAAGTCTACGCATGGAGTAGGAAGTTCGCAAGTGGTGTGACTTCAGTGGAAGATGCTCCCCGTCCAGGTCAGGCACAACGAGTTGTGACTCCACAGAACACTGCACCAGTTGAAGCCTTAGTGAAGGAAAACCGCCGTGTGACACTGAATGACATTGCGCCATGTTTACAGATTAGTCATGGATCAGCACACCACACTGTGCATGATGTGCTCCACTTTTACGAAGTGTCTGCAAGATGGGTGCCACGGCAGCTGACTCCTGAAATGAGAGGACGACGTGTTGATGCTTGTGAAGAACTTCTTCGGCGCTTTGAACGAGAAGGTGATGGCTTCCTTGCAAGAATCTTTACTGGGGGACGAAACCTGGGTTCACTTCCACCAACCGGGAACGAAGAGAGCGAGCAAGGAATGGCGCCATTCCTCATCACCAAAACCAAAGAAGTTTCGAACAGAACCATCAGCAGGGAACGTTATGCTGACTGTCTTTTGGGACGAAAAAGGCGTCATTTTGGAGCATTACATGCCTAGAGGGACCACTGTCACCAGTGCATCATACACGGATCTCCTAAAAAATCATCTGCGGCCTGCAATCAAATCAAAGCGACGTGGATTGCTGTCAGCAGGTGTCCTTTTGCAACATGACAATGCAAGGCCTCACACTGCCCGTACAACAGTTGCAAAAATCACAGACCTGCATTTTGAGTGTCTTCCTCATCCACCACAAGACATGATTTTCATATGTTTGAACCAGTCAAAGACTCAATGGGAGGAAAGAAGTTCCGTTCTGAAGAGGTACGCCAGGCAGTGCATGGGTGGTTGCGCGGACTACCGAAAGAATGTTTTTCTGAAGGAATTTATGCACTTTGTAAGCGCTGGAGGACTGGCATTGAGCGTGGGGGAGGTTTTATTGAAAAGTGATACAGCTTTGAACCACTTCTGCACAATAAATAATATTTAAAAAAAATATTTAAGGTTTTCATTTGACTCACCCTCCTACATGTAGATGTGGATGTAGGAGGACGCAGGCACCTCTCCCGGTTAATTGCTATATCGTCATTCTTTCATTTTCTTTTTTATTGCGCCCTCTTCGACTCTGCGCCATTGGCAGGGGACTATGTTGCTACGCCCTTGGTATGGCGTGTTGCTTTGGTGGAGGTGTTGCTTGGACGCGTCCAGTAGCCACGTTGTGCCCGTGTGAGGCAACGCCCGAGTTTGCGTCCGCCGGCGAGAGGCTTCCGCGACACTCGCTGACCCACATACGTGCCTCTCGCCGTGGCTCTACTTGTCGGCTGCCGCTTCGGATCGCGCAACAGCTTCCACTCGACGTGGCCGCGCATTGGCGAACGGTATCCGGGCGTTTAGGCACGGTTAACACTGAGACGATACGGTGTGGGGACGACAGGTCGCAGTAAAGGTGTGTTCCCACTGGGCCGGCCTCGGTGACCGAGCGGTTCTAGGCGCTTCAGTCCGGAATCGCGATATTCCTACGATCGCAAGTTCGAATCCTGCCTCGGCATGGATGTGTATGAAGTCCTTAGGTTAGTTAGGTTTAAGTAGTTCCAAGTTCTAGGGGACTGATGACCTCAGATGTTAAGTCCCATAGTGCTCAGAGCCGTGTGAACCTTTTTTTTTTTTGTTCCCACTGGGATCGTTCGACATGCGATGCGACACGCAGTGCGCCGCCCTACGTGACAAGTAACGAGTCAGCACGGTTCACGTTTCTGTTCCAGATTCAGTTGCGATCACGAGCTCTTCTGAAGAGGCAGCTATTGCACCTTACCAATATTTAAAGCTAAAAAAAACTGTTGTGTTGGCAGAAGAGCCAACACCGTGTTACTAGAGGAGGCCGAAATGCACGCGTTTTAGCTCATGCAGGCTGGCGTGAGGAGGGAAGAACTATACTGACGTGAGGTCTGGAACATGACAAGGAATTAGAATTCAGAAAGCGGACATAATTAGGTTGATACTTAACTTTAATCTATTAATGAGGAACGTCGCTCTTGACGGTACATGATTCACTATATTATCTGTTTAGAATACATTCTGGAAGTAACTGAATGTAGCGCCTTGCTAGGTCGTAGCAAATGACGTATCTGAAGGCTATGCTAATCTGTCGTCTCTGCAAATGAGAGCGTATGTAGACAGTGAACCGTCGCTAGAAAAGTCGACTGTCCAACTGGGGCGAGTGCTAGGGAGTCTCTCTAGACTAGACCTGCCGTGTGGCGGCGCTCGGTCTGCAATCACTGATAGTGGCGACACGCGGGTCCGACGTATACTAACGGACCGCGACCGATTTAAATTCTACCACCTAGCAAGTGTGGTGTCTGGCGGTGACACCACAAAAACTGAATAAGAAAAGGTAGTACTCGTTGCACCCGTACAGTGCTGCAGATACCAAACACAGTTTGGCTGTGGTTTTTCGTGAGGTCTCTAAACAACAAAAATTTCACGGCAACAAAAATTCAAATGGTTCAAATGGCTATGAGCGCTTTGGGACTTAACTTCTGAGGTCCTCAGTCCCCTAGAACTACTTAAACGTAACTAACCTAAGGACATCACACACACCCATGCCCGAAGCAGGATTCGAACCTGCGACTATAGCGGTCGCGCGGTTCCAGACTGTAGCGCTTAGAATCGCTCGGCCACCCTGGCCGGCAACAGAAATTCCCGACATTTTCCACTTTTTGGGCAACGAGTACCAATTGTTCTGACCAAGTACGCAGCCAGTGTTTTGCCAAAGGCGGGTGGGGGATATGATTTGTAAAACAGCACCTTAACCCTCGCATGATGTGTGGGGTCTTTTTAGACCCCAAGGCTCGTTTAATTACAAATAAACGGTTTTAATGTGGGTGTAGACTACTCATCCTCCAGATATGCTATTCACGGACTATTTATTATAAGTGGGTAAAATATTTATGATTATGTCACGGCTTGTAGTACAGAAATTTGAAATTTTTGCAGTGGGATCAGAAAATACCCCAGGTACACAATATATGATTTTCAGTGTTATATACACGTTTTGTTACGAAAATAAATCTTGGCAACAATGCACCTTATAGACAGACGTTCACTTTTACATTGTTGTAAACAATGAATAGAAAATACATCACGTGCATTGTTACGACAAATTTACAGTTTGGAATTGAGTTTTGTAGAAGGAACATGTGATGTTAGTTTATTCGTCATGTATGGTGATATATTTTTGGAAACGTGGATGACAGTGTTGCTGATGGAGATACGATAGAGGAAGACATGCAGGTCGGAGAGGAAGTGGATATGAGTGACTGTGAAGAAGATGACGATGGTATTTAGGTAACGAGTGCATCTGCTTTTGTGACTAGAATGGCAGATAACATATAACACAAAAATGGTTCAAATGGCTTTGAGCACTATGGGACTTAATATCTGAGGTCATCAGTCCCTTAGAACTGAGAACTACTAAACCTAACTAACCTAACGACATCACATACATCCATGCCCGATGCAGGATTCGAACTTGCGACCGTAGCGGTCGCGCGGTTCCAGGCTAAAGCGCCTAGATCCGCTCGGCCACCACGGCCGGCCATGTAACACAGTACCACCCGATGTACGCTAGCAGGTTTCAAGGAATGTAATACGTGAAACTGCGCATATTCCACGTCACCTTAGATCACAGTTACAGGCAAGGGCAGATTGTTTCAGACTTTTTATCACCAATCATATGCATAGTATAATAGTAATACGTACCAATAAAGAAAGATAATAAAACTCTGTACCCAACTCTTGAATGCTGGATTGAACTTGATTCTACGGAGCTGCAGGCATTATTTGGTCTACTAATAATACCTGGCTTGCATAAGGCATTTGGGAAACCTTTCAGTGAATTTTGATCAGAAGAGTATGGCTTACCTATATTTCGAGCCCCAATGAGCTTTTCAAGATTTCGTGATTGATATGCCTCCGATCCGATGCTAAACTTGCAAGGGAAGAATGAAAAGCTGCTTCTGGATCAAAAGCTGAACGAATAAGAACTCTGTTTGAAATTTTCGTTGATGCATGTATTTCGTCTTATGTCCCTGGACCTTATATTACAGATGATGAGCATCGTTGTACTTTCAGGAAACGGTGTCCATTCAAGACGTACATTTCTTCGAAACCTGGGAAGTATGGGATAAAAGTGTGGGCTGCTGTAAATTGTTAGACCATGTCATAAATGCACAAGTGTATATGGGGAAATCTGCTGGAGGAAGGAAAATAAATGAAGGGAGACGAGTGGTGCATGATTTAATTGATCACCTGAAGGGAAGTGGTAGGAACATTACCACTGATAATTTTTTTACACGTTTTGATTTGGGACAGGAACTTCTTCCTAATAAATTGACACTTGTGGGAACACTTTGGTCCAAGCGAAAAGAGATACCAAAAGAAATGTCGCCTTAAAAACAGAGGCGTCCATTATCGACCATTTTTGGAAATGCATAGAATACTGTTTTAGCTTCGTATGTTCCTACACAAAATAAATCAGTCATTTTGTTGTCTACTCTACACCAAACATTTGATGTAAGTGAGCATGAGCACAAAAGACCTGAAATAATGATGTTCTACCACAGTGAAGTCAGGAGTTGGTACAGTTAAGATGGCTAGACATTATTCAGTGAAACATGGAACAAGAAGGCGGCAACTTTCTGTGTTTTTTATGTACTAGATTTAGCTTGTCTCAGTGCTTACGTTATGTATTGTAAATTTTTAAAAGTAAAAAATGCAACAAGAGAATTCGTCTCAGAACTAGGGAAAGAACTAGTCAAACCTCACATTGGACGACGGATCCTGTCGGCCCAGTGCAGAACACAACGCAATCGTTCATCAATAATATCTTTAAGCCTCAGGGATCTTCTAAAGGGAAAACAACACAATTACCAGGAAGCCGATGTTCCAGATTCCTGCCCAAGGTCAAAGGACAAGAAAGTGAATCAACAACGATGGATGTCACAAGTTTGTACTGAACATGTTAGGATAAGTGTGTTGTTTAATGATTGTTTGACGTATGACATAGAGGGCGCGTAGGAGTGTTTCTAGTAAAATTCCATGTAAGTGATATTACACATAATATTAATAAATTACAGTATTGGTACATAGTTTGTGGGTTATGAATATTTTGTGTTAAAATAATTTTTGGAACTAAACATACTAAACAAAATAAGTTTTCATATTTCAAATAAATGTAGTAAATAATTGCAACTTATACATAACTTAATTATATTAATAAACTATGGAGTTGTAATATCAATATCATGCATAGTTTCTCAATATATTATAATTACTTTTGTGGACATTTTTCAAATGTTATCGCCATAAAATTGCTTGAATCACTTTGGGGTCAAAAAAGACACCAGGCATACAATATGTTTTTACAGAGCTGATACCATGGGAGGGTTAAAAAGACTCATTTTCATTTGTTCTGAAATTTTCCATGAAAAACGATAAACTACTTTATTAGAAAATGACGTCGGAGTTTTCACCAAGCGGAGATATAATCTTGTTACTTAGGAGTGCCGTACTTTGGCAAATCACTAAGAAGCAAACATGCTTCAGTCACCCCTCAACCTGGAAGGTCATTTTACACTCTTCTTTTTTTATCGTGGATTTGAAATGAGGTAGTCGTCAGGAATACACGAGTCCAAATTTTTTGGCACACCGTGATTATTAGCGACAGATCTTTTGGAATAAAGAGATCTCTGTTCGCAAGAGAAGCTGTAATTTCCCCCCCCCCCCCCCCCCCCTTATTTTTGTTTCTGTACGAAATTTAGCCCTACTTCACCTCGCACTTTATAAAAGTCAATGTATTACCAAAACTATGTCCCCACAAAATGTCATCCAACTTAAACTCGTGTGCTAAACTTTGACTGAACAAAACCTGATTTGAACTAGACTGTAACTGATCCGAATGCAGCTTGTCTTTGTATTAAATGCGCAACGCAGGTAAAACAGTTCTCTGGCCCTAATAAAAATTTCCACCTACCTCGCGTCTTAACAACATTACAACATTGTTGCAGATTTCTCGAAAGCACAACAGCAAACAGCAAGCAGACAGCGGCTACGCTAGATTTCTGTTTCTAAATAAAATTTCCAAACTATATTCAAACTGTAAGATATGATAATGCCTAATGATAAACAGTGGGATGGGGGGAGTAACCATTCCTATGAAATGATATTCCAAGACAATGATTTTAGAATGAAGTATGTATTCAAAAGGACAGAGTAAAACTTCGCGTGATCTTCACACTTAACATAGGGTTGAACAATACTACGCTTAACAAAGTGTACAATGATATGAAAAGAGTACGATGTTAACATAGAATTTCTATAAAAATCAAACAGCTTAATCAATTAAAATGCAAATCCATGACTCAGGGAAGTGTGGCGATCTTTCTCTCAGTTCTGAGCAAGTTAAGTAGCTGACAATAATCATTCCTAATTGCGCAGTGCTGCAGTGTCACCTCAAACTTCTACTCTAATGACCGCGACGTCGACGGGACGTTAAACCCAATATTTCTTCCTTTATGAAGCACCCCGCTGCATCCGCAGGACAGGACAGGTAACTTAAATTGTGGGAAGGGGCCAAAATAAGGGGCTGTCAGTTCCACTCGTACATACAACTTTATTGGAATGAGATTTTCACTCTGCAGCGGAGTGTGCGCTGATATGAAACTTCCTGGCAGATTAAAACTGTGTGCCGGACCGAGACTCGAACTCGGGACTTTTGCCTTTCGCGGGCAAGTGCTCTACCAACTGAGCTACCCAAGCACGATTCACGCCCCGTCCCCGCAGCTTTACTTCTGCCAGAACAACTTTATTATTTGATAAACATTACAACAGCACCAAAAAATTTTTTTAAAACACTCTGCTTTTATCCTTGGGACTTAATTAGCGGCTGACAGCCATTTTAATTTAAAAATGGCTGAAGGCCAATAACTTAAAACGCAAGTGTAATCAGAAATTTAAAAGGGAAGCCTTATCTTAAAACAGTTCTTTAGTTAGGCTGAAGTGAATAAGTTAAATTCAAATCGGCTGAAGGCCTAAGACTTAACACTCCGTAACTTTAATTTTTTTAAAACACCAAATGCCTTACGTGAAACAGTTTTTTAAATTAGGCTGAAGGCCTTATGAGCAAAACAACTCTATTTTAAAAAAATCGGCTACAAGTCATATAAGTGCAAACAACAGGAACAAGTTAAAAAAAGAAATACGGCAGTACACCCAAGGGCGCTCAGATGTTCGAGGGTCGGCCTGGAATTGAAACACTGACGCTCGCTTAGGTGAGACAGGCAGTCGGGCCCACCATTCACGATCCGACGACAACCCAACCGACCGACAGGCAACGGACCCATTGACAAGATAACTTGCACTTCACCCGACCAGGGCACAACAGGGAGTTCAACAGAACAACGTAGAAGATATTGGTGCCCACAACCAATGATACATGGAGCCGTCAAACTACACACGCCGGCCGGGTTGGCCGAGCGGTTCTAGGCGCTACAGTCTGGAACCGCGCGACCGCTACGGTCGCAGGTTCGAATCCTGCCTCGGGCATGGATGTGTGTGACGTCCTTAGGTTAGTTAGGTTTAAGAAGTTCTAAGTTCTAGGGGACTGATGACCTCAGCAGTTAAGTCCCATAGTGCTCAGAGCCATTTGAACCAGCCAAACTACACACGGTGCTGCACAGCAACAAAACGGTGAGGAAACTACACTGCCTGAAATTTACGTCAACGGCCAGGGCAGGTAACCAGAACGTTAACGGCCACAAGGCACTTCAATTCAAATAACCAAATACAGTGAAACTCCACTGGAGGGCGGCTAGAATTTTCCGACTTTAAAACCACGTTGTTGCCCGCGGGAATATCCCAGCAGCTGACAACAAACTCCAAACGACACAATGTGAACAGTCTTGACTTGCTGGTATAGTAAATCAAAACTCAACTTCCTTGTCCAGTTTCGGTGAGCCGCGGACCTCTTAACAATGGGAACAGCGCCACACACTCCAACACCGCGTAGAGACCGCCAGCGGCCCAGGCCAAACTACGCCCCGCCGAAAATTCTTCGTTGCTCCACGCCAACCGACCGACTGGTCGCACACCGCCCAGTCTCAAACTATAAGCGCCAGGTCAAAGGTAGTCCAAGGTGCGAATATCGATACACACCGCTGTTGCCACCCATGGTAGGAGAGGACAACAGCATAATCGCGGTAACTGCGGGAGACTAAACACAGAATCGCAACGAAGGTTTAATCCAGCGCATAGCATGAGCCTCAATACGCAAAGAAGTGGGATACGGAAGTACTAAGGAATGACGAGATACGTTTGAAGTTCTCTAACGCTATAGATACAGCAATAAGGAATAGCGCAGTAGGCAGTACAGTTGAAGAGGAATGGACATCTCTAAAAAGGGCCATCACAGAAGTTGGGAAGGAAAACATAGGTACAAAGAAGGTAGCTGCGAAGAAACCATGGGTAACAGAAGAAGTACTTCAGCTGATTGATGAAAGGAGGAAGTACAAACATGTTCCGGGACAATCAGGAATACAGAAATACAAGTCGCTGAGGAATGAAATAAATAGGAAGTGCAGGGAAGCTAAGACGAAATGGCTGCAGGAAAAATGTGAAGACATCGAAAAAGATATGATTGTCGGAAGGACAGACTCAGCATACAGGAAAGTCAAAATAGTCTTTGGTGACATTAAAAGCAACGGTGGTAACATTAAGAGTTAAATGCAGAGGAGAGAGCAGATAGGTGGAAAGAATACATTGAAAGCCTCTATGATGGTGAAGATTTGTCTTATGTGATAGAAGAAGAAACAGGAGTCGATTTAGAAGAGATAGGGGATCCAGTATTAGAATCGGAATTTAAAAGAGCTTTGGATGACTTACGGTCGAATAAGGCAGAAGGGATAGATAACATTCCATCAGAATTTCTAAAATCATTGGGGGAAGTGGCAACAAAACGACTATTCACGTTGGTGTGTAGAATATATGAGTCCGGCGATATGCCATCTGACTTTCGGAAAAGCATCATCCACACAATTCCGAAGACGGCAAGAGCTGACAAGTGCGAGAATTATCGCACAATCAGCTTAACAGTTCATGCATCGAAGCTGCTTACAAGAATAATGTACAGAAGAATGGAAAAGAAAATTGAGAATGCGCTAGGTGACGGTCAGTTTGGCTTTAGGAAAAGTAAAGGGACGAGAGAGGCAATTCTGACGTTACGGCTAATAATGGAAGCAAGGCTAAAGAAAAATCAAGACACTTTCATAGGATTTGTCGACCTGGAAAAAGCGTTCGACAATATAAAATGGTGCAAGCTGTTCGAGATTCTGAAAAAAGTAGGGGTAAGCTATAGGGAGAGACGGGTCATATACAATATGTACAACAACCAAGAGGGAATAATAAGAGTGGACGATCAAGAGCGAAGTGCTCGTATTAAGAAGGGTGTAAGACAAGGCTGTAGCCTTTCGCCCCTACTCTTCAATCTGTACATCGAGGAAGCAATGATGGAAATAAAAGAAAGGTTCAGGAGTGGAATTAAAATACAAGGTGAAAGGATATGAATGATACGATTCGCTGATGACATTGCTATCCTGAGTGAAAGTGAAGAAGAATTAAATGATCTGCTGAACGGAATGAACAGTCTAATGAGTACACAGTATGGTTTGAGAGTAAATCGGAGAAAGACGAAGGTAATGGGAAGTAGTAGAAATGAGAACAGCGAGAAACTTAAAATCAGGATTGATGGTCACGAAGTCAATGAAGTTAAGGAATTCTGCTACCTAGGCAGTAAAATAACCAATGACAGACGGAGCAAGGAGGACATCAAAAGCAGACTCGCTATGGCAAAAAAGGCATTTCTGGCCAAGAGAAATCTGCTAATATCAAATACCGGCCTTAATTTGAGGAAGAAATTTCTGAGGATGTACGTCTGGAGTACAGCATTGTATGGTAGTGAAACATGGACTGTGGGGAAACCGGAACAGAAGAGAATCGAAGCATTTGAGATGTGGTGCTATAGACGAATGTTGAAAATTAGGTGGACTGATGAGGTAAGGAATGAGGAGGTTCTACGCAGAATCGTAGAGGAAAGGAATATGTGGAAAACATTGATAAGGAGAAGGGACACGATGATAGGACATCTGCTAAGACATGAGGGAATGACTTCCATGATACTAGAGGGAGCTGTAGAGGGCAGAAACTGTAGAGGAAGACAGAGATTGGAATACGTCAAGCAAATAATTGAGGACGTAGGTTGCAAGTGCTACTCTGAGATGACGAGGTTAGCACAGGAAAGGAATTCGTGGCGGGCCGCATCAAACCAGTCTGATGACCAAAAAAAAAAAGAAAAAGCATGAGCCAGCCACTGCTCCACTTCCTTTCCTTCGAAAGAAACCAGGTTATGAATGCATAAAATAGGAAACTGTTTGGGAATGCAGTACCTAAATCACTTAACTACCACATATACCTTCATAACCGTAATTGTAGAGAGAACTAAAACATAACTGTGACAGTAAAACGACAAAAACAGTAAAACTGTGACCCACCTCAAAAGAAACCAGTTCCTCAATCGTTGCTACATTAGGGCTGCAAACGTAAGTTTTTCAACACAACTGTCTTTTATAAGAAGAATAAGTCGTAGTACGTAATTACGTTAACCACATATTTTTGAGCTAAACAGTCAAATGTAGTGGAGTCCGCGCCGGATACGGTGGCCGATGCGCAGGGATCGATTTTGTGCTGGACTAGTCAGTTCTTTTGTTCGGAAGGGGAGGCCGACAGTGTCTGCCACCTGTAGGCCGGTAGGCGATGACGTAATCGAGGCGCACGCCCTGCTATCTTTCTCAGACGATTTTACAGAAATTATTGGGTAAAAAATTTCATTTTTGTGTTACTTACAGCTTTGTATGTCAGGTTCATGATTACGTGCCCATCATTTCGTTAATGGTAGTAGTTATTGTGTTATTTACGTGGAAATAAGACACTGCGCGTAATTCGAAAAAAGTTTGTAAGGAAACACAGAGGTCGCTCGTTTGGTGCATATTACATAATATGCTGCTGCACATGAAATTAACAAACAAACATATCGACTTTTTCTGCGGACTTGCGTGGAGGTTTCTATCTATCTGCAGAAAATTGATCTGATCTAACACACTTATTTGCGATCGCGTCGCGCCATTGAAAAAGCCAAAGTGAGATAGCCCCAAAATTCCACATATTTCACAGACGCTTTGAAACATCGAAATAAAATTTCGTCAAATGACAGCACTCGAGGAGGAGAGTATTTTGCCATAGGTTATTATTCAAAACTTTATCTACTGTGTTATCCCACTAACTTCAGATTATCTACTGTGTTCAGAATGAGATTTTCACTCTGCAGCGGAATGTGCGCTGATATGAAACTTCGTGGCAGACTGAAACTGTGTGCCGGACCGGCAGACAGGAGGTTTCTTATCTACTGTGTTATACAACTAACTGTACACTATTTCGTTGGAAGAATGTAGTTTTTAAGGGCCATCGATCTAGTATAATGAGAAATGCTTTGGGGTTTGGAAAAACATAAGAGAAGAAATTACACGTTCGTTTTTGTTTCGAGATTGTGATTTTTCATAAGACACTTACCTTACTTTTCCCCATTTTCTCAACGTCCCAAATGCGGTCTCACAAGACTGCTAGCGTTTATTGTTACTCTATTGCTTTTATTGTTACTCTGTTGCTAATGGATAGGGGTGGGGTAGATGATCACAGCGTTGTCTAGGTGTTCTTTTCCGAAGCTGTCTTGGTTTCCATTGTCAGGAGCCACTTGAACGTGACTTGGATTGATACCATTACTGCTTCTTTCGTGCTAGCGGTCACTCAGACCGCACCTTGGATTTTGCGTTATGGATTCAGTATCCGGGTTTTCGTCTAGTTTTCGTATTACAAACCCTGACATCGAGGGTACTGTCTTAAAATGGTTTAAGGACAGTTTAGGAAGTGATGTTGGATCAGATAGTGACAACGAAATTGAACGCGAGCGTAATTCAGAATCGGAACAGTGTGAAACAGTTGACGAATTTGTTTTGCCACATGCGAATTCCTTGAATGAAACAAGTGATAAGTGTTATGAGAACAGTAGTGCAGAGACTGAATTTTTACCTAAATTTTCTGCTAGAAATATATTTGATCGAAACAAATATCGCTGGTCATCAAAGCCTCTTCACAAGCGATCTCGTGTTCGTCAACACCTCATTCGTTTTCTGACAGTGTGACCAGGCCCTCTTCCCATTTGGAATTTGCTTAGGACTGAAGATATTTTGAGTATAATATTGAAATCGACTAATTTAGAAATAAACAAAGAAAAGCCTGAAAATGATTCAGACGTGTGGTATGAAGCTGATTTATTTGAACTGAAAGCATTTTTTTATTTGCTATTTTATTCAACTATTTACAAATCCCGCAGGGAAGATTGCAAATCATTTTATGCCACAGATTGTACTGGTTGTGATATATTTAGATGCATTATATCCTAAAACCGGTTTGGCGTACTCCTAACATGCTTGAGATTCGATGCGATTTGAACGCAGTGGCTCCAGTGTCAGAAACTTTTACAAAATTTATTGGCAACTGTCAAATGTTGTACACTATTGGAAAATGTACATGCATCGTTGAAATGCTGCTATCATATTGTGGCAAATGGAGATTCAGAATGTACATTCCGGGCAAACCATGTAAGTATGGCTTGAATGTCATGTGCCTTATTGATGTTCGCACTGGTTATCTGTTTAATGCATATTTTCACAAACGAAGGGATTCAGGTGGACAGAATCTAAGTCGGTGGAAAAATGTTCCATAAAACAACTCGGGCTAATCCAGCTGAACAGACTAAGCGCAATGTTACTGCAGACAATTGGTTTAACTCAGACAAGTTACCAAAATGTCTCAAATCAAGAAGACTGACGTACTTGTGAACACTGAAGGAAAAAGAGAAATAACAGAATAATTCTTACCTGTGGGAAACAAGGAAGTGAGTTCTGCAATGTGTGCTTTCATGCATGATTGAACTTTGGTTTCATTTGTGCCAAAAAGGGTAGGGTAATGATTCTAATATCGTCTATCATGAATCTGAAGATGGTGATAAAGATAAACAAAAAATTATTTCATACTATAATCACACTGAAGGTGGTGTTGATGCCCTAGATGAGAAATGTGGCAAGTATCCAGTGTACCCAATGATGGCCAGTGGCATTGTTTTCCCACATGTTGGACGTAAGTGGGGCGAATGCCATCGTCCTTCACCATTCTTACAAAGAAACTACTCAAAACAGCCACTTTAATTTTTTGAAAAAGTTTGCGTACACGTTGGTGACACCACAAATGGGAAACAACTCTCACATGCCTCACGAACTTCGTGCATCCATTTGCCGTGTTCTTGGTGTGGCAGAACAAAGAGCAGAAGTCGTCGAAGAACAACTGGAAAACTGTGGTCCAAAAAGAAGAGGAAAACTTGTTATGTTTGCCACTGTTGCAAGAATCCAATCTCCCTTGAATGCTCTATAAAGATTTGCAGAATGTACGAAGAAAACTACTGAGAAGGAAGCTAAAAACCACAAAAGTAATAGTGTAATTCATATATTTTTTTAAAAATGTTTTTGGAGAGTTTGATTTTTTTACTACATGCATAATAAGCAATAACAATGTAACGAAAAGGAAATTTGAGTTTTTATAGCTTTAACATTATCATATAACGTTACGTTCACTTTGTGCACTTTTCTACTTATATGTTTTTTTTCATAAAACTAAGCTTTAAAATTTATTTTTATATATTTTACATAAAGAGCTCAATTGTCTCACTGACATAGCTGTTTTTAACTTCAGTCCCCGTAAAACACGTCATCAGCTTCTCTAAAAATGGTTCAAATGGCTCTGAGCACTATGAGACTTAACAGCTATGGTCATCAGTCCCCTAGAACTTAGAACTACTTAAACCTAACTAACCTAAGGACATCACACAACACCCAGTCATCACGAGGCAGAGAAACATCAGCTTCTCTCAACTCGCATGAACCTGCTGACTCAATCTCCTGGTTCACTTAAGAGGAGTCTTTGTCATTATCTGCTGCACCTGCCTCTTAAATTCAGTTGTACAGACAGGTGGCGGTCTGTTATTGGGAGCATTTTGAACCGATCGTGTTCGCCGCCAGTTTCAATCAATTCCTGTATGGTGCCTTTTGCTGGCACAGAACTTCCTGGAAATTTTCCCTGAGACAAATTCTTTGTTTTCACGAAACATACAGTGCAAATGAACGCTTCAACAATGGCGACGAATACGGCATTATCACACACTAACCCAGCTTCACACAACGAGGCAGCTGCTTTACACAACAACTAAGTTCCGCATAGTGTCGGTACATGAGAGGAAATGGTTAGTTCGTGCGCGACTGTTTGGTTTGCGTTTCTCGGTTTCCATTATTATTGACGCACGCACTGGAACGCCTACGACGGGCCGATATTACGTGTCGCACACTGTATATACTTCTTATGGGTGAAATACTTTGTTTGTATTCTCTTGCTTCCAGTGGGATTAGTTGCAGTTATTCGCAAATCCGAGAGTACTGTAGCTTATGCCATTTCATTCCTGAGTTTTCGCTCTGTTTATATTTGTTTTGCGTTTATCCACGTCTCTTGATATTTTCGTAGCGGTTGGGACGCAAAAATATGATTATTTCGTAAATTAAATAGAAAAGGAATTAAAAACTAACATTGACCTCATAGCGCATATGATGTTAAGTGGCAGATGGCTTTATTGCCGCCAGGGTTCCCAGTGTGTCTTCAACTGTGGGATGGTAACAACATTGAGAGCAGTGAGAGTAGCGACTATGTGTGTTAGACTGCGCTAATACCGGGTGATCAAAAAGTCACTATAAATTTGAAAACTGAATAAATCACGGAATAATGTAGATAGAGAGGTACAAATTGACACACATGCTTGGAATGACATGGGGTTTTATTAGAACCAAAAAAAAAGAAAAAATGCAGAAGTTCAAAAAATGTGCGACAGATGGCACTTCATCTGATCAGAATAGCAATAATTAGCATAACAAAGTAAGACAAATCAAAGATAATGTTCTTTACCGGAAATGCTCAATATGTCCACCATCATTCCTCAACAATAGCTGTAGTCGAGGAATAATGTTGTGAACAGCACTGTAAAGCATGTCCGGAATTATGGTGAGGCATTGGTGTCGGATGTTGTCTTTCAGCATCCCTAGAGATGTCGGTCGACCACGATATACTTGCGACTTCAGGTAACCCCAAAGCCAATAATCGCACGGACTAAGGTCTGGGGACCTGGGAAGCCAAGCATGACGAAAGTGGCGGCTGAGCTCACGATCATCACCAAACGACGCGCGCAAGAGATCTTTCACACGTCTAGCAATATGGGGTGGAGCGCCATCCTGCATAAACATCGCACGTTCCAGCAGGTGTTTATCAGTCAGGCTGGGGATGATGCGATTCTGTAACATATCGGCGTACCTCTCACCCGTCATGGTAGACGTTTTGCTGTCCAGCGCCATCTGTCGGACATTTTGTGAACTTTGTCTTTTTTTTTTCTTCTAATAAAACCCCATGTCATTCCAAGCACGTGTGTCAATTTTTACTTCTCCATCTACATTATTCCGTGGTTTATTAAGTTTTCAAATTTATACGGACTTTTTGATCACCCGGTATATTGTGTGGCTCGTTCCATAACGTACTGCCCCTGTCATCCAGCAGAAAACTTCTCCGTGATGCACAACGCCTCTCTTCTAGCGCCTGCCACTGGAGTTCGTCGAGTATCTCTGCAACGCTCTCGCGCCGACTAAACCGTCTCGTGAAGGAAAGCACCGCTCTTCGTCGGTCTTCTCTGTTTTCTATTCATGAAATCTGGTACGGGATCACAGACTCTTGAGCAGTACTCAATCAGTCGAACGATTGGTTTGTAAGCCACTTCTTCGGTAGTTGAATTACATTTCTCCAGATTTTCCCAGTAAGAGTGTGGCACCTACTTTTCCTACTGTTCGTTCATATCGCTTTGAACAGTTACTACTACGTATTTTATGTTACTGATTCCAATGATTTTTCATGAACAGTGTTATTTTTACAGCTGTGGATTTTTTCGTCTGTTTATGCGCTGTATTTTACACGTAGCTATGTTCAAGGTCAACTACAGCCTCATAGAACTTGTGACGTTATCCTCCTCCAGTTTCTAGTGCATCTGAGCTGCATCTGCGCTGTGTCAGCATGATTAATAAGGAATATGGCATGGGTAACAACGGATGTGGCATGGCTAGTAACGGATGTGGCACGGTTAGTTTAATGGGTGGCCGGATGCCCTTGCTGTCGCCAGCCTGTTACCGCCCTGGACGGAATGTAGTACCATAACTGTCTTGTGTAAAGAGTTAAGTAGCTGAATAAACACTGTCGACCATATGTGTTTATTCTAATTTCCTATTACTCCATCTCCTCCTCTTCCCCCCTCTGTGCATGTCCTGCACTTTCCTTTCTTTATCCACCTCCATCTCTCTCTGTCCATTTTCTCCTTTCCATTTCCCAGTCCATTTCCTTCTCCCTCTCTGTCTAACTCTTCCGTCCCCTATCTCTGTTCATCTTCTCCTCTTTCCTGATCATTCTATCTCGCCCTCACACCCTCTCTAAGTCCATCTCGTCGTTCCTCTTCTCTCTGTCCATCTTCTCCCCATATCTGTGCCCATGTTCTACTTATCCGTCCCTGTGTGTCCATCTTCTCCTACCTTTTCCACATTGTCACTCCTACCACAATAAGAAATTACTGGTTGCTATCCCCCACAGAGTTTATTTCCAGATAATAAGTAGTATTTGTAGCAAGTTTGGTTGACACAGGTCAGTTACACCACACACACACACACACACACACACACACACACACACACACACACACACACACACACACACACACGTTCACACATTTTTATGATGTATACGGATTCAAATACGGAAATTTTTTTAAATGTTTCAGAATCGTGTAACGGAGGCGGAACTTGGGTGTCAGCCCGGTATTGACCTGGTGGGATGTGGGAAACCGCCTAAAAACCACATTGAGGCTAGCAGACATACCGAACCGCTTCGTTAATCCGCCGGGCGGATTCGGTTACGTAACGGCGCACCTCCGCCTCACGGAAGCGGCATTTTACCACTCACGGCAATCCGGGTGGATGCTTCCGATGTTTCCACTATATATTGTAAGCACTAATGCCCCTATGACAATTAGTTGTTCCGTTAGGAGCGACATGTTGCCTTCTGTCTGCAGGGAAGTGCTGAATACAGTCACGAATTTGGTCCGATACTCAGTAAGCCCGTATTTTCTTCAATAAACGATAGTGCGAAACTTCGTTAAATGACTTTCTGAAGTGAAGGAGGACATCAACCTGAGCGCCGACGTCTACAGCATTCTGGACCTCATGTGGGAGGAACAGAGCGAGCGAGCTTCTCAAGTTCTCTGTTTTCGGAATCCGTGATCATTTTTTACATACGAGATTTCCGTTCTCCAACAGCGTCCTCCCGAATGTCGGTCCAGTGCCTTACCACCGCGCTACATGGTTTTGTCGTATTCTGGAAGCAGTTAAGGTGACTCGGTGGTTAATGCTGCGGACATCGCTGGTGCATCCAGTTATGGGCCTGGGTTTTTTGAATAGGGTGCAACCGGTTTCCTTTTCTATTCTTGCCCTACCTGAGCTTGGTCTCGTTTCAAATTACTATGTAGTCGACGTAATGGGGAACCTTAATTTTACTTTCACATACGTTAGGGGTGGGGTTCAAAAGTATTCTGACCCTTTCCCTAACAGAGCTCCTGCGAATTTCGGGAACTTTGCTTTAACAAACCCACAACTTATTTTTTCCTCATTCTTGTTCCATCCGAACGGGTGATCCATATAATTACTCGCAGCGCAAAGTGTAAGATGCCACAATGAAACTTTGTGTATGTCATTTTTAACAAATCGTATAAAAAAACCTACGCTTTTCCGATGGATCTTAAATACCCCATTGTCTAAGAACAACTTCTTTTCTCTTTTTCTGCTGCACGCAATCTTTAACATAAAACCCAAGAATTACGACACTTTACCTTAAAAATACGAAGTAAAATATGGCGTGTTTCCGTCTATTCGCTATCAGCCAATCATAATATTCTGGCAACGGCGTGTTGACGGCAGACATTATTTTGTAACGAAACTAACGATTAACGAATTCCTTGTAACAACTACTTTGCTCAACAAAACCGAATACATACGGTTTAAAGTGAAGTCGTTGCTTTCATAGGGCGAGTGTGCTGTGCGCATCAAGCCTATAGCTGATAGTCTTGCTGACGCTTTTCCGTGGCGCTCCACTGCACCGGTCACCGGCGCTCCATGAGGACAGTTAAGCCGGTACAGTTCTATGTTACAATATTAGTTGCAACGTGTCAGTGACTTTCGATATTTCTGAAATTGGCAACTTTTTATGTTTTCATTATATTCTAATTAATTTATCTTTAATGGGAATGTTTACCAACTGAAAGACGTTCTTGCCAGGACCACTAGTATATCAAGATTCGTGGCAGACGTAATTGTCAATCATTCGGAAAAGAATTTTTTTAAAACAAAACAGCAGGCTCAAAAGTGAAATAGTATATGATTGGAAGCTCGTTGATGATGCATTCCTCTTCTATGATGTCACAAAAGAGGAAACTGAATAACTACTTACATTATTCCGTTCTTTCCAAAAAAGACGTAGAATTTACAGTAAAATACATGCAAACAAAAGCATAAATTCTCTGTTTCGTAGAATCACTATCCTCCAACAAAACCAAAAATTCAGCAGACACAGAAAACCCCGCACACATACATAACAATAGATCACTCACCATGTCTTCCGACCACACGGAAACACGCAGCATTTAGACCATGCTCCATACAGTACATTCTTTTATCTTAGAACAAAACAGTGGCTATATACCCGTAACAACCGATAATGTAGGTATACAAACACACAAAAATACGACAGAAAATTGACATTGTAGAAGGAAGAGAAAATATTTGACAGCATCACATACCTAGGCACAACATCACAAAAAAAACTGAAACCTATTTAAAAAAATTGCATTCTCCACTTACACTGATCAGCCAGACACTATGATCACCGACCTACTATCGAAGTAAACCCGTCCAGGCCATAGCAGTGTCACTTGGCGAGGGATCACTGCTAGTCAGACACAAGCACGGTGCATGTAGAATCAGTGAGCGTGGAGTCCGTGTGTAGAATGGGGAAGGCGCGCGATCTATCTGAGTTTGACCGAGGGCAGATTGTGATCGCCCGGAGGCTGGGCACGAGCATTTTGGAAACTGCACGACTTGTCGGGTGTTGGAGGAGTGCTCTGGTGGGTCCAGATGTCGTGGGGTTGGGTGGACACCACTCGTAACAGACGTCGGACGTCGAAGCCTGGGCTGACTGGAAAAACAGGGCAGCTGGCGGACTGTGGCGGAACTGACTTCGGCCTTTAATGGTGGGCAGAGTGCAAGTATGTCTGAACACACAGTGCACCGAACACTCCTAGCGATGCGCCTCCACAGCCGACGACTCATGCATGTGCCAATGTTAACACCACGACATCGACAACTACCACTGAAATGGGCACGTGACCATCAACACTGGACGTTGGCACAGTGGCAGAGCGTTGCATGGTCTGATGAATCCCGATACCTTCTTCACCATGTTAGCGGGAGACCGCGAATCCGTCGTCTTCCAGCGGAACAGCTCCTTGACACCTGTACTGTGGAGTGGAGACAAGCTGGCTCCATTATGTTTCTGAGGAACATTCACGCGAGCATCCATGGGTGCAGCGGAGCTCGTACGAGGCACCACGACGGCCAGGGAAGTACATTGGTTGCAGGCCCGACGGCAGTGGCATTTTTCAGTAAGATAATGCGCCATGTCACAAGGCCAGGAATGTGATGCAATCGCTTGAGGAACAAACACATTGGCGAGCTCCGGTTCATGTGCAGACCCTACAAGTCGCGAGATTTGAACCTGATCGAACCCATCTGGGCCGCGCGGGATTAGCCGAGCGGTCTGGGCGCTGCAGTCACGGACTGTGCGGCTGGTCCCGGCGGAGGTTCGAGTCCTCTGTCGGGCATGGGTGTGTGTGTTTGTCCTTAGGATAATTTAGGTTAAGTAGTGTGTAAGCTTAGGGACTGATGACCTTAGCAGTTAAGTCCCATAAGATTTCGCACACATTTGAACATTTTTTGAACCCATCTGGGATGTGACTGAGCGTGGCGTCAGAGCTCATCCCCCCCCTTCCCCTCCCCGGGATTTACGAAACTTAGGTGTCCTCTGTGTGCAGATGTGGTGCCAGCTCCCTCCAGCAACCTACCAAGGCCTCACTGCCTACATGCTTTGACGCGTCGCTGCTGTTATCTGTGCCAAACGTGGACATGCCGGCTGTTATGTAGGTGGTCATAATGATCTGGCTTATCAGTGTACGTATAATAAGTTAGGACACTTAGTAGTCCACAACGTAAAGGCAGATATCAAAAAATTCCATAACACTGCACTGGGGTGTATAAGGTATCATGCCCCTGCTGTCATACCTATTATACAGGGAAAACACGCAGAAATTTCAAAACCAATTTGCAAGAACACTTGAGTGCTTTCAGACTCATCCACATTGAAAAATAACTCATTGCACAGCAAATGCTGGAAACCAAACATATTATCAACAGGATAAAAAAATCTGATGGTACTACACAATGATATCAATTGTTTGTGTGGGGTCTTGCCAACTCGTCTCGTATCGCGTGCCTACAGGTTGGTGCGTTCTCAGAATGCTATACAATAATTCAAGCAAAGACACATTAACAGTTTTTATTACAAATAAGAAGATTGTCAATACTTAACTTTCAATTTACAGCTGTGTAGCAAGCTTTTCAAAAACAGACATAATGTCTGATGCGATATCGCAATCACTGGTTATGCAACGTTACTTATAATCTGTCTTGATAGCAAAAATGTTCATTCACATGACCGGTTTCGGTTCCTCTAGAACCACCTTCACATCTGCAATTTCGGTTACAGGAGCAACCCGTCCACACACAACAACCTTCACATTCTGCGTCACATGAAACCGGTCATGTGAATAAACATTTTTGCAGTCAACACGGATTATAAGTAAATTGTGTCGCAAGCGATGGGCGACATGCAACATGAATCTGAGTCCTTTGCTATATACAATGTTCTCCGCTAGGCCTGTCCGAATACTGAGCCGATACTGAGCGGCCGAGGCTGGCAGGAGCGGCTCTTATATTCTCCTCCTGTAGAGGCCGCTCCTGTCGTGGTGCGGTCCTAACCAGTGCACCATTGGCCGACGTCGTCTCACCGCCTTCATTTCTCTTGCGTTCTTCATCTTCGTTCCGGCGCCTGTTCTTTCGCCAGAACAGTTAGAATCTAAATTTGGTGGGACAACTGGAAGTACACCTCTATAAAACATTCTGAACCCTTATTGAAAGAACAGATAGATTTCGCTAGCCGTGGTTACTTTAGTAATTTCAATAATTTATTTTAAATTTATTTTCTCGTATATGTCAATTGATTTAAAACTCAGGTTTCCGATACCACGTGATAAGCTTCATCTTTGGTCATCTCTTGTTAATCTGCATCTGTGAAATGGTTTAAAATGTGTAAACAAGTGTGTGCCTTGAGTGACTTGTGTGATTACAGAGTGGGTAAACCAGTGTCTGTTGTAACATTAACGTTAGAAATGTTCGTCCTTGATTTTTCCATACATTTTTCACTGTTTTCCATTCTCGTCACGTTTACGGTCATTTGATTTGCGAAGTACAAAACCTAACATATAACCTTCTCATAAAAGGAACATATTTCTCGCATCACTTCACTCAAGAACTGATATAGATGATATATTAATACGATTTGCAACTGGATGGATCCACAGCCGTCTTCTGTGGCCGAGCGGTTTTAGGCGCTTCAGTCCGGAACCACGCGGCTGCTATGGTGCAGGTTCGAATACTGCCTCTGGCATGGATGTGTGTGATGTCCTTAGGTTAGTTAGGTTTAAGTAGTTCTAAGTTCTAGGGGACTGATGACCTCAGATGTTAAGTCCCATAGTGCTCAGAGCCATTTGAACCAATAATATAGTGGATCGCAGAGGTACATAATTATGACACTAGTCTTCGCTAATAACCGTAATGGCGAAGGTGGCAACAAAGAATCGCAGAGGAGGGCATAGATGTATTTAACGGAGATAGCTGATGGTGGATGTAGAAGTAGTCGTGAAGTAAAGATGAATAACGGAGTACAACAACGGAGAACTGCAGCAATCCAACTCTGGAGTGATGACCAAAACAGGTGCAGCTAGCCGCACGTGACAATGCACTGTATTAGTCGGCAAGGTGAACCGGTTACCTGGCCACGTTGGAAACTAAGTGGGTCTCGCGACGAGGTTCAGTCACGTTCCACTTGAAGTAGCGAACAGTGTTACCTAACAGTGCAGGCACGGAAAGCGATCACGAAAAGTGATCGTGGAAAATACCCTTGTGGAGAGCTTGACAATTGCCATTACCGTCGTTAATTTTACAGACCGTGAGGAGCAGAAACGTTTGGTAGTTCCGGCAGAGAATGTACGCAATGTGCAAGCAAACTTTGACAGTCAACAGTACAGTAAGTAAATGGTGTGCATATTACAGAAGGAGCGACACGAAGCCGAGTGGAGAAAGTCAGGTATGTGCTCCAAAGTAGGGTAAGTAAAAGGCACACAGTAGGTAATTCATTCGTGCTACATGAGGGGCAGCCAAATGAAATTAGGCAGATATAAAAAAGTGTTTATTGTTTCAAAGGTAATCACTATAACTGTTAATACATTTATCCCACTAAGAGAGAAGATGGTCAATGCATTAGTGGAAAAACAAATGTTTGCTTTTTCCTACAGAAACATGATTGTACCCAGGGGTGCACCTCTTCGTCCAGGGCAAACAGACGGCCACGAATATCTTCGTTCGGGACTCCAAAAACATGGAAATCGCGTGGGGAGAGATCGGTGCTGTATGCAGGATGTGCAAGACCTTACCAGCGAAACTCTCGCTGCGTAGTAGAAGCTACCTTGGCTACATGTGGGCCAGTACAGCCCATATGCGATTTCCATATTTTTGGAGCTCTGAAGAAAGACCTTCGTGGCACAAAGAGGTGCAATTATTATTCGTTAGGCAATCGCTGACATTTTTTCCATGGAGACATTGGCGATAAATTTATCATCAGTTATAGCGATTAGTTTTGAAATAATAAACAGCTTCGTGGTCGTGCGTTAGCGTTCGCGCTTCCCACGCCCGGGTTCCCGGGTTCGATTCCCGGCGGGGTCAGGGATTTTCTCTGCCTCGTGATGGCTGGGTGTTGTGTGCTGTCCTTCGGTTAGTTAGGTTTAAGTAGTTCTAAGTTCTAGGGGACTGATGACCATAGATGTTAAGTCCCATAGTGCTCAGAGCCATTTGAACCAATAAACAGCTTACTTACTTTTCCCATCTGTCTCGTTCTCATGCGACTGCCAATTATAGGTAAACCTGTTGTTGTACGTGAATTTATGGTATAGTATGAACAATAGAAGGAAATACCATCTTTGCAAAAACTGATCGGATTTTTGTCACCCACAACTGGGCTTCGTCTAGCGGAGAAAACTTAGAAAAATGGTTCCATCAATGGCATCTGATATCATAAAGGTGCCAGAATGAAAGAGTCATTACGTGGAACGAAATAGCATACTTGCAAAAAGAGAATAATGCGTTAGTTTTTGTGCAAAAAAATGAATCGCCAGAATTAAAGTGACAAGTGGTTTATTTAGGCGAACTGTGGATTCATACACATTACACTGTGAATAAAGGTTGCAAAGTGATTGTGTGCGAACATTACTGTCAATCAGCATAACGCGCCATTTGTGTGAGTGCATAGCTGCGATTCGTGTTCACTTCTCCTTTATAACAGTAAAACTTCAGACTATCGTGTACATACTGATGAAAAAAAAATTAAAAGTACGAAGAGACAAAGGAAGCCGAACTTTGCCCATTAATTAAGGAACGTAAGCCTTCTGTTCATTCCCCTGACAAAATTTGGCCAGAAAACGGTACTACTCCTACTGTTGCCAAATTATGCTATAGAACTGATCTAGAATGTTGCAAGGAATAAGAGCATTAGTTGTAATATGTCAAGCATATCGCTCTCTAAGCTTAAAAAATAACGGCTGATGTTTTTGCTGCTAATAAATAAACGTCGAGCGTCATCCAGGCATTTCCTGAAGAAGATACGTGACGGTGACGATCCAGCCTGATATATGCCTTGCTATGTAAAGCTAATTTGGCGGTGTGCGCCTCAATTTCGGTGATTTTGTATTCATGGAGCGCCTCAGTTGGCTTCACGAGGCTGAGTGGGCCTATTTCCAGACCTTTCCAACAGAAAATTTTGAGATGGTCACGAGGAGTCAAATACGGAACCTCGGCGTTACTATCCCAAAGCGCTAACCACTAGACGACGCGGTAAGTTTGTTTTCGCAGCTATGACACTAGTATTCACTATTGTGACGTTTACACGGAAAAAGAGAGTGCAGCGATTTCTGGAGGAGAGAGACGGACGAGGAAACTGAATATTCAGTAAAATCAATTGCATGGATTCGAACAAAGAGTAGGCATTATCACCTGCGACAGAAAATCGGACGACGAACCTTCAGACACAGTTGTCGACTTGGACCTGCGTTATTAGTTCAGTAATTACAGGATTCCCCTTGATAGGTCAACAGTGCACTTCACAGAGGAAGCAGCTATTCTGGCGGCAGAGTTCTTGTGGAGAGCACCTGTTTATTTATTTATTATTATTTTTTAAGGCTAGACGATAGTTTGAGGCCCTCACCAGTCAATATGTAGAAAGCGAAATCAGACAGCGTACAAAATACACTTCGAGTGTTAAGATTTCAACAGTAAACTGCCGAGGCATTCGTAACAAATTCCCTGAATTCACCGACCTCCAGAAAAGCTGCAGCGCTCATTCGGAACCGAGAGCTGAATGAAAGCTCCGAAATATTTACCGGCACGTGAAACGTACATCGAAAATGGCTGGTTACACGTCATAAGAGGGAGAGTGGTCACTGCAATCGACAGAAATATTGCCTGTGTTAAGGTAGAAATTCAGTCTGCGAAGCTATCGGGACGCGAGTAACCGGCTTCGGTGAAGTTAATCATCGTCTGTTTTTACCGGCTACCCGATTGCGCCGTATCGGTTGTAGAATTATTCAAAGAGCGTCTATACTCAGTACCGAGGACATACGTCGATGGCACCATATTGACTGGAGGCTAACCTTCCGCCGCGCGGAGTGGCCGTGCGGTTTGAGGCGCCATGTCAATGACTGCGCGGCGCCTCCCGCCGGAGGTTCGAGTCCTCCCTCGAGCATGGGTGTGTGTGTTGTTCTTAGCATAAGTTAGTTTAAGTAGTGTGTAAGTCTAGGGACCGATGACCTCAGCAGTTTAGTCCCTTAGGAATTCAGGTACATTTGAACATTTGCTAACCTTCCGAGTACTGAATGGGACGTCTATAGATTCACTGGAAGTGGTACGGACAGACGGTCTTATTAACAAACGGTGAACACATTTTCCGAAAACTATATGGAGCAATATTTTAGACGTTGTAGCTACAGACAGGATTGACCTTATCGGCACTGCCGGTATAGAGACAGGGATTAGTGATTAAGAAGTTTTGATAGCGGCAGTGGTTACTATACTTAATAAATCCATCAAGGAGGTTAGGAGAATATTTATGCTGGGAAGAGTAGACAAGCAATTTTCAGCATCCTACTGAGACAGTGTATGGAGGTTTTTTAGTTCCAAAATGATGGACTTATGGGAATTATGAGGAAACTCTACAGAGCTATGTGCTGAGTAAGTGGATTACGGATGAAAAGATCATCTGTGGTGTCATCATCAAATTCAGAAAGTGCTAATGAAACAGATTGCTCTACGCTCTGTTAAAAAGAAAAACAAAAACGCAGAAATGTCGACAGGAAACGTTAGAAATTCTTGCTTCTATAAAAATATCGATTCGCGAAGCATACAATTTCATTGTCATACGTTACCGAAAGATCATCTTGCTCACAAAAAGGGAAAATTCTGGTCCGACTTACGTTCGCTAGGAGTGTCGAAGACTTCTTTCAGTCACTCATCTTGGTTTAGAAATAGAACACAATAGAAAGAAAGCTGATTTTTTAAAACTCGCATTTAAAAATCCGTTCTCGCAGGAGCATCTCACAGACGTATGCATCGTTTGACCGTCGCAAAGACTTCTGTGTGGATGACATGGAAATGGTATCCGCACCGCAGAGAAGCAACTGAAGGAGTTGAAAACAAATGTCACCTCCTCTGGAGGGCTTCCATTTCGATTTTACAGAAAGTACTCTTCGGCACTGGCCGGCTATTTAGGTTGCATTTATAGCGATTCTCTCGCCCAGTGCAAAGTCCCAAGCGACTGGAAAAAATCGAAGGTGACTTACGTATATAAGAAGGGTAGAAGAACCTACACGCAGAATTTCAGACCAATATTTTTAACATCGGTTTATGCAGAATTCCTGATAATATTTTAAGTTGATTGATTGATGTGGTCTTCAGTCCTGAGACTGGTTTGATGCAGCTCTCCATGCTACTCTAACCTGTGCAAGCTTATTCATCTCCCAGTACTTACTGCAACCTACATCCTTCTGAATCTGCTTAGTGTATTCGTCTCTTGGTCTCCCTCTGCGATTTTTACGCTCCACGCTGCCCTCCAATGCTAAATTTGTGATCCCTTGATGCCTCAGAACATGTCCCACCAACCGGTCCCTTCTTCTTGTCAAGTTGTGCCACAAACTCCTCTTCTCCTCGATTCTATTGAATACCTCCTCATTAGCTATGTGATCTACCCATCTAATCTTCAGCATTCTTCTGTAGCACCACATTTCGAAAGTTTCTATTCTCTTCTTGTCCAAACTATTTATAGTCCATGTTTCACTTCCATACGTGGCTACACTCCACACAAATACTTTCAGAAACGACTTCCTGACACTTAAATCTATACTCGATGTTAACAAATTTCTCTTCTTTAGAAACGCTTTCCTTGCCATTGTCAATCTACAATTTATATCCTACCTACTTCGACCATCATCAGTTATTTTGCTCCCCAAATAGCAAAACTCATTTACTACTTTAAGTGTCTCATTTCCTAATCTAATTCCCTCAGCATCACCCGACTTAATTCGACTACATTCCATTATCCTCGTTTTGCTTTTGTTGATGTTCATCTTACATCCTCCTTTCAAGACACTGTCCATTCCGTTCAACTGCTCTTCCAAGTCCTTTGCTGTCTCTGACAGAATTACAATGTCATCAGCGAACCTCAAAGTTTTTACTTCTTCTCCATGGATTTTAATACCTACTCCGGATTTTTCTTTTGTTTCCTTTACTGCTTGCTCAATATACAGATTGAATAACATCGTGGAGAGGCTACAACCGTGTCTCACTTCCTTCCCAACCTCTGCTTCCCTTTCATGCCCCTCGACTCTTATAACTGCCATCTGGTTTCTGTACAAATTGTAAATAGCCTTTCGCTCCCTGTATTTTACCCCTGCCACCTTTAGAATTTGAAAGAGAGTATTCTAGTCAACATTGTCAAAAGCTTTCTCTAAGTCTACAAATGCTAGAAACGTAGGTTTGCCTTTCCTTAATCTTTGTTCTAAGATAAGTCGTGAGGTCAGTATTGCCTCACGTGTTACGATATTTCTACGGAATCCAAACTGATCTTCCCCGAGGTCGGCTTCTACCAGTTTTTCCATTCGTCTGTAAATAATTCGCGTTAGTATTTTGCAGCTGTGACTTATTAAACTGATAGTTTGGTAATTTTCACATCTGTCAACACCTGCTTTCTTTGGGATTGGAATTATTATATTTTTCTTGAAGTCTGAGGGTATTTCGCCTGTCTCATAAATCTTGCTCACCAGATGGTAGAGTTTTGTCATGACTGGCTCTCCCAAGGCCATCAGTAGTTCTAATGGAATGTAGTCTACTCCCGGGGCCTTGTTTCGACTCAGGCCTTTCAGTGCTCTGTCAAACTCTTCACGCACTATCGTATCTCCCATTTCATCTTGATCTACTTCCTCTTCCATTTCCATAATATTGTCCTCTAGTACATCGCCCTTGTATAGACCCTCTATATACTCCTTCCACCTTTCTGCTTTCCCTTCTTTGCTTAGAACTGGGTTTCCATCTGAGCTCTTGATCTTCATACAAGTGGTTCTCTTTTCTCCAAAGGTCTCTTTAATTTTCCTGTAGGCAGTATCTATCTTACCCCTAGTGAGATAAGCCTAATTTCCTTGAGACAGAATCAGCACAGAATCAGCACAGTTTTAGAAAACATCGCTCGTACGAAACTCAGCTTGCACTTTTCCCGCAAGATATCCTGCGAACCGTGGATAAAGGGCAACAGGCAGTTTCCATATTCCTGCATATCTGCAAGGCGTGTGACATAGTGCCCCGCTAATGATTGTTAACGAAGGTACAAATATACGGGGTTGGTTCCCTGATACATGGGTGGCTCGAAAATGTTTTGCCGGCCGAAGTAGCAGTCGCGCGGTTCCGGACTGAAGCGCCTAGAACCGCTTGACTGATGTGGATCGAATGAGCCTTCTGGATATGCAGATCAGCACGCACCGACACAGATGTGATGTGCCAAACTGTGTGCAAAGAAAACGATTTGGAAATTGATGGTCCTAACAAATGAGTCGTGGGTGTGGTCCTTGCCAAAATCAACAGCAATAAATAGTTAAGGGATTCTTCTACCTGTTGAAATCCCAGAGAGGTTTACTTTGAACATAATTTGTCGTAAAAATGAAAAGAAAAAGAAAGATATGATTTACTCCGATGAACTAAAACTGTATGATCACTGCCCATCGCCATGTTGGATACCGCCTGGTGGCGTTGCGAGCACGTGACACGGTAACAAAAATATGTCTGCGGAGCAGACAGGGACGGTGGATCACCCTAGCGAAGATTTGGGCTGCAAATGGGGAAATCCGTTGACACAAGCGACTGTGACAAAGGGCAGATTATTATTACACGGAGCCTGTGAACGAGTATTTCGAAAACGGCGAAGCTGGTCGAATGTTCACGTGATACTGTCGTGAGCATATGCGGAAAAGGGTAGAAGGACGTCCACGATTCTTCTCTGAACGTGGGGTTCGGACTCTCGTCTGCTCTGTAACGTAGGATAGATGTGCGATGTGTGGCATCTCTGTCGAAAAACCACAACGCTGGTGTACGCACAAATGTTTCGGCAACACCGTTCACAGCACATTGTTGAACATGGAGCTCGGCAGCAGACCATCCCTACGTGTTCGCATGTTGACGCAACGACATCGTCTGTTGCGATTGCAGTGGGCACGGGACCATCGGGATTCTACCGTCAGACAATGGAAACGTGTCGGCTCTTCAGTAGAATCACATTTTGTTACTCTAAGTCGATGGTCGTCTCCACAAACGCCATCATGGAGGTGAACGGCGGCTCGAAACGTGCAGCGCGCCACGGACGTAGGCTGGTGGGAGCAGTGTTATGCTGCGGGAGACATTCTCCTGCGCTTGCATGGGCGCTGTGGTGGTAATCGAAGACACGCTGACTGCTGCGAACCGCGTACATCCCCTCATGCTTGATGTCTTCCGCGAGGCGATGTCATCTTTCAGCAGTATAACTGTTCGTGTCTCGGAGTCAGAAACATGTTACAGTGACGAAATAAATCTCGGGTGAACAGCCTGGTATGAGTGTGCATAGGACACAATATTTCGGCAATCGACCACGTTGCCATCATCAGGTGCACTGATGTACTGTACATCAGCGCACACTCATACCAGGCTGTTCACCCGACATTTATTTCGTCATAAAATATGTGGTGTCACCGCCAGACACCACACTTGCTAGGTGGTAGCTTTAAATCGGCCGCGGTCCATTAGTACATGTCGGACCCGCGTGTCGCCACTGTCAGTGATCGCAGACCGAGCGCCACCACACGGCAGGTCTCGAGAGACTTACTAGCACTCGCCCCAGTTGTACGGACGACTTTGCTAGCGACTACACGGACGAAGACTCGCTCATTTGCAGAGCAGCTAGTTAGCATAGCCTTCAGCTAAGTCAAGGGCTACGACCTAGCAAGGCGCCATTAGCATTATATTGCATTTATCTAGAGAGAGTCTCACTTGTATCATCAAGAACGCTGTATACAAATGATGGATTAAAGTTAAGTATTCCAGCAGCTACGTACTTTTCTTTATAGCATTCATTACGTATCCTGTTTCAGACCTAACGCCGCCTGCGTGAGTTAGCGCGTGCATCTTGGCCGCCTCTTTAAATTAGTGTGCGTAGTGTTGGCAAGTCTGCTGACACTACAAAATACGCCTGGAGAAATTGAAGAATCACATGTTTCAGTGGTTTGAGGGGCATTACAGTAAACTCACGTTGATGTCTCGGCAACAAAATTTGCCTCATGAAAATCCTATGGAACCCATCCAGGTCGCTATCAGGTGCCATCACTGCGTACGCAAATCAGCGGCTCCTTATTTTCGCGAATTACATAATTTGTGCGTAAACATCTAACGTCACATACCTCCACAAACCTACCAACAAACTGTCTCATCTCTGATGCACAGAATCGGTGATGCATTTCGTTCCAAAGATAGACAAACAAGTGTTTTGGCTCATCAGTGTATCAATAAAACAGTTTCTCCGAAGCAATGGACATAAGAGAACACAAAATTCTTAAAACACATTTAATTAGTTACAACTACTGAGCGGTGAAGTGTGCAGGGGAAGGGGTAGTGAAAAGAATTTGGTAATTAACCAGCACTCCGTCGGACTCACACAGTACATAACGACTGCATCGGTCTTTGCGGGGTAAAGCAAAACACATCCAAGGACCCCAAATACCCGAATCATGAGTGAGCTATCGATCAAAACGTAATTCCTCACAAGGTCGCCTTAACTTTAGACAGAAATGCGCTTACCACTGCCTCGTCATTCTCGTCCATTACTCGCTTTGGCAGCCTGAACTTACACTTACCATAAATCTGCGTTATGATAATGTGGACTCAAACCTCGGTAGACGGTGTCTCAGTGAAATCAAGAAGAGCTCACGTAAAGGTCTCCTCGACCTAAGTAGCCCCAGATATCGGAGCGGAGTGCCATGCAGCCCAAACAGAGCAACATCACCATCCGGCATCCAACGTCATGGTGGGCAGTGGTCATAACGTTTTTGGCTCATCAGTCTAAATCGTGCCTTTATTTTCCTTTTGCATTTTTATGACTACACCAAGGCGCCTCTCCAGGTTCTTCTGCTAAGAATACCAACTTGGCAATAAGAAAGTTTGTTAGATGAGCACCCAATAGGGGTGCTGAAAAGTTTATTCGCCCACTAGCCAATCTCTAATTTGTCCACGTTAAAGAAAGTACTCACTGTTTGGAAGCAAACTGCCACTGTCGAAAAAAGTTGCAGCTCAGACCAATGCGAACACACCACCCACGCTTCCTTTTCAAGAAAAACTTCGACCAATCTCCAAGACTCTCTACCTTTTTTTAGGCACCATCCAATCATTGTGTGTCCTGCTTTCTGGGTCAGAAGCCAGACCGACAACCTTCTCGCCATGGTGACAAGTGTCGCACTGAATTTATTCAAATGCGGTCTGAACATTTCACAAGCTTTACGCTCTGACGAGAGCTGGCAAGGTATTACCTGGCGCACCGCCTGCCCGCACACTGTTCTTTTATCATCGGCGTCCGGTCTGTGGCAACAAGCTCTGCAGGCAACAATTTGATTGATTGGGACACAAGGTAATGAAACTCACAGGTGTCCCGCAGTTCCAGCTGTTTCTCTACTCCACAGTGCTGCAAGCTGTTAGTTTGTGCGGCATGCGTACGAGACGGCTGTCGAGTTTCCGCGAAGAGCTGGCCTTGCTTCACCAACGCGGCATCCCTATTACTAAACATCCTCTCACCGCTTCTCGGACGTAAACACAACAGTGTTGCCATCCTGCCCAGGCAAGCATTTCGCTTTCCAGGTAGTACCTCAAATTCTGGCAACACAGCGAACCTGTGATGCTCGAGAAAGAACAACGATTGTAAGGTCGAGCTACGCAAGTTTTTTTATTCACCACTAAAATATTAATTGCAAATAGAAGTTGGAAAATATTAATTTCAAATCATTACTGAATGATGGATTAACGACAAGTGGGTAAAATCCTTTCTATTAATAATTTGTGGAAAAAATTTGTAACATATCGTCCTTGAAGAACTTCCAAGCTGAGCTTTGAGGTCTGGGAAAAGCAGTACGCAGAGAACTGATGCGTGTGGAGTATCCGATTGGACTGGCTTGTTTATATTTGCGCCAAGCTAGGGCTGTCGACACTTAGAAAGCTTAATTATATGAGGCGCAGTGCCCGAATTATTATTTCAAGAATATACTCAGTTTGTTCTAAGCAGTTATGTCTCCTTTACAAAATAACATGAAATGAGAGATTATTTTATTTTCATTCAGTCTGCAGAGTGTGCCATTTTTTTCTTTAATTGCAGCATGAAGCTGAGAAATTTATTTATTCCATGTTTTATCGTTTAGCATTCTTTGGAGCGACAGCAAGAGTGCGGAAAGATAGCAGCTGCCAGATGCGTATTCTTCGTCGCAGTAATGTTTCTTGTACCGGTAAATTAATTTTACCAAGGGATTTACATTTTAGATTCCTAACAGCGGAGATTCACCAGAGAATCAGTTTAACTCTAAACTTTAGACCGCAATTAGAATTATATATTAATACCTTCAGTTGCTGAAGGGCGTTGATATATATCAACAGGGACAGGTGAAAATGTGTGCCCCGACCGAGACTCGAACCCGGGCTCTCCTGCTTACATTGCAGACGCTCTCTCCATTTTTTTTTTCGTTTTGTTCGTTGTGTTTGGTCGATGCGGACGTCACATGACTTCCGTTCAAGTTCGTTTGTTGATCCTTCCACTCAGTTTTTTATTACAGAGGCCAACTAGCTCTCTGGCTGAACAGGCTGAACTATCGTGCCGGCGTAACTGGTCGCTGTTGTTGGCAGGGGGGAAAAATAAAAAAAATAAAATAAAAAAATAAAATAAACCCAGGGAAGTCGACATGAAGTGTTCCAGACAAATCTGATATGTGACTAAAGCAAACGGCGGACCTATCGGACACTTTTTATTGCGCCACTTACATGCAGTTACCATTGTTAGCATAGTGGTTATCGCAAAGCGTGAACGTGCATCGTTTTCCTTTCAATTCTTGCTTTAAGGGGGATAAGCAGGCTGCTAGCTTGTTGATGTACAGAATATCTAATAATACATCAATAATTAAATATACAGCTATAAAACCAGCAGTATATTCACAATGTGCAGTCAATATTTTCATAGCCGGGTACGTCGATTCTTTTTCCGTCGGTATACCGAGAGCCGATAAAGATACTTTTTTAGATATCGAAACATCGGATTCCCGATGTTTTTAAAAATGTCAACAGTCCAAGTACGGCACATGGTTCATTTAGTGGGCCGTTAATCTGAACATAACGGTCAGATATGTACAGGTCATTCTCTGATATGAGTTTACCTTTGTGGTCAGGTGGAAGTGCCCGGGGAATGTGGCACATAGCAAAGTTAAGTTCTCGGGACAATGTATACTACGAAGCCTGTGCAGAACCTGGAGTTGTTACGGAACCGTAGCAGCACAGGGAACTCAGAGACTGGTTCGAAACGCCGAACGGATGTGAATCAGCACCTGACAAGTGTTACTTTCTTATTTAAAGGTAATATTCGTGGTTTCCTAAACTAACAAAACGGCCGGGAGAGCGGAGTGCTGTCCACATGCCCTCCATATCGGCATCTAACGACGCCTGTGGGCTGAGGATGACACGGCGGCCTGTCGGTACCGTTGGGCTCTCGTGACGTGCTCGGGCGAAGTTCAGTTTTAATTTTAAGAAGACAGCTGTGCAGTGAAATTGACGTGCGCTGGTGGAGACCTCTTCGGCAAAGGACTGCAGGATCCATAGTTACATGGTTTCTGTGAGTTACTCAGGGCGTTGCTGAGACTTTGCAAAGTTTTAGCAGCCACGTGACTTAAGAAGGCAGGCACTGCTGGTCATTAATCTTATAGTGTAACTTTGAATTTAAATTTCATAGCAGAGTTTCACTCTTAACTTTTAGTGGCGTGTCTTTATTAATAATTGTTATTCCTTCCTTTAAAGTGATGTAGGGCATTTTGTGTTGTCGCTGCATTCTAGTTGTAAGCTTTCTACGAAATATTGAGAAGAGAAAAGTGAATGTATTGATTTCGAAAACTTTCTCATCATATACCCTGTAGATCAGATACCGTTTTCAGTTCCTGAGCACAACTGACTGTTGTTTGGCAGTGTGTTGCACATGTGAACAATGGAAACGAAATGAGTGTTCGGCGTCATTCGCCGGGAGGCCCCTTGCCGGGCAGGTCCGGCCGCCTTGGTGCAGGTCTTATTACATTCGACGCCACACTGGGCGACCTGCGCGCCGGATGGGGATGAAATGATGATGAAGACAACACCCAGTCCCTGAGCGGAGAAAATCTCCGATCCAGCCGGGAATCGAACCCGGGCCCGTAGGACGGTAATCCGTCACGCTGACCACTTACCTATAGGGACGGACGCACGTGAACAGTGTCGTGAAATAAATTTTAAAACTTCATGAAATGCAAAATTTGAAATGAATTAAAAGCCAAAAGAAACTAATAGTGTGCTCAAAGAAAACTGTGTAAGTGAAACTACCATAGCATATTATATACGATGCATGATATGAGGTGCAATTTTAGATTAAGAATATCCACCAAAAATAAATTATTGCTCTACTCTGAAGAAAATAACTGTGTGAAATTACCAACGCTGTTCACTGAAAATTAATGTGCTCGCTACCACGACACCTGACAAACCGGACTGCGCCACTGTTTGCTCAAGAATGGAAGGTGAGATCTACCCTGTAACAGAAGTGGCCCGCATCTCGTGGTCGTGCGGTAGCGTTCTCGCTTCCCACGCCCGGGTTCCCGGGTTCGATTCCCGGCGGGGTCAGGGATTTTCTCTGCCTCGTGATGGCTGGGTGTTGTGTGATGTCCTTAGGTTAGTTAGGTTTAAGTAGATCTAAGTTCTAGGGGACTGATGACCATAGATGTTAAGTCCCATAGTGCTCAGAGCCAGCCAGCCAACAGAAGTGGCGTACCTCTTGTTCAGACGTTGTTTTTGTGTCTGTAGTACTGACAGTATTGAAAGCAAATACGAATCAGTCGATGCAGCAGTTAAAGATAAATAATCTACTCTAACTTTTTTTGTCAAAAATAATCGGTTTGCTGCGTGTCGAGTAAGGTGCAACGCAGACACGATAAAATTTCAGAATTGTGCGGTGAATCACGGAGTTGGATTTTGCTTTAAGGAAAATCTTTTTTGAGAAATCAAAGCCTTATTATTGACAAAAAGACTGCCAACATAAGAAGACTAATAATTTAAAAAATCTCTCATTACAAAGAAACCGCAAACATACATTTAAAATTCCTCCAAAATATTCTCCATCAATAAAATGAACAAAAAAACATTGTGTATCGGTATTGATCTCCATGATATTATTGGTAGCTTCTCCCAGAATCACAGAAAACAGATACTATTCTTCGAAAAACTAAACTGCACACTACTATGCCTCCAATAAGAATGTCATAGCGCTGCACGACTGACTGAGTGGCATGTCAGCCACAGATAAAATCAAATACAGTCAAGGATCTTATTCACTACTCGCGCAGGGCACTCATTCATCTTTGTCCCAGTACAGTTGTTGTTGTTGTTGTTGTTGTTGTTGTGATCTTCAGTCCTGAGACTGGTTTGATGCAGCTCTCCATGCTACTCTATCCTGTGCAAGCTTCTTCATCTCCCGGTATCTACTGCAACCTACATCCTTCTGAATCTGTTTAGTGTATTCATCTCTACGATTTTTACCCTCCACGCTGCCCTCCAATACTAAACTGGTGATCCCTTGATGCCTCAGTATATGCCCTACCAACCGATCTCTTCTTCTAGTCAAATTGTGCCACAAATTTCTCTTCTCTCCAATTCTATTCAATACCTCCTCATTAGTTATGTGATCAACCCATCTAATCTTCACCATTCTTCTGCAGCACCACATTTCGAAAGCTTCTATTCTGTTCTTGTCTAAACTATTTATCGTCCACGTTTCACTTCCATACACACAAATACTTTCAGAAACGACTTCCTGACACTTAAATCTATACTCGATGTTAACAAATTTCTCTTCTTCAGAAACGCTTTCCTTGCCATTGTCAGTCTGCATTTTATATCCTCTCTACTTCGACCATCATCAGTTATTTTGCTCCCCAAATAGCAAAACTCATTGACCACTTTAAGCGTCTCATTTCCTAATCTAATTCCCGCGCCATAACCCGATTTAATTCGACTACATTCCATTATCCTCGTTTTGCTTTTGTTGATGTTCATCTTATATCCCAGTACAGTAGAGGTGGCTTATTTACAATAGCAGAAATCGTATAAGAACCTTACACACTGTGTGTGTGTGTGTGTGTGTGTGTGTCAGCGAACAAAAATTGGTTCAAATGGCTCTGAGCACTATGGGACTTAACTTCTGAGGTCATCAGTCTCCTAGAACTTAGAACTACTTAAACCTAACTAACCTAAGGACATCACACACATCCATGCCCGAGGCAGGATTCGAACCTGCGACCGTAGCGGTCGCGCGGTTCCAGACTGTAGCGCCTAGAACCGCTCGGCCACTCCGGCCGGCGGCAGCGAACAAAAAATCCTCGGAAAATGTGCAGTGAAAGAGGCCTAGTTCGTGACTTTCATTAGTCTCACTGTGTAAACATTTTATAGTGAAGTTGGCGACTCAAATTTACCGTTATCGGTTTAGGGAAGGTTAGTATAAGCAGCCAAAGCGATCAAGTTTATATAGGTAGCTAAGTTGAAGGGGCGATACCTTCACCTTTCCCACGTGTCTGGCCGGCCAAGCATGTCCGCTGAGACATCTGAGCTGCCGGCTTGCGGCTGTGCAGACGGAGTACAGCGCGGCTAATGACTTTCCCTGGCGGTGTCGTGTGCTGTATTGCGTCAGAGTTGCGTCAGTGCTGTCTTTGCGGTCCTGGCGGTACAGTACACGGGGGACCACCGCGGCCGCTCCAAGGACACCTCGCCAACTGCCCACACACTATGTCCCCTATTAGCCAGCAGGGTAAAGGTGGACGAAAACGAACACTCCGAACAATGGACAACTCTATTCTCTAAAAAAGAAAACGATGGAATTGGTGTCCGAGAGCGGAGGACCTGCAACGAGTATAGCGCCCCTCATCCTTTTTTTTAAATTTTATAAATAAGAAGCACATCTACCGTCCAGATGCTAGAAGTTCGCTCAGGATAAGGTGGACGATGCACCGTGGCCAGTTTGCGTCCGGAGCTGGGCCAGTTTATTCGTTTGTTCGGAATGGAAGGTCGGCTGTGTTAGCCAGATTTTGGCCAGTCGGCGCACGCCGCGTGGCAGTCTTTCTCAAACGGTTTCACAGAAATTATTTGGTAAAAAAAATAATAATTTTTGCCTTACTTACTGATTTATGTGTCAGGTTCATAATGTGTCCATCATTTCGTTAATGGTCATAATTATTGTGATATTTGCACGGAAGTAACACACTGCGAAATTCGAAAAAGTTTACGATGAAGAATGGGACTCACTATGATTTTGCGTTTGGTGCAAATTACATAGTATGTTGCTGGGTATGAAATATGGCTAACTTATCGAATTTTTCTTTAGACATGGGTGGAGGTCCCCATCTATCACCAGTCTCGAGAAAATGAACTGATGTAGAACACTCATTCGCGATCGCGCCGCGCCAGCGATGAATACAGAATGAAATGTCCACAACATTCCTCATGTTTCATAAACAGTTTGAGATATCGAAATGAGATTTCGGCAAATGGTAGCAGCCACAGAGGACAGTATTTTACCAAATGGTTATTATGCAAAAATTTATTATCTGCTGTGTTAATCCACTAACTGCAAACGTATTTGATGAAAGAATGTAATTTTTAGGGGCTATCGATAGCTGGTGAAACAAGAATTGGTACGGGTTTTGGAACAACATAAGATAATATACGCTGTAAGTAGCTTGTTTATAAGTTTGTATGTTGGCAGCGCTATAGACTGCATTAATATCACTGACCGCACTCTGCGCCCTCGCTAAGAGACTCTGTGGTTGGACGGACTTGAGAGTCAATAGTTAGCAGTGATGGAGGTTCAGTATTAGTGCGAATGGACGATTTGGACCTGTGTCTGTCATGGAGATTTAGTATTGGGTGTACATGGATTGTAAAATGAAGATGGATGTATTTGCTAATGTTTGGGTAATGGAATTATGGACGGTAAAATCTGCTGAATACATTGTTTGCTCTGCAACAAAATCTTTCCTTTGCTAACTACTCGCCTATTAATTGTTAGAGCCTACAGTAGTTAGAATCTTTTTATTTACCTGACTGTAGTTGCTGCTTGCTGTATTTGCTGTAGTTCGTGTCATGAAGATTTTCTGTGAGGTAAGTGACTTATGAAAAAGTGCAGGTTATTTTTATGATTTCTTCTAGTTCAGGGCCATTCTTTTGTGTTAATTATTTGCAGCCAGACTGCATTGCCTTTGTATATTGTGGGTCATAAATGAATAGGATAAGTTTGAGTTATATTTGTCAGGGAAAATTCTGTAGGTCACTGTTGTAATGATAAAAACAAGCAAAGAGACTGTAGGTTCATTTGAGTTCAGCAGTTTAAGTAAAAAACGTAGAAGTTTCAATGCTTATTTTGTACCTAGGGTCTGCTTCTTTAATAAGTTACTGATCTTACTTTTCCTAAGTTCCTCACTTAATAAACTTCATAAACCACTGTTTCAGAATTCTCTCGCAATTGTGTCTGCACAACATGTTAGAGAGCTGCCACTGTGTGTGGCAAAAGAAGCAAATCTTAACAGGGAAACCAGAGGAATGAGAAGCTTTCACTCAAAATTGGCCACTCATGACGATTGTCTGAAAGTTACAAATGGTGAAACGTCCCCTTTGAACAATTATTCACGACTGTCCTTAAACTGATACACAATATATTTTTTTTTAGCGCAACGCAATCTGACTTTCAAAAATCCCTACAAAAGAATGGCCCTGACTAACGTTAAACTATACCTTTCACAAATCACTTACCTCACAAAAATCTTCGCTGCTCAAGCTACTGCAATACAGGTGCGCCACTACTGTCAGCTACATGAAAGATTCAAACTACTGAAGGCACTAACTACTGATAGGGATAGTTAGCAAATGAAAGATATTAATAGAGAACAAACAATGTATTTACCTTGATATCATCATATATAAATATAGCAGTTCATGACAAATTTCAAAACTCCGCCATCTCTCTCCCCACATCCACCACTGCTGGCGGCTCACCTCCAACTGCGCAACGCTACGCGCTGTTCACATCCAGCTGCCGCTGCCCAACCCTACAATGGCAGACAACAATGCAAACTAGCCACAGACTGCACACAGCACAGCCAGTGATTTTCATACAGAGGTGGCGTTACCAATAAAAAAACCTAAACAGCCTACTTACATAGCCCCCATGCTCCCCACAAAAATTTTTACAAATTGGATTGGGCAGTGGCCAATACAGATTTGAAAAAATTTTTTCATAATTACAATAACAAAGAAATCAAATGCACACACTTATTGATACAATGTTGGTCAAAAGCTAAAATTGTCTCACAGTCCATAAAGACAGTCCTAATCGTACATAACAGGAGAATAGCAGTGTTTTTCTCAAAGTCTGAGCAGTAAAAGAAAATGCACACGGAAGTAGTAGATTTCCATGCAGTCTTGAAGAAGTAGTGTTGTCCTTCCAATGGAAAGACAGTGCTGACTCTCGACATGCAGACAGGTAATGGGCCACAACAGAGCAAACCCACAGCAGAGTCAGTCGAAATTTTGATGAGTATTGGTAGGTAGGTCATCACAGAGTAGACCCACTGTAGTCCTTGTAGAGATTACGGTATTGGTGGGCCATCAGAGGCGCAGACCCACTGTAGTCCTTGTAGAAATAATGGTACTGGTGGGTCATCAAAGATGCAGACCCACTGTAGTCCTTGGAGAGATAGCCAGCAGCCATCTGTTGTGACTGTGCAGGTGCACAATCACCGTTGAAGAGTCTTGCGGATAATATAGCAAGTCCATAACAACCACTTGTGCACTCACAAAGTTTCTGGAATTGTCCTTAGAACCAGCAATGCTGTTATCCAGTCCCTTGCTGAATCATTAACACACGTGCAAACATTATCAGCCCTTACTTCTCACATATTGTACATATACTATGACCAACGGAAACGTGTGCAGTGAAATGTAACTTAATTTGAAGAACTGGTGTCTGTACAATTATAAATTTACAACATGAAAATACAATTACAAAGGTACAAAATACATCATTAAAGAACATAACAATACAGATAACATTTGTAGTAACACAGGCTTTACAAAAGAATAGAAATAAACACATACATCAGTGGAATTATGACATGAGTACATACATAAAGGATCACAATAACTTTTGAAACATCAACTTCACACATGAGCATTGAACAGAACAGAATCAATAATGTCTAACATCTTTACAAAGTAAATAACATATTATTAATGCCAATTATATTCGAGGATAACAGTATTCCTCATCATAGTGAATGTAGCTTAATATTAAAAGAAGAAAAAATTCTATGAAACTACACAGAGACAGGAAGAAAACAAATACACAAGGGTACACAAACATATAGTGGGATAACACAAAAGGAAAGGACAGGGTTCGTTTTCAGTGTAACATTTGGTACTGCAGTCCAACCCAAAACTTCATATATCTTTCCTCTTATTTCATCCTTTGTTTCCACCAAAAAAATTCTATCTAAGCATGCTTTCTGTATTTATATGTTCACACATTTCTTACCTCAACATTTATTTCCAAGAAAATCCTACCTAAACCTGTTTTCTGTACTTTTTTTTGTATAACTTCTGAATGCATTTCTTCCAATTCATCGCAACTCATTCTCTTAGAGGCTACCCCCTCTTAAGCTAACTTAAATCTACTGAACTCAGATGCTAAACTAAGGGACGAGGCAATGCAGCAGCACATAATAAGTAACACAAACAGAAATGACCAAAAAATTGGAAAATTGCAAAGCAAGCTACAGTAAATCTAAATTACCAAGCAATGCAACATTACAACTAATATGAGCCAATGTGCAGCAACAAAAAAATAAATCTGGCTTAGCAGAGTAACACAAATTAAAGTTCAGTAGCACTATGCCTGGCAAACAGCAGCTTATATCTAAACATGACATAGCTCAAGCAGAAAAAATATTACAGTAAAAACAACAATGCAGATAAGGGAAATGTATAATCACATCTTAATGTCTATGTAATTAAAGTGGTGCACCACAACAACTTATTGTAAAAGAAATATTACCATGTACTTGAAAAGAAAATTATGTGTTACTGTTACTAGTTCCTTCTTATTGTTCTTTCCTTTCCAAGTGCTCCATTTTTAAAGAATGTGGATCATAAAATAATTTTTTAATAGATCTGTTGACAGAAAGTGTTCACATTAGCAGATGCATTTCATTTTATAAAAGCAATGCTGCAACACAGCTGGAAACCAGATATCAAATGAAATAAGCAACTATGAAAAGCAAAGCATAAAAATATCATTCAGTAGTCATGTGACATTTCATAAGTCAGTAGCTCTCAACTCTCGTAGAAAGACACTTGTCATTATCAGGTTTGCAGATGTAAGAATATTTCCCATCAATTCATAAGCATTTCAGTAAATATCATAAATTACGAGCTCCACAGTATGCTTTCGACAAGGAAATGTCAATAGCGAGTATAATGGCCCCCCTTTTGTTTTTTTTTTTTTTTTTTTTTTTTTTTACCTGTGCCGCTGAAAGGCTAATGGCTTTTTTTCGGGCGGCTGTCGCCCAGGTGGGTGCCCGCGACGCATTACGTGCAGGTGGTCACTTAACTTTCTTACGGAAATATTTACGACAGCAGTTTCCGCTACAGTGACAGTCATATATACAAAATTTCACAGGTCGAGAATTTACGTTGCAAATGTGTAGAAACAAAATCCTATGAATATAACAGTGTCCAAAAAAATTTTCAGTGGCATTGTGATACATTCACACATGATTCACACATGTACACACATTTCATAATTCTAAAGTATGATTCTTGGTTTCCAACATCCTTTTCCATAAGTCAGAGTCCCTAATCACTATTCATTACTCCTTACCTTATTACACATATACGTATCCATCGACACTCGTCAATATTTCGTCATTATAAATATGAAGCATAATCAAATAACTCATATAGCCTCAGCCTATTAATCATAAACATACCTCAGCAGCATAATACACATCGTCGTCGTAAAAATAACATCATAACACCTCAGTCAAATCTCAAAATCGTCGTAGCTTCCTGCAATAATTTCAAAACCTAAAAAAAATTCTCTGCTCATTTCAATAGTGTCATCTACCTCAAACGTACTTTAAAATCATGCTCCCTTACCAAATACATCATTCAAAGCTCTCATAGCATCACAATGGTTCCAAAAAAATATGAACAGATCACACAGTACAGACAAAATACAATTTCGTAAGTGTGAAGTAATCCAACTCTGTAATTGCGTAAACATACGTCACTGATGTAATAAAAAAAGTCTATCTCTCAGTTACATGATCAGATAGCTGTGTAATTTGTGTGTTAGAGAAATATGGTACCGATGTGTAAAGTTGTATAAGCAAATACCATATTAGCTAGGGTTCCTTGTGCTTGCCAAACACATGGTACACAAAGTAGGCGTGTACCCCCCTGAGGATTAATGTAATTATAATCTCAGGTCTTACATATTACAGCAATGGAATGAAATATATCACGGAAAACTTTCTTTGTAATTCAAAAACCTTTAAAAATAAATGTTTTAAGTATAAAATTGATCACTCAAATACGTGTACTGTAGCGCTAAACTGTGCGTCTTGTAACATAATCTCTGTGGAAGTGTCGTAGTTATCGTCCTCCGAAAGCTAAGTTCTGCAGAAGTCAATGTACTTACCTCATGATAAACAAAAGTGAAATGCTTTGCGTATAGATATCGTAGTTATTATGCTTATTGGCGTGATGAAGAAAGTACTGTACAGTAACGTATTGTTGTGCCACGAAAAAGGCTGTCTCATTGTTGCTATACCACAAAAGTTACTACTAAAACATGTTTTTCTTTCCAGAAGAATTCAGAAAACTGTGCAGATATAAAACAGATACACCGCAAAAGCAACATTGTAAATTGTCACTCATTAGTAGCGTCGTGATAAAAATCGTGTAGCTGTCACATAAACTAACCTCTGTGTCATCTGGTATCTCTCAGAAAGCACTTTAAATTCAGAATGTATTTTCAAATAAACCAAAATGTTGCATTAAAATCTCATTAGCAGTACTGGTAAATGTTCTAAGTATGTGAGCCTTATAGTCGTTACGTAATCGTGCAACAAACAAGCAAGAATGTACACACACAATAACACTGTGACGTCTGTTCACTATAACAATGTATTCGTCATTTATGTTTAAATAAGTTCTCTTGGTTCTTGAATGGATATTTAACTTCAAACATTGTTGTATGTTAACAGATTCTAAGTCTGACAAAGCATACTAGAAATGTGAAGTGAAAAGTTTTATGGCAAAGACAAAGTTAAAAAGCAGATTATCTTTCAATAAACGGTTTTACATGTGAAATGTGGCGTAAACATTTACTCTTCCTAGTACGCAGAGTTTCAACTTCAACGCAATTATCATGTGGTGTACGTCGGATTCTGTAAGGTCCATTGTAAACTAGAAAGAATTTGTGACTCAAGTGTTTCTTCTTATGTGACAATGAATGAGCTTTAATGAGAACCTTCTGACCAATATACAATTTCTTTGCATTTGCTTTACCGTGTAGTTTTCTCCTTTTGTCTGTTGCAGATTTTATATTTTTAAGAGCCAAATCAATTATGTCTTTGTGTCGAAGTTTACGTGTATTCGGGAAAGGTACAAGCTCTCTGATTCTGTTCAGTGGTTCTTCATTCTTCAGTACAAGAGTAGGTGGTAAGGCAGTGGAATCATGAGGCATTTCATTCAGCACATTTTGAAATAATTGTAGATATCTGTCCCAATGCTGATGCTTTCTGTGACAATAAAGTCTGCAAAGCTTATTGATTTCTTTCATAATCCGTTCAGACGGGTTGCAATGTGGTGAGTACAATGAAATAAAAACAGGTTTGATTTTATGATTCCGAAGCGTGCGTGACCAAACAGCAGATCTAAATTGCGGTCCGTTATCTGAAATGACTTTAGCAACGTGGCCAACTTCACGTAAGAAATTTTTAACAAAGGCGTTGGATACAGATCGTCCAGTGGCTTTACGTAACGGAGTGAAAGAAACAAATTTTGAAGTAAGTTCAACAGCGACTAGAACGTACGAAAATCCATTGGATGTTTTGACAAGCGGTCCCAAGAGATCAACAGCAGCAAATTCTTTTAATTTAGAAGGAATAATAGGAAACAACGGAGCACGTGTGAGACAGTAGATGGTTTCGCCTTTTGACAAAGTTTACAAATAGACAAGACTCTTCGAATTCTCTTTTCCATATTGTTAAAATAACAATTCGTTCGAAGAATATGATAACATTTTCGTGGGCCAAAATGTGCGTAGCTGAAATGAATGTACCAAATGAGCTTATTAACAAAATCGTCTGGAATGCAAAGTACCCATAGCTTGTCATCAACAGTGCAGCGTTTGAAGAGTATGTTGTTTCTAACCAGGTAATAATGCCGAATCTGTGTGTGTGTCTTTTCATGCCATTTGCTCTTGATGTCTTTCCAAATCGGATCTTTATCTTGTTCATGAGCAATGTCCTTTAAAGATGTGGTGATGAAGTTTTCAAAGGCGACTTTCTGAATGTAAAGAATACTGAAATTTTTCTCGAGGTTGCCTTCTTTTTTACTTTTCTCAAGCCCAGCCGGTGCGCGTGACAGTGCGTCCGCAACAATGTTCTCCTTGCAGGGAATGTAGACTATTGTGAAGCGGAATTCTTGCAGAAACAATGCCCAACGTTTTAACCTGTCATGATTTAATTTTGAAGACATAAGAAATTGTAATGCACGATGATCACTGTATACTTTTACGTGCTTACCAGAAAGAAAGAAACGGAATTTGTTAAATGCCCAAACGATAGCTAAAGCTTCTAATTCAGTAACGGAATCATTTTTTTCAGATTTTGTTAGCACTCGGCTAGCAAAAGCAATGGTTTTCTGAACAGTAGTGTCATTTTCTATGGCTTCTTGAAATAAATGGGCACCAAGACCGACTTTAGAAGAATCCGTGCTAAGGCAGAATTCTTGTGACAGATCTGGATGAGCTAGTATTGGCGCGTTAAGTAGCGATTCTTTCAAAGAATTGAATTCCAACTGTGCTTGTTCGTCCCAGTTCCAAATAGTATTTTTTCCAGTGAGAGAACAAAGTTTTGGTGTAACAAGAATTTGCATATTCAGAAAACGACGGTAAAAATTTACGAGACCTAGAAAACTGCGGACTTGTCTTTTTGTAGATGGAACTGGAATGGCTCTGATTGCTTCTAACTTTTCAGGATCCGGCTGAATGCCTTCAGAAGAAATAATATGACCCAAAAACCTCACCTTTGACCTACCGAATTCAGACTTTTCCAAGTTAACTGTAATTCCAGATTCTGCAAAAATACGTAACAAACTGTTGAGGATGCGATTATGTAGTTCCCATGAAGCTTCTGCTATTAGAATATCATCCACTTATAAGGTGATGTGACGTTTTAAGAACTCAGGTAATATGGAATTTAGCCCACGAATGAATGCTGCTGAAGAAATGTTCAAACCAAAGGGAAGTTTCCGAAACTGATAACAAATGCCGAAACAAAGGAAAGCTGTGTATTTCCTACATTCTGGATGAAGTTCGATCTGATAAAAGCTGGATCTGAGATCAATGGAAGACAACACTTTTACACCATTAAAATTTTGAAGAAGTTCTTCCAACGTTTGCGGCCTGTCTGTTTCAGGAATAATGATCGTATTGATTTGTCTCGAATCTAAGACAAGCCTGATCGATCCATTTTTCTTCTCAACAACATGTAATGGATTGTTGTATGAGCTTACTGCAGGCTCAATAATGCCCTCGTCGAGCATAGATTGTATTTCTGTTCTAACACGGTCCCTATAATGTGCTGGAATTACATATGGTCTAACACAAAATTTAGTATGCTCACGAACACGAAATTGGTATTGAAATCCCTTGATTGTTCCTGTTTTGTGAGTAAAAACTGTGGAATGTGCTTGTAAAATTTCAAAAAGGTCTTGCCTATCATTGTCATTACACTTCTCAATTGTTTGAATTTTATTCTGAATTAACTCATTAGTATCAAATGCGCCGTCGATATCACCCCTGTCAGTACTTGCAGAGTGATTGTTAGTGTCAAGTTCCGTCGAAAATTCCGAACTGTTGTCTAACAGGAGGTAAAGCCGATTAATTTCTTCGTCATGGTTTGAGAGCCAATCTTCAAATTTCAAAGCTATTGACTTACCTTCCTTCTCTAAACTTATTTCAGCATCGTGAAAGTTTAAGATTGCTTTGAATTCATTCAAAAAGTCTACTCCCAGTATAATTTCCGTCGACAATAATGGAACAATAAGAAAGTTCATAGAGAAGCTGTGGCTTTGACAATAGAATTCTAAGTTGGTTTGTTGGCGTACATCTACACTTTTTCCAAAGATTGCACCTTGTAATTTAATCTTACGTAACGGAAGTGTGGGACAATCGTTCGATTTGTTGCATTTGCTAAAGGCTGTTTCACTAATTACTGAGATGGGACTGCCAGAGTCAAGTACTGCCGTAAATTTTACGTCATTTACTGTAATGTGAATCACAGGATGTGCAATATTGTTATGTTTTACGTCGTGTTCTTGGAGTAAGATGTCCCTAATGTCTTCCATTTTTACGTAATTACTAGCTACGGCAGCTGCGTCGTTAGTTTCATACGTGCGTTTTGTGGCTGCCTGCGGTATGAGTCATTGCCTATTGTCTCTTTGTTGGCGCGCGTCGTTATTGGGATTTGGAGACCTAACTTCTACAAATTCACCGTGACGAGAGGGCCCTGCCCTGTTTAAATCCCGCCAGTTCTAATGCAATTCAGGTCTGTCGTTACGATCACATCGTCTGTCGTCATGTCGGTAGTTCCTGTAGTTTCTTTCTTGTCGGTTAAGTGGTGGAGAATTTATCCCTGAATCGTAACTGCGCGCTGGACCGTTGCTTCTAAAGTTATTCTGTCTCCCTTGATAATAATTATTTTGGTTCCCAAATTGTCTGTTTCTCTGATTGTCTCTGTGATAGTCACTACCGCGGAGAGGTGATCTTTCCCTGTAATTATTACTACTCTGCCAACGGTTGTAATACGGGTGGTGTCTGTTTCGGTCACGATTTGTGTTGTGAGAATAGCCTTGTCGCGTCCAGTTATTATTTCTTTCATCGCGGAATTGCGACTGATGTGATCTGTAATTGTTGTGCTCCTGCGTTCCGCGATTGTCAGTGTCGGTTTCCAGTTCCTGTAACAGTCCCTGAAAAGCTTCAATGTCGTCTTTGCAACGTCCTGCCAAAATAATATGTCGTAAATGTTCAGGTAATTTGATTAAGCAAATGCGGATGAGTTCTGAGGGGCTGTATGGGTTTGACAGGTACTGATTCTTGTGCAACATGTCTTCAAAATATTTCACAAGACTGGAGAATTCAGATTGTTCGAAATGTTTCATCATTATGATACCATGTTTTACTCGGTCTTGTGTGGCTTGAGACCAATATGCTGAGAGGAAGGCATGGTAAAATTCTCCTTCACTGTGGCAATCGTGAATGACCGATCGCATTCTCACAGCTGGTTCATTCTCTAAGTAGCCACACATAAATTCTAATCTGTGCTCCAATGACCAGTTGGGAGGAAAACAATGAGAGAATTGATGGAGCCACGCTTGTGGATGAATGTCGTTGCCGGAATTCTTAAATGTTTTGAATTTATGTGTAGTAATGAACAGCTTATAGTCAAAATCATCATGTCGGTGAGTCGCATGTCGGTCATTGTTACGTTGTGTCGGCTGTTCAGTCTCAAAATTCGGTGCACATTGCCAATTTCTTTCATAATTTCCGAAATGCCCTGTGTTATTATTTTGCGGCTTTTCCGTATTTCTATGTCCCTCTTCCCGTGTTGGAGCGCGAGTGTCCTCTGAAATACGTAATTCTTGTATTACCTGTGTCAGCTGATCTTCTACTTCCCGGATTTCTCTTTGGCGTTGTGTATTAATTTGATTCTGATTTTGTTTGAATTTCCTAATTTGTTCGTACTCTTCCGGGTCATTAAAGACTACCGGTCTTGCGTCAATCAGATTATCATCTACCTTCGTAGATAAATTAGTGAACTGATCCAAAAGTTCGGCTACTTTCTCCGATAGTGTACTTATTTCCTCAGTGTGTTTTTCTGAACCAAGTTTCAGAGTATCTTCTGTGTCCTTAAAGTTTTCCTGAGTTTTTGCAAGTTGCATAACCGAATCGGTAGATGCAACTGAGTCAAATTTAGCTTGCAAGGTCTCATGATTTTCATGAACAATAATTTGCAGTTCTTTTATGGCTGCTTCGTGATTCTGTAATGCATTTTCATGCCGCGAAAAAATAGGTTGAAAATGCTCACAAATTTGAGTTTTTACGTCATTACAGACTTTTTGACATTTCGATTCAATGTTATGTAACTCAGTAGTTAAATCTTCACGCGTATGTTCAAGAGTTTGTTCCAATGAGTCTAACTTTTGAAGCTGTTGCTGTGTTTGTCTCTGATTTTGTTCCATTGTGTCTAACTTTTTGAGATTTTGTTCCACTGTGTCTAACTGTTGCTGTGTTTGTCTCTGGTGTTGTTCCATTGTGTCTAACTTTTTGAGATTTTGTTCCACTGCGTCTAACTTGCTGTGTTTGTCTCTGGTGTTGTTCCATTGTGTCTAACTTTTCAAGCTTTTGTCCCATTTGTTGCATTAATTGTAATAACAATGCACTGGTGTCTGAAACATGTTCCTCAGTGCTTTTCGGCAGTGAAGTTGCACCGGCAACATTCACATTTTGACAAGCAGAAACTGTGTCTTGACTCATTTGAGAAAACGGTGAGAACCCAAAACCTGAGTCTGCAGTATTTGCAATATTGTGTTCTGTCATTCCCGATTCCTGAGGCGAGCTGTTGCCGACCAATCGATCGATAACGCTTCCCTGTTCACTACCTGTTTCACTGTCTACACCATTGTTTGCCACCCGCTCCATTTCCCTATGCGCAATTACCAAATTACTACTTTGAACATTAGTTAATTCATTACTCTGCGGCGCTAACACACTGCTTTCATTTTCACTGTCATTTCTCAGTTTACTTTGGAGCCTAGTATTACGTTTTTCACACGGCATAATTGTCACAATATTTCACACGATAACACAGAAAAGCACAATTTGAAGGGCAAAATAAAATAGCATAGCAATGGAAATAATGTCTACTTAATTGCCAGCGCAGCTGCAAAATACTTGGTGCAAATCTACATGCATGCTACAACTGTTTTACTGTACAACAATGAAAAACTACAACTACAAAGGAAATTCTCTCTATGGTTACGCGCTAGCAATAAACAAAATCTACACTAATTACACAAACTACAAGAAAATTCAGAAGATTCCAGTGAGGTATCCTAGGCTAAGGGTCGACATATGAAACGTCCCCTTTGAACAATTATTCACGACTGTCCTTAAACTGATACACAATATTTTTTTTTTTAGCGCAACGCAATCTGACTTTCAAAAATCCCTACAAAAGAATGGCCCTGACTAACATTAAACTATACCTTTCACAAATCACTTACCTCACAAAAATCTTCGCTGCTCAAGCTACTGCAATACAGGGGCGCCACTACTGTCAGCTAAATGAAAGATTCAAACTACTGAAGGCACTAACTACTGATAGGGATAGTTAGCAAATGAAAGATATTAATAGAGAACAAACAATGTATTTACCTTGATATCATCATATATAAATATAGCAGTTCATGACAAATTTCAAAACTCCGCCATCTCTCTCCCCACATCCACCACTGCTGGCGGCTCACCTCCAACTGCGCAACGCTACGCGCTGTTCACATCCAGCTGCCGCTGCCCAACACTACAATGGCAGACAACAATGCAAACTAGCCACAGACTGCACACAGCACAGCCAGTGATTTTCATACAGAGGTGGCGTTACTAATAAAAAAACCTAAACAGCCTACTTACAATGGTTAATAATAAGCTAACCGAAAATAAATCGGTGCATTTTCAGCGTAATTCTTTCTAGATACTAATCAAAGTGGAGGTAACAGATATTTTTGAATGGTCACCATGCAACTGTGGGCATGGAGAGCCTCCACTTAATATTTACAAAACACGTGAGATAGGCTTCAGTTTAGAACGACACTTTCCCTCCAGCGCCGGCCCACGGCGCCCACCACAATCTCATTTCGCGGAAAAGTTTTGGTCTCTCTTGGGCAAGGGAACCATTATGCATCTACATGTCTACTCTGAAATTAAGATTTAACTGCGTGGAAGGGTGTTCATAGAATGACTTTCGTGACAAGATCTTGCCGCAACGGAAAACACCTTTGCTTTACTTATTGCCATCTCAACTCGTGTACCATATCCATGACCCCCTCTCTTCTATTTCGCGACAATGCAAAACGAGCTGTCCTCTTCAACTTTTACAGTCCTGTCTTCCTCAGTTGCGTGTAATATTACGGTGTATTAATAATTTTTACTTATGGACCGTCTGACAGCAACTGAATAAAACACAATTTTAGTGCCATACGCGTTTCGCCTTTATTTTCTGCAAGGCATCATCAGTGGCAGGTTGCGTGGACAATTTCCGACATATTACGCTCCTGTTGCACTTTTGGTGTTGTTCTTCTTCTTATGAACGCCAATTTGCGGTTTTTCTTCCCATTCCACAACACTAAAAACCGCAAATTGGCGTTCATAAGAAGAAGAACAACACCAAAAATGCAACAGGAGCGTAATATGTAGGAAATTGTCCACGCAACCTGCCACTGATGATGCCTTGCAGAAAATAAAGACGAAACGCGTATGGCACTAAAATTGTGTTTTGTTCAGTTGCTGTCAGGCGGTCCATAAGTAAAAATTATTAATATACGAGCTGTCCTCCTTTGAACATTTCCTCTGTTCACTGTCAATCCTATCTGACAAGATTAACATACCGTACAGGAATACAGGACCAGAGGATGGACGCACGTAGTGTAAGCAGTCTCTTTAGTAGACCTGGTGCATGTTCTGTTCTGTCAAACGCAGTCTTTAGTTTGTTATGTATGTCATCGCACAGATTTAACGTAATTGTAATTCCTAGGAATTTAGTCGAATTAAGAGCCTTCCGATTTGTGAGATTTATCATGTAACCTGAATTTAACAGATTCCTTTTACTACTCCCTGGATGATCTTATACTTTTCACTATTTAGGCTCAATTGCCACACTTCACACCTTCCAGACACCTTGTCTGTATCATTTTGCAATAGATTTTGATCTTCTGATAACATCACTGGGCGGTAAATAAAGGCATTAGCTGCAAACAGTCCTAATGGCTCCTCAGATTGTCAACTGAAGCATTTACATAAATGAGGAACAGCCGAGGGCGTATGACACTTCCTTGAGGAACACCAGTGTCACTTTTTGTATTTTACTCGATGTCTTTCCGTCAGTTACAACGAACTATGATCTATCTGACAGGAAATGACGAATCCAGTCACACAGCTGCGACGACAATCCATACACACGCATTTTGATTAGAAGTCGTTTGTGAGGAACGGCATCAAGAGCCTCATGGAAATCGGGAAACGTGGAGTGGAATCGATTTGAGATCCCCTGTCGATAACACTCGTTACTTCATGAGAATAAAGAGCTAGTAGTGTTTTGCAAGAACGATGTTTTTTCAGTCCATGCTGACTGTGTATCAACAGATCGTTTTCCTCGAGGCAGTTTATAATACTCGAACACAGTACGTTATGTTTCAAAATCCTACTGTAAATAGGTGTCAGTGATAAGGGTCCATAATTCATCGGATTACTGGTATTTCCTTTTTCGAATATTGGTGTGACCTGTGCAGTTTTCCAGTCGTTTGATACGAGTCTTTCGTCGAGCTAGCGTTTGTATGTGATTGTTAAGTACGGAGCAATTATATTATCATGCTCTAAGAAGAATCTGATTAGTATAAAATCTGCTGCTGTTGACAAGAAACCTACCATGGCAAAGCGAAATGGGAAGAGGGCTGGCTACCGTCGGAATGTCGAAGTAAGTGATAAGTTGAAAAGTGGTTGAGTTTACGGATCTAAAGCATCTATGTATAACCATGGTTCCCCATATAAGAAAGTGACGAGCTGGCAATAAAATACGGGTATACAGTCACCAGGCCATCACCTTGTCAATGCCGTTTAAAACCAATCGAAATGGACGTAAATTAAAGGTTATGTTACAATATTTGGAAAAAAAATACGCTATCTGTAGTCCAGGCACCCACGAACGAAGACGCTGAGGGGCCCTGCGCAATAGTGAGTGCTTCCCAATAATATTGACGGTCAGCGAGCGGTATTGACGGTTTGAGCATCATACTTAAGGAGATTGTAGGGCTTTATTGACACAGGCTCAGTATATTGCGCAACAGCAGCTGGAAAAAATTATCGATATATCCACGAAAAATATATTGGCGTACAGGCCAAAAAAAGATATCGGCTGCGCATTGTACGTATACACAGCCAGTTTTAGAGCTGTTATTTAAGTATTGATTTATTATTAAATATTCTGCACATCAACAAGCAAGCAGCCTGCTTATCCCCTTTAGAGCAGGAATTGAAAGGAAAATGATGCACGTGCACGCTTGGTGATAACCACTTAGCTAACAATGGTAACTGCAGGTAAGTGGCACATCCGATGGGTCAGACGTTCGGTTTCGTCACATTTAGGATTTGCCCCGAACAATTCATGTCGACTTCCCTCTTTTTTTTCGTTTCTATAAATGCCAGCCAGCGATGTTGTAGTGTCGGAATAGCATGGTGAAGTTAAACGTTGCAGTTTCTGTTGGTAGCGCCGAGCGCCTATTACGTCATCATTTCCCCTCACAGGTCTCCGACCACCGCAAAGACTAGTCTTCTCATTTAGATTTTTGTTTTTCAGTTTCAGCAGCGGTAGTTGAACAATTCCGATATGAAGAAACAGCGCACTATAAAAATTGTTTTTCAATGATGCGACTGAGGTGCTATTTCTTCACATCGGAAATCTTATTATTCCATTCCCCCACCCCCCCCCCCCCCCCCACCCCCCCAGTGCAATCTGACTACTTCCTTGTGCCATCTAAACTTACTTGCTTCACACAGGCAAAGAGGAAAAAGAGGAAGACAGGACTTGTTGAAAGCTCAAAAAATAGTAACACTCCTTTAAACAGCGAAAGTAAAATTATGTTCTACTACAATTTCAAAAGAACAACCACAAATATTTATGAAAAGCTGCAAAAAAAAAATTAAAATATCGCCACTCGATATTGCCACTACTATATATAATTTTCGGAGAAATTCGATATATCGATAAATGGACATTTTGCCAACAGCCCTAGTATGAGCAATAGGTCAATTTGAAATCAGCCGTTGATTGACACTGTTATTGTGGTCAATATACAGAACGCACTCAACTATCGCAGATATTAAAATCGATATCGATGCAGGACTGGAACTCGTCCCTGCTATTTATCGAGTATCGAGAGCGGCGCAACAAGTATCGATCACGGCAGAGATCTGCACAGAAAAGCGGTATCACGAGGCGCCAGTGAGACGCTAATAAGAAGTCGTGCCTCCCGTATTTCCGAGGCGCCACCGCCCTGAAATAGCGTCCCCACAGACTAAGAGGGCATTTCTCTTCGAGGTTGGATCCTGCCCACTACCAGAAAGTTCCTGTTGGATTAACGGCGTTGTGCTGGCTACTCGCCGTGACACAACCCGTGTCAATCGCCAGGGAGTGAAGAGACTTCCATCTCTTGTGAACGCTATAAGAATTGTGTCAACAAGTCTCTGCGCACTTGCGTTTATATGAATGTGTGCTGTCTGTTCTTCCGCACATGTCCGCCATTCTGAATGTGTATCAGTTCACCAGTCAGTAGTTATGGCTCATTTAGTGTGTTCTGAACGGCAAGTCGACATGTGCAGTTTCATAGATACAGCTGAGCCTGGTGAGCAAAAGGAAGTTTTGTCATATTACACTCCTGGAAATGGAAAAAAGAACACATTGACACCGGTGTGTCAGACCCACCATACTTGCTCCGGACACTGCGAGAGGGCTGTACAAGCAATGATCACACGCACGGCACAGCGGACACACCAGGAACCGCGGTGTTGGCCGTCGAATGGCGCTAGCTGCGCAGCATTTGTGCACCGCCGCCGTCAGTGTCAGCCAGTTTGCCGTGGCATACGGAGCTCCATCGCAGTCTTTAACACTGGTAGCATGCCGCGACAGCGTGGACGTGAACCGTATGTGCAGTTGACGGACTTTGAGCGAGGGCGTATAGTGGGCATGCGGGAGGCCGGGTGGACGTACCGCCGAATTGCTCAACACGTGGGGCGTGAGGTCTCCACAGTACATCGATGTTGTCGCCAGTGGTCGGCGGAAGGTGCACGTGCCCGTCGACCTGGGACCGGACCGCAGCGACGCACGGATGCACGCCAAGACCGTAGGATCCTACGCAGTGCCGTAGGGGACCGCACCGCCACTTCCCAGCAAATTAGGGACACTGTTGCTCCTGGGGTATCGGCGAGGACCATTCGCAACCGTCTCCATGAAGCTGGGCTACGGTCCCGCACACCGTTAGGCCGTCTTCCGCTCACGCCCCAACATCGTGCAGCCCGCCTCCAGTGGTGTCGCGACAGGCGTGAATGGAGGGACGAATGGAGACGTGTCGTCTTCAGCGATGAGAGTCGCTTCTGCCTTGGTGCCAATGATGGTCGTATGCGTGTTTGGCGCCGTGCAGGTGAGCGCCACAATCAGGACTGCATACGACCGAGGCACACAGGGCCAACACCCGGCATCATGGTGTGGGGAGCGATCTCCTACACTGGCCGTACACCACTGGCGATCGTCGAGGGGACACTGAATAGTGCACGGTACATCCAAACCGTCATCGAACCCATCGTTCTACCATTCCTAGACCGGCAAGGGAACTTGCTGTTCCAACAGGACAATGCACGTCCGCATGTATCCCGTGCCACCCAACGTGCTCTAGAAGGTGTAAGTCAACTACCCTGGCCAGCAAGATCTCCGGATCTGTCCCCCATTGAGCATGTTTGGGACTGGATGAAGCGTCGTCTCACGCGGTCTGCACGTCCAGCACGAACGCTGGTCCAACTGAGGCGCCAGGTGGAAATGGCATGGCAAGCCGTTCCACAGGACTACATCCAGCATCTCTACGATCGTCTCCATGGGAGAATAGCAGCCTGCATTGCTGCGAAAGGTGGATATACACTGTACTAGTGCCGACACTGTGCATGCTCTGTTGCCTGTGTCTATGTGCCTGTGGTTCTGTCAGTGTGATCATGTGATGTATCTGACCCCAGGAATGTGTCAATAAAGTTTCCCCTTCCTGGGACAATGAATTCACGGTGTTCGTATTTCAATTTCCACGAGTGTATTTATTCAGAGTGTATTAACTGTTTTATTACTAGCCACCTCAGTGTATAAGAAGTCGGACATACCAGTTGCTGCCTCTCTACCATATACCGGACGTTATAATTAAAGTACAGCTACTCACAGATGTCCAATGTGGCCTGTTAATATTGTATGGCAGTGAAACTTGGTTGATATGCAAGAGGGTTAATGTGGAACCGATTTACGCTGGAAAAAAAAATTACTTCCAATTTTGGCCACCAGATGCTAATCTGGCGCTGTACAGCATCCCATTCCCATCTCCAGTGCTCATATTAAAGAAATTGTGTAAGTGGCAGTTAATAATGAAATCAGTATTATGGCTTTCTCGCTTTTCTAACTTTTACTGCCCATGTCCCTTTCCTAATCCAATACATGTGGAGACATTTGCATGTGTCATTCTTGTATTCACAGCGCCAGATTTGCACCTGGTGGCCAAAAGTGGAACTAATTTTTTTCCAGCATAAATTGGTTCCGCATTAACGCATTAGATTTTCTACTACATTTCATTGCCATCTGAGAATTGCAGCCCACATTGGGCTTCTGTGAGGAGCTGCACATCTTAAAATAATAACCATCCGGTAGCAGTAGGGTAACTAGGACATCAGCACATTTTGTTAGTGCAGGTTGCCTACATCAGGGGCAGGTATGCACTCAGGGGCAAACCTATTCTTCCCCTTGATTGACAGGTACTTAACCTATTGTTCTCCTTTGATTGACAGGTCCTTAACCTATTGTTCTGTTATGTGGTTTTCCATGTCACTGCACTTAACCTATTGGTCTCCCATCCCCTCCCACTCCCCTCTCCCCTCAGGAAACTCCCCCTCGCTGCTACAGGTACACTTTCAGGTCTGAGTTTTTGGAATAGCCTATTAGTTTAATTGACTACTTAATTAACCTCTCCCCCTCTGGTAAACACCCTCCCTTCCCACCCTCTCCTCCTCTCCCTGAAAATGGCGGGAAAAAGACTCAGTTGATCGGTCATTTGGAGGGAAATAGATTGCTGTGTATGGAACATTGTTTTATGGGATTCAAGGCTTTTCAGGTCTGAGTTATTGGAATACACTCTGTCACTACTATCAGTTGATTGACTACTTAATTAAATTGATCAATTAAATAACCTCTCCCATCTGGTAAACCCACCTCCCTTCCCACCCTCTCCTCCCCAGAAAATGGCGGGAAAAAGACTCAGTTGAATGGTCATTCGGAGGGAAATCGATTGCTGTGCATGGAACATTGTTTTAGGGGATTCAAGGCAATGTATGAAATATATGGAAATGGGGGGGGGGGGGGGATTGGATTTCTCTTGCTCATCATTCTCTGCTATTTGGAAACATGTGTAAGAAGTAATTACATGGGGCAAACATGTTGCATAACCTCATGTTCGGCACTGTACTCTGAGTGTCTTAACCTAATGTTCAGCCCTTTGTCAGCATGTAACCTATTGTCCTATTTTCCATGTTACCCCCATTTCATTAAACTATTGCACCGCCTTTGATACCAAATTAAGTAATTAGTTATGTCCTCCCACCATTTTCTGGTACATTTTTTGACTTTCACATGCGTTTGAACACCATTTCTGGCGCATTCGTCTTTGTCACCCACCCCCTTAAACTATTGTAATGCGTTTTACTTAAAAGCTATTCAATTTAACTTCTGCACTTAACCTGCTGTTCTGTTCCATGTCACCCACTCACACTCACCTTCTCCTTGACTATTGTACCGCTAACACCACGTTGATATAAAAAAATTTATACAAATTAATCAAATCAATATTCTTCACATGAATGGGGTAGTTTTTTTTTTTTAAATTCGCGGCATCCTATTGGTCTTAGAGTATTGTTCGTCTGTATGAGGTCCTTACCAGTTGGTTCTGATTCAAGAGATTGAGACGGTACAAAGAAAAACGGCAAGATTCGTGACTGGTGCATTTAGCCATCGCGAGAGCGTTACAAATCACATTGAAAGTTTGAAGTGGGACACACTTGCAGATAGACGACGCGCTAAACGGAAGGGGCTGCTCACTAAATTTCAAAATCCTATCTTCGCTGAGGATGTAGAGCATATATTGTTACCACCAACTTTCATATCTCCCGATGATCACCATTCAAAGATAACGGAAATTAGAGCTCGTATTGAGACGTTCAAACAGTCGTTTTTCCCTCGCGCGATCCGCAATGGAACAGAGGGGGGGGGGGGGGGGGTAAATATCACTTCGGCACGAATAGTGCCCTCCACCACACACCAAGCGGTGTTTACGTCCTTGTGTGCAAAAAAATGGCTCTGAGCACTACGGAACTTAGCTTCTGAGGTCATCAGCCCCCTAGAACTAAAACCTAACTAACCTAAGGACATCACACACATCCATGCCAAAGGCAGGAATCGAACCTGCGACCGTAGCGGTCGCGCGGTTCCAGACTGTAGCGCCTAGAACCGCTCGACCACCCCGGCCGGCCCTTGTGTGCAATTGGTTATCTATCCAGCATACTCCAATTTTTGAGGCAACCGATGTTGAATGGCATATGCATACCGGAAGTCGGCTCCCAGGATTTGCTTTCCGAACGAATATGCGCGATTTATAGACTGTGGTACTGAACGGTTCTTCGAGACGAAGTTCAACTTGATTACAACGAATTTACTGCAACAAACCTCTCCCATAGTGAGCAGTGTAGTCTACGTCAAAGTTATTAATGATGCAGTGCGTGATAAAGTGATTCGAGATACTAAATATGGTCTCAAATTTCTTCACTCCGACGGGTATGTCCGCGAAGTGACTACTGATCATGCAGGACTGGAATTACGAAGCAAACGCATCTTCGAACTTCCCTTCGAGGTTCCGTCTGAGTTTGTGATTGATGGGCACTAAGCCCTTTTACATCTACATGTACATGGTTATTCTACAATTCACACTTAAGTGTCTGGTAGAGGGTTCATCGAACCATTTTCATAGTACTTCTCTATCATTCCACTCTCGAATGGCGCGTGGGAAAAAGGAACACCTAAACCTTCCCGATCGAGCTGTGATTTCTTTTGTTTTATTATGACGATAATTTCTCCCTACGTAGGTAGGTGTCAACAAAATATTTTTGCATTCGGAAGAGAAAGTTGGTGACTAAAATTTCGTAAATAGATCTCGCCGCAAAGAAAACTGCCCTTGTTTCAGTGACTGCCACCCCAACTCGCGTATCGTATCAGTGACACTCTTACCCCTCTTGCGCGATAACACGAAACGAGCTGCCCCTCTTTGCTGTTTTTCGATGTCCTCTATCAATCCCACCTGGTAAGGATCCCACACCGCGCGGTAATATTCCAGCAGAGTACGGACAAGTGTAATGTAGACTGTCTCTTTAGTGGGTTTGTCGCATCTTCTAAGTGTTCTGCCAACAAAGCGCAGTCTTTGTTTTGCCTTCCTCGCAATTTTGTCTATGTAGTCTTTCCAATTTAAGTTGCTCGTAATTGTAATTCCTAGGTATTTAGTCGAACTGACAGCCCTTAGATTAGTGCGATTTATCGTATACCCAAAATTTATCGCATTTCTTTTAGTACCCATGTGGATGACCTCGCACTTCCTTTGTTTAGTGCCAATTGCCACTTCTCGCACTGTACAGAAATTCTCTCTAGATCATTTTGTAAGAAAATTGATAATCTTATGATTTTACAGCGTCATCTGAAAACAATCTAAGGGGGCTGCTCAGATTACCTCCTAGATCATTTATGTAAATCAGGAACAGCAGAGGGCCTATGACACTACCTTGTGGAATGCTAGATATCACTTCTGTTCTTCTCGATGATTTACCGTCCATCACTACGAACTGTGACCTCTCTGAGAGGAATTCACGAATCCAGTCACACAACTGAGACGATACTCCATATGCACGCAATTTGATTAATAGTCGCTTGTGAGGAACGGTGTCAAAAGCCTTCTGGAAATTTAAAAATATGGAATCGATCTGAAATCCCTTGTCGACAGCACTCGTTACTTCTTGGGAATACAGAGCTGGCTGTGTTGCACAAGAACGATATTTTCTGAATCCGTTTTGGTTATGTATGAATAAGTCATTTTCTTCAAGGTGATTGATAATGTTCGAGTACAGTATATGCTCCAAAATCCTACTGCAAATTGAGGTCAGTGAATTGGGTCTGTAATTCAATGGGTTACTCCTATTTCCTTTCATGAATATTAGTGTGACCTGTGCTACTTTCCATTCCTTAGGAACAGACCATTCGTCAAGTGAGCGGTTGTATATGATTGCTAAGAAAGGCGCTATTGTGTCTGCATACTCTGAAAGGAACCTGATTGGTATACCATCTGGGCCAGAAGACTTGCCTTTCTTAAGTGGTTCAAATGGTTCAAATGGCTCTGAGCACTATGGGACTTGACGTCTAAGGTCATCAGTCCCCTAGAACTACTTAAACCTAAGGAAATCACACACATTCATGCCCGAGGCAGGATTCGAACCTGTGACCATAGCGGTCACGCGGTTCCGAACTGAAGCGCCTAGAACCGCTCGGCCACCGCGGCCGGATTTCGTAAGTGGTTTGAGTTGTTTCGCAACACCCAAGATATCTACTTTTATGTCACTCATGGTAACAGCTGTTGTGGTTTCGAATTCTGGAATATTTACTTCGTCTTCTTTCGTGAAGGAATTACGGAAACCTGTATTTAGTAACTCTTCTTTAGTGGCACCATCATCGGTAACATTTCCATCGCTATCGCGCAGTGACGGTATGGAAGAGTGCTTAAGTCAATTGGAGACAAATGGTCGAACTTCACGACCTATCCCCTTCTCAGTGCGGTGAGTCGGATCAGATCTGACACATGTACCCTCTTACTTGTTCATCCTATGCAGAGCAACAGTCATCTACGATAGGCAACCCAAAACATGCTCGGAATACGGGGAGGAAGGCCACGTCCGGTCGGACTGCGTGCAGCGGAGAATTGTGCAAGTCCAACTGGCGAATCCGTGCCTACGCCCACGCCGACACCGCTGACACTAACGTATGTTGACGCGCTACTAAGAGATGCCATCCCGAGTACAATTAGAACATCGGTCAACGTCGACGTGACGTACACCTTGATACTGGGACGCGCGCACTATGGTATCAGGTTGTAAATGGGAAATAAGTGAAACGTTCCGTGTTACGTGAGCCGTGTCAGCTCGTTCTATGTTCTTACATCTTTGCCTATTGGCGCGATGCCTCTCTGTCTTGCCGCTGGGTGGCGCTTCGGTCGGCTGCTAGTTGAGTCTTTGCTTCCAGTTCCTTGGAGTGGGTTGTTGACCACATGGGCAGGCAGTAGGCCGCAGTCAGGGAGGAAAAGAGAGAGAGAGAGAGGGAGAGAGAGAGAGAGAGAGAGAGAGAGAGAGGCACATGTGGCGTACGGTTCATGGTGCTTACGGGCGCACGATTGTCCAAAGCCGTCGGCACACGGACCGTGCTGTCGAACGTCAACGTTGAGCGTGCCAAGTTCAACGTGCTGCTGAACGCTCAGGAACGATGCGACTTGTGCATACGGTACCTGGGCCACAACGTGGTATGCCCGCATCTCGTGGTCGTGCGGTAGCGTTCTCGCTTCCCACGCCCGGGTTCCCGGGTTCGATTCCCGGCGGGGTCAGGGATTTTCTCTGCCTCGTGATGGCTGGGTGTTGTGTGCTGTCCTTAGGTTAGTTAGGTTTAAGTAGTTCTAAGTTCTAGGGGACTGATGACCATAGATGTTAAGTCCCATAGTGCTCAGAGCCATTTGAACCACAACGTGGTATACGCGATGGCGACGCACTACAGCTAGTTCGTAAATGACACTGCTTACTCAACAGGCGCGCGTAAAATTCCCACGTTAGCTCTATTAAAACGCACATTTCCTCCATTGTCCATATCCTAGTCACATTGTTCTATATGTAATATACACAAATAAAAACTTCAATATCGATGTACATGTTTTAAAACAAAAAGGGAAGTACCACGTCCAATCAGTAAGTACACAGACTTATAAAAGTTCCATTACAAACAGTGCGACACAAATTTGCAATAGTTCGCGACATAAGATAAACACTATTTTATCTTTCCCTCATTTTAGTAGCAGAATCTTTACAAGATGTAAATTACGAAACTCAAAAGAAAAAGGAATAAAATATCCTCATACAAGTAGCGCAACTGTCCTGTAGATTAAGCCAATCGAACGAACTCACTCGTCAAAAACAAGGTGAACTTATATTTACGTAACATCAAATATTGCAGTATATACTTACATTAAACTAATAATAAAGCATCAGAACCTATTATATACGCGAATGTTAAGAAAAAAAAAATTTAGACTTGGCGAGACGCGAACCATCATCAGATCACGTCTCTGATCATGAATCAACGCTACTCACTACGCTAAAGCGACAACAGTTCATTTACGGCCAATTCTAAGATGTTGCCACTTGCTAAATTCCTTAAGCGTAGGCTTTAGGCTGAAATTTAATTATAACAAACTGTACCAAAAACAACGTGTTTTTGGTGGATCCTCTGTGTGCTGCTACTTGCAAATGACATACTCTCATAATACGCAAGTTACACTAATTCTTTTGCCATGAATATGATGTCTCTCATTATTTTATTACAACGAGTCACGCAGTTAACAACGGGTTTTCGAGTGAATTTCAATTTGCTGGTGCTCAGAAACGACACATATACGTATAGGCTTTAACTGAATGCCAATATGGCGCGTCACAGCTCAGTGCTGAAGGGAGATGGCGTGCATGTTACGTAGGTGGCGTTTTGCCATCTGATTGGTCAACGCTCAGATGCACGCTCATAGAGTATCTGACATGCTAGATATTGATCTGCACGTTAGGAAAGACTACCCGAACGTGCTATTACACGCTATGACGTCAGAAACTCGGCACGCTCAACGTTCGGATGCACGGTCCGTGTGACGACTGCTTAAGCGGTCAGTGGTCGGCGGACTTCAGTTTGTCGGCAATAAAAAAATGGTCAAATGGCTCTGAGCACTATGGGATTAACTTCTGAGGTCATCAGTCCCCTAGAACTTAGAACTACTTAAACCTAACTAACCTAAGGACGTCACACACATCCATGCCCGAGGCAGGATTCGAACCTGCGACCGTAGCGTGTCGGCAATACTTGGGCCTAATGTCGACGCAGCCGGTGTACCCTGGATTAAGGAGACATACTTTCTGATGTCGGTGTTGGAGTGCTGTTCATTCTCTGGTGCCGTCTGTTCTGTTCTTTGAGGGTGAGGTACTCGTTACTTGATTGACACACGTGCTCTCGTGTTAAGTTGCCGTCGCTACACTGGATTGCCTGTGGTTCTCCATCACTCTGTCTCGGGTGTTAAATTTACTCTTTGGCGCCTCTGTTTAAAATTATCTGAGTGCCATATTTGACGTGTTTTAAAATTTATTTCAATTGAAGCTTGTTCAACGTCTGCTTGTCTTATCACTGTGGCCTGAAATTAATTCTGTCGTATGTTCTAGACCAGCATGTGTATTAGTGACACGGAGGTCGGCATTGAATCTTAGTTGTATTGCAGATTGCTTCCCTGACTGATGTAATGACTATAAAATTGCCTATGGTCATGGTAAGCGAACGGTAGCGGCCCAGTGAATCTTGGCTCATTACTCTGGTGAGATTTTGCATCATTTAAAAAATTTAATAATCATTGTTCTAAATATAATTACTATTGTAGTTCTTTGAGTGTTAGCACTCAAAATTTGCCTGTTACCTTTCAGATTACTTACGTTAATGTGTTGAATACCTTGTGATTTCTTGATTATTACATTAACCTGTTGTTATACTTTATTGTAAGGTTAATCGGTTAACCTTTTTAGTAATTCTGATTGTCATATTCTTGTTGTAATACGTAAGGTTTGCTTGGGGCTTTGGGCCACGATCACATTGAGTTTCTTGTCTTGGTCTGAGCATTTTCATATGTTCTATGATTATTACGCATGAATTAGATGTCTGTTTGTTTGCTCTCGGCCTTCCGAGCTGTGCGTAGTGTTCGGAGGCGCTGCCCCGGGTTTATTTGGTACTAGTGATATCTGTACTAACTGCATGTTGCACTTCAGCTGTCTGATCGTGCCAGCCATAGATGCTTAAATTTAGTTTCTTGCCAATTTGCAACATGGCTGCTAGGAAATGTCACTAGAACACGAAGAGAGAGAACTTTTCCATTCCGCACCCACATCAGTCTATTACATCACATGCTGACATAAAGTTCGAAACAGGAAATATAGTTTGCAATTCTTTGTCACGTACAGACCGATAGAAATTTGGTTGCCAAACTACTAGATGGCGGGCGATGCAAAGCACATGAATCTGCAGACGCGCTGTAGTTCTATACACAGAGAACAACTTCTACATCCAGGTTGTATAGAGATCACTGTCTGTTTCCCACCGGTCCACCGGACGTAGCCTGTTCGCGTCGGCTGTGCGTGTATGTGCGCGAGGTCTTCACGCCGCTTCCCGTCTCACCGTAGCCTCGGAGACGTTGCGGCCTCCAGTCTTGCTGTGGCATACGTCGGAAGTTGAGGTTCTATCTCGTAGTGATACGGCGTTAATTTAACCAGAAGCGCCCGTTATTCTAAATCATCATACTGAGACCTGATCGGCAGTACGTGCCCCTTCCATGTTTTCCCAGTTTCAAGTTTAGTTTTAACGTAATAGTTTTCATATTGGCGTAACGCTTATTTTTTTAAATGGTATTTTATTATTTTACCACGTCAGTATCTAGATTATGCCCACGGGGCTTCTCTGATTGCTTACATATTGGACATTTGCGTTAATAATTATTCCTGTGTGCGCTGCATAAAATATTAGTACTTTACGGGCCTCAGCTCGTTAGATACCAGACTACTGTAATTTTATGTTGTTGTTGTTGTGGTCTTCAGTCCAGAGACTGATTTGATGCAGCCCTCCATACTACTCTCTCTCTCAGTACTTACTGCAACCTACATCCATCTGAATCTGCTGGGTGTATTCATGTCTTGGTCTCCCTCTACGATTTTTACATGTCGTACCAACCGATCCCTTCTTCTAGTCAAATTGTGCCACAAACTCCTCCCCAATCCTATTCAGTACCTCCTCATTAGTTATGTGCTCTAACTATGTAATCTTCAGCATTCTTCTGTAGCACCACATTTCGAAAGCTTCTATTCTCTTCTTGTCTAAACTATTTATCGCCCATGTTTCACTTCCATACATGGCTACACTCCATACAAATACTTTCAGAAACGACTTCCTGACACTTAAATCTATACTCGATGTTAACAAATTTCTCTTCTTCAGAAACGCTTTCCTTGCCATTGCCAGTCTACATTTTATATCCTCTCTACTTCGACCATCATCAGCTATTTTGCTCCCCAAATAGCAAAACTCATTTACTACTTTAAGCCTCTCATTTCCTAATCTAATTCCCGCAGCATCACCCGATTTAATTCGACTACAGTCCATTATTTTGTTGATGTTCATCTTATATCCTCCTTTTAAGACACTGTCCATTCCGTTCAGCTGCTCTTCCAGGTCCTTTGCTGTCTCTGACAGAATTACAATGTCATTGGCGAACCTTTATGTTACTATACTTATATTCATTAACGTAAAGCACCTCCTTTCACGAGCCAAATGTATTGCTGTCATTGTTTGCCCAGCGCTAAGCTCGTGTTCGAAATATATTTGAATGTATTACTTGCTTGTTAGTCCTTCTTAAATGGGTGCATTTTATTCGTTTAAGTTAATTAATTAATCATCAGGGAGTTAAACTGAAAAAATTTTCAAGTAACTGCCTGAATAATTTGTATTTTATTAGTGTTCTGGTATTGTTGGACTCTAATAAAGTAACAAATGACTTGTGATAAATGGCCTGCACCTTTCCGATTCCCGTTTAGTTGTTTTTGTTCACATGAGGAATACGCTACTGTGCCGACAGTGCAGTGTTATAGACAGAGATGAACATCGCCTGCTGCGACATTGTGTCCTTCGAGTGGCGCTGCAATCAGTTGAACAACAGATACTAGTCGTACTTCTCCCAGATGTGACATACCTTCCCCGAACGAAGACCAACACAGTGACTTGGATTCGGAGTCTGACTATACTTTACGTTTTCCGAGAGGGCAGTTTTCGGCCTTACTAAAAGAACGTCACTTATCGATTCTGTAAAATCCGAGATATCGAACATATTACGCAAATTTTTTAGATAGTGCTTTGTTTGGTCATCCACCCAGGCGGAGTGTATCGGGTAGGAGAATGCATATGATCATTCTGAGCAAGAAAGGAACAAGACAGTGGAGAGAATCCACCATCATACGTGAAGACGTATCCAGCTTCAACACGAGGTACAACGGGACCGGAGAGGAACGCTCCCACTAAGAGGGTCGTGTTCTGGTTTCCTTTTGTCCTGAAAGAAACAGTTCGTGTCTGTTACGTGTTACACGATTTATGTCAAAAAGAAAATAAGGTGGTGTTGAAAAAGCATACTAATTTACGTTTCCAAGAAATATTTTACATTGTGAAGAACAGCGTCCTTTATTTTCAAACAATAGAGATTTTTATTTCTTTATCATTTTACCTGCAATATTTTACTCATGTAGCAGGCGTTTTTTTGTTCTCTGCAAGAAGACTATATTCTTTATTTCAAGAAGAGATCATTTATTACTTCATTAACCAAAACGTTCTGTAAACGGTGGATCGCAGGATCGAATTCCAATCACATTTTTAATTTATATTATATATATATATATATATATATTATATTATATAATATATTTTTTTTAACACTATCAATTATTTAATAAATATAAAAACAAAACACAGATGGAAATCGGATGGTGCGAGACCCTTGCTGTAGGACAGATGAGAAGAACAATCCAGCTACTCTCGGTTGCGCAGATTTGTCAGACGTCCAGTTGACCAGCGAGGTATTTGACTGCCGATCACCTCGAAGAAGAATATTAGCACGTTCCAGCCTTGCAGGGGTCACGGCTGTGCGGGCGGCTGGCTCGCCGGAGATCGGACAAATTTGCACGACTTTCTTGCGATGATGACACACGCATCGCCCAACTCACCGTGCTTTTGTTCGCTGCCAGGTCTCCGCAGACATTGTGCAAGCGCCTATGAATACCTGTGATGCTCTGGTTTCCCGCCAAAAGTAACTCAATGACAGCTCTCTGCTTGGCTCGCTGGTGCAATGGGAGACTATGGATCGCTAGGTCATAAGTTCGATCCCCAGTGAATTCCAAGAATTTTATCTGCCAGTTATCACTTCTTTCACCTCTGATCCAACTCGGCATTTTTCACATCAATGAACACTGCCAGAGGTGAAAGAAGTGACAACTGCCAGATAAAATTTTTGCAATTCCCATTATAACTGGCTGGATAAGTCAGTCAAAGGTGAAAGATGGCAAGGCGTACCAGTTCCAACAGGATAATGCCTAGTAAACACCTTTGGTGTTCAAAACAATCTTCTGATTGATGATAACCTTACTTTTTGGTCATTTTCCTAATACACTTTCCAATGTATGGATTTCTGCTGCCCCTCATGACGTTGTACTTCACGATAACAGACTGTATCACTAAAATGTTAGTGAAATAAAGCAGATTTAGTTTTCTGACCAGTCTGCCAGTGTCCAGATTATAGTATTTTGAAAAGAGGGAGCAAATCTGTCAGTTTTTCCTCTAGTTTTGAAACAATTCAGTTCGTTGTTCTCCATAAATCTGAAGCATTTGATGAAATAGGCTCACGTAAGCACAGGGTCAGAAAATCTTTTCTTTTGAGAAAAGAGTGGAAATGAAATGTGTGGATGCAATAGCCACATACACCACGGGAGAACTTCTGGTTGCAGCACTCGGAAGTAATAACTGGGTAATATAAGTGACAATGAACGTTTGTGTTGCCTTGAAAGAATGCTCCAGTGGTCTTAATTTTTAGGCGATTGCTTTCGATAAAAGAAAGTCTGAGTCTGGTAAAAAAAAAAAATCATGTGCCACAAACTGTCAAAAACTGAAGCAGCAAATTTTATGAACCAGACGCCTCTGAGGTGAAGCAATTGGTTCGTTTTCCGTTTCCGGACACAGTTGCTTTTACTCTGTCAGAAATGGAAAGTGTTATACCAAGATGAAAATAGTGAGAAATTGCACAAAATCAAGGAGTAATGAATGAATGGAACAGGTACGTAGGAGAATTATAGGAACAAACTGGGGTGGCATTTAATGGCGTGAAATGTGTAAAAGCAACTGGTGGAGATTGGGTTCTGACTGGACTCATCAGATTTTTAGAAAGCGAAGGGCAGAAATTGTAAATGTGTGCAGTTAGGTTTAGGAGAAAGCTGAGTAGTCAGATAACTTCACAGAAAGAGTGAGTGAGCCAGTACCAAAGATAACAAATACCACGAAACACACAGATCATAGAAAAATAAGTTTGATATTTCATTCACAAAAAAATGTGCTAAGACTGGCGAATAGACGATTGCAATCAAAGGATGATAGGAAATTGAACTAAGAACAGTTCAGTTTCAGAATGGGAAAAGGAACAAAAGAAGCAGTAGCTTTCTTACGAAATACTGGCAAAAGATACTTAGGAAAAGCTAGGGAAGCTTGTACAGGTTTTCTTGACTTGGAAAAAGCCTTTTTAATTGTCATATGCTCCGATTCTTTGAGTGCCCTTCAGAGCCTCTGTGTGTTATACTCAGTCCATCCCTTAGTGCAAGGGGTCCAAGAAAGCTTCCACTTGCTCGCTCTTAAGGGAGCGTCTGTGATGTTTATGTGGGCTCCTGGTCACGTCGGTCTGACGGGAAACGAGGCTGTTGACGCTGCTGCTAAGGCTGCAGTCCGCGTACCTCGGCCCGCTAACTCTTCCATTGCTTCGGATGATCTCCGTCTTGCTGTCTGTTGGCAGGTGGTGTCACTTTGGCATCACTACTTGTCTTCCCTTCATGGGAACAAGCTCAGAAGAATTAAACCTCTCCTAGCGACTTGGCCGACCTCCTCTCGGCTCTCTTGCCGCTAGGAGATCATTTCAGCTACGTTTCGTATTGGGCACTGTAGTTTTAGATATCGTCATTTGTTGGGTGATGATCGCCGACCACTATGCGCTCACTGTCATCAGGCTTTGACGGTTTGCCATTTCCTGACCGAATGCCCTTCTTTTAACTACTTACCTGCGAGTGTTTGCTTGCCGTCTGAGTTAGCGGTCGTGTTAGCGAACGAGGCGCGGCTGTCATCCGCGTTTTACTTTCTATCCGTCGAAGCGATGTGGTGCAGGACATTTAACCTTCAGTTCGGGACATCCGTTGTCTGTACAGCGTATTTTTTCCAAGAGGAAGTTTTTATTCTTAGCTCATGGACTGGGTTTAACGTGTAGTCAGTTTTAACTTCTTTTTCCTTTTAGTATTCTAAACGTAACGTTGAACGCGCACACACCATCGGAGAATGGTGTAGTACTAGCTCAATACCAGTATCCAAGGGATCAAGTACCAGTTACAACATTTGTGTTCCAGCATGCCTCAGGATACGATTCAATGGTTTCGTGAGACCCTTCCCAACCTAATCAGTACATGCGTCCAGGCCACAGTGGGTCCAACGTAATACTGATAACTGGGCTCATAGTGCCAATTCTTTGTAAATTTGAGTGGATTTTGTAGACACTGAAATAATACCACAGACCTTCACAAGCTGTGAAGTGACGTTTCGTTCACTCCTCCCTTTCTGGGTCCGTTACTTTTTTATGTCATCTACATCTACATCGATACTCAGCAATCGACCTCACGGCGCGTGGCAATCCACCTCACCTTCCCTCCAGGGATTCCCATTTGAGTTCTCGAAGCACCTCCCTAACATTTGCGTGTTGTTCGAAGCTAGCATTGACAAATCTAGCAGCCCGCTTCTGAATTGCTTGGATGTCTTCCTTTAATCCGACCTGGCACGGATCCCAAACACTGTAGCAGTTCTCAAAAACAGGTCGCACTAGCATTCTGTACGCGGCCTCCTTTACAGATGAACTTTCCTAGAATTCTCCCAATGGACATAAATCGACCATTTGCCTTTTCTACAGCAGTCCTCACATGCCCGTTCCATTTCATATTGCTTTGGAACTTTACGCCCAGATATTTAAACGACATGACTGTGTCAAACGAGACACAACTAATATTGTATCCGAACGGGTTTGTTTGTTCTACTCATCCGCATTAACTTAAATTTTTCTGTATTTAGAGCTAGCTACCATTCATCACACCAAATAGGCAGTGTATTTGTATGTTACGTTAAAAGGAATCTTCGAAAGTACATTAAATAAATTCGCTGCTGCAAATATGGACAACAATCACATGTATAATGGAATGAAGAAAGTGAAAATTTCTGCCGGACCGGGGCTCGAACCCGTATTTCCCACTTATCACCAGCTGTGTGGTCCAGACCCAAACTTCCATACGTCGCCAACCATGTGTCTACAGCCTGCACTCGTATATTGATGTGTATGTTCGCGTACAGGGGAGACACTTAGCTGAAAAAAGCTTGCCTGCAGTCGGTGGAAATGGACGATATGGTAGTGCCTGTGTTATTCTGAAATACGATCCAACGTTCCTTTAGGCATCCATGCCTGTACGAAGGAACAGCGCACCGTGTTTCCGAATAACACAGGAATAGACACGGCAATGTCGTATCCTCTAAAGTAATCACTTAATGTCAATGTTAACTAACATACACTACTGGCCATTAAAATTGCTACACCAAGAAGAAATGCAGATGATAAACGGGTATTCATTGGACAAATATATTATACTAAACTGACATCTGATTACATTTTCACGCAATTTGGGTGCATAGATCCCGAGAAATCAGTACCCAGAACAACCACCTCTGGCCGTAATAACGACCTTGATACGCCTGGGCATTGAGTCAAACAGAGCTTCGATGGCGTGTACAGGTACAGCTGCCCATGCAGCTTCAACACGATACCACAGTTCATCAAGTGTAGTGACTGGCGTATTGTGACGAGCCAGTTGCTCAGCCACCATTGACCAGACCTTTTCAATTGGTGAGAGATCTGGAGAATGTGCTGGCCAGGGCAGCAGTATAACATTTTCTGTATGCAGAAAGGCCCCTGCAGGACCTGCAACATACGGTCGTGCATTAGCCTGCTGAAATGTAGGGTTTCGCAGGGATCGAATGAAGGGTAGAGCCACGGATCGTAACACATCTGAAATGTAACGTCCACTGTTCAAAGTGCCGTCAATGCGAACAAAAGGTGACCGAGATGTGTAGCCAATGGCACCCCATACCATCCTGCCGGGTGATACGCCAGTATGGCGATGACGAATATACGCTTCCAGTGTGCGTTCACCACGATGTCGCCAAACACGGATGCGACCATCATAATGCTGTAAACAGAACATGGATTCCTCCGAAAAAATGACGTTTTGCCATTCGTGCACCCAGGTTCGTCATTGAGTACAGCACCACAAGCACTCCTGTCCGTGATGCAGCGTCAAGGGTAACCGCAGCCATGGTTTCCGACCTCATAGTCCCTGCTGCTGCAAACGTCGCCGAACTGTTCGTGCAGATGGTTGTTGTCTTGCAAACGTCCCCATCTGTTGACTCAGGGATCTATAGGTGGCTGCACGATCCGTTACAGCCATGCGGATAAGATGCCTGTCATTTCAACTGCTAGTGCTATGACACCGTCGGGATCCAGCATGGCGTTCCGTATTACCCTCCTGAACCCAAGGATTCCATATTCTGCTAACAGTCATTTGATCTCGACCAACGCGAGCAGCAATGCCGCGATACGATAAACCGCAATCGCGATAGGCTATAATCCGACCTCTGTCAAAGTCGGAAACGTGATGGTACGCATTTGTCCTCCTTACACTAGGCATCACAACAACGTTTCACCAGGCAACACCGGTGAACTGCTGTTTGTGTGTCAGCACGTTGTAGGTGTCGCCACCGGCGCCAACCTTGTGTGATGCTCTGAAAAGCTAATCATTTGCATATCACAGCATCTTCTTCCTGTCGGTTAAATTTCGGGTCTGTAGCACGTCATCTTCGTGGTGTAGCAATTTTAATGGCCAGTAGTGTATGTGTCTTGATGTCGATTATTATCGACTATCGATGCTTTTGCGTAGGTGTTGAAATCAAAATCAACAACGATGGTATGCCAACACCGCACATCCCTAGTTAGTGTAGACACTTCGTGTGATGAGAAAGTGAATAAACTAAGCGGGCTGTGGTCGCATGTGCCGGCCAGTGTGACCGAGCGGTTCTAGGCGCTACAGTCTGGAACCCCGCGACTGCTACGGTCGCAGGTTCGAATGTGTGTGATGTCCTTAGGTTAGTTAGGTTTAAGTAGTTCTAAGCTCTAAGGGACTGATGACCTCAGAAGTAGTGCTCAGAGCCATTTGAACCATTTTGTCGCAGGTCTTCTGCAGACAGGATGGTAACGAGGCTCAGGAGGAAGAGGAAACGATAAGCAGAGCTCGCTGGCCAGCAGGGCTTCCCACTCCCCTCTATCAGCTTATCACTTCAGCACTACGCAGCTCTACTGAGCACCTGTTGCCCTGATTTTGTTTCTCTTCGCTTTTCCGGAATTATCAACATCATTGCTAAATTCTGTTGATCCTTATGACTGTTACAGTGTTAGTTCTGCGTTCCTTCTTCGTACAAGTTCAAGTTATGTTTTCGGTTGATGTCGCTGCTTGTTTTTTCATTCCAAAAAATATTCGCAGACCACTGATCTGCAGTATGTGACTCTCAAGTCCACCTCCTGTACCTGACGAAGCTGAATCCTGCTACCTGGTCCTGTGATTGGACAAAAAGTTCATTTGTTCACTTACTCACGCATATGCCACACATACTGCCCGCATACTGGCAAAACGTACACACTAATTAAATCTGTACATACGAAATTCCTTACAAGGGGCATTCCATAAATACTACACACAATTTTTTTTACTTACACCTTTATTTTTTTATCTCTCTTTTTGTAGTCCTTCAGTATAGTATCCCAGCTTCCCTATGATACGCCATATCTGTTCACCTATGGAATGGCTCGGGTAACTGCGGCAGGAAGTTCTTCCAGAGAAAGATGACGAGGAGCAGTTTTTGGCCTACAACATTGCCGATATGCGGGCGTGCATTGTCGTAGAGAGCAAGTGTCCCAGCCTCAAGCAACTGCGATGGGGTTTTCTGAATTTCTCTGTCCAGGTTTTGCATGAAGTTACGATAAGACACTGCTGCGACACTTGTTCCACATGGGACTCTATCTGTCATGATGATTCCTTGGTGATCATAACCAAAAATCATCATTTGATTGAACACGTCGAAATTTTTTTGGAAGTGGAGAATCTGAAGCTCTCCACTCACTGGACTGTGATTTCAACTACAGTTCAAAAATCTCTAATACATGTTTCATCACCAGCGACAATTCAACACAGGAATCCATAACCTTCACGGTCGATCGTTGTTTGAGCAAGGTTGCAATGTCCAAGCGTTTCTGCTTCTCTTCGCCAGACAAAGCGGAACCAATCCCGCAGAAATTTTTCTCTTCTTCAGATAATTGGTCATAATACTGTATACTGATGTTGGGGAATTCCCGTGACTTCAGAGTGTTCCTTACAAGTCACGCTGCGGTCATCAAGAGCATCTGCTACAAGTTTTACACTTCGTTCATGTGTCGACGTTTTTGCCCTTCCGGCTCTTGGATTATCGTCCATGCTCACATGATCACCACATAAAAACGATTAACCCTGCGTGAAGCTACACTACAATCCACTGTGAATTCGCTGCAAACCCCACTTAACACACTGTGGATTTCTGTCGAGCTTTTGCCACGTGAAGTTTCAATATTGGTGTACGACCTGTGGTCTTAATAGTCATAGTATCAGAGACCCCTGCAGGGTTCATTTTTACCTCTCACCAACTTTGTTACAGTTTATAGCGATAAAACAAAAACACGTGCTTGTTCCTCACGTTCCTAACAACATATCACGTAATTTTCATTGTTGTTGCATCAAACAATCCACAGTAATACCAGCCTGTGCATTATTTAGGAAATGTCTCTCATATCTTACGTGTTTGTATAATTTACTATGTCGGTATTCTATTGCACATAATGTAAAATGGTACTAAGTGTTGAAACTCTCTGCTGAACATTTTTCTAATTAAGTTCCACAGAATTTTAAGTAACTGGCTGCATAAAAATTTCATAATGTTTTCGAAACAAGAAAAATAGAATTCGATAAAGACTGAATGTGCCAGGAGAGTTACAGAACGACAGTTTCATCGAGGTCTTCGGAAGGCTTACTGAGAGTCTGCATTGCCTTGCAAGACAATGGCAACGTGGCTAAAAGCTTTTAGCTTTTGGCAGACATTCACTGGCCAGGTCCTCCTCTCTACAGTGAAGACGTGTCTGCGCTTACCACGCTACTGGACTATGATCGATGCCAAACGATCGTGAGCTGGCTCGACAGACAGTATTAGCGTGTACGACTGCACTTTACATTCTGAAGGCACACTTGAGCATAAGAAAAACTACTTCATGCTGAGTTCGGCATTATCTGACTCAAATGCAGAAATGGCTACCATACGACGCTGCTCGTGTTCCCCTTGGAACACAATAAACGCGTAGGAGACACTATATTACTTACCTACTGAGAAACGACGACGTTCTCTAAGCCAGTAGATACTGCGATAGTGAATACCTCAGTAGGCGGTACAGTTGGAAACTAATGGTCATATTTAAGAAGAGCAATGACAAATGCTGACATACAGAGTATAGGTCTAACGAAGTTAACTGCGAAGAAACCATGTGTAACAGGTGGAATACTATTAACTGGTCGATGAAAGAAGAAAGTACAAAAATGCTCAGAAAGACAGAAATACAGCAGTATAAGTCACTATGGAATGAAAAAGTACAAATTGCAGGAATGCTAAAGCGAATTGGTTGCAGGAAAAAATATAAAGAAATGGAACAAGATATGGTAGTCGGAGAGCGTGATATAGAAAAGTTAAAACAGGTTTCTGTGAATTTAAAAGTAAAGGCATGAGCTTTAACAGTGAAAAAGGAATTAAACTGTTAAACGCAGAGGAGAGAGCGGATAGGTGGAAAGAGCACACTGAATTCTTCTACAAGGGGGAGGAACTGTCAGATCATGTGGTAGGAGAAATGCAAGTCAATACGGAAAATATAGGAGAGCCATTATTAGAGATGGAGTTTAACTGAGATTTGGATCAAATAAGGCAAAAGGGTTAGATATCAAGCCTTGGAAATTTTTAAAATCGTTGGGGCAAGTGGCAACTAGTCATGGTGATTTGTAGACTATGTCAGAGTTACACCGTCAGCCTTTCGGAAATATCTCGTCTGCATAACCCGAAGATATGAAGGGCAAGTAAGTGAGAAAATTATCGTGCAGCCAACTTAATAGCTCGTGCATGCAAGTTGCTGTCAAGAAAAATACACTGAAGTGGAAGAGAAAATTGAGGGTCTATTAGATGACGATTAGAGCAACTTAAGGAAAGGTAAAGCACCAGAAAGGCAGTTTTGACATTTCGCTTGATAATGGAAGGAAGACTAAAGAAGAATCGAGACTCGTTCATAGGATTTATCGACCTAAGAAAAACGTTAGACAGTGTACAATTGCGACAAGTGTTACAGGAATATGTATAAGCTAGAGGGAAATACGGAAAATGTAAAAGTTATATAAAAACCAAGAGGAAACAATAAGAATAGAAGACTAAGAATGAAATGTTCGAATTAAAAAGGTTGTAAGAAACGTATACAGTGTTTCGCCACTTACTTTAAATGTACACATGGAAGAACAACCACAAAAAAAAAAAAAAAAAAAAAAAGGAGAATGGGTAGTGGAATTAAAATTGAGGGTGAAAGGATAACAGTGATAAGATTCGCTGATGACGTTGCTATCCTAAATGAAGAATTACAGTACCTGTAGAACTGAACGTACAGTACATGGATGCGGAATATAGATTGAGAGTAAACCGAAGAAAAACGAAAGAAGTGACTAGTAAGTAACAGATATGAGATTAACAATAAAGGTAACATTAAAATTGGTGACCAAGAAGTAGATGAGATGAAGCAATTCTGCTACATTGAAAGCAATATTATTTATGGCGGACGAAGCGACGAGGACATAAAAATGAAACCAGCACAGGCAAAGAGGGCAGAGAAGTATGACCGAGTGAAGTCTACTGGTATCAAACATCGTCTTGATTTGAAGAACAACTTTCGGTCAATGTGCGTTCGGAGCACATCATTGTACAGTGTGGTGACAAAAGTCATGGGACACCTCCTAATCTGATGTCGGACGTCCTTTTGCCCAAAGGAGCGCAGGAACTCGACGTGGCATGGACTCGACAAGTCGCTGGCACTCGCCTGCAGAACAACTAATTCATGCTGCATCTATAAGCGTCCGTAACTGCGAAAGTGTTGCCGGTGCAGGATGTTGTGCACTAACTGGCATCTCTATTATGTCCCATAAATGTCAGCGATCTGGGTGGCCAAATAATTCCTCCGAATTGTCCAGAATTTTCCTCAAACCAATCGCAAACATTGTGGCCCACTGACATGACATTGTTGTTTGGGACCATGAAGTCGCTGATTGGCTGCAAATGGTCTACATGTAGTCGAACATAACCATCTAGTCAATGACAGGTTGAGTTAGACCAGAGGACCCAGTTCATTCCATGTAACCACAGCCCACACCATTATGGAGCCACAACCAGCTTGCACAGCCGTTTGACGACAATTAGCTCCATGGCTTCTAGGGCTTTGCGCCACATTCGAACCCTATCATCAACTCTTACCAACTAAAATCGATACTCATCTGACCAGGCCACGGTTTTCCAGTCGTCTAGAGAGTACAACCGCTATGGTCACGAGCCTAGGAGAGGCACTGCAAGCGATGTCGTGCTGTTAGCAAAGGCACTCGCGTCGGTCGTCCGCTGCCAAATTTCGGCGCACTGTCGTAATGAATACATTCATCGTACGTCCCACATTGATTTCTGTGGTTATTTCACGTGGTATTGCTTCTCAGTTAGTACTGACAACTCTACGCAAAACGGCGCTGCTCTCGGTGTTTAAGTGAAGGCCGTCAGCCACTACGTTACCCGTGATGAGAGGTAATGCCTAATATTTGGTAATCTCGGCACACTCTTGACACTGTGGATCTCGAAATATTGAATTCCCTAACGATTCCCGAAATGGAGTGACCCATGCGTCTAGCTCCAACTACCATTCCGCGTTCAAAGTTTGTTAATACCAGTCGTGCGGCCTGGATCACACTGGAAAACTTTTCACATGCCTGACCTGAGTGCAAATGACAGCTCCGCAAACGCACCTTTTATACGTTGTCTACGCGATACTACCCTCATCTGTATATGTGCATATCGCTAACGCAAGACTTTTGTTACCTTATTGAATGGTAGTGAATCATGAACTGTGGGAAAACCGGAGCAGATGAGTATCGGAGCGCTTTAGATGTGGTGCTGTACGAGGATGTTGATAACAAGGTGGATAGATAAGATGAGAAATGGGGTTCTCTGTAGAATCGGCGACGAAAGGGATATATGGAGAACACCAACAGTAAGAAGTGGCAGGGTGATAGAAAGTGGGTTAAAGCATCAGGGAATATCTTCCATGGTATTAGAGGGAGCTGCAGAGGGCAAAAACTGTAAGGGAAGGCAGATTAGAGTATATCCAACAAATAATTGAGGGTGTTGGGAGCAAGTGCCACTGTTAGATGGAAAAAAAAGGACCGCAGCAATGTGAAAGTTGTCATGATTCTCTTGTACGACTCTGATGATGTTGTTCTACAGCATGCTGTTACCGTTCATACTTTCCATATACTATACAACTTTTGTTTTGTACACAACCTGCGACCAGCATCGAGAAAGAAGCGGTGACAGTTTATGCTGAACCCATCCATCATTTTGCATGACAATGCTCGCCAGCAAGCAGCGCGTGCTGTGAACGACGTGATCGATCGGTGGGGCTCTGAGGTGAGGTGCTGTACCCGCCACTGTATTCTCCTGACTTAGGTCCTATGCTTGATTGCTAAGATGTGGGGAACGCTTCGCGGCATTCACTTCAGAGGTTTTTTTAGAGATCAGTCGAGCAGTAGACTGCTCCACTTCAACTATCAACAAGTGACAGTACTAATGGACTTTAACATTGCTGGCAGCGGGTTACACACAATGCTGGTAAGCATTTCAAAGAAGAGTAAAACATTGAAACCTGTTTCTGTTTTGTACAATTGTACATTAATAGTAGCCATTGTTAAACTATGTAATCTTACATTGCGATTCCAGCTGTCTTAAACAAATTATTGACGGTTCTTTCTCTTTTTGTTGCAGTGACGACCATACGCGGCTCTTCGAGCTCTCTCAGGTAAGGGAGTGCAATTCACTGCAGCTCGTAACACCAGACCTACACAAATCACTCTTAAGAAAAGAAAACATGGTCATTAGTAGACTATAATGTAAATGACCTTCATTTAAATCGTGCGATTAGCCGATTTCGACGACTTGTGATTTTCAAACACATGTTTAACACATCAAAACAAGTTTTGCGCCAACTCGGTTCAGAGAGTTCCGGAACCTATACACAAAATTGGAACAGACATCAACATAAACATCATTTCCACCCTATTTATTGCTCATGAAAACTACACACTGCATGTTCTACCACCACACCGCGAGACCTTCAGAGGTGGTGGTCCACATTGTTGTACACACCGTTACCTCTGGTAATCCACAAGTTCATCAAGGCACTGTTGGTCCAGATTGTCCCATTCCTCAACGGCGATTCGGCGTAGATAGCTCAGAGTGTTTGGTGGGTCACGTCGTCCATAAACAGCCCTTTTCAATCTATCCCAGGCATGTTCGATAACGTTCATGTCTGGAGAACATACTGGCCACTCTAGTCGAGCGATGTTGTTATCGCTGGCCGGTGTGCCGAGCGGTTCTAGGCGCTTCAGTCCGGAACCACGAGACTGCTACCGTCGCAGGTTCGAATCCTGCCTCGGGCATGGATGTGTGTGATGTCCTTAGGTTGGTTAGGTTTACGCAGTTCTAAGTTCTAGGCGACTGATGACCTCAGATGTTAACTCCCATAGTTCTCAGAGCCATTTGAACCATTTGATGTTGTTATCCTGAAGGAAGTCATTTACAAGATGTGCACAATGGGGCGCGAATTGTCGTCCATGAAGACGAATGCCTCGCCAATATGTTGCCGATTGGTTGCACTATCGGTCGGAGGACGGCATTCACGTATCGTAGGGTCGTTACGGCGCCTTCCATGACCACCAGCGGCGTACGTCGGCCCCACACAATGCCACGCTAAAACTGCAGCGAACCTCTACCTTGCTGTACTCGCTGGACAATCTGTGTAAGACTTTCAGGCTCACCTGGTTGCCTCCAGACACGTGTCCGACGATTGTCTGGTTGAAGGCATATGCGACACACATTGGTGAAGAGAACGTGATGCCAATAATGAGCGGTCCATTCGGCATGTTGTTGGGCCCGTCTGTATCGCACTGTATGGTGCCGTGGTTACAAAGATGGACCTCCCCATGAACGTCGGGAGTGAAGTTGCGCATCATGCAGCCTATTGCGCACAGTTTGAATCGTAACACGACGTCCTGTGCCTGCACGGAAAGCATTATTCAACATGGTGGCGTTGCTGTCAGGGTTCCTCTGAGCCATAATCCGTAGGCAGCGGTCATTCACTGCAGTAGTATTCCTTGGACGGCCTGAGCGAGACATGTTATAAACAGTTCCTGTCTCTCTGTATCTCCTCCATGTCCGAACAACATCGGTTTGGTTCACTCAGAGACGCCTGGACACTTCCCTTGTTGAGAGCCCTTCCTAGCACAAAGTAACAATGCGGACGCGATCTAACCGCGGTATTGACCGTCTAGGCATGGTTGAACTGCAGACAACATGAGCCGTGTACCTCCTTCCTAACGGAACGACTGGAACTGATCGGCTGTCGGACCCCATCCGTCTAATAGGCGCTGCTCATGCATGGTTGTTTACATCTTTGAGTGGGTTTAGTGACATCTCTGAACAGTCAAAGGGCCTGTGTCTGTGAAAAATGATTTGACCATTACGACTTGTAATACGCAATATTACACACGTGTTTGAAAATGAAAAGTCGAAGTTAGCTAAGCACTTCACCCACGGCTGTTACGCCAGTCTACATGTACATGTACATTTCCGGGTTAGACATCTTTATTGGTTAAAAACAGTCTTGGTTGCAATTTTATTTATTTTATTTTTCAACGACGCGTTTCGCCTTATTTAGGCATCTTTAGATTATATTTTCAAGATGGACGCGAGAGATACCAAGATCTGCATAACGCGTTCGCGTTCACAGGAGCGAGTAACAGAATTTCTTAGACATCTTTGTCTGTTCCGAAACCAAGCACTTTAAAGCTGATCACATTATCTTCTTCCTGGTCGTCCTATCCTCCGTCTTACTGTTTTATCTGTGGTCATAGGTTTTCCTTGATATTCAGCTTTTATCCATACATAGTAGATGGTCATGCCATTCGTTTCTATACTCTTCTTATAACATCGAGCTCCACCCTTACGTCCCTCTTCCTCTTACGATTTTGTAATTTATATTCTGCCAAAGTTCGTAATAGTGTTATTTCTGCCGCTTCAATTCTCTATAATTGTTTGGTCGTAAAAATCTATGTTTCGGTTCCACAGAGCAGTAAAGGTACAGTCATAGTGTTATAGAAGCATTGTCTCTTTCCTGGTTTTGTTCAGGAGCGTTCTCTTAATCTTACCTAACCTTTGTAAGCACCTTTATGGTTGCTTTTCAGGATCATTGTCGTGCGGTTAAGAGATATCGCAGAGCAGGTAACTGAGTACATGGAGTTGTGCTAGTACGATATTTTCGATTATGATTTAACTCTAATCTGTTCTTTTCTAACCAGATCGCCATATATTTACTTTCCTTTATGGATATGATTAAATTATATTGTTTTATCGTTATATGTAAGAACAATAAAGCTCGTTGAAAGTTGTCTTCAGTATCTGCCACTTCACATAACAAAACAAAACAAAATGCAGGGAGTTACATACCGTACATCTCGGTGGGTATGAACCTCCCATTTTCTTTTGGCACCTACTGACAGTGTCATTTCTGTGTATTTTAAATACTGTGTGCCAAGCAGGACACCCTCGTCTTACTCCTCCTGTAATTCTTCTCGTTCCGGCACTAATGGTGAGCGATGCCGTACCTCATACAGACTCTGAACTGACGTTATTGAATGCCGAGGAATGCTATAGTCTACTAATATTTCACGTCTTAGTTCTCACCACCCTTTCTAACACCTTTTAAAAGTCCACGTTGGGGATTAAATTCGCAGTGTTTTTAGAGTATCTGGCTTATAGAGAAAACACGGTCAATACGTGATCTTCCAGGTCCCAAATTATTTTTGTCTTGCTCTCCATGAACCGCGGACCTTGCCTTTGGTGTGGTGGCTTGCATGCCTCAGCGATGCAGATAGCCGTACCGTAGTTGCAGCCACAACAAAGAGGTATCTGTTTAGAGACCTGACAAACGTGCGGTTCCTGAAAAAGGACAGTAGCCTTTTCAGTAGATACAGCGGCAACAGAGTGAATGATTGACTGATCTGGCCTTGTAACATCAACCGAATCGGACTTAGCCGGCCGAAGTGGCCGTGCGGTTAAAGGCGCTGCAGTCTGGAACCGCAAGACCGCTACGGTCGCAGGTTCGAATCCTGCCTCGGGCATGGATGTTTGTGATGTCCTTAGGTTAGTTAGGTTTAACTAGTTCTAAGTTCTAGGGGACTAATGACCTCAGCAGTTGAGTCCCATAGTGCTCAGAGCCATTTGAACCATTTGAATCGGACTTGCTCTGCTGGTACTACGAATGGGTGAAAGCAAGAGGATTTTTTACCGAGGGCATGCAACTTGACTGTATGGTTAAATGATGGCATCCTCTTGGGTAAAATATTTCGGAGGTAGAATAGTGCTCCATTCGGATCTCCGGGCTGGGTCTACTCAGGAGGATGTCGTCATCAGGAGAAATAAAACTGGCGCTCTACGGATCACAGTGTTGAATGTCAGATCCATTACTCGGGCAGGTAGGTTACTGGCTCTGAGCACTATGGGACTTAATATCTATGGTCATCAGTCCCCTTGAACTTAGAACTACTTAAACCTAACTAACCTAAGGACAGCACACAGCACCCAGTCATCACGAGGCAGAGAAAATCCCTGACCCCGCCGGGAATCGAACCCGGGAACCCGGGCGCGGGAAGCGAGAACGCTACCGCGCGACCACGAGCTGCGGACGCAGGTAGGTTAGAGAATTTGGAAACGAAAATCCATGGGTTGAAGTTAGATATAATGGAAATCAGTGAAGTACAGTGGCAGGAGACGCAGTACACCTGGTCAGGCGAATACACGATTATAAATACAAAATCAAATGGGTGATACACGGGAGTAGATTTAATAATAAGAAAATATGAATGCGAGTAAGCTACTATGATGTGCATAGTGAACCCGTTATCGTGTTCAAGATAGACTCGAAGCCCACACCCACCATATTATGAGGTAAAAAAAAATACTCAGAAAGTTAAGGGAGGCGAAACTTTAATTTTGATGGGGGAAAGGAATTAGATAGTTGAAAAATGAAGAGAAGGAAAAATAGTAGGTGAATATGAAATGGGGGAATCGAATGAAAGAGGAAGCTGCCTGAACGAATTTTGCAAAGAGCATAATTTAGTCATGGCTAACACTTGCCTTAAGAATTATCAAAGAAGGTTGTATACGTGGAAGAGACCAGGAGACACCGGAAGGTTTCAGACTGATTATATGAAGGTAAGACTGAGGTTTCAGAGCACGGTTTTAAATTCTAAGATATTTCCAGGGGCAGATCTGGAATCTGACGACAATATATTTTTACGAACAGTAGATTAAAACTGAAGAAGGTGCAAAAAGTAGGAATTTAAGGAGATGGGACCAGGATAAACTGAAAGAACCATAGGTTTTTGAGAGTTTGAGGAAGCATTAGGGAGCGATTCACAAGAACAGGGGAAAGAAATATCGGAGAAGACGAATTGGTAGCTTCGAGAGGCGAAATAGTGAAGATGGCAGAGGATCAGATAAAAAGGCAAGTCCTAGTAGAAATCCTTGGATAATTGAGCTTCATTGGAGAAAAGAGAAAATATAAAAATGCAGCATATGAAGGAGGGGAAAAGGAATGCAAGTGTCTAAAAATGAGATTGACAGGAAGTGCAAAATGGGTAAACCGGAATGGCCAGAGGACAAATGTAAGGATTAGAAGCATATATCACTAGGGGAAAGTAAAACTGAAGAGACATTTTAAGGAAATAGAAGCAGCTGTGTGAATATAAAGATCTGACAGAAAACCAGTCCTAAGCAAAGAAAGGGAAGCTGAAAGATGGAAGGAGTATACAGGAGGTCTATACAAGGGAGGTGTATTTGAGGAAGAAGATGAGATGGGAGATATGATACTGCGAGAAGAATTTCACAGAACACTGAAAGACCTATGTCGAAACAAAGCCCAGGGAGTAGACGATATTGTCAGAACTGCTAATACCTTTGGGAGAGCTAGCCAAGACAAAATTCTTCCATCTGCTGTGGAAGAAATGAGAGAGCTGAAATAGCGTAAGACTTCAGGAAGATTGTATTTTCCAATTCCATAGAAAACAGGTGCTGAGAGGTGTGAATATTACCGAACTATTATGATTGCGAAGTACTAAAACGAATTCCTTATCGACGAATGGAAAAAACGTGTAGAAGCTGATGTCGGGGAAGATCAGTTTGGATTCCGGTCAAATGTAGAAACACACGGCGCAGTACTGACCCTACGACTTATCTTAGAAGATAAGTTAAGGAAATGCAAACCTACGTTTGTAGTATAAGTAGACTTAAACAAACGTTTTGACAATCTTGACTGGAGTACTCTTTTTGAAATTCTGAAGGTAGCAGGGGTAAAACACAGGGAGCGAAAGGCTACTTACAACTTGTACAGAAACCAGACCCGTTATAAGAATCGAGGGGCATAAAAGGGAAGCAATGGTTGAGAAGGGTGTGAGAGAGGGTTGTAGCCTACCCTTGATGTTATTCAAACTATACGTTGAGCAAGCACTGAAGGAAACCAAAGAAAATTTTGGAGTAGGGAGTAGGGAGAAGAAACAAAAACTTTGAGGTCTACTGATAACACTGTAGTTCTGTCAGAGACTGCAGAGGACTTGGAAGAGCATTTGAACGGAAAGGGCGGCGTCTTGGAAGGAGGATATAACATGAACATAAACAAAATCAAAACGAGGAAAATGGAAAGTAGTCGAATTAAATCAGGTGAAGCTGAGGGTATTAGAATGGGAAGCGAGGCACTTAAAGTAGTAGGTGAGTTTTACTATTAGGGCGGCAAAATAACTGATGATGGCCGATGTGGGGAGGATATAAAATGTAGACTGGCAACGTCAAGAAAGGTGTTTCTGAAGAAGAGAAATTTGTTAACATCGAGTATCTTTTCTGAAAGTATTTGTATGGAGTGTAGCCATGTATGGACGTGCAACATGGACGATAAATAGCTTGGACAAAAAGAGAATAGAAAGTCTGGAAATGCGGTGCTACAGAAGAATGCTGAAAATTAGGTGGGTAGATCATGTAACTTATGAGGAGGTAATGAATCGAATTAGAGAGAAAATAAATTTGTGGCGCAACCTGACTAGAAGAAGGAATCGGATGTTAGAACATCAAGGGTTCACCAGTGTAGTACTGGGGGGAAGTGCGGGAGGTTAAAATCGTAGAGGGAGACCAAGAGGTGAATACAGGAAGTAGATTTAGAAGGATGTACGTTGCATTGCTTATATGGAGATGGCCGGCCGAAGTGGCCGAGCGGTTCTTGGCGCTATAGTCTGGAACCGCGCGACCGCTACGGTCGCAGATTCGAATCCTGCCTCGGGCATGGATGTGTGTGATGTCCTTAGGTTAGTTAGGTTTAAGTAGTTCTAAGTTGTAGGGGACTGATGACCTCAGAAGTTAAGTCCCATAGTGCTCAGAGCCATTTGAACCGTTTTTATATGGAGATGCAGAGGCTTGGTCGGACAGAGTAACATGGAGAGCTCATAAAACCAATCTTCGGACTGAAGGCCATAACGACAACAAGGACAACAACATGTCTCAGTTAAATCACTTCATCTCTTCGAAGTATCTTAGTACATATCTTAAACGCACAGGGGGCACAGAGTATGAACTAACTCTGCCTTCAGATTTCGCAGTGAGTACTTGGTGAAATAATAGTACGTGACAAAAATACTTATTTGCCCCTTGTGTCACTAATCATCTATTTTTGCCGCGGTTTCGGATTAATAGCGCACTGTCTAGCAATTCTTGAAAAGATATTGTTGTGCGTAATTAAACCTACCATCACTTTAATTGCCGAGTCCCGACAAGGACTTAGAAAATCCCGGACATTTGGGTCAGTTCGCATTATTTTCACGGACATACACAAAGTCTGTCGACGACAAGTTGGTCGACGGCGAGGCAGGACTCTGAGCAGCAAGCGATCGTAGGTTGTCTGCGGCTTCTCGTTTCTCTCAGTAAAGAAGAGTGGAAAATGTGTGTGAACTAGAGCGTCTAAGACTGCCCGCCGATGGCTTTCTAACATAAATCTAATGAAACTACCTACGTCACAGTCCTCATTTAGTGCATTTTAATTGCGATTTGTTAAAATGTATTTATTCCCAATCAATATAATTTCTGCAGACACAAAAAAGTTTCCCCCTGACAGTTGTATGGAAACCCCTGAGGACGCCCTCAAACTAGGACAAATCAGGGGAAACTCGGGCGCATGGCAACTCTTTGCGTAATGGAATAAACCCAAATAGGACAGACTTTACAATAACAAATCATGGAAATATAAATCACAATCATTAACTTTCTAGACGTCACTACTGTCATCAATACAGGAGAATAATTTGAGACCAACAAATTTTCAGGAGGGCTGTAAATTTGGGAACCTTGTTACGGATACTTTGCCAATTTACTGATAAAATTTTGGCAGTCGCAGTATCTTTATTCTTAACGTGGTCTGATTTCACATTCAGCGTGTCGACTGGCTAATGTTCATCAGAGTACCTCAGACTACCTCCTACCAAAAATAGAAAAAAAAAATTACATTCCACGAGGTCTCTGCTACTCGAGTGGCTGCTTACCTTGTTTAGACCATCCCTGACCTATCAAGGGGTCTACTTGCACCCTACTTGCAATGTTTCACCCCTTCCGCCAGTCGCCCATATGAACTGAGGATGGCCTCAGACCCAAGCGATGGGCATCACTGATGCCGACGTGTGAGACACCTTGCAGACGACAGCACCCAGCACGCTCGATAGCCGCATGCAAGGCCTCCTCCATCTTTCGGATGAGCCCCTCCCGCCAGCAGACATATCGGGTACACATTGGCTTTCTTTCCGGCCCTGGACACTATTACGCTAAGGGTCTGTATAAAGTGCCTAGCGTAGGAGGTGCTGGGAACCTGCTGGAGGAGCGGTCACCTGCCCACTCACAGGGTGAATGCGCCTCGCGCGATGTGAACGCGTTATCACCAGCCACTCAGCTTGCGGGTGCCTCGGCTACAGAGCCCGAGGGCGACACAAAGCGACGCCTGAGGCGTCCCACGTTATTCCCAACTCTGGTCCCCGAGGCTGGTTGTAGTCGAAAGTGCATTCAGCTGTTCACGAACTACGGCCAGCTCCTCCTGTATCCGCACACCCTGTCTATCCCAGCAGGGCTAACTAAAGAAGTAAACTAAAAGCACACAGAGATACCTGTAATCGACAGCTCGCAGTGCTGTTGCCAGTTTTCAACAATGAAGTGCTACCATCTGCAGGCGCAAACAGGAGCCGTCTACAGAGCTGTGACAACAATGAGGCGTTCTCATAGAGTCGGTTACAAAATCGTGACCTCAGCAGTTTCATCCCTTGGGAATTCATACACATTTGAACATTTTGAACAAAATCGTGTTATGTTACTGGTTGAAGCAGGCCCACAAAGCTGATCCGTGCAACCCACTGTAACTGTCAGAGTTCACCTTAGGCCGACACAACTACACTCCTGGAAATGGAAAAAAGAACACATTGACACCGGTGTGTCAGACCCACCATACTTGCTGCGGACACTGCGAGAGGGCTGTACAAGCAATGATCACACGCACGGCACAGCGGACACACCAGGAACCGCGGTGTTGGCCGTCGAATGGCGCTAGCTGCGCAGCATTTGTGCACCGCCGCCGTCAGTGTCAGCCAGTTTGCCGTGGCATACGGAGCTCCATCGCAGTCTTTAACACTGGTAGCATGCCGCGACAGCGTGGACGTGAACCGTATGTGCAGTTGACAGACTTTGAGCGAGTGCGTATAGTGGGCATGCGGGAGGCCGGGTGGACGTACCGCCGAATTGCTCAACACGTGGGGCGTGAGGTCTCCACAGTACATCGATGTTGTCGCCAGTGGTCGGCGGAAGGTGCACGTGCCCGTCGACCTGGGACCGGACCGCAGCGACGCACGGATGCACGCCAAGACCGTAGGATCCTACGCAGTGCCATAGGGGACCGCGCCGCCACTTCCCAGCAAATTAGGGACACTGTTGCTCCTGGGGTATCGGCGAGGACCATTCGCAACCGTCTCCATGAAGCTGGGCTACGGTCCCGCACACCGTTAGGCCGTCTTCCGCTCACGCCCCAACATCGTGCAGCCCGCCTCCAGTGGTGTCGCGACAGGCGTGAATGGAGGGACGAGTGGAGACGTGTCGTCTTCAGCGATGAGAGTCGCTTCTGCCTTGGTGCCAATGATGGTCGTATGCGTGTTTGGCGCCGTGCAGGTGAGCGCCACAATCAGGACTGCATACGACCGAGGCACACAGGGCCAACACCCGGCATCATGGTGTGGGGAGCGATCTCCTACACTGGCCGTACACCACTGGTGATCGTCGAGGGGACACTGAATAGTGCACGGTACATCCAAACCGTCATCGAACCCATCGTTCTACCATTCCTAGACCGGCAAGGGAACTTGCTGTTCCAACAGGACAATGCACGTCCGCATGTATCCCGTGCCACCCAACGTGCTCTAGAAGGTGTAAGTCAACTACCCTGGCCAGCAAGATCTCCGGATCTGTCCCCCATTGAGCATGTTTGGGACTGGATGAAGCGTCGTCTCACGCGGTCTGCACGTCCAGCACGAACGCTGGTCCAACTGAGGCGCCAGGTGGAAATGGCATGGCAAGCCGTTCCACAGGACTACATCCAGCATCTCTACGATCGTCTCCATGGGAGAATAGCAGCCTGCATTGCTGCGAAAGGTGGATATACACTGTACTAGTGCCGACATTGTGCATGCTCTGTTGCCTGTGTCTATGTGCCTGTGGTTCTGTCAGTGTGATCATGTGATGTATCTGACCCAAGGAATGTGTCAATAAAGTTTCCCCTTCCTGGGACAATGAATTCACGGTGTTCTTATTTCAATTTCCAGGAGTGTATAAATGTGCAACTTTCTGTATTCTTCATGCGTCGCCAGTGGAGGCGACATAGCTTAGCCGTGTAGCTGGCAGTTCAAAAGAAATGAGTGCCTGAATTTACAATTTGGGGAGCAAAGCGACCAAACTACATTACCATTTCTTGCATTTGCTGCTGTAAATCCACATGCCAATGTCAAATACAGAGAGAGGATGTTAGCAGCCACAGAATCGTTATGTTATTTTTCACAGCCATAATTACCATCCGTTCCATATTTCTCTACATCAAGACCTACGTGTAAGTGATTTTCGACGCCGTTCATCCTCTGCGGAGATGTAAAAGATGTAGCCTACAAGGAAGTTCCAACGGCTGTAGAGCACAGGAGAGAACAGATTACTGCTATTGCCTATATCGGTTACTCCAGGAGTGAGTACATCTGTGATGAAATGAAATGTCGTGTGACGAGGGCCTCCCGTCGGATAGACCGCTCGCCTGGTGCAAGTCTTTCGATTTGACGCCACTTCGGCGACTTGTGTGTCGATGGGGATGAAATGATGATGATTACGACAACACAACACCCAGTCCCTGAGCGGAGAAAATCTCCGACCCAGCCGGGAATCGAACGCGGGCCTTTAGGATTGACAGTCTGTCGCGCTGACCACTCAGCTACCGGGGGCGGACCACAGCTGTGATGAAGCTTGTATGAAAGTGTCGTAGTTCTACCTCTGAACATGTTCTTTAAAAGCTTTACTAACAGAGATGTGAGACTCTATAATATTGTATTCATTATTTTTTGTTCACAATTTTTGGTTCAACGAATTTCATGTATTATTTTAATGTACGATTTTTTGTTTGATCAATGATCGAATGTCTGACCAAGGTCAGTGTTTACTAATACCTCACAATTAGGTTTGGGGTAGCTTAAGGGAAAAACATGGAAGGTGGTCCCACACATTTATCATTTGTTGTTTCCACTTTATTATTTAATGACAATATAATTTATTAATTTTAAAAACTTATTAAAGGAATCAGACAATTGAGCAAAAGTTGAACAGTCTAAAATAATTTAAATTTTTTTTTAACAATTACACTATACAGAGCAGGACATCAAAATCAGAAGGACAGACTTCCCAAAAACAAGAAAACTTACAGCAACTGAGCATGGCTGCAAGTAGATTCAGCAAACAGTTTTATCAACCGAATGAATTATAATAACAGCTGTTGAATGTACTAACAAATTGCAAGCGTGGGTGACCGTTAAACAGTTGGACAACATTCATCCAAATATCGGGGTGCTCAGAAGAGACGCCAGTGATTGTAAGTGTTGGAAGGCCGCTTAGCAATGCATAACCCTTAATAAAAAAATCTCCTAAACAATAAAATACACAGTCCCTCAAACACACCAACTGGAAGTCTTGTAACCTCCCCACCGTAATTTTTAAAAGAAAAAAACAATACTTAATACAAATGGGAGCCGAGTGTAACCTCCCCACAAAAATTTTAAAAGAAAAGAAATATGACAATATTTAATTATGAATGCTAATGGACATTGTGCTAAGCGTAACCTGCCCACAATCAAATGTACTGACAATGGCAACAAAAATGTGAAATTCGCGATCTGACTCAAATATAAATTCTTCAGCAAAAAATTAAAGTCTATTCAGTGATAAGAAAATTCAATTAAACCGAAACATCGGTCTTTGGCCCTGTGTAAAACAATCAGAATTAGATTCTTACCTCAGTATAACTGGATGTCACATTTCTGCTCTTATCTTTGCGCACGGCTTGGAGGAACTGCATTGCAAATAATAATATTCCTTTTTTTTCTGTGATTTTACTGAAAATTTTCTTTAAAAGAAGTGGAATGAAATGGGAAGTGCAACGAAATTTTTAGTTCAATAAAAATTAAAATTTTGAAAAAAATGCTTTTGAAATAAAATTATTATTGGGGCACTTGTTCGAGAATAATCACAATAAATAAATTTTTACATTATCTAATGATTATATTAATTATCAGTATACCTCATTCAGCATCTTGACCAGTGTTACTGACCGCCTACATCACACAATCCCACTGGACTGCTACCACTGACCGACCGCTCTGCATGACGACTATTAGCGTACTGCACGCGACGACTACTGACAGAGTACTGCTCTCAACTAGACAGAGCTACAGACTCGCAACGACTGACTGACAGACTGAGAACCGCTCGCAACACTCGCGCGGTCAAGCGCATACTCTCTGGTCACAGATGCTACAATGCCTCGCCATCGCTGCTATGTTACATACGTGTTTCATAACCCTCCACTGGGGGGGCAAAAATTTGGCAGCGATGGTGAGTCATTTGGACTTGCCAAGCGCGGCAAAATTTTTCTTTAATTAACAAAATTCTACAACTTACAGAATATTTAAATGTTGTGCACACGCACTAAGTACAAAATATATCAGACAAAGACAAAATGTGAGTACAAAACATAGTAGTAAATCAGAAAAATGTATATACAAATTATTTGACAGGTAACAAAGTGCACAGGCACTGAAAAAAAATTCTTTAGCATATTCAGAACAAATAAACAGACCGGCAAAAAATTATGTTGACAAGTGACATGAGTGCCCATGCACTGCAGTTGAGAACATATCAGTAATTGATGAAATGTATGTACAATTAGTAACAAATGACATAAGTGCATTCGCATTAAAGTATTGAATATACATAATAGTAGAAATCATATTGAAAAATGAGAAAAGTGTACAGGCACCGAAGTTCAGTAGAAAACATATTAACACCTAACAGAAGTGCACATGCACTGTAGTTCAGAAAATAAAAAATGTATATACAATATAAAAGACAAAAGTGCACATATACTGTACTTCAGAACAAATCAGAAAAATGTCTTTAGCATTTTCGCAATAAATAAACATAGGGGCAAAAAAATCATGTCCAAAGTGCACATGCACTGAAAAATGTCTTTAGCATTTTCACAACAAATAAACATAATGGCAAACATCATGTCGACCAGTGACATAAGTGTACTCGCACTGGAGTTCAGCGAATCGAAAAATGTATAACCTATGAACATAAATGATGTTACGAAAAAAATTTTTTTTTCTTTATGTGACAAGAATCAGGATAGGAAAGGGAAGGATTGCATCATGGTTGTAGCACTTTAGATTGCACACAGCTGCTCTGAAAGTCCATATCTTTCCACAGAAGTACAACACCAAGTGACACAACTTGAAGTTCTTTTCCCAACAGAATTTATCAGTGTAGCCAAGACACTGAACTGTCGTAGTAATGTTCCATGTTTTCATTTTGGCAGTACATTAGGTACACCAAACAGTGGGACCATAATAACGTCTTCATTGCTCACGGTGGTGGACAGCATGTCGTGTCAACACCACGCTCTTACAAGGCACACCAACGTAGAATTAGTGCAAAAACCAAATATAGTGCTCCATGATCACTAGGATAAACAGGACAAATGGACATTGCAGTAATTTAGGGTAGTCAGCTTATGAGGTGAAGGACATCAAGTCACATAATATTGACAATTACAGACTTAATTAGCAGTTTGTGGCATTCATAGCCCAGTTATTGAACATTTCTGTACCAAGTATGTAGTATTACAGAAAAATGTTCATTAATTGTTTTACATAGGATCAGTAGCCTTCTTTTCCTAGTTACAAAGCATTATGAAATAAATGCATTCTTTTCCAGTTACAAAATATAGTATAATTAATTAATCATTTGTCTTCCAATAGTAATAATCATTATCTTTTTCCTAACCACAAAGCATTATGAAACAATAGCATAGTTAATTAATTATGTGTCATTCCAATCTAGTAAGAATCATTAGTCTTTTCCTAATTACAAAGCATTATGAAACAGTCACATTCATTTCCAATAACAAAGTATGGCATCGTTAATTAATCATTTGAAATTCCAATATAGTAAGAATTATTAGCCTTCTCCTAATTACAAAGCATTATTAAACAGTCACATTCATTTCAAATTACAAAGTATGAACATAGAAAACAAGAACTAATTAATGGCATAATTAATAACAATTCATCGACTGACATTAATTATTGGCACTCAGTGGCCAGCAAGTATTGAACGGAATAAAACATAGTTCATCATTCAGTATTATTCAGATCATCACGAAGTCATTATTAAAAATCAGTTAATTACAGTCATAGCATTAATAATCACAGGCATTATAAGTAGTCTCATTACAATAAATAGTGGCAGTTATTAGCTAGTGACAAAGCAGTATCTTAAATATATACTTTTTTTTTTGTCTCATTAAGACGTCATTACTCAAGTGACATACTATTCAGAGCTAATCAGTATTATTCAGAATTTTCTCAAACTGGTATCACTACTTGGGACTGGTAATACATTTTATTATTTTTTTTTGTTAGCAATGCATTGCGTTGGGATCGATAATTAATTGCTGAGACATAACACTATTTGCTTTTGACCTATTGCTGCAAATGAGGACAGGTAACGTCATTCGTCATGAGTCAGCTGTAGCAAGGTTATGTAACAAGGCAGTATATGTGATCATATTTATAAATGATAGACACAAATGGGTAAAAAAAATAAAAATGCAAGTACTAGAACAGGTATAATAAGTAACAGGTTTAGTAAGTATCATGAAAAACTTCTCCTGAAAAAAATACAAAATGGATTATTGAGCTCAAAGAAGAAACGCACACTATGCTGAAAAGTAGTGAACTTCGAATGAACAGGTAGTGAAATGTGTATAAAAAATGTGTTCCATAGCTGTCCTTTCCAAAACTTTCCGTCATCCTACTATGCAATATAACACCTGCTGTCAAAACAAACTGCAACAAATACTTAAATAACTACATAGTCTAAATATAACTTCAACATTATCCTCATCTGTAAAGAAAAAAACTTCATTATCAATCACTTCATTATCCATATTATCATAACTTCATTATTATCATCACCTGTAAAGAAAAACTTCATTATTCATAACAGCATATTCTTCATCATTATTCATCAGTATTCATTATCATCTGCAAAAAATCACTTCATTAATCATTATACAACTATTCCTTATCTCTAGCATATTTCATCACTAAAACTAAGATGTGTAGTTCAGTCTGACAGCCTGCATCAATCACCTTGTATTCTGAAAGAAAAAATTAGTTAAGACTGCTATTCTGTGATGAGTATAGTATATTCTTGTTAATGCCTGCCAATCCTGATCCATTTACTCTTCCCCATAAAGTTATTGCATCTCCTTTCGTTTATTCCGTAGGTGAAATTCCCATTTATGTTAAATTTATTTCTTAGAATCATCATTCCTTTCTGAAATTGATGAACAAAGATTAATGTCTTGCATATAAATCATATACCCACTAGATAATGACTGGTTTATGGTAACATAATTAACCATACAGTATAACATGACAGAAAACGTAATATGTCAAAGACATTGACAGTGTTCAAAGCCAAAATGTACAGAGAATATCACAATGCAGCAGCAAAAAAATGTAAAACAGTCACGATGTTGAGATGTCATAAGGCAAAAAGTGTCAAAGTCGACTGGTGTGTGTTATATCTTAACTATTTCACAGTGCATATAAACAAAACTGGAGTACAATCATACACACAAAAAAAATGGAAAATGTGCACGGTCTGATGTGTAACGACAAGAAAAGCGACCTGCTAACCTTACCTTGCCGGGCACTTGCCAAGAAAAAATGCGATAATCATCAGTAATTAGTCAAGTGAAATAATTGCGTTAGTAAATGGCATCATAGTGTGTTGAATCATAAAGTGTCTTCACTCAATAAACGGTTTAATGTTTGAGATATGGTGGTTGCCTTTCGATTTTCTGGTTCTCAAAGTTTCGACGTGTACAACATTGGGGTGAGGGATGCTGCGAATCCGATATGGACCTGCGTATAGAAGTTCAAATTTACTGCACTTACCTTTTAATTTACTGGATAAATAGTGTGTACGTACTAATATTTTCTGTCCAACGTGAAAGTCTCGGCGTCTACAAACCTGTTTTTGCTGTCTTCTCCGGCGCTCTGCGGCACGTTTGATGTTGTTCAGCGCAGTGTCAATTATTTCGTGGTGTCTCAGTCGACGACATTTAGGGAAGTTTACTAATTCTTTAATTTTGTTTGGTGGCTCAACGTTTTTCAGTATAACAGATGGAGATAGCATAGTGGATTCATTTGGAATGGAATTAATTACGTCTTGGAATGAGAGTATGTGTGTATCCCAATCAATATGTCTTTTGTGGCAGTATATTCGGCACAGCTTACCAATTTCTTTCATTAATCTTTCACAGGGGTTTGAAGAAGCGTGGTACTTGGATATATAAATCGGAGAAATGTTTCTGGCTCGTAACATGCGTGTCCATATGCTACTACGAAATTGAGATCCATTGTCAGAAATTACTTTCATTACATGCCCTACATGAAATAGAAAATGTTTTAAAAATGCTTTCGAAACAGTTTTGGCAGTAGCTTTGCGTAACGGAGTGAAAGTAACAAATTTTGAAGTGAGCTCAACAGCGACAAAGATGTAGCAAAAACCTCTGTTAGTTCTCGGAATCGGACCAAAAATGTCTACTGCGGCCATGTGTCTTAATTTAACAGGTATAATGGGATATAATGGAGGAATATGTGAAGTGGTGTCTGATTTAGCTTTCTGGCAAATTTTACAAGACGCTAAAACTCGTCGTATACGTTTCTCCATGTTGGCAAAATAACAGTTCTGTCTCAGTATAAGAAAACATTTTCGTGCTCCGTAATGTGCGTAACTTAAATGAGTGTACCAAATTAATTTGTTAACCAGTTCGTCAGGAATGCATAATAACCAATTGTTGCTGTCAGGATGAGAGCGACGAAACAGAATGTCATTGCGTACAGTGTAATGGTTTCTAATCGTAACATTATTCCTATCTTGCCAAAGGTGTTTAATTTCTTTCCACACATTGTCTTTATTTTGTTCTTGCGCTATGGCCTGTAATGACGATGAAATAAAGTTTTCAAATGCAACTTGCTGAATGTACATGACACTGAAATTTGCTTTGCAGAAGTTGGTTGCTACGTCTTGCTGATTGTTGCCGAGAGAACGCGATAGTGCGTCTGCTATAACATTTTGTGTGCCGGGAATGTGAACTATTGTAAAAATAAATTCTTGTAAATAAAGTTTCCATCTGCTTAATCTATCGTGCGTGAATTTGGCCGAAAGTAAAAATTGTATCGCTCTATGGTCTGTGTAAACTGTGGTATGTCTGCCGTAAAGAAAATGCCTAAATCTCGTGAAAGCCCATACAACACATAATGTTTCCAATTCTGTAACGGAGTAATTTCGTTCAGCAGGTGACAGAATGCGGCTTGCAAATGCGATGTTTTTAATTACTATTGAACCATCTTCTTCAATTTCCTGGAAAATATGTACGCCCAAAGCGGTGTTCGAACTGTCAGTGGCAATGGAAAAATTTCTGGTAAGATCTGGGTGCGATAAAAGTGGAGCATTCAACAAAGCATGTTTCAAATAACATTCTCGTGAGCAAAATTCTGCTTGTCAAAAGTAATGTTTGCGTTACTGTAATATGCAATCTGTGCTCTATCTGGTTAAAATCTATCGTACGTGTTATTATTTACGGGAGGATGCTGTGGCATTTCGACTATTTTGAACTGCTCTGCTATTTCTTCCTGACGTCTTACGCTATGGATGACACCTATTGTCTGTTTCATTAATGATTATTTGTTGTTGCTGATGTTGTTGCTGCTCATAAGATCGACTGTTATTAAATGTACGCTGAAAATTGTGCTCATCATTTTTTTTACGTCTGTCATGATAGTAATTTCTATACGGCGCATTGCGATACGAGTTGAAATAGTGTGTTATCTGTACGTAGTTATTTCTTTGCTGCCATGCGTTACTATTTGTTGGAGCTGGGACTATACGTGCACGCGGCGAAACATTAAAGTTTAGTTGACCTTGTAGACTGCATTGTTGGTTAGGTATGCTAAGCGGTTGACTTTCATGCTGTTGCGGTGAAAAACGTCTATTGTTACAAAAAAAAATGCGTTTGCTGTTAATTTTACACATACTGATGATTACGATTTTGTCCGTTATTAAAATTCTCGTGATTCTGGAGTGCCTAATGAAAATTGTCACATTCGGTAAAAATTTGTCTTATCGGGTTTTCATTACAACGTTTCTTGATTCTACATAGAGCGATAGTTAAAGAGCTATTTTGATAGATATAAAGGATAGTAGAAGAGAAGGCAGCAGTGCAGAAAACTAAAGATGAAACAGCACTACTACAGCTCGGGGCCCTATGCTCGCTACGGCACATATTCATTAAAGCGTAATGAATCCCCTGAGGTCTATTACGCATTGCAAATAAATTTTAGCTTTTGCGTTGCAAGCAATAGCGGTAAAATTCCAAAAGTAAATCGCTGTATTCTTGCTAATTCCAGTTTCTGCATAATACGTAATGCTGATGAAAATACAATAGCAAATTGTCGCATCTGGTTCAAAGCTAGTTTCTGCATTACAGGTAATAGCGGTGAATGTACAAAGATAAATTGTCGTATACAGTGCAAAGCGTGTACCTGTACGCTGTCATTATTAAATTCCTTACATTTTCTTACAAATGCAAATTGCTCGTAATCTACGTACTCGTCATTGAATTTAAAAACACGTTCGGGTTTGTGTGTGAATCTGTTCGTCTGTGTCATTTCGGATTTCAAGTTGCGTAGCTTTTCGGATTTCAAATCGCGTAGCTTTTCGGATTTTAATTCCCGTAGTCTCTGTAAATTGTTCACATTATACACGCTGCGTGAGTCAGACAAATGTTCGTAAAGTGGCGTCTGTTGTGGTATGTTATTAACTGAAATGTTTTTCATCTCTGTTATTTCTTGTTGTAAATTTGACAACTTCCTACGTAACGTGTTGTTAGATGAATCGATCTCATTGATTGTCTGCTGTAAATTTTGAAATTCAGGTGTTTGGTTAAGTGAAACCGGTGCAGTATCGTCTGATTTATTGTCATTAGTATTTTCGATAACATCCATACGACTGGCCAATTCATCACTTTTTTCAGTCAGTATTTTAACCTGATCATCGGTTTTAGAATCAGACGCATTAATCTGTTTTTGCAACTTGCACGTAGTTTCGCTCAGTTTTTTAACATCAGCTTTGATAACATCACAATTCTGTGTTAGATCTAATTGTTCGAATCTATCTGTCACTGTTTGAATATTTACTGTGTGTGTATCTGTTTTTGATTTAAGGTCAGAAATTTCATCCCGTAATTCCGCGTTCAATTGTTCTATGGTATTAATTTTGTCGGACACTGTAGTAATATTATTGTCTACATACGTCTTCGCTTTCGCGAATATTTTACGTTTGTCCTCTTGTCTTTGTGCAGTGATTGTTTCCATGACTTGTCGTTTTACTTTGTTTTGATCCTGAATAAATCTGCGGAAACGCGTATCACTGTTCTGTATGTGCTGATTAAAGCGCTCGTTAATCTGAGTGTTCTGCTGTTCGAATTTCGCGTCTATCTTTGCGTCCATAGTGCGCGAAAGTTCTACCGTCATTGCTCTAAACTCGTCCCGTAATTGTGCAGCTTTTTCAGAGCATTGTTTAGCGACTCCGCTAATTTCGTCTCTGAGTGTATCTGTTGCGGCTGTTTGCATTTCTCTTAATTCCTGCGCAACAGACTTAATTTCTTCGCTATTTTTTTTTGAACAAGCCTCAATTTCCACGCGCAACTGTTCCTTAGTGTCATGACACTGCGCGGCAACGGCTCTAATTTGTTCACTAAGCTGTTTGAGATTTTCGTCATTATTGTCAAGTTTTTCATTTAATTGTTTGTTATCTTCCCTAAGTTGTTTGACCTGTTCATTAAGTTGTTGTTTAAGATTTTCGTTATCTTGTTTGCTATCCACACTCTGTTTTTTGACCTGTTCGCTAAGTTGTTTGAGATTTTCGTCATTTTTATCAAATTTTTCATTAAACTGTTTGAAATTTTGCCGCAAAAATGCCATAATTGGATCCGATTCAAAATTAGCATTTCTATTCTCTGTGCTGTTCAATAGTGGATCTGGAACTTTCTCGCTTACTGTAACCATTTGGTTATTCTGAGATTTAGAAAAAAGTTTGTCAGTCGAATGTACACTGTCAGACATTATTTCGGAATTAAATAAATCCGTCCTACTTTCAGTACATTGATCATTTTCACTAGACAAATTTGTCTGTACGTTACTTGAATTTTCCAAATCGCGTGTATTAAGCTGGGCAGCGCTCATTACAATAGAGCGTCCCGCGTCATCGATTGTCGTCAAATCAACAGAGGACATAACCGAGTTCGTGTGTTCATCATTAAGACAAACGTCATCATTAGTGGTTGGAATACACTGATCGTTAGTGAACGCAGGATTGTCATCATTACACTGCGTGTCACAATTACTATCGGTCACGCTGTTTAAGTCGGTAATTTCATTCAAAATACCTCGCGATACACTATTCATAGTCTTTCGCGGCATTTTCACAATAGTCACAAATATTCACAAAACAATTAAGCACATAAGCAAAAGCAACACACAAATACAATAGAGCAAACGAATTGTCGTTGATCTGTGGAAAGAAAGTCACAAGATTAGTAAAAGCGTTGCGCCAAATCCTAATTATATCTAAGCAGATAAGAGCAGATATCTGACTGTTCCTCAAAAGACTCTCAACGAAATACGATCCTGGCAGGGTCGCCAAGTGTAACCTCCCCACCGTAATTTTTAAAAGAAAAAAACAATACTTAATACAAATGGGAGCCGAGTGTAACCTCCCCACAAAAATTTTAAAAGAAAAGAAATATGACAATATTTAATTATGAATGCTAATGGACATTGTGCTAAGCGTAACCTGCCCACAATCAAATGTACTGACAATGGCAACAAAAATGTGAAATTCGCAATCTGACTCAAATATAAATTCTTCAGCAAAAAATTAAAGTCTATTCAGTGATAAGAAAATTCAATTAAACCGAAACATCGGTCTTTGGCCCTGTGTAAAACAATCAGAATTAGATTCTTACCTCAGTATAACTGGATGTCACATCTCTGCTCTTATCTTTGCGCACGGCTTGGAGGAACTGCATTGCAAATAATAATATTCCTTTTTTTTCTGTGATTTTACTGAAAATTTTCTTTAAAAGAAGTGGAATGAAATGGGAAGTGCAACGAAATTTTTAGTTCAATAAAAATTAAAATTTTGAAAAAAATGCTTTTGAAATAAAATTATTATTGGGGCACTTGTTCGAGAATAATCACAATAAATAAATTTTTACATTATCTAATGATTATATTAATTATCAGTATACCTCATTCAGCATCTTGACCAGTGTTACCGACCGCCTACATCACACAATCCCACTGGACTGCTACCACTGACCGACCGCTCTGCATGACGACTATTAGCGTACTGCACGCGACGACTACTGACAGAGTACTGCTCTCAACTAGACAGAGCTACAGACTCGCAACGACTGACTGACAGACTGAGAACCGCTCGCAACACTCGCGCGGTCAAGCGCATACTCTCTGGTCACAGATGCTACAATGCCTCGCCATCGCTGCTATGTTACATACGTGTTTCAGTCTATAAAATTTAAACATAACTGGCCACCCATATACTGCACCAAAACAATAACAACAACGCTTAATAAATATACAATCGCCCAAATTTCAAGATAAATTGAAGTAATTCCACTGGTACAGACCAACAGAAACTTTGACACAGCCTTTACTAACTATACAATTGCCCAAAATTCTAAGTAAGCTGAGAGCTACAGCAGACGGCTATCATAGCGAACAAGGAACGAGCAGCCAAATATCATAGAAAGTGTAGTAGCTAATGGCTGTGGAGCAAGGTAAGGTTGGTCAGCTTATATTGATAAGTGACAGGTCTTAAACCTAACACGGTGGGACGTAGCAGCAAGGGGTGCCAGCTGTAAAAGAGCAGTTACAGATGTATAATGAGGAAAAATCTCAGGCTTGGCAAACACGCCTTAACATACTGCGCTCTGTAAATTCACCAAACAGGTCCAACTACAGTTTCCCGCATAAACGGCGACGCTTCGCCGTGGCAGACACGAAACGATCAACTTAACTCGAGCAGCGACGACGCTACTGGTGGGGGCGGCAGACCGCCGGTCAACCCAGACTCCGTGCGACGACCGGAGTGCCTCCGCGGCCACAAACACGCCTCTGCTCCGGGCCCAGGGGACAGGAATTGGTCGTTTGCCGCCGAAGGTACCCTGCCAACACACATGGAAAGGGACCAGTAATCTGCACAAATAAAGCTTTCATACAGGAATGACCAGGGAGTAATATATATATATATATATATATATATATATATATATATATATATATATATATATATACAGGGTTATTACAAATGATTGAACCGATTTCACAGCTCTACAATAACTTTATTATTTGAGATATTTTCACAATGCTTTGCACACACATACAAAAACTCAAAAAGTTTTTTTAGGCATTCACAAATGTTCGATATGTGCCCCTTTAGTGATTCGGCAGACATCAAGCCGATAATCAAGTTCCTCCCACACTCGGTGCAGCATGTCCCCATCAATGAGTTCGAAAGCATCGTTGATGCGAGCTCGCAGTTCTGGCACGTATCTTGGTAGAGGAGGTTTAAACACTGAATCTTTCACACAATCCCACAGAAACAAATCGCATGGGGTTAAGTCGGGAGAGCGTGGAGGCCATGACATGAATTGCTGATCATGATCTCCACCACGACCGATCCATCGGTTTTCCAATCTCCTGTTTAAGAAATGCCGGACATCATGATGGAAGTGCGGTGGAGCACCATCCTGTTGAAAGATGAAGTCGGCGCTGTCGGTCTCCAGTTGTGGCATGAGCCAATTTTCCAGCATGTCCAGATACACGTGTCCTGTAACGGTTTTTTCGCAGAAGAAGAAGGGGCCGTAAACTTTAAACCGTGAGATTGCACAAAACACGTTAACTTTTCGTGAATTGCGAATTTGCTGCACGAATGCGTGAGGATTCTCTACCACCCAGATTCGCACATTGTGTCTGTTCACTTCACCACTAAGAAAAAATGTTGCTTCATCACTGAAAATAAGTTTCGTACTGAACGCACCCTCTTCCATGAGATGTTGCAACCGCGCCGAAAATTCAAAGCGTTTGACTTTGTCATCGGGTGTCAGGGCTTTTAGAAATTGTAAACGGTAAGGCTTCTGCTTTAGCCTTTCCGTAAGATTTTCCAAACCGTCGGCTGTGGTACGTTTAGCTCCCTGCTTGCTTTATTCGTCGACTTCCGAGGGCTACGCGTGAAACTTGCCCGCACGCGTTCAACCGTTTCTTCGCTCACTGCAGGCCGACCCGTTGATTTCCCCTTACAGAGGCATCCAGAAGCTTTAAACTGCGCATACCATCGCCGAATGGAGTTAGCAGTTAGTGGATCTGTGTTGAACTTCGTCCTGAAGCGTCGTTGCACTGTTATGACTGACTGATGTGAGTGCGTTTCAAGCACGACATACGCTTTCTCGGCTCCTGTCGCCGTTTTGTCTCACTGCGCTCTCGAGCGCTCTGGCGGCAGAAACCTGAAGTGCGGCTTCAGCCGAACAAAACTTTATGAGTTTTTCTACGTATCTGTAGTGTGTCGTGACCATATGTCAATGAATGGAGCTACATAGGGTGTTCCATTGATACTGACGGTGCCAAATATGTCACGAAATAGCGTCAAACGAAAAAACTACAAAGAACGAAACTTGTCTAGCTTGAAGGGAGAACCAGATGGCGCTATGGTTGGCCCGTTAGATGGCACTGCCATGGCTCAAACGTATATCAACTACGTTTTTTTAAATAGGAAGCCCCATTTTTTATTACATATTCGTGTAGTACGTAAAGAAATGAGTGTTTTAGTTCGTCCACTTTTTTCGCTTTACGATAGATGGCTCTGTAATAGTCACAAACATATGGCTCACAATTTTAGACGAACATTTGGTAACAGGTAGGTTTTTTAAATTAAAAAACAGAACGTAGGTACGTTTGAACATTTTATTACGGTTCTTCCAATGCGGTACGTGTACCTTTGTGAACTTATCATTTCTGAGAACGCATGCTGTTACAGCGTGATTACCTATAAATACGACGTTAATGCAATAAATGGTCAAAATGATGTCCGTCAACCTCAATGCACTTGGCAATACGTGTAACGACATTCCTCTCAACAGCGAGTAGTTCTCCTTCCGTAATGTTCGCTCATGCATTGACAATGCGCTGACGCATGTTGTCAGGCTTTGTCGGTGGATCACGATAGCAAACATCCTTCAACTTTCCCCACAGAAAGAAATCCGGGGACGTCAGATCCGGTGAAAGTGCGGGCCAATCCATCTGTCATGAAATATGCTATTCAATACCGCTTCAACCACACGCGAGCTGTGCCAGACATCCATTATGTTCGAAGTACATCGCTATTCTGTTATGCAGTGAAACATCTTGTAGTAACATCGGTAGAACATTACGTAGGAAATCAGGATGCATTGCACCATTTAGATTGCCATCGATAAAATGGGGGCCTATTATCCTTCCTCCCATAATGCCGCACCATACATTAACCCGCAAGGTCGCTGATGTTCCACTTGTCGCAGCCATCGTGGATTTTATGTTGCCCGATAGTGCATATTATGCCGGTTTACGTTACCGCTGTTGGTGAATGACGCTTCGTCGCTAAACAGAACGCTTGCAAAAAATTTGTCATTGTCCCGTAATTTCTCTTGTGCCCAGTGCCATAACTGTACACGACGTTCAAAGTCGTCGCCATGGAATTCCTGGTGCGTGGAAATATGGTACGGGTGCAATCGATGTAGATGTAGCATTCTCAACACCAACGCCCTTTGAGTTTCCCACTTCTCGCGCAATTTGTCTGCTACTGACGTGCGGATTAGCCGCGGCAGTAGCTAAAACACAGACTTAGGCATGATAATTTGTTGCAGGTCGTGGTTGACGTTTCACATGTGGCTGAACAATTCCTGTTTCCTTAAATAGCGGGACGATCCGGCGAACGGTACGGACACTTGGATGATGTCGTTCAGGATACCGAGCAGCATACATAGCATACATTTGATCACAATAGCCATACATCAACACGATATTGACCTTTTCCGCAATTGGTGAACGGTCCATTTTAACATGGGTAATGTATCACGAAGCAAATACCGCAAATACACGTTTGTGATTTTTACTGCACCATCTACCACAAAGCGAAAAAAGTGGCCCAACTAAAACATTCATATTTCTTTACGAACTACACGAATGTGTAATAAATGTGTAAAAAAATGATATCCGTTTGACCTATGGCAACGCCATCTAGCGGGCCAACCATAGAGCCATGTGGTTTCCCCCTTTAAGCTAGACGAGTTTCGTTCTATTTAGTTTTTTCGTTTGATCCTTATTTCGTCAGATATTTGGCCCGGTCACTATCAATGGACCACCCTGTATATATACAGAGTAATGGCAAGTGGGTACCCATAGGTTAAATTTCACACTCTTTAATATTACTAGTATTCACTACCGATTGGATCAGCGCCTGCTGATTCGATAACAAAAACATACGCATATACCGCCCTGCCTCCCACACAGATCGAGCCATAATTTGTGTTCGCGAAAGCTATCACAGGGAATACTCTTGCACGAGTCATGGCCTAGAACACATATTAAAATTAGTAACACTGACTGATGGTCATGCTCTCAAACGCTGGTAGGCGCGTTAGTATAACAGACCACACCCTGTATAACACAGGCATGGCCTTACAATATCAGGTACTCAAAATAAGAGAACAACACACATCTCCACTCAGATGAGGACGACCCGCCACTTGCAGGATTCCACCCAGGGCGTTATTGCGTCAAACCCACACAGGCGATCGTCGAGGTGTTATACACCTTAAGTTTGAAGAGTGAGCCGGGAACTTTCAGACCACGTTGCACGCTACGTCCGTCTCCCTTCGCGCCTCCGACCGCTCCAATTCTTAAGCGAGCCGACCAGGCTTGCCGCCGACAGATTTAACGGGACAGCTGGAGTCCCCGGAAGGTCACAACTTGCCAGCCACGTGTCCCTCAGCCAACTGGCCTCTCTAGGCCCTGCCAAACCAACAGCACACGCACCTCGACCAAAGACCTTAGCCCGCGACAGGCGATCGACATTGTCTACTTAAGCAGTTAGTGACTCCATCGGAAAGCCATACCCCCCTACATTAGCGCCGCCGCGGGTCATTTACAATTCTACACTCCTGGAAATTGAAATAAGAACACCGTGAATTCATTGTCCCAGGAAGGGGAAACTTTATTGACACATTCCTGGGGTCAGATACATCACATGATCACACTGACAGAACTACAGGCACATAGACACAGGCAACAGAGCATGCACAATGTCGGCACTAGTACAGTGTATATCCACCTTTCGCAGCAATGCAGGCTGCTATTCTCCCATGGAGACGATCGTAGAGATGCTGGATGTAGTCCTGTGGAACGGCTTGCCATGCCATTTCCACCTGGCGCCTCAGTTGGATCAGCGTTCGTGCTGGACGTGCAGACCGCGTGAGACGACGCTTCATCCAGTCCCAAACATGCTCAATGGGGGACAGATCGGGAGATCTTGCTGGCCAGGGTAGTTGACTTACACCTTCTAGAGCACGTTGGGTGGCACGGGATACATGCGGACGTGCATTGTCCTGTTGGAACAGCAAGTTCCCTTGCCGGTCTAGGAATGGTAGAACGATGGGTTCGATGACGGTTTGGATGTACCGTGCACTATTCAGTGTCCCCTCGACGATCACCAGTGGTGTACGGCCAGTGTAGGAGATCGCTCCCCACATCATGATGCCGGGTGTTGGCCCTGTGTGCCTCGGTCGTATGCAGTCCTGATTGTGGCGCTCACCTGCACGGCGCCAAACACGCATACGACCATCATTGGCACCAAGGCAGAAGCGACTCTCATCGCTGAAGACGACACGTCTCCATTCGTCCCTCCATTCACGCCTGTCGCGACACCACTGGAGGCGGGCTGCACGATGTTGGGGCGTGAGCGGAAGACGGCCTAACGGTGTGCGGGACCGTAGCCCAGCTTCATGGAGACGGTTGCGAATGGTCCTCGCCGATACCCCAGGAGCAACAGTGTCCCTAATTTGCTGGGAAGTGGCGGTGCGGTCCCCTACGGCACTGCGTAGGATCCTACGGTCTTGGCGTGCATCCGTGCGTCGCTGCGGTCCGGTCCCAGGTCGACGGGCACGTGCACCTTCCGCCGACCACTGGCGACAACATCGATGTACTGTGGAGACCTCACGCCCCACGTGTTGAGCAATTCGGCGGTACGTCCACCCGGCCTCCCGCATGCCCACTATACGCCCTCGCTCAAAGTCCGTCAACTGCACATACGGTTCACGTCCACGCTGTCGCGGCATGCTACCAGTGTTAAAGACTGCGATGGAGCTCCGTATGCCACGGCAAACTGGCTGACACTGACGGCGGCGGTGCACAAATGCTGCGCAGCTAGCGCCATTCGACGGCCAACACCGCGGTTCCTGGTGTGTCCGCTGTGCCGTGCGTGTGATCATTGCTTGTACAGCCCTCTCGCAGTGTCCGGAGCAAGTATGGTGGGTCTGACACACCGGTGTCAATGTGTTCTTTTTTCCATTTCCAGGAGTGTAGATGCTATCTGTATTTATAGACGCTTTTTTAGCCACATTTCTCACTTACGGAATACTTAACTCCTGAAACAACTGTTTGATTACTTTTGGAACAGTAAGACAAAAACAACAAGTACAAATGCATGTGCATGAATTAAACATTACCAAATACCAACATGATCACAGAGAAGAGATCTATTAATGTAATGGAGTTAAATTTTCCTTGAGATATTAAGTTTCAACTTTATCTTTGATAATGATAGAAACTGATGATATGGATAAAAATTGGCGCCATAGATGGGACTTGAACCTGGTTCTCCTGGTTACTAGGCAGATGTGCTATCCATTACAGCATTGTAGCAGTGTAAGATAAAGTTGAGGCGCACATGTTTCAAGGAAAATTTAGTTCCAGAAGATCACTAGATTATATACGTCTAAGGTACAGGCGTGATTTCCCCATTACATACAAAACTGGGGTTCTATTCCAATATCAGGGAGCCTTGGCAATACGTAACTCCTGAAACAACTGTTTGATTACTTTTGGAAAATGGGCTGAAGGAGTGAACTGAAGTTTGTGTTGCAGAGGGCACTCGACTAACGTACTCCATGCAGCGTTGCTAGCGATATTGGTACTGTGCTGTTATGGCTGGCACGTCTGCCTAGCACCCAGAAGACGTGGGTTCAGAACCTGGTTGTGCCACAAATTTTAATCCATTTCTTCAGTTTCAGTCATTATAGAAGATAGAGAAGCTGCTTCTGGAGAACAAGTACGTACTACGGACATTCAAACTGTCATGGTGGAAGTATTACATCGTACCGGCAGGAGAAAAAGCCTCCAGATCACTCCGAATGAAGAAGCTTTGGGGAAGAAAGAAATTTTTGACTGCTAAGATCTAAACTTATGCATTGTATACTCTGTTGTATAACGTTTGATTTTATTGCTCCAATGTTGGAGTAAACTAAATAAGTAAATAAATACTTATACAATTTTTACCGTTTTGCTGCAAATCCTAAGAATTTTGTCGCTAGCAAACATTTGTCAGCGAGCATCAGATGCTCTCGTGGATATCTAACGATTTGTTTAACATTATGAGAGATAAAAGAAATTAAATGCCTTATCCTATTTCCAACTGAATGTCTTTCTAGCGTTGTAAGAGTTATTTGGTACATAACACGTTTAAACCTTTGCAAAGTCTAGCGCTCATGTATGATATTGCGTTTTAACCCGGCGGCGCAGGTTTCTCGGAGAGTTACGTAAACTTCCGAGTGGCGGACCATCCAGCGGCCACACCAGCACAAAAACACCTGTTTTCAGTGAATTTCAACTTTGTGATTTTTGGTTAAACCCGCTAAAAAATGTTGTACTGCTGAATGTCTCATCAAGATAAGCTATTCTGCCGACAAAAAATAGCATATACCCATTTTATTAATGAAACTGTGAATATACGGGTATACTGTTTGATGAGCCCATAGTCAGTTTTTGTCTAGTGAAAACAGATTTGTTTTTAAAGTCATCAGACTGACTGGTTTTATGCGGCCCGCCACTAATTCCTCTCCTGTGCCGACCTCTTCATCTCATGCTCAGTCCATCACGGGTTGCTTTGCTTCCTGGGTACCAGAATTACTTCGTCTACTTCGTGATCCACCATCTTGTTCAGTTTTTCACTGCTCTCATTTCTGCTATTTCTCATTACATTCGTTTTTCTGCGATTTACTCTCAATCCATATTCTGTGCTCATTAGACTGTTCTTCCCATGCAACAGATCTTGTAATTTTTCTTCATTTTCACTCAGGTCAGCATTGTCATCAGCAAAACTTATCGCTGGTACCCTTTCTTCTTGAATTTGAGTCCGACACTTGAACCTCTCTTTCTTTGCGTCATTGATTCTTCGGTGCGTAGATTGATCAGTACGGATGGAAGACTACATCCCTGTCTTGCACCCTTTCTAATCCGAGCACTTCATTCTTGGTCTTCGACATATTTTTCCGCCGCGCGGAGTCGCCGCGCGGTTTGAGGCGTCATATCACGGATTGCGCGGCGACTCCCGCTGGAGGTTCGAGTCCTCCCTCGGGCATTTTTCTCAGAATTTCGAACACCTTGCATCATCTTACATTGTCGAACGCTTTTCCTGGTCGACAAATCCAATGAACTTTGTCTTGATTTTTCGTTTGTCTTAGCGTTCATCATAAACACAACGCCAGAACTGCCTTCGTGGTGCCTTTATCTTTCCTATAGCTAAACTGATTGTCACCTAACACATCCTCAATTTTCTTTACCGTTATTCTTATATTATTCTTGTCAGCAGCTTGGATGCATGAGCTATTAAGCTGATTGTGTGATAATTCTCACACTTGCCGGCCCTTGCTTTCTTCGGAATTGTGTGGGTGATGTTTTTACGAAAATCTGGTGGTGTATCACCCTACTTCAGCCAGCAAGGTCACTGAATCTCTTCCCAGCTGAGAGCGTTACGGACAGGATCCTCGAACCAGCTCGGGATTTTGACGATACAACGCGCCAATTGGACAGAATTTTATACGATATCTCCCACAACGACATCCAACAACTCGGTCAGTCAATAACTGTTTGCATAAGGGCCAGAAGTTGACCAAAGCCTTATTGACTTGCTCAATTTGCGTAGCTCTTTCTCTTCAACAAATCATACAATTTTTCTGAAGTTGTAATCATTTGTCTGTCTGTACATGTACAGACCATTTCGGACCATTCGGATAATTCCTTCGTGATGCGTTACTTTTTTTGTCTTCGAATGTACGTTCACAAATGATTCAGACAGTACACTGATTACAATTTGTAATAATAAAAATAAAATCTCTGCGCAGTCATTACATAGAGCCTCGCGTACATTATAACTGCCAACGAAAATCCGGTAATTAAAGAGCACCAACTGAAGACGAGGCAAATGTGTTGAAACACATTGGGAGATAAAACCAAAAGCTGGAGTTATTATGCTTTGCAAAGTGCATCTCTACCATTGCAATTTTAACTAAAATAAATTTATTCGTCCAAGTAAAGCTCATCTTAGAGCTACAACGAATTGTTAGAAATATTCTAACTATATGAATTCCTTACGCTGCATTAGATCCCGATTGCTTTATTTATCGTATGGCACATATTAAGAGTTTTTCATTCGCATGAATAGTCACTATATGTATACAAAGATTACCAAACTACCACATATCAACAGCACGGCTATCCACTGTAATACAAATGACAATAGTCATAGGGGAATATCATGGCCTTTTGTATACTTTATCAGTCCCGTCGTCACCGTCAAGAAATCTTCGAATGGCTCCTTTTCTACAAGTGGAGGACACGTTGGTACAACATGAGCAACTGTCTGCCATTCAACACCATAGTCAAAAGACGTGGTAATTAAGGTTGTTGAGAATGTCTGCCCTCTCCGACAGAGCGTTCCGATGCGGTTCAGAGTAGTCCAAATTGCCCGAGCGTGATCAAATGAAGCTGCGTTGCCATATAGCGATGGCACTAAATTCTTCCTCAGCAGGAATCCTGGCTGTGATGAGGGTGGGATGTCTTGATCTGAATCTTTTTCGTTGCACAGAACACACCATTCAATACGGGAACATTAGTCTTCCGATACTTACTTTCTAAAGCACTCTTCTGTCTGATTCAGGAGACGTAATGTGACTCAAGATAGGTAAACAGCACGTGGGAGTACATCGTAATGAACCACCAACATCCGCATGGTTTCGTTAAGTCCACATGTGCACCATTAAGTCCACATACTTGTATGCACTGTTAAGCCAGAGAGACGCACAGTCCTCTGCTGTTGTGGCACAGCAGTAGTAGATCGATTGACCCATTAGCACGCATATGTTGTTGTTGTTGTGGTCTTCAGTCCTGAGACTGGTTTGATGCAGTTCTCCTTGCTGCTCTATCCTCTGCGAGCTTCTTCATCTTCCAGTACCTACTGCAACCTACATCTATCTGAATCTGCTTAGTGTCTCCCTCTACGATTTTTACGCTCCACGCTGCCCTCCAATGCTAAATTTGTGATCCCTTGATGCCTCAGAACATGTCCCACCAACTGGTCCCTTCTTTTTGTCAAGTTGTGCCACAAACTCCTCCCCAATTCTATTCAATGCCTCCTCATTAGTTATGTGATCAGCCCACCTGATCTTCAGCATTCTTCTGTAGCACCACATTTCGAAAGCTTCTATTCTCTTCTTGTCCAAACTATTTATCGTCCATGTTTCGCTTCCATAAATGGCTACACTCCACACAAATACTTTAAGAAACGACTTCCTGACACTTAAATCTATACTCGATGTTAACAAATTTCTCTTCTTCAGAAACGCTTTCCTTGCCATTGCCAGTCTACATTTTATATCCTCTCTACTTCGACCATCATCCGTTATTTTGCTCCCCAAATAGCAAAACTCCTTTACTACTTTAAGTATCTCATTACCTAATCTAATTCCCTCGGCATCACCCGAGTTAACTCGACTACATTCCATTATCCTCGTTTTGCTTTTGTTGATGTTCATCTTCTTATCGTCCTTTCAAGACACTGTCCATTCCGTTCAACTGCTCTTCCAAGTCCTTTGCTTTGCTGATGTTGAATAACATCGAGGGGAGGCTACAACCCTGTCTCACTCCCTTCCCAACCGCTGCTTCCCTTTCATGCCCCTCGGCTCTTATAACTGCCATCTGGTTTCTGTACAAATTGTAAATAGCCTTTCGCTCCCTGTATTTTACCCCTGCCATCTTTAGAATTTGAAAGAGAGTATTCCAGTCAACATTGTCAAAAGCTTTCTCTAAGTCTACATATGCTAGAAACGTAGGTTTGCCTTTCCTTAATCTTTCTTGTAAGATAAGTCGTAAGGTCAGTATTGCCTCACGTGTCCCAACATTTCTACGGAATCCAAACGGATCTTCCCCGAGGTCGGCTTCTACCAGTTTTTACATTCGTCTGTACAGAATTCGCGATACTATTTTGCAGCTCGGTAATTTTCACATTTATCAACACCCGCTTTCTTTGGGATTGGAATTATTATATTCTTCTTGAAGTCTGAAGGTATTTCGCCTGTCTCATACATCTTGCTCACCAGATGGTAGAGTTCTGTCAGGACTGGCTCTTCCAAGGCCGTCAGTAGTTCCAATGGAATGTTGTCTACTCCCGGGGCCTTGTTTCGACTCAGGTCTTCCAGTGCTCTGTCAAACTCTTCACGCGGTATCGTATCTCCCATTTCATCTTCATCTACATCCTCTTCCATTTCCATAATATTGTCCTCAAGTACATCGCCCTTGTATAGACCCTCTATATACTCCTTCCACCTTTCTGCTTTCCCTTCTTTGCTTAGAACTGGGTTTCCATCAGAGCTCTTGATATTCATACAAGTGGCTCTCTTTTCTCCAAAGGTCTCTTTAATTTCCTCTAGGCAGTATCTATCTTACCCCTAGTGAGATAAGCCACTACATCCTTACATTTGTCTTCTAGCCATACTTGCTTAGCCATTTTGCACTTCCTATCAATCTCATTTTTGAGACGTTTGTATTCCTTTTTGCCTGCTTCATTTACTGCATTTTTATATTTTCTCCTTTCATCAATTAAATTCAATATTTCTTCTGTTACCCAAGTATTTCTACTATCCCTCGTCTTTTTATCTACTTGATCCTCTGCTGCCTTCACTACTTCATCCCTCAGAGCTACCCATTCTTCTTCTACTGTATTTCTTTCCCCCATTCCTGTCAGTTGTTCCCTTACGTTCTCCCTGAAACTCTGTACAACCTCTGGTTTAGTCAGTTTATCCAGGTCCCATCTCCTTAAACTCCCACCTTTTTGCAGTTTCTTCAGTTTTAATCTACAGTTCATAACCAATAGATTGTGGTCAGAGTCCACATCTGCCCCTGGAAATGTCATACAATTTAAAACCTGGTTCCTAAATCTCTGTCTTACCATTATATAATCTGATACCTTCTAGTATCTACAGGATTCTTCCATGTATACAACCTTCTTTTATGATTCTTGAACCAAGTGTTAGCTATGATTAAGTTATGCTCTGTGCAAAAATCTACCAGACGGCTTCCTCTTTCATTTCTCACCCCCAATCCATATTCATCCGCTATGTTTCCTTCTCTCCCTTTTCCTACTCTCGAATTCCAGTCACCATGACTATTAAATTTTCGTCTTCCTTCACTACCTGAATAATTTCTTTTATCTCATCATACATTTCATCAATTTCTTCATCATCTGCAGAGCTAGTTGGCATATAAACTTGTACTACTGTAGTAGGCATGGGCTTCGTGTCTATCTTAGCGCCCGCATCTTGTGGTCGTGCGGTAGCGTTCTCACTTCCCACGCCCGGGTTCCCGGGTTAGATTCCCGGCGGGGTCAGGGATTTTCTCTGCCTCGTGATGGCTGGGTGTCGTGTGATGTCCTTAGGTTAGTTAGGTTTAAGTAGTTCTAAGTTCTAGGGGACTGATGACCGTAGATGTTAAGTCCCATATTGCTCAGAACCATTTGAACCATCTATCTTGGCCACAATATTGCGCTCACTATGCTGTTTGTAGTAGGTAACCCGCACTCCTAATTTTTTATTCATTATTAAACCTACTTCTGCATTACCCCTATTTGATTTTGTATTTATAACCCTGTATTCACCTGACCAAAAGTCTAGTTCCTCCTGCCACCGAACTTCACTAATCCCCATTATATCTAACTTTAACCTATCCATTTCCCTTTTTAAATTTTCTAACCTACCTGCCCGATTAAGTGATCTGACATTCCACGCTCCGACTCGTAGAACGCCAGTTTTCTTTCTCCTGATAACGACGTCCTCTTGAGTAGTCCTCTCCCGGAGATCCAAATGGCGGACTATTTTACCTCTGGAATACTTTACCCAAGAGGACGCCATCATCATTTAACCATACAGTAAAGCTGCATGCCCTCGGTATATATATATATATATATATATATATATATATATATATATATATATATATATATATATATATAATATGGTGGTTCAGACAGAAACCACTGCTACTGAAAGGATCTGCACATGGACTATTAAGTCAGACATGCGCACAGTAGTCTGCTGCTGAGTGCACCAGTTAGAGTGCCGGTACTCGAAGATCAAGATGAATTACTGTGAAAGTCGTGTACGAAGTGAAGCCGATTAGTTTTCCCAGTCGCTGCTGCGTGCCACGCAAATAGCTGTGGAGCAGAGCGCGTCGCTACCGCACCTCGTATTACGTGCTCTGCCTTTTTACATTTTCCAACTTTCTATCCACGTGAGGTGGGGGATTGTTTATTGAACCCTGACGTATAGCTGCAGTGTTACGTATTACGTCACGACAGGACTAACTAGTTTCTCCGCAGTCTGCGAAGACGCTGATGAAGTTTCGCACATGTAAGTGACTATACAAACTACCAGCGGCTGCGATGGCACAAAGATGCGTATTGAATGTATAAGCAGGCTGTTATTGGGGGCTCTACATGGTCCAGTTACGTTTACATATTCCACTAATCAGTGACTAAGATAAGTAATCTTGTGTCTGGCACTGTCATTCGGTGGGCAATATAAATGCAGTTTTCAGAGATTCTGTAACAAGAGATAAATAGACGAGTAAGTGTAGCTTTCAGGAAACTTTCCTCTCTGGAAAGGAAATGTTCTAAATTAAGGAAATAAGCCGTGGTGGTCACAACACAGTGAATGATGAACACTTTAACAGCCAGAAAATACTGTCACCACATCCAGGAAGCCTTTCATTTGCACCTGTGCCCTTAAAAAGTTTCGGGCCATATTTTCACAGGATGTGACACGTAAACTCTTGCGACCACACGTTCCACCGAACCTCCGCTATTGCGATGCAATCCAGCGCGGTACTAGTACAGAGAACACTAGACAGGACGATGAACGCTTCTGTGCTTTACATCCGCAATATCCGCTTGTATGAACATGTCATTGATTTATAAGCTAGTTACGTGGGATCTTTCATAAAGTAATGCAACACATTTTTTTCTGAAATCAAGTTAGTTTGATTCAGCATTCCAGTACACCATATGATTGCCCACTCTTTTGGCTATAAAACCCTATTTTTCAACACAATCTCTGTTCAATGCGACGACCTTACACCACCTTATTAGCAGGGCCTGTATGCCCGCATGGTACTACTCTACTGGTCGATGTCGGAACCAACATCTTGCTGACTCAATCACCTCCCCATCATCCACGTACTGCTTCCCTCTGAGTGTCTGAGTGCATCCTTCCTAGGGTCAAACAGATGGAAGTCGGAAGGTGCGACGTCTAGAATGTAGTGTACATGAGGAAGAACAATCCAATGAAGTTTTGTCAGCACTACCAACAGAGACGTCCAGTTTTGAGCAGCGACGTGTTTGATTGTGTTGGGTCGAGCAATACGAACGAGTGTGCCCGCACGTTACAACATTGCAGGAGCCACAGCTGTGTGCGACCTGCTGGAGCGCGGGGGATCGGACCTTCTCGCGATGATGACAGATGCCTCGCCCAACGACTCACCTTACTTTTGTTGATTGCCAGAGATCTCCGTAGACATTCCGCAAGCTTTTAAGAATATCTGCATTTCTTTGGCTTTCCACCGAAAGAAACTCGACAGCTTTTCGTCTGTAGCGCACCTCCATTATAGAAGCCATTTTGAAGGCTGCATATAGCGCCGCCACCTATCGGAACTTCATGAAACTATAGGGGCCCAAGAATGGATTATTCCACGATGTCCCACAACAAATTCCGCGTTTCTTCGACCGAAATCGTCCAAGAACAAATATGTGTTGCATTACTTATCGAACGCCCCTCGTAGGTTGGTTGCGGCCAGACAAGAGACTTGACCACCATATGCTTCATCTGCTTAATTGGCTCCTCAGTGCGAATACACCCAGTACCATCAATCATAGATAAAGTACCCATCGTCTCACTGTACTCGAAACACAAGATCTCACTTGGCTACTATCATAGCTGTGTCGATAAAATAAAAACATTCGCAAACTCCTTTTTGTTGCTTTCTGCCTATGGAACAGTTTCCCCTCCACTCTGCGCAGCATGAAATTCCCTATTGCTAGCCTGCGCACATTAAATGTGTGTTACTGTACCAAGTGCCTATTGTTGTACTTCTCATCAAGGAATGTACACTGTGTTTACTTTTTTCTCTTGCTACACTATACTAATTACTAAATGTTTTACCATGTGTTATACCAGATACAATGTAAAATGTGTAGAATGCCTGGTTAAATGTGAGAGAGACCTTATTGGCCTTCATCTTGTCAGATTAAACAGATCAATAAGAAAGAAATGCAATTCAAAACGCTGCAGTTGACCTACTTCCCAAGAAAAGGAGATAATGAAACTCAACAGTAGACTAAAAGCCTCCTCTCCGCAATGTACAACACATCCACTAAAATTGTCATTGATTCCGAGTAACAGTAACTGACGGATCACCAGAAATGTGGCAGAACAACCCTACCCACAGAACAGCTGACAATGCCCTACTTCTCGTCAAGGCCACCAGGTTTTGAAGAGTACTGCAAGATATGGTCTGGGCATCAGGACAAATTGTTGAACACGTGGTGACTCAATGTACGAATGGGGATCAGCAACATCGCCCAGCTGTGACTGTGGTGCAGAACGACAAACTGTTTAGCGTATCACACGTCCACGCTCGAAACAATCCTGTCCTTGTGATCCAGAGTCGTTCCTGATGGCAAGAAAATCATCAATTGAATGTATTCAAGAGTTGGATTTACGTCTGTGACCTTCTGTGCTTTGTAAATACTGTAAAGTAATTAACTTATTATTCTGATTTTTTTGGTATTGATGTGGGTGTCTGTTATTAAAGAAACAGAATATATTCTTGTGTGATGTAATACTAGCTGTGCGCTCAATAAAATATAATCATTAAAACCATAGAGAAAAGCCATGTTCGTTGAAATTGTCAACGTTGGAACCAAGCGCTCTGTCGCAGTGTATGTATTTAGGATCGAAAATCGTCGAAGTAAAAATCGCAAAGAACTTTTTATTTTTATTACTTGTTCAAGCAAAACACGAGCAATCTTCAGACATAAGATATAAAATTGCACATAAGAATATACCTACGTACTACAGCTTACAGGAATCAAAACTACAGATCCAGAGTACATACTGTACCTAAAATTATAGCAAAGTTCAAAAGTGTATATTAAGAAGTATTCGCAGGATACATGCCATACAAACATTCTTGATTAGTGTGATTGACATAACGGCTCAAACATTGTTAAAAAAATTTTAACATGACAACATCCACAAAGAACGAATAGCTAAAATAACCTTACACCGTTCATAACCAGTCAAGTAGACAGGAGGTAATAAAACATAAAAATGAACAGTAAGCTAAGAAAGAAGCAGTAAAACCGAGAGAACATATTTACGTAAGTCAAAACCATCCACTATATGTACGTATACAAAAGATATCGTCTTACCTGAGGCGTTATGCCACTAAAAGTTGAATGGTGGTAAGTTCTATGGGACCAAACTGCTGAGGTCAGGCTTACACACTACTTAATCTGACTTAAAGTAACTTACGCTAAGGACCACACACACACACACACACACACACACATACACAGAGACGCGCGCGCGCGAATTTGTGGTAAGGTCTTATAGGACCGAACTGCTGAGGTCATCGGTCCCTAAGCCTACACACTACTTAATCTAACTTAAAGTAACTTACGCTATGGACAACACACACACCCATACCCGAGGGAGGACTCGAACCTCCGACGGGGGCAGCCGCACGAACCTTGACAAGGCCCCTAGACCCCGCGGCTACCCCGCGCGGCAAAACTTTGGTAACTGACAACTTAATCAGTATTTACATTATCTCGTAGTAGAGATCACTACAAGTACGTTGTTACAACGTGGTACTGGAGAGTAGCATTGCAGTTGATGAAAATTACAATGATCAAGGAATACGACATTTGAAATATACAACTTGTAAACACGTGTGGCCACTTTTTGGGCCGATGTTCGCTAGATGGCTTTTGCAGTCCAGTATGTAACTTTAGTAAAGTCGCACTATTGTAATAAAATTTAAAAGAGATACTGGATATAAATGTATTTAAAATTAAATTATTAACATTAGTACAGGTCATCATTAACTGATAACATAGTATCATGATAAGAGCTTACTAAGGTAATATAATCCAAGCAATCCAAATTATGTAATATTCTACCAAACTGGCAGTTTAGAAAGATTTACCGGCCTTAGCCACAGCTTAAATATCTTGAAACAGAAACCAAAGCATAAGGAACATCGTTCACATACAAGATTATGAACAATAAGTGAGGTCGAAATAACGATAGAGAATTTTTCATCATAATGACAGGAAATATGTCTTAGGTGGTAATGCTGCCCAAGGTCTACGTCAAAATAGGTATAAGAAGGAAAGCAATATGATTAATAGTCTGCCTAAGACCAAGTATAATAGTATTTTTCTCTGTCGCGAGGTATGGGGCCCCTTGCCACGGTTCGCGCGGTTGCCCCCGTCGGAGGTTCGAGTCCTCTCTCGGACATGGCTGTGTGTGTGTGTGTGTGTGTGTGTGTGTGTGTGTGTGTGTGTGTGTGTGTGTGTGTGTTGTCCTTAGCGTAAGTAAGAAGTGTGTAAGCTTAGGGACTGATTACCACAGCAGTTTGGTCTCATAGGAACTTATCACAAATTTAAAAAAAAAAAAAAAATCTGTATTCATACATCTTACTGGCCTAAACGAACATAGTCCTCTGTCAGAGGTATCAGAGCAGTTTTTGCTTACAACTTTCGATTCGGTCGTTTCCGGACCAGGATCTCCTACATCATATTGATACATTCACCCTCCTCCATCATCCTTGGAAGTTTGTAACATCGTCACGGAATCACTTTGTATGTAATTGATTAAAGCCAGTTTTCCGGCAGGCCTGGCTATAGTTTATGTGATGACAACAGGTAACCTCCGCAAGCGGATGGAAAACAGTGTCTTGTGTCCCACATAGAAATGATTGGTTAGTGCTGTAGAGAGAATGACTGGAATTAACGTTGGACACATTATGAACATTTAGTGTATTGGAAGTCGTCTGCTTAAAACTCATAAACACATCTGAACTCGCGGAAAAAGAGAAATATGTCTCTGAGCATTTGGTGACATTTAATCTGCATCGTGTGCTGTGAAATTTTGAAGAGTCATACGTCATAAAATACTACTCGTAGCATTGTGAGATGTATCAAATATTTGGGTCCCTGTGCAATTAAACAGGGGACGCAGCCATTGTGTGGCGTCTTGCAGACGGTGAACTAACATACCCACGTGGTCGCAAAAGAAACGAGGAAGAGGGTCCCCCTCCCCTCATGGCGGTTAGAATATGAACGACTTTTTAGAACACGTGAATTCAATCCACGCAGTATATGTTTCACGATGGAGGTGGAAAAGGATGGAGGACCGGTGTACTGATCATAAGCGCCACATTCGCTTACAACAGCCGAGCAAATTCGATATTGCAGAATATTGCCTTGACACCGATCATCGTACGGAATATAGTATGGAGATTTTGGCACGCACTTCGAACTATTGGAACAGTATTATTGAGAAACCATACACATCTACATCGCTACTCAGCAAATGTCACTCAAGTACTTGGCTGAGACTTTATCGAAACAACTTCACAATAATTCTGTTATTCCACTCTCGAATAGAAGTCGAACATATATTTCTTTCCGTGCGAGCTCTGGTTTGCCTTATTTTATTGTGGTGATCGCTTGTCCCTATGTGGGTCGGCGTCAACAAAATATTTTCGCATTCGGAGGAAAAAGCTGCTGATTGAAATTTCGTGAGAAGATCTCGCCGCAACGAAAAATGCCTTTCTTTTAATGATTTGCACCCGAAATCCTATATCATGTCTATGACACTATCTCCCCTATTTCTCGACAATAAAAAAAAATGTGCTGCCCTTCTTTGAACTTTCTCGACGTGCTCCGTTAACCCTATCTCGTAAGCGTAGTGTAGGCAGTTTCTATAGTAGATCTGTTGCATCTTCTAAGTGTTCTGCCAATAAAACGCAGTCTTTGCTTCGTCTCCCGCACAACATTTTCTATGTGTTCTTTCCAATGTATGTTATTCCTAATTGTAATTCCTAGATATTTAGTAGAATTTATGGTCTTTAGAATTGATTGACTTATCGTGCAATCGAAGTTTAACGGCTTCCGTTTACCACTTTGTAGATGACCTCACACTTTTCATTATTTAAGGTCAACTGCCAAATCTCGCACCATACAGATATCTGATCCAGAGTTTTGCAATTGGTTTTGATCGTCTGATAACTTTACTAGACGATAAACGACAGCATCAACTGCAAACAGGCCGGCCGCGGTGGTCTAGCGGTTCTAGGCGCGCAGTCCGGAACCGCGCGACTGCTACGGTCGCAGGTTCGAATTCTGCCTCGGGCATGGATGTGTGTGATGTCCCTAGGTTAGTTAGGTTTAAGTAGTTCTAAGTTCTAGGGGACTGATGACCTCAGAAGTTAAGTCGCATAGTGCTCAGAGCCATTTGAACCACTTACTATGAACTGTGACGGGAAATCACGAATCCAGTCTCATAACTGAGGCGATATTCCGTAAGCACGCAATTTGAATACAAGCCGCTTGTCAGGTACGGTGTCAAGCCTTCTGGAAATCTAGAAAGCATTCAGCACTTCGTGTGAGTAAAGACCTAGTTGTGTTTCGCATGATCGATGTTTTCTGAATCTTTGTTGATTGTGTGTCAATAGACCGCTCTCTTAGAGGTAATTCATAACGTTCGAAAATAATATACGTTCAAAAATCGTACTACATATCGACGTTAATGATGTGAACCGCTAATTTAGTGGATTACTCCTGTTACCTTTTTTGAATATTGGTGTGGCCTGTGCAATTTTCCAGTCTTTGAGTACTGATATTTCGTCAAGCGAGCGATTATATGTGATTAGTATGTATCTATTGCATCAGAATACTCTGAAAGTAGCGTAACTGGTATACAATCTCGATTGGAAGCCTTGCTTTTATTTAAGTGTCAGGAGTAATGTCTGTGACTGTTCTGTGATAGACTGTCAATGTGACAGTCATAAAGATCCTCCTTTAACGTCCAGCATAAGTGAAATTTCTGTTTAACCGTCAAAAAGCTTTCACAAAACTTATAATACAAGAAGATGTATACCTTTTCTTAAAGAAATAACAATGGCGGTACTATAATAAATAAATTAATGACAGCTGTATATAATTTTCATTGATTCTTCTGTATAAGAATCTAAGTAATTTGTTTAAATGATTACTATGATTTGTTTATATTTCCCTGTTCAACTGTTTTGTGTCTTATGTACAAGGATGGAGGATTTTAATAAGATTGTGAAAGGACAACGTTAAATATTTAGTAACACTGGCTTTAAAATTTTTTTATATCTGACGTTTATACGGTGCGAATTAAATCGAAATCCAACTTTCGTACTTTTACGTAAACTTTTTTTTTAGGTTAGTCCTGCCAAATTTGTAAAATCATTTACCTCAAAACACAGGCTTTAGAGAGAATGTGGTTGCAGAGCGGACGTGAACTCTGTAAGATTTATTTCTATGTTGCTTGAAATTAAACTGTGGTAAACACCGTGGTATCGTCTACATATAGTCTGTCCATCTTTTCTTGGGGCCTCGACAGAATTCAGAAGTTTTCGTGATGAATGCTACTGCTGCCATCTATACTTAGTGGCGCTGCAGTAGCCATTATGCTGTTAACTACTTGTTGTTTGACCCTGTGCTCTGGCCTTAATTTAATTATATTTCACATTCATTGGATAAATACAACGTGTTAACATGAACATTGCTGTAACGCTGTCACGAATCTTTGCTATTCCCATGCATCGTTTCTGTCACAAGAAGTTGTCAGAACGTATCAACACTTGTCAGCACTGAAGGAGATCTTCCCCTACACCCCACCGCAATATTAGACAGCCCACGGCCCCAAAAAAGCTTACCCTTCCCTCTCCGCAATCCGCCCACCTCATGTTCACGAAAAATTGGAATGACTGTAACTTACCTGTAACTTTGTCACATTTCAACCAATAGACAGTCAGCATTTTTGTGGCGTCCTTCTGGTGCAGAAAACAGGAAGCTACTTCAACAAGGCCCAATGTTCACACAGCCACTCATGAATTTTACTGTTTGTAAAATCTGGCTCACTGTACAGTCTCGGTGGTTGCAGTTTCAGATTACCACAAAAGAGAGCTTCAGAACAGAGCTACGTTTTTGTTACACATTTATACTGGGCTGAGAAAATGTTACTCTAGAAAAATGAGAAACTTTTTTCGGATGAACGAAAATTTTTGTAAGCTGAGATTTATACTACCAATACACGTCCCTATAACCTATTAAATTTTCGTAAACATCGGACTAATACGCTTCAAAGACACCCGAAAACTGGACAAATCGTACTGTAATCATAAATAAAAAATAGGTATTGAACGTTAAAATCGTATAGACTAACGCAGGATTAAACAAGAAAAATACTGATATAACTCATTTTACGGAAGGGATATTGGTTCGCTTGTAATTAAAGCCTAAAAGTAGGTGATAAACCGCCTTCTTTCTGCAATCAAACTACATACATGAAACAAATGAAACTATTCGAAAAATTGGTCATTGCAACTAGCAAAACCTGTCAAATACAGATCAGTAATGGTAAAAAGAAGCATGTTTAACAAAATTGCGGTTCAGTAGAAACAACTCGCTTCATAATGCTATGTAAGAGATTTTCCTTCTTCGCTTTGTCCTCAGTTTTTCTGGACGGGCACGCTACCGGCCCTTTTTCATGATGGGATTCTGCATCAGGCGGAGATGTGCCACTGTCTTTTGAGATAAGTTCTTGAGGATTCGGGTTTTTCTTTTTAGAATAAAACCCAAACGGGATATCTGAGCTGGCTGTTTCACAATTTTTCAAACGTGACTGTTAAACAATTAAACGCACATGGCGCAGTTTAGGCTCGCTTAACTCACGACGCCCGAAACTTTCACTGTTAATTGTTGACGCCGAAACCGAAGCGACTGATGAGACTGTCTTGGGCATCTCCCCCCCCCCCTCCTCCCCCCCCCCCCCCACCACCACTGTGACTCTGTCGTGGTGAAAAATCTCTAAAAGTGTGTACATACAACAGGTAGACTGTTAGCACGCTTCCACACTACCAGAATTTATTTAGCACTTGCGTCGTAAATATATGGCCAGTCGTATAAATTATCCCACGATATTAACTCTTTACCATAAAATGTCTCGGCGCTAATAAGCATCTAACGCGCCTCTTTTCTGATACCGTAACTAGAATTAAACCTTCGTGGTACTTGACTATGAGAAGTAACTTACGCTAATCTAACATGTGTCGCTTTGGATCTGTAACAAAGACAGTCACTCGTCACTGCAATCACTAACAAATGTGTAAAAGCAGGGCAGGTTGGATCTGTACATCTACATGATTACTCTACAATTCACACTTAAGTGCCTGGCAGAGGGTTCATCGAACCATTTTCATACTACTTCTCTACCATTCCAGTCTCGAATGGTGCGTGGGAAAAAGGAACACCTAAATCCCTCCGTTCGACCTCTGATTTCTCTTATTTCATTATGATGACCATTTCTCCCTACGTAGGTGCGTGTCAACAAAATATTTTCGCATTCGGAAGAGAAAGCTGGTGATTGAAATTTCGTAAATAGATCTCGCCCCAAAGAAAACCGCCTTGGTTCAGTGACTGCCACCTCAACTCGCGTATCATATCAGTGACACTCTCACACCTATTGTGCGATAACACGAAACGAGCTGCCCTTCTTTGTACTTTTTTTATGTCCTCCGTCAATCCTACCTGGTAAGGATCCCACACCGCGCAGCAATATTCCAGCAGAGGACGGACAATTGTAATGTAGGCTGTCTCTTTAGTGCCGGCCGAAGTGGCCTTGCGGTTCTAAGCGCTACAGTCTGGAACCGGGCGACCGCTACGGTTGCAGGTTCGAATCCTGCCTCGGGCATGGATGTGTGTGATGTCCTTAGGTTACTTAGGTTTAATTAGTTCTAAGTTCTAGGCGACTGATGACCTCAGAAGTTAAGTCCCATAGTGCTCAGAGCCATTTTTTTTGTCTCTTTAGTGAGTTTGTTGCATCTTCTAAGTGTTCTGCCAACAAAGCGCAGTCTTTATTTCGCCTTCCCCACAATATTATCTATGTGGTCTTTCCAATTTAAGTTGCTTGTAATTGTAATTCCTAGGTATTTAGTCGAATTGACAGCCCTTAGATTTGTGCGATTTATCGTATACCCAAAATTTATCGGATTTCTTTTATTACCCATGTGGATGACCTCGCACTTTTCTTTGTTAAGTACCAATTGCCAATTTTCGCACCATACAGAAATTCTCTCTAGATCATTTTGTGATTATAATTGATCGTCTGATGATTTTACTAAACGGTAAATTACAGCGTCATCTGCAAACAATTTAAGGGGGCTGCTCAGATTATCACATAGATCATTTATGTAAATCATGAACAGCAGAGGACCTATGACACTACCTTGCAGAACACCAGATATCACTTCTGTTCTACTCGATGATTTACCGTCTATCACTACGACTGTGACCTCTCTGAGAGGAAATCACGAATCCAGTCACACAACTGAGACGATACTCCATATGCACGCAATTTGATTAATAGTCGCTTCTGAGGAACGGTATCAAAAGCCTTCTGGAAATCTAGGAATATGGAATCGATCTGAGATCCCTTGTCGAACTGCAAATTGAGGTCAGGGATTCAATGGGTTTCTTCTATTTCCTTTCTAGAATATTGGTGTTGTGGTGTCACCGCCAGACACCACACTTGCTAGGTGGTAGCTTAAATCGGCCGCGGTCCATTTAGTACATGTCGGACCCGCGAGCGCCACCACAAGGCAGGTCTCGAGATACGGGAGAGCACTCGCCCCAGTTGTACGACGACTTTGCTAGCGACTACACTGACGAAGCCTTTCTCTCATTTGCCGAGAGACAGTTAGAATAGCCTTCAGCTAAATCCATGGCTACGACCTAGCAAGGCGCCATTAACCGTATCTGAAGATAGTCTTATTTGTATTATCAAGAGCGATGTACCACAAGGATAGAATAAAGTTAAGTATTCGAGGAGCTGCATACTTTTCTTATTAGAATTCACTACTTATCCTGTTCCAGAATTCACGCCCGTCTGCAGTAAATAGCGTGCATTTAGGCCTCCTCTATCCACAAGGTGTTGGCACATTTACCAACACATCAGGTGTTACCTGTGCTACTTTCCAGTCTTTAGGAACAGACCTTTCGTCAAGTGAGCGGTTGTAGCAGGAACAGTTTTCCCAATTGCAGTTGACAATAAATAAATGAATAAAGGCAATGCAATTAAGTGTAATAATACAGTTTCAGTCGTAACTCAACATGCAAACTAGCAGCATAATCATGTGACTGTGTCAGTTTGACGTTATGGACATGCGCCGTACGCTCTGCTCACTCCATGGATATCCCTGTTCTGTGGCGACTTCGTGCCATTTTCGTTTTTAATCTTTTCGCTTTTAATCTCTCCTTCCACCTCTTCCACAACCAGCGTTGCTGCAATCATTATTGCTTGACCCGCCCTCACTCTCTGTAACATCTGTCAAGGAACACACAACGGCAATCGACACTTGCCGGCCACGTAGTATTATAGATCTACATCGTCTGCAAACCGCTGTGAAGTTCGTGGCGGGAGAGACCACATGTTAGGGCATCTTCCCCTTCGAATCGCGTTATGACACGTGGGATGAATGCCGGCTTAAATGCATCTATGCGTGCTGTAAATGGTCTAGTCTGGTCTTCACGGTCCCAACTGGAGCGATACGCAGGAAGCTCAAGAATGCTTCTAAAATCGCCACTTTTTTAATTTTTTAAATTTATTGGCTTTCGGATCGTGCCCATGGAGCCATCTCAACGGTGGAATGTCAGTTATGACGATACGAACGATAACGCAACATCCTGACCCCGAGCGGAGAAAATCTTCGACTCGGCCGGGAATCGAACTCGGGCCCATTCTGTTAGCAAATTGCCGCGCCGTGCAACTACCTTGGCGAACCGATTTCGTACTTAATACTGCTTCCTGAAATTTTGTAAGTAGGCTTTCTCAGGAGAATTTGCGTCTGTCTTAAAGAGTTCGTCAATTCAGATTTTTCAACATTTCCGATAAACATGTCTTACGGCTGAGCGTATTTCATACCCCTAAATATTGTTACATCCAGGTATATTGTAAGTTTTCTAAAAAATACAAATATTCAGTGTAAGTTTTCTACGCTGATACTCAGTTGTAACGTTTCAGCTTCTTTTCAAAAGAAAGTTATTACTTTCACATCTCAGTGAAACCTTTAGATTTTAATCGGTGCACGTAATGTAACTCCTTGCTCACTAGTGGTTGTATGTAACCATTACTTATATTCCATATGAGGCTTCTGTGTATAATAGCTGTACTGCTGTGTAAACTTTATGCGTAATCGAATTGCTTACATTTCCAATGAAAAACAGTTACGGACACTGAAGTAAGCAACATCAGAATGTGAATGTAGTCTGAGTGGACAGTCACTGTTCCCTTAGTGCAGACACATTGTTGAATTCAGGCCTTAATAAACACTTTGGCTTACCTCTGCGACAACGGATAAACAGCCAAGCCTTGCAAATGTCTCTCTGAAATAAGTAAAGCTACTTTGCCATAGCTTACACAATTTTGCCATGTGCAATGCAACATATTGCGCCAGGTTAACATGTAGTTAACAGCTGGATCTTGCGGACTGAATAGTGAGTCCAAACTAACTTTTGATTAGAAAATGGGATGTGGAAGCTAAATGTCAAATAATATGAACAATTAATTCCATTTCAAGATTGTGTTTTAAGGAGCAAAATTAAAAAAGGGTGTGAACAAGACTGCATTACTGATCGTTGTTACTATAATGTGAGCAAAAAACGCATTTCAAATTAATACTTTAGGAAACACTTCAGACATTCATAGAGTTACCTCCGTGAACAAAATTTACATTGGGTATTTCAGTATGAAAAATGGGTAAAGAGTGACATAGTATTTCTTTTCTGAATTCAGGCATTTACGAGTTAAAGAAATAACAGTTCCGCAGTAATCGTACAATTCAAGTTACTAAAATTTACAAACCAAAACAAAAATTTTCCGTAAACGCGACATTCCACTTTCTTCAAAGCTAGCGCACGCGACTGGATATTACCTTCTTCGATAAATTTCATACTGCAGCCAACAGCATTCCCAAATTTGCCCTCCACGCCAGTACACACGTCGGCTTCCACCCAAGTTCGACAACCATGTCACTCTCCGGAGTGACTATTTGACAACAAGAACTTTGGTGTTAGAGAGCCTTCTTTATACATGTACCCAGGAAAACTGTTAGCTGTGGGTAACATCGCATACAAAATGTCACTTCTCATACTGTAATAAGCTCTCAATGCCTATCAGTAGACTGTAATTATGAACCAGTGATATTGTAACCGTTTTTCGTTTTATAAAGAGCAAAAGGGCATAATTTTACATTTCTGCATTTTTATGGGTAGATGTATGGTAAACTTGTTGAAAAAGCGATTTTTTATTGCGTAATTTATGAGATTGATTCTTTAAGAATAAAATCGCAAAGTTTCGTAATCGAATTCTGGCTAGAAATATGTTTTAATAAAATTTTTTTGGGCGTCTCCGTCTGCCACATCCACTCTGTCTATGCTGTGACCCACACCTCTAAGCTAGAAAGACTGCATCCACCTGATTTGCTTTGGTATATGGCTTTCAGGATTTGTCAGAAACGCGTTAAGTTGCGTTTCATGTGATCGATCAGTTCATGTGTTTGAGCACCTTTTGATAGAGCTGCTAGAACAGTTGTGAGCAAATTAAATTATTGACCTGGTATGAAGTAGGCACATAGTTCCCCTAACAGCAAACGGTAACGCTGGGCCAGTAGAACTTCGTGACATTCGGGTACGAAGGTTGTACGCGGTTGTGCTGAATGCTCATGGACACCTCCTTTGAAACAGAAGGCATTGCCCTTCGAAGCGACGGCATGGGCGCGTTTACTGCGAGGTGGTACGGCATTTGAGTGGCAGTAGCTTCAGGCTAAAAGTGGACGGCGTTTCAGCGTGGAAAGCTGGGCACTCCACAACACGGCGTTGCGTAACTGTGCGCAGTGCGATCGCTGCTAGACAAACAGGTTACTGGCGAAGCGTCCACCAGACGCGGTGTCTAGCTGGAAATAGGAGAGCATTGCGTAGTGCGGAAACTCTACCTCGCACATTCGGCAGTGAAAGGAAATCTCTGTTTCTGTAACGGGTACAGTGTCGCTGCAGAGACCGGACCGCTGTTGGCAGGTCAGAATGCGAGACGTAAGCAGCGAAACGGACAGCAGTTTCTATGCGCTGCAATGAGGTCGAGTTACGCTGCAAGAGCAGAGGATGGTGTTTCCACACCTTCTATCTGAGGCGCGACTGCTACATTTTTAGTTTTTAAGGAAACAATGAAAGAAATACATTTTTTGGTACTACAAAGCTTCTTTTTTTAGTGAACTGACCAATTACGATCACGCTACAACTTCACTGAGTCCTCTTTGTCCGGTATTTCCACCGTTTCCTATACACCTTCATACGGTCACTTTTGTTTCTTTCGTCCATGTTGCTCCGTTCTTTGGCAGTTCTTCTTTCGACTCGAAAGCCTTCCAAACTTGGTATCCTGTTTCGAAACACGTCTCTTTCTAATGTGAGGGCTTCCGGGATGTTCGGATCTCTCAAGGTCTTTCCGAGGTTGTTTAATCCAAGTCGCTGTGGTCTTTTTTGTTCCACGGGTTATCAAGTATTTTGATAGAACATTTTTGCCCATTATGTACAGGTGTCCAAGTAATGCCCGCCTTCTTTTACTCACAGTAACCGAGATCCACTCCACATTATGGCAGACTTCGTTATGCTACGAAGCTTTCATTCGGCCTCAGGATGGGTTCACACACGAGTTTTCATAGGAATCTACGATACAGGATCTCCAACTTTTCTAGTTGGTTGTTAATCGACAGGCATTCACTGGCGTTCGGGCATTTTATTTTGACCACAGCATTATAGCATGGGATTACGGGAGACGTACTTCTCTTGTAGAAGTTTATTGCCAGCCCATATTCCGATCGCCTACAGCAGCTTTTTCTTGTGTGGTCTCATCATACTTTCGCGATCTGGTCTATATCTGATTTTGGTTTTTTTATAGAGAGCATCAGCCCTGTTCTGCTGGGACTCCTATATAGGAGGTTGTAACGTTCTTTAAATATTTATTGAGAGAATGTGTGTCTGAGGAATGGATACAAAAATGGAGTTATCGTGTAGCGTATTGTAGCTGTAAGTGATGTACTTAGTCTGTGTTATTGTTAGCAGAAACTTAATACGAACTGATTGGGCAATGCAACTCCCAGTACCAATAAAAAAATACAGTTACTGCAAGATACATTCAGCGCCTTGGGCACTGGCCCTGTTCAAAACTGATGACCTTGGTCCCTATGCACATAGCAAATAAATAAAATTGCCTTTCCTCTAAAGCAGCAACGGTGGAACGCGATATATTCTGGTCTCTCCAAAAAAAATAAAATAAAATAAATAAATAAATAACTAAATAAAATATGCTACATACAGACTCAGCGGTGTGCAATGCTGGCCGTAATACTTTGAAATGTACACGAAATTCCTTTGGTTGATAAATGAAAACATTTAAGAAAAATTCAACAATCTTTGAAAAACATATGACCTGGACAGGGAGGCGGTACTGATTTGGGTGAATTATTAACACTGACCTTTTCGCGTGAAATTGCATTCGAAGTTAAGTTTGGCTTTCCAAAATGTCTGACAATTGAAATTACATTACTCAGAAAAAAATTCATCGTTTGTACTAACTGATTAACAAACAATGAGATTTATACAGTAAGTATTATGTACCCTCACTAAAAAAGCGTAAAGGCAAATCATCAAATCACGTATACCTGTGCTAACATATATTAGAAGCATTACAAAAGGGAAATATCTAACTGGCCTTTACATCAAATCTGTTTACGTACATTCTGGGGCTACTCAAATTATCAGCCAACTCATCTACACTAACGCGCTGGCAGAACGAAAGTCATAAATATTCAACGTCTTTACCTTGCTTGCGAGAAGACTTCTGCTTTCACGTTTTTGTTTCCAGTAATACAGGTACTCGTAATTGCTACATTATAATCTAACGCTTCTTGGCTTCACACAACACACCACAAAAAAACTGCCTACTCCATCCTCTTTCGCTAACACACTGCTGTCCACTGCTATGCGCCAAGCTCTCTCTTACTCCAACACAACACTCTAAGTCAGACCGGAAGCATTATCTTTGTCTCTGTGGTCGTGAACAGTCAGCGATCCGCCTTATAAAGCCTATCAGAGACATACATCGTTTGTAATGTAATAGTTTCATTTTAGTTTACATTAGTGTTATCATATTGGGGTGCCGCATACAAGTGTACCCCAGTAGACTCCTTTGAAGGTTGATCTGGATTGGATGGCTACTTCGTCTCGGCTTTCTGAGTGTATCGCAAAGTCATACGCAAAGGCCATGTAGTTCATTTTAATTCCTTTCAATTTTTGCCCTAAGCAGATCGGGTGTATTCCTTTGTTTTCAATTTCTGATTTCCAAATTCTCAGTCTTTTCGAGAACGCGGTTGAATAGTAGCAGTGATAGTCCTACACCTTGTCTCGCGCCTGTATAGATTTTAAAGCGTTGAGACACTTCTCTCTGGAGGTTGTGGCAGTTAAGGTCTCTGTGATCTAAAACTCATACCAGTTCTCGTAACATTCTGTTGGCACCTCGAAAATATGATTTGGTAAATTAAAATATAGTCTACCGGCGGTAACATTAAATAAAATATTTTCCGGCTTATAACTGCGTCAAATGCCATGAGCTCTGAGCCAACTACTTCGTGGCCAATGGCTGCTTTTGGTACGCCCTTATACATTCTAGCTAGGGGCTGTGCACACGATATCACCAAATACGGACATACGTTGACGCCGCGTTCGATGCGCCCGCTTCAGTAATTGCGATCGACAGCGCCCACGCCGCGCTAGACCGTAATCTGCCGCGTTGAGCAGGAGACATTATTCTGCAAACATTCCTTACTGGTATTACGAGAACAATAATAAATAAAGAGTTATTGATGATCGTATATTTTATTTTTATCATTTCGTGGTGGTTTAGATCTTCATGCTTCCGCCAAAAAAATCTGGCAATTACTAAGAGCAGCTAAACATTAAGTCTCAGAAAACGCGGGGTTTACAAAGTATCCTGCGAGTTCGGCCGCTCTTAAACATTGCGCACTGTAGAACACCACTGGAAGAAGCTACGCCGGTAAATCTGCTTCAGCTGATCCTACTCTCGAAGACGGTCACCGGATCAGATTTGATGACTCCTCTTGTCGTGGCTCTAACTAACGTCTTCTGGGACAGGGTGACTATAGAAGCTGTCGAAACATAAATCGCTGAAAACACCGTTAATAGATACGGCGGCCTAAAGCTGAGCGCGGCGTAGCGTGGGTGGGACGCAGCTAACGCGAGGCTGAAGCAACCGCATCGAAAGAAAAGCCAAATTGTGCCCACATATGGCGATACCGTCAACACCAGTGAAATCACAGCCGACAGCTAGTGTATGTAAGGGCGTACCAGCAGGCTATCAGACGTCATTCCTCTTGACAATGGCCAAGGGGTGCTCGGCCGAAAGCTCGAAGAATTTTAACCAACAGACATAGCTGGAAGCCCGAAAACATTTCATTCAGTGTTCCCGCCACGAACCTCTGCACTATTCATTCGAAAACAGTTACCTGGAGCAGAAGAATTCGCCATGTACGTTAAAATGGCAGCGTCTTTACATCTACGTGTCTTATTAGTCTTGGTTCACACGTGGCACGTTTTTCTTTAACTTATAAAATAATTAGACAGAGAAATACTTTTTAGATAGGTAAACATAAAAATGTTAATCTTTCTGTGGAGATCCGAAATAGTTCATTCATGCATGTTGAAAGGAACTTCCCATCGCAATTCAGAATAACACAGGCACTGATATGTCGTATACCTCTGTGATGCTGCAAAAGCGTGGGGCGCAGCGACGTCAACGTCGGACTCGGCTACGCTTCAAACAAAAAAGCGTCGACACAAGCGAAAAATGGCCACAGCTCAGAAGTTCGTGTCACATGTCAGGTGAGTTAATGACGTCACATTGGAACCGAATTTGACCAAAGCTCTGCCCAACGCCATCGTGGGCGTGTCACGCGATGGGAAGGTCGCCCTACCAACGTTTCACCCCTTCTTTTTACGCCTGTGCGATGGAGGTCGGAACCTTGACTCCTAGGCGTACAAATTAGGCGCGTCGAGAAGAGATTCCTATCATAATTCCTATCATATGAGACACTTGCTGTCACTCATGCCGTGTATGTCACAGCAGACGTGTTTTCCTGTGGAGGCTTCGGTTGACTTGTCGCCTTGTCATCAAACGTTTGCGGTTCCCATTCAAAAGCCACTTCCTTTCGGCTGCTAATAGAGTAGTTGTGCAGAATCAGCTGTCATTTTAGGTCCCTCGTTGTTGCAGACTGACGTTACACCACGACACAGACACAAATTTGAATAAAGCGAACATTAGGTAAAAAACTGACACGATGGAAGTTCGAACAGGGCTCGCCTGCTTGCCATTCCAACGCCGTAACCACTTAGCCACGATGCTGTTTCCCTACCCGGCTGCTCTATAGTACACTTCTTGTTCTTGGACCGTTCACTGTCTCTATTTTGCTTTTTTTTACAGTTCAGCACACCTTCTTGCTGTTTCCATGCTTGATCTGTGTTCACTTTTTGGCGGGCTGTTCACAGGGCCCACTTACCAATAACTCTGACGGGGGTGCGATGGGGACTTTCCCTTGTGGGTGGTGCCACAGAGTAGAGCGTACAGTATACAGAATGGAAACTCGGCTGCAGTCCGTGAGCCAAAAATTTAGTGCGCATGCCCAAGACCGCCATAGTAGTTGCGAATGGATGAGTTCTCTCTATTTTATGAACTGTGAATTTCAGCTACTGTGTTTACCTACAAGCAAACGGTTGTTCGGTAAAGTGTTAAAGCTACAAATATAAATGAGTAGTAGTAAGAGAAAAGATGACACAGGAAATTAACGAACGTTTCCCACGGAGCGGTCGATAGCAGTATACGAGAAAAAACAAGTTTTCCGATTTTCTTGCCTTGAACTATAAAAGCTCATTAAACAGTACAAAACATTGTGAATGAAGCACAGCTGCAGCAACTTCTAGAGTTTGTTTTTCGGTAGAGGTTCTCCTTTTCTATTAAAAATGGAAAGTGCAAGTGATATATGCGATGTGACAAGTGTGGGCGAAAGAACGCCAGAAATCGGCCAGCTGGAGTGTGGAAACTAACGAATACATCTCCAGGATCACACACACGAATTAACAGCGCTGGAAATCGTAAGTAACACCGAAAGATAAGTTCACATTAAAAACTTCGTGTTACAAAAGTTGATTTTAACCTTAAAAAACATTAGAAAGACTCGATAAAATGTAATATAGCAGCATATTATATCTACCACATAATTCGTTTATTTTATGTATTAAAGGAAACGTTTACTACAGCCCACTGATGATGCTTCCCAAATAAAAGAAGCTAGACGCATATGGCAATAAACAAACTACCGTTAATTAGTTGCATAGACGATACAAACCTCTCGGAAATTAAAGCAAGTAAGGCAAAGACGAAAAACAGAAAAAAATGACGAAAACATTAAAAGCACGTTTTCTTCACTATTGTGTGTAATACCTCTCATTCGATCATGAGGAGATTAATTGGCAGCCGGCCGCGGTGGCCGAGCTGTTCTAGGCGCTTCAGTCTGGAACCGCGCGATCGCTACGGTCGCAGGTTCAAATCCTGCCTCGGGCATGGATGTGTGTGATGTCCTTAGGTTAGTTAGGTTTAATAATAAGTTCTACGGGACTGATGACCTCAGATGTTAAGTCCCATAGTGCTCAGAGCCATTTGAACCATTTTTTAAATTAATTAGCGCACAAAACTGACTTCTTTCGTATCTTTAAGCTTCATATCACAGCTCGAGGATGAAGTATCCGTTTTTTTTGTCAGTGTTGGACATGGTTACTGTGATAATTTCTCAGTACTCTGCAACATAAATCTGAAGGGCTTGCAATGAAAAATTTGGTCGCAGGCAACTATGCTCAGTTTAGGTGATATGATTTTGTGTAGTAAATGTATCTTACTTATCGAAACTGGTTTTGAAGCCGGAGGAAAAGCCACAAAATTGAAGCTGAAGTATTTTATTCGAGAGCACTGCCTGAGAGCGTCAGGTGCAAGTATCCGGCAGTTCAGTCGTGAACAGTTCGTGCAAGTAGACGCACGTTTTTTCAAATTAGTGGTCGTGATTTATTGTTGCACTTACTACTGGAAAAAATGGAAACATCCCACACTAACCATTACGTAATGGAAAATCTGAAACACATCTAATATATAAGACAAATCTTGACAAAAGTTTCTTTGCAACACTTGTCAGTCGTCATTTATTAAACGAATATGATTCATTTTACGTAAGATATTAGAGTGAATTTACAAGTGTTGGCTTGGTTAAAATGTTTCTATAAATTAAATTTTAAAGCTGCCTGCTGTCTGCATTTACAGTAATACCTGTATTATGCTGGTATCAGCTGTGTTAGGTATAGATATAGTGCTACGTCTTGGCGACATAGAAAAATTTGTGCTGGTCTCGAATGCGGGTTTCCCGCTTATCATCAGCGGTCGCCTCGACAACTTCGGCCGTCTGTGGACGTCAACTTATTTCGAATTAATTTCGGGCAGCTGTCAATTACCATTAATGGCTGTTCAACCTGATATGCAAGTAAATAATACCTGTGTGTTACTTTCATGTTTGAAACGCGAATGAAAATTCTAGCTCAGGTACAAACACTGAAACTCATGCAGTGTCCCATAACAGCTGGTTCTGAAAAAACGGATATTTACAAAACAAAGTAGCTTAATTGTCATCTGAAGCCAAAAGCAGTGGCAGTTCACAGATTGCTCATAGAATAATAATTAATTTAAAAACTTACATGATAAGAGTTTAACTAAAAAAAAAAATGGTTCAAATGGCTCTGAGCACTATGGGACTTAACATCTGAGGTCATCAGTCCCCTAGAACTTAGAACTACTTAAACCTGACTAACCTAAGGACATCACACACATCCATGCCCGAGGCAGGATTCGAACCTGCGGTTTAACTAAATATTTATCACAAAGTTTTCATTTCGTCGGTTAGATTAGTTCCATTTCGTAAGAATGTCCATTTCGAGCCGTAGTTGTAAGCAGCTATCGTTCCGCGTTTACTCGCTTTGAAAAGGGCGTCGAGAGCAACGATTGACTTCACACAGATCAAAGGAGCCGCCCTCTGCTTTCCATTCGGTATACTCTGTATTCTGTGGTGGTGCTCTGCTGTTGCTCTAGCGCCTGTTTGCTGGCATGGGGAATCTAAGGGGTGTCCGAAGGGTTGTCTCCCCTCAGGCGCTATGTAGGACAACTCAGCTAAACGCGTGTCGAAATCTCAGTACAGTTACACTTTTAAAATGCTCAAGCAAGGTGCGTGGATTGCACGAGAGTGTTACTGAACCCATTGTTTGGGGGGAGGGGGGGGGGGGAGGGCAGTGAGGAGGGCGAGGGCTGGGGGGGGGGGGGGGGCAGACTTAGGCCCAGAAGTGGCGTGACGCGAACGCATGGCGGGTTCGTGGTGCTTCTTCACGCCACTCCCATATTAACAAATGAAGCAAAATACACAGAGGTGTGACGTATTCTTGAGTACTGTTCGAGTGTTTGGTATCCGAACCAGGTCGGATTGAAGGAAGACATCGAAGCAATTCAGAAGTGGGCTGCTAGATTTGTTACCAGTAGGTTCGAAGAACACGTTAGTGTTACGGAGATGCTGCGGGAAACCAAATGAGAATACCTGGAGGGATGGCGACGTTCATTTCGAAAAACAATGTTGAGAAAATTAAGGACCGGCATTCGAAGCTGACTGCCGACCGATTCTACTGCCGCCAACATACTTGGCGCATAAGGACCACGAAGATAAGATACGAGAAATTAGGGTTCATGTGAAGCCATATAGACAGTCGTTTCTCCCTCGCTCTGTTTGCGAGTGGTGTAGGAAAGGAACACACTAGTAGTGGTACAGGGTACCCTCCGCCACGCATCGTACGGTGACTTGCGGAGTATCTGTGTAGATGTAAATGAAGACTTTCTTCTTTGCACTTTTACTGGCAGTATTTTTTCACACAAAACAGGGAAAACTGTAATATTGTCCAGCGCCAGACTTTTTTCCCAGCGCCTCTCGGCTACTTTGCAATGCTGCGGCAACTCCACGGGTATGGATGTGTGTTTTCCTTCCCCTTAGGATTGTCGGATGCAATGTGTAGCCATACATACTCAATTATTTTGAACGACTTTCTGTCCAATCCATAATCTAGTTGTGCGCTAAGATCCCCGAAAATTTCTGGTTCCATGTTGCATAGAAGGAGTCTCTTGTCCTTGGCGTTGGCAATGACTGCATTCCAATTCTGTGGATGCAAGGATATTTTGTTTCTCTCAATAAGTGCAAAATCTGTGTCACATGGTAGGAAACTATGACCGGTAGGGAGGAATTTCTGGTCTACAGCAGATATATTTAGGGATGATCAGAATTTGGAAAAGTGTCCTAAAATTTCGAACGTCTCTCACAAAATCAGAAATATGTAGGCTTACGTTCAAATGAAAATCATATGAAAAATAGGAAGCATGATGAAAACATCTCAGTTTCGTTGCTTTTTTCCGAGTGCCGTCCTTCATTTTGTTTGACGCAATATAAAAATGCTTTCGAGACATTCTGTAGAAAATGCTGGAAACTTTTGGGATGCATCTTCAGTTTTACATTATGTCGAATGTGCCATATTTGTTGCCATTTTTCAATCTTAACAGATGTACCCAATATATTCTTCGCTGCTCAGAATTTACGAGTGACGAAAGATTAAGTGCATTGGTATCTTCGTCTGACGGAGATGACATATTCCGATCCATTCGTACCACGACCACCCATTGTGTTTTCGACAGCGCCACTTCAGTGTGAATTGTTAACGTCCCACTTCTGTATGAATGGGGCCTTAGAGGAATCCTTTCCCGTTTTATTAGTACACGTGTCCGCGTGTCATCCCCTTGTGATCACGCAACACGAGAGCACGAAAGAAGAGAGCTGAAAAAGCATAAACACTCTTTGCTGGTTCGGATCACTTTCACATTTCACGAATGTTTTGATGAACGGTCCCTTGTGGTTTCAGCCTGTATACCGGAGCAAGTGTTGGGGTCGTGCTACACTGAAAAGAGGTCAGAGCACGTTCGATGGGGTTGCGGCCCAAAGATGCCCTTACAGAAGGGCTGAATCGTCCGGGGGCTGTCAGCATTGTGGCACGTCGCCAAGAAAGTTATCCTGTTGCTCATTGCACTGTACCGCACAATAAGCCCGGGTTCGGTGTGGGGCGGCGGTGGGGTGGGTGGACTGCTGTGGCATGTTGTGGGGTTGTGAACCACTAAAGGCTCCAGTGGGACGAAACCTCACTCTCGTTTCTAGGTCCCCGTTTCAATACACACATATATACACACATAATGTCAGAAGCTTACATGTATCGAATTTATTATGGAAGTAGTAGATACATATAAGACAGGAACAATCATGGTGAAATTACGAAGTTTCTTTGATAACACGAATAAAAAAATAAGGCGTTTGCGTTTCCTGGATGGAAGTCGGTATAAAGTCACCCACTGTCCTGTTGTGTTACTACACGTTTAGTACTATGTCTAGCCTCCGTTTTTCCTAATTACTTCAAAAATTCTCTTCGGCATTCATTTTGTTGGGGATTATATTTCTTGCAGTGAAATCGTCGCTCAGTCTTCTCATGTCGCTCTTTTCACCTCACGCACCTCCACAAATTTTCCTGGATATATTTATGCCTTTATACTGATTTCCGCTACTGTATATCGATCGCCGCTGCCTATACATATTCCTTTACGCATCTTATTTTATTTTCACTTTGCGCTCTAAAAATATTTAGCGTTGCTGTGCAACATGTTTGCAATAATTGTCTGGTGGCATGACAGTTGTATTATATTTGGGTTAAAGCGGGCTCTGCGTACTTTTTTCGGTTATCATGGTTCATACTATCTGTTGTGGTTGGCAGGTGAGCCAACACCGTGTTACTAGAGGAGGCCGAAAGGCACGCGTTTTAGCTCACGCAGGCTGGCGTGAGGTCTGGAACAGGACAAGGAAATTAGACTTTAGAAAAATGGACGTAGCTGGTGGAATACTTAACTTTAATCCATTAATGATGAACGTCGTTCTTGACGGTACATGATTCACAATATCAATAGTAACTGATAATGGCGCTTTGCTAGATCGTAGCAATTGATGTAGCTGAAGGCTATGCTAAACAACCGTCTGGGCAAATGAGAGCGTATTTTGTCAGTGAACCATCGCTAGCAAAGTCGGCTGTACAACTGGTGCGAGTGCTAGTGAGTCTCTCTAGACTAGACCTGCCGTGTGGCGGCGCTCGGTCTGCAATCACTGATAGTGGCGACACGCGGGTCCGACGTATACTAACGGACCGCGGCCGATTTAAAGGCAACCACATAGCAAGTGTGGTGTCTGGCGGTGACACCACATTCCTCCCCCGCAAATCGGCGTACGGTTGTGGCATAAAGCTTCCGCCTGCCGTGGGGAGGACCCCATGTTGACGTATGTGACGAGGTAGGGAGCCTAACAACAGGCGAGGCTGTGCCACCCGCACTCTGCCATTCGGACCGCGGGGAGCTAGGAAACGCCTGAAAAGCTGCTCCAGGGTGCACGCCAACATGCGGTGTATGCGCCCGCAGAGAGACAGGAGGCGCCGAAGGGTCGGCATCCATCGGGCCGGGGCACCCGACGGGCGAAGACGACACATGGTCCGGAGCGGGCAAGAGTTCCATGTCGGAGGACAACGGGTCACGGGAAGCGATCGGCGGCGCGTGACCCAGGGAGGCGCCCGGCGGTTGCAGCGACGCGTCCACTGCGGGCGTCGCCGGCGGGAGAACAGGCGGCGGCGGCGGTGGCGGCGGCGCGTCGCCATGGGGCATAATGGAAGGCAGCGTCGGTAACACCTGGGGCTGAGGCGAGCCAGTAGATGGGTCCCCAGGGCGCTGACCGGACGGCACCGTCGCTGAAAACAGACGGCGAGCGGCAGATCCCGTGCGACGACAGAGGCGCAGCTGATTGAGATGCCGACGCACCTCACCAGAGGCCCCCAAAACCAGATACATAGCGCGGCCGAGGCGCCCTTCGAGCCAACGCCGTGAACCTCGGTAGTGGCGGAAGTAGACAACGTCGCCTGGAACAAAAGCAGGTGTCTGCCGCTGCACAGGAACCTGATGCGGCGGATGCAGCAAAGACATCAAGGTTCGATGATGACGACCGTGGAGCAACTCAGCCGGCGAGCGACCATCTCGGGGCTGAGAGCGATACGAGGACAAAAAGAGCAATAACGCATCCTCCCGAGAATGCGACACTTTCAACTTCAGCATCTGTGACTTGAAAGTCCTGACCAATCGTTCAGCGGCACCGTTTGACTGTGGCGAAAACGGCGCGCACGTCAGATGTTGAATACCATTGGCCTTGCAGAATGACTGAAATTCTGCGGACATGAATTGTGGGCCATTGTCGGAAACGATAGTCTGTGGAAGACCTTCAATGCAAAAGATAGCAGATAACGCTTGGATGGTGGCAGATGACGTTGTGGAAAACATCCGGACAACAAAAGGAAAATTACTGAATGAATCTACCACAACCAACCATTGAGCATTCCAGGATGGACCAGCAAAATCGATGTGTAAGCGTTGCCAAGGGGAAGTGGCTTTTGGCCATGCAAAGAATTTCCTCGGTGGTGCTGATTGTTGTTCGGGACACACCATGCAAGAAGAGCACATATTCGTAATCGCGGCATCGATTCCGAACCAAGTACAGTGCTGACGAGCAAGTTGTTTCGTTCTCACTATACCCCAATGTCCTTGTTGGATAAGCTGTAAGACAGAGGACTGTAACGAACGTGAGACCACGACCCTGGACTGATCATTATCAGAACGCAACAGCAAAACACCACGTCGAACAAAAAGTCTCTCCTTGTGAGCAAAAAATCGGCGAACTAACGGGTCCCAGATCCGTGACTATGACAAGGGCCATTGCGTAGCAACAAAACGCAGAACGGTAGCAAGGACAGGGTCGGCAGCTGCGGCTGTAGCTATACGACGAAAATCAATCGGAAACGATTCGACCACGTCATCGGTTTCCGCATCAATGAACATGCAAGCAAGTTCGATGGAATCGAATGCCCTATCCTCAGCAACAGGCAAGCGGGACAACGCATCGGCGTTTCCGTGCTTAGCGGTGGACCCATACAAGATATCGTAGCGGTACTGCGAGAGGAAAATAGACCAGCGATGTCAAAAGTTTCTGGTCTGTGATTATGGTAAAGTGACGACCATACAAGAAATCATGAAACTTTGTAACACCAAATACGAGAGCCAATGCTTCTTTCTCGATCTGTGAATAATTTCTTTGCGCAGACGAGAGCAATTTGGATGCAAAGGCAATAGGGCGATCGTGTGATCCATCTTTGTGCACAAGCACAGCACCGATCCCGAAATCCGATGCATCCACCATCAACAAAAGGGGTTTCTGGGGATCGAATGGCGTAAGGCAAGTATTGGAAAGCAATGCCGATTTCAACTGGCAAAAGGCGCGTTCGCATTCCGTCGTCCAGACGAACGGAACACCTTTACAGCGTAAGCGATGAAGCGGAGCTGAAATGGAAGAGGCGTGTGGAACATATCGGTGATAATAGTAGATTTTTCCCAGCACACTGTAGGTGCTTCAAATTCTGCGGCGAAGGGAAGTCTTGTATGGCACGGAGGTGCTCAGGACTGGGATGTATGCCTTGGGCATTGAGTACATGTCCCAGGTATGGCAAGTCACGAGCAAAAAACACACATTTGTCCTTCCGCAAGTGAAGACCATTTTGTCGCAAGACCTGAAATAATGTTCTGAGATTGGCTAAATGTTCTTCTTCCTTCTTTCTGGAGATCACAATATCGTCCAGATAGTTTGCTGCAGTAGGGACCGACACACAAACAGTTTGTAGATATTGCTGAAACAATGCAGGGGCGGATGCACACCCGAATGGCAGTCGTCTGAATTGATGCAAACCAAGATGCATGTTAACCACCAAAACGCGCTGGGATTCTTCGTCCGCCGGTATTTGCAAGTACGCATCTGGGAGGTCCAACTTCGAAAAATATTTGCCCGGGCACAGTTTCTCAAAAAGATCTTCCGGGTGGGGTAAAGGAAAAGTTGCAATCACTAGTTGTGGATTCACTGTTGCCTTGAAGTCCACACAAAGTCTCAATTTTCCAGAAGGTTTTGGCAAAATTACTAAGGGTGATGCCCAGAGAGAAGCCTGCACACGTTCAATTCCACCTTGGGATTCCAAATCGTGTAATGTTTTTGCGACCTCATCACGCAATGCGTGGGGAACATTGTGGACTCTGAAAAGTTTCGGTTGCGCATTTACTTTCAGTTCCAAATGTGCTTTATAGTTCTTAGCACAACCGAGGCCCGGTGCAAAAATGTCTGCAAATTCTTCACATAGACAAGAAACACTGTCTGAAGGCACAGTCTGGTTCACTGATAGGACCTGATTTACTATAGACAAGTTAAACAACTGAAATAAATCGAAACCAAACAAGTTCACTGCAGAAGAAGAACGATGGACATAAAATGACACAAGTTTTGTTTGTCCTTTGTATGTTGCAAGAAGGCTGCACTGATCTAACACAGGGATCTTTTGACCTGAATGGCTAGTTAACTTACATTCGCGGCATGCAACGGAGGTGTGCCTAGCAGTTTGTAAGTGTCTTGATTGATCAGTGAAACTGCAGCCCCGGTATTGAGCTGGAATGGTATCACGTTGCCATTAAGGTCCAAGTCTACAAAAAGTTTATTGCCCTGCTGACGACAAGAGCGGCTGTGTCGTGCAACGCGAACTGACACTGGTACAGAATCACTTGCGACTTGACAGGCATTCTGGCGATGTCGACGCACACTATTTGTGGGACGAACACGGTTACTGTTAGAGTGAGCGGCACTGGGCGGAGTGGAATGAACTACATGAATTTCCATGGGCGAAGTTTCGCGAGCCTGAGTATCTTTGGTTCAATTCCGATTCCGGCGTGAAGCAAAGGGCCTGGAATGGTTTAGAGTTTCCGATCTGAGCTTTTTCTGGCAAACACTTTGAACATGTCCTTTGTTATTACAATAAAAGCAAATAGCTTGGCGTGACGGGCAATTGTCACGTGAATGTCTAGTAGTGCACCATGGGCAGGATTTGAGCACTGCGTTTGCTTGCCGGCGCAACACATGTGGCTGAGAGCCTGGCGGCAGCGGCACGGCCGGGCGCGAGGGCTGTTTACTGCTCCGTGCAGCTCGCCCAGCGAGCCGGTTAACCTGACACATGGCTGGTGAAGTTTCAAATGATTCCTGAGCAAAGTGTGTCCTGTCGATCCAATATGTCCATCACTTGTTGAAGGGAGGGATTGACTAGTTTCAAAATCTGTTCCCTTATACGAATATCAGAAACGTTCTGTACAATTGCTTCACGTACCATAGTATCTGAATAAGGGAGTCCCCATTGACACTCAAAAGCACAATCCCTAGTAAGCCCTTGCAACGTTGCAACCCACTCCTGATTAGTCTGACCTGCTGTACGTTTTGTACGAAAGAAAGTATACCGTTTCGCAGCTACATTGACTGATTCCTTGAAATATGAATCTAATGCAGACAAAATTTCGTCGTAGGACAGAGTTGCTACATCGCGTCGTGGGAAATAATTTGACTATCACGTGGTACGTGTTCACCCCGACGGATGATAACAAAAAAGGCTGTCGCTCGTTACCTTGAATTCTGTAGGCGGCGAGATGGAATCCAAATTGGCGTGACCACTCCGTCCAGCTTTCCAGTGCAGCATCAAAAGGACGAAAAGTTGGTGCAACTGCGTGTTATGGCTGCGTTAGCGGCGGAGCGGCGGCTGCCGCATCGTTTCCATCGCACGTTGACCCTGGACGAGCTGTCCAAGGGCATCCAGTAAGGCCTGCGTCTGCTGATTCTGCAAGCGATAAAATTCGGACAGTACATCTGGAGATTGTGGCGAAGCCATTACACAAGTAAATCAGGGCAATATCGATAAGAACGCGGTTTTGCCTCGTCGCCAATGTTGTGGTTGGCAGGAGAGCCAACACCGTGTTACGAGAGGAGGCTGAAAGGCACGCGTTTTAGCTCACGCAGGCTGGCGTGAGGTCTGGAACAGGACAAGGAAATTAGACTTTAGAAAAATGGACGTAGCTGGTGGAATACTTCACTTTAATCCATTAATGATGAACGTCGTTCTTGACGGTACACGATTCACAATATCAATAATAACTGATAATGGCGCCTTGCTAGATCGTAGCAATTGATGTAGCTGAAGGCTATGCTAAACTATCGTCTTGGCAAATGAGAGCGTATTTTGTCAGTGAACCATCGCTAGCAAAGTCGGCTGTACAACTGGAGCGAGTGCTAGTGAGTCTCTCTAGACTAGACCTGCCGTGTGGCGGGGCTCGGTCTGCAATCACTGATAGTGGCGACACGCGGGTCCGACGTATACTAACGGACCGCGGCCGATTTAAAGGCAACCACGTAGCAAGTGTGGTGTCTCGCGGTGACACCACACTATCCGATCTGATGGTAGCTACAGTGCTACAAAGCCGACATTCAACTTGAATTTCTTTGAAAGTGGGTTAAAACAGGATACAGTTTCTATTTCTTGGTTTTATCCCAACGATCAACGTCATCCGCCAGCTGAAAGGCTGTAGCTGGAGAACGTACCGTCTAAGACCCTTCCGGAGTTGCCGTCCGCCCCGGAATGTACTTTCCTGTTCAGACTTTCCTGTTCAGGGTTTCTTTCGTTTTTCTCTTGTGTGGGGGGCAGAGGGAGGATAAGGTTTCCGTGTCATTTCGGCCCTTTCTAGTAAAGCTTTAATTCTGTTAGTTTCTTCTAGTAGACGTTTCTCTCTTGTGGGTTACTTTCAAGGTCCTGAGCTTTTGTGTTTGCTTCGCATGGAGCTTATGCGGGTGTTGACTTACCCGCATTTCGTTTTTTTTTTTCTATGATTTTTTCCTCTAATCTTGACCAAAGGGATTTGAAGGTGAAAGTTGATAATCAGCACAAGCACCTTGATACGCTGGAAACTTATGTAACACCTACAATTGCAACGTAGACGAAGCAAACCAAATATGAGGAAACAGAGTATGTAGTTAGGTGGAGGTACAGTGATTTCGTCGGTGACGTCTGAAACTCGTTGAAACTTTTGCAACACATCTAATTCCAATACTTCCAACCTCGCACACCGTATTACCTCAGTTGGCTCGTTACTCATGAGAGCTCATGATAGCAACAATCGCTCTTTTACACCGCTTTCTTAACGGTATTGCGAACTGTTATTAGCTGTAACTGGAGCTTCAAGTTGTTTCTCACTGATGTATGGTCAGAATTTTAACACACCGTAAGTGGTGCGTCAGTCTTCTTGAAAGACTGTCGAACATACTGCAAAACTTTGCTTGGATGTACATAACACGTCACAAAAATTCGGAGTTTGCTCATATTAGCGGCTATTTCACACCCCTTGAGGAAAAACTTAAAAATGTAGACAAAATAGCTCAAAGGATTCAAATATGAGAATATGAGATGTGACCCCATATTTACTGTGCGGACTGAATCTGAGCTAGATTTTAGTCCAATATCGTTCGCTTTAGCAAGTGCAGTTGAATATAATCCCCGGCCGCTGAATAATGTTCGTACTAACGCTAATACAGGCTTTGCACAGCCGCAGAAGGAGTATCTGCAACACATCGAAGTATTAAAAGGAGCTGCTCAACTGCAAGATGTCTTTGAAATAGAGCATGAATTGTCACTCGGTGAACTATGCAAAAAAAAGAGTAGAAAAGGAGCACCTGACGGCTATGGAGAACCAGATTCCAGTGATTTCTGGAGCGAACTCCATTCTTGGAGGCGGATGTCTAGGAAATTCGGGTGAAACGAGAGAGGAAAAGATACAAAAAACACACAAGCAAGTAGGGGAAAATAAAGACAGTGTCGAATGTGAAAACGAAGATCTGTGAGCTGATTTGGAATGTTGGAAACACTACAAAGAGAAAAACCCGAAGAAAATAATTATTGCACTTGCAGATTAGTAGATTAAATAGTATAGACAGCTTCAAGTTAATTTTTCACTTTGATTCGTAGTGACATAATTTCAACAGACGCTTGAAAGATATATGTTTTTCTTATTTAACTCTATAAAGAATTTCTTTTAGCATATCAGATGAAAGTCTGTGTGACTTGTTATGAGGTAAATAGTTTCATTTGGGTCACATGTACGATATTTAGCACATCGGCCAATTTTTAGCTATAGCACAGTGTAATGTATTTACATAAATATGTGTAGTTTACTTGCATATTTCCATCCGTTGCTAATGGGCATGGGCTTTGTGTGTCGTACGTTTTGCTAATTGTTCTTCTTGAGTTTGCTATAAACAGTGGTCGATGTTATTTGATTACTGTACTATATTACTTACTATTAATGTGTGGAGTGTTCCTGAATGCAACGAAACTTAAAAATATTTAAGAAAATAATTGTAATTGCCTAATTACTCTTTTAAAAAAGATCGATAGTGGATTTGCACACGAGAGGCAGTTTTCCCATGTTCGGGTCTCGGTCTGGCAAACGGTTTTAAACTACCAACAAGTTTCGGTATCTAACTGGATGGAACTACAGCTATCGCAATGGGTGTGTAATGATGGTCCTATCAGTTTTTTTTAGAAGACAGGACGCAGATTGGCTTCACTTTTCTACGAATAAATTCATCTTTAACAACACCACGTACAAGAACATCTGTGAAGTGTTTATAAACATGCGTGCGCAAATGTACATCCTGAATGAAGTGACATGTACTAAAACGACGGAGAAAAGAATGTTTGCCGATATTAAATCGTTAAAAATGCTTTCCTTGGAGTATGTGGTAAGTTTATACTGTTCATTTTCCACTATTTTGCACATACTTCACGCGTTCGACTTACGAAATTCATAACCTAACATTAAACTTTGTCGTGGCAGGAATATGCATTTCACCTCATCCGGGAGAAGAAATAAAACATGTATTAAGACAAATTACATCTGACGATGGGCCCACAGGGTCCGAAATGCATCGTGTAGTTAATAAAACAAGACTGTTTTGAATACAGTCCAATGTTTTGAATACAGTCACGTTTTAAACTGCAAAATATGGATAAAATCAAAAAGAACTTTTCTACTCGTCTCCCACTTTCACAGGGCCAGGCGCGATTCAAGACGAGGGACCTTCACGGCCGACCTTGGGCGGATCGGATGTCATTTTCTGAGTAAGCTGGCGTTGCAAATGCGCCTGCCTGCCAGTCTTGCGCCGTACGGACGTCCTCCACACGAATTCGTTTCTGCTCTCTGCATTAACTGTAGTCACGATATAGTTCCAAGGCCAAGAACTCTTTCGTAAAATTCTACACGGAGTGGGTGTCAAGGGCAAAAGGCTTCAATTTGCTGTTGAAAATGTTGCGCTTTAACACTATAGGCCTTCAGTTCTTGCCGAACCTACCCCACAATTTTCCTCAGTTCTGAAAGACGACTTTCTCGCTGCACACAGAAGATATTTAGGCGCTAAGTTCTCCAAATGGCTGCTTACTGACCTTTCGACAAACGTCCGTTGCAGCAATAACATGCCAGCTTCCTGCGGCGTCACTGTAAGAAGATGTTTTCGAAGATTCCTGTAACCACAAAATGTACCTCAAAACTATTCTGAACCAGACTTCAGTACTCCTACACAGATTTTATCTTTTTTTTAAATCGTGCTCTTGCTTTTGCAATTGTGGCTTCAGAGATCTAGCATTCAGCGAGAATTTATGTTAATGCGAAGTTTCCGGCGTCGATGTACCTGGAGCAGTCACATATTTGGATAATAGTCCACCACACCACATCGGACGCTTAGGGTATAACACCTTTGGGAAGGCGATTCTAAACAGCTGTTAGGTACTTTTTACAATGTATGATACGCATGTGTTTACCTGCCTTTTATTTTAACCACCGCTTTTGATTTACACCGTCATCACGGTATAAAACACACAGTGTATCACAGCAGACCATTAGGATTGCCGTACTGATAAGATATGGTATGACACGTGATTAATATTTCACCTTTTATACCATGATGGTGGTGCGAACCGAAACCGATAGCTACAATAAAAGACAATTAAACAGCTCCGTGTCATGCATAAACATAAGTGGAAAGCTGTGGTGCGCAGACACAGGAAGTCGCGTCCAGCTTAAGACGTACCCCGAGAGGTAACACAGACGACTCTTTATCTCCTACAACCAAGTTGTCCGCTAGATTTAATGGAGAATACCATACAATTACCAATTCTACTAACATGTATTTACGAATTGTTTACGTATAGTTCTGTTCCTCGCTTCTTAATCTCCTTACTTTATAGTCTTCCCAAGCCGTCTCTTGTAGATTCCATAGCTTGCTTGATATCTGTCACACATCTTCTAGGCGGTCAGCTTAGTTTCCTTTCTCCTTCTGGAAAGCACTTTCGTACTTTCTTTGGCCCTCTTTTGTCATCCATTCTTTCTAAATTGCCATACCATAGTAACTGCATCCTCGTAACAGCTTCCTTTCTGTTCCCTTACGTTGCCATCATTGTTACTGATTTCTTCATTTCTGATGCGGCTTAATCTTGAGACTCCAGCAATTCATCCCCTGTAATCCAATTCCATGGCTAGTCGTTCAGTTTTTTCTTCCTTTCTTCCTTTCTTATTTTCTTCTTAGTCGTGTGTACACATTCTCTCTCGTTCTTCTTCATAATCTAACTTTCTAATAATTAGCAGCTCTTCTTCTAGATCTGTTACAAGGTAATTTTTCCAGTGCTGCATAATTAGGGACTCCTGCATTATGTATAGTTCGTTTTATAAACGACAGTCTGGTTTGGTCGGGCTATCGTTTATAAAATGACTTTTATCTTAATAATATGAATATTTATATATGTGTTTGGAGAGAGAGAGAGAGAGAGAGATTGATTTTTGATTGAGATTTTTACTTTAAGTCGTAACTGGTACCTGAATTTTGGTCGCTGCCTCCTTGAACGATCAGCTTCTGCACCAGTTGGTGACGTATTGCAATTTGGAGGAAGTTATTGTTCTTTAAGGTTTAAAATACGACTCTGTTAGTTACTTGGCCGTATTGCGGATAGTTTTGAGCCCAAGTTTTCGTAGCTTTTCATACCTGAAGGACCACTGTTGTAAGTAAGTAAGATCAAACAGCAATCTGCTTTTCGTGAGAAAAGGAGATTGCTTAGCACACAAACTTCCTTCAAACTACACGCCCTGCTGCATCAAAATTGGTCAGTGGAGTTCAGCACTATACTATTATACAAGAACGTAATCCAACTACTGCAATTAAGAAATTATGAGAGGTTGTTACGTATTGAATGAAAACTATAGAGAATGCATTTTCTTTCCTCTGTTTTAGTGAACTTCGTACACTAACAGTTCTGTCGATTGATAGCCGGCGACGACAACGAAGCTCACCTCCTTTTCCAAAAGCAAGATATTTCTATTCTTCACTTCCAGAAAATTTGTATGCATAAATGTTTGGCAACTATTGCACATACTTTACTCGGTTTTATCACTGAAACAGCAATTTTCATTAAATGTAACAATACGTTCTGAGCGACGGCCTAGCAACACGTCCTCTTTCCACAAGATACAGATTAACAGTCCTCCTTTTTTTAATAAATCAATTTTTAAAATTTTTTTTAGAGTTCATACTCAAAGATTCACAACTACTGTAGTTGCAGGGAATTGCGCACTAAAGAGTTTCTTGCTGTCCAGCTGCGCTTCACTTCACTTCAATTATTTTTTGGATAAAATTTACATTTACGGTATTTACATACATTACTGAGCTTCTCCGAATAAGATCAGGCACAAATTAGTTAAAAAATATGGGCAGTGAGGCTCACATAACATTAAACGTTCCTTGTTGGACATCTACAAGGGACTATTTATGACGTACTATCTACAAGGCCGACTAATTGTGACGTGTCTTCCTGGCTCTATTCTCCTAATTGATCTTTCTTCGCTAATACAGTATTGCTCTCCGAATGCAGCTCTTAACCACCCTCACTTCAGTGTTTACGTTCTCTGAACACAGCAGTTTTCTTTTGTTCACGAACATTGATTTTGCGTATCTGATTCTGTGTTTTATGTTTTCTTTGCTTTTTCAGTCTTCAGTTAGTTTACTTCCTAAATATTTATTTTATTTCGTTTGATTTGCTTTACCTAAATTTGATGTTTATTTCTTCTAGTTCCTTGGTGCACACGCGAATATTTCTGTGTTTTTCGAGTTAATTTCCATTTGGCACTTATGCCTTAGCGCTGTAGCCACAAGTTCTAAGATTCTTCGGAGATTTCCTTCATCTGGAAGCATCACAGCTGTGTGACCCACAAACCTTGGCATCTGTATTCTTTCTCCATTTGTTCTGAAAACTGTATAGTATTCTTTGGATGCATTTAATGCATGTTCTGTGTTGATATTGGATAGTTTCTTGACATTACCGAAGTGTGAGTTAGTATGCTCAGTTGTTACTTGTTGTTTTGTGTAGTCGTCAGCCGTTATCATGTTTCTTTCCTTAAAATCTTTTGAGATAATGCCAATTATATATCATTGGTTAAGGCCATTATTAGGTTATTTATTTCTAGCTACAATGCTTTAAGCATTTCACTTGAAATGCTATCAGTACCACGTGCCTTCTTTTCTTTCAGATCATTTAACGCTTTTTCGAATTCTTCTTGTATAATTGCAGACCCCATGTCAGTTTGACCTACTTTTTCTTCTTCGTCTATTTCGCTAAATTTTTGAGGTTCGTAATACGAGTACAACTCATTAATATATTGTTTCCACCTGTTAGATTTCTGGTTTGTATATAATCTTTTAGCTTTTTTACGTTATTACTCCAAAGGATTGACTTTAACTGTTGAATAACATGTTTCCCTTGTCCAGTCTTAATTTTCAGTATCTTCCCCACTCTCCATTCACAACTGTACTCACATCAAACTATTTAAAACAACAGAGACATTTAACAGCAATATTCCCAACTAATAAATCATGTTGTTGGTCGGCACCCACTCGTATATTCAGTTTTCTGCATGTTTATTTTTAATCTCCACTTACAAAATAATTACTAAAGTTGTCAGGTTAAGTGCACCGACACTGTTTAGAATTTAGACGGAGAGAGAGTCTTGGCTTTATTAGTTACGGTCTCGAAAGATACTGTGTTAGTGAGCGTTCAGCCAAGTACAATATTTCAAAGACTGGTCTAGTCAAGCTCAGATATGTTTGCTAACCTCCAAAAGTAGCGGTAGCAAAATCACAAAAAGGAAGTCACTCGAAATCTTTCGTATGGCTACTTCGCATATTTGGCTTTCCCGCCAAGGCCACAGCTTGTGACGTAGTTCTCGTTACAGCCGGCAGGTCGCGTTGGCAGCAGCGAGCACTCGTTTGCAAAGCAGCCGACAGATCACGCCAACAGCCAGTAAGTTCACTACGGCGTAATGAATATCCCCAGTATTCCGCAAAATTTTCGATTCGACATTCATTCACGCATTTTGAATATAATCCTAAAATGAACTGTAACTCGGTGTAGTCTCGTCTGACATTCTCTGTCTCTTTTATTGGAAGTCTTCAGTTATTAATTCAGATGACTAGGAGCCTAAGGCTGTTTCGACACATTAAATTGAGAGCAAGTAGTGACTGGTTTTAATTTGCCTCCTTTGTCCTAGAGAGAGCCTCGGCTGTGTATGGCATTCCGGTCTTCCTTTCAAACTCCAGACTTACGCACTTCCAATTATGTCTGCCTTATTGCATCCCTCCCCTATAATCGCCCATCCTTTGTCACCATTTCCCTCATCTTCCATCCCACTGCCGGAGTGCCCAAAGGCTTCGTCCTACCCTCCCCTACAAGGCCGTTATCCACAAACCGTCTTCACCAGTCCAGCTGTTCAGTATGCTGATGGCACTGCTTTCCTGGCTCTCTAGTCTACCCTCAAAATTCCGACCCCTCTAGATCCACCTGTCATTTTACCTCCAGGTGTAACCAAAGGCTCCTCAAGATTAACCTCTTCAACCCAGGTAATTAGTACACACAACCCGCACTTTCCATCTCTGTGACTTTCACTTTACCATTTACGACTGCCCGATCCAGCCAACTAATATATTAGAACATCTTGGACTTATCATCGACTGGAAACTAATGTGGAAACTGCACCTACTAACGATCCCACTGTCCTCCACACTTACGAAACGTTCATCTGACCGGTATCTGCCGCACCCCCCCCCCCTCCCCTTCTGTAAGTCTGCGCACATCCTGGGGCGCCATGCATTCCGCCTCGCTTTCCATATCTGTTTACCTTCCCCTACAACCGCGTCACCAACTCGTCCACTTCCTGCCTCTCCGAACTCGCTCTGAACACCTCCTACCAACCTACACTAACTGCAAACTCGACTCCAATAGTCAAGTAGTATCTTCTGTACTTTTCAATCCTTGTATGCTACTGTGGCATTACCAAAACATATCAGCAACCTTAACCCTTCAAATATGCGACTTTACCAACACATACCAGCACCCCTAATTCTACACACGCTCCACATACTCTTCCCAAGGAACTTCAACGATCTCACACCTTGCATATCATGAACTCTGCGCCGACATTTACCAATCCTACCAGCTCTGAATCCACTCCACCCATTCCACCTCATCAGGGCTCTCTGTCCCTCCCATACCCATATTAACTCCTCTTTTTCCATCTGCCCTTCATTCTCTGCCCCCCCCCCCTTTTTCTCCTGTCCACCTTTCTTTACCTACTTTTTTTCTGTCCACATTTGTTTTCCTACCTCCGTTCCCCCATCATATTTTAACCTGACTAATATCCCCCTGTATTCCATCCTATCATCAGTACCAACAGCCACTTACATTCCATTTTTATATCATCATATACCCACCCTCTTCTCCCACCAACATTTTCCCTTCAACAACAGACTCCCTACCCCAGGGCAGATCCTTCCAGTTTTTGTGCCAGAAAAGTGGTTCTTTTAATTGCTAATACTCAGCATCATGTGCTATATACTTTTAGAGGTGCTCTTATCGTGAATTTATTATTACTGTTTTTAACCGAAAGTGCATGTCTTATCTCTAGTAAACGCCCATTTTATTTTCCCCATTTAAAAGTTTTGAATTCATTATACATATCTCACCTAGTGTTTCTTGTTTTTATTTTCACATATTTTGTTGTCAATTGGCAGAAAAGCAGGTTGACTGTACTGCTGACTGGTAACCCCCCCGCCCCCTCCCCCCTCCGAGATTTCGACGCCCTAAAATACCTGCACTAACCTTGGACTGCAAAGTAACGTGTGGTACGTTTACATGAGACACGAGTTCAGGCAGACAAAATTGAATTTTGGCAGCTTTTAGTCAATGGAAATTAATACTGATTTTCCGAAGATCAGCTGTTTTACACAAATGGCCCTGGAAACCAGCCGTTCCAGTTCTGATTTATTGGTCACAACTCAATAAAATATCAGGCAGACAAATTCATACTCACCCTAATATTAATACTTCTCCTTCACTCCACAAAAAGTCACTCGATCCAGATTACCCGAGCCGGCCGAAGTGGCCGTGCGGTTAAAGGCGCTGCAGTCTGGAACCGCAAGACCGCTACGGTCGCAGGTTCGAATCCTGCCTCGGGCATGGATGTTTGTGATGTCCTTAGGTTAGTTAGGTTTAACTAGTTCTAAGTTCTAGGGGACTAATGACCTCAGCAGTTGAGTCCCATAGTGCTCAGAGCCATTTGAACCAGATTACCCGAAAGTATTTAAAAATAAGACGCAACCTGACAACCGATACGCCCTTAAAACCCGGTTGTCCGTTTACATGAGACCAAAAATCGATCATGGAAGAAGAAATCCGGCAGCTACAACTGCATTTCCAGTATAGATACCGGAGAGTTTGCATGAACAACGCCGGCCGCGGTGGCCGAGCGGTTCAAGGCGCTTCAGTCCGGAACCGCGCGACTGCTACGATCGCAGGTTCGAATCCTGCCTCGGGCATGGATGTATGTGATGTCCTTAGGTTAGTTAGGTTTAAGTAATTCTACATTCTAGGGGACTGATGACCTCAGCAGTTAAGTTCCATAGTGCTCAGAGCCATTTGAACCATTTATTTTTTTGCATAAACAACCAGAAGCCTTTTCAGGTAACTGGTTTACGAAATCTGGTTTTTGGAGCCTCATGTAAAACACAGTGATGCCTACCTCACATGACAACCATCCAGAAGAAAAGCCCATAACTAACATATCTAAAGCCGCTTAGCGGCCGAATGATACGATTTCATCCCTCCACCATTCGCCACACCACACCCAAAAAGACTTGATGGTACCCATCCTCTCCTTTACGAATATCGTCTGGATAGCTTCTCCATTATCTCTCAGTATCTCCAATTTTGAATGTCAGGCGTGCCGTCTTGCTTACCATATCTGCTTACCCTCGCTTACGCGAACCCACTAGTACATTATCAAATTCTCTTCCCTCCTCATCGGCCGGCCGGGGCGATCGAGCGGTTCTACGCGCTTCAGTCTGGAACCTCGCGACCGCTACGGTCGCAGGTTCGAATCCTGCCCCGGACATGGATGTGTGTGATGTCCTTAGGTTAGTTAGGTTTAAGTAGTTCTAGGGGAATGATGACCTCAGATGTTAAGCCCCATAGTGCTCAGAGCCATTTGAACCCTCCTCTTCCACATTGGACAACTACTTATATTATGTGTAAACAAAAAAATGTGGCTCCAACAACACTATTGTTTCTGTCGTATTGTCCAAAGATAGCTGTGTCGTAGCAAAGTCGGAAACTCGTCTCGAAACCATAGAAGTTAGCGATGTCTCGCTGCATTACGCACCGACGAGTGGGAGGCGCCGGCGGTGCCACATGCCACGCGCTCGCTACCAGCTTTGCAAGACCACCACACCGGGGCGGACGTGCAGCCGAACAGAGGAAGGCTCTGTCCTGTTCGAGACCACCGATAAAGCAGGCAACATCGCCTAGTTAGGACAAAGGAGCTATTCTCGAAGTATATAGGTCACAATGTTCAAAATTACAATTCCATGAAAGAGATGAAAAGAATTAATGAATGTGTACATCAAGTGATGATTTAATATTCAAAGAAGTAAATATCCGACACATTCCTGTCCCAATGTCTTGTATAACGTTAAGTAAATTTTTTATAGTTTTTTTAATCCAGTCAACTAATATTTCATATTTTGTAATTCTGATCAACCATCTCCCAGAGTACTCAAGGGACCCACACTTTTGACTGGTCAATTGTAGTCTTATCAGGCCATAACGTTTTCCCTGCCAGTTATCAGTCCCGGCATGCTGCTGAGTCAGTACTAACATACCCCAACGACCCTCTATCTCTGATTTAACTCGTTTCTCCCCATCCTTTTCCACGTGAAGTTCCCAGCTTACCATTCCTTTCCCGGCCTTCATCCTTTTTAATCGTATTGTAAGTCTCCTGCCACTTACTCCCCCACACTAGCATCTCCACATATCAAATTATCAACTAGATCTCGCCCTTCCCTTCCTGTTTTCAAGCACCGTTTAAACCTCCTGTTCCCAACTTACCCTCTCCAGCTGCAGTTCCTACAGTTTGTTGCAGTGTATCGAAGAGCTACGTTGGTATTATAAAGCGTACCAGCTATATTTCTTTTTTCTAAACGCATCAGTTATTAATATCACTGTACAGACATTTTTTGGGTTTCCGTAAGTTAGTAAAAACAGAAACTTTACGGGATCAGTTTGATGTCGTCCGTGTGTCTCCTGCTCAACTCCTAAGAGTCCTTTTTCAGGGGCTGGTACAGGTATCATAGTAAAATGTGTCCTATACTGTCGTCTACGGTCACTCGGCAATCAAAAAGTATGGTCATTTTTTGATACAAATTCACTTATCAAGATCTAAAGGGTACTTCTCCGTTGACCTGGAATCACGAAATGCAACAACAAGCAAGGTTTCACAGTAAAAATAAAGAGAAAATCAGGAAATTGTTGATTTGTAATTAGATCATAAAATTTTTCGCCATTACAAACTTACATTGCATTCGTAATGCGCTAAAAATCTTAGGAACTGTTGTAGGGTTATGATCTGGCTTTCATTAATAGATAGTGATTCACGATGAAGGTTTGTGTATATAATTTACAAATGTTTCGTGCTAACTGGCTCAGCTTCGATGAAGGGAATTCCCCTGCCGATGTGAAAACGATGCCATTGCCATCTAGTGGTGATTGACATAATGCCGCCCGACTACCGCGCCACGTCGGCGCTAGCATCGCAGGACCTTTACGAACTGTTCATTCTACATATGACCATCGCCTGACAGTCTATGCCCACAACACCTACAGCATTCTCTAATGTCATTAACACCCCACATTTATCGAAAAAAGGGGCAAATCGCGACACTGTAGCTAATTAAAGGAAATGTAATATATGTTAAGGGACACTGCGGAATGGATTCTCCAAATTAGTGAATTTAAAGCGACCTACAATCATACGACAGGATTTATAGTATTGACGGACTGCTAGGCCATTTTTGTGATACAGACGTCATCATCATCATCATCATCAGGTGCTAAACGTAGCCCCTTCTTTGTCTGTCCCTCGACGTCTTTACCACTTCATTGTAGTTGCTGAAGTTCATTCCAGGGATAACACTGTGTAGTATGGATGTAGCAAGCCATAATGTCTGTACTTCTACGGTTCGTACTGGTTGCGGTAGGAGATTTCATCTTTGTAATCGCCAACTCACTCAGTTTCATACCCCTGCCTGAATCAATTTACAGGTTGACGTTAGTCAACAACGAAACATTGAGCGATTTTGCTCTTCTGTAAATCGTACAAGTTGAATAAAGCTTAAACCGCCAGTTTCTTCTAGTAACCCGTGACTGGAACAGGGAAAGACAATATTCTTTTGGCGAAACACTATTGAGAAAATTTAGAGACTCGGCATTTGTGCCTGTCTGCAGAACGAACGATTCTATTGCCACGAACGTACATTTCGCGCAACTACTATAAAGATAACACAAGAGAAATTAGGGCTCTTACGGAGTACGCCTTACTGTGTCTTGCGGAATGTATATGTAGATGCAGAATACTGCAAAATACAAGAAACAGAGCAAATACGAAGATTAGCCCTAACATCGTGCACTCGAACTCTGTCCTTGGACTCTGACAGGTGGCGTATCGGTTTTAGCCGACTGCTTTAATGTATACTCTGGAGAAATTGTTGGGTTTTTGGTAATGAGTATTTATATATTTTTTGTGGATGTGAAGACACTTTTTATTTATGGTAGGAGCTGCCCTTGTGGAATGCGTACGACTCGTAAGCACAGTAACATTATATTGTGCACTGTCGTAGGTACAACACTCAACATCCGCAAAAGTGGGTATATGAGTTCTACCAAGGTAGCTACGACTAACACAACTACTCACTGACTGTTCAAAGTTTGCGCTATTTATGACGGAATCAGTGATACAGGGTTTTCGGAAATTCACGTTAAAAGCTTGTTGGACTTGGTGGAAGGGAGTGAGTACAAAATACACTCCTGGAAATGGAAAAAAGAACACATTGACACCGGTGTGTCAGACCCACCATACTTGCTCCGGACACTGCGAGAGGGCTGTACAAGCAATGATCACACGCACGGCACAGCGGACATACCAGGAACCGCGGTGTTGGCCGTCGAATGGCGCCAGCTGCGCAGCATTTGTGCACCGCCGCCGTCAGCGTCAGCCAGTTTGCCGTGGCATACGGAGCTCCATCGCAGTCTTTAACACTGGTAGCATGCCGCGACAGCGTGGACGTGAACCTTATGTGCAGTTGACGGACTTTGAGCGAGGGCGTATAGTGGGCATGCGGGAGGCCGGGTGGACGTACCGCCGAATTGCTCAACACGTGGGGCGTGAGGTCTCCACAGTACATCGATGTTGTCGCCAGTGGTCAGCGGAAGGTGCACGTGCCCGTCGACCAGGGACCGGACCGCAGCGACGCACGGATGCACGCCAAGACCGTAGGATCCTACGCAGTGCCGTAGGGGACCGCACCGCCACTTCCCAGCAAATTAGGGACACTGTTGCTCCTGGGGTATCGGCGAGGACCATTCACAACCGTCTCCATGAAGCTGGGCTACGGTCCCGCACACCGTTAGGCCGTCTTCCGCTCACGCCCCAACATCGTGCAGCCCGCCTCCAGTGGTGTCGCGACAGGCGTGAATGGAGGGACGAATGGAGACGTGTCGTCTTCAGCGATGAGAGTCGCTTCTGCCTTGGTGCCAATGATGGTCGTATGCGTGTTTGGCGCCGTGCAGGTGAGCGCCACAATCAGGACTGCATACGACCGAGGCACACAGGACCAACACCCGGCATCATGGTGTGGGGAGCGATCTCCTACACTGGCCGTACACCACTGGTGATCGTCGAGGGGACACTGAATAGTGCACGGTACATCCAAACCGTCATCGAACCCATCATTCTACCATTCCTAGACCGGCAAGGGAACTTGCTGTTCCAACAGGACAATGCACGTCCGCATGTATCCCGTACCACCCAACGTGCTCTAGAAGGTGTAAGTCAACTACCCTGGCCAGCAAGATCTCCGGATCTGTCTCCCTTTGAGCATGTTTGGGACTGGATGAAGCGTCGTCTCACGCGGTCTGCACGTCCAGCACGAACGCTGGTCCAACTGAGGCGCCAGGTGGAAATGGCATGGCAAGCCATTCCACAGGTCTACATCCAGCATCTCTACGATCGTCTCCATGGGAGAATAGCAGCCTGCATTGCTGCGAAAGGTGGATATACACTGTACTAGTGCCGACATTGTGCATGCTCTGTTGCCTGTGTCTATGTGCCTGTGGTTCTGTCAGTGTGATCATGTGATGTATCTGACCCCAGGAATGTGTCAATAAAGTTTCCCCTTCATGGGACAATGAATTCACGGTGTTCTTATTTCAATTTCCAGGAGTGTATTTTGAATAAGAACACGTGTCAGGAAACGTCATCCAACGACGCTACAGAGCGTCAAAGTTATAGGCGCCGGCTCCTGTAAATGTGGTGGATGATTCCGTGACGATGTTACAAACTTTGAGGTTGTGATGGAGACGGATGAATATATCAATCTGAGGCAGGAGTCCCTGTACCGGAAACGAACGAGTCGGAAGTTATAAGCGAAAACCCTTCTGATACCTCTGACAGCGGAATACATGTATCGGTACTGTTGTTGCTAAGATGGTAGGGTAGACAACTTTCAGAGTTTCAATTAATCAAAACAAGAACAAATGTCACAAGCTGCGACATCGTCGCGAAAGAAAAAGTGACCCTTATATGTAATAAGTTTCCTTTAATTTACGTCTATGGTCACAATCTTTTTTGTTTCACAGATTACTGGTTTCGGTCTTTAATGACCACCATCAGATCTGTTTAATAAAAACAAAGTCCTAATGTACTGCCACTATGGCTGCAGTACATTAGGACTTTGTTTTTATGAAACAGATCTGATGATGGTCATTAAAGACCGAAACCCGTGATCTCTTAAACAAAGAAGATTGTGACCATAGACGTAAATTAAAGGAAACCTAAGAACAAATGTGTAGTAAATATGGGCCCTAAAATGCACATCTTAAGAGCTACGAGCAATTGTGCAATAGAGGAGATGGGTTTCATACTTGCGAAAATGAACAGGTGCTCATGTTTTCCTTGTTTTGGTCCCTACTACCACCACTGAAAGTTGCCTGCCTCACACTCATAGCTGACTCTTTCAAGCAGACGGCACAAATAATAGGAGAAGGAAAACACACACACACACACACACACACACACACACACACACACACACACACACACACACACAAAGCGCAGGTGCAGTATGTAGTAAATACGGTTGTAGGAGTACATAAACACTTAGTAGACACGAATAAAGCAATCTGCTGTTCATTTTTCACCCAAATTTGAAGCACAGATGTACTGAAAATCAGAGGTGCCAAGAAATAACGGAAAACCGAAGACAGCCCAACAAAACCAATGGAACGGCTCGCACGGAGACGTTTCAGTATTGTTGCTCTTGATTATAGTTATTATCTGCATAACAATTTTAGAGGGACGTGTCGTGATGTATGCGATGACTGGAGCCAGCCTCCAACGTACTGGTCCCAGCAGATATCTCGACAAGTCGTACGTGAAACAGCCGCGCGGAGTGGCCGCGTGGTTTGAGGCGTCATGTCACGGGCTGCGCGGCCAATCCCGCCGGAGGTTCTAGTCTTCACTCGGGCACGGGTGTGTGTGTATTGTTCTTGGCATAAGTTGGTTTAAGTAGTGTGTAGGTCTAGGGACACACACATTTGAACATTCGTACGTGAAACATCTTGTATTTACGGCAGATACCATAGTTTCCCATTGACGTCGGAGAGGTGGAGAAATATCACATCTATCTCTTGTGAAATTCACTAGGCGCGGGATTTGCCGACTGGTCTAAGGCGCTGCAGTCATAAAAACTGTGCGGCTGGTTCTGGCGGAGGTTCGAGTCCTCCCCGGGGCATGGGGGTGTGTGTTTGTCCTTAGGATAATTTAGGTTAAGTAGTGTGTAAGCTTAGGGAGTGATAACCTTGGCAGTTAAGTCCCATAACATTTCACACACATTTAAACATTTTGAAATACACTAGTCTACCCTCTCCTGCAGAGGATATGGAGGCCAACAGGAACTGGATACAACTCTTGGATTACTGTGCCAGTATGGGCTTAGTAATCACAAACTCCTTTTTTAAAGAACATTCACCGGTATACTTGGGAAGGCAGGGGAACCAGATCTGTCATTGACTATATAATAACAGATCAGGAATTCAGGAAGGCTGTGAGGGATACACGTGTATTCAGGAGATTCTTTGATGACACTGATCATTATTTAATCTGCAGTGAAATTGGGATTGTGAGGCCGAAAGTGCAGGAGGTCAGGTCCATATGTAGGAGGATAAGAGTGGAGAAACTTCAGGATAAGGAAATCAGGCACAAGTACATAACAGCGATCTCAGAAAGGTACCAGTTAGTTGAATGTAGTCAATTACAGTCATTGGAAAAGGAATGGACAAGGTACAGGGACACAGTACTAGAAGTGGCTAAAAAATGTCTTGGAACGGTAGTGTGTAAAAGTAGGATGAAGCAAACAGCTTGGTGGAATGACACAGTCAAGGCTGCCTGTAAAAGGAAAAAGAAGGCGTATCAAAAATGGCTACATACTACAATTCAGGTAGACAGAGAAAGTTATGTTGAAGAAAGAAACAAAGCCAAACAGATAATTGCAGCATCCAAGAAGAAATCTTGGGAAGACTTTGGAAACAGGTTGGAGACTATGGGTCAAGCTGCTGGCAAACCATTCTGGAGTGTAATTAGCAGTCTTCGAATGGGAGGTAAGAAGGAAATGACAAGTATTTTGGACAGGTCAGGAAAACTGCTGGTGAATCCTGTGGATGCCTTGGGCAGATGGAGGGAATATTTTGAAGAGTTGTTCAATGAAGGTGAAAATACGATCAGCAATGTTTCAGATTTCGAGGTAGAATGGAATAGGAATGATGATGGAAATAGGATCACATTTGAGGAAGTGGAGAAAATGGTCAATAGATTGCAGTGCAATAAAGCAGCTGGGGTGGATGAAATTAAATCGGAACTCATCAAATACAGTGAAATGTCAGGTCTTAAATGGCTACACAGGATAATTGAATTGGCCTGGGAGTCGGGACAGGTTCCATGAGACCGGACAAAAGCAGTAATCACACCAATCTTTAAACATGGAAACAGAAAAGATTGTAACAGCTACAGAGGTATCTCTTTAATCAGCGTTGTGGGTAAAATATTCTCAGGTATTGTTGAAAGGAAAGTGCGAGTATTAGTTGAGGACAAATTGGATGAAAATAAGTGTGTGTTTAGGCCTCTTAGAGGTTGTCAGGACCAGATCTTTAGCTTACGGCAAATAATGGAGAAGTGTTATGAGTGGAACAGGGAATTGTATCTATGCTTTATAGATCTAGAAAAGGCATATGACCGGGTTCCTAGGAGGAAGTTATCGTCTGTTCTACGAGATTATGGAATAGGAGGCAAACTTTTGCAAGCAATTCAGGCAGCAGTTAGAGTTGACGGTAAATTGAGTTCATGGTTCAGAGTAGTTTCAGGGGTAAGACAAGGCTGCAACCTGTCTCCACTGTTGTTCATATTATTTATGGATCATATGTTGAAAACAATAGACTGGCTGGGTGAGATCAAGATATGTGAACACAAAATAAGCAGTCTTGCATATGTGGATGACTTAGTTGTGATGGCAGATTCGATTGAAAGTTTACAAAGTAATATTTCAGAGCTAGATCAGAAATGTAAGGACTATGGTATGAAAATTAGCATCTCCAAAACGAAAGTAATGTCAGTGGGAAAGAAATATAAACAGATTGAGTGCCAAATAGGAGGAACAAAGTTAGAACAGGTGGACGGTTTCAAGTGCTTAAAATGCATATTCTCACAGGATGGCAAAATAGTGAAAGAACTGCAAGCGAGGTGTAACAAAGCTAATGCAGTGAGCACTCAGCTACGATCTACTCTCTTCTGCAAGAAGGAAGTCAGTACCAAGACTAAGTTATCTGTGCACCGTTCAATCTTTCGACCAACTTTGTTGTATGGGAGCGAAAGCTGGGTGGATTCAGGTTACCTTATCAACAAGGTTGAGGTTACGGATATGAAAGTAGCTAGGATGGTTGCAGGTACTAGTAGATGGGAACAATGGTAGGAGGGTGTCCACAACGAGGAAATCAAAGAAAAACTGGGAATGAACTCTATAGATGTAGCAGTCAGAGCGAACAGGCTTAGATGGAGGGGTCATGTTACACGCATGGGAGAAGCAAGGTTACCCAAGAGACTCATGGGTTCAGCAGTAGAGGGTAAGAGGAGTCGGGGCAGACCAAGGAGAAGGTACCTGGATTCGGTTAAGAGTGATTTTGAAGTAATAGGCTTAACATCAAATGAGGCACCAATGTTAGCACTGAATAGGGGTTCATGGAGGATTTATAAGGGGGCTATGCTCCAGACTGAACGCTGAAAGGCATAATCAGTCTTAAATGATGATGATGATGATGATGATGATGATGACCCTCTCCTGTAGTCCTCGTCACCGACTTCACATACTCGTGAACCATTATCCGGAATATATGATACCTTCCAGCTACATTTCGCTCGTTCCCGTAACAACTCACCTTCGCAGGCATTCCACTGCGCAGTTACCACTACCTGTTTTTGTTACGTGTCAGGCTGCGGTACTTATTACTGCAGCTCTAAACGAAGGCTTGTAGGTTTCAAAGTCACTGAAGCGTGAAATTCACACCTGTTCCATTTGATATCTAAATGTAATCTTAACTAGATTCAGTCAAACTACGCCACCATCAGATAACCGTTTTCTCACAAGCACACTGTGCAGTCGAGATACAGTCGATAACTTCACTGATCAGCCAGAACATTATGATCCACATACCTAATAGCCAGTATGTCCACCCTTGGCACGGATAACATCGGCGACGCGTTGTGACATGGAAGCAGTGAGGCCTTCGTAGCTCACTGGAGGGAGCTGACACCACATTTGCCCACACTAGTCACCGAATTCCCGTAAATCCAGGGGGGGGGGGGGGGGGGGTAGGGGGGGGGCGGGGAGGGGTGTTCGATCGGGTTCAGATCTGGTGAGTTGTGGAGCCAGCACATCAACTGGAACTTTCCATTGCGTTTCTCAAACCACGCCATCACACTCCTGGTCGTGTGACATGGCGCATTATCTTCGTGAAAAATACAACTGTCGTCGGGAAACATGATCGTCATAAAGAGATGTACGTGGTCTGCAACCGGTATACGATATTCCTTGGTCTTCATGGTGCCTTGCACGACCTCTACTGGACCAGTTGATGCCGACGTCAGTGTTCCACACAGAATAATGGGCTCGCCGTCGGCTTGTCTCCGTCCCGCAGTACGTGCGTCAAGGAGCTGTTCCCTTGGAAGACGACAGATTCGCACATTCCCATGGGCATCTACATGTACATCTACATCTACATATATACTCCGCAATCCACCATACGGTGCGTGGCGGAGGGTACCTCGTACCACAACTAGCATCTTCTCTCCCTGTTCCACTCCCAACAGAACGAGGAAAAAATGACTGCCTATATGTCTCTGTACGAGCCCTAATCTCTCTTATCTTATCTTTGTGATCTTTCCGCGAAATATAAGTTTTCGGCAGTAAAATTGTACTGCAGTCAGCCCCAAATGCTGGTTCTCTAAATTTCCTCAGTAGCGATTCACGAAAAGAACGCCTCCATTCCTCCAGAGACTCCCACCCGAATTCCTGAAGCACTTCCGTAACACTCGCTTGATGATCAAACCTACCAGTAACAAATCTAGCAGCCCGCCTCTGAATTGCTTCTATGTCCTCCCTCAATCCGACCTGATAGGGATCCCAAACGCTCAAGCAGTACTCAAGAATAGGTCCTATTAGTGTTTTATAAATGGTCTCCTTTACAGATGAGCCACATCTTCCCAGAATTGTTCCAATGAACCGAAGACGACTATCCGCCTTCTCCACAACTGCCATTACATGCTTGTCCCACTTCATATCGCTCTGCAATGTTACGCCCAAATATTTAATCGACGTGACTGTGTCAAGCGCTACACTACTAATGGAGTATTAAAACATTACAGGATTCTTTTTCCTATTCATCTGCATTAATTTACATTTATCTATATTTAGAGTTAGCTGCCATTCTTTACACCAATCACATATCCTGTCCAACTCATCTTGTATCCTCCTACAGTCACTCAACGACTACACCTTCCCGTACACCACAGCATCATCAGCAAACAGCCGCACATTGCTATCCACCAACACACCCTATCCAAAAGATCATTTATGTAGACAGAAAACAACAGCGGATCTACCACACTTCCCTGGGGCACTCCAGATGATACCCTCACCTCCGATGAACACTCACCATCAAGGACAACGTACTGGGTTCTATTACTTAAGAAGTCTTCGAGGCATGATGAGGAAGGTATCGGGATTCAGCAAAGCATGCAACGCTTTGCCAATGTCCAGTGTCCATGGTCACTTGCCCATTTCGGTCGTAGTAACGTGAGTGGGACGTCGGCTGTGGAGGCCCATCATTAGCAACATTCGGTGTACTGTGTGTTCACTTGTACTCTGCTCAGCATTAATGTCTCATGGTAGTTCTGCCACAGTTCGCCGCCTGTCCTGTTTTACCAGCCTGTCCAGCCTACAACGTAATAGGGATTGGGCACCCAACCCCGTCACGCCTGGGCGTGGTTTCACCACGTGTTGAAGACACTCACCACAGCACGCCTCGAACACCCGACAACTCGTGCTCTTTTCAAAATGCTCGTGCCGAGTCTCCGGGCTATCACAGTCTGCCATCAGTCAAAAGATAGATAGCACACCTTCCTCATTCTACGCACGGGCTGCATGCTCACTGATACTAAATGCACCGTGCGTGTGTCTGACTAGCAGACATTCCTTGCCAGGTGACGCTGCTGTCGCCTGGACGGTTCATATCGATAATGTGGTCATAATGTTCTGGCTGATCAGTGTATTTCTCATCGAGAAAACAGAACGACAGAAATTGCAGGAAGTTATCGGACCTAAAGTGCGAGTGTTTGTAAGATCTCTCTCTCCTGATGTACTAATTTAGTTCCATTGCACGGAACAGGCTTCTAAGTTTTAAGGTCCTATGGTGCAATTGGATGACTTACGATTAGCGACACAGCTCTGCCACACACCATAGATGGGGCCAGCAAAACCAAAGTACTATGGCTATCTGGCATCGAGAGAGGAAGGATCTCGCGAAAGTTGTTGTTGATTCACTGGCTGCGACAAGGGCGAAATTCTGACAGTCACACGAGTTCACATCCAGACAACTAAAACAATAGTTTGTGAGTGAACAAGTCATGCAGACTAAGGGTACTACCGACCCTTAGTGAGAAGGTGAAAAAGTTCTGGAAAGATAAGAACAAAAAGGAAAACCAACTAATCGTTCTACATGATTTTTGGAAATTTGTGGTAAGTTCTATGGGACCAAACTGCTGAGGTCATCAGTCCGTAGGCTTACACACTATTTGATCTGACTTAAGCTAACTTACGCTAAGGACAACACACACATCCATGCCCAAGGGAGGACTCGAACTTCCGATGCGGGGACATGATTTTTAAACGCCTATATAAATAAACCAATACTAATAACTAGAATTAGCTGAATCAGACTCTTTGTCTCACTTAACTGTTCGATTGCTGTTATTACACCAGTTGGGTTTCAAAGATGTGATATTAAAGATCACAAAATTTTAAACGTGGCTGCGAGTCAGCAACTGTCTAAATTCTAAGAGGTTGAAAAAATCAGCTAATCGGTTGCAAACCAAAGGTTTATTCAGCTTTGACCTAGGTTTCGATATTTATAAAAATATCTTCTTCAGAAGGCGTGGGTCGTAAAAATCTTTATAAACGGCTACAAACTATTTTTACATATATAACAAAATATTAGTAATAGAAAAAATATTTGTGAGGTAAGCATACTCACTTGTTACATCACATGGTGGCAAAGTACATTCGTTGAAACCGAGCGGTTCTTGTTGTATATACAACTGATAAAAAACCAGAAACATCACATGGATGCCAAGCAAGTTACATTCAGTGGACAAATGTATTCGCCCACTGGTAAAGGCTCTTGTCTACATAAAAGAACAACAAGAGTCCAAAGAATACAATATTTGCGTAACGAATGTATTCACCATGCCAGAGACAAAAGCCAACTGCTCAAAGGCATAGCCTCAAGCGATAAGGAAAAACGTTGGATGCAGAGGGTCATAAATAAGTGCGCGTAAGAACTACGCCATGCTTGTGTTAGTAACAACAATATACATTAAAGTAAGAAAGAAAATTTCTTCTACAGGGCTGCTACTAATGCAATAAATTTACAGGTAGGCTATACATTACATGTAAAATCTCTACTACATTCGCTGACAGAGTAATAATGTCCGTAAATTTAGCGTGCGGAAGCTAGATTTCTATTTACAAAAAGAGCAAAAAACAGCGTCACTAAAAAGAGAAACATGTGCTTAACACTACAGGAGCGTAAGCGATAAGCAAAAATTGGACTGCAGTGAGCGCTATATAGATGTGCTTAAGCACTGCGTCTTCCTGGTGTTAAAGTAACGTAATTTTACAGTAAAGCGAAATTTAGCAGGCCATAATGAAATAATTTTAGAGGTATACATTAAATTTAAAATTATCTGTAAAACATTTATGTGGCAGAGAGATACTGCACGTAAACTTCGTGTTCAGAGGATAACAATTTTATTACAAAAAATTACTTCTGTTATAAAAAAATCGAGGAAAGAGTGAAATGGAAAAAGCTACACCACAACATAAAAAAATGAGAACCTTTCGCTTAACTGTGGGAACATGTTCCGAAGAATAAAACCCAGTGATATGAAATGTAAGTAGTTCAACAGTAGAGAGGAAGTATTTTGAGGAAAACGGCACATTCGTTGATGTTAGAGGAGATCTGTAAACACGTATTATGTGACAGTGAGGTACGGTTTAAAGCCATCAAGGAAGTGCTTACTAGCTAGCTGCAACTGATCGTTCAAAATGTAACCGCATCTCTTAGCAAGATGTTTATAAATTTCAAGTTCTTCTGATGAATCCAATTTCCAGCCATTTGTTTCCTTATGTAAAATTACGGGTTCTTCAGATTCCTCCAGAGATTGGTCTGAAATAAGTAAATGTTCAGCAAAAAAAGAATTATGAACATTTCCACTTTTCTTTTCCAGCAGGTGCTCCTTATATCTGTCTCTTGAAAGCTCTACCGATCTGCCGTATGTAATAGCTAGGGCAATCATTGTAGACGATTTTATAGACACCTGAAATTGTGAAAGATTCTTGTTCAGTTATTTGATGTATGTACTAAATCTTTCTTAATCTATTGATAGTAGAGAAGGTAACTCTACAACCGTACTGTCTAGTCAGAAGACGGCCAATCCTGTAGGACATATAACCTAAAAATGTTATCGAAATGAACTTGCCATTTTCTTCTTTATTACTCTTCAGTTTGTTGTCACCTAGTGTTGAAATTTTTTATTGAAGCTTTTGTTACTAATCATCTGATCGACTACGTCTTGTTTGCAACCATTATTGTAGCAATAGTATTAATCAAATTAATTTCTTCGTGAAAATCGTATAGGGAAAGTGGCGTTGTTAAAGCAGGATTTATTCTTGAACGAAAAAAGAAAAAAAAACCGTGCAGTTATGAGCCTACTGGTGGAGAGAATCTGACGGAATAATATTATCAGAGTAGGTTGTCTAGCGGTGAACTTTATATATGATAAGAGACTTTCGGCTTTAGCTAGTGTAATTTACCACCGTGTGATGTAACAAATGAGTATGCTTACCTCACTAATATTTTTCTGTTATTGAGATTTTATTATATAGGTTAAAATAGTTTGTAGCCGTTTATGTACATTTTTAGGGTCTACTTCTTCTCAAGAAGATTTTTTTTATAAATATCGAAACCTAGGTTAAGGTCTAAATAAACCTTTGTTTGCAACTAGTTGGCTGATTTTTTTCAACTCTTCATATTACAAGACTGACAGGAATATATTTTCGAGCTGGTCATTCCGTAAGAGTGCTGAAACACCGTAATAAAAACAGTTGTCTGTTCGGTTCAGTAACTGGCAACATTGTTTCAGCTGTGCCCTATGACACGTCACTGCATGGGAAGTGACCACAAACTTACTTTTTTTTGGTTATTGATTCGCCTTTGGGATTACTGGAGGTTGGTGCGTGTTTGCAGTTACCGCTTTTAGGTCTTGCTTCAAAAAGATGCATAATTTTTACTAAGACAAACTAATCATCATGAAATACATGATGCCGTGTTTTAAGAGGATGATGGTGGAATCTCCTGGTAACATTGAGTGGGAGGGTTGCAGTCGATATTATACGGAAGACGCTTGGATGTTTATGTAGATATGAATTAGTGGACGGGATTAGATGTTGGGAGGCGGATGGGATTTCAACTTGGCTGGAAAAAAGGTGCTGGATCCTTCAGTTGGGATGGTGGGACTAGTGTGTGCTATAGCTGAAGGGGTGGTTCTCTTGGTCTGAGAGGCGGAGGAGATTGAAGCTCCACTGGAAAAGAATGTGTACTGTTTGTAGGTGGTGGGTAGGTGGGACACGTTAATGGAGGATGGGAGATACCATAGGGAGTTGGCGCTCATGTCTACGGAAAGTGAATGAGAGGCGAAGATATACTAGATGTTCAAGAAGGTGGTGGAACTTTATGAATTTGTACCGGAAATGGTTGGGAGAAGGTAGCTACTGAAACTGAGGAATGGTGCATGTCGATCCAGGACTTGAGATGGAGGGGTAGCTGAAGATGGGTTGGATGAGGGTCTTGTATATTTGGATGATTTAATCCACATGGTCGAGGTGTCAGTAGATGACGATTGTGTGTCTTTCCTTTTTTTGTTTTTTTTTCTTTTAGATTCAAGGTTAGTTCTCACTTGAGTATTAGTCATAGGTAGTTTAACATTTTAGTTAGGTGGATTGGACTGTTTTGGTTGTAAGGTAGATGTCTCTGGGACGGAATGCCCTTTTTTCCGGTATTTATTTGTGGGGTCGATGGAAAAGCACCTATAAAAATGTTCAAATGTGTGTGAATTCCTAAGGGTCATCGGTCCCTAGACTTACATACTACTTAAAGTAACTTATGCTAAGAACAACACACACACACTCATGCCCGAGGTAGGCCTCGAATCTTCCGGCGGGAGGGGCCGCGCAATCCGTGATATGGCGCCTCAAACCACGCGGCCACTCTGCGCGGCAAAAAAGCACCTATAGCTGTACCAGGAGCCAGGAGGTGAAGTGGTTGAGTTGAAGATGGAACCAGTATTTTTGTGGAAATATCTCGCCACATTGAAGAACGCCGTCATGCTATTACGTTCTGTGTATCATTTGTGACACTATTTTCCTTATTTTGTGATAATACAAACTATACTGCGTAAAAAAAAAAAAACTCCAGAAGAGGACGGGCAAGCCCTAGTGTTGAAAGTCCCTCTAATGGGTTTGTTGTACCTGTTATAAGTGTTCTGCGAATAACACGCATCTGTGGTTCGCCATCCGCACAACGTTTTCTGTATAATGGTTCCAATTTGTTGTTCGTAACTGTAACCCATAGATATCTAGTGGCGGGCCCATTCTATCTTCGCTTACTCGACTTACGACTGTGGTTTGCCACTTGTCATCGCAGAGTCACCAACCGTAACGCCTTTGTAGATCTGCCCTAAAATTCCATCATAAGTGTTGCAGTTTGAAACAAAGATTACATTCTGAGTTTACTATCTACGTATACAGAATGGTCCCGATCTGCACCAATGAAGTTGCAAAGATTTTCAAAGATAGTCTCTGATTACTGTGCTAAAAGTGACCCACGGTCTCTAGTGGGCTGTTATAGAGTAAACGCATTTCTTTCGAATTTTGAATATTATAACTGAGAACACAACCGTGAATGCCCAACAGAAAGCAAAGTATCACCGGGTGTGCTTCGAGAAACTGTAATGAGATCTCTGATGATGTCAGTGCGCACAAACATTTTAAAAGAAAGGATGAGCAAGACTGACGATACTTTTGTCTTCAGGAAAGTTTGTCTACATCTACACTACACTACACTACACTAACTGTCCGCAAACTACTGGCGGAGGATATATCTTAGCAGAAGTATCGTCGTTGGATGATTGCAATGAAATGCAGAAAGAGTTTGCCGAGATTTTCACTTGAAATAAAAAACATTAGTTCTCTTCAAATGGGGATAAATACAAAATAACGCACATGTATAAGAGAATGAATCTATCCGCATTCCGTTACAGCAATAGTGCAATAAATACACCACCCCTCAAAAAATGTGCAACACCCACAATGGGAACATGAAACGAAAATAAAACTTCGCGGTTTAGGAAATAGTAGGGTCGCGGTCTTATACGGTTCTTAGGAGCAGATTGTACAGTGTAGGTCATTTTATATCTCTTCTTTTTATCACATTGTTTGCAGTATGTATTACGTTACGAAAAACCTTAAAATACAAAATCTAATTGCTCAAGAGATATCATTGAAACTGCAGCTAATAAACAGATTTCCTTAAATTTACGATTAAATGTATTATCAGGCCCTTTGAATTGTATCTCCCATACTCTAATAACATTAAAGGTCATTACGTTTTCAAGTTGAGAAACTACTGATCAAAAACACCAAATGTAAAAATAACACTTCAGATACAGTATCAAAGCCGACAAATGCCAGTTTCTGAATTTTGATTACGTATGCAGAATGTTCTGATGTCATCAAAATGGTATTAGATTTTATGAAAATAATAACATTTCGCTCACATTATCCAGTGCGTAGTTGGCCGTCCCAAAGAAACATATCGGAGCATTTTTCTACAATTTACACTATAAAATGAAATGAGCATATGGCATCATTGGCTGGGAGGCCCCGTTCGCGGAAGTTCGACCGCCAAATGCAAGTCTTATTTCAGTCGACGCCCCATTGGGCGACTTGCGTGCCAGTAATGTGGATGAAATTATGATGAGGACAACAAAACAGCCAGTCCACGAGTGGAGAAAATCCCCAACGCGGCCGGGAATCGAACCCAGGTCGCCGACCGTTGAGGCCGAGTGGTACTAGGCGCTTCAGTCTGGAACCGCGCGACTGCTACGGTCGCAGGTTCGAATCCTGCCTCGGGCAAGGATGTGTGTGATGCCCTTAGGTTAGTTAGGTTTAAGTAGTTCTAAGTTCTAGGGGACTGATGACCTCAGATGTTAAGTCCCATAGTGCTCGGAGCCCTTTGAACCATTTTTGAACCCGGGTCCGCTGCATGGGAGGCAAGCACGTTACCACTTAGCTAAGCAGGCGTACATTTACACTATATTAACATGAGACAGAATACACAAACACATTATACATAATGCAAATGGGAGAGTAGTTTCTCTTTACTTTGGTGCACTGACGTTCAACAAAACATTTTTTTTTAGGAGCACTTACGACTCAAGACCGTCCTTTGAGAACTCATCACACTGACACATCATCTTCGCTTGGAACACCGTTACTCGCCTGCCGAAGTTGCTGCTCCCAGGCGATGTGTATCCTCCGAGTTTCCCTGATGACAGCCATCACGACTGTATTTGCTCACCTCGTCTGGCTGTTGACGCACGTCACCTGGTTACATGTCCTCCGAACTTGCCCTTGTTTGCATCCAAATGTTTACATGCAACAAAATCATACATTTTGGAATCAAGATGATGACAATTGTTTACATTTCCCAGACGGAATAGGCTGGCCGGAGTGGCCTAGCGGTTCTAGGCGCTACAGTCTGGAACCGCGCTACCGCTACGGTCGCAGGTTCGAATCCTGCCTCGGGCATGGATGTGTGTGATGTCCTTAGGTTAGTTAGGTTTAAGTAGTTCTAAGTTCTAGGGGACTGATGACCTCAGCAGTTAAGTCCCATAGTGCTCAGAACCATTTGAACCAGACGGAATATTGTGACATTTCGTTAGTCCGCCCAAGTGGCAAACTCAGAAGAAACTTTTAAGTGAAAATTTTGTTTACTCATGAATGTTTTAAACGCATTTCTTTAATTAATTATTGCACAATAAACAACCAAGTCACCATATGACACACTAATACTTTCCCTATATTTCTCAAATGTTTTTAAATTTTGAGTCCATTATCTAGCGAGTCCATTATATTATTTTAATTATATTGATTAATAATGGCAGTAATAGGAGTCGAGGGGCATGAAAGGGAAGTAGTGGTTGGGAAGGGAGTGAGACAGGGTTGTAGCCTCACCCCGATTTTATTCAATGTGCATATTGAGCAAGCAGTAAAGGAAACAAAAGAAAAATTCGGAATAGGTATTAAAATCCATGGAGAAGAAATAAAACTTTCACGTTCGCCGATGACATTGTAATTCTGTCAGAGAGAGCAAAGGACTTGGAAGAGCAGTTGAACGGAATGGACAGTGTCTTGAAAGGAGGATATAAGATGAACATCAACGAAAGCAAAACGAGGATAATGGAATGGAGTCGAACTAAATCGGGTGATGCTGAGGGAATTAGATTAGGAAATGAGACAGTTAAAGTAGTAAAGGAGTTTTGCTATTTGGGGACCAAAATAACTGATGATGCTCGAAGTAGAGAGGATTAAAATGTAGACTGGCAATGGCAAGGAAAGCGTTTCTGATGAAGAGAATTTTGTTAACATCGAGTATAGATTTAAGTGTTAGGAAGTCGTTTGTGAAAGTATTTGTATGGAGTGTAGCCATGTATGGAAGTGAAACATGGACGATAAATAATTTGAACAAGAAAAGAATAGAAGCTTTCGAAATGTGTTGCTACAGAAGAATGCTGAAGATTAGATGGGTAGATCACATAACTAATTAGGAGGTATTGAGTAGAATTGGGGAGAAGAGGAGTTTCTGGCACAACTTGACAAGAAGAAGGGACCGGTTGGTAGGACATGTTCTGAGGCAAGGGGTCACAAATTTAGTATTGGAGGGCAGTGTGGAGGGTAAAAATCATAGAGGGAGACCAAGAGATGAATGCACTAAGCAGATTCAGAAGGATGTAGGTTGCAGCAAGTACTGGGAGATGAAGAAGCTTGCACAGGATAGAGTAGCATGGAGAGCTGCATCAAACCAGTCTCAGGACTGAAGACCACAATGAATGAATCTCCTACATGAAAACAATTAGACGTGTTAAGTTCATTTTATCCACATACCTCGATGTGAATACCTGTCACCTGCTTTCTTTACTAACGGACGGATTACGTCACAGCGGCGCTGATTTATTCTCGCACTCCGACCACGTCAGCTGTCGGCCGCGGCACTCAGAAGTTATTAGCACCCCTCCAGCTTTCTAGGCCCTTTACATGCCTTGCCGGTGCCACGGCACGCCTAACTCTGTGCTATCGTAGAGCTCCATTCAGCTCCTACTACTTGCTGTATACGAACACTAACTCAACACACGTTATCTCAAAATTCAAGGTGTTGTTTCACTTAATACTCATACGTTCTTACTGTGCTATATGTACTGTGAATTTTGTGTTATATCTGGATCTTTTGAGTACATTTCGTGTATTTATTTACTGAAGAGATGTTCTCGTCGGTACTTCGTATTCAGACTCGTCAGAACCAGCAGGCTTCCCCCTAGCTGTCACTCTATCTCTTAGCATCAACTACATCTTATATACTTACTAGTTACTACTTTGGTTTCAGGATGTACCACTTCTACCGAATTTCGTTTGTGTATCCTGCTCATAATACTCTGCTCTTCAAAAGTCTTAACTATCTGTTGAAAAATATCTCTAGCTATTTCTTCTCTTGTCTTGTGAATTGCACCTGATTACCGTCCATAGTTGCGTTTAATTGTTGGTAAGCATTTCTAACAGTTACCTCCGTTTTCTGTATTAGAACTCTAAACACTTCGTGCATAATAAATTCTGTGTCGTTATTCTTACTATCTTCATCTCCTGTGGTCAAAGTGTCACGAACAACTGCATGAGTGTTTGCCTTTGCAATGTTTTCTGCTGATTCTGAAGTCCTTTAAAGGCGTTTCCCGTTCCCCATTTCCTACTATATCACTAATTCTAATTACTTGTACGTCCTTAGACTTTGGAAATGGAAACATATCACTGTCTTCTAATAAATGTACATTTTATTGAGCCAGGTTTTGCTCCGCACTTTCATTTAGGTTACTCTTTCTAACAGTTTGACTTACCCTTGCATTTCCGAACAACATTACATTTCCATTAACAAAATTTTGTAATCGACTCAAAATGAATTTTAACTTACCGTTGTTGGGAATGGATGTTGCCCTGGCCCCAACCTGTTCACCGCCCATTTAGATACTCGCTCCTCTATGACCATTCAATGGAACTCTAATCCCAGAGTTGCTATCCCTTATTGCCTTCTACTCGGCAGCTTGTCGTTCTCCAGGTATCTCATTTTATTAATGTTCACTCACCATCCCTTCGTGTGTTCTGTGCTTTCTGTCGGTACTGGGTCGGCCCTTCGATGACTTCAGTTGGTGTCTGCACGTTCGTCCGTGCGGATATTGTGAGTACGTGGATCCCACTTTATACTACATTGAAATCAGCTGCTGTCTGGGTCCACTTGGACTCTGCAGCCACGGTTTTCAGTCTCTATCTCCCACCGTACAGGCCACCTACATTTGCTGCACTAACTGCCATCCTTCAGCAACTCCTTCCCCCCTTCCTCCTCTTGGAGATGTTAATACCAACCACCATTTGTGGGGCAGTGCTTTTTAATTTAGTCAGGGCTCCTCATTCACCAATTTCTTGCGCACCACGACCTGTGCTTTTTTAATGATGATTCCCCTACTCACCTTAGTGCTGCGCATGGCACATTCTCTGCTATTGATCTTTCACTCTCTTCTCCTCCCATTCTTCCTTCCTTACACTGGTCGTTACACAATGACCTCTGTGACAGTGGTCACTTTCCGTTGACCCTCTCATTCCATTCCTGCCTCCGATGACCAAGTTACCCCACTGGAATTTCCATCGTGCTGATTGGCTGATTGATGATGATGTCCGTGATCTGTCTGATGAGATAATCCGCCCTGGCAGCATTGTGGTTTCCCAGTTCACAGATCCCGTTCGCCGCTGGCACCCTCCAAGGTTGTCAGTGGCAGCCAACCATTCTGGGCCTTACCCTTCCAGCTGGCCTTCGTACAGATCCATCAGTTCTCGCAGAACACCTCGTGTCCTATTTTGCGGTGGCACAGGCGTCGGCGTCCTATCCAGCTGCCTTCCTCCTCTGGAAACAGTAAGCTTAATCATCCCACTTACGTTTTACCCCTTGTCAGAAGGAATCCTGCAATGAACCTTTTACTGAATGAGAGCTTCTTCTGGCCCTCTCTTCTGCCCACAATTCAGCTCCTGGCCCTGGTTCCATCTGTGACCAATTGCTTCAACACCTCAGGCCTCCACAGCATCCATATCTCCTCCAGGAGTTTAACCACATTTGGCTCCAAGGTATTTTGCCCTCTCAATGGAAAGACAGTATTGTGGTTCCTGTCCTTAAGCCTGGCAAGGATCTGTCGTCTTCTGATAGTTACTGGCCCATCATCCCGACCATTTTTTCCTGTAAATTATTCGAATGAATGGTGGCGTGATCTCATTTGGGTCCTCGGATCTTGGGACCTTTTATCTCCTTACCAGTGCAACTTTCAGGGAGGTCTCCAAACAGTCATCTACTTCGATTGGAAGCTGCAGTTTGGCAGGCCTTTTCTCAGCACTACCATCTTGTCAAAGTTTTCTTGTATCTTAGTAAGGTCTATGACACAGCATCCTTATGCTCCTTGACTGGGGTCTTGTGGGCCCCCCTACCGATTTTTATGCGCCAGTTCCTGTTCCACCACTCGTCCAAAGTTCAGGTTGGCGCTGTTCTCAACTCTCTGCTGACCCAGGAGAATGGTGTTCCACAGGTCTCCGTATTAACTGTCCTTTTTTGCACTGCTGTTAATGGATGTGTAGCCTCTGCTGGATTGTTTGTGAATGATTTCTGTATTTGGGGCAGCTCCCACTCAGTGGCCTCTGCAGACGGCAGCTCCAGGGTGCCATCTGGCATCCTTCCACATGGACACACTCAGATAGTTATCAGTTCTCTGTCCTTATGTTGAGGATGCTATCATCCTGTCCTTTCATGGCAGGATGTCTGTTAAGATATGGGGAAATGACTTCCATGGTACTAGAGGGAGCTGTGACAAAAACTGTAGAGGAAGACAGAGATTGGAATACATCCAGCAGATAATTGAGGACGTGTGATGCAAGTGCTACTCAGAGATGAAGAGGTTGGGAAAGGAGAGGAATTTGTTGCAGGCTGCATTAGACCAGTCAGAAAAAAAAGGTTGATGGTGATGGTGTCACACTTCTGTCACCGTACTACAGTCCATCCTGATCTAGAGCTCCACCCAGTTCCGTTTCTTCAGTTTTATTTTTGACAACAAGCTTACTTGGTTGTTCCATATCCATCACCTGAAGGTTGTTTTGATAAACTCAATGTCCTTCACTTCCTTGCCGACATTCTTGGGGTGTGCATTGTTTTACCCTTATCTGCCTTTACTCGGCATAGTTGTGTCCCATCTGGACTATGACTGTCAAGTTTATGGATCAGCAGAATTTCCCATATAGTTCCTCTTTGACCTGGGTCACCATCATGGTATCCATTTAGGCACCAGTGCATTTCACAGTAGCGCTGTCGGTACTCTTCTGGTTGATGCTGGGATCCCTCGCCCTCAGGGTGATTTACCAGTTGGGCTCTGCCTCGCTTTTCTCCACCATGACTTCCATTTCACCCCCTTGTCCTCTTCCCTACGTTCTCTCCTGACCACTCACCCTTGGTTAGTTCCTTAGCCACAGATTCAGATGGATCTTTTCTAAAGACAGAACGCCTCCGTCGCTCCAATGGTGTTATGTTGTTTGTTTGAACGCTGTCATGGGATTTTCAGCAAGGCATTGTTTTTTTACACCAATAACTTTAAATCAGTTGATCATGTGGGATACGCCTTCATATCTTCTGTTGGCATGGAACACCATCTATTGCCTGCCATGTATGGGGTGTCTACTGCAGAACTCATGGCCATTTATTGGGCCGTCTGTTTTATTAAACAGTCGCCGCTCACCTAAGTTTTGGTATGTACAGACTCAATGAGTGGCCTTCAGGCTATCGATCAATGTTTTTTTCGCCACCCCTTGGCCTCTGCCATCCACGACCTTCTCGCTGATCTTGGTGATGCTGCTTGTTTGGTTGATTACCTTTGCGTTCCTAGATGTCCCAGGCAGTGAACTTGCTGATCATCTGGCTGGGGGGGAAACCATCTACCACCCCCCCCCCTTCCCCCCGTTCTCCCTGACCACTCGGGTGGCAGTGGCAGATTCACGGTTTTACATCAAATCCCATTTTGCTCAATGGTGAGCTAATTCTTGGGAGGCTACCCCTTTGTCTAATAAACTTCGTGCCATCAACGAGACTCCCACCACGTAGCATTCTTACATCTGCCTCTTCTTGCGGGAATCTACCATCCTCTGCCATCTTCGTATGGGGCATAATAGATTGGCCCATGGTTTCTTTACTCGGCAGTGAGCCGCACCCCCGCTTTGTAGTTTCGACGCTCCACTCACGATGACCCATATTTTGCTGGACTGTCCTGCCTTTTGGCTCTTCACACTAAATATGCCCTCCCACCTTCCTTATCTCAGGTCTTACCAGACGACCCTCACATGGTTAAATGTGTTCTTGGTTTTCTTCGTGAACGTGGTTTGTACTCTCAGATATAAGTCCTTGAATTTTATTCTGAAATTACTCCCTCAGTTAGCGTTGGCACTGGTTACGGAGGCCTTGACCTTGCTTCTATCCCGGCCAGGTTCTCCTCGCCATTTCCCTACATTTTGTCTGGTCTGTTGTACTGTTTTGTTTCTCCTTTTCTTGTGTCTTCGTCCTCTGGTGTTATCCCTGTTGCATCGTGATAATGGTATAGTATGGTATGGTGTGGGTGTCAGCACGGGTCGGTGGTGTTGCTGGTGCCCTACCACGTGTAGCGTTTCTGGGGCACCCCTGCTCTCCCCGTTTCCACCCACCCGCCTCCTGGTCTTTCGTCTTCCTGCTGCTCTGACGTCCCTTTTCCCTCTTTGTTTGCACGTTGACTGGACTGTGCTGTTATGTGTTGTTCCTCCATTGATTTCTGACATCGTAGATCACGGGACCGATGACCTCGCTGTTTGGTCTCCTCCCCCATATCGACCAACCGACCATTAATGGCAGCCTAGGCCATGGTTCGGTAACTCCATAGTATGGCTAATGGTGCGGGATGAAACAGAATGTTGCAGACAGGCAGGCCAATACTTGTTGTCGTATGGCGAGCACGTTTGTGAAGAGGTTGTGATATGCTTGCTGCACAATACGGCGATCCTCCCGTGGGCGGTCAAACGTGGTCGACTTCGATAACGAGTTTGCGCCCATGATGTTTACATGCAGTCCAACATCGGGCCACTGTCATATCCGAATGGTCCACAAATCTTGATGTTGCACGATTCCAGCAGCTGGCCCAATGGAGATATACAGTGAACCCCCTTTCAAACTCTGTCAGATGTCTCAGGCCTCCGTGTCCTTCACGGTGATCGCTCAAGATGTGACACTGTTCACGCCCCTTTTATACCCTACCAGGCCTGATGACAACACTAACCACGACCAACAACAATGCACTCTGCTGACCATTCCACATGTCACAGAGAATTGCAACTCTGCAGTCATTTATGTACCGACTGATGGAGTGTACTTACACGAGCTTCCATTGTCATCATAGACCATGTCTTCTGGATGCTTGTTTTTTTGCCTAGTAGTGTACAACTAATGACAAGAAACATTATGCAGTTGGACGAAAAGGTACAATCTGTTGCAGGGAGGCGAATGAAAGACGTGAACTTGTCGAAAAAGTTCTGTAAATATGCATTTATTCTTTAAATGAAAGACCGCTACGGTCGCAGGTTCGAATCCTGCCTCGGGCATGGATGTGTGTGATGTCCTTAGGTTAGTTAGGTTTACGTAGTTCTAAGTTCTAGGGGACTCATGACCTCAAATGTTAAGTCCCATGGTGCTCAGAGCCACTTGAACTTTAAATGAAATCTCATATAACGTTCATCAAATGGTTCAAATGGTTCAAATGGCTCTGAGCACTATGGGACTTAACATTTATGGTCATCAGTCCCCTAGAGCTTAGAACTACTTAAACCTAACTAACCTAAGGACAGCACACAACACCCAGCCATCACGAGGCAGAGAAAATCCCTGACCCCGCCGGGAATCGAACCCGGGAACCCGGGCGTGGGAAGCGAGAACGCTACCGCACGACCACGAGATGCGGGCTAACGTTCATCATATTTAAACCTAAGAGACTTGCTTGTAAGGCCATTTGAAACCTCTAATGTACACAGTGACGCAGAGTGTCTTCTTGCTCTTATTGTGAAAGGTTGCGAAGTAGTACTTAGTATTGCAGAGATACACGGGCACATCGGAAATTCAGTGCGACGCTTGCGTGATGCATGTTTCAGTGGTAATAGAGGGCGCGTTGAATATTTAACGTAAGGAAGAGTTTCTTACGGTATGTTGGTACGTTCTGACCGATGTGCTTCACCTTGATTACTAGAAAATAAGCTCACACGTGGAAACCAAGCGTTTCCAGACCCACGTCTCTACAACGCTTGCTTAATAGCGCGTTGTTCCACCTTCGGAACGCTATACAGCACCGGTCCTGGGTGGCGTGAATTCGATAAATGTCTGGAAAGTTTCCGGAGACTTGTGACAGCAGGTGTGTATGTACGACTCCCGTAAATTACGGGCCGGCCGTTTGAGGGCGCAGAGCTGTCGCCCGATAGCGTTGGTGTTGATGTCCATGAAACTAGTAAACATGGGCTCTAAAATGCTTACCTTCGATAGTATGAAAAAAATCTCTTCTACTGAAAGGTCTTAGCTGTGACTCTTCAAGCTTTCCCGGCGGATGCCGCGGGATGACGCTGTGCAAATTTCACAATATTTACTTGGAGTAACTGGCTCTGAGCACTATGGGACTTAACATCTATGGTCATCAGTCCCCTAGAACTTAGAACTACTTAAACCTAACTAACCTAAGGACAGCACACAACACCCAGCCATCACGAGGCAGAGAAAATCCCTGACCCCGCCGGGAATCGAACCCGGGAACCCGGGCGTGGGAAGCGAGAACGCTACCGCACGACTTGGAGTAACTGCCCACTGGCCGCTGTGGCCGAGCGGTTCTAGCCGCTTAAGTCCGGAACTGCGCTGCTGCTACGGTCGTAGGTTCGTATCCTGCCTCGGGCATGGATGTGTGTGATGTCCTTAAGTTGGTTAGGTTTAATTAGTTCTAAGTCTAGGGGACTGATGACCTCAGATGTTAAGTCCCACAGTGCTTAGAGCCATTTGAACCAAGCAACTGCCCGACATCTTCAGGTGGTTGAATCTTGCTGGCGGCTAGGGACGACTGACGTACCTAGGCACCAGCTAGGTTCAACCACCCAAATATATCAGACAGCTGCTCCGAGCAAATATTGTGGAATTTGCACAGTGTCATCCCGCGGCAAACCCGTGAAGACTATTTACAAGATCTTTGCTTTCCATAGTTTGAAGGGTGACAGTCTGGACCAAAACGAGAAAAACATGCCCAGGAAACATAGACTCTAAAGAGCGTGCGTTAACAGCTACGGCACTTGTTCATCTTCGCTGATGTGAAACACATCTCTTCTAGTGAACATGTGCTCATAGCTCTTAAGGTATGCATTTAATAGCCCATGTTTATTTGTCAAGCTCTTTCTTGCTTTGGTCCATACTGTCTCTTCCCAAAAACATGGGAAGCACAGAGGTTGCTATAGAAGACTTTTAACGGTATCAGAGATGAAGTAGTTTTCCTAGCTCTTAGGTAAGAATTTTAGAGCCCATGTTCACTAGACTGTTTTTGCTTCGAAGATCGTTTCGTTTCATATGCCTGGATATCGACCATTGCTACTGCGCACCTTCTATATCCATACGTAAAACAAATTGAAATAGACAAAGAAGCTGCGGGTGGGGAACAGTCATAGTATTTACAACAACTACATTATCCTATGATGAGAAATATATTGACGCTATGCTGTTACTTTACCAACGGAGAATAATGGAACTGTATTTGATGATTCAGCATCAAGTCAGAATTCTGTGACTGGTGTTTACTACACTACTGGCCATTAAAATTGCTACACCACGAAGATGACGTGCTACGGACGCGAAATTTAACCGACAAGAAGAAGATGCTGTGATATGCAAATTATTAGCTTTCAAGAGCATTCAAACAAGGTTGGCGCCGGTAGAGACACCTAAACCGTGCTAACATGAGGAAAATTTCCAAACGATTTCTCATACACAAACAGTAGTTGACCGGCGTTGCCTGGTGAAACGTTGTTGTGATGCTTCGTGTAAGGAGGAGAAATGCATACCATCACGTTTCCGACTTTGATAAAGGTCGGATTGTAGCCTATCGTGATTGCTGTTTATCGTATCGCGACATTGCTGCTCGCGTTGGTCGAGATCCAATTACTGTTAGCAGAAATCGGTGTGTTCAGGAGGGTAATATGGAACGCCGAGCTGGATCCCAACGGCCTCGTATCAGTAGCAGTCGAAATGACAGGCATCTTATCCGCATGGCTGTAACGGATCGTACAGCCACGTCTCGATCGATGAGTGAACAGATGGGGACGTTTGCAAGACAGTAACCATCTGCACGAACAGTTCGACGACGTTTGCAGCAGCATGGACTCTCGGTTCGGAGACCATGGCTGCGGTTACCCTTGACGCTGCATCACAGACAGGAGCGCCTGCGATGGTGTACTCAACGGCGAACCTGGATGCACGAATGCCAAAACGTCATTTTTTTCGGATGAATCCAAGTTCTGTTTGCAGCATCATGATGGTCGCATCCGCGTTTGGCGACATCGCGGTGAACGCACGCTGGAAGCGTTTATCCGTCACCGCCATACTGGCATATCACTCGGCGTGATGGTATGGGGTGCCATTGGTTACACGTCTCGGTCATCTCTTGTTCGCATTGACGGCACTTTGAACAGTGGTCGTTACATTTCAGATGTGTTACGACTCGTGGCTCTACCCTTGATTCGATCCCTGCGAAATCCTACATTTCAGCAGGATAATGCGCGACCGCATGTTGCAGGTCCTGTACGGGCCTTTCTGGATACAGAAAATATTCGACTGCTGCCCTGGCCAGCACATTCTCCAGATCTCTCCCCAATTGAAAACGTCTGGTCAATGATGGCCGAGCAACTGTCTCGTCACAATACGCCAGTCACACTACTCTTGATGAACTGTGGTATCGTGTTGAAGCTGCATGGGCAGCTGTACCTGTACACGCCATCCAAGCTATGTTTGACTCAATGTCCAGGCGTATCAAGGCCGTTATTACGGGCAGAGGTGGTTGTTCTGGGTACTAATTTCTCAGGATCTGTGCACCCAAATTGCGTGAAAATATAATCACATGTCAGTTCTAGTATAATATATTTGTCCAATGAATACCCGTTTATCATCTGCATTTCTTCTTGGTGTAGCAATTTTAATGGCCAGTAGTGTAATAACCAGAATTTGAAGCTATGTTAATTTCCTGCGTTTATCTGCTGTCCGGAGAATATCACTTTTAATATTATAATTATGAACTTTATTCAGAGCATGTTCGGCAATGGTGGATTCTTTTTTTTTCCGCAAACTCCTTTCGTGTTCATTGTGGTAGCTATAGCACTACCCACGTAAAAAAAAAAAAAAATTAAGTTTCGCGTTCTGGTCCTAGACGCGCCAATTGTGCCCGACCGACCGCCGTATCATCCTCTGCGAAATCGGATGTCCTATGGAGTGACACGAGGCCAGCAGACCACTCTATCTGTCATTGTTGGGTTCCGTGACGTTGAAACCGCTACTAAGCTGTCGAACAGCTCCCAGCTGTGGACGAGGATGCCCCTCCTTACTGACTTAAGTATAATCTACCACACAAACTCGAAGCAGTCCTATAAATCTTATCTTTACTGTTGAATTGAGTGTGGGCAACAGCGCTTCTAGTATAGGAAGTTGGTGGATATTTACTGTATTTCGATTTGCTGCCAACTACCTGTGAAGTCCTATCGACATACAAGATGCGGGCCACTTTGTTCTCAGTGTCCCTCTGACGAGGATACACAATTGCTGTAATTCTCTTGTCTCTTCTTTCTACTAACAATGCATTTATTTAATAATTTTAAATACATTTGCTAAATGTGGTATGGGTTTTGGTGGTAAATAGCAATCAGCGCACCGTTGAGTGGAAGGCTCCATGTATATGTGTGACAGCATGATGGGAACTGGCAGGTACCAGTGTGTCCATAGAAGTAACTTTCCCGTATACCTTACGAAGGGAGTCCACGACATTCGTATCACGGGTTTACTCCAAACGAGGTACACTTTTAGCAGTCCATTAGGACAACGTAATGTGGAAGTAGTAAGGCATACTACTTAGGCCATTTCTAGAAAGTGGCAATAAAAGTTTTACACGTCTGATTGTACCAGTGCGTTGCTACTCTGTTCATCTCTGTAGTCGATGGATCTCTGGATACAGTCCTGCTGCCGCGCGGGATTAGCCGAGGGGTCTCAGGCGCTGCAGTCATGGACTGTGCGGTTGGTCCTGGCGGAGGTTCGAGTCCTCCCTCGGACATGGGTGTGTGTGTGTGTGTGTGTGTGTGTGATTGTCCTTAGGATAATTTAGGTTAAGTAGTGTGTAAGCTAGGGACTGATGACCTTAGCAGTTAAGTCCCATAAGATTTCACCCACATTTGAACAGTCCCGCTGATCCCCTAGTTGTAATGTTTATTTTTTCAACGCTGATCACGTTATTTCATACAGGCGAAGTATTAAAGGTAATGTATTGAAAAAGCGCGTACATTTACACGAAACTGGGTTCGAATCCCAGTCTGGCACAAATTTTCAATTTCCCCCATTAATTTCAGGCGATGCCCACTCGCAGCCAATTTCTGTGATTCCCTTGTGTACTAAGTACTTGGCCACCGCCAACTTGGGCACACAGATGCAACGCACCAGTACGTAAAAATTAAAGCAGTAAACGGAAATTTGGCGCGGTTGCGTTTATTTTGCCACAAAAATAGTATAAACAGGTGCTAGTAAAGTAGAAACAATGTAAAGAATACAGAACGTAAATAGGTGCAATATGCATTTTTTTGAACTTAACGGATTTTCACACAGGCCTGACAACGATGGGACATGCATTGAGGCAATAACGCCCATTCTTCCTGCAGTGCTTTTCGCAAGTCCTGAGGTTGGTGGTTACTGACATGATGCAACCTGTCTGCAGGGAATCCTAGACACGCTCTATGGGATTCAAATCGGAAGAGCGAGCAGGCCACGCTATTTCCTAGGAAACGGTAACCATCCGTGCTCTATGAGATCGAGCATTATTGTCCATCAGTACGAAGCGTGGGCCCACAGCACCTCGCAACAACCGCACGTGATGTTTCAAGGTCTCGTCACGATACCAAACCTCGGCGATTCACATGTACAGCCTCATGAAGAGCTGTTCGAGTGGTCAGCATAAGCCTTGTCCACAACATTAGGGACCCTCGTCGATATCGGTGTCTTTACATAATGTAAGGGTCCCGAAATCGTTATCCATGTTCCATGTTCCGTCCAGAGGCGAATCCGTCTAGAATCACTCTTCAGAGCAGATCGGGACTCATCTGAGAGTTGCACATTGACTCACTGATTAATCGTTGAGGATTCCACGTTAGACTTTCCCTTCTGTGAAGACACCTCAGACATACACAATAAAGGCCACTCCGCCGAAGCCTTGTGTACACCGTTTGCCTCGATACAACACGTCAAGTGGATGCTGCGAGGTCAGATGCCAGCTGCCGCCCAGTACTGAGGTGGCAAAGTAGCGCTCTTACAGCCAAATAAAGATCGTCTCTTTCTGATGTCACACGTGGTCGCACTTGCCTTGGTCCTTGGGATACAGTTTCGATCTCTAGAAACTGTCGCCACGTCCGAGAAACAACAGAACGTTTCACAGTAAGCCACTACGCCACATCGGTTTCGGACTGTCGTGCTTCTATTCTTCCTATGGCCCTCCACTACAGAGGAAGGCGTCTCCTCTGCGCCATACTGCACCGCCTGAAACAGTGTCCACAGCGATTGTGGATGTGCGACTACCCGACAAATACTATGCCGTTCACTGGGTGCCCTGACGTTATCGCTGGCGCGGTTATCCGTTGACCGGAATGCCATCTTCCGTACGAACATCTGTTGGCAGTTGGTATGATACAGCGTGACTTAGACAGGAGAAATAACGATTTGTTAGTTTAATTCTGGACGCCAGTGTATTAGACGCATTAAGCTATTGCATTTTCTCGAAACTGCCTAAGCAGTAGGCTGCGCCTTACTACAGAAGAGTCTCGATAGTTCGAGTTTCCAATACTCTGCGCCTCTTAAAAAAAAGGTTGCAACGATTTACTTTCTTTTTTTACTGACATGATAAATAATGAAAACATCATTGCAAAAGATAGATAGGGAGAGTACAGCTCAGCGAAAAAGCAGACAACAATGCAATCAACACCGACGGTTAGCTCGCTGCCCTGTTGCACGAACACCTGTTGTCAGTATGGCACGAAATACCCCGACTGCTGCCGGCTGCTACCGATCAAAACTGGGGAGTTCATACGCTGCTGTAGTTCCCAGTACCTGTACTGTACAGTGATGTGTGTCGTTTTGTTTGTGGACTGTGTGTTCCATTGCACACCCTACAAAGCTGTAACAAAAAAGAGGAAACTTGTGCCTTTGCATCTAAAATTAGAAGCACTAAGACGACTTGATAAAGGAGAAACAATAAAAAAACTTGCTCTCGAATATGGTGTCGGTCAAGTTACTGTTGGTGACTGGCGAAGAAACCGACTTAAATCGGAACAGTTTTCTTCACAGCCGCAGAAGTATAAAGACGTCAGACTTCGAAAAAACAAGTGAGGCATTGTTCATGTTCATGTTCAGAAGGGTGCTCCGATTTCTGGCCCAATCTTGCAAGAAAAAGCTTTGTTTTTCAGAAACGAACAGCAGGAAGGAGATGACAATTTCGCCGCTAGCGTCGGCTGGCTCGACAAGTGGAAGAAGAGGTATGGAGTGCGTCAACTAGACGTATGTGGAGAAAAACTCTCTGGTGATGCTCAGGCTGACGAAAATTTGTCTAATTAACAAATAATTAACTGTGACGAAACTGGGCTAAATTTTAAAATGTTACCAGCGAGAACACTTGCTTCTTGTGAAGAAAAAAGTGTTCCTGGGCACAAAAAAGCAAAGAGCGGCTCACAGTTATGGCAGCTTCAAATGCAACTGGAAACCACAAACTAAAACTAGTTGTGATTGGGAAGTCTGCCAAGCCAAGAGCATTCAAGAATGTATCCATCTCAGCTCTTCCGGTTGTCTATACACATCAGCATAATGCCTGCATGAATCAGGAAATATTGAAGAACTGGTTTTTTAACTCATTTGTACCTGACTGCAAGAACTTTTTAAAAGAAAGGGGACTGCCATGCAAAGCAATTTTGCTCACGGATAATGCTTCCTTACATCAAAGTGCAGGAGAACTGCAGTGCGACGGTATCCGCACTTGTTTTTCCCACCAAACGTTACCTGTCTCATTCAGCCCATGGATCAGGGCGTTCTGGAATGTCTAAAAAAAAGTATCGACGGCGATTGCTACAGTCAATCCTGCATTCCGAAGACAACGAAAGCATTGTAGGAGCTTTGAAGAAAGTTCAAATGGTTCAAATGGCTCTGAGCACTATGGGACTTAACATCTGTGGTCATCAGTCCCCTAGAACTTAGAACTACTCAAACCTAACTAACCTAAGGACATCACACACATCCATGCCCGAGGCAGGATTCGAACCTGCGACCGTAGCAGTCGCGCGGTTCCGGACTGAGCGCCTAGAACCGCGAGACCACCGCGGACGGCTTTGAAGAAAGTGGCTTTGAAGGACGTCGTGTATTGGATTTCAATCTTGGAGCGAAATAAAGTCAGACAATTTCTAAGTCATGGAGGAAAATTCTACAGGAAAGTATGCCAGATACAGAAACTGAAGATATTGCAGATGAGGACGATCAGCCGTTGTGTAATTTAATCAGAAAAGATTGCCAGGGTGTGAAGAGGCAAAAGAGGTGGAAGTAGGCGAGTGGTTAAATTCGGACGAACAGTTGGAAGTGACAGACTCTTGTATAATTGACACGGTTAACATTGCATTGCAGTGTGAGAGTGACGAGGCAGAGGCTGCACCGATGATGAGTCACACCTGCGCTGCTCTCGAGGCCGCCATATGCCACGTGGAACAGCAGCCTGAGGCGACACCAACTGACCTACTGCTCCTGAGACGGTGGCGTGACATTGCCGCGAGGAAACGTTGCAGCTTCGCCAAACAAAAGACACTTCACTATTTCTTGTCTAAATAAATAATTATTGTTATTCTGCCAATGCAACTGCATGAGTAAATACTTTTATTTTAATATAGTTCATATTTTGACCTGTATGACTTACAGTATCATATATTTCTTTTTGCCATTTGAATTTCGATAGTCCGAGTTTTCGATAGTTCGAGGTAGTTCCGGTCCCGTTGACCTCGAACTATCGAGACTCTACTGTAGTTGCACATTGTGTTGTTGTAATGAACTACTAAGAGCGTACAAAGTTTGAGGTAAATCCGTGATCCGACCGTCCAGGTCTCCCCTCCTTAAAGGAATGCTTCTACTTGCTGATGTCAATGGTAAAGTCGAAAAAGTTGATTGACTCTCCCACACCCTTTGTAAACTTAATTTCGCTGCGATGTGAATTTAAATATTGCACAAATTTGTTATATTGTTTGGCGGTAGCTGCCGATAAGTGTTGTAGGTCGTCCACATACCTGGTCCTGTAAATGTTTCGTCAGTATGTAAATCGATGGCGATCACTGCTGTCGTCTGCAGCAGGATATCACGGCGAATCAGCGGCGACGAGACAAAATGTGTACCAGAGCAGGATTCGAATGCCGGATCTCCTGTTTACGAGGCTGGTGCGTTGACCACTGCGCCATCCGGGTCACAGTGTTATTGCTATTGCAAGGACTACCTTGGCACGCCTCACGGCCGATCCACATTCCCACCGAGCGCCACCTGCCCGCAGTCCCTGTCCATTATACTCCCGTATAATTGGTAAGACAAGCTGGGCAATGGATGCACCTTCTCCGGTGCTGATGCGGAAATACGTCGGACCTCCTGTGGGAATCTCAGAGTAGCGAACGGAATTATAATGAAACTCCCTGGCAGATTAAAACTGTGTGCCGGACCGAGACTCGAACTCGGGACCTTTGCCTTTCGCGGGCAAGTGCTCTACCAACTGAACTACCCAAGCACGACTCACGACTCGCCCTCACAACTTTAATTCTGCCAGTACCCCGTCTCCTACCTCAGCCCGCGAAAGGCAAGTCCCGAGTTCGAGTCTCGGTCCGGCACGCAGTTTTAATCTGCCAGGAAGTTTCATATCAGCGCACACTCCGCTGCAGAGTGAAAATCTCATCTGGAAACATCACCCAGGCTGTGGCTAAGCCATGTCTTCGCAATATCCTTTCTTCTGCAAGGTTCGCAGAAGAGTTTCTGTGAAGTTTGGAAGGTAGGAGACGAGGTACTGGCGGAATTAAAGTTGTGAGGGCGGGTCGTGCTTGGGTAGCTCAGTTGGTTGGGCACTTGCCCGCGAAAGGCAAAGGTCCCGAGTTCGAGTCTCGGTCCGGCACACAGTTTTAATCTGCCAGGCAGTTTCATATCAGCACACACCCCGATGCAGAGGGAAAATCTGATTCTGGGAGTGTAATGGACAGGGACTGCAGATGGGTGGCGCTCGATGGGAGTCTGGATCGGCCTTGAGGCGTGCCGAGATAGTCCGTGCAGTTGCGATAACACTGTGTCCCGGATGGTGCAGTGGTTAACGCACATGCCTAGTAAGCAGGAGATCCTGGTTTCGAATCCCAATCCGGTACACATTTCCACTCGACGCCGCTGATTCCGTTAATGTCCCGCTGCAGCTGACAGCAGTGATCCCCCTTCCATTTACAGAAGTGTTTCATAGCTGCGGATTCTGGGTGGTGGCTGTTCTTTCGGACATGTCAGAAAGAACAGACACCACGCATTCGTATACTGGGTGATCAAAAAGTCAGTATAAATTTGAAAACTGAATAAATCACGGAATAATGTAGATAGATAGGTACAAATTGACACACATGCTTGGAATGACATGGGGTTTTATTACAACCAAAAAAAATACAAAAGTCCAAAAAATGTTCGACAGGTGGCGCTTCATCTGATCAGAATAGCAATAATTAGCATAATAAAGTAAGACAAAGCAAAGATGATGTTCTTTACAGGAAATGCTCAATATGTCCACCATCATTCCTCAACAATATCTATAGTCGAGGAATAATGTTGTGAACGGCCCTGTAAAGCTAGTCCAGAGTTATTGTGAGGCATTGGCGTCGGATGTTGTCTTTCAGCATCCCTAGAGATGTCGGTCGATCACGATACACTTGCGACTTCAGGTAACCCCAAAGCCAATAATCGCACGGACTGAGGTCTGGGGACCTGGGAGGCCAAGCATGAGGAAAGTGGCGGCTCAACACACGATCATCACCAAACGACGCGCGCAAGAGTTCTTTCAAACGTCCAGCAGTATGGGTTGGAGCGTCATCCTGCATAAACATCGTACATTCCAGCAGGTGTTTATCAGCCAGACTGGGGATCATGCAATTCTGTAACATACCTCTCACCCGTCACGGTAGCAGTTTTGCTGTCCAGCGCCATCTGTCGGACATTTTGTGAACTTTGTTTTTTTTTTTTTGTTCTAATAAAAACCCATGTCATTCCAAGCATGTGTGTCAATTTTTACCTCTCTATCTACAGTATTCCGTGGTTTATTAAGTTTTCAAATGTATACTACTTTTCGATCACCCTGTAGTTTAGTTGGTACTTCTACAGCCATAACCTGCGAGTCGCTTCCAGACATGCTCCGTTTCTCACGGCTACCGTTGGCCAGCCTGCCCCTTCCGACCTGCGCGCCAGACGCTCGTGCTGGGGACAGAGTTCTTTGTCTCTGCACGCGCCGGGTCCTCTCGTGCAGGCGGCACCGTGTGCGAGAAACCGGCAGGAAGTGCCGCGGGCACAAGTGGGCGGCCGGCTCAGCTGGGTGTTATTAATCGACCAAGGCGATCGCCGCGGAACGAGTCACCTGCTCTGCTCTCGCAATTCCGCTGACCTTTCGCGAAGGATAACGGTCCGCGCCGTAATTATCAGCTTTCTAGCGTCGATTGTCGCGCGCGCTCCACGCGCGGTGTGGTTGACGCCACGACTCGTCTAGAATCTGTCTGGGCAGAAATGCTCTGTCTCCGAATAGCTGCGTAGCCGCTTCATTTCTGTGTTGTGTGTACCGCGCGAGGCGGATAGGCCACTGGTCGGCACAGCGGCCCCGCTTTCGGGAGGACGACACTTCGTATTCCCTTTCTGTGTGCCCATCCTTTTGGCTGGAGGTCTGGGGGACTTCGACCATTCACTTATGTCAGAAAATGAAACACCTACTGCAGTTCTTATGATCTCATTCATTGTGTAGCTATCAGTTTCTGCGCTTTAGTGCACCATCTTCGTAGTTGATGGTAAAGGGATTAACACCATCCCTAAACACGATGCATCAGTGGCCAATATAACTGCTTTACGCAGACTACCTGTAATTGTGATGTTGTCTGTCCTCTCATCAGCTATCAGTTCAGCTATCAAGTGTCAGACTTGCTAGTTCATGTGCCCTTGGTCCAGGACTAGGGTCTTCGAACAGTGATTAAAACGTCCTCGGTCACGGGTTGGAAACCCGCCACTACTTACATTGTGAGTAATAGTCATCATTGGCGGCCGAAGACTTCCGGCATAAGAAGTCACCCTCATTCTGCCAAAGAGTGTGGAGGAGCGGACAGAGGTTCAGGGCACTCTCTTGTCCTTTGGTGTGGGAAACTGTCCCTAAAGGCGGAAGAATCAGCAATGATCAACGGCATGAGGATGCAGAACGCAATGGGAAACCACTGCATTAAAGTCACATAAGGTCTATCCACAGGACATGTGGCCTGCAATTGAAAACTGCCATGATAATCTCTCCATTGGCATGAGGATGCACTCCGCGGGAAGCCGTACATGGATGAGAGGTACGCTATTGATGCAGCAAGACTTCGGCTCCGACCTCGACCAGTAGTGTGGTACTATGCGGGCATGCATGCTGTCTCAGTAAGCTGGCGTAATGAGGTCCCAGTGAACGGAGATTAGGAAAAAAAATAAAAAATCTTGCCAAAAGAATGGGTAATAGTGTGGTGTACTTGAATTTTGTATAAATCCAATTTGCTTTCACTAAAAAGGGGTTCCATTTCTTTTTAGCCGCTCGTAGGTTTTCAGTGCTTTCCTTGAATCACTGAAAGCAGAGTTTTCCTAGGAGTAGGAATTTTGCGCCACGTAATTCGTAATGCTCTCGGCTTAGTGTGTCGACCTCTCTAAGGTGACAAATTAGCGAAGAGTGCAATGCTTTGTACTCCCTCATCTTACGTCAGGCGTGACAGACCATTTCTGAACGAGTCCACTGCGTTGTACGCTGCGTTATGGTGAAGCTGTTCCTCCATGTTAGGTAAATTTCATTTGCAAAATGGCTACAAAGTGTGCTGAAATGCTACAATGGCCTCTGTAGCAGTGCTGCAGATGACTGATGAAGCCGCGCGGTGTGGCAGCGCGATTTGAGGCGCCATGTTACGGATTGCGCTGTCGCTCCCGCCGGAGGTTCATGTCCCCCTCGGGCATTAGTGTGTGTGCTGTTCTTAGCGTAACTTAGTTGAAGTTAGTTTAAGCAGTGTGTAGGTCTAGGGACCGATGACCTCAGCAGTTTGGTCCCTTAGGCATTCACAGACATTTGAATATTTAACTGGTCAGAAACGACTTAGTATGAACCACACTCCGCTGGATTTCAGCAAACGTCGGGAACACCTATGTTAGCTACATGTCGACGCCCTCCGACCAAAAAGTGAAAGGAAAGTGACGCCTTTCTTAAATATTTAAATGAGAAGAAAGAAAAAGTTTCCACTTTTTTTAATAAAAAAAAAAACAGAAAAAAGGAACTGTCTGGTATAGCTTTCGGAATCACGACCACAATAAAAAAAAAATAGCCATGTTCTTCAAAACAATGACTATGACCGTGAACATGTTTCGGACTCATCTCATTACGCAGACCAAAACTGGAGATTAACGAATCATCACAGAGATGGAAATGTTAGACTAAAAGCGTCTAAGGGCTTCCACTTCACCAACTGTTGGTTACAACGGAAGTCATTCGCGCTCGCAACACTTGTCAGCAACGTTGCCCACGTCTTCTTCCAAGTAGTTCAAAAGCGACGCAAACTGATGACGAGCAAATCTGAAATATGCCTTGAACCTCTCTTCGTCCTTGACCAAGTGTCTGTTAATCAAAATGTTCCACACAGCCCCATTATTTCGGTTAAAAAACATACTGAGGACTGTTTTTCTGCGCTTCGCGCCAGTCTGGAGCAAAAAATCCTCTTCTTCATCGTTCATTATACGTTCAGCTCTCAGGATAACCAGGAGCTTTCTTTTCCTCCAGGCGATCCATCAACACTGTACGGTTCATTAGCATTTCAGTTAAAGTAACAACACTTTGTTTCAACACTCCCAGACAGTACATGCGGACTGAATACTTAATTTACTTGCGATTTACTTTTCTGGGAAAACACAAATGCGCGACACGTTTAAGTTCCGCTTCCTTGCCGACGTAAAACGCCTTGTTCTGAACTCGAGGCGCAAAATTCCTGCTACTAGGAAAATTCGGATTAAGGCGAGTGGGCCGGAGTGGCCGAGCGGTTTTAGGCACTACAGTCTGTAACCGCGCGACCGCTACGGTCGCAGGTTCGAATCTTGCCTCGGGCATGGATGCGTGTGATGTCCTTGGGTTAGTTAGGTTTAAGTAGTTCTAAGTCTAGGGGACTGATGACCACAGAAGTTAAGTCCCATAGTGCTCAAAGCCATTTTTATGGCGAATGCCTGGATAGCGTCTTTGAAAGGGCACGTCCAATTTTCGCGCGCACCCTTCTCCAGCCCGAGCTTCTGCCCCGCCTCCGATGACGTCGTTATCGGTGTGACGTTAGAACACTAATACTTTCGTCCCTCTATTTTTTTTTTTTTTTTTTTTTTTTTTTTTTTTTTTTTTACAGTGGAGAATGACGATCGCACAATAATGAAGCTAACACTGAGTAGCTCATCAGTTAAGGAGACGGCATATAGAGCACTAATGCGACATTTCTTGAGTACCGCTGGAGTATTGGTGATCCTCGCCAGGTCGGGTTAAACGAAGACACCGAAGCAATTCCGAGGCGTTTTGCTAGATTTGTTATCGGTGGGTTCGATCAGCACGCAAGTACTACGGAGATGTTTCGTGAACTGAAATGGGAATACCTGGAAGGAGGACTAAGTTCTTTCCAGCAGGCCCTATTGAGAAAATTTAGGGCGCTGGAATTTGAGGCCGACTGCAGAACTATTATACTGCCGCCAGTTTCGCACGATGACGACTAGGATAAGATGAGAGAAATTAGGGTTTGTTCGGAGGGCTGTAGACAGTCGTTTTTCCCTCACTCTGCGAGTGGGACAGGACGGAAGTGTAGTAATAGTAGTAGTAGTAGTACCACCCTCCGCCATACACCGTACGCTGATTTGCGAAGTATACTGTAAGGAGCAGGCCAAATGAGAACGAGACAGATGGAAAAAAGTAAGTAAACTGTTTATTATTGCAAAAATAATCTCCATAACTGTTAATACATTTATCCCACTGTCTGGCAAGACGGTCAGTGCCTTCAAGGCAAAAGTTTGAGGTTGCCTGCGGATCCACGATTGTACCCATGTCTGCAGCTCTTCGTCCGAAGCAAATCAACTGTATGTATTCTTTCAGGGCTCCGAAAAGATGGATATCGCATGGGAAGAGATTAGGACTGTATGGAGGATGTGTAAGGACTTACGAACGGAAGTTTTGCAGTATAGTCGAAATTACCTTGGCAACATGTGGGCGGACATCATCCTGCAACAGAATGACGCCGTCCGTCAAACACTCCTGGGCGTTTGGTCTTCAGCCTCTGCTAGGTGTCCACGTACCGCTGTGCGTTAATTGGCGCCGTGTTGCAGGAAGTCAAAGAGCAGCTTGCCCTAGCAGTCAAAGAGAAAAGCCGTCGCGACTTCCTCGGGCCTGCCGTCCCTCTTGTTTCAATTATGCTGTAGAAGTTTCTCTGGAAAGCCATTAATGCGATATATTCTTGAGTTCTGCTCGAGTATTTGGGATCCCCACCAGGTCAGATTAAAGGAAGACATCGAAGCAATTCCGAGGCGTGCTGCTAGATTTGCTATTGTTCGGTTCGATCAGCACGCAAGTACTACGGAGATGTTTACACCAATACAGGCCTTATCTCTCTCCAAGCGATTTCCAAATCTTTGGAGACCTGAACAAAGACATTCGTGGCCGTCGGTTTGCTTCGGGTGAAGTGGTGCTCGCTTGGGTACAATAATGGCTCCGCAGTCAACAGAAAAAGTTTTTCCATGAAGGAATTGAGTATGTTGTCTCAGAGTGTGATGAATTTATTATCAGTTACGGCGATTACTTTTGAAATAAGGCATAGAAGAAGATAGTTGTGCTATTAATATGAGAGAATTATGCGCATTTTATCATATACTACGACACAACCCCGAGATCAAATTATGCGCAGATGCGACAGATTTTTTCCTGTGCCAGTTCCTGGTGAGCTTTATATAGGGAGTGGATGACAACTTTCCCCTGACCTGATAAAAAGAATGTTTCCTAATGAGCATGTCCTCCATTGTATGCTTACGTATAGACAACCGTTGACTTTCCTACACAATCTGTCCCCTTTACCGTTAGACCAACGTGTACAGTCCAGTGCATCTCATCTCTACCTGCTCAGCAATGTTGTCTGAAGAACACAGCAGGAAGATTCGTTGCCATCAGAGCGGAATCTCTTCTGCCCCACCGCACCGTCTCCTTCGCTAAATGCTTTTCGGTAGCAGGAACGCCGCTCACTATATCAGAAAACTGACTTATACAAGGGCAGTCAAGTGAAAACGAGACGGAAGGAAAAAAAGTAAGTAAACTGTTTATTATTTCAGAAGTAATTGCCATCCCACTGGGAGACAAGATAGTCAATGCCTTCCTGGTAAAATGTCAGAGGTTGCCTACTTAACCATGATTTTTTCCGTCTGTCTTGTTTTCATTTACCTGCCCCTTACACTTCCAACTTCAAAAGACAGCAGCTGACTGATGACAGCAGCTCACGTATCTAATAAAATAATGTTTACCTTTGCTTTTGCGCATGAAACTTAACCCATAACAACTGAGTAAACCCCTTTCCCATCCAATCTTACTCATTTCACAAAGTCGGTAACAGGGATTCTATATGAATTTTTCTCCCGTATATCACGGTGTGTTATGTTGTACATCCATAAATACATTTGTACCTTCTAGTATCACAGTTATGACTGGGTGTTGTGTGATGTCCTTAAGTTAGTTAGGTTTAAGTAGTTCTAAGTTCTAGGGGACTGATGACCATAGATGTTAAGTCCCATAGTGCTCAGAGCCATTTGAATCATTTACTATCGCAGTTAATCATCGTTGTTGTTAACAGCGGTAGTAGTGGTAGTAATAATATTATTGTCGCTATTACTCCAAATGACCTTTGCTATTTCAAAAGGTGTTTCAAATAATCTTTTCACATTCATTACTACCCTTATTATTTAAATTTTTATGGAAATAAGCCCATTAAGGACTGCACAAGGCACACTCATGTTCACACGAAGCAGAACTCCTTGAACGACAAGAGACAGAGCGTTCATATTCACAGGACATGTACACTAGTATGTTGTGCAGAAATGACTAGCATTTGAGTCACCTCGGTTCAGCGTATGTCCTGTTGCCTAGTACGCACAGGGTCCGCGATGGCCGCTGATAACTTGTTCCGCACGTGATGCTTCGATGCGTATAAGGCGCGAATGGCGTTCTGTGATATAGCCATCCATGCTGTATTCATCTGGTTCCAAGGTAATCTGCGGTGGTTGGCATTGGGTCACAACGCTGCACCCGTCGGTTCGCCATATCCCACAATTTTCGATTGCCTACAAGTCTGGCGATCTGGCGGGCCAGGGCAAAACGCTGGGCACCAAGAAGGCAGCAACATGTGGTCGTGCATTGTCTTGCTGAAAAATTTGATCTGGGGTATTGAGCAGAAAGGGAAAGGCTGCGGATTGCAGGATGTCATTCACGTAAGTGACACTGGTTACAGTGCCCCGGACACGCACCAATGTACCCAATAGCACCCCACACCATAACACCTTGACTTGGCGCTGTAGGTCTTGTGCGAATGCAGTCACTGTGATGGTGCTTGTGTCTGCGGCGAACTCAGATGCGGCCATCATGTTCAAACAGAACCCGGATTCTTCAATAAAATTCTTCAAAGTATCAGACCGCATCGTCATAATTTAAAATGCGCCAACGTTTCGCCCAGCGTTGCAGCTAGCCTTCATCAGGGCCTTACGTTAACTGCTAAATGAATACACTTGATTCCTTAAATAGCTGCACGAGAAAACCGTGTCGTTACTTGATTGGCTGTAAAAGGAGGAGGAGGAGGGGTGAAAGGTATACTTTATTGGTGTTTCCTTTATTATCTGTCATTGGCTGAAATAGATGAGAAAGTACGACAAACTACAACAGAAAGCCACGGACGAAACATTGACGCTGGACAGGCGACGGACAGTGGTCAACCTCTCCAGTCACACCTTGAGCGAAGGAACCACAGCAATTCTGGCCAAGGGGATGAATTTCGCAGTCGCACCTAAGCGAGTTCCAAAAGAAGATATCATAGAATCCGTAGAGGCTTCGGTACGTCATCTGCCACAGGCCGAGGCGGAGAAGATCCGGCAGGAAACGGTCAGAGTTCTGAATAAAGCAAAGCCACCGAAGCAAAACATCAACGCTGAGGAATACCATGCCATCAAGGAACTCAAGGACAACCCCCACTTAGTAGTGGTACAGGCAGATAAGGGCAACGTCACTGTAGTCTTGGACACATCCGATTACAACAAACGAATGGAAGATATTCTCGCAGAACCTATCTACAAGAAACTTCAGGGAGATCTGACGGCCAAGGTAACCAAAACGACGCAGGCACTGCTCAAGCACTCTAGAATCAACTTCGACAAGGCCAGAAGATTCATCCCGCAAGTGACACAGGCACCAAGGATATATGGTCGGTACACAAAACCGACTTCCCCTTAAGGCCCATAGTAAACAGTATAAATTCGCCGACCTACTACCTAGCGAAAGAACTGGCACCTAGGCTCCGACACCTAGTGCACCAAACCGAGTCCCACGTTAAGGATTCCACTCACATCGTGTCTCTCCTAAAGGAAATGCGTGTTACGGACCAAGATCTGATGGTTAGTTTCGACGTCAAATCCCTATTCACGAATGTCCCAGTGTCAGATACTGTGAACATCCTAGAAGAACGCGTGGCACCTGATATATGTGAGCTTGTGCGCCACTGTCTGACGACCACCTATTTCAAGTGGAGAGGTCAATTTTATGAACAAACTGACGGTGTAGCTATGGGCTCACCCCTATCGCCTATCGCAGCAGAAATTTTCATGGAGGCATTTGAGGAAACAGCCCTCCAGTCCGCACCATTACGCCCAAATTGTTGGCTTCGCTATGTCGATGATACTTTCGTCATCTGGCCCCACGGAGAAGAGGAGTTACAGAACTTCCACAAGCACCTTAACCAACAGCATAGGAAAATTCAGTTTACAATGGAAACAGAGAAGAATGGGGTGCTGCCTTTTCTCGACGTGGAAGTTTATCGAAAACCTGATGGTAAACTTGGCCACAAAGTGTACAGGAAACCAACCAATACGGACAGGTACCTTCACGCCTCCTCCCACCATCACCCCACGCAGAAGAAGTCCGCCCTGCACACGCTAACGAAGAGAGCGTACAGGATAAGCGACGAAGAACATCTGAAGACAGAACTTGAACGCCTCAGGTCCATCTTCGGAACTAATGGCTATGGGAAGCAGATGATAGACAGCACCATGTCGACAAGGGAGAAGACTGATAGGGAAGAGGAGAAGGAGGCACAGAGCATTGCTGTGTTACCATATGTATAAGGGGTCACCGAACGTATTGGCAAAATTCTACGAAAAGCCGACATCAAACCAATTTTACGAAGCAGAAACAAAATATCAGACTTGCTCGGTTCTACCAAGGATGCAGTTGACAAACTACACACAGCTGGCGTGTATGAAATTGGTTGTGCGTGTGGATTAGTCTACATAGGTGAGACGGGACGTCCGATTAGCACAAGGCTCTCGGAACATGAAAGATATATCCGCCTGAAACAACACACTAAGTCAGCAGTGGCGGAACACCGAGACGAGTGCAGGAAACCAATATTTTTTCAAGAAGCCCGCGTCCTGGCGAAACAGCCTCTCACTTTCAAAAGAAAGATTAGAGAGGCGATAGAAATAGCCAAAAGACCCGCCAACATGAATAGAGAGGACGGGTACAAGCTTCAGAGGTCTTGGCTGCCTGCAATAGCAGGGCTACGGAGCGGCGGCAGAGCCGTGGCGGCCCATGCAGACACGCGGAGAGCCGCAGTAGTGGTCGCGAGCACACAAAGCAATGGCACGCCGCAGCCGGCTTCTGGACAGCATGGAAACAGTGTGACGTCACAGCCATCACCTGTTCGCTATTCGTCCGTCTCCTCCAATGGGGTGGATTAATATAAAGACCAATAGAAAACAGCTATTTCAGCCAATGACAGATAATAAAGGAAACACCAATAAAGTATACCTTTCACCCCTCCTCCTCCTCCTTTTACAGCCAATCAAGTAACGACACGGTTTTCTCGTGCAGCTATTTAAGGAATCAAGTGTGTTCGTTTAGCAGTTAACGTAAGGCCCTGATGAAGGCTAGCTGCAACGCTGGCCGAAACGTTGGCGCATTTTAAATTATGACGATGCGGTCTGATACCCTGAAGAATTTTATTGAAGAAGACAACGGCCGCGGAAGCCTACGCTTACAGAACCCGGATTCGTCGCAAAACACTGTCTGATGTCATTCCTGTCATCGGTGACGTCGTTCCATACACCATTGCCGTGTAGCATATTTCTGCACATTCGTCAAGGATACGCGAACATGTGGACGACGCGCACGTAACCCGCATCGTAATAATGGCGACTCACCCTCATCCCTGATAGTGTACGATGTGTTACATTGTTCCACTGTTGCTCCAGAGTCGGGGAGCACGCAGATCTGTCCCGCAATGCCATTCGGACGAGGTGTCGATCTTCTCGGGGAGCGGGAGGGGGGGGGGGGGGTGCGACCCGATCCATCTCGACGTGTTCTACAGCCTTCTGTGACCCATTCTGCATACACACGTTCCAGTGCCCAAAAACACTTTGTCCCACACGAGCAGCAATTTCGTGGATTGATGCATCACATTCTCTGATGCCAATGAAGTGTCCTCTTTGAAACTCACTGATTTGACGGTACGGTTCGCTCATGCGCCTGCGAGGCATTCTCCACGTTTACTTAAGTCATACTGATCCATTACCTTCGGTTTTAGCGACAACGAGAGCCGCAGGCATATTTTACCGGTTGGTGGTGTTGCCCCACGATATCGATGTCGACCTTGAACCCGCGAGTCGACATGATTTAAATGCTAATCATTTCTGCAGAACATACTAATGTGCATGTCTTGTGAATACGAACGTCCTCTCTCTAGGCGTTCAAGAAGTTCCGTTCCTTTCTGAACATTAGTGTACTTGTAAACGTAGTGTGACGTTCCTCTGTACCCATATTTTTTCATTCTTTTGCTGTGAGGTTTTTTCTTCGTTTCAAAGCAATTTCCCCAGTCTATTTCGTCAGTTATTCTTCCTGGTGAATTTGATATTGCTGAACTTTAAATATTAAAATTTCCGGTTCTGTGAAATCTTCATGAGTAAACTGTGACAACTTTAGATCAGTTTTTACTTCCTCCGTCCATTTCATGGATTCCGTTGCGTTACTCCTCGTTTCACAAAACTCAAGTATTTGTTTTTAAGCCTGTCACTAAGATGGCCACAAAGAAGTTACTTTTCTGATCTGACTGATAACCAGTGTTTGGTCCTTAGTTTGAACGGAGCCGGCCGGTGTGGCCGAGCGATTCTGGGCGCTACAGTCTGGAACCGCGCCACCGCTACGGTCGCAGGTTCGAATCCTGCCTCGGGCATGGATGTGTGTGATGTCCTTAGGTTAGTTAGGTTTAAGTAGTTCTAAGTTCTAGGGGACTGATGACCTCAGGTGTTAAGTCCCATAGTGCTCAGAGCCATTTTTTTTTGGTTTGAACGGATTTTCTATGAATATTGATCCGAGGATTTGTCTCATAATCGTTCTGTTTTATATATATATATATATATATATATATATATATATATATATATATATATTCGATATGTGACTCAAAATTAGTGTTTCTGAAGCATAAATGTGCTTCATGAGGGCACTGAAATAGCTTAGCTTGGTAGGAGATGCACTTGTAACTGTAGATTTGTGTTTCGCCAAAGGCTTTCTTTTACTTTCATTTTCCTGTATTATTTCACTTCAGTTGTTAAGGTTTTGTGCTCCGGCTCCAGTGCCCTCGTCGTCGAATTTGCAAACGAGGACGGTCTATGGGATAAAGCACAAACACCGACGCGCCTCGTCATACGAGCGGGCAGTGGGCTTTCTTAGAGATTCTGGGCTGGTATTCTTGAAACAAGCAGTTAAAATCCCCGTGCTACTATTTCGAAATTTTTATACTCTTTGCAATCGATCATTTATATTTGATGCAAAATTTTGGACCGTTTTCCGCTACCAACCGCTTGCGTGTCTGAAAGACGTCAAAAAGAATCTTTGACGCTGCGCCGTGGTCCAAATGCAGCAGTAACGTTTCTATTATCCTGATAGTGGGCGAGAGGAAGGGAAAGTAGCGTAAGTGTCTTCGACTGCAGTTATGCCCGATACGCCCCTCGGGTGTAGCCGTGTGTAAATTCTCTCTCGCGGTGAACCAGTTTTTTCCATCTAGCGTTATATAACAAGATATCCGCTTACCGTTTCCCGAGCTTGCTGAGGCGTAAGAGTTGTTCTTGGAGGGTCGTGGGTTTGAGTCGCTACCTGCGCGCTGGTGTTTCCTAAACGGTGCAGCCATAATCTCTGCAACGTTTTTCCGTGAGTTCACACCGCCATTTGTATCTGGCGCACGTTGTCAGACGAGCTGAAAGCGGGTTTTGCATTACTGCTCGTGAAAATAAGTGTATTGTACTTTGTGTCAAAACACTGTAAACTGGAAGAAACTAAAATATTAACTAGAAAAGAAAACATTTTGCAAATCTTCAGACGTCCGATTAGTTAGACGGCCCACCACGTAATCGTCTCCTACGCCAACCTCCTCATTTCAGAGCAGCACTCGCACCGTAAATTATTAATTGAATGTATTCCGAACTCTGTCTTCACTGGTGTCGTAACACATGTCCTACAGTCCTGTTCCTTCCTGTTGTCAATGTTTCCTACGTGTTGTTCTCCTCACCGATTCTGCAGAGTACCTGTTCCTTCTTTACCTTATCAGTCCATCTAATTTGCAACGTGGTCCTACAGCACAACACGTCAATGGCCAAACCGCGGTGGACGCATCGATTCCAGTCAGATCATCGCAGTCAGACTTCGTCGGCCCTGGTTGACTGTTGGATGGGTGACCATCCGGGACGCCATGCGCTGTTAAATTACCGGGATGCATTCAGCCTGCTGATACCACTTAAGGATGTTTGTAGAATATCCATATATCTACATATCATTATGTTCCCAAAATGTATCAATATATATCGGCGAAATTTCCCATCGATATATCGATATCAAAATGGCAATATCCAGAACCGATATTTTTATTTTATATTATATGTTTTCGCAATTTTCGGTAAATATTTGAAGTATCTCTTTTGAAATTGTAGTAGAACATAATTTTAATTTCTTTATGTGAAAGAGTCTTACTACTTTCTCATTAAGTCAGTCTTTCTCTTTGACTGTGTGAAGCAATTATATGTGGCACAAAAGAAAAACGCCGATTGAACTTGTGAATGGTAGGGGGGTGGCGGTGTGAGTGGAGTAACAAGATTTCCAGTGGGAAGAAACGGCATAACAACTGCGTTAATAAACATAGGCATTCTTAAAAGACAGTTGCTGAAAATGATGAAGAAAAATCTAAATGACAAGATCAGTCTTTGTGGCGGGCGGAGACATGTGAGCGGAAAATGGTAACATAAACGCCGCTCGGCGCTACCAACAGAAACTCTAACCTTTAGCTTCACCACGCAGTTTTGACACTACAGTTGGTAGGTCGCTGGCGTTGGCATAAACGGAGGAAAAAAAAAAAAAAAAGAAAAGAAAAATGAAAAATACCAGGGAAGTCGACATGAAGTGTTCCGGACAAATCTGATATGAGACGAAACCGAACGACGAACGTATCGGACACCTTTCATTGTGCCACTTACGTACACTTACCATTGTTAGGAAAGTGGTTATCGCCAGGTGTGAACGAGCATCGTTTTCCTTTCAACTCTTGCACTAATGGGGATACGCAGGCTGCCCGCTTGTCGATGTACAGAATATCTAAAATAGTTCAATACTTAAATATACACCTCTGAAAGCGGTAGTGTATTTACAATGTGCAGCAGACATTTTTATAGGCAGGTACATCGTTATCTGTTCTGTTTTGCCGATATGTTGGGAGCAGATAATGAGATTTTTTTAAATATAGGTCTCCCGACATTTTTAAACATATCAACAGTCCTAATGCCATTATCGCCTCCGAGTCATGAAAACCGAGAACGATCGAGAGAACGGTGTGCTGTCACCACGCCCTTCCCTATCCGCCTCCTACGACGGCAGTCGGCTGAGGATGGCACGGCGGTCGGTCGGTGTCGTTGGGCTACCAAAGCCTGTTCGGACGAGTTTAGTTTAGCCTATGGACCAACATGGTAAACGCTTAGATCCCTTCCTTTTCCGGTTTCCCCACAGTCCACGATTCGCTACAATACGCTACTGCGCTCTAAACGTACATTTTCAGAAATTTTTTCCTCAAGCTGCGGCCAATGGTTGATACTAGTGGACTTATTTTGGCCAGGAATACCCCCCTTTGCCTGGTTTTTATATCCTCCTTACTTCGTCCATCATGTGTTGTTTGCTTCCGAGGCAGAATAATTCCTTCATTTCGCCTACTCAGACACTGATGTTAATTAATCGCTAATGTCATTTCTGATCATCTCATTACTTTCGTATTTCTTCAATTTTACCATCATTCCACATCTTGTGTTCGTTCATTGGATTTCAACCGAGCCTGCAATTCTGCCTTACTTTTAGTGAGGATAGCAGTGTCATCAGCGAATCGTATCATTGAGATGCTGTCACCCTGAATTTTGATCCCATTCCTCAACTTTTATTCTGTTTATGTCATTGCTTCTTGGATCTGTAGGCTGAACAGTAGGGCGAAAGTCTGCAGCGCTGTCTCTCAACTCTTTTAATCCGAGAATTCTTTCTTGGTCTTCAGGTCTTATTGTTTCCTCTTGATTCTTCAACATATAACATTTTACTCGTCATTCCCTATAGCTTACACCTATTTTCCTGAGAATTTCGAACATTTTGATTCATTTTACACTGTCTTACGCTCATTCTCGGTCGATAAATACTATGAATGTGTCTTGATTTTTCTTAGCAGTGCGTGACGTTAAATACTTCAGTCAACAAAACATGCAGGTATTAGTGTGACTTCGTTTCTGGAGTTTGATGATTTGGCTTTGGCTTGCTGTGACAGCAGGACATCAATCATCTCCTTGTCGTAGCACTCTCATTTTTATCGTCCATACTACGGCCTTTTAATCCACATTTGTTACGCATTTTGATTCGTGTGGTAAAATACAATATGTGATCAAAAGGATCCGGGCATCCCAAAAAAACATAGATTTTTCATATTAGGTGCATTGTGCTGCCACATACTATCGGACACTCCATATCAGCGACCTCAGTAGTTGTTAGACATTGTGAGAGCAGAGTGGAGTCCACAGCTCGTGGTCGTGCGGTAGTGTTCCCGCTTCCCACGCCCGAGTTCCCGGGTTCGATTCCCGGCGGGGTCAGGGATTTTCTCTGCCTCGTGATGACTGGGTGTTGTGTGATGTCCTTAGGTTAGTTAGGTTTAAGTAGTTCTAAGTTCTAGGGGACTGATGACCATCGATGTTAAGTCCCATAGTGCTCAGAGCCATTTGAACCATTTGAAGCAGAGTGGAGCACTCCGCGGAAATCACGGACTTCGAACGTGGTCAGGTGATTAGGAGTCACTTGTGACATACGTGTGTACACGAGATTTCCACACTCCTAAACATCCCTAGGTCCACTGTTTCCGAAGTGATAGTGAAGTGGAAACGTGAAGGGACACGTACAGCACAAAAGCGTACAGAGCGACCTCGTCTGTTGAATGACAGAGATCGCCGACAGTTGAAGAGGCTCGTAATGTGTAATAGGCACACATCTATCTAGACCATCACACAGGAATTCCAAACTGCTTCGAGATCCACTGCAAGTACTATGACATTTGGGCGGGAGGTGAGACGACTTGGATTTGATGGTCGAGTGGTTGCTCGTAAGCCACACATCACGCCGATAAATGCCAAACGACATCTCGCTTGGTGTAAGGAGCGTAAACATTGGACGATTGAACAGTGGAAAAACGCTGTGTGGAATGACGAATCACGGTACACAATGTGGCGATCCGATGGCAGGGTCTGCGAATGGCGAATGCCCCGTGAACGTCATCTGCCAGTGTGTGTAATGCCAACAGTAAAATTTGGAGGCGGTGGTGTTATGGTGTGGTCGTGTTTTTCATGGAGGGGGCTTACACCCCTTGTTTTGCGTGGCACTATCACGGCATAGGCCTACATTGATGTTTTAAGCACCTTCTTCCTTCCCACTGTTGACGAGCAATTAGGGGATGGCGATTACATCTTTCAACACGATCGAGCACCTGTTCATAATGCACGCTCCGTGGCGTAGTGGTTACAAGACAATAACATCCCTGTAATGGACTGGCCTGGATCCTATAGAACACCTCTGGGATGTTTTGGATGGCCGACTTCGTGCCAGTCCTCACCGACCGACATCGATACCTCTCCTAAGTGCAGCACTCCTTGAAGAATGGACTGCCATTACCCATGAAACCTTCCAGCACCTGATTGAACGTACGCCTGCGAGAGTGGAAGCTGTCATCAAGGCTAAGGGTGGGCCAACACCATACTGAATTCCAGCATTACCAGTGGAGGGCGCCACGAACATGTAAAATTATTTTCAGCCAGGTGTCCGGATACTTTTGATAAAATAGTGTACCTCTCAGTAGTCGTCGCTTTCCCAGATTTTAAAGACGAAACAGTAACTTCGAAAGCAAGTTATTAACGAGCAACATTGCGTTCCATAAATAAGTGAAAAAAAATTGAAGAAAACATAAAAAAATTCACATAAAACATGAATATGTTTCTAAGGCGGTATGTCTTTAAAAACAGAATTTTTTACAATTTCACGCCGTAGTACGTATAAGAATATTTTTTGTTTTAGTCTTTTTGCAGAGTGGTCCTGCTTTGCAAGGCACTTCCTGTCCACAGGTTTGTAAATATCCTCTCGAAACGGAAACGAAAACGCTATTTGGCTTGACCCCTTGACTATACTCCCATGATCACGCCACCATCAGCTACTTTTGTCCCCAGTAGGCGTCTTTCAAATGTCTGGGTAAGTGGAAGTCTGATGGTGCATAGTACAAGGCGGAAGGTGGTTGTCATTCTTCATATTACGATTGCGTTTTCAGTATGTGCGAGCTTGTAGGGTTATGAATTATCATGGAGCAAGAGTACTTCCGGTGAGAGAAACCCTCGTCCTTCTGATCGTAAGACAATCTCCTATTGTCTTACCAAAACTTCACTCTGGATTTGCACCAAGATACGGCTCCCTCTATTTTTCTTTAACTTCGAGATCAAGCGCACAGGGCCACTCGATGTCGACCGACCGCCATGTCATCCTCTAACAGATGGTGTGATCTGGATAAGGTGTGGAGCGCCATGGGATCAGCACATCGCTCTCTCGGCATTCATTGTTTACTCCCACCTTGGATCGGTTACTTTCAGTTCTAGTAGCTCCATAGTCAGACTCAGAGAGGATGAATGCACTCCGTTCGTCACCCACTAAGGAAAAATTCTCGGAAGCACTGGGAATTGAACCCCAGTCCTCCGCTTGGGACGGTATAAGCACTGTCGACATCCATCGAGCTTTTGGCACGTTATCCAGCATTTTCCGTGTAAATGGACGCACACTCAGTTCAAGACAAATAGTACATGACAAACACGCTGTTAGAATCGGTAAAATGTGGACAAATCAATATTGTTGTTTTAAAATATAGCTGCGATTATTTTAGAGCGTAAATCTTTGTACATTTGCCCTCAAAGACGAAAACCGTCCATTGCAACTGCACCTGCTGTCTGCGCCACGGGACTTGTGTTCAAGGAAGCAGTGGACCGCTGACCGCTGCGCTCCCTTGACGCAGTGAAGTAACAAGAGCAGGTAGGCATCATGCCGCGACCGCCATCTTCCCCGATTCGCTCTATAAGTGGCCAAGAGGAATAACTTACTGAAGAAGAAGAGGGCTCAACTCCTAAAGAGCGAAGACTGTTGCCTCAGAATCTCGCTCCCTGTAGGCCATCTTCAAGAAATGACTGTTGAGACAAAAAAAAAAAAAAGTATGAGGTGGAAGAACGTTGGCTGCACGCACAAAACCAAAACAAAATTCCAAAGCTGTTCAGCTTTCCTATGTATAACATCACAAAACAACTGTTTCTCGAGTATCATCAGAAACAAGATTATCACAATTCATGTCTTTTTTGAAAATTTATGATTGGTGTGCGAGTGATATCGGCCTAATAAGACAGCAATTCGTCAAGTTAACTACCAATAAAGTACTTCTTTTTACATTTTTCACTTTATTTCTAATTCTTGCTCATATGTCTCCAGGACTCAGCGTGCATTGTAATGGACACTCCCCAAACTCAGGATTCCTACGGATATTTATTGTCAACAACTGAGAGGTCTTGCAGACGCAATCCAAGAACAATGACAAGGAAAATAGCGAGAAGTGGTGCTACTCCTCAAGAACGCCCGCCACATTCTGCTAGATTGACAAGAAACACTCTACAGGAGCTGGAGTGGAAAGTCATTCTGCACCTACCTTATTCACCTCAGATTTTCACCTATCTATTGGATAACCTTCAAGGAACTTCGCTTGCCGCGTGTGGGGTGGCCACGCGGTTGGAGGCGCCATGTCACGGACTGCGCGGCCCCTCCCGCTGGAGGTTCGAGTCCTCCCTCGGGCATGCGTGTGTGTGTTGTTCTTAGCATAGATTAGTTTAAGTAGTGTGTAAGCTTAGGGACTGATGACCTTAGCAGTTAAGTCCCATATGATTTCACACACATTTGAACATTTTTGAACCGACAAGTTAAATGATGTGTTTGAGACGCGCGTGGCTCCTGTTCGTGCCATATCTCATGTGACAACCTGTTTTTACTGTACTACCACCTCGGTATGTTAATTTCAATTACTGGCGTCACTGAGTTGCCGCCTTGCGTGCCTGTGAGAGGCAGCAGCGGCGCTTATCGATATAAGCCCTGGCGTATTATCTTTGTGACCGCTATTACTTCCCGGTCATCGTGTGTTGAGGGTGAGTTCGGATCTGCCAGTGAGTTGGGAGGCGCTAGCAGTGCAGTTCGGACCTGGCAGTGTTTGACTTAGGACGCGGCAGAAGTTCAGTAGGGGCGCGGCTGTAGTGAGGTCCACAGCCATGACTCGCCCGACGGTTGCCGATACACATCAACTGAGTGCGGACAAATTTGGCTGGTCGTCACTCGGTCGTCTTGTCGGACGACATGTATGTTGGCCGGCGATCGCTTATGGGTTGCCTGCGTGTGCCGACTCTTGGTTCGTACTCGTTATTGCGCAGTCGCTGCGGTTAATGTTGTCTAGTCCTTCGTGCAAGTGTTCGTGAAACTGTGTGTAGCTTGTGATGTCGAATGCTCAGTTATTTTACTGCTGTCTCCGTGCTGATGTGTGGCAGTCGGTCGGTTGGTGTGGATCAGCCAGGAAATCTCCACACGGCGCAGTGGGTCGGGCCCGCTGGCGGTCTCTACGCAGTGTCGGAGTGTGTGGGAGCTGTTCCGGTTGCTACGAGGTTCGTGGCTCACCGACCCAGGACATCAAAGTTGAGTGGTAATTTAATTACCGAAGCCAGTATGTTCACATTGTGCCGTTGGTTTTCATGGTTGGCTGTTGGGGTTATTCCCGTGAGCAACAGCGACAACAGCGAGTGTTCGAGTTAGTGACAGTTTGGCCACCATCCGGTGGAGTTTTACTGTATCTTGGTTATTTGAAGTCCAAGTGCACCAGCGGAATTTTCTGCCTTGTGGCCGTTAGCGTTCTGGTTACCTGCCCTGGCCGCTGAGGTAAAATTCAAGCAGTGTCCTTTCCTCACCGTGTTGTCGATGTCCAACACGTGTGTGCAGTTATGATAGCTTCTGCATACCTGATTGTGGGCGGCTACACCTTTTACGTTTCGGCTTTGGAGTTCCTTGATTACTGGTCGGGTGGAAAGCAAGTCGTCTTGTCGGTGGGTCCGTTCACTCTCTCTTGGTTGGGTTGCTGGGGGATCGGATATAGTTGGGCCGACTACCTGTCTCCCCTATGCGAACGTTAATATTTCAAGTGCAGACCGGCCCCCGGGAACTTCTGAGCGCCGCTGGCTGTACTGCCTTTTCTTATTGGTTTTCGATTGTGTATTTTAATCGCTCATAGCCGATGGTTTGAATTTGTATGCTTTTAGTTGGGTTTTAAATAATGGGCCTTCAGCCGTTTTAAAATTGAAAGTTCCTTACTTGTCATGTCTTGCATTGTTTGGGCCTTCAGCCTCATTTGAAATATTATTTAAGGATAAAACCTTACGCTTTTTGCCTTTTGAAAATTTATTGTAGTTGTGTTTTAAATCATGGGCCTTCAGCCGTTTTAAAAATTAAAGAGGTTGTGCCCTTAAGCCATAAGATTGTGTGACATATTCAGTCGATAGTTATGTTCGGAAATTTGCGCTGTAAGGTTTGGGCAACTAAATAAAGTTATATGTGTTCGAGTGTAACTGACAGCCGCTCATTTCTGGCCCCTTTCCACAATTCCAACCACCTGTTCTGTCCTGCGGCGCCGGCCGGTGTGGCCGAGCGGTTCTAGGCGCCCCAGTCTGGAACCACGCGACCGCTACGGTCGCAGGTTCGAATCCTGCATCGGGCATGGATGTGTGTGATGTCCTTAGGTTAGTTAGGTTTAAGTAGTTCTATGTTCTAGGGGACTGATGACCACAGATGTTAAGTCCCATAGTGCTCAGAGCCATTTGAACCATTTTTTTTGTCCTGCGGGTTTAGCAGAGCGTTTCAGTATTCTTGATACAATACTGTGCACGCAGACTTCTATTCTTCGGGGTGCTGCAACATTAACGGCCAATAATGTTGTTGCTAGTCACTCACTGAACTTACTGAGCGCTGCAGGCCTGCATGGCTAGTGGCAGAGTACAATGGCTGAGCCATGGGACAAGGAAACGTACGACTCAACATGATATGGGATTGGCAGGTCCTGGGATGCGTATCAGCAACAGCAAATTAAGCTAACCAGCAATGCGTTTACAACGACGTTTTTTCGGAAAGCGTGCAGTATTTAGCACAGGAGAAGAGGGCGTGTTATGCCAAACAAGAAGGCTCTTAGAAGACAATGTTCAGCAAACAAGTTTTAATTTTGGTAGACAGACGTCGCATACAGATACGAAAGTTAACATGTTACTCGAATCGTAAAACTGAAATCACAAGTTAATCAGCTTAGTACAGACATATACTTATATGCTACATCTCTGATTGAACACTTCCTCCCTTAAGAGGGGAGGTATGCGGAAGCGACCAAATTATGAATAAATTTTTATTGGCACTTCATTTACTAAGTGGTATTGAAATTTCTATTCGTGAGTATTACTTTCCTATTCGACTCCCAAGTGTGATGAAAATGCCGTCACAATACGGGGAATATCCAGAACTTCTACAAAAGTGTTTGCATGGAAAAATTCTAAAGAAAGTTGCAACTCGCTGATAGGAAAATCATGCTCCAAGCAAGACTTGTTTCCACGACTATTGATGAAGCCACAGCGTACGATGCTTGTTTAGTTTTTAACTGTGCTAATCTTGGCAGACTGCGGTTGCTACAGAGGTTAACATTTGATATCGGTAACAGGAGAATTGATGCAGCGGACGTTATTGTTACTCAATTTGACAGTCAGGTTAAACCAAGCGCGCAAGCTATGAAAAGACTGCCCGAGGGTGAAGAGAAGAATGCATATGGTTTGTAGTATTCGTAGTTCGCAAAGATAAAGTAAGGCCTAATACAAACACTGTCAAATCTTTGATCCAGGTTTCCCGTAACTTACATTTTGGCAACTTTATGTACTTTCTCCTCACAAACCATTAACTTTATATATTTAAATTCGGTATGCAATTAGTCAGTACTATAGTGAAACAATCTGTGAAAGAAATTTACAAATAGTAAGGCATTTATGTAAGAAAAAAGGCCTAATATTGTTTTTTCCACAGGAATTTGGAGAGCTGTAAAATTTAGAAAAAGATACCAATATTTTGTTCCACAGATATTTTTAATATTTGTGTATCAAACTTTGCATAAAAATACAATAATTTCGTTCTGACTGATTTTGCAAAAAAGGCACATTTCTACTCATCTTCATGAAAAAATTTCGATTGATTATAATTAAAAACGCGTAGCTTCAATAAGTATGAAAAAGCATATGTCTATCCATATAACATTCCTTAGCAACTGTGCCAAATTTCGGTACATTGCCTTGAAAACTTTGGTCTTTGTAAGGTTGGTTTCAGAATATTGCAACTTCGCATACGCCTCTCCTTAAATATAGGTGATTATACTTTTAATCGGGACTTCTGGCTGACCACTTTTCGTTGAAACTTTCGGATCATCATCACAAAACTTAGCCCTAGAGATAAATCTGTGATTCACAAGAAACAGAACTAATATTACACTGTACCTTTACTACGCTCCTCCAGCGGGTACCTGAATTTCCAACTGCACACTCAAATATACGTATTTAACAAATTATTAAACAATATTTAGTTAATGCATCCCACGCTTATCCTGGAGTCACCTGACATGAAGCTTCATTGTATCAATGTTTCGAATAGCAATAGGAGTTATGCTCTTTTGGTCAGAGGTAGTAAGACTTAAGTCTAGGACAGACTTAAGTTCAGAATAGAGACCGTTAAGTGAAGGAAAACAAGACTATTCGTTTTTTGGTGACAGAGTAAAATTGCGACATCTATCACAGAATGAATTTCAAAATGGTGAGAACTGTGTAAGTAGAGGATGACTAACCCTATTATTCAGCGAAATATAAAAATAACTTAGTTTTTAACAGACACTCTGCTGTCCTTTAAAGCCATTCGATAACTTGCACAGAAAGAGGCATTCAGTGATACAGCAACGTTAACGTTACATTTACTTCCAGTTTGCTGCCGTAATGGAACATCTACTTTAACCTGCATCTCACACTCATACCTGGGAAAGACGTATTTTCTTTAGGACAAGTTGGAAATTCGTAATACCTTCTTTGTACATTTATATATTTGTATACGATTCCTAGAAATTATAGAGAAACATCGAAATGGAAACAACGTTCTGGCAACTCACACTCCTAGTGAATCTGTAGCCGTAGAAATTGCACACAACGAAAGTGTTGCAGCTAAGCAGGGACCTCTACCTCGCCTGAAAAGATTGCACCTATACCAATTTTGGAAACACCAGAGAAAAGGAGTTAGAAAAATGCATCCCTGTTGACACGCCAGGGAAAGCTACAAAGCTTGAAAGCAGCGAGACAAATAAAGATTGACACAAAAAGAATCAAGTTATTCAACTACCAAAGGAAGGAGAAAAATAAAATTGAATACTGGGGACAATGACAGTGTTGTGTATAAAAGAAACTACCAGAAAAAAACAGACCGTAAGTGAACTGCGTTCAGTGAATTTAATATCAACCGGAGAACGATCAGTAACTGCATTACAGACTTTTATTTTGTATTACCTGACAGTAAAATATACACACATCAAAAAAAGTTTTGCATCACCCCAGTTCCCAGAACTCATGAAGATAGACGTTGACTGTGGATATTGTATCACAGACGCAGTCCCTTTGACTGTTCAGAGATGTCAGTAAACCCACCCAAAGATGTAAACAACCTTGGATGAGCAGCGCCAACTAGACGGAGGGGGTCCGACAGTCGATCATTTCCAGTCATTCCACCAGGAAGGAGGTACACGGCTCGTGTTGTCTGTAGTTCAACCATGCCTAGACAGTCAATACCGCGGTTCGATCGCGTCCACATTGTCACTTTGTGCCAGGAAGGGCTCTCAACTGCTGAAGTGTCCAGGCGTCTCAGGGTGAACCAAAGCGATGTTGTTCAGACATGGAGGAGATACAGAGAGACAGGACCTGTCGATGACATGCCTCGCTCAGGCTTCCCGAGGGCTACTATTGCAGTGGATGACCGCTACCTACGGGTTATGGCTCGGAGGAACCTTGACAGCAACGCAACCATTTTGATTAATGCTTTTTGTGCAGTCACAGGACGTCGTGTAACGACTCAAATTGTGCATAGGCTTCATGATGCCAAACTTCACCCCCGACGTCCATGGCGAGGTCCATCTTTGCAACCAAGACACCATGCAGTGTGGTACAGATGGGCCCAACAACATGCCGAATGGACCTCTCAGGATTGGCATCAAATTCCCTTCAGCGATGAGTGTCGCATATGCCTTCAACCAGACAATCATCGGAGACATGCTTGGAGGCAACCCGGTCAGCCTGAGCGCCTTAGACAGACTGTCCAGCGAGTGCAGCAAGGTGGAGGTTCCCTGCTGTTTTGGGGTGGCATTGTGTGGGGACGGCGTAGGACGCTGTTGCTCATAGAACTCGCCGTAACGGCTGTACGATACGTGAATGCCATACTCCGACCGATAGTGCAACCATATCGGCAGCATATTGGCGAGGCATTCGTCTTCATGGACGGCAGTTTGCGCCCCCATCGTACACATCGTGTAAATGACTTCCTTCAGGATAACGAAATCGCTCGACTAGAGTGGTCGGCATGTTCTCTAGATATGAACCCTATCGATCATGCCTGGGATAGATTGAAAAGGGCTGTTTATGGACGACGTGACCCACCAACCACTCTGAGGGATCTATGCCGAATCGCCGTTGAGGAGTGGGACAATCTGGACCAACAGTGCCTTTATGAACTGGTGGATAGTACGCCACGACGAATACAGGCATGCATCAATGCAAGAGGACGTGCTACTGGGTACTAGAGGTACCAGTGTGTACAACAATCTGGACCACCACATCTGAAGGTCTCGCTGTGTGGTGGTACAACATGCAATGTGGGGTTTTCATGAGCAATAAAAAGGGCGGAAGTGATGTTTATGTTGATCTCTTTTCCAATTTTCTATACAGTTCCGGAACTCTGGGAACTGAGGTGATGCAAAACTTTTTTTGATGTATGTATAATACAATTGTTGATGGCATGAAATTTACTTTGGCACCTAATCCTGCTCCTCAGGGTGAGATGCCCTGTAGTCGAACCTGTATTAAAAAAAAAAAAAAATCTGCTCGACATGAAATTTATTATTCTATCGCGTACATCGGTTTTCAGTCTGAAGAAACCTTGCCAACATGTGTGATTAATTCCGTTTTGAAAATTTCAAAATTTCCGTCATAATTTCACGTAGAAGCCAAAAGTATGTCATCTCCCCCGACGTGTTATAACAAATGTTCTGCATTCTTTGTTTGAAATAAAGATACTGCAGGTTACTGTTCTTTGGCTCACCATCCTTAATTCGGTGAATCCTGCTCTGAATCTAACTATTTGCGGTTCCCAGATCTATGATGTGCGAAATAATTTTTACAGTCCTCTTTCTGATTCCGGTGCAAATCCTGTAAAAAATTCATAATCCTGTCGATCAGGTCTACGCCACCCATGTTTTTATTGTACTGCTGGACGGGAAACTTGGATGTATCCCGCATCGTTCTTCAACCATCTGTTACATTGGTACATACATTCCTTTCCGATCTTGCTCGATGCAGTTATGGCTAGGTTTTAGTCATACCAATTTACAATAGAAATTAGTTTCCTCTCACTGTCTGGTCAACATATCCATGTCCTTGATTTGCAAGAATCTTAGCCTTCTAGTAGAGGGACTGTTCTTCTTATTCATGACTTCATTGTTGTTCCAGGAGACGACTGTGCTTACAAAAAATAATAATAAGTGCCAGATAGTGTCATTTACCAACAATCACAACAAGAAATGTATTGAAAATTAGTGACCAGAGTCACCGTTGATGCCTAGGAATCAGTGCTCGAAAATTTGGCAATAAGTCCCACCGTCCATTACAGTGGACAGTACTATTTTGTAACCGTAATTAATGAAAACTTACTGCGCCGAAAAACCATAAAAACAACATATGCAGATATTGTCTACAACAAGTACATATTTTCGTAAAATAAGTTTCGAAAACTACACAGTAATGAAGTTCCTGCCATCAAAGCTGTTACCTGTCGCCAAGTGATCGTAGTGACCATTTCTCCCGACAGATAGCTGCACCGTACACTCCGTTCAAATGGAATACGGGTATTACGACGGAAAATGCAGGATCTTTGGTAGTAAGACAGATAACTCAATGTTCACTGCCATGACATCAAGACTCAGGAGGATATTTCCGACACACTGTGACTATAACTAAAGAAGCAAATTAGCATTTTACGATGTCAATAGCACATCGAGGCAGTTCTGAAACAAACGTATTACGCAGTATTTTGATAGTTACTGCTATGAACTATTTAACCTAAACGAAAATTCACAGAAAAACAGACAAAAGTGAACCACCATAAAGTAGTACATTGTACATTTTCTTCTACACTGCCTTTATTGTTTTGAATCGTACTCCAACAGTAATCGGTAAATGTAGAAGGCACTCATTCTCATTCATACCGTCTTTCAGCGTCAGGTAGCTTGTATGAAACGTTTCACCATATTCATCCGATGGATCACCGTTACAGATGATTTCATTATGCCAAGTTTGGTGTGGAGTGCTGCAAGTAATATATCTTCACCAGATACCAGGTTTTCACAATGAATTTTGCTCACTTACTGAAATTTCATAACTCTTTTTAGTCAATTTGGTGTACTCAACAGGTTCTTCGGGCATTTTATTTCCATTGTGCGACGGAACACCCTTGAAACTTGTTTTCGACGCAACTAAAAGAAGCCTATACTCTGGTCGGTAGTATTAAAGTAGCGCTAACTATATCTTGTTCCTAAATTTGAAATTACCGTGGCAAATATTTTGAAAATCATACACATTCATAGCAGGAATGAGACTGTTGTAAAACAGCAAAAATTGGTAACCGACTCGTGTATTAAGTCCTTGGCGGTGGTTCAGTAATCTTCGGAAGTCGAACCCGCATTGTTAAATTTTTGGTTTACTTTATAGAGAACAGAAGCAAACGTCTTTGAAGTACCCAATACACACACACACACACACTCTCTCTCTCTCTTTCTCTCTCTCTCTCTCTCTCTTTCTCTCTCTCTCTCTTCGACCTTCTCCACTTTTTCCCGAGAGCCTTCATGGCATTTCGTACAGTAACAGACGACTCAGAAATGTTCAGTCGATTTTCTACAGTACCAGCTGCCATCCTTTTCTGAAACGTGCAGATGTTAGCCAGATATCGGTGAATTGTAAGATAGTTGTTTACATGGTTTTTTTAGTACCTCTTCGAGCATTCATTGAATGCTTTCCATGTACGCCGGCCGCTGTGGACGAGCGGTTCTAGGCGCTTCAGTCCGGAATCGCGCTGCTGCTACGGTCGCAGGTTCGAATCCTGTCTCGAGCATGGATGTGTATGATGTCCTTATGTTTGTTAGGTTTAAGTAGTTCTAAGTCTAGGTGACTGATCACCTCAGATGTTAAGTCCCATAGTGCTCAGCGCTATTTGAACCATTTTGAACTGTTAGAAAGACGTGTTCCGCCGTGTAACTTTAAAATATTTCCTTACACTGTGAATACACCCCAGTTGTAGAGTAATGCATTTGTAATGAAATTTTTAAACCCTTAAACATCTGAGAGGGCAGTCAAGCAACAGGTATCCTTAGGTTCAAACTCTGCACCACTATGGACTCCAATGGCACGGTATTCCACACAGTCCGTGAAGAGAACCTAAGTAGAAATTTCATGTACATGTCTACCGCACCAGTCGCTGCAAGCTATTCAGATTCATGTATGTGTGAGTACATGCGAGAATACTATGAAGGGTAAATTTGTCGTAATAGCCGGATTACAGCCGGAGATAGCAGCTACGCCATCCCCTCTGCCTTGCTGAATCATCCATGGGATGTGCAACACCAACTGTACTAAAAATACCCGCTATTGTGTACTTTATTATTGTTGCTCTTACGTTCACCCCGTTTTTCAGCTTACCATATTTTTGCTTTATTCATCCCAAATGTATGGCATCCTTGTAAAAAAAAAAAAAAGAAAACATGGCACATCGTACTGTGCATTCACAACGTCCTGAAGAGTGGCTTCCTAGTTGTAGATTGGCAGAAGTCGATAGAAGTCGATCGCTTTCAGCCTGCTAATGTTCGGTGTCACACTGCTGCGTATCATAGCTGTTATGAAGTTTATGAAGTGATTGTTGTGCCGTTCTCTGACAAACCTGTAAACATTCGTGAATGCTAATACTGCCTGACGAAAGCATCGCCCCTTCCCCAAGCACCGCCCCTCCCTCCTCGACAGTCCATTTATTGGGAGCCAATGGCCGGAGTTTGCTTCCTCCATTACCTGCACTCCCTGAGAATTGGGTCAGGACGTTGTGAACAAACTACACACCGGCTGTGAGCCTGACTGGAGTGTGGTATCGTGTCTGCAGGAGGATGCTGGTGTCGGAGGCTGCGCCCGTGTGGTGGGCGCTGGTGCTGTATGCGGCGCTCCTGCTGATGCTGAGCCCGTGCGTGCTGCTCGTGCTGGTGTGCCTGCCCCACCTGCCACTGCTGCTGCTGCGGCGCGTCCTCTTCATCCCCATGGAGGCCGTCTGAGGTGGCGACACCCCAGTGACCAGCCAGCGAGCCAGTCAACTCCTACCTGCTGCTGCTGCCACGCCAATGTCTGCTGGTGGTGGTTGTGTACAGCAGAAGAACATCCTCTTCATCACTGTGGAGGCTGTCTTGAGTGATGAGGACCACCTGTCCAGCCAACCAACCACTGCAGCAAACCAACTCCCTGCTGCTTCAGATGGTGGGCCCATGTGTACAGCTGGTGCTCTTCTGCCAGCAGTATCTGTTACTGTTACAGTTCCTCACCTTCATCCCAATAGTGCCAGTCTGAGATGATGGGACATCATTCCAACCATCCAGCCAATCTAGTCCTACCTGTTGCTGTTGTTCCTTGTGTTCATATGCTAGCCACAGTCATTTATGCTGAAATACGTCCTGTTCATTCCCATAGTGGCTGCCTAGTATGATGAGAACCAACTGCAGAACTAGCCAACCATTCAACACCTACCTGCTGCTTCTGATTTTGATCCCTAGTGTGCAGTTTGTGTTCGTCTGTCAGCCCCACCTGCTGCTATAGAAGTGCACTCTCTTCATCCCCGTGGAGCCCATCTGAGATGACGGGACAGCCATGGGACTGACCAACCAGACAGTCAACTCCTACCTGCTGCTGTTGATAATAGTGCTCAAGTACCAGCCCCAGTTGTCACGGCTCCAGTTCATCCACTTCATTGTCATTGTGGCTGTCAAGGAACGACGTGCCCAGTCATTCAAATACTTAGCACTAATCTGTGCTTCTGATGCTGAGCCTATGTGTGGAGCTGCTGCTTGTCTGCCAGACCCACCTGACACTGCTGGAATGCATCCTCTTCATCCCCACAGAGTCAGTCTGAGATGATGGGAGAGTGATGGGACAAACCGCCAGATGACCAACTTCTACCTGCTGCAGATGATACTGATGCTCATGTGCCAGCCACACCTGTTGCTACTGCAGGTCATTCTCTGCAGACCCAAGGCAGCAGCCTAAGATGATAAGAAGCACTTGCTGAAGCAGCCAACCACTCAATGCCTACCAGTTGTTTCTGATGCTGAAACCATGCGTGCTGCTGGAGATCATTTGACCGCCTCACTTGTTGTTGCTGAAGTACGTCCAATTCATCTCCATGGAGCCTGTCTGAGATCCACAGACCCATCCAGCCAACAACAAAATGCCTAACTCCTGCTTTTGCTGCCACTGATTCTCCTGTGACAGCCTCACGTGTTGCCACTGCAGTACATCCTCTTCATACCCATGACAGTTAAGATGATGAGAACTGTGCGCCCAGCCAACCGACCACTCAGACCCCGTGTATGTGCTGAGCACTAGCATGTAGCTGTCGCTCATGTAGCTGCTCGAATTTTTGCTGTTAAAGCACATCCTCTTTGTCCCCTTGCAGCCAACCTCAGCTCCAACCTGCAGTGTGTGTGAAGTCGCTAAGTGATTCTTCCAGGGACTATGCCATTCTCTACTGCTGTAGCATGTCAGTTCTGTGTGTCTGAGTGGACCGCCATATAGTGTAGCTCTCAGTGCAGAACTCTATGTTGTTACGGGCAGTGAGTGAGCCAAGCTAGCCCTGGGAGTTATACCAGGTTCCCATTAATAACCATTGTCGTTATAATATTATCAATACACTGTCTGCTCAGAAAGTACATATTGTAGACTTGCTATAATTGTGTTCATAAATGAGCAATAACTTTTGTATATTTAATTAAATTGTATGTTTTTCAATTTTACTATCTGAATTATTATATTACTATTATTTATTTTGTGACCATCACCACCATAATGAAGTTCTCTTTAGCACCATAACCACCACTACCATCTCGTTATTTCTTCACTTCAGATGGATGGCAGGGTGTAGTGGCTTGTTGGCTTCATACTGAGCATAAATAATTTAGTGTCCTAATTTCGATACCGTCACACTGGAGAATGTAATACAGCTATCTTATTGAATCCTCTATAATAATGAGAACTACTCGCGAACGACTTGTAGCAATAGTAGCTAAGGTAAGTAGCTAAGGTAAGTAAAAGAACTGGGTAAGTATTGGAATAGGTGTATTTATGTGGATGAGGCAGAATACTTTGGCACATCCATATTTATTACAAAAATAACAATATAGTAATGCAATGGAACAAGTAAGAGAGAAGCTATTAAAGCACTGTGAGGCTGAGGGCTCTGCTGGGCCTCATCCTGTTTTGTGAATCCCAAAGACAAATTGTAATGTTTAAAAATATTATGTTTAGTAATACATTTATGTCATCATATAATTTTACATAACGTCCATTCCATTACGGTGCAGGAGACGTTCTCGAGGTAGTGACGAAAGTGTTACCTGACTAATGAAACTCTGACCGAAAAACCACCGTGAATACGTAAAACTTTCGTTGAAATGAAAGTTCACATAAAACACAGTCTGAATAACTGAAACAAAAACCGTCGTAATGACGATTAAACGTAGTTCATTACTACTGGAGTAAAGCCAACAACCTCTTGTTTGGCAGAAACCGGTGCACCAGTAATTTTCCACGCTTATTCTACTAACACTTGGCGTAAATACCACAAAGGCGTGACATGGTTGAGTATACTCGCAAATAGAAGAGTAATCCAATTACTGGAAAATATATACTTCGATACAGGTAAGACAAAGATAAGAAGCTTGTATTATACGAATACTGTAAGAAATCTGCAGAAAGTAAATGACGTAAAAAGAAATTATATAGCTACGTTGAATCAGTTTTTGTATTTAACCATTACTATAAAAAAAATAATTACTGAGCTAGTTTCCATGAGTGAAATGTTGTTCGAAGTCAGTGATTGTGGTTTTAAGGATCGTGCAACAAACAATACGTGAATTAGGATATAACAATGAGAAGCCAAACAACTGTGGCAAAATAATCTACGTTTGGTACTTAAATTTACGTCGAAACGAATTATGTAAAGAAAGAGAGAGTATTTAAACAAATTGTAACTTTTTCGTTTGGGATCCACAGTCTCTAAATTCTCGATAAAAGAAAAGATGGTCCCTAGAAGGCTGTAATGTATACGATCTTTTACTTAAATTGTGCGATTGTTTATTTTCGACAATCTGTCATTTTCAAGCACATGTGTAGTATTACATGTAACTGGCAAATTATTTTTCGGTGGACATAAAAGTAGACTGTGTTCCATACTTACACTGCAAATGGATCCACTTTAACGTGATAGCTTTAAACATCGTATTGGAACTTTGCTCCAAATACTCCACAAGGAGCCAGTTTCCAATAAGATGGTTAACGTTGTCATGTTAATGTGGACCCATTCGCATTGTAAGGATGGAACATAGTTTACTTCTTAACTGTAGTGAAAAATAATTTGAGAGTTACTTACGGTCGCCAGTCCAGCAAAAGTAATTCCAACAAAATTTGTTGTGAAAGTTGCTTACAAGAGATAAACCTCAGGAATCGGAAACGAACACAGTAGAAGCGTTTAGCAATGTAGAGTGTCACAAATTTGCCTACTGTCTAATATTAGTGCAACAAATGGCTTTACATTAATGCACACTAATCACTTTAGTGTGTAGTAAGAAATGACAATTGCACTAAATCACCTAACTGAGGCAAAGCACTATGCAGCAGAATATGGAGTGGTCCTGAAACTGTACTTGTTTTAATAAGTATTTTTGGAATAATTAGCAAGCAATTACATTAACTACCACCAACATCAATAGAGTTGTTGCTTGCTGATGAGCTTCTGCACAGCACGGATCATGATTTGCACGTGGAGGTCCTGAAATGCATTACAGCTTAGATTGAGTATTTCTGATCAAACTTTATTAGGTACACAAATCTCAAGAATAAATGCACAAACACTTAACAAACTTTCACCGCTAACATGCTGATACACTGACTACAGCATGGGGTAAATCTTAAACAGTACTTTGTTATAACTTTCTGACTAAACTAAACATTCAGAAATAATCACTGGAAACATTGTACAATTGGCGCAGGTGTTTAGACCGTTATACTTAGCACTCTGTTTTGAAATCACCGTGTCTCTTCGGAACTGTTCTGTTTTGTGAAATACTTTGAGATTATCTCTTTCTGTAGAATTTTAAGTGAAATTGTCTTTTGCTAGTAATCGAACTAGTGATCTTTAACTACCACTTGAAGCACTTTAAACAAAATGCCTACTCCAGATCTAAAATAATTGCTGCAAAGAATTTAACACTTCTTTAAATGATTTCAACTATTCATCTCATCACCTCCATTTTATTTTGAAGTGCAGACTATTCATGGATTCGTAACTGGAGACAAGCAAGGTTAGTGAGTTAGGATAAATCAAGGTAGCCGGCCGAAGTGGCCGTGCGGTTAAAGGCGCTGCAGTCTGGAACCGCAAGACCGCTACGGTCGCAGGTTCGAATCCTGCCTCGAGCATGGATGTTTGTGATGTCCTTAGGTTAGTTAGGTTTAACTAGTTCTAAGTTCTAGGGGACTAATGCCCTCAGCAGTTGAGTCCCATAGTGCTCAGAGCCATTTGAACCATTTAAATCAAGGTAAGTGACACATTGTTGCACATAAACACTTACATTCCAGAAACTTCAACCAATACGAAAGTAGACATACGACTTTAACTGTTAGGGTTATACAGAGTGTGCCACATAAAACCGGTATGCCTCACGTATCAGTTAGTCGTCACTAGTCGAATTGCTTGTGAAGTGGCAACACTGTCTCGAAAGTTGGCTACACTGCATTTTATCGGAAAGTTGAGTGGAGCTGTGTGTTCGTGCGTCAGTTGTTGTAAGAAGCTCGTATTGTTGAGCTGTTACAGAAACAGGCAGTTTGCATTAGAACAACGAATTGATATTGTGTAGTGTTACGTTAAGACAGGCTCCAGCAAGGAAAGTAAAGAAATGTTTCAAGGGATGTATGCTGGGAAAAAACTTTCGACTACCGGCACTGTTCAAGATCTGTAGAATAAATGTGGACTGTAGGATCCGATCAGAATGCGGAGAGGAAGAAACGACTGACAGTGAGGACCTTGAAACTATAGACAGAATTCACATGGACATTACGAGAAGTCCCTCAAGTCGGTAAGGAAATTATCGAAGACGGTTGGTGTATCTCACACGTCGTGTCATTGTGTACTAAGAGATACGAAATTAAAAGCAAGTGTGATGCAAGAATTGAAATCTGAGGATCAGGAAAAAGGAGTGGATTGTTGGGACAGGCTGTCAACACCAACTGCTAACGATTACTCGGACACCTTGCTTTACATCATGTCAGATGAGGCCTGGTTTCAATTTTTGGGTTACGTAAACTCACAGAAAATCATACTGGTCGGAGGACAACCCACATATTCTGCATGAAGAACCTCTCCACTTAGAGGAGACAGTTGTTTGGTGTGAATTGTCTGGTATGCTCATTATTGGCCCCATATTTTTCAATTAAACCTTAAACAGTGCAAGGTATCTGGAAATCTTTGACACGCTTTCTATTCAAAATTAACAGATGCAGAGGATCTGTATGCATTATTCCAAAAAGATGGAGCAACCGCTCACACATCCAAACAAAGTACGGCGCACGCTACAAACGTGTTCCCGGAAGACAGACTAGTCAGTAGAGGCCTGTGGACCGCAAGGACCCAGACTTTACATCGTGTGAGTATTATTTATGAGGCACCCTGAAAAGCAAAGTGCTGACAATCCTCGCACAACAAACGATATTAAGGACGTTAACAACATCACGCCTGCAGAATTGCAGCGTGTTACTGGATGCCTCATGGCCACCACTTCCAGCATCTCTTATAAACGGGTAACTGCATGTTATTTAACGTTACTATCCTCTATTGTTTTTTAATTAGTTCATTGGTATATGAATCTTCAGCGTGGGTTAAAAAATGGTTCAAATGGCTCTGAGCACTATGGGACTTAACATCTGAGGTCATCAGTCCCGTAGAACCTAGAACTACTTAAACCTAACTAACCTAAGGACATCACACACATACATGCCCGAGGCAGGATTAGAACCTGCGACCGTAGCGGTTGCGCGGTTCCAGGCTGAAGCGCCTAGAACCACTCGGCCACAACGGCCGGCCTTAGGGGCGGGGCGTAGCGGTTTTATGTGGGAAAACCTACATAACGACTATGCTATTTGCAGACGATAAAGTTTCCGTCTCGAATAGTGAAGATGGACTACAGAGAGCTTCGCATGGACCACAGAAAGCCGGCCGTGGTGGCCGAGCGCTTCTAGGAGCTACAGTCTGGAACCGCGCGACCGCTACGGTCGCAAGTTCGAATCCTGCCTCGGGTGTGGATGTGTGTGATGTCCTTAGGATACTTACGTTTAAGTAGTTCTAAGTTCTAGGGGACTGATGACCTCAGAAGTTCCATAGTGCTCAGAGCCATTTGAACCATTTTTTTTGGACTACAGAAAATATGTCTGATAGGGGTATAACATCAGTGTCAATACAAGAAACAAGAGCCATGGCTTCCTGTGAGAAAAGCCCAGTAAGGACAAAAACGATAATAGAAAACAAGATCATACAGCAAGGAAATAGATTTAAATTTTTAGGAATTATGCTAACATATAGAAAAGACCTAGATCAGAAAGACACAGTTGAGTTTATCTACTTAAACGGCACTATTAAAAAATCTCTTCAAAAGAAAGTAAAACAGAAACTTGTCTCAAATTTTATTATGTCTCTACACGTATTGCTGTATGGTAGTGAATATTTTGTGATTAAAAAATTGATAAAAAAATTACAGGCAAATGAAGTGAAATGTCCCAGGAACCTAGCAGGATACACAAAGTAGGATTATAAAAGAAAAATAGATGTTAGGAAGGAATTGAAAATATTTGTTATAAATGAAAAAGATTGATGAAAACAGGCAATAATGGATATCCCATCTGTTGCTAATGGAGGACTCAAGATAACCACTAAATTTTTGGCAATACATTCCATAAGTAAAAGATACGTTGGAAGATCAGCAAAAAAGATGAGGGACTGGATGTGGGTACAACAGGCGAGGCAAGGCCTAATGCATGACAGGAGAACGAAAAGAGGAACTACTGGATAGTTAAAGAGGGAATCCCTTGCTAAAATAAGTCGACTATCATCAAACAAAGGCCTTAATTTCAGGAAGGAATTTCTAAGAATGTGCGTAGGAGCATAGTATTTTATGGAAGGGAATCATGGGAACGAATCGAAGTGTTTGGAAGCTAGTGTTCCTGTAGGGTGCTGAAAAATAAGTGGACTGACAGTGTAAGCAGTTAGGGAGTTCCCCGCAGAATATGAAAACACTAACTAAAGGTAGTGGAAATGGAAATGAGCGTTTGGCGTCATTGGCCGGGAGGCGCCTTGCGTGACAGGTTCGCCCGCCTTGGTGCAGGTCTTGTTACATTCGACGCCACATTGGGCGACCTCCACGCCGGACGGGGATGAAATGATGATGAAGACAATACTCAGTACCTGAGCGGAGGGAATCTCCGACCCAGTCGGGAATCGAACCCGGGTGCGTACGACGGCAATCTGTCACGCTGACCACTCAGCTGTCGGGGCGGACACTGAAGGTAGTGATAGCGCGACATGGCATGGAATAAGTCATCAGGAAATAACTTTCATAGTACATGGGGAAGCTGTAGAGATCAAAAGTAATGGGGCAAGACAAAGACTGGAATGTATCCAACAGCCGGCCGTGGTGGCCCAGCGGTTCTAGGCACTTCAGTCCGGAACCGCGCTGCTGCTACGGTCGCAGATTCGGATCCTACCTCGGGCATGGACGTGTGTGATGTCTTTAGGTTAGTTAGGTTTAAGTAGTTCTAAGACTAGGGGACTGATGACCTCAGATGTTAAGTCCCATAGTGCTCAGAGCCATTTGAACCATTTGTATCCAACAAATAATCGAGCTCAAACGGTGTAAGTGCCACTCTGGAAGAGCTTGGTCCACGGGTGGTATTCGTGGCCGACCACATCATATGACTCATGAGTCGAGCAACAAAATATTTTTATTGTTCACTTTATCACTACTAATACTATACGGTCCGGTCACATTAATGTGGCCACCGCCTATGTTCGAAGTCAGCGGGGAATAACCACTCACAGACGGCCAGTGGTTGCATTAACAGGGGGAGGGGAATATGAAGCGTCTCTGGCGGAAGTGGACAATAGAGCAGTCGTTGTCGTAATGCGGAAATGGAGCGATTTATCTGACTCCCAAAAGGGCGTCATCACTGGCTTTCGGACCAAAGGTGAAAGCATTTCCGCAACGATAAGTTTGTAAACTGTTCGCGTGCCTCCGTGATTAAAGTATATCCTGCGTGGGAAAATGGCGCTGTCCAAACCCAGCGGCGACACAACTGTGATGCACCACGGTGCCATAGGTAACAGGAGTGAGCGTGGGTTGCAGAGGAGTGTACGGGCGAACTGACGTGCAACTGATGAGCAACTGCTGAGCAACTGGCCTAGAGATCAGTCGTTGTCGTAGTGCGGAAACGGAGCGACTTATCTGACTTCCAAAAGGGCGTGATCACCGTCTTTCGGACCAAATGTGAAAACACTTCCGCAGCGATAATTTTGTAAACTGTTCGCGTGTCGCCGTGATAAAAGTAAATCGTGCGTTGGAAAATGGCGAGATCCAAACCCAGTGGCGACACAATTGTGATGCACCACGGGCCATAGGTAAGAGGGGTGAGCGTGGGTTGCGGAGATGGGTACGTGCGAACTGACATGCAACTGACGTGCAACTGATGAGCAACTGTTGAGCAACTGGCCGTCAAGGTGAACCAAGAGACTACCAACAGCGTGTACTGAACGACAGCTCAGGGAATATGGCTACGTACAGGCCACTGCAGCAGTTGTCTGGTTAGTATGCTGAACACTGTTCATCAGCGACTAAGGCTGGAATTTGCACGTCAACACCACAACTGGAGGTGCACTGAGTGGAAGCAGTTGGCCTTTCCAGGTCAATCACTGTTTATGCTCCATCGGACAGAAAGCAATCACCCTGCAACAATCGTCGGAAGGGTCCAGGCCGGAGGACGCAGAGTCGTGGTCTGTGGAATATTTTTGTGGCGTTTCCTGGGTGATATCGTCATTCTGGCACAATTGATCAACACAAACTGAAATGTCACTGCTTTACGCTTCATTTGACTAACTGATTAATTTCTCCATGTTTAATAATTCATTTTACGCCGAGAGCGTCCTTTCAATGTTTCGTCTAGCCAATTAACCTCTGGATTCAAGAATGCTTCTGTGTATATTTTTTCTTCTGTTGTTGTCACACCTCCTCTCTCATCCTTTGATCCCGTGATGTATGTGGGTGGATAAACGTAGCTTTGCATGGAATATGCAATAATCTGAGTTAGTCAAGGATGGTAGCAGTAGGGTAGTTTAGCACCAACGTAACAACGTGAGCAGATTCGGCAGAGAGTTCGTGATTCCAAAGATAGTGAGGATGAACAGGGCAGAGTTTGTGAGGTTGGTTCTCGCTGAGGTCGTACCCCCCACCACCAGTTTTTTTGAACGGTTGGCGGTTGGTCCTGGAACGCGCCATGTTAAGACACCCTGGGGCCGCCGATTGAACGAGACGGACGCAGGGGTGCGGCTTTCGTCATGGATGGTGAGAAAAGTTATTCATAATGTAGGTTTTTTGGGGTAACATTGATTATGAAACATGTTAGGGTGTGAATTAATACCGGGAAACGTTCAGCGATATTTTATTTATAGGAATTTTTCAGATTAATGTGTTTCAACTAGCGGATTTGGGCGCGAGGTGATTGAGGGCATGAACCAACGGTTCTTGTTCTTTGGCGAATAGCGGATAGGTTCATTAATGTTTCATTTGTTGCATAGTTTAGTTTCGGATACAAGCATTATACTATTTTCATGATTCAACGGTTTATTTTACTCGTTTCTTTGTTGTCGAACTTGGCCACGTGTTGCCAGCATTCATAACGGTAGTCACTGGATTTGCCTTTCGTTAATCAGGTAATATCCTTCCCTACTCTGCGCGTTAAATAGGTGTGGCGGTAACTCTCATGCACTTGCTGAAACGATGATCGTCAAATGAATAACTTTTCTCACCATTCATGAGAGCGCCTCACCCATGCGTCCGTCTCGTTCAATCGGCGGCCCCAGAGAGTCTTAACATGGCGCGTTCCAGGACCAACCGCCAACTCTTGAAAAAAACTGGTGGTGGAGGTAGGACCTCAGTGAGAACTAACCTCACAAACTCTGCCCTGCTCATCCCCACTATCTCTGAAATCACGAACTCTCTGCCGAATCTGCTCACGTTGTTACGTTGATGCTAAACTACCCTACTGCTACTATCTTTGACTAACTCAGATTATTATATATTCCATGCATAATTACGTTTATCCACCCACATACATCACGAGATCAAAGGATGAGAGAGGAGGTGTGACAACAACAGAAGAAAAAATATACACGGAAGCATTCTTGAATCCAGATGTTAATTGGCTAGACGAAACATTGAAAGGATGCTCTCGGCGTAAAATGGATTATTAAACATGTAGAAATTAATCAGTTACTTAAATGAAGCGTAAACCCGTGACTTTCAAAATATACATCCATCCTAGGAGACCATGCCCACCGCTAGAGGCAGTTTGTTTTTCCTCGCCACGATGGCCCTCTACGAGCAGGACTACGGAACATGTCACACAGCTCGCAGGGTACGTGTGCGGTTCTAAGAACACCAGCATCAGTTAGTTTATCGTGCTCCCCTGGCCACCTAACCATCCGGATTTAAACCAGACACAGAATCTGTGGCACCACCTCGATCGTACTGTTCGCTCCACAGACATTCAGCCGAGACACCGACCGCTGCTGGCCACGGGACTGGTGTTGTCATGGTTCCACATCCCTCTCGATACCTTCCAGAGCCTCGCTGGATGTCTTCCCACACCTCTCGCAGCGGTCCGCACTGCAAACGGCAGTTATTCAGGTTTCTGACAGGTGGTCACATTAATGTGACAGGACAGTGTGTCTTACTAAGTGATGAGAGATCCTCATAAATTTATGCCGTTAAGACATAAATGAATCGATGTATTGAAAATGTGTTAATATTTGACTTGACTGTTTCCTAAATTAGAAAAATGGTTCAAATGGCTCTGAGCACTATGGGACTTAACATCTGAGGTCATCAGTCCTCTAGAACTTAGACCTACTTAAAGCTAACTAACCTAAGGACAGTACACACATCCATGCCCGAGGCAAGATTCGAACCTGCGACCGTAGCGGTCTCGTGGTTCCAGACTGAAGCGCCTAGAACCACTCGGCCATACCGGCCGGCCCAAATTAGGAACTGTGCGAAAAACACGCTTTACCAACTTGGATGTTCTGAAGCTCAACAGCACGTTTCTTACAGTTGAAAGTTGCATCAATCTGTATTCCGACGAATCTGTACTATTCTAGTCATTCCACTGACTCGTGTTCCTGCGCTAGTCGATTGTTTGTCATATGGAACCGAATTTTCTGTGGTTCCTCTCAAAATCAGTTGGGGAGACCATTTGCAGAGTAACAATTCTTTACAAATGTTACTACCAGTTTCCTATATCGCTCTCTATTCTACTGGAATAATTTTCTTATTTCCATCATTTGCCAAAACTACCAACACTGCTTAAGTGGAACGTCATTCCCATGCACAAGGACACAAATCGTGCCAGACTTTACTCCTGGTTCCTCCCAAAATTATTCAGCTCACTTTGTGCAGTGCACTTTGATGACTCCAGAGTATGCTATGTTTATATCTTTGATGTCTTTCTTTTGCATTCTGCTATGGACTGCCTGACAGCGAAGTAACCAGAATAAATGGTCGGATGTCAGTGTAGCTTTGTACACATGTACACAGCGTCGGCGGATATGTAAATGATGAGAGCTGCATTCTATGTGAAAAGTAGAGTGGCCGTCAGGGAGCATTAGCCTTGTTCGTGTTTACTGCCGTTAATAGGCCCTGTAGAGTACATAAGGGGCGTGTACAGCGTCAGATGTTGAATGATCACTGTGAGGGATAAAGGGATGTCGAGTACTCACGTCACTGTCAACTTTATCAGCAACTGACAGTTTTGGAGGAGCCTCATTGTGGGTCTCCATTTGGCCAGCTGGTTGAATGGTAAAATATTCAGTTTTGTGGGGCATTTGGATGTGGCAGTGGCTCAGTGTCAGAGTGAGTTGGAACATGAGGGCAGGCTTACTCGTCTTCAACGACCAGGTCGACAAATGTTGGATCCTCACAAGGCAGGATGGCCATACTATGGACCAAGCATGTCGTAATCTCGTTACGTCTGCATTTGCCATCTGGAGATACGTAATGGAGTTTCTGCAACATTGTGTGTCACCCCACACCCTTGGTAGGAGGTCAGCATCAGCCGGACTGCGGAATTACTGCCCATGCATAGGCCGCCGTTAATACCACAGAATAAAGGGCTGCATTTGGAGGGGGGCGTGACTGAAATGCATGGACTGCTGGTGAATGACGTCAAATTGCGTTCAGCGATGAGTCGCTGTTCTGCACTGCCCCAGATGGTACACCATTGGCGAGTTTGGTGGCGATCTTGCATGGTCTGCTGATGAATGAAGTCTCATTGTGTTCAGTGATGAGTCACTGCTTTGCACTACCTCGGATGGTACATCGTTGGCGAATATGGTGGCGACCTTGCATGGACTGCTGATGAATGACATCACATTGTATTCTGTGTTGAGTCACTGCTCTGCACTACCTCGGATGGTACATCGTTGGCGAGCATGGTGACGACCTGGGGAGAGGTCCCATTCCTCCAACGTTTTGGAGTGGCACAGCAGTGCTACTCTTGGCGTCATGGTGTGGGAACTGAGACATGACTTCAGGTCGTGTCCGGTAGTAACAAAGGGCACCCTGGCGATACAACAGTATGTCACAGACATGCTGCGTCTTCATGTGCTACTTACCTTGCAGCAGTATCGTGGCGCCATTTGTCAACAAGACGGTGCTCGTCTACAAGCGGCACATGCCTCTGTGAACTGTTTGCGTCATGATGAGGTTGTCCCGTGGACAGCAAGATCCCAAGGCCAAGGTCTGTCCTCGGCAGAACATGTGTGGCTCCAGCTCGGACATTTTCTTTGTCGCAGTACTAGTATCCAGGATATTAGTTGCAGGCGAGCTTGCTTCAGGTGAGGAGATAACGGCTTTATGGTACCCTTCCCAGACGAATCATTTCATGATATAGGCAAGAGGGTTGCAACGTCATACTGAGGAGAGGGCTCATACTGCTAAGTTCATTATGGATTTGACTAGATTGTGCAATCACTGGTATAACATTGTGTACCTTCTCGATCCGCGATGTTTCATTTCATTTGCTCCTCTTTCTCTCTCTCGCTCTTTTGCTTCTTTTGTAAATTTCTCCAGTACTAAGCTAAACAGCAAAAGGGAGAGAGACCGTCTCCTCGTCGAACACCTAAGTTCGAAGATTTCAGCAAGGAAATTTCCCGCTTATCCCGAGCGGCCGCCTTAGCATTAGGATTAGACTATCGGAGCACAACTCCATATTGGCAACTGCGAATACGTTCCATGCACAGGGTGACAATTACTGAACTATATGGTAAAAAAGCGTAAACTAGTTACGAGCTATGGCGTGCACACACTTTGTTCAACGTGTAAACGTCACTACAGATATTCAGATTTAGGGTATGACATGTTCGGTATGCCTGTCATCATTGGCGATGGTGTGGCGCAGACTAATAGCGAGATTCCGTATGACTCACTGAAGTGTCGGAACATCGATGCTGTCGATGGCCTCCTGGATGGCTGTTTTCAGCTCAGAAATGGTTTCGGGGTTATTGCTGTAACCTTGTCTATAATGCAGCCCCAAGAAAAGAAGTCGTATGTGTTCAGATCCGGAGAATATGACGGCCAATCGATACCCATGCCAGTGGCCTCTGGATACCCCAGAGGCAGAATGCGGTCTCCAAAGTGCTCCTCCAGGACATAAAACACTCTCCTGCTTCGATGGGGTCGAGCTCCGTCTTTCATGAACCACATCTTGTCGAAATGAGGGTCATTTTGGATACTGAGGATGAGATGATGTGCCAAAACCTTCACGTACCGCTCGGTAGTCACCGTGCCAGCAGGAAATATCGCACCGATTATTCAGTGAATAGACATTGCACACCACACAGTCATCCGTTGAGGGTGAAGAGACTTCACGATCGCGAAATGCGGATGCTGTCCCCCAAATGCGCCAGTTTCGCTTATCGACAGATCCATCCAAATAAAAGTCGGCTATTTGGCTAAACCAAACCACATTCACATCAAAGTCCCGTTCGTCAATTCTGTGGACAATAGGGTTGACGATACACAACTGCTATTCCATGGCCCTAGTACTTAATGGCTGATGGGTTTGAATTTTGTATGGGAAGAGATGCAGGTCTTCAACAACAATTTTTCGCAGTGTCTCCCGGTTGTTTCCCGTCTGTTGTGCAGCTCGTCTGACCGATGTCCTGAGGCTGGTTTGAAACACAGCGCGTGTTTGGTCGATGTTTTCAGACGTTTTCACCCTTTTTGACGATCGACATTGCCAAGACTGTCATCACGAACACTACCCGTTTTCTCAAACTTCGAAACAATGTCTTGATTGTTAGCACACTTGGACAAGTTGCCTTCAGCTTGAGCTCGGTGCCGGCCTTGGTGCTCGAGCGGTTCTAGGCGCTACAGTCTGGAATTCGCAACCGCTACGGTCGTACGTTCGAATCCTCCCTCGGGCATGGTTGTGTGTGATGTCCTTAGGTTAGTTAGGTTTAAGTAGTTCTAAGTTCTAGGGGACTGATGACCTCAGAAGTTAAGTCCCATAGTGCTCAGAGCCATTTGAATCATTTTTTTTTTGTTTCTTTTTGTTTTTTGAGCTCGGTCGCCATCTTGCATTGAGCAGCAGTTGGGCCGTTATTGCTCGCGTAGTAGGCCTTCACAAGCGCTATACGATAAGGCACGATGTACCGTGACATTGTCACGTGCAAATGACCGACAACATGGCGCGTGTGCATGCACATACTAATTCCCATAATTCCCCGCGGCCAATCGTGCAATTTGAACGTCCTAATGCAAACCGTACTGGAGTTATGGCGATTTTCTTTCATACAGTTCAATAAATGTCACCATGTAAGATGGAAGCCATGTTCACAAGATTAGGGAGAGGCGACGAGAGCAGGCTGGAGGCTGCAGAAATTGACTGTCCTGTATTCCAGACTTCGGTTTCCCCGCCGCGCGGGATTAGCCGAGCCGTCTTAGGCGCTTCAGTCATGGACTGTGCGGCTGGTCCCGGCGGAGGTTCGACTCCTCCCTCGGGCATGGGTGTGTGTGTTTGTCCTTGGGATAATTTAGGTTAAGTAGTGTGTAAGCTTAGGGACTGATGACCTTAGTAGTTCAGTCCCAAAAGATTTCACACACATTGGAACATTTTTTTCGGTTTCCCGAGCATTCCCTGAATCGCACAAGGGAGATGCTGGGATGGTTCATTTGAGAAAAACACCGCCGAAGTCCTTCCTCAAGTCGAATTTGTGCTCCGTCTCTAATGATAACATCGTCGACGGTACGTTAAACCCTAATCTTCCTCCCTTGGTGCGTTTTCCCAGCTGTGCTTAACTTTGGTGCAAAGTGCGCAGTGAAATTCTACAGTCTCTTGCAACAGGTTATTCTGACGAAAGAGTGTGTTTCGGCTGCGGGGGATAAACTACGACAACACGAACTGGAGCCACACACTGCGGCCGTCCCGGGCGCCGCCGCCGTCTGTGAGTTAAGCCCTGGCCGCGCCCCCCGCCGCAGTTGCGAGACACACTCACCATTCCAGAGCGCCGCCTCGCGGCCCGGCCAGCGCAGCGGCGCCGAGTTGCGACACGGCCGCCGGACCACACCTCTCAGTCTCTGTCACACTGCTCTGAGCCGCCTCTCTCTCTCTCTCTCTCTCTGACATACCCAGGTTTGCGCCAGGAGGTCTACACTTGTACTATTGTGTTATACAGACTCAGTGACTAGATACATATACACTACTGGCCATTAAAATTGCCACACCACGATGATGGCGTGCTACAGACGCGAAATTTAACCGACAGCAAGAAGATGCTGTGACATGCTAATCATTAGCTTTTCAGAGCATTCACACAAGGCTGGCGCCGGTGGCGACACCTACTACGTGCTGACATGAAGAACGTTTACAAACCATTTCTCATACACAAACAGCAGTTGAATGGCGATGCCTGGTGAAACGTTGTTGTGATGCCTCGTGTAAGGAGGAGAAATGCGTAACATCACGTTTCCGACTTTGATAAAGGTCGGATTGTAGCCTATCGCGATTGCGGTTTATCGTATCGCGACATTGCTGCTCGCGTTGGTCGAGATCCAGTGACTGTTAGCAGAATATGGAATCGGTAGGTTCAGGAGCGTAATACGGAACGCCGTGCTGGAGCCCAACGGCCTCGTATCACTAGTAGTCGAGATGACAGGCATCTTATCGCCATGGCTGTAACGGATCGTGCAGCCACGTCTCGATCTCTGAGTCAACAGATGTGGACGTTTGCAAGACAACAACCATCTGCGCGAACAGTTCGACGACGTTTGCAGCAGCATGGACCATCAGCTCGGAGACCATGGCTGCGGCTACCCTTGACGCTGCATCACAGACAGGAGCGCCTGCGATGGTGTACTCAACGACGAACCTGGGTGCACGAATGACAAAACGTCATTTTTTCGATGAATGCAGGTTCTGTTTACAGCATCATGATGGTCGCATCCGTGTTTGGCGACATCGCGGTGAACGCAACTTGGAAGCGTGTATTCGTCATCGCCATACTGGCGTATCACCCGGCGTGATGGTATTGGGTGCCAATGGTTACACGTCTCGGTCACCTCTTGTTCGCAATGACGGCACTTTGAACAATGGACGTTACATTTCAGATGTGTTACCACCCGTGGCTCTAACCTTCATTCGGTCCCTGCGAAACGCTACATTTCAGCAGGATAATGCACGACCGCAAGTTGAGGTCCTGTACGGGCCTTTCTGCATGCAGAAAATGTTCGACTGCTACCCTGGCCAGCGCATTCCCCATATCTCTCACCAACTGAAAACGTCTGGTCAATTGTGGCCGAGCAACCGGCTCGTCACAATACGCTAGTCACTACTCTTGATGAACTGTGGTATCGCGTTGAAGCTGCATGGGCAGCTGTACCTGTACACGCCTTCCAAGCTCTCTTTGACTCAATGCCCAGGCGTATCAAGGCCGTTATTACGGCCAGAGGTGGTTGTTCTGGTTACTGATTTCTCAGGTTCTATGCACCCAAATTGCGTGAAAATGTAATCACATATCAGTTCTAGTATAATGTATTTGTCCAATGAATATCCGTTTATCATCTCCATTTCTTCTTGATGTACCAATTTTAATGGCCATATATATGAGTGACAAGACCGACATCAACAACCACAGAGAAACCTCCCTGCTCCCGGTGGCATAGAAAATCCTCTCCAAAGCACTTCTAAAAAGAATAGAATCCCAGGCGAATCCACTATTTGGTGAATACCGCGCCGGATTCAGAAAAGGGCGATCATGTATTTGACAGATCTCGAGCCTAAAGACAGTACTACAAATGAGAAAGTGCAGGAATACAGTAATTACGTTCAACGATTACAGGAAAGCATATCATTTAACAGATCGCGAAACCATCTTTAAAACCATCGATGAATTCGGAATCGATCGAAAGACCCGGAAAATCATGGAAAAGACAAAAGAACAACTTCCAAAGTGAAATTCATGGGTGAGATATCGGAACCCTTTGAAATTACAACGGGAGTACGGCAGGAGACGGACTGTCCCCGATTCTTTTCAATATTGTTCTAGAAAAGATCATCAGAGAATTGGAACTTCATGTAAAAGGTGTCCAAATCGGTATCAGGAAAGAAAACCGTAGTAAAGTAAAATGCCTTGGCTTCGCGGACGATATTGCGATTGCCACAAACAACAGGACTGAAGCGATTCACGCAGTTGAAAAACTACATGAAATTGTATAGAAAACTGGATTACAAATTTCGTATGAAAAAAACCAGTATATGGAAAGACGGCCAGAAAGTAAGACCCCACTAATCATGAAACACGGTAACATCATACAAGTCAGTCACTTTAAATATCTTGGCGAAACTATACAGTCAACAGGCCTAAACAGAATCGCCAATGAACAAAGGATCAGCAAGCTGCAAAAGGCATATAAATTAACATCGGCCTACTACAACGAGAACTGCATTTCGACAGACGCAAAATTGAGACATTAAAAAACTGTCATTCTTCCAGAAGTAACATACGCAGCTGAAACAATGGTAGTTGGTGGTCACTCCAAAATTAGGGAAATAGGAAAAGAGGAACGAAAAATTCTTAGGAAGATTTATGGAGCAATCAACAAAAACGGCATTTGGATGAAGAGACCTCAGAACAAACTGTATCAAAACACAACCGAAGAAATCAGGAAACTCTGAGCAAAGTTCTACACAAACTTCTACAGCTTGGGGACATCAGAACAGCAAAGAAACTACACGACATCATAACAAAGAGCAGCACGGAGTGGCTAAAGCAGATCAACATTAAAAATCTTGAAGACCGCAACGACTGCCGGAATAAATTCATGACTGTGAAGTTGCAAGCTTCCCTCTTTCATTGTAATCAAGTCTTTAATAAAATGGCGATGCTAATGTTAATCAGACCACTGGGAGGAGTTGTGGTCTAAATAACAATTGGTTTACTCATTCTTAACATCACATGACAAAAGATGGCTAAAGAAATGCCACATAAATAGTTTTCTATTTGACAAACACGTTCAATAATATGGGATCTATGGTGACCAAACTGAACAGCTGGTGATCAACACACGACACTAACCTGGCTTCATACATGTGAATCCGTGGTATGGCCCAAAAACTACGCTACTGTCACACATCTGTACTCCACTATACCATAAAGAAAAATATGGTTGCAAAGAACAGGACGCTGAGAAGCATATACTGGAGCCCTACACTGTAGCAGCGAATACTTTACCCTTCTGCTGGTCAGGGCGGCACACCACGATGAACTCAGCGACTGCAGTTATGGACGACAGCAATCTGTTATTAATGGCGCGCGCCCGAAAAGAAAAAGCAAGTACGCGGTCTCGTGTTAGGCTGATTCGGAATGCAGATACTTCCCTATGAGCCTCTGAAACCCAGGTGGATTCCAATGTGCGGGTGGACCCGTTTGCTGGTCTGCCAAAGCAATTTGACTCCGTGACATGACTGTGCGTGACGGAATGTGTCAAACGTCTGCACACGATGTAAGTGAAAAGGGTAGTAACATTTCTCATGGAGAATGTTCCACATTGTCGTCCAGCTTACCCTGTACCGGGAGGTCAACTGTCTGGTACTGACATGGTGGTCGCCTTCCACAGTGTTAATCACATTTTCCTCCAAGTCTGGCGTCCGAACATTTTGAGTACATCCTTCATGATTACCTGTTCCCTGAAACGACCCTGTCTCAGACAAACGCCGAAGCGCTCTTCAAACATTGAATGCTGTGGTTGTTTTTGGCGGGGAGAGGTCTCCTGATATATCCTTGCTGCCTGACGCACTTTGACATTTGCCTATCTGTAAGTAAACACCATGTCGGCATGCTCTCTACCCCCTTCGGAGGTTCGAGTCCTCCCTCGGGCATGGGTGTGTGTGTTGTCGTTAGCGTAAGTTAGTTTAAGTTAGATTAAGTAGTGTGTAAGCTTAGGGACCGATGACCTCATCAGTGTGGCCCCATAAGACCTTACCACAAATGTCCAAATTTTGTTTTCGAATATGGAACCATTGTGTGCAATGTTATATCACATCTACTACAAGATGAGTCAGCAAGAGAGGTGAACCGGACACAATATCACCAACGACTGTGGCAGGAGAGGGCGCTGGGGCATGATGTACGAGGAACAGCACCACCCTCTAGGAGGTAACCATGCATACTGCAACTGTGGCTGCATGGTACAGCGTGTATTAGACTGCAGTCTCTGTAACAAAGTATGATTGAATAATGGTCTCCAGCACAGAAACCATGCATTTCCAGACAAAAGGTCATTAGACCTTTGCTGTTCCGTATCCTCTCATTGATGAATCCCTAGTGTTTATACACCGTGGAAAACAATCACCATGTATGTGTATACTGATGAGTCAATGCAGTATGACCACCTGCTTAATAGCTTGTTTGTCCAGCTATGGAACGAAATACATCTGCGTATCGCGCATCCGACAGTTTGTTGGTAGGTTTGTGGATGTTTGTGGCATTAGGTGCCTAGGTACAGGTCATGTAATTGTCGTAATTAACGAGCCACTGATTTGCGTACGCGATGATGGTGCCAGATAGCTACGCAGATGGGTTTACATCAGGCGAAGTTGGTCGCCGAAATCATGTAGTATATCCCACTGTCGCTGTGGCGAACACAAGAAGACCAGGGAGCACCCCAACAGAGACAGCTGAAACCTTTTCCTGTGGAGGCAGAATATGAAGACGTAATTTACCACAACACTACAACAGTATGACAGACTAAGCTGGGGCAAAGTGTTAAAATGTGTTTGGGCACTGCAGAATGAAAGCCCCTTATTTCTTGACAGGAAGGAGATGTCTCATGATTTTGTTACAAAAATAGTATGTGGGGAGTGGAGATAAGGGATGATGTATGCAGCTGATATACACTGGTGTCCAAAATTAAAGCAACAAACCGCTATTTCCCCGTCTCGTGTCTAATTCATGATATAATCATACAAACTGTCAACGGATGTCCGTACGATTGTGCTCTGCTCGGAAGATGGCTCTCCGATCCTTGGATAACCATGCGCACGATGACGTCCGGGCATCTATCCGACGGAGTAGCGTTTTCCGGGTAGCCCCACATCAACAATCGCTGTGTACACAGCCACAGACGGTGCTGTATGGCACAGAGAAGACGCCTACCAGACTCTCTGCGGTGGAGGAAGAACGGAAGCAGGACAGTCGCAAACTGATGTGGCCCGATGGTTTAATTTGTGAATAGTTTTTTCTTGTTTCTCGGATGTGGCGACAGTTTATACACACGTAAAATGTATCCCGAAGACCATGTGTGAGATCAGAAAGAGAGGACCGTTATTTTGCTGTAAAGGCTGGAAACGCATTTGGTGGGCAAGTGGAACACGATTTCGGGACCCAAACATTGTGGAAAGAGACTGGTATTGAGAATGATCTCTAATGGTGTGGTTAGGGTATGTTGACCACTCGAACACCTCTTTATGATGTTGTATTGCTGAATCTGCAGGGTTTAACTGGGGTCAGGTACCGTGACGAGATCTTCGGACATTATGTGCAGTTGTTGCGAGGTACTGTGGGCCCAGACTTTGTATTGATAGACGACAATGCTCGACCTCATAGAGCACGGGTGGTTGTTGTTTTCTTGGAAACGTAAGATACTCCACGCATAGCGTGGGTTGCTCGCTCCCCCTATTTGAATTCCATATTGCATGTCTGGGATGCTCTAGGGAGACAGGTTGCATCTGGTCAACATCCAACAACCACTCTCCAAGACATGCGAACTGCTCTACAGGAAGAAGGGGCGTTGTTGTCTCAACAGGGTATTGATGACATTCACAACATGCCCCGTCGTTGTCAGGTCTGTATTTTGCCAGAGCTGGTCACACCTCGTACTGTGCACATTAACCAGTTGTCAGAATGTGTGTGCAAATCCGTTCTTGTTTCTAGTTTACTATCACCAGTTTGTACTGTTTTGTGGAAAAATAAACGCAAGCTTGCAAAATATCCATGTGTTGCTTTAATTTTGGACTATAGTGTATTTAATAATTTGAATGAACTGGATGTGACATTGCACAGAGATATGAAATGCGGAAGCATGGTAAATCAATCAAAGCTAAACTAGGTCTGTTTGTGAGGTAGACAGCTGAAGACAATTTTTGTCACTTTCCTTTGTTAGGAAAACTAGACGTGCGTGAAAGTATTTCTCTTAAAATTATGGATCATCTACAGTTATTGGAGGATGAGGTCACAAGAAGAATTCAGGACTTCAAGAAAACTGAGCCACAGTATAGTTTGCTGTCTCATCCCATCACTGCCGGTTTGAAACAGTATCTCAACTTGAAGTCATTGACATATAGTCAGATCACACTGCGAAAGAAGTGTTTAATACTGCGATATTAGTAGCTCAGGAAATGAATAGAATAAAGGCAACACAATTTAATTAAATTAATATTTAAGGATTTTTAAACGGAAATTTAACAACACTGAGAAGCCAAAACATTATGTTCAGTGCCCACCGCGACGTTTGATGCCGACTGGTGGCGTTGTTGACACTTCCTCAACAGAATAGAGGAGATCGTTGACTCGAAGCTAATTCCACACCAAGCAGGTTTTAGACCTGGAAAGTTGTGTACCAGTCAAATTCTGGCATTGACGGAACATATCGAGGATGGGTTTGAGAATAAACTAATCACCGGGCTGGCACTAGTCGACCTAAGTTCCGCCTATGATACAGTAGATCACCGGACACTACTGCATAAAACCTACGAGACCCTGAAAGACTGCCACCTAGTCAAGATAATCGAATCCTTGCTCCAAAATAGTTCTTCGTAATGCTTGAGGGGAAAAAGAGTCGAGGGCGGAATCTGCTCGCCCAAGGGAGCGTGTTGGCACCAATCTTATTCAACATACAGGGTGAGTCATCTAACGTTGCCGCTGGATATATTTCGTGAACCACATCAAATACTGAGGAACCGATTCCACAGACCGAACGTGAGGAGAGGGGCTAGTGTAATTGTTTACTGCAAACCATATAAAAATGCAAGGAAGTATGTTTTTTAACGCAAACCTACGTTTTTTTAAATGGAACCACGTTAGTTTTGTTAGCACATCTGAACGAATAAACAAATACGTAATCAGTGCCGTTTGTTGCATTGTAAAATGTTAATTACATCCGGAGATATTGTAACCTAAAGTTGACGCTTGAAACATTATCCTCACCTCATCGCAGGGGCCCAAACAGCTGCAACATACATCGCGTTTCTACAGAATGATCTGCCAACGTTGCTCGAAAACGTCCCACTGGAAACGCGTCGACGTATGTGGTATCAGCATGATGGTGCACCTGCACATTACGCAATTAACACTAGGCTGACCCTTGACAGGATGTTCGACGGGCGTTTCATAGGCCGCGGAGGACGCATAAATTGGCCAGCCCGTTCTCCTGATCTTACACCTCTGGACTTCTTTCTGTGGGGTACGTTAAAGGAGAATGTGTACAGTGATGTGCCTACAACCCAGAGGATATGAAAGAATGTATTGTGGCAGCCTGCGGCGACATTACACCAGATGTACTGTGGCGTGTACGACATTCATTACGCCAGAGATTGCAATTGTGTGCAGCAAATGATGGCCACCACATTGAACATCTATTGGCCTGACATGTCGGGAGACACTCTATTCCACTCTGTAATTGAAAATTCCCCCCTCATGGTAATGTACATGTGCGTCAGTGAAAAAGACCAATGAAAAAGTGTTAGCATGTGGACGTAATGTGTTGTTCCAGCCTCTTCTGCACCTAAGGACCATCACCGTTCCCTTTGGATCCCTACGTAATTCGGTGCTCTCCGATACACACGATCGAACAGCGGAGGAGTGGTACTCAAGAGTCAACTTTAGGTTACAATATCTCCGGATGTAATTAACATTTTACAATGCAACAAACGGCACTGATTACGTATTTGTTTATATGTTCAGATGTGCTAAAAAAACTAACGGGGTTCCATTTTAAAAAACGTAGGTTTGTGTTAACATACTTCCGTGCATTTTTTTATGGTTTGTAGTAACCAATTACACTAGCCCCTCTCCTCACGTTCGGTCTGTGGAATTGATTCGTCCGTATTTGATGTGGTTTACGAAATATATCCAGCGGTAATGTTAGGTGACTCACCCTGTATATACAAATGACCAACCAACTCCAGACAAAACCAAAACATTTGTATATGCAGACGACCTGGCAATAACAGTTCCAGGCAACAGGTTTGAAGCCATCGAGGAGAAACTAGAAACCGCCCTTTCTACAATATCAACCAACTACAAAAAGAATTCTCTAAAACCCAATCCCTCCAAAACTCAAGTGATGCATTCCATCTGAACTCGAGGCCGGCAAAGTACAGGCTCAATGTTACCTGGGATGGGACATTACTAGAACACACAGATACTCCCACCTACCTTGGCGTCGTGCTGGACAGAACATTGACATACAAATATCATTGCGAAAAAACACGCAAAAAAGTAGAAGCACGAAATTCCGTAATAAGAAAGCTGTCCAATAGCAAATGGGGTGCCAAACCTACCGTGATCAGAACTTCAACTGAAGCTTTGTGCTTCTCAACTGCCGAATATGCCTGCCCGGTACGGTGCAGATCCGCCCACGCAAAGAACGTAGATGTTAGCTTGAATGAAACATGCAGGATAGTGACAGGCTACATGAAACCAATCCCCATAGAAAATCTTCAGAGGGCCGCAGGTTTCACAAACCCTGACTCACGTAGGAAAGCCCATGAACATACGAGAAGCTAAAACAAACCTTTGATGCCGTCACTCAATATTTGGCCTAGAGTGTGGCCCCACCAGACTCAAATCCAGAGGCTGTTTCTTAAGTTGCGCCTTACATGAGCCCCCCATCTACTATCCACTAAGAAAGGACGCATCAAGCGGCGTTTCTGGTGATTGGAAAACGTGGAGAATGCTTAACCGCATCGGAACTGGGGTGGCTCCTGTGAAATCTAATCTGATCAAATGGGGTTTGTTGGAGGAAAATGACGACAAATGCGACTGCGGCACTCGACAGGACATGGAACAACTTCTACAATGCCCTGCCTGCCCCCACAGATGCACCCTCGACGATCTATGGCTGGCTAAAGAGGAAGCATTGGACATTGCCCAATTCTGGGCAAACAAATTGTAGTTTCCGGACACGAAAAAGCAAAGTAAGTTGACACTTAAGGCGGTAGCAAGAGTGTGTAAGCGGAGCAGACACGGACGGGGGATCACCCTAGCGAAGATGGTTCAAATGGCTCTCAGCACTATGGGACTTAACATCTGAGGTCATCAGTCCCCTAGAACTTAAACATAACTAACCTAAGGACATCACCCACATCCATGCCCGAGGCAGGATTGGAACCTGCGACCGTAGCGGTCTCGCGTTTCCGGACTGAAGCGCCTAGAACCGCTCGGCCACCACTGCCGGCCCTAGCGAAGATATGAGCTGCACATGGGGAAATCCATTGAGATAAGCGACTTTGAGAAAGGGCACGTTATTGTTACGCAGGGGCTGTGAACGAGCATCTCGGAAACGGTGAAGCTGGTCGAATTTTCACGTACTGCTCTCGTGAGGATCTATGGAAAGAGGTAGAAGGAAACTACCACTGTGCGCTAAATGGTTGGACGCTCACGATTCTTCACAGAACGTGGGGTTCGGTGGCTAGCCTGCTCTGTAAAGCAGGACAGATGGTGATCTGTGGCATCTCTACCGAAAGCGGACAATGTTGACGCACGCACAAGTGTGTCGGAGCGCACCGTTCATCGTACGTTGTTGAACATGGAGCTCCGCAGTAGACCACCCCTACATGTTCACATGTTAATTCAAGTGCTACGATTGCAGTAGGCACGGGACCATCGGGATTTTCGACCGTCGGTGAATGGAAACGTGTCGGCTCTCCTGGTAAATCACAATTTTGATACACTAGGTCGATGGTCATCTCCACAAACGCCATAATCGAGGTGAACCGCGTCTCGAAACGTGCAGCGCGCCACGGATGCAGGCTGATGGAAGACATTATGCTGCCCTTTCATGGGACCTGTGTAGTAATCGAAGACACGCTCACAGATGCGAACCACCTGCATCACCTCGTGGTACATGTCTTCTGCGGCGGTGACATCTTTGAGTAGGATAACTGTCGGTGTCTTGGAGCCATAATCGCGCTCAAGAGGTTTTAGGAGCATTATAATGAGCTCACGTTGCTGTTTCGGCGACGAAATTCGCCTGATGCAAATCCTATGGAAACAATCTGGGGCGCTATCGGCTGCCATTATCGCATACGCAGATCAGCGGCCCGTTATTTACGCGAATTACATGATCTTTGCGTAGATGTCTAATGCCACATATCTCCATAAACACACCAAGAAACTGTTGAATCCCTGATACTATGATGTATCATGCAGCGTGACTTGCTGTGACAGTGTGTGTGAGTGTGTGTGAGAGAGAGAGAGAGACAAAGATATTGTTTATTACTCTGTGGCGGTCAGCGTTCACATAATTATTCTTAGGATATAGAGCTCTTGTTCTTGTTAAGAGAAATTTTACAAGACGAGAGCCATTCTTGTGGTGTAAAAATCAACACCATTGCGAGATTTTGATTCACATTGTAAAATATATGCGTATATGGAAGGAAATCAGTTAATAGAACAATAAAATATTGTTCATTCGAAGAAGGTACGTGTTATTCTACAACCAGCGTATACTACTATTGTGATTTAATAATAAATACCAGCTTGAGAACAGTTCCTACGGGAGCGTTCAGTTCTAGTGAAATAGTTCGATGCTTTCTTCAGAAAAGAAGTCACTTCATTGATCATTCAAATCCACAATTGTACCTGGACATTTATCAGAACTGAAAGCAATCTGATTGCTATGCAACAGAGCCCCGAAGAATATTTCTCCGTACTTTGGTTACCACTTTCAGCTCAACACGGTATCTGTAGCAGCTGGAGCAGATTTCTGCAACAGCGGAAGAGTGTAATCGCTATCAGTTTCACACATCGCCCTGTGTAAGCTGTATGTATTTATCCACAACAGTGAACATACAGTTACTCACACACATAGAAACACAATACACGGTGGTGTGGGAAACATTTCAGTATAAAGGTCCTGTAGAGCTAAACAGTGATTAGCCTAGTAGTAGTAGTAAACAACATTTTTTTTTCATAGGAGCCTTTATATATGGCGACACATGCTCTTTGCGTAGATATCTAATACCACATACCTCCATAAACACACCAAGAAACTGTTGAATCCCTGATACGCAGAATAAATGATGTTCTTCGTTCCAAAGACGGACAATTAAGCTGTTAAGCAGGCAGTCAAAATGTTTTGGCTCATCAGCGTGTTGTTGTTGTTGTGGTCTTCAGTCCTGAGACTGGTTTGATGCAGCTCTCCATGCTACTGTATCCTGTGCAAGCTTCTTCATATACCAGTACCTCCTGGAACCTACATCCTTCTGAATCTGCTTAGTGTATTCATCTCTTGGTCTCATTCTTCGATTTTTACCCTCCACGCTGCCCTCCAATGCTAAATTTGTGATCCCTTGATGCCTCAGAACATGTCCCACCAACCGGTCCCTTCTTCTCGTCAAGTTGTGCCACAAACTCCTCTTCTGCCCAATTCTATTCAATACCTCCTCATTAGTTATGTGATCTACCCATCTAATCTTCAGTATTCTTCTGTAGCACCACATTTCAAAAGCTTCTATTCTCTTGTTGTCTAAACTATTTATCGTCCACGTTTCACTTCCATACATGGCTACACTCCAAACAAATACTTTCAGAAACGACTTTCTGACATTTAAATCTATACTCGATGTTAACAAATTTCTCTTCTTCAGAAACGCTTTGTCATTGCCACTCTACATTTTATATCTTCTCTACTTCGACCATCATCAGTTATTTTGCTGCCCAAATAGCAAACCTCCTTTACTACTTTAAGTGTCTTATTTCCTAATCTAATTCCCGCAGCAACACCCGATTTAATTCGACTACATTCCATTATCCTCGTTTTGCTTCTGTTGATGTTCATCTTATATCCTCCTTTGAAGACAGTCCATTCCGTTCAGCTGCTCTTCCAGGTCCTTTGCTGTCTCTAACAGAATTACAATGTCATCGGCGAACCTCTAAGTTGTTATTTCTTCTCCATGGATTTTAATTCCTACTCCGAATTTTTCTTTTGTTTCCTTTACTGCTTGCTCAATATACAGATTGAATAACATCGGGGAGAGGCTACAACCCTGTCTCACTCCCTTCCCAAACACCGCTTCTCTTTCATGCCCCTCGACTCTTGTAACTGCCATCTGGTTTCTTACAAATTGTAAATAGCCTTTCGCTCCCTGTATTTTACCCCTGCTACCTTCAGAATTTGAAAGAGACTATTCCAGTCAACATTGTCAAACGCTTTCTCTAAGTCTACAAATGCTAGAAACGTAGGTTTGCCTTTCCTTAATCTATGTTCTAAGATAAGTCGTAGGGTCAGTATTGCCTCACGTGTTCCAACATTTCTACAGAATCCAAACTGATCTTCCGCGAGGTCGGCTTCTACCAGTTTTTCCATTCGTCTGTAAATAATTCGTGTTAGTATTTTGCAGCCGTGGCTTATTAAACTGATAGTTCGGTAATTTTCACATCTGTCAACACCTGCTTTCTTTGGGATTGGAATTATTATATTCTTCTTGAAGTGTGAGGGAATTTCGCCTGTCTCATACATCTTGCTCACCAGATGGTAGAGTTTTATCAAGACTGGCTCTCCCAAGGCCGTCAGTAGTTCTAATGGAATGTTGTCTACTCCGGGGGCCTTGTTTCAACTCAGGTCTTTCAGTGCTCTGTCGAACTCTTCACGCAGTATCGTATCTCCCATTTCATCTTCATCTACATCCTCTTCCATTTCCATAATATTGTGCTCAAGAACATCGCCCCTGTATAGACCCTCTATATACTCCTTCCACCGTTCTGCTTTCCCTTCCTTCCCTGGGTTTCCATCTGAGCTCTTGATATTCATGCAAGTGGTTCTCTTTTCTCCGAAGATCTCTTTAATTTTCCTGTAGCCAATATCTATCTTACCCCTCGTGAGATAAGCCTCTACATCCTTAAATTTGTCCTCTAGCCATCCCTGTTTAGCCATTTTGGACTTCATGTCGATCTCATTTTTGAGACGTTTGTATTCCTTTTTGCCTGCTTCACTTACTGCATTTTTATATTTTCTCCTTTCATCAATTAAATTCAGTATCTCTTCTGTTACCCAAGGATTTCTACTAGCCCTGGTCTTTTTACCTACTTGATCCTCTGCTGCCTTCACTACTTCATCCCTCAGAGCTACCCATTCTTCTTCTACTGTACTTCTTTCCCCCACTTCTGTCAATTGTTCCCTTGTGCTCTCCCTGAAACTCTGCACAACCTCTGGTTTAGTCAGTTTATCCAGGTCCCATCTCCTTAAATTCCCATCTTTTTGCAGTTTCTTCAATTTTAATCTGCATTTCATAACCAATTGATTGTGGTCAGAGTCCACATCTGCCCCTGGAAATGTCTTACAATTTAAAACCTGGTTCCTAAATCTCTGTCTTACCATTATATAATCTATCTGATACCTTCTAGTATCTCCAGGGTTCTTCCACGTATACAACCTTCTTTTATGATTCTTGAACCAAGTGTTAGCTATGATTAAGTTATGCTCTGTGCAAAATTCTATCAGGCGGCTTCCTCTTTCATTTCTTAGCCCCAATCGATATTCACCTACTGCGTTTCCTTCTCTTCGTTTTGCTACTGTCGAATTCCAGTCACCCATGACTATTAAATTTTCGTCTCCCTTCACTACCTGAATAATTTCTTTTATCTTATCATACATTTCATCAATTTCTTCATCATCTGCAGAGCTAGTTGGCATATAAACTTGTACTACTGTAGTAGGCGTGGGGTTCGCGTCTATCTTGGCCACAATAATGCGTTCACTATGCTGTTTGTAGTAGCTTACCGGCACTCCTATTTTTTTTATTAATTATTAAACCTACTCCCGCATTACCCCTATTTGATTTTGTATTTATAACCCTGTATTCACCTGACCAAAAGTCTTGTTCCTCCTGCCACCGAACTTCACTAATTCCTGAAGAGCTAAACAGTAATTAGCATAGTAGTAGCAGTAAACAAATTTTTTTTTTCAAAGGTGCCTTTATGTATGGCGACACATGATCTTTGCGTAGATATCTAATACCACGTACCTCCATAAACACACCAAGAAACTGTTGAATCCCTGATACGCAGAATAAGTGATGTTCTTCGTTCCAAAGACGGACAAACAAGCTTTTAAGCAGGCAGTCAAAATGTTTTGGCTCATCAGCGTAATGAATGCAAAAATTTTAAGAGTTGGGGCTCTCCGCATAGTTCAGCTTGCCACAGTGGTCCGCGAGTCAAAACAACTGCCCACTCGTGCTCTATACCCACGACAGCTGGCGCTGCTGCTGTCGATTAGCAAAGGAGGAGAAGATGCGGGTGTCAGGGTGGCGCGCGTGTGGCGGTTGCTATGGCAACATCGGGCAGTGCCTGCGAGCCGGCCAGGTGCACGCGGCTGCAGCTGCAGAGGCCGCGAGACGCCAGGTGGCAGCTGGCCAGCCAACCCTGCAGCCTCGTGAAAGTGCTGCGCGGGCCGGATACGCCGGACGCACGGCACGCCCACGAAGTTTTCGTTTCTCACACGCCTAGGGGTGTAGGAACTTCGTGAATCCAAAGTAGGTGACGGCCTCTTGATTGGTAGATTTACCTTGCGACAGGTTGAGATGTAATATTACTGAACCTGAAACGTGTCCTCCGTCCGTCCTCGAAGCTTCGTGGACTTCTTACCTAGGACGCCTGAGGGGGGAGGGGGGGGGGGGAAGGGGGTTCGTTGAACCCACAATTTTTTTTATGTCCCCTGCTTTTGCCCAAGTAACTCTCATACTACATATTCCCTTTGAGTTATTGTTTGTTGACTATTTTATGAAACGTTAATGTCAATATATTTTATAGAAAATTCCTGCTTTGAAAGAAAAAATAAATAAACTCATTACGGGTCCAACAACCCCCCCCCCCTGCCCCCCTTAGGCTTCCATGCTATAGAAAATTTTCCTTAGTAGGATTTCGTATTCCTCGTCTGTACAACAATGCAAGTTTGTTTCTTGTTGGTTGGTATTCTTGATATTCACAACAATCGGTTTACTTTCAAAGCAAGTGATTGTTGATGTCAGTCAGCTGTTATTTATCTTGTAAACTTGCAATGAGTTAGTGTAGTTCCCAACACGTAGGCCTCCTGTAACTTTGGTGCCCTACACTGCAAGAACGAAACCAAGTAAAAACTTACTGATGTTGTCAACAATGCACCAAGATAAAGCCACTGTTGGGGGAGAGAAGAATAAAACCGAGATAAATGCATATTATAATTCCACTAAAGGTGGAGTTGATGCCATTGATAAAATGGCACGTATGTACACCTGCAAGAGGGGAACAAAGAGATGGTCTCTATCTGTATTTTACTCTCTCATCGACATTTGTGCTATCAATGCAACCACCATATTCATCCAGCAACATCCAAGATGGAATGAAATGAAACACAACAAATGAAAACTTTATCTTCTGCAAGCTGGGATGGAACTGGTGAAATTACAGGTAGAAGAAAGAAGTGTCAATGCAAGAGGGTTATCTAACCAAATTGTTCAATCAATGGAGACTATTCTACAAAAGAAATTCAAAGAAGTGACAACAGAAGCACGTCAGCCTCCTGCAGGGAAAGGTCGGTGCCATATTTGTGTAAGAAAAGCTAAAACAAAGAAGCAGAAGTACAACAATCTAAGAAAAACCAAAACAGTATTGTGGACAGTGTCATAAACATGTGTGTAACACACATTCAGAAAAAATTTTGAAGTGTGTCTCTTGCCTTGGAGCTGAGGACTCAGAGTAGTTATTGTATATAAACACTTCCGTATTTTGTATTGTAATATATCAATTTTTTATTCACTCAATCCAATATTTATAACAATTAACAACATTTATAAACCAATGCCTTAGTTAAAATAAATAAACAATTTTGAAAGTTGTAATTTTTCGTCAGTAAACTTATTTAATACCTGTGGCTTCGCCGAATCTCCTCCCCCCCCCCCCCCCCCAACCCTTAGGCATCCAAGTCAGAAAAAAGGCTTGGGCGTCCTAGGGTTAAGTAACAGAACCCAGTACGTTGTCCTCGACGGTGAGTGTTCATCGGAGGTGAGGGTATCATCTGGAGTGACCCAGGGAGTGTGGTAGGTCCGCTGTTGTTTTCTATCTACATAAATGATCTTTTGGATAGGGTGGATAGGAATGTGCGGCTGTTTGCTGATGATGCTGTGGTGTACGGGAAGGTGTCGTCGTTGAGTGACTGTAGGAGGACACAAGATGACTTGGACAGGATTTGTGATTGGTGTAAAGAATGGCAGCTAACTCTAAATATAGATAAATGTAAATTAATGCAGATGAATAGGAAAAAGAATCCCGTAATGTTTGAATACTCCATTAGTAGTGTAGCGCTTGACACAGTCACGTCGATTAAATATTTGGGCGTAACATTGCAGAGCGATATGAAGTGGGACAAGCATGTAATGGCAGTTGTGGGGAAGGCGGATAGTCGTCTTCGGTTCATTGGGAGAATTTTGCGAAGATGTGGTTCATCTGTAAAGGAGACCGCTTATGAAACACTAAAACGACGTATTCTTGAGTACTGCTGGGATCCCTATCAGGTCGGATTGAGGGAGGACATAGAAGCAATTCAGAGGCGGGCTGCTAGATTTGTTACTGGTAGGTTTGATCATCACGCGAGTGTTACGGAAATGCTTTAGGAATTCGTGTGGGACTCTCTAGAGGAAAGAAGGCGTTCTTTTCGTGAATCGCTAGTGAGGAAATTTAGAGAACCAGCATTTGAGGCTGACTGCAGCACAATTTTACTGCCGCCAACTTAAATTTCGCGGAAAGACCACAAAGATAAGATAAGAGAGATAGGGCTCGTACAGAGGCATATAGGCAGTCATTTTTCCCTCGTTCTGTTTGGGAGTGGAACAGGGAGAGAAGATGCTAGTTGTGGTAGGAGGTACCCTCCGCCACGCACCGTATGGTTGATTGCCGAGTATGTATGTAGATGTAGATGTAGAGTCGCGAGAAGTCACATTGGCGACCGCCACCGCCTGGATTCACCGTGATACCTGGCCGTGTGCGGCGGCCAGACCAGCGACGAGGCGTTACGGATACATTTTGGCGCCCGCGGATTGAGTGTCTACTGTGCCACACTATCAGATCGGATTAAGTAATTGTCGCAAGTCTTGCTTTAACCCGCGAGACACAGTTAAACTTCACGACTCAAAAGTCAGCAGTTAAAATCCCCGTCTACTTCCGCCAGTGATCACAAAACGTTTAGTCCTTCAGATCTGCAGATCTGCAGCAAAACGTGGGAAACAGAATGCAACTAGAGAACTCTCGCATTTGATTCTCCCTTCTCTGTTTATGTAACACATTTCGTTAACAAGATACTCTTATTAAGTGACTGTTACAATATTCTATTATACTTTTCTTGGAACGGCGTGTCGCACTGTACGCGAGGTCCTCTGGCGGTTGAGTTTCTCCGACTTCTCGCTCATGCCGCATTCTGGTGGCTACGCCAACAGATGTCGCTGAGTACTTACTTTAGACTTCTGCTTTCATCCTTTTTCATTTCTTTCCTTAGTTATTCTATCAACTTTATGTTATTTAATTAGCTCCATAAGCTTGTTCTTGTGTATGTTACTATTTGAGGCGTGGTAAAAATTGCTGTTTTGAAGAGCACGCCGCAGCGCGTAGTGTGAAGCAGTCGCCGTCCGTTTCTGGCGGTGGCGCCGCTGTGGCAATTGCAGCTTTCGTGTCTCCCTCTGGTGGGAAAGGGGAAAGGTTGCCTGTTCACGTGCATTTAAGGGGCGCTATGAGCTCGCCAGTGGGTCAGTCGGTCAGTCTGGGGTCCGTGTCTCACCCCCAGCTTGCTAGTCTGTCTCTCGTCCGCATTTGTTAGGCAGTTAGTGTTTGTCTGTCGTTCGGACCTGCCCCTCTCATGTTTGTCAGATTTGGTGTGCTAACGAATACGTTTTGTTCTTGCCTATCATCTTGAGAGGCGTACTGTAGACGATCTTAACTATTCTTTGGCCAACCTTGTAGAATTTTATATAAGATTGCATTTTATGGGCTTTTATTTAAATGATCATTTTAGTATATGAAGTTGCCACCCTTTCACTGTAAGACTTTTCTTAGAAGTTAAAATCAAGTTGCACCGTCGGTGGCAAAGTTAGTGTTTTGTACCATTTCCATCCCTCTTACGGGGGTGCATAGTTTGCGTGGTTGTTAAAACTTTTAGTTTAAAGTAATCTGGTGTGTTGCAGATTTGCACCAGTGTTGTCTTTCAGAGGCTGTTGTGAGCGGTCTTAACTACGGCCGTGTCAAAAGGGAGTGGCAAGGTTCTCTGCCCAAAAGCTCATACAGTCACAAATTTGTTTCTTTCTGCCTCTGGATTATTGTAACTTGATATTTAGAGGGTGCTTTCTGATTGTAATTTTAAATCTGTTTCTTTTAAAAAATGTTTTTAGGCACTAGTAAAGTGAATGAAATTCCCGTTTGTTAAAAGCAATTTGATTATGATTTCATCAGTTACTCCCTGGAAACTACTTCCACGCTTACATAGTGTGATTAAATATGTTAATGTTATTGATGAATCGCTAGTAAATAAATTAAATTCTTAAGAATATTATTTGAAAATAAATCACGGTTCACTCTTTTAATCTAAAATGACCACAAACGCGTCTCAAAATCATATATTATCACTTAACTATTTCCTTTAAACAATTTTAACATTATTCGTTTTTTTAGTTATTTTAATTTACAAATATAATAACTTATACATCTGCCAACGCCACTGTAGATTTTACCCATCGCACTGTTCACTAATAAGTACAGTTTTTATAATTAACGAATATGTGCAGACCTACAATAGCGACATCTAACGAGCCTACGGCCCAAACATATGTTGTGGCTACTGTACAGCAGTTTGTTATGGCCAGTAGTGATAGAAACATTATGACTCTGACAGAACTGTGGCCTAATTTACATCATGCTTTAAATATGTGCAACGATGCTATGCTGATTTTCTGTGTATTTTGTGACGGTGCCACTATGCCTTTATTATTTTAGGACATGTCATAAAACAGGTACGCCCCGTCATATTTTAAGCGCATGTTTTCATATCCAAAAAAGTAATAATTTTTCGCTATGGTATATTAAATTGTTCTAAGACGTAAACTTTTCAGTAGTTGTATTCCATTTCGCATGTTTAGCTGCAGATCTGAAAATGGTCTTTGCTGACCGAAAGTGGTAGGCTAAGGACCAAAAGATTTGTGATCATGACGCAAATGAAAGAAATTCATTCTACACTTACGGGATCACCATGTCGCAACTTCAGAAAAGCCCTGTTGCTACCTAACCATTTCCAGCTAAGACTCCGAGATACGACCTTTGTGTCGGAAAGATTCGCCGCTAACAGTTAAGTAAATCAGCTTCACCTGGCTAGCAACGGTTGCCGTTGATAATCACTCTAACAGTAAACAGAAAAAAATGGTTCAAATGGCACTGAGCACTATGGGACTTAACTGCTGAGATCATCAGTCCCCTAGAACTTAGAACTATTTAAACCTAACTGACCTAAGGACATCACACGCAGCCATGCCCGAGGCAGGATTCGAACCTGCGACCGTAGCGGTCTCGCGGTTCCAAACTGTAGCGCCTAGAACCGCACGGCCACTCCGGCCGGCGCAATAAACAGAAACACAGTTCAATGTTAGAAGGGAAAAGTCACTGAAAAAGCACAACTCTTAGAAAACAGTGAAATTTATTGGCCAAGTCCATCTCGTACGCTAAGCCCGTACTGCGCAGCTGCCTACCTGGTACATGTTTCCTCTGAGCGCTTAACTCATCGAAAACGTCCACGCCCATTGCTTTACAACACTCACAGATAAACAGCAGGAAAATGCCTTCGCGATAATCGGTGCCAGCGCGCGGGAACTCGCTTTCCAAAACTTTGTGGCATTTCCGTCCCGGAAACGTAATCCCGTTAGTCGCGGAGGATCCCTCACTCCAGAACGCCGAAACGATAACCACGTTATAACACTGACTACGACACAGACTGCTCACGACTACCGCCTCAGGCCCACGAGCGATGACGGCGGCCTTCCTCGATTTCGGCCTCCGAAATTGTTTGCTGCACAGTCCTTTTAGTTGATCAGAAAACAGGAGCGAAAGAAGGCACTGTGACTGATCATTCTCCTGCTCCTGCTTTCAGCGCTGACAAGGCACTTTTTCCGGCAACGACCATCACAGGGAAAACGTGCTCCCTGTAAAACCAAGTACTTACGAGGGTTACGGAAAATCCACGTCATGCTCTACAGGCCAAATAAAGCCCCCTCCCCTTAGCCACCGGGAACTGGCTGAGGCGACTACCGTACAGAAACGGCTTGGGAATGCGTGTTACACAGTCTCTTCCCCCCCCCCCCCCCCCCACCCTGGAGCCATTGCTAGCTGGTCACTGGTTATGGAGGCCATTGAAATTGCTACAGCAAGACGAAATGCAGATGATAAACGGGTATTCATTGGACATATACAGGGTGATTCAAAAAGAATACCACAACTTTAGGAATTTAAAACTCTGCAACGACAAAAGGCAGAGCTAAGCACTATCTGTCGGCGAATTAAGGGAGCTATAAAGTTTCATTTAGTTGTACATTTGTTCGCTTGAGGCGCTGTTGACTAGGCGTCAGCGTCAGTTGATGCTAAGATGGCGACCGCTCAACAGAAAGCTTTTTGTGTTATTGCGTACGGCAGAAGTGAATCGACGACAGTTGTTCAGGGTGCATTTCGAACGAAGTATGGTGTTAAACCTCCTGATAGGTGGTGCATTAAACGTTGGTATAAACAGTTTACAGAGAATGGGTGTTTGTGCAAAGGGAAAAGTTCTGGACGGCCGAGAACGAGTGATGAAAATGTAGCACGCATCCAGCAAGCATTTGTTCGCAGCCCAGGAAAATCGACTCGCAGAGCTAGCAGAGAGCTGTAAATTCCACAATCAACTGTATGGACAGTCCTACGAAAAAGGTTAGTTATGAAACCTACCCGAGGCGATGGATCGGCCGCCAGGCAGCCCGTGACAGAGCACTTCATCACTGGCCTCCAAGAAGCCCTGATCTTACCCCCTGCGATTTTTTCTTATGGGGGTATGTTAAGGATATGGTGTTTCGGCCACCTCTCCCAGCCACCATTGATGATTTGAAACGAGAAATAACAGCAGCTATCCAAACTGTTACGCCTGATATGCTACAGAGAGTGTGGAACGAGTTGGAGTATCGGGTTGATATTGCTCGAGTGTCTGGAGGGGGCCATATTGAACATCTCTGAACTTGTTTTTGAGTGAAAAAAACCTTTTTAAATACTCTTTGTAATGATGTATAACAGAAGGTTATATTATGTTTCTTTCATTAAATACACATTTTTTAAGTTGTGGTATTCTTTTTGAATCACCCTGTATATTATACTAGAACTGACATGTGATTACATTTTCACGCAATCTCGGTGCATAGATCCTGAGAAATCAGTACCCAGAACAACCACCTCTGGCCGTAATAACGGCCTTGATTCGCATGGGCATTGAGTCAAACAGAGCTTGGATGGCTTGTACAAGTACAGCTGCCCATGCAGCTTCAACACGATACCACAGTTCATCAAGAGTAGTGACTGGCGTCTTGTGACGAGCCAGTTGCTCGGCCACCATTGACCAGACGTTTTCAATTGGTGAGAGATCTGGAGAATGTGCTGGCCAGGGCAGCAGTCGAACAGTTTCTGTATCCAGAAAGGCCAGTACAGGACCTGCAACATGCGGTGGTGCATTATCCTGCTGAAATGTAGGGTTTCGCAGGGATCGAATGAAGGGTAAATGGTTCAAATGGCTCTGAGCACTATGGGACACAACATCTATGGTCATGAGTCCCTTAGAACTTAGAACTACTTAAACCTAACTAACCTAAGGACATTACACAACACCCAGTCATCACGAGGCAGAGAAAATCCCTGACCCCGCCGGCAATCGAACCCGGGAACACGGGCGCAGGAAGCGAGAACGCTACCACACGACCACGAGCTGCGTACTGAATGAAGGGTAGAGCCACGGGTCGTAACACATCTCAAATGTAACGTCCACTGTTCAAAGTGCCGTCAATGCGAACAGATCGAGACGTGTAACCAATGGGACTCCATACCATCACGCCGGGTGATACGCCAGTATGGCGATGACGAATACACGCTTCCAATGTGCGTTCACCGAGATGTCGCCAAACACGGATGCGACCATCATGATGCTGTAAACAGAGCCTGGATTCATCCGAAAAAATGACGTTTTACCATTCGTGCACCCAGATTCGCCGTTGAGTACAGACCATCGCAGGCGCTCCTGTCTGTGATGCAGCGTCAAGGGTAACCGCAGCTATGGTCTCCGAGCTGATAGTCCATGCTGCTGCAAACGTCGTCGAACTGTTCGTGCAGATGGTTGTTGTCTTGCAAACGTCCCGATCTGTTGAGTCAGGGATCGAGACGTGGCTGCACGATCCGTTACAGCCATGCAGATAAGATGCCTGTCATCTCGACTGCTAATGATACGAGGCCGTTGGGATCCAGCACGGCGTTCCGTATTACCCTCCTGAACCCACCGATTCCATATTCTGCTAGCAGTCATTGGATCTCGACCAACGCGAGCAGCAATCTCGCGATACGATAAACCACAATCGCCTTTGGCTACAGTCTGACCTTTATCAAAGTCGGAAACGTGATGGTACGCATTTCTCCTCCTTACACGAGGCATCACAACAACGTGTCACCAGGCAACGCCGGTCAACTGCTGTTTGTGTATGAGATATCGGTTGGAAACTTTCCTCATGTCAGCTCGTTGTAGGTGTCGCCACCGGCGCCAAGTTGTGTGAATGCTCTGAAAAGCTGATCATTTGCATATCACAGCATCTTCTTCCTGTCGGTTAAATTTCGCGACTGTAGCACGTCATCTTCGTGGTGTAGCAATTTTAATGGCCAGTAGTGTACTTCTTAAAACTGTTGTTTGGATGCGGAAAACTTATTAGACCTTCCTAATTAGATGTACCTACTGTAAAAGAAGACCACTCACGGAAAAGCAGAAGCACTGTCGGTAGGCTCACAGAAGAGAAAGAAGGCTTGCTAGCTAACGAATTTATCATTTGACGAGACAGATTAAATTACACGCACGCTCAGACTCACTCTCCCATCTGTGATGAGCTCCGCTTCGAACTGAGCTCCGACAACCAGCCATGACGTGTATGGAGACGCCGTGGACCCTGGTGGGATACAAATCTCATGGCGCCCGCAATACGGCCCGACAAACCAGGAATGATGGTCTGGGTTACCATTTCATTTTATTAAATGACCCTTACAGCACGGCGTTACTTCGGCTGTATTCTACTCCCTGTTTTGTTGCCCTCCATCTCGAGCCATCCTGGGTTTTTAATTTCAGCAAGATGGTGGTCGCCCGCACTCGTCGAGAGTTTCTGCTGCTTGTCTTCGTACCTGCCAAACCCTACCACGGCCAGCAAGGTCACCGGATCTCTCCCCATCTAAGAACATTTGGGCATTATGGGCAAGGTTCTTCAACTTGTTCGGTACTATGACGATCTAGCGCTGTGGTTGGACAAAATTTGCCAAGATATCCTTCTGTGCGACGTCCAACAATCGGCCAATCAATACCAGGCCGAATAACTGGTGGCATAAGGGCCATAGGTGGACCAACGCGTTCTTTTGCTCAGTTTCTGACGCTCCATCTACTGAATAGATCACCCAGTTTTTCCGAACTTGTAATCATTAATGTGTGTGCACATGTACATCACGTCTACCGATTTCTGTCACATTCGTATAATTCCTTTGAGCTGTGTCGTTTTCTTGTCTTAGATCGTATTTCAGTCGAGGCACGAGAGCAAAATAACTCACTTCTGATAACTACTTTCACTTAAAAGACCATTGCCTAAGAACTAAAATATAGATGATGATATATCGATGACTGATTTTACTTTGCCGTGACAGAAGCCAATTTCAAATTCCTAGTCCTCTGCCCAACGGAATTTATTGACATACATCACAAAAAGAGGTTTGATTTTTCATTTGGCATTTTCCTAGTGGTTTTTGTTTTTGTTTGTTTCAGCCGTTCCTCCCGCTTACAGCCAGCTAAAAAAATTATAACAAAACCTACAACTTGTGGGGACTCTGAACGTCATTTTTTTTAATTAGTCAGTCTTTGACTGGTTTGATGCGGCCTGCCACAATTTCCTCTCCTGCGGCAATCTCTTCATCTCAGAGTAGCACCTGCAGCCTACGTCGTCAGTTATTTGCTGGATGGATTCCGCTCTCTGTCTTCCTCTACAGTTTTTGCTCTCTTCAGCTCTCTCTAGTACCAATTAAGCTATTCCCTAATGTCTTTACAGATGATCTATCATCCCGCCCCTTCTTCTTGTCAGTGTTTCCCACATGTTCATTTCCTCTCCGATTCTGCGCAGAAGCTCCCCATTCCATCATTCCTTACCTTATCAGTCCACTTAATTTTCATCATTCGTCTGTAGCACCACATCTCAAATGCTTTTCTCTTCTGTTCCGGTTTTCCCCTAGTCCATGTTTCACTACAACACAATGCTGTGCTCCAAAAGAACATTTTCAGAAATTTCTTCCTCATATTAAGCCCTGCGTACCAGACTTCTCTTGGCCAGGAAGGCCCGTTTTGCCATTGTTAGCCTGCTTTCTATGTCCTAATTGCTCCGTCCGACATTACTTATTCTGCGGTCTAGGTAATAGAATTCCTTAACTTCATCTACTTCGCGACCATCAATCCTGATGTTAAGTTTTTCGCTGTTCTCATTTCTGCAGCTTCACATTACTTTCCTCTTTCTTTGATTTACACCCGGTCTATATTCTGTACTCATCAGACTGTTCATTCTATTCAGCAGATCATGTAATTCTTCTTCACTTTCACAGAGGACAGCAATGTCGTCGACGAATCGTATCATTGATATCCTTTAACCTTGAATTTTAATCCCACTCCTGAACCTTTCTTTTATTTCCATCATTTATTCTTCGATGTACAGATTGAAGAGTAGGGGCAAAACTAAAATCCTGTCTTACATCCTTTTTAATCCGATCGCTTCTTTCTTGGTCGTCCAGTATTATTATTCCTTCTTGATTCTTCTACGTCTTTCCTTATAGCTTAACACTATTTTTCAGAAATTTGAACATCTTTGCCCATTTTACATGGTCTAACGCTTTTTCCAGTTTGGCAAATCCTATGAATCCTTGATTTTTTGTTTAGCCTTGCTTCCATTATCAACCGCTACGTCAGAATTGTCTCTCTGGTGACACTATGTTTCCCAAAGCCAAACTCATCGTCGTGTAACACATCCTCAGTTTTCTTTTCCATTCTTCTGTGTATTATTCTTGTCAGAAACTAGGACGCCTGGGCTGTTAAGCTGACTGATAATTCTCGCACCTGTCACCTCTTGCAGTCTTTGGAATTTTGTGGATGATATTTTACCGAAACTCAGATGGTATGTTGTCAGACTCAATCAGTCTACACACAAACGTGAATAGTCGAGTTATTGCCATTTACCCCTGTGATTTTATAAACTGTGAATACTCAGAGCTCATAATAAGCAAGCTGAGCGTTATAACCGTAATCGTGAAACCTTCAAGGGTAGGCCGGGGGACCAAGTTTATGTCCGCAATTTCCAAGGGAGGCAGGTGCGTGGCGGTAGCCTTAGTAAATTTACTCCTCGTTTTCTGGGGCCTTGCACTATTATGCATATATTAGGTCCGGTAAATCTCTTGGTTAAGGAGAACAGTTCAGGCAAGCAATAACGGGTTAAGTTCAAGTAGGTCATGGTTTGAATTAACCCCTTCCTGGGTTAAGTTTGAGGGGGGGAGGTTGACTCGTGCTCACTCCCAACTATGCATTTTCTTGAACTTGGCTGTCTATCTGTGTTTGGTTTCCCGCCATTGGTGCGGTTATGCTGTGGTTCTTCTTCCTACTGCGTGTGGCAGCAGCGATACGTATCGATATTTGCACCGTGTACCATCTTTGGTCTTGTGCATATATTTTCCGGCTAGGGGGTCTGCGGGCAGTCGGTTGGCGCGAAAAAAAAAAGCAACACGGGCCTAGTAAATCTAGGGCCCGTGTTGCCCGGCTGCCTCGCTCAGCGACTAAGTCCCCTTCAAGGTCACCCGCCTTACACAGCAGCATAAGGCTAAGTCACACAGCCATGAAATAAAACCCACCCACCTCCCCAGGGATCGTAACCCCTGCAACCCACAGAAGAGAAAGATGCTTCAGTAGCTGAATTAGTATTTTTATTTTTTAAAAAAAAAAATTTCACGGGATAGATAAGGATGGTTCTCTTTATTAGGAATGAAAAGGTACGATAGGATATAATGTCTCTGTCATAGTACGATTCCAATCCTTGGAGTGCTTTATCACTACCTCGTACTATGGCAAGTGTTAACCATGAATTACCAGGAACAAGTTCTGTAGTAGTACATGAAAAATTTATCTTACATCCAACAAATGTTATAGGTCCAGTAAGTAGCTCTTCTTGAGAAACATTATTAGGAACAAAACTGAAAGTGTCCACTGTCTTGTACACTGGTAGTCTGCTCCTCCTGTATCTTCTACGACGGTACGGCATGGCTGTGTGCTTCGTGCGGCTGCCTCGAGTCGACTGAGCATGCTGCTGCCTCAGAACAGGATGTCAACTTCCTGCCCCCACTAGCGCGCACAGCGCCAGCGCGCCTTATCAGTCCCGATTGCGCAATCACAAGTTTGATTTTCCAGCAACACGGTCCCTGCGCAGCGTTGGAGCGTGTGTGGAGCTGTCCGATCGCTACGAGCTTCGTGGCTCACCGACCCATGACGTCAAAGTTGAGTAGCGGTTTCAAGTACCCTAGCCACGTCCGTTCATGTTGTGTGGTTCTTTACGGTAGTTCGCTGTTGGGGGGTTTTCTGTGAGCAACACCGAGGGTTTGTATTGTTGAAATTTAGCCGCCATGCGGTGTAATTAACTATGTTGGTTGACTACAGTTCAAGTGCACCAGCGGAATTTTCTGCCTAGTGGCCTTTAGTGTTCCGGTTACCTGCCCTGGCCACTAACGTAATTTCAGGCAGTGGCCTTTCCTCACCTGGTGTGTAGTTTTGACAGCTTAATACATATACACATTTGATTGTGGGTAATTATGTCCACAACATTTTGTGTCTGAGTGTTGGTGGCAAGCAAGTCGTTGTGTAGGTCGATCCGTGGCTGTCCCCTGGTTGGGTTCCGACGGATCAAGTGTAGTTTGGCTCACCACGTGTCTCACCTAAGTGAACGAGGGCAGACCGACCTCCCTGGAGGCTTCTGAGTGCCGTTGTCATTACTGTCTTCCTCACCGGTGTTTCATTGTCTGTTTACAATCTATCATAGCCAATGATTTAAAAAATTCTTGGTTTTACTGTGTTTTATGCGAATTAAAGGTCTTCACCTGCATATGAGTAAGTTTGAATTCTGGCAAGTGGATATTTGCTGAAAGATTATTGCCGTTGTGTTGTCTTTTCTTTTAGTGCGGTTTCAGCTACTTAAAACTTAAGGCTTATGGTTATTTTTTTTTTAAATTTTGCTAATTTAGTTGTCGGCCTTCAGCTGCTTTGAACCTTATTCTTAAAATTACCTTTAAGGCTAAACATTGCGGCCTTCTGCCCTTAAAAGTTTATGATATTTTTGAATTTTGGAAAATCAATTGTGGGCCTTCAGCCGCTTAAGACTTTATTCTTAAAATTAATATTTAAGCAAAAACATTGCGGCCTTCTGTCTTTGAAAGGTTATGGTAATTTATTTTAAAATCCTGAAAATTTTGTTGTAGGCCTTCAGCCGTTTGTGTTGCATCTTGTTTATGGTTGTCTATCCACTTTTGCCTTGAGGATTTTAACCTGGCTGTGATATAGATATATATTTTAATTATTTTATTTGTAATTGTAACTGCGTGTCTTCAGTCACTTGAAATTTACCTTGTTGATTTTTAAGATTTCTTGTTTGGAGGCCTTCAGCCGTGAAAGATTTGGTGTTTGAAACTCGTAGTTAAAGTTCGGCTATGTGCCGCTTTTGTTGTAAAAGTGTTATTAAATTACAATAAATTACAATTTTGAGGTGAAACTGACCGACACCATAGTTGGTCCTTTCCACAATCCTAATCACCTGTTCTGCCCAGCAGGTTTAGTAGGCGTCTCGCCTTTGTCTGCTCCTCCACCCTCTTTGACGAGGCAGCTTTAGATACGCTTTATGACGGCTAGACCTCTGTTGGGGACACTCCCAATAAGATGTCAGAAAGTTTGTCAAGGAGTGGCAGTCTATTCTTCACCTATTCTTCAGCCTAAACCAAAGAAATTCGGGATGTTGGAGCTGGTTCTTGAGCGAGATAGATGCTCTCTTGGGTACAGCTCGGGATTTTGGGCAGGCCAGTCCATTTCCTAACAGGTGCTGTTTTATGATAGAGTTCATTGTCATGCCGCTATTTCTCTACTGCAATCAGTACACAGTGCAGCAAAATCTTTTCACTTCTTCTGAATATAGCATTTCCTTAAGTGCAGTTACGGGACCAAACCCTGACCACGAAAAACACCCCCTGTTCCGTAACACCACGTGCCCTGTACTTCGCTGTTTGGAGTGTACACGACGACGGGTAATGTTTTCAAGAAATTCGCCAAACCCAAACCCTTCCATTGGACAGACCACAGTGTGTAGCATGATTCGCCACTGGAAATCGCACGTTAGCTGTCATCCGCCGTCCAGTGGGGCGTCGCTCTTTACAACACCTTGCGTGTCGCTTAGCATTGGGTATAGATATGTACGGCTTATTGGATGCTGTTCAACCATTGTACCCAATTGATTCTAAATCCCTGCATACAGCCAATGGACAAGCCGCACAGCTAGTAACATTTTGGAATTCACTAGTGATACCTCCAGCTGAGTTCAAAGGATTTTTTCATACCCACCAACTGCAATGCTCGACGGTCGCTGTTCGTCAGTACATTAGGTCTATTGTTTAGGTTCGGTTGTTCCTTCGCGTTTCTGCTTCACAACCACGTCACCAACAGTTAACTTGGACGCCTTTGGAAGGGTTGAAGTGCCTGAATGGATTTGTTACTCAGGTGACATGCATTGACAGCCTGACTGGGTTCTCCTGACCGACAAGGCAACACCCCCTGCCTACTTTTATACTGGCGGGTGCTGCTGTCGTGACATGCAGTGGTCACTTCCGCGTTACATGGGGGGTTTCTGGATATTTGTGTGTAGGCAGATCTCAAGATATCTCCCCACTTTCCACTGTCCTGACCCCCATCTTCAACCGACTGCTAAATGCGTCCTTTTTTTTATGACATCCAACATTCCTAGTCACTTTCTTCCTCTTTCCCCTGATATCTTCCCTTCGGTCATTGTTCTTGGCAGCACCTATACTTTATGTCCTCGTTCTTATAATTTCGACTAGGTACCTTCCCTCCCTTACTCTTGGCAGTATTTCTTCGATCTACATTTCGCCAGTCCATTTCACTTTTAGCATTTTTCTCTGCAAGCATATTTCAAACCTGTGGAAGTATTTTTACTGTTCCTTCTTGACTGTCTATCATTCTCATCCGTATAACACATTCCAGACGTAACAGCAAATCTCTTAATTCCGTTGGAACTGTTTTTGTTGTCAATATATCCGTCAGTTTTCTTTAAAAAAACTCACTTACACATAGATACGCAATCTGGCCAAAAGCAAACAAACACTCTTGTGTAATGCGGAATTGATCACCAGATGTCACTAGACGTGGACCGAACGGCGTAAAAGGAGGCGGGAAGTATTTTTTTGTAGAGGAGCAGAAACTACAGAACATACATCAGCCAAGAGGGATGAATATCTTCGAACGTGGACATGTCACCGGATGCCACCTGAGCAACAGATCCATCAGGGACATTCCAACCCTTCTAAATCTGTCCACTTGGCCTGTTGCTTATATGATTGTGAAGCGGAAACGCGAAGGAGCACCCGCAACTAAACCAAGTCCACTCAGACCTCATGTACTGACTGACGAGGACCATCGACCATTAGGGAGGGAGGTTGTAAAAATTGCATAGCATCAGCGGAAGGAATCACTTTTAACTTTCAAAGTCCTACTGGTGGTCCAGCCTGCCTGCCTTCGACTGTGCGAAGGGCGTTAAACGGAATAGGCCACAATGGTCGAGCAGCTCGTTATAAGACACTCATTTCTGTAGACAACTGAGAGCTGGTTCCCAGGATGGGACAGAATAGGGTTAATTTTGTGGATGGGGCCGTAATCAGTTACTCTCGGCTGAACAACAATTACGAAAAGTTTATTTAAAGAAATTAAAATTTTAAGACAATCTCTTAAAAAACGCAATTGAATATATGCCGGCTGAAGGCGGTATCACAGGACAAAAATTCCACAATTTTAGGGCCGAAGGCGACCAACAGTAACCCCAAACAACAAACGGCTGAAGGCCTGAGTTAGAAGTCAGAAGAACAATTACAAATAGCACATACGAGGAATATCCACAAAGTACATTACGTTTTGGAATTAAAAATAAATAAAGTATTGGAAATTTTTTTTATTATATGCAGATGAAAGCCACACTTCAATACTACTTTTCTACATAGTTGCCATTTAAATTAAGGCACTTATCGTAGCGATGGACGAGCTTGGAAATTCCTTCGTCGTAAAATTCGGCCGCCTGCGCCTTCAACCACGCGGTTACCTCTTCTTGAAGCTGTGCGTCGTCATCAAAACGCTGCATAGCCAACCACTTCTTCATTGCTGGGAGTAAGTGGAAGTCGCTCGGTGCCAGGCCGGGACCGTACGGCGGATGAGGAAACAACTCCCACTTAAAAGATTCGAGAACTTCACGAGTGGCATTTGCCGTGTGGGCCCGGGCGTTGTCGTGAATCAGCAAGATCTTTGAGCCCAACTTTCCGCTGCTCTTGTTTTGTATTGCTCTTCTGAGGTTGTGCAGAGTTTGGCAATACCTTTGAGAGTTTATTGTAGTGCCTCTTTCCAGGAAATCCACAAAAATCACACCTTTTCTGTCCCAAAAGAGGTAACCACGTGGTTGAAGGCGCAGGCGGCCGAATTTTACGACGAAGGAATTTCCAAGCTCGTCCATTGCTACGATAAGTGCCTTAATTTAAATGACAACTATGTAGAAAAGTAGTATTTAAGTGTGGCTTTCATCTGTATATAATAATTTTTTTCCAATACTTTATTTATTTTTAATTCCAAAAGTTGTGGATAGCCCTCGTATTAAAATAAATACTTCGTTTTAAAACAAACAGTAACACGGCTGAAGACCTTATTATAAAAGAAGTGAAATTATCACTCGGCCGAAGGCCATAAACAATTTCAAATAACTAACGGCTGAAGACTGAATTAGAAGTCAGGAAAACATTTCCAAATAGCACATATCTCAACAAATACCTTGCTTAAAAACAAGTTTGCTTAAAAAAAACTTATTGTAACACGGCTGAAGGCCTTATTATGAAAGAAGTGAAATTATTGCTCGGCTGAAGGCCACACATAACTTCAAATCACAAACAGCTGAGGGCCTGAATTAGAAGTCAGGAAAACAATTCCAAATAGCACTTTTAAATAAATCCCTTGCTTTTAAAACAAGTTTCCTAAAAAAAAAAACTGTAACACGGCTGACGGACTTATCACCAAAGAAATGAAATTATTGATCGGTTGAAGACCACACCAACAATAATTAGAAAATTACAAATATCCTTAAAACAAATATCACAATCTAAGGAATCAGGACAAGTGGATGGGGACCATCGGTTCTCAGCACTGTTCGAAGGGTCGGGCTGGGAAGGTAACACAAAAATGCAGTATGGTGAGACAGGCAGCCAAGAGCTGTACTCACGTAACAGAATTTCAACTCAAACTAGGGGCAGCTTAAGCTCCGACCGACTAACCAATCCGCCTAACGTCTGATCACCGGTACATCGATGGAATACTTTTAGGCAAGGGGGAAGACACAGACATAACTACGCTTCAGAAAACACCCAATGCCCTGGGAAACACTAGAAACTAGGTAGACCTCACAAAAAATATGCACAGTACAAGAGGCTGTCGAACTACCGCTGTGTCAGACAGCATAAACACGACGAGGAAAGGTACATTGCAGGAAAAGTACCATAACCTCCAGGCCAGGTAACTGGGGCGTTAGCGGCCACAAGTCAGAAAATACTACTGGTTCACTAAGAATAATACTAAATTCAATGATGAATAAGAAATAAAGATGGCTACAATATTTCACAGCCTCAAAACACTTCGCTCGTTGCCCCCAGGCTCAGTGTTCCTATTAGCAACAACTCTCCGACCAAAGGCGAGATCTCAGAATAGTCGAGGTTGCATTAGCAGTTAACTCTTCACTCAAACGTCCAGGGTACGGTGTGCAACGAAGTCGTCGCTCTCGCAGCTACCCCTCCTCGATCGCACAGTGGCAGCACGCCGCCAGCGGTCCTGCGGTCCCAGCTTGCCCTCGCGCTGCACGGACCTCTTGCTGCTGCGCCCCAACTCCTCACCAAATCCAGTACGCAGACAGCATTAAAATAGCTGCTCATTCAAAACCACAACATACACACGGATCCGGGAAAACAATTCCACCAACTCACAATACTAAACCAGTCACTGTTGAACAACATGGACGAATTATAAGTCGGCACAAACACAGAGAAGCCAGAAGCGGACGGAAGAGCAAATGCACTCGTCAGCTGCGACGACCGACCGAACGACCAACCAACGGTCGTCCCCACTCAAGTCAGGCACGGAAAGATCCCAGTATAAATCGTCGACTGACAACTTATTGCCATGAGGGCACTTCGACTGGCGGACACACACACACACACACACACACACACACACACAGTTGAAAGTTGCACTACCCGAATATAAAGCTCTATTCAACTAAAACTCGCTGAATCCCGCCCTTGACGTGGTCGTGCACTCGCGACTACATTCTTCCGTGGGACAGTGCATGTGCGTCACCAGCGGTCGGACGAGCACTAGCTATCCGGTCCTCACTGCTACTCCATCCCAACTCATCTAGCTCGACACAAGACGACCTGGAAATCCTAGGCCACTGCTAAGATGGTACCACAGTACCCGCTATCGATAAGCACTGCTGCTGCCACTCATGGACAGACAAGGTGAGCAAACATAGTGGTGCCAGTGAACACACTAAAAAACGAGACGCCACTAACGCTATTACAAGATGCCAAGCTATGAACGGCATCAACGCGACCTGCACACGGCTGAACAATGCTATGCGAGGCTCGAGGTGGTGGATACAACGATGCCACTGGACGGCGGATGACTGGAAACGAATGACTGACTCTAAGCACTATGGGACTTAACTTCTGAGGTCATCAGTCCCCTAGAACTTAGAACTACTTAAACCTAACTAACCTAAGGACATCACACACATCCATGCCCGAGGCAGGATTCGAACCTGCGACCGTAGCGGTCGCGCGGTTCCAGACTGAAGCGCCTAGAACCACTCGACCACAGTGGCCGGCGAAAAGAGTGTTTTCGACTGATCAGTCACGCTGCATTCTGTGGACATCCGATGGTCCGGCTTGAGTTTAGCGAATACCTGGAGAACGTTAGCTGTTATCATGTGCAGTGCCAACAGTGAAGTGCGGTGGAGGTGATGTTACGGTGCTGGGATGTTTTTCATGGTAGGAGTGCAATCCCATTATTGCGCTGAAGAAAACGTTAATCGCGTAAGTATACAAACACGTTTCCCTGCATTGTGTTCTACGCGCAGTAGAGAAACAAGTCGAGGACGAAGATTGTTAGTATTTACAAATCAGCATCTGGGATGGGTTGGTCTGTGGGCAATAACACTCGTGAAGTGGACTGGACTATGCAGATCCCGACCTGAGTACAATGGGACACCTTTGGGACGAGGAAGAAAGTAAACTTTGCTCCAGACTCCAGCGTCCAACACCACTAACCTTCTCTGTTTTCAGTCTTGAGCACGAATGGGCTGCCATTCAGCCACAGACATTCTGAAACCTCACTGACAGTGTACCGAGTTCAACCTGTCATATTCGGGAAGTGTAGGCACGCCCCATACTAATGGGTCCGAATAGGTGTCCGGATACTTCATCTACATCTATATCTACGTGAGTACCCTGTTATTCAGAGTGTGGCAGAGGGTTTAATGAACCACTTTCCACTCTCGAACGGCCCGCGGGAAAAAGGAGCACTTAAATTCTTTGTACGAGCTGTGATTTCTCTCATTTTATCGTGATGATCATTTCTCCTTATGTAGGTGGGTGCCAACAGAAAGTTTTCGCGATCGGAGGAGAGAACTGGTGATCGAAATTCCATGAGAAGATCCCGTCGCAACGAAAAACACCTTTGTTTTAATAATTGCCACTCCAATTCACGTATCATGTCTGTCACACTATCTCCCCTATTTCGTGATAATACAAAACGAGCTGCCCTTCTTTGTACTTTTTCGATGTCATCCGTCAGTCCCACCTGATGCGGATCCCAACCCGTACAGCAATACTCCAGAATAGGGCGGACAAGCGTGGTGTAAGCAGTCTCTTTAGTAGACCTGTTGCACCTTCTAAGTGTTATGCCAATAAATCGCAGTCTTTGGTTTTCTCTACCCACAAAATTCTCTATGTGGTCGTTCCAATTTAGTTTATTTGTAATTGTAATCCCTAAGTATTTAATTGAATATACAGCCTTCATATTTGTGTGACTTATCGCGTAATCGAAATTTAGTGGATTTCCTTTAGTATTCATGTGAACAACTTCACACTTTTCTTTATTCAGGGTCATCTGCCACTTTTCGCACCATACAGATGTCTTATCTAAATCATTTTGCAAGTCGTTTTGATCATCTGATGAGTTAACAAGACGGTAAATGACAGCATCATCTGCAAACAATCTAAGACGGCTACTCAGATTGTCTCCTATGTCGTTAATATAGATTAGGAACAATATAGGGTCTCTAACACTTACTTCGGGAACGCCGGATATTACTTCTGTTTCACTCGATGACTTTCCGTCTGTTGTTACGAACTGTGACCTTTCTGACAGGAAATCACAATTCCAGTCGCACAACTGAGGCGATATTCCATAGACAGGTAGTTTGGTTACGAGACGCTTGCGAGGAACGGTGTCGAAGGCCTACTGGAAATCCAAACATATGGAATTAAATGGGTCAAATGGCTCTGAGGACTATGGGACTTAACATCTGAGGTCATCAGTCCCCTAGAACTTAGAACTACTTAAACCTAACTAACCTAAGGACATCACACACATCCATGCCCGAGGCAGGATTCGAACCTGCGACCGTATCAGACTCGCGGCTCCGGACTGAAGCGCCTAGAACCGCATGGCCACCGCGGCCGGCCATATGGAATCAATTTGACATCCCCTGTCGATAGCGCTCATTACTTCATGAGTATAAAGATCTAGTTGTGTTTCACAAGAACGACATTTTCTGAACCCGTGCTGGCTATGTGTCAATAAATCGTTTTCTTCGAGGTAATTCATAATGTCAGATATTGTAGGTACTCTGCTTCTTATTTCATCCACTCGATTTCAATTTTCTATCATAAATCTACATAACTATGTAAGATTTTACTTGTTCCGTGGTCTTTCCTTCGAGTTATATTTTGACAGAACCATCATATTCAGAGATTCTCATCACTTTCGTCTTTCCTAGATTTATCTTCGCTCCATACTCTTTTCCCACTTTTAAGATCCTTCCATCGTAAACTGCAGTGGTTCCACCAAACACCGCATGGTCATCTGCATACTTCAATGGATTATGGCGAGGAATCAATATTAGTAGCATCACTAGTAGCTGTTAGATTATTTGCTTCTCAGATGCAATTAAGAAATATACAACTGCTCATAATGACATCTGATTCGTTCGAAGTGTCGTTTACCAGGACAGCGACAAATTGCCGTACTTAACTAACTTGATAAAGTCAGTTACTAAATGGAGACGACGTGGACAAAATCTGAAAACACCACAAACACAATACGAGATATTACAATACGGTGTAAGAAAGCCGTTGGCATTCAAAACAGCTCACAGTTGTTTAGGAATCGATAAATACGGGTCCTGTATGGTTTTCAAGGGGATAGTGTACCGTTATTGAGTTCAGGTAATGATGATAGAGATGGACAGCGATCAAGTGCCGTTCTCTCTGAAGTAGACCACAAAGGCTCACTAACATTAATATATGACGACTGTGGTAACCTGAGGAGATGCGACAATTCCTCCTTGTGCTCACAAAATCAGTCCTGGACGTTACGAGGTATGCGAACAGTAGAACTCTGGTCTTGGAACACAGCATCATCATTGTGGAACAAACATTGTGTCCTACCGTGGACTGATTAGCCAAAGGGGTCACATAATCCTTGGTAGTATTGCCACCTTGCAGACTAACCATGGTGAACATGGAATACCACGATTTTTTTTTTGGTCATCAGTCTACTGACTGGTTTGATGCAGCCGCCACGAATTCCTTTCCTGTGCTAACCTCTTCATCTCAGAGTAGCACTTGCAACCTACGTCCTCATTTATTTGCTTGACGTATTCCAATCTCTATCTTCCTCTACAGTTTTTGCCCTCTACAGCTCCCTCTAGTACCATGGAAGTTATTCCCTCATGATTCAAATGGCTCTGAGCACTATGGGACTCAACTGCTGAGGTCATTAGTCCCCTAGAACTTAGAACTAGTTAAACCTAACTAACCTAAGGACATCACAAACATCCATGCCCGAGGCAGGATTCGAACCTGCGACCGTAGCGGTCTTGCGGTTCCAGACTGCAGCGCCTTTAACCGCACGTCCACTTTGGCCGGCTAAGTTATTCCCTCATGTCTTAGTAGATGTCCTATCATCCTGTCCCTTCTCCTTATCAGTGTTTTCCACATATTCCTTTCCTCTCCGATTCTGCGTAGAACCTCCTCATTCCTTACCTTATCAGTCCACCTAATTTTCAACATTCGTCTATAGCACCACATCTCAAATGCTTCGATTCTCTTCTGTTCCGGTTTTCCCACAGTCCATGTTTCACTACCATACAATGCTGTACTCCAGACGTACATCCTCAGAAATTTCTTCCTCAAATTAAGGCCGGTATTTGATATTAGTAGACTTCTCTTGGCCAGAAATGCCTTTTTTGCCATAGGGAGTCTGCTTTTGATGTCCTCCTTGCTCCGTCCGTCATTGGTTATTTTACTGCCTAGGTAGCAGAATTCGTTAACTTCATTGACTTCGTGACCATCAATCCTGATGTTAAGTTTCTCGCTGTTCTCATTTATACTACTTCTCATTACCTTTGTCTTTCTCCGATTTACTCTCAAACCATACTGTTTACTCATCTGACTGTTCATTCCGTTCAGCAGACCATTTAATTCTTCTTCACTTTCACTCAGGATAGCAATGTCATCAGCGAATAGTATCATTGATATCCTTTCACCTTGTATTTTAATTCCACTCCTGAGCCTTTCTTTTATCCACCATTGCTTCCTCGATGTACAGATTGAAGAGTAGGGGCGAAAGGCTACAGCCTTGTCTTATACCCTTCTTAATACGAGCACTTCGTTCTTGATCGTCCACTCTTATTATTCCCTCTTGGTTGTTGTACATATTGTATATGACCCGTCTCTCCCTATAGCTTACCCCTACTTTTTTCAGAATCTCGAACAGCTTGCACCATTTTATATTGTCGAACGCTTTTCCCAGATCGACAAATCCTATGAAAGTGTCTTGATTGTTCTTTATCCTTGCTTCCATTATTAGCCGTAACGTCAGAATTGCCTCTCTCGTCCCTTTACTTTTCCTAAAGCCAAACTGATCGTCACCTAGCGCATTCTCAATTTTCTTTTCCATTCTTCTGTATATTATTCTTGTAAGCAGCTTCGATGCATCAGCTGTTAAGCTGATTGTGCGATAATTCTCGCACTTGTCAGCTCTTGTCGTCTTCGGAATTGTGTGGATGATGCTTTTCCGAAAGTCAGATGGTATATCGCCAGACTCATATATTCTACACACCAACGTGAATAGTCGTTTTGTTGCCACTTCCCCCAATGATTTTAGAAATTCTGATGGAATGTTATCTATCCCTTCTGCCTTATTTGACCATAAGTCCTCCAAAGCTCTTTTAAATTCCGATTCTAATACTGGATCCCCTATCTCTTCTAAATCGACTCCTGTTTCTTCTTCTATCACATCAGACAAATCTTCACCCTCATAGAGGCTTTCAATGTATTCTTTCCACCTATCTGCTCTCTCCTCTGCATTTAACAGTGGAATTCCCGTTGTACTCTTAATGTTGCCACCGTTGCCTTTAATGTCACCAAAGGCTGTTTTGACTTTCCTGTATGCTGAGTCTGTCCTTCCCTCAATCATATCTTTTTCGATGTCTTCACATTTTTCCTGCAGCCATTACGTCTTAGCTTCCCTGCACTTCCTGTTTATTTCATTCCTCAGCGACTTGTATTTCTGTATTCCTGATTTTCCCGGAACATGTTTGTACTTCCTCCTTTCATCAATCAACTGAAGTATTTCTTCTGTTACCCATGGTTTCTTCGCAGCTACCTTCTTCATACCTTTGTTTTTCTTCCCAACTTTTGTGATGGCCCTTTTTAGAGGTCCATTCCTCTTCAACTGTACTGCCTACTGCGCTATTCCTTATTGCTGTATCTATAGCGTTAGAAAATTTCAAACGTATCTCATCATTCCTTAGTACCTCCGTATCCCACTTCTTTGCGTATTGATTCTTCCTGACTAATGTCTCGAACTTCAGCCTACTCTTCATCACTACTATATTGTGATCTGAGTCTATATCCGCTCCTGGGATATCTGGTTTCGGAATCTCTGTCTGACCATGATGTAATCTAATTGAAATCTTCCCGTATCTCCCGGCCTTTCCCAAGTATACCTCCTCCTCTTGTGATTATTGAACAGGGTATTCGCTATTACTAGCTGAAACTTGTTACAGAACTCAATTAGTCTTTCTCCTCTTTCATTCCTTGTCCCAAGCCCATATTCTCCTGTAACCTTTTCTTCTACTCCTTCCCCTACAACTGCATTCCAGTCGCCCATGACTATTAGATTTTCGTCCCCCTTTACATACTGCATTACCCTTTCAATATCCTCATACACTTTCTCTACCTGTTCATCTTCAGCTTGCGACGTCGGAATGTGTACCTGAACTATCGTTGTCGGCGTTGGTCTGCTGTCGATTCTGATTAGAACAACCCGGTCACTGAACTGTCCACAGTAACACACCCTCTGCCCTACCTTCCTATTCATAACGAATCCTACACCTGTTATACCATTTTCTGCTGCTGTTGATATTACCCGATACTCATCTGACCAGAAATCCTTGTCTTCCTTCCACTTCACTTCACTGACCCCTACTATATGTAGATTGAGCCTTTGCATTTCCCTTTTCAGATTTTCTAGTTTCCCTACCATGTTCAAGCTTCTGCATTCCACGCCCCGACTCGTAGAACGTTATCCTTTCGTTGATTATTCAATCTTTTTCTCATGGTAACCTCCCCCTTGGCAGTCCCCTCCCGGAGATCCGAATGGGGGACTATTCCGGAATCTTTTGCCAATGGAGAGATCATCATGACACTTCTTCAATTACAGGCCACATGTCCTGTGGATACACGTTACGTGTCTTTAATGCAGTGGTTCCATTGCCTTCTGCATCCTCATGTCGTTGATCATTGCTGATTCTTCCGCCTTTAGGGGCAATTTCCCACCCCTAGGACAAGAGAGTGCCCTGAACCTGTATCCGCTTCTCCGCCCTCTTTGACAAGGCCGTTGGCAGAATGAGGCTGACTTCTTATGCCGGAAGTCTTCGGCCGCCAATGCTGATTATTTATCAAAATTTAGGCAGTGGCGGGGATCGAACCCGGGACCGAAGACGTTTTGATTATGAATCACGGGTACGATATGGGTGCCCAAATCGTTACAGAAGCCCCGCCATGCTTCGCTCTTTTGATGTAAAGTCGGCCACCTACTCGTCCTTCAGTCACATTTCACACATGCTCACTAGAGCAGGACACGTAAAGGCGACCAGATTCGCCGTTTCAGAGATACTCCTTCCTAGGCGCCACGTGACGTGCGACCGTTTTGATCAGTCGTGCCACACATCATAATCAGACTCTATTAAACCGAAAAAACCGACCTAATCTAATTTCCATCGAGAAATGAAAGTACGAGTACTGGTAAAGTTAACGTCAATCGTTGCTATGTTACACTACTAAAATTCCTTTCTAATTTCTTCTTCTGGAGCGTTACTTAAATGAGTAGCTGAAAGTCTCCTTGAATGCATGTTTAGCGACGGCTCGTAGAGCGGAAATAGAGGGTCATTGTCGAACTATTAGTTCCGAGGGGCTGCAGGTCCTTTCCAAAATTGCTCGTGGCTACACATGCCAGGTAGGAAGCTACTAGGCCAGGTGTCTTGTTTGTGAGCAGAACCGCACCGAACATGCACTGTCTGCACTTTCTCGGATAGCCATATTGACTCCGTCATAAGTGACGGGAGAGTATCAACATAAATCGAGTGTGGTGTGGGAGAACATTGCTTGCTGTAGATACCTGGAGGAGGCCTTACTGGGTGGAACACAAAATAGGACTGATAGTGGGAGTCAGACGCTGCCTGTTTCTAAGCTCCAGCACTAAAAGTCGTCTCTTTTGGTCAATCATATTAAAATTGAGTACGGAAAGGAAACTACTGCCATATTGGACCCTATTTCATTGGTTGTCTTTCGGACGAACCATTGTTGTTGGTGATCAGAGTCGTGCATGAGGCTCACACCCAGAAAGTTAAAAATTGACTTCTTGCTAGGACCATCCGAGAGTTGACAGGGGACAATTCATCCAGGAGACGGACTTCAACTCCAGGCTCTGAGGGAGAGCAGCCTTAGATGGAGGACAGATGACACGAAATTTTGCAGCCATCACAGCAGCCACTGACGGACGCCGGTAAGTTTAAGTATGGTGAAGAGCAGCAGCGTTCCCAAATAGATTTGTAGGAGACGCGCGAAAACCACTGATCAGCATTAAGATTTTCACATTTTTAAGAGTTTTCGTATTTCAAACGTAGAACGTATTTCAAGTTCGCTTATTACTAATCGCAGGCTCAAAAGCGTTCATTGAAGGCAGTAAAAGCATGCTTCTTTCTGTTGTTGTTACCTTCCCTCTTGGCTGACAGTCGGTAGTCATTCCGCGGCTTTCATGAACTTAGTTAATTTCGCAAATGCGTACGTAGGCTGACTAGTTGACTTCAGAGCCATTGCCAATATGCTGATACTTTAACTCAGTTGTAACTTGAGTTGATACTTCATGAGTGTAACCGTTCTATCTGTTTAACTTGCAGTAAATAGGGATGAGCCGTGTGTGGCTCGTGTTCGTGCCATCTCTCTTTTTTTACATTTTGTTTTACTGTACTGCCACCTCGTTTTGTTAATTCAGCTACTGGTGTTACTGAGTTGCTGCCTTGTCTGCCCATGAGCGGCAGCAGCAGCGCTTATCGATATATGCCCCGCCGTATTATCTTTGCTGGACTGCTATTACTTACCGGTTGTCGTGTGTTGGGAGCGGAGTTCGTATCTTATAGTGATCTGCAACGCGCCAGCAGTGGCGTTCGGACCTTGCAGTCGGACAGTTGGGACGCGGCATGAGTCGGTCGGGTTGGAGCGGCAGTGAGGTTCGGATAGCCACGACTCGCCCGACCGTTGCCGGCACACGTGGTTTCAATAGGGACGGTCCTGGTTGATCGTCGGTTGGTCGTCTTACCGGACGACGTGATTGCTCGCCGATCGTTTATGGGTTGGCGATTTGTGTGTCTGAACTCGTGGTACGTGTGGTGTCACCGCCAGACACCACACTTGCTACGTGGTAGCCTTTAAACCGGCCGCGGTCCGTTAGTATACGTCGGACCCGCGTGTCGCCACTATCAGTGATTGCAGACCGAGCGCCGCCACACGGCAGGTCTAGAGAGACTTCCTAGCACTCGCCCAGTTGTACAGCCGACTTTGTTAGCGATGGTTCACTGACAAAATACGCTCTCATTTGCCGAGACGATAGTTAGCATAGCCTTCAGCTACGTCACTTGCTACGACCTAGCAAGGCGCCATTACCAGTTACTACTGATGCTGTAAAACATGTACCGTCAAGAGCGATGTTCACCAATTATGGATTAAAGTTAAGTATTCCAGCAGCTACGTACGTTTTTTGTTAGTCTCATTTTCTTGACCTGTTCCAGACCTCACGCCAGCCTGCGTGAGCTAAAACGCGTGCCTTTGGCTGTCTTGCCAATCCACAACAGTACGTCCTCGCCACTGCATAGTCACTGCTTTTACCACTGGTCGCGTTCTTCGTCAAAGTGTTTGTGATATTGTGTGTAGCTTGCGATGTCGGCTGTCCAGTTATTTTAGTGCTATTTTCGTGCTGATGTGTAGCAGTTGGTCGGTTGGCACAGTCGCGACGGAGCACCAGTGGGGCACGCAGCGTGAGGAAGATGTGCGTAGCAATCACTTGCCCGACGATTGCCGACACACATGTTTTGAGTGGGGACGAAATTGGTTGACCGTCGGTCGGTCGTCTTGTTAGACGAAGTGTATTTGGCTGGCGACTACTGACTGGTTGGCTTTGTTTGTGGCGGCTCGTGGCTCGTCCTCGTTATTGCACAGTCACTGCCGTGAGCATCGTCTAGTCCTCGTGCAGATGTTCGTAGGGCTGTGTGTAGTTATATGATTTTCACTGACAAGTTTATTTAAGTGTTGTCGGCGTAATGGCTTTGAGTTAGTCTGTCGTTTGATTAAACGACGTGTGTTTTCTGGTCGTCCACCCCTTACGGGTTGTCTAGGATCCGTTCTTGTTTGGTTCCACAGTTGGAATTTTGGTGCAAGTGCGGAGCGGAATCTTGGTGCAAGTGTGGAGTGGAAATCAGCTTGAGCGTTGGTCTGTTGACGGTCTGTCGGTTGGGTTGCCGTCGGATTGAGGATGGTTGGGCCGACTGCCTGTCTCACCTAAGTGAACGTTAGTTATTTTTTTGTTTATTTTCCCTTTGAGTGTGTACTCAACTTAGTCATCGGCAACACAATTGAATAAACAAATTCAGAAATGCATATTTACAAGAATAAAAAGCTTAACTGTTACAGTTTTGTACATAATGTGTCAAAAATTGAATTGAATTGGAAAATAAGTAAAAGTGTCTTGGCTTACAATTCACTCCACTTCTGAAATATATTCATCAGCAAGACATATTTATAATTTACGTACACCATTAAAACCTACAGATTGTAACCAGTACTCTTGATGAAGTTAACTATCACTTTATATAGACGAACGTCTTTAGTACACAAAAGAGAAGAAGCTGATTGAGGAAGATGGTAGCCCATACTCAGCAATGTCTTCAGAAAGACCAACCGTTCACGGTCAAATTTGGGGCACATAAATAAGATGTGGTTGACATCAGCTTCCGACTCAGGATCACACTCACATGCTGGTGAACTGTAAACGTTGATCCGATGTAGATGTTGTGGGAAAGAGGCATGATTGGAGCGGAGTCTTATGATGGTAGAAATCGTGGATCGGTCCACATGTGTCCTCATGAACCACGGCTGTGAAGGAATCCGAGGTTGTAGCACTGCGTAATAACCGCCTTTTGTCTGTTGAGAAACGTTCCACATTTCCTGCCATTGTTGTCTTGCGCGATCCTTGACTTCACGTAAGTAGTCTGTATAAGGAAGGTGCAGATCCAGGACGGTGCCTAAGATTGCCGCTTGTTTGGCTAATGCATCAACTTCATCATTATAGAGGATACCAGAGTGGGAAGGTACCCACAACAAATGGATCGTCCGGCCCGTGCGTGTGCTGCGAATATATTCAGATATCACATCCAAGATATAACTGTTGGTTGTTTTGTTCCATCGACTGTACTGAATGATTTTAAGAACGCTTTGCGAGTCAGATACTATCAGTATCTTGGGGAAGGAAGTGCTAGAGACAAACTTAAGTGCTTCCAAAACTGCCACTGTCTCCGCCGTAAAAATAGAAGTGCTCGTAGGCAGTTTGAAGGTTTTGCGGATCTGGATCTGAGGGCAGAAGAAAGCGCATCCTGTACACTCTTCTTGCGGAATTTTGGAGCCATCGGTATATACACAGAGAAAACCCGGCCATTGTGCTTGAACGAGACGACTGAAGCCAACGTTGACATTAGTACTGTCCAGCCAGGTCGTACTTAAATAATGGACTGGGACCTGGGAGCAGAGCGTTTGAAGATCATATTCAAAAACAGGTAGATGCGCTGAACGCCGTATAGAATGTATGACAGGCGACCAAGTGTCAAAGCTGGCACAAACGGCTGGCACTTTATTCATTCTGTGGGATCCAATCCACAGTCGATAAATGCAGTCTCTACTTTGATAGACGGAACTGTCCCTAATGGCCATGCCTTGAATGTAGAATTTGTCCGATAACATTTGGCGCCTAATGGTCAAGGGCATCTCCCCTGCTTCTATTAAGAGGGTGTCGGTGGGCGTCGATCGCATGGCTCCAAGACAGGTACGAATGGCTCTATATTGAAGAGTATCGAATTGGGAGAGATGAATCTTTGACGCAGTGTGGTAGAATTGACAGCCATAGTCTAATCAAGATCGAATTATCCCTCGGTACATGGTGAGTAAAACACTCTGGTGCGCTCCCCACCAGACACGAGTGAGTGATCTGATTACATTTAAACCTTCTTCACACTTGGTAACGGTGGATCGGATGTGGGGCGCCCAGCTTAACCGAGAGTCAAAAATCATCCCCAGAAATCGAACGTGAGATTTTATTTGGAAGGTGTACTTGCCACAGGTAATGTGATCTTCAGTGCGAGCTGTCGTCGACTTGGAGAAGGGAACGACTGCTGATTTCTCAACCGAGATTTCCAGCCCATTGATTGAGAGCCACTTATCGATGTGTGCGATGGTTGTGGTTAATGCCGTTTTGGCCTGAAGATATGAAGCAGCAGTAGAATAAACACATATATCATCAGCATACTGTAGGATATTTGTGGGGGGAGTAAGTATGCGTTCTAGGTCGTGCGTATATAGAGTATACAGGAGAGGACTTAAAATTGCACCTTGCAGCAATCCCTGGGAGACATAAAAAGGTCCGATCATGGTGCCTTTGAAACGGACGTAGATCGTTCTTTGAGTAATCAGGGTACCGATACCGTAGATCATCCGTGAAGGAATTCCGAATCCTGACAGCTTGTCCAAGAGTATCGGTATTTGTACGTGATCATATGCACCCTTAACGTCAAGAAAAGCTGCGACTACTGTCTCTTTCGTTTGAAAGGCTGACGTGATATCCATATTAAGCAAAAACCGGTTATCCATGGTCCCTTTGCCTTTTCTGAAGCCGTATTGACTCCGAGGCAACAAATTACTTTTTTCAAGCCACCATTCTAGTCTCCTTTTTACCATTCGTTCCAGTGTTTTTGCAACACACGACGACAAGGCAATAGGTCTATAATTAGTACCGACATTTGGATCTTTACCACTTTTGAGAACTGGAATTATTACTTGCGTCTTCCATGTTGATATGAGGTCTTTCTTCATCCAGTACTGATTAAAAATGTTCAAGAGAAAGTCTTTCGCTTCTATAGGCAGGTGTGCAAGCGTAGAGTAGTGTATATAATCAATGCGAGGGCAACTGTCGCTCGCCGGTCGAAGTGGCCGCGCGGTTCTGGCGCTGCAGTCTGGAACCGCGAGACCGCTACGGTCGCAGGTTCGAATCCTGCCTCGGGCATGGATGTGTGTGATGTCCTTAGGTTAGTTAGGTTTAACTAGTTCTAAGTTCTAGGGGACTAATGACCTCAGCAGTTGAGTCCCATAGTGCTCAGAGCCATTTGAACCATTTGAACCAACTGTCGCTCGATACTTTAATAGCTTCGTTGAGTTCCTCTTTAGAGAAAGGACGAAGGAGAACATGATAGCGGTCTTCTTCAGCAGGGAACCGATGGTTTAAAAATGGCACCGTGGGAGGAGCGATTGTAGCTATGAATTCCTCTAACCAGGCCGTGGTAGCAGGAGGGGAGGAAGACAGTCTTCTTGTTCTAAATGCTTTTATTTTACGCCAGATGCTTGCCATACTGGTTTCATTATTTAGGGACAGGCAAAATTGTTTCCAACTGTCCTTCTTGGTTTTTTTCAGGAATTTGTTAACTCGCGCATTCACTTTTTGCAAACGTTAGTTATTTCAAGTGCTGGCCGACCCCCGAAACTTCTGAGCGCCGTTAGCTGCACTGTTTTTTCTTATTCTCTGTTGTGTGTATTTGTATGGCTCATAGCCGATGGTTTTGAATTAAAGTTGAATTGTTTTTTTGTGTTTTAAATCATGGGCCTTCAGCCGCTTAAAAATTAAATTTCCTTACTTCTCAAGTGTTAGAGTGTTTGGGCCTTCAGCCTGATTAAAATCTTGTTTAAAGATAAAGCTTTGGGCTTTCTGCCTACCAAAAATTTTTTAGTTGTGTTTTAAGTCGTGAGTCTCAAGCCGTTTTAAAATTGAAGTTCTTGTCTTTCAAGCATCAGACTATTTGGGGCGTTCAGCCTAATTGAAGATAAGGCCTTCTGCCTTGTGTTTTTTTTAAATTTGTTTTTACCTTCAGTCTTAAATCATGGGCCTTCAGCCGTCTTTAATTTATACTTCTTTGATTTTCAAGTGTTATATTTGTTGGGCCTTCGGCCGAGTTATAGAACTTACTTACGTGAGGCTTTCTGCCTTCTAGATATTCTGTTTTGGTCTGAATCTTAAGTTCATGGCTTTTAGCCGTTTTTAAATTTATGCCCTTAAGGCATAATATAGTGTGGCCTATTCAGCCGATAACTAAGTTCAAAATTTGTGCTGTAATGTTTGGTCAAATAATAAAGTTATATGTTGTGATTCTTGAGTTTCTCCCGGCGTATTTGATAATCAAAATATCCACGGGTGTACTGCCGGTCAACAGTGTCCAACGGGCACAATATTTCGGAAATTATACATGTCACCATCATCAGGTGAACTGACGGACTGAGCTCCTGTGAACGTGCCGGCACGGAGATCCGTACACTATGTCTGCTCAGGGGGAACTGGGTTCGGTCGCGGCGGCGGCCGATTTAAATACCCTCCGCCCGCGGCGCGCTCACTCCACCGTCCCCTCCCGCGCCACGGTCGCGCGGTGGAACAGATTGCGACGGCGTCTGAGATGACGTCGGTGTGATGGCTCTGTCCGCCGTGGTCGTCACAACTATACGTTTGCTCGATTTACTCTTGATTAACCCAATCGCTGGTCCCCAAGCCTTGCTAAGATTATAGCCACAGTCACGGTTTATGAGGTCGTCATTGGTGCGAATTTCGATGGCCTCTCTAACAATGCTTTCCCAGTATCTCGACGTCTGTACCAGAATCCTCGTTCGTTCATACTCCATAGCGTGATTTTCCGACAAACAATGTCCAGCGACCGCCGACTTGCTCGGATACATCAGTCGAGTGTGCCTCTGGTGTTCACGGCATCGATCCTCGACGGTACGCATCGTCTGACCAATATACGACTTGCCACATTGACACGGAATCTAGTACACGCCGGCCTTCCTCAAACCGAGGTCATATTTGGCGCTCCCCACCAGTGCACGAATTTTATTCGGAGGACAAAACACAGTTCCGACCCGGTGTTTCTTCAAAATGCGGGCGATTTTCCCCGAGAGTGCGCCTGTGTATGGAATAAATGCAGTGCCTACCTCCTCCCTCGTGACTTCATCCATCTCAACAGGTTGTGCTGCAGTGGTTGGGCGGAGAGCACGTTGAATCTGCCACTCTGAGTACCCATTTTTTCGAAATACAGTTCTCAGATGTTCCAATTCCTGGGGTAGACTCTCTGCGTCAGAGATAGTGCGCACCCTATGTACTAGAGTTTTAAGTACCCCATTCCTCTGTGAAGGGTGGTGGCAGCTGTCTGCGTGCAAATACAGATCAGTGTGCGTTGTCTTCCGATACACCCCATGGCCTAGGGTGCCGTCAGGCCTTCTCTTGACCAAGACGTCAAGGAAAGGTAGTTTACCCTCCGTTTCAGTCTCCATAGTGAATTTGATGTTGGGGTGTATGGAGTTTAGATGTGTAAGGAAGTCAAGGAGTTTATCCATACCATGTGACCAGATGACGAACGTGTCGTCCACGTAACGGAAAAAGCAAGTAGGTTTCCATTCGGATGACGACAGGGCTTCCTCCTCGAAGTTCTCCATGTACAAATTCGCAAATTCGCAAGGTCTGCTCGGGTGAAAAAGAAATTATTACCGGAAGACGAAATGGATTTTTAGGATAAGTTTTTGGGCTTTTATCCAACGTGCCCTTATATCCTCACATGTTTATATGCGATGTGCAGTTGAGACTTAAACGGCAGCGCCTGAAGAAGCATTGGCTCAATGATCAGCGAGACATATCTGACGTCTATTATTATACGACGGGCGCTGAAAGAGAGCTGCCAAGTACTAGCGGCTTCGTTCCACTGACTAAGACACTGAACTTGCGTTGCCCACTAAGTATTATTTGTGAGTCTCGGGCAGTTCCCAGGAGTAGCTGCGTTTTTTACTTAAGTCGACTGCAAGGTCGCCCCAAGTGAGAGGCTGAGCGGCAGCTGCTTTATGAAGGCTCGTTGCGGAGGTGAGTGCAGGAATGCCCTCAGGGTGTCGCCTAAGACCGGTACGGAAGCAGCCTTCTCTCGTGTACCGAGGTGTTCAGCTCAGGTTGCGTTGCGCTTGGTTTCCGATTGCTCTGGAAACTTATTTTCTTGGTCTGTCTACGAGCTTACATTTCTAATGAATACGTCAAGGGTAGTTATCTAATATTGTCCTCACTACCATGGTGTGTTGTTATTGTATACAATCATCAAATGATAACTGACAGCGCAGCATTCACTTTCCTGCAACCAGTATCAACGTATTGTGCTCATTATTAACTGATAACACTTGTCGGTCGAAGGTGCACGCAGAAACGAATTGTACGCTACTGCTTCTATTTGCTGTTAATCTACGTACAAACGAAGAGACGATTAGGGTCCTGTTGTACGGAACAATAAGCGGCTCAGGACTTGATAATAACCTCAGTTCGGCAATTCCCAAGAAAGAGTGTCCACAAGTTTCTTCAAGTGTGACATATCGAACTGAAACCATAGATTGATGATCCCGCAGAGCTGCTAAAGTGTTGGGCAGTGGGCTGCCGCATTTCACCCGCTGTTCCAAATACACTACTGGCCATTAATATTGCTACAACACGAAGATGACGTGCTACAGACGCGAAATTTAACCGACAGGAAGAAAATGCTGTGATATGCAAATCATTAGCTTTTCAGACCATTCACACAAGGTTGGCGCCGCTGGCGACACTTACAACGCGCTGACATGAGGAAAGTTTCCAACCGATTTCTCATGCACAAACAGCAGTTGACCGGCGTTGCCTGGTGAAACGTTGTTGTGATGCCTCATGTAAGGAGGAGAAATGCATACCATCACGTTTCCGACTTTGATAAAGGTCGGATTGTAGCCTATCGCGATTGCGGGTTATCGTATCGCAACATTGCTGCTCGCGTTGGTCGAGATCCAAGGACTGTTAGCAGAATATGGAATCGGTGGGTTCAGGAGGGTAATACGGAATGCCGTGCTGGATCCCAACGGCCTCGTATCACTAGCAGTCGAGATGGCAGGCATCTTATCCGAATGGCTGTTACAGATCGTGCAGCCACGTCTCGATCCCCGAGTCAACAGATAGGGGACGTTTGCAAGACGACAACCATCTGCACGAACAGTTCGACGACGTTTGCACCAGCATGGACTAGCTCGGAGACCATGGCTGCGGTTACCCTTGACGCTGCATCACAGACAGGAGCGCCTGCGATGGTGTACTCAACGACGAACCTGGGTGCACAAATGACTAAACGTCATTGTTCGATGAATGCAGGTTCTGTATACAGCATCATGATGGTCGCACCCGTGTGTGACGACATCGCGGTGGACGCACATTGGAAGCGTGTATTCGTCATCGCCATACTGGCGTATCACCCGGCGTGATGGTATGGGGTGCCATTGGTTATACGTCTCGGTCACCTCTTGTTTGCATTGACGTCACTTTGAACGGTGGACGTTACATTTCAGATGTGTTACGACCCGTGGCTCTACCCTTCATTCGATCCCTGCGAAAGCCTACATTTTAGCAGGATAATGCACGAACGCATGTTGCAGGTCCTGTAAGGGCCTTTCTGGATACAGAAAATGTTCGTCTGCTGCCCTGGCCTGCACATTCTCCAGATCTCTCACCAATTGAAAATGTCTGGGCAATGGTGGCCGAGCAACTGACTCGTCACAATACGCCAGTCACTACTCTTGATGAACTGTGGTATCGTGTTGAAGCTACATGGGCAGCTGTACCTGTACACGCCGTCCAAGCTCTGTTTGACTCAATGCCCAGGCGTATGAAGGCCGTTATTATGGCCAAAGTTAGTTGTTCTGGGTACTGATTTCTCAGGATCTATGCACTCAAACTGAGTGAAAATGTAATCACATGTCACTTCTAGTATAATATATTTGTCCAATCAATACCGTTTATCATTTGCATTTCTTCTTGGTGTAGCAATTTCAATGGCCAGTAGTGTAGTTTCTATGGAACTAGACTCGGCTCATTTAGCGCACGAATTGAACTACGATACGGTTCCTGACCGGTAGTCAAAACCAGGAAGGTGTGCGTCCGGCCCTGCGATCGCGGCTGTTGTCGTCTTGAAACACATCAGTGTCAACAGCTAACTCGGAGATGTAGAAGAAAGAACGACAACTATGATTAAAATTACTTGATAGTCACCACTTCACGCTTTGCAGCTCGTTTCGTCCAATCAAAGGGATCAATGTCACACCTGAATCGTTCGCTGTTGCCAAACTGCCACAACAATTAGTCAGTTTCTTCTCTGGCATTCTTTCTTGATGTCACTGGATCCCGAAACATAGGTCTGCCACTTTTATTTCGTATTTCATCGTACACGATAACCACGCCACAAACAACACACAAGCATCACGACGCTCATGAAATATTCACGTCTCGTAGACAGCACTAACTAAACACTACTGGATACGACCATACAAGACACGATTTGCGTCACACATGCGGCTGTCATGATCACAGAGATCGGCTTATATTAGATAAGCGTGGCACGACATTGCGTGAAACCTAGGTTTTGAACGCTTGCAATTCATCATTGCGACTGGATCACCAACGGACAAAAATATAACACCTTGACGCAGTGTTGAACATCAGCGCAGTAGTTAGCGTTTTAACCTGTCATGTCGAAGACGTCGTTTCGAATTTCATCACACGTAATGAAAATTTTTTCATTTCTACCCTAAAGCGCAAAGAAACTGGTATAGGTACGCATATTCAAATGCAGAGACATGTAAACAGACAGAATAAGGCGCTACGGGTTCCCGGGTTCGATTCCCGGCGGGGTCAGAGATTTTCTCTGCCTCGTGATGACTGGGTGTTGTGTGATGTCCTTAGGTTAGTTAGGTTTAAGTAGTTCTAAGTTCTAGGGGACTGATGACCATAGATGTTAAGTCCCATAGTGCTCAGAGCCATTTGAACCAATAAGGCGCTGCGGTCGGCAACGCCTATGTAAGACAACAAGTGTCTGGCGCAGTACTTAAACCGGTTACTGCTATTACAATGGCAGGTTATCGAGATTTAAGTGAGTTTGAACGTGGTGTTATAGTCGGCGCACGAGCGATGGGACACAGCATCTCCGAGGCAGCGATTAAGTGGAGATTCTTCCCGTACGATCATTTCACGAGTGGACCGGGAATATCAGGAATCCGGTAAAATATAAAATCTCCGGAATCGCTGCGGCCAGAAAAAGGTCCTGTAAGAGCGGAGCCAACGACGACTGAAGAGAATCGTTCGAAGTCACAGAAGTGCAAACCTTCCGCAAATTGCTGCATATTTCAATGCTGGGCCATCTAAAAGTGTCAGCGTGCGAACCATTCAACGAAACATCATCAATATGGGCTTTCGGAGCCGAAGGCCCACTCGTGAACCCTTGATGACTGCACGACACTACGCCTCGCCTGGGACCGTCAACACCGACACTGGACTGCTTATTACTGGAAACATGTTCCCTGGTCGAACGAGTCTCGTTTCAGATTATATCGAGCGGATGGACGTGTACTGGTATGGAGACAACCTCATGAATCCATGAACCGCCGGTCGGTGTGGCCAAGCGGTTCTAGGCGCTTCAGTCTGGAACCGCGCGACCGCTACAGTCGCAGGTTCGAATCTTGCCTCGGGCATGGATGTATGTGATGTCTTTAGGTTAGGTTTAAGTAGTTCTAAGTTCTAGGGGACATGACCTCAGATGCTAAGTCCCATAGTGCTCAGAGCCATTTGGACCAATCCATGAACCCTGCATGTCAGCAGAGGACCATTCAAGCTTGTGGACGCTCTGTGATGGTGTGGGGCGTGTGCAGTTGGAGCGATGCGCGACTGCTAGATACGACTCCGACAGGTGACACGTACGTAAGCATCCTGCATAATCATTTGCATCCATTCATGTCCATTGTGAATTCTGACGGACTTGGGCAATTCCAGCAGGACAATGCGACACCCCACACGCCCAGAATTGCTGCAGAGTGGCTCCATGATAACTCTTTTGAGTTTAAACCCTTCCGCTGGCCACCAAACTCCCCAGACATGAATATTATTGGATTTATGGACAGCCCTGCAGGGTTCATGGTGTCAGTTCCGTCCAGCACTGTTTCAGATATTAGTCGAGTCCATGCCACGTCGTATTGAAGCACTTCTGCGTGTACGCTGGGGGCTCTACACGATATTAATCACGTTTACCAGTTTCTTTGGCTCTTCAGTGTAAATCTAATCAAAGGAGTTGTTATTGTTATATGATTTAAATGTATTTTTATTTATAATTCATTATCACTTCATTATCCTCATCTTATTAATTTTTTATTTGCAATCATTTTTCTACCTATCGTTCGTTTTATGCCTGATATCTGTCTGTATCACCTATAATTTGCAACCAAGTGCCAACTAGGATGCTCATCAGTTGGTAACGCGGTGGTTCGTGCAGCCAGTGAGAGAATTATTCCAGGTAGCCAATGACAGCAAGAAATTACAGATTGCTTTTAGCGCTGAAACTGAACTTTTTATGACTTGAGCTTACTCGTAGAGGCTAGCTTTAACAGGCATAAACAAAGAGACCGTGAGCTTAATTCAGCCGCAGATTGTTGAATATTGCTATCTCGGATACATTACACGTCGGGAGGTTGTGGTTAGGTTAGAAATGAGTCGAAAATTAGGGTTACAAAACGCGTCTCCTGCCGCATTTCAGTCACTGATCACTTAAAATCAAAGGTCGACAGAGCGTCTCGCATTTCCGACATACCTCTCTGCGGCCGTCTCCAACACTGCTTCTGTTTACACATTAACAGTATTTGTGAAGTGAGTTACCTTTTTTGTGTGTTACTTTTAGCAAAGCGGTAGCCGGCGGGCGATGTGGCAACACTGTAGCAGCAAGTGTCAGACGACAGTTATCAAGTAATTTTAAATGGACTATAGCCACCCAGGATGTTGAAGTAGACATCCTAGTTCATGTTCACTCTTGGTACGAAAAGCGCGCCAAAGCTACCACAAAACTACCGCCAGCCAAAACTACACCCTGCACACACACCGGGTTCAAGGCATCATTGGGTTGGATGTACATTCTGCAGATACGACAATGAAATTTTGTATCATACTTTACATGAAATAAACACTTTACTGTCAATTTCCTTGGGCTATATATATTTAACCCTTTTTATGGCATTTAAAACTTTTATTTAAAAAAACAATACATGTTCCTTTTCTCAGAAACTATTCAAGATATTTCTACATAATTTTCTCTGTTTAATCTCTCCGCATACAGTAAGCTTCTCTCTTGAGGTTCTTTGAATATGTCAATAGAAGAATTTTAATAATTCTTTAATGATAATTCTGTAAGTAGAATGTAAAATCCGTGAAAAATTCCAACCACTTTGCCTCATATCGCAACTAAGTCAGAATTTCGAAATTTACTACTCAGACGACATTTATTGGGTATATAGAAACAAGTGCACGAAATTTGGTGTTTGTAGTCTTTATGGATTCTGAGAAAAGGTAGATAAAATTTAAAAAACATAATTTTCAGGAAATGCAATTTCAAGTTCAACCTAACGTTCTTCTGTCCCCTCTTCAGAAGACCCCAGATCTGTTCTCAGCGTCCTCTTTCCCTCCAAGACTTCTCCTCTGATTTCTTTCTGCCTTCTCTTTCCTTTACGAAGTCTTCAACTGACTTCTCAGCTGCAGAAAGGCGCTGTAAATCTATTTTTCTCAAGATTTCTTGAGTGAAATTCGCTATATTAGACTGCCATTCTCTCTAGTACCATCATTGTCCCTAAGTTCCCATCATTAAATACAAGAAATACATCATAAGTTGAAATTCTGAAAACAATTGGAAATGAAAATGTGGCAAAAAAAGGATAGCTTCTTCATATAACAAAGTAGCTGGCTTGTTATTGTTTTTAAGATGCAGAAAGATGATCTGTAAAACCAAAGAGTATATTTCACAGTCTTGTATATACATCCCGTGTAAGTTTGCTTGAAAGTAATCCACGGAATCGTTGCTCGCCGAGCTAGTAATGAAGTGTTGGTTCGAAAAGAGGGCGTCGCAGGAAGATCGTGTCACACATTTAATTATTTCTTATGCAGTTGGGATACGATTTCTTTAGGAACTTACTGTTCTACCAATAAACATTCTCTCTCCATCCAAAAAGGCCTCGAAAGGCCCAACGGTACCGACTGACCGTCGTGGCAGCCGATAGGCATCACAGGATGTGGTCGTGGACGGGCATGTGGTCAGCACGCCACTCTCGCGACTGTTCTCAGTTTTCGTGATGGGAGCCGCTACAATTAGTTCCTCTACTGTCCCCACAAGAGCTGAGTGCACCCCGCTCCCCACCACCAGCACTCAGCAGACCTTACTGTCGCCCATCCAAGTGTTAGCCAAGCCCGACAGTGCTTGACTTCGGTGATCTGACAGTAAAAGGTGTTACCACTGCCGTAAGGTTGATGGCATTCGTTCTGATAATAAATAAAAATTAAATTTATTCACGCAGCCCCCCAAGAACCATGTGGTTCTGGTGTGGAGGCGTTTGTGCCTCAGCGATACAGATAGCCTTACCGTAGGTGCAACCATAACGGCGGGGTATCTCATGAGAGTCCAGACAAACATGTGGTTCTTGAAGAGGTGCAGCAACCTTTTCAATAGTTGCAGGGGCAACAGTCTGGATGATTGATTCAACTGGCCTTGTAACATCAACCTTGCTGTGCTGGTACTGCGAATGGGTGAAAGCAAGGAGAAACTACAGCCGTAATTTTTCCCGAGGGCATGCAGCTTTATTGTATGGTTAAATTATGATGGCGTCCTCTTGGGTAAAATATTCCGCAGGTAAAACAGCCCCCCTTTCGGATCTCCGGGCGAGGACTACTCAGGAGGACGTCGTTATCACCAGAAAGAAAACAGGCGTTCTACGGGTCGGTGCGTGGACTGTCAGATTCCTTAGTTGGGCAGGTAGGTTATAAAATTTAAAAAGAGAAATGGACAGGTTAAAGTGCGATATAGTGGGAATTAGTGAAGTTCGGTGGCAGGAGGAACAAGACTTCTGGTTAGGTAACTACAGGATTATAAATACAAAATCAAATAGGGATAATGCAAGAGTTGGTTTAATAATGAATAAAAAAATAGGAACGCGGATAAGCTACTTTGAGCAGCATAGTGAACGCATTATTGTAGCCAAGATAGACACGAAGCCCACGCCTACCACAGTAGTACAAGTTTATATGCCAACTAGCCCCGCAGATGATGAAGAGATTGAAGAAATGTATGATGCGATAAAAGAAATTATTCATATTGTTATGGGAGACGAAAATTTAATAGTTATGGGGCCTGGAATTCGATAGTAGGAAAAGGAAGAGAAGGAGAAGTAGTAGGTGAATATGGACTAGGGAGGAAGGAATGAAAGAGGAAGCCGTCTGGTAGAACTTTGCAGAGAGAATAACCTAATCATAGCTAAAACTTGGTTTAAGGATAATGAAAAGAGGTTGTATACATGGAAGAAGCCTAGAGATACTAGAAGGTATCAGATAGATTATATAATGGTAACACACAGATTTAGGGAACATGTTTTAAATTGCAAGACATTTCCAGGTGCAGATGTGGACTCTGACCACAATTTATTGGTTATGGACTGCAGATTAAAACTGAAGAAACTGCAAAAAAGGTAGTAATTTAAGGAGATGGGACCTGGATAAACTGACAGAACCAGAGGTTGTAGTGTTTCAGAGAGAGCACTAGGGAACGATTGACAAGAACAGAAATACAGTAGAAGAAGAATGGGTAGCTTTGAGAGATGAAATAGTGAAGGCAGCAGACGATCAATTAGGTAAAAAGGCGATGGCTAGAAGAAATCTTTGGATAAGAGAAGAGATATTCAATGTAATTGATGAAAGAAGAAAATAGAAAAATGCAGTAAATGAAGCAGGCGAAAAGGAGTACCAACGTCTAAAAAATGAGATCGACAGGAAGTGCAAAACGCCCAAGCAAGGATGGCTAGAGGACAAATGTAGGAATGTAGAAGCATACATCACTAGGGGTAAGATAGCCTACATGAAAGTTAAAGAGACCTTTGGAGAAAAGAGAACCACCTGTATGAATATCAAGAGCTCAGATGGAACACCAGTCCTAAGCAAAGAAGGAAAAGCAGAAAGGTGAAAGGAGTATATAGAGGGTCTATACAAGAGCAATATTATGGAAACTGAGGAGGACATAGATGAAGGTGAAATGGCAGATATATATTGCGTGAAGAACTAGACAGAGCATCGAAAGACGTAAGTCGAAACAAGGCCCCGAGAGTAGACAACATTACGTTAGAACTACTGATAGCCTTGGGAGAACAAGCCATGACAAAACTCTACCATCTGGTGATGAAGATGTATGAGAAAGATGAAATGCTCTCACACTTCAAGAAGAATATAATAATTCCAATCCCAAAGAAAGCACGTGTCGACAGGTGTGAAAATAACCGAACTATCAGCTTAACAAGTTGCGGCTACAACATATTAACACGAATTCTTTACAGACGAATGGAAAAACAGGTAAAAGCCGACCTCAGGGAAGATCATTTAGATACCGTAGAAATTTTGGAACACGCGTGTCAATACTGACCCTACAACATCTTAGATTAAGGGAAGGCAAACCTATGTTTCTAGCATTTGTAGAACTAGAGAAAGCTTTTGACGATGTTAATTGGAATATTCTCTTTCAAATTCTGAAGGTGGCAGTGGCAAAATACAGAGAGCGAAAGGCTATTTTCAATTTGTACAGAAACCAGATGGCAGTTATAAAAGTCGAGGGGCACGAATGGGAAGCAGTGGTTGAGAAGGGAGTGAGACAGGGTTGTAGCCTATCCCCGATGTTATTCAACCTGTATATCGAGAAAGCAGTGAAGGAAAGAAAAGAAAAATTTGTAGTAGGAATTAAAATCCATGGAGAAGAATTAAAAAGTTTGAGGTTTGGCGATGACATTGTAATTCTGTCAGAGGCAGCAAAGGACTTGGAAGAGCAGTTGAACGGAATGGACAGAGTCTTGAAAGGAGAATATGAGATGAACATCAACAAGAGTAAAACGAGGATAATGGAATGTAGTCGAATTAAATCAGGTGATGCTGAGGGAATTAGATTAGGAAATGTGACACTAAAAGTATTAGATGAGTTTTCCCGTTTTGGGAGCAAAATAACTGATGACTGTCGACGAAGTGAGGATATAAAATGTAGACTGGCAATGGCAAGGAAAGCGTTTCTGAAGAAAAGAAATTTGTTAACATCGAGTATTGATTTAAGTGTCAGGAAGTCCACTCTGAAAGTATTTGCAAGGGGTGTGGCCACGTATGGAATTGAAACATAGGCGAAAAATAGCTTACACAAGAAAATAATGGAATTTTTCGAAATGTGGTGATACAGAAGAATGCTGAAGATTAGATGGGTACATCACGTGACTAATGAGGAGGTACTGAATAGAATTGGAAAGAAGAGGAATTTGTGGCACAACTTGACTAGAAGAAGGGATCGGTTAGTCGGGCACGTTCTGAGGCATCAAGGGGATCACCAATTTAGTACTGGAGAGAAGAGGGAGACCAAGAGATGAATACACTAAGCAGGTTCAGAAGGATGTAGTTTGCAGTAGATACTCGGAGATGAAGAAGCTTGCACAGTATAGAGTAGCATGGAGACTTGCATCCAAACAGTCTCTGGACTGAAGACCATGGAAACAACAACAACAACAACAACAACATTAACGCAGCAGTCATTGGCGTGTCTAAACAAGACAGCTTCTTCCTGCCATTCTGTCGAATGTCGACGTCGACTCAACTAGCTACGGTAATTGAACAAAATTCACCCCCACAAAGAACACAGCTTCACTGACATGATTTGTGTCAGCGGCGGACATTGACGAACTACCTGGAATCGGTTGTAAGCCATCTACAGATTTTAAAAGCGAACACTGTGCTCTTTTATAGTGGTAGCACTGTTTTGTCTGGCGAGCTTACCTTATTGTAGAAGGAAACGTGCTCCTCTACTTACGTTTCATGAGATTTTATTTTACACGATTTAGTAGTTGGGTTCCCAGCCATTCTCCAGTATTATTGTTTAGAAGATCTTATGCGTAGCCTACAATCATCACAAAAATGAAGTGACGTATCGACGTTGAGTGGCTCACAAACAAAGTGAAGCTCCCGGAAGGGAAGGGCGTAACGAAATGAAACTTCACGGATTGAAGGGGTACGTGATGTTATCTCAGGGATTACAAAACGGAGTTAAATTTACAAACAGCTTCGCAGTATGAGTCCACTTATAGGTATGATATTATATCCGCCTCTGCCCTGGATGCACGCAATGATTCAGTTGGAAAAGGTGTCAGTAACTTGTTTTATCTTCTCCTGAGGGTAGCTTGTTCACAACTGTTGTAACTCAGACGAAGTGTATTCGCCGCTGCGAAAACGGACAACCATCAGGTGTATAAGGCAATGACGACAGTGAAAATTTGTGCCGGACCGGGACTAGGACACGGATTTCTAACTTTACGTGAGCGGTCGCCTCAACCTCTTTGGCTATCCGTGTATGATCCATGGTCAGACCCAAACTTCTACCTGTTGTCGTTCCTGCTTCACAACCTGTACTGGTACACACATTATGGAATTTTCGTACTGGGGAGTACATTTTAATTGAGAGTCCTCGCGCAATATCGGGGAGTAAATACGATATGATACGATTTCGTATTTATCCACTGATACCGGACAACGACTTTCGCAGATCGTGCACGGATAGCCAAAGCGGTTGAGGCGACTGCTCACGTCAAGTCAGAAATCCGTGTCCCGGTCCGGCACAAATTTTCACTGTCGTCATTGCCTCATACAGCTGATGGCTGTCCGTATTCGCAGCTGCGAATACATTTCACGTGTTTCATGACGGCTGTAGTCTCCGCAGTCCCTGTTCCTTCGGACATCCATGCAGGCACAGCAATGTCGCACTGTTGTAACTTTTCCCTTATGTCCTGGATACTGCCATTGGGAAAGAGTTGACGTCCGAGCTGACCTCATTTGGTTCTGTAAGGGACAGATCTGAGGATAACGGGCTGCCTCAACATCACACAGACAGTTGATAGAGACACGTGCCGTGTGTGGAAGAGCATTGTCCTGTTGCGAAACGACTCCACGATACCGTCGTTTGAGAGATAACACTTGAGGAAACAGGATGTCCATGACTTTGTGCCATGCCGTCAGAGCCCCTTCACTAACAACAACCCCTGACATGAAGCCATACCCGACGGCTCCCCATACCACGACTAAATACCTAGGAATTGTAATTACGAGAAACTTATATTGGAAAGACCACATAGATAATATTGTGGGGAAGGCGAAACGAAGACTGCGTTGGCGGAACACTTAGAAGATGCGACAAACCCACAAAAGAGACAGCCTACATTACACATGTCCGTCCTATGCTAGAATATTGCTGCGCCGGCCGGGATGGCCGAGTGGTTCTAGGCGCTACAGTCTGGAACCGCGCGACCGCTACGGTCGCAGGTTCGAATCCTGCCTCGGGCATGGGTGTGTGTGATGTCCTTAGGTTAGTTAGGTTTAAGTAGTTCTAAGTTCTAGGGGACTGATGACCTCAGAAGTTAAGTCCCATAGTGCTCAGAGCCATTTGAACCATTTTATTGCTGCGCGGTGTGGAATCCTTACCAGGTAGGATTGACGGAGGACATCGAAAAAGTGCAAAGGGCAGCTCGTTTCGTATTATCGCGCAATAGGGGTGAGAGTGTCACTGATATGATACGCGAGTTGGGGCAGTCACTGAAACAAAGGGTGTTTTCTTTTCGGCGAGATCTGATCACGAACTTCCAATCACCAACTTTCTCTTCCGAATGCGAAAATATTTTGTTGACACCCGCCCACCTAGGGAGAAATGATCATCATAATAAAATTAGAGAAATCAGAGCTCGAACGGAAAGATTTAGGTGTTTCTTCTTCCCACGCGCCATTCGAGAGTGGAATGGTGGCGAAGTAGTATGAAAATGATTCGATGAACCCTCTGACAGGGACCTAAGTGTGAACTGCAGAATAACCATGTTGATGAAGATGTAGTATCACCTTTTTACTTCTCCAAAACTGGCAGAAGATTACTTCTGCTCAGTTGGCCACCTTTCTCGCCGACGATTGTCATCCGAGACAGTACAGAATCACCATTCATCGGTGAACACAATGCGACACCAGTCGTCAGCAGTCCCATTGACGGCACCACTATAAACGCAGCTGTTTGTGTTATGGTGTTAACGACAACCCATGCAATGGCCGGTAATTCCCTAGTCCAGCTGCTGTTATTCTATGTTCAACGATGCCGGATGCCGGAGAATGTTGCAGAATGTCCATTACTTGTTCTCGGACGACAGGTGCGTAGGCGAAGTGGTTACGATGTACTTCGTGGACAAAACGGCTATCTTCCCATGTGATGGTAAGATGTTGTCAACTGGAACCTTGACGGCGAGTGTGCCTGCCTTCAAGTTCCCACACAGACCAACACCGAGCCACTGTCCCACCCGAAAGTCGCACAAATCTGGATACTGCCCTCACATTCCCACACAGTCCAACACCGAGCCACTGTCCCATTCGAAAGCCCCACAAATCTGGATACTGCCCTGGCATTCCCACACAGTCCAACACCGAGCCACTGCCCATCCGTAGGTCCCACAAATATGGATACTGCCCTCACATTCCCACACAGTCCAACACCAAGCCACTGTCCCATCCAAAACCCCAACCAATCTGGATACTGCTCACATTCCTACACAGTCCAACACCAAGCCACTGTCCCATCCGAAAGTCCCACAAATCTGGATATTGCACGAGCCGATCAGCCGGCCGCATGGAGACCTAAGATGAGACCCCTTTCAAACATAGAAAATTTAAGACAGTGCATATCAGTCAATATGCAACATGAAAATTAAATGACGTGAGACCGAAGGTAAAATACCTTAGATTACAGACTGAATACGTATTTTCTCAATAAACTATCCACACTACTCCTACATCTATATGCAGACTCTGCAGTCAGACGTAAATGCCTGGCAGAGGGTTCATCGAACCACCTTCACAAAAATTTTCTGTTATTCCACTATCGAAGAGAGGGCGGGAAAAACGAACACCTATATCTTTCCGTTCGAGCTATGATCTTCCTTATTTTATTATGGTGATTTTTGCTCCCTATGTGGGTCGTCATCAACAAGATAAATCCGCATTCGGAGGAGAAACGTGGTGATTGAAATTTCGTGAGAAAATCCCGCCGCAACGAGAAACGCCTTTATTTTAATCGTTTTGCAATTTATCTTAATCTTCTGATGACTTTACTAGACGATGAACAAAAGAATTATCTGCAAACAACCTAAGACGGCTGCTCAGGTTGTCTCCGAAATCATTTATATAGATATGGAACAGCAAAGGCCTATAACGCTAACTTGGGGAACGCTAGAAAACACTTCTATTTTACTCGATGACTTCCCGTCAATTACTACGAACTGTGACCTCTCTGACAGGAATTCAAGAATCCATTCACATAACTGAGACGATATTCCATAAGTACGCAATTTCACTACAAGCCGATTATGTGGTACAGTGTCAAAAGCATTCCGAAAGTCCAGAAATACGGAATCAATCTGAAATCCCTTGTCAATAGCACTCAACACTACATGCGAGTAAAGAGCTAACTGTGTTGGACAAGGTCTTCTAAATTCATATTGACTGTGTGTCTATAGACCGTTTTCTTCGAGGTAATTCATAACTTTCGAACACAATGTTAGAAACTCCTGCTGCATATCGACGTTTATGATATGGGCCTCTAGTTTAGTGGATTACTCCTACTAGCTTTCTTGAATACTGGTGTGACCTGTGGAACTCTCCAGTCTTTGGGTACGGATATTTCGTCGAGCGAACGGTTGTATATGAGTGTTAAGTATGGAGCTATCGCATCAGCATAATCTGAAAGTATCCTGATTGGTATACAGTCTGGAATAGAAGACTTGCTTTTATTAACTGATTTAAGTTGCTTCACTTCTTCGAGGATATCTACTTTTACGTTACTCATGTTGACAGTTGTTATTGATTCGAATCCTGGAACATTTACTTCGTCTTCTTTTCTGAAGGCTGTGTTTAGTAACTCTGCTTTGGCAGCACTGTCATCGGTAGTATTTCCGTTGCTATTGCGCAGAGAAGGCACTGATTGTGTTTTGCGCTAGCATACCTTACACTCAACCATAATCTCTTTGGATTTTCCGCCATGTTTCGAGACAAAGTTTCGCTTTGGAAACTATTATAAGCATCTCGCATTGAAGTTCGCGCTAAATGTCGAACTTCTGTAAAAGATCGTAAATCTTGGGGATTTTGCATTCGTTTAAATTTGGCATGCTTTTTCAGTGTTTCTGCAACAGTAATCTGACCCGTTTTGTGTACCAAAGGTGATCAGCTCTACGTTTGTTAATTTATTTGGTATAAAACTGCCAATTGCTGTCGATAATATTTCATTGAATTCAAACCACATCTGGTCTACACTTACACTGTTAATTTGGAAGGAGTGGAGATTATCTCTCAGGAGACGTCAAATGAATTTTTTTGAATAGGTATTTTTTTGTTTATTTTTGGAGGGTTTGGGAGTTACGGTATTCAGTTTCGCTGCGACACTAATCACTATATCCACTTTGATGCTCGTTATTAGCTCAGGATTATTCGTTGTTAAGTGATCAAGTGTACTTTCACAACTATTAACTATTAGAGTGGGCTCATGAACTAACTGCTCAAAATAATTTTCAGTGAATGGCTTTAGCACGAATTCTTATGATGTTTTACGCATACCTCCGGACTTAAACACGAATTTTCGCCATCATATCAAGGGTACATTAGTCACCACCAACTATAACTGTATGAGTCAGATACCTTTGGAATTAGACTAAAGTTTTCTTTGAACCTTTCAGCAATTGTATCAACTGAGTTGGGAGATAAGTAAAAGGATAAAATTATTATTTTATTCTGGTTGCCAAGAATAGCCTCTACCCATGCTAGCTTACAGGAACTATCTACTTCAGTTTCACTACAAGATAAACTACTTCTAAAAGCCACAAACACGACACCGCCTACTGTGTTTAGGCTGTTATTTCTGAACACCGTTAGGTCCTTCACAAAAATTTCGGATGATCTTATCTTCGGCTAGAGCCCGCTTTCAGTGCCTATGCAGATTTGCGCATCAGTGCTTTCTATTTGGGCTTGGAGTTCTGGTACTCTCCCAACTCTGCTACGACAATTGACAACTGCTGTACAGTGTAACCTCCCCGCAGAAAAATAATGAATGAAAAATAGGAAAATGGAGGCAAATGTAACCTCCCAACAAAAATTATGTTTAATAATAATGCAAAATGGAGCCAAGCTTAAACTCCCCACAAAAATTAAGGAATGAAAATTGACCAAAAACCACACAATAATATTAATTGAATAATGAACCATGAACGAAATGTAACCTCCTAACAGAAATAATAATATCTGGTAAATTTTATAAGGACAGCAGCGCTGACCTTCGGCCCTGTATTCTGAATAACAAAAGCAAAAATTCTTACCTCAATAAAAACTGCAACTATATCTGCTCTTATTTATCGACACAGCTTCGTGCAATGCTGGCGTATATATTTTTTTTGATTCTTGGAAGGAATGCATAGGAAATATTCTTTAAATTGAAATGAATGCTTTTTCTTCAAAAGAGTGGAAAAATTCTTTAAATTGAAATGAATACTTTTCTTTAAAAGAGTTACTTTATAAAAAAATTATTATTGGGGTATTTTTTCTGAACAAATTAAATTACAATTAACATAATTTATTAAATATGCGCAAGGCTGCTTCTTTACCTTCTACAACAATACTCATCCTCCAGAGTCCCGACCAGAGTCGCGAGCAGAGCACACAGCCGACGCATGCCGACTCCCGCCGACTACTACTGTCCACTCGCTACTGTATCCGACTGACTACTACTGCAGATTCGCGCAGACAAGCGCAGACTCGCGACAAGCAACAACTAACAATAAACTACTCTCTGGTCAGAGATTCTGTCATGCCTCGCCCATCGCCGGCGAAGCATACACCTTACATAACCCTCCACTGGGGGGGGGGGGGGGGGGGGGGGGGGAGCAAAAATTTGGCAGCGATGGTGAGTCAATTGGACTTGCCATGAGCAACAAATTTTTCTTAATTAACTAACTTTACAATCACAGAATATTTACAGATATATAAGTGCAGAACATGAAATAAAATATAGTGAATACGCACTGAGTACAGACATGTCAAGCAATGGCAAAATGTATACACAATGAGTACAAAACATATTAACAAATGGCAAAAGTGCACACGCACTGTAGTAGTGAACATATCAGGAAATCACAAATGTATAGGCAACGAGTACAAATCATATTGAGAAATGACAAAAGTGCACACACACTGTAGTTCCGAACATATCAGCAAATCACAAAATGTATAAGCAGTGAATACAAATCATGTTAACAAAATGACGAAAGTGCACACGCACTGTAATACAGAACATATCTGGGAATCACAAAAAAATGTATACGTAATGAGTACAAATGGCATAAAGTGCACACGCACTGTAAAACTCTCTAATTATTTTTACAACAAATAAACCTAATGAGTACAAATCATATTGACAAATGACAAGAGTGCACACGCACTGAAGTAGTGAACATATCAGGAAATCACAGATGTATAGGCAACGAGTAGAAATCATATTGAGAAATGACAAAAGTGCACACGCACTGTAGAACACTGTAATATTTTTACAACAAATAAACCTAATTAGGAGTGAAATAAAGTACACATGCACTATAGAAGTCTTTAGTATTTTTAGGACAACTGATCTTGTTAACAAATGAAATGAAGTGCACACGCACTGTATATGTCTTTATCATTTTACAAGAATTAGGAAAGGAATGGGAAGGATTGCGTCATGGTTGTAGCACGTTAGGTTGCACGCAGCTGCACTGAAAGTCCATATCTTTCTACAGAAGCACAACACCAAGTGAGACAATCTGAAGCTCTTTTCCTTGATGTATTAATCAGTGTAGCCAAGACACTGAAATGTCGTAATAATATTCCATGCTATCATTTTGGTAGTACACTAGGTACACCAAACAGTGGGACCATAATAATATCTCCATCGCTCAAGATGGTGGACAGCATGTTCTTGTAAATTAGACCAACGTATAATTAGTGCAAAAACCAAATACAGTGCTCCATGATCATGAGGATAGACAGGACAAATGGATATTGCAGTGATTTCTGGTAATTAGGTCAGAAGGTGAAGGACATTAAGTCACGTAGTAGTCTTCATTGAGAATTGCACTAGTCTAACAACTGATTTGAGTAATTGGTGGCACTCATCGCCCAGTTACTGAACATTTCTGTACCATGTATGTAGTATTACAGAATAATGTTCCTAAAATTATCTGAATATAGTAATTATTGGCACTCATTGCCCAGTTACAAACCATCAGAAGTCATCATTCAAAACAGAAGCTAATGAATGGCATAGTATTAACATAATTCACTTAATTTTAGTAATCATTGGCATCATAGGTAATCTTATTACAATAAACAGTGGCATTCATTGGCCAGCTACAAAGCATTTTTTTTGTATTATTCAGAAGTCATTACTCAAAATTAGTTAATTATTGGCATAGCATTTATACATAATTAATCTAATTATAGTAATCATTGGCATCATAGGTAATCTTATTACAATAAACAGTGGCATTCATTGGCCAGTTACAAAGCATTTTTTTTGTATTATTCAGAAGTCATTATTGAAGTGACATACTATTCAGAGATGATCAGTATTATTCAGAAGTCTCTTAAACTAGTAGCATTATTTGGGACTGGTAATTCCTTTGTTTGTTTTTGAGTTGTTGCTGCAAATGAAGATGTGTAACGTCATTCGTCATGAGGCAGCTGTAGCAAGGTTATGAAACAAATAGAGTATATGTGATCACATTCATAAACGACATAGGTTTAATAAACAACTATTTACACCACATTAATTTCATGAATAATTTCTCCTGCAAAATATACAAAATGGATTATGAAACTGAAAGAAGAAACGAATATTATGCTGAAAAGTAGTGAACTTCGAATTAACAGGTAGTGAAATGTGTATAAAAATATATATGTTCTCTAGCTGTCCTTTCCGAAACCTTCAGTCATCATACCATACGATATAAGACATACTGTCAAAACGAACTGCAACAAAAACTTAAATAACTACATAGTATCTCTTAACTAAGAGCAGATATATAAACTTTATCATTATTTTCATGTGCAAAGAAAAGCTTCATCATCCATATCACCATAACTCCATTATTATCATCACCTGTAAAGAAAAACTTCATTATCCATAGTAGCATATTCTTCATCGTTATTCATCACCATTCATTATCATCTGCAAAAAAATCACTTCATTATTCATTATACAACTATTCCTTATTTCTACCATATTCCATCACTAAAACTAAGATGCGTAGTTCTGTCTGACAGCCTGCATCAATCGCCTCGTATTCTGAAAGAAAAAAATTAGTTAAGACTGCTATTCTATGATGTGTATAGTATATTCTTGTTAATGCTTGTTAATTCTGATCCATTTACTCTTCATCACGAGGTATTGCATCCTCTTTCGTTCATTCCGAAGGTGAAATTCCCATTTCTGTTTAATTTATTTCGTTTACACGTTATTTCTTTCTGAAAATGATGAACAAAGATTAATGTCTTGCATTTAATTCGTATACCCACTAGATAAAAACTGGTTTATAGTAACATAATTGAGCATACAGCATAGCATGACAGAAAACGTAATATGTCAAAAACACTGACAGTGTTCAGAAGCAAAAATGTACACAGTGTATCACAATGTAGCAGCAAAAAAAACAAAGTAGTCACGATGTTGAGATATCATAAGGCAAAAATGTCAAAGTCAACTGGTGTTTGTTATATCTTAACTATTTCATAGTGCATACGAACAAAACAGGAAAACAATCATACATACATAAAAAATGGAAAATATGCACGGTCTAGGGTGTATAACGACAAGAAGAGCGACCTGCTAACCTTACCTTGCCGGACACTTGCCAAGAAAAAATACGACAGTCATCAGTAAGTAGTCACATAAATATAATCGCATAACTGGTCATAAAATGTGTAAGTTCATCTGGAAAAATATGCACGGTCTGATGTGTAACGACAAGAAGAGCGACCTGCTAACCTTACCTTGCCGGCCACTTGCCAAAAAAAAAGTTACGATAATCATCAGTAAGTGTTCATGTGAATATAATTGCATAAGTGGTCATAAAAAAAATTAGGAAATGACATTACAGTGTGATAAATCATAAAGAATGTTCATTCAATAAAAGGTTTGATGTTGGAGACGTGGTGGTTCCCTTTGGTTTTTCTGGTTCTCAAAGTTTCGACGTGTACTACGTTGGGGTGAGGAATGCTGCGAATTCGATATGGACCTGCGTATAGAAGCTCAAATTTACTGCATTTACTCTTTCCTTTGTTGGATAAATAGTGTGTACGTACTAATATCTTCTGTCCAATGTGCAAGTGTCTTCTCCGGCGCTCCGCGGCAAGTTTGATGTTGTTCAGCGCAATGTCAATTATTTCATGGTGTCGTAGTCGACGAGATGTAGGAAATATTACTAATTCTTTAATTTTGTTAGGTAGTTCAACATTTTTCAGTATAACAGGAGGAGATAGCATAGTAGATTCATTCGGTATGGAATTAATTACATCTTGGAATGAGAGTATGTGTGTGTCCCAATCAATATGCTTTTTATGGCAGTATATTCTACACAGTTTACCAATTTCTTTCATTAATCGTTCACAAGGGTTCGAAGAAGCATGGTACCTGGATATATATATACCGGAGAAATGTTTCTAGCTCGTAACATGCGTGTCCATATAGCAGAGCGAAACTGTGGTCCATTGTCGGAAATTACTTTCAACACCTGCCCTACATAAAATAGAAAGTGTTGTACAAATGCTTTCGAAACAGTTTTAGCAGTAGCTTTGCGTAACAGAGTGAAGGTAACAAATTTTGAAGTGAGTTCAACAGCGACAAAGATGTAGCAAAAACCTCTATTAGTTCTGGGAATCGGACCAAAAATGCCTACAGCGGCCATATGTCTCAATTTAACAGGTACAATGGGATGTAATTGAGGCATATGTGAAGTCGTGTCTGATTCAGCTTTCTGGCAGATTTTACATGACGCTAAAACTCGTGGAATACGTTTCTCCATGTTGGTAAAATAACAGTTCTGTCTCAGTATAAGAAAACATTTTCTGCCTCAGTAATGTGCGTAACTTAAATGAGTATACCAGATTAATTTGTTAACAAGTTCGTCAGGAATGCATAATAACCAATTGTTGCTGTCAGGGTGAGAGCGGCTAAACAGAATGTCATTGCGTACAGTGTAATGGTTTCTAATGGTAACATTATTCTTATCTTGCCATAGGTGTTTAATCAATCTCCATACGTTGTCTTTATTCTGCTCTCGTGCTATGTCTTGTAATGACGACGAAATGAAATTTTCAAATGCAACTTGTTGAATGTACATGACGCTGAAATTTGCTTTGCAGAAGTTGGTTGCGATGTCTTGCTGATTGTTGTTAAGAGAACGGGATAGTGCGTCTGCTACAATATTTTGTGTGCCGGGAATGTGAACATCTGTAAAATTAAATTCCTGCAAATAAAGTTTCCATCTACTTAATCTGTCGTGTGTAAATTTACTGGAAAGTAAAAACTGTATCGCTCTATGATCTGTGTAAAAGGTAGCATGTCTTCCATAAAGAAAATGCCTAAATCTCGTAAATGCCCAAACAACACATAATGTTTCAAGTTCTGTGACAGAATAATTTCGTTCAGCAGGTGACAGAATGCGACTTGCAAAAGCGATGTTTTTAATTGCTGTAGAACCATCTTCTTCAATTTCCTGAAAAATATGTACGCCTAAAGCGGTGTTAGAACTGTCGGTGGCAATAGAAAAATTTCTGGTAAGATCTGGGTGCGATAAAAGTGGTGCATTCAACAAAGCATGTTTCAAATAACATTCTCGGCAACAAGATTCTGCGTGTCAAAAGTATTGCTTGCGTTACTGGAATATGCAACCTGTACTGTATCTAGTCAAATTCCATCTGACGTGTCATTATTTTCGGGAGGATGCTGTGGCATTTCCACTATTTGTACTGTTCTGTTATTTCTTCCTGACGTATTACGTTCTGGATGATACCTACTGTCTGGTTCATTCATGATTATTTGTTGTTGCTGATGTTCTTGCTGCTGATAAGACCTACTGTTATTAAATGTACGCTGAAAATTGTGCTCATTATTTTTACGTCTGTCGTGATAGTCATTTCTATACGGCGCATTGCGATAGGAATTGAAATAGTGTGTTTTCTGTACGTACTAATTCCCTTGTTGCTGTGCGTTACTATTTGTTGGGGCCGAGACTATACGTGCACGCGGCGAAACATTAAAGCTTGGTTGACCTTGTACATTATATTGTTGGTTACGTATGCTAACCGGTTGGTTTTGTTGCTGTTGCGAAGAAAAACCTCTATTATTACTAAAGATGTGGTTCCTGTTGCTGATAATTTTACACATACTGATGATTATAATTTTTATCTGTTATTAAAATTGCGGTGGCAGTTGTCATTTCGGGAGTGTCTAATGAAAAATTGTCACTTTCGGTAAAAACTTGTCTTATCGGGTTTCCTTTACACTTTTCTTAATCCTAGGTAGGGCAATAGTTAAAGAGCTGTTTTGATATATATAAAGGATAGTCAAAGAGGAGGCAGCAGTGCAGAAAACTAAAGATGAAACAGCACTACTATGGCTCGGGGCCCTGTGCACGCTACGGCACATACTCATTAAAGCGTAATGAATCCCCTGAGGTTTATTACGCGCTGCAAATACATTTCAGCTTTTGCGTTACAGCCAATGGCGGTAAAAATTCAGAAGCAAATTGCTGTATCTATGCTAATTCTAATTTCTGCATTACAGGCAATGCTGATGAAAGTACAAAAATAAATTGTCGTATCCAGTTCAATGCGTGTACCTGTGCTCTGTCATTATTAAATTCCTTAGATTTTCTTACGGATAAAAATTGCTCGTAATCAACGTTATCGTCTCTGAATTTGAGAACACGTTCAGGTTTGTGTGAGAATCTGTTTGTCTGTGTCATTTCGGATTTTAAGTCGCGTAGCTTTTCGGATTTTAAGTCGCGTAGTCTCTCTAAATTGCTTAAGTTATACTGGCTGTGTGAGTATAACAAATGTTCGGAATGTGCCGTATGCTGTGACGTGTTAGTGACTGAAACAATTTTCATTTCTGTCACTTTAATACGTTCGTCAATTTGGTTGTTCTGCTGTTCACATTTCTTATCGACTTCCGTAACCAGTGTGTGAAAGTTCTGGTGACTTTATATTAAACTTGTCGTGTAACTGTGTTGCATTTTTAGGACATCGTTCAGCGACTGCACTAATTTCATCTCTAACAGATTCTGTTGTGGCTGCATGTGTATTATTTAGTTCTTGTGCAACAGACGTAATTTCTTCATTACTGTTCCTAGCATGAGCCTTACTTTCTTCACATGATTGTTCTTTCGTGTCGTGACGTTGCACAGTAACAGCTGTAATCTGTTCACTAACTTGTTTGTTCTGTTCGTTAAGGTTGTCGTGTTTTTTATTCGACAGATTGAAACTTTCATTAAGTTGTTCATTAAGTTGTTTGAAATGGTTGTCGAAACTTTGATTAAGCTGTTTGATATGGTTGTCGAAACTTTCATTAAGTTCTTTGTAATGGTTTTCCTGTTTTTCATACATTTGTCGTAAAAATGCCAATACTTGATCCACAGTAACATTACCTACTCTATTCTCTGTGCTGTTTGATGGCGTATCTGCAATTGTCACGTTTTGTGTATCCATTTGGATATTCTGTGGTTCTTGAAAAGGTTTGCCAATCGGATGAGCACTGTTAGTCACTACACCAGAATTAAATAAATCTGTCGTACTCTGATTACACTGTTCATTTTCATTAGAAAAATTTGTCTGTTCGTCACGTAAATCCTGCAAACCGGGTGTGTCAAGCTGGGCAGCGCTCATTGCAACAGAACGTCCTGCGTCATCAATTGTCGTTCAATTAACAGAGGACACAATTGAATTCGTCTGTTCATCACTAGGATCAAAATCAACATTAGTGGTCGGTACACACTGATTGTCTGTAAATGGAGTATTGTCATCATTACACTGAGTGTCGCAAGTACTATCGGTCAAGTTATTTGCATCGGCTATTTCACTCATTATACATCGAGATGTACTATTAACAGTTTTTCGCGGCATTTTTACACAAATCAAAATTATTCACAAATGAAACAAAGACAATGCAAAAAGCAACAAACACAATTATAACAAAGAGCAACAAATTGCCGATGATCTGTGGAAGAAAGAGTGACAAATTAGTAAATGCGTTGCGCCAAATGCTAGTTACATTTAAGTAATTAAGAGCAGATATATGACTACTTATCAGAAGATTCACAAAGAAATACGGTCCTGGCAGGGTCGCCAAGTGTAACCTCCCCGCAGAAAAATAATGAATGAGAAATAGGAAAATGGAGCCAAGTGTAACCTCCCAACAAAAATTATGTTTAATAATAATGCAAAATGGAGCCAAGCTTAAACTCCCCACAAAAATTAAGGAATGAAAATTGACCAAAAACCACACAATAATATTAATTGAATAATGAACCATGAACGAAATGTAACCTCCTAACAGAAATAATAATATCTGGTAAATTTTATAAGGACAGCAGCGCTGACCTTCGGCCCTGTTCAGATCCTCTTCGCTTCGGTGGTAGCTTTCGTCTGCTGTTTAATTATATTGTTGACATAAATTGCGTCATCGATAGAGTGGTCTGAAGAGAATGTTATGTTGATACTAAAAGAAAAATGATATCATACGTGCTTATGGGATTCTGGTGATCCACAGCACAATGGCGAAGGAAAAGAAAAACGGTTGGTAGGTAATAGACGGAGCATTCAAAGGTCCAACTGGACAAGTGAGAAAGACGATAAATTTATTTCATCTTTCATCACAAGGAAACTGGGAGATCAAGGGTTTCTTCGTATTAGAAAGGAAAAACATAATAAATTTCCTTGACAGTGGCCAAGTACGAAAATATTTATCTATTACGCTGATTAAAATTAAAAATATACGAAATACTTGTTCATTCTCATCGCTTGCGTTCGTGGTATCTCTAAGTAGGTGTGTGTTTTATCACTGTTGTGTTAGATATTTTTGATGATAAACAAAAATGGTTTACACCGGATCTGTTCTCTACCATATTCTTGAAATGCTTACGTCAGTACAGACACCAGAAACTACCGTCATGTATCAGCTACTGGAATGCGAAACAATCAGTAACGTAAATACATGAAATTTATTCGTAGATGCGTTCACGAACAGCCATCAGCTGTATAAGGGAACGACGACAGTGAACATTTGCGCCGGGCCGGGACACGAATCCGAGTTTCCCGCTTTACAAAAGCGGTCGCCTTAACGGCTTCGGCTATCCGTGCACGACTCACGGCCCGACCCAAACTTCCATATGTCGTCCTGTCTGCGATACAACCTGTACTCGTAAGCACATTATGTATATTCCCATACAGGGGAGGCATTTTTAATTGAACGTCGCCGCCCGGTACCGGCTGATAAATACGATATCACAGTGCGTGCGTTGTTAAGGAGTACGGTGCAATGTTCCTTCCGAAGGAACAGGCACGGCGGCGACTACAGCCGTTATGAAATATATGAAATGTATTCATTGTCGTCATTGTCTTATACAGCTGACGGTTGTTCGTATTTGCAACTGCTAATGCATTTCACGTGTCTCATAACGGCTGCAGTCGCTGCTGTTCCTGTTCCTTTGGACATGCATTCATGTCCTAAGGAACACATGCGCTCCAGTCTCGCAATAACATAAATGTCTTCGGATGCTGATAATCAGAATGTAAATGCCAGCATTTCTTCAGGGTATGTTGGCACGTTTTGTATTATCGCGAAATATGGGAGAGAGTGTCACAGAAATAATGCAGGATTTGGGCTGGAAATCATTAAAAGAGAGGCGTTTTTCGTTGCGACGGAATCTTCTCACCAAATTCCAATCACCAAGTTTCTCCTCCGAATGCGAAAATATTTTGTTGACACCGACGTACATATGGAGGAACGATCACCACGATAAAATAAGGGAAATCAGAGCTCGTACGGAAGGATTCTTTCCGCGCGCTATACGAAGTTGGAATAGTAGAGAAATGTGAAGGCGGTTCGATGAACCCTCTTCCAGGCATTTACATGTGATTTGAAGAATATCCATGTAGATATAGATGCAGATTGTTCTGGTGTCCACCGCGATAGCTGAGTGGTCAGCGTGACGGATTGCCGCCCTACGGGCACGGGTTCGATTCCCGGCTGGGTCGGGGATTTTCTCCACTCAGGGTGTGGGTGTTGAGTTGTCTTCATCATCATTTCATCCCCATCGGGCGAGCAGGTCGCCCAATGTGGCGTCGAATGTAGTAAGACCTGCACCTCAAGGGGCCTGCCGGCCACTGCCGCCAAATGCTCATTTCCATCCTTCTGGTTTATGATTTCCTCCTCATTTGTAACGAGAAACAAAAGAAACACGTCAACTGATGTATGTGCAAAGTTTTGTCCTAATGGTTAGCAAAACTGGAACTATAATTCAGCGTTAAATGGAACTAACTTCACGCCTATGTACTAGAACCTGAATTCTTGTTTTACAACACCATTTTGCTTACTTCGTCAAAAACAGAGCACCGGCCAAGTAAAACATGTCTCTCTAAATATCAGAGTTTTGCGTCGTGTTTCTGACCACATAATATTCTGTCCTGTGTACGAATTATTAGCGCCAAGTTCTCTTACGCTCTCTAAATGCAAACGCTTTCTCACAGATACAAGCGAGTGGTAGCGAGCAGTAGCGAATTTGTCTGGGAATGCTCGTTCGCTTCCAGCCAGTCGCTCCAACGTAAACCAGGCGTTAAACGTTTCAGGATAGATACGGGATGAAAAGTTTAGCTCCATCACCCTTTATCAGAAATAAACTGACTGCACTGAAATGAAATGAATAATGAAGGAGGCGTGACAAATGAAAATTTGTGCCAGAGCAGAGTCGAACCCGGATCTCATGCTTGTCCTGAGCTGTCGCCGTAACTGCTGGCACGCTTCCAGACCTGACTAAAGATTTCATGGTTACTGATACGATACGGAAATCCGCGTTCCATTCCAACCTGCACAAATTTGCGCTTGTCACGACGTATTTATTACGAGGACCGTTCGATAAGTAATTGGTTCAAATGGCTCTGAGCACTATGGGAATTAACTTCTGAGGTTATCAGTCCCATAGAACTTAGAACTACTTAAACCTAAGTAACCTAAGGATATCACACACACCCATGCCCGAGGCAGGATTCGAACCTGCGACCGCAGTCGATAAGTAATGTAACACATTCATTCTGAAAGCAAGTCGGCTTTATTCAGTATTCCAGTACACTTTATTACTCCGCAATCTTTTGGCTGCAAAACCCTACTTTTCAACATAATCTCCGTTCAATACGATGGCCTTACGACACCTCACTGGGAAGGCTTGGATGCCCTCATTGGTACCAGTCTACTGGTCGACGTCGGAGCCAACGCCTTGCTGCAACATTAACCTCTGCATCATCCACGTACTGCTTCTCAGGGAGTGCATCCTTCATTGGGTCAGACAGAAGGTGCGAGATCCGAGCCATACGGTGGATGAGGAAGAACAGTCCAACGAAGTGTCGTGAGCTTCTCTCGAGTGCGCACACTTGTGTGAGACCTTGCTTTGTCATGGAAAAGGAGAAGTTCGTTTGCATTTTTGTGTCTGCACGTCCAACATTGCAAGAGTCACAGATGTGTGCGACTTGCTGACATGCGGGCGGTCGTACAGGTTTCGCGACCTTGTTGCGCAATGGTGACAGACGCCTCGCCCAACGAGTCAGCGTGCTTTTGTTCATTGATAGGCCCCTGTAGACGTGCAAGGCCCTATGAAATATTTGCGGTGCGCTGTTTTCCGCCAAAAGAAACCCAATGGTAGGTCTCTGCTTGGAACGCACTCAGTCATTTTGAAGGCTGAAGGCCGTGCAGTGTCGCGACCTGGCGGGTCTTCATGGAACTATAGGGGCTGCAGCAGGAATATATCACCATGTCCCACAACAAACATCGCATTTTTCAACCAAAACTGGCCTGGGAAAACTGTGTTGCGTTACTTATTGAACATCCCTCGTAAATTGCATGTTTATCTGAACGCTTTGCAGTGGAATCATTCATCATTGCCACGCGGTGTAGCCGTGCTGTCTGGGACGCCTTGCCACGGTTCGCGCGGTTCCCCCCGGCGGAGGTTCGAGTCCTCCCTCGGGTATGGGTGTGTGTGTTGTCCTTAGCATAAGACAGGTTGGAATAGATTAAGTAGTGTATAAGCCTAGGGACAGATGACCTCTACAGTTTGGACCCATACAACTTACCACAAATATACAATTTTTTCATTCCACATCGAAGCCTTCTTGTTGTTTCAGTGGATTTCAATTGATTCTATGTTTTTCATGCATTTCGTTTCTTCATCTCTTCCGCTCTTGACTCCTTCCCTCTATCACGCCCTACAGTTCCTCAAACGCCATTCGGGTCAAAAATGGCTCTGAGCACTATGGGACTTAACTTCTAAGGTCATCAGTCCCCTAGAACTTAGAACTACTTAAACCTAACTAACCTAAGGACATCACACACATCCATGCCCGAGGCAGGATTCGAACCTGCGACCGTAGCAGTCGCGCGGCTCCGGACTGAGCGCCTAGAACCGCTAGACCACCGCGGCCCATTCGGATCCCCTTACCCTTCCTCACCCACATCCTCTAGAAACTTACCAAATTCCTCAGCCTACTATTCCATTCTGAAAACCTCCGAATATCTGTGTTAGTCATATCTTCGGCGCTACCCATTCCCTAGTTTCCCCATTGCTCACTGATCCTGGTACTCTGCCACGCCTCTACCACCATACTACACTACACTCTCCACATCCCCTCCCAAAGAAACTTTAATCGCCGTCCCTTACTCGTCCTAATATATACCTGTCCTACCAGATCTGGGAGTTCCTCCCCTCCAATTCTCTCCACCCATTTCCTAAGTCTTGGTTCGGAACCGCAACCCTCTACACTCTTCCCACAACCCTCCTCCAATCATCCACCCACACAGGCCCATCCTAAATGCCACCTTTAAATGCTACGTTCCCCTGATAGCCTTCTCCCTGACAGTCTACTTCCACCCATCTCTTCACCCATCCGTGTCTCTCTTTTAGTGATTCGCACACTGACCTTTCGATTTTACTTTGTGCAACTGTCTATCTGTTTTTATATATTCGTGTGCGAACCCCATTTTCCATTTATATGTGTTTATATTTTAATTAATCACCGAATCAGCCTTTTGCAACTGTCTTTTTATCGTATAAAACTTTTGTTTTGAAATTCTTCTTTTATGTGACTGAAGAGGGACAAATTGTATCCGCTGACAGCACCCTCCCCCCCCTCCCCATATGGAGCGGGAGGGAGGGGAGGGTGTGGGGGGTTGGGGGGGGGGGGGCGGGGTGAATTAACATTAAAGAAAAAAAAATCTCCTAAGTTTCTTTAATTTTAATTTAGACATCCAGCATGTGCACTTGAACAAAATATTGACTTAGGAATAATCACGTTGTAATGGTACTTGAATTACGTAACCATTACGGCACCTCACCTCAACTTCTCGATACCAGCCATATTATACTGTGTTTCTGTAAAATAGTTAACATATTTCTGTGACAACATTCAGATTTGATTTCATTAATGTAGAGGTACTTTGATACATCGATATGTTTACATTGCAATGATATTATTCTTTCTTTTGTCACTATTATCTTTGACGTACTTGTAACTGTGATTTTGGGCGCGTAAGCGGTTATTGGAGAGTCAAGTATTGGTCGTCATGTTGAAAAGACGCAAGTTGTAGTCAGTTTATGAAATGTGAACTTTAACAGTGAGGAAGATATTTTCAAAAAATGGTTCAAATGGCTCTGAGCACTATGGGACTCAACTTCTGAGCTCATTAGTCCCCTAGAACTTAGAACTAGTTAAACCTAACTAACCTAAGGACATCACACACATCCATGCCCGATGGAGGATTCGAACCTGCGACCGTAGCGGTCTTGCGGTTCCACAGCGGCCGGCTAAGATATTTTCAAGTATGTTTTATATTATGAAGTGATGTTGCAACAACAGTAATAAAAAAGAAGTGTACCTTAAATTCGGAGTGCTGATTACTTTTTTACGTCACCATTGTCCTATCTTGCAAAAGTTTTATCTTCAAGAATGGTTTATGAAACTCATCTATAAAACTTTTGAATATCGCAGAATAACACCGAGGCCTCTTTGCACCCGGGCTTGGAATCATCACTACCTGGATTTTCGACGATTGAGCCATGACTTCACAACGAGACCAGCGTGGGAAACACGAAAAGATGAGTGCCTAGTTTATCCATTATTTCAAGAAATAACTTTAACTGTACTCTAATGACACCTGCCACATAATATAACTTTGTTGTTGCCCGAAAATGCAATATTTAGCAGCGTGAGCAACACTACAATCATAATTAATTTTTGACCTTTGTTGTGGTAGGGTTGTTAGAACATCCACTACTCGCCTACTGTCATTAGTTTCAGCAAAAGGTGACGTATTACGAGATTCTAGCGACGTTTTTCCCACGGTGCATTTTTGTCTTAATTGACGGCACATGTTGCTGAACTTGTCACCGCTTTCACTTCCAAACACGGATGTGGCACTGTTAGGACCGTCAGTTCATTGCCAACCTCGCACCGAGGCTGAAGCAGCGGCAGCGACCAGGGCGGGGAAACACGTCGGCGGCCGCCGGCCTTGACAGTGCGGCGTGCTGACCCGCCGTGTCCGAGTGTGACAGTGCCGGGTGGCCAGACGGACAAGCCAAACCGCCGTGTCACGCCGTCTGCTCTGCCCTGGCCTGCTATGCCGAGGTCGGGCCGACTGGCCACGCCCTTTTCCGCGAACCATCGCACGGTGGCCCGTGGCCAGCCAGACCCAAACCACCAACAGGTAGTCGCGAAGTTGTCTATTTCGTGAAAAAGCCCAAGCCGCCATTCCGACAACCTGCTTATAGTGTTTTTTTTTTTCTTTTCTAGGGCAGTTTCAGTGTTCGGCGGTCTTTAAACAAGAAAAGAAAATTGGGGATCTGTTACATGACGATCAGTTAGGCTGTAGGACCGTTGAGGCGTCAGAGAAGTGATAGCCAAAGCAATTCACAAATTGAGACGCATTCAGAGTATTTATCGAACTAAAATGACGATAGAAAATGGTGCAACATGACCGAAAACGGGACAAGATGTTGCGGTAGTATAGCATACACTAGGTACGGGGGTGAGCCAAATGAAAACCTAAAATATTTTTTAAAATATTATTTATTGTGCAGAAGTGGTACAAAGCTGAATCACTTTTCGACATAATCTCCCCCACGCTCAATACAAGTCCTCCAGCGGTTTCAAAGTGCATAAATTCCATTAGAAAAAAAATTCTTTTGGTAGGCCGCGTACCTCTTCATCAGAGCGGAACTTCTTTCCTCGCACTGCGCCTTTGAGTGGTCCAAACATATGGAAATCACTTGAGGCAAGGTCTGGTGAATATGGTGGATGAGAAAGACACTCAAAATCCAGGTCTGTGATTGTTGCAACTGTTGTACGGGCAGTGTGGGGCCTTGCATTGTCATGTTGCAAAACGAAACCTGCTGACAGCAATCCACGTCGCTTTGATTTGATTGCTGGCCGCAGATGATTTTTTAGGAGATCTATGATGCACTGGTGACAGTGGTCTCTCTAGGCATGTAATGCTCCAAAATGACGCCTTTTTCGTCCCAAAAGAGTGTCAGCATAACCTTCTCTACTGATGGCTCTATTCGAAACTTCTTTGGTTTTGGTGATGAGGAATGGCACCATTCCTTGCTCGCTCTCTTCGTTCCCGGTTGGTGGAAATGAACCCAGGTTTCGTCCCCAGTAACTATTCTTGCATGAAAGCCACCACCTTCTCGTTCAAAGCGCCGAAGAAGTTCTTTAGAAGCATCAACACGCCGTACTCTCATTTCAGGATTCAGCTGCCGTGGCACCCATCTTGCAGACACTTCGTAAAAGTGGAGCACATCATGCACAGTGTGGTGTGCTGATCCATGACTAATTTGTAAACATGGCGCAATGTCATTCAGTGTCACACGGCGGTTTTCCTTCACTAAGGCTTCAACTGGTGCAGTGTTCTGTGGAGTCACAACTCGTTGTGCCTGACCTGGACGAGGAGCACCTTCCACTGAATCCACACCATTTGCAAACTTCCTACTCCATTCGTAGACTTGCTGCTGTGACAAACATGCATCACCGTACTGAACCTTCATTCGTCGATGAATTTCAATAGGTTTCACACCTTCGCTACACAAAAACCGAATAACAGAACGCTGTTCTTCCCTGGTGCAAGTCGCAAGTGGGGCGGCCATCTTTATACTGATACTGCGACGGTATGTATGCATCTGCACTATGCTGCCACCTACAGGTAATTCTGCACGCTGTTGGTAGCACGCTTACCAACTTACAGGATAACGGCACGAAATTTTGATTTGTTATTGCAAATTTAAGGTTTTCATTTGACTCACCCTCGTACAAAAGGGCAGAGCATTAATGGAGCTGTCATTTGTACACAGGTGACTCATGTGAAAAACTTTGCGACGAGAATTAACAGGCTTTGACCGGAGAATGATAGTTGGAGCTAAACAAGTCGGATATTCCATTTCGCAAATCGTTGGGGAATCCAATATTGCGAGTCTACAGCGTCAATAGTGTGCCGAGAATACCAAACTACCACGGACAACGCAGCGGCCGACGGCGTTTCACTTAACAACTGAGAGCAGCGGTGTCTGCGTAGGGCTGGTGCTGCCTCCATAATGTTTACATGCAATGGACTGGGTTCTCTGGTCCAACTGAACCAGGAACCAGTCATTGACTATAAATGGTTACCTTCGGCTATCTGGAGACCATTTGCAGGCATTTATGGACTTCATGTTCCCAAACAACGAGGGAATTTTTGTGGATGACAATAAGCCATGACACCGGGCCACAATTGTTCGCTATTGGTTTGAGGAACGTTCTGGACAGTTGGAGCGAATGATTTGGCCACCCAAATCGACCGACATCGAACACTTATGGGATATAACCGAGAGTTCAATTCGTGCACAAAATCTGCACCGTCAACACTTTTATGGGCACTGTACAGGCAACATGGCTCAACATTTCTGCAGGGTCTTCCAACAACTGGTTGAGTACATGCCACATTGATCTGCTGTACAACTCGGGGCAAAAGGAATTCCAAGTCGGTTTTAGGAGGCATCAAACGACTTTTGTCGCCTCACCGTATAGTGCGTTCCAGAATCAAAAGGGAACAATGACAAAGGAAAGCCATGATCGAAATACTGCGATTAGGAGTACAAGACAGGTATATGGCCTCTCGTACCACGGGATAAAAGAAAGGTTCGGGTGTTGGATTAAAATTCAGGCTGGAAGGGCGTCAATCATAAGATTTGCAGATAACATTGCTATCATCTATGAAAGTGAGGAGCAACTGTAGGGTCTGCTGAAAAGAATAGAAATCTTGTGGACTTAGAGTAGACCAAAGACAGACGAAAGTGATGAGGATTCGCAGAAATGAGGATAAACTTAACATAAAAAGGGGACCATAATGTTAACGAAGTGAAGGAATTCTAGGCGCTACAGTTTGGAACCGCGCGACCGCTACGGTCGCAGGTTCGAATCCTGCCTCGGGCATGGATGTGTGTGATGTCCTTAGGTTAGTCAGGTTTAAGTAGTTCTAAGTTCTAGGGGACTGATGACCTCAGATGTTAAGTCCCATAGTGCTCAAGGCCATTTGAAGGAATCCTGCTTTCTTCGAAGCAAAATAACACATGACGGGCGAAACAAATCGGAGTAAAGACTACCACTGGCAAGTAGTGCATTCCTGGCTAAAGTGAGAGAATCGAAGTGTGAGATGTAGGGTTACACGAGGAAGCTGTTGGTTAAATGGTCTGACAAGACAAAATTGAAGAGGTTCACCCCAGGTTTGAAGACATTGGGTGCGGATGTTAGTCTGTGATCAAAAAGTTGGCACAAGGGGAGGAATTCGTGGTGGGTAACATCAAACCAGTTAGAAGAGTGACAACCTCCCCACCATCTACACACACACACACACACACACACACACACACACACACACACACACAAAGTATGCAAGGAATGTCACAGGCAGCTTCAAACGACGGTGCCTATCGTGGCTACTAGGGGTTTTTGTGTTTTGTTTACTTGTTTGGGAAGAAAGACGTTTCTGATGATTATCTCACAGATTGAAAGCGTTCATAAAATAATGAAAAAGTTGGAAACAAGAAATGGTTTTAATTAGTTGAAAGTAGCGAGGTGTATACGTCAGTGTTATAACGTCACAGTTCCCCAGTGAACTTTACTAAAATCAGAATCCAAATGTCAGTAAGAAGAGTCAGTTCGATTACAATTTTCCCTCAACAAGCCTGGTTAATACATACTAATTGTAATTATTTTAGCCATAATGGCTACTTTTGTGAACCGTGACCGAGTGCGGTAATTATTTATCTGTAATTTCTGCTACCAGTCACTTTTTTATTTTTTGTTTTATGTTTAATCAAACATAATACAACGCGGTGCGAACATGTTCTGTTCATCTTCAGGCGTTTGTACATACATGCATACTTAAAGATAAACCGTCTTAAACTAGATTAACTCTTTGTCCATTGTTTGTTATCGTAGCGGCGGATGTGGCATTTGTGAGAGGGGAGGGGGGCGGTGGATGGCCAGAAATCGAAGTCAGTGATGACTTACGCTGGTTTTTTTCCTAGTGGTTGGCTATGTATGATATAACAGCCTGTATAGTCAACGGCAAGGGAAAAAAAACAGCATAAGACATCGATTTCTGCCCATCCACCGCCCCCCCCCTCCTCCACCCCAAATGCCACACCAGCCACTACAATAACAAACAATGGACAAAGAGTTCTAGGTTAATTTAGTTTAAGACGGTTTATTTTTAAGGAACATTTCTCTGTCTGTCTGTATGTATGTATAAACGCCTGAAGATGAACAGAACATGTTCGAAATCCGTTGAATTACGTTAGATTAAATATAAAACAAAATATTAAAAAAGTGACTGGTAGTAGAAATTACAAATAAATAAATACTAATTGTAGCTTTCCTGTTTCAGACACTTTGGAATATTTGTGTTTGAAACTCCATTTAATTTACCATAAGTATTCTAGGCAGTTTTAGCTCTTCTATTTATGTCTTCTCCTATCCATCCAGCCAGTATCTTCAACTGTTCTACACAAAGACCAAATAAGTAAAATCAACTGGTTCTACTTATTTTCTGTTATTTATTTTTAATAACTATTTTATGTTCTACCGTTTTATTGTGATTGATTTTCACTTTAGCTTTTCAACTTCCTCCATCAAGTGATTCGATTAGTCGTTGACGTTTGTCTCCGGTAGAGAGAGACAAATGGTTGAGCGTTATCAACAAAACGAAAGTAGTTCATGAACTCTGAAGCATTTCCTATTCATTTTTGGTTTTGTAAATTCAGAGATATGAAAGCTTCCTCTAGGGCTGCTTTGAACGGTTTTGGCAATATTGAATCATTGTGCGAAGCTCCTCTATCATTAATTAATCTACCTCTATCATCATGATGCACATCCCTATTTTGTAGCAGACACCTCTTATAAAACACAGGCAGAGACAGACAGACATAGAGAGAGACAGAGAGAGAGAGAGAGAGAAGGGGGGGGGGGGGGGGGGAGGTGAAAGACATTTCTGGAAAAATGCAATAGTAACTATGAAAGATTCACATAAATATTTGTGAGACGGAATTGGGAAACAGTGAGAAGCGTCCTCTTTTATTTTCTATCTGGTTGACATTAAAGAGATAGTGTTCTGCAGAGATAGGTAGAAACCACGTTGACTTCAAAACCATTTCATCTGCACAAGACCGTTATGACAACCGAATTAACCGCACGATTAATTTGCAAAGAATTTTGATCGTCTTGTCTACCTACGCTTGAGACAATTGCAGAGATCTGACTGACCTCTCCCTCTCCCCAAAGTTTTCAGATCTTCAGGAATCTGTTGTATGCTAGTTTCTCCATTGTCTATTCTCTGTGGGCCACTGCGTGTCACAATTCGCCGCTTACCATCTTTGGGTAGAAACAGTTGTACGAGTGGGTCACGTTGCACTGCGTATTTCAGAGTACACTAGTAGAAGCAACTCAGGGAGCCATGTATGGAGAATGCGTTCACATCTCACAAATCCAGTCAGAGGTCACTGGGAGACGGTAGTCCGTAAACCCATTTATTTGCTTCCACAAATCCGTCAAAACCTTGCACCTGACCAAAGCCACACAAAGAAATAATGCTTTCGACAGTACCTACGAACTGTATCTTTCGCCAATAGATGAGATCCTTACCACTCCTTACCATGAACGTTTCATGTACACGGCTAGCCCGTAACGCGAGAGAAGTTCACCTTCAGTTATTCTGGCACTTAACGCTGTTTCATTGTCTGTCCTTACGAGCGCTGAGTCAGCCAAGTAAAAGTTGAACCACTTGTCGAAGCAGACAACCCCGGAGCAGCGACTATCGGTGACTGTCAGTAATTGACGAGCCGGCACTCCAAGCCGGATTTACGCCATGGACTGCCAGCTACTGGTTTCTGGCGTGGGATGCAACGCCCTGCGACATTTACAGCTCCTGCCGCCGGTTTTCTATTTTTAAAAGGCACTGCTGTCAACGTAGCATTATTAATAAAAGCGCAAACTATTTATTTATTCAGTTATTCCCCATGGCAAGATTAGGATCTCCATGCTATCTCTTACCTCTCCTTAGTGTGCTTACTCTGCTTGGAGCACAGTACATGAGCTGTAAATAATAATAATAATAATAATAATAATAATAATAATAATAACAATAAGTCCTTTCTGGTTCTGCCTTGCTCTGAACCCACTATCCAACATGCTAAATAATACAAATTATGGATACAATATTACTGGAAGATACCCACACAAAATCACACATTTGCTATACATGGCAGCAACAAATCAACAACTCAACCAACTACTAAAGATAATAGAAGTATTCTGAAATGATATAAATATGGCTTTTGGAACAGGTAAATGTAAGAAAAATAGCATAGTCAAGGGAAAACACACTAAACAGGAAGATTACATATTGGATAACCACAGTGACTGCATAGAAGCGATGGAAAAAACAGATGCCTATAAATAACTAGGATACAGACAAAAAATTGGAATAGATAATACAAATATTAACGAAGAACTAAAAGAAAAATATAGACAAAGACTAACAAAAATACTGAAAACAGAATTGACAGCAAGAAAGAAGACAAAAGCTATAAATACTTATGCTATACCAATATTGACCTACTCATTTGGAGTAATGAAATGGAGTAACACAGACCTAGAAGCACTCAATACACTTATACGATCACAATGCCACAAATATAGAATACATCACATACATTCAGCAACTGAAAGATTCACATTAAGCAGAAAAGAAGGAGGAAGGGGATTTATCGACATAAAAACCTACATTATGGACAGGTAGACAATTTAAGAAAATTCTGTCTAGAACGAGCAGAAACTAGCAAAATACACAAAGCAATCACTCATATAAATACATCGGCTACACCACTGCAATTTCATAGCCACTTCTACAACCCTTTAGATCACATAACATCAACAGATACGAAGAAAGTAAATTGGAAAAAGAAAACACTACATGGCAAGCACCTGTATCATCTAACACAGCCACACATCGATCAAGACGCATCCAACACATGGCTTAGAAAAGGCAATATATACAGTGAGACGGAAGGATTCATGATTGCAATACAGGATCAAACAATAAACACCAGATATTACAGCAAGCATATTATTAAAGATCCCAATACCACAACAGATAAATGCAGACTTTGCAAACAACAAATAGAAACAGTAGCTCACATCACAAGCGGATGTGCAACACTAGCAAATACAGAATACCCCAGAAGACATGACAATGTAGTAAAAATAATACATCAACAACTTGCCATACAACATAAACTAATAAAACAACACGTTCCCACATACAAGTATGCACCACAAAATGTACTGGAGAATGATGAATACTGGAACAGAACCATTATAACAGATAAAACAACACCACATAACAAACCAGACATCATACTCACCAATAAAAAGAAGAAATTAACACAACTAATCGAAATATCCATACCCAATACAACAAATATACAAAAGAAAACAGGAGAAAAAAATTGAAAAATACATCCAACTGGCTGAGGAAGTCAAGGACATGTGGCATCAGGATAAAGTTGACAATATACCAATTATACTATCAACTACAGGAGTCATACCACACAATATCCACCAGTACATCAATGCAATACAGCTACATCCAAACTTATATATACAACTACAGAAATCCGTAATTATTGATACATGTTCAATTACCCGAAAGTTCCTAAATGCAATATAATATATACCGTACAGTTAAAAGGAAGTCACGCTTGATCAAGGTCCGCGTCACTTTCCATTTTTGACCAGACATAACGTCTGAGGAAAGAAAGAAACAATAATAATAATCTCGTCTGGGCCCTACTGGACCACGCGACGTACCGGATGGTTATAATTGAAGTGGAGCTTCTTGTACACACAATGAGGTACAATTTTAGTCACCAGGTGCTGTGAATGCAAGAAAGAAGTGTACAAATGTTTCCAAGTGTAATGGGACAGGGACCTGGGCAGAATAGGTCAACAAGTGAGAAAGGCATAATCTTGATTTTGTTGTTAACCGCCACTTACACAATTTCTTCACCATGAGCAACGGAGACGTCGACGAGAAGCAAAATTCGTAAAATGACGTGATCAACAGTTGCCCTGCCCTCTACAGTTCCGGTGGAATCTCAGCAACGTGTTCCTGTCTTTTCTTTTCTGTTTTTGGTCATAATTCTGCCTGGTTTGTAGTTTGATTCGGTCCGCCACGGATTCCTCCCCTGTGCCAACCATCTCAGAGTAGCACATGCAACCTACGTCCTCAATTATTTGCTGGATCTATTCCAATCTCTGTCTTCCTCTACAGTTTTTGGCAGCAACATCTCCCTCTACTACAATGGAAGTCATTCCCTCATGTCTTAACAGATGTCCTCTCACTCTGTCCCTTCTCGTGTATTCCACATATTTCGTTCCTCTCCGGTTTTGCGCAGAACCTCTTCATTTCGTACCTTATGAGCCCACCCACTTTTCAACATTTGTTTGTCACACCACATCTCAAATGCTTCGATTCTCTTCTTTTCTGGTTTTCCCACAGTCCATCTTCCACTAGCATACAATGCTGTACACTAAAAGCACGTTCTCAGAAATTTCTTCCTCAAATTAAGGCCTATGTTTGATACTAATAGACTTCTCTCGGCAAGGAATAATTACTGGCCTTCAGATCACGCAGAGACCGAACGTGTCCTTGGTAAACGCGCTCTTGTAGATATCCTCAGAGGCAAATGTCACATGGATTTAGGTGAGATGATATTTCAGGCTGTGCATATGGAGAGCCTCTGGAGATGACACGTTCGCAGAAGGTTGCGTTAAGCAGGTCTCTCACTGGGCGAAAGACATGAAGTGTTGGCTCTCCTTGCATGAAAGCAGTGATTTCCATACAGTTGCACTCTTCCAGATTAGGAATCATATTCTGCACAAGGAGGTCTCGATAACGTGTAGACGTCACGATGAGCCGTGGAGCGGCTGGCGCCAGTGTTCTCGCACTTAGAATGGCATCGCTGCCATCGATTATAGGGTCACCATCTTTGCCTTCCGCGATTCAGGCCGGTGGTCGGGTGGTTAAAGCCGTCAGCACACGGACCGTGCACCCGAACGTTCAGCGTTGAGCGTGCCGAATTTCTGACGTCATAGCGTGGAACAGCACGTTCGGGAGTCTTTCCGAACGTGCCGAGCAATATCTGGCATGTCAGATATTCTGAGCTTGCGTCTGACCGTTGACCAATGAGATGGCACAACGCCACCTACGTCACACGCACCCCGTCTCCCTTCAGTAGAGAGTTGTGAGGCGCCATATTGGCATTCATTTCAAGCCTATATGTATATATGCTGTTTCTGAGCACCAGCAAATTGAGAATCACCGGAAAACCGTTGTTAGTTGTGTGATTCGTACCAATAAAATAATGAGAAATATTGTATCCGTGGCAAAAGAATTATTGTAACTTGCGTATTATGAGAGTAGACTATTTGAAGGCAGCGACACACTGAAGATCCACCCAAAACGCATTGTTCTTGGTACAGTTTGCTAAAATTAAATTTCAATTAGTAACATAATTATCTACAATTAACGTTTTTAGCAACGCGTAATACAATTTTATTATGGTTTAGCGTAATGAGCAGCGTCTCTGTCTACTCGTGAGTTTTTGTTGGGGCGGTGGTTCGCGTCTGAACACTTCCTTTTTTTCCTAACATTCGCGCTTTAGTGGGTTCTGATACTTTATTATTAGTTTAATATAAGTATATGCTATAATAATATAAGTTCACTTTTTATTGAGGGGTGACTTTGTTCGATTGGCTTAATCTACAGGATAGCTTGCGCTACTTGTATAAAGATATTTTGCCCCTTTTTCTCTTACACTTCGTAGTTCACATGCTGCAAAGATTCCGCTACTGGGTAGGAACAGTGATCAAGTAAGACTAATCTCGGGGTTTTACTAAAATATGGGAACGATAAATTAATGTTTATCTTATGCGGAGAAGTATTCCAAATTTGTACCTCACTGTTTGTAACGGAACTTCTATAAGTCTCTGTCCTTATTGATTGGACATGGTACTTCCCTTTTCGTGGACGATGGAGGAAATGTGCGTTTTAATAGAGCTAACGTGGGAATTTTACGCACGCCCATTGAGTAAACAGTGTGATTTACGAAGTAGAAACATCCCTCAACTGCCGCTGGAGTGCGTTGCGATCGCGTATACCACTTTGGGGCCCATGTACCGTATGCACAAGTCGCATCGTTCCTGAGCGTTCAGCAGCACGTTGAACTTGGCACGTTCAACGTTAACGTTCGACAGCACGGTCCGTGTGCCGACGGCTTAACGGGCGAGTGAGAAAAGAGACAGCGGAGTGGAGATTCGCATGGCCGGTGGTGGCTTGTTGACGTTTACCGTGAGGCCTGTGGTACGACGCCTGTACGCTATGGGCAGGGTCATCGAGAGATCCCGGCAGTGACTTGATGGGACCTCGGGTTTGGTATCGCGGTGGTGCACTGTTGCGTTTTGGGGCCTTTCTGTTGCGAGGGCATGTATAGGTTCTTGTTACTGGCCATTGAAATTGAGATGTGTCTATGGCGTGACGGAGGAAATGTGTGGTGCTCGCCGCTGTTGAATGTGAAAGCGCTTCGTCTGCCTTGTGTCTGTGCAGGAAATTATGTGAAGTAAATAGCTGATACCACGGCGACGTCTTGCTCTCACGCATTGTTGAATATATTTCGGTATTACTAAATGTTGAAGATATCCCACGTGTAAAGCAAATAAAGCCATTTGCGCAATACTAAGGTACTGTTTTATTCTGCTTAAATCTGTGTCAGTTATATGTGCATTTATATGCCCTTCTTTAGTTGCAGAAGTTGTAGAAGTGTGTAAACAGAGAGCTATGTGGAAATGGATGTAAAGTTGAAACCCTTCTAATAAGTGAATACACTCGAACTCTTTATTACTAAAGGTGCCTTTCGATACCAGCACCTACCTTGGGTAATAAGTGTTATTCGGAGGTTGTTATGGTACTGTAAGTAAGTATTATACACAAAATTGTTTATTCTGATTGTACTAAATTGGAGATATAAGGTCGGTTGTGAGCCACTGTAAATTACTGTTGTCTCCTCTGTGTGGTAGCGTCGCATTGTCAGTGGCTTCAATCATTATTCCTGTCATATTTCGAGTTTTGTATTCGCGGGTTTGCTTAAGCTGACACTGTTGAGTTGTGAGACCTATAAACGAGCAAGTCAAACTAAGTATTCTATGAGCTCAAGACGACATTCTATTACGTGGTACCTTAGTTTGTTATAGGTTAAAAGTATTTTACGTGTTATTAATTTTCTGCTGTTTGGTTTGTCTAAATTGGAGCTAGTTCTGTGAAGTAGACGTATTTTATTAGTGTGTTACGCGTTGCGCCCTTTCGTGTTAATTGTTTTTAAGAAGCTACAAATGACCCTGTGTATGTTGCAGGTAGCTGAAACTGACATGTTCACGGGAGGCGTCCTGACGGGGTTGATAGTGGCCCCTTTTACTACGGCACATCCGGCTATACTCCTTCAGTACATTTGTCTCGCTTATATCGTTACTACGTTTGTCGAGTGGAATTAGGGCTTACTGTAATCACCTTATATGTTGAAGTTATGTATCTGCCTTGCCAGGGTGCGAACCTTCGTGGATATAGTCGTTTTCACATCTGTAAAGACTGATAGTGTTATTCATTTGTTCTCGTCACATGTACGATTACTTATCTTCTTATATTTAATGTCAGTTGATATGTCTCTGAGCACTATGGGACTTACCATCAGTGGTCAGTGGCAGGATTCGAACCTGCGACCGTAGCAGTCGCGCGGTTCCGGACTGAGCGCCTAGAACCGCTAGACCACCGCGGCCGGCTTTAATGTCAGTAAAATGTAAATGTTAGCGAGGTCCGAATTGGGACGTTGTATTCTCCTCTTGTGGAAACAAATTTAAGTGATTTTATTCCTTTTTTAAGTAGCCTTTAGATGCGTACATTTTGCCTCCATGTTTGGTGTTTTTATGGCTTCCACGTTAATTAAAATTACAATAAAGGTAAATTTGGCAACGAAGGGTTTCGTGTATTTACTAGTTGCTAAGTGGATCCTAAGTTAAGTGCAGGAACCCTACCACGCGATACACCTGACATGCCCTCTGGGTGTATTATCTCCAAAGAAGAACTGACCGAAAATAAAGGTGCTTGTGAATCCACATCACACTGTCACACGACGGCGTGTGTGATGGGTCTTCGTGGACAATACGCGATCGAACAGTATCCTAAATTGGCAGTTCTGTGTATTCACGGCATCCGGTAGTGTAAAATGTGCCTCGTCACTCCATAGAATATTGCGCGGCCAAATGTCATCGACTTCGATCCTTGCCAGAAACTGAAGACAGATTCAGAACGTTTCTGTGGATGATGAGGTTTCACTAGCGTTATCGTCCGCATCTTGTGCAGGTACCAGAGTAAAATAGACTGCAAAACTCGCGATACTGTTGACCATCATATGGAAATTCTCCTAACACCACACGAGCACTGGCACTACGCGGGACAAGTGCTGCATGGTTGGTTACAGCAACAGCAACCCCGTCCATAACTTCTACTGTGAGGACGCCTTCGATTTCCAGGTGCCACACCAAGCTCACTCGTGTTTTCGAATTTTATTATCGTCTTCTTCAGAACTTGATACACCAGGCAGAAAATAATTTTAATAAGGAATTACGCTACCGGGCAATTGTCTTGGCCGAAAACCCCAAGGAGTCGGGAATACCTTGGTCTGACCAGCTGAAAAGAGAGCATTCTGAGACAATAAAAGTAGTGTGGGCACAAACAAACTCTAAAACTAAGCTCTGAAAATGACCCTTATTGTACGAGTGGTTATAATCAAAGTGCAGCTATACACAAGGAGTTGTAATTATCGTATAGCAGCAAAACTTGACAGATATTCTAATGTGTTAGTGCGGAACCGATTTACGCTGGAGATCAAATCAGTGCTAAGTTTGGCCACCCGGTGCAAATCTGGCGCTGTACACTTTATGCCGGTGTGACATGCACCCCATCATTTGACAAGCCATAACGTGAGTGAAGAGAGACCGGCGCTGTTAGTGAAACTGCTGTACGTGAACGGTAGCAATTACAGTGCTACAATGAGAGACTATCACCGCCTGAAAGATTTGAGGAGAGGCCAGATGTCATGAGATTTGCATCTCTGGAACTCTTGGCACGTTGATGGTTGGTGGACATAATGGTAGATCAGAGCGAAGTTCACGGGTATTTTCTGGTTACTCAGGGCCAACTTCTAAAATGCGATGTATGTCGGAATCTTCTGGGACCGTCATTAAATCTTAACTGTCCACAGACGGCCATGCAAAGTCAGAGAGTAGTGGCTACTGCGTCATTGTCCAGCTGTAGAGAATATTAGCAGTGAGGTAAGTAACCTTTTCTTTCTTGGTGGTCTTCTGACTGGGTTGATGAGGCCCACCACGAATTCCTCTATGCTAACCTCTTCACCTTGCAACACACGTCCACAATTATTTGCTGGATATATCCAAATCTCTGTCTTCCTCTACAGTTTTTGCCCTCTATGGCTCCTTCTAGTAGCATGGGAGTCATTCCCTCATGTCTTAACAGATGTCCTATCATCCTGTCCCTTCTCCTTATCAGTGTTTTCCACATGTTCCTTTCCTCTCTGATTCTCCGCAGAACCTTCACGTTCCTTACATCAGTCCACCTAATTTTCAACATTCGTCCGTAGCACCACATCTCAAATGCTTCGATTCTATTCTGTCTGCTTTTCCCACAGTCCATGTTTCTCTACCATATAATACTATACTCCACACGTACGTTCTCTGAAATTTCTCGCCGGCCGCGGTGGTCTCGCGGTTCTAGGCGCGCAGTCCGTAACCGCGCGACTCTACGGTCGCAGGTTCGAATCCTGCCTCGGGCATGGATGTGTGTGATGTCCTTAGGTTAGTTAGGTTTAACTAGCTCTAAGTTCTAGGGGACTGATGACCTAAGATGTTAAGTCCCATAGTGCTCAGAGCCATTTGAACCATTGTTGAAATTTCTCTTCGCCAGGAATGCCCTTTCTGCTAGTGCTAGTCTGATTCTGATGCCCTCCTTGCTCCGTCCATCATTGGTTATTTTACTGCTTAGGTAGCAGAATTCCTTAACTTCATCTACTTTCTGACCATCAATCCTGATGTTAAGTTTCTTGCTATTCTCATTCCCATTACTTCTCATTACTTTCGTCTTTCTTCGATTTACTCTGTCCATACTCTGCACTCTTAAGACTGTTCACTCCGTTCAGCAAATCACGTAATTCTTCTTCACTTTCCGTCAAGAAAGCTATGTCATCAGCGAATCGTATAATTAATATCCTTTCACCTCGAATTTTAATTCCACTCCTGAACCTTTATTTTATTTCCATCATTGCTTCCTCGATTTATAGATTCAACAATAAGAACGAAAGGCTACATCCTCGTCTTACTCCCCTTTTACATTTTTTTACTTATCTACTACATATCTTATTACTATTTCACCGTAAGAGAACCTTTAAGACATTCAAAGTTTTTGGTAATCATACTTTAGCTTCATAATTTTTACCTCAAAAGTCGTGTACAATCACCGTCTGCGTAAACACTACTTCTGCTCTGATTGTCTTGCTGTTCATATGTACTGTGAAAGTGAATAACACTGCTTCCTGCTTCGCAGTGGAACATCCGCGCGTGACACCGTTAATACTGCGAAACGAGTTGTTACTAGTGTTATAGAGAAAAATGAACTTTGAGACTTTTCGAGAACACTATGTAATAAAAAAGTACATTTTAGCTATACACTACTGGCCATTAAAATTGCTACACCACGAAGATGACGTGGTACAGACGCGAAATTTAACCGACAGGAAGATGATTAGGTTTTCACAGCATTCACACAAGGTTGGCGCCGGTGGCGACACCAACAACGTGCTGACGTGAGGAAAGTTTCCAACCCATTTCTCATACACATACAGCAACTGACTGGTGTTGCCTGGTGAAACGTTGTTGTGATGCCTCGTGTAAGGAGGGGAAATCCGTACCATCACGTTTCCGACTTTCATAAAGGTCGGATTGTAGGCTATCGCGATTGCGGTTTATCGTATCGCGACATTGCTGCTCGCTTTGGTCGAGATCCAATGACTGTTAGCAGAATATGGAATCGGTCGGTTCAAGAGGGTAATACGGAACGCCGTGCTGGATCCCAACGGCCTCGTATCACTAGCAGTCGAGATGACAGGCATCTTATTCGCATGGCTGTAACGGATCGTGCAGCCACGTCTCGATCCCTGAGTCAACAGTTGGGGACGTTTGCAAGACAACAACCATCTGCACGAACAGTTCGACGACGTTTGCAGCAGCATGGACTATCAGCCCGGAGACTATGGCTGCCGTTACAAAAATGGCTGTGAGCACTATGGGACTTAACTTCTGAGGTCATCAGTCAAAGGTTCAAAAGGGTCTGAGCACTATGCGACTTAACTTCTGAGGTCATCTGTCGCCTAGAACTTAGAACTAATTAAACCTAACTAACCTAAAGACATCACACACATCCATGCCCGAGGCAGGATTCGAACCTGCGACCGTATCGGTCGCTCGGCTCCAGACTGTAGCGCCTAGAACCGCTCGGCTACTCCGGCCGACGGCTGCGGTTACTCTTGACGCTGCATCACAGACAGGAGCGTCTGCGATGGTGTATTCAACGACGAACCTGGGTGCATGAATGGCAAAACGTCATTTTTCCGGATGAATCCAGGTTTGTTTACAGCATCATTATGGTCGCATCCGTGTTTGGCGACATCGCGGTGAGCGCACATTGGAAGCGTGTACTCGTCATCGCCATATTGGCGTATCACCCGGAGTGATGGTGTGGGGTGCCATTGGTTACAAGTCTCGGTCACCTCTTGTTCGCATTGACGGCACTTTGAACAGTGGACGTTACATTTCAGATGCGTTGCGACCCGTGGCTCTACCCTTCATTCGATCCGTGCGAAACCCTACATTTCAGCAGGATAATGGTCGACCGCATGTTGCAGGTCGTGTACGGGCCTTTCTGGATACAGAAAATGTTCGATTGCTGCCCTGGCCAGCACATTCTCCAGATCTATCACAGATTGAAAACGTGTGGTCAATGGTGGCCGAGCAACTGGCTCGTCGCAATACGCCAGTCATTACTCTTGATGAACTGTGGTATCGTTTTGAAGCTGAACGAGCAGCTGTGCCTGTACACGCCATCCCTGTTCTATTTGACTCAATGCCCAGGCGTATCAAGGCCGTTATTACGGCCAGAAGTGGTTGTTCTGGGTACTGATTTCTCAGGATCTATGCACCCAAATTGCGTGAAAATGTAATCGCAAGTCAATTCTAGTATAATATAATTGCCCAATGAATACCCGTTTATCATCTGCATTTCTTCTTGGTTCAAATGGTTCAAATGGCTCTGAGCACTATGGGACTCAACTGCTGAGGTCATTAGTCCCCTAGAACTTAGAACTAGTTAAACCTAACTAACCTAAGGACATCACAAACAGCCATGCCCGGGGCAGGATTCGAACCGGCGACCGTAGCGGTGTTGCGGTTCCAGACTGCAGCGCCTTTAACCGCACGGCCATTTCGGCCGGCATTTCTTCTTGGTGTAGCAATTTTAATGGCCAATAGTGTATGCGTAGCCTGATCGGTAGCATCGTATATTGATAAATAATCGTATCTGCAGGGGGGTGGGGGGGGGGAGGGGGTCGGGCTCGAAACTTGTTGCAGTCCACGACTTTTTGAGTACCCAAATCATTTAAACATGAAAGTCATCAAATATATGGTAATTAAACTTAACCATCATTTTTCAAGAAAGAATGCACTTCTTCTACCTTTAAATTACATGTCGCACACAAACTATCGGTTTTCATTGCAATTACGTTCTTAATTATCGATATTTTATAGAGGACTGTTAAAGATTGGTGAAATGAAGGAAACGTTACACAGTTAAAATTTTTGGAGAAAAATGAAAAATCACATGGTCTTTGTTTGAATATGCTCATTGTTTTGTAGGACAGATGTGGTCTCACACGAGCCAGAGAGATAAGCGCCGTAGAATGACGGCGTCGAGCACGCTGTACATGTAGAGTCTTGTACTGGGAGATAAGCAAAGGAGAGGATGTTGTTATAGGTGGCCGGCGTCCTCTTCCTACAACACACACGCACAGGTGGATTAATTCGGTTCTTTATTTACATTAACTGGAACATTTAGTTAATTTGAATAATGTTTGAGGTGCAAGCTCATCAGTAACAGTGTGACTATAGTCACTAATATGTCGTAGCCTGTGAGGAACTAAGTCCGCCCTGCAAGTAAACTGACAGACGCCAAACTGGATGAGTGAGTGAGTGAGTGAGTGAGGCCCCCTGGTCAGACGTGGCGGCCTAAACGCATGCTGTCGAGTGGGTGCTGGCGGCGCGTTTTTTGTCGGTTTGTCTCTGGTCTCTGACGTGACCGGCGCGCTTGATCCAGCGCCTACTAATCGATCCTCGTTTCATCTTTGCCGACCGGTGTGCTGCCGACAGCTTACACCAGCACAGTACAAATACTGCGTTTTTACAGCTGGCACCTTAACGCCGCAACCTGAAGCCAAAAGAACTTATCTGGAGCAAGGTTAAGGGATTTGTCGTGAGAAATAACAAGACATTTAAGCTGCCAAACGTACTGAAACTAGTGCACGAAGATCTGTGAACGTCACTCCCGAACGATGGCGAAATGGGAGAACAGCACATCATAAAAGAGAAGGAGGAAATGTACATTTGCAGGCTTGGGATTCTGTTGCGGGACCGCCTCGTTGTCAACGTAGCATTACTGAGATGTACTCCTCCTGTATATAGGAAAAGAAAAGAACTGACTCACAATATTATAGTCGGATATCGTTAACGTCTGTTTGCTGCAGAATTCCTGAACATATTCTCATTTCGAATATAATATATTTCATTGACACGGAAAGGCTTCTGTGCACAAAACAGGGCGGTTTCAAAAAGCTCAGATTCCTTTTTTCTCAGATGATATCCTGCAAACTATGGGAGAAGGGCAACGGGCAGGTTCCATATCTCGAGATTTCTAAAATGCATTCGACACCATGCCCCACTGCGGATTGCTGACGAAGGTACTAGCATGTGGAACAGGTTCCCGGATAGGTCAGTGTTCATCAGAGGCAAGAATATCGTCAACACTGTGCCATGTAAGTGTGATAGGACATCTGTTTATATATATATATATATATGTAAATTATCTGCCGTACAAGATCGGCAGCAAACTGCAGTTGTTTGCTGATGATGCTATGGTGTACAGGAAAGTGTCGAAAAGTTGATTGACTGTAGGAGCGTACTGCAATTTTTTTCTATTTACACGAATTATCTGTCGGACAAGGTGGGCAGTAGTCCGCAGTTGTTTGCTGATGATGCAGTGGTGTACGGAAGGGTATCGAAATTGAGTGACTGTAGAAGCGTACAAGACGACTAAGACAAAATTTTTAGTTAGTATGATGAATGTCAGCTAGATCTAAATTTAGAAACATGTAAGTTAATGCAGATGATTAGGAAAAAGAAATCCGTAATGTTCGGATACAGCTTTATTAGTGTCCTGCCTGACACAGTCACGTCGCCGGCAGCTGTGGTCGAGCAGTTCTAGACGCTCAGTCCGGAACCGCGCTGCTGCTACGGTCGCAGGTTCGAATCCCGCCTCGGGCATGGATGTGTGTGATGTCCTTAGGTTAGTCAGGTCTAAGTAGTTCTAAGTTCTAGGGGACTGATGACCTCAGATGTTAAGTCCCATAGTGCTCAGAGCCATTTTGAAGAGTCACGTCGTTTATATACCGCGGCGCAGCGCTGCAAAGCGATATGAAATGGATCGAGCATATGAGGATTGTGATAGGGAAGATGAATGATCGACTTCGATTTATTGGTGTAATTTTAGGTAGGCATGGTTCATCTGCGACAGGAGACCGCAAACAACACAGTAGTGCGACCTATTGTCGAGTACTGCTCGAGTGTTTGGGATCCGCACCAGGTCCGATTAAAGGAAGACATCGAAACAGTTGAGAGGCGGCTGCTAGATTTGTTACCAGTAGGTTATGAAACTTTCCCTTTGAACAATTATACAAGACTGTGCTTAACCTGACACACAATATTTTTAGCGCAACGCAATCTGACTTTCAAAAAATCCCTACGAAAGAATGGCCCTGACTAACATTAACCTATACGTTTCACAAATCACTTACCTCACAAAAATCTTCGCTACTCAAGCTACTGCAATACAGCGAGCGCCACTACTGCCAGCTAAATAAAAGATTCAAACTACTGAAGGCACTAACTACTGATAGGGATAGTTAGCAAATGAAAGATATTAATAGAGAACAAACAATGTATTTACCTTGATATCATCATATATAAATATAGCAGTTCATGACAAATTTCAAAACTCCGCCATCTCTCTCCCCACATCCACCACTGCTGGCGGCTCACCTCCAACTGCGCAACGCTACGCGCTGTTCACAGCCAGCTGCCTAACACTACCATGGCAGACAACAATGCAAAACTAGCCACAGACTGCACACAGCACAGCCAGTGATTTTCATACAGAGGTGGCGTTACCAATAAAAAAACTTAAACAGCCTACTTACATAGCCCCCATGCTCCCCACAAAAAATTTTACAAATTGGTTTGGGCAGTGGCCAATAATGATTTGATAAAATTTTTCATAATTACAATAACAAAGATATCAAATGCACACACTTATTGATACAATGTTGGTCAAAAGCTAAAATTTTCCTCACAGTCCATAAAGACAGTCCTGATCATTCATCACGGTAAAATAGTAGTGTTTTTCTCAAAGTCTGAGCAGTAGAAGAAAATGCACACGGAAGTAGTGGATTTCCATGCAGTCTTGAAGAAGTACTGTTGTCCTTCCAACTGAAAGACAGTGCTGACTCTTGACATGCTGACAGGTAATGGGCCACAACAGAGCAAACCCACAGCAGAGTCATTCGACAGTTTGAAGAAGATTGGTAGGTAGGTCATCACAGAGCAGACCCACTGTAGTCCTGGTAGAGAGTATGGTATTGGTGGGCCATCAGAGGTGCAGACCCACTGCAGTCCTTGTAGAAATAATGGTATTGGTGGGCCATCAAAGATGTAGACCCACTGTAGTCCTTGTAGAGATTACGGTATTGGTGGGCCATCGAAGGTGCAGACCCACTGTAGTCCATGTAGAGACGGCCAGCAGCAATCTGTTGCGACTGTGCAGGTGCACAATCACCATCGAAGAGTCTTGCGGAGAATATAGCAAGTCCATAACCACCACTTGTCCACTCACAAAGTTTTTGAAATTGTCCTTAGAACGAGCAATGCTGTTATCCAGTCCCTTGCTGAATTATTAACGCACGTGCAAACACTAACAGTCCCTACTTCTCACATATTGTCCATATACCATGACGAACAGAAACGTGTGCAGTGAAATGGAACTTACAAGTTACTTAATTTGATTAACTGGTGTCAATTACAATATTATAACATGAAAATATAATTACAAAGGTACAAAATACATCATTAAAACATAACAATACAGATAACATTTGTAGTACAGGCTTTACAAAAGAATCGAAATAACATATACATCAGTGTTACAGAAATTATGACATAAGTAAACACACAAAAGATCAGAATAATTATTGAAACATCAACTTCACACATGAGCATTAAAACAAAACAGAATAAATAATGTCTAAGCATATTTACAAGGTAAATAACATATTATTAATGCAAATTATATTTGAGGATAACAGTATTCCTCATCATAGTGAATGTAGCTTAGTATTAGAAGAGGAAAAAAATTCTATGATACTACACAGAGACAGGAAGAAAACAAATACACAAGGGTACACAAACACAGAGTGGGATAACACAAAAGGAAAGGACAGGGTTTGTTTTCAGTGTAACTTTTGGTACTGCAGTATTTTGTGAACAAAACCTTTTTTGTTCTTGGAGATCTCCCTTCGTTCATAATTATTCCCAAAAAGTCCTATCTGTACCTCTTTTCTGTATTCTAACCATATTTCTTTCAAAATAAATATGGCTCATTGTACAATATTCATTTAGGCCCAAATCGTTTTCATATAACTTTCAAAGCATTCTTTCCCTATTCTCCATAGTTAGGTTCTTATATAGTCTACCCCCTCTTAAGCTAACTTAAATCTACTGAGCTCAGATGCTAAACTAAGGGACGAGGCAATGCAGCAGCACAAAACAAGTAACACAAACATCAATGACAAAAAATACAAAAGGCGAAGCAAGCAGCATAAATTACAACTAATATAAGGCAATGAGCAGCAAACAAGAAAAATAAATCAGTAGTAAACTGGCTTAGCAGAGTAATACAAAGTCAAATTCAATAACATTATGCCTGGCAAACAGCAGCAGAAAATTAAATAACTTCTACTGAAACATGACATAGCTAAAGCAGAAAAAATAATACACTAAAGATAAGGGAAATGTATATTCACATCTTAATATCTATGTCATTAAAGTGGTGCACCACAAAAACTAATTCTACAAAAAAATTACTAAGTACTAGAAAAGAAAATTATGTATGCATTTCCTGTGAAGGTAAATGTCTTTTTGTGCTCCCTCATTTGTTTGAAAAAAATTATTATTTACTCGATCTGTAGACAGAAAATATTTGTATTAGTACATCTATAAAATTTTATTTTAACCAATGCTGCAGTGCAGCTAGAAACTAGATATTAAACAAAATGAGTAAACAAATACATAAAGCAAGCCATATGGCATTTCTCTCAATTAGCAAGACAATAGCTGTGAAATGTGCAATCATATGTTTTCAAGTTCAACCGTGTCGTTTTTGCGATGCTCTCTACAAAGGAACGTCAATAGCGAGGATAATGTCCTCCCCTTTTTTTTCTACCTGTGCCGCTGAAAAGGGCTCGCAATAATGGCTTTTTCTCCAGGCGTCTGACACAGCTGGGTGCCCGCGACGCATTACGTGCAGGTGGTCACTTAACTTTCGTACGGAAATATTTACGACAGCAGTTTCCGCTACCGTGGCAGTCTCATATAAAAATATTTCACAGGTCAAGAATTAGCGTTTCAAATCTGTAGAAACAAAATCCTATAAATATAAGTGTCCAAAAAAAATATTCGTCAGCATTGTGATACAGTCACACATTTCATAACTCTTAAAGTACGATTCTTGGTTTCCAACATACTTCTTATTCCTCATATACAGTAGCATCATCTTATTGATCATAAACATATCTCAACAGCATAGTACACATCGTCGTCGTAATAATATAACATCTCAGTCAATTCTCAAAATCGTCGTAGCTTCCTCCAATAATTTCAAACCTAAAAAAAATTCTCTGCTCATTTCAATAGTGTCATCTACCTCAAACGTACTTTAAAAATCATGATCCCATACCAAATACATCATTCAAAGCTCTCATAGTATCACAATGGTTCCAAAAAAAATATGAACAGTTCACAAAATACTGACAAAATGCAATTTCATACGTGTGAAGTTATTCAATTGTGAAATTGCGTAAACATGAAGTTCTCCAACGGTGTAGTTACGTAAACATCTGTCACTGACGTAGTAAAAAAAAAAAAATGTTTATCTCTCAGTTACATGATCAGATAGCTGTGTAATTAGAGAAATATGGTACCGATGTGTAAAGTTGTATAAGCAAATACCATATTAGCTAGGGTTCCTTGTGGTTGCCACACACATGGTACACAAAGTAAGCATGTACCCCCCTGAGGATAAATGTAATTATACCCTCAGGTGTTACAAATTACAGCAATGGAATGAAATGTATCACGGAAAACTTTTTTTGTAATTCAAAAATCTTTAAAAATAAATGTTTTAAGTATAGAATTAATCACTCAAATGCGTGTCCTGTAGCGCTAAATGCGCGTCTTGCTGTAAGATAATTCTGTGGAACTGTCGTAGTTATCGTCCTCTGTAAGCAAAGTCCTGCTAAAGTCAATGTACTTACCTCATGATACACAAAAGTGAAATGCTTTGCGTATAGATACCTTAGTTATTACGCTTATTGCCGTGATGAGGAAAGTACTGTACTGTAACGTATTGTTGTGCTACGAAAAAGGCTGTCTCATTGTTGCTATACCACAAAAGTTACTACTAAAACATGTTTTAATTTCTTGAATAATGCCGAAAAACTGTGCAGATATAAAACAGATACACCGCAAAAGCAACATTGTAAATTGTCACTCATTAGTAGCGTCGTGATATAGTCGTGTAGCTGTCAAATAAACTAACCACTGTGTCACCTGGTATCTCTCAGAAAGCACCTTGAATCCATAATGTATTTGCAAGTAAACCAAAATGTTGCATTAAAATCTCATTAGCAGTACCAGTATGTGTCCTAAGTATGTAGCCTTATAGTCGTTCCATAATCGCACAACTAACAAGCAAGAATGTACACACACAATAACACTGTGACGTCTGTTCACTATAACAATGCATTCGTCATTTCTGTTTCAATAAGTTCTCTTGGTTCTTGACTGGATATTTAACTTCAAACATTGTTGCATGTTAACAGATTCTAAGTCTGACAAGCATACTAGTAATGTAAAGTGAAAAGTTTTATGGCAAAGACAAAGTTAAAAAGCAGATTATCTCTCAGTAAGCGGTTTTACATGTGAAGTGTGGTGCAATCCTTTACTCTTCCTAGTACGCAGACTTTCAACTTCAAAGCAATTATCATGTTGTTTAAATCGGTAAAGAATGCTAAATCTTTTCTCAAGGCTAGCGTCTTTGTTATTTTTCCCTGAGCCAGCGGCCGCATGCAGCTGCCTGCTGTGCGAGTCATTGTCTGTCTCTTTGTTGGCGCGCGTCGTTATTGGGATTAGGAGACCTAACTTCTACAAATTCACTCTGACGAGAAGGCCCTGCTCTGTTCGAATCCCGCCAGTTCTGATGCAATTCAGATCTGTCGTTACGATCATATCGTCTGTCGTCATGTCGGTAGTTCCTGTAGTTTCTTTCTTGTCGGTCATGTGGTGGAGAATTTCTCCCGGAATCGTAACTGCGCGCTGAACTGTTGCGTCTGAAGTTATTTTGTCTCCCTTGATAATAATTGTTTTGGTTTCCATATTGTCTGTTTCTATGGTTATCTCTGTCATATTCATAATTACGGAAGTGCGATCTTTCTCTGTAACTATTACTCTGCCAGTGGTTGTCATACGGGTGGTGTCTGTTTTGGTCACGATTTACGTTGTGAGAATAGCCTTGTTGCGCCCAGTTATTATTTCTTTCATCGTGGAATTGCGACGGATGTGACCTGTAATTGTTGTATTCCTGTTTTCGCATCCGGCCACTGTCTGTGTCAATTTCTAATTCTTGTAGGAGTCCCTGAAAAGCTTCAATGTCATCTTTGCAACGTCCTGCCAAAATAATGTGTCGTAAATGTTCAGATAATTTCATTAAGCAAATGCGGATGAGTTCTGAAGGGCTGTATGGGTTTGACAGGTACTGATTCTTGTGCAACATGTCTTCAAAATATTTCACAAGACTGGAGAATTCAGATTGTTCGAAATGTTTCATCATTATGATGCCATGTTTTACTCGGTCTTGTGTGGCTTGAGACCAATATGCTGAGAGGAAGGCATGGTAAAATTCTCCTTCACTGTAGCAATCGTGAATGACCGATCGCATTCTTACAGCTGGTTCATTCTCTAAGTAGCCACACATAAATTCTAATCTGTGCTGCAATGACCAGTTGGGAGGAAAACAATGAGAGAATTGATGGAGCCACGCTTGTGGATGAATGTCGTTGCCAGAATTCTTAAATGTTTTGAATTTACGTGTAGTAATGAACAGCTTATAGTCAAAATCATCATGTCGGCGAGTCGCATATCGGTCATTGTTAGGTCGTGTCGGCCGTTCCATCTCAAAATTCGGTGCACCTTGCCAATTTCTTTCATAATTTCCGAAATGCGCTGTGTTATTATTTTGCGGCTTTTCCGTATTTCTAAGTCCCTCTTCCCGTGTTGGAGCGCGAGTGTCCTCTGAAAAACGTAATTCTTGTATTACCTGTGTCAGCTGATCTTGTACTTCGCGGATTTCTCTTTTGTACTGTGTATTGATTTGATTTTGATTTTGTTTGAATTTTCTAATTTCTTCATACTCTTCTGTGTCATTAAAGACTACCGGTTTTGCGTCGTTCAGATTATCATCTACTTTCGTAGATAAGTTAGTCAACTGATCCGAAAGTTCGGCTACTTTCTCCGATAGTGAACACATTTCCTCAGTGTGTTTTTCTGAACCAAGTTTCAGAGTGTCCATTTGTGTTGAAATCGAATCTACTGTGTCCTTTAAGTTTTCTTGAGTTTTTGCAAGTTGCGTAACCGAATCGGTAGATGCAACTGAGTCAATTTTAGCCGACAAGGTCTCATGATTTTCATGAACGATGGTTTGCAGTTCTTTTATGGCTGCTTCGTGATTCTGTAATGCATTTTCATGCCGCGAAAAAATAAGTTGAAAATGCTCACAAATTTGTGTTTTTACGTCATTGCAGACTTTTTGACATCTCGATTCGATGTTATGTAACTCAGTAGTTAAATCTTCACGTGTTTGTTCAAGCGTGGTGTGAAGATTTTGTTCCATTGCGTCTAACTGTTGCTGTGTTTGTCTCTGGTGTTGTTCCATTGTGTCTAACTTTTGAAGCTTTTCCTGTGTTTGTCTCTGATTTTGTTCCATTGTGTCTAACTTTTTGAGATTTTGTTCCACTGTGTCTAACTTTTGAAGCTTTTGCTGTGTTTGTCTCTGGTGTTGTTCCATTTGTTGCATTAGCTGTAATAACAATGCCTTAGTGTCTGGAATCTGCTCCTCTACGCTTTTCGGCAGTGCATTTGCACCGGCAACATTCACATCTTGACAAGCAGAAAATGTGTCTTGACTTATTTGAGAAAACGGTGAGGACGCAAAACCTGAATCTACAGTATTTGAAAAATTGTGTCCTGTCATTTCGGATTCCTGAGGCGAGCTGTTGCCGAGCGATCGATCGATAATGCTTCTCTGTTCACTAACTGTTTCACTGCCTACGCCATTGTTTGCCGCCCGCTCCATTTCCCTATACACAATTACCAAATTACTACTTTGAACATTAGTTAATTCATTACATGGTGGCGCTGATAAGCTACGCTCGTCGTCACTATTATTTCTCAGTTTACATTGGAGCCTAATATTACGTTTTTCACACGCCATTATTGTCACAATATTTCACACGACGACACAGAAAAACACAATTTGAAGAGGAAAAATAGGGGAACACATTAATATAGCACTGAAAATAATATCTAGTTAATTGCAAGTGCAGCTGCAAAATACTTGGCGCAAATCTACATGCATACCACAACTGTTTTACTGTACAAGAATGAAAAACTACAACTACAAAGTAAATTCTCTCTATAATTACGCGCTATCAATAAACAAAGGATGCACTAATTGCACAAACTACAAGAAGAAATCAGAAGATTCCAGTGAGGTATCCTCGGCTAAGGGTCGACATATGAAACGTCCCCTTTTGAACAATTATACAAGACTGTGCTTAACCTGACACACAATATTTTTAGCGCAACGCAATCTGACTTTCAAAAAATCCCTACGAAAGAATGGCCCTGACTAACATTAACCTATACGTTTCACAAATCACTTACCTCACAAAAATCTTCGCTACTCAAGCTACTGCAATACAGCGAGCGCCACTACTGCCAGCTAAATAAAAGATTCAAACTACTGAAGGCACTAACTACTGATAGGGATAGTTAGCAAATGAAAGATATTAATAGAGAACAAACAATGTATTTACCTTGATATCATCATATATAAATACAGCAGTTCATGACAAATTTCAAAACTCCGCCATCTCTCTCCCCACATCCACCACTGCTGGCGGCTCACCTCCAACTGCGCAACGCTACGCGCTGTTCACAGCCAGCTGCCTAACACTACCATGGCAGACAACAATGCAAAACTAGCCACAGACTGCACACAGCACAGCCAGTGATTTTCATACAGAGGTGGCGTTACCAATAAAAAAACTTAAACAGCCTACTTACAAGGTTCACACAACAGCCAGGTATTACGGACATGCTTCGGGAACTCAAATCGGAATCCGTGGACGGAAGGCGACTTTCTTTCAGAGGAACACTTGAGAAAAATTAGAGAAGCGGCATTTGAAGTTGATTGCGGAATTATTTTACTGCCGCGAACATACATTTTGCGTAAAGGCCAAGAAAGAAACAATAAATTAGGCTTCATACCGAGGCACTTAGATAGTCGTTTTTCCCTCACTCTATTTTCGAGTGCAACAGGAAAGGAAATGACCAGTGATAGTACAAAGTACCCTCCGCCACGCCCTGTACGATGGCTTACGGAGTGTGTATGTAGATATAGACAGATTTAATTGTTTGCTGTACTTCTCGAATTTTGCGTGCTGTGTCTCTGCTCTGGATATGCCAACGCTGAATGGTTTTAATTGCAAACAGTCAACTTAATGTTCAGCCAACTCTGCCTTAGATTGAAAAAACCACGAATATCATTCACATACTTCAGTAAAATCATGAGACAGAGTAATGCTACTACACGCTTGCCTCGGAGGTTTCGTTATATGTAAAAAAAGTTGTAAATTTCCGTGTTTTCGGCCAGCATCATTAGCAGAGTCACATGTTTCCATGATTATGTTTCGAGACATTCAATACAACGACTTTAAATTCTTCTCCGTCGTACTCCTTTTCCCTTATACCTGTATAACCATTTAATCTTCCTAGGGATATAGAATACCATACACATTAACAGATAATTTTCGATGTTTTGCTCAAATACACACATCAAAAAAAAGTTTTGCATTACCTCGGTTGCGAGAGTTGCGGAACCTGTGCAGAAAATTGGAATAGAGATCAACATAAACATCATTTCCGCCCTTTCTATTGCTCATGAAAACCACACATTGCATGTTGTACCACCCTACAGCGAGACCTTCAGAGGTGGTGGTTCAGACTGCTGTACACACCAGTGCCTCTAATACCCAGTAACATGTCCTCTTGCATTGATGCATGCCTGTATTCATCGTGGCATAGCATCCACAAGTTCATCAAGGCACTGTTGGTCCAGATTGTCTCCCTCGTCAACGGCAGTTCGGCGTAGATCCCTCAGAGTAGGTGGTGGGTCACATCTTCCATAAACAGCCCTTTTCAATCGAATCCAGGGATGTTCGATAGGGTTCATGTCTGGAGAACATGCTGACCACTCTAGTCAAACGACGTCGTTATGCTGAAGGAAGTCATTCACAAGACACGCGCGATTGGGACGCGAGTTGTCGTCCATGAAGACGAATGCTTCGCCAGTATGCTGCCGATATGATTGCACCATAGGTCGGAGGATGACATTCACGTATCGTACAGCCGTTGCGGCGCCTTCCATGACCACCAGCGCCGTACGTCGGCCCCACGTAATGCCATCCCAAAACAGTAGGGAACCTCCACCTTGCTGCACTCACTCGACGGTATGTCTAAGGCGTTCAGCCTGACAGGGTTGCCTCCAAACACGTCTCCGAGGATTGTCTGGTTGAAGGCATATGCGACACTCATTGGTGAAGAGAACGTGATACCAATCCTGAGCGTTCCATTCGGCATGTCGTTGGGCCCATCTGTACCGCGCTGCATGGTGTCGTGGTTGCAAAGATGGACCTCGCCATGGACGTCGGGAGTGATGTTGCGCATCATGGAGCCTATTGCTCACAGTTTGAGTCGTAACACGTCCTGTGGCTGCAGGAAAAGCATTATTCAAGATGGCGGCGTTGCTGTGAGGTTTCCTCCTAACCATAATGTGTAGTAGCGGTCATCCACTGCAGTAGTAGCCCTTGGGTAGCCCGAGCGAGGCATGTCATCGACAGTTCCTGTCTCTCTATTTCTCCTCCATGACCGAACAACACCGCTTTGGTTCACTCCGAGATCCCTGGACTGACCTTGTTGAGAGCCCCTCCTACCACCAAGTTACAATGCGGACGCGATCGAACCGCGGCAGTGACTGTCTAGGCATGGTTGAACTACAGACAACACGAGCCGCGTACCTCATTCCTGATGTAATGACTGGTACTGACCGGCTGTCGGACCCCTCCGCCTAATAGGCGCTGCTCATGCATGGTTGTTTACAACTTTGGGCGGGTTTAGAGACATCTCTGGAACAGTCAAAGGGACTGTGTCTGTGATACAACATTCACAGTCAACGTCTATCTTCTGGAGTTCTGGAAAGCGGGGCGATGCAAAACTTTTTTTGACGTGTGTATTTCCACATGCTTCAGATTGCTACGAAATAAAATATTTATGAAACCATATATAATTGACCGTTAGAAGCAACGTTTGTCGTACATTGTATCAAAATTTATCGTGGCATGTTTGTTTGCAGTAACTGGTAATTTTCTGTGGATTTCTGCATTTTTTTTGTCATCAGTCTACTGACTGGTTTGATGCGGCCCGCCACGAATTCCTTTCCTATGCTAACCTCTTCATCTCAGAGTAGCGCTTGCAACCTACGTCCTCAATTATTTGCTTGACCTATTCCAATCTCTGTCTTCCTCTACAGTTTTTGCCCTCTACAGCTCACTCTAGTACCATGGAAGTCATTCCCTCATGTCTTAGCACATGACCTATCATCCTGTCCCTTCTCCTTATCAGTGTTTTCCACATATTCCTTTCCTCTCCGATTCTACGTAGAACCTCCTCATTCCTTACCTTATCAGTCCACCTAATTTTCAACATTCGTCTATAGCACCACATCTCAAATGCTTCGATTCTCTTCTGTTCCGGTTTTCCCACAGTCCATGTTTCACTACCATACAATGCTGTACTCCAGACGTACATCCTTAGAAATTTCTTTCTCAAATTAAGGCCGGTATTTGATATTAGTAGACTTCTCTTGGCCAGAAATGCCTTTTTTGCCATAGCGAGTCTGCTTTTGATGTCCTCCTTGCTCCGTCCGTCATTGGTTATTTTACTGCCTAGGTAGCAGAATTCCTTAACTTCATTGACTTCGTGACCATCAATCCTGATGTCAAGTTTCTCGCTGTTCTCATTTCTACTACTTCTCATTACCTTCGTCTTTCTCCGATTTACTCTCAAACCATACTGTGTACTCATTAGACTGTTCATTCCGTTCAGCAGATCATTTAATTCTTCTTCACTTTCACTCAGGATAGCAATGTCATCAGCGGATCGTATCATTGATATCCTTTCACCTTGTATTTTAATTCCACTCCTGAACCTTTCTTTTATTTCCATCATTGCTTCCTTGATGTACAGATTGTAGAGTAGGGGCGAAAGGCTGCAGCCTTGTCTTACATCCTTCTTAATACGAGCACTTCGTTCTTGATCATCCACTCTTACTATTACCTCTTGGTTGTTGTACATATTGTATATGACCCGTCTCTCCCTATAGCTTACCCCTACGTTTTTCAGAATCTCGAACAGCTTGCACCATTTTATATTGTCGAACGCTTTTTCCAGGTCGACAAATCCTATGAAAGTGTCTTGATTTTTCTTTAGCCTTGCTTCCATCATTAGCCGTAACGTCAGAATTGCCTCTCTCGTCCCTTTACTTTTCCTAAAGCCAAACTGATCGTCACCTAGCGCATTCTCAATTTTCTCTTCCATTCTTCTGTATATTATTCTTGTAAGCAGCTTCGATGCATGAGCTGTTAAGCTGATTGTGCGATAATTCTCGCACTTGTCAGCTCTTGCCGTCTTCGGAATTATGTGGATGATGCTTTTCCGAAAGTCAGATGGTATGTCGCCAGACTCATATATTCTACACACCAACGTGAATAGTCGTTTTGTTGCCACTTCCCCCAATGATTTTAGAAATTCTGATGTAATGTTATCTATCCCTTCTGCCTTATTTGGCCGTAAGTCCTCCAAAGCTCTTTTAAATTCCGATTCTGATACTGGATCCCCTATCTCTTCTAAATCGACTCCTGTTTCTTCTTCTATCACATCAGACAAGTCTTCACCCTCATAGAGGCTTTCAATGTATTCTTTCCACCTATCTGCTCTCTCCTCTGCATTTATCAGTGGAATTCCCGTTGCACTCTTAATGTTACCACCGTTGCTTTTAATGTCACCAAAGGTTGTTTTGACTTTCCTGTATGCTGAGTCTGTCCTTCCGACAATCATATCTTTTTCGATGTCTTCACATTTTTCCTGCAGCCATTTCGTCTTAGCTTCCCTGCACTTCCTATTTATTTCATTCCTCAGCGACTTGTATTTCTGTATTCCTGATTTTCGCGGAACATGTTTGTACTTCCTCCTTTCATCAATCAACTGAAGTATTTCTTCTGTTACCCATGGTTTCTTCGCAGCTACCTTCTTTGTACCTATGTTTTCCTTCCCAACTTCTGTGATGGCCCTTTGTAGAGATGTCCATTCCTCTTCAACTGTACTGCCTACTGCGCTGTTCCTTACTGCTGTATCTACAGCACTAGAGAACTTCAAACGTATCTCGTCTTTCCTTAGTACTTCCGTATCCCACTTCTTTGCGTATTGATTCTTCCTGACTAATGTCTTGAACTTCAGCCTACTCTTCATCACTACTATATTGTGATCTGAGTCTATATCTGCTCCTGGGTACGCCTTACAATCCAGTATCTGATTTCGAAATCTCTGTCTGACCATGATGTAATCTAATTGAAATCTTCCCGTATCTCCCGGCCTTTTCCAAGTATACCTCCTCCTCTTGTGATTCTTGAACAGGGTATTCGCTATTACTAGCTGAAACTTGTTACAGAACTCAATTAGTCTTTCTCCTCTTTCATTCGTTGTCCCAAGCCCATATTCTCCTGTAACCTTTTCTTCTACTCCTTCCCCTACAACTGCATTCCAGTCGCCCATGAGAATTAGATTTCCGTCCCCCTTTACATACTGCATTACCCTTTCAATATCCTCATACACTTTTTCTATCTGTTCACCTTCAGCTTGCGATGTCGGCATGTATACCTGAACTATCGTTGTCGGCGTTGGTCCGCTGTCGATTCTGATTAGACCAACCCGGTCACTGAACTGTTCACAGTAACACACCCTCTGCCCTACCTTCCTATTCATAACGAATCCTACACCTGTTATACCATTTTCTGTTGCTGTTGATATTACCCGATACTCATCTGACCAGAAATCCTTGTCTTCCTTCCACTTCACTTCACTGACCCCTACTATATCTAGATTGAGCCTTTGCATTTCCCTTTTCAGATTTTCTAGTTTCCCTACCACGTTCAAGCTTCTGACATTCCACGCCCCGACTCGTAGAACGTTATCCTTTCGTTGATTTTTCAATCTTTTTCTCATGGTAACCTCCCCCTTGGCAGTCCCCTCCCGGAGATCCGGATGGGGGACTATTCCGGAATCTTTTGCCAATGGAGAGATCATCTTGACACTTCTTCAATTACAGGCCACATGTCCTGTGGATACACGTTACGTGTCTTCAATGCAGTGGTTTCCGTTGCCTTCTGCATCCTCATGTCGTTGATCATTGCTGATTCTTCCGCCTTTAGGGGCAATTTCCCACCCCTAGGACAAGAGAGTGCCCTGAACCTGTATCCGCTCCTCCGCCCTCTTTGACAAGGCCGTTGGCAGAATGAGGCTGACTTCTTATGCCGGAAGTCTTCGGCCTCCAGTGCTGATTATTTATCAAAATTTAGGCAGTGGCAGGGATCGAACCCGGGACCGACGACGTTTTGATTATGAATCAAAGACGCTACCCCTAGACCATTTTTTTTTGACATTTGCGCCAATTTGTAATAAGAATAGAATGAACAAAGTGTATATCATTGCTAGGCTGCCGTAGCGCAATATAAGAAATGAAATGTCTTCTTGAGTTTTTTTTTTTTTTTTTGGGCCAAGTAGTAAACAGAAATTTTTATGGTGCACAAAAGACTATCACTTCATAATTGAAGGAAGGTTGCTCCGCTCGCTCTGCGAGAGAAGGGAAATGTGAAAGCGAAAATGGGAAAGAAAAAATGCCTTCTGCATTGGCGAGCATCTGAATAGTATCGTTAACTTCCGACATGTACTAAAGTCCCAGGAGGCAAATGGGATTCATACATACAGGTCACTGGCAACCTCTGCGATCCGAAAGATTGTATTTGAAGCATTTAACCGTTAATTATGATGTTCAGCATATTTCCAAATATCCGCCTGTAGTCACAGTGTTGTCTCATTTTAAAGTGTTCAATTTCTATGTAAGAATAATAGTCGAGGAAAGTAGCATGCCTATTCTGCATAATAAACGATGCTGTGTGGCCCATGATCCAAGTTGCAGCGCTGTTTTTTGCTCGTGGATATCTCAGTTTTTGTGGCTGAATGATCTCTAAAAGATCTACACCACAGGGCGTCGTACGGTCTATCACCGACAATCGTTGACGAAGAGATGTAGTAATTTCTTCTGCATGTCCGCACGTGAACCTATGAAGAAGCGTATCGAACCTTCCCCATGCACTGGACTCGCATTCGGGAGGACGACGGTTCAATCCCGTCTCCGGCCATCCTGATTTAGGTTTTCCGTGATTTCCCTAAATCGTTTCAGGCGAATGCCGAGATGGTTCCTTTGAAAGGGCACGGCCGATTTCCTTCCCAATCCTTCCCTAACCCGAGCTTGCGCTCCGTCTCTAATGACCTCGTTGTCGACGGGACGTTAAACACTAACCACCACCACCACCTTCCGCATGCGTCACAGTTGGGCGTTGGATGAAGGCCAATTTTATGTAGCTATTCATTCGTTGCTACTTTATCGTTGACTGTTAGATACCAGTCGGCTATGACGCGTGACGGTAACACGTCGCTGTGCACATTCCGCCATACTATACTCCAATGTGTATGTGGATGTTTTTCTTCGAGACGAGTCCTGTGGTTTGTTGTCGTGAGAAGGCCATAAAGCTTCCTGTTCGTCAGGCTTCCGTTATCGACGATGTTGTGTCGAATGTAGCTCATTTCCATGTAGTACAGTCGCACATGTCGGTAAGAAAGTGGAATGCCGGCGATATTAACGGGTGGGTCAAGGCTATGAGGCTTCCACCGCTGAATGAGGTTTGTGATGACACTGGTCCTTCGGGTACGGAACTCCTTCCTGATGCGATTTAGGAGCAGGGTGACACATTTTTTGTGTACTTTAATGAGGTTAAGGCCACCTTTGAACGAAGGTAAGGTTAAGGTATCGAATTGAACTTTGAAAATGTGCCCCCTAAAAAGAAACCAACATAACGCTTGTTGTATACTCTTGGCTAGATGGTCGGAGATTGGAGGAATTTGCGCCAAATAAGTCATCTTGCTCGTAATGGCGATCTCGATGGTCTTAACTTTCTGTAGTATGTTCAAGTCACGGTCGGAGTGAAGTATCAAAGCAGCACGTAATTTATTAAGCATGTGTGACCAGTTCTTCGTAAGGAATTTGTCTGGTTTGGCCTCAAAAGTAACACCGAGGGTTGTGTGAGAATCCTTGACCTTGCACCAGGTAACATGGGATATGTCTCCGATACCGCCACCGATCTGCAAAGCTGTGGTTTTAGTTCTATTGAGTATTGCTCCTGAAAGAAACGTGAATGTTTGTAAAAGAGTTTCCGCTGACAGAAGTTGTTGCGATGATGACACAGTTACGCATACATCGTCAGCATACGCAATGTATGGGATAGTGACAGACTCGACGCTACGTCCGATCCCGCTATGCGCCAAGTTGTTCAGTAGCGGCTCCACTGCAATGGCGTACAAAATCATTGACAGAGGACATCCTTGGCGGACGGATTGCTCAATGGAAACTTCTTTTGTAAAATGGCCATTAATGAGAATCCGTGAAGAGGCGTTTGTAGTAAGTTTGCGAATTAATTCTATGAGATGATGTCCAAAACCTAGTTTCTTCATGCTTTTAAAGAGGAAGTCATGACGTACACGGTCATAAGCCTTCTCAAAATCTAGAAAGATCAGAGCGCCCTGTCCTTTGGTTTCAGCATACGAACAGATGATGTCCCTCAAATGGCAGGCTGCTGAGATTGCACTTCGGCCTTGCACTGCACTGTACTGGTAACTGCCCAAAACCTTGTACATAACGGTTTGCATCCTTAGCTTAATCGATCTGGTGATGATTTTGAAATCGGCATTCAGGAGTGTGATGGGTCGCATGTTTTCGACCTTCCTGCTGTTCCCTTTTTTCGGTAAGGGCAGGATGATACCTTCCGTAAATGCCTTGGGTATAACTTCCAGGTGCCAGAGTTCATTCGCTATCTCGAGGAGTGTCGGACCGAGGAGGTTCCAGTAACGCTGGTAAAACTCAGCGCTGAGACCGTCGGGTCCTGGTGACTTCCCTTTCTTTGCACTGTGGACCGCCAGTCGGATTTCGTCCTCTGTGAAAAGAGATTCCAGATTTGCAGTATCCTGTTGCGACAAGCGACAGCTCAAGGTCCTAAGAAAATCGTCGCACGAGTGTTCATCAACGGCTTGCTTCTTGTAAAGTTGACTATAATAGTCGTAGACGTGCGAGATGATGTCACGTTGCTTCGTGATGGCATTCTCAGCGTCATCAACGACGGCTTCAATCAACATGGCTTTACACCGTTTCGTCGTTCTCAGGATGTGGTACAGAGAGGCCCGTTCTTCGGCGGCAACGTCCTTGGGGTGGGCTCGCACGATGATGCCTTGCATTCGTTGGCGTTGTATCGCCGTGATTTTCGCTTTATATCGTTTGATCTTTATGTCGATATCGCCAGAAGGATTGTTAGCGCGACTGTACAGTTCTCTCAAACAGCGATAATAAAACCCAATAGTCTGTTTCTGCCAAAAGCTTTTTTGTCGGGCGTAACTCATGAGGTGAGGCGTAATTTAGGCTTAGCACACTGAGTCCACCACTGGAGAGCGCTATCGTAACGACGTCGTTGCCGCTGGAGCTGTTGCCACGTTATGTTCACCTCCTCTTCAAGTTGGGCATCCTGCAGAAGGCTGACATTCAGTTTCCAGTAGCCTTTCCCGCGGTATATTTGCTGGCGGTGTAGGTTAAGGTAACACTGATACGCACAATGGTCGGAGATGTTGACAGGAGCTATGTCACAGTTCACAGCGTGTCGCTGGAGGGCCTCGGACACATAGATCCTATCCAGCCGGCTGGCAGAATGACTGGTTACGAAGGTGTACGCTACCCGTTCACCGTGCAGTTGTTGCCACGTATCGTGAAGACGCATGCCATGAATTAAATGTTCAAGTTCGATACATCTGTTCGTGTTAGGAGTTTGGTCTCTGTCGTTAAGCACACAATTGAAGTCACCACCGAGGATGAGATGTGCACGATAAGCGCTAAGAAGAATGGGAACCTCGTTTTTATAAAATGTTGAGCGATCTCTCTTATGAGTGCTACCTGAGGGAGCGTACACGTTAACAATCTGCACACCATTCACTCGAAGAGAAATGCCACGACCACTAGGCAGTCGCTGCACATCCGTAAATGGTATACCGTCGCGCAGAAGTATGGCAGTGCCTACAGCATCCTGGAGATTGATGTTATCAATGAGAACGTAACCGGGCACTTCTAAGACTGTGACTACCTCCTGTAGGAGGGCAATGTCAACGCTGGTACCATACAAGAAATCAGTTAGCGAACGGAGTTTCACCGCACTTTGAATTCTATTGACGTTAAGTGTGGTAACGTTGTAGGTTTGGCTATCGCACATGATGGTTCAGAGGACAATGAGCTCTGTGTTGGATCGTCCTTCTCGACGTCTTTGAATCAAACTCGTTGGGAACGTCTGGAGTACTCAGAGAGTGGAAAGGTCGCAGCGCGATGGTCATGCGCGAGAGCGGCTACTGCTGCATCTCCTCGTCCTGCCGCCACCACGGCTCGTTGCTGTCGGGGTGCTGCGCGGTGCGCGCGCCGCCCTGCCCGCCACCGCCGGCTGAGTCTGTCAACGTGGTCGCATCCGCCTGACCACCACGCGGGGCTGCGACTGACGTCATCGAGTTCCTGCGGGAGCGCTGCTGCAGCTGTTCGCTACTCTGTTCGCTCTTCCTCTTAGCCGTTACGGAGCTCTGTTCCCTCTCAGCGCTCAGTAGTGCCTTCAGATGTTTGGTCTGTTCACGAATGCGTTCTTGCCTCGCGGTGTCCTCGCAGCGCACGGAGCAAGAAGATTGAGGTTCAGTCTCGCTGCCACTTTCTGAAATGTGTACGGATCTCAAATCATCCGACTTTTCCTCTTTGCTACTATTCCCTTTGCTTCTCCTTCGGCGGCCTTTCTTCGTTTCTGCTGCAGTCTCTACCGATAGGGGCGGTTCAGGCAAACTGATCTGCACCCGCTCCTGTATCTCACACGGCTTAGTTTCAGAGGCGGCTGGCGCATCGTTGTTATCCAGCGGTAACTGCCCCGGTGAGGATGACGGTGCCGGATCGACGTCCGTCCTACCGCAAATGTCTTGGGCACTGCATTCCACCTGAACTGGCATCTCCGCCTCGCTAACACGTTCCGGCTGCCGAGGTGGTGGTACCGTCCTCGCGACTACCTCACATAATACCGGAACAAGCTTTTCACTACCGTCTGCAGGACGTTCCCGTGGAAGTTGAAATGGACGTCGACGTCTACAGTTCATCCGCAGATGTTCTGTTGAATGGCAGATCGAACAGGTAGGGGGTTGTCCAATGTAAGTTACCTGTGCACGACAGCCGCCAATGGCAACATACGAAGGTATATGCTTTTTTAAGTCTACACGTACACTTCGCACCCCGCTGTTAACTTGGTAGCGATGTGCACTCGACCATTTTTCATTGGTAACTGACAAAACAGCGCAGTACAGTGACAGTGAACGTTCAATCAGGTCATTAGGGCACTCAGGTGGCACATTGAATACCCTGACGGTTCTCACTCCCTATCCCGAAGGCACGATTTGGACATTGCTAATACTGCCATCATTATGACGAAATGGTCTCACACCAGCATGCTCCTCAACGAATTTCTCATAAGTGTCACTCGAAATAAATTTGATAAATAACGAGTGCTGCACAAAGTCCAACTGGAACGTGTTGACTATATCTTCCGGCAATTTCAGATCCTCAAAAATCCACTCATGGATTTCGAAAGCCGTCGGTCGCAACGCAGCACGATCGAAAACACACTGAACGCTGTTCGCTCTGTTAATTGTCGACATCTTACTTACAACAGTGGTACAGAAACAAACGTTAACAGCGCTCGCACACGCTGCTCAGCTCTCCACCGCAGCACTGCTCGCGACGTAGACACTGGCCCGCGCTGCCGCCCGTCACCGCGCGATGTGCACTGGCCGAGTGCCTGAGCACGACTGAGACCACAGGTCTCTGTCTGCATAAGAACTGTTAATAATACTAACGTTAATGCAAAATTACAAAAGTTCTGTTAACGCCCAACTGGTACCACGAACTTGAGAGTTTCTAGTTTCTTAAAGTCGGTCTGTAACATTGGTTAATAACATTCACTGATATCCTCAGACAATAATAGAGACGCATTCTTGCTGTTCATGTACGTCTCTGTAACGTCATCCCACTTGGCGATCAGGAATCTACAAACAAGTGAAATAGTTATCTTAAGCGCACGATGGAACTCTGGTATTGTACGCTCTGCATACAGTTCACACACGGCAAGTCAGCAGCTGTGTGTGTGACAGAGGGCAATTTCAGATTGATTCTTCAGTGAAAAGTTTGTTGTAGATGTAAATTTCCGAAACTGGAGTCTATCTGTCGTATACGTGGAAATGATGTAAAGTAAAATTGTAACCCACCTGTAGTATGTATTGAAACACTTCCATAATATATAATGAGTTATGTATTTCAATGTTTTCTTGTAATTTGCAACTATCGCACCTGTTGATACCCAGCAAGCACATAGGTAAGTGACGGATATGTCGGCTCCAACCTGCAAGGTGGACAATAATGGAACTGCATTCACCACTGCATGAGAATGATGTCATATCCCACTTTCTTTTCTTGTCATAGGAAGGCGTCTGATCGGCATGGCATAAAATTGATAGGTATAAAAATGTATTAATTTAAAAAGAGCCTTTACTGTACTACGGTTGGGAGAGCTAAATATGTGTGTAAGCTTACAATAACGCATGTTGATTCGTCTATTTCCAAAATAGAGCGTATCTTAAGAAGATGCTGAGAAATATGATTGGACGATCTCTTATAGCAGTAAATTACCGAGCTGTATTTGAGAGAGCTGAATATGAGCGTTTGCTTAGAAGCTTTTTGATTGCCTATTTATATGCGAGACGTGTGACTTAAAAAGTTGGTGCTCTCGGGTGGTCTAATTATAAATCCGTTTTTACAAAACAAAAGGAGAAGAAAAATATGAGTGGAGGAACATAAAATACCGAGTTGGTAATGGGAGTCCTCAGTATGATTGTTGGCTTCGACGCTCTCTGATTGGCCTACCTGATGTACGAAAGGAGCATGTATTAAGAAGAAGTTTAGAAATGTGACTGCTCAGTAAAATACTGAGCTATAATTGCGGCGGGGGGAGGGGGGGTGGGTGGTTAAATGTGTGTGTTGCTTTATATGCTTTCTTCTTGGCCTGTTTTCATGAAAGGGCCATGGCTTAGGAAGGGTGATACGAACGGAGGGAAACAGTGAGAGAGGAGAAGGAAGTGCTATAACGCAGGCTGGTGAAAGGGAGGGAAGGGGGGGGGGGGGTGGCGGAGTCGTTGGGGAAGTATTTTGGAAGGAGTGTGGAGAAGGAGGGGGAATTGAGAGACAAATTTTATCCAGTCAGTAGTTTGCATGCCTACTACGGTTTCTCGTCCACGCAGTACACATTTTCGGTGTCACGGAGTGTTGAGAAAACGGAAGCTTTCTTCTGCTATCCCTAATTTGTAATGAGTCTCTCTCAGCAATGGGGACCCATCAGCCAGGAGTAACAACTCCGTCTGATAATACGGACTGGACTTCCACATAGGCAAGCAGTCTGATGTTCAAAAAGAGATAAATTGTTGTGACTTGGCGACACAGCCAAGCCACTACGAGGTAGCCGAAAGGCACGCGTTTAAGCTCACGCAGGCTGGCGTGAGGTCTGGAACAGGTAAAGCAATTGAGACTAGCAAATAAAGTACGAAGCTGCTGGAATACTTAACTTTAATCCATAAGTGGTGAACATAGCTCTTGACGGTACATGCATCACAAGATAAATAGCAAATGATAATGGCGCCTTGCTAGGTCGTAGCAAATGACGTAGCTGAAGGCTATGCTAACTATCGTCTCGGCAAATGAGAGCGTAATTTGTCAGTGAACCATCGCTAGCAAAGTCGGCTGTACAACTGGGGCGAGTGCTAGGACGTCTCTCTAGACCTGCCGTGTGGCGGCGGTCGGTCTGCAATCACTGACAGTGGCGACACGCGGGTCCGACGTATACTAACGGACCGCGGCCGATTTAAAGGCTACCACCTAGCAAGTGTGGTGTCTGGCGGTGACACCACATAAATAATTAGTTGTAAATAGTGCAGTTTCTTTAGGCCTGCTAGTAGAATTTTGGAGACTGAAACGCGGTTGAAATCGTCTCTGATATCTGCGATACAATTACCAGAAATTACCGTAGTGCATTCGAAAAGGGAGTTTGCTCTCGATATTTCTGTAGTTCTTAAAGTTATGTCAAGAGACTGTAGGTAGTATAATAAGGACTTACTTACGGTTCATTGGACGGAAAACATAATTATTGTATCTCAGACGCAGAGATGAGGTGAACAGTTTAGCTGAATCACCCTGTAAATGGAAGAAAGGGATACTTACTGAAATGGCGGTAGTGTGGTTTCAAGGTGTGAGGCACCAGATTTAACTGGCACAGAACAGTGACAGTGATTTACATAAAAATACTAAAAACTGCAGTACCTAGGTATTATTAATATACATCGTTTATTAAACATCGGTTTAATTAAAATTCCTGCTTACTGTTGCAGCGATTATTTGCTTCAAATATTTCCTTCGTTTACGTGGGCGGATACATTGCGCAGAGATGTTTATCGTCAGGTGAAGTGGAGCAGGGTCAGGCAACCTGAGCTAATGTGTGGCGCCATTGGCAATTCATTGTCACCCAAGGGAGAAAGTATTGCGCTACCTCCTGAAAATTTGGTGTTGTTCCATTTTGTATAAATCGAATGGGACTACTGCTGATCAAAGACGGTCAGAAACTAAATACCGACAGCCGCAATTTTATTAATCGTTTTATTAGACTTCCAGTATCGGTGTCTCATTGGTAACGTCGCTAGAGGTGTGGAGACTCCACGTCTGCGGACAACTTTCGGAAATCTACGGAAGCCAGTCGAAAGTGGTGAACCTTAAAATAGCGTGGTCGTAGAGACGATTTATCTAGCTAAATGTTAGGGGCTTGAAGATTGTGTCAATCAGGCATCGAAACTGGTAGTCTCATAAAATAATTAATAAAATGACGGCTGTCGGTATTTATTTTCTTCAGAGCTCCTCAACAGGTTAGCAAAGGAAAGGCACGGCAGCTTCCGAGCCATGGAGAGGCCCCATAAATATAAGGGGTTGACCTCGGTGTCTCCCTCTCAGTCCACGTCAGTTTCTTGTCCGCCTTGTCAACATTTGAACACCATGTTGTGGCGAGTAAAGGATGTTAAATTGAAAAAGGTGCTGTTAGCCGAGACGAGCAAAAAGGATGCGGGCCCGCTGGGAGCGTTATCGTTCGACTTTCAATCGCACTCAGTCGCACGTCATCGCGTCAACAGCCGCAACGCGAGCTTAACAACGCGGCAAGCAAACCAGTCGTAAGATTATGTGTGTGAACAAGCGCCTCCGGCAGGATTCCTTTCTGATGGGATTTCAGTTGTGGAGTCGTACGACCTGTCCGTTTCGTGTAACGGACACTAAAAAAATTTGTTAGTTTAGTTTACGCAGATCGTTATCGGACAGTAACCTGGGTGAAGATTTCCACGTCGATGTGGGAACACCTGATCTAGTTGAAAGTGTTGGGTGCTCTTTAAGACTGTTTGCAGATAATGCAGTTGTGTATAAGAAAGTAGCAACGCCAGAAGATAATAACGATTTGCAGTATTACCTCCACAGAGTTGATGAATGGTGCCGACTCTGGCAGTTGACCCTGAAAGTAAAGTATCTAGGAGTAACTGTGCGGAGGGACCTCAAGTGGAATGACCACATAAAACAAATAGTGGGAAAAGCAGATGCCAGACTTAGATTCATGGGAAGAATCTTAAGGAAATGTAAGTAATCCACAAAGGAAGTGGCTTATAAGGTACTTGTTCAACCGATTCTTGAGTTTTGTTCGTCTGTCTGGGATCCCTACCAGGTAGGACTGATAGAACAGAGAGAAGATCCAAGGAAGAGAGCGCGTTCCGCCACGGAATCGTTTAGCCAGATCAAAAGCGTTACGGAGATACTCAAGAAATTCCACTGGCAGACGTTACGACAGAGGCGTTGTGCATCACGGAGAGATTTGCTATTGAGATTTCGAGTGAGGATTTTCCGGGAAGAGTCGGACAACATAATATTTCCCCCCAAAAACGTCTCGCGTAATGATACACTTGTAAAGTAATCTGACGCTTCAAGTTATTTTATGTATGCGATTCTTTAAAGAAATGTGTGGTGGGAGGGGTTTCCTGGTATAAATTAAATCAGGATACAACTCTCAAACGTAGTGTCAAATTTCTAATGGCGTCCATTCAAGTGCGTCACATTGGTTGATAAACTTTTTCGATTTTGCAAAGTAGACTTATTGGATACCTTATTTAGCCCAAACCAAGACCCATCAGATTTTCTAATCCCTGCCACCGGACACGGATTCTTGAGCTCTTGAAGCTGGGGGAAACCATTTTCAGGTTTATTTTATTCGTTAAAGAGGCACTGATCTGATGATCCACAGCACGTCACAAGTAGCTTACTGGTTTGTCGAGCCGCCACTGCGATTGTTTTAGAGGAAAATTCTTAAGTGAAATAAACAAATGCATTTTTTATAAAAATAATATTTCGGCTGTACCAATGATAGTATCACCAACTGGAAAGAACAAAAGTTTTCAACATTCATATTACAATATTCTGACCGCTGAACCTTTCCTTGTGGTGCAAATATCCAGAACTACGGCTGTGCCCACCATTGTGAGTGAATGACAACGTAAAAATAGGTAGAACTATTTATTACTGCTATAAGATGTTATTTTCATTTTTGCGTATGATCTATAATTATGGGCCACCAAAAAATGTTAACTAATCACCTTATGAAGAAAGAGGGACTTAAAAGTAGAAGTGCAAAACGGAAATTACTTTCTGTTTTTTAATCTCCTTAATTCATTAAATAATGAATAATAACTATAACAAAATTTTATAGAATCAAGTAGTAACCCTTAGTAGCTTATAATTCAAAATTTGCTTTAAAATGATATTTTTTGGGGAGCACTTACCACAAAATTTCTCATGGTGCGGATCGCATCTGGAGTTTCAGCCAATGTAGGGTAACCACACATCCCAAGTACGGCCCTGTTATGAACAAATGAGTCTATAGCCTGTCTACACACCGGCGACTACAGCAAATGCAGCAAATGAAGTCTAATTACGTGAATTTCCTGTTGAACTCTTTTTTTAGGAAAAACTAAATCATGATAGACATCTCTGTTGTAGACACTGACGTGCTTTATTTCTAATATTTTTTTGAGAGAATATATTCTAAATTACTAATTATGGTTTAGTCACCAATGTGTTTCTACCATTGCTAACCATCATGACAAACAATTTTGGAAAGAGCAAAGGAGAGGTGGTGAGAAACAGTGTTCTTCTTATTTTTGTATTGGCCCTCTGTGCACCGCCCTATTTCATCTACATATTCCCTTTTCCTTGGTCCTGCCGTGGCCCTTAAGTTTAGCACAGTATTCTTGTGCTGTTATGTACTCGCTTCAGTCAACGTTTTACTACTTTATAGTTCTGGCTTCTCTTGTAGACTGAGGTACTCATTGAGTTTATTCTTGAGTGGAATGTCTTTGTGGTCATTCTACAGCGTTATCCCACTTCTTGTAAGCTTTTTTTTTTTTTTTTTATTTTTATTTTTTTTTTTATTTAACCTGGATGCTCTACACGTCCTTGAAAATGTAGCAAAAGATTAGACTGCCCAACCTTCATCATACGGAGAATGTGTCCATAGAAAACAACCCTTCTACTACGAACGGGAGTAGTAGGGAGATGGGGTTTTCAGAGCAATTTTAATATCAAATTGATGTTCAAAATAATTAAATTGGTCAATTAATCAATCCCCCAACCACGCACACTCCCACCCCTGACCACTCCCACCCCCACCCCCACCCCCGGATGGAGTTTTGTGTTACCGTCAGCCTGCACGTGGACCCCAGCACCCTCCCCTCTACCCTCCCCATCGCTCCATCCTCTCCCCCTGCCCTACCTACCCTATTGACGGGAATTTCGAATTTTGGTGGGAATTTCTTTGTCCCAGGGCTCTGCTGATGAGCAAAATAAGTACACTTTTTACATTCAACTGCAGAATACAATTCTCGTCACATTATTGCGACTTCCACCGATTACAGTGATCAGCAGAGACGTGTCCATCCTCCGTAAAATCGCGAAAAAAACTTCCACTATTTTGATGCAAAAACTACCCATCACTTGTTAGTTCAAACCGCCATCGGAGTAAATAAAATGCGAGAATTTAAACCCTGAAGAAAAAACATCTATGTTAAGCAATTTCTTTCAGCTTAGTGGACAAATTATACGACCTGAGAGCGTCTCTCGCGTTCAAATCAGGGTCTGTAAATAAACTATCATCCATATGTGTACTACAGACATTTCAGACACAAATGGTTCAAATGGCTCTGAGCAGTATGGGACTCAACTGCTGTGGTCAGAAGTCCCCTAGAACTTAGAACTACTTAAACCTAACTAACCTAAGGACATCACACACACCCATGCCCGAGGCAGGATTCGAACCTGCGACCGTAGCGGTCGTGCGGTTCCAGACTGTAGCGCCTTTAACCGCTCGGCCACTCCGGCCGGCATTTCAGACACATGAAATAACATTAGACAATATAATATTTCACGCCTTTGGTTCACATATCGGGAAAAACACAATCATTTTACGTTCGACAACAATAAGCTGTAATTCAAGACAACATAACTGTTGTGTTCACCGTGGCAGGTTCCATTCTACCAATGTGATGCTATATCGTACTAGCGTTTACGAAAAATCATGAGAACCTGTCTCCCTCTGTGTAGGTGGCAGATTGAAATTTCATTCAAAGATATCCCCGCTTCCGGCCCCAGTAACTGAGTGGTCAGCACGACAGAACGTCAATCCTAAGGGCCCGGGTTCGATTCCCGCCAGGGTCGAGGATTTTCTCCGCCCAGGGACTGGGTGTTGTGTTGTCCTAGTCATCATCATTTCATCCCCATCGACGCGCAAGTCGCCGAAGTGGCGTCAAATCGAAAGACTTGCACCCAGCGAGCAGTCTACCCATCGGGAGGCCCTAGTCACACGACATTTAAATTTACATTTATCGCTGCAACGAAAAAAAAAAAAAAAGAAACCACTGTCAAGAATCATTTCTTAGCACCCTAGCCGTCTCTTCCACCCGCTAGGCGGCACATCATTGTTATAAAATTATCATGAGAGTCACTTTGTGTAGCGATTAAGTTTTTTTCTTCTTTTTTTTCAGTAGGATTACACTCAACAGGTAGCTCAAATGGGATTCCATGGAGGGAAGTCAATGTTCTTTTCGAGGAACACTATTGAGAATCGATATTTGAAGCTGACCATAGAGAGATTCTACAGCCCACAACATACATTTTGAATAAGGGCCGCACTACTGAAAACGCGATCATAACGACTATGTTACCGTCACCCTGCATAGGAAGCGGTCTGGAGCCTACAGGCACACACGAGTCACTGACAGCGTTAATGCATTCTGGTAGAAATGCTGTCTGCAATTTGGAATCAGGTCTATCCATTCAACCACATACTTGCATTGGATCCTGTAGACATGTCTTTTAATGATTACAGCCACTGGTGAATCAATCATATTCGTGCCACTCTCATATCTCGAAATGAGTCACTTTTTTAGAACCTGTCTGCTAAGGATGTCATACAGCTTAAACGCCAGCGCTGTTTTTTAGACAGTCCCTCTGCATCTTGTAACTGCTCCTTAGTCCCCGCCCCTCCCTATAGCTTCGTCCACGTGATCATCCCAGTTTGAGTCGGAACTGAATGGAAGTGAGAGAGCGCTGTATCTAAGACCCTCTGCATCCTGCGGAGAAACAGGGTGAGCTGAGTTAATGTGACAGGACTGCGTTTTCACCACTCTGTGGAGGTAGGGACATGTTGTTTCAGCTCTGCCAAATGCCTAAAATTGTAAGGCCAACGCTAAACGAAGCCTTTCCCTGCAACACGAGATAGTACGAGCAGTTGCGGTGGTGTTTCTTGTTGGGAAAATTAGGAAGACTCCACATCATACGTGGCATGGAAGTAGGACGAGGATTTCGCTACTGCATTGCAGTACATCTCCAAACCACATACAGGTACTGTAGTCTGAAGGAAGTCTGCATCTCTCAGGGAGCATTAATGTCTGTCACCCAAACATTCTCTCCCACCTAGCTATTTTGTACCATCCAACAGAGAAAAACTGCGAACTGAAATAACTCCGATACTGTCATCCGTTAGAAAACTCAGTTAGATATTACTGCGTCCCTGTCTTCTGATATATAGCAAAAACAAATACAGTCTGCATGCCAGCATTGACCATATGTGGCGATCCTATTTATATGTAGGCACTGATTCGTTGGAGCAGGTGGCTCATGATCGAAGGCGCTTCCAAAGACCAGTGTAAAATTTCGTCACCTATACTGTAGGAGGAGCATATCCCACAGACTATCAATCACAAGAGAGAGTCCCGGTGTTGTTTGATACAGTGTTTTTTTTCTGCTGTAACACATCCAAGCAGTGCATGAATACAGATACATACACAACCATCGTTTTGTTTTTTCCACCACGATTTCGAGGTCTGCGTCAGGTGCTAAACCGACATTAACATGTCTCGATCCATTGTCTCTCACAGAAAACTGGACATCGCATGATGAAAGTTATACAGCTGCTGCTTCCACAATACACACAGGATGATTTAAATAAAAGAGAGAAGCGCTGTTTCTTATTGACAAAGAATTGCAGAAGACATAGCGACATATGGCAACTGGTCATTGCGGCGTTGTGGTGCGTTTCCAAACAGCTGTCCGAAGGTGACTGATGACCTGTACATTTAAACCCGTCTTTCACACTGACGTGGTAGCAGATATCTAGGTGTCCCGTTTCGATTGATCCGTTATATTAGTCACGTACGTGATCAGCGTTTAGGTGCAGGCCATCCTCAGACGGTGTTGCTCGGTCTAAGACTCTCTCTCCATCTCAAACAAGTGATGTCATTAAATCATCGTTGGTAGTCAACAGCGTACTAATGGATGGATGCGATGGAAAATACGCTGTCGATTAACTGTAATAAGCACCACAGTTGACAGTGCGATAAATTTTAGCAATTTTACAAGTTTTTCTGTAATTTCAACACCGGCTAATGAAGCGGAAGAGTGCTTCCCAGTTTCTGTATCATCGCTAAGCCACCTCTCCACTACTTTGCGAGTACCTCATACAGGATTACGAATATAGATAGATGACTGTGCAGTACGTCCATTCGTTGTTGATTCTCGAACATATAGCGTCCTATACTGATGTACGTATTTCTAGTACTTCGATCATAGTGCGTAATTTACGATTAGGATTGGCCATCTTTCCCTATGCGGATGGGAGTCACAGAGCATTCTCGCATTCTCAGGATAAACTTGTAGATTGAGAGATCTCCCCTAATTTTCTTTGGCCAACCCTCCCTGAAATTCTGTCACCGATTTAATTTCCAGCTGACCAGAATTAGGAGGCAACTATATGAAATATTTTCCACGTCTCGTGAAGTAACTGAGCGAACCGAGCCCGTAACTGCTGTTCGGCGGAGACTGTAGCGCCCATCCAAGTGTACAAGATCTTTTCAGATGCGCACATATCGAGGAAGTTAGTACCCCTTATTGGTGTATAGCAGATAGGAGAGTGTTGTGATGACATAACAGACGATTATGAAGAAGAAACGTCGGGTTTATGCATGATGGAGTTCCAGACGGACGTAGTTTGAAGTATTTTGCGTAAATCATCTGATCTATGAACTGAGAAGTATTGTTGTAGTGTCTTGGGTCAATACCAACAAGATATTGGTAAGAGAGAAATGACCGTGGAATATAAACACATAAATTCCTAAGGCTACACGGTTCTGCACTTAAAACACGCTGTATTGGCAGAGCGGCGCGGCTTCCGACCTATTAGTCGTGTGGAATACAATGCTGTTAATACACCAATGTAAAAAATATATTCCCAGCGCATGACATACTTTCTCCCTGCAAGTGCGTCTACGATAAACTATTGTGTCAAATTGTACCTTGCGCAACAAAGAAAACATCGATTCTTTGTAATACAAACTCTACACAAGTTTCCAGATGTGTATGACGCCTGTCGTTTACGAAGTTCAAGCCCTCTAACGATCAGTAGCCACACCAGATGTAACAGTCTTAACACAGTCTACCACCGCCCCTGGTAGACTTCCTCTTGCGCGCAGAAGTTACGATCCGATGTTAGGTTGTATTGTTCATGTCCAGGATAATATTGCCATTTCGCTTTAACGTCAAGTCTCTAGAATGCGAATGCCTCCTCTCTCCCTTATTAAGGTGAGTATGTGTAACATCAGTCTACTCTCCTCCTTCAGAACACGCAATTTTATTGATTTTGCTCACTACTGTTTTCATGGTATTTGTCCCTAATTTTGCGTATTCTCAGTCATTTCTCATTATTTTATTAGGTTTTCGCGATTTTACATATTTCATGCTATTCCCTCAATTTTTACGTAACTCACGTCAATTTTTCACGATTATACCAGGTTTTCCTCGAATTTCTCTGCTTTTCTCATTTCCCATATTTTTCCATAGTTTTCCGTATGCATATGGTCATATAGCTGACATACCCATGTGCTGCTTGATTGTTTTACGAGAATATTTACGCATCTTATACACCAACCTGCTAAAAAGTCTTGCCCCTCTCCGATGATCCACTTGAATGCATTTTGGATAGGACGAACATGAAAAGAATAGTAACAGCTGCTTCGTACCTATATGAAACTGAAGACTCGATTAATGTCCAAGATGTGAGATGGAATACATCGCATACATCTTCGTTCTTCTAGACAAGACCGCCGATACAAGCTTTCCATTGATGGATATGTTTCATCATCACACGTGCGTTGGAAGCCCTCTGATGCCTGTGGTACGGAGGCGTTTACTGTTAACTATCGCAGGTAGTGAGTGAAGTAGAAGAAATGAATTGGAATTTGTGCTGCAGCCAGGACTCGAACCCAGGTCTTCTTGGTTGGTAGGCAGAAATGCTAACCATTACACCACCACAGCACTGTAGTTAAAACTGCTGCATGGACTACTTAAGTTGAGTGTCTCCCCCTTCCACACACAACAAACTTCAAATAATATCTTCTGCCTATTTCCCCTTACATTGTCACTATTGCCAGGGCTCTCCGGCACTGGAATAGCACCCCAGCGCTGGACGTAATTGGAAAGTCCTACAGCATAGGTGATCTTATAGATCCCTGTTGGGGAAGGCACTCAACTTGGGTAGTTCGTGCAGCAGTGTTGGCTATATTTTTTAGTGTTTTACAGCTTCATGAGGTAAGTATTACAGCCTGATGATAAAGATGTTGTCTCTCGAAATGCGTTATTGATCTATGTGTAGGACAGAAGAATGGTTGAGTGCTACCAGTTATTACTGTAAAGACCCAACAGGGCGTAGCCTTACACCCGTAACATTACATTACCACTGTAGTTCTTGTTCCTTGGCTTTGAGGAGTGTTAATCAGTGGCAATTTTGGTGGTTATTTAGATAATAAACATGAATTTCTTAAGTTTTCTGATAGAAACAATTGAATTGCATATACAGTCTAAGACACACCACGATGGACTTACCTGAATGGGACGGAAATCAGTAGATGCGATATGCATCTACAGACCGGCAAATACACTATGTGATCAAAATTATCCGGACACTCCCAAAAACATAAAGTTTTTTACATGATGTGCATTGTGCTGCCACCTACTGCCAGGTACTCTATATCAGCGACCTCTGTAGTCATTAGACATCGTGAGAGAGGAGAATGGGGCGCTCCGCGGAACTCACTTAATTCGAACGTGGTTAGGTGATTGGGTGTCACTTGCGTCATACGTCTGTACGTGAAATTTCCACACTCCTAAACATGTCTAGGTCCACTGTTTCCGATGTGATAGTGAAGTGGAAACGTGAAGGGACACGTACAGCGCAAAAGCGAACAGGCCGACCTAGTCTGTTGACTGACAGAGACCGCCGACAGTTGAAGCGGGTCGTAATGTTTAATAGGCAGACATCTATCCAGATGATCACACAGGAATTTCAGTCTGCATCAGGATCCAGTGCAAGTACTATGACAGGCGGGAGGTGAGAAAACTTGCATTTTATGGTCAAGCGGCTGCTCATAAGCCACACATCACGCCGGTAAATGCCAAACGACGCCTCGCTTGGTGTAAGGAGCGTAAACATTGGACGATTGAACAGGGAAAAACCTTGTGTGGAGTGACGAATCACGGTAACAATGTGGAGATCCGATGGCAGGATGTGGGTATGGCGAATACCCAGTGAATTTAATCTGGCAGAATGAGTAGTGCCAACAGTAAAATTCGGAGGCGGTGGTGTTATGGTGTGGTCGTGTTGTTCATGGAGGGGGCTTGCACCCATTTTTGTTTTGCGTGGCACTATCACAGCACAGGCTTACATTGATGTTTTAACTACCTTCTTCCTTCCCACTGTTGAACAGAAATTCGGAGATGGCGATTGCATCTTTCAGCACGATGGAGTCCCTGTTTATAATGCGCGGCCTGTAGTGGAGTGGTTACATGTCAAATACATCCCTGTAATGGACTGGCCTGCACAGAGTCCTGACCTGAATCCTGTAGAACATCTTTGGGATGTTTTCGAAAGCCGACTTCGTGCCAGGCCTCCTCGGTGCAGCACTCCTTGAAGAATGGGCTGCCATTCCCCAAGAAGCCTTCCAGCACCTGATAGAACGTATGCCTGCGAGAGTAGAAGCCGTCGTCAAGGCTGGTTGGCCAACGACATATTGAATTAAAACTGATAGAGGGATTAGTGAACACAGGGTTGTCCGAGATTGAATACTGTAATCCCCAAATCCTAAAAAAGAAAGAAAGAGAGAGAGAGAGAGAGAGAGAGAGAGAAACGAAAAATATACCTATACAAAAAAGCAGATAAAAATTCACTTCACGCCTTGTTGAGACACAATCTCCACTCATTCCAAATTAATAATATAAGAGTAGAACAGATGTGGCTTGAATTCAAAGAAATAGTATCGGCAGCAGTCGAGAGATTTAAACCAAATAAATTAACAAACGAGGGAGCTGATACTCCGTGGTACACAAAACGGGTTGGAACACTGCTGCAGAAACAACGAAACAACATGCCAAATTTACAAATGGCTCTGAGCACTATGCGACTTAACTTTTGAGGTCATCAGTCGCCTAGAACTTAGAACTAATTAAACCTAACTAACCTAAGTACATCACACACATCCATGCCCGAGGCAGGATTCGAACCTGCGACCGTAGCGGTCGCTCGGCTCCAGACTGTAGCGCCTAGAACCGCACGGCCATTCCGGTCGGCAATGACAAATTTAAACAGACACAAAATTCCGAAGGTTTTCTTTTCGACGCATTTCTTCTCAGCTGCTGTGATGTCAACTCACAACAGCTGAGGAGAGTGGTCCACCTACCAAGTTCGAAGGATGCCATGGGTCTGATGCTGGTCATGTTCAAATGGTTCAAATGGCTCTGAGCACTATGCGACTTAACTTCTGAGATCATCAGTCGCCTAGAACTTAGAAATAATTAAACCTAACTAACTTAAGGACATCACACACATCCATGCCCGAGGCAGGATTCGAACCTGCGACCGGAACGATCGCTCGGCTCCAGACTGTAGCGCCTAGAAACGCACGGCCACTCCGGCCGGCTGCTGGTCATGTGATATGACCGAAACCGGTCACCTATGTTCTTGTAACATACGTGGTGTGATCAAGATTGAGTTTTAAAAAGAAAAAGAACATAACAACTTGTCTTTGGGTGTCTGACTGAGGCATCCCATTCTCATATGGCGTGATTCGTTAAGGGCTACGTCACCTGCTTTGTATGACGTGTCCTATCCCATATCAGGCACGCGTATTCTGTTACTAACATAAATCGCCAGCTCTAGTCGTTGCTACTCAACTTCGTGATGCGGATGACGTTGTTTCTCCCTACAAGTTTCTGTTCAGTGTTCGTACAGACGACATCTACATGCTGTGGGATTGCCATCCCAGGTCACCTTCAGATTTCTTGTAGCCTGGCCGTTCTTCTTGTGGGACACGTACATTAGTGCTTCGACGGTATTGGGTGTACGATAAAAAAAATGAAATGAATTGAGCATAAGGCAGTGTTGGCCCGGATGTCCCATTCATGTTCGGCCGCCAAGTGCAAGTCTCATTTCATTCGGCGACTTGCCGCTGATGATTAGGATGAAGTGATGATGGCAATACAACACCCAGTCCACGAGCGGAGAAAATCTCCGACCCGGCCGGGAATCGAAGCCGGGCCCAGTGCATGGGAGAAAAGCACGTTAACACCCAGCTAAATAGGCGGACGGGTGAACGATTACTGTCGTAATAGGTAGCATATTCTTACAGGACTGCTAACAGATAGTTCTTGAGGAAATCAGAACTATCTGTTTTGGCGGTGGAGGAGCCATCGTAGGCATATATAAACCTGTGAATGTTTTGACAGAGGCTCTGGTGATTGATAAACTGGCAGGTGGCCACATTGCGAGAGTTACATGGCATACATGGCACACATGTTAAAAAGATTAAGGGTAACTACAGTGCCCTGTGGAGAGCTGTCCTTCTGAGTTCCCATTGGAGTCTGTCTCCTTGAAAGTTTACATAAAATGCTCGGATTTGCAGTGTTTCCTATCGTTCGCATAGGCTTATAGTTGCTACAGAAGAGGCATCAGACAAAGATTACAAGAAAATTTCTCTAAAATGTTTGTCTGGTTGTATTGCGTACTGTAACCGGGGACTTAGAAACGATGGAGAGGCTTCGTCCCGCCGCAGTCCTCAGTGTTTCACAACCCTACAACAAGTGACATTAGTCTACCCACCCCACCGCCGCCCGACACCGAACCCAGAGTTATTGTGCGCCCCCCCCCCCCCCCCACTCGCCGGGAACCTATCACACCAGACGAGTGTAACCCCAAATGTTCGCGTGATAGAGTAATTATGGTATATGCGTAGGTGGAGACAGTGTTTGCCCAGCAATGGGCGTCATAGTGTAACTGAGGTGGAATAAGGGGAACCAGCCCGCATTCGCCGAGGTAGAGGGAAAACCGCCTAAAAACCGTCCACAGACTGGCCGGCACAGCGGACCTCGACACGAATCCGCCGGGCGGATTCCTGCTGGGGACCGGCACGCCTTCCCACTCGGGAAGCAGCGCGTTAGACCGCGCGGCTAGTCGGGCGGGCTGTGTCTAGTTAATTACTATAATTTTTTTCCTGGTAGGGCCTACACATCGGATTCTAGATCTGCATCTACTTCTGATCTCCGCAAGCGACGTTGCGGCGTGTGGCGGCACATCCTCCTGTTCGTGTTCCAGTCACGACTGGTCTGCACGGGAAGAACGATTGCTGGTTATCTTCCGTGTGAACTCGGGTCTTTCTGATTTACCTTCATGGTCTTTCCTCGAGTTAAACCTAGGAAGAAGCAACACATTGGGTGACTCTTCTCGGAACGTACGCTCTAGGGACTTTTAACAGTAAAGGTTGGTTGATTTGGGGGAGGGGGCCAAACAGCAATGTCATCGGTCCATCGGATTAGGGAAAGCTGGGGAACGAAGTCGGTCGTGCCCTTTCAAAGGAACCATCCCGCCATTTGCCTGAAGGTATTTAGGGAAATCACGGAAAACCTAAATCGGGATTGCCGGACGCGGGTCTGAACCGTCGTCCTCCCGAATGCGAGTGCAGCGTGCTAACCACCACGCCACCTCGCTCGGTTTTAACAGTAAGCCGCGCCTCTCTTGAAGAATCTGCCATTTCTGTTGGTTGAGCGTCCCCGTATCGCTTTCCCGCTTACTTAGTGAACCTGTAAGTAAACACTCAGCACCTGTACGGGCCTTCTCGATCTCCTCCGTGGGACTTGTACGGACCCCAGACTGACGAGCAATATTCGAGTTCCGCCTCGGTAGTGGTGTACAGATCCCAAACATGGCAGTGGTTAGGAGGCAGGCGGTTGCACAAGCGTTTCGCAGCAGCCCACGGCGTGCAGTAGACCCTGGCTAGCAGCGGTGGTCACTCGAGCAAAAAAGGCGGCGGCGCGGCGCCTGCTGTGGCGCTGGCGGAGTGTGCCACGCCCAGGTGCGCCGCTGCGGTCTCAGGGTCGCCAGCTACAGGACAGGCACCGGCTACTGGCCACCGGCTAAAGGCTGGCGGGCGGCGGCCGCTCCGTCCGTTTACCGCCCAACTGGGACCTGCTGCCCGCTTACGTGACGCACAGCTGGTCAGCGGACACGGCCCCGCAGCAGGCGCTTTCGCTACCGCTCCTCACTCTTCACGCGGAGTCACTTCTTCGACCTCCCGTCACGATTCAGACCTACAGGGTCAACATAATAAAACCGACCAACCGCAGGAACGGATTCCTGACTGGAAATGCCCTGCGAACAAGTGTCAGCAAATGCATAGTTGCCACAGTACATGGCGCGACGAATAAAAACTGCTCTGACCATGTGCCGTGTGGTCCTTGTGCGTTGAAAACTGTGTGGCTGACGCAGCGTATATTGTAAGCAGCAGAATTCATATCGGCAACAAGCGAGATGGTGTTTGTGTGTGGCCAAGCAGGTAGAAACGGCGGAGAGGCAGCACGGCTGCCGGCCGTTGTGGCCGAGCGGTTCTAGGCGCTTCAGTCCGGAACCGCGCTGCTGCTACGGTCGCAGGTTCGAATCCTGCCTTGGGCAGGATGTCCTTAGGTTAGTTAGGTTTAAGTACTAACTCTTGGGGACTGATGACCTCAGATGTCCCATAGCGCTCAGAACCATTTGAGCAGCTCGGCTATACCAAAACAAGTACTCCCACAGACACCAACCACATCACACATCATTTCAAACCCTTTTTGTGTGATCATGACTCCTTTCACATAGACGAGCATGCAGAGAGTTGGCGGACTGAGCGTGTACCAGATTTGGAACTTGCACTAGCGTTCGTACCAGTATCCCTTAGAATCCGGTCCTCCGAATCTGGTGTACGCACAATCCGCCACCTCCCTGCACGTTCGTCTGTCTGAAAGGACCTATGATCACACAAAAACGGCTTGAAATGTGTGATGTGGTTGGCGTCTGTGAGGGTTCTTGTTCTGGTATAGCCGTGCTGCCTCTCAGCCGTGTTTACCTGCTTGGCCATAAACAATCTCGCTTGTTGCTGACATGAATTCTGCTGCTTACAGCATACGCTGCGTCAGCTACGCAGTTTGCAACACACAAGGAACGCACGGCAGATGGTCAGGCCATTTTTATTCGTCAGCTCCATGTACCGTGGCAATGATTCATTTGCGGACACATGTTCACAGGACCTTTTTTCCTCCATTACCAACGAGAAATCAGTTCCTACAGTTTGTCGCTTTTATTAATGTTCGCCCTGTATAATGACTGTAAATGTTCTCACGTTACGCAGCTTCTGGCAAAACTGAGATACTTCTATGTTGGTGGTCCTTTGCACATGGTCGTCTACAGGAAGACTCATAAAGAAGAGAAAAATATGAAAAAAACGACGCACCAGGAAGGAATTATCAACTGGGACGGAAATCGGTAGATGTGATGTACATGTAAGGACACAGGAGGGATTAGAATTTCGGAAAAACTGGATGATTTATTCAAGAGAACATCATAAACTGAGGAACTCAGCCTGTGACCCTCATGCAAACAGCTATTCGGCGTTGATTGAAAGAGTTGTTGGACGTCCTCCTGAAGCGTTTCATGTCAAATTCGGTCCATTCGGCGCTTTAGATCGTCAAAATCTGGAGATGGTCGAATGGCAGTGCCTGTAATGCTCCAAACGTTCTCCATTCGGGCGAAATCCTGCTACCTTGCCGGCCAAGGTAGGGATTGGCAAGCACGAAGGCAAGCAGTGCAAGCTACCGGCGAGGCGGGCGGGCATTGTCTTGCTGGAAAGTAAGCATCAGTCAGGTGGTATCCCACCGCTGTGAGAGGCGTCTCCAGACACGTCTCCGGCCTGGGATCTCACTGTCTAGAGTAGAATTGTCTTTAGTGATGAGTTCCGCTTTGAATTGGGTTCGGATGACTAGCGAAGATATGCCTGAGACTACCCAGGCAACAGTGGTATACGAACCTGACTATCCTCTCCATGCGCCCTGACAACCAAGGGTGATGGTCTGGGGTGCCATTTCGTTTCATAACAGGACCCCTTTGGTTGTCATCCGCGACGTCCTTACGATACGCTGGCGCGTCCGCTATATTCTACGCCCCGTTTTGTTGCCCTTCACGGGAAGCCATCGTCTTGTTCGCCCACACAAGACGAGAATTTCCACTGCTTACATTCGTGCTTGCGAAGACCGAGCGTTTAGAAGTTTTTCGGCAGGACCCATCCAACCAGCTCGGAATTCTGGCGGTCAAAGGCGCTAATTGGATAGAATCTGGCACGATATCCTTCAGGAGGACGTCCAAAAACTCTATCAACTAATGGCAAGCCGAATAACTGCTTGCATAAGGGCCACAGCTGGGCCAATGTGTGAAGCTCTTTCTCATGAATAAATCATCCAATTTTTCGAAATTATAGCTACACTACGTGATCAAAAGTATCGGGACACCCTCCGTCGGTAACGCTGGAATTCTACATCTACGTGGACACTCTACAAATCACATTTATGTGCCTGGCAGAATGTTCATCGAACCACCTTCCCAATTCTCTATTATTCCAATCTCGTATAGCGCGCAGAAAGAACGAAACCTATATCTTTCCGTACAAGCTCTGATTTCCCTTATTATACCGTGGTGGTCGTTTCTCCCTATGTAGGGCGGTGTCAACAAAATATTTTCGCATTCGGAGGAAACTTGGAGATCGGAATTTCGTCAAAAGATTCCGTCCCAACGAAAAACGCCTCTCTTTTAATGATGTCCAGCCCAAATCCTGTATCATTTCTGTGACCCATATTTCGCAATAATACAAAACGTGCTGCCCTTCTTTGAACTTTTTCGATGTGTTCCGTCAGTCCTGTCTGGTAAGGATCCCACACCGCACAGCAGTATTCTAAAAGCGGACGGACAAGAGTAGTGTACAGTCTCCTTAGTAGATCAGTTACATTTTCTAAGCGTCCTGCCAATAAAACTCAGTCTTTGGTTAGCCTTTCCCACAACATTTTCTATGTGTTCCTTCCGATTTAAGTTGTTCGTAACTGTAATACCTAGGCATTTAGATCAGACTGGTTTACCGTGTAACCGAAGTTTAAGGAATTCCTTTTAGCACTCATATGGATGACCTCACACTTTTCGTTATTTACGGTCAACTGCCAATTTTCGCACCATTCAGATATCTTTTCTAAATCGTTCTGCAATTTGATTTGATCTTCTGATGACTTTATTAGTCGATAAACGACAGACGTATATGCAAACAACCTACGACGGCTCCTCAGATTGTCTCCCAAATCGTTTATACAGATAGGGAACAGCAAAAGGCCTGTAACACTACCTTTGGGAACGCCAGAAATCACTTCTGTTTTACTCGATGACATTCCGTCAACTGTGACCTCTCTGACAGGAAATCACAAATCCAGTCACATAAGTGAGACTATATTCCATAAGCACGCAATTTCACTACAAGCCGCTTGTGTGGTACAGTGTCAAAAGCCTTTCGGGAATCAAGAAATATGGAATCTATCTGAAATCCCTTGTCAGTAGCACTCAACACATCATCTGATGGTTCAAATGGCTCTAAGTACTATAGGACTTAGCATCTGACGTCATCAGTCCCCTAGAACTTAGAACTACTTAAACCTAACTAACCTAAGGAGATCACACACTTCCATGCTCGAGGCAGGATTCGAACCTGCGACAGTAGCAGCAGCGCGGTTCCGGACTGAAGCCCCTAGAACCGCTCGGTCACAGCAGCCGGCACATCATGTCAATAAAGAGCTAGTTGTGTTTCACAGGAACGATGTTTTCTAAACACTTATTGACTGTGTGTCAATAGACAGTTTTCTTCGAGGTAATTCATAATGTTTCAGCACAATCTATGTTCCAAAATCCTGCTGCATATCGACGTTAACGATATGGGCCTGTAATTTTGTGGATTACTCTTACTACCTTTCTTGAATATTGGTGTGACCCGTGCAACTTTCCAGTCTCTGGGTACGGATCTTTCGTCGAGAGGACGATTGTATATGATTGTTAAGTATGGAGCTAAAGCATCGGCACACTCCGAAAGGAACCTAATTGGTATACAATCTGGACCAGAAGACTTGCTTTTATTAAGTGATATAAGATGCTTCACTACTTCGAGGATATTTACTTCTACGTTACTCGTGTTGGCAGCTGTTCTCGATTCGAATTCTGGAATATTTACTTTGTCTTCTTTTGCGAAGGCATTTTGGAAAGCTGTGTTTAGTAACTCTGCATTGGCAGCACTGTCTTCTATAGTAACTCCATTGCTACCGCGCATAGAAGGCATTGATTGTTTCTTGCCACTAACATACTTCACATACGACCAGAAGATCCGACATACGACCAGAGATCCGACTGTTATCTACGTATCAAGCTGGCGCGTAACATTCTAGTGTTGCACATGTCAAAGCACCGTAATTTCCACTTGCAGCAGTGGAATGCAGTTGCAAGGTATAGCTCACTTATCCGTTGTCCCACATGTTCGCCAAGTGATTGTTAGGGCTAGAACTGAACATTGTTTCGTGCACTTACGGAACAGTGATTGCCTGCGCAGATAACATACAGTGAAACAATAACTGGTTTGGCATACGTTCTGATATTATTAAGTTCAACAGTAGTGTAGGTGTTTTAATATAATTTGCACATGTAGTAGGTCAGCTGCGTAATGTTAAGAGTGACTGCATATAATGTACGTAATTGTGCACATAGACTCTTTAAACATAGATTCATAGGCAGTATAATCAATGGTTATGTACAGCCACTACTGAGAATAAAGTTACATCACGTACACGATCAGGTTAAAGTCTGAAGGTTTCACTCAGAAACAAAAGTTGAAACTCTCTTTTGAAAAGTTACACTTGAGAAGTAAAACTTAAAAACTTACAAACCAAGCACATTTTACCTGCAATAAATTCAAATGCGACACGTTACGAAATATGCAGCCTTAGAATGAATGTTTTGAATAATCTTATTGATTGACTGATTTGCTTGTACACTTCACACGAATGATGTTACTTATCGTTGTCTCTGAGCAAATTTCCTTTAACGTATAAGTTCAAATATTGTTTTGTTCGCCTTTAATTGCGCCGGCCGGGTGGCCGTGCGGTTCTAGGCGCTACAGTCTGGAACCGCGTGACCGCTACGGACGCAGGTTCGAATCCTGCCTCGGGCATGGATGTGTGTGATGTCCTTAGGTTAGTTAGGTTTAAGTAGTTCTAAGTTCTAGGGGACTGATGACCTTAGAAGTTAAGTCCCATAGTGCTCAGAGCCATTTGAACCAATCACCTTTAATTGTGAAAATGTACTTTTTACTAGTCGTTGTAATAAGTGACAAGTACATTCTTAGAGTGACCATGATTTTTTGAAAACAATATTTGATATTTTATTGATCCTGGTTTTGATGAAATGAAGTATAGAAGAAATCAGCATTCCACGAAATCCCACTCACTTAGAAGGCTGTTTGACGCAGCGCTCCATGCTGGTATACCGTGACCAGCTGGATTCAGTACCTCCTGATTAGTCATCCGTTGTATCGATTTAATCTTCAACGTACTCATGTAGAGCCATGTTCTGAAAACTTATTCTCTTCTTGTCTAGAACTGTGTATCGTCCATATTTCAATTTATTTCTGAAATCCTTTTCTTGCTATTACCAGCATGTATTTTATGTCCTCTCCACTTCTGTCATCGTGAGTTATTGTGCTGCTCAAACAACAAAATTCATCTTCTACTCTTAGTCCTCATTTCCTAACCTAATCCCCTGGGTATCGCCTGATTTAATTCGACTACATTTTATTTCTATGGCTTTACTTTCGTTGATGTTGATCTGACAACCTCCTTATAAGACGTTTACTTCTTGGAGTAAAGAATGAAAAGTACAAAGAGACAATATGTAATATTGTCTAAATTTGACATCCTTTTTATAGCCCTTAAACCTGCTACCATCTCCGATAGACGCAGGCGTTAGCACGCCACATCCAGTTTTCGTGCAGCCACACCTCAACCAGACCGAAGACACCCAGCGGATTAAGCACGTGAGCCGATGTGCCGTCTAGCCTGGATGTGATTTTAGGCGCTTTTCCTCATCCGACTAGGTGAATACAGAGCTGACACCTACCTCTCACGTGATTTATACAATTAGCAAACATTTATAGAAACTTCGCACACTTTAACATGCGATAGTATTAGGCGCAGACAGTTGGGGTGCACAAATTCCGTCCCAGGGGGAAACGGATGGTGGAAGCGAAAGCACTGGGCCACTCTCTACGTTGCCAAATCCATAAATAAACATGCTGACCCCGTGGAGAAGTGGGATGAATGCCAAAAAAAGAAGTCTTTCCACATATTCGAGCCATCTTTCAGCTCTCCTTTCTATGCTTAGTACTGCTTTGTCCGCCAAGCTCTTAATATTTAATATGGTGCTTCTCTTTTCGTCAATGTTCTCTTTAATTTTTCTATGGGAATCATCTATCATCTATGAATATCAGTTATGCTTGTTTCTATGGCTTCGGATTTCTCCTCTAGGCATACCTTACTTTCTGTCAGTTACATTTCTTAAACTAATTTTAATTTTAATAATTAAGAGCCTCAGTTGCACCGTTTGCCTAGAATTTACCTAGGTTTCAGTCGGGATAACCTTCTTCAGAATAACAGTAACTACCATTTGTCCATAGTGGACATCGTCAAGCTAAAACTACAAATCCATAAATTATCGTCAGACTATAAAACTTATCTGGAACTGCCTCGGCCCCACTTCGCGACCGCGATGCGGCAGCCACGAGTGCTGTACTTGCAGTGTCGATTGCGTTTTAAAAGTCGTCATCCTTGTGAAAATGTTTTGATTTCTTGCTAAGCCTTGCTTCTGTTGTCAACCGCTAAGTCAGAACTCTACCTTTCCGAAAGCCAAACTGAATATCTACTTTTTTTCCTAGTCTCCTGTATATTAGTCGTGTCAGCAACTTGGATGCATGAACCGTTAAGCTGACTGGGCTGTAGGGCCCGCACTTACGAGCCTTGTTTCTTGCTATGTTATTATTTTCGTTACCAGGACAATACAGTATAATTATTTACAAATTCAAAACATATCGGTCGTGTCAAACATTATGATGTTGATTGCTGGAACATTTGCTGAAACCAGGTCCTCCAACGCGCAGGCTTCAGGCAACATCGGGCAGACCAAGAGGTGTTTTGCATCTTTAAGTTCTCCACATTCGCAGGTTGCATCTCCAGTGGTGTCGCCCCACCGCTTCAGATTTTGTTTGCACCTCATCACTCCAGTTCGCAGTTTGCTCATAGTCTTCCACGTTTGGTAGGTTATTTGGAAACCAGCAGCGGGCTCTTTCTTTAGATTTTGGCTATACTTCCAGTCGTCTCGTTTCGCCAAGGTTTTCTTCGGCAAGCGGAAGGTGATGATGTATGGCTTCAGTTGGTCGAAAAGAGCGGATTGCAGCCTAGGACACGATGCTTTGCTTCCAAACATGGGATGCCAGAAATAATTTTGCTGTTTTTTCTTCTCAGCATCTGCCACCGTTCTTTGTCTAATATGCGGAGGTGCTATGCCTAAAAGATGGTAGATTTTTGTCAACTGAAGTTGGTTGTAAGCAGCCAATCAAAATGCGACCTTTCCCGTCAAGAGCGGTATCCACTAGCATGGCGTGTACGAAGTTCTGCCAGACTGGTACAGCATATACTGTCGCAGGCAAACGTAGGGCTAGAGCAGACGTACAGTACGCAGAATATTTGGTTGAGCTGCTTGTAAGGTAGCAAATTATTACGAGTTGCCACCTTGCATTTAAAGCGTAACTGGTCGTGGAGCCGGGAGGGGAGCTCATTTTGAACCTCACAATCGCACAGCTGACGCTGGCTGTTAAGCCGGGCGAACTGTGTACTTCACTAACACTGCTTGCAATTCGTCACGCATATTCTCTATGAATCTGAAGAAGTAAAATTAAATATTAATCGATCTGTTTCACACTTGTATGTATGTATGTATTGATCTGGGGACATAGAAAGGACGGAGAGATTACGTCCCCGCCGTAGCCCTCAGTGGTTCACAACCCCACAACAGGGTACAGCAGTCCACTCACACCACCGTCGCCCCACACCGAACCCAGGGTTATTGTGCGGTTCAGCCCCCAGTGGACCCGCCCGGGAGCGTCTCACACCAGACACATGTAACCCCAAATGTTTGCGTGGTAGAGTAGTTACGGTGAACGCGTAGGTGGAGACAGTGTTTGTGCAGCAATCGCCGACATAGTGTAACTGAGGCGGAATAAGGGGAACCAGCCCGCATTCGCCGAGGCAGATGGAAAACCGCCTAAAAACCGTCCACAGGCTGGGCGGCACACCGGACCTAGACACTAATCAGCTGGGCGGATTCGTGTCGGGGACCGGTACGCATTCCCGTTCGGGAAGCGCACGGCTAGCCGGGCGGGCATTCTTTCATACTTAGTATACGAAATTATATGGATAACAAAATCATATTGTTAAAATTTAAAATGAATAGCTTCCGTACTTCCGGAGATATAATTTTTTACCTAAAACACATGATAACCGTGTTGGCATTGTCGAACTCAGTTAGGAACTGTAATGTATTGGTCTATAGTGTGAACTGAAACATGAACTTAGAGTATAGGTTCATGTAATCTAATTTTCTGAAAATTTCGTTAGTTTCATTACCTTATATTTTCTGTCGTAATTGAAAGTATATTGTAAAATTATTATTTTATTGCCTTTTGGTTCTGCGAGTGTTTTGAAGAGACTGAGAGAGTGAATGGAGGACATACGTAAAGTAAGAATGTGGTATTGTATTAAAACTGTGTAAATGGAAGCGTGAGAGAGTTGTTGTGTAATAGAGGAATTTGTGACGTATGTCCGAGTGAGGTTGATTTGTACAGGGTAGCCAGAAGGAGTATTCAGTATAAAATTTATTAGTAATTTATTTTTAGGAAAGGAATCATATTTTGTTTAAAAAAATGGTTCAAATGGCTCTGAGCACTATGGGACTTAACTTCTGAGGTCAAAATTCCCCTATAACTTAGAACCACTTAAACCTATCTTACCTAAGGACATTACATACATCAATGCCCGAGGCATGATTCGAACCTGCGACCGTAGTGGTCGCGCGCTTCCAGTTTGTAGCGCCTAGAACCGCTCGGCCACACCGGTCGGCTATTTTGTTATCATTAAATTTTATCTATTTTTGGAATTATGAGATTTCTAGTCTAAATTTCGTATGGTAATCTGATTGGCTGACGTTAGAAATACCGCGAGTATAGAAGTGCTCGAGATTATCATACTAGCCAATAGGAAATCAGCATTTCCCGTACGTTTGAGTAGGCCTTTGTGCCTCAGATCTGTGAGTCGATATAGTCGCTCTGGAGCCGTCTTGTGGTAAACACCTGTGTTGAATCACGCTGATCAAACTTGTACCAAACTGAAGAAATCTGGGTGTTTGATCGGTTCTCGTGTAGTTGATGAAAAGTGAGCAGAATGTAGAATATTTTGAGAAATTTTGAGCTTTGTGAGTGATTTATTTTAGCAGATTTCGCGTGTGAGCATTTGAACTAGTACATAAAATTTGCGTGGCGTGTTTCGGGTAATTACGAGACATTATGGCGAGGACTTCTATAAAAGAAGACTACTGAACGACTGACTTTGCTAACTCGCAATCAGTCGTGGCTGATCAACTGTTTAGGACGTTTCAAATATCGGGTCGGACTAAATATCCTCTGGCTGCTTTTGGGTGTGAACTTGTGACAGAGAAAGTCAGTAATATTGCACAATTAGTGTCGTGATATTAAATAAGGACTTGATAGCCATTTTCTGTTTTAAAGACAATAAAGCATATTACAGGAAAATTTAGACACTTTTGAAACGAGTCATGCAAGAATCTCGAACGCCAATAGTTAAACTAACTTTCAGATGCTGCCGATGGACTGGAGTTATGTGGCTTTTGGGTGGTTGGTATTTAGCTGACTTTTCGTCAACGCCGCTTTTATCGGTTAGACCAGTATCTGCCACCGCAGAGTGAAGGGGCAGACAACCTGAAACCTATCCAGATAAGTGGACTGATTGTTTAAAGGGTAGTTTGAGACCAACCTGCGTCACCGCATCCTCATGTGATGATAGTGAGCTTGCGTATGATATTATTTCTGCTGCAGTCTTTGAGCTTCATGTTCTCACCAGGACAACAACAATAACGCTTTATTGCTGCAGAATATGGATAAAAAGTTAAATCTGCGATAGTGTCGCTAAAGTGAAGCGTTACAACTTCGAATTTCGTGTAAGACAGTTAGTCAAAAGTTTTAATTATCACCTCAGAAAACAAAATTACGTATTTGCTGGTATTTCGTTGTTCTCTTGCTACACACTGATCTCGCTGTGCTATGGTACTCAAAGGAGCCAATATCACATGGTTCAGGCCATTAATAAAGTGGAGTACTCTGCGGTAATTCGTTTTCTGCCTTTAAAGCGGAGCAGCTCACCTTCCATGCCGGAATGCTGGAAGTCATATGTCACTGTGGTTAGGTGGCACAGAGTCTTCCAGTGTGGTCAAACAAGTCTGAACAACAAAGAACAAAGTCGTAGACCTTTTCTGAAGAGAACCAAGAGTCGTAAGGGAATTGGATTCGTTGGTGCTCGAAGATCGACAATGGCGAGACAATGGCGAAAAAAGTGAAAATCAGCGGTGGAACAATTTTCATCTTGTACATTTGGAAACGGTCACCACTGGGCCTCGCAGCTGCTCTCCATCAGTCAAGAGCCCGCCGAACTGAGACAGCGGCGGAAATGTTGCAATCCAGATGACTCCTTTAGCTGCGTAAGCATCGTGGACAAGTACTCGGTGCATCCGTACGACAAGAGAAGCACTGGAAACGTGTGAGTTCACTGCGGCCTAGAGAGGCTAAAACCCCACTATCACAAAGCTAGGTGATGGTGTTTTTCTGGGCCTGACATTGTGCGGTGCTAACAGATGCCGCTCGTAAGGCTCGTTGACGAGCACACCTCAGAAATCAGAAATCTCCTCCCGCGCTGATGGGAGGCTGTCGAGACGGAGCGTCGTGCGAATCTGACTCCGCACAGGACACAGTCACACCTGTTGCTTTTTGAGCTGTCAAATTCTGCCTCACCCTCGTATTTACTTGACGTCACATGCACGTCATATTTCATCGGATGAAGAAATCACTGCGTGGGAGGCATTATCAGAATGATGACCAAGCGATTTTCAAGATGCAACGTTTCCAAAACAGCGAATATGCACTATTATAGTGTCAAAATCTCCACCTCGTCATTATCTTTGGGAAAAATGTGTGGCATTGACGGCTGAGTATGCAGCATCCTGCCCACTCGTCTAATATAGGGTATGAGTGTGTGAGTGCTATTCTGTCATTCTGCGCAACAGATTAATCTGAGGTGTACCCTTTACCCTGTGGCTCCTGCAAGATGCAATTTCCACCCCCACACTACTACAGAAGACAGACAGACGCTCCTAACGTTCTAAAGAGAAATGCCTGAAAAACTTTCAGCAATAAATATCTTCTGGAGTCGTCCGCTGTAAGGAAACGACACAAAAATTCACAAAATTTCTTGCGTAACTAGTGGGATACTTGGGTACTGGAGTAGTGCTAGTTAGTGTAAGAAAAACATGAAACTAACGAAAATTTTTATTTATTTTGCAAAAATTCTGAGAAATTACAATGACACTTTTAGTTATGAACTGAACAAGTTATTTCCGGGTTCTTTTCAGAATGTGAAGTTACCTCTTAAGGATAGGATTCGCTAATGAAATTTCTATACAAAGTTTAAGATTGTTATTGACTTGGCAGAATGGCTGATAGCCGCGCCTAGTCAACTTGAATAATTATCCGTTAGAATGTTGCTAGGTACGGTTGAAGCTGTCGCATGTGAATTGCAGTGAAGAGTATTCTTGTGGAGGAAATATGGGGCTCGCAATAGTTGTAGCGCACAATACCGTAAGCTGCGATGACTGCTGTCTGCGCCGCTCGCTGCTGACAAATAAGATAACTCTCGTTCTATCTGGAGTGACCTTTGCCAATCAAACTCTCCCTATGCCTTGATGAAGTCAAGGATTCCTTTTCGCCCCTAGTCTAACTATTGGTGTGGTACACCGGTCAGATAACCAGTCCACTGCGATACCACTCAAAAATTAGCTTTCAGGCGTTTAGTTTAAGGCGACCAATCTGGAAATCTGTAGCATCGGCGTTTGGCGTTTGCTGCCTCCCTGTGAAAACCTCTGAAACTGCGTGCTATGTTTGTAAAGAATGCGTAGGCTGGGCGCTCCCACACAATATAGCGGAATTTGCTTTTAAGCCGAACACGGGGTCGTTCTGCCTTTCACTCGGGCAAAGACTGTCCGCTCCACGGGCGGTCGCCGTCCGACGTAGATAGGCTGAATCGTCCTCTGAAGGGACCGGCCTCTAGGCGTGCGGTCCGCCTCTCCCGAACTAAAAGCTCTTGTGACCGTCGTGCCTTGAATGTGTGTGTGTATGCCAGCCTAGAGTATCTCAACCCCAGTGCGCCGGCCGTGGTGGCCGTGCGGTTCTAGGCGCTCCAGTCCGGAGCCGCGTTGCTGCTACGGTCGCAGGTTCGAATCCTGCCTCGGGCATGGGTGTGTGTGGTGTCCTTAGGTTAGTTAGGTTTAAGTAGTTCTAAGTTCTAGGGGACTGATGACCACAGCAGTTGAGTCCCATAGTGCTCAGAGCCATTGAACCCCAGTGCGCACTTGTCATTTGTGTATCATTTACATGAATTCACACAACATTGACTTTATCTTATCGAGTTTGGGTTCGAATGAAGCGTCTTGATGTGCTGAATATGACTGTGAGGGCTGAATAAGTAAGCAATGAAGGTCAGGAGACCACGACGTCTTACAAGGGTGCCTAGGGAGATAGTTTCTCGGATCGCCAGACAATTCAAGCAAATCGTATTAATGAAGTTTATTACAGTAAATTAAAATGTCAATACTTAACTTTGCGTATTCACAAAAGTGTGTCACAAGCAATTGGCGACATGCAAATAATCAATGTCCTTCGGTATTTACAATTTCAATGCAAGCAAAGCAATACAATTCATAAGTCACTGCTTTAGAGTTTGTATGACGGCTCTTCTTCCATTCTGCCGTGGCGCTTATATTCTCTCCGCATAGGTGCCGCTCCTGTCTTGTTGTCGTCCTAGAGAGGGGTTCGTCAGCGCTCTATTGGCTGGCGTCGTCCCACAGCCCTCTCTGTTGTTCCGTTCTTGATCATCGTGCCGGCGCTTATAGTTACGCCGGAACAGCTATACAGGGCTCGGACGGAAGTATGGAAACACGAGAAACACAGCAATTTATCATCTAGTGTAGAAAAACTGTTGGCATTCAAAATAGCTTCCTTTCGTCTCTGAATCGGTCAATACAGGTCATCTGTCGCTTTCAGCGAAATCTTATACCATTCTGCTTGCAAAATAGTGACAAATCAGATAACAATGACGGAGATGGAAATCGATCACGCATTCGTCTGTCCATAGTAGACCACAAAAGCTCAATAATATTGGCATCCAGTAACTGTGGTGGCCAGGGCACATGCGACAGTTCATCTTTGTGCTCACAAAACCAGTCCTGGACGATGAGAGCTGTGCGAACGGGTGATTTGTCGTCTTGGAGCACAGCCTCGTACTACAACGCCGCGCCAACACAAGGTTGGCAGCCCGTCGTCTGCCAAGCACAGCGCACTCTAGCGGGCTGTGCAGCTCGACGGAACTGGAGTGTGCCTCTTACACTTCTTAGCTAGATTTCACCCTAGCGAGACGCACTTTCATAATCGTCCCTCAGCCAGTTCTGTAATGTTTGCACTGATTCTCTGAGGAGGGCCCATCAGGCTTATTCCCTGAGAATATGTTGTATTAGTTCATGGTATTCCATGTTACGAGATTGTCAGTTCATAACCGCAGCTGCAGTCCTACAAACTACTGAAGATAAGTAATTTTATTGTACTATGTGTTTCTTCAATAATAATCCTTCTCTCTAACAGTGTGCCGTACCGCATATTATTGCAACCTGGACTCCTTCAGCTCCTATCAACTCGGCCTCCTACTTATTTGCATCTAGTAACGAGCTGAAAACACCCACTAGTTTTGTACCTCTAAACAGTGAGACACAATAGCCTCACCACTGGAGAACAAAAATTGTATCACGTAATAATCTAAAAATTGGTCAGTTACCCTGTCAATAATGCGAGCTTGCGGAGTAATCATGCGGCCTTCGAAATACCACGATATGGCTGCACAAATCACCACTGAACCCGCGCCATGTTTCACTCGTGGAACGTAAACTTGGACAGAAGTTAGCAACAAGACTACTTTCCATTGCTCCACAGTCCAGGTTTTACCGCTGCGTCACCACATTTTCCTGTTACGGGCATTTGCATCGATGATGCGTCGTTTTGGAACTGCACCTCGCCCTGCAGTTCCCTGCTTATGGAGCTCCCTTCGCGTTGTTTTGGTGCTGACAGGCTTCGCGAGTGAGACATTTAGTTTTGCACTGACTTTAGCAGCTGTCGTCACAATGCTCTTCGATGACCGTCTGCCACGATCGCTCAACACACACTTTCAACCGCGTTATGACTTAGAGGATGATGTTTTCCCGCTTTCCTTGTGTGCGGTACAAATCTTCAACAAGGTGTCTCTCGAAATACCAAACACTTTGGCTACCCTGCTTACGGAAGCGCCCAGCTATCGAGTACCTACAATTTGCCCACGTTGGAATTCACTTGCGTCCGTAATAATGCATTCACAATTTTGTAGTACAATGTTCTGATTACAACTGACACAGGGCAACTATTATTGATCTATATGAAAAAACTTACAAACTACGGCGTGTACACACTTTTTTCAACATGTAAACGTCACTACAAGAATTCGGATTTAGGTTATGATATGTTCGATACGCTTGCCATCACTGGCCTTCATGTGACGCAAGCGAATAGCGAAATTCTGCATTACCCGCTGAAGTGTCGCAACGTTGATGGTGTCGATGACCTCGTGAATGGCTGTTTTCAGCTCGGCAATGGTTTTGAGATTATTGGTGTACACCTCGTCTTTAATAGAGCCCCATGAAAAGGAGTCGGATTGTGTTCACATCCGAAGAATATGGCAGCCAATCGAGGCCCGTGCCAATGGCCTGTGGGTACCCCAGAACCAGAATGCGGTCCCCAATGTGCTCCTCCAGGACATCAAACACTCTCCTGGTTAGATGCGGTCGATCTCCGTCTTGCATGAAACACATCCTGACGAAATCAGGACCACTTTGGATGATGGGGATGAAATCATCTTCCAAAACTTTGACGTACGGTTCGGTAGTCACCGTGCTCTCAAGGAACATCGCACCAATTATTCCGTGACTGGACAATGCACACCACACAGTCACCCACTGAGGGTGAAGAGAGACTTCATGATCGCAAACTGCGGATTCTCAGTCCCCCCCACACGCGCCAATTTTGCTCATTGACCAACCGAACAAATTGAAAGTGGACTTCGTCGCTAAACCAAACCATACAGTGCATATTCAATAAAGCGCATATTCCCATCGTGTCCCGCGGCCAACCGTGCAGTTGGATCGTCCTAACCCAAATGTTAAACCGTTCAGAAGTTAAGACGATTTTATTTCATATATATGAATAATTGCCACCCTGTAAAAAGTATTGCGGACATTGCAAAGGTGCCGTTTGTGGTCAAATACGGCAGTGCAAACTGCACGCTTGGCTATCAGTTGCATTTCTCTTCAAGCAAATGTTTCCGGCCGTGTTGCCATATTTTTGTACAACCCCTGTATATACAGCATGTTTCACAACTCCTATTGTAGATTTCTAAGGTTGCAGAGGGGAAGTAGTAAATGACATCACTGCTAGAGTGACATTATGTTTGACCAAAACTACTGCCAGGACGTGCATTAGAAGTGTTCTTTAGGTGAAATGTAAGTGATTTATTTTTATTATGTGAATTTGACGTGAAAGATGACACGAAAATTATTAAAAAAGACATGAGTGATAGCACGAAGTATGAAAATAATGCGGTTTTATACTGCAACTAAGTGAGTCTCCCACTAAAGTTACCTTTCTGTGCTATTTCTGGCGTAAGAATGAGAAATATCTACAAAGAGGTGTCGCACTTCGACAGCAGGAGGTTCACGTCCTGTCGAAACCGAGCTGCTTCTTTTCACGACATTGTTGCTCACGTTGCTCAGGGTCTGACGAGAGCCGCACGTTCAGCGGTGGCTCGTTCAACGCCGTGTAGGAACTGACCAGCGCCACGCGACTAGCGCCCGAGGGTAGATGTACCAGTACTGTTCACTCGGCTGCGCAGTACCACGTAGCCTCTTCACGTTCATTTACTTCAGTCGGAGAGCCCGACGACGTGTGGAACGGGACAGGCCGTCAGCACGGCGACCATCGACAACACGGAGACACCATGACGCCTCTTCAGACGAGTCCCAGTTCTGTCAGCAGAACGGCAATGGACATATACATTTGTGATGCTTCCTCTGAAGAACGTTGTCGTATTGCGTTCTTCATCACAATGTGGGCCCAGTATCTGGAGTCATGGCATGGGATCGATTACGATCACCTATTCTTCACACAGCCGATAATTTGGACAGTAGGCGTTAAGTGTTAATGCCTGTGGCTGTGAAACGTATGGTCATGGATTGCCAGGAGATTGGACGCCACCACTGTGCAGCCGCTATGAATAAAAAACTCTGGTGAGGACCTGTAGCGTCATGCAGTCATGGAATGATGCGCCCGTGTCTGTCCTCCAAGCTCAGTTCGAATCAGTGCCCAGCTGGGTCAGGCGCCGTTATAGCTGCTAAGGGTGCCAGCAGTGTGTACTCGATTTCGCACCTTGTGTCCCACAAATCACCTACGTACAATTTATGAATTGTTTCTGCTACACTATATACGTTCAATAAGTCAGGTATCGTTATTTGCTTCCACAATGGAGGCAGGTAGTATGAGCGTCCCCCAGGGCTCAGTACTAGGAACTATACTCTTTTCATTGTATGTCAATTGTCACCAATTTTGTCCCACTGCAAATATCACATGTACGCTGATGACCTCCAGCTGTATCTGAGCATAAAACCAATGAACCTGAATACAGCTATGGAGAATCACAATACCAACCTGTGCACTCTATCAGAATAGGCACAGGATAGAAGGTTAAAGCTTAACCCGTCCAAAACCCATTCCCGAAATATCGAGAATCCCTACTATCTTTAAGCATAAAAGGGACAAATATTACTTCTCTGCTTCTGCAGACAGTATAGAAGTAATAATAGATGAAAATCTTAATTGGACTGAGCACGTAGCATCTCTCCATGTCCTACAAAAATACAAAAAGCTCTTCCCGCTTGACCTGAAAAAGAACTTCGTGTAAAAACTTATAATTTCAGTTTTTGACCATAGCGATGTTACCTTGTAAGGTGTTTCTCAGGATAGCTCACGGTGCCTGAAATTGGTTATGAATGCCTGTGTTCGTTGTATCTGAGATGTTCTACTCTTAGACCATATTTGACCATCAGGTGCACAGTTATCCTGCCTTCGTGCAGAGCGAGTGCAGAGATTTCCATACCCTCTGTCTTCTCTACTGTCTTATCAAGAGAAAAATGCTTTATGTTCATTCCGTTGTTCAGCCACTTTGTCGAAGCCCTTCTCAGTAGCAGCAACCCAACTATGGAATAACATTCCGCTTGACATTAGACAACAGCGTAACATGTCCTGATTCAGAATACAGTTAATGATACCTACTAAGGGGACGATAGGGACTGCCATTGTCACTGTGTGCACTCGCTACCCTTGTACATCCTTCTTTCCAGCCAGATCTTTCTCTTTTCCCGCTATTCTTAGCTGGTGCGATCTCCTTAAATTTCTTTTCCCCAGAACTCACTATACCAGAAAATACCTATCCTGTTCATCTGCAGATTCCTTTTATATCTGAAACTGTCACTATCGTTATTATTATTATTATTGTTGTTGTTGTCACTATTAGTGGCAGCGTCAGCGTTGGGAAAAGTGCTGCCAGTATTAACTTTTTTAGATCGTAGTCAGCATCATTTACACACATTGTCACTCTAACAACTCAAATCATTTAAATACTATTTTTCGTATTAACATTGTTATTTTTTTAGGTAACTACGGTGTAAAAAAGGCATTGTATGTGTGAAACCCTCGTCTGATGCAAAAGAGGACCTTATGGCCCTAATCAGATCAGGTTAAATAAATACTTCAAGCTGCAATTTTAATGTCCAGCAAGGTAGTAATATTTACGAAGTTGTGGGAAATTCTGTATTATAATTTATATTTTAGTAATATTCATTCAGCTGAGTGTTTTTAGATTACAATTGTATGTGTAAAACGTACCTCTGCCGAATAAATGCTACTTTTCAAACAGCTGTTTAATTGAAATTTAATAATCCCTAGACGACGACCTATTGGTAAGAGAGTAGATTACATTGGATAACATGCAGTAGCAACACCCATACGTACGACAGTAGCAGGTGACTCTAATATACAGAAAAGAAGATGGGTGGTGCTGACGCTGCTGATGACTTATCGCTTTCATTTTCTTTGTAAATATGCAGGGTGATTTAAAATTATGTTACCACTCAAGTGCGATGAGTACGTATGCACTAACCATGCACCAACTATGTACGATATTACACTTCAGTACAATAATTAAACAAATTAAAAATTCTTAAGGAACAAGTTGTAACATTATGTGATTGCCTTATCATTTTAAATCATTCACTAATCGAGCAGTCGCTCGGCAACAGCGACAGTTAGCAAATAATGTTGCGAGAATGTAAAAGGTGAACGACCTTTGACGTCAGAGATGCAGTGAGTTACTGACTTTGAAAAACCGCGGCGCGAAAAACGGACAGAAGAACACTTTTATACATTCTTTTGATGTACGAGATATTCTCGATTAACAGTTACTCAGTTACTCATTTTTTTCTTCTCTTGTCTCTTGTAACTTGTGTCGGACGCGCATGTCTTGCCGCCGTATTATTATCGTTAAAAATAATATTATTTTAGTGTAAAGTAAAAGTGCAATACTAAACGTGCAATACTGCATAGCAGTAGATTTATTGTGCGACGTGTAAAAGGAAGAGAAGAGAAGTGCCAGTCAAAACGGCATCCATGTTAAATCCTTCATTGCAGTGTAACTTCATCTATTAATTGCCATAAATTCAGAGTTAAATGGAACTGGTGTATGGACTATTTATTTAATATAGAATCTATGTCTCACTCCTTCATGAAGTTATTTAATTTTTTTTATGTTTCTGCCAAATAGAGAGTACACAGTCACGAATTCTTTCGTCGAAATCGGACGGAAGTTGTATGCGGCGAAATATTTTCTCCGTGCCGTATTCTACTGGTAAATGCATGATAAACTACGGTCCCTTAGGAAATTCAGGTTGAGCTATCCAAAAATAATTATATTTTGAATAGGCATTTACTCTCCTCTGCAATGCAACTTCCGACTGATGAGACGATCCAACAAGAAACACCCGCACACGGTCGGCGTTCGCAAATATATTTCCACCGCTGATTATAGCTATATGTTACAGCACAAATGTAAACATATTGTTATAATTAGAGACTACGAAGGGGGACATTTATAACTGTATGTTTATGTATACACATTACGTAAACATATCGTTATAAAGCTCTGCTCTCACCTGCATATAACATTAGTTAAATTCAGGTACGAAATTAACATGAGAAATTTAGCACATTTTGAAATTAACACATGAGTTAGACAAGATGATGGACTCTCTCCATAGCTTTTCAACTGTATCTTAGAAACAGCAATCCAAGAGTCGGGCAAACTAAAATCCGAGCTTGAAATAGACGAACAATTAGAATTAAAAAGAACCAATAGATTGCTTAGCTTTTGCAGTTCACCAACCTATTCTGTGAAGACACTAAAAAACAATGAATGTCTTAAATAAATAGTGGAAAGAGTAAGGTTTCAAATATCCTTCCAAAAAAATGTCTAACAACAATCTGGCATCCAAAATCGTATAAACTAAATGCAATGAAATTGAGTTTTTCAGTTCATATATTTATCCGAAACCATTACGAAAGCGAGCCTGGAAGAGATTAGTTACGAAATTCGTTGTCACAAAATGGAAACAGCTTTCACGTTCAAAAGAGACATTTATAAGGAAAAGTGCATCGCAAAACACAACTGTGACACTACAACACAGTCATCAAATCAGACTGTCTTAATGGGGCTGAGACACTTATTTTAAACAGAAAGAGAGACATTTGAGAAATTCAACGGAGAGAACGAAAAGTAATCAGGAAAAATTTAGTTACAAATTAAACTGAAGAAGGAACGTACAGACTTAGAACAAATAAAAAAATTATAAAGTATGCCAATACGACCATATTCGGGTATCACAAATTCTATGGGCTTATCAAAACAATGGAACCAACAAGATAAACTAGACAATTTGTGGAATTCTGCGAAACTGGCATTAAAGCAAAAGTTGGAAAATAAAATGGATCGGTGCAGTGAAAAAACACCTGATACTAGCAAGAATAGCACAACTTGATATACCAGGGAGAAGAATATTTACGCAGAAAATTCACGACTGGGCTCCTGACCTAGCAGAAAAGCCCAAGGAACAATTTGGACAGGGTGTGGGTATGGCGAATGTCCGGTGAACGTCATCTGCCAGCGTGTCTAGTGCCAACAGTAAAATTCGGAGGCGGTGGTGTTATGGTGTGGTCGTGTTTTTCATGGTGGGGCTTACACACGTTGTTGTTTTGCGTGGCACTATCACAGCAAAGGCCTACATTGATGTTTTAAGCACCTTCTTGCTTCCCACTGTTCACGAACAATTCGGGGATGGCGATTGCGTCTTTCAACACGATCGAGCAGCTGTTCATAATACACGGCCTGTGGCGGAGTGGTTACACGACAACAACATCCCTGTAATGGACTGGCCTACACAGAGTCCTGACCTGGATCCTACAGAACACCTGTGGGATGTTTTGGAACGCCGACTTCGGGCCAGGCCTCACCGACCGACATCGATATCTCTCCTCAGTGCAGCATTTCGTGAAGAATGGGCTGCCATTCCCAAAAACCTTCCAGACCTGATTGAACGTATGACTGCGAGAGTGGAAGCTGTCATCAAGGCTAAGGGTGGGCCAACACCGTATTGAATTCCAGCATTACCGAAGGAGGGCGGGCCGGCCACTGAGGCCGTGCGGTTGTTGGCGCTTCAGTCTGGAACCGCGTGTCCGCTACGGTCTCAGGTTTGAATCCTGCCTCGGGCATGGATGTGTGTGATGTCCTCAGGTTAGTTAGGTTTAAGTAGTTCTAAGTTCTAGGGGACTGATGACCTCAGATGTTAAATCCCATAGTGCTCAGAGCCATTGGAACCAAGATGGCTCGCCGCTGGATTCTAGCGCACTGTCCGGGCGTATCTTGACCAAATATTACCTGGCAGATGGATCGGTGTAGGTGAGCGATGGCGCTAGCCTCACCGATATCAAGCGATCTGGTGGGAACAGGAAACTATAACGTCCATGTCATCGTTCCTGGATCACGCTAAACGTAGTTTCTTACCAACTTTGTACTATACAATCAAATTTGCAACACTAAGGCATAGTTCGAAAGTAAATATCAACCGTTAGAGCACAAATGCTTTAATTTACATCATAAATGAAACATAGATTGAAATCCGTCGTTTCTTAATCGCAAAGCCAGGCAAAACTTGACATTTGTGGAATACAGCTCCATCTACCACGAATGGAAACGAATGTTTCGAGTATGCCGCAAGTTTTTTTTTCCCCCTTGAGAAAATACTAAGTTGATGCCGGCCAAGGAGGGGTGGTTAGGAGGTGGGCAGTTGTAGTACAGGCATATGTCCCCTTGACTAATACTAACTTTTCACCTACATCATTTTTCGTGCGATGCGTCCTTCTCGAGATATTTAGTTGTCTCAAGTTAAAACAAACATGCCGTTTATCTATTAGTAAAACATCCTCGGGTTTCAAGCCGCGTCAAGTGGTTTGCTGCCCACGAGCTTTCGGCAGAGATCTCCTCTGCCATCGTCAAGTGGATGACTGTCGTGTGGTTGTCATTGCCGTGCCTATATAGCTGCGCCGTCGCTCGTGACGTCACTGGTGCTCCGTCCCGCACCAGATATGGTAATGTTTTGGCCGCGCGACCGCCGGGCCCGCTTCAACTCCCTCAGCACCGGATCCCACGCTGTACTCAGCTGCAATTCACCGTCTCTACTGAAGGTGTTGTCAGAAATTCTAATCTCTATGGCCTCGTTTATCACGCTATCCCAGAAGCCATTAATAATCGAAGGCAATTCGGTGTCCGTTTTCCAGAGCATGCTCTGCTACAGCTGACTTTTCGGGATAGCGCAGACGGTAACACCTTTCATGTTCTATGCGGCCCTGTTCAATAGTGCGAACAGTCTGGCCGACGTAGAACTGCCCACATCCATACGGTATCTCGTAAATTCCTGGCGTTCTGAGGCCTACATCGCCTTTCACAGATTTCATTAGTTGCCGGATCTTTGCCGGAGGCCTGAAGATTGCGTCTGTTTTATGCCTCTTCAGGAGTCGACTAATCTTCCCTGTTGTCGAACCACAAAACGGTTAAGAACGCAACCTGCTTCGTATCTTCCTCAGAGGTCTTCTTCCTTGGATGACACTGCTTGTGAGATCTGTTCATTGTTGTAACCGTTTTGCTTAAAAACTTTACGTAAGTGACTCAATTCTTTCGGGAGGTTTTCAGCCTCTGAGACGGCTTCAGCTCGATGTACTAAGGTCCTTAAAATTTCTGGGATAGCGTGATAAACGAGGCCATAGAGATTAGAATTTGTGACAACACCTTCAATAGAGAAGGTGGATTGCAGCTGACTACAGCGTGGGATCCGTTGTTAGTTGAGAAGCGGGCCCGGCGGTCGCGCGGCCAAAAAATTACCATATAGTGTGGGACCGAGGACCAGTGACATCACGAGTGACGTCACGAGCGACGGCGCGGCTATACAAGCACGGCAGTGACAACCACACGACAGTCATCCACTTGACAATGGCAGAGGAGATCTCTGCCGAAAGCTCGTGGGCAGCAAACCGCTTGACGCGGCTTGAAACCAGAGAATGTTTTACTAACGAATATCGCCGCGAAAGCATGCATTCGTACATGCTGTATATCTGGCTAAAACAATTATCATTTATCCTTCAGTCCCAGTTGCACATTATTAAATACATGACATGTTTCGATCTCTCTGGATGATATTCAGAAATACTTAGTTGCACCAAAAAACCCGTCTTGTCAGTGGCAGAACTTCATAACATAGCACTGATGTGAACTTCACCCTGTAGGTGTGGCACAAACAATTCTCATCTAGTCTCCAGCCTCAGATGTACCTTTTTAAATACACGTTTCGGTCTATCTGAATGATCTTCAGAATTATGTAATTGCATCAAAAACAAGTCCTGTCTGTGTTACAACCTATTATCTTAGTAATGATCTGAGTTTCTGATACGAGTTTCTGACACATACAGAACACTGATTGAGGTTCTGACATAGACACGAAGGGTTTTTCACGCAAGTGTATAGTTCTAAAGATGATCCAGGTAGATTGAAACATGTCATATATTTACAACTCTGCAACTGAGACTGAAGAACAGGTGAGAACTGTTTTAAATATCAATACAATTGCTGTTTTGTCGTGACGAATATGTCGACTACAGTGAAAAATTCCTGGCTCAATTTTCACAAAAACGGTGAACAGAACCACTTGGGTAGCAAGGTAAGATAGCATCACCTGCCCATAAAGCGTTTAAGGAAACCGTATAAAATTAGAATCACGAGTTGTGGCGGTATTTGAAACCAGGACACCAGAACGGTTCTAGTCACGCGTCCAGCGTTCAAGCTGACGCTGTAGTGTTGTAAGAGAGGCGAAACAGTTGTACGACAGCATTTATCTAAGCAATGTGGTACTACGGCATTCACGATTGGAATGCCAAAGAGTATTAAGGCAAATTTAAAAGGGAGCTGCGATAGTTCTCTTCAGAAAACGGGGCGTCAGCTATTCCGCAGGAAAACATTGAATGAGGCGGCATCGACCTTGTTAATGTTCACGGAGTCGACTGACTAGGCGGCGGGGGAGGGGCATGGTCAGCTGCCAGTGGGAGAGGAGGGGCGGGGGAGGGGGAGAGGGGGAGGCAACCTTATATAAGGCACTGGCCGCCGCCGGCCGCGACACTGCACGTCGTTCGGCGCCGCAACGGGACCATGAAGGTGAGTGGACACGCTAAAGTGCCGCGCCGCGCTCTGCGGGGGAGTTGCCGCCAGTCGGGTATCGGGAACGGCCTTTCGCACCTGGAGGTCACACAGTCAGCACTAGCTTTCACTCTCTCCGCCAGCGTGAATGTGCCCCGCAGACGTTCGTCAGCGTCTAGCTCAGAACACGGGAGTGTACAGTTTAGATACGTAGAAGATCTGCATTTCAGATGTGTTCTCATCCTTAACTTCCCTAAGCACGTTCGCTGCTTTCTCGACGTCCCGCATTATCATTCTACGCTGCCCGTGAGCTGAACTGGCTGCCCTACGACGTGTACACGAGCGCAGCAATGGATAATCTCAGACGAGGGAGAAGCTTCTCGTTTCCGCTGCTGCAGGGCCTTGGAGCACGTCGCAAACGCAAAATTTCTCGTTCCCGGAGACTTCAATGCTTCAGCAGAACAGCAACATTGCTTAAGCTCATTGTCTATAGTTGGGGTCGTTAGCTGCGTACAGTGAGTTATCTGTTTAAGAGGATCACGTTTTTATCTTAGTACGTCAATTGCAATCGGCCGTATTAAACATGTCTATAAAGACTAAATGGTTCAAATGGCTCTGAGCATTATGGGACTTAACATCTGAGGTCATCAGTCCCCTAGAACTTAGAACTACTTAAACCTAACTAGCCTAAGGACATAACACACACATCCGTGCCCGAGGCAGGATTCGAACCTGCGATCGTAGCGGTCGCGCGGTTCCAGACTGAAGCGCCTAGAACCGCTCGGTCACACCGGCCGGCTACAAAGACTAGATTAGCTGCAATATTCCATGTGCATTTCACACGCATCGAGACCCTTAACTTTTCCAAGCACGCTCGCTAGTTCTCGAAGTACCGCATTATCATTCCACGCTGTCCGTGGGCTGGTTACCAATTGGCGGCTTTACGACGTGTCCAGGCGCATCGGTAGATTATCTGAAAGGAGGGGAGAGCGAGGCGTCTGTTTCCGCAGCCACTGTGCGCTTTATCACGCCACGAGTGGAAAATTTCTCAGCCCCGGAGGCTTGAACGTCCGAGTAGCAGAGCTGCATTGCCCATTAAGCACGGTGTTTCCAGCTGAAGTCGTTAACTGCGTAACAGAGCTGGTAAACATATGACGGAAAGTAAGGAACTTTGAAAGTTATCTATATTAATGGATCGCTTTTTGATCTCATTACAGTCCCGCCGGAGGTTCGAGTCCTCACTCGGGCATGGGTGTGTGTGTTGTCCTTAGCATAAGAGTTAGTTTAAGTTAGATTAAGTACTGTGTAAGTCGAGGGACCGATGACCTCAGCAGTTTGGTCCCATAGGACTTCACACACATTTTTTTGATCTCAGTACGCCAATTACAATCGGTAGCATTAAACGTGCCAGATTAAGGTAAACTAACAGTCGTCTGATTAGGGCTAGCCGGTAACCTACGTTCCCAAATATGCGATGCTCTGTGCATAACGTGGAGCATATTGCCATAAGAAACAGCAGGAGTATAAATATGTAGCGTGAAAAAAATGAAAAAAAGAAAATTTACTCCGCTATCGATGAAATAAAATACGGTCAATCAATGAAATTAAAAAAAAATCAAAATAAAGAACATTACAACTTTAAGGAAATATACGCTAATATTTTTAAATTGTTTATTGTCCAACACAATCACATACGATTTCAAAAGAATTCGGTCATCACCAGCCATCGTCAGATCATAAGAATATTCAGTAGATCACTTGAAAGTACACTGAGAAAACCGCGTGGGAAAGGCGGTTTTCCCAATGTGCTTGCGAATGATCTACTGCTACCTGTTATGATCTGAAGATGTGTGATGACGACCAAAACCGGTAATTTACTTTGGACATATTATATGATTGTGGCGGACAATAAACCAATATAAAAAGATTTTTAAAATCGCAGAGGTTTACGAATTATCGTTCTTGCCGGTATTAATTACGCTCCAAACTATAATTAATGGAATAGCAGAGGGAAAAGATTGCAATTACAGACCTAAATACGAGTACATAAGGCAGGGCGTTGATGATACGGGATGCGATAGGTGTGCTGAAAAAGAGGAAACAGTTGACAAGCTACAGTAATGGAGCGCTGCATCAAATCTACTTTAGTACTGGTGACCAAGAAAACAACGTCAGCTGTAACTGAGTAAGTCATTACGCACGTAACCGTCATTTTACAGCAGTGTAATTTTCAAAAGATGAAGCTACACGCTAACTGTAAGATTATGGTACAGGTGCGTGCTGATTCGGTACAGTGCACGTCTATACTATTTATACTTCTAAAATCTGTATGAGATGTTACCTATAATCTACTTGCTCTTCCAGCTGTGTAAATGAGTCGTTGTTTATCAGCATGTATCCGACATCATGAATACCTAATATATTCCAAAACGCCGCTCATAAAAACGAGATGTACCGCTTCTTGCCCTCGAGTTATAATGGTGATAAAAAGATAGGGACAAGTGCTTCGGACAGGCCTTGGGCAAGGGACGATTTGTATACACAACAGAAGGATCATGTCCCTGTAACTATCCTACAATACAAAGTAAAAGTATGAATATTACAAACATCCTCCTGCTTATGCAAACGGTGCAAATCGGTTGGTTCTTTTTGGATTTAATGTGGTTTATGGTGGTCTTGATGGAACTTATGGATGCACAGTTGGTTCATGGGTGGTTCCTCGGAAAACCCAGCAAAATGTTTTTTTTTTCTATTTTTCGCCGTCACCAGCGGACCAAAACCCAGCCGAGTATTCCAAGACATCATTTTTGCAGTATATTGCTAATATCCAAATATGGAACAACCTTGAAAATATTCGTGATATCTTTATCTGTTTCCAGATTGCAGAGATACAAAGGTACACAACTTCCACACGTAAAATCCGTTATGAGGTGAAATCAAAATATTAAATAACCTTGTAAAACAATAAACAGGTAGCCAAGATCGCAGGAACACTTTTTATTCCATGACTACCGGTTTCGGTGAAACTAAAGCCGCCATCATCGGATCTTAGGACACATACAGGTTACAACATCAAGGCAGACAATAGTGATATTAATAGTTGCCTATAACTATAATATCATCATTGTTTGCCTTGATGTTGTAACCTGTACGTGTCCTAAGATCCGATGATGGCGGATTTAGTTTAACCGAAACAGGTAATCATGGAATAAAGAGAGATCCTGCGATCTTGACTACCAGTTTATTGTTTTACAAGCATCTAGATCGCTCCCACATGAGTACAATGTCCTCCCTACAAAACATATTAAATAACCGCAGAAAATTGCTCAAATTGTAACGGTACATTATCTAGGTTCATTATCTAGGCATTTTTGTAGGGGAGCCATCTCCCTATTTTCAAAAATGTTTATCCGTTATGGATAAACACTGCAAAAACTTGTTTTATGGTACCAGAACCCGAGTCGGCAATGCACAGCAAATGGCTGTAATTTTTACGATTTATTGTTAATGTGCCGATCTTAAACAACCTTGAAACTTTTCTAGACGTATTTATCCGTTTCCGAGATAGAGGTTCAAAGTTATGCTACATGCAGTCGTAAAATACAAGCTTGAGACGAAAACGTAGTTTATACAGCGACGTGGCACAGAGAACAGAGAAATATGCTATATAGAGCCTCCGATATCATTTGGAAACCCCTTGTTGTTGTACTGAAGTACATACTATTTTTTTTTTGCACGCAAAATGCGGTCTGAGGTGTAAAATTCGTTTTGCGTTATTTTAATTTCTCACAAGTAAACTAAGAGGGTCACTCCAAAAGAAATGTACACTATTTTTTTAAATCCATCTTGTATTCTACATGTTTGAAAGTTTTACAGTGTGCAGATACATCCTTCAGGAACAATATTTTCATTTCTCCACATAATTTCCATCCCTCTCAACTGCCTTACGTCATATTGGAACCAGCGCCTGTATACTCGCACGGTAAAATTCTGGACCAACCTTTTGGAGCCACTGTTTGGTCGCGTGTACAAGGGAGTCAGCATCTTCAAACCTTGTTCCACGAAGAGAGTCTTTCAGTTTCCCACGGAGATGATAGTCACATGGAGCCAGATCAGGACTGTAAGGCGGGTGTTTCAATGTTGTCCATCCGAGTTTTGTGATCGCTTCCATGGTTATTTTGACTGACATGTGGCCGTGCATTGTCGTGCAACAGCAAAGCATCCTGCTTTTGCCGATCTGGTCGAACACGACTCAGTCGAGCTTGAAGTTTCTTCAGTGTCGTCACATACGCATCAGAATTTATGGTGGTTCCACTTGGCATGATGTTCACAAGCAAGAGTCCTTCTGAATCGAAAAACACTGTAGCCATAACTTTTCCAGCAGAAGGTGTGGTTTTGAATTTTTTTTCTTGGGTGAATTTGCATGATGCCACTCCATTGATTGCCTCTTCGTCTCTGGTGAAAAATGATGGAGTCATTTTTCATCACCTTTTACAATTGTTCCAAGAAATTCATCTCCACCATTCTTCTACTGTTCCAAAAGATCACTGCATACCGTTTTTCTTGTTTCTTTGTGAGCTACTGTCAACGTCCTGGGAACCCACCTGGCACAAACCTTTTTTAATGCCAACACTTTCAGTATTCTGCAAACACTTCCTTCCCCTATCCCAACGTAGCTTGACAATTCGTTGACTGTGATGCGTCTGTCAGCAGTCACCAATTCGTTAACTCTCTGCACATTGTCTGGAGTGTGTGCAGTACGAGGCCTGCCGCTGCGAGGACAATCCTCAATATTGCCGCGCCCGCTTTCATCACGTAACCTGCTTGCCCACCGACTAACTGCACTGCGATCGACAGCAGCATCTCCATACACATTTTTCAGCCTCTTGTGGATGTTTCCCACTGTCTCATTTTCACAGCACAGGAATTCTGTGACAGCACGTTGCTTCTGACGAACGTCAAGTGTAGCAGCCATCTTGAAGACATGCTGTGACGGCGCCACTCACGGGAACAGGTTGAACTAAGTTTTAAAACAAGCGGGAAGGATGTATCTACGCACCGTAAAAATTTCACACATGCAGAATGAAAACTGTATTTTTACAAAAATAGTGTGCATTTATTTTGTAGTGATCCTCGTATCTAAAATTTATGTGCCACGACGTTTGTTTTATTGCTGCTGCTGGGAAAAGAACGAAACCAGTGAAGAAATGCTCCCGTCAGAGCACAGAACATGTGAGTACGTCGTCCCCCCTTTTTTTTATTTTATTTTATTTTTTTAAAAGACTGACTGCAAGTGGAGTGCGATCTGCCTCATTCATGGTTGTGTTGTAGAGAGAGCAAAGGAGACAATGGTCGAGCGGCAGTGTGAGAGGGGAGAGAGGCACAGTGGCAGTGGAAGATAGTTGACAGGAACAGGACAGTGCTAGGAAAGGAGTGAAGGTGATTGCGCTAGGGGGGGGGGGGAGACAAAGAGAGAAAGAAAGTAGAAGGGGGCGAGAGCCAGTGATAATGAGAACAGAGTGTATAGCAGTGATAACGACGAAGAAGGAGGCAATGACAGTGAGAAGAGGCAGCAGCCGTAGGGCGGAGGAAACGAGATATTAGTAGTAACAGAGAACAAGAGGGAGGGAGTGCGATCTGCCTCATTCATGGTTGTGTTGTAGAGAGAGCAAAGGAGACAATGGTCGAGCGGCAGTGTGAGAGGGGAGAGAGGCACAGTGGCAGTGGAAGATAGTTGACAGGAACAGGACAGTGCTAGGAAAGGAGTGAAGGTGATTGCGCTAGGGGGGGGGGGGGGAGACAAAGAGAGAAAGAAAGTAGAAGGGGGCGAGAGCCAGTGATAATGAGAACAGAGTGTATAGCAGTGATAACGACGAAGAAGGAGGCAATGACAGTGAGAAGAGGCAGCAGCCGTAGGGCGGAGGAAACGAGATATTAGTAGTAACAGAGAACAAGAGGGAGGTAGTGAAAGGAGACTGTAGTAGTAGGAACTACAGTTGCATTCCATTACGTTCGCATCTGACTACAGCGTCAGTTGCTCGCAAAACGTCTCTAGTGCCGTGTGTTAGAATAATTCTGTGAAATGGAGGTGCCGTACCTGTTTCTGCAGTAGTGCAGCCACAAGATCCACAGGTAGAGGAGTTGAAAGAAGAATCAAATGAATATCTTTATAATTTGGCACACCTTACACTGTTTTCTAATATTCTTTGAAATAAAATCGATAATTCGGTCGATTATGAAAAAAAAGTACACGAGCAGGATTCGAACACGGTACCTCCAGCGCCGTAGCCGTGAACCTTTACCGCTGCGCTCGGAAGATATGTAATGTTGCGGGTATACAAAGCGGGCAATGAACTTCAAAGTCCATTTTCTCTAAAACCAAGATCCGTCTCTAAAAAAACGGATAGCCAGGTACTCAGGGTAAGTGCCTCTACAACATATTTGAAGTGCATCAAAATCCTTGATTTACAGTATCTAGGGTCCCCTTTTGAACGTAAACAAAGAATAGCAGAAAGAGTTCTTGGTAGAACAACATTATAATAAATGGCATTACTCATGCCATACTTGACTAAGCGCATTGTTAGAGGTTGCTTCCTATCAGCTGAAGGCTATGCTACATTCCTAGTTGACGTCCCGAGCAAGAGTCGCGACTCGCGGGTCCAGCGATATCTGTTACGGACCGCGGACGATACTGCAACCCCTAAGTGTGGTATTGAACGTTCATACCACAGGAGTAATCATTAGGTGCGACCTAAAGGGCAATGCCCACACAAAGCAGTTAGTAGGAGAAGCACCGTGATTCTTGGAACAGTCAAGGGAAATGTGATTCACACACGAATTACGCGACTTACAGAACAACTTAGAGAACAGTTGGTTGGTTGGTTGGTTTGGGGAAGGAGACCAGATAGCGTGGTCATCGGTCTCATCGAATTAGGGAAGGATTGGGAAGGAAGTCGGCCGTGCCCTTTCAGAGGAACCATCCCGGCATTTGCCTGTCACGGAAAACCTAAATCAGGATGGCCGGACGCGGGACTGAACCGTCGTCCTCCCGAATGCGAGTCCAGTGACTAACCACTGCGCCACCCCGCTCGGTTAGAGAACAGTTGTTCGACTGATTCATGAGTGTTGTTCCTCAGTCTGGGACGGTTACCTGGCTGGATTAATAGAGACGAGATACAAGAGCGTCGCGTTTCGCAACAGGATCGTTTAGTCGGTGAGAGATTGTTGTGGAGATATTCGACAGACTACAGCAGCAGACGCTGCAAGAGAGGCGTGGTGCGTCGCAGAGCGGTTTACCACTGTCATTCCGAGAGAGTACGTTCCTGGAAGACTCTGGAAACAAATTACTTCCACTCACATACGTACGTCTCGCTAAATGACCAAAATCAGAAGATAGGAGAAATTGGAGCTAATACAGAGCTTCACGAATGGAACAGAAAAGGTAAAACAGGTAGTGTGGCACCGGAAGTGTGCTCCGCCACGTACCGTAAGGTGCCCTGCAGAAGGAGATGTAGTTGTTACACCCCGCTGCATAATTTTTCTACAATCAGTATTAAGTGGAGAATTTAGAGACATTGTTCAAATCCCTACGTATCGGTGACAGTATTCAGCTGATTACAACGCGCACAGAGGCATTCAAACAGCCGTTATTCCACAGTTCTATACGCGATTGGAACGGGAAGAACTCGTCATAGGTAGAGTTGCACTCTACCAAAGCACGGTTCGGTAGTTTTAGTACAGTACATAAACGACGTAGTAAATGGTCCAATTGCCGGTAGTAGTTGGCAGCATTGGTCGTGAAAGGAAAACGACTGTACGCCAGAAAAAGTGGAAGCCGACAACTTCTCTTTGTTTTTTGTTTGTTTGTTTCTTTGTTTTTCCCATAACTAGAACCGACATGGCTCAGCGTTAGACCATGGTGTATTTTATACCCTTACAAATATTTGCATTTTATAAGAAATAAAAGTTAGTTGATCACCTAACATTTGCGCTCTTATGTAACCAAGACAACTATGTACTTTTGATACAAGCACAGTTAATATGTGCAAACATTAAAAATCTATATAATTATTGTTATTTTGTACTCAACAGAATGTTCATCGTGATAAAAGGCGAGAGTTCCTTATTATTAGTGCTAAGTGCGACAGTGTTGAATAACAGAAATATGTTTTATATAAGCCTGACGAAGTACTGAAGCGGTGTTCGACATGCTTTTGTTTAGTGCTTTTATTTTTTTCAATTTTATCTTTCTATGGAGGAAACCGCATTTTCTAGCGCTATGTGATAAATCTGCATGATTTTCTTAAAATTAATTTTTACTATAACATCCATCTGCTTCACGTTACAAATCAAAAATTTTCGAACAAAACCTAAATTAAGGACTGACAATTTCAATTTTGCTGCTTATTTTTGAGTAACAGACAAGAGTACAGCTATGTACAACAAAAATGTTCCGTAGATTCGTGGTCCTTTATACATTCTCATTTCTAGACGGTTCACCGCTTCTGTCTTCCAGAGGAAGCAATCGATACGAGGTAACGTCCGACAGATATGCAACACACAGGCAACGCGAGTGCAGTCATAACTGGCCAAGAACAAAGGGACAACTACCCTAGTCTACGCTGACTAGCCATCGGTAGTTTTACAACTCTACTCGTACGAAATAGTGGGATGTACCCTCCCCCGCGCACTTCACAGCAATTCGAAATGTGTGTATGTAGATATAGATGGTGCAGCATCCTTTGTAGGGGAAGATGTCGACAGCAAAGCGGGCATGGTAATGGAAATGAGCGTATGGGATTGTTGGCCGGGAGGCCCTATCCGGGGAAGTTCGTGGTAACAAAAGTGCTTTTTGTATTGTGATGTCACGCAGCTGCTGTTACTCGGAACCAGTGAGATACACGGGCCCTGAAGGTCTTAAACGAAATGTAGCGACCGTCTCTAGCTGTGCGTGATTTACTACTTCAGCCCAGTTTAATACTTCGCAGCTGCGCGTTTACATACACTCGAGCTATAGAAAACATATGACACAGTTAAGGACTTTCTTGAGTACCTTTTCTCTGACATACTAGTTTGCCGCCTGGCCCCGGACGTAGCCGAGCGTTCGCGATGCATATTGGGCAACACATCTAAGTAGTATGACGTCACAAACTTGTTGCGGTGGGGGGGGGGGAGGCGCGGGGGCGGGGGGGGGGGGGAGGTGCGTGTATCTTGTGGGCCCCGGCCGCTATCGCTGATTCTGCTGCGTAAAAGTTTAGCCAACGACAAACGCCGGATGAGGAATTTCACGGCCATGTCTGTTTATCCTAGCAGCTGCCGTTGCCTTGAACGGAAACACAGGCGATAGCTTCAAGCTACAGTAATCAGTTACGACTGTCCGCAGGCTGACAGATGGATGCGAGGCGTCAGCAGTTACCGCCAGCCGCCGCCTAGCAGCCCGAGTCGCCAGTACCGCAGGCAGGACAAACACTCTTTCATTGTTCACTGTCGCACTCAACGTTTGGTACCTAAGAGGATACATCAGCTCTGCTAATAGCAAGCTTCAATTTCCCTTCTATACGTGTACATACGTTGATTGGCATACTCTCTTTCAAATTCTGAAGGTCGCAGGGGTAAAATACAGGGAGCGAAAGGCTATTTACAATTTGTACAGAAACCAGATGGCAGTTATAAGAGTCGAGGGGCATGAAAGGGAAGCAGTGGTTGGGAAGGGAGTGAGACAGGGTTGTAGCCTATCCCCGATGTTATTCAATCTGTATATTGAGCAAGCAGTAAAAGAAACAAAAGAAAAATTCGGAGTAGGAATTATAATCCATGGAGAAGAAATAAAAACTTTGCAGTTCGTCGATGACATTGTAATTCTATCAGAGACAGCAAATGACCTGGAAGAGCAGCTGAACGACATGGACAGTGTCTTGAAAGGAGGATATAAGATGTACATCAACAAAAGCAAAACGAGGATAATGGAATGTAGTCCAGTTAAATCGGGTGGTGCTGCGGAAATTAGATTAGGAAATGAGACGCTTAAATTAGTAAATGAGTTTTGCTATTTGGGGAGCAAAATAACTGTTGATGGTCGAAGTAGAGAGGATATAAAATATAGACTGACAATGACAAGGAAAGCGTTTCTGAAGAAGAGAAATTTGTTAACATCGAGTATAGATTTAAGTGTCAGGAAGACGTTTCTGAAAGTATTTGTATTGAGTGTAGCCATGTATAGAAGTGAAACATGGACGATAAATAGTTTAGACAAGAAGAGAATAGAAGCTTTCGAAATGTGGTGCTACAGAAGAATGCTGAATATTAGGTGGGTAGATCACATTAGTAATGAGGAGGTATTGAATAGAAATGGGGAGAAGAGAAATTTGTGGCACAACTTGACCAGAAGAAGGGATCGGTTTTTAGGACATATTCTGAGGCGTCCGGGATCACCAATTTAGTACTGGAGGGCAGCGTGGAGGGTACAAATCGTAGAGGGAGACCAAGAGATGAATACACTAAACAGATTCAGAAGGATGTATGTAGGTTGCACCAGGTACTGGGAGATGAAGAAGCTTGCACAGGGTAGACCAGCATGGAGAGCTGCATCAAACCAGTCTCTGGACTGAAGACCACAACAACAACAACGTGTACATATACACTACGTAAATTATTGCAAACTGTATTGCTCATTTTATCGATTTTATATGCTATTCCATTCACTTACCAAGCGAGGGAAAAACTACAATCTACGAGCCTCTGCACATGACTTAGTCTCTCTTACCATACCCTCACCATCCCAATGCGAGGTATACAAAGTAGCAGTATAATACTCGCTGAGTATTCCTCGAATATAGGCGCTTCAAATACACCCAAGAGGGTTTATGGATCCACATCTACATCTCTACTCCGCAAGTCAGCTGAAGGTGCATGGCGGAGGGCACTTCTGCTACCACTTTCTTTTCCACTCTTTCCTGGTCTATTCGCGAATGGCGTAGGAAAAATGATGAGCGGTAAAGCTGCGTATGACATCTAATTTGCTCGTCGTGATCACTTTGCGAAATGTACGTGTGGGAAAGAAAAATCTTGGTCGACTCTTCTTGTAAGGTATGCTCTCCAGCTTTCAACAGAAAACGGTTTCGTGGTACTTAACTCCTCGCTTATACCGTCTCCTACTGGACTTTGTTGAGCACCTCCGTAACAGCCTCGCAACGAGTAGCTAAACGATGCCGTGACGAAAGACGCCGCTCTTCTGTGAATCTCGTCTATCTCTTGTATTAGTCGAACCTGGTAACGGTCCCAGACGGGTGAACAGTACTCAAGAATCGGTCGAGCGAATGTTTTAAAAGCCACTTCTTTCTTGGACGAATTCCGTTTCTGCCAATGAATCTCAGCTTGGCATCTGCTTTTCCTATGTTTTATGGCGTTGCCGCAGTGGCAACACCGGTTCCTGTCAGATCGCCGAAGTTAAGAGCGGTCGCGCTTGGCTGGCGCTTGGATGGGTGGCCGTCCTGGTCTCTGGAGCGCTGTTGGTGAGAAGTAGCTGCTCTGGTCACGAAAACCGACAAACGACTGGGAGAGCGGTGTGCTGACCACGTGCAACCTCCATATCAACATCCAGTGACGCCTGTCGCCTGAGGATGACTCGGCGGTCGGTCGGTACCTCTGGGCCTTGAAGGCCTGTACGGAGGATGTTTTTGTTTTGTTTTTTATTTGGTTGTTCCACAGATATAGCGTATAGCGTAAGAGAAGTCTAGTGTATCTCCTCGCCACTTTATGTGCAACATTTTGCATGCATTTATGTTTAGAGTCAACAGCCAGGCCATGCACCACTCGTCAATCCGATGCGAGTCTTCCTGTTTCTCACTACAGTCTTCTCACGTGCCAATCTTCCTCTAGTATAGACAACGATATCGTTCTCGAATAGCCTCACAGAGACTTCGCCACTGTCAAGTAGATCGTTAATGTAAACTGCAAATAGTAGTGGCCCTACAACATTCACTTTAGCTGCTCGTAAACTCGGAGCTCTATACACTCTAAGAAAAAGAGAAACAAACAAGAAACGAAAATGACGCACCACGAAGGAATTATGAGCAAGAGATGGAAGTCGGTAGATGTGATGTACAGGTACAGACAAACAGATTACTGCAATTTCAGAAAAACTGGATGATTTACTCAAAAGAAAGAGCTTCATAAACAGAACCTTGGACGTTGGTTGTCATCCGCGGCACCGTTACAGCATAGCGGTGCGACGACGATATTCTACATTTCAGCAAGATAATTCCCTCCCGCACACGGCGAGAGTTTCTACTACTAAACGTAATAAAATTAAACACCGACAGCCATCGTTTTAATGGTATTACTTTATGTTGCAATCAGTTTCGGTGATTTAGAACACCATCTGAATGCCTGAAGGTGGTGTATCGGGTCACTAATTGGTTGCAATATAATAAAATAACATCAAGACGACGGCTGTAGGGGTTTCATTTTATTACGTAGTCAACGGCTGAAGTCAGTCCCGCAGATCACTAGTCAAAAGGTTGGAGAAACAAAAACTTTCTACTGGTTGTCTTCGTGCTTGTCAAGCCCTACGTTGGCCAACACTGTCGGCAGATCTCTCCCCAATTAAGAACGCTTTGAGATTTATGGACAGGGCCCTCCAAGCACCTCGAGATTTTGACGATGTGACGCGCCAGTTGGGTAAAATGTGGCATGATATCGATCACGAGGACATCCAACGGCTCCGTCAATCAGTGTCAAGCCAAATAACTGCATGCGTAAGTCCCAGACGTGGATCAAAGCGTTATTCACTTGCTCAGATAAAGAAACCCTTCCTCTTGAATGAATCATACAGCTTTTCTGAAATTGTAATCATTCGTTTGTCTGCACATGTATATCACATCTACCGATTTCTGTCCCATTCGGATAAGTCTTCCGTGGTACGTTTCTTTTTTTATTTTTTATTTTTTTGTCTAACACTGTATTTATGGATTCTGTCCCGTTAAAATTGATTTGTTGAGATCTGCATGGAAGAAGTATTGGGAAAGCTATAATTTATCTCACTAAAATACAGTTTGGAACAGTACGGAATGCCTTCCTGAAGTCGAGGTACACGGCCACAGCCTGGAAAAATGGTTCAAATGGCTCTGAGCACTATGGGACTTAACATCTCAGGTCATCAGTCCCCTAGAACTTACAACTACTTAAACCTAACTAACCTAAGGACATCACACACATTCATGCCCGAGGCAGGATTCGAACCTGCGACCGTAGCGGTCGCGCGGTTCTAGACTGAAGCGCCTAGAACCGCTCGGCCACCATCGGCCGGCGCAGCCTGGAAAAGTTGGAAATTTGTGGTAATATCTTATGGGACCAAACTGCTGAGGTGCCGGCAGCGGTGGCCGAGCGGTTCTATGTGCTTCAGCCTGGAACCACGCGGCTGCTACGGTCGCAGGTTCGAATTCTGCCTCGGGCATGGATGTGTGTGATGTCTTTAGGTTAGTTAGGTTTAAGTAGTTCTAAGTCTACGGGACTGATGACGTCAGATGTTAAGTCCCATAGTGCTTAGAGCTATTTGAGCGATTTGAAACTGTTACGGTCATCGGCCCCTAAGCTTACACACTACTTAATCCAACTTAAACTAATTTACGCTAAGGACAACACACACACCCATGCCCGAGGGAGGACTCGAACCTCCTACGGGGGGGAGCCGCGCGAACCGTGCAGGACGCCCGAGACCACGCGGCTACCCCGTGCGGCCCGCAACATGGACAACGATGTCTACGGCGATATGGATCTCGTGAAGGAACAGAGTCAGCTGAGTTTTGCAAGACCACTGTTTGCGGATTCTCGTTGATTTTTTGAGAGGAGATACCCGTTCTCCACGAATATCATAATGCGCTAGCATAAAACATACTTCATAATTCTGAAAGACCTTGACGTCAGCGATCTATAATTATGTGTGCCTGTCTGATTGTCGTTCTTGAAAACAGGAATGGTGCGCTTTTATCCAGTCGATAAGTAACCTTCACTGCTAGAAAGGGTGCCCGTTCTTTCGCATAATCTCTGCACAAATTCTGGGCACCCGGCCCAGCAGTTTCAGTTGCTTTTCTGTTCCACCATCGCTCATCTCCACATCCAAGCTATAATTCCACAAGTTGTTCGTCGTCTTTCTTCCATGGGTTCACATGTAGTTTCTCCGAGCATCTCTGTTGCACTCGAATAACGGCTACACCGTCCTCTAACGATAATAGCACAGGAGTTCTGAATTCTGACGATGTCAGCTGTCATTGTACTTGATAACGACTACAAGGTCAGAACACCGGAGTTCGCAGCACTAACGTCTTGTATGCAATCTCCTTTTAAGATGCACTCCACTTTCCCAAGAAACATTCCAGCAAATTTGTGTCTTCTATTCGCCTTCCCTACTACTGGTTTTGGTTAAGTGTCCCATTTGATATCTCTTCTTAGTATTAGCTCTAAACACTTATGTGATGTGCTTAAGATGTGGCCAATAGCCTCGTAATTGAATACCATCGTTTTTTTTTAATTATAAACATTTCTTGTATTATTCCACATTTAAATAGAGCTGACATTCATTACAGCAAGCGGAAATGTTGTCCAAGTGTTCCTCCCGTTTCTCACGAACATCCAGCGACTATAGATTCCTGGAGATAGCACCACTGCACTCCAATACGATCTACTGGTTTCTGTTCGTCACAGTTTCATCCAATCACTTACATATACTCCATACGGAAGTACAGGGGTTGGACAAAAATATGGAAACACAGCAAGAAATGCATTCTCGAACAGACGCGTAAATACAGGCGATAGCCAAACCTTCTGGTTGTGCTGTAGTACTTCACCACGAAGGCCACCTGTGCAATGAGCTCAGCACGTCGCAAGTGTCTGTCGCCGTCAGCATAGTGTTCTGTGCAGTAGTGAGTGCGTTATGTCGGAGCTGAGTGACTTTGAAAGTGGCCAAATTCTTGGTACTCGTACGGTGCGTGCTTCCACAACGAAGGTAGCCGAAGTGTTTGCTGTTTGAAGAGGCACCGTATCGAAGATTTATACCCCGCATAGGTAAAGCGGAAAGACATCATCCACTAAGTCGCAACGCGCACGAAAGTATGTATTGACTAATCGTCACAGACGATCACTGAAGAGGATTGTGACAAAGACTAAGAGGACGATAGCTGTGTAACTCCCTGCACAACTGAAAGTCGCACTCGCGAATCCTGTCAGCACCAAAACACTACGAAGGAAGCTTCAGAAGCCGAGGACCCCTGCAGGGGGAGGTCAAGTTCCAAAATCACACATTTGTGACTCAAATCCTAATGCCAGGAAAACGTGGCGTCCAAGCCATAACACCTGGTCTACGGAGCAATGGAAGAATATCATTTGGTCGGATGAAACTTGCTATACACGGCTTTCACCTCCTGGCCGATTTGCGTTCCCAAAGTGAAACATAGCTGGTGTTCAGTGACTATTTGGGCACCCATATCGTGGTGTTTCATGGGCCGAAAGGTAGCATTACTGACAGAGATTAAGTGACCAGTTTGGATGATCCTGTGGAACGATGTTTGTTCTCCAATGGTGAGGTTGTGTTCCAAAACGACAAAACTCCTGTTCGCATCGTCCAGGACTGGTATTGTGAGCTGAAAGGTGAACTTTCGCATCTGCCCTGGCCCCCACAGTCACTAGGTTTACTGAGCCTTTGTGGTCTGCTTTGGTGAGAATTGCACATGTTCCCTGCCCACCTCCATTATCATTACCTGAACTAGCCACTATTTTGCAGAAAGAATGCTAGAAGATGACCTTGAAAACCAAACAGTATCTGTGTTTATCCAGTGCGAGACACTTGGCAGCTATTTTAAATGGTAACGGGTTTCCACACCGTATAAGGCACGTAATGTGCTTTGGTGTTTAGTGATATTTTAAACATTTTGTGGCTGTGAGCTCAGCAACCGTGTATGCAAGTACACTTTAAATAATTTTGGCGTTTCCATATTTCTGCCAACACCGTGTCTTGGTTAGTTGTCGAAGACGCGGTACAGTATCGCGCCAACAGCACATGTCCTCTTGCTGTATCTATTTATATCACCGAATTAGTCTCTCCGAACTGCGTCATTCTGACGGCAATATAAAACTATATGTGGTGGCGTCTGCAGAATGTCTCACGCATAAGATGGTACCTCAAGATGACACCACAAGTAAAGACAGTCGCTGCCAGACGCAACAACGGAACAGAGACATCGGTGCAGCCACGCGCTTAACGCCTTACGCCGCCGCAGCCGGAGAATTATTTATGTCAGAGCGCAGTGCCGCTGATCCAACCCTCTATGTAGTCAGGGATCAGGTGTAACTGTAGCTTGCGACGACAGTATCGTTGTATTGCGCATCGGACTGTAACACTTGTACTTAATATTGTGACACGTTAAAGACAGACTCTGATGTGAAACTGACATTTCTGTAATGAATTGCTAAATTATATGTAAACTGAAAGTGGGGAGGGGGAGGGCGAGAAAGGAAAGGCATTACTGTTGTCAGTTTCATCGGCAGATTACGCGGTATCAGCAGCGACGAGTGAAAATATGTACCGGTTCGGGATTCGAACCTGGGATTTCTTGCTTACTAGGGACACAGTAACGGGAATTCCACTGTTACATGCAGAGGAGACAGCAGATAGGTGGAAAGAATACATTGAAAGCCACTATGAGTGTGAAGATATGTCTGATGTGATAGAAGAAGAAACAGGAGTCGATTTAGAAGAGATAGGGGATCCGGCATTAGAATCGGAATTTAAAAGAGCTTTGGAGGACTTACGGTCAAATAAGGCAGAAGGGATAGATAACATTCCATCAGAATTTCTAAAATCATTGGGGGAAGCGGCAACAAAACGACTATTCACGTTGGTGTGTAGAATATATGAGTCTGGCGATATACCATCTGACTTCCGGAAAAGCATCATCAACACAATTCCGAAGACGCCAAGAGCTGACAAGTGCGAGAATTATCGCACAATCAGCTTAACAGTTCATGCATCGAAGCTGCTTACAAGAATAATATACAGAAGAATGGAAAAGAAAATTGAGAATGCGCTAGGTGACGATCAGTTTGGCTTTAGGAAAAGTAAAGGGACGACAGAGGCAATTCTGACGTTACGGCTAATAATGGAAGCAAGGCTAAAGAAAAATCAAGACACTTTCATAGGATTTGTCGATCTGGAAAAAGCGTTCGACAATATAAAATGGTGCAAGTTGTTCGAGAGTCTGAAAAAAGTAGGGGTAAGCTATAGGGAGAGACGGGTCATACACAATATGTACAACAACCAAGAGGGAATAATAAGAGTGGACGATCAAGAACAAAGTGCTCGTATTAAGAATGGTGTAAGACAAGGCTGTAGCCTTTCCCCCCTACTCTTCAATCTGTACATCGAAGAAGCAATGATGGAAATAAAAGAAAGGTTCAGGAGTGGAATAAAAATACAAGGTGAAAGGATATCAATGATACGATTCGCTGATGACATTGCTATCCTGAGTGAAAGTGAAGAAGAATTAAATGATCTGCTGAACGGAATGAACAGTCTAATGAGTACACAGTATGGTTTGAGAGTAAATCGGAGAAAGACGAAGGTAATGAGAAGTAGTAGAAATGAGAACAGCGAGAATCTTAACATCAGGATTGATGGTCACAAAGTCAATGAAGTTAAGGAATTCTGCTACCTACGCAGTAAAATAACCAATGACGGACGGAGCAAGGAGGACATCAAAAGGAAACTCGCTATGGCAAAAAAGGCATTTCTGGCCAAGAGAAGTCTACTAATATCAAATACCGGCCTTAATTTGAGGAAGAAATTTCTGAGGATGTACGTCTGGAGTACAGCATTGTATGGTAGTGAAACATGGACTGTGGGAAAACCGGAAGAGAAGAGAATCGAAGCATTTGAGATGTGGTGCTATAGACGAATGTCGAAAATTAGGTGGACTGATAAGGTAAGGAATGAGGAGGTTCTACGCAGAATCGGAGAGGAAAGGAATATGTGGAAAACACTGATAAGGAGAAGGGACAGGATGATAGGACATCTGCTAAGACATGAGGGAATGACTTCCATGGTACTAGAGGGAGCTGTAGAGGGCAAAAACTGTAGAGGAAGACAGAGATTGGAATACGTCAAGCAAATAATTGAGGACGTAGGTTGCAAGTGCTACTCTGAGATGAGGAAGTTAGCACAGGAAAGGAATTCGTGGCGAGCCGCATCAAACTAGTCAGTAGACTGATGATAAAGAAAAAAAAAGGACACAGTGTTATCGCACTTGTGCAGACTATCTCTGCACGCCTCTAGGCCGACAACGATCTCACCGAGAGCCACCTATCCGTAGACCATGTCCATGTGCTCGGTGCTCGCTACTCTGAGATTCCCGTAGGAGGTCGGAAGTACTTGTGCATCCGCAATGAAGAAGGCGGATCCACTGTCTGTCTAGACGAATCAATTATATGAATGAGTGGTGTCTGTTCTCTCCGACATGTCCGAAAGAACGGAGGCCACGCATTCATACGAGGGCAGTTCAGTAAGTAATGCAACACATTTTTTTTCTCGGCCAATTTTGGTTGAAAAAACTGGAAATTTCTTGTGGAATATTTTCAAACATTCCCGCTTCGTCTCGTATAGTTTCATTGACTTCCGACAGGTGGCAGCGCTGTACGGAGCTGTTAAAATGGCGTCTGTAATGGATGTGCGTTGCAAACAACGGACAGTGATCGAGTTTCTTTTGGCGGAAAACCTGGGCATCTCAGATATTCATAGGCGCTTGCAGAATGTCTACGGTGATCTGTCAGTGGACAAAAGGACGGTGAGTCGTTGGGCAAAGTGTCTGATCTCCCGCGTGCGGGCCGGCCGTGCACAGCTGTGACTCCTGCAATGGCGGAGCGTGCGAACACACTCGTTCGAGGTGATCGACTGATCACCATCAAACAACTCAGTGCTCAACTTGACATCTCTGTTGGTAGTGCTGTCACAATTGTTCACCAGTTGGGATATTCAAAGGTTTGTTCCCGCTGGGTCCCTCGTTGTCTAACCGAACACCATAAAGAGCAAAGGAGAACCATCTGTGCGGAATTGCTTGCTCGTCATGTGGGTGAGGGTGACAATTTCTTGTCAAAGATTGTTACAGGCGATGAAACATGGGTTCATCACTTCGAACCTGAAACAAAACGGCAATCAATGGAGTGGCGCCACACCCACTCCCCTACCAAGAAAAAGTTTAAAGCCATACCCTCAGCCGGTAAAGTCATGGTTACAGTCTTCTGGGACGCTGAAGGGGTTATTCTGTTCGATGTCCTTCCCCATGGTCAAACGATCAACTCTGAAGTGTATTGTGCTGCTCTTCAGAAATTGAAGAAACGACTTCAACGTGTTCGTAGGCACAAAAATCTGAACGAACTTCTCCTTCTTCATGACAACGCAAGACCATATACAAGTCTTCGCACCCGAGAGGAGCTCACAAAACTTCAGTGGACTGTTCTTCCTCATGCACCCTACAGCCCCGATCTCGCACCGTCGGATTTCCATATGTTTGGCCCAATGAAGGACGCAATCCGTGGGAGGCACAAGGCGGATGATGAAGAAGTTATTGATGCAGTACGACGTTGGCTCCGACATCGACCAGTGGAATGGTACCCTGCAGGCATACGGGCCCTCATTTCAAGGTGGCGTAAGGCCGTAGCATTGAATGGAGATTACGTTGAAAAATAGTGTTGTGTAGCTAAAAGATTGGGGAATAACCTGGTGCATTTCAATGCTGAATAAAACAACCCCTGTTTCAGAAAAAAAAATGTGTGGCATTACTTATTGAACTGCCCTCGTAGTATAGAATTGCTAAACGTTATAAGTGTGAGCGTCATCAGTTTCATGTCATCTGTGTGAAGTTTACTTGTTTTCAAAGTTACGTATTTACTATGTTTTAATAAATTACTAATGATTTGTGTCCGTGTTGTAGTATCCTCTCGCCTTCTTACTGAAGTAGACTTACTACAATACGCGTTTGCACATTTCTATATAAAAAAAAGGAAAGTTGATGCCTGTATCTTGGCGATTAATCGAGTTGCGAGAAGGCATTACAGTTACTTTAATGAGCCCCTGGACAGTTCGTCTAGGCGAAGGCAGATTATAAATTTCTTCAACGAGTCGAAAGTAATTTCAATTGATAAAATGCGACGCCACACCCCATATACGCGGTGTTTCCGTAAGAGCGTGCAAAAATTTAACAGGACATAAAGGATGCGCCACTGAATACTTTGAGATAGCGAAAGCAAACCTGGGGGCGGAGAAACCTGCTTAAGGAGGTAATAGGAATAAAATCACATTACTGTGTACTTTTTATTTACATTAGTCAAATGCGAATACCATCATTGACACAGCGAACGAACCATTTTTACTGATCTTACCAAGTGTTCTGAAACTGACGGCCATCAACCTCAATGCAAGCATGATATCGCTGAACAAGATTCTGACGCATCCTGACAGATACCGCTGCTGTGTTTCTAAACACATCACAGGCAGCTACAATTCTGGCAACTAATTCCATCTCCGCATCCACTGGGGTCTCATACACAAGTGATTTTGGATATCCGTATAGGAAACAATCAAGGGAATTCAAGTCCGGTGACCTCGCAGGCCATAGAATACGACCTCCCCTTCGAACCCAGCGACCAGGAAATACTGTACCGGCACTGCTCCATCGTATTGTACTGTATGTCTCTGAATAGCACTGAGCAATGAATGTGTCTGTTGTTGATTCGTAGCACATTCTGTCATGGATCAATATAAATACAACAGAGCCACCTTATATACAAAGTAAACAAAAGATGAACCATGATTTCCTGGTAATCAGGCTTGTCCTCCTTGTTTCCTTGCAGGAAATAAAGAATGTACATGTAAATAAACAGTACAGTACGAGCAAATTTGCACGCATTGTCGTTGTTCAAAAAATGGATCAAATGGCTCTAAGCACTATGGGACTTAACATCTGAGGTCATCAGTTCCCTAGACTTAGAACTACTTAAACCTAACTAACCTAAGGACATCACGCACATCCATGCCCGAGGCTGGATTCGAACCTGCGACCGTAGCAGCAGCGCAGTTCCACACTGATGCGCTAGAACCGTTCGGCCACAGCCATGGTCGTTGTAAATAAGGTGGAAAACAGTAATGCTAGACAAAGCGATAGACAAGCAGGCTTCTCCGACCCCAGGTTCGCTACCTCCAAGTGTTCAGTGGCGCATCCTCTATGTCCTGTTACATTTTTGCAAGATCTTACGGAATCAGCATGGAGTGATTTTCAACAAGAAAACATTAAGACTGTCTCCAAGCAGAGAAAGATCTTTTGGAAGCTAATCAGGAACTTTAATGCTCATATGGGTCAGACGATTGGATTACAGGGAACACCCAAGGCATACGCCTGTCGCAGAGTGCTCTGTGACCCCTAGTCGTTTCATGCAAAGACTTGAGCCACGTATAACGCTTTGTGTAAAGTAGACCTGCTACCGGAGGTTATTATGGGGTCAGAGGAAGTGAACGGCTCGCTTCCTCGCCTCCTGCTTTAGGAGATGGCGTTAGTGGTACCGTTCACAGCTGACGTCACAGTGGGACATAAATGTCTTCACATTAGAGATTCGAAGTCGTGCTCACAGTACACAGAACAATTGCTGGCACTCCAATACAGAGCAAGCGGCCGCACGCCCTTAGGAGTACTAATTATCATTCACCTGCACTGAGCGTAAAAAAAAGAAAAAAAAAGGAGAAACGAATAAGACTGGGGCCATCGTACAACTGAATTATTTGAAGAAAATGAACAAATAAAAAGAATAATAAAACTGTCGTGCTATATGTTTCTTAATGCAGATAAATACTGTAAATAGTAATTTGCCCCCGGATCACGTTGTGCAAATTCCACATTATTTCCTCGGAGCAACTGTCCTACATCTTCTGGCGGTTCAACCTTGTTGTTGGCTAGGTACGACTGACGGTATCCGCACACAGACGTGCCGTTTTTAGAACACGCGCCCGAAGAATGCGATTCACTTTCTTCATTGTCCTCGACTCACATCTGTACAAAACTACGCGGAAGATCACAGATTTATTCGTTTTTATTTCGGTCAATAGTGACAATTTCCTTTCCTTTAGCAACTTGCTGTTTTTCCAAGTTGCCTACATGTTATTCCATCAGAACAGAAACTGATCACTTCTGTCATAGAGCCCAAAACTGTATATTTATCGGTGATTTTCATCTGCACACTAATATCTGTTCGTCAAAATTTTTGGTGTTATTCAAATCTAGTCGCAGACTAACTTTTTCGCATTTTCTCCTGTTTTTTTTCCCCAGTACACTTTCAAGGTCATCTTCACTGCCTGCTGTAACCGTTGTCATTCGCATATCTTAAGCTTTTGATTACATTGCCATCCCCCCCCCCCCCCCCCCCCCACCATCCCAGCCCCTTTCAATCCAGTTTCTATATCTGTTAGAGCTGCTATAACTTCAAATACTAGCTTTTTATTTATATTTCGACTTCTCCATCACCAAGCGAGACAGTGGTCTCACTTGTATAACGTCTTACCGGTGTCCAGACCGCATCACATCGGAGTCAAAACTCGAGTTTTCGAAGATTATCATCCGTCAGGAGATGACTGTCTGCCGGGAGCGAGGTACTTTCAGTGATAGAGTGGCTCCTTTCTATTGGCGATGTGACGTCACCTGGAGGGGTGTGGATCGACTGTAGGCATTTCTCAGTTTATTATATACGTCTCTGTTGAAACTGTTACTGCATATAACAATTTATACAGCTTCTTTTAATGAAGAATCCCAGTCGGTCGATCCATGAGAGAGGACCTACGGTTTCTCAAACAATCTTGTGCCACTGAGGTTGTGATCCGCTATCGCTGGTTTCTCAAGATTTCTGTCCTTGATGTGCCGTTCATATTCTGTGCAGCGTCCGACTACATTACGAATTATTTGCCCTACGTAATTTTCGCCACGCTCACACAGCAAATTGTAGACAACAGGCACTTTTAAATCAAGCCCTTCACTGGACATACGAAATCCTTAATATTCCGTGAAGGTCTTAATATTGGTCTAATGCCATATTTACGTAATATCCGCCCGATGTGGCTTGAGGTCGCTCCGCAAAATGGAAGGAATAATTTGCGTTTGTCTTTTACTTCTGGCTGGATGGGTTTGGGCCTACGTTTAACAGCGAATGCAGCTGTAATTTGATGCGATTTGTTTGTGTTTTTTTCTCAATTCGTACTTATCTTAACTGGACATAAATTGCGGGTGACAACGGTTCAAATCTCCGTTCGATCATAGGGATTTAGGTTTCGAAAGATTTCCGTAAATTCCACAATTTCCACAACAGTTTCTCTGAAAGCGACACGGTCGATTCCCTTTCGCAATCCGGACTTATTCTCCAACTCTAATGACGTCGTCGTGGACGTGATGATAGGACCTAACATTTTTTTTTAACCTTTTCTTCTCACTCGAAAGCGCATCTGTGATTTCTTAGCGAGCTGTGACAGATTTTTCTCCGCTGTCGAGACACACTCGGTCCCACCTAGGCGTTGCGCAATTCTCTCACCTCTAAATTGTTGGAAAATTACCTTGTCCATTTAGTCGGTGCGTGTTAAGTAGGAGAGTTGTTGCACTATTGGGAAGCCAACAAGGACTGAACAGGAGGAGGCAAACATCTGCCTGAACCTCTGAAATGTTCTTTTTATTCAAACCACTACGGAAAAGAAGTAAATTTACTTACTTAGCATTCAAACCAGATGCTTCAAAATCGTGCAGTCACTATACTGAGAACCAAAGGTTAGTAGTTTCATGCCAAAAGCTTCATCTGTCCAGTTCGTACCATCAACAAGGTGCTCCCCTGTTGAACTATATTATGTCCCATACATCTACATGTAGATATATATTCTGCAAGCCACTGTAGATTCTTGGTAAGCCTCTGTGTGTGTTGGAATCTAATTTTATCTGCTCGAGGTATAACTAGCAGAAAGTAATTTAAACTCAGGTGACAAAAGTCATGTACAGATGGCAGTACTATCGCGTGTACGAGGTATGAAAGGGCAGTGCATTAGCGGAGCTGTCATTCGTGTTCAGGTTTCCGACGTGGTTTGTGGCCGAATGACGGGAATTAACAGACTTCGAACGCGGAATGCAAGACGGAACTAGACGTATGGGACTTCGAATTTCGGAAATCGTTGGGAAATTCAATATTCCGAGATGCACAGTGTCATGGGTGTTCTGAGAATACCACACTTCAGGCGTTACCTCTCACCACGGACAACGCAATGGCTGTTTGGCTTTACTTGACGACCGAGAGCAGCAGCTTTTGCGTAGAGTTGTCAGTGCTAATAGACAAGATACACTTCGTGAAATGAACGTTGACATCAATGAGGGACGCACGAAGAAGGTGCCCGTTCGACTCTCCTGGACTCGTGGCGATATCGGTTGTACCGAGACCACTGTAGAACTGTGTCCTGGTCAGATGAGTCCCAATTTCAGTTGGGAAGACCTGATGGTAGGGGTATACTGTTGCGCAGACCCCACGAAGACATGGACACATGTTGTTAACAAGGCACTGTGCAAGCTGGTGCTGGCTCCAAAACGGTGTGGGCTGTGATCCTCTGATCCAACTGAACCGATGATTGTTGGAAATGGTTATGTTCGGCTATTTGGAGACCATTGACAGCCATTAATGGACTTCATGTTGCCTAGCTACAATAGAATTTTTCTGGATGACACAACGCCATGTCACCGAGTCACAATTGTTTCCGTCTGTTTTGAAGAAGATACTGGACAATTCGACTGAATGATTTGGCACCCAGATCTCCCAACGTGAAACCCACCGAACATTTATGGGACTTAATCGAGAGGTCAGTTCGTGCACAACTTCCTGCACCGGCAACACTTCCGCAGTTATGGACGGCTGTACAGGTATAGAGGCAACATGACCAAGTATTTCTTCAGGGGACTTCCAACGACTTTTGGAGTGCATACCATGTTGCACCACGCTGGGAAAAGGAGGTCCGACACGATATTAGGAGATGTCCTATGACTTTTTCCACACCAACGTGTACTCTCTTGGGAATGCATAGTTTAACAACAAACCACACCATATTGCACAACGTTTCTCTTGGAACTTCCGCTGCTTTAGCCGGGTGACCAACGCCGTACGCTTTTTAATTTACTGAATGAACCCGTCACGAAACGTGCGATAGACCGCTCGGCTAACCGGGAGGGTTTATAGCAACTTACAATAGTCTGCCACATAAGATAAAAAGTTTTAGTGAAGCAGTAAGTACATTCTAGGTTGATTGCTGCTTCTATTAATTAGGAGGATTCTCAAATTGTGCGAAAAATGGTTCAAATGGCTCTGAGGACTATGGGACTTAACATCTGAGGTCATCAGTCCCCCAGATCGTAGAACTACTTAAACCTAACTAACCTAAGGACATCACACACATCCATGCCCGATGCAGAATTCGAACCTGCGACCGTAGCAGTCTCGCGGTTGCGGACTGAAGGGCCTAGAACCGCTTGGCCAACGCGGCCGGCCAAATTGTGCGAAACACAAGAGGTCTGAAACGAGAAATTGCGGTATCCCATACTTCAATTAGCGCGAGCCTTCTTTAAATAAAGCAAAAGCATCATTTATTTACTGCAATATTATGGTTAAATTTTCTGTACTGTGTGTGTGTGTGTGTGTGTGTGTGTATGTGTGTATGTGTGTGGGTGCACACAATATGTATAAAGAAATGATGTTTGCCACAATCTGGAAAGATTATCCGATGGATAAATAAATAAATACTCAATAGCGAGCATATAAAGCAGTGACGAAGATAACAGTCTTACAGTTCGTTGGCCCATTTTCCATGTCACCTTCACAAAATCGAACAAATTCACTCCTGAACACAGAGAGCTCTTATACTTACACAACATCGAATATTACACAATTTGCTTATATTAAATTGATAACGAAGTCCCAGGATGTTTTAGAAAATATGAAGGTGAATAAAAACACTCGTAATATTTTCATATAGCGGGACGCGAACTGACAATATTTCGGATCATAATATACTCCTCTATCAGAGACTACAGTTTTTTAATATTAAATAGTTAATTGTGCTGAATTATTACAGAATTGTACGAATGCTGATAACTGACAGACGTAATTGTGAGTGTGTTTCTTTGATGATACGGTGTTCTGACGGCTTTAACCATCGATATATCACTAACTGACATTTAATTATAACCAATAGTACCAGAAACGACGTGCCTTGGTTAAATCTTTTGTGAGTTGGTGCCTTGTGAAGTCATACTTTCGTAGCAACCAAAATACGAAAAGCACCAAATGCAGATGCAAACGACGTAATCCATTGTGGCGCCAGCTACGTTCTGCTTCTGACATAGAAGGCGATTGTGCCTCTTATTGACCACGTTCCTCTCCATAAAGCAAAAATCCGGCGTGGCTGATTGGGCTTTTCACGCTTGGAAATGCTGCACAACGCAAAATTCTACGTTATGACGTCACAAAACTCGACTAGCTCCACGCCCGCGTTCTTCTTCACGTCCTTAAAGACCCGTTAGCATCACCGGACAGAGACGTTACCACAGCACCAACGGGCACGCCGGAACTGCCGGTGCACACACACACACACACACACACACACACACACACGCACACAGCGGCACCCCACAGGAAGCTCACACACATTCTGCGCACGCGCAGCTTCCTGCTTGTCTATCCACGCGTTTCCTCCCAGTCGCGGCGGAGACACGGCACTTTCTGTGCACGTGTACCAACCTCTGCGTCCTCCTAAGCACTAACAAGGGAAACTCCCCATTGCACCCCTCTCAGATTTGGTGGTAAGATGGCCCAGAGGATAGCCCGCCAAAAACTGAACACAGATCAAGCATGAAAACAGGAAGAAGGTACACTGAACTGTGAAAACAGAAGCAAAATAGAATGGTCCAAGCTCAAGATACACAACAACGAGCGCGTTGTAAGAATCGAGGCGTCGTGGTTGTGTGGTCTTTTTGTTAGAGTGGAAAAGGATGGAGCCGTGTTCAAATCTCCAATATGCCCCTTTTTTTTTACACAGAATTGTGAACTTTCCGTTCGGTCGCTGACGTGTCCAATCTCCTTCTGTAGCGTTTGCAATTGTTCTACCGTACATTGGTTATAGAATATGAGTCATAAGGTAAGAATATATTATCGTCTCAAGCTAAAGTGATAAACAGTGAGAGCAGGCGACATGTCGCATAGACCTCTCACAGAAACGAAAAAAAAAGAATGGATGTGGACTATGTTACAGCAAAGCGAGTCAAGAGTCAAAACTTTCAAAACGGAACGCTAGAGTCATAACATGTGGTACTTGTGTAAAACAAACAGGTGGTACGTAGATCTGTAGGGAACTTGCTTAAACCTCGCTGGCGAAAACGGACGGTACACCACCACAAAGACACAAATTTGAATACGGCGAACATACACGCCAATCACAGAAAGGACGTTTATAATTTCGTGAAACAGAGAAAAATATTGGGCACGTGGGAGATCTGAAAACGGACCTCGGGCGTAGCAGTTCAACATCGTGACCATATAACGACGACGCCGCAGCTATCCACATTCGATCGATGTTGCGCATCTTGAGGTTGTATTGTTCACTGTTTTTGCTTTGTTTCTTTCTTCACAGTTCAGTACACGTTGTTCCCATTTTCATGCTTGATCTGTGTTCAGTTTTTGACGGGCTGTCCACTGACCTCTGTTAGCACTAAATCTGAAGGAGCTGCGATGGGGAGTTTCCCTTGTAAGCTTCTTCAAGTGAAACTCAACTTATGGTTTTCGCACATGGCAGGCGTAAAATTTCCACGTTAGTGCCATTAAAACGCACAATTGCCCCATTAACTGCGTGCTAGCCCTGTTGCTTTGGCTGTAGTATACATAAGAACAATTTTGTCACTGATTAAGATCAGACTGTAGGGGAAGGAGTAGAAGAAAAGGTTACAGGAGAATATGGGCTTGGGACAAGGAATGAAAGAGGAGAAGACTAATTTAGTTCTGTAACAAGTTTCAGCTAGTAATAGCGAATACCCTGTTCAAGAATCACAAGAGGAGGAGGTATACTTGGAAAAGGCCGGGAGATACGGGAAGATTTCAATTAGATTACATCATGGTCAGACAGAGATTCCGAAATCAGATACTGGATTGTAAGGCGTACCCAGGATCAGATATAGACTCAGATCACAATATAGTAGTGATGAAGAGTAGGCTGAAGTTCAAGACTTTAGTCAGGAAAAATCAATACGCAAAGAAGTGGGATACGGAAGTACTAAGGAATGACGAGATACGTTTGAAGTTCTCTAACGCTATAGATACAGCAATAAGGAATAGCGCAGTAGGCAGTACAGTTGAAGAGGAATGGACATCTCTAAAAAGGGCCATCACAGAAGTTGGGAAGGAAAAAATAGGTACAAAGAAGGTAGCTGCGAAGAAACCATGGGTAACAGAAGAAATACTTCAGTTGATTGATGAAAGGAGGAAGTACCAACATGTTCCGGGAAAATCAGGAATACAGAAATAAAAGTCGCTGAGGAATGGAATAAATAGGAAGTGCAGGGAATCTAAGACGAAATGGCTGCAGGAAAAATGTGAAGACATCGAAAAAGATATGACTGTCGGAAGGACAGACTCAGCATACAGGAAAGTCAAAACAACCTTTGGTGACATTAAAAGCAACGGTGTAACATTAAGACTGCAACGGGAATTCCACTGTTAAATGCAGAGGAGAGAGCAGATAGGTGGAAAGAATACATTGAAAGCCTCTATGAGGGTGAAGATTTGTCTGATGTGATAGAAGAAGAAACAGGAGTCGATTTAGAAGAGATAGGGGATCCAGTATTAGAATCGGAATTTAAAAGAGCTTTGGAGGACTTACGGTCAAATAAGGCAGAAGGGATAGATAACATTCCACCAGAATTTCTAATATAATTGGGGGAAGTGGCAACAAAACGACTATTCACGTTGGTGTGTAGAATATATGAGTCTGGCGACATACCATCTGACTTTCTGAAAAGTATCATCCACACAATTCCGAAGACGGCAAGAGCTGACAAGTGTGAGAATTACCGCACAATCAGCTTAACAGCTCGTGCATCGAAGCTGCTTACAAGAATAATATACAGAAGAATGGAAAATAAAATTGAGAATGCGCTAGGTGACGATCAGTTTGGCTTTAGGAAAAGTAAAGGGACGAGAGAGGCAATTCTGACGTTACGGCTAATAATGGAAGCAAGGCTAAAGAAAAATCAAGACACTTTCATAGGATTTGTCGACCTGGAAAAAGCGTTCGACAATGTAAAATGGTGCAAGCTGTTCGAGATTCTGAAAAAAGTAGGGGTAAGCTATAGGGAGAGACGGGTTATATACAATATGTACAACAACCAAGAGGGAATAATAAGAGTGGACGCTCGTATTAAGAAGGGTGTAAGACAAGGCTGTAGCCTTTCGCCCCTACTCTTCAATCTGTACATCGAGGAAGCAATGATGGAAAAAAAGAAAGGTTCAGGAGTGGAATTAAAATACAAGGTGAAAGGATATCAATGGTACGATTGGCTGATGACTTTGCTATCCTGAGTGAAAGTGAAGAAGAATTAAATGATCTGCTGAACGGAATGAACAGTCTAATGAGTACACAGTATGGTTTGAGAGTAAATCGCAGAAAGACGAAGGTAATGAAAAGTAGTAGAAATGAGAACAGCGAGAAACTTAACATCAGGATTGATGGTCACGAAGTCAATGAAGTTAAGGAATTCTGGTACCTAGGCAGTAAAATAACCAATGACGGACGGAGCGAGGAGGATATCAAAAGCAGACTCGCTATGGCAAAAAAGGCATTTCTGGCCAAGAGAAGTCTACTAATATCAAATACCGGCCTTAATTTGAGGAAGAAATTTCTGAGGATGTACGTCTGGAGTACAGCATTGTATGGTAGTGAAACATGGACTGTGGGAAAACCGGAAGAGAAGAGAATCGAAGCATTTGAGATGTGGTGCTATAGACGAATGTTGAAAATTAGGTGGACTGATAAGGTAAGGAATAAGGAGATTCTACGCAGAATCGGAGAGGAAAGGAATATGTGGAAAACACTGATAAGGAGAAGGGACAGGATGATAGGACATCTGCTAAGACATGAGGGAATGACTTCCATGGTACTAGAGGGAGCTGTAGAGGGCAAAAACTGTAGAGGAAGACAGAGATTGGAATACGTCAAGCAAATAATTGAGGACGTAGGTTGCAAGTGCTACTCTGAGATGAAGAGTTTAGCACAGGAACGGAATTCGTGGCGGGCCGCATCAAACCAGATCACACTGTAGTTCCTTCCTTTGTAAAAAATTTCAGATGTGTGTGAAATCTTAGGGGACTTAACTGCTAAGGTCATCAGTCCCTAAGCTTATCCACTACTTAACCAAAATTATCCTAAGGACAAACGCACACACCCATGCCCGAGGGAGGACTCGAACCTCCACCGGGACCAGCCGCACAGACTGCGACTGCAGCGCCTGAGACCGCTCGGCTAATCCCGCGCGGCTTTTAATTGTCGCATGCACGTCAAAATGATTCGAAATAACTGATCATAGGATAGAAAAGTAACTGCAATCTCTCAACAGAGGAAAGTCCACTAAACCTGACGGCAAACCAGTACGATTTTGCATAAAGCATGCGAAAGAACTCGCTCCTCTTCTAGCAGAAGTGTGCCGTAAGTCGCTGGAGAAGAGAAGCGCTCACAATGATCGGAAAAAAGCGTAGGCCATTCTCGATTTCTCAAGGGTAGTCGAATAGACGCACAAAATTATACGGCTGTATCTCTGGCGTCGGTGTGTTCATAATTTTGGAACGTGTCTTATGTTCGCGTATTATGACATTTCTGGAGACCGAAAACCTTCTGTGTAGGAGTCAACATGATTTCATAAACAACGATCGTGTGGAACCCAGCTCACTCTGTTCGTTCACTAGTACCAGAGAGCAGTAGACATCGGCGCCTAATTGATGCAGTGTTCCTGCTGCCTAACGGACAAAATTCGAGCTTACAGAATATTAGACCAGCTTTGTGAATGGGCTGAAGAGTTTCTGGCAAACAGATCACAGCATGACATTCTTAACGGAGAAAATCCTTCAGACGTAAAAGTAACTTCGAACATACCTCAAGGGAGAATAACAAAAACCACATTTTTTCACAATACGTATAAATGACAAAGTGAATAATGTTGGAAGTTACACGAGGCTTTTGCGCATGATGCTGTTATACAGGGTGATTTTTTTTTCACAGTGTACAAGCTCTAAAGACTGATTGATGAGACGATAGGGAAACAAAGGGACTAATGAACTTGTGTCCGGAAATGCTTGGTTTCCAAGCCAGAGACCATTTATTCAGTCATCAATCAGGGACTGTTACCGCTGATAGTGTACGATGTGTTACGCTGTTCCATGCTGCGCCAGAGCCGAGGACGCAGTTCTGTCCTGCAATGCTATTTGGATGATGCATCGATCTTCTCCAGGGGGGGGGGGGAGGGGAGGGTTTGGTCTGCGTGGTGTAACCTGACCCATCTCGTCGTATTCTACGGCCTTCCGTGAATAATTCTGCGTACACCTGTTGCACTGCCGAAACACTTCATCCCACAAGAACAGCAATTTCCCGGATGGATGCATCAGATTCTGTCATGACGATAATAAGCACTCTTTCAAACTCACTGATCTGACGATACGGTTCGCGTATACATCTGCCTGGCATCCTGCAGCTCTGCTCAAGTCACACTGATCCATTATTTTTGGTTTATAGCGACAACGAGAGGTGCAGGCACATTTTATCGGTAGGTGATGTTACACCGCGATATCGATGTTGATCTTGAGCCCGTAGGTCGATCTGGTTCAAATGCTAATCATTTCTGCACAACATACTAATGTAAATTTCCTGTAAATATGAACTTCCTATTTCTAATCATTCAAGGTGCTCTTCTTTTTTTCTGAACATGGTTGGTTGATTATTCTTTCAGGATACATTCTCACGAATTTTAACAGTAAACAACCTCGTGATGCTGCAGTGATCCTTCGCTATCAGGATGCAAGGAAGTTAAACATCAAACAAATGAAAAGCATTTTAGATATAAATATTTACGATTTCTGCACTACTTAACTGTCATTGGGAAGAAACAGCTGGAATGAATCTCTGTCTGTTGCTTCCCGCTAGTTGTCTAAGGTCGGGTCTGTTATGTGATGATCAAACACACTTCTTCGCAGGCAAATGAGACAAATGGCAAACGTCTTCAAATGAGTGGCAAAGTAGCTTCAAGTTGTAAGTTCATCACCGACTGACTACCGTAAGATCTTCAGAGATCACAAGCTAAGCCTGGAGTCGTAGAATAGACTCGTAACTCTCGTATTTATAATTTCGCATTTCCATCGACAACTTTTAAGAAAAATAAATATTTTAATTACAATAATTTTATAAATGATACAATAATTTTAGGAACCTAAGAATTAGGGTTAATAGAATATAGTATTGTATTTTAACTAAAGTTCAGTCTTGATCACAACACTTATGTCTCAATGACATAGATGACCGGTTTCGGTTATATTTATATAACGATCTTCAGACCCATGGCTTCCTTGGAGGATGGTAGGCGGAGCTCTCCTCAGCTGCTACGAACTGATCTTCGTATATAATGACAGTATAAAAGAAGTATAAAGTTTTATTTTGTTACTTCATTAGCCCCATTTTGTTTTTAATAACTCCCTTTAGTTTAAAATAAGTGATGTGATGACAGACTTTCATTATTATACGTTAAAATAGGTGTTTACTTCATAGCAAGTATTACTTTAATTACTAACAAGCTGAATGAAGTAATAGGCATATACGATGTTCCGAAACTAAGCGTTCAAATTAATTCAGAAGGTAGAGAACATAAAAAAATGTATTTACCTATGATAGACACAGTCTCTGACGCCAGTTTCTCATGCTAAGGACGATTAACACAGCAGGTAGCTTAGCTTGCCAATTACAGGAGTGGTATTCACGGCAACTGCTCGAATGCTCGACTACTGGCGTGTAAGCACGCAGTACTTCGTCGGACAATCGACTGACGTGTCCATTGGAAAATTCGTGGCATGTCCGCAATGGTGCCAGCAGCGACGACAACTTTAGCGAGGAGGTCTTCTGTTTCCACAACGTTTTCATACACCAGCTGCTTCACATGCCCCCAGCGGAGGAAATCCAGGCATGTGAGACAAGGTGACCCGGGTGGTCGATCCGTAGATACCTCACAGCTATACTGAAATGGGCTGGGGCCCCATTGTGCTGGCATCATGTAACGTTTACAGCTCCAGCAATCTTCCGTTTCGAAGATGTGACATCTCCGTCGGTTGAGGTGAAATGGAAGAATGTACGGTCCTATCAACCTACCGCCGAAAATGCCGGCCAGCACATTGCATGGGGGCTTAATCAAATATTATTGAAAATACTTTTTATTTTTGGTAGCTGTAAGTCCGATTACGCTGTGTCTCGTAATCGGTTGGCCCTGACTAGTACTATTACGCAATCTGACTGCATAGAACAACAACAAAGAATGAAATGAAAATTTTCGTTAACACAATTAATTAATTAAGTCCCCAGCAACTATAAAACCTACAAAACCAAAGCACAAATGTAATTGTTCTGTGTGTGGGAGTGTGACTCAACGTACACATCTGGCACAGTTCTTCTTCAACAAGACAAGAAATTTCAAATACCATTTATACTGACGTGATAAAAGAAAATTACAAATACTATAATTGCGTAAGGAAAGCAGAATTAAACTCTAATACAAGAACACACGCCAGATGCTTTGTTGACTGAACCTGTAATGACGCATTATTTAGGACACTGAAATAAAAAGAAACGGAGTTAGTTACCTCATTTATATTGATGAAAATCACTCTAATCCTTACAATATATCTCTACACCGATTCTCTACTACCACATCTCAACAAGACTCTTCAGTATCACATCTCAGCAAGCACTGCCTACTAGCACATCTCAACAAACACTCTCTGCTACGAGTTCTTAACAAGTACTGACTGCTACGAGTTCTTAACAGGCACTGACTGCTACGAGCTCTCGACAAGCACTGTCTACTACGAGCTCTCGACAAGCACTGTGGAGGCGGCTTAATAATACTCTTTGGCGCAATCTCTGGTGCAGTGGCTCAGTGTAGCCACCTTTCAACATTAACACCGAATCGCCATTGATTAGCATCAGGTCGAGTACGTCGTGGATTCACATGTTCGCCGGCCATGGTACCCGAGCGGTTCTAGGCGCTCAGTCCGGAATCCCGCGATTGCTACGGTCGCAAGTTCGAATCCTGCCTAGGGCATGGATGTGTGTGATGTCCTTAGGATAGTTAGGTTTAAGTAGTTCTAAGTTCTAGGGGACTGATGACCACAGCTGTTCAGACCCATAGTGCTCAGAGCCATTTGAACCATTTTCACATGTTCCCAAACAAGTGAGCTGTGGATATTTGAACGTCAGCACACATTCCCAGTCGGCGACAGCGGCGCAACAGCATACGTCAGCACCAGTAACAAAACGTCCCCTGGCATTACAAGTTAGCTTCGGAGACCATATGTTCGTTATCGAAATATATTTCTTTTGATGTTCTCTATATCCCGTATTAATTTGAACAAACTGTTTCCGAACAACTTGTATGTGACCAAATGTATCGCGTAATTCATGTATGAGTTAGTATCAACGGTATCTATAGACACTGGTTTTGCTACTACGGTGATGGAAATGTGCCTCCCGCTGAGGTACATTCAATGCACGGGTGCTGGCCAGACGAACACTTACCTCACCCGTACTGTCCGGAATATTCACATTTGACTTCTGATTCTTGATCGGAATATCACTTTGCATCACCCACCGCCTGTGTAATTTTGCAACTAAGGGTTTTTCCATTACTCCCCTAATTTTTCTGTACCGCGCTCTCGCTTACACGGGGCGCGCAGTAAAGGCTTGCGGACTAGTTCCAGTGTTTCAGACGATAGCTCAGATGGCTCGTGCTTGGCTTTGCCACGCCGCGATCTCGGCCTTTGCAGAGCAGTCGTGACTCTACTGAGTCTGCTTCGTGACTGGCGGAAGCAGTTCCTCGTGCGACCCGCAGCCACGGCTGGCGGTGAATCGGTTTATCGTCTTCACCACTCTTGAACAATTTCTCAGCTTTACAATACATTTGTCCACCTTCGGCGCCAGTTCTCATTTCTTCATTACGGAAAACAGCAGTATACTCTTCATCTGATTTTCTTTAACTCCATACAAAACACTTCCGTTGTTATTGTTGTTGTTGTTTCGGTCGTGACTGGTTTGGTGGACCTCTCCACGCTAGCCTATGCCGCTCAGCGTAACTACTGCAACCTATATGCGCTAGAATCTGCTTTCTGCACTCAAGCTTCGGTCTCCCTGCGCAGTTTCCTCTATTTTCAAATTTACGATTCATTGACGTATCACGATATGTCCTGTCAGCTGATCTCTTCTTTAAGTTGTACTATACATTTCTTTTTTTCCAGTCCGATTCTGTGTCCTCTCATCAGTTCCATCCATCAAACCTTCAAAATTCTCCTGCAGCACCACACATCAAAACTATCTATTCTCTTCTTGTCGGAACTCTTTATGGTCTTCATTTCACTGGCGTACAGAGCTACACTTTATATAACTTCGGAAAAGATTTTCTAACAATTAAATTTGTTTTCGCTGTTAACAAATTCTTGTTTTTTATTAATGCCATTCTCGCTATTGCTTATCTGCAGTTTACATCACCTCTGCTTCTGCCATCAGATTTTTTTGCTGCCCAAATCGCGAAACTCATCTCCCGCTTTCAGTGTCTCGTTTACTAACGTAATTCCCTCAGACTCACTTGATTTAATTCGACAACGTTCCATTACCATTGTTTTACTTTTGCTGAGAGACTATTCATTCCATTCAACAGCTCTTCGAAGTCCTTTGTGTCTCTGCCAGGACTGCAGTGTCGCCAGGAAACCTCGAAGTTTTAAATCGTAAACAGGGTACATGATAGTTATTCGCGAAAGCTGACGTGTGCGAGAGGAAATGTTAATAGAAATAATACCAGTAAACATGGGACCCTCCTGCGACATAACCGCAGATGTGTGTTCACTAGCCGCCACTGACACCAGTGTCTAATATTGCCCTAGTTGGTATAAATCTGTCTGAAATTGAATCTTTTCGATTGAAATCCCCTCCAGCAACGCTTAAAAATCACCAAAAGGTGAAGTTTTGTTCTTAGCGCCGACTCTTTTTTCCTGGAACACCTCCACGAAGGTCATTACCATATCCTAATAAAAATGCTGACATGCTTGTATTTCCGAATACTTTTGTAAGCTTCTGAATCCTCCTGACTTTTTTTGTCTCTGTACCTAGGGGTTAAAGGAGCTTTTCAAACCTCGAGACTTATCTCAGGCCGGCACATTCTCAAGAAGGATTATGTGTACTACCAATTGTAGTCACTGAAAGTGATACCTGGAAGTCAGTAGACTAAGATTCTAGACTGAAAGATTTTGCTACATTAAAGGCTAGAAAAATTTCAATAATTCGTTTTCATACAAGCGAAAAATTGTCGATACGCATGGTGAAGATGTGTATAAATTGTACATGATTGTATCAATACAATATGTCTTTCATATCACAGACAAATGTGTGATTTCCTTTTCAGTCGCATACATAAACATTTAGATAACTTTTATTAATTCTTAATTACCTTTATGGAAAAGTTTCTTAAGTTTAATTTCTTAGTGGTGAGTTTTCTTCACATTTAAACCAAAATTTACTTCGCTCAGCAATGTCAACATAAAAGTTCACGAATTTTATTTATTTTTGACCCACTTTTCCTAACTGGAACTCCAAATAATCGATAGATTATAAAACAAAAAAGTTACACAATTTAAGCAAAAAATAACAGATATTGTATACATTGCGCAAAAAAGTATCACTTTTTCGGAACCCTGTAATTGTCTCGCACTGCAACGCGCAAGTGTCAAACATGGCTCGCAGGTGGATTCCTACGTAATGCTGAAATAGAGTGGCGCACCACGAAGTCACCCTCGGCGGCGCTTCAAACAGCAAGGTGTCAACACATGCGATATAACGGCCACGGATATGAACTTCATGCACGATGTTAGCTGGGTTAATGATGTCGCATTGGCACCACATTTCTCCACAATTCTGCCCAGTGCCATTGTGGAAGGAACACACTATCGAAAGGTCGCCACAGCCCCTCTTACCCACATTTCATCCTTCTTTTGTCGGCTCTGCGATGGAGCGCGACACCCAACGTTGCAACCATTCGGGTTGCTTATGGATGGCCGAGGAAGACATTTCAGACGCAGTACCATTCAGAATCGACACAGGAAGTCCTTATGAGGTAACATAAATGGCGTCAATAAAACCACCACTTTCCATTTCACGATCTAAAAACGACGATTCGCCGTGCCATGAGCAACAGATCGACTTTGTTGACAAGGTTAGACACGTATGGCACCCAGCGGACGATTCAACCCTACTCTAAGGACGTCGTGGATCTTCCCTGTTTGGAGGATAGAGCGACAGCAAATGTTACTCTGTTGGACGGGGTGCAACCACCAGGGACCAATCGAAACCGGGCGATGTAATTTAAACTCGATCCAAAGCAAGGGTGTGCTTTTTTGGCCCTGCTGTGCTTTTTTGGCCCTGCTGTTCACGCCCTCCTGTGGAGTGATCACGGGGCTGTGGAACGTTGTCACACAGTGGATAAAACTGGATAGGCCCTCTGTAAGACCGGCCAGTTCGGCAACACTGTAGGTGCCAGCCACGCACCTTTGTTCAGCACTTTTAAGACTCCCGACGCCATTCATCGGAGTAGCGCTCTGCTGCTGCTCTGGCGCCTGGGAGCAGGCAACCCTTTCGACACTCCTCATACGCTGGAGCAGTCGCGAGACACGACTCAGCTGAATGGTGTCGAAATCTGTGGCAGGTACATTTTTAATGTGCTGAACGATGGTGCGTGGCTGGCACCTAAAGCGGTGCCGAAATGGCAGGTTTTACAGGGGGTCTATCCAGTTTTATTCATGCACATGTCGATGTTGCACCCCTCCATGTTACATCACTGGAGTGTGTGAAACAGGAAGACCGAAAAAGTATGAACACCCTCTGGTGCTTTGGATCTAGTTTAAATTTCATCGAGCGGTTTCTACTGGTCCCTGGTGATTGCACCCTGTCCAACAGAGTAAAAACTGCTGTCGTTCTATACTCCAAAGCGGACAGATCGCATTCAGACCCACGATAGACTTAGAGCAGGGTTGAATCTTCCATGGGGTGTCAGCTGTGTCGAACATTGTCAAAAAAGTCGTTCTGTTGTTCACCGCACTGCAAACCATCTTTTTCGACCTCGAAATGTGTGGGAATCAAAGCTCCAAGAAAAGTAGCGGTTTCATTGATGCCGTTTCTGCCACCTCCTGACAGCTTTCCGAGTCGATTCTGAGTGGCACTGTGTCTGAAATATTTTCGTCGGCAACCCAGTAGGAAAACGCTGGGTGTCACTGTTTTGAGAACCATCGCAGAGCCGTGAAAAGAAGGGGTGAAACGTCGATAAGAGTGGGTCCCACCATCTTCTCATCGTGTGACTCGCCCACGACGCCATTCGACGGTATTGTGGTGAAATATGGTGCCAGTGTGACGTCATTAACCCACAAGTTCTGAACTGTGGCCTGTCATTCCCATGTGTCGACACCTTTCTGTTTGACCCATCGCCGAGACCGTGTTTGACGTCGAGGTGCGCCACGCTTTTCCACCATTACAGAGGAAGGTTGTAGGCAGAGCCAGATTTCAAACTTTACTGCTGCAGCGGGACACTACCAAGGATCTTCCAAAAAGAGGGACTTTTTGCGCTTTGTATTTTGATTTTTTGGACTCAGCTAAATAGACAGGACATTTGTTTGTGACGATAAAACACTACTAAGGGTCTGTTTCTTTTTGATTCCACTAAAAGCTTTTAAAGATCTCAGGAATTATCTTAAATGAGAATGCATTGTTTGTACTTTCAATATTTAGCACTCGAATAATATTCAGAAATTTATTTCTGTTACAAAGAAATGTCTGTGTACTAGTTAGATTAAAAGGAAACACACGTTCATTAGACCTAAATTTAAAGGTCTTACCCATAACAAGAAAAATGTGACCGAGAGTGAAGTGGATATTAGGGATTAACTCGAAGTAGAGGAGGGAGATAGCAAAATACAATGTGAGATGCAGACTGGAAGGGGCATAATGAGTCACTTGTCATTACCAATAGCCATGATTTCAAAGGTAACTATCGAAGATCATTCGAAGGTTGCGTTTTGTTTCATGGAAGTCCATATTTGTGACGTTGGATTTGGAAAGAGCAAACAGACACTTGAACTTTATGTCTTAGTTAACGTGTTTATTGGTAAAAATAAATACATCGTAGCGTATAAATGTTACTGTGGCATTTGCATGACCAAACATAAATAAAACATCGATCATTGGTTTACAAGTCGTTGAATGGGAACCCTCACCTCTCATTCCTCGAGTGCCTTTCCCAGTTTGCATCTAACATTGTATTTTGCTGTGTCCCTCCTCTGGAACTAAAAACATATTTGCTTATTTGACCCCGACTGGACCTTTTCATGACCTTGAATAATGTATCATTTAATACGTAATATTTGCCTGCCATTTCGAATCTTGAATCAAGTAGTAGGGTTTCCATTAAAAAAATAATTTTAGCCTCCATATCACCTTGAAAATCACAGCCATGGTCCTCTTTGCCACCCACAACGTTTATTTGAAACATTTTGTTGTATCTCATCTCCATCCTGAGTTATTCCCCATTATGGATTAAAATGATCCGTCCTGTATATGCATGTCTGTTTCTGTGTAGTCTACGTGCAGTATACCTCTATTGTTCGCGTATTGGTCGCGGAAGAAGACTGCGTGTTCTGGGGAATCTTCTTCCCTGCATGTGCATGTAGGTGTCGGTCTCAGACTCACATGGTTTAAGTGCGTGGGATAAGGTCAGTGTCCAGTTACGAAATGTACCATACCAGCTGGGATCGGATTGTTATTCTCAACAGCTCTCTTGTGTCAGATAGGAAAAATGGTTCAAATGGCTGTGAGCACTATGGGACTCAACTGCTGTGGTCATTAGTCCCCTAGAACTTAGAACTACTTAAACCTAACTAACCTAAGGACATCACACACACCCATGCCCGAGGCAGGATTCGAACCTGCGACCGTAGCAGCAGCGCGGCTCCGGATTGGAGCGCCTAGAACCGCACGGCCACCGCGGCCGGCGTCAGGTAGGAAGTCGTGCAGTCTACGTCTCTTACTACTTACATCCCACTAATTTTGTGACATAACCAGACGCCAACTTTTCACGTAACATGTAGTCTGTGTAGTTATTGCGTGCACCTCATCTAGTCTCCCCATATTTAACCACTACGTTGCGGCTCAGTATTTGATCCTGATAACTCTGGGGCATATTTTGAGCACCACACACAGTGGATACACTTAAGTGGTGCCGAAGGCTCCAGGTAGCCTAAGTACGAGGACACTTCCTTGCCCTCGTCTGACTGATGCTTTGTTGGTAACCAGGATATGACTGTGCGCCCACGTGCTGGCTGCAAAGATGAGTACTGATTCGGAGAGCTCACACTGGTATCTCCGTAGGACTGGTAGAGGTAGTCTGTACTGTTTTGGCCGGCCGAAGTGGCCGAGCGGTTCTAGGCGCTACAGTCTGAACCGCGCAACCGCTACGGCCGCAGGTTCGAATCCTGCCTCGGGCATGGATGTGTGTGATGTCCTTAGGTTAGTTAGGTTTAAGTAGTTCTAAGTTCTAGGGGACTGATGACCTCAGAAGTTAAGTCCCATAGTGCTCCGAGCCATTTGAACCATTTTGTACTGTTTTGAATTTAGCTTCACCTGTTGGTTTAGGACTTTCTTCTACTTTGTCTGTTGTTAGTTATGAATTCGTGAAAATTCAATTTCTCATCTATCAGTACCTCAAGACAGCGCGTGACATGTGCTAGTTTTATGTTCGTGTCTCCTATTTCAACTGGAGGGTTCCTTTGGAGTGGTCCGTTCAGCAATGTGTATGTTGTTTTACTTTCGGCTATCCTGAGTTTGTTGTCGTGACACCATTTTATAACTGTGTGTAGTATTCCACTGACTTTCTCTCCTAGATAGGTTCTGTTGTTTGTGGCGACCACAACTAATAGGTCATCTGCGTAGACGCCAATTCCGTCTGACTTGTCATCCCTATCTAAAAGTTGTAGGAGGGGTTAGATTGTTATATCCCAGATGATGGGGCCGCAGACCGATCTTTGAGGACAATCTTTGGTAACTCTTTTAATTACTTTCCGGCTGTCCATTTGCCATTAGACTACTCGGTCTTTACAGTAGCCTAGGAAACTGCCGTATAGTGATTGCTATACTACCAGACTTTTGAAATATTGCGGGCCACCAGAAGTTATCGAATGCCCCGGCAGTGTCAATCATTATTGTCATAGCGTATTTCTGCGTATTGATGGCAGCATCTATGGACTTGGTGATTCTGAAGCCGAACTGGTGTTGTCTCGAACCGCTGAGAGCCCTGTGGGTTTGCAAACGATTATACAGTAGCTTCTCCTAAATATTTGTAGGATGTTTATTAGGCATATACAGTGAAACGCCAAAGAAACTCGTATAGCCATGCGTATTCAAATACATAGATATGTAAACAGGCAGAATACGACGCTGCGGTCGGCAACGCCTATGTAAGGCAACAAGTGTCTGCCGCAGCTGTTCGATCGGTTATTGCTACGGTGGCAGGTTATCAACATTTAAGTGAGTTTCAACGCGGTGTTATGTCAGCGCACCAGCGATGGGACATAGCATCTCCAAGGTAGCGATGGAGTAGGGATCTTTCTGTACGACCATTTCACAAGTGTATCGTGAATATCAGGAATCAGGTAAAACACCAAATCTCCGACAGCGCTGCGGCCGGAAAAAGATCCTGCAAGAACGGGACTAACGATGACTGAAGAGACTCGTTCAGCGTGACAGATGTGCAACAATGGGCTATCATCAAGCGTCAGCGTGCGTACCATTCATCGAAACATCATCGATATGGGCTTTCGGAGCCGAAGGGCCACTCGCATACCCTTGATGACTGCACGAAAAAAAGCTTTACGCCTCGCCTGGGCACGTCAACACAAATATTGGACTTCTTGATGCGATAATTTACCAACAGCCGTATGTATTGTAGAAATTTATTTTATTTTATGCACTTCGTGTCGCCTGGCCACCGAGAGCTGTTGCAGGACGAATTGATTCACGGATCCAGTTATATGGCTCCTTCCGTGTATAACGATTTGACGACTATGACGAGTGGGGTCTGAAGATGGCATCAATACAATGCCGAAACTGGTAGCACATAGAAGTTCATAAAATAAGATAAATTTCTACAATGCATGCGGCTGGTGGTTAATTATCGCTTCAAGAAGTTGATGCCAGCCGTCGTCCCAAGATCCATAATGGATCAACGAAGATCAAACATTGGACTGCTGATGACTGGAAACATATTCCCTGGTCGGAGGAGTCTCGTTTCAAATTGTATCGAGCGGGTAGACGTGTACGGATATTGAGACAACCTCATGAATGCATGGACCCTGCATGTCAGCAGGAGACCATTCAAGCTGGTGGAGGCTCTGTAATGTTGTGGGGCGTGTGCGGTTAGAGTGATATGGGACCCCTGATACATCTAGATACGACTCTGACAGGTAACACGTTCGTAAGCATCGTGTGTGATCACCTGCATCCATTCATGTCCTTTGCGCATTCCGACGGACTTGGCCAGTTCCAGCAGGATAATGCGACACTCCACACGTTCAGAATTGCTAAAGAGTGGCCGTAGGAACACTCTTTTAAATACTTCCGCTGGCCACCAGACTCCCCAGACATGAACATTATTGAGCATACTACGGTATATTGATAAGTTTCACTAGTGGACAGTCGGCAACAGAAACCAAAACATTGCATTAAAACAAGCGTTCAGTGCATAGTGCTGTGGAATGTGGAAAAAACAGCAAATTGGCTCTCATAGGAAGAAGAACAACACCAAAAATGCAACAGGAGCGTAATATGTAAGAAACTGTCTACGCAACCTGCCACTGATGATGCCTTGCAGAAAATAAAGGCGAAACGCGTATGGCACTAAAATTGTGTTTTATTCAGTTGCTGTCAGACGGTCCATAAGTGAAAGTTATCAATATACCGTAGTATTACGCGCAACTGAGGAGGACAGGACCACAAAAGTTGAAGATTATTGAGCATATTTGGGATGACTTGCAACGTGCTATTCAGAGGAGGTATCCACCACCTGGTACTCTTACGGATTTATGGACAGCTCTTGCAGGATTCCTTATGTCAGTTCGCTGCAGGATTACTTCAGACATTAGTAGAGTCTATTGTACCTCGTGTTGCGGTACTTCGGCGTGCTCGCGGGGGCCCTACGCGATATTAGGCAGGTGTACCAGTTTCTTTGGCTCTTCAGTGTAGGTCTGTAAGTCTTTGGATCTGAAAGTTCCCTGTCTGCTGGTTTCTAAATAATGACTGCTTTGGAGGTTTTCCATACTGTAGGTACCCTGCCCAAACGTAAAGCACTGTTCAGTAGCGTTGTTAGGAATGGGATGACGCGTGGTGCGGTGACTGGTTCCGATATTAGGCCGGTGTACCAGTTATTTTGGCTCTTCAGTGTAGGTCTGTAAGTCTCTGGATCTGAAAGTTCCCTGTGTGCTGGTTTCCAAATAATGACTGCTTTGGAGGTTTTCCATACTGTAAGTACCCTGCCCAACCATAAGGCACTGTTCAGTAGCGTTGTTAGGAACGGGGTGACGTGCGGTGCGGTGGCTGACTGGTGTGTTGGTTTGTTGCACAGGTGGTGCAGCAGGTGGCGGGAACAGGGTGACATGCGGTGCGGTCATTGGTCTGTTTGTCTGTCGCGCAGGTGGTGAAGCTGGCGGCGGGAACTGGGTGATGTGTGGTGTGGTGACTGGTCTGTTTGTCTGCCCCGCAGGTGGCACAGCTGGTGGTGGGAACTGGGTGACGTGTGGTGTGGTGATTGGTCTGTTTGTCTGTCGCGCAGATGGTGCGCTGATGGCGGGAACTGGGTGACGTGTGGTGTTGTGACTGATCTGTTTGTCTGTCGCGCAGATGGTGCAGCTGATGGCGGGAACTGGGTGACGTGTGGTGTGGTGACTGGTCTGTTTGTCTGTCGGGCAGATGGTGCAGCTGGTGGCGGGAACTGGGTAACGTGCGGTGTGGTGACTGGTCTGTTTGTCTGTCGCGCAGGTGGTGCAGCTGGTGGCGGTGTTGCTGGCGGTGGTGGCTGGCGGGCGCGCGGGCCTGCTGCGCGTGCCGCGCGTCTACAACGCGCTCATCTCGACCAACCAGCGGCTGGCGCCGAGCCGCGCCGACACCGTCTCGCTGCCCGTGGTGGGGCCGGTGGCGCTGCTGCCCGCCGCCGCCATCGTCGCCGAGGAGGCGGCGCCGCCCCCGGCCGCCAAGAACGCCTCGGAGGCGGAGGCGGCGGCCAACCACACGGCGGCCGCGCTCGTGGCGCCGCTCGCCGTCTACAGCCCGTACTACTACTCGGCGTACTCGTACCAGTACAACCCGTACCTGGTGCCGCCGCTGCTGCACTACGGCTACAACTACCTGCCGCTGCCGCTGACGGTGCCCGTCCCGCTCGCCGTCGCCCACCCCGCGCCGGGGGCGGCGGACAAGCCCGACCAGAAGAGCGGCGGCGACGCCAAGGCCGACGCCGACAAGGAGTCCGTCACCGTGGAGGCCAACTGAGGCCGCCGGGCCCCGCCACCCCCGAACCACCGCTCCAGGCTTTCCGACTTGACCTCCCACAAACTTACCGTCCACCGTCGACCGTAGGAAAAGCGCGTCGGTACCCGGAACCACCAGCAGCCACACCGTTTTGGAGTGTCATCACCTGTCAGGAGAACACTTTGCGATTAGCTACCGTATGGTCAGGAAGGCGTCCATTTCAACGTGTCACCCCTCACCCCCATACGTGTTAATTGGAAGAAAATTGGAAGATCTCTGTGAATATGCAGGTCCCACACTCATTGTAGGTGCAATATTTACCCAACGGGACACACAGTGGACCAACAACCTCTGCAGTCGTTCAGTCTCTGTACCGCAAAAAACTTCCATTAGTGGGCCACACACTCGATTATATTTTATCTGAGACACCCAGTATTTTAAAATTGCCTGGAAATCTGCCTGCTGAAGCTGCCTTCCTACCGATCGAAGTTCCAGTCGACCAAAACATTTGAGATACTTACTTTTTGTGTGAAGCAAAATGCAGTCTGTAATTTCCGCCGGAGTGCCTACTGAACATCAGCCTTTCTGCCACTCAAAACTTCCGGCGCAGGGCCAAATATGTTAATACTATCCAATCTTATGGGAGACTGTCAGTAATCTGCAATTACCGTTAGAAAGGCTCTCTGAAGTTCAGATTTCGTGCCATGCGATAGCTCCGCAAGTGGGCTAAAAACGTTGAGGTAATTACTTCTTATGTCAGACACTCTACTCTGTAGTTAGAACGGAAAATTCTTGCTCAAGGTCTGCATTTCTGCCATCCAAAAATTCCGTCAGTGGACCAAAAATGTATACATCTTGCGTGAAATACTCCGGAGAAGCGTTGCTGTCCTGTTCAAGGAGGCGTACCAAAGTCTGCAGCCAATTATGCCACGACGTCTCCGCTCCCAGACACCATCAAAATGAAAACTGATGCACAACGATTTACAAATACTTATAGCGATCAGCAAAATCTCTCCAAGTTGAAGAACATCGTATTAACGACACGTGTAATTACTTTTGCAGGATAAAAGAAAACATCAGTTCAAAAAGGCAGTGTTTAATATTGTATCTGTAGACTGATGAAATTCACCATGTGACGTGCCTTTACCACAGGAAAATTATTCAGTGCCAAGTTAAAGACACTAAAGCTGGACTGTATCTGCTAAAAGTGAAATCGAGTCTTCACAGGGAAAGTAATTACATCTCAACTGTTTCTGTCCAGAGCATCCAAACGTTTCTCCTGTATGGGGTGAATGAAATTAAAAAAAAGCATCAATTTTTTAAAAATCTGCATGATTGTAACTATTAATTCCGCCTTCAGTGATAAATAAATTTGACTGTAAATACACTGGAATACAGTGGCATGTGTTTTGCAATATCAGCAATGGATAAGCTTAACAAATAAATTTACTTCCAATGCTGTGGAATAAATCCGCGGTTTTTAATGCCTGTCATGGCTGGTACAAAATTGTAATCAGTTATGTTTGATATATCCAGTGTTTCTTATACATCGAAGTTATTAGTGGCTGACGATGGAATTTACATGCACATACATCTGAAGTATTACAGTCACAGTTTTGCCAAATGTAATGGAGAAAGTGAAATGGCGAAATAGATTCACTGAGGATAAGCTTCAACCAGTCGCCGATCCATAACACATGACGCTCCACTGATGACAGGCGAACAGTAGTGAAAAATTAGGAGCGGCACTGACATGCACAACATCTCTACTGTTACAAGTGTACGTCGTGTTGCAAAGACACACTCTGCGCGTATTAAGCGAGTGAATGTTGAAATCTGTAGCCAGGATACTCGCCAGTAGCGGGTCAGCAACATGGAACCACTAGTGCGTTGTCCAACATTCGAAACCTCGACCTCCGCAAGAAAAGTCCGCCGGTGAGACCCCGATTGTGGTCTCTGGGTCGCTTCCAGCACCACGACCTCTGCACCATCGCTTCCGGTCCTATGACCAATCTACAGAGCCAATGAGGAGAGTCACTGAGCTATTTTCTTTCGATTATAAGTTTACTTTGATCTCTCTCATGTTCTTTTATATACACGTCTTTCCCACTTTAAATGTTTACAGATATCATGATCTCTCTCTCTCTCTCTCTTTCTCTCTCTCTCTCTCTCTATCTCTCTCTCCCTCTCCCTCCCTGCTTCCTCTTCTTCTTTTTTTTCTTCTTGCGCTATAGTCTTGCACATAGCACTTTCTCTTCATTTTTCCTTGCTACTTCTTTTTCCTTCAGTATTCCTCCATTGTTTGACATTCGTGTTTCTTTTTCTCCACTCGTTAGGCCACTTCCTCCCTGTTTCGCTTCCTGCCTTGGAAAACTTCCATTTTTAAAGCTTCCCTACGGAATATTTCCTTTTCCATATCGTCTTCTTCTCCTGTATTGGTTCTTCCAACTTTTTTTTTTTTTTTTTGGCTGCTTCAATTCATGTGGTTGTTGACTTCATCTTGCCAATGAAATTTCAAGTCTTTTGGGTTAGTCTGTTAGTCTGTTGTCATCCATTCTGTAAATATGTCCAAATAATAGCAATCTCCACATCCTTATTGCTCTGGCATCTTACCCTTGTTCAGATAAACTCCATTACTTCTCCTTAATTTCCAAACATTCGAAGTTTCCTCTTCGTTTCTATTTTTTTTTCCTTTCCTTTTTTTTCTTTTTTTTTTAAGGAATCAGGTTTTAGGTTAGCTTAATGCTTCTGCTAAACCTTAACGTAATTACTACAACCATCATTCTCTATAATGTGTTTTGCATACTTTCAGTCTGCTCCTGCTCCTACTGTCTTTCTCCTGTACTGCATCTTACAGCGAGTAGGTCTAATGTATAGCATTATTATTTTGATTTCTGCTCCTTATCTTACACGAAATATTTTCCCTCTGATTATTGGTAATGTAAATAAATGTACTCGGTTGTGTAAATGCGGTACAATACTGTAGTTTGTTTGATGAGTTCTCTCTCTCTCTCTCTCTCTCTCTCTTCTATCTATCTCTGTCCAAAGAGGGATGTACATGTTCTTCTACGTTACCATCCTTTTGCAAAGTACTTTTTTGTATTACAGATAATCAAAAATGTATGTACTTACTTATATGTGAACCGACGCAAGCGTACACATGACACGGTTTTGGGTAGCGGACTTCATTTCTTTCCACCTCGTGCGCATCAGAACAGATCTCGCAAAAGTGACTGGTGATAATTTTTTTTATATATATATATAAATTTGTGAGTGTCGTTGCTGTTGCAGAAGTCGGGACTATTGCTGTTCTGCTGCGCCGAGGTGGACTCCGCTCTTCTCAAACCCGTGAGTCTCGCTGTCGGAAAACGACGCACCGAGAGGCGGCTTCGTGGCTTGCAAGGCGTGGGTGGGTGTTATCTTGCTGGAGCACCAAGTGCTTGCATGTAACTTGCATCTATCTCTGAACTCTTTAACCCACTCTTGGATTCATTACTGTTAACGCCAATATTCTTTACCATTCAAGACGGCTCCATAATGTTTTAAATATGTGTCTCATAACATATGATACGCTGAATAAATACTTCTTTGTTCTCTATGTTTTGATAACATTTTTAACATTGTGAGTGAACTTTTTGACAACTTCGTTGCTATTTTGTAACCTTACGTAGCTATTTTTTCCGTCTTGCTGTTCTTCTTCACTCATCTTATTGAGAAATACTTCTCATCTTCGTGTCTGTATACAATATCCCTCTCTTTATTCTGCCATTTATATGTATCATACAAACATTTTGTTCCTGGTAATTGCCCTGGGATATAATTCCTCTCCATTAATGCTGATTCTATCTAAATGCTTGTTTCTCTTCATACTGTTCTTTCTTTTGTCTTTTGCCTCCACCTTCGCTTTCCTGTGTGTTAACGTCCAATTTATCTTAGATTAATGTGTTCGCTTGTAACTAAATACGTCATACTTCTTTTTCTATCCCAAATACTTACTGATTGTTTTTGTTTTCTCTGTACTACCTTCTTTTAAGGCCATTCTTTTCTCCTATTTTTATCTCTGTTGAAATGATTCTATTTTTATCTTGGCTAGAATGCTACAACTAACATTGCTTCTGTAATTAAATTTCAGAATTTTGATGTCCTGCACTAACTCTAACAATTCCAATATTATTCTCTATCGTATTTCTACTCCGACAATAACTCTTTTTCTACTCATTTAATTTTTTCCCAAGAAACACTATTTCTTTGTTTACATGCTTCAGCCCTGGCTGTATTTATTTATCTCACACTGAATTGCTAACGTTCTCTTAATGGCACCCTACCCTACTGTCTTTAGTTGACTTTTTTCTGCATTACCTGCACTATTTTAAAGAATGGATAGAGCATTCTGACCTATAATATCTTCCGTTGCAGCTGTCCTTTTGCGTAACGTAGTGACCACTCTTATACTAGAAGCATTGAACGCTGAATCTGATTAGAATGCACTTTGTGGCTTTAAAGTAGCGCTCGAGAATTAACGGTGGTGGGGCACGTTGTGCGTGCCGTAGTCTGCTAGTGTTCAAGGGCCGCTCAGCGTGTGGCTTAGGCGGCACACCTACTGTGTCTACTTACTGTAGCGGCAGGTAGAGCAGCCGTTCCGGCGCCGCCGCCGCCAGCGACCTTTCGCATATAAATGGAGCCGCGCCGCTTGCTGTTTGCTCGCCATTGTGGCCGATCTGAAAGCTGCAAGGCCGCCCTCTCGGTACGTTATCTGTTCTCGGAACTTGTGTGTTTTACGCTCGGTCTGAGTTCTCGTTTTGTATGTGTGTTTTTGTTTTGTACACCAGTTGTCTTTTGTATCTTGTTTGTGACTGTGCCGCGCAAATAAATAAGAAACGGCGAACAGATACGAAAGGGAAACAATAAAACAAAATAAAAAGAAAACTTGGAATTCTTTGTGCTAGTTCCCTGACAGCCCAAGATCATTCCTTTTCCCACTCAAAGAGCACTTCCCGTTTCAAATTCCGTATCCGAGCAGTTCAGTTTTAGGAAGCGCATAACACAAAGCTGTCTTCTTGTTTTATTACTAGCTTAGCACCAGCTGCTTTGCTCACGTAGACTGTACGGTCCGCAGAGATTTTTTTTTGTTTTTATGTAATCAAATTTTTATGCTGTTCACAGACTGCAACATCTTCTAAACTTGTGGCGCTAATTAAGGCCGTAGAAGCATGGCCTTTTCCAAATGTACTTCTGACCGAAAAGCGGTTCTAGTAGTCGGAGTAAGAGGTCTTCGTTAATATTACCCTTTGAGGTCTAGTGGTGATATTCCCATAGAAACTTCCATCGTTCAACAAAAATGGCTCTGAGCACTATGGGACTTAAATGCTGAGGACATCAGTCCCCTAGAACTTAGAACTACTTAAACTTAACTAACCTAAGGACGACACACACATCCATGCCCGAGGCACGATTCGAACCTGCGACCGTAGCGGTCACGCGGTTCCAGACTGTAGCCTCTAGAACCGCTCGGCCACCTCGGCCGGCTCATCTTTCAACACTTACTTCTTTATTTCTAAATAAGAACTCAAATACAAGTTTTCATAGATTTTGCTTTAAGAATGTTTTAACATAACGAGATATTTTCAGAAAAAATTATCATCCCCTGTTCACCACCTTAGGGGCTGAATTTGCAAAAAGCAACGAAACATGCATTTTTTATTGTTTCCATCCAAGAAGTCAAATACGAATTTTGAGAGATTTAGTCTGAAAAATGCTTTCGTAATGAAATATTTCCATAAAAACTTTCATCACCTATTTTTACCCCCTTAGGGATTGAATTTCCAAAAACCCTGAAACAGTATTTTTTGCTTCCACCGTGAATTCACATGCATATTTTCATAGACAGTGCTTCAAAAATGCTTCGTAATGAATTACTTCCATAAAAATTTTCATCCTCTTTGGTAACGAATTTTCCAAAAACATTGAAACACGTATTTTTTAAAATACCTAACCAAGAAATCAAATGCCAAATGTTACATAAATCGCTTTAAAATGCTTTATTAGTTCATGATTTATTTGTTAAACAGCTTTCACCCACTATTTCACCCCATATGGGCTATATTTCCAAAAATGCTAAAACACATATTTATTTATTTCGGTCCGAGGAAACGAATACCAATTTTCGTAGTTCTAGCATCAAGATTACCTTAATATCGACAATTTTCAGAAAACCTTTCATCCCCTAGTTCGCGTTCTTAGAGTGCAATTTCGAAAAATCCCTTCTTAAACCATATCAGATCAACACCCTCTCCAAATTTCACGTTTCTGTCCTTACCAGTTTGGGCTGCGCAATAATGAGTCAGTCAGGACATTCAGATAGAGAGGGAGAGAGAGAGAGAGAGAGAGAGAGAGAGAGAGATTACAACCGGTTTCGATTCTCTATCATCTTCACGGTATGAAATATCATATCGAAGCTAGACGTGGGACGTAACAGATACCTGATTTCTTAGACCTTGAAGATGGTTGCTAAAAAAATTGGTTGTAATATTAAAATAAAAACAGACAGCTGTTGCCAATTTCATCAAAAAAAAAATATTCAAGTAGATCAATATCATAAAAGAAAAGCACAAAATTGCAGATGTTTCATGTTCTACAGTACTTCTTGTATTTAGTTTGTTTCGTTTTACTCAGATTGTTAATTTAATTTAAACTGTTATATAAGCTGCTCGGCTGTTTACACCAGACGTATCTTTTCTCGTATGTTGAATGTATTTGTTTGTTCATTTTGTCCTCCTCTTCTTCCTCCTTATTCTCTCTCTCTCTCTCTCTCTCTCTCACACACACACACACACACTCGTGATTCTCGGTATGTCCCATGTAAATTCATTTACTGATTTGCTCCAACATTGCCAATTACTATTTCACTCTCAAAGATGAAATTGAATGTATGTTTTCTCCTCACTATCCATATGGAATACCTTTTCTAACGTTCGACAGTACTGTATCGTCGTTAACACCTGCAGTAAGTTATAGTCTGATGATGGCCTTATCAGCCGAAAACTGGTTAACGAAATAATACTCCAGAAGATCCATAATTTTGAGCTTTTCAAGCTTTTCATTCAGATTAAGAATTTGTTGTACCAGACAGTAACGGAAGGATTAATTAACATGACTACATCAGTCTTTTGCCTCACAGTCCTCCATGAAATGTTTTGTTATACTATTTCTTTAAAAAAATTTACAGGAACCAGCCATTTTTATAACTTTATTTACGCCAGATGCGTTATCAATTTGGCTCATCTTCAGTTAGCCTACTGCAATTATATATACATCATTATAATGTTTGTTTGGACTCACAAAGGGGACCACGACGTTGGGATCACTGATTTACTTCAAACTTTGTGTGCTCTTAGTAGGCCGTTAAAACAATACAATCTGCAAGCAGTAAGGTGCACTACTCTGGCAATTCAGAGAAAACCGCAAGAGAAGCTTTACGCGCTTGCTATGTGGCTTGTGTATCTGTGGGTTCATGGAGGTCAAGTGATTAACATTCCAGCTTCATAAGACGAACGTGTATGACGTGACGGTTCGACTCCTGCCGAACGTAATCATTACTCTATTTTTTTCGTCACTGGTCATATTATTTAATTTATGCGACATTTGAAAGATAATATAATAAAAAAACAACGTGAATTTGCCTGAAGTTACAATTTATGTTTTCCACGTCTGTACGACATATATCATCCTGCAACGTGTGATGTCGAGAGCACATCCGACGAGTAATTGTACATTACTCTTGTGTCTGGGACACTGTCACTTATTATATTACTGATCGTGAATAACGTCATTGATAACACTAGTCATCGAGGTCTGACTTGAGTTTTCCAAGCCTGTACCTCGTCCCTGAAAGTTTAATTACAAATAGCAAATAGTCAAATGATACATGAAATTGACTACAACTTCATGAAAATGCACTTTGCTTTTTTGGTCATTATATTACTTCTCAAATGTCATATAAATTAAATGATGTGACCAGTGATGAAAAAAATATAGATTAAAAAGTAAATGGTAGCGGAATTGGAACCGTCGCTTCCTCCACGAACAGCTTGACTATAAGGACTTCTTACGAGTGGCACCGTCGCACAGATGCATCAGTTATATAATACACGCGGAAACTTTCTCTTGCGATTTTCTCGGAATCTCCAGAGTAGTGCACCTTATTACTTCCACATTATGTTGTTTTAATGGCCTACTGAAGGTGTACAAAGTTTGAAGCAAATCTGTGATCCCAAAATCGTGGCCTACCTTGTCAGTTTTCAGTGACTAGTCAGCCACCTGGAGAATGCTGATCTGTAATAGTATATCAGTGTATTTGAAAGTTTGCATGTAGAACGTTGGTATTCTGTGACGAAGGGCCACAGGATACAAAAACCAATGCAGTTGTAACGTTCAAAATACTATCGACAAACATAATAATGATGAATACATAATTGTACTGAGCTAGTTGGAAACTGGTGAAAATTCGAAACGCGTTAAGTTATAAAAATAATGGCAGACGGTAGCGGAATTGGAACCGTCGCTTCCTCCACGAACAGCTTGACTATAAGGACTTCTTACGAGTGGCACCGTCGCACAGATGCATCAGTTATATAATACACGCGGAAACTTTCTCTTGCGATTTTCTCGGAATCTCCAGAGTAGTGCACCTTATTACTTCCACATTATGTTGTTTTAATGGCCTACTGAAGGTGTACAAAGTTTGAAGTAAATCTGTGATCCCAAAATCGTGGCCTACCTTGTCAGTTTTGTGACTAGTCAGCCACCTGGAGAATGCTGATCTGTAATAGTATATCAGTGTATTTGAAAGTTTGCATGTAGAACGTTGGTATTCTGTGACGAAGGGCCACAGGATACAAAAACCAATGCAGTTGTAACGTTCAAAATACTATCGACAAACATAATAATGATGAATACATAATTGTACTGAGCTAGTTGGAAACTGGTGAAAATTCGAAACGCGTTAAGTTATAAAAATAATGGCAGACTTACTGTTTAAAATTGATTTAATTTACAGTCACGGACTAAAAGTAACAGCCTTGTGGATAAAGCAGTGTTTTTATATGCACTTGAATCTTTCGAAAATTACATTTTCTTAAGAATGAAGGAGCACCTTCAATTCCTACAACTTACAGGACTGCAATCAAGTTGGAGCTCAATCGTCATTAACTCTCTTGTAGACGTCGCAACAATCGTATGTTGTATAGAAGCTGAATGTTTCAATTCGTAGCTGACACCGGACTGCAGGACACGAAGAAGCAAGTAAATTGTGAGACCAGCCAGCTTTATGTGCAACTAAAGAAGGTAATCCCATTTTATATTCCCACTACTCAATGCAGTCTAATAGTAAATTAAGTTCTTAGATGTTCTTTCTCGTTGAAACCTAGGTAGTGCCTTTGCCAACACACTGCTTCGTAATTTGCTATTCGTACGCGCCACGACAGCTGCTGTCGAGGGATGTACGTTGTATACATTTGTTATTGACGGTCATTGAGCATTAGCTGCGATCTCGTGCTTCACTATTGTGTGAATGGGTCACGACAAAGTAACGTAGTATCTTTCCGTAAATTGAGTTGTAAGACTAACCGCCATGGCGTAGCAGACAAGGGAAAACGGTAAACCGTAACGGTGTACCCGGAGTTAGTGTACAATGTTAATAACTAATGCAGCAAAATTCGAGTAAAAATGAAGCAAGCACAGTATTTTTTTCTTGGGGACATTGCTACACAGGTGTCACGAGCCGTTTTATTTCTACAACGGAAATGCTTAAGAGGACACAGTGAACGTTTTTAGATATTCCATTGGCCAATTGTATGAGTAACATATTTGTAACAACGTTCAAAGGAACACTCTAAAGATTCTAGTTTTTGGCTACTTATTTGATAAGACAATGCTATAACTAGTACATTCCAAAATAGGCTGTTTCCGTGGTCAAGAAGTTAACCCCGCTGGCTAATAAATCGAAAAACGCGGTTCGATACCTGGTGACTATTACTGATTTTGTCTGTTGCAAAGATCTGTAGCTGTATACACTCATCATCTAGAGGCCAGATGAGGAACTGCTTGAATAAAAAAGCGGCAAACCTGACGCTCAAGCAGTGGCAGGATGGCTTACTCCAGGCTGGTAGGAAAATGACAGTTACTCAGTTACATACATGAAGAAGTAGTACCCTTCGAGGCTAAACCATTTTTGCAACGCTAAACGACTCAGAAAAAATACAAATAGATCTAATTCTTAGCGTAACGGACCTCAGTCAATAAAAACGGAACCCTTATAGGATCATTTTATTGTCCATATATCTGTCTGTCTGTCCGACTATTAAAAACCCGTTTTCTCAGAATTCAGTTGACGTATCAAGTTGGAATTTATCCCACATACTAAGGTCTACGGCTCCGTGAGGGTAAAAAAAACTGAAGTTTCTAAACCAATGCGATCAAAAGATACGGCCGTTTATGTAATATATTTTGATACAAAATCACTCATCAAAACCTATAGAGGTACTTACCTGGAATCATGAAATTTATGAGAAGCGAGGTTTTACAGTAGAACTAAAGGAGAATATCCAAAGATCGTTAATTCATAACGAATCTTTATTGTTATTTGTTATCCGACTGTCTAGCTGTCCGTTCGTTAACACCGATTTTTCGCAGGGACGGATAGAGGTACCAAGTTGAAATTTATGTCATGTACTAAAGTCTATGGTCCCTTGGTATAAAATATTTAAGCTTCTAGGTCAATGCAGTCAAAAGATACGGCCATTTAAGTCGCGTATTTTGATAGTCACAGACTCACTCAGCTATAGGGTACTTTCTACTGACCTACGATCAAGTAGGTAAAAAGACGAGGGCTAGTAGAAATCCTTGGGTAACAGAAGAGATGCTGAATTGAATTGATGAAAGGAGAAAATACAAAAATGCACTAGGTGAAGCAGGCAAAAAGGAATACAAACGTCACAAAAATGAGATCGACAGGAAGTGCAAAACGGCTAAGCAAGGATGGCTTGAGGACAAATGTAAGGATGTAGAGGCTTATCTCACTAGGGGTAAGATAGATACTGCCTACAGGAAAATTAAAGAGACCTTTGGAGAAAAGAGAACCACTTGTATGAATATCAAGAGCTCAGATGGAAACCCAGTTCTAAGCAAAGAAGGGAAAGCAGAAAGGTGGAAGGGGTATATAGAGGGTTTATACAAGGGCGATGTACTTGAGGACAATATTATGGAAATGGAAGAGGATATAGATGAAGATGAAATGGGAGATACGATACTGCGTGAAGAGTTTGACAGAGCACTGAAAGACCTGAGTCGAAACAAGGCCCCGGGAGTAGACAACATTACATTAGAACTACTGACGGCCTTGGGAGAGCCAGTCCTGACAAAACTCTACCATCTGGTGAGCAAGATGTATGAGACAGGCGAAATACCCTCAGACTTCAAGAAGAATATAATAATTCCAATCCCAAAGAAAGCAGGTGCTGACAGATGTGAAAATTACTGGACAATCAGTTTAATAAGTCACGGATGCAAAATACTAACCAAATTCTTTACAGACGAATGGAAAAACTGATAGAAGCCGACCTCGGGGAAGATCAGTTTTGATTCCGTAGAAATATTGGAACACGTGAGGCAATACTGACCCTACGACTTATCTTAGAAGCTAGATTAAGGAAAGGCAAACCTACGATTCTAGCGTTTGGTAGACATAGAGAAAGCTTTTGACAATGTTGATTGGAATACTCTCTTTTAAATTCTAAAGGTGGCAGGGGTAAAATACAGGGAACGAAAGGCTATTTACAATTTGTACAGAAACCAGATGGCAGTTATAAGAGTCGAGGGACATGAAAGGGAAGCAGCGGTTGGGAAGGGAGTGAGACAGGGTTGTAGCCTTTCCCCGATGTTATTCAATCTGTATACTGAGCAAGCAGTAAAGGAAACAAAAGAAAAATTCGGAGTAGGTATTAAAATCCATGGAGAAGAAATAAAAACTTTGAGGTTCCCCGATGACATTGTAATTCTGTGAGAGACAGCAAAGGACTTGGGAGAGCAGTTGAAAGGAATGAACAGTGTCTTGAAAGTAGGGTATAAGATGAACATCAACAAAAGCAAAACGAGGATAATGGAATGTAGTCTAATTTAGTCGGGTGATGCTGACGGAATTAGATTAGGAAATAAGACACTTAAAGTAGTAAAGGAGTTTTGCTATTTGAGGAGCAAAATAACTTATGATGGTCGAAGTAGAGAGGATATAAAATGTAGACTGGCAATGGCAAGGAAAGTGTTTCTGAAGAAGAGAAATTTGTTAACATCGAGTATAGATTTAAGTGTCAGGAAATCGTTTCTGAAAGTATTTGTATGGAGTGTAGCCACGTTTGGAAGTGAAACATGGACGATAAGTAGTTTGGACAAGAAGAGAATAGAAGCTTTCGAAATGTGGTGCTACAGAAGAATGCTGAAGAATAGATGGGTAGATCACATAACTAATGAGGAGGTATTGAACAGAATTGGGGAGAAGAGGAGTTTGTGGCACAACTTGACAAGAAGAAGGGACCGGTTGGTAGAACATGTTCTGAGGCATTAGGGAATCACAAATTTAGCATTGGAGGGCAGCGTGGAGGATAAAAATCGTAGAGGGAGACCAAGAGATGAATACACTAAGCAGATTTAGAAGAATGTAGGTTGCAGTAAGTACTGGGAGATGAAGAGGCTTGCACAGGATAGAGTAGCATGGAGAGCTGCATCAAACCAGTCTCCGGACTGAAGACCACAACAACAACAACGATCATGAAATGTACTAAGGAGCAAGTTTTCACAGTACAGGTAAAGGAAAAATCAGGAACTGCTAATTTGTAATTAATCACTCAAATATTTCTTTTGTCGCTTGTTATCCAATTTCAAATTTAATATTTAAAATTCCAGAAGTCTTGGAATTTCCGGGACTGATGTCAGGCAAAAATAGTCGATTCCCGGGATGGATGAACTGTCTGTACACATAATTCAGTTTGTACGCAACATCCAGAGCGCTAATCCTACTTGCAATTGGCGAAAATCATATCTTAGATTTGACAGGTCATAGAGCCACTACCTTTCAACCAAACTGAAAAGTTGATTGCAGAAAGGGAAAAATTCGCCAGGCAACTACTAAATGAATATTATTTTGAAGATATTTTTCTTCATTGTGGGTTTATTTCTTCGCCTTTCACCGACGAGTGTGGACTTGCAACCTGATGACGTGCCGCTCTATAATCTCAAACATTTAAGTTGATACCAATGTTCTGAAAATATTAAAAAAGATAAAATAGTTACATTATTTTTTGGATTAGTAAAACTACGATTCACACATGTCTTTAAGTGAAATACTGGTAAAACTGTAGCAAGACTAGAATGTTTTGGAGCTGGAGGGGAGAATTTGGGGAGAGGAGGATTTGAGTGGTCCTGGTGGTATAAGGTGTACAGCATCAATGGACGCGAGGGTTGGTACATGGGAATGAGTTACGCGCTGAGGTTTCCACGTTAGTTTATGGTGGACGGTTGGCCAGAGGTGCTGTAATGAGTTAATCGGATAGGACAGTTAGAAACGGCTAGGATGAAAGTCATGAAGACGGAAGCTGCGGATTGTTCGTTCTATAATTATTACCTTGGCTTTGGATGCGTTGCACCACGAGGTTAGTCGGTTAAACTGGAGGTGAAGGACCAACTGGGATTTCTGAAAAGTAGAGGGCTAGGAAAATTGTGTCATAGGGATGTAGGAGGAAATTGGCAACGAGAGGTGGACTGGGTATATCAGAAGGATAAATAAGAGCTGAGAAAGAACGAAGCCTTGCAGTTGAATGGCAGGTAGGGGAATTGTTGCTGTTTATGATGAAAAAGGATGGGTGATTGGATAGAAAGGGTGCTAGAAGTCGAATTCGATTAACTGGAAGCTCAGAAGTCGGGAGGGAGAAGAATGCCAAACTCGGTCACAGGCGTTTTCAAGGCAAAAGGATATAAAAAACCTCACAGATTTCGGTTATTAAGTTGACGATATAGGAGACGGCTATAACAAGCTTTGATCATCAGGGGACAAATTGTGACGAAAGTCACACTGGCTAAAGGAATGTGTTTATAGTCGCACATTCTGTAGACCAGTTTCGCTGAATCGTATCTCCAGTTTTGGTGTAAACAACTGACGTTGTAGGAGCAGTGTTAGTACAGCTTGTCGGAGCAATGCGGCATCAATGGTTGTAAAAAAGACTATATTCGCAGTATGCAGTTCCGAATCGGGTCCGCGAAATAAACATTTCTTTCCTTATACAATGTCGATGGCAGCTGCGAGGCGCCCAATGAATTACGCCACCGTGTGGAGAAGCTTCAAAATACACTGAAAACCAGTCGTAACAGTTGATTAGCTGCAAATCACGTGAGTCCCTAAATTGCGTATTTTAAGTGTTTGCTACAAAACAAAAAAATTTAATTTGATGGTATTCAATTTGGCACATTTCTGATTTGACGTTGAGGTCAGATAATAGGTTTCTGAAAAAACTGCTTACTACCTCTAGGAATTACAATCTAAGACATAAAAAACGACGCTCCACGAAGAAACTATCCGAATCGAACGGAAATCAATACATGTCATTGAAGTACATGTACAGACAAACAAATTCCAATTTCAGAGAAATGATGATTTATTTACGAGGAAGATCATCACGAATTGAGCAAGTCAGTAATGCGTTCTTCTACCTCTGAGTTTTATGCAAGCAGTTTTGGGCTGCCATTGATTTACAGAATTGATGGATGTCCTCCTCAGGGACTTTTTGCCAAATTCTGTCCCAATGTCACGTTAGATCGTGAAAATCCCGCGATGACTGGAGAACCCTGCCCATGGTTCTCCAAACGTTTCAGTTGGGCAGAGATCCAGCGACGTTCTTGAGCAACGTGGGGTTTGGCAAGACCCCTTTGGTTGTCATCCGTGGCACCTTACAACACAGCGGCATGTCGACAATATTCTACTCCCCGTTTTGTTGCTCTTCGTGGCAAGCCATCCTGGGCTTACGTTTCAGCAAGACAATGCCCGGCATACACGGTGGGAGTGGCTGCCAAGCTTTACCTTAACCAAGTATTTCGCTGAAGCTCTCCCCAACTGAGGATGTTTGGTGCATTATGGGCAGGACCCACAATCATTTCGGGATTCTGACGATCCTGCGCGCCTATTGGACAGAATTTGGCACGATATCCGTCAGGAGCACATCCAACAAGTCTATCAATTAATGCCAAGCTGACTAACTGCTTGGATAAGGATCTCAGGTGGACCGACGCGTTATTCACTTGTTCGATGCCGGCCGAAGTGGCCGTGCGGTTAAAGGCGCTGCAGTCTGGAACCGCAAGACCGCTACGGTCGCAGGTTCGAATCCTGCCTCGGGCATGGATGTTTGTGATGTCCTTAGGTTAGTTAGGTTTAACTAGTTCTAAGTTCTAGGGGACTGATGACCTCAGCAGTTGAGTCCCATAGTGCTCAGAGCCATTTGAACCATTTGAACTTGTTCAATTCGTGAAGCTCTTGCTCTTGAACAAATAATCCAGTTATTCTGAAATTGGAACATTTGTTCGTCTGTACATATCATCTACCGATTTCCACTCCATTCGGATAATTCCTTCGAGGTGCGTCGTTTCCTTCTTTTCCCCTTAGAGTGTACTTGCAGTGTTAACCAAAACATACTCCTATTCAGAGAACGTTGTGTTAGTAACAGGACGTTTCAGGCATACGCGGATGAGACAAAACATTACAACCACTGCCTAACCGTGGGATCTGGTGGCGTCGTGTAAAAGGAAAGAATATCAGCGGAGCAGAGACGAAGAAGGAGTCATCCTAGCGGCGATACGCGCCACAAATGGGGAAATGCACTGATGCAAACGACTGGTCTTTCATGATATCCGTGGTAGTAATCCTACGCATCATGACATGTGTGGACTAAGACAACATTATTGCGGACGAGTTGCATCGCTTCATGCTTGATGTCTCCCTCGACGTCGACGGCATCTTCCAGCTGGATAAGTCTCAAGGGCAGAATTGTGCTACAGTGGTTTGATGAGCGTGTTAGTGAACTCACGTCAACGTCGTCGCCACCGAATTCGCCTGATCTGAACACGCCTGGGACACCACTGCGCGCCAGCTTCGTGCCCGCAAACCACCAGCCCCATAATTTACGGGAATTGTTTGTGCTGTTGCTAGGCAACTGGTACCACAAAACTCCGGAAGTCTACCAAGAATTTGCCGGTTCTATGCTACAGCAAATCACGTGTTATAGGGTTTGGGCAAATACGTCGAAACGCCGTGAGAAATGCATGCTTGAAGCTAACTGCAGATACTAGCCGAGTCTGCAGGCTGCGCTGTTGTATTTGGTGAGGAACGGCACATGCGCAATATCTTCAATACGTTGCAAGCGTCAGTCGTGGCCAGGACAGTGTTATGTCTATTTGTGAGTGCATTACGTCGGAGCAAAGTGAATTCGAACGTGGGCAAATTGTTGGTGCTTGTAGCTTCGGTAACGAAGGTAGCCGAAATGTCTCGTGTTTCAATAGACACCGTACCTGCATCTATATCTACGTCTATGTTTACACGGATACTGCAAATCATATTTAAGTGCCGCGCAGAGGGCTCCTCGAACCAACTTCACAATAATTCTCTATTATTGTAGTCTCCTATTGCGCGAGGAAAAAACGAACACCTATATCTTACCGTAGGCAACGGCCTTGCCGCAGTGGGTACACCGGTTCCCGTAAGATCCCAGAAGTTGAGCGCTGTCGGGCGTGGTCGGCACTGGGATGGGTGACCATCCAGCCCACCATGCGCTCTTGCCATTTTCCGGGGTGCACTCAGCCTCGTGATGCCAATTGGGGAGCTACTCGACCGAATAGTAGCGGCTCCGGTCAAAGAAAATCATTATAACGACCGGGAGAGCGGTGTGCTGATCACACGCCCCTCCTATCCGCATCCTCATCTGAGGATGACACGGCGGTCGGATGGTCCCGATTGGCCACTTGTGGCCTGAAGACAGAGTGCTATATCTTTCCGTGCGAGATGTGATTTCCCTTATTTTATTGTGATGATCGTTTCTCCCTATGTAGGTCGTCGTCAACAAAATGAGAAAGTTTGTGATTAAAATTTCGTGAGAAGATTCCGCCATACAAAGATCTATACAATATACAGGAAAAGCGGGAGGACATCGCCCTATAAATTACAACGTGGGCGAAAGTGTGCGCTGATTGATCGTCACAAACTGTCATTAAAGAAGATTCAGACGAAAAGTGAGAGGACAACTGCAAAAGTACGAAGAAAACACGAAGCGATCTCCAAGAAGGAAATTGCAGGGCTAGCTGGAATTCCAAAATTGCTCTTCAGTGTAGCAAATGCCAGAAAAAAGGAGAACGTGGCTCAAATGGTTCAAATGGCTCGGAGCACTATGGGACTTAACTTCTGAGGTCATCAGTCCTCTAGAACTTAGAACTACTTCAACCTAACTAACCTAAGGACATCACACACATCCATGCCCGATGCAGGATTCGAACCTGAGACCGTAGTGGTCGCACGGTTCCAGACTGTAGCGCCTAGAACCGCTCGGCCACTCCGGCCGGCAGAGAACGTGGTGCGGAAGCCGTAAAACCTGGACTGTTGTGGAATGGAAGAATGTCTTTTGGTCGGATGAGTCTCGCCTCACACTGCTTCCCCCTTCTGGCAGAGTTTACGTCTCACGAGTGAAACAAGGCGTGGTTTTCAATGGGCCCCACGGTTACTCTGCAATGTCGTATAACTCTCAAGGCTCATGTGACCATTTTGGCCGATCGGGTCCATCCCACTGTACAATAATCGATTCCAAATCCATGAAGACAGTGTCCCTTTTCACATAGCTCGCACCGTCCGGGACTGGTTTTGTGAGCACGCGGATGTATTATGGCATCTTGTCTGGCCACCATACTCACCAGATCTCAACATTACTGAGCGTTGGTGGTCTAGCTTAGATGCAATGGTGCCTGATCACTATCCATTTCCATTATGGTTACCTGAACTTGCTACTACATGCAGGAAAAATGGCATGAGATTCCCTTCAAAGCCATACATGACCTGTATTTATGCATTCCGAGATGACTGGAGACTATTTTGAACGCAATCGGGTTTCCTGCACCGTATAACGCCTGGTAATGTGTTGTGTTTTTGGTGTTTCCATATTTTTAGTCCACCGCTGTACATGCCAAACGTGGATCAACAAACTGTCAAGGAGGTGGTCATAGTTTTTTAGCTCATCAGCGTAAGCCCAATTTAACAAAAGCGAGCTACAGGTTGTGCCACTGTGACTCGTGGCATACGGAAACAGCTGAAGTGTGACTAGTGACGTCACGTTTGCTGCAGCACTACCCTGCCCTGTACTTGTCAGGCTTCCAGCGAATGGAGCGCTTCGTGGCAGTGCCCGAGAAGGCCACGTGACGCAAGTACGCTAAACGCTCTGTACACAGTCGAGCCATCGCGGCGCACACGTTCTAGGCGAACTCGGAAAAGACGGACGAAAAGTGTCGATCGACTTTACTGAGATATCGAACCGTTGCGGCCTGCAAAAGAGAGGAAAAGTGGATAAAATGTCAAATACTCCCAGAAAAACATCATGCACGTTTTGAATCCTGAACGTGTTGATTAAGAGTGTTACACGTTTCAGAATTCCTTAGGTAAATTTGAAGGTGAAGAGAAAAATTTTAGTGATATTTATGTGATGCCTTTTTCTTCAAGGAAAAGCATAAAACGTAGCCGGTGGGGACAACATGCTAAGGTAAAACGATTTAAGTAAGTGTCTTTGCGTGAGATATTTACCTAGTGTTAGTTTGAGAAAAGGACTAATGAAACAACTTTCCTCATGCAAGTCTTGAACAACAAAACAATAAAATCCAAACCACAACGTAAATGAAACACACTGCAGTGAACAAAAAGGTATGTGACGAAGGTCTGATACTTTTTAAAAGCAGTACTAACAGTTTAACCTGATCTGGTATCTTGCGGTAGCTGTTCCGGGTAAAATTTACTACGAATTCAAACACAGCAAGTTACAAAAATATGTCCGCCAGCTACCATAATTAAAAGGAATAACACGTGCCGTCTTCTCATCCCATATATTCGCATAGGGTTGACTGGAGCGGAACAGCTATATCGACGCTTCCGTCGTTTCTCCTAGAATGCCGACCACAGGTGGCTTTCTCTAACGTGGCAAGGCGTGTTGGATCGATAGATGAAGTTCAAGGTACTCGCACGCGCCAGCAAACGAAGCAAAACACTGATGCTCAGAAAAGCTTTAATTGAGATGCCGGAGCTCATTTAGGAATTTATAAATGGTAACTAAAATCAAGATGCCCTCTTAGACATCTCAGGTTATGTGAGAAATCGTTCATTTACATCTCTCAAAACCACGAAGTACCTGCTACATGCGTATTATTATCGGACATTGTTAGTTTCGTCGACTAGAATATTTAATTTCAGAATCAACAGAAATCCTTAAAACATTAATCAAAATCGTCAATTGTCTATTCAAAATTATATACAAGACTATTATAAATGACTGAAGCGATTTCACAGATATTCTGTAGCTACACTATTTAACATATTGTCACAGGAATTTCCACGCACTTAGAAAAACTCAAGAAGTTTTCTTTGAAATTTCACAAGTGTTTCATTTGTGTCCCCCTATTAATTCACCATACATCAAGTTCACAACAAAGTTCTTCCCGCGTTCGGCACAACATGTCCCTATCAATCTCTTCAAAAGCATCAACTGATGTGAACGCACTTCAAGCGCAACACACACTTTCCCAGTGCCTGTCGTCATCTCGCCTTACTGCTTGCTGCTGCTCTCTTGTGGCAGAAATACGAAGTGTGGCTGCAACAATACAAAACTTTTTGAGTATTTATAGGTGATTATTGAGTTTTGTGGCAATATGGCAATTAATGCACCTACCAAGGATTTTCGAAATCACTTCAATCAGTCATAATAACCTTGTATTATTGCCAATACGCTGGAACGGCAAGTTACAGGAGCGAAATATATTGCTGCATCGGGTTCTTCATTAAATATTTAGATTGTATAAGACAGGATGGAGCAGTTAAAGTTATCTCTGCTCCCCTTCGAATACGAATGGAATATATCGACTTCTGAAAATAAACAGCTACAATAATGAACAGTTTTATGCAATAATCAGTTGTTAGTATTCTTCTGTCAGCATTTCAGTTTATTTCATCAATGAAGTTAGACGTTTCTCTTTGTTGTCTACAAAATGACTTTCTCAACAGAAGAAATAATTGAAATTTTGAAAGCATATGTAAAATTAGGTTCGACTAAGGAAACTCGATAAATTTTCAAGATCAAGTATCCGTGTAGTGGAATACCAGCAAAGAGAACAACAGTCTCTGTATAAAAATTGGTACACCTACGGATCTGCGCAAAATGTAAAACTACAAAGAATTCCTTCAATTTGCACACGAGCGGTTAATGCAGACATTCACCGGAAAACTGTTCAGAGCCCAAAGAAGTATGCATGTAGCTTGGCCCAAAAGGCTCATGTAAATGAGAGGAGTTGCCAGCGGATATTGAAAAGTCTTAACTTGAAGCTACATCGTGTTACGGTTGTGCAGCAGTATAACGGGAGGGAGACAGTCGGAAACATGTAGATTACTGCACGTGGCTTTTAAATAACATCAACGTTGGTATGTTAGATCCTTTCCATTACGTTATGAGTGATGAAGCATTGTTTCATCTTTCCCGTCACGTGAACACGAGGTAGTGGGCAACAGAGAACCCTAACACTGAGTGTGAGCAGCCACTCCATGATGAAAAAAATCTGCGTTTGGTGTGGTGTAACAGGAACACGCACCATTGTACCGATATTTTTTGACCCAACCCTCAACATAGTTGCATATATAGAGTTTTTAATACATTTTATGCTCAACTCACTGAATTTGAAAGATAACACTGCTTCGTCCAACAAATGGGGCAACATGCCACACATCTATGGTATCCCTCGAAAGAGCCCATGGTGTCTTCACTGGGGAACGAACTGTCAGCAAACATTTATGGGCACCAAATTCGCCGGATCAAACAACATGTGATTTTTTTTTTCCTGTGGGGACACTTGAAGAGCAAGGTCTATGAAACAAATCCACACACAATACAGGAACTGAAAGACAGCATTAGCCGTGAAGTTGCCGCCATCGATATCAGAATTTTATGCCGGATGTATCTGAATGTGCTTGGACGTGCACAGCTGTGTACTGATGTTGCGGGGGAGGGGGCCACTTTCAACATCTTACACAAATGTATTTTTCGCTGTATTTTTTATTGGAAAGCAATGGTAAGTGCATCGCTTTAGTAATTTCACTACATTTTCTTTTATACTCACACAGGCTGCTTTTATCTGCACCACCATGTATATACTGTATGTATACAGTACTGTATGTATACAGTCTAACGAAAGAGATTATTAATCTTTAAATAATTTAGCAGCGCTGCTGATAAAGAATCGATATATCTATATTTTTCCAAGATATATCGATATATATCGTATTACACATGCCACCGATATACCGATGTATCGAAATCGAAAGACCGATATCGAGCGGCGATATTTTTATTGTATATTATGTTTTTTCGCAATTTACCATAAATATCTGAAGTTGTTCTTTTGGAACTGTAGTAGAACATATGTTTACTTTCACTTTGTGAACGAATCTTATCACTTTGTGAACTTTCATCACTGCCAATCTTTCTTTTTGACTGTGTGAAGCAGGTATAGATGGCACAAAACAGAATTCCGATTGCACGGGTGGGGGTGGGGTGGGGGGGGGGGGGGAGGGGATGCCACTCCGAATGGGCTAACAAGATATCCGAATATCCGATGTGAAGCAACAGCGCATGTGTCACGTTAAAAAAAAAAAAAACAATTTTTAAGGCATCTCATGTGCTGTTTCTTGACATCGGAATTCTTCAAGAACAGTTACTGAAACTGATGAACAAAACTCTGCATGACAAGATTGGTTTTTGCGGTGGGCGGCGACGTGTGAGGGAAAATGCTGATGTAATTGGCGCTCGGCGCTGGGCGCTACTAACAGAAATTGGAACGTTTAATTTCACCACGCAATTTTGATACTACAACTGCTAGGTCGCTGGCTTTTGCACAAATGAAAAAACGGAAGTCGACATGAAGCGTTCCAGACAAATACGATATCTGACGAAACCGAACGACGACCCACGCCGTTACCATCGTTAGGAAATTGGTTATTGCCAAGAGTGAAGTGCATCGTTTTCCTTTCAATTCTTGCTCTAAGGGAAGTAAGAGGACTGCTAGCCTGTTGGTGTACAGAGTATGTAATAATAAATCAGTACTTACATATACTGCTCTAACACTGACAAAGTATTTTTTTTTTTTTTCGTGGCACGTCGATATTTCTTCGGTCGATATAGAGGTAATTTATTCGATATGTCGATGGCTGCTAACAATACTATTTAAATATCGATATACTGGATTCCCAATATTTTTAAAAACATCAACAGTCCTAAGAGTTCCTGTTTTTTTCTCCCAGAAAATCACGTGATACCCCCAGGTTGGACAGCCACTGCTGTACTATAGACCCCGTGGTCGAAAGCCCAGTGCTGGCGGTGCAGGTGGCCGGTTCTGTTTTTTTTTTCAGTTTGGGCAGCTGGAGTCCTTGCGTGGGCGTGTCGCGGTCACGCCGCTCTCTGCACAGAGGTCGCGGCCTCGGCACGTGCGCCCCGCTCTGATTGGCTGCGAAATCGCGCAACGCCTCGCCACACACACGCACACACACAGCGGCCGGTAGCTGGGAATTCCGGACACACCCAGTAGCTTTCAGTTTATCACGCCGCCAGACTGGCCTACAGTGCGTAACTTTCATACGAAAAACCCGTCCGTGCACCACTTTGCAGGCCTTCAGTTGGTCTAACGGGCGTCTACCTCTACCTCTGCCTCCTAGTCAGTCTCTGAGTACACACTCAGCAGCCCACTCTAAAGTGCAGGGAAGAGGGTACTTGGCATTGTAGCGCATGTCAGAGTTTCTTCCCGTTCCAGTCACGTATGGAGTGTACGATGATCAACTGCTTAAACTCCATTGTGCATTTCACGACCCCTACGAGAGTGAAACACTTAGCGATGTTGTTTACTCCTAGATTCTTCTGTAGAGGCTTGGCTTGGATTATTGGCATCCGCTACTTCCGGTTTTTCGGCATCTCCGTGACACTCTTCTAAAGTTCAGACAAAGCATTCCTGCAGCCTTCCTTCGTATATTTTCAATATTCTGTGTTACTGGTACAGAACAGTTGATCAGTATCGCACGAGACTTTCTAAGTTGTCTCCTACGTTAAGTATAACTGCATTTTCCTAGTACTCTGCCGAAGAACCGGAATCTGCGATGTGCTTCCCAACGTTTGGAAATAAGATAAATCTGAAGATCGGATCAATTTCAAATGCCCCGCTTAACAGTGAGCACACAAACTAAGAAGAGAGCGCCGTCATCATTCCCCGTCACGTGACGTCACATACCACTTTAGTCGGACAATGGCTGCGGGAAACTGGTATTTTCGGAAGCACAGGGTGTGAACTACGGGAACATAAAAAATACAACACATTACAGTGCCTAATACGATATAGGAAACCCTCTGGCATTCAAAATAGTTTCCAGTCGTCACCAAGTGGGGAAATACATGTCCTGCATGATTCTGAAACGAATCTACATCTACATCTACATGGTTACTCTGCAGTTCACACTTAAGTGCCTGGTAGAGGGTTCATCGAACCATTTTCATACTACTTCTCTACCATTACACTCTCGAATGGCACGCGAGAAAAAGGAACACCTACATCTTTCCGTTCGAGCTCTGATTTCTCTTATTTTATTATGATGATATGGGTGTCAACAATATAGTTTCGCATTCGGAAGAGAAAGTTGGTGATTGAAATTTCGTAATTAGATCTTCCCGCAACGAAGACCGCTTTTGTTTCAGTGACTGCCACCCCAACTCGCGTATCACATCAGTGACTCTCTCACCCCTATTGCTCGATAACACGGAACGACCTGTACTTCTTTGCACTTTTTCGGAGTCCTCCGTCAATCCTACCTGGTAAGGATCCCCCACCGCGCAGCAATATTCCAACAAAGGACGGACAATTGTAATGTAGGCTGTCTCTTGAGTGGTTTTGTCGCACCTAAGTGTTCTGCCAACAAAGCGCAGTCTTTGTTTCGCCTTTCCCACAATATTATCTATGTGGTCTTTCCAATTTAAGTTGCTCGTAATTGTAATTCCTTGGTATTTAGTCGAATTGATAGCCCTTAGATTTGTGCGATTTATCGTATACTCAAAATTAATCGGATTTCTTTTAGTACCTATGTGGATGACCTCGCACTTTTCTTTGTTTAGTGCCAATTGCCACTTTTCGCACAATACAGAAATTCTCTCTAGATCGTTTTGTAATAGGAATTGATCGTCTGATGATTTTAATAGACGATAAATTACAGTGTCATTCGCGAACAATCTAAGTGGGCTGCTCAGATTATCACCTAGATCATTTATTTAAATCAGAAACAGCAGAGGCCTGTGACACTACCTTGCGAAACGCCAGATATCACTTCTGTCCTACTCGATGATTTACCGTCTACCACTACGGACTGCGACCTCTCTGAGAGGAAATCACGAATCCCATCAGACAACTGAGACTATATATTCACGCAATTTGATTAATAGTTTCTTGTGAGGAACGGTATCAAAAGCCTTCTGGAAATCTAGGAATATGGAATCGATCTGAGATCCCTTGTCGACAGCTCTCATTATCTCATGGAAATAAAGTGTTGCACAAGAACGATATTATCTGAATCCGTGTTGGTTATGTAGCAATAAATCATTTTCTTCAAGGTGATTCGTAATGTTCGAGTACAGTATATGCTCCAAAATCCTACTGCAAATTGAGGTCTGTGTTATGGGTCTGTAATTCAGTGGGTTACTCCTATTTCCTTTCTTGAATATTGGTGTGACCTGTGCTACTGTCCAGTCTTTAGGAACAGACCTTTCGTCAAGTGAGCGGTTGTATATCATTGAGTCTATTGTGTCTATTGTGTCTGCATACTCTGAAAGGAACCTGATTGGTATACCATCTGGACCTTGACACCTAATATATCTACTTTTATGTCAATCATGCAAACAGCTGTTCTGGTTTCGAATTCTGGAATATTTATTTCGTCTTCTTTCGTCAAGGAACTACGGAAAACTGTATTTAGTAACTCTGCTTTAGTGGCACCACAATCAGTAACATTTCCATCGCTATCACGCAGTGACGATATTTACTGTTTTTTGCCACTGGTGTACTTTACATACGACCAGAATCTCTTTGGGTTTTCTACCATATTTTGAGACAATGTTTCATTGTGGAAACTATTAAAAGCATCTCGCATTGACGTCCGCACTAAATTTTTAGCTTCCGTGAAACTACCCAGTCTTGGGAATTTTGCGTTCTTCTCAATTTGGCGTGATTTTTTCGTTGCTTCTCCAACAGTGTTCTGACTTGTTTTGTGTACCATGGTGGATCAGTCCCATCTCTTAACTTATGCGCTATGTATATATCTATTGCTGTCGATACTGTATCTTTGGATTTGAGCCATATCTGGTCTACACTTACATAATTAGCTTGGAAGAAATGGAGACTATCTCTTAGGAAGGCATCAAGCGAATTTTTGTCTGCTGTTTTAAATAGATATATTTTGCGTTTGTTTTTAGTGCTCTTGGTTGATATGGTTTTGAGCCTCGCTACAATGACATTGTGTTCATCATTCTTCTTGCAAAATAGTGGCAGTTTTAGGTAACGATGGTAGAGGTGGATAGCGACCAATCACTCTTCTGTCCAAAGTAGACCACAAACATCGAATCGTATTATCTGCTAACTGTTATGATTAGGGGAGATGCGATAATTCGTCCTTGCGCACACAAATCCTGTCCTGGACGATGTGAGCTGACTGTATAGGGGAACTGACATCTTGGAACACAGTATCCGCATTGGGGAGCAAATGTACTAATGTGGAGTGGACCTGATCAGCTGAAATGGTCACATGATTCTTGGCAGTATTGCGATATTGCACATTAACCATGGATCCCGTGGAATACCTCCATACGGCTCTTCAAATCACCACCGAAACCCCACCATTTTTCTTTTGGTCTAGGAGTTGAAAGTATAAAACGAGTCTCATCCCACCGGATGAATTTCGTCTATTGCTCCACAGTCCAGGTTTTATGGCTTCGGTACCACGGCTCCCTGTTACGGGCCTCACCGATGTGTTGTTTAATACCAGCTCGCCCTGTAGTTCCTCGCTTATGGCGCGCCCTTCGTGTTGTTTTGGTGCTGACAGGGTTCGCGAGTGCTACATTCAGTCTTGCAGAGACTTTGGCACCTGTCGTCCTCTTAATTTGCTTCACAATCCTCTTCAATGACGTCCGTCACGATGATTCAACACACAATTTCATCCACGCTGCGACTTAGTGGTTGATGTTCTTCCGCTTTCCTCATATGCAGTATAAATATTCAGTGAGGTGCCTCTTGAAACACCGAACACTTCGACTCCTTAGTTACTGAAGCACGCATCACACGAACACGAAGAATTTGCCCATGTTCGAATTCAATTGCCTCCGATATAACGCGCTCAGGACAGTTTTCTGACCACGACTGGCAACACTGCATAGGTGCCATTCGTGGTCAAATACAACAGCGCCATCTGCAAGCTCAACCAGGATCTGTATTTACGTTCAGGCACGAATTTCTCCCATAATTTCCATATCTTTGTCAAACCCGTGTAGAAGGTTTGGCTGCGTTGCTCCACAGACGCGCCACACTCTTGCCTTTCAAGAGGACATTCTTAGTTAACATAGAAGAGATCCCAGCGACGAGTACTCGAAACATTCCTCATGCAGCGGGATCCCGTAGGGCGAGCAGATCGTAATTGAACATCTCCACTGTGTGAGTACTGCAAAGCGTTAGTTTCGAAAGCGATCCGGTTTTCAAACGTCGACACAACAGAGCAAGTCGAGTTTGCGCTATCTGTGTTTTCCTACGCAAGATTCATTGGTTTTCAGAAAATTTATGATTCGCCCGCAACAGCGTTTTGGCTAAGGGTGAATAGTTGTAGGCTTTCGAGTTATGCTGTAGACTCCAGATGGGTCTGACGAAATACCAACCACGTGACATCCCCAGTTATTCCATTCGCCTTGGCCACGAAAGGTGGCCACCCTCCGGCATAGCAGCTACCTCTGAGTCAGTTTGCCACGAGGTTCTGCTCTGGCCTCTGGGTGTATCTTCATGTGCCTATCTCTCCCAGTGCAAACTCTAGCGGACACACTTCCATTGCCACTGCGCTAGTCCTACACCGAGTTGTGAACCGGAGTATGGTCCTGTTGCCTTGTCGGAGACCACGTGCACCCTTATCTTCGCGGGCTTCGTGGACGCACGCAGCAAGCAGAATTAATAGACGACACTGAATGTACACAAAGAAGACACACTACACTGATGATACATTTGTCACGGAAACGCTGAAACACTTGGCAGACTCTTGAAGACATACACCAAGTACTCCGCGCAAGCCAGCTTACAAGGTTCCAAATACCAGAATCAGGTGCCAAACGCAGCAGTAGACCACAGACCCCACGTAGGGATTGCGGAGACAACGTGAAAGTAACTGCGACACGCACAGAAACATTTAAGTCATTGTCATTCTTCCCTGGGTCTATTTGTGAATGGAACCGAAGGAAGACCTAATACGTCGTAGAATGATAAGTAGCCTCTGTCACGCAATTCACAGTATGGGTGTGGATGAAAAGGTGGAGGTATAAATTTCCCATAATCAGTGACGGCAGAACGCCTTTATGACACTGTCACAGAGAAAATGGGGCCAACTTTTTTTTTGGTAGTACATTCGAATCTGTCAGATGTTGAAAGATACCAAGATGGACGAATATCATTAATCCGAAGTAGTTGCACTTTGTCCAATGCACCTTGCGTACAAGTTAGCCTTTGTTCGATAAATTTGTGTGAGGAACAGCTACACCGTCCATTCACAGCAATGTGATCACCTGTCAAAAGCGGGAATAACCACCTTTTGCAGTTCGGACCTTTGCGAGACGTGCAGGAAGATAGCCACTGAGGTTTAGAAAGGTACAGGCAGGGATGTGGAGCCATGCCGACTCTGGTTCCCTAGCTAGCTGCGCTAGGTTTCTCGACTGAGGATTCATGGTGCGAAGAACCCGACCAAGGTGGTCCCACAGATTATCAGTTGGATTTAATCCCTGGGAGTTTGGTGTTCGGGTTAAGTGCGGTAATATAATGCTGGTGCTCTTCAAAGGACGCAGTTGCACAGCTAGCTGTGTGACACGTTGCTTTGTCCTGCTGGTGGATGCCATCGTCTCGAGGAAAGTCAAACGACATGTAGAGGTGGACATGGTCCCCAGGGATAGGAGCGTACTTGTGTTGATCCGCTCTGCCTTCCAGGTTGACGACATCACCCATGGAAAGTCACGAAAACATTTCAGAGACCATAACGCTCCAGCCTCCGACTAGGATCCTTCCGACGATTGTTGTAGGGTGTTTACTTTCAGACGCTTGATGCTGATAGAGCACAAGACGTCATCCATCTGAGAAGGCCACCTGTCGCTACTCAGTGGACGCCCAATAGCAGTATTGGTGTGCAAATTCCAGCCTTCGTTCCGATGAACAGCAGTCAGCATGGGTGCATGAACCAGGCGCCTGCAGAGGAGGTCCATAGGCAGCAACGTCCGCTGAACGTTCGTTGAGGAGACACTTTTCGTAACCCCTTGGTTCATCTGGTCGGTCAGTTACTCAACAGTTGCACTTCTATTAAATTTCGGGCATGCAGCCGCGCAAATAAAATTTCCTCAACTGATATTTCGACCCTGTATCGTCCGGCCATCCACAGAGTGAGTCACAAGACTGACGACAAGAAACCAAGCGCGGCCTTATATGCTCCACCGCGGCAGTACTGCGCATGCGGGTCACAGATGCTGGTCGGCGGCAGAGACATACGCTTACACATGCGCCGCCTGTGGCGAAGGCGTACAGACATTCGATTCGCTTATCGATGTTTGATCGGCGGCGGTTACACGATGACGACTTCTCTGCAGTTTAATTACTCCAAGAGCCGGATTCCATGCTTTGTCCAAATTAAAACCATTATTTCTATTTATTAAATTGTTAGCTAATCTAATTTCTATAGCTTCCTTGAATACAGATTCCCAAAAAGAAGAGGTGGATGTTAAAATCTTCACATCGCTGTAATTTATGGAATGGAAAGCGTCTGTGACCCGCATGCGCAGTACTGTCGCGGTGGAGCATATAAGGCCGCGCTTGGCATCTTGTCGTCAGTCTTGTGACTCACTCTGAGGATGGCTGGACAGTACGCGGCCGAAATATCAGTGGAGCAAAGTTTATTTGCGCGGCTGCATGCCCGAAATTATTCATTACGCCGGGAGAAGTTGAAAATGCACAGTTGCACTTCCATTCGCCCGTACACATCTCCGCAGCTGCCGTTTACCCCTGTGATCTGTGGCCCGTTGTGCACCACACTTGCCTCGGTGTCGGTTTCGGACGGCACAATTTTTCCACGCATGATAACCACGGCGACATGCGAACAGTTTACAATCTTGGCCGTTCCCACAGTTGCCCCGAAAGTCATTAGCCATTTGCACGTCAGATAAATCGCTCAGTTTCTGGATTACGACAAAGACTGTGCTGTTTTGCGCGTCCTCTTGACACGCTTTATGTTCCACCCACTGCTAGTGCTTCCACCTGCCGTTTTTAAGGGTTATTCCACGTTGCCATCGAACATAGGCTGTGGTCACGTTAACGTGACTGGACTGTGGACATTCCTATAGAGAACTTTGAGTCGAGATGTAGGAGGCTTGAAACGGCAACCTAACACAAAGCACGTTGATGCGATGTCTTGTAAAGGAACGTACCAGCCCGACACCTGCCAGCGATAGTGAAGGCAGCGTTGTACAGGGCAGTCAGTCAAACGATAGCAAAAATAGAGAAGCCAAGCAACATCAACCGTAATTCCATCCAGCTTATGTCACAACTGCCACACGATTGTCACCTTCGTACACCCAGTTACCTCTCAATGAGCACAAGTGTCGCAAACACCAATAGGAATAGTTTTTATGTTGCTGAGCAACAGTCACACGAAAATTTTTAAATGAACACACCGCCATTTCACTTCGTACACCCAGTTACCTCTCAATGAGCACAAGTGTCGCAAACACCAATAGGAATAGTTTTTATGTTGCTGAGCAACAGTCACACGAAAATTTTTAAATGAACACACCGCCATTTCACTATATTGTACTTTATTTAATTACGATCCAGATTTCGGCCTTTTACGTCATTTTCGAGTGATTTAGTTTATGTCATTAACATATTTTGCAGGACATCAAGGCCAAAATTGGCCATAAATTAAGAAATATATTCGCTCTCCACGAAATGCCAGATGTAAAATCATCATCCTGAAAAAAGATCCCCTCCTGCCGAAGGTTCGAGTCCTCCCTCGGGCATGGGTATGTGTGTTGTTCTTAGCACAGGTTAATTTAAGTTACTTTAAGTAAGGTGCAAGTCTAAGGACCGATGATCTAAGGAGTTTGGTCCCTTAGGAATTCACACACATTTGAACATTTTTGCAAAAAGATCAGTACGTCATATTTAATAAAAACAGGTTTACTTTGGTACGTAAAAGCTGAACATACGTCCTCGAGTCGTAATGATCGTGAAATCAAACTATGTCCTTGAGTCGTAATGATCGTGAAATCAAACTAACATTACGACTCAAGGACATACGTTCGTCTTTTATATACCGAAGTAAACCTGTTTTTTTTTTAAACATGACGTGCTCAAACTGTTATTTACTGATCTTTTTCCAAGATGACGATTTTACATCTGGCATTTCGTGGGGAGCGAATAGTTGTCTTAATTTATCGCCAGTTTTGGGCTTGATGTCCTGCAAAATATGTTAATGGCATAAACTTAATCACTTGAAAAGGCGTAAAAGGACGAAATCTGGATCGTAATTAAATACACAACAATGCAGTCAAATGGCAGTGTGTTCATAAAAAAAGGTTAATAGAAATGCTTCCTCATATAACCAGAAGAGTTCATCTAAGTTTGGTGGAAGCATAGTAGTAATTCCTGAATTTGGACCTTTACCTAATACAAAGATAGCAACTGTTTAGATTACTGCTCCCGCTGGTTTCGGCTACACTTTCTTGCGTATGTATGGAAACAAATGCGGACGGCCAGAAAACATTCCTGATAAGCCAACATCTCTGCAAATGTTCTAAATATGACGCTAAAGACAGGATTCCGAACACTATGACACGGTGCTAGGCTGTCAGTAACAAGTGAATGTGGAGCAAAATCACCAAAAGGAAGAAAGTGACACAATATTGAAGATCATCGTTTCTATGTCCATGCAGTCATCTTTCCTGTAACAGTCAGTAAATGAATCAACATTTGCGAATATCAAGAACGGTCATGGAAATTAATTCATACACACAAGGAGTAAATTGAAATAACTGAATATATGAATATCTTTATGATTTGCTATAATTTCTGTTATGTTAAAGCGTTAATTTTTAAGATATGTTTCACCTTAACATAAGAAAGTAAAGAAAATAATGAGCATATGCCCAGCTGTCTATTTAGCGTTCTTGTCGCTACAGGTGGACGTTTTATTCTAATTATGAGATCATTCATCCTCCAAAGATAGCTCGTAATACAGTTGGAAATAAGTTTTATTCTGCATTTCCTAATCCACACTTAACTGTACAACTAGCGTTTATTCGAGAACCACCGTCGAACTACAATTCTTATCAGGTATCTATGCGTAAAGTACAAAGAAATCTAAATAAGGTCAATATACAGATACGTATGAGGCAATCCAACGATATACACTAAGCAATTAAACAATAATAAACTGTGCTGTATTTCATTTCTCAATAGAGTGGTACAGATATTGTCGATACTATTGAAAATGTGCCAAGGCAAACTGTAAATGCCTTTTTATTCATGAAAGAAGCAGGAATGTTTGTGTAAAAACGCAAACTCTTCAAAATATGTATCTAACTATCGAGGAGCAATCATTGAAAATGTATTGTACGAGTACAATATTGTGTGATATCGGAACATCTTTAGGCCACCTGTTGTGAAGCAATTTAAATAATATTGATTATGTCTATTAATTATAAGGTAATACTACTGGAATGTAGCATTTGCAAATTTATCAGTAAATAAAGGGATTAAGAGCTCCAGTAGCAAGAGTGTAAATAGAGTACATTTCAATGATCTTATGTGTAAAATGTTTTGTTCTGGTCCATAGTTATTAAAATTCATTTACCCCTTTCAAAACAAAATCACAAAACGAGTATAGAAAGATTCTTTAAAGCAGTTTACAACTTGTCTTACACATAGAATTTTATTGAGGCGACTTACACCTGTAGTTAAGGGCCATCTCGTAGCAAAGTACTTCATATTTTATTCACTTATTGTTGTATTATCGAATTTCGATACTGGGAACGACAGAAAGTTGAAAATCAAAATGACATTTTTCAAAGCGTCTGAATGTGCTTATTGGGTGATTTGAACGGAAGAAACCAAGTCAGCAACAAGGGTTCATCATAAATTTCGTACCAAGTACCATGAGGAAGTTCCTATTAGCCATACACTTTAGTCCTGGCATAAGAATTTCGTCGAAACTGGTTGTAACATTTGTCATAACAAATCTCCAAGTCGCCAATGAGTTTCTGAGGCTGTCATCGAGCGAGTGAGAGCGAGTTTTGTTCGCAGTCGCAGGAAAACAGCACATTGTCCGTCGCATGATCTTGGAGTTACTCAATCAGCCGCTTGGGGATTGTTTCGAAAAAGACTACACCTGAAGGCATACAGACTACACTGTTGCACGCCATCATAGACGCACAGAAGGAGAGCTACGTAGTACATTTTGTGCAGAAACATTACGTCGGACCGGGGAAGATGAGACATTGCTTTCTCACATGGTGTCTAGCGACGAATCGATATTTCATATCGGTTAATGTAAAACTAAGTGAATGAGATGCAACGTGCACAGTTTTGCTGCAAGATGATACCTCTACGACCTGTAGGAATCTACTCAATAAAATTCTATATGCAGTTAAATTAGTAAAGTCCTTTTAGAATCACCCTATATATTTTCACCATTAAATTAAGAAAAGAATAATACACTGCTAGACATTACAATTGCTACGCCAAGAAGAAATGCAGGTGATAAACGGGTATTCATTGGACAAATACATTGTACTAGAAGTGACATGTGATTACATTTTCACGCAATTTGGGTGCATAGATCTTGAGAAATCAATACCCAAATGGTTCAAATGGCTCTGAGCACTATGGGACTTAACATCTATGGTCATCAGTCCCCTAGAACTTAGAACTACTTAAACCTAACTAACCTAAAGACATCACACAACACTCAGTCATCACGAGACAGAGAAAATCCCTGACCCCGCCGGGAATCGAACCCGGGAACCCGGGCGCGGGAAGCGAGAACGCTACCGCACGACCACGAGCTGCGGACATCAATACCCAGAACAACCACCTCTGGACGTAACAACGGCCTTGATACACCTGGGCATTGAGTCAAACAGAGCTTGGATGGCGTGTACAGGTACAGCTGCCCATGCAGCTTCAACACGATACCACAGTTCATCAAGAGTAGTGACTGGTGTATTGTGACGAGCCAGTTGCTCGGCCACCATTGACCAGACGTTTTCAATTGGTGAGAGATCTGGAGAATGTTCTGGCCAGGGCAGCAGTCGAACATTTTCTGTATCCAGAAAGGCCCGTACAGGAAGTACAACATGCGGCCGTGCATTATCCTGCTCAAATGTAGGGTTTCTCAGGAATCGAATGAAGGGTAGAGCCACGGGTCGTAACACATCTGAAATGTAACTTCCACTGTTCAAAGTGCCGTCAATGCGAACAAGAGGTGACCGAGACGTGTAACCAATGGCACCCCATACCATCACGCCGGGTGATATGCCAGTATGGCGATGACGAACACACGCTTCCAATGTGCGTTCATCGCGATGTCGCCAAACACGGATGCGACCATCATGACGCTGTAAACAGAACCTGGATTCATCCGAAGAGAATGACGTTTTGCCATTCGTGCACCCAGGTTCGTCGTTGAGTACACCATCGCAGGCGCTCCTGTTTGTGATGCAGCGTCAGGGGTAACCGCAGCTATGGTCTCCGAGCTGATAGTCCATGCTGCTGCAAACGTTGTCGAACTGATGGTTGTTGACTTGCAAACGTCCCCATCTGTTACTCAGAGATCGAGACGTGGCTGCACGATCCGTTACACCCGTGCGGATAAGATGGCTGTCATCTTGACTGCTAGTGGTACGAGGCCGTTGGGATCCAGCACGGCGTTCCGTATTACCCACCTGAACCAACCGATTCCATATTCTGCTAACAGTCATTGGATGTCGACCAACGCGAGCAGCAATGTCGCGATACGATAAACCGCAATCGCGATAGGCTACAATCCGACCTTTATCAAAGTCGGAAACGTGATGGTACGCATTTCCCCTCCTTACACTAGGCATCACAACAACGTTTCACCAGGCAACGCTGGTCAACTGCTGTTTGTGTATGAGTCATCGGTTGGAAACTTTCCTCATGTCAGCACGATGTCGCTGATGTAGGTTTATATAAGCGCAGATAAGCTATTGGAAACGTGAAACATTGGTTCATTAATAACCGGTGTAACCGCCAGAATGTTGAATGCAAGCGTGCGAACGTGCATGCATTGTGTTGTACAGATCTATGTTGTTAGTTTGTGGGATGGAGTTCCATGCCTGCTGCACCTGGTCGGCAGCATGGTACAGTTAATGGTGGCTGTGGATGACGCTGCAGTTTTCGTCGGATGCTGTCCCATATGTGCTCGATGGCAGACAGATCTGGTGATCGAGCGGACCAAGGCAACATGTCGACACTGTACAGCATGTTGGGTAGCAACAGCGTCATGTAGGCAAGTTTTATCCTGTTGGAAAACACCCAATGGAACGCTGTTCATGAATGGTAGCACAACAGGTGGAATCGCCAGACTCCATACATATTTGTAGTTAGGCTGCGTGGGACAATCACGAGAGTGCTCCTGCTGTCATACGAAATGGCACCCCAGACCATAACTCCAGGTGTAGGTCCAGTGAGTCTAGCAAGCAGATAAGTTGGTTGCTGGCCCTCAACTGGTCTCCTTCTAATGAACGCAAGGCCATCAATGGCACCGAGTCAGAACCAGCTTTCATCAGAAAAAACAACAAACATCCAACCTGCCTTCCAGCGAGGTCCCACTACTGTCCACCCCGATAGCTGAGCGGTCAGCGTGACTGATTGCCGTCCTACGGCCCCGGGTTCAATTCCCGGCTGGGTCGGGGGTTTTCTCCGCTCAGGGACTGGGTGTTGTGTTGTCTTGAGCATCATTTCATCCCCATCCGGCGCGCAGGTCGCCCAATGAGACGTCGAATGTAATAAGACCTACACCATGGCGGCCGGACCTGCACCGTCAGGGGCCCCCCCGGCCAATGACGCCAAACGCTCATTTCCATTTTACTTGACACTACTGAAGTCGCAAACGGAGATTTTGTAGTTAGTTCAATGCACGCGACAGGGCGTCTGGGTCGTAACTGTTCCGTGCCAACCGCTTCTCAAATTTCTGCTGCATATGCAGTACCATTCACCAGAGCCATACGCCGAACACGATGGTCTTCTCTCACAGTAGTGACCCGCGGCAGACCAAAGCCCAGTCTTCTTGTGACCGTACATTCTCGTGACAACCGCTTCCAGCAATAATGTACAGTGGCTACATTCCTGCCAAATCTTTCTGCAATGTCGCGCAACCAACATCCAGATTTTCGTTGCCCTAATAAAGAACATCGTTCAAACTCTGTGACGTGTTGATCATGACGTCTTTGTCGCCTCAAATCTCAAGGTGCAAGCTATAGGCGTCACTTTTGTGCGATTGGCGCGAAATCTGAACAGACATTATCTTTCGTTTATATCGCACAGGTCCTTCTTGGTGCTGCGATTTTTTTTTTTTTTTTTTTTTTTTTTTTTTTTTTTTTTTTTTTTTTTTTTTTTTTTTTTTTTTTTTTTTTGCCGGTGTACATCGGCGCACGGTGAGAAACAACATATTGTAATCGAGTTACGAATTCTAAGAGTTCGTCCACACATGATCAAAGTTAGCTGTTTAAATATATTGTAGAGCACCAGAATCTGTAATGTTGATTGCGTGTTTAGTATTAAATTGTCTGTTAGATGCTAAACTTTGGCGCACGTACCACATCTTAAATCTGATAGCTTGCGTAACGCTAACTGTTGGTGACAGAATTCAACTGCGAGAATGCTTCACGCCCTGTCTGAAACTCATTGTTAGCACAATATCTGACTATGAACTTTGATGAAAAACTGATTACTTTGAAACTAAAGTTAGTCCCTATGAAGTTTAATTAAAGAAAGATTTTTGTTTTCTACACCGTTTGGATTACCTGGGTCTCACTGGATAACGACATGCAAACTGTTGTCTTGACTGGAACGCGTCTCGATAACGGAACTGCAAAGATTAACTACTGAGTTTCGCAGAGATGCAATGCGTTCTCTAGAAACATTGCTATCATTCTTAGTTCATAACTTTTGATAATGGTTTAGATAAACTGAAAACTAATTGACTCTTGGGATGTGACAAATGACTCAGGGTTAAATGAACTCAATAACAAACTCATTTGACTTAATAACATTTAATGATACTTCAACGATAGTTAAGCCTTCTCCGAACTCAAGTAACTATAACCCAATAATTCCAAAAATTAACCTTCACATCTACAAACTTAAATAAAATTCCAAAATCTAGTACCTAAACCCATTTTTCTCACATTATCTACAAATCCTAAGAAAAAACAGAAAAGCAAAAAGATTCCTGATCAGCGTGACTTTCGAACCAAGACTGCTGCATTATCAATCCGCAGCCGCCAATAAAAGAAACTTAATCATTACCTGCAATCCATTCTTCACAAAGAGTGTAATAGTACTAATGTCCAAATCAATTCTTTTTGTCTCCGCAACAAACCTTCCATTACCCCATAATATAATTCCCAAAAATCTCCATTGTGTGCTTCTTACTGTTACGAAACCAAAACTCGACTGTTCACATCTGACACCAAAGCTCAACTACATCTCCTCTTCTTACTTCGCAACCAACGGAAAAATCTGGCACGCATTGTCGCAGATGAAATATTACCTCTAAGTCACCTCCGTGCACGGCAGCTTCTCTGCCGAGGCTGCGCGCTCATTTCTAAGCAGTTCCGACATGATGAGCGCGATTCCAGACATCCAAAACGAGATAAATTCCTACTAAAATTTACACACACACACCTTCGAACGGAGCAAGACGATTCCAAATCGCACACAAGAGCGCTGTGACAACTACAACAATTCGACGCCTCGGGTTTACTGTCGTCTATACAGCCCCGACTTGGCCCCATCCGATTATCTTGTGTTTCCAAAACTTCAATAAGACATTCGAAGACTTGAATGTGATAACGCTGAAGAGGATCAAGCGGAGGTGTGTTTGTGGCTTCACCAACAAAGCCAAACATTCTACAGTGGCAGTGTCAACAAATGGTCTCTCGCAGGCAGAAATGTTTCGTCGTCAGGGTGACTATATTGAGAAATAAATACGTAGACATGAAGAATAAAGACGCAGATTGATAATAACATTTTTTGTTTAGAAATCTGTAAGAGGTTTTACTTTTCAGCACACCCTCGTATCTTACCTCACCGTCACAACACCAGCATTCGAGAAGCACCGAAAAATCTGGTTGATCTTAGATAGTGTTCGAACAGGCAGTGGTAGATATGCTCACTCGTTCCGCTGATGGGAAAAAACAGCTTCTCCCAAGTGAAATTGTAGAGCTGCTAGGCAAACTTTTAAACATTTATTTGAAGTTGCCTATTGACAGCCTTCAGTGCTGAACGTTTAAAAATGGTTCAAATGGCTCTGAGCACTATGGGACTCAACTGCTGAGGTCATTAGTCCCCTAGAACTTAGAACTAGTTAAACCTAACTAACCTAAGGACAACACAAACATCCACGCCCGAGGCAGGATTCGAACCTGCGACCGTAGTGGCTGAACGTTTAGAGTTTCTGCATGTTGCCGAAAAGGCAGCAGACTATGTCAGTCGTGTTATACTAAAACATATTTTATTTCTTTTTATATCTATCCTTCTTTTTCTTTTTATGTGACATGTGTATTTTATGTGTGTACTTTATGTTTGTATTGTAGAATACTTACATTCATTCATGTGACGTACTATGCCCAATGAAGAAGTGTGCAGGGAGGAGACCCCCCAAGAGGGATCATTGCCGACAAAATTTTATTAAATAAAATTTTCCATGCATAATGTTAGGCCGTAGCCGGCTTGGGCATACTGTGGTGGAAGGTGCTGGCCGGAAGACCATGGTCGGCACATTCCTGCCACGTGCTCCTCGGTCAGACTCAAGTCCCACGGGTTGGTTGCGCTGACGGGGGTACGCTACTAGCAAGGCGCGTTGGCGGAATCAATCCTCCAATCAGAGACTAATCGTGGGATCACGTGGGGACGCGGCCGGGAGCGGCGAGGGCGGCTTGGAAACAGCTCCGCGCTCTCTTAGCTTCTGACCTCGGCCCCGAGTAGTCGCTCCTCTAGCCTCTGCCTCTCTGATGAGCAGACGGCAACCCCTCTTGGGGCTGCTCAGCCCTACGTAGGCACCAATGTATCATCGTTACAGGAAGAAACTGGGTCCATTCCACTTCATTACTTTTAATTTTACAACGCCCTCCGCTCCTGACCTCTATCCTGACGAACAGAAGCCTCAAATAATACAATAACGTCTCTTGGTATTTTTTTATCTGTCCAAGGCTTTTGATTGTGTAGATCATATTACTCTCTTAGTAAAACGTTTTTTTGTTTCTTATGGAAATGATGGTTCTACAAGCACTTAATTTGTATTTTACTTAACAAACAAATGTTGTGCTGACTAAGTCAACCAATGTTGGGAGGAAAGAAAATTTTACTGAGTGGAGAGAAATCACGGAGATCCACAGGATTCTGTTTTGGTTCCACTCCTATTCCTTATAGTGAATGAACTTCCACTTAACGTTCACCAAGTGAAATTGGTACTTTTTTGTAGACGATACTGGTGTTACAGAGATCAAAAATTCATGTAGCATCTCAACAGGAGTCAGTAAAGATCGCAGAATGTTCGAGGTTTCTCGGTGTATATATTGATGAAAATTTGAATACTGAACTTCGGTTACAATTAGGTTCGGCTATTTTTGTTCCTGGTACAGTTGCTAGTTTTTAAGCAAACAAGTAAACTTCATATAATACTTTGCATATTTGCAGTCGATAATGTCTTGCAGAGTAATTTTTTTAGGGTGCCTCGTCACTTGGAAAGAAATGATTGATTGCACAAAAGCGAGTAGCAAGAATAAAATGTGGTGTTCACCTGCAGTCTCTTGTGGGATCCTTTCCACGGAGTTGGGCATTTTTACTGCACCTAGCCAATGCAGTTTGTCGAAAATAATGCAGAGAGCTGGAGAAGAATAACGATGTCCGTTCCTACAACACTGGAAGAGAAAAAGGCCTTTGTTGCTTATTATTAAAGCTGTCAGTGGATCAGAGATGTGTTCAATATGCATAAACAGAAATGTTTGATCATTCACCCGGTAACAAAAAAATAACATATTTTTTACTGTAGTTCCATGAGAAAGACCGAAAAATAATGTGTTCGTTAATCCAGAACGAATCATTACTCTGCAATGGAGTGAGTTCTGATTCGGAAGTTCCTGCTAGGTTAATACTGTTTGCGAGACCAGGCCTAGAGTGTGGTGTGCGTACTGTAAGACCTTCGGTACACACGCCATCAGATTATTTGACTTGTCGCTCTAATGAAGTAGGCGAGTGTCAGCAATATGTCTCGTGGTCTTATCGTGGCGTGTTTATCTTCTGCCGTTAGGTCAGACGATAGAAATGCCACTTGCACGCTTAGAGTAGCAGATTGACGGTGACCAACTTTAAACAGAACTTGATTAATTTTCACAAACATTTATTAAAATAGTAAAGAACATAGACACTACGTAACTTGATTCTGGATGTTGTTTACAATTGACAATCTGAAGTTCCTTTGGTCTTGGTACGTTAATCTTATTCTCACATATCTCTGATACTTGACAAAGTGTCTATTCATTTATCTTCATGGCTATGTACAGGAATATGATAATCTTATTAGGCACAGACTGTAACTTGACTATAGACTGGTACAGACAAATGTAGACTGGAGCAGATAAATGCAGACTAATGCAGACTGACTAATCGGAGGTCTGTACACTCGTTGTAATACCTCGAACATTCAGGTATCACTGCGCGAGTGTGATCCACGAGGAGAAAAGGTTCTTCAGTAGCAGCAATCTCATTGGTTGCGTTATATATTAATACGTGGATCGGTAGAAGCAGAATTTGGTCCGTCTCTAAGACAGCGCCATCTCGTAGTGCGGAGACGGACGAGCGCTGCGCCTGCGCTGTTGTGCTTAGCGGGGCGCGCTCTAGTGGGAAAGTTGTGTACGCGCTGACTACACGGAACTATGTACACAACGTAGAGCCTTGCATCTCTGCCTTTCATAGTCAAGTTCTCTACTCACTGAGACAGATATCCAAATACAAATCGCGACTCATCATCACAGTCCACTCCCGACGGTACCTCATCTCATCTCCTACCTTCTAGACTTGGATAACTCAGTCAGTAGAGTACTTGTTCGCGAAAGGCACAGATCTCAGGGTCTAATCACGGCCTGGCACACATTTTTAATCTACCAGGCAGTTTTATGTCCACAAATGTTACTTTTTGGCCAAGTGCGGCGTTTAAGAACTTGTGAATTGCCAGCATGTAGCCATATGTCAGTAGTGTCATTCTCCCTGAGATGGAATCAAGTTATGCTGCGAGCTTAAAGGGAGACATGCATCAGACGACGATATAAGCAAGTGGAAAGCGACATAGGACGTATTGTGTGGGGCCGGTGAGCGTGCACGGATAACCGAGGCAACCATTCGAGACAAACGGGCAATCCGCGTTTGCGTCTCGTTCCGGAACAAATTTTCATTTGTTACATTTGCGTAATACATCTGTATCCATTCCAGCTTTCAGCGAAAACTTGGAATAATTTCTCTTTTCGGCCGTTGCCGTTGTCTCAAATATTTGTCACTTGACCACAAGTAACAGGAATATTTTGTGAATCCCTGTTGCTGGCCTAATATCAAACAGATTACTTAACAAATCATCATACAACAGCCAAATTGGATGTTTAACGTATTTAATTTTCTCCAAAACATACTTTAAACTTTCATAATTCTCCTTCAGCTGCATTCAGTGAGCTAGTGGAAGCGAAGATCTTTTACTAGAATCAACAAATAGTCTCGATTCATTTGGATCATATTTAAGAGGTCGCTATTTTGTTTATTAAATCTGGAATATCATTACAGTAAAGTAGATTTTCATTATCACGTAAGTACTGATAGAGGTCCTTTTCTCTGTACCTTAGAAAGACACCGACCTGCCAGCTGTAGGCGCAGTGGATTCCTATATTCTGGAACCTAACAGCTAAGTTGAATCCTTGAGAAGGTTTGTAGTCGTGATTATGGCACTTTTGACACACTACTGGCCATTAAAATTGCTACACCAAGAAGAAATGCAGATGATAAATGAGTATTAATTGGACAAATATATTATACTAGAACTGACATGTGATTACATTTTCCCGCAATTTGGATACATAGATCATGAGAATTCAGTACCCAGAACAACCACCTCTGGCCGTAATAACGGCCTTGATACGTCTGGGCATTGAGTCAAACAGAGCTTGGATGGCCTGTACAGGTATAGCTGCCCATGCAGCTTCAACACGATACCACAGTTCATCAAGAGTAGTGACTGGTGTATTGTGACGAGCCAGTTGCTACGCCACCATTGACCAGACGTTTTCAGTTGGTGAGAGATGTGGGTAATGCGCTGATCAGGGCAGCAGTCGAACATTTTCTGTATCCAGAAAGGCCCGTACAAGACCTGCATCATGCGGTCGTGCATTATCCTGCTGAAATGTAGGGTTTTGCAGGGATCGAATGTAGGGTAGAGCCACGGGTCGTAAGACATCTGAAATGTAACGTCCATTGTTCAAAGTACCGTCAATGCGAACAAGAGGTGACCGAGACGTGTAACCAATGGCACCTCATACCATCACGCCGGGCGATACGCCAATATCGCGATGACGATTACACGCTTCCAATGTGCATTCACTGCGATGTCGCCAAATACGAATGCGACCATCATGATGCTGTAAACATAACCTGGAGTCATCCGAAAAAATGACGTTTTGCCATTCGTGCACCCAGGTTCGTCGTTGAGTACACCATCGCAGGCGCTCCTGTCTGTGATGCAGCGTCAAGGGTAAGCGCATCCACGGTCTCCGATCTGATAGTCCATGCTGCTGCAAACGTTGCCGAACTGTTAGTGCAGATGGTTGTTGTCTTGCAAACATCCCCATCTGTTGACTCAGGGATCGAGACGTGGCTGCATGATCCGTTACAGCCATGCGTAGAAGATGCTTGCCATCTCGACTGCTAGTGATATGAGGCCGTTGGGATCCAGCACGGCGTTCCGTATTACCCTCCTGAACCAACGGATTCCATATTCTGCCAACAGTCATTGGATGTCGACCAACACGAGCAGCAATGTCGCGATACGATAAAGCGCAATCGCAATAGGCTACAATCCGACCTTTATCAAAGTCAGAAATGTGATGGTACGCATTTCTCCTCCTTACACGAGTCATCACAACAACGTTTCACCGGGCAACGCCGGTCAACTGCTGTTTGTGTATGAGAAATCGGTTGGAAACTTTCCTCATGTCAGCACGTTGTAGGTGTCGCCACCGGCGCCAACCTTGTGTGAATGCTCTGAGAAGCAAAATCATATGCATATCACAGCATCTTCTTCCTGTCGGTTAAATTTCGCGTCTGTAGCACGTCATCTTCGTGGTGTAGCAATTTTAATGGCCAGTAGTGTATTTCAGGAACGAATTCGTTGGGCACATGTGACAGTGATGAATGACTGTTACTGGCTGTATCTGAAATAAGCTCACTGCCATCTGTCGGTGGCTTAATTATATGAATACCAGTGCTATGGGCCAGTGTCTCACAGCAGACGAAAGATTTAGCTACTTAATTCCTGTTTTTGTTCTTTGCATTAAAATCTTTCACACGTCATGTACGGAAGTAACAATCAGTGCAGCGGTTTTGAGATTCGTGCCGCACCATCGGTATTGCAAAACTTAATATATGTTTCTTCCCTTTTGTCCAGTTTCGTAAGTCCTCAACGCAAACACTACACACAATACGAGGTGTCCAAGTTCGAGATTTTTACGAAACGGTAGTATTTATATCTTAATTTCTTGCTTTATAGAACAGCTGTTGCGGCCTGTATAGATGAAGTCACAATACAAAATACAAAATGGTGTAAGCAGCTTAGGATGGGCTCCCATCTGCCTTAAAAAGTTAACTGTTTCCTTTAAGCAAAGTTATTCCAGTAGATGACATCGTTATAATGGTGCAATGGTTCATGCTTAAACTAAAGATATTAAAACAAATTTTATCTATCACGTTTTACACACAGTTACGACCTTGAAATAAATAAAAATTGAGGCTAGAATATCATCTTACTTGAGACACATATGTCTCAATTTTATCTTCGATAATGATGGCAGCTGAAAAAAATGAATTACAGTTTGTGTCCTGGCCAGAAATTGAACCCAAGTCGCCTACTTGTTGGGCGTATATGCCAACCGTTACACCAAAGTAGCAGCATGGATTATGCACCTGCACTGACTTCGCAAGTTTAGTGCCCTCCTCGAAACAAACTTCAGTTCACGCCTTCAGCCCTTTTTTTCCCCTCCTCAAATCAACAGTATTGCTGAGGCCGAAGGTGAGAATTAAAGTTTGTGTTGAGGAGGGCCTTAGACTGGGTTGGTCTGTGCTGCTGCACTAGTCATACTTCTACGATGGTGTAATGGTTAGCATATCTGCATAGTAAGAGATCCGGGCCGTGGCACAAACTTTGAATCATTTCTACAGCTTCAATCATTACGAAAAAAAAGAATAGAAAAAGAAAATTGAGGATTTTAATTTTGAAAGAAGCGGTATGTGATACGATTATATACCTTTTTTCTTAGAATCGCGACATGTGAATTACTGCAAAATGACCTCAAAATCCAAAACAGCAAAATCAGGTGGTCCAGCAGTGTCGCTACTGAAGCCGTTCGCCATTCAGTTAGTGACGGTGCTTTCCGGGAGTGTTCGGCGGGTTGGCCGGAGTGCTAGGCGCTAGTCGCGTTTTCACTGTGCGGTCGACCTCGTAACTGCCCTGGCCTTGCACGCGATTTTGGTTCGGTTCCGTGGCGTCGTACCTCACTGCCCGGCACAGCTAGGCCTCGCAGGCTACAAGGGAAGCCACAATGAAGGTACTGCGGTACCACAAACAATTACAGCACTTAAACTCTCATCGCGCGTTCTGCCGTGATGATTGGTTGGTTACACCGTGGTCGCTGGAGGGCACAGAAGAATATTCTTCCTTACAGAAGTGTTCTAGCTCAACTTCTGTTCTACATCTATACGTACGACTAACCTCTAACGGCAGGCAGAAGAAGCTTCCTGTACTTCCTTGTTGCACAGAGCAAAAGATTTGGCACTGTGGAGCGAATTCTCTCAACTGCCCTGGGAAGTTTATTAGGATATGATAATCGGAAACACGAAAGGCCAAACCCTTCCAAGACGCAAGTCTACTCATTCTAGCTACGAGACCACAAAAGCAAATCTATACACGGGGCAATTTAGCCAAGCTACACTCCTGGAAATTGAAATAAGAACACCGTGAATTCATTGTCCCAGGAAGGGGAAACTTTATTGACACATTCCTGGGGTCAGATACATCACATGATCACACTGACAGAACCACAGGCACATAGACACAGGCAACAGAGCATGCACAATGTCGGCACTAGTACAGTGTATATCCACCTTTCGCAGCAATGCAGGCTGCTATTCTCCCATGGAGACGATCGTAGAGATGCTGGATGTAGTCCTGTGGAACGGCTTGCCACGCCATTTCCACCTGGCGCCTCAGTTGGACCAGCGTTCGTGCTGGACGTGCAGACCGCGTGAGACGACGCTTCATCCAGTTCCAAACATGCTCAATGGGGGACAGATCCGGAGATCTTGCTGGCCAGGGTAGTTGACTTACACCTTCTAGAGCACGTTGGGTGGCACGGGATACATGCGGACGTGCATTGTCCTGTTGGAACAGCAAGTTCCCTTGCCGGTCTAGGAATGGTAGAACGATGAGTTCGATGACGGTTTGGATGTACCGTGCACTATTCAGTGTCCCCTCGACGATCACCAGTGGTGTACGGCCAGTGTAGGAGATCGCTCCCCACACCATGATGCCGGGTGTTGGCCCTGTGTGCCTCGGTCGTATGCAGTCCTGATTGTAGCGCTCACCTGCACGGCGCCAAGCACGCATACGACCATCATTGGCACCAAGGCAGAAGCGACTCTCATCGCTGAAGACGACACGTCTCCATTCGTCCCTCCAATCACGCCTGTCGCGACACCACTGGAGGCGGGTTGCACGATGTTGGGGTGTGAGCGGAAGACGGCCTAACGGTGTGCGGGACCGTAGCCCAGCTTCATGGAGACGGTTGCGAATGGTCCTCGCCGATACCCCAGGAGCAACAGTGTCCCTAATTTGCTGGGAAGTGGCGGTGCGGTCCCCTACGGCACTGCGTAGGATCCTACGGTCTTGGCGTGCATCCGTGCGTCGCTGCGGTCCGGTCCCAGGTCGACGGGCACGTGCACCTTCCGCCGACCACTGGCGACAACATCGATGTACTGTGGAGACCTCACGCCCCACGTGTTGAGCAATTCGGCGGTACGTCCACCCGGCCTCCCGCATGCCCACTGTACGCCCTCGCTCAAAGTCCGTCAACTACACATACGGTTCACGTCCACGCTTTCGCGGCATGCTACCAGTGTTAAAGACTGCGATGGAGCTCCGTATGCCACGGCAAACTGGCTGACACTGACGGCGGCGGTGCACAAATGCTGCGCAGCTAGCGCCATTCGACGGCCAACACCGCGGTTCCTGGTGTGTCCGCTGTGCCGTGCGTGTGATCATTGCTTGTACAGCCCTCTCGCAGTGTCCGGAGGAAGTATGGTGGGTCTGACACACCGGTGTCAATGTGTTCTTTTTTCCATTTCCAGGAGTGTAATAACATCGGAAATTTTCTGAACCGTTTAACAGATCGTAATTCTGTTTTCATCCAAAGGAATTTTGGGAATGTCCTCATTAATCGGCGTATAGTGTCTTTTAATGACTGTCTGAACTACAATATTAGTATCAGATTAGCTTTTCCGGATGGTACCATAATAAAATGGCTCTAAGCACTATGGGACTTAACATCTTAGGTCATCAGTCCCCTAGAACTTAGACCTACTTAAACCTAACTAACCTAAGGACATCACACAACACCCAGCCATCATGAGGCAGAGAAAATCCCTGACCCCGCCGGGAATCGAACCCGGGACCCCGGGCGTGGGAAGCGAGAACGCTACCGCACGACCACGAGATGCGGGCTGGTACCATAATAACTTCTGCTGTTAGTAAGGTAATTCTGAAAAATACGAATTCAAAGGCGTTCACCTCTTCAAAATTCGATTTGTAGTTTCGGAGAAATTATAATACTTAAAAGTGAGAATCTACCTGTTTTGAACACGATTACGATTTATGTCGAATGCGGAAACTCACAATAATATACCCACATATGTCAGGTGTAATTACGTGGTCAGGTCGGACTAGGACACCAAGTGTTGTACCGCGGCGACACTAGTCTAAAAGGGGCAACGAAATGTACCTTTCATTCTGTCTGTGGTGCCACTCACGCGTGTCAGTACTGTTTAGTTTTAAAAAACACATTCTGAGACACAAATTGATATTCATACAGATATCGATGGACAATGAAAAACGGTAAACTTCGGCGGCCGCTGGATGAATGAGTGACGCTGCAGCGCGATTTCACCGCACAGCTGGCAAGGACAGTAAACAGGAGACATGTCGATACCAGGGCATAAAGTCTTTGCGAATTCCATTCCGTGTACTGAGTTCGACGGTAGCTACGCCGCACAGAGTGGCACGTGAACAATATACTGAGATGTCAGCATTTGAAAGGGGGCACGAACAGCGAAGTATCCTTAGACGCCATGGGCAATTGTGGGATATCAAACTGACTGCGACTCGACGATAAGGAGTGATGGTCTCTGATGACGTTTCATAGCAGGACCTCTTCGGTTGTCATCCGCGACATCCTCTCAGCACAGCGGTTCGTGGACGACTTTATAATGCCCGTTTCGTTACCTTTCGTGGCAAGCCATCCTGTGGTTGTATTTCAGTAAGATAATACCTGCCCGCACACAGCGATATTTCCCACTGTAGTCTCCGTGCTTACCAAACCCTATCTCCCGAGTTGAGAACGTTTGGAGTATTATGGACAAGGCCCTCCAACAGGCTCGGGATTTTGACGATCTAAGACGCCAATTGGACGGAGTCTGGCACTATAACCTACAGGAGGATATCCAATAACTCTGTCAATCAATACATAGACCAATAATTGCTTGCATAAGGGCCAGAGGTGGACCAATGCGCTATTGACTTGCTTAATTTCTGAAGCTGTTTCGCTTGAAGAAATCATCCAAATTTTCTGAAACTGTAATCATTTGTTTGTACATTTAAGTCACATCTACAGATTTCTGTCCCATTCGGATAATTCTTTCGTGGAGCGTCCTTTTTTTTGTCTTAGAGTGTAAATACGAGAGCGAATCTCAAAGTCTATGTCACTATTTTTTTTAGCCAAACTACGCCAGTAAATACGAAGTCAACGTCTGCACACCTAGCGCTGGACTTTCCTTTGACCAGACCGCCTTATCTGCCGGCAGTTTGACGCTGCTGTCAGTTGTTGAAGATGGCGTTGGTACTTAACACGCCCATGGCGTACGGGCAACAAAGTGTCATTAATTTTCTATGGAGCAAAGGATAAATGCCTATCGAAATCCACATGGAGATGCAGCCCAAGTGTAGAGAAAAGTGTCTCAATTTGAGAAGTGTGAGGTATTGGTGGTGTGAGTTCGCAAAAGGCCGGGAAGACTTGCATGACAACGGGAGTTCGGGAAGGCCATCTTCGACGTGGCCTGATGACAACATTTCCCCTCGTGGATGCAATGGTGGAAGCGGACCATCTTGTACACCTTGGCATCTCATATGAGAGTGTTTACCACTTAGTTCGCGGGTCCTTAGGATACCAGAAGGGTTCATGTTGGTGAGTGCCTGAACGGTCGCTTGGCATGATGAAGGGCAGGCGAATGATTGCTACACAGCAATGGTTGCAGATAAGATCAATGTTTATTATGGTATCTGTGTTCTACGATTTTCTGAACACTCCAAATGAAAGTTAATCTTAATAACAATACATAAAGTAACTTTGTTGAAGGACAGCCTATTCGCAATTGACTGTAGAAATAATTTGTTTCACTATTGCAGTTTCAACCTTAAGGTCATTACCAAGTGGTACTACAAAACATGTGTACATGTCGTCGTCATAAGAGAGGATTTTCATTGTAAGAATACAGCAAAACCTTTTGCTGTACCACTTGATAATAGCTTTAAGGCCGAAACTTCAATTGTGGAATAAATAATTTCTTCATTCAACTGCAAATATGATGCCTTTTAAAACATTTTATATGACTGTGAACCGCAACTATGAGAACTAAATAAAATCGCCTCAGGCTGTAGTTATGGTTTTATAACTTTTATTCCATGATCGATTTTGAGACTTCAGGTCTCATCTTAAGATGTACCTTAGTACAAATACTATCGACGGTTTTGCGCTGATTTCCCAGACTGTGCGCCGAATGTTAGGTGAACACATCCAGCGTCCGCAACACTGTTCAAGGCTACGCTGCACCGGTAGAACAGAGACCCAACGCCGTGAATGCCACTGCGGACGCGGTGTGTGTTCATCTGTCTTTCTGCTCACAGTCAGAGAAATCAATGAGTAACCGTCGATTGTATTCGAAGGTACATCTGAAGATGAGAGGTGATGTGTCGAAACCGATCATGGAATTTAACTTATAAAACCATAACTGCGGCCTGAGGTTATTGTAGTTATTATTAATCGTATTACCATATGCGGTGCATTCCCGTCATCCATTATGATTGATAATGAAGAATGTTTACGGTATTTATTGCTAACCGAGAGACAGAGAAAACTAATGCTATCTTCTTTTTCGAGTCCACAAGTAAATTTAATTTTTGGGTGCATTTCGCTTATTTTTTTCCGGCCGTGTCACACAAATCGTCCTTTCTACAGGGTGTTTGGGTTGTAAGTGCAGATATTGTGATAATTGATACCTTAATGTGTATCCAGTGTGTTAGTTGTTTGTCTCTACGTGTAACAGTCTTCCTAAAAACATGTCACATGATTTACTAACTGATGTTTTCAGCATGGTCGCAACTGTACCACTAATTACACTGCAAAAGTCGGTATAGACTAACCCTTTTGCATCCAAGTGTCCGAACTTCAACACCTGATCTGCTTCTCAGGGAAGATAAACGTTAATGGCTTGCTCTTGCCACATTTACTTGGAGATACTAACCAACCTAAAAACACACTACTCCTCATAGCTATAATTATTCTTCTGCAAATGAAGTAAATACTGATGTAATGTTATTCAGTACGTTGTCCTAAGTCACCAGTAAAAATATCTGTACTAATGCCCCTAGCACCCTCTATGGTAATGTAACTTCACCCACAGATCGTCTTAACAAACATGTATGCATTCGTGACGAAAAAGCCAAGGTTCGTGCCAAACCCTTTCCCATGGCTAATCCCTCATGTTGATAAAATATTTTGTTATTAAATTTAAAATAATTAAAAAAAGAGCTAATTCTAAGATTTCTATCAGTTCAACACTCTCGTCATAACTGATCTTCTTACGTGCCAAGACATTTTCCTTATGTTTGTTCATAAATTTTTGATCTAGAATAGAGGGTAGCGGTTTATTTCAGAGACAATCAATCCTTGGTTTCTCTCCACAGTTTTTCCCGACAGACACTTCGCTCCATTACCCAAGGAACTACCCATTGATGCCTAAGCATATTTCCTATTAACGGATGCCTTCTTTTAGTCAAGATGTGTCACAAGTTTCTTTTCTTCCCTATACGACTCCGTATCTCCACCAATTATCTGATCTAACCACCTAACACACACCTCAACAAAAGTTTGGAGTATCATAGAGTTTTACTACAATGACTTCTTATGGTACACCTTATTAACAGTACCTTCCGATAACAAGAACTGTTTCGGCTGGTTACAAAACAATGGAGGCTGTCTCCTAAGTGTACATCTTGAAAAAAAATAGCGAAAACCTTTATATTATGATGATGATTATGAGTCCTTAGTAGTGAGTATGTTTCCCCGCCAATGGCAGAGTTCTTCCACTCTGCAAGGCATGCCCTAGATGAGAACATCAAGTTTATCTTGGGGTACGAGGTCCCACTCCTCAATGGCAGCATCAACAGGTCGATGCACGCTCAATTGCATTCACGTCTGGGGACTGTGCTGGCCAATGCATTCGGTTGATGTTGCATCTTTGAAGATACATGTGCACTGCTAGAGTACTGTGCGGTCTTGCATTGTCATCGACTAGGATGAAGCTGACTTCACATTTGTAGGACCTTACAATCGTATGTAGGACCCCTTGGTGGTATCGGGGCCAGTCAAATTGCCGTAGATGGTACTTTGAGGGGCCCGTCGTCCCATCGTTATTGCAGCCTGGTACACTTCCACCTGCAAACGGATGGACTTCCTGGACGTATCGGTGTTCCTGGTGTCTTCTAGTGCTTCTCCAAACCTTAACACGTCTAGTGGCCGGTCGTGAACCAAACAGCAAACATGACATTACTCCATTCTGCAATGGTCCAATGTTGACGTGCAAGAGCCTAGGTCCTCTGACCCGGTCGGTTCCATTGGTTCAATGCATAACTTCTCATTGGCCTTGTGGGATGACGACCACCCTGATGTAATCCTGTACACACTGTCTGGTCTGAGATACGAATCTCTGTTGTCCGGGAAAAAGTCGTTTATAATGTTTTTGTCGTCTGATGTTGGGCGCCTGCGGGCCGACAGTTGGAGGAAACTATTCTGCATTGGTGTTGTCATACGAGGACGACCATTGCGCGGTCTATCGTTCATATTTGCCGTCTCTGTGTAGCTATTCCACACCTTAGACACATTACTCTGGCATGTAACCAATCGACAACATTATGTTCGAGTATAATGACTTTTCTGGAGACCAGAAATCTACTCTGTAGGAACCAGCATGGGTTTCGAAAAAGACTATCGTATGAAACCCAGTTGGCGCTATTCGTCCACGAGACTCAGAGGGCCATAGACACGGGTTCCCCGGTAGATGCCGTGTTTCTTGACTTCCGCAATGCGTTTGATACTGTTCCCCACAGTCGTTTAATGAACAAAGTAAGGGCATATGGACTGTCAGACCAGTGATTGAAGAGTTCCTAGATAACAGAACACAGCATGAAATTCTCAATGGAGAGAAGACTTCCGAAATAAGAGTGATTTCAGGTGTGCCGCAGGAGAGTGTCGTAGGACCGTTGCTATTCACAATATATATAAATGACCTTATGGATAACATCGGAAGTTCACTGAGGCTTTTTGCGGATGATGCTGTAGTATATCGAGAGGTTGTAACAATGGAAAATTGTACTGAAATGCAGGCGGATCTGCAACGAATTGACGCATGGAGTAGGGAATGGCAACTGAATCTCAATGTAGACAAGTGTAATGTGCTGCGAATACATAGAAAGAAAGATCCTTTATCATTTAGCAACAATGTAGCAGGTCAGCAACTGGAAGTAGTTAATTCCATAAATCATCTGGGAGTAGTGATTAGGAGTGATTTAAAATGGAATGACCATATAAAATTAATCGTCGGTAAAGCAGCTGTTAGTCTGAGAAGTTGTTCACCCACTGCTTGAATAATGCTCACCGGTAGGGATCGGCACCAGATAGGGTTGATAGAAGAGATAGAGAATATCCAACGGAGAGCAGTGCGCCTCGCTACAGGATCATTTAGTAATCGCGAAAGCGTTACGGAGATAATAGATAAACTCCAGTGGTAGACTCTGCAAGAGAGACGCTCAGTATCTCGGTACAGGCTCTTGTTGAACTTTCAAGAACATACCTTCACCGAGGAGTCAAGCAGTATATTGCTCCCTCCATGAGGGTAAAATCAGAGAGATTAGAGTCCACACACAGAGGCATACCGACAATCTTTCTTTCCACGAACAATACGAGACTGGAATAGAATGGAGAACGATAGAGGTACTCAAGGTACCCTCCGCCACACACCGTCAGGTGGCTTGCGGAGTATGGATGTAGATGTAGATCTTGCTGTGTATGGCCTGCTGAAAGTAAAACCACTATCCTGACTCTATCAATGTGTTTTTATGCCACTACGTGTCATGTTTCTGCAGTGCTGAACATAAGTTGAATGATGATATTGTTGATATTGGACGGCTTGCAATGTGACGCTGCGGCAGCGTTATGTTTACATGGATGAAAATGGCCACAAAGCATGACACTAGTAAACACCGCCCGATATCTGGTCTCTAACCGGATAATGCATGAAGTCAATGAGACCTCTAGTATCGTAGACTACATTTTACGATATTATTCCAAACTCTTCTATTGCACCACGTTTCAAAAGTATCCTTTCTTCTCCAGTATTCACTATTTATCTTTCCGTACAATGCTACACTCCAAACAAATACATTCAGGAAAGTCTTCCTAGCATTTGATTTTATAGTCTATGATAGTAGATTTCTCTTTTTAACAAATGGTTTTCTTGCAATTGCCCATCTGCATTTTATATCCTCTCTAGTTCAATAATCGTCAGTTTTTTTGCTGCCCAAATAGGAAAACATATCTACTACTTTTAGTGTCTCATTTCCACATCTAATTCCCTCAGCATCACTTGATTTAATACAACATTCCATTACATTGGCTTGACTTTTGTTGGTGTTTACTTTATACCCTCTTTCAAGACACTGTTCACTGCGTCCAACTGCTCTTTCACGTCCATTGCCGCCCCTGACAGAAATACATCATCATCAAATACCAAATTTTTTACCTCTGGTGCCTGACCTTTAAACAACTTTCCAAATTTCTCCTTTGTTTCCTTTACAGATTGCTGAATATACTGACTGAATAACTTTTGGGGTACGCTGTAATCCGGTCTCACTCCCTTTTGAGCTACTGCTTCTCTTTCACGTCCTTCTACTCTTAGAAGGAAGTCTGTATCTGTATATCTTGTAGACAATGTTTCGTTCCCTGTGTTTTATCCCAGATATTAGCAGAATTTAAAAGAGTGTCAGTTAACACTATTTAAAGCTTTCTCTAAACATAGAAATGCTGTAAATCTATGCTCATTTTCCTTTAGCCTGTCTTGTAAGAAAGTTTCTTGGTTAATACCACCGAACGTGTTCCTACATCACTCTGGAACCGAAGCTGATTATCCCGGAGATCGGATTCTAACAACTTTTTCCATTCTTCTCTAATTACTCCGTGTCTGTATTTTGCGACAATCGTTTATTAAACTGATGGCTGGCCAACACTGACACCTGTTAGCACCTACCTTCTTCGAAACAGGAATTATTCTTCCCAAAGTCTCCTCGAAGTCTGATAGCGTTTCGCCTGTCTCATGCATACTGGACACCAGGCATAATAGTTTTGTCATAGCTGGCTCTCGCAACAATCTCAATAATTCAGAGGAAATGTCCTCTGCTCCAGGCACCTAGTTTTGATTTAGATCTCGTAGTATCATATCTCCCATCTCATCTTAATCCCTTTCTATGATACTGAATTCAAGATTGTTTCAGTTGCAAAGCCATAACATAAATTCCTTCAACCTTAAGCTTCCCTTCTGTGCTTACTCACACAGGAGAACCCATTCGTCTTCTATCGCATTCCTACCCTCTGTTTCAGTCAATCGTTGTCTAATATTTTACTCGAAACTCTTAACTACGTCTGGTTCCATCAGTTTATCCAAGTCTCATCCCATAGTTGCTTACTTTTGTCCAATTTCTTCAAGTCAAATCTTCAGGTCATAACAAATGGATTGTAGTCAGATTCCACATCTGCCCACGGAAATCAATTACAGTTTAAAACCTGGATAAGAAACCTCTGTTTTACTAATATATAATACATCTGCAACCTTCCGGCTTCTCCAGGTCTCTTCCACAAACACAATACCTTGTCCAAGCGTTAGCGACTATTGCATTATCCAGTGTGCAAAATTCACCAAGCGGCTTTCCCTTTGATTCCTCTTCCCCAAGCCATATTCTCTTCCTTTTCCTATTATCTAGTTATGCCTCCCATCACAATTAAATTTTCGTCTGCGCTAACTACCTGATTAATATCTCATACCTCATCACACATATCTTCAATCTCTACAACGTCTGCGGAGCTAGTAGGCACGTATTCTTGCACTACTGCAATGGCCGTTGGCTTTATATCTAACTTGACTACAAGAATGCGTTCACTATACTGTTCATACTGGGTAACCATCATTCGTATTTTCTTGTTCATTGTTAAATCTACTCCTGCATTGCCTATATTTTATTTTGTGACCAACAGTCCTGTTCATCTTGTTACCGCACTTCAGTAAGTCTCACTATATCTTTTAGTTATTCAGTTCTCTCTTCAAACGATCTAATCTACATACCCGATTAAGAGATCAACACTTCAACACCGACCCATTTAACGTCATATTTCAAAAATGGTTCAAATGGCTCTGAGCACTATGGGACTCAACTGCTGAGGTCATAAGTCCCCTAGAACTTAGAACTACTTAAACCTAACTAACCTAAGGACAACACACACATCCATGCCCGAGGCAGGATTCGAACCTGCGACCGTAGCGGTCGCGCGGTTTCAGACTGTAGCGCCAGAACCGCTCGGCCACCAGCGGCCGGCCGTCATATTTCATCTTACGTCTGGAATATTCTACCCAGTGGGATACCATCGACAATAAATCATATTGTAGAGCTGCATGTTACCCTTGCTTTCAGCCTTTCGGAGTACCAACATAGCAATGCCACGGTGGCTAATGTTAGCGAGGCCAGAGAGCAGTCAAGCTTCTAGACTGTTGCTCAACAGCGGGACGTAAGAGAGGCATTTTGGTATTACTGTGGATTGTTTGATGTAACAACAATGAAAATTACATAGGACGTGGCTGGTAGCTTGGAAAAGAAGCACGTATTTTTGATATTTCGCTGTGTACTCGAACATACAATTGGTGAGATGTAGAAACGGACGTTGCCGGGTTCCCGGGTACTGTGATTGTTGAACACCAGAGGTCGTTCATCAATATCGAAACATTACCCGGAAAAAACCCAACATAAATCCAGAGAGCGTTGAGTGAAGTTTGTGGTGAGTCTACAGTGGACCGTAATCCAGTTTCACGTTGGGTTCATCGCTTTAGTGGCGGTCGTATGAGCAAAGACGATAATCCAAGATCCAGAAGGCCAAAAACGTCAACAGATAAACGAAGTGTGAAACTTGTGGCAGATTCCCTTGAAGGAGAGCGCAGTGCGTCTTGTGGGGAAGTCTCTGAAGTCGCGGGAATTCCCACAACATCAGTATTCTGTACTGTGACAAATGACTCGAAGAAGAGAAAAATTTCTGCATGATGAAACCCACCCTGTCTGGTTGCTGAAGAGAAGCAGAAACTCTGGGACATTGCAGCCTTGGTCAAAGAACGATTCGACCGTGAAGATCAAGGATTCCTGTGTGTTGGTGAAACGCGGATTAGGGATTTTGAACCGGAATTGAAATCACAGTCCAATGAGTGGAGAGCTTCAGATTCTCCACGCTCCGAAAAATTTCTACTCGCTCAAATAAATGATGAGTTTTGATTATGATCACCAAGGAATCGCCATGGTAGATAGAGTCCCATGTGGGACAAGTGTCACAGCAGTGCATTACTGCAACTTCATGCAAAACCTGGACAGAAAAATACACATATCCTGTGTGGTGTCACCGCCAGACACCACAGTTGCTAGGTGGTAGCCTATAAATCGGCCGCGGTCCGCTAGTATACGTCGGATCCGCGTGTCGCCACTGTCAGTGATTGCAGACCGTGCGCCACCACACGGCAGGTCTAGAGAGACGTCCTAGCACTCGCCCCAGTTGTACAGCCGACTTTGCTAGCGACGGTTAACTGACAAATACGCTCTCATTTGCCGAGACGATAGTTAGCATAGCCTTCAGCTACGTCATTTGCTACGACCTAGCAAGGCGCCATTACCAGTTTATATTGAGATGGAAATTATGTACAGTCAAGAGAGATGTTCACCAATTGTGGATTAAAGTTAAGTATTCTACCAGTTACCTCCTGTTTTGCTAGTCTTATTTCTGTGACCTGTTCCAGACCTCACGCCAGTCTGCGTGTAATTAAACGCGTGCATTTCGGCCTCCTCTAGCAACACGGTGTTGGCTCTTCTGCCAACACAGCATCCTGACCTCAGTTGCTCGGGGCTAGGCCACCCGTTCTCCAAGACAACATTCCTCCGCTTTTGGGCAATGCTGTAGCCCAAAAACTGCGCGAATACGTGTGGTAAGTGTTGCTGCATCCTCCCTACAGCCCGGACATAATTCCAACAGACTTCGACTTGTCCGTGAAATTGAAAAAAACCTGTGAGTGTACGTTGTTATCTTTCTCTGGAAGAGATTTCTACCACCGTTACCTGAGCCATTCGACAGATGAATTGAAATTGTGTCCTGAATGGAGTAATAGAGCTTCCGAGACGTTGGGATTCAGTCATAGAGAATCAGGGAGACTACACTGAAGGACTGTAAGAAGATATTGAAAAAAGTGTAAGAAAAAAAAGTAGTTTACTGAAACCTGGTAATTAAGGAAGGCAGGACTGGGTTACGATTGTGGACGGGGTCCGAATCAATTACTATTGGTTTGCTTTGCAATTACACTCCTTTATTTTAATAAACAATTTTTGAAAACAAGCCAATGAGCTCGCAGTCGAACTTTTAAGGCAAGTAACGACAATCACGGCTGAAGGCTTTAAACGCGAAAAATGGCAATTATTTAAAATTTAACAAATACATAAAATACATACAGCCAATAATTTGCTCTCCAACTTACACGCCTCATTCACATTATTTATGAAACGTCCCTCGTATATTTACCCGCACAAATTTCCACAGCCGTCATTCACCTCTGCCATCTATGGCCCACGGTGCACCAAAGATACTTGGATAGCGCCAGTTAGCCATGCACGTTGCACTTTAACCACGGTGGTACGCGAAAAATTTACCAGCTTAGCCTTTCGGAAATGTTACTACCCTTGGCCCGACCGAAAGCCAATGACCGTGCCCTTTTGGACTCCAGATAAATCGCTCCGTCACGACAAGGACTGCACTGTTTTTTCCGGGTCCCCCCTCCCCCCCAACCATCACCTGACACACTTTATATACCCTGCCCTCTTAGTATTTACCGTCTGGTGGCTGTGAGTGTTTGTTACATGTTGACGTCAAATATAGGCGGCGGTCATACCAATGTGACTTGAAAGTGTAATTTTGACCTGAAAAAAAAATAAGGTTACGCATTAACTTTTTGGTTCGTTTGCAGGTGCATTTCTGCTGTCCTGGTACACAATGAAGTCCTGGTGCCGCAGTACCGTAGCTAGAGCAGCGGCGGGAAAGTGTCGCAGCCCACTGATAACGTGCAGTAGCGTGCCGTAATTGGCTTCCTGCATTTGAAGAGGAATATCGGCGCAGCGCTCCACCCTGGGTTGGTGAAAGTGTGCGGTAATGACGCACCATCGTATTACGTAGTGGTTAGGTGGCCCAGACGCTCCTAGTGCGGTCAGCTGTGTCACAATCTTGGAGATGTTTCAGACCGTCTCTCTGAAGGCAAGACAGAGGCGCTGGTCCTCCAAGTCTGGCCTGTCAGAATAGGGACGATACTGTAGTGGGTTAAAATCAGTCATGGATCAGTTTTCGACATCTTGCACGACATTTTGAAGATGATAAATGGCGCTGCTTGTTGCTTTCCGCGAATGTTGACATTCATTAAGACAAGTATTTCTTTTCTTTTTTTATTTCTTTCACTTGCTGCTCGATATACGAGGTGCGACAATACAGTAATGAGACTGATGTGAAAAAAATGTTGCTTATCGTTTTAGTCAAGTTTCGTGTTGTCTCCTTCAAAGTAGTACCCTTCAGATTGCACACACTTTTTCCAGCACTTCTGCCATTGGTGGTAACATTTCTGGAACTTATCTTCTGTAATATCCTCCAAGACCCTCGTCACAGCTTTTTGGACATTTGTGTTGTTTGAAAATGGCGTCCCTTGACCGCCGTTTTGACTCTTACAAAAATTTTGCACGGAGCGATATCTGGCGAATAAGGTGGCTGTGGTAGTACTGAAATTTGTTTTGAGGCTAAAAATTGCTGTACTGACAGAGCAGTATTGGATGGCGCAATATCGTGATGCAGAATCCAATTATTATTAGACGAACCGTTTCTCGATTGATGTTCAGTCCTTCTGCAATCATTTTCACGGATAATCTTCGATCTGGTCGTACGAGTTCACACACCCTGGCCAAGTTGACATCCGTCCGTGGTGTTGGTGGTCATCCACTGCGGTCTTCATCTTCAACATTCGTTCTGCCTTCACTAAACATTTTATGCCAACGAAAAAGTTCTTGACATAACCTCCTTTCCAAAAGCCTTCTGAAGCTTACCGTAAGTTATCGTCACGTTTTCACCTAATTTAACGCAAAAAGAAATGGCATACCGTTGGGCAATATTATGCGGTTCCATTTCCGGGACGAGAGACACAAACAGGTGTTAACTTATTACAGCACAACTCACGACTGAGCAGTTGCATCGATGTGCTGCTTGGACTAGAAGCAGCTTATAGACCAAGGTCAAAGATATTGTGTCTACGCAAGCCTGCAGGGTTGCCACATATTGCAAAGAAAATCAGTCTCATTACTTTATTGTCGCACCTCGTAAGACCCACCGCCTATGCCGGCCGCGGTGGTCTCGTGGTTCTAGGCGCGCAGTCCGGAACCGCGCGACTGCTACGGTCGCAGGTTCGAATCCTGCCTCGGGCATGGATGTGCGTGCTGTCCTTAGGTTAGTTAGGTTTAAGTAGTTCTAAGTTCTAGGGGACTGATGACCACAGATGTTAAGTCCCATAGTGCTCAGAGCCATTTGAACCATTTGAACCCACCGCCTAATTTCTCATGACAGGTCGTTTCTGGCCTCTTAGATGCTGCGTCCGTTCGCTGGGCTGTAGGAGCCGAAACTGGTCACCTGCGTCCACACACGTGTCATTTTCCAGTGTCCTTGACCGCCATGTGGATGTGGTCCATTTATTTTACTCTTCTGTTCCTGCTGCAGCACCATTTTAATTGTTTTATTGGAGGACGTGCGCCCCATATCTACAGCGTTAACATTGCAATATTGAGGAGCCATTATCTCAGAAACTTTAATAGATAGAGACCTGAAATTTTTAGGAAGCTTTCTATGAGGGTGCGTTTCTCTGAAAGCGTTTTGCTTCTGTTCTGGATTCCAATACATCACATCATTCCCCACTCTTTTGGCTAAGATCTTTCAACATAATCTACGGTCAATGCGACGGCCTTAGACCACCGTACTTGGAGGGTCTGTACTCTACTGATCGGAGCCAAGGTCTTACAACATCAGCAACCTCCCCATCATATATGTGCTGCTTCGGCACAGATGGTCCTTCGTTGATCTTCGTCTGTTGGGCTGCCAGGAACCCAGCCGGCACATACTTTTGAGTACCCCAACTGGTGGACGAGTACCGACGGAGACGTCCAGTAGAGCGGCGAGGCGTTTGATTGTGATCTGTCGTTCACTTCGAACGAGAGTGTCAGCACGTTCAAACACTGCAGGAGCCCCAGCTGTGTGAGGCAGGCTCGCACGCGGGATATCGAACAGGTTTCCGCGACCTTGTTGCGATGGTAACACACACCTTTCCCAACGACTCACCGTGCTTTTGTTCACTGCCACGTTTCCGTAGACTTTCTACAAGCGCCTATAAAAATCTGCTATACCCTGGCTTTCCACTGAAAGAAACTCAATGCCAGTTCTCTGCTTGGAACACACCTCCGTTACAGACGTCATTTTGAGGCTACTGGAACTTCACGAAACTATAGCGGCTGATCGGGAATATTACCCGACGTCCAACAAAAATTCCGCATTTTTTTTAAACAAAACTGGCCGACAAAATAACGTTTTGCATTACTTATTGAGCACCACTCTTATAACTCCATTTCTGATTACTATGTTACACGCAGAACATTCAGACAAACAATTAATTAGTCACGTATTTTTATATTATGTTGCATTTGTATGAAGATGGTACGTGTTCCCGAAAGAACAGATACCACTGATGACCGTGCAGCTTCTCTAGAATGAAATGATAATTAAATCGAAACCCTTAGCTGTCGACAGATGTTGTTGACATACATCAATGGGGACAGCTGAAAATGTGTGCCACGATCGGGACTCGAACCCAGAATCTCCTACTTGCATGGCAGACGCTCTATCCATCTGAGCCACCGAGGGCGCGGAGGATAGTGCGACTGCAGGGACTTATCCCATGCACGCTTCCCGTGAGACCCACATTCCCAACTCACCACAACACGTTCGCAGTGTTCCTAATAGATATTTACCTATTCACTCATTACTCGCGCCAGACTAATCTGACGAGTCCCGTAAGAATTAGGGCAAAGCGTGCGCATTCGCATCCCGGGTTCGAATCCCGGTAGGGGCACACATTTTCAGCTGTCCCCATTGATGTATATCAACATCTGTCGGCAGATAAAGGTTTCGATTTAATTATCATTTTATGTTGCATTTTTTCGTTAAAAACTCCACTATACCTCTCCGTTAGATATATTCTGGCGGTTCAGTAGCTGCAGTGTACTGCGGTAACAAAGCGTAAAATTAGGACTGGGTAACTGTAATAATTCCTGAGATAATGCGTCAAACAGTTAAAACAAGTCGTTTTCGGAACATCAGGTTGTATCAATTGACTAATGGAGGCAATGGAGTTCTTAGAAACAGCTAGGCCCATAATCAGCGTTGTCTACATCCTCTTCCAGATCATCCTGCAAGCCTAGAGGCTTTCTTCTTTTCCTCACTCTTGCTTCTTTTGTAATTTGTTCTACTGTACGCTGGGCTTCCATGATTATAAATCGATCCAGTCGCTGGAATGCTTGAAGTGTGTTGGCTCCTGCAGTGCTATCAAGTTGCTGTAGGACACTAACTTTTCCATTGTTACCGTCATCAAAAGTTATCACAGCAGCACAAACACCCAGCTATAGAGTTTTCATTCCTACAAAGGCATTTTTTGGTATGCAGATGCAAATGATATTATTGAAAGACTCGTTTGGGTTTTTGCGTTTGGCCATGGAGACACTTGGATAAGCTATCCCTCTATACACTGAATTAATAGCTTCCATTACTGCAGATAATACTCTGCTTTTGTGCCGTTTGCGCCGTTAATCAGTATGCGGTGGACAAAGATCATGTATAATGGATGATTTGTGGAAGAGTACAGGCCACAGTGCTGATTCCATTTCTTGTAGGTCATATGGGTTCATTGCCATTCCATAATGATGCTAGAGTTCATCTATGATTTTATGTTAAGCCTTCCTTTGCCATTTATAAATTATTTTGTTTACAATTCAACACTGGCAAAGTACTAGAAGCACGTGGAATTCCGCCGCTTTTGATCACACAATGCCTCCAACCTCTTAACATGAATATGAAGTCAAGGAATAAATAGCTGAATAGCACAGCCTTCGGGATTGACTACTTCAACAGATAAGGATAGTCTAGTAATTACAGTCATGACAGTCTGTGCTTCGAAAGTCTTTACGTCTGAGAACTGGAGCGACACTAGCGCTCCAAGCGGTGAGGAGGCAGACAGTGACACGCGTCGTAAGCATAATTTTGCTTTTAATTATTTTCATGCTTAAGTTACAAAATAGTTGTTATATTTTTGCGTTCCATGTATTAGTAAATTACCAAGAGACATACATGGCTTATCGTGAAATAAATTTAAAAACAGTCGAACATCACTGAGTCAGTGATATTAACAACAACTTATTCATGAAGAAACACTTCCGAATATGTGTATAATTATAACTTACTCCGCTGAAACCAAGAGAATATAAACACACATTATTTCATGCATGAGAAGTATATAATTCTTTTGTTGTCTGTCCTCCTTATGATAGGTACTTTCCTCATCACGAAAAAAGTGTTTGTAGGGTCCAATGATTTACTCATTCTTACACTTCGATCAGCTTTCTAATACCCCAATTTTTTTGAAAGTATAATTACTTTTGGTTTTAACGTGAATATGGTGAATATATTTGCCGTTTGTGATGGAGATTTCACAACAATTGTGAAATTGGTTTCTCCTAAGTTGGGAAACAGTTTTATTTTTTTGTTGTCACGTCTGTGTGGTTTTACATTCAGCTACAAGTGTGGGGGCCTTTTTGGTACGTTAAACAATGTAGGTAATACACTCCATACAGGTTTCCTACTCCCACATTCACAGATTTGGATGAAAGTGTAGCGAACAATTCTCCACTTTGTTGGTAAGATACACGACGTCTTTCTGAAAAAGGTCAGATCTTCTGGTATTTACTGGCAATTTTTCGTTACTAGAAGAACACTACATTATTGAAAAATATCTGAAAGTTACGAGAGAATCGTAATAAATTGTCCTGTAATGTACCGTTTCGTACCTCACAAGGTGGATAAAAACCTAAAGAGTGACACATGTGGTGTCATTTTTTAATTACTGTCGATTTTTATGACTACGCATACACACCCTATTGTAAAAACTATGTTGTAGATCAGTATAAACGTTAGTGCTCACACCATAGCAAAGCGCGTTGAGAAGAGTTGCTTGCTGACCGCTTTGGGTAATAAAAACGAGACGAAGTGTCGCGGTTGTTATGTCAGATTGTGGAGACAAGTAAGTCAATGCAGAACGACTGGATTTTATTACGTTTGTAAAAACTACACTTCGAATTCGAATTACTTGACAAATAATGCATCAAAAAAATGGTTCAAACGGCTCTGAGCACTGTGGGACTTAACTTCTGAGGTCATCAGTCCCCTAGAACTTGGAACTACTTAAACCTAACTAACCTAAGGACATCACACACATCCATGCTCGAGGCAGGAATCGAACCTGCGACCGTAGCGGTCGTGCGGTTCCAGACTGTAGCGTCTACAACCGCTCGGCCACCCCGGCCGGCAATAATGCATCAAATTGTTGAGGAGAGATCAACATATTATTAAGAGACAATAACTGGAAAATGTCACTTTTAGATCAGTTTCAACATACCGATTCCCCTTAAAATAAAATAATGGTTTCGTAAAGTGGAAATATAACTAAATCGTTTGATAATTTAGATGAGGAAAAAAAAAGCAGAAGATAGGGCATATGATACGTAGATGTTGCCGCTGCCACCTTGATGAATGCGGGTGAATATATCGGTGGTTTGTCATCGAGTCGATCTCCAGACTGCATACTTGATCGTGTGTCAGTGGTAGGGCTCTTAGACAGACCGCGGCAGCGGAAAAGACGCAACTGCGTCAGAGCAGTCCAGTGGTAATATGGACGAGAACGAGGCGATACGACCCCCCCTCCCCGACACAGACGAGCACGTTATCGACTCCACTTTGGTTGTGAGCTCATCTTCGGGGTAGCCACGGCGCCTGCTGAGGGCAGCAAAGCCGTTACAGAACTATGGTAGGGGATTTTGTTCCCGTGTGAGCCAAGTGTTAATGCCACGGGGACGCCTCTACGCGCCCGGTATCGGTGGACAACGTGCCACTCTGAGAACGAAGTCTTCCGCGATGGCACTGTTGTATAAAACATTCTCCGACTTCTTGCCACCCCAGTCCAGGGTAAAACCTTGAGCTATCGACGATTACCTCCATCGCGTGCGACAGCAGCAAGTGATTGTCTACAGCGGCCTCACAGTGCCCACAGACGGACTTGTGATTCGTCGGCAATTGCGCAGTGGTATCGCAGATGGCGTCGTCTGCGCTGGTGGGGCCACCGTTCACATAGTAGTGTAAACATCGCGACGTCTGTCTCTGCCTCTTCTCTGCATCGAGAACTCGCTTCCGTGCACCGTGTTTAGCAAACTCAAGTGGCAGACGCTTCAAGAGAGGCGCTCTGCAATGCGGTGTAGCTTGCTGTCCAGGTTTCGAGAGGGTGCGTTTCGAGACGAGGTATCGAATATATTGCTTCCCCCTACTTATACCTCGCGAGGAGATCACAAATGTAAAATTACAGAGATTCGAGCGCGCACGGTGTCTTTCCGTCAGTCGTTCTTCCCGCGAACCATACGCGAGTGGAACAGGAAAGGGAGGTAATGACAGTGGCACGTAAATTGCCCTCCGTCACACACCGTTGGGTGGCTTGCGGAGTATAAATGTAGATGTAGATGTAGATGTAGATGTAGATATAAGGTTATATCCACTATCACAGTTGAAGTTCTTCCGAAACATTTTTATTTTCACAACGTCTTTAATCACAGAGTCCCAGTACACAGGAGCCTGGGTCAGAAAATTTGTTTCGTGAAACAATATTTTGTGTTGAAACTTCCTGGCAGATTAAAACTGTGTGCCGGACCGAGACTCGAACTCGAGATCTTTGCCTATCGAGCGCTAGTGCTCTACCACTTACCCGTGAAAGGCAAAGATCCCGAGATCGAGCCTCGGTCCGGCACACAGTTTTAATCTGCCAGGAAGTTTCACGTCAGCGCACACTCCGCTGCAGAGTGAAAATCTCATTCTGGAATATTTGTGTTAAGCTGTATAAGGCTGTGCTCAGCAACTGTTGACTTCTCCAGTCTTGGGAAGACGAGCTATGAGACCTGTTTTCCGACCTCCTAAGAAGATAAGGGAGATCCTACACACTGTCAAGGATAGTCTCGGCCTCATGGTCCCTGGGATTTGTAACATCCCTTGTGAGTGTGGAAGCAGTTACATCCGTCAGTCCACCAGTACCATTTCCGACCACTGTGCAGAACATCAACAGCATATTAAAAATGCCCAACTGGAGAAATCTATAGGTGATGATCACAGCTATAAAAAAATATATTGCTCGGCGAAACAAAAATTTTGTTGCAGGACTATCACCATGCTTTCGTTGGCACAGCTTGATTTTTTGGAGTTGACAGTCACAACTTTAACACTACCCCTCATACTGCTACTACATATATCGAAACAGTAATACAGCAGGCCAGAGTGGCCGAGCGGTTCTAGGCGCTACAGTCTGGAACCGCGCTGCCGATACGGTCGCAGGTTCGAATCCTGCCTCGGGCATGGATGTGTGTGATGTCCTTAGGTTAGTTAGGTTTAAGTAGTTCTAAGTTCTAGGGGACCGATGACCTCAGAAGTTAAGTCCCATAGTGCTCAGAGCCATTTGAACCAATAATACAAATGCTCGCTATACACAAGTGCAATGTTGTTGTTGTTGTGGTCTTCAGTCCTGAGACTGGTTTGATGCAGCTCTCCATGCTACTCTACCCTGTGCAGGCTTCTTCATCTCCCAGTACTTACTGCAACCTACATCCTTCTCAATCTTCTTAGTGTATTCATCTCTTGGTCTCCCTCTATGATTTTTACCCTCCACGCTTCCCTCAAATGCTAAATTTGTGATCCCTTGATGCCCCAGAACATGTCCTACCAACCGGTCCCTTCTTCTTGTGAAGTTGTGCCACAAACTCCTCTTCTCCCCAATTCTGTTCAATACCTCCTCATTAGTTATGTGATCTACCCATCTAATCTTCAGCATTCTTCTGTAGCACCACATTTTGAAAACTTCTATTCTCTTCTAGTCCAAACTATTTATCGTCCACGTTTCACTTCCATACATGGTTACACTCCATACAAATACTTTCAGGAACGATTTCCTGACACTAAAATCTATACTCGATGTTAACAAATTTCTCTTCTTCAGAAACTCTTTCCTTTGCATTGCCAGTCTACATTTTGTATCTTCTCTACTTCGACTATCATCAGTTATTTTGCTCCCCAAATAGCAAAACTCCTTTACTACTTTAAGTGTCTCATTTCCTAATCTAATTCCCTCAGCATCACCCGACTTAATTCGACTACATTCCATTATTCTCGTTTTGCTTTTGTTGATGTTCATCTTATATCATCCTTTCAAGACACTGTCCACTCCGTTCAACTTCTCTTCCAAGTCCTTTGCTGTCTCTCACAGAATTACAATGTCATCGGCGAACGTGAAAGTTTTTATTTCTTCTCCATGGATTTTAATACCTACTCCGAATTTTTCTTTTGTTTCCTTTACTGCTTGCTCAATATACAGATTGAATAACATCGGGGAGAGGCTACAACCCTGTCTCACTCCCTTCACATTCACTGCGTCCCTTTCGTGCCCATCGACTCTTATAACTGCCATCTGCTTTCTGTACAAATTGTAAATAGCCTTTCGCTCCCTGTATTTTACCCCTGCCACCTTCAGAATGTGAAAGAGAGTATTCCAGTGAGCATTGTCGAAAGCTTTCTCCAAGTCTACAAGTCTTTCTTCTAAGATAAGTCGTAAGGTCAGTATTGCCTCATGTGTTCCAACATTTCTATGAAATCCAAACTTATCTTCCCAGACGTTGGCTTCTACCAGTTTTTCCATTCGTCTGTAAAGAATTCGTGTTAGTATTTTGCAGCTGTGACTTATTATACTCATAGTTCGGTAATTTTCACACATGTCAACACCTGCTTTCTTTGGGTTTGGAATTATTATATTCTTCTTGATATCTGAGGGTATCTCGCCTGTCTCATACATCTTGCTCACCAGATGGTAGAGTTTTGTCAGGACTGGCTCTCCCAAGGCCGTCAGTAGTTCTAATAGAATGTTGTCTACTCCCGAGGCCTTGTTTCGACTCAGGTCTTTCAAGTGCCATACCTCGATCGAATCCACAGCCGTGGAATGATAAGCCCACCAGCGTCTACGTGATTTCTAGGCGGTTTCCAAACTCCACCTCACAGAATACGACACACAAACAGTTAAAATATATACACTATGCGATCGAAAATATCCGGACACCCCTACATTATGCGGTTTTGAGAACTAGATGTCATGGGAGCTGGAGCCGTCAGTATAAAAGGAGAGGAGAAGTATCATGTTATCAGTAGAGAAGCAGTAACAACTGAATACGTGGGTCAGGAGAGCTCAGTGACCTCCAACATGTACCAGTCATTGGATGTCACCTGAGTAACAAGTCCGTCAGGGACGTTTAAACCCTTCTAAAACTGAGCAAGTCGATTGTTGGTATGTGTCTGTGAAGTGGAAACGCTAAGCAACAACTACGGCTAAGTCAAGACCAGAGAGTCCTCATGTACTTAGGGACAGATGCGGTCGAGTATTTCGTAGAGTTGTTGCAAAAAGTGGCGTGAAATCAGCAGAAAATGATCACTCGTGAGTTCTAAAGTTCTACCGGGGGGAGTCCATCTGGCAAAATGACTGTGCGTTTGGCGTTGAACGGAGAATAATAGTCGAGCAGCTGCTATTCATGAGCAAAACATTTCTGTAGTAAGTGTCAAGAAACCCTTGAGGTGGTGTAAAGAGCGAATGACAGGAAACGTGTGATTTCGAGTGATGACTCACCCTATACCCTGTGGCAATCCGATAGAAGGGGTTGTGTTTACTGTAGTGCGCATGAGGTGCTGTTACGGTGGGCCCGTTTTCCATGGTTAGGGTGAGGGTCCCCTTGTTGGGCTTAAGAAAACGCCAAACGCCGAAGGATAATAACACAAACAGTGTTGTGGGTACTGTGTACTCTAGAGGAACAGTTCGGAGATGATGATTGTATCAGCGTGACAATCAACTCTGCTGCGTGAGGCAATGTTTCTTGGATTATAAAATTCCTGAAATTGACTGGCCTGCCAGTTTCCCGACTTGAATCCAATGGAATATCGTTGGGACGGGCTAGAACGTCGAATTCGCTCCAGACCCCCACATCCAACATCACTACCTCCTCTGGTTTCGCCTCCGCAGGATTAATGGGCCCCCATTACTCCACAGACATTCAGACACTTCAGTTAAAGTGTCCCCAGCAGAGCTCAAGAGGTTATAAAGGCGAAATGTGGGCACATCCCAAATTACTAACAGGTGTTCATAAATGGTTCAAATGGCTCTGAGCACTATGGGACTTAACTTCTGAGGTCATCAGTCCCCTAGAACTTAGAACTACTTAAACCTAAATAACCTAAGGACACCACACACACCCATGCCCGAGGCAGGATTCGAACCTGCGACCGTAGCAGCAACGCGGTTCCAGACTGTAGTGCCTAGAACTGCTCGGCCACCCCCGTCGGCACTAACAGGTGTCTGGATACTGTTGATGAGATAGTCCTGTTTCCACAATTCACAGATAGACGACAAACAAAACTTCCTAGCCTTTAAAACTCTGTATAGGGGAAGTACGGCGAACATGGCGGCGGCAGAGAGACTGCGTCTATCAAACTGCTGCTGACACGTGGATCACTTCAGTATATTTAGTCGTCTTTACGAAACGAACGAGGTCAGGTAACTCGTGCGTTGATGAATTCGAGCACAAGCTTAAAACTGAACGTCTCGAATTTAAAATGAAAGGCCGGCCGGAGTGGCCGAGCGGTTAAATGCGCTACAGTCTGGAACCGCACGACCGCTACGGTCGCAGGTTCTAATCCTGCCTCGGGCATGGATGTGTGTGATGTCCTTAGGTTAGTTAGGTTTAAGTAGTTCTAAGTTCTAGGGGACTTATGACCACAGCAGTTGAGTCCCATAGTGCTCAGAGCCATTTTTTTTAAAAATGAAAGCGTAGTATGTCAACAAATACATTTACTCGCTGGGACAAATTTCAGTTTCCTTCATGTTCTGCATTATGAAGGTCGTTTGATATTTTGCCACATGCTCTTAGAATAGCATGTCGTAGTGATTGTTTTTCGAACATTTTAACACCTTTATCACATTTTACTTGACAACTGGCATGTATAAAATTCTTTAATCCAATATTCAACACTGTATGGCTACACAAAAAAACTAATTTTACTCGTAAAATCTGCATCTACATTCTACTCTGCAAACCACTGTGAAGTGCATGACAGAGGGTATGTGCCACTATACAAGTTACTTGGGTCTTTTCTCGTTCCATTCATGTATGGAGTGGAAGAATACTGATTTTTTAAAATGCCTCTGTGCATACTATAATTGACATAATCTTGTCCCCACCAGTGGCGGATGATGGCGGTTGGGGAGGAGGGGGATGGAGGGAGGCAGGATGGTAATGTTGACCCACCCTAGGCCCCTGGTCCTTCGAGACCACCCAGGGCCAGATCATTTTAATCAAATCCGACACAAGATCAGTATCTGTGAGGTAGTTGGAATTGGAGGTTCCACATGTATGCAAAATATAAAGATAGGTATCTACTTACCTATTATCAGGCCATGGCAATTGTCAATGGGTGTGTTCAGAATTTTTACAATTTTTATAAAGTTCTGCACGAAACATAAAGTCTGTAGAATGATAACCAGTTATCTGCTAGACACAGTTATTCTACATGATAAGTTTTTTGATGCCTATATCATCCACACATGAATACTGAAATGTACAGTTTAAAAATCTGAGTGTAAATTAATGAGGAGACCAAGAAAAGGACAAATAATTTAAATGGCCTTTTTAGATATTACACTATTTTTTGGCCAGCAGAACCTTGTTTTCCACTTCCATCGTGAAGACATTTCATTAGAAAACAGATGAAATTACTTATAACTTGTGCAACTGATGATGAAAGATGATTCAGTTTTTTTTAAAATAAAAAACACTGTTTAGAATTTGCGGATTCCACCTATGGTCAAAGAGATTACCTTCCTATTTGTCAAAAGGGATACAAAATGAATTCATTTTTATTTTTGGTGGATGTGTTAAGGCAAAAATTATCTCAGTTGCAAAAAAAGGCTAAAAATAAGGAAATAATTTTTGACAACACTCCTGCTGAAAGCAGAATTAATCAAACAAACCCAATTAATCAGATATGTCCATGCAGAAGACAACATTGTGGAAGTTCTAGAACTCTTCTTAGGTTGTTTTGCATGTCGTGAAAGACTGCAGAAGGTATGTCAAAAGATATTCAAAAGCAGCTGTAAAAGATGGGCATTGCTCAGGGCTCAAGATTGTGACAACGCCGCATCAGAGTCAGGTGTAAATGGAGGAATACAACGAAAAATTCAAGAAGTAAATTCAAAGGCTATGTTCATAGCCCCTGTGCTAGTCATTCCATAAATATTTGCAGAGTTCATGCATTCTCATGTGTTCTCTCTAGCACCATCTGTATTGGAACTGCAGAGAAGTTACACTGATGCGACAAAAGTCATCGAAGACCTCCATGTAAAATGTTGGACCTCCTTTTGCACGGCATAATGCAACAACTTGGTGTAGCATGTACTCAACAAATTGCTGGAAGTCTCCTGCAGAAATATTGAGCCTTGCTGCCTCCATATCTGTTCTTAATTGCAAAAGTGTTGCTGCTGCAGGATTTTGTGCACGAACTGACCACTCGATTATGTCCCATAAAAGTTCAATGGGATTCACGTTAGGCAATCCGGGTAGCCAAGTCATTTGGCTGAATTGCACAGAAAATTCATCAAACCAATTGTAAACAATTTTGGGCCGGTGACATGTCATATCGTTACCCATAGAAATTTCATCATTGTTTGGGAACAAATGGCTGCAAATGGTCTCCAAGCAGCCAAATATAACTATTTCCAGTCAATGATCGGTTCAGCTGGAGCAGAGAATCCAGCGACAGTGGTAAATTCTTTAGGTCATATGACAGCAACGGTTTCAAATACATAGTGTTACCGTAAATATCTATAGGTTCCAACCGATCGTCTTGAACTGTCAGAAGCAGAAAAAGACAACCAATATTAGGTCGAAAAACAGCGTTTTTAAAAGGAGAATTCTGAAGCAGCTTCTGTGAGAATTTAGAAGAAATTAACAAAAAAAAAAATTTTTTTAAAAATCATACAGTGATACAGCAGCTACGTTTGCCTTGCAGCAAAGTTTAAAGAAGAGCCCAGACTTTAGATACCTCCTGCAAGGTCACGCCAGAAATTTCATCGCAAATTTGTTCAAGTTTAGAGACTATAGATCTTTCTTACAGTCGTCACTCTTAAATCTTACAATATACGTCAATGCATGGAAATTATACTTACTGCGCACTATCAAGTTTCTCTTGCAGACTGACAATTAGCTTTGCTGATTTTCGTCAGCCTGATTCTTCTTGTTACTGCACCTCTCCATTCATAAGTCAACCCTATAAAGTCGCTCTCCCTTCCAGGCATTAAAAATACAGCTGAAAGCACTGCAGCATCACTCAGCACGAAATGTAGGAAAATACACAATCCCTCCAACATTACACAAGCAACCAAAAGGTCCAGTATGGCGGAAAATATCACGTGACTTGATTTCAGCTAATCACAAACGTACATGGCAGCAACAGGCAAGGGAAAGAATGCTCAGACTTTACCTACACTGAGATTTAGCAACCTGACGACTAGGGCATCTGGCCACAAAGTTAAGCACTCTTCTACATTCTATAAAGCAGAATTATGTATGTATATCCAGGATCTCCTCCAAAACAAGTTTTATACGCAAACATCAAACTTGAGTATGATGGGTAGAAGCTCCTAGCTCCAACAGGGGCAGAGATAGAGGCAAAAGTATGTTTCATAGCCCATGCCAAGTGGGCTGTTCTGCACCGACCTGCTTTGTGGGTCAGCCAGCATGTCAGTTTCAAAAAAATAGTTTTCAATCCCTTGACTTTTAGGCTGCCCTGCATGACAGGCATGTTGTGGGAGTAGTACCACTGTGCTAAATACCCCTGTTTTGCTGAGGCTACACATGTGGATGGATGGACGCAGCTGGGGGAAGTATGGGGTGGATGGAGAAAGATTGAATGGATAGTGGAGTTAGGAAGAGGTGAATAGGAGAGATAGGGTCATCGACAGAAAGAGGGGGTGAGGGAATGGACAGAGGAAGGGTCAAAGATGACAAGGACTGACAGAGGCGGAGGTGGTGATGGTTGGGGAGAAAGGGGAGGGGGCAATGAACAGGGAGAGGTTGGGTTTAGGAAGTGGATAGGTAGAAGGGGCTAGGTGTTAATGAACAGAGAGAGCAGAGAGAAGGGTATGGAGCTAATGGAGCTATAGAGGGGAAGCAAGAGGTGAAGAACAGAGAGGGGAGTGGGGGATGGACAGAGAGAGAGGGGGGATGAGATGGATAGAGCGATAGGAGTGGAGGAGATTGACGGGGAGAGGGAGTAGAGAAGCGGGAGAAATAGATGAGAGGGAGAAGGAGATGTGTAATATGTGTAGCATATAGATATGCGAGAGAAGCTTCAGGGAAAATAAAAAAATTAAAATCTACCAAATTCTCAAAAAACTGAACAGAATAGAACAGAAAGGAAAAACATGAGCAACACTGTAATGTAACTAGAGCTGGTCGTACTGGTACAAGAAACAAAACATACCACATTGTAGAAAAGATATTTATTAAAAAGAAGTGGCATCAGTGGAGAGTCTTTAGGAAAGACGAAAGGTAGGACAGGAAGGAAGAAGTCTAGGAACCATCAGTCTGCTCAGGCTGCTTCGACGGAGACGGTGTCGTCAGACGAGACGGCGGCATCGCTGCTGGGGGCGGGAGCCGCCGGTGCGGGGGCGGACGCGGAGGCGGAGTCACTGGCGGGGGCGGCGGCGACGGGGGCGCCGGCGAAGATGAGTCCGGAGCCGGGGATGACGGCGGGCGAGTGCACGAAGGAGAGGTGGGCGGGCAGCACGGCGTGGCCGACGGGCACCTGGTGCGCCGTGTAGGACACGGCCACGGGCCGCACCACGTTCTGCACCACGGGGCTGACGGCGGCGTACGCGTGGCCCTCGACGGCGCTGTACGCGAAGTTGCCGCCCAGCCGGTCCGACTGGATGACCGCCGAGTCGAGGCTGGGCGTGCGCACCAGCGCCGCGGGGCCCGCCAGCAGCCCGGCGCTGCACACCGCCAGCACGCAAGCCAGGACGAGAGCCACCTGCCGGCAGAGGGGGCGCCGTCAACACGCACAGTGGGTGCACAGGGTGAGGGGCGAGTCAGAAATGTGTGTGAAATCTTACGGCACCTAACTGCTAAGGTCATCAGTACCTAAGCTTACACACTACTTCGCCTAAATTATCCTAAGAACAAACACACACACCCATGCCCGAGAGAGGACTCTAACCTCCGCCGGGATAAGCCGCACAGTCCATGACTGCAGCGCCCTACACCGCACGGCTAATACCGCGCGGCAGGGGCGAGTCCCCGTACCCCTCCAACTCCTGTTTAGCATTAAGTGTCACTAAGCAAGTTGGTAGCTATGTTACATCTTATCAGTTGTTGGTATCTATTGCAGGAATTTACATTTAAACGTTTTCGCAGTCGCAGTCGAGTTTCAATCTGTAGTCACTGCAGATGTGAGCGGTCACAGTTACACAACTGAGCAGCGCCTAGTGACAAGTGTGAGCTTTAAATGCGAACATTTTATTTTGTTTACAAAATATGACAGTACACATGTGATATGTTACTACTGTGAAAGAAACCTGTGAGCACTGGAGACAGTGCCACAAGTTTCTCCAAAAAATTGTAGCACAACACACACACACACACACACACACGAATGTCATATTAACAAATGTAAATCCACCTGATGATGGAGGTTTAAACCTTTGAAACGCGTCGTGGAGATAAATAAACAGTGACTGGTAACAGTAAACTTGTTGTTTCATTTAATGACAAGTGTGTGGGTGCGCGAACGACAATACACAGGCCAGACAGTGAGATAGATTACGGGAGTATTCCGGGTGTTACGACGTATAATCAAGTGCCAGCACACCAGTCGGGGACGACAGGGAAGACATGTCCGAAAGAACAGATACCATCTTACTAAAGATATAGTTCAGGCTCACCGGCCACTTGACCATCTTCTTCTTCTGCGCGAATGCACAAACAGTGCCCGAACTCTTACGGGAATCGGCAACGCGCCGCGAGTAATGAGTATAATGGGCGGGGGCACTACGAATGTAGTGGGGGACAATACGTTGAGAATGTGGGTTTCGCGGGAGGCGTGCCAGAGATAAATCCCTGCAGTCGCACTGTCCTCTGTGTCCTCGGTGGCTCAGATTGATGCCAGCACGGTAACAGCGTGTTCGGTCAGAGGGTTATTTGCCCTCTGTAATAAAAGAAAAAAAAACTGAGTTAATGGATCAACGACGATCTGAAACGGGTGTCTTGCGACGTCCGCCCTGAGCAGATGCAACGATCGAAAACGAACAAAATGGAAAAAAAAGATGGATAGAGCGTCTGCCATGTAAGCAGTAGATTCCGGGTTCTAGTCTCGGTCGGGGCACAAATTTTCATCTGTCCCCGTTGACGTATGTCAACGCCTGTAAGCAGCTAAGGGTGTTCATTTCATTGTAATTTCATTCTAACGAGCTGCATGGTCACCGATGGTATCTGTTCTTTCGGATATGTCCGAAAGTACAGATACCATCTTAGTATATATATGATCTTTTCTCCCTACGTAGGTCGGCGTCGACAAAATACTTTCGCGTTCGTAAGAGAAACTTGGTGATTGAAATTTCATGAGAAGATCCCGCCCCAATGAGAAACGCCTTTGTTTTAGTCTTTTCCACCCCAAATCCTGTATCATGCCAGTGACATTCTCTCCCTTATTTCTCGGTAATAGAAAACGTGCTGCACTCTTTTGAACTTCCTCGATGTACTCCACTAATCCTATCTGGTAAGTATCCCATATCAGTACACCAAAAGAGGACGGACAAGTAGATCTGTTGCATCTTCTAAGTGTTCTGCCAGTACAAGGCAGTTTTTGATTCGCCTTTCCCACAACATTTTCTGTGTATTCTTTCCAATTTAAAGTGTTCGTATTTGTAATTGTTAGGTATTTGGTTGAATTTACGGCCTTTGGATTTGTTCCCTTCATCGTGTAACAAACGTTTAACGGATTCCCTGTAGGAGTCATGTGGATGACCACACACTTGTCATTATCTAGGATCAAATGCCTATTTTCGCACCATGCAGATATCTTATCTAAATCGTTTTGCAATTCGTTTAGATCTTCAGATGACTTTACTAGCCGATAAACGACAGCATCATCTGCAAACAAGCTAAAAAGGCTGCACAGAATGTCTCTTAAATCATTTATATAGATAAGGAACAACAGAGGACCTATAACAGTATCCTGGGAAACACCAGAAATCACTTCTGTTTTACTAGATGACTTACCGTCAGTTACTACGAACTGTGACCTCTCTGATAGGAAATCACGAATCCAGTAGCATAATTGAGACGATATTCCACGAGCACGCAGTTTAATGACAAGACGTTAATAAAGAGAACCAAAATTTGAGGATGACTGCAGAACGATTCTACTGCCGCCAACGAGTATTTGGCATGAGGATCACGAATATAAGGGAGATTAGTACTCGTACGGAAGTATTTAGTCAGTCGTTTTGCACCCGCTCTGTTTTTGGGATGGAACAGGGAAGCAAATGCGTTGCAACGTACGCTCTGCTGTGCACCATACAGTATGTTGCAGAGAATGTGTGTAGATGTAGAAGCAGATGTGACGCTTCTGCGGTAACAGGTTACATGGAAGAGTGTGGCTTGATTAAGCACTCCTGCGGTCGTGGAGTAAGTTACGCGGAGCATGCTGTGCCGTGAGTGGGTGACCTTGCTCGGCAGGTGCGGGAGCTGCAAAGGTGCAGAGCAGTACAGGATGGGACCGTTGGCCCAGGCCGAGACATCCGGCTGCGACCACGCCCAGCACGCCGTGGGCCGCCGCTCCGGTGGGCGCCTCCACTAGCGGCATTCCCCACTTTCTGGTCGCCACGTGGGGTGAACAATGGCGGAGGCGTGACCCGCTAACGACCACGGCAGCAGCTGGGGCACTGCGCCGTCTGCTTTGTTTACATACGCCTATAAGCTGCGGGAGAGTACGCCAGAACCTGTCTTTCATACTACAACGCAGTGTACTCTGAAAGCAAACTTTCTGACAGGTTAATACAGTATACTAAACAGGCAGTGCTCTTTCCAGCTAAGCCATTGGAGCGTCCCTCGCACGCTAACTCAAACCTCCACGTCACCAGCAATAGGTACGACGTATTTTGACGTATACGATATGTGAATTCGATTGAAAAATCGGAAATTTACACGTCTGACGTTGTTGTTGGTTATGGACAATACAACAGAATGGAGTGAGACTTTAATATTTGTTATTTGATGAACGCCTACATCTACATCTACACTACTGGCCATTAAAATTGCTGCACCACGAAGATGACGTGCTACAGACACGAAAATTAACCGACAGGAAGAAGATGCTGTGATATGCAAATGATCAGCTTTTCAGAGCATTCACACAAGGTTGGCGCCGGTGACGACACCTACAACGTGCTAACATGAGGAAAGTTTCTAACCGATTTCTCATACACAAACAGCAGTTGACCGGCGTTGCCTGGTGCAACGTTGTTGTCATACCTCGTGTAAGGAGGAGAAATGCGTACCAACACGTTTCCGACTTTGATAAAGGTCGGATTGTAGCCCATTGCGATTGCGGTTTATCGTATCGCGACATTGCTGCTCGCGTTGGTCGAGATCCAATGACTGTTAGCAGAATATGGAGTCGGTGGGTTCAGGAGGGAAATACGAAACACCGTGCTGGATCCCAACGGCTTCGTATCACTAGCAGTCGAAATGACAGGCATCTTATCCGCATGGCTGTAACGGATCGTGCAGCCACGTCTCGATCCCTGAGTCAACAGATGGGGACGTTTGCAAGACAACAACCATCTGCACGAACAGTTCGACGACGTTTGCAGCAGCATGGACTATCAGCTCGGAGATATTGGCTGCGGTTACCCTGGGTGCACGAATGGCAAAACGTAATTTTTTCGGATGAATCCAGGTTGTGTTTACAGCATCATGATGGTCGAATCCGTGTTTGGCGACATCGCGGTGAACGCACATTGGAAGCGTGTATTCGTCATCGCAATACTGGCTTATCACCCGGCGTGATGGAAGGGGTGGGGGTGGGGGGCGGGTGCCATTGGTTACACGTCTCGGTCACATCTTGTTCGCATTGACGGCACTTTGAACAGTGGACGTTACATTTCAGATGTGTTACGACTCGTGACTCTACCCTTCATTCGAGTCATGCGAAACCCTACATTTCAGCAGGATAACGCACGACCGCATGTTGCAGGTCCTGTACGGGCCTTTCTTGATACAGAAAACGTTCGACTGCTGCCCTGGCCAGCACATTCTCCAGATCTCTCACCAATTGAAAACGTCTGGTTAATGGTGGCCGAGCATCTGGCTCGTCACAATACGCCAGTCACTACTCTTGATGAACTGTGGTATCGTGTTGAAGCTGCATGGGCAGCTGTACCTGTACACGCAATCCAAACTCTGTTTGACTCAATGCCCAGGCGTATCAAGGCCGTTATTACGGCCAGAGGTGGTTCTGGGTACTGATTTCTCAGGATCTATGCACCCAAATTGCGTGAAAATGTAATCACATGTCAGTTCTAGTATAATATATTTGTTCAATAACACCCGCTTAAATTGCGTGAAAATGTAATCACATGTCTGTTCTAGTATAATATATTTGTCCAATAACACCCGCTGATCATCTGCATTTCTTCTTGTTGTGGCAATTTTAATGGTCATTTGTGTACATCGATACTCCTCAGTCCACCTTATGGCGCATGACGGAGGGTACCCCATACCACTAACAGTCATTCCTTTCCTACTCCACACGGAAATAGAACGAGGGAAAAACGACAATCTCTATGCCTCCGTATGAACCCTTAATCTCGTATCTTATCTTCGTAGTCCATATGTGCGATGTATGTTGGAGGCGGCAGAATCGTTCTGCAGTCAGCTTCAAATGCCAGTTTTCTAAATTCTCTCAACGGTGTTCCTCGAAAGGAATGTCGCCTTCCCTCCAGGGATTCCCATTTGAGTTGCCGAAGCATCCGTGTACACCTGCTGTTCGAATCTACCAATAAAAAAAATATAGCAGCCCACCCATGAAATGCTTCGATGTCTTCTTTCAATCCGAGCTGGTACGGATCCCAAACACTCGAGCAGTACTCGAGAATAGGTCGCACCGGCCTCCTATATGCGGTCTCCTTTATAGGTGAACCACCTTTCCTAGAAATCTCCCTATAAACCGAAGTCGACCATTCGCCTTCTCCACTACAATCATCACATGATCGTTCCATTTCATATCTCTTTGCGACGTTATGCCCACGTATGTAAACGATGTGACTGTGTCAAGCAGGACAATAGTAAGGCCGAATCTGAATTTTACAGGTTTGTTTTTCCTACCCATCCGTATTAATTTACATTTTTCTGCATTTACAGCTACCTGCCATTCATCATGCCAAACAGACATTTCGTCAAAGTCATCTGGTATCCTCCTGCAGTCACTCGACTTCGACACCTTTCCGTACACCACAGTATCATCAGCTAACTCCCGCAAATTGCTGCCCACCCTGTCCGCCAAATCATTTATGTCTATAGAGAATAATATCGGTCCTATCACACTTCCCGTGCCACTCCTAAGAATAACCTTGTCTCTAATGAACATTCACCGTCAAGGACAACATACTGCGTTCTATAACTTAAGAAGTCTTCGAGACACTCGCATATCTGTAAATCCATTCCATATGTTGGTACCGCATTATGGGCGCAGTGTGTGGCGTACCTGGATGTGCAGTTCCCCCACTACCTTCACCAGATTTAACTCCTTTGGATTTTTCCTGTGGGGTCGCGTCAAAGCACTGTATTATGCCGGATCTGGTTGGGTCGCGTCAAAGCACTCGTTTATACCGGATCTGGTTCATCTTAAGCTCATGTGAGCGGTCAAATTCCGCCGGATCTGTTGGTTAAAGTTTATCAGGACTCGGTTCGGAGGATAGTATTAACTCTCCGACGTAGTGGGCAGCATATCGGACCGTTCCTGTGACTGTTGATGTTCCCTCTGGAATGTGTAACGTCGGCTTAATGCCTTTTCGGTACGTAACACTCGCGCTGCCGATCGTATCAATTCTGCCACACAAAGTTGGTTATAACTCGAGACTGAATAAAGCCATGTGCAAAATAACAACGCCGTCGCTTTTCTAGTGAAATTCTCCACGTGTCCCATTCAAAATTATCGACTTGAATCCAAAATGGCGGCTTTCAAGATGGCCGCCATGTTGGTAACATATCCTAGAAGTTTTTCCCCCTCCTCTTTCTCTTGTATCAGCACTTTGTTTTACTGTTTGCGTTTGGATTTTATGAGGGTATTTCCGGACTTGTACTATACGTAGAGAAGATCATCACAAATGAACGAAAAGAAAGCCTCTGACAAGGAATTTTGTGAAACTAAGTGTTTCTGAACACATGATTCGAAAAGAGATTTCCTTATTTTGTGGATGAGAACACGGTCTTCTTGCTGACGTCAAACTCTGTGCCTGTGTAGTGATATTAGAGATCTGCAAGGTCAGGACGGTGCTTCGGAACGAGACTTCGGCACAGAGGATGAGATGGCCGGCTGCGAGAAGACGCCTGCTGGCGACGTAGATCTGCGGCTCTCGGCCGCGACCTCGGCGGCTCTGTGTTAAGTCAAGGTGGGACGCCGGCGGTTGCGTCACGCACTCTCGTTTTCATCGGAGGCGAGCCGCGGCTGGTCGCATCGCTTCCACACGGCTCACGGCCGCTAACGGTGTTCTCCACTTCTCCGCGACAGTTTAGATGGCACTGCGGGCGAACTGGCTACGATGTCACTCAGTTTTCGAATGTATATATTTTGTGCCTTTATCGTTATTTATTTTTGACTGCCAGGACCGTAAAACTTCAATAAATTTGCCTAAACTGGTGAAGAAATCTAACTCAGTTCTGATCAGATACTTGATCAACACAATATCACTTGTAATACATAGATTTTGCCCAACCCCTTATCGTAAATTACCGCTCAACGAGGTCCACTATTACAAGAAATGAGTCGTGAAAGTAAGTAAGGAAAGTAAATGAGACTGTCGCCATCCTGAAAGCTGGTTTCCACACCAAGGTGCTTCACCCTGTGTGGTCCTATTGGATGCGGTGCCGCCTGGCCCGACTCCGACCTTTTAAACTTAAAAACTCTGCCCCACGTGGGCCCGTAACTTGACGTGGGCTCTCAAAGAAGGTACTGCTGTGTGTTTCTCACATTAACAACACATTGACAGTGGTGAAAAAACGACAAATGTTTGAAAAAATCCGCCGCGCGGAGAAGCCGTGCGGTTTTAGGCGTCATGTCACGGACTGCGCGGCCACTCCCACGGGAGGTTTGAGTCCTCCCTCGGGCATGGGTGTTTGTGTTGTTCTTAACATAAGTTAGTTTAAGTAATGTGTAAGACTAGGGACCGATGACCTAAGCGGTTTGGTCTCTCAGGAATTCACACACATTTGAACATTTGATTTGGAAAAATCTTTGGAATCACTGAGGCAGCACATCGAACATTTCAGATTCGTAGTTTCTTACTTTTTCTGCCAACTAGCCTCACCCAAATAATACATAGCCAGGTGAAGAAAGTGAAGTACCCAGAAGACATGTAACTTTGCATATGTACACACCATCGGCGAGTATAAAAATGATTATAGATGCAATTCCTTGGGACAGGTAAACGCCCACCACAGCGCAGTGTTGTTCGTATTTTGTGTTGTCACCACGCCTCGTAGAACATATACACTGACGAGCCGAAACATTGTGACCGCCTGCTAAATAGCTTGTTGGGACATCTTTGGAACGCAATACATCACCGATTCTGCGTATAATCTGTTCTACAGTTTGTTGGGAGGTATATGGGAGACGATGTCCGAGTGGAGGTCATGTAATTCCCGTAAATAACGGCCCGATGATCTGTCTACACCGTGATGGCACCTTATAGCGACCCAGATGGGTTCGATAGGATACACATCCGGCAACTCTGGTGACCAAGACATCAACGTGAGTTCACTGTCGTGTTCCCCAAACCACTGTAGCACAATTCCAGCTTTGAGACACGGACAATTATCCTGTTGAGAGACGACGTCGCCGTCGTGGAAGACATCAAGGGTGAAGGGGTGCAGGTGGTCCGCAGCTGTCAACGTGTCTTCGATTACTACCAAAGGGCCCATCCAGGAGCAGGGGAATGTCTATCATAGCATTAAACTGTTCCGATCAGTCTGCGTCCATGGCGCGGTGCACGTTATGGAGATGACCATCGTCCTGGTGTAACAAGTGTCCATTAATCCGCGATCCAATCCCACTGATCCCGTGCCCACTGCAATTGTAATTTATGATGTCGTTGTGTCAACATGGGAAGACGTAGGGGTCGCCTGCTGCGGAGTCCAATGTTCAGCTCTGTGCGCTGAATGGTGTGCTCCGAAACACTTTTGCCTGCACCAGCATTGTGCTTTTTTGCGGGATATGCCATAGATCGCCGCCTATCCTACGTTACAGGGCAGGCAGTTCTCCGAAGTCCATGTTCTGTGTGGACGGCCAACCGTTTAGCGCCTAGCAGTAGTTTCACTGTGGTATCAGTTTCCACAGCTGCTCACGACAGTAGCACGTGAACATTTGACCAGCTACCCCGCTTTCGAGATACTCGTTCACGGGCTCTGGGTAATCATAATCTGGCCTGTGTCGAAGACACATTGCTCCATTTTCGGCCCGTATCGTCGCGAGAATGACTGCCCCATTCGCTTCTGCTCCGCTTATATACTTTCCTTACCTCGTTACTTTCCCGCAACGTCATCAGACCACATCCAATCTCACGGTGGGCCATGGGCATAAGGCTTTGGTTTATCAGGGTACAGGACGTCAAGAACGTCAGATGCTGCACGATCAACGTGAAGGACCCGGAGATGCTTGTTTCTCGTGCGAGACAGTACTTCACAGATCTTGAAAGGGGTCTCAGTGTCTGTAGTCATGTGATCGTCTGATCGAATAGTGGCATATACAGATTTGTGGACCATTTGGATGTGACAGTGCCGCATTGTTGGACTGCATGGAACGACAGTTCAGGCAGACTCGTCGTCGGGGTTCCGTTCGGCCACGCCTGACCAGCACAACGGACGAACGCGGTACTGTGCACCAAGCACATCGTGACCCCTTCACATCTGCAGCAGCCCCGGAGGACAGGTAATGGACTCCATGCAGCACTGTGTTATCCCACATCATATATCGGGAACTAGCAGCAACTGGACTAGACAAATATTGTCGAATGTATAGACTACCATTAACACCACAACACAATCGACTGCATTTGGAGTGGTGCCGTGAACGCGAAGCCTGGACTCTGACGAACGGCGTCGCATTGCGTCGAGCGATGAATCGAGCTTCTGCACTGCCCAGATGACCATCGTCGGGCGAGTATGGTGGCGATCTGGGGAGAGCTCCCATTGTTACAATCTTTTGGAGAGGCACAGCGGTGTTATCTCCGGTGTCATCGCCTGGGGAGCCGTGTGTTATAACTCAAGGTTGATTGGTTGGTTGATTTGTGGGAGGGGACCAAACAGCGAGGTCGTTAGTCCCATCGGATTAGGTAAGGATGGGGAAGGAAGTCTGCCGTGCCCTTTGAAAGGAACCATCCTAGCATTTGCCCGAAGCGATTTAGGGAAATCAAGGAAAACCTAAATAAGGATGGCCAGACGCAGGTTTGAACCGTCGTCCTCCCGAATGCAAGTCGAGTGTGCTAACCACTGCGTCACCTCGCGCGGTATAACTTACGGTCATGCTCTTAGTGACTGAGGTAACTCTGAATGTAGATGTCTCTCTTTTGACACCATCGTAGTGACATTTTTCAATAGGATAATGCTTGTCCACATACAGCACGTGTATCCATTAACGGTCTGCGTGATGCCGAGGTACTCCCGTGGCCAGAAATGCCCCAAGATCTGCCACCCACCCCTTTAGAACTTGCGTGGCATCTGTTCGACCCTCCGCTCTGTCCTCGTTGTAGTATGCGGGATATCAAGGACCAGTTACAACAGCTATGGACCAACTTTCCCCAGCAGAGGAATCCCTTAAAACCCGAATCACTGCGTGCAGGCAGGTCGGAGCGAGTGCAAAGTCACGCAGATCAGTGGGCTCATATTGCGTAGCTCTTTGTAAATTTCACTCGATTTTGTAACCACCGAAAGAACGTGACATGCGTTCTCAACTCGTGAAGCTTCATTTCGTTTCCTCTTCCTCTTCTAGGTGCTTCCCTCTTTTTGGCACGTAGTGTGATTCAGTTTCTCGTTGATGCTTAAGAGTCCTTTCAATAAGTATACCTTAGTCATAATTATTACTTCCTTTTTGTTTTTGTTTTCCTGTGCAAGGCCAAAAAAATTGTCGAGGCATTACATAGCTTTGTGGGTCTTGAAATTGTAACAATAAACGCAACTGGAGGCTGCCAGTGGCTAGTACATCTGGAGCATTCCATGATAGTCTATCCTATGTAATCCTCTTCATCTCTGCATAGCTATTGCAACCTCCATCCGAATGAATCTGCTTCCAGTAGTCAAGACGGTATTCCTCTTCAATTTTGTCCCCCACACTTCCCTCCGTGACGAAAGTCTAAGGTTAGAGTGAGGGTATTCGTTAATACCAAATAAAACTTGAAAATTCATCAACAGTCCCATTTTGTCTTTCCGGGAATGGACACCCAACTTGAAATGAGCACAGGTTATTACTTTCCCAAATACTCTCATACGTCTTTTTTAAGGTGAGGGGAAAGCGATAATGGATAAGGCTTTCAACTGTATTCTCTTTCGGTCAGTTCGTAGTCGAATTTCTGTAGCAAATTTACCATCCGGACGTGCATGCATACGCTACGCGCCCTTGTACGTTTGACATTGACATTCTGGCGTGGAATGTAAACCACAACTACGAGAAGAATCGCTCCTTCCCTTAAAGGGTTTTACGGAGTTTTGACAGCGATTTACACCAGGAAGCGCGATCTCCTGTCATGTTATGCGCTGAAACGCGTGCATACATCTGTAAGAGTGCATTGTCGACAAAAGTAACTAATCAATGATGATAAGCCATTAGATTGATATTCTTTATCCCCTCACCCGATGTTATAGTTTGGATACACGATAAATTGAGACACAGCTTTCGATAAGTTGGTAAGAAAACATTTCGTGGGTAATCTTCACTTTCTCGGTAGTCTCTCAATATTTCCTGTCTATATGTCTTCATTAATCCATGTGATATTATACTAACACCTGTAGCATATGAACTCCTGTTAATGATTATTTTTGCCTATCACCAGAAGAAAAAGGTATTATTTTGTTATTAATACTGTCTAATTTTGATTTTCTAAACTTAAGCAACTATGTGGGGTGCTACATCTGCATAAATGACTCACGCGGCAATAATATTGAAGCAGTGCTACTGCATCTTTTTATTGTATTTAGGAGGATCATAGATAACAGTTTAATGGAAATGTGGTAAACCTTTAGGGATTACAAGCTGCCTATTGGCTTCTGTCTCAGGTACTTCGGCCGACGTTTTTTTCATAATTTTTCTGACGTTCTGCAAGCACAGGCTGATGGCATTGTTAAAATTTTTCTCTACATTGTTGCTGGTGAGAGTGAAGCTTTAACAATGCTAGCCTCACGTACTGGCGAAACGTCAGAAAAATTATCAGATAAACATTGGCCGAAGAACGCCAGACGGAAGCCAACAGGCAGTTTGTCAACAAGTGACCAGGAAAGCCTTAATAATCTTAGGGATTAGTTTCAGTGCAGTCAGAAGGAGCCATAGAGGACAATAATTGTACAGGAAGACACAGATTACAATATATGCAAGAAATAATTGAGAATGTTGCTTGTCGGTGATACTCTGAGGTGAAAAAATTACCACAAGGGAGATACGAACAGCAATACATGAAAGAAAAATAATAGAGGTAACAGAGTGAATCCCCGTGGGAGATCAATTTTCTGAGGAAGTTTTCGAGTTTAGAGTGCTGTATTAAGTCTCAGATGTCGGAAATTCCTGGACTAATAGCTCTTTTGACACGCTTCTTATTTTGTATATAAAGGCAACAGGTGAGGACAAAAAATAAGGCTGTCAGTGGGTCACTACCTGAAACTTCTTGTGTATTGGATAGACATAACTCGAATGTGATACATAACTGCGTCATCCACTAACAATAAGACACCAGAATAGTTTCTATGGTACTAGAGGGATCCATAAGGGGACGAAAATTGTGGGGGAAAACAGAGATTCTTATATATACAAGGAATCATTGAGGATTTTAAGTGAAAGTACCAGTGTGAGATGGACAAAATGTCAAAAGAGTGATAAAAAATAGTAGATGTAATACAATGAATCCCTGTGGGACAGCCGTTCCCTGTGGAGTATTTCCAGTTAGGAATGTAGCATTGTATACGTTGACGAATAACTCTTTTTGACGTTCTCACTTCTTTTGTGTATGAAGACAAAAGGCTGCAACTAAAAGCGAGTTTGTCAGTGGATCACTGCTTGGAAGATACAGCAAGTATCTCTGGCACTTATTATTTGAGTGTGACACATAACGGTGTGGTCAAAAAATGCCATTGAAGCAGCGTCATCAGTCTTTCGTCCTGTATACGAGGGTCGTTCAACAAGTAATGCCCCATTTTTTTAAAAGGCCATTAATACACGTAGACAAACGTCGTTGTTGGTGCTTCGCATTTGATGTCTGTTCCGTGTTGTCACGGATCGTTACGGGGGACAAAAGCTAGTTGCATCACTTTGCGCCAGAAACAAAAAGGGAGTCAATGGAGTGGTACCATCCTCATTCAGAACAAAAGAAGAAATTGAAGAGTATCTCCGGTGCCGGAAAAGACTTGGTGACAATCTTCTGGGATTGTGATGGCGTCGTTCTCGTGGATGTGATGCCAAAAAGGTCAAGCATCAACTCAAAGTGATACGTGACGACTATGAATAAACTCAAGATCAGTTTCCGACGTGTTCGATCAGACAAGAATCCAGCATAAATCTTGTTCCTACACGATAATGCGCGCCTACACACAAGAACCCGGAAACACACTGTTGGACATGATTGGCTCATCCACCCCACAGCGCAGATCCGGCACCCTCGGAGTACCATCTCTTTGGGTCGCTTAAAGATTCTCTTTGGGGGACACACTTTGAAGATGAAAGTATCAGTCATGCAGTGAAAACATGGCTTCGCCTACAGGACAAGAGCTTTTACCAGCAGGGGAAACAGGCTCTTCCACAACGTTGGAGACTACGTAGAAAAAGAGGACATGGACAAGGCATGTTGATGTATATTGTCAGCAAATTCTGACTCTGCTCTGAGAAAAAAAAGTAAGTCATTACTTACGGAACGACCATCGTACATCAGCATCGTGAGTAGTAGAGGACACAAAATGAATCCCTGTGGAAGGTCACTATGAATTTAGAGTGCTCTGTAAAGTATCATGTGGCGAAAATTTCTTGAGTAATAACACATTTGGACGTTTCTAAGGGTTTTGTATACGGAGACACCTACAGTAAGCTACTACCTGGAACTTCTGGGTACTTCCCGTCACATACAGCTAGAATGTAGTACAGAGACAGAGAGAGAGAGAGAGAGGTAGAGGTGAGATGTGTACGCACCTTCATGTCTGCTGCTGGGTGCTGGTGTGGAGCTCTGCGGTGCGAGTCAGTGCTTCGGGAAGCGCGGCCGCGTCTTTTATAGGGCGCGGCCCGGCGTCCCGCCACGCCCAGGCGTGTAACGCGACGCTGCCCGGCCACATCCCAGCCGCGCCGTTTGGGCGGACCGGCGCCCAGCGCGCCGCGGACCGCTGCAAGGCCACGCCGGCCGAGTCGGTGTCCGCTTCCAGCGGTTCCAGCGGTGGCTGGAGCTGGAGGCCGCACCGCACCGCACAGTGGTCGCGTCACACGGCCGCTAGCCGATCCGCCGGCGTTGCCTCCACACGGAGGACGGCGGGTGTCGTCAACACGGGCGGACGAAGTCCGGCTGTTTGTCGGTGTCACTAAAAGAATTGTAGTCATTAACAAAAAATTGGCCAGGTATGGTTCAAATGGCTCTCCATGCCCGAGGCAAGATGCGAACCTGCGACAGTAGCAGCAGCGTGGTTTCGGACTGAAGCGCCTAGAACCGCTCGGCAACAGCGGCCGGCCTAGCCAGGTATGAGTAGCGATCGCGCTCCGTACAAATTTACTGACGTACGGGCTGAACATTAATAAAACCAAGAAACTGCAGGGACGTATTACTGACTGGAAACGGGGGAAATAGGTCCTATGAACGTGTATCCATAAGGAACGGTGTGCGAGCGACCAGAACAATTCGTCCCGGAACAGAGTACACAGTTGCATCGCATCCACGTCACAACAGACGGGATAGGAGTAGTTGTGGTTGTCATGGAGCATACACGTAATCGTACTTCGAGTAACATCACGCTGGCGGGCCGCCTGCCTGGAGTTTGTACTAGAATACTTGGAATTCACGGGACTGATATCTTGCCAGTATCAGAGTCGATGATAAGGTAAAAATCATTCTGGATTCCTGGGAGGCATGAACTGTCTACATACAGGGTGAACCTTAGTAAAACCGACAAACTTCAGGGACAGATTCCAGACCAGAAACGGGACAGAAAAGGTCCTGTGAACATGTTCCCAGAAATGCATCGTTTTCGCGGTAGATGGCGCTGATGAATGACAGTTCCTCTGTTCCTTGTGTGTTGCAGGCTGTGTGGTGGATGGCGCAGCGTACAGTAAGCAGCAGAAAGTTCGGGTATCCACGATGGAAACAAGCACAGATGGTGTTTATGTACGGCCAAGCAGATGGAAACGGTCAAGAGGCGGCTCGGCTATACCAAAACAAGTACCCTCAATATTACTTTTGAATACATTATGGGAGTGACAGTGATCAATATGTTACAAATATTTACTACTAAAAACAGTCTTGATCACAATTTATTTAGTACGGTGACCGATTTGGACCACTACCGTGGTCATCTTCAGGCCAATGAGTAAGAACCTCCTTCTGCTAGAGAATCACTACTCTTGGTCTGAAGATGACCACAGTAGTGGTCGAAACCGGTCACCGTACTAAATAAATTGTGATCAAGACTGTTTTTAATGGTACATACCATCGATATCCTCTGCAACCCGGTCCTCAAAACCTGATGTACATACAGTCCGCAGTCTCCCTGCACGTTAGTCTGTCTGAAAGGACTAATTATCACACAAACGTCCAAAAAGGAACTGAAACGTTGTTTTATGGGGCGGTTGTCTGTGATGGTACTTGTTTTCGTATAGCCATACTGCCTCTCGACGTTTCCATCTCCTTGGCCGTACATAAACACCATTTGTGCTTGTTTCTGATGTGGACACCGGATCATTCTGCTGCTTACAGTACGCTGCATCAACTACACAGCCCGCAACACACAAGGAAGACGCTGCAAGTGATTAGAGGAACTGTCATTCATCAGCGCCATCTGCCGTGGCACACGTTATACGGGAATGCGTATAGCTGCATACGTCCCTGTAGTTTGTCAGTTTTACTAATGATCACCCTGTATATAGACAGTTCATGCATTCCGGGAATCCAGAATATAAGTGATTTTTGCGTTACCATCGACACAATTACTGCAAGATATCAGTCCCAAGAGTTTCGAGAGTATTTTACTTTTGATTTTAGTGTCGCATAACGATGAAATATTTTTTCTGTGATATAATTGAAAATTAACATTTTCGCGATTTTGTTCCTATACTTGTACTGTGAAAACTAGCAGCTTGACAAATTTCGTGATTCTAGGTCAAAGGGAAGTACCCTGTTGATTTTAATGAGGGAGTTTGCGAGCATCAAAATACAGTATGTTACATAAATGGCCGTAACTTTTGGCTGCATTGACTTAGAAAAAAGGGGGTAGATTTCCGTGCGATAAAGGCTATAAGAATATTATAAATTTAATCTCGGTTTTTATATTTCTTGCTGAAAAGATTTCATTTATGAAGAATAAATTTATTTGCTTGAATATTAAAATCATAATTAATCTTAATATTTATTACAGGACCAAGTGACTACAGACCTGAGTATTTTACATAAATTTCAACTTGATACGTGTGCCTGTTCCTGAAAAAAAGGTGGCGTGATATATGGATGGACGGACATAGAGAATCCGAAAAGAAATGAGACAAAATTTTTTTCGCGTGATACAATTACAAATTAACAATTTTCGGACTTTTCCCTTTGCTTTTACTGTGAAACGTTGCTTCTTGCCAAATTTCACGATTTTAGCACAAGGGTAAGTACCGTATAGGCCTTGATGAGTGAATTTGCGAGTATCGAAATCTGGTTCAAATGGCTCTGAGCACTATGGGACTCAACTGCTGAGGTTATTAGTCCCCTAGAACTTAGAACTAGTTAAACCTAACTAACCTAAGGACATCACAAACATCCATGCCCGAGGCAGGATTCGAACCTGCGACCGTAGCGGTCTTGCGGTTCCAGACTGCAGCGCCTTTAACCGCACGACCACTTCGGCCGGCCGATATCGAAATCTGTGTCACAAATGGCAGTATCTTTTGATTACACTGATTTAGAAGCTTACGATTATTACATACATAGACCTTAGTATGAGACACAGATTTCAACTTGATACGTCTAGCGCTTTTTGAGAAGACACTGTTCTTATCAGGCGCACAGACATACAGTCGGACAACAAACGGGAAAAAAATATTTTTTTTTTTTGCAATATAATTACAGATTCATAGTATTCGGTTTTTCTTCTATTACTTGTACTGCGAAACCTTGCTTCCCTGCAAATTTCATGGTTCTAATTAAACGGGATACGTTTTCATTAGTGAGTTTGCAAGTATCAAAAGATGTGACATACACTATGTGATCAAAACTATCCGGACACCTGGCTGAAAACGACTTACAAGTTCGTGGCGCCCTCCATCGGTAATGCCGAAATTCAATATGGTGTTGGCCCGCCTTAGCCTTGATGACAGCTTCCACTCTCGCAGCATACGTTCAATCAGGTGCTGGAAGGTTTCTTGGGGAATGGCAGACCATTCTTCACGGAGTGCTGCACTGAGGAGAGGTATCGATGTCCGGAGATGAGGCCTGGCACGAAGTCAGCGTTCCAAAACATCCCAAAGGTATTCTATAGGATTCAGCTCAGGACTCTGTGCAGGCCAGTTCATTACAGGGATGTTACTGTCGTGTAAGCACTCCGCCACAGGTCGTGCATTACGAACAGGTGCTCGATCGTGCTGAGAGATGCAGTCGCCATCCCAAAATTGCTCTTCAACAGTGGGAAGCAAGAAGGTCTTTAAAACATCAATGTAGGCCTGTGGTGTGTCAGTGCCACGCAAAACAACAGACCCCTCCATGAAAAACGCGACCGCACCATAACACGACCGCCTCCGATTTTACTGGTGTCACTACACACGCTGTCAGATGACGTTCACCGGACACTCGTCATACCCACACCATGGAATCGGATCGCCACATTGTGTACCGTGATTCGTCTCTCCACACTACGTTTTTCCACTGTTCAATCGTCCGATGTTTACGCTCATTACACCAAGCGAGGCGTCGTTTGGCATTTACCGGCGTGATGTGTGGCTTATGAGCAGCCGCTCGACCATGATATCGAAGTTTTCTTACGTCCCGCCTAGCTGTCATAGTACTTGCAGTGGATCCTGATGGAGTTTGGAATTCCTGTGTGATGGTCTGGATAGATGTCTGCCTATTACACATTACGACCGTCTTCAACCGTTGGCGGTCTCTGTCAGTCGACAGACGAGGTCGGCCTGTACGCTTTTGTGCTTTATGTGTCCTCCTCACTATTACATCGGAAATAGTGGACCTAGGGATGTTTATGAGTGTGGAAATCTCGCGTACAGACGTATGACACGTTCGAAGCCCGTGAGTTCCGCGGAGCATCCCATTCTGTTCTCACGGTGTCTAACGATTACTGAGGTCGCTGATATGGAGTACCTGCCAGTAGGTGACAGCACAATGCACCTAATATGAAAAACGTATATTTCTGGAGGTGTCCGGATACTTTTGATCACATAGTGTAAATGGCCGCTGGTTTTGATTTTATTGACTTAGAAGTTTACATTTCCTAGTGCTGCATGTGACCACAGGTCTTGGTGTGTGACTCCTCTACCCGATTCTTAGGAAAAGGGTTTTTAACATTCGGAGAGACAGACAGAAAGACAACGAAGTGGTCCTACAAGGTTTCCGTTTTTAGCAGTTGTGGGACGGAACGCTGTAAACAACCTGATAAAACGTATTTGCACACCAGTCTTGACTACTACGTAACACCGTGGGGTTATGTGCTACAGTGTGGTTAGTGACACTGTTCGCAGTCTTAGCAGCACGGCACCAGAGGCGAAACCGGTTGTTCTGTTGAACTGAGGGCGTCTGTAGCTTCGTGCACATCTACACCAATGAATCGCAATACTACGTCCACCGCACACCGCGCGATTGGATGCCCCCTTGTGGCGCTGTGAGCAAAGTAGAGACGACTGAGGAATTATTGTAGAGACGGAGTGGGGACACAAGTAGGGGAATCCCACGACATACGCTGCTTTGGAAAAGGACAGAACGTCACCCACCTAGGAAACGGCGAAACTAAGAAGCTATTCACGTGCTAAAGTCGTCAGCAGGTTTGGAAAGTGGATGAAGCACAGTGCAATCACGAGTTAGTGCTGGAACGTCGGAGGCTTGTCCACTTTATAAAGCAGGATGAGCGACAGATATGAGGCGGATGCTTGCACAGGCACAGTTGTTTGAAAGCGCACCTTTCAGCGCAAGTTGATGAACACGGGTCTCCACACCAGATGATGCTATACACCAACGACGTCGCCAGTTACCACCACAGGTGGCACAGGATCACCGAGATTTTACCGTGGATCAAAGGAAACGTGTCGCCTGGTCGGGTGTATCGCGTTTCTTGTTACACCAGTTCGAGAATCGTGTTGGGATATGCCTTCATCAAGGCGAGCGACTGCTCGAAACTCGTAACACACCTCTGACACTGGACGTTGGGGGCAGTATTATAATATGTGGGTCATTCACCTGCGCTAACGTGTGACCTGTGTTACGAATCGAAGGCACCACGACACCTGTGGACAACGTGAACGACTTTGCTGACCTCCTGCATGCATTCGTGCTTGATGTCTTCCCCAGCAGTGCGGGCATGTTGCAGGAGGATAACTGCTGGAGTATGAGACAATATGAGGTGCGTACGAAATGTTTCCGTGCGAAGGCCACATTAACGCGTTGCGTATATATCGGTGCTTACGTAGTGTGAACACTAACAAAATCGGCAAACTGCAGGGGCGGATTCCTGACTGGAAATGGAGGAGGGAAGGTCCTATGAACACGTGTCCGGATAAACATCGTTCCGACGATAGATGGCGCTGACGAATGAGCGTTCCTCTGACGACGTGCTGCGTGTTCCTTGTGTGTTGCAGGCTGCGTGATTGACGCAGCGTACTTTAAGCAGCGGAATGTTACGGTATTCATGTCGGTGTCAAGCCGAGATGGTGTTTGTGTAAGGCTAAGCAGATGGAAATGGTCGAGATGCAGCGCAACTATACAAAAACAATTACCCTCACAGACACCAACCACACCACACAACATTTCAAGCCGTTTTTGGTCATTTGTGTCATCATGAGTCCTTTCAGGCAAACGAACGTGCAGGGAGACGCCGGATTGTGTGTGCGCCACATGTGGAGGAACTGGTTCTACAGGATATCGAGACGAACTCCAGTACAAGCTCCAGGCAAGTAGCCCGCCGACATGATGTAAGCCAAAGTACGATTATGTGTGTACTGTACGACATTGCATCCTATGGTGATCACTTTGAAAATCTGTAATTATTATTATTATTTTATTATTATCCGGCATTATTATCATAAGGCATCAACGCGTACCACAGAACTCCTTGCTAGTAATCCTTATTGATAGTAATACCTTCAGGGGCGTACTCATGGTATATTGCGCTACTGGAGTCAAAAACGACTCCATTGAGTAAGAAAAGACGGTCAATATGACTTTCACATTGCTGCGGACGTGCCTAGGTTGTTTGCTTCGCGGGGATGATGAATGCTTCCACTGCGATGATTGGAACTTTGTTTCTGGGTCGTAACCATAAACCCAGAACGCATCACCAGTGATCACTGTGCTGAGAGAGTTGTGGTTCCTGTTCACAATATCCAGTATGTCCGGTGCGATCACCGAACAAAGTTGTTTCTCCTCAGTTGTTAACAACTTTGGCACAAATTTCGCTGAGATCCTCCTGAGGTCCAAACGTTTCTTTAAAATGGACTGAATGGATCCAGTAGTAATTTTAACCTCGTCTGCAGGTTCTCTGATCGTGATTGGTCTATCATACATCACCAGCGTCCTTTCTTGATCAAATACAACTTCAAGATTTTAAACATGGCTGAAACAGCAACTGTTGAAATTCTTCACGGTAAATGATGACAGCCAAAAAAGTTGTAGGATAAAGATTTATTAAAATTCTTGACCACTGTTTCGGTATATCTAAATATACCTTCACCAGCAGTAAAATACACCAAAATTACATCCTGTAATGGAGATTAATAAAACAATTGACCCAAAGGCGTCGTCAGTAGTTAAAACATCATCTCCATTTATACAACATAATTATGAACAGAGGGTCGATGCGAACACAGCACAGCATCAGTACTTCGCCTATGAACTGTTTTATAAATGGAGATGATGTTTTAACTGCTGACGACGCCTTTGGCACAATTGTTTTTTTAATCTCCATTGCAGGATGTAATTTTAGTGTATTTTACTTCTGATGAAGGTATATTTAGATATACCGAAACCGTGGTCAAGAATTTTAATAAATCTTTATCCTGCAACATCATTTACCGTGAATATCAACTTCATTTGCAGTTGTCGAGGGCCCACTTGAATGTGCTTCACTCCTCACTGATGAATTGTGTCCAGTAGTCTGAAGACCACTCATATTTTGACCATCAAAATCGCCTGGTCTGAACCCGATGGAGCACATCTGGGACACTATCCAGAGTGTCCGGAAATAATGTAGAGATAGTAATGTAGAGAATTGTTCGGCCTGTGCGATGACATCTGGTGCCGCAAATCTGAGGAAACTTGTTGAAACTTCTGTACTGCGTCACAAAGTTGAAAAAACGCGCTACTAAGAAGGCGGTCGTATTGTTTTGAGGCATCAGTGTACGTGAGATGAAAAAAGGATCACCTTGGCGACTTAGTGGAATAGTCGGCAAACTTATCAGTCAAAAGTATCAAACGTGAACAGTACATCGAATGATATATCGTTTGGTAGCCAAACCTTTTAAATTTAAAGTGTTTAGGAAAGTGTATTGTTATTAACTTAGTTAGGATATTAAGTTCGAAGAGGTAAAAACGTTCTAAATCTCAACAGATGCGTTCGCTGTGGTGAACCCCATCAAAACCTTCCAGTCCACTCCTGTCCTGTGTGCCGTGTGAGTCAATAAGGAAATATAGATTTCAGTTGTTTATTAACACTATAAAAGATCGAAACACATCCCTCACTTCACTGAATAGAGGCAGGTCCAATGTTTTGACACAGCTGCCCCTTCGTTTGTAGCAACATGGTTACTACACCACAAGAGAAATTATTCTGTTTGTTGGAATTTATGCGAAGGCAGCCCATTGTTCCACTGCAAAGCATTCCGCCGTCGATTCAGCAAGAAGCTATCCCTGTACAAGCAGATTTATGAGTGGTATACAAAATTATTCAAAATTGGTTGCATTTGCAAAGAGGCCACGCACTTCTGATGAGAATGTCGAGCGTATCCGAGATGCATTCACACGGAGCCACCGGAAGTCCCACAAGACGGGCAGACCAGGAACTTGAACTTCCTCAAACAACGGTGTGACGTATTCTGAAACGAAGCCTGCCTTACAAGCTGCAGTTACCGCAGAATGGCTTCCGGAGACCATTACAGATGGTAAGAATTTTGCAGTTCAGCTCTCCAGGATACGGCGGAGGATACTTTTTCCGAACGACTCATTTTTTCAGATGAATCGACGTTGCATCTATCGGGTAACCGCCATAATGCAATAATTTGGGGGGAGGGGGGTCACAAAGTAGTGGCGTCGTAGTCGATCATGAAAGAGACTCACCGGAACTGAATGAGTTGTCGTTTGTGTTCATAAAGTTTATGGACCTTTCTTTTTTGCGGGGGAAACTGTGACAGGAATATCGTACCTGGACATGCCGCAGAAGTGGTTGTTTCCTCAAGTTCACGAGGACTCCAATGACTTCATTTTTACGCATGACGACGCCCCGCCTCACTTTCACCTTGAGGTGCGGCGTTAACATAGCTCTACATCGGGTTGTATGAGGTGGACAACAAGAGCTTGTTCACTGCTTTTTGTCTCACATCTCAAACTTTGAGGTTTTTTCTGTGGGGGTACATGAAAGACAGAGTCCCACCTATGGGAGCTATTCTTCAAGGGGTGAGTAATCGAAAATCGAATTGCTGAAGTTGTCGATTCAGTAAACATGGACCGGTCGATTAGTGTGTGAAATGGAATGGACTACCGTTTCGATGTTTCTCGAGCAACGCATGGTGCTGATGATGAGTGTATGATATAGTGTCTGTGCGAACATAAGACTGAATCTTCTTCTATCCTCTGACATGCGCAATGTGTTTCTTAGTTTCTTGGTAATAGACAATTCAAATATATTCCTTCTTTTTTACTCGCACTGTCCTTTTTTTCTGTCCATCTCCTTTCATTCATCCTCTCTCAACAATCCTTTCTTAATATTCGGCACTATATCTTCTTTCACACCACAACGCTCTCTACAACTAACTTTATAAACTGTACCTTAAGCTATAAGTCTTAGTCAAGCTTCAGGTACGTTGAATACGGGTTGATATCATACTCAGTAACGATATTATTTACTGATAAAATTGAACTGAAAAATATCGATGGATTGAATCATGACAATAACTGGCAAAAACTAATGTGAACAATGGTCTTGCATCATCTTGAAACCTTTGAGTAAGTCAGGTTTGTATGTTATTTTTAATTTTAGTCACGATTCCAGGTTCTCACCAATAATAGGACTTCTCAGTTTACTCTTTTAGGGTTAACGCTTGAAAATGATTGGTCTCATACATTTGTATACTCGAATAATGAAAAACAGAAAACGGTAATATTTTTCAGCTGGTTATAAGTCAGAAATACTGTTGAAAGTCTCTTCGGGTTTGCTGCCGGATCCTAAAATCAACTTGACTCGATATTTCGGCGATCCAACTGTTCGCCATCTTCAGGAAATGCTGCTTCTGCTGATGAGTCCCGCTGAGAACTGACGCAAGATTGCAATTCGACGTCCTATATAGGCCACCGTTCAGTACACGGCGCATGCGCCTCCCATCACAGTTTCTGACTTCCAAAACAGGGAGGTGGCGCCGCCCTTAGTGAAACACTGCTGGCAACGATATATCGCAATCAAGGCCGCACCGAAGAACGTTCAGTTTTGATGCGAGATAATACAGGATTGCACGTTTTGCTAAGAGGAAACCCATTGTCTCTGTTGATTAAATTATCAGCCAACCTAATTTCAATCGCCTCTTTATAGACACTATTCCAAAAACCGGAAATGTTGGCAATCACAACAGTTTCCTCAAATTTCATTTTGTGTCCCTCATTTAGGCAGTGTTCTGCTACGGCCGATTTCTCCGGCTGGTGTAGCCTCGTGTGACGGCGATGTTCCACACACCTGTCATTCACTGTGCGAATAGAACGGCCAACGTAGCTTTCCCACATTGACACGGGATTTTGTACAACCCGGGTTTCCTAAGTCCCAAATCATCCTTCACAGAGCCGAGCAGAGCCCTAATCTTAGAAGGTGGACGGAACACACTCTTAATGTTAAAATTCCTTAAAATTCGTCCAATCTTAAACGATGAGCCTCCAGCATTAGGAAGAAAGGCCACAGATCTATGTTCCTCTTCGAACGCCTCCGGAGACGGTCCAAATTCCATAGCCCGACGAATCTGTTTCTCGGTGTATCCATTTTCCTTAAAAACAGTGTGACTAATCTCTCGAACAAGGCGTTGGATGGGCCCACAGTGTCGATATTGGAGAAAGGTTTAAATTTTTCTCCCACTCCCAAGAGACTTCCTATCACAGAGTTCATATGCTCTGTAGAACAAGCAATACACAGCCTACCCGAGGATCAAGCAGAGGAAATAAGGCAAGAAGTGTCGCACACATTACGTCGGGCTCGACCACAGCGGGATAACATCTCTTCCGCAGAGAGAGCAGCCATTCGTTCCTTTAAAAATGATGGCGAAGTAGTAGTTTTACCAGCTGACAAGGGGAATGCCACGGTTGTAATGACGCGGGATGATTATGTCCTAAAAATGGATTTACTTCTCAACGACCCGGCGTACAGAAGACTATCTAATGACCCCACAGAAGGGATCAAAAGTAAGACACTTTCACTGTTGAAAAAGAGTTCGTTGTCAGACGATTTACGTAAGAAACTTCATCCTGGTGCTGCCGTTCCGCCTAGGCTGTATGGTCTGCCTAAGTTGCATAAGGAGGGGGTTCCTCTACGCCCTATTGTTAGTAATTTGGGTGCACCGACCTATAACCTGGCAAGGTATTTATCATCTGCTCTCAGTCCATTTGTTGGCAAATGTGAACACCATACATCCAGTTCGGTGGATTTTATTCGACGATTGGGATCTTTGAAGTTGAGTCCTTGAGATCTGTTAATGAGTTTCGATGTGGTATCCCTATTTACACGAGTTCCTCTGGAAGAGTCCCTTAGTTTGATCAGTGAAAAACTGGATGAAGAGCTGGTGAAACTTTGTCGTCATGTGCTGACCTCCACGTATTTTTTATTTAACGGTAACATTTTTGAACAGAATGACGGATTGGCTATGGGTAGTCATTTGTCACCCATAGTCGCCAATTTATTTATGGAGGACTTCGAGGCCATGGCACTGAGGACTTAAGCTTTGCAACCAACGTTCTTCTGGAGATACGTTGACGATACCTTCTCCGTATGGCCGCATGGACGTGATGCTCTTAACAGATTTTTGGACCACTTCAACTGTCTTCATCCCCGTATCATATTTACTATAGAGGTTGAAAATGATGGGATGCTTCCATTTTTAGACGTAATGGTTTATAAAAAACCAGATGGAACATTGGGACACAGTGTTCACCGAAAGCCGACGCACACAGATTGGTATCTGCACCCTAAGAGTTGTCATCCACCACACCAACGTAGTGGCGGCCTTAGGACTTTGGTACAGAGAGCATATGCCATTTCCGACGCAGACAGCTTAACCCAAGAACTTGAGCATTTGATGACTGTTTTTAAGGAAAATGGATACACCGAGAAACAGATTCGTCGGGCTATGGAATTTGGACCGTCTCCGAAGGTGTTCGAAGAGGAACATAGATCTGTGGCCTTTCTTCCTTATGCTGGAGGCTTATCGTTTAAGATTGGTCGAATTTTAAGGAATTTTAACATTAAGAGTGTGTTCCGTCCACCTTCTAAGATTAGGGCTCTGCTCGGCTCTGTGAAGGATGATTTGGGACTTAGGAAACCCGGGTTGTACAAAATCCCGTGTCAATGTGGGAAAGCTTACGTTGGCCGTTCTATTCGCACAGTGAATGACAGGTGTGTGGAACATCGCCGTCACACGAGGCTACACCAGCCGGAGAAATCGGCCGTAGCGGAACACTGCCTAAATGAGGGACACAAAATGAAATTTGAGGAAACTGTTGTGATTGCCAACATTTCCGGTTTTTGGAATAGTGTCTATAAAGAGGCGATTGAAATTAGGTTGGCTGATAATTTAATCAACAGAGACAATGGGTTTCCTCTTAGCAAAACGTGCAATCCTGTATTATCTCGCATCAAAACTGAACGTTCTTCGGTGCGGCCTTGATTGCAATATATCGTTGCCAGCAGTGTTTCACTAAGGGCGGCGCCACCTCCCTGTTTTGGAAGTCAGAAACCGTGATGGGCGGCGCATGCGCCGTGTACTGAACGGTGGCCTATATAGGACGTCGAATTGCAATCTTGCGTCAGTTCTCAGCGGGATTCATCAGCAGAAGCAGCATTTCCTGAAGATGGCGAACAGTTGGATCGCCGAAATATCGAGTCAAGTTGATTTTAGGATCCGGCAGCAAACTCGAAGAGACTTTCAAGACTTATTACGCCGGGAAAGCCTACGTAGTCACAGAAATACTGTTGTAGCTCTTAAAAAATCAACAAATATTCGCTACGGCGCAGTTTCCTAAAGATAAAGGAACATAAACCACAACTTCTTATGCAGAACTGGGAATAAAAGAACCAGTCATATCTAGAAGTATTTTATTTCGTAGTAGCCGACAAATCCTGGCATATCCTGGATATTCATTTTGCCAATTTTCTATTACAAACAAAAGATGAGCTGTATTAGTAGCATAATATCCCGAACAGTTTCTGTGCGCTGGGCCCAGATGTTTGTCGTGCGTACAACGAGATTTGTAAGCGTCTCTATTGCAACAGCGCCTCATAGCACTTGAGACTGAGATCGTTTTCGCCAATTTATTGAGAACAGAATTAGTAGCACAGAACCAATAAATTTAAACTTTGCACCATGTATGGATTACGTTAACTTTTATTTCCTTTTCACTATCATATTTGTTCCACTTATTTCCAACTCAGATTTATTATTAAATCGCTTTCCAAATAATTTCTTGTTATCCAATTATCGACACAGTTATCTCTTTCTTTCAATCGATCGCATGCATTTTTACACACTTTACAAGAAACAGTACCACACTTGAGCAAACACAATTTATTATTTTTCTTTTTATTCCTCAGACATGTTTCGCTGAAGTTACAGCTTCATCAGTGGGTTTCATGTTATCTTCACGTTACCACGTGCTGTGGATTTCCTGGATTTTATGTAATTCGATGCAGTCGTTTTGTTTCACAGTTTCTAATTTTTGCTGGTTTCCCCATTATCTTGACTGTGAAAGTCAGCACTAAGTACACGAAAAGTTACTCACTAGAGGCTTTTACAGTGAAGGTGATGGGGGAACCAGCAAAAAATTTGTAAGCAAAGAAGGACAGAAGAGCTTCAGCCTTAAGATGATGTTCCGCCTCTTCAACGGAAAAGATATTCCTTCCGCTGCTTCACTTTGCACGAACGTCAGCACGCTGAGTATTAGTCCGCGCGTGTGATTTCGCAGCATTGTACACCCTCTGGTTCCGAAGCAAACTGGGGAAACAGTGCGAGCGTGTGGGCGTGGTCCGAATCACCTGCGCCCCCGTCTTAACTGCACTTCTTCAAAAGAGACTGGTCGAGGCCACCTAACCGCCTTCTGTGTATTTTTAAATATATCGGGAATCTGATACAACAAAAAGTATCGATATATCAAAGGAAAAAATATTGACGTACCGGTCTATAAAAATATCGGCTGCCGGTTTCAGACAGAGCTGTCTGTTTAAGTATTCGCTTATTCTTAGGTATTCTGTATATCAACAAGCTAGCAGCCTCCTTGTTCCCCTTACAGCAAGAATTGAAACGAAAACGATGCACGTTCACGCTTGGCGATAACAACTTTGCTAACAATGGCAGGTAAGTGGCACAATGAAAGGTGAAGGTTTCGTCACACATCGGATTTGTCTGGAACACTTCATGTCGACTTCCCTTTCCATTTCTGCAAACGCCAGCGACTTAGCAATTGTAGCATCAAAACTGCGTGCTGAAGTTAAACGTTGCAAATTCTGTTAGGAGCACCGAGCGCCGATTACGTCACCATTTCCACCTCGCACGTCCCTGCCCACCGTAAAGACCAATTTTGTGATTAGATTTTTGTTCATCAGTTTCAGCAACTGTTTTTGAAGAATGCCGACGTGAAGAAATAGCACTCTAGTTACGTTAAAAATTGTTTTCTAACGGTACTGATGCGCTGTTTCTTCACATCGGAAATCCTATCCAGGTCGCCAATCACCAATGCAATCTACATCTTTGTGCCACCTACACTTGCTCCAGACAGTCAAAGAGAAAGACTGGACGTGACGAAAGGTCAAAAAGGAGTAGGACTCTTTCACACAGTAAGAGTAAAATTATGTTGTACTACCATTTGAAAAGATCAGTTTCAAATATTTATCAAAAATTGGATAAAATAGAATATAAAATAAAAATATCGGCACCCGACATTGACATTTCGATATCAATATATCGAAAACTAATATGCCGATATTTACCGATAAGTAAGGAAAGAGTTTCGACATATCAACAGCCCTGAAGTGCGTGCACACCTGCACGTGGTATGTTGTGGGAAAGCCGCCATCAAGGGGCCACTGACGTAGTGCCTCGCACGACTTTGTAACGCCACGCTCCATTGGCGGGTGAACGTATAATGGTACACTATATTGATGACGATCGAAAGGACAAGTTGTTATATCCAGCCTAGTCGTCAAATGTGGGGTGTATAGGAAACCTGCTTTCTCGGATCGCTCGACAACGTTCAAAGAAATCGTACTAATCAATTTTATTACAAAGGAAAAACTTACAATACTTAACTGGGACTGTTACACAGATCTGTCGCAAGCAGAGGGCGACATGCAAAATAAGCAGTGTTCTTCAGTATAAATAATCCTATGTCGCTGCTGTACAAGTCACTGGTCTTGAATCTACTCTTGAACTGGGCAGCGACCAGTTGGGCGAGGCGCTTAGGCCCTCTTCACACAGAGGCCGCTGCTGTCACGTTGTCGTCCTGGAGGGATGTACGGGAAGCGTGCGATTAGCTGACTTCTTCTCACAGCCTTCTCTTCCCTGTCGTTCCCGACCAGTGTACCAGCGCTTGACTTTACGCCGTAACACAAGTCATCAGTGTCTTAAAAATACTGCCTGTGAACTGGTTGGTTGGTTGGGGGGGAGGGGACCAAACAGCGAGGTCATTGGTCCCATCGGATTAGGGAGGGCTGGAGAAGGAACCATCCAGGCATTGGCCTGAAGCGATTTAGAGAACTCACGGAAAAACTAAGTCAGGATGGCCGGACGCGGGTTTGAACCGTCGTCTTCGTGAACGCGAGTTCAGTGTGACAACCACTGTGCCACCTCGCTCGTTCCATAAACTGGCATAAAGGGTAAGAACAGAAGAATAATGCAGAGACTGTATAAAGAAGAATGAAACCTGATAGTCAGGGGAAGGCAGTTACTATATATGACGGTAGTATCTGTTACCGAAAAAACAGTTACCGTTGATGACCATGCAGCTTTGCTAGAAATGAAATGATAATTAAATGGACACCCTAGCTGCAAAGAGGCGTTCATTGTACTTCATTGGGGACATGTAGAAAGCGTGTACCCCGACTGGGACTCGAACCCGGGATCTCCTGCTTGAAAAAAATGGTTCAAATGGCTCTGAGCACTATGCGACTTAACTTCTGTGGTCATCAGTCGCCTAGAACTTAGAACTAATTTAACCTAACTAACCTAACGACATCACACACATCTATGCCCGAGTCAGGATTCGAACCTGCGACCGTAGCGGTCGCTCGGTTCCAGACTGTAGCGCCCAGAACCGCACGGCCACTCCGGCCGGTGATCTCCTGCTTACATGGCACACGCTCTATCCATCTGAGCCACCGAGAGCACAGAGGATAGTGCGCTTGCAGCGACTTATCCCTTGCACGGTCCCCGTGAGACTCACATTCCCAACATGTCAACACCACTACATTCGTAGTGCGCTTGATAGATATTTGCCCATCATCCTCATTACTCGGGGCAGATTAGCAAGTCCCGTACGAGTTGGGGCACAGCGTGTGCGTTCGCACAAGAAAGTCAATGGCCGGGAAGCCATATTTTAACTATATATGACTGTAGTATCTGTTCCCGAAAGAACAGTTACTTCTGTGCTCTCGGTGGCTCAGATGGATAGAGCGTCTGCCATGTAAGCAGGAGATCCCGGGTTCGAGTCCCGGTCGGGGCACACATTTTCAACACGTCCCCAATGAAGTACATCAGCGCCTCTTTGCAGCTAGGGTGTCTATTTAATTATCATTTCATACTAGCAAAAGCTGCATGGTCATCAACGGTAACTGTTCCTTCGGGAACAGATACTACCGTCATGTATAGTTAAAATATGGCTCCCCTGCCATTGACCTTCTTGTGCGAACGCACGCGCTATGCCCGAACCCGTACGGGACTTGGTAGATTAATCTGCCACGAGTAATGAGTATGATGGGCAAACATCTATTAGGCGCACTACGAATGTAGTGGTGTGGACATGTTGGGAATGTGGATCTCACGGGGAGCGTGCAAGGGATAAGTCCCTGCAGGCGCACTATCCTCTGTGCTCTCGGTGGCTCAGATGGATAGAGCGTCTGTCATGTAAGCAGGAGATCCCGGGTTCGAGTCCCTGTCGGGGCACACATTTTCAACATGTCCCCAATGAAGTATATCAGCGCCTCTTTGCAGCTAGGGTGTCCATTTAATTATCATTTCATAATCAGTTACTATTGGTTGCATTTTACACTTGCACACAATTTATTTTAAACCAGTAATTCCAGACTCAACAACAAATAAAAATACCACTTTTTATTAATTAAAGAATAAACAACTGTGTAAATAATAGTGTTTTCAGTGAGTTACGGTTTAGCATATCACCATTAAATACAGATACAGCAGATAATGTTTTAAAAGCAAGCCACTGTGATCTGGGCAGAACGCCTTACACGCCAGGAATGGCGATAAATTAAGAATTGTTTAAGAACTCGCTGCAGTTTACAACTTACAGGTACTGAAATATTAAAGGCAAGTCGCCACTAACACAGCAGAAGGCATCAGACGCTAGGAATGGCAGTAAATAAGGGTTACTGCTAAAATACAAATACGAAATTAGAATTTTCAGGCAAATGACCACAATCACGGCTGAAGGTCTCCAGAAAGGGCAATAATATAAAAATTTTAGAAACATGCTGTAAAACAGCAAATACAATAGCAAAGGTTAAATAAAAAAAAACAAGCAACTGATCGCCAAACGGGTGAAATAAGATGATTATAAACGTCGTAACAACCCTTAACATCCACTGAACACTACACAACTAGATTTATTCCAGAAGGCGACCAGCACTATTAACTAGACATTTACAGGGTGTCACAAAAAGGTACGGCCAAACTTTCAGGAAACATTCCTCACACACAAAGAAAGAAAATATGTTATGTGGACATGTGTCCGGAAACGCTTACTTTCCATGTCAGAGCTCATTTTATTACTTCTCTTCAAATCACATTAATCATGGAATGGAAACACACAGCAACAGAACGTACCAGCGTGACTTCAAACACTTTGTTACAGGAAATGTTCAAAATGTCCTCCGTTATCGAGGATACATGCATCCACCCTCCGTCGCATGGAATCCCTGATGCGCTGATGCAACTCTGGAGAATGGCGTATTGTATAACAGCCGTCCACAATACGAGCACGAAGAGTCTCTACATTTGGTACTGGGGTTGCGTAGACAAGAGCTTTCAAATGCCCCCATAAATGAAAGTCAAGAGGGCTGAGGTCAGGAGAGCGTGAAGGCCATGGAATTGGTCCGCCTCTACCAATCCATCGGTCACCGAATCTGTTGTTGAGAAGCGTACGAACACTTCGACTGAAATGTGCAGGAGCTCCATCGTGCATGAACCACATGTTGTGTCGTACTTGCAAAGGCACATGTTCTAGCAGCACAGGTAGAGTATCCCGTATGAAATCATGATAACGTGCTCCATTGAGCGTAGGTGGAAGTACATGGGGCCCAATCAAGACATCAGCAACAATGCCTGCCCAAACGTTCACAGAAAATATGTGTTGATGACGTGATTGCACAATTGCGTGCGAATTCTCGTCAGCCCACACATGTTGATTGTGAAAATTTACAATTTGATCATGTTGGAATGAAGCCTCATCCGTAAAGAGAACATTTGCACTGAAATGAGGATTGACACATTGCTGGATGAACCATTCGCAGAAGTGTACCCGTGGAAGCCAATCCTCTGCTGATAGTGCCTGCACACGCTGTACATGGTACGGAAACAACTGGTTCTCCCGTAGCACTCTCCATACAGTGACGTGGTCAACGTTACCTTGTGCAGCAGCAACTTCTCTGACGCTGACATTAGGGTTATCGTCAACTGCACGAAGAATTGCCTCGTCCATTGCAGGTGTCCTCGTCGTTCTAGGTCTTCCCCAGTCGCGAGTCATAGGCTGGAATGTTCCGTGCTCCCTAAGACGCCGATCAATTACTTCAAACGTCTTCCTGTCGGGACACCTTCGTTCTGGAAATCTGTCTCGATACAAACGTACCGCGCCACGGCTATTGCCCCGTGCTAATCCATAGATCAAATGGGCATCTGCCAACTCCGCATTTGCAAACATTGCACTGACTGCAAAACCACGTTCGTGATGAACACTAACCTGTTGATGCTACGTACTGATATGCTTGATGCTGGTACTGTAGAGCAATGAGTCGCATGTGAACACAAGCACCGAAGTCAACATTACCTTTCTTCAATTGGGCCAACTGGCGGTGAATCGAGGAAGTACAGTACATACTGACGAAACTAAAATGAGCTCTAACATGGAAATTAAGCGTTTCCGGACACATGTTCACATAACATATTTTCTTTCTTTGTGTGTGAGGAATGTTTCCTGTAATTTGGCCGTACCTTTTTGTAACACCCTGTATAACCTTTAATGTAGGCATTAAAAGGTATTGTAATAATTAATACAACAATGAAACACAAGGATCAGTACATAAGTTCCTTAAAAGGTACTGAGGCAGATTATAGCCGCAGAAGGCGTGGGCTGAAGGAGCGTTACACTCAACTACTGGCCATCAGAACTCCTTTTAGAGCACACATGTCTTACAAGAACCAAGGGGCCACAGACGGTGCTCCAGGGACCGACCTGTGAGAAGGTCCGGCAACAAACACTTTCGCGAGCGATGAGACAGGCAGCCAAGGGTTGCATTCACTTCACAGGATGGTAACTCAGACCAGTGGCAGTCTGACAAATGACTAATGATAATCTTGATGAAGCTACCTGACTTCCGATAAACCAAATACAACGATGCAACAATACGCGAAAGCCGGAACCGGCGGTGTGCACTACGTCCCCAGAATACTGTGCTTAGAGTGCCCAGAGCGAGAAAGGAATCACTACCACCAGAGTAGAAGAATCACCAACCGGCCCCCAGGGCAGGTAACTGGGGCATTAGAGACCACCAGGCAAGAAAAATTACCGCTGGTTTAACTTAGCAAATTGTAGCAAGATGAACGCGGTAAACAGTAATAAGAAATCGAGAAAGCTAATCAGATCCGCCTTCCCCAAGCACTCCACTCCCTGCTCTTCACCTCGGCGACACTACGAGCACCAGCACGAACCCAAGTCACTGGAGAATCGCGAGATATCACAATGGTGGAGGTTTCTCTAGTTGGATTGAAATGCACTCATCTTAAAGCCTGCTGGATCCGTTTTACGACGAGGTCGTGTACCCACGTGACCAGAGCCCTACCATCCAGCAGTCCATGCGTGCCGCCAGCGTTCCCGGCGTGTTCTGGCACTGCGCGGACCTGGCTCCTCCTGAGCCCCGAACCGAACTGGCCCACTCACACGACCCGGAAAAACAACGACGTCGCCTGAAAGTTAGGGCAACTGTTACTACATACCGATAACCGCCGCTACTGCCAGTAGCTGTGACTGTCTGGCGCCACTAGCTCAATGGAAGTATCGACTATCCCTCTTGCGGCCCTGTTGTCAATATCTATAAGGAAGAGGTGGTATCTGTGGGCTGTGTCCTCAGAAGCTCTTTGCTTGCCGATATATATACGGGTTTGCTGGCCCGAGGGGGGAGGCTCCAAGTTTGGAGATGGGCGTTAACGTCGCGACAAGAGGCGGTCACGATTGTCATCAATATTACTTGTATGTTTTATGCGTTGCAGAATGGCACTGAATAAGAGAAACTGTATCCAGCGCGGTATAAACATCGCTGTTTCACTCAATAACGGGCAGGCTGCAGATCCGTGCCCTTGTAATTATTGGCATTTGTTCTTGTTTTGATTTCTCTTGTAAAAGCTTATTCATTTCACAAATTTGTTAATTTGTAAAGAAGACGAATTTATGATTATGTATTGTTAAATAAACAGGTTGTGTAAAAAGGTTCAAATGGTTCAAGTGGCTCTGAGCTCTATGGGACTTACCATCTGAGGTCATCAGTCACCTAGAACTTAGAACTACTTAAACCTAACTAACCGAAGGACATCACACACATCCCTGCCTGAGGCAGGATTCGAACCTGCGACCGTAGCGGTCGCGCGGTTCCAGACTGAAGCGCCTAGAGCTGCTCGGCTACAGAGACTGGCTGGGGATTAGCAGGCTGGTACAGAATATGGATTGAGAGTAAATCGAAGAAAGACGAATGTAATGAGTAGTAGTAGAAATGAGAACAGTGAGAAACTTAACTTGATGGTTACAAAGTAGATGAAGTTAAGGAATTCTGCTACCTAGGCAGCAAAATAACCAATGACGAACGGAGCAAGGAGAACGTCAAAAGCGGACTAGCACTGACTAATATGGCATTCCTGGCTAACAGAAAAAAATGGTTCAAATGGCTCTGAGCACTATGCGACTTAACTTCTGAGGTCATCAGTCGCCTAGAACTTAGAACTAATTAAACCTAACTAACCTAAGGACATCACACACATCCATGCCCGAGGCAGGATTCGAACCTGCGACCGTAGCGGTCAAGCGGTTCCAGACTGAAGCGCCTAGAACCGCACGGCCACACCGGCCGGCGGCTAACAGAAGTCTACTAGTATCAAACATAGGATTCTATTTGGGAAGGAATTTCTGAGAACGCACGTCTGGAGTACAGCGTTGTATGGTAGTGAAACACGGACTGTGGGAAAACCGGAACAGAGGAGAATCGAAGCATTTGAGATGTGTGCTGCAGACGAATGTTGAAAATTAGGTGGACTGATAAGATAAGGAATGAGGAAGATCTGTGCGGAATCGGAGAGGAATACTTGGGAAGAGCAGGATGATAGGACGTTTGTTAAGACATGAGGGAATGACTTCCATGGTTCTGCAGAGGGCAAAAACTGTATAAGAAAACAGAGATTGTAATACATCCAGCAAATAATTGAGGACGTAGGCTGCAGTTGCTACTCTGAGATGTAGAGGTTGGCACTTGAGAGGAATTCGTGGCGGGCTGCATGAAACGAAATCGTGGCGGGCTGCATGAAACCACGAAAGACGGATAAAAAAAAAAAAAAAAAAAAAAAAAAAGGCAGAATGGCTGATGCTTCAACACTGGAGAGATTGTGTGACCTGTGTGACCTGTCAGCCCAACTACGAAGTAAAAAGACGTTATAATAAACGTAAACTTCTCTGTGGTTTGTGGGATGTGACTGCAATAGTGCCGGTGTCCCGGGGGAAGCAATGGGGGCCTTATTCGGACGTTCAGTGCCACAACGTCTGTCATTACATACCTTACAGACAGACCTCAGAGCTCGACACTCAATACGCCAGCGAAGGCTGCTGCTTCACCTTACTCCAGTTGCGCTGAATAGTCTCCAGACAGGCCTCTAAGAGGCCACAGCGACAAGTCACCAGGGGCATGGTGCGGTTCTGATCTTGAGGCTTTCTGCCGGGTGTTAGCATGCCATGCGATAGCACGTGAAGTGTCTTGACAAGAAGAGGGGATCGCACGCTAGGTTATTGTTGCTTCAGCGAGAGTGACGAACTGTCTGAGAAACGGATTCAGCAACTGCAGTGTCGTTTTCAACACGTGTCAGACTCTACTCGTTCCATTTTCAGGTGGCAAAGTACGGCCGAATATCAGCTCTTTGTTTCTCCCATGCTAAATTATTATGCTCCGATACCCCTAGAGGTTGTGACATCTAGACAGAATATAATATATACAGGGTTTGAGATTTCATCTGTGTGAAAGTGACTAAGATTAAATTTACATTTTTCTGCACACCTTAACCTCAATTTATCGGAGTTTTTTCACTGTTAGGAAACAAATACAAATTACCACTTATGTGCCGCAGTTTTGAAGTATATATACAGCCGCCATACTTGCAAACCGTTTTGGCCCTTGCATTTCTAGCTCAATATCTTTTCAGTTACCTACAAGAGTGTATGTAAATGTCAAAAATGCATAGGTCATAGCATGTCCAATAACACCATGCCTAGTGAAGCACTGTGGTTTTAAAATGGACCTTTGAGATGAAAATAACACTATTTTTACCGTAAAAATATCAGCATTACATTACTAGCGACTCAACGATATGAACGTAGGGTTATAGGCACTGATTTCATGTGCTTCGAAATTTGGAAAATTAAGAACTTTCCTTTTAAAGCAAATCAACATCAATCAATAAAATTATGGAACCAGGAAAAAAGTACGCGAACACTGGGAAGAAGTTCTCATATGGCCAATTTACCAAAAAAAAAGGTCTACCTTATCATGTGTTAAATACAGGATACAAAGCATAAGATAATGTACTCTTGTGAAGACTTGCATGTTCCTGATGAATGAGGTGCACTGCTATTCACATACAGAAAAAAAACTGCCCATGTTTGAATAGGGCTCGAAGAGTGAGGGCTCCTTACAAACTTAATTATGTATGTGGACAATTCATCCATTCCTGGAATCGAGGACAGTGACGATATTTGCCTGTTATTGACATTGACACTGGCAAGATATCGCTCGCAGGGATTTCAAAACTTTTGAGAATAATTTCATTTCAAGTTTATAGTAGGATAAAAAATGAGGAAAGAAATATTTTTTTCGTATGATATAATTAAAAATTAACAATTTCGTATTTTTCTCGCTTTGAAATCTTGCCTCTTTCCAAATTTCATCATTCTACGACAACGGAACGCGCCCTATAGGTCTCTATGACTGAGCTTTCGAGTATCATAACATGTCACATAAATGGCTGTATCTTTTGACTGCATTGACTTAAAAGCTTAAAATTTTAAATCGCCAATTGACACTAGACCTGAGTATGTCACATAAATTTTAAGTTGATATGCGAATCTGTTCCAGAAAAAAAAGGGCCCCAACAGACAAACAGACGGAGAAAAAACAAGAAAAAATTTCTCGTGTTATATAATTACAAATTAACAATTATCAGATTTTTCCCTCTGTCTTTGGTGTTGAACCTTGCTTCTTGCCAAATTTCATCATTCTAGGTCGAAGTGAGTTTTCGCGTATCAAACTATGTGTCATAGTTGGTCGCATCTTTTGACTGAATTGACTAAAAAGATTAAAATGTTTACACTGCAGTGGGACCATAAACCTTAATATATCACAGAAATTCGAATTTGACACGTCTATTTCTTGACAATGAAATGAATACCCCTAACTGCATACAGGCGTTGATAGAACTCAACGGGGACAGTTGAAATCTGTGCCCCGACCGGAACTCGAACCCTGGATCTCCTGTTTACATGGCATGCCACCGAGACACCGAGATAGTGCGACTGCAGGGACTTATCTCTGGCACGCCTCCCGTGAGACCTACATTCCCAAATTATTGTTTCGCACTATATTCATAGTGCCCTTGCGAATTATACTCATTACTCGCGGCTTTTTGCCGATTCCCGTAAGAGATCGGGCACTGTTTGTGCGTCCGCACAGAAGACGGTCAAATGGCCGGTGAGCCTTAACTATAGATATAGATTACATGTCCGAAAGAACAGACACCATTTTCATATATTGTTGAGAAAAATAGTTCTTAATAGTCAGACAGACAGACAGGCCATTATAGAATACAAGGGTTCTGTTTTCTGTAGTTTTAGGCATGGAACCCCAAAAAAGAAAGTGTCACATATTACTACAGGAGGTAGTGCTGATCAGGCGAGAAAAAAGTTCCTGCACGTATGTGTCCGGAAACCAGTACCTGTCGAGGTACGGGCCGTTTTACTGTCGACCAGTAACCTCTACTATTCGGTAGTTACAGGCCATCCTATAGCTGCAGTTCACTGCGCGTGTCTGAGTGGTTGTAATGGGCAGGACACTCATGGTAGCGCTGATACCACTGCAACTATCTGTCACACTGGTGCGCAAAACTTAAGAAAGAAAGTAAATTTCACATGATGTGTCACTGCCAAGTAACACATCTTTATGAAACGTGAACCACAGGTAGAAGAAACCGCTACAGTGTAGCGCTGAAGGTAACAAACAAATACACTATGAAACGAACAGAAACGACACTTTTACCCAATGACGATAACTGCGCTGAAGTCGCCGCATCTACATCTACATCAATACTCCGCAATCCATCTGACGGTGTGTGGCAAAGGGCACCTTGAGTACCTCTATCGGTTCTCCCTTCTAGTCCACTCTCGTGTTGTTCGTGGAAAGAAAGATTGTCGGTGTACCTCTGTGTGGGCTCTAATCTTTCCGATTTTATCCTCATGGTCTCTTCGCGAGGTATACGTAGGAGGGAGCAATATACTGCTTGACTCCTCGGTGAAGGTATGTTCTCGAAACTTCAACAAAAGCCCGTACCAAGCCACTGAGTGCCTCTCCCACACAGTCTTCCACTGGAGTTTGTCTATCATCTCCGTAACGCTTTCGCGAATATGAAATGATCCTGTAGCGAAGCGCGCTGCTCTCCGTTGGATCTTCTCTATCTCTTCTATCAACCCTATCTCGTACGGATCCCACACCGGTGAGCAGTATTCAAGCAGTGGGCGAACAAGCGTACTGTAACCTACTTCCTTTGTTTTCGGGCTGCATTTCCTTAGGATTCTTCCAACGAATCTCAGTCTGGCATCTGCTTTACCGACGATCTACTTTATATGATCATTCCGTTTTAAATCACTCCTAATGCCTACTCCCAGATAATTTATGGAATTAACTGCTTCCAGTTGCTGACCTGTTATATCGTAGCTAATTGATAAAGGATCTTTCTTTCTATGTATTCGCAGCACATTACACTTGTCTACATTGAGATTCAATTGCCATTCCCTGCACCATGCGTCAATTCGTTGCAGATCCTCCTGCATTTTAGTACAATTTTCCATTGTTACAACCTCTCGATATACTACAGAATCATCCGCAAAAAGCCTCAGTGAACTTTCGATGTTATCCACAAGGTCATTTATATATATTGTGAATAGCAACGGTCCTACAACACTCCCCTGTGGCACTCTTCCTTCCTTCGGAAGACTTCTCTCCATTGAGAATGACATGCTGCGTTCTGGCATTTAGGAACTCTTCGATCCAATCACACAATTGGTCTGATAGTCCATATGCTCTTCCTTTGTTCATTACACGACTGTGGGGAACTGTTTAAACGTCTTTCGGAAGTCAAGAAACACGGTATCTACCTGGGAACCCGTGTCTATGGCCCTCTGAGTCTCGTGGACGAATAGCGCGTGCTGGGTTTCACACGATCGTCTTTTTCGAAACCCATGCCGATTCCTACAGATTTCTAGTCTGCAGAAAAGTCATTATACTCGAACATAATAAGTTCTACAACTGATCGACGTTAGAGATGCAGTTCTATAGTTCTGCACATCTGTTCGACGTCCGTTCTTGAAAACGGGGATGACCTGTGCCCTTTTCCAGTCTTTTGGAACATTACGCTCTTCTAGAGACCTACGGTACACCGCTGCATGAAGAGGGGGGCGGGGGGAAGGTCCTTCACGTAGTCTGTGTCAAATCGAACTGGTTGGACTTTAGAGTAAGAGGGATATTTTCTTTATAGGGTGTGTGGTCGTCGTGGATTGCAGTGCGTGCTCTGCAACCTACTACTAAGCTGCCCACATGTTTAATAACGAGTTCTTGTGGTGGACGGGACGTCGTATTTCTTCCTCCACCAGCGCACTTGATAAGCGCCTGGTGGTCGTTGGTGCACGTGGATGTATTGCAGCATGTCTACCGGCACCAACAACCACCAGGCACTTATCGATTGCGTTGGTGGGGAATGGAGCGCCCTGCCATAAGAATTCCTTACCAGCCTCGTGGTCAGAATGACAGGAAGTTGTCGTCCGTGGTGATCACGGCCCTGCTAAGAACTACATCCCGTCTTTTGTAATGTCCAGCGAAACATCACAAATCGTGATGGCTTCAGTGTAATTATTGTCTTTGAGTAAAAGTGGCGTTTCTGTTGGCGATTTTCTTTCAGTTGTTCTCTGTACCATCAAGTTTCATCAAGCTATTTTACTTGGCAGCGACGCATCAGGCGAAAGCTACTTTCGTCCTTAAGTTTCGCGCACCAGTGTACATCAGCAAATTGAGTTTATTCTGACCATGCACTGCGTCAGCAGAACAAGATTAGTCATACAGTGCTGTGAAAAGAAACTGTGCTGTAAACAGTGCAGTGGGGGCCTACTATTGCACTAGAGAAGTGCTAAACATGGTGTTACGTTATGACAGCAATCGCCAGGCTCATAAAGTGTTTGCCAAGCAACATCCACAGTGCATCATTCCATCTGGAAGGCTGTCCAGTGACTTGTAGAAGCTGGACTGTTCGCAGCGAGGGCAACGGACCACGGTTGGCCTTGCACTGTTCGCAAGTCTGACATAGAGGAGCGTGTATTGAGAACTATACCCCTGAGTGGTGAGTTCTGCACAAACAGTAGCTTTACACCGATGAAATGCAACTGTGCAAGGTCTTCAGCTGAAACACCACCTTGCCCGATTACGGATCTGCCATTGCCCCCTAAAACAAGCTGTTGCAATTCCACAGACTGGGTTTCATTTGCAGATGAGGCAGGATTCGCAAGAGAAGGCGGATGGAAGTCCTTGAGCAGTCAGTGAGGTGAGCCATCAGTGTATGGGCAGGAATTGTCGCTCACAAATTGTTAGCCTCTTCCATCGCTTTACCATCCGATTAACAGGGGCAGCGTATCACCGATTTCTGCACGATGGAATACCAACGCATTTGCGATACGCTGCCCTTGCAGAAATATCTACATCTACGTGGATACTCTGCAAATCACATTTAAGTGCCTGGCAGAGGGTTCATCCAACCACCTTCACAATTCTCTATTATTCCAATCTCGTATAGCGCGCGAAAAGAAAATCTTTCCGTACTAGCTATGATTTCCCTTGTTTTATCGTGGTGATCGTTCCGCCCTATGTAGGTCGGTGTCAACAAAATATTTTCGCATTCGGAGGACAAAGCTGGTGGTTGGAATTTCGTGAGAAGATTCCGTCGCAACGAAAAACGCTTTTCTTCTAATGATTTCCAGCCAAAATCCCGTATCATATCTGTGACACTCTCTCCCATATTTCGCGATAATACAAAACGTGCTGCCTTTCTTTGAACTTTTTCGATGTACTCCGTCAGTCCTACCTGGTAAGGATTCCACACCGCGCAGCAGTATTCTAAAAGGGGACGGACAAGCGTAGTGTAGGCAATCTCCGTAATAGGTCTTTTACATTTTCTAAGTGTCCTGCCAATAAAACGCAGCCTTAGGTTAGCCTTCCCCACAACATTTTCTATGTGTTCTTTCCAATTTAAGTTGTTCGTAATTGTAATACCTAGGTATTTAGTTGAACTTACGGCTTTTAAATTAGAATGATTTATCGTGTAACCGAAGTTTAGCGAGTTCGTTGTAACACATGTGGATGACCTCACACTTTTCGTTATTCAGGGTCAACTGCCACTAATCGCACCATTCAGCTATGTTTTCTAAATCGTTTTGTAATTTGTTTTGGTCTTCTGATGACTTTATTAGTCGGTAAACTACAGCGTCATCTGCAAACAACAGAAGACGGCTGCTCAGATTGTCTCCCAAATCGTTTATATAGATAAGGAACAGCAAAGGACCTATAACACTACCTTGAGAAACGCCAGAAATCACTTCTGTTTCACTCAATTACTACGAACTGTGACCTCTCTGACAGGAAATAGCAAATCCAGTCACATAACTGAGACGATATTCTATAAGCACGCAATTTTACTACGAGCCGCTTGTGTGGTACAGTGTCAAAAGCCTTCCGGAAATCCAGGAATACAGAACCGATCTGAAATCCCTTGTCAATAGCACTCAGCACTTCATGTGAATAAAGAGCTAGTTGTGTTTCACAGGAACGATGTTTTGTAAACCCATGTTGACTGTGTGTCAATAGACCGTTTCCTTCGAGGTAATTCATAATGATCGAACACAATATATGTTCTAAAATCCTGCTGCATATCGACGTTAACGATATGGGCCTGTAGTTTAGTGGATTACTCCTACTACCTTACTTGAATATTGGTGTGACCTGTGCAACTTTCCAGTCCTTGGATACGGATCTTTCATCGAGAGAACGGTTGTATATGATTGTTAAGTATGGAGCTAATTCATCAGCATACTCCGAAAGGAACCTAATTGGTATACAGTCTGGACCAGAAGACTTGCTTTTATTAAGTGATTTGAGTTGCTTCACTACTCCGAGGATATTTACTTCTACGTTACTCATGTTGACAGCTGTTCTCGATTCGACTTCTGGAATATTTTCTTCGTCTTCTTTTGTGAATACGTTTCGGAAGGCTATGTTCAGTAAATCTGACTTTGGTTTATGTAGTCCCATTTTCTACGGATTGTGTGAAAGTACCTCACCGCAGCGTTTCGTGATCTATGTCTTAGTAGCAGAAGTCCGGTAGCATGACCTTCCCATTCGAGGAACGTAATTCCGTTGGAATTCTGGCTATGGGGGCACTTAAAGGTACTGGTGTATGCTCAACCCACCGACAATATGCAGACGTAACAGGAGCGCGTGTCCAGTGCATGTGGCGCAGTACGACTGCAACTACAGAGAGACTATGTGAGTCTGGTAAGGAAGTCTCAATGATGCGTGGTAAAACACGGAGCACTGCCTGCAGCGTCTGCTAACGGGCAGATGGGAATGAGAGGACAGATTGGCTCATATCTCAACAGCATTAGTTTCCTGACATGTCATTATAATTACTTTTCTTCCAGTTTTGACCATTACTACCTCCTATAGCAATACACACTTCTTTTCAAACGCTCGATATTTACGCTGAGAATTCTGTCTGACCGCAGATTTTTGAAGATGCGACAGCAGAAGGATAAATAATGGGCTAATATTTATAATTGGTAAAACAACGTAAGTGTATACAAGATTCGCTAAATGTTCCGAAATCTATGTCAAAGATCTTGCACAACTCACAATTACTTTATAATAGTAATCCACACTTATAAAAAAACTGTAAAACCGTCGTGTCTGCCTGTTTGCCTTTGAATACACTGATCTCCAAAACTACTGGACTAATTTTAAGGGAGCTGTCACAGATAACTTGAGCACAGTTTGGGGCACTGTAGAGGCTACATTCATCAAAATCGAATCTCGAAAGAAAACAAAGACATGATCTAAAATTTTCCTAAAACTTTCACGTCTCTTTGTCCGTCAGTCTGAACACGCTACTCTCCAGAACTACCAGACGGATTTTTATGGTTTTCACTGGTAACTTCTGGGCAGCTAGCCGCACCTTATATGATATATTTCATCAAAATCGGGTCACAAAAAAGATATTCTTATACATCATAAAAATGTACTGGGTGATCAAAAAGTCAGTATAAATTTGAAAACAGAATAAATCACGGAATAATGTAGATAGAGAGGTACAAATTGACACACATTCTTGGAATGACATGGGGCTTTATTAGAACGAAAAAAAAATACAAACGTTCACAAAATGTCCGACAGATGGCACTTCATCTGATCAGAATAGCAATAATTAGCATAACAAAGTAAGACAAAGCAAAGATGATGTTCTTTACAGGAAATGCTCAATATGTCCACCATCATTCCTCAACAATAGCTGTAGTCGAGGAATAATGTTGTGAACAGCATTGTAAAGCATGTCCGGAGTCATGGTGAGGTATTGGCGTCGGATGTTGTCTTTCAGCATCCCTAGAGATGTCGGTCGATCACGATACACTTGCGACTTCAGGTAACCCCAAAGCCAATAATCGCACGGACTGAGGTCTGGAGACCTGGGAGGCCAAGGATGACGAAAGTCGCGGCTGAGCACACGATCATCACCAAACGACGTGCGCAAGAGATCTTTCACGCGTCTAGCAATTTTTTTCTTGGTTCTAATAAAACCCCATGTCACTCCAAGAATGTGTGTCAATTTTTACCTCTCTATCTACATTATTCCGTGATTTATTCAGTTTTCAAATTTATACTGACTTTTTGATCACCCGGTATGCATTTACATTTATCCATATCTCCTCTGAAAACACTGCACCGATTTCAACCAAACTTGGTACACATTTCACTTACTGTCTGGAAAGAATCACTGAGGGGACAAAAACATCTACCTATCTTTTGTATCCCGCCTGGAATGCGGCACGCGGGTCTGCTCCTGTAAACTGAAGGGTAGGCCGAATGTAGGAAGTGAGTAGGAGCAGGAAAAGGTGAAATGCTTCGGTACTGCTGGTAGATTTGATAAGTTAACTATAGCCAGAATTTGGATTCTGTTAGGCTTACTTAACTTTGGCTGAGATGAGTACGTAGGTGCGAAGCCGGATACATCAAAGCTCACCAAAGTTACACAGGCAAAATCTGTAGTGGCTCGCCCACTACGAAAATGAAACAATGTTGCTTGATCGTCTACTCGTAATCGGTAGAATCTGGAGCGGCGCTCGTAGAGCTGCACAGCGCCAGCTAGAGGGCGCTGTCGTCGGTATCTGTGTCTTAGTGCCAACCTAAGAACTTGTACCTACGCCATGGCATCACAGCTATCGATACCACATCCCTCCCACTTAAAACTCCTAAAACGACGCGCCGTCGTTGAGTATGGCTTCCGATGGCGGGTGGAGGGACCCAGGGGCGGTGCAACTGAGGGGGCGGACAACGGAACTGCCGGTGCGCGCTGTCCACCCGCGTCCCCGAATTGCTCGCGAGGGGACGAGGAAAACGCCCCGTGGAAAACCTGCCCAGGCTGCGCACCGCCACTGGGTATGCTCGGACGAGAAGGCGGAGCAACGACCTCCATGGGCGACAGCGGCGGCGGCGTGACAGCAGCCTCAGCGTCCATCGGTTCTGCCACCGCGGAGGAACACGGCGGCGGCGGCGAAGGCGGCGGCCGGAGGTGGGCCCGTGGCGGCGGCGGAGCGGCCCATCCGGTGCAGGTGACCGGACCAGCAGCAGCGGCGACGGCAGGAGCGCCAGCGGCGGAGGCGCCGTCGGTGGAGTCGTGGGCTGAGGCGGCAGAAGCTGCGAAGCCTCCGATTCTGCTGGAAAACAACGAGTGGCAGAAAACCGAGGATGGCACAAACGGATCTGGTTCCGGTGTCACTTGACAGAGCCGGAGGGACCAGAAATGCTCACGGTTGCGGTCACCCACCACATTCTGCGCAATAATGTCTCTAATCATTATATCTGCGTATGAGCGTCCACATGAGCAATTAAAGTCACAATGATACATTAGTCCCTGAAGGTCCACTAACCAAGATTTATTGGACTGAGTAGGGCCATGCCGGAGACGAAAGAATTTGTAGTGAGCAGCTACCACATTGACACTATAATGGAGGTGGGAATTCAAAGTGTCAATCACTTTGTCGTAAGGTTTAGTTTCTGGGCGGGTGGTGGGAAACAATTTTACGAGCACACGGTATAACACAACTCCCGCGTTGGCAATGAAAAAGGCAGGCCACTCTGTACCTAATATGTTGTATGTTGCGAAGTGTGTCTCAAGCTGGGCGATGTATTCTGGCCAGCGTTCAAAGTCAGGATTTTTAGGCACGAAATGGCAGCGCTGGAGGCGTCGTCGGCGTCGGAAAGGGAAAAATTTATCGCTTGCTATATTCTCGTTTTTCATGTAGAAAAACTGCCACATCTGGTATGACGTTTTAATTTATTACTTCCTTGCTACTAAATTTGTTTGTGACGTATTTTGCAGACAGTCTTCACATATAACAGTGAACGTACCTGCAAAATTATGTCGTCGTACGACACATAGTTCATGATATATGACGTCATAAACACGAAGCTGCGTGAAAAACTGCTGCATCATGCATGACGGTTGAATTTATTACTTCTTTGCTACTAACTCTATTAGCAACACATTTAGCAGACACAATCCTGTATATGCCGCTGAATGTAACCACAATATTATATCACTGTACAGCATAGAGAGAGGGGAAGGAGGTGATAGACAAAGGAAAGAGGAGGAGATGAACAGAGAGATGGGTAGGAGGAGACGGACAGAGATTCTTTGGCGGTGGGTGGCGGGGGGGGGGGGGGGGGGGGATAGAGTGGAGCTGGTGGTACAGAGGGAAGGGGGAAATGAGATGGACACAGAAAGGGGAGGGGCAGGAGAGATGTACAGATGTACAGAAAGAGGAGGAATGAGGAGACTGACTAATAGAACTGAAATAAATACATACGAGGGAAACACCGGGTACTCAGCCGGTAGTAAGTACAAGAAACTGACAAGAGGAACGCCTCACATGCAGCCAACCAATTCGGCTCATATTTGATATGTCGCTTATGTATAACTTAACATGAATGAATAAGATTTTTTGGCTCAACACCTCCGTGTTTTTGAGTAAACCTCCCCTAAAGTTCATAATGTGGAATCGACTCAAAATTGACGGGATGGATAGGTAATAGAGCATTTTTAATAATGATATATGGGGCCCATAAATGCACAGTTTCTCAGAAATCGAGGAAAGTAACTTTTTCTACGGCCGTTTATGTACCCAGAAGGCAAAAGCGGCTTCACAAAAGCTCCGCTCGGGTAGCGATCAAGGCCTCTGGCCGCGAAACAAACAGCCTGTGCTCGATTCCCAGACGCAGTCTTCGGTTTGTTTCTTCATTTGTATTTTTTCCGCAACGAAATGCTTAGGAATACGAGAGTTAATAAAGTAAATCAATTTAATGTGCCCGTACTCAGATTAAATTATGTTTTATATATTGTTTGAAAATGTGTTAACATTTCAATTTGTTACTATTATGTTGATTAAATAGCGCTGTTATAATGTTGGTAAGTCTATATGTGGCGTAACATTGCTACAACTGATAAAACAATAAAAACAATCCAGCATCGTTATGCAAATTCAAAGCCGCATACGATCGGTATCTTACGAACTCATTAATACACAACCAAACTCACCGTGATAATTAATCGTGAAAATAAATATTCTGTTAGCTGTAATTTTGCTTTTCAACGTTCTAGGTCAAATACAATGTTCACTTTTTGTAATGAAAGTCTTCCTCCTTTACACGCAGTACAGGCCAGGGCCTAATTCCACACAGTACCTTAAAATGACTGACAAATTCGTCATTGAACTACCAAGTCCAGGCCTCCAGTTTGCTATAAGAAAAATTATTAAATAATCTGCGCTCACAGTATCGTGCCTGTAAAACAATGACGTAAATTTTAAACGTGCCCCGTAATGTCGGGGGACTGCAGCGCTAAAGCGATGCTGCCTTCTCTCCGCTGCAGACTATGCGATAATTGTGAAAACTGGGATTATTTGACGTACGTTTTACACTTCTACAAATAAAATTCAATTCACACTTTAACTTATTACCTATTTGACATCGGCTCAGTAAGTTACGTTGCATTACATTACAGACCTGTACAAGGAAAATACATGATAACGCTTTTCGGAAGACAATCATAGAGAGAGAGAGATCCTTTACATAATATAAATAAATCGGTTGAAGACTGCAGATGAACACTTATCAGTACTATGACGTCGTTTATTTTTAAGATCTATCATTATTGTATTTCTTTTTTAAACTATTATTTTCGTGGTTATTCGCGTGAAACACTGTTTTACGCGTTTCAAAGGCACACTAGACTTTTTATAGTTCTTCTATTCCTCATTTCACTCGCAAAAAATATTACTGTCACATATTGGTATAGGGACATAGGTTCAGCAATAATAGGTAAGTACGCAAATCAGTTTCTCAAACGACTTGAACTATTAAAGAATTAAAATTTTGAGCCTCATTATATGAAAACAATTCCGAATGAGACTGCTTCGAAGACGTGCATTCGACGCACGTTATCACACGAGGGAGAAAATCTAACCCTCGTCACAGTTGGTAGTACATACAAAATAATACTTTCGTATACGGTGCAATATTCCATCGTATTGTCTGGAAAATTTTTGCTGTAAACTTACGGTACTTATAAGAAGATAATGATTAATTTGGTCCTCTGGTATAGAAGGGGCTAATCGTCTAACCGACTTGTTAAAAAAGTGTCTACGTCGCTTGGAAATCAGAGAAGTCGAGAATTCAACTTACAAAACATGAGAACTTTTAAAACCATACGTTGCTGGTAAAAAAATTTGACATTGGATTCCAGGTGCGGACAAACTAACACCGTCATCTATGATAGCATGTTTATAGATCATGATGGTAACCGACATGTACGATAGAAGTAATAGAGCCAAACTACCCATCTGTGTGCTACCCACGTCATGTTTATTTTCGTGACTATGTTAAAACGTTTTTTCGAGGCTTCAAAATTGCAATCTGTCACAGTGGGAATTGTACTAACGCGTGGATGCGAAAGCGATTCACAGTATAATTCGCGATCAACTTACAGTCCTATTTTTCAGGCAATGTTATCGTATGTGTGGCATGCACAAATTTAATTCTCGATAAAGGAATGTTTTGAAATGCAAATCAAGTCTGTTTCCAGACGAATTATCGGAAGGATTTATGTAGTTGCTCAAAGATTGTATTCATTACATGTTCTTTATGTCGTGACAAAATTTTCTTCGAATGTTTGTACTGCAAGCACCATCCACCGAGGTGTACAAAAGAAATTGAGGACACGTTACCCAGGGTGCGGAAAACCCATTGTAAAGGGATCAGGATTGAATCTTTATTTCTTTACTACTCCAAGTATTTTGAGAATTTTAATTGCATACCTTGTTATTATTCCGTATTGATTTACTTACATTATTAACCCTCTTATGCCTACCAGTTTCGAAACGGAAAAAAACATAAATAAAGAAGCCTGCAGAGTGCAATAGAAAACTGAACACGGGTTCTTCGCTCTGCAGCAAGATGCCTTGGTCGCTAAACGAACTGCGCTATCGTTGAACAGCACCTAACCTTAGTGGTATATTAGCGGCAATAGAAATTTTTTTCGATTTCTGGGAAAGTATGCGATTGCGGACACCATATATGATAATGAAAAATGCTCAGTTTACATTTATATTTCGACCACGTCAGTTCTGAGCCGATGGCGTGTCATGAACTTTAGGCGTCGTGTTCTAAAAAATGGAGGGTTGTTGAGCCACAGTGTCATATAGTCTTTCATTTCAGGTTGTCAAATTTGAGCCGAATCGTTTAGCCGTGTCTGAGGCCCTCTCTTATAGAGAATTGTTAAGTCCAGAATATTAAAGATCTAGATAGAACTTCACGTCTATACACGTGTGATGAAATTTTTAGGATGATAAGCGGTGTGTTGCACGTGGTTGAGGATAAGAAGCTTTAAAATCACTTTCAGGGTGAATCTTCCACTCTTCAGCGAAGTGTGGCCTCTTATGACACTTCCTGGAAGACTAAAACGGCATACCGAGCGGGAACTCGAAATCCGGTTTCTAGTCTTTCGAGGGAAATGCTGTTCCCTGAAAAGCTAGCCACGGTCGACTCATGACGCATCTCCACAGCTTCAAGTCCGCCCTTGCCTCTCGCCTACTTTTCAGACTCATCGGTACTTGCAATCCATACGTTATTAGACTAGGATCAATGAGAGTAAAGCTGAGGCGGAGACAAACCACAAGAAAGATTACTGGTCTGAACGTAAGACAGCAGCAAAAACTAAAACTCTCAAGTTCTGTCCAGTGCTCCAACAGTAAGAACGTTTCTTGGTTTTTTGAGTGTGTAGAATTTTTATTTTCGAGAATTCGGATATTTACTTTCGAAAAAAGAAACAATCTCTTAGTTCCAACAAGGTTGAATTTATTTTGGTCACAGAACGTAATCAAGATAGAAGAACTTCTGGTTTTCCAGGAAAGGCGATACAGGAAATGAGTTGTGGACCTGAGAGCCGACGTCTACGAGCACAACAATTTGGCGAGCGTAACAATGGGCTGAAGGGATGGAAGGAGACAACAATATAGAAATCAAATAGAAGATAGTCAGCAGGAGAACAGCTAGTGAAAGACAAAAGTTGTTCTGTCTAATATCTATGGTTTTAATCTGTCAAAGTGATTTATCACGACCACCTACCACTCTTCCTTCGTATCCGCTCAACAAAAAACGTTAGAACCGTTGAGCGAGTATTTTATCCCGCTTCGTTCGAACTTCACATACCTTAACCGCTCGCGGCATGTACTCATCGGTTTTCCACACGTGGAAGAGATGCGTGGTGATCTATTGACCATTCCATGACACATTGTTCCAACGTCTTCTTCATACTGGTCTTCATCGCCATAAATTTACTCTACGAAGACATCATTTTGCACCTGGGCCGTGAAATTTATTAGACCCTCTTGTTGGTCTCGTCCCATACACACACTACACAGCTATTTCGAGGTGTAAACATACTTCAGGTACGGTATGAGCGTCAAAATACCATGTCGAATGACCGTAATGATCAACTGTTGCAGGAAACAATAACAACGAACACAAATGGATCGTGACGTGATATACAGAGTGTTTAACTATTACCGGTGGTAACAAAAGTGGCGATTAGAGGACAATGAAACAAGCAAACAGTCCTAACAAACGTAGGTCCGGAAACCAAGGGTTTCGCGATACGACACTTTAAGACTGAGTGTATGAATACCTTATAATAGAGTGCCAGAGGATCCGAACTACAGATGTGCGCCCCAGGACAAACAGATGACAAGAAGTGTTCCACACGGAAACCGTTCACGTGAAGGCTGCCTTTAGCACGTCTCCTCATTGATGGCCACATACGTTCAAACATCCCAGTCGCGTCCGGATGCGCTGGGAACAATCCACAGTTGATACCCGGATTCATCGACGCTAACAATAGGATTAGAATATACCTCACCTTTTAAATATCCGCACTCAAAAAACATCCAACGATTTCAGTTCGAGTTACCCGAGAAGCCATGATATTGACGAGCCAAGACCAATGTCGAATCAATGTTTACCAGTAATTATGGATCCAGAATGATAATTAAAGCACACTAAGGCAATTTATGATTTTGTAATTTACGCCTATTTGCAGTGTTTCGAAATAACCGTAGCGTTAGAAATTAACTGGCAATGACTGCAGCTGTGGATACGTCATATTGGGGAAACTATTGCTTTCTGAAGTATCTTTATTAGGATTATGTGCTTGGTCCATTGCCCCCTACTTTCCGCTCTCGTTAGTACTGTAGTACTGACAGTAAAGACTGTGGATGGCTTTTAAGGCGGTTTTACATCTGTCACGGCGAATGCGGGCTGGTTCCCCTTATTCCGCCACAGTTACACTATGTCGGCGATTGTTGCCCAAACACGGTCTCCACGTACGCGTACACCATAATTATTCTACCACTCAAACATCTGGGGTTACACGCGTCTGGTATGATACATTCCCTGGCGGCGAGTCCACTGGGGGCCGAACCGCACAATAATCCTGGGTTCGGTGTGGGGATGCGGCGGGCTGGGTGAACTGCTATGGCCTCTTGTGGGGTTGTGGACCACTGTGGGCTACGGCGGGACGAAGCCTCTCCGTCGTTTCTAGGTCTCCGGCTCAATATACAATACACACACACATTGATAGCCAAACCCCGTGTATGTCGAGATGTACTGTCGTTCATGACAATTTACAAACAACCTCACGGGGTTGGGGAAATTATACAGGGTGCAGATATTTTCACAAGTGATACCTTAATATGTACAAACATCTGTGTCTTGGTTGCTTTACCAGTGTATCTAACACTCTTTCCAAAAACATGTCACAAACTTTACAACCTGAATTTTTCTTGACAAATGTAACTACACCACCAAGTGAACTATGCCTGTCAGTATAGACTAACCAAGCCGGCCGTGGTGGCCGAGCGGTTCTAGGCGCTACAATCTGGAACCGCGCGACCCTACGGTCGCAGGTTCGAATCCTGCCTCGGGCGTGGATGTGTGTGATGTCCTTAGGTTAGTTAGGTTTAAGTAGTTCTAAGTTCTAGGGGACTGATGACCTCAGAAGTTAAGTCCCATAGTGCTCAGAGCCATTTGAACCATTTTTATAGACTAACCATTTTGCTTGCACGTATCCGAACTTCAACATCTGACCTGCTGCCCAGGGGAAAATAAGCATTTATGGCTTGCTCTTGCCACATGTACTTCCATGTACTAACCAACCTAAAAACATATGTCCCTCAGTAGCTATAATTACTAGTCTGCAAATGACGTAAATAGTAATGTAATACTGTTCTGTACACCATCCTCAGACACCAACAGAAATATCTGCACTCATATTCTTTTCACTCTATATATTCTTGAAGGCATTGCTCTTACTAGCCTTAACCACATCCTGTAATGTCTCGCATGGACGTCCGTCTATGCATCCCAGCTGGTCGTAAACCGATGACTACCACAGTATGGTTTCACCATTTCCCCTTCCCACGCGCCTCCCTCTCTCTGTCACTCACCTGCTTCTGATCGGATACAAGCAAATAATAGTGAAGTGGGTGTCCGTGAGAGCTGAGCACACGTTTTCTCTCGTGTGCAAGCGAGAGTTTGCACGACTCCTCCTGCAGATTGTAAACTGTGAATTTCTTACCTTACTTTCGGCAGGATGCTGTCGCCCCATTTATTGAGTAGTTGAATTAATTCCCACTGTTGACGAAGAGAGGGCAGTATTTGTACTATTGCAGCATAGTGACACGAGACCTAGTCTGCAATGGAAATATTAGACTCTCAAATATGTGTGCGACTGAGTGAAAAGACATACCTATTTAACGCACTGAACATGTCTGATTTTGTACCTGCAGAACAGCATTTGCGAGAATTAATAGTCGTCTGCTTTCATCTCAAGAAATCTACTGCGGAAAGTCATAGTTTGTTAGAAGAAGCACATGGAGAACATGCTCTATCGGAAGCAATGAGCAGATATTGGTTTCGACGATTCAGAGACAACGATTTTGAGGTGAATGACAAAATGCGCCCTGGTCGGTGAGGTGTACCATGTCCTGTTGCGGCCGGGTTAGACGGTGAATTCTGAACGCTGCGAAGCTCAAATACTCGGTCTGAACCGCGCATTTACAGATAAACGTTCGTAATATGCTCGTATATATGACACAGTCATTCTGCTTCATGAGAATGGCAAACCACATATTGTAAGGCGAGTGAAGGAAACCCCGAAGGAAGCTACAAGGGAAATCCCACCCTGTTTGCTATTCTCACCACTCATCACACCTGCGGATTACCGTTTGTTTAGATCCATGCAGCATGGTCTACCTCAACAACACTTTACATATCTTCACAATCTCGAAAACCGGCTCCATGAGTGGATTTATTTTTGTTATCGCGGAATCCATTTGTTACCTGAAAAGTGAGAAAAGGTTGCAGCTAACGAAGGATACTACTTGTACTATTCTATTAAAACAAGTGGATTTTCTATCCAACAAAACAGAGAGAATTAATTCAAATATCCAATAAATCTATAATACATCCTGAAAATTTCGCATGCATTTACTCATCTAATTTCGCTTTATTAGATTAGAAAGTAGGTGTAAAATCAGCTGCGAGTTATTCTCGTATGATATTGACCTCAGCCACTAATGTATTGTATTGTATTGTATGTTGACTAGGGGCCTAGAAACGACGTAGAGACTGCGTCCCCGTCGCAGCCGCAGTGGTCCACAGCCCCACGACGACTACCGCAGTCCACTTCACCCCCCCCCCCCCCCCCCCCCAGGGAACATCTCATCATACCAGACGAGTGTAAACCCGTATGTGCTTGGTAGAGCAACGCTGGTGTACGTATAAGTGGAGAACTTTCTTGGGCAGCAATCGCCTACGTAGTGTAGCTGAGGCGGAATAAGGGGAACCAGCCAGCATTCGCCGTGGCAACTGGAAAACCGTCTAAAAACCATCCACAGACTGGCCGGCTGACAGGACCTCGACACAAGTCCGCCCGGCGGATTCGTGCCGGGGATCAGGCGCTCCTTTCCGCCCGGAAAGCCGTGCGTTACACGGCACGGCCAACCGGGCGGGCTGACAGTGTATACAATTGCTCATTTCTTTCCTAGCTTTTTTTTTTTGGCAGAGTGTTAGCTGTATTAAGCTGGTTTAGAAAAAGTCGCTATCTAATGCAATATCATATTGTTTGTGTAAGGCCTGAAATGATTTTCTTTTGTAACTATGGTATGGTTGATCGTAAGATACTGCCTAATTTACAACTTCATTTCTAATCTCTTGTTGTGTAAATCGTATAAATACTTCCATAAATGTATGCGACAACATCGCTAACTGAGCAGGGGGACTTTCCGATACGTATGGAAACGTCGCCTGTAAAAGTACAGATAATTTCGAGACGAAAGTTTTTCTTCCCATTTTTTTGCCAATAGTTCAATCAACAAATAATGGAACTGTTTTTATTTGCAGAAACGGCTTTCGTAATTACATTACTGACCGGAAGAGGCAGCTACAGGCAAGTGTGCAAGAGATTTCTTGTTTACCGTTGTGGGTATTCGGTGGACGTGTGCAATGGAAAGAATGCCGTATAAGCTCGACGGAGTTCGTCAAATAGATCTGCCTGCCAGACCTAGAGGAAGTGTTGGGTTTCCAAAGCTCCGACACTCTCTTGCTTGGATCACTACTGAAAGTTGTAATGCATCCAACAATCAATTTGCTTCGTCTAGATGACACATCCCTGTAAAATCTGTATAACATGATCTTTTTCACGTATCAATTAGTTACTTTTATGTTCTTCTAACTTTCCATTTACGAGCTACAGGAAAATAGCTATAGGCTCGTAAATATTAGTTTGCGTGGAAAATAGTACTGTAGTGAATTCAAAATCATGGGAATTAGTTTGCAAATGGTCCCACCTTAGGCTCCTAAATGTTGTGAATTGAAAAGGATACAGGGAATCACAAATGGCAGGCCCCACGATGGGCGATAAAGTGTAGTAAATTCAAATTCTTTCAGAACTGGAACACAGTTTTACTTTTATTATAATATCGTCGCCACGAAATAGAAAACGTAATGTAGTTTCACATGACATAGACGTCACTCAGTAAACGGGAAAGCAGATTGGGGGGAGGGGGAGGGGAATTCTGTCTCATCTCGCCATTCGACGGAGTCAGGTTTGCATGTAGGCTTGTACGACAGAGGCGACTTCCCTCTTCCACATTGGTTGGCCATTGCTTAAGCTCTCAGGTAGCAGACTGTATACTGACGAAAAGAAGGAAAAAAAAAATAACGATGCAAGAAATTTTGTTGCGTATCAGCATAACAGATTGTTCAAATGGTTCAAAAAATGTGTGTGAAATCTTATGGGACTTAACTGCTAAGGTCATCAGTCCCTAAACTTACACACTACTTAACCTAAATTATCCTAAGGTCAAACACACACACCCATGCCCGAGCGAGGATTCGAACCTCCGCCGGGATCAGCCGCACATTCAAATGGTTCAAATGGCTCTAAGCACATCTGAGGTCATCAGTCCCCTAGACTTAGAACTACTTGAACCTAACTAACATAAGGACATCACACACATTCATGCCCGAGGCAGGATTCGAACCTGCGAGCGTGACAGCAGCGCGGTTCCGGACTGAAGCGCCTAGAACCGCTCGGCCACAGTGGCCGGCAAACAGATTGTACTTTTGCCTGAATATCAACATTCTGCAATTGCACGGTTCGATGAAACCACTACGATTTTATAAAAAGTATTGGCAACACCGTCGCAAAATGGAAGATGTACGTCACATGGCATGCGCGCCTTCTGTATCTGATAGCAGAAGGTCAGTTTGTAAGAGGTCAACCGCCCCTTACGAACTAGTCGAGCGCCCGTTGCGCCAGAGTTGTCAGTGTTGGGACTCTGAGCGAGTAAGTTGTTGACGGCTAAGCGAACATGGTGGATTTGGGCAGGACGGACGACCGCGTTTACAATTGTTTAACGGCTGTGTGTGTCACCCAACACCTTGGGCCTGATATCCAGCAAACACGCAGATGGCATTAACTGAATGATTTGTTGATGTGCTTAAGTGTTCATTTGTGTACCGTGATTACGCGACAACCGCGGCGGGCACCCACGATTTGGACTGCAGTGAGGACTCTGCGTTCAGTGCTACATGAAGAATACTGGCGTGTGACGACAATAATATACGACCTGTGATGATGATGATGATGATTAGGTCCCATACTCCGAAGAGCGAAGTGGGCGATGCGGGAGACCGGCACCGCCATACTAGGCAAGGTCCTAGCGGAGGTGGTTTGGCATTGCCTTCCTACGACCGTAATGGGGATGAATGGTGATGATGAAGACGACACAAGAACAATCAGTCATCTCGAGGCAGGAAAAACTCCTTACCCCGCCGGGACTCGAACCCGGGACCCCGTGCATGGGATGCGAGAACGCTACCGCAACACCACGAGCTGTGGACGACCTGTGATGAGTTAACCGTTATTACTTTGTCACCGGCCGCGGTGGCCGAGCGGTTCTAGGCGCTTCAGTCCGGAACCGCGCTGCTGCCACGGTCGCAGGTTCGAATCCTGCCTCGGGCATGGATGTGTGTGATGTCCTTATGTTAGTTAGGTTTAAGTAGTTCTAAGTTCTAGGGGACTGATGACCTCAGATGTTAAGTCCCACAGTGCTTAGAGCCATTTGAACTATTACTTTCTCAGACGAAGGAAGTAACTGCCTCATTCGTGCTGTTTAAACAGTAGATATACAACATTAACAACAAAATACGTACCGATTATTGCTACTTGACATCCTAATTAGTTTCGTTGGATTTGATACGAACCAACTCCCGTGCAAATATTAACCGACCAGCCTCTATCAGTTGCACACGGTCAAACTGTTCTAAACTATTAGCCAATACGGTGGTTCAATAAGGGAGTGTCTGATGTTGAAGTACTGCAGTGAGCGACAACGGCTGTTTCTGAGTCAGTTGCAGCGTGTACTGTCTGAATGTGAGGAAGGCCAGTTCAAACTTCGTCACAGACCGTCACTGCAGTCTACTGCTGCAATTTCTTGTGACATCACTTTCGTCCCATATTGAGAATAAAGCGAAAGCATCTACTGGCACCCATCATCCCTCATGACAAAGCGGGATGCCACACGTCAAACCCCGTGCAGGATTAAAATGGTTCAAATAGCTCTGAGCACTATGGGACTTAACATCTGAGGTTATCAGTCCCCTACAACTTAGAACTACTTAAACCCATCCAACCTAAGGACATCACACACATCCATGCCCGAGGCAGGATTCGAACCTGGGACCGTACCGGTCGCGCGGTTCCACACTGAAACGCCTAGAACCGCTCGACCACTCCGGCCGGCCCCGTGCAGGAGCTCGCGTGTATGTTCAGGTGGGAGATACTGGAACATCCACCATATTCACCCATGCATGCCGGCCGGGGTAGCCAAGCGGTTCTAGGCGCTACAGTCTGGAATCGCGCGACCGCTACGGTCGCAGGTTCGAATCCTGCCTCGGGCATGGATGTGCGTGATGTCCTTGGTTTAAGTAGTTCTAAGTTCTAGGGGACTGATGACCTCAGACGTTGAGTCCCATAGTGCTCAGAGCCATTTCACCCATGCATATGAGTCCATGCAGTTACAACCTGTTCGCCAAACTGAATGAATTTCTTCATGCTACGCGCTGCAACACAAGAGAAGACATCACCTGTACCCCTATGCCATAGAGTGGTCCTTGTCAGACATCGACAAGGATGGACTCGCTGACGGTGTACGACACCTCCCACCTGTGTTGGGGAAGCTGATCGAGATGAGGAACTATTATATTGTCTGGTATCATGTATCGATACTACCTTGGCGGCGTCAAAGTTAGCAACAGAGCTGCAATTTCCATCAGACACCGACAGCTGTTTTCCAGTATCTGGCGGACCCAATGGAGCACACCCACTGAACCACACCTGCTGTAGCTCCGCACCATGAGCGCCCTCTGCCGCCACAGTTTAGGACAGTTAGCGGCGACCAGAATCCCACTTGCGTTTGGAGCCGCTTCGCCACGTGATGCTATGCAGACGCCACCTAGCCACAGCCCCGACTCCATCGTTCGTGCGTTAGTTCAGAGAGCTCATCCTTTTGTTACTGTATGAGCTGCACTAATTCTTGCTGCATTATTTTTAATGATTCTTTTTGAGCCGTGGCTGGCTCACGCTATGTGCTGGGTTACACCCTTGTTGCGATTCTGTGTTTAGTCTCCCGCGGTTACCGCGATTTTGCTGTTATCCTCTCCTTCCACTGGTGGCAGCAGCGGTGTGTATCGATATTTGCACCTTGGACTATCTTTGATCTGGCGCTTGTAGTTTCTGGCTGGGCGGTGTGCGAAGAGTCGGTCGGTTGGCGTGGAGCAGCGAGGAATTCTCTGCGGCCTGTAGTTTGGCCGGGCCCTTTGGTGGTCTCTACGAGGTGTCGGAGTGTGCGGGGCTGTTCCCATTGCTACGAGGTCCGTGGCTCACCGACCCTGGACACGAAAGCTCAGTTTTGATTTAATCTACGAGCAAGTCAAGACCGTTCACATTTTGTCGTTGGGAGTTTGTTGTCAGCTGTTGGCATATTCCCGCGAGCAACAACGTTGTTTTCAAGTTGGAAAATTCTAGCCACCCTTTCACAGCCGCAGTTTCACTGTATTTGGTTATTTGAATTGAAGTGCACCAGCAGAATCTTCTGCTTGTGGCCGTTAACGTTCCGGTTACCTGCTCTGGTCGTTGACGTAAATTTCAGGCATTTTAAGTTTCCTCATCGTGTTGTTGCTGACCAGCACAGTGTGCAGTTTGACAGCTCCATGTGATGTGTCGACAGAAGTGCCGACACAGTGTGATTTGAGGGGACCGCAATGCACGCTATAAACACACGAAGGATGGCGTGAGGTCTGAAATAGGATACGTAATGAATGCTATAAAGAAAAGTACGTAGCTGCTGGAATACTTAACTTTAATCCATCCTTGTTGTACATCGCTATTGACGATACAAGTGAGACTCTGTAGATTCAGGCAATAAACTACTAATGGCGCCTTGCTAGGTCGTAGCCATTGACTTAGCTGAAGGCTATTCTAACTATCTGCTCTGCAAATGAGCGAGGCTTCGTCAGTGTGCATCGCTAGCTACGTCGTCCGTACAACTGGGGCGAGTGCTAGTCCGTCTCTCGAGACCTGCCGTGTGGTGGCGCTCGGTCTGCGATCACTAACAGTGGCGACACGCGGGTCGGACATGTACTAATGGACGGCGGCCGATTTAAAGCTACCACCTAGCAAGTGTGGTGTCTGGCGGTGACACCACATTCCTCCTCCGCAAATCGGCGAACGGTCGTGTTATAAGGCTTCCGCCCGCCGTGGGGAGGACCCCATGTTGACGTATGCGATGAGGTGGGGTGCCTAACAACAGGCGAGGCTGTGCCACCCGCACCCTGCCATTCGGTCCGAGGGGAGCTAGGAAACGCCTGAAAACCTAGTCCAGGGTGCACGTCAACATGCTGTGTATGCGCCCGTAAAGAGACAGGAGGGGCCGAAGGGTCGACCTCCATTGCGTCGGGGTACCCGACGCGCGAAGACGCCATGTGGGCCGGAGCGGGCAAGAGTTCCATGGCGGAGGACAGCTGGTCACGGGAAGCGATCGGCGGCGCGTGACCCAGGGAGGCGCTTGGCGGTTGCAGCGAAGCGTCCACTGCGGGCGGCGGCGGCGGGAGACCAAGCGGCGGCGGCGGCGGCGGCGGCGGCGCGTCGCCATGGGGCAAAATGGAAGGCATCGTCGGTAACACCTGGGGATGAGGCGAGCCAGTAGATGGGTCCCCAGGGCGCTGACCGGACGGCACCGTCGCTGAAAGCAGATGGGGAGCGGCAGAACCCGTGCGACGACAGAGGCGCAGCTGATTGAGATGCCGACGCACCTCACCAGAGGCCCCCAAAACCAAATACATCGCGCGGCCGAGGCAGCGAAGAATGCGCCCTGCGAGCCAACGCCGTGAACCTCGATAGTTGCGATAGAATACAACGTCGCCTGGAGCAAAAGCAGGAGTCTGCCGCTGCACAGGAACCTGATGCGGCGGATGCAGCAAAGACATCAAGGTTCGATGAGGACGACCGTGGAGCAACTCAGCCGGCGAGCGACCATCTCGGGGCTGAGAGCGATACGAAGACAAAAAGAGCAACAACGCGTCCTCCCGAGAATGCGACTCTTTCAACTTCAACATCTGTGACTTGAAAGTCCGGACCAATCGTTCAGCAGCACCGTTTGACTGAGGCGAAATCGGCGTGGATGTCAGATGTTGAATACCATTGGCCTTGTAGAAAGACTGAAATTCTGCAGACATGAATTGTGGGCCATTGTCGGAAACAATAGTCTGCGGAAGACCTTCAATGCAAAAGATCGCAGACAATGCTTGGATGGTGGCAGATGACGTCGTGGAAGACATCCGGACAACAAAAGGAAAATTACTGAGGGCATCTACCACAACCAAACACCTAGCATTCCAGAATGGACCAGCAAAATCGATGTGCAAGCGTTGCCAAGGGGAAGTGGCTTTTGGCCATGCAAAGAATTTCCGCGGCGGTGCGGATTGTTGTTCGGCACACGCCATGCAAGAAGAGCACATATTCGTAATCGCAGCATCGATTCCGAACCAAGTACAGTGCTCACGAGCAAGTTGTTTCGTTCGCACGATACCCCAATGTCCTTGGTGAAGAAGCCGTAAGACAGAGGACTGTAACGAACGTGGGACCACGACTCTGGACTGATCATTATCAGAACGCAACAACAAAACACCACATCGTACAAAAAGTCTCTCCTTGTGAGCAAAAAATCGGCGAACCAACGGATCCTCGATCCGAGACTTTGAAAAGGGCCATTGAGTAACAACAAAACGCAAAACGGTAGCAAGGACAGGGTCAGCAGCTGTGGCTGTAGCTATGCGACGAAAATCAATCGGAAACGATTCGACCACGTCATCGGTTTCCGAATCAATGAACATGCAAGCAAGTTCGGAAGAATTGAATGCTCTATCCTCAGCAACAGGCAAACGGGACAACGCATCGGCGTTTCCGTGCTTAGCCGTGGACCGATACACGATATCGTAGCGGTACTGCGAGAGGAAAATAGACCAGCGAATGAATTTCTGCGCTGTACGCGGAGGTACAGGCTTGTTCGGATGAAAAAGCGATGTCAAAGGTTTGTGGTCTGTGATGATGGTAAAGTGACGACCATACAAGAAATCATGGAACTTAGTAACACCAAACACGAGAGCCAAAGCTTCTTTCTCGATTTGTAAATAATTTCTTTGTGCAGACGAGAGTAATCTGGACGCAAAGGCAATAGGGCGATCATGCGATCCACCTTTGTGCGCAAGCACAGCACCGATCCCGAAATCCGATGCATCTACCATCAACAATAGGGGTTTCTGGGGATCGAATGGCGTAAGGCAAGTATTTGAAAGCAACGCCGATTTCAACTGGCGAAAAGCGCGTTCGCATTCCGTCGTCCAGACGAACGGAACACCTTTACGGCGTAATCGATGAAGCGGAGCTGAAATGGAAGAGGCATGCGGGACAAAGTTATGATAATAGTTAATTTTTCCCAGCACACTCTGTAGCTGCTTCAAATTCTGCAGCGAAGGCAAGTCTTGTATGGCACGGAGGTGCTCTGGACTGGGATGTATGCCTTGGGCATTAATTACATGTCCCAAATATGGTAAGTCACGAGCAAAAAACACACATTTGTCCTTCCGCAAGCGAAGACCATGTTGTCGCAATACCTGAAATAATGTTCGAAGATTTGCTAAATGTTCATCTGCTGTCTTTCCAGGCATCACAGTATCGTCCAGATAGTTCGCAGCAGTAGGGACCGACGCACAAACAGTTTGTAAATATTGCTGAAACAATGCAGGGGCGGATGCACACCCGAATGGCAGTCTTTTGAATCGGTACAAACCAAGATGTGTGTTAACCACCAAGACGCGCTGGGATTCGGCGTCCACCGGTATTTGCAAGTACGCATCTGCTAGGTCCAACTTCGAAAAGTATTTACCCGGGCACAGTTTATCAAAAAGATCTTCCGGGCGGGGTAAAGGAAAAGTGGCAATCACCAGTTGTGGATTCACTGTGGCCTTGAAGTCCACACAAAGTCGCAGTTTTCCGGAAGGTTTCGGCAAAATCACTAAGGGTAATGCCCAGAGAGAAGCTTGCACACATTCAATCACACCTTGTGATTCTAAATCGTGTAATGTTCTTGCGATCTCATCACGCAATGCGTGGGGAACATTGCGCGCTCTGAAAAATTTCGGGTGCGCGTTTACTTTCAGTTCCAAATGTGCTTCATAGTTCGTAGCGCAACCAAGGCCCGGTGAAAAAATGTCTGCAAATACTTCACATAGACGAGAAACACTGGCGGAAGGCACAGTCTGGTTCACTGATAGGACCTGATTGACTATTGACAAGTTAAACAACTGAAATAAATCTAAACCAAGCAAGTTCACTGCAGTAGAAGAACGAAGAACGTAAAATGACACAAGTTTTGTCTGTCCCTTGTATGTTGCAAGAAGAGTGCACTGTCCTAACACAGGGATCTGCTGTCCTGAATAAATGGCTTCAAATGGCTCTGAGCACTATGGGACTCAACATCTTAGGTCATCAGTCCCCTAGAACTTAGAACTACTTAAACCTAACTAACCTAAGGACATCACACACACCCATGCCCGAGGCAGGATTCGAACCTGCGACCGTAGCAGTCCCGCGGTTCCGGACTGCAGCGCCAGAACCGCTAGACCACTGTCCTGAATAACTATGTAACTTAACAGTTGCAGCATGCAACGGAGGTTTGCCCAGTTGTTTGTACATGTCGTTATTTGTCAATGAAACTGCAGCTCCGGTATCGAGCTGGAATGGTATCACTTTGCCTTCAAAGTCCAAGTCTACAAAAAGTTTATTGTCCTGCCGACGACAAGAGCGACTTTCTCGTGCAATTTGAACTGATACAGGTACATAAGCACTTACGACCTGACGAGATTTCCGGCGACGTCGACGCACACTTTTTGTGGGACGCACACAGTCACTGTTAGAGAAAGTGGCACTGGACGGAGTGGAATTAACTACATGAACGTCCATGGGCGAAGGTTCACGAGCCTGAGTATTCTTGGTTCGATTCCGGCGCGAAGCAAAGGGCCTGGAATGATTAAGAGTGTCTGATCTGAGCTTTTTATGGCAAACACTTTGAACATGTCCTTTCGTATTACAGTAAAAACAAATAGCTTGGCGTGATGGGCAATTGTCACGCGAATGTCTAGTTGCACACCGCGGGCATGATGTCACCGCATTTGCATGCTTGTGCGGCACACGTGGAGAGCTAGGCGGCAGCTGCGCGGACGAGCGCGAGGGCTGTTTATCGTTCCGTGCAGCGCGCCCAGCGGGCCGGTTAATGTGACACACGGCTGACGAAGTTTCAAATGATTCCTGTGCAAAGTCAAGTGTGTCTTGTCTATCTAATATGTCTATCACTTGTTGAAGGGAGGGATTTACTAGTTTCAAAATCTGTTCCCGTATACGAACATCAGAAACGTTCTGTGCAATTGCATCACGTACCATTGTATCTGAATAAGGGAGTCCACATTCACACTCAAAAGCACAATCCCTAGCACGGCCTTGCAAAGTTGCAACCCACTCCCGATTAGTTTGATCGGCCGTACGTTTTGTACGAAAGAACGTATACCTATTTGCAACTACATTAACTGATTCCTTGAAATAGGCATCTAAAGCAGACAAAATTTCTTCGTAGGACAGAGTTGCTACGTCGCGTCGGGGAAATAATTTCACTATCACACAGTACGTTTGCACCCCTACACACGCCAATAAATGAGGCTGCCGCTCGTTACCTTGAATTCTGTAGGCGGCGAGATGAAATCCAAACTGGCGTGACCACTCCGACCATGTCTCCAGAGCCGCTTCATAGGGACGAAATGGGGGTACAACTGCATGTTGTGGCTGCGGTAGCGGTGAAGCGGCGGTGGCCGCATCGTTTTGCAGTGCACGTTGACCCTGAACGGGCTGTCCAAGGGCATCCAATAACGCCTGCGTCTGATGATTCTGCAAGCGATAAAATTCGGACAGTACATCTGGAGATTGTGGCGAAGCCATGACACAAGCAAAGTAGAGCAATACGAACGCTAATTCCTCTTTTAAGCCTCGTCGCCATATGATGTGTCGACAGAAGTGCCGACACAGTGTGATTTGAGGGGACCGCAATGCACGCTATAAACACACGAAGGATGGCGTGAAGTCTGAAACAGGATACGTAATGAATACTATAAAGAAAAGTACGTAGCTGCTGGAATACTTAACTTTAATCCATCCTTGTTGTACATCGCTATTGACGATACAAGTGAGACTCTGTAGATTCAAGCAATAAACTACTAATGACGCCTTGCTAGGTCGTAGCCATTGACTTAGCTGAAGGCTATTCTAACTATCTGCTCTGCAAATGAGCGAGGCTTCGTCAGTGTGCATCGCTAGCTACGTCGTCCGTACAACTGGGTTGAGTGCTAGTCCGTCTCTCGAGACCTGCCGTGTGGTGGCGCTCGGTCTGCGATCACAAACAGTGGCGACACGCGGGTCCGACGTGTACTAATGGACCGCGGCCGATTTAAAGCTACCACCTAGCAAGTGTGGTGTCTGGCGGTGACACCACACCATGTATGATTGATTGTGGGCGCCAATATCTTCTACATTGTTCCATTGAACTCCCTGTTGTTCCCTGGTTGGGTGAAATGGAAGTTATCTTGTCGGTGGGTCCATTGACTGTCGGTCGGTTGGATTTTCGTCGGATTGTGAATGGTTGGCCCGACTGCCTGTCTCACGTAAGCGAGCGTTAGTGTTTGAATTCCAGGCCGACCCTCGAACATCTGAGCGCCATTGGGTGTGCTGCCTCTTTTTTATTTGTTCTTGTTATGTATACTTGTATGGCTTCCAGCAGATTTTTTAAAAATTAAGGTGTTTGGCCTTAAGGCGTAAGATTCTTTAGGCTTTCAGTCTAATTTAAAGAACTGTTTTATGTAAGACCTTTGGCATTTTAAAGGTTTTAATGTTATTCAATTTTGTTGGGCCTTCAGCCGATTTTGAGTTTGTGTTGTTTGCTCTTGAAGTGTCTAATTCTCTGGGCCTTCAGCTTAACTAAAGAACTGTTTTAAGATAAGGCTTTGCCTTTTAAATTTCTATTTTGGTTGAGTTTTTCCTAATTAAGAACTAGTTTACGTAAGGTCTTTTTTTTTTTTTAAGAAAAAGGTTGTTTAACCTTAAGTGTTGGGTTTTCAGCCGATTTTGAATTCAAATTGTTTGCTCTGAAAATCTCAGATTCTTTGCGCCTTAAGCCTAAATAAAGAACTGTTGTAAGATAAGGCTTGCCTTTTAAATTTCTGATTATGCTTGCGTTTTAAGTTATTGGCCTTCAGCCGGTTTCAGATTAAAGTGGCTTTCACCCGTTAATTAAATTCCAAAGATTAAAGCTGTGTGTTAAAAAAAATTGGGCTCTTGTAATGTTTGATCAAATAATAAAGTTGTATGTTCGAGTGTAAGTGAAAGCCCCTTATTTTGGCCCCTTTCCACAATTTAAACTACCTGTCCTGTCCTGCGGGTTTAGCGGGGCGTCTCACTTTTGTATGCTTGGAGAAACACAAGTTAAGTAAATCTTCTGTTCACTTGTTAACTTGTTTGCTAATCATTTCTGCTTCTGAACAGCTTTCCTGTGATGAGGGTTGCCACACCAGTCTCCAGCGCACCACTCCTTACCATTGTGTACGAAGTCGTACACAACATATTGAGGGTATGTAACACGGTGAACGTATGAATTACAAGTGTTGCCACTACTGTTAGTCCAAGTCATGCATGCCAACTGTGACAGTGAACAGTTGCTTGTTGCTTGGTAGCATTACTGCGAGTATTTCATGGTATTATCCCCTTTTGGGTTCTGATAATTTCTTTCTTATATAGCATGCATTAGACTTAAGAATTCATTTCTTGGTTAATTTGTCCCATATTTGCTGCCGTCCACTACCATAACATTTCTGCTTCTCGTATTTTGTCCACTGCACGTGTGTACCAGTTTCCTGGGTATCCTAGCACTGTTCGGGCTGTTGCCTGCACATAAATTTAAATCCACATTTTTTGCGGCACTGCATATTTTGTCCAAACAGATCCTGGAACGAAAATGTAGATGTGATCTGAGGCATATATCATCAGAATAATAGGTGCTAGGAAACCTTCGAAAATTCTAGCCACTCTCGCTGGCGAAACTTGAAGAAGTAATGTTAGTGGACGAGTGTTAACATGCCCATCCAACAAACAAGATACTTGTGCCTTATGATGACCTGATACTCTTGGTGATGTATAAGTAGATTACCATACCATGTACCTGGAAATGAAATCTATTGGAAATAACCAAAATCAATAAAAACAGCTAGTTGGAGACAATTATTACTAAAAGCTATAAACACTTTTTATTCTCCGTAAAACGACAAGGGATTGAAATATGGTGTTATAGAAGGCTACTGAAAATTAAGTGGAAATAAGGAGAAGGCGCTCCGCAGAAATGGCGAGGAAAGAAATATATGAAATACATTAATTAGACGTCATTTGTTAAGTCATCCAGGACTAATTTACATGGTATTAGAAGGAAAGCAGAGTTGGAAAATGTCCAACAGATAACTGAGCACATTGGGTGCCATTTAAGTTGAAGAGGCTGGCACAGCAGAGGAAATTGTGGTGAGGTGCATCAAGAAAATAAATACCTAGTAAATCAATAAATAAAGCGCAGCCGCTAAAAGCCTGACTGCCTTACGCCGGAACCAATATATTACCACCAGCGTGAATTCTACAAATAACGACTGCCAAAGCCAATACATTTATAGGCACGACACTGTTAAAAGAAATAGGTCCGAAGTATTATGACATGGTCACACATTCTGCTGTTAGCTCATTTCAGTAAAGATTTTTACACGGAACAGTGTACTAGTTCCTTCATGAATTTGACTGCCTTCAAGTAGGAACTCATTGCAAGACGTCCAATACGAAATGGAAGTAGGATAGAAAATGGGAAAGCGTTAAATACACAAACAAATACTTTATCTTATCCGAACAGTATTCCGGTAACGGCAACAAATATTTGCAGTCTGCTTTCGTTTTGTCCGACTATCATTTATTACTTCACACATCAGAGGAGCAGCGGTGAGTCACACATAAACTTGCTACACATCTCCTTTATTCTCTTGACCAATGGAGCTGCCCTAACGCCGTAATCGTGAATCTAGCGACGTCTGGTCTCTGCCACGTTCGTGAACCTAAAATATTGGAATGAGAGTGAAAGCGTTGCAGTTTTTTCATCAAAAAATTAAGTTTATATAAAAAGGACTACGAGGTCACAAATTGAAGCTACTTTCCGCAGCTAAATGCTTTGGCCAAACGTGAACTAGTGATCTAAAAACGCTCATTTCGATGTTTACTTTGAAATTTAAAATTTTTATGTTTACGAGATGCATAACCGCTATGGATATGTATGAAAAAGCAGGAAATCAAAAAATGCAGTAAATATCCTCAGATAATTTCTGCTAAGTTGACATCAATCGAACGTCATTGTAGTTCGTTTTTACCGCAGACGATACAGTGCCTTGAGTTTTCCGTTTCCGCCATATACGCAGAATGTATGTTACGGCAGATGTTACGTAATGGTTGTAATTAAACAGTGTATAATAGATATGTCATGCTTGTTTCCAGAAAGTACTAAAACCGGATAAGTCAAAAAATTACTTAGAGATAGTAGTCCGTACCTATTAGCTTACTGGATCTAACACGCAAATATTTTTTTGCAAGAAGTACCAAATCTCTTCCAGAGCTCGTCAAATCAGGCATTTTACATCAAAACATACCAAATCCCTTTGAACGTTCACAGCAAGAAGTAACAAATGCTCTTCCACTCTAATATGGATTTTGGAGTGAGTGGTTCTCCCCTGTACGTGCTCGTTCACACATGTCTGCAGATAGGTCTTTTGCTATTGCAGAAAAGAAACATTAATCTGTAATGAGCCCAGAGGAATTTGACAGTGTATTTGAGACAGTAGGAACTCTTCACCTCTGAATTATGTTTTTTGGTTGGTGAATTGGCAAGAACACACTCATATATTAGTCTCAGACTCAAAAACCTTCAAAAATAGTGAAGCTCAGTTTCTCACTATTCATGATATGTCACCTCTAGTTGGTTTTTGCATGTTATCTGAAAACACAAAATGTTTAGAAGTGGAATAAGCTATGATCGTAGTTTGACTGAAGTAAAAAGTAGTCATTTACAACAGGCAAAGAACATGATATGGTATCCTTAAATTCTGCCATGGGCTATGAATTGAACCAAATCCCTTTCTGCGAAATTGTGGCAGAGGATAATGATGTACTATTATTTAATGAGAAAGGAGACAATGATAACACGGATGTTCTTCATAATGACTGATGTTTTGAACCAAATACAAGCAATACTAGAAAAAATTAGTTCCTATATGTATAGTCATTATTAATCGAGTATCTCTTAACAACTTACACAAAATAATTATGTATGAATTGAACTAAGGCCAATCTAGAAGATCCAATAGGGAATTAATATATGATAAATTATGCTCTAAGTAAGACAAGGATATGTTATGTTCTAAGTTGTTTGTTGCTCAACATATCCTCTAAAGATGTTTGCAATGAATTTCACAGAATATGTTAGTACTGAGTGTTACTAGTCATGAAATATAATCTGCGCACTTTTAAAATAATTTCTGTGATAAGAAGTACCAAATACAAAATTAAATTCGTAATAACTGTACAATAAGAATGAGAAATACCTTAATTTTTTTTCTAAAAGACGTATCAGTGAGTCCCAGACGGACTGTATATTAACTGTGATATGCAGACGAGAACTATTGCGGCTACTGGAATTTTTTCTGCTCTACTCAAAAATTTGTCCCGATGGATTTGGTAGCTTTTGGAAACAAGTTACACACATTGTAAGGCGGTCATGTCATTTTGGATTTTTCATGTTACAAAGTGCACGTCAGAGAGAGAGCAAGTTACGTTACTGTTAAACAATCTTTGGTCTTGTCTTGACACAGTCTTTGCCTCTCTGCAGTCTGATTCATTCTTAGTTGAAGTGTGGTAGGTGACGTGTTTGGTAGTGCTGTATGAACTTGTGATTGTATCTGTCAGATGAAGAAAAATTGATTGTAAAGGACAGCAAGGATGGATAAGATACACACATCAAAAAGGTTTTGCATCGCCGCGGTTCCCAGAACTCCTGAAGATAGACGTTGATTGTGGATATTGTATCACAGACATAGTCCCTTTGACTGTTCAGAGATATCACTAAACCCACCCAAAGATGTAAACAACCATGCATGAGCAGCGCCTACTAGACGGAGGGGGTCCGACAGCCGATCAGTTCCAGTCATTCCACCTGGAAGGAGGTACACGGCTCTTGTTGTCTGTAGTTCGTCCATGCCAAGACGGTCAATACCGCGGTTCGATCGCGTCCGCATTGTTACTTTGTGCCAGGAAGTGCTCTCAACAAAGGAAGCGTCCAGGTGTCTCGGAGTGAACCAAAGCGATGTTGTTCGGACATGGAGGACAGAGAGACGGGAACTGTCGATGGCATGCCTCACTCAGGCCGCCCAAGGGCTACTACTACAGTGGATAACAGCTACCTACTGATTATGGCTCGAAGGAACCCTGCCAGCAACGCCACCATGTTGAATAATGCTTTTTGTGCAGCCACAGGACGTCGTGTTACGACTTAAACTGTGCGCAATAGGCTGCATGATGCGCAACTTCACTCCCGACTTCCATGGCGAGGTCCATCTCTGCAGCGACACCATTCAGAGCGGTACAAATGGGCCCAAAAACATGCTGAATGGATCGTTTAGGATTGGCATCACGTTCTCTCCTCCAATGAGTGTCGCATATGCCTTCAAACAGACAATCGTCGGAGATGTGTTTGGAGGCAACACGGTCAGGCAGAACGCAGCAAGGTGGAGGTTCCCTGCTGTTTTTCGGGTGGCATTATGTGGGAACGATTACGCCGCTGGTGGTCATGGAAGACGCCGTAACGGCTGTACGATACGTGAATGCCATCCTCCGACCGATAGTGCAACCATATCGGGAGCATATTGGCGAGGCATTCGTCTTCATGGACGAGAATTCGCGCCCCGATCGTGCACATCTTGTGAATGACTTCCTTCAGGATAGCACATCGCTCTATTAGAGTTGCCAGCATGTTCTCCAGACATGAAACCTATCGAACACGCCTGGGATAGACAGAAAAGGGCTGCTTACGGACGACGTGACCCACAGACCACTGTGAGGAATCTACACCGATTCGCCGTTGAGAAGTAGGACAACCAGGACCAACAGTGCCTTGGTGAATTTGTGGATAGTATGCTGCGAATAATACAGGAATGCATCAATGCAAGTGGACGTGCTACACGGTATTAGAGGTACCGGTGACTACAGCAGTCTGGACTACCAGCTCTGAAGGTCTCGATGTATGGTGGTACAACATGCAATGTGTGGTTCTCATGAACAATGAAAAGGGCGGAAATGATGTTTATGTTTATCTGTAGTCCAATTTTCTGTACAGGTTCCGGAACTCTCGGAAGCTGTCTGTTTTTATCGAAACTGCTAAGCATAGTAAAGTCGGACCTACATTATGTGTGAATATGACCTGAAGTTTTACTCTGTCTTTTTAATACACTACTGGCCATTAAAATTGCTACACCAAGAAGAAATGCAGATGATAAACGGATATTCATTGGACAAATATATTATACTAGAAGTGACATGTGATTACATTTTCTCGCAATGTGGGTACATAGATCATGAGAAATCAGTACCCAGAACAATCACCTCTGGTCTTAATAACGGCCTTGATACGCCTGGGCATTGAGTCAAACAGAGCTTGGATGGCGTGTACAGGTACAGCTGCCCATTCAGCTTCAACACGGCACCACAGTTCATCAAGAGTAATGATTGGCGTATTGTGACGAGCCAGTTGCTCGGCCACCATTGACCAGACCTTTCAGTTGGTGAGAGACCTGTAGAATGTGCTGGCCAGGGCAGCAGTCGAACATTTTCTGTATCCAGAAAAGCCCGTACAGGACCTGCAACATGCGCTCGTGCATTATCCTGCTGTATTGTAGGGTTTCACAGTGATCGAATGAAGGGTAGAGCCACGGGTCGTAACACATCTGAAATGTAACGTCCACTGTTCAAAGTGCCGTCAATGCGAACAAGAGGTGACCGAGACGTGTAACCAATACCATCACGCCGGGTGATACGCCAGTATGTCGATGACGAATACACGCTTCCAATGTGCGTTCACCGCGATGTCGCCAAACACGGATGCAACCATCATGATGCTGTAGACATAACCTGGATTCATCCGAAAAAATGACGTTTTGCCATTCGTGCACCCAGGTTCGTCCTTGAGTACACCAACGCAGGCGCTCCTGTCTGTGATGCAGCGTCAAGGGTAACCACACCCATGGTCTCCGAGCTGATAGTCCATGCTGCCGCAAACGTCGTCGAACTGTTCGTGCAGATGGTTGTTGTCTTGCAAACGTCCCCATCTGTTGACTCTGGGATCGAGACGTGGCCGCACGATCCGTTACAGCCATGGGGATAGGATGCCTGTCATCTCGACTGCTAGTGATACGAGCCCGTTGGGATCCAGCACGGCGTTCCGTATTACCCTCCTGAACCCACCGATTCCATATTCTGCTAACAGTCATTGGACCTCGATCAACGCGAGCAGCAATATCGCGATACGATAAACCGCAATCGCGATAGGCTACAATCCGTCCTTTATCAAAGTCGGAAACGGCATGGTACGCATTTCTCCTCCATACACGAGGCATCACAACAACGTTTCACCAATCAACCCCGGTCAACTGCTGTTTGTGTATGAGAAATCGGTTGGAAACTTTCCTCATGTCAGTACGTTGTAGGTGTCGCCACCGGCGCCAACCTTGTGTGAATGCTCTGAAAAGCTAATCATTTGCAAATCACGGCATCTTCTTCCTATCGGTTAAATATCGCGTCTGTAGCACGTCATCTTCGTGGTGTAGCAATTTTAATGGCCAGTAGTGTAAATAAAAGGCATCTTTTTTTTTTTTTTTTTTTTACATCTGTGTTGAACCACGAGAGCATATAGAAAGTAAGTAGATACTCATTAACGTGTGTCCACTCCAGGAGTGTAAGGTCAGAGGGCAAATTCTGTACGGAGAAACACGCGCCTCGGACCCAACAAGATGGGAGATTTGTCTCTCACGTCGTCTTCTGCCGATGGATGAATTCGGCGCAGCCACCGCCACCTCCCTGTGTTGTGAGCCCCTCGGTCTTGACTCCCACCCAAGAGGCCGCGGGCCGCAATTTTGACCTTTGCCGCCGTCCAGTTGTGCTGTGGCCTGGCCGTTCGGTCACCTTGGCGCTACCGACGGCCTTGGCAGCGTTCGACCTTGCGGCACACTCGAACCCGTTGTTCTGCAAAAAATGGCGGCGCCCCGCCGCCGGGTTCTCGACCCACGGCGGCGCTGCTCCTCTGTTCCACGACCGCGCCCTCACTGCGGAACTCGACGCAGGCATTTTGGTCCTCACCCGACAACCGTGGAGTCACACGTACTCGGTGTCAGCACTTTCTCGATTCTCCTTCTGCCTCGTGTCGCTGATTCTGCACCTGAAACAACGAATATGGTCACCTGTATTTGCAGAAGTCCTCGGGTCTCTGATGTATACTCGCTTCCGTTTCTCTCTTGTCGGCCTCCTACTACGAGAATTCGAGAAGCATCCTCTCACTTGCTACAAGAAATTAAACGTTACATTGAAATAGGGTCTACAGTGGTGGGGAAAACTTAAGGAGTACAGTACCATTCGCATTATGTCACTGGAAAGTAACGTAACTGATGAAATATTCACCATACATAGATAGAAATGATACAATATGGTACAGAAGGTAACTGAAATAAATGCATAATGAGACGACCAGAAATGATACTTTTATTCAAAGCCATACACTATGTGATCAAAATTATCCGGACACCCCCAAAAACATAATTTTTCATATTAGGTGCATTGTGCTGCCACCTACTGCCAGATACTCCATATCAGCAACCTCAGTAATCATTAGACATCGTGAGAGAGCAGAATGGGGCGCTCCGCGGGACTCGTGGACTTAGAACGTGGTCAGGTGATTGGGAGTCGTGTCATACGTCTGTACGCGAGATTTCCACACTCCTAAACGTCCCTAAGTCCACTGTTTCCGATGTGATAGTGAACTGGAAGCTTGAAGCACAAAAGCCTACAGGCCTACGTCGTCTGTTGACTGACAGAGAACGCCGACAGTTCAAATGGCTCTGAGCACTATGGGAATTAACATCTTAGGTCATCAGTCCCCTAAAACTTAGAACTACTTAAACCTAACTAACCTAAGGACATCACACACATCCATGTCCGAGGCAGGATTCGAACCTGCGACCGTAGCGGTCGCGAGGTTCCAGACTGAAGCGTCTAGAACCGCTCGGCCACTTCGGATGGGTCGCCGACAGTTGATCGTAATGTGTAATAGGCAGACATCAAAAATGGTCAAAATGGCTCTGAGCACTGTGGGAAAACATCTGAAGTCATCAGTCCCCTAGAACTTAGAACAACTTAAACCTAACTAACCTAAGGACATCACACACATCCATGCTAGGGGCAGGATTTGAACCTGCGACCGTAGCGGTCTCGCGGTTCCAGGCTGAAGCGCCTAGAACCGCTCGGACACACCGGCTGGCAGGCAGACATGTATCCAGATCATCACACAGGAATTCCAAACTGCATCAGGACCCACTGCAATTACTCTGACAGTTAGGCGGGAGGTGATAAAACTTGGATTTCATGGTCGAGCGGCTGCTCATAAGCTACACATCACGCCGGTAAATGCCAAACGACTCCTCGCTTGGAGTAAGGAGCCAAACATTGGACGATTGAACAGTAGAAAAACGTTGTGTGGAGTAACAAATCATACACAGTGTGGCGATCCGATGGAAGAGTGTACGTATGGCGAATGCCCTGTGAACGTCATATGTTAGCGTGTGTAGTGCCAACAGTAATATTCGGAGGCGGTGGTGCTATGGATGTGTTTTCCATGGATGGGGCTTACATCCCTTGCTGTTTTGCGTGGCAGTATCACAGCACAGGCCTACATTGATGTTTTAAGCATCTTCTTGCTTCTCACTGTTGAAGAGCAATTCGGGGATGGCGACTCCATCTTTCAACACGATCGAGCACCTGTTCGTAATGCACGGCCTGTGGCGGAGTGCTTACACAACAATAACATCCCTGTAATGGACTGGCCTGCACAGAGTCCTGACCTGAATCCTATAGCAGACATTTGGGATGTTTTGGAACGCCGACTTCGTGCCAGGCCTGACCGACAGAGATCGATACCTCTTCTCAGAGCAGTACTCCGTGAAGAATGGGCTGCCATTCCCCGAGATACCTTCCAGCACCTGATTGAACGTATGCCTGCGATAGTGGAAGCTGTCATCAAGCCTAAGGGTGGGCCAACACCATATTGAATTCCAGGTTTACCGATGGAGGGCGCCACGAACGTTTAAGTCACTTTCAGCCAGGTGTCCGGACACTTTTGATCACATGTTTGTCATGATTTTTACGAGTCGATATACATTGACGAGAATAATCACAACAGCAACGAGTTGTGCGAGGTAAACGGAAGTTGGTGGACGTACTTCTATATCTGAAAGATTTTTTTCACATTTAGTGCCAGTTGCATAAGAGTATAGCTGCATCGGTACGTGACAAATTATCTCGAAGATGACGATTTCCGTGAAAACCAAGACGGTATGGGATAAAAGCCTGTCTCCACGCACGGGGATAACCTGCAGGTTGAAACTGGCGATAAAATGTCGCCAGAATCCGCTTACCTAACATCCCTGACTGGTCTTTTTACATCTTGCTGTCACGATGCTTTTATGTTGGCCGCAGAAAAAAGTGCCACTTTGATCCATCGACCGTATTTTTCAGAGTCCGTTAAGTTAATAGTATGCGAGAAGACCATTCGGCCTCACTATGTAGTGGATCTTCGAGAGAACAACACACGCTTCTGTCACCAGTCTACTTCTCTCCAGACCTGGCCTGCTTAAGGAAGGCCACCGGTTCCTAACAAGCATCGATTATCTTTTTGCACGCTACTTGCAATTACTCCCACAAGGTGATAAATTCGAGTGCTCAGCGCTAAACGTTCTACTGCCTTGTACCATTATGTGATAATATCTCCCACGCTTGCCTCATTATCTACCTTGTGCATTTTCGTGTTAACCGAGCAAAGACTGACGGATTTATTTTACACTACTGGCCATTAAAATTGCTACATCAAGAAGAAATGCAGATGATAAACGGGTATTCATTGAACAAATATATTATACTAGAACTGACATGTGATTACATTTTCACGCAATTTGGGTGCGTAGATCCCGAGAAATCAGTACCCAAAACAACCACCTCTGGACGTAATAACGGCCTTGATACGCCTGGGTATTGAGTCAAACAGAGCTTGGATGTCGTGTTCAGCTACACATGCCCAAGCAGCTTCTCCACGATACCACAGTTCAAGAAGAGTAGTGACTGGTGTATTGTGATGAGCCAGTTGCTCGGCCACCATTGAGCAGACGTTTTCAATTGGTGAGAGATCTGGAGAATGTGCTGGCTAGGGCAGCAGTCGAACATTTTCTGTATCCAGAAAGGCCCATACAGGACCTGCAACATGCGGCCGTGCATTATCCTGCTGAAATGTAGGGTTTCGCAGGGATCGAATGATGGGTAGAGACACGTGTCGTGACACATCTGAAATGTAACGTCCACTGTTCAAAGTGCCGTCAATGCAAACAAGAAGTGACCGAGACGTGTAACCAATGGCACCCCATATCATCAAGCCGGGTGATATGCCAGTATGGCGATGACGAATACACGCTTCCAATGTGCGTTCACCGCGATATCACCAAACACGGCTGCGATGATCATGATGCTGTAAACAGAACCTGGATTCATCCGAAAAAAAGACGTTTTGCCATTCGTGCACCCAGATTCGTCGTCGAGTACACCATCGCAGGCACTCCTGTCTGTGATGCAGTGTCAAGTGTAACCGCAGCCATGGTCTCCGGGCTGATAGTCCATGCCGTTGCAAACGTCGTAGAACTGTTCGTGCAGGTGGTTGTTGTCTTGCAAAAGTCCCCATCTGTTGACTCAGAGATCGAGACGTGGCTGCACGATCCGTTACAGCCATGCGGATAAGATGCCTGTGATCTCGACTGCTAGTGATACGAGGCCGTTGGGATCCAGCACAGCGTTCCGTATTACCCTCCTGAACCCACCGATTCCATATTCTGCTAACAGTCATTGGATCTCGACCAACGCGAGCAGCAATATCGCGACACGATAAACCGCAATCACCATAGGCTACAATCCGACCTTAACCAAAGTCGGAAACGTGATGGTACGCATTTCTTCTCCTTCGAAGAGGCATCAAAACAACGTTTCACCATGCAACGCCGGTCAATTGCTGTTTGTGTATGAGAAATCGGTTGGAAACTTTCCTCATGTCAACCTTGTGTGAATGCTCTGAAAATCTAATCATTTGCATATCACAGCATCTTCTTTCTGTCGGTTAAATTTCACGTCTGTACGTCTTCGTGGTGTGGCAATTTTAATGGCCAGTAGTGTACGTATGTTCGTCTTCAACAAGCTAAACACTCTTTGCAGGGGCGAAGTGACCTTCTTTATGTCTGTAAGTGAAGAGCTCAGTATATCTGTTGAAGTCTGAATACGACTCTTACGTGAGTATTATTGTAAGCTCTCCGCCTGTCATTTGCTAATAGTGGCTCTAACCAAATTACTTAAGCGTGTCGTGACATAAAAGTGAGAACACCTACAGCCCTCTTGGTGATTTTATTTGATTTTGTCGTTACCAGTTTCAACGCTTCATTGCGTTATCTTCTTGCTGTTTTGATGCGGTACAGCCTGAAGATGACGCAAAGAAGCGTTGAGGCTGGTAGCGAGAAAATAAAATCGTAAGGACGGCTGTAGGTGGTTCTATTTTGTGTTACGATAGTAAACGGCCGGCGTCCCAGAGACGTCCTGCTAAAAGGATGGACATACAAAAACTTAAGCGTGTTGTGATCAGATCTTACAGTAAGGTCCAGTTAGTCGCCGCGCTCAGGAATAGGAGAGCTATAACGCAGATTCTCCGTGCAGCAGGACTTGACAACACAGAGAAGAACAGACGGAAAATGAGTGTCTGTTGCAGAAGCGACACCCGAGCGAGATGTTTTGGTCTTAAATATAGATGGTAAAGATTTGAGAAGCGTCAGCGTATAGTCGTATGACATCCAACGCTATGTGGAATTGTGTTGGGATTGAGTAGGCTGCCGATAGCTCTGCCGAAACTACGAACGAAACAAATCCGCCACACGCGAAGTCGCAGCAGTTGACGGAGAACTACTAGAGCACGTGAGCTCGGACTCGGAGGGAATTTCTGAAGTGTCTTCACATCAACGTATGTTTCAATTCTAATTTTTTGCTGTTTGACGTTATGTGAGATATTTTATGAGTATTGACACGCTTGTTAAGTTTATTTTCGCTGTGGGTATGGTGTTAAAATGACCCTAGCGACTTGCAGTTGATGGTATCCAACCCAACCTCGTAGCATCCACGACACTAAAATTAGGTGGCGTATTCAAATTTCTGACAAATTTCTTAGGCAAAACTGCCACCTAATGAGCCAGACGAGACTACATATGGCAGGGATCGTCACTTCCCTTCAGGATGGGGCACTACACTGGTTGTCGGTTACTGTAAGTGTCTGTATTACCAGTGACTGCTCTCTGGATCAGTATGGGTTGGAATTGCGTTGGATCAGCGAAATAAGTACGTATTGCGCTAAGCAGATTTCAGGAAGAACAACCAGCTCAATCATGTGCACAATGCGACGTTGCAGAAATGATCGCAGAGGTGCTCTCCTGATGGAGGTAGCGCATGAATTCCAGGAAGACATTTCCGCAGATGAAGTACTCGATGCTATTGAAGTGTGGTCTGATAACAGATCTCCTGGAGCAGATGATATCCCCATCGTATTTTACGAAAGTTTTAGTTCTTTGTTCGCTTCCATATGGATGACCATCGAACAAGAGCTTATGTCCCCAATGACAATGGCCCCTGATGCCTTTCTCAATGACGTCATTATTATTCCCATTCACAAACCGCACAGGCGATCGAGGGTCCATGGTTATGGACTAGTTACATTGCTCAACAGCGATATGAATATATTTACACGGCTGCTGGCATCACGACTCAAGAAAGTCAGCTTTTATGTCACATCCTGCGACCAGTGGCGCGACCTCCAAAATCATATACAACGATCGCCTCACGCCACCCCTGGTCATAGCACCGCCTGTCCGGCTAGGCTACCCCCTTTTCACGATTTTATGTGCTTTGACTTTGGAACCCCTGCTCCAGGGACTGCGCCAACGTTTGGAAGGTATGACGTTGCACAGGAACTGTTTCTGTTGCATGGCCTATGCAGACAACCTAGTCCTTTTCTGCGCAGTGATGATGAAGTTCTGACAGCCCTGAGATGGGTGGCAACTTACTACATCAGGCAGCTCTCTCAACGCGTCCAAATCAAAGGTCTTGTTCAATGGTAAGGGACTACCGGAGAGAAGCGTCGCTGCCAAAAAAAAAAAAAAAAAGATGGTTAAAATGGCTCTGAGCACTATGGGACTTAACATATGAGGTCATCAGTCCCATAGACTTAGAACTACTTAAACCTAACTTACCTAAGGACATCACACACATCCATGCCCGAGGCACGATTCGAACCTGCGACCATAGCAGTCGCACAGTTCCGGATTTAAGCGCCTAGAACCGCTCGGCCACAGCTGCCGGCTTGCCGCCATCGTTCGATGTCTTGGCATTGCATTCACAGCCGATCTCCGTCGCTCAGCGGCTATTAACTGTAGGCGTTTCCTACAGACCATCAGTACAAACTTTGGAGATCACCGGCTACAAGCCCTCGAAATTAGCTAATGTGTGCAAATTGTGAACATCTATCATATCTCCTGTATATCACACGTGGGTCAGGTATTACCGGTCCCAAATCTCCTGGTCTGACCTCTGATATGGTATTAGGCCATTTCGTCAGGGACCGTGGTGGGGTGCGACTAATACATGTGCCAACCAGAGTCATGGCGCTGCACGTCAGCTCCCAACTAAAGCTCTGGCATCGTTGCCCACAGAGCCTCACTGGATTCTTATTTCAAGACTTTGCGCCGCCGTTTTTGCCCGACCCAGTCGTGGTATCGACCACTCCCTTTTATCATATCCGGCGATTTTTCCTTTACTTCAGTTATGCGTGACAGTCTTTACCACCAACACGTTTGTTCCAGACTAAAATAGTTTGCAAAGTGTTACAACAGAGCTGCCTGCCCAACCCCATCGAAATTGGGTATCTCCAATATTGGCAGCACATATGGATAGCGGTCCACGCCCATTTTCTCGAATCTGATGTTCAGTCACCGTGATACATTAGAGTGAATGGCAAACATGTTAACCGACATCGACTGTATCGGATCCATCTAGCCGATTCGTCCCTCTGCACCCACTGTGGAGTGGACGACACAGACGACCACCGGTTCCAATGTGATCCAGCGTCCGATGTCTGGAAGCTTTCACGAAGTATTTTGGAGTTTTTTACTCACCAAACAGCCGTTCAGATCAATATCCACACATTTTTATTCCTGAGGGGACTTCTTATCCCACCACCAAAACTCGCTCTGTGAACTGGGTCTGTGGCCACACGATCCGTTATCTTTTTACTTCTGGAAATAAGTTAGTGCTAGGAGATTGGAATTATCTCAGCGAACGACACTGGATACTAAACGCAACTCATACTGCCCGCAGTACTTCTCCAATTTCTTAGGGAGCACCTTTAATGATCCGTTTCACAACTGGAACGTCCAAGCCATGAGAAGGTGAAAACTGATATGAACCTACCCAAACAGATCACAATTGATTATGGGATCTACGCCCACAGAACGAGAATACATGTTTCGATGTGCTGGCCAATGTAGAACCCGCTACTCAACTGCGGTTACCTTCCCTTTTATCCTTTTTCACCCCCTCATAGCTTTCGGTCAGTCGTACTGGAAGTAGCATTAGGCCAACACTAGAAGTGGTGGTTACTTTTTTATTTTTATTACTTAGAGTAAAAGTGGCGGTGGCAATTTTCATTTTATTTTTATTTTATATTCTCACTTAGCTGAAGCGAGATAGCCATTTTAATTGTTTCTTTATTTATTTCCTTACAGAAAGAATGAATTTGGAATGGGTTTTCGTGTATGTGATTTACAGTATGTTGTTAAGTTTTCAACTGTTTGATCTGCGGTTGCAGAATGTGCAAGCGTTGAATCCATTCTCTAGTTCAACGACTAAGCTTATAACTAACAGAATAATAGCAAGGGCTAGGACATTGCTGCATGCTAAACTTCAATTTCATTTAAATGAAACTGAACATGAAAGAAATAATTTAAAACATATATAACATTATTAGTAAAATAAAGGTACATTTATTTTTACGTTGAACGAACAACCGTTAATGAAGGGTGTTGTATAGTAATTGAGCGTACATATTTTCTCTGGCACAAACATCTATGCCTACGTCGTCATCTACATGGCTACTACTAGACACCTCAGACCTAACTGCTTGGCTGTGGGTTCATCGAGCCTCCGTCAGACCACTTGTCTATCGTGCCATTCTCGAATAGCGCGCGAGAATAACGAACAGTCTTTCCCTGTGAGCTCTGATTTCACTCATTTTGTCACAATGGTCATTTCTCCATGTGAAAGTGGGTGTCAAAATCATATTTTCGCATTTCGCACTCGGAGAAGAAATTTTACATAGAAATTTCGTCACGAGATCTGGCCTTTGTTTTAATGATTGCCACCCCAACTCATCTATCAAATCCGTGACACTCTCTCCCTTACATCGCGATATCACAAAAGGAGCTGCCGTTCTTGGAAGTTTTTCGATGCACTCTATCAATCCTATCCCACAAGTATCCAATACCCGATACTAGTACTGCAGAAAATGGCGGATAAGCGTGGTGCAGGCAATCCCTTTAGTAGCTCTGTTTGATTTTCTAAGTCTTCTGCCAGTAGAATGCAGTCTTTGGCACGCATTCTCACAACACTTTCTATGTGATCTTTCTAATTTAGATTGCCCGTAACTGAAATCCCTACGTATTTACAATAGTTGCAATGACAGCCTTTATATTTGTGTGATTTATCGTGTAGCCGAAAATTAACTCATGTGGATGACCTGATACTTTTCATTATTTAGAATCGACTACTACATTTCGCAACATGCTGATATCTTGTGGAAATCGTTTTCCAATGGTTTTGAACTTCTGCTGATTTCACTAGATGTTAAACGACAGCATCAACTGCAAGCAATGTAAGAGGACTGGTTGGTTGGTAGTTTCGGGGAAGGAGACCAGACAGCGAGGTCATCGGTCTCATCGGATTAGGGAAGTACGGGGAAGGAAATCGGGCGTGCCCTTTGAAAGGAACCATCCCGGCATTTGCCTGGAGCGATTTAGGGAAATCACGGAAAACCTAAATCAGGATGGCCGGACGCGGGATTGAACCGTCGTCCTCCCGAATACGAGTCCAGTGTCTAACCACTACGCCACCTCGCTCGGTGTTGTAAGAGGACTGCACAGACTGTTTCATAATAGTTTATGTAGATTAAGAAGAGCAGAGGGCCTATAACACTTACGTAATGCTAGATATTAATTTTATTTTACTCGACCACTGCCCGTCAACAACGAACTGTGATATTTTTGACAGTAAATCACGAATCGAGTGACAGCACTGAGATGATACTCCATATGCACGCAATTTTATTAGAAGTCGCTTGTGAGGAACGTTGTGAAATGCGCTATGGAAACCTAGGAACACAGAATCAATTTGAGACTCCGTGTCGAGACCTCTCATTTCTTCGTGTGAATAAAGAGCTGATAGAGATTTACAAGAACGATATTTTCTAGATCCATGTTGACCGTGCATCAACAGTCATTTGCTCCGAAGTAATCGATAATGTTCGAACGCAGTATACGTTCCAAAGTCGTACAGCAAATCGACGTCAGTGATATTGATGTTGTGATCTTCAGTCCAAAGATTGGCTTGATGCAGCTCTCCATGGTACTGTGTCCCGTGCAAGCGCCTTCATCTCCGAGTAACTGCTGCAACCTACATCCTTCTGAATCTGCGAAGTGATTCATCTCTCGGTCTCCCTCTGCGATTTTTACCCTACACACTTCTCTCCAGTACTAAACTGGTGACCCCTTGATGCCTCAGAACGTGTCCTACCAACCGATCCTTTCTTCTAGTCATGTTGTGCTACAAATTTCTCTTCACTACGTCCTCATTAGTTATGTGATCTACAAATCTAATCTTCAGCATTCTTATGTAGCACTATTTTCTCGTATAAACTGTTTATCGTCCATGTTTCGCTTCCATACATGGCTACACTCCATACAAATACTTTCACAAAAGACTTCCTGATACTCAAATCTATACTTTGTGTTAACCAATTTCTGTTCTTCAGAAACGCTTTTTTTGCCACTGCCAGTCTACATTTTATATCCTCTCTATTTCGATCATTATCAGTTATTTAGCTGCCCAAATAGCAAAGCTCATCTACTACTTTAAGTGTCTCATTTCATAATCACATTCCATTACTCTCGTTTGGCTTTTGTTGATGTTCATCTTATAGCCTCCTTTTAAGACTGTATCCATTCCGCTCAGCTGCTCTTCCAAGTCCTTTGCTGTTTCGACTCCTATACCTGCTATCTGGTTTCTGTATAAATTGTAAATAGCCTTTCGCTCCCTGTATTTTACCCATACCACCTTCAGAATTTGAAAGAGAGTATTACAGTCAACATTGTCAAAATCTTTCTCTAAATCTACAAATGATATAAACGTAGGTTTGCCTTTCCTTAACCTATCTTCTATGAGAAGTCGCAGGGTCACTACTGCCTGACATGTTCCTACATTTGTCCGGAATCCAAACTGATCTTCCCCGATGTTGGCTTCTACTAGTTTTTCCATTCTTTTGCAAAGAATTTGTATTAGTATTTTGCAACCGTAACTTTTTAAACTGATAGTTCAGTAATTTTTGCGCCTGTCAGTACCAGCTTTCTTCGGAATTGGTATTATTATATTCTTCTTGAAGTCTGAGGATATTTCGCCTGTGTCATACATCTTGCTCGCCAGATGGAAGAGTTTTGTCATGGATGGCCCTCCCAAGAATACCACTAGTTCTAACGGAATACTGTCTACTCCCAGGGCCTTGTTTCGACTTAGGTCTTTCAGTGCTCTGTAAAATTCTTCCCTCTCATCTTCATCTAAGTCTTCTTCTATTTCCACAATATTGCCGTAAAGTACATCTCCCTAGCATTGACCTCCTGTATACTATTTCCACCTTTGCTTAAAACTGGTTTCCCATCTGAGCTCTTGATATTCACACAAGTGGTTCTCTTTCCTCCAATGGTCTTTTTAAATTTTCTGTGGGCTGCATCTATCTTACCTCTCCTATGATATACATCTACGTCCTTACATTTGTCCTCTAGCAATTCCTGCGCAGTCATCTTGCACTTCTTGTCAATTTCATTTTTTAGACGTTTATATCCCCTTTCGCCTTCTTCATTTACTACATTTTTACATTTCCTTCTTTCATCACTTAAACTCAAATATCTCTCGTGTTATTCAAGGATTCCTACTAGCCCTCGTCTTTTCACCTATTTGATCCCCTGCTGCCTTCACTGTTTCATCTCTCAACACTACCCATTCGTCTTCTAGTGTATTTCTTTCTCGTGTTCTTGTCAATCCTTCACTAAATCTCCCTTTGAAACTCTCTACGACCTCTCGTTCTCTCAGTTTATCCAGGTTTGATCTTAAATTCCTACCTTTCTGCAGTTTCTTCAGAATTAATCTACAGTTCATAACCAATAAATTGTGGTCAGAGTCCACATCTGCCGCTGGAAATGTATTACAATTTAAAACCTGGTACCGAAATCTCTGTCTCAGCATTATATAATCAGTCTGAAACCTTCCGGTGTCTCTATGCCTGTTCCACGTATACAGCCCTCTTTCATGATTCTGAAACAAATTGTTAGCTATGATTACATTATGTTCTTTGAAAAATTTTCGGAGGGAGTTGGCATATAAACTAGTACTAATGTGGTGGGCTTGGGCTTCGTGTTTATCTCTGCTACTATAATGCGTTCACTCTGCTGTTCATAGTAGCTTAACCCCGTTCGTATTTTTAGTCATTATTAGACCCCCGCATTACCTATATATGATGTTATATTTATAATCCTATGTTCACCTGCCACTGAATTTCACTAATTCGCACTATACCTAACTTTAACCTATCCATTTCCCTTTTTAAATTTTCTAACCTACCTGCCTGTTTAAGGGATCTGATATTTCACGCTCCGATCCGCAGAACGCCAGTTTTGTTTCTCCTGATAACGACGTCCTCCTGAGTAGTCCCTGCCCGGAGATCCGAATGGGGGACTATTTTACCTCCAGTATTTTACGCAAGAGGACGCCATCATCATTCAACCATACAGTAGAGCTGCATGTCCCCGGGAAAAATTACGGCTTTTAGCAGTTCGCATTACCAGCACAGCAAGGCTGTTTTGGTTAATGTTACAAGGCCAGATTAGTCAATCATCCAGACTGTTGCCCCTGCAACCACTGAAAACACTGCTGCCTCTCATCAGGAAGCACACGTTTTTCCGGCCTGTCAGCAGATACCCTTCCTTTGTGGTTGCACCTACTGTACGGCTATCTGCATCGCTGAGGTACGCAAGCCTTCCTACCAACGACAGGGTCCGCGGTTCATGGGGGCGGACGTCAGTGATATGGGTCTGTATTTCGTTAACTTTCCGCTTCTTAAGTTCGGCTCTTTTGTTGAGCAAGAAGTTTATATTATTGATAAGTATGGAGCTGTTATATCAGCGTACTCTGAAAGGAACCTAAGTGATATGCAATGTGGCCCGGAGGACTAGCCATTGCTAAGTGACTTAAGTTGCTTCATTTGATCGAGAATATCTACTTCTAAGTTATTCATGTTCGCAGATGCTCGTGTTTGGAATTCTGGAATTTCGGAAATCCGTGTTCAGTAACTCCGCTCTAGTTGCACTGTCATTGGTAACATCATCGTCGTTGTCACGCACTGAAGGTACTGATTGTGTCTTGCCTCTGATGTGCTTTACATACATCTAGACCCCCTTGTATTTTCTGCCAGATGTCGAGACAGAGTTTCGTTGTGGAAACAATTGAAAGCATCTCGCATTGCAGTCGTCGGTAAATTTCGAGTTTCAGCACATTTCCAATCTACTAACAGGGGACATTGGGCGGTGGTGGGAATGACTATAGCATCTGCATTCAGCTCCCAAGGTTAATTAACAGAAATGTATGCACTTTAAATACACGTTGGTCGGTTAGGCTAGCAGAGAGGCTGCAGACGAGAGGGGAGGCGGCGTGGGGGCGGCGCCGGCGCCGCTGACCGCTACGCAGGGACAATGGCCGCTACTGCCGCCTCCGCGCCCGCCTCCACTGCCCCCGATCACGCAGCAACACGGTGCGTGGGCGGCAGCAGGGTGCGTGGGTGGCAGCAGGGCGCGTGCCCACACTCGCTATGGCGCTGTGACGCAGGAGTGCCAACGACGGGGACCATCTGTCTTCCAGACTCCAGCGAATGTTTTCACCTCTAAAGGTGTAGCTCAGGGACGTCGCGTTTGCATACGGGCAGTCAGGGCAATGAATCAGAACGCCGTGCTGGAAAGGAGGGGGGGGGGGGGGGGATAGGAAGCCACGTAGAGAATCTGAAACCGCTGATGTCATTTGTAAAGTTTTGACCGCGTGATTGATTCGTGATGTGGTTTTGGGATTCTAAATTTATGTAAATCTCTGTGTAGTGCGTGGCAGAGAGTGATTTTCATTGTCTCATATACAGGGCTATTACAAATGATTGAAGCAATTTCATAAATTCACTGTAGCTCCATTCATTGACATATGGTCACGACACACTACAGATACGTAGAAAAACTCATGAAGTTTTGTTCCGATGAAGCCGCACTTCAGGTTTCTGCTGCCAGAGCGCTCGAGAGTGCAGTGAGACAAAATGGCGACAGGAGCCGAGAAAGCGTATGTCGTTCTTGAAATGCACTGGCATAGTCAGTCATAACAGTGCAACGACACTTCAGGACGAAGTTCAACAAAGATCCACCAACTGCTAACTCCATTCGGTGATGGTATGTGCAGTTTAAAGCTTCTGGATGCCTCTGTAAGGGGAAATCAACAGGTCGGCCTGCAGTGAGCGAAGGAACGGTTGAACGCGTGCGGGCAAGTTTCACGCGTAGCCCGCAGAAGTCGACGAATAAAGCAAGCAGGGAGCTAAACGTACCACAGCCGACGGTTTGGAAAATCTTACGGAAAAGGCTAAAGCAGAAGCCTTACCGTTTACAATTGCTACAAGCCCTGACACCCGATGACAAAGTCAAACGCTTTGAATTTTCGGCGCGGTTGCAACAGCTCGTGGAAGAGGATGCGTTCAGTGCGAAACTTGTTTTCAGTGATGAAGCAACATTTTTTCTTAATGGTGAAGTCTTTAAACCTCCTCTACCAAGAAACGTGCCAGAACTGCGAGCTCGCATCAACGATGCTTTCGAACTCATTAATGGGGACATGCTGCGCCGAGTGTGGGAGGAACTTGATTATCGGCTTGATGTCTGCCGAATCACTAAAGGGGCACATACCGAACATTTGTGAATGCCTAAAAAAACTTTTTGAGTTTTTGTATGTGTGTACAAAGCATTGTGAAAAAATCTCAAATAATAAAGTTATTGTAGAGCTGTGAAATCGCTTCAATCATTTGTAATAGCCCTGTACAGTACTCCCGTTCTATTCGTGGATGGACTGTGACAAGAATGACTGCTTCTGCACCTCTCTGCCTAATTTTATCTCAACGATCAATGCTGTGCAGATAGTTATGGTGTATGTTTTCTACAAAAATATTATCTGTCTAAGAGAAAACTGAATACATTGATTTCGGAAACTTTCTCCCCATCTAACGTGTAGTTTAGGCATCGTATTCAACTGTTGAGCAATAGTTCATGAAATGCAAAATTTAAAATGTAGAGAAAATGAATCCAATTAAATGCCAGAAGACACTAACTGCGTGTTCAGTGAAAACTGTATAACTAAAACTCATTATCGAAGTACTATATGAACGGTGGGTGATACGAAGTGCAATCTTGGAATATCCAACAAAATAGATTACTGCTCAACTCGAAACAAAATGACTCCCGAAAATTACCAACACTGTTCACTGAAAATTAATGTACTTGCTACCACGACACCTGAGAATCCCTATGACCCAGTGTTTGCTCAAGAATGCAAGCTGAGTACTGTCCTGAAATAAAAGTAACTAACCTCTTGTTCAATATGCTGTTTCTGTGAGTGGACTACTGACGTTCTCAAAAGCAAATGCAAATCATCAGACGCCGCATCTAAAGATAAATAATCTTCTCTAATTTATTTATTTATTGTCAGAAACAATGCGTGTGGTGCACTGTACACACGAAAAGAGCTTAAAACTTTAGTGTGGATCGTGGAGGTGGCTTTTACTTTCAAGAAAATTGTTTTTGATAACACGAACTCTTTACTATTGTCAGGAAGACTGCACAACATAAGAAGACTCTAACAATTACAAAATTCTCTCAATACAAACAGGCCTTTAAAATTGCTCCAAAATCTTTTCCACCAGTATAAAGAAAAGACAATATTATAAAAGTGTGTGCATCTCGATAATAAAGCATTCCAGATAATTTCTCCAGATTCACAGATAACACACCTATTTCTCTGAAAACGTCAACAGTACGGTGACTGCGCCTCAAATGAGAATGTCTCAGCGCTGCACAATTAACGAACTAGGAAGTCAACCACAGATAAAACTAAAACAAAGTCAAAGATCTTGTTCACTGCTCCTCTAGCGCGCTCATTCGTCTTTGTCACAGTACAGGTAAATTATTTACAATAGCAGCAGACATGAGACCCTTACAATAGCTTTTCCCCTTAGAAGATGAAACAGATCTACAAAAGAGACTGCCTACGCCACGGTTGTCGATCCCCTTCTGCAGTACTGCTGGACGGGTACTGGATACAGAAGAAATTGACAGAGGACATCGAAAAGATTTCTGAGCAGTTTCTCGTGAGATGTTCCTTCCTGTTAAGTTTTCACAATTAATTGGTGTCCTTGCGGCTATTCAACAGGGTCGCTGATTCAGTTTTTCTGCACAATGTCCAGACGACCGATGCAGTCGCCTTGTTAAAGTGCTGCGTGCTCTGTTATCACGCGTAATCGCTGCGGACCTCTATAAGTTCCAAGTTCAGGCAGCGAGAACGCGTAACAACAGAGCTCCCAACACTTTAACAAGGCTACTGCATCGGTCGTCAAGATACTGTGCAGAAAAAGTGAATCAGCAACTTGGCTGCCCACTCTAAAGGACACCGTAAATCAATCTTGCCGAGATAACTCGAGATATCACCAGATTTATTCAAGATTCCAGTATGATCATTTCCAGATCCCATGACTAGCGCTTATCCGTAAAGCGTCACTTCTGCGAGGAATCTTGAAAAGTTAGCTGAAAATATGGATGCTGGATGACGTGCCTGTGCGGAGTAGGAGGAACCTACAGTACCAGCGTGACGACTGTCCAGCCCATAATGTATGGAGTACTACAACACAAATCGTTTCCAAGTCGTTGGATAGAACGCAGAGGACATGTCCCTCAGCTGGCCTATTCCCCAGGTTTGGTGCCTGTAGACTTTTTTCCCGTGGGGAGCACTGACCCGATGATATGCAAAGATGTGTTAGTTCAGCCTGGTAGGATATTGCCCCTGAAATGCTACCATGTGTGCGGTAGTTGTTCCATACGAGGCTGGAAGCGTGTATTGCATCTGCTGGGTTTCATTTTGAACACAACCTGTGATGGTCAGCTACCTCATTACTGGTCAGAATCCACATAACTAGTGCAAGCAATTGTGTTGTTCTTCTATGTGTGCTACCACAGGCATGGCTGGCATGTAGGTGTGGCAACTGTTCAAAATAATCTCGTAAATGACTCACACTAGAATCCTGCAACAAGCACCACCGACATCCTAATTTAACCTAATTTTAGTTCGTTAATGTCAATAGGCATTGTAGCATCTAAAAAGTGTATGCTTGTACAAAAGATACACTTTATAAGTGTGCTGGCGTAAGGTGTCGCCAGCTCACTGGCCGGCCGAGATATAACAAGAAGATCGATAGTACATACTGAATCAAGCACGTCTATCAGAAGAGAGGCCAACGACAGCTTTGCAAGCAACGTGCTGCCAACGCCCTCTAGGCCGCAAGTATGTAGATCACCACCACTGGCCAGAAGGCTCAGCCTTAGTCTTAGTTAGTAGCTCTCAGTCACTATTAGTCTCTCAGTTACTGGCCCAGTCTCAGTCTCTCAGTCTCTAGCACAGCCGCTCAGTCTCTAGCTCAGTCACTGGCGTAGTAACTCGCATTCTAGTTTGGCGTCTGTCATTCATCGCGTAGTGGGACTTGCACTTCACCAGCAGTGAGGCTAAAGTGGACAATTACGGAAGTGGCTGTACGACAACACATGGACATTGTTAAAGTTAAGTAGCAGCCTCTTGTTTACGTAAATAAAGAACCCTGTTAATACATCTGTGCAGTTATGTTGTAGGAAGAGGATATTGGCTGCCAAACAACATCATTGCCCTTGATTCCTATGGTACAAGACTCTACAGTATCGACGAGGACACAAAAATAAGTATCATTACAATCTGTTTATTTGGTAATAATACTTGCCCCTGACTACCAATCCATTCTGTGAAAACCGCACACCAATAGCACTTTCCATCTCCAGGTTATAAAGTTTAATTGATTCACCCTGTATATGCTCCCAGCACAGCCAGTGGCAGATTTTCCATGCCGCAGTCTCCGAGCCAGTCATCAATCGGAGGTGCAGCTGAGTTGCTACAGCCTCATCGAGCATCGTCATCAACCAGGTCAAGCCGCTGATCTAAGGGCCGTCAAGTAGCCCTTGTGGTTCTGACCTCTGAACTGGATTAGCAGAGGTGAGATTGCCCCATAGGTGCCATCATCTGACAGTGCACTCAGTCTCTGAGGGTTCTGGGTTCAATTCGGGGTACCTGCACATTTCTGCCACCCACCCTGGGCCGCGTATGGTGTATGTTGGCTCCGCTCGAAGCCTCACTGCGCCACGGAGCTGACACCTCACTGCCGGCCGGAGTGGCCGAGCGGTTCTAGGCGCTACAGTCTGGAGCCGCGCGTCCGCTACGGTCGCAGGTTCGAATCCTGCCTCGGGCATGGATGTGTGCGATGTCCTTAGGTTATTTAGGTTTAAGTACTTCTAAGTTCTAGGGGACTGATGACCTCAGAAATTAAGTCCCATAGTGCTCAGAGCCATTTGAACCATTTTAGCCTGACACCTCACTTGCACCACCTGACAGTGCAGCCAGTCTCCGAGGGTTCTGGGTTCAATACCCTGGGCCGCGTATGCTGTATGCTTTCTCTGCGGGAAGCCTCACTGCACCACAGAGCTGACACCCCACTTGCATCACATGACAGTGCAGCCAGTGTCCGAGGGTTCTGGGTTCAATTGGGGGTGCCTGCACATTTCTGCCACCCACCCTGGGCCGCATATGCTGTATGCTGGCTTTGCTGGAAGCCTCACTGGGCCATGGATTTGACATCCCTCTTGCATCAGCAATTACACTGCTGACCGACTACTGCTGCTGCCTCAGCAAATGTGACTCACTGCCCACCAGCTATAGTTGGCACTTGGGTCCTAGCTATAGGCTTACCATATGGAAGCATCGAATGATAGAAACTGCTGCTGCTGCGTAAGCAATCTCTGTGCTGTGGTATTGGTGATCCTGTTACACAGCTTCCTGCAGACAAGGCCCTGGAGTCAGAAGTGGTCATCCCGCAACAATGGGGCCACCCAGCTGTAACACTGGAAACAAACATGTTTTAGTCACTCATGGTACTTGCTGCCATTTGACTCTTTTCCTTCAAGCTTGCACTGAGTATTGTTTTAAAATGCGTACATTTCAGTTAATTAACCTTGGGAGCTGAATGCAGGCACTTTGTCTGGTCATTTCCTCCTCCCATTAGCAGCACATCTCTGCAAAGTGCCGCTTCTGCAAGGAATCTTGAAAAGTTGGGAAACGACTGCCATCGTGGGAAAGTTACTCGCCTTCTTACCATAGGTGGCCTTGACCAAAACATAATTTTTTGTTAAATGTTTGAGTGGAACAAGACCAAGACTCCATGGAAATTAAACAACTGATTTTTGTCCTAGTTTTCATAGCCCAAAAGAGGTGGAAATGGACAAATGGAGTATCACATTATTAGCATTAGGTACAGATTTCATAAAATGGCTTAACTCATCTGAAGTAATCAGGATAGTTATGAAAAACTTAACCAGCTATTTGAGGGTAAATTAGTATCCGAATTTTCATTTCCAAACAAAGAGTGAGAAATGAACAAATGAGGTATCAAACTGCCCACGGTGAGGTTTAGTTTTGCAAAACAATATTTAGTTGGTTGAAAATGAACTGTGTGATTAAGAAAAATACAGTTATTTAAGGGAAAACAGAAATGTATCATGAACAGCTGCTGCCATTTATCTAATTGAAGTGTGAAATACCAAATCTAGACTGAGTTGACAAAAGTCATGGGATACCTCTTAACATCGTGTCGGACCTCCTTTCAGCCGGAGTAGCGCAGCAGCTCGACGTGGTGTGGACTCAACAAGTCGCTGGAAGTCCCTGCAGAAATATTGAACCATGCTGCCTCTATAGCCGTCCATAATTAAGAAAGCGTTGCCAGTGCAGGATTTTGTGCACCAACTGACCTCTCGATTATGTCCCATGATTCATGTCGGCCGATCTGGAAAGCGACATCTTTCTCTAGAATTGTCCAGAATGTTCTTCAAACCAGTTGTGAACAACTGTTGCCATGTGACATGGCGCATTGTCATCCTTAAAAATTCCATTGTTGTTTGCTGCAAATGGTCTCCAAGTAGCCGAACATAACCATTTCCGGTCAATGGATCGGTTCAGTTGGACGAAAAGATCCAGTCCGTTCCGTGTAAACACAGCCTGCACCGATTTGCACACTGCCTTGATGACAACTTGGGTCCATGGCAGCTTGGGGTCTGCGCCACACTCGAACCCTACCATCAACTGAAATCTGGACTCATCTGACCATGCCACGGTTTTCCAGTCGCCTAAAGTCCACGAGCCCAGGAGACGCGCTGCAGGCGATGTCGTGCTGTCAACAAAGCATTCGATTCGGCCGTCTGCAACCATAACCCATTAACGCCAAATTTCACCGCACTATACTAAATTATACGTCCGTCGTATGTCCCATATTGATTTCTGAGGTTATTTCACCCAGTGTTCCTTGTCTGCTAGCATTCACAAACACAGCTGTCCACCACTGCGTTGTCCGAGGTGAGAGGTAATGCCCGAAATTTGGTATCCGCGGCACAGTCTTGATCCTGTGGATCTCTTCGTACTGAATTCTCTAACGATTTATCAAATGGAATGTCGCATGCATCTGGCTCCAACTACCATTCCGCTTTCGAAGCCTGTTAATTGCCGTCGTTTTGTCATAATCATGTCGGAAACCTTTTCACATGAAGCACCTGAGTACAAATGACAGAACCGTCAATGCAATGCTCTTTGGTTCTTTCTGTATGCGATGCAGCTGGCCACTGTAAACCTGCATATCGCTATCCCATGACTTCTGTCACTTCCTTGTATGTATACAAAAGCACTGTCGTGACATACTGACTCACCATGTCCAGCCCAAACTCTAAGGATAGAAACTTGAAATTTAGAGAGGATGTTAATCTTTTACTGCAAGCGTCATTTATGAAGGGATGATGAAATAGGAGATGAAAGATTTTTTTAAAATGTGTCACTGCTATGGCAATTTTGAAGCTAGAATTATGAAAACTGATATGTAGTTTCTTCGCCACAAACAGTGAAATAAGTGTTTAAGCATTTTTGAAAATTTAGCCCTGATGGGGATAAAGTAGTATGTGAAAGATCTTTGAAAATAAATCATTATTAAAGAGGCACTGAAGTATTTTTAAACCTACATTTATGTAACTGGCATTTGACTTCTCGGTTGCAAATAAAAAAAAAATTACGTGTTTCAGTGTTCTTGGAAATATAACATTTGACATGGTAAAATAGGGAGTGAATATTTAACGGTATACTTCATTATGCCAACATTTTTAAAGTTAACTCTAGGAAAATTTGTATTTGGGTTCTCTGTTAGAAACAAAAAATATACATGTAACTGTTTTTGGAATTTCAATGACTGAGGGGAGAAATAGGGGTTCAAATGTCGTAGAAGTTTTGGAAGTTGAGTCACTAGGGCGTAAAGGAATGGGTGAAAGTTTTGTTGGAAATAAATCGTTATTAATGAACCACTAAAGCATTTTTAAAGCTACATCTACGGAAATTGGTGTTTGACTTCGCAGTTAGAAATTAAGAAATACGTGTTTCTGTGTTTTTGAAAATTTAACTATGGGGGTAAAATAGAGGACGAATGTTTTATGGGATATATTTCATTATGGAAGAATATTTAACGCAAAGTCTCTGAAAATAAGTATTTAGCTTCTCTGTTAGAAACAAAACAAAAAAAATGTGTTCACTGTTTTTGGAAATTCAGCCCATAAGTGGTGGAATTCGGGGTGAAATTTTTTATGAAATGATTTAATTCTGATAACATTTTTAAAGCTAAATCACTGAAAATTGGTATTTGGTTTCTCAATTAGAATCGAAAAAATACATGTTTCACTATTTTTGGAAGTTCAACGCCTAAGGGGATGAAATAACTCCAGAGGGATTCATTGACTCATCATCGACCTGCCCAAACCACTAAGCGTAGTAACTTGAGGGTGCGGTCTTTATACTGCAGGCGTCCTTTAAGAAGGGACAGTTCGAAATTCCACTCCTAAGAGGGTGATACAGGGGATGAAAGGCTTTTCGAAAATACATTGCTATTAAGTTAATTTTGAACCTAGAACTGCGAAATAGGGATTTGGTTTCCCAGTCAGAAATAAAAAAAAATTACGTGTTGCAGAATTTCTGGAAATTCAACCATTAATCCGGTAACATAATGGGTGAATTTAAAAAAGTAGTTAATGAAGTACTACTGCAGCATTTTTAAAGCTACGTTTATGAAAATTGGTATATGACTTCTCGGTTCGAAATAAAAAGATACGTGTGTCAGTGTTTTGGAAATTCAACGCTCTAAGTAAGAGAAATAGCGACTGAAAAGTTTTAGGAAATTATTTCATTATGAGAACATTTTCAAAGCTAAATTTACGAAAATTTGATTTCGCTTCTCTGTTAGAAATTAAAAGGATACGTATGTCAATGTTTTTCGAAATTCAACCCCTAAGGGGGTGAATAGAGGATGAAAATTTTTACGAAAATATTTAAACCGTAGTATACGAAAATTGGTATTTCGCTTCTCGAATGTATGTAAATAAATGGAAAGGCGAAAGGCGTTACTAAAACAAATCTTTTACTCAAGCTACCAGAATAGCTTTTTCGTCAGAAGTGCACTCGGAAAGAAACCATGCTTCTACAGCCTTAATTACCGAGAAATGTTTGGATAGTGGTCTGTTTGTAAACAATGTAAGGAGTTTAGTTAGAGAAAAGCCAAAAAATCTGTGCAAACCATGCAGTATACGCGAATGACGCAGCGGCCACAAAGCTAGTCACACCATAAAATGGAATTTCTCTGCTTTCTCTTGATCTATATACTCTTAATAATAATAGAATACTGAGCGATATTGAAATATATTTTAATTCGCCCATTCTGAACAAAATTTGAAAAAGAAAAAAAAGAAAAGGATACTCAATTGCTTGTGAATCGATTTGTCTAAAAATAAGAAAAGAAATAGATTACAGTAACATTTAATGTGCCTTTCCATGATGCTCAAAACCGTGTACAATAAATGAAGTACTGACTGAGACTTGTGGTCTTCAGTTCAAAGACTGGTTTGATGCAGCTCTCCATGCTACTGTTCTGTACAAGCCTCTTCATCTCCGAGTACCTACCGCAACCTACATCCTTCTGAATCTGCTTAGTGTATTAATCTCTTGGTCTCCGCCTATGATTTTTAGCCCCCAACCCCATACTTCTCTCCAATACTAAATTGGTGATCCCTTGATGCCTCAGAACGTGTCCTACCAACCGATCCCTTCTTTTAGTCAGGTTGTGCCATAAATTCGTCTTCTCCCAATTCTATTCAGTACCTCCTCATTAATTACGTGATCTAGCCATCTAATCTTCAGCATTCTCCTGTAGCACCACATTTCAGAAGCTTCTATACTGTACTTGTCTAAACTGTTTATCGTCCATTTTTCACTTCCATACATGGCTACACTCCAAACAAATACTTTCAGAAACGACTTCCTGACACTTAAATCTATACTCGATGTTAACAAATTTGTCTTCTTCAGAAACGCTTTGTTTGCCATTGCCAGTCTACATTTTATATCCTCTCCACTTCGACCATCATCAGTTACATTGCCGCCCAAGTAGCAAAACTCATGTACTACTTTAAGTACCTCATTTCCCAATCTAATTGCCTCAGCATCAACTGATTTAATTCGACCACATTCCATTATCTTTGTTTTTTGCTTTTGTTGATGTTCATATTATATCCTCCTTTGAAGATAGTGGCCATTCCGCTCAACTGCTCTTCCGATTCCTTTGCTGTCTCTGACAGAATCACAATGTCATCGGCGAACCTGAAAGTTTTTGTTTCTTCTCCCAGGACTTTAATTCCTACTCCGAATTTTTCTTTTGTTTCCTTTACTGCTTGCTCAGTATACAGATTGAATAACACCGTGGATACGCTACAACCCTATCCCACTGCCTTCTTAACCACTACTTCGCTTTCGTGTCCTTCGACTCTTATAACTGCCATCTGGTTTCTGTACAAATTGTAAATAGCCTTTCGCTCCCTGTATTTCAACCCCACCACCTTCAGGATGTGCAGAGGAGTATCTAGTCAACATTGTCAAAAGCTTTCTCGAAGTTTACAAATGCTATAAACGTAGGTTTGTCTGTCCTTAAGCAGAGAGGATTTTAAAGAGTGCACGAGGATGTTTATGTGGTGGAATTTCACTCAGAGAGCTCCTTATGTCACTAACGTATGACTATCTCGGTTGACGTTCACAACTGCGACCATCATTGAAAGGAGCGCCAAATCTTTCTCTAATCTATTTTACTTCTTACTCTCACACAAATTGTTGTGACTTAGCACGACAGCCAAGTCACAACGAGAGGAAGCCGAAAGGCACGCGTTAAGCTCACACAGATTGGCGTGAGTTCTGAAACAGTTAAAAGGAAATGAGAACTTAGAAAATGGACGCAGTTGCTGTAATACTTAACTTTAATCCACATTTGTAGAACATCGCTCTTGATGATACATGCTTCACAATATCAAAGCTATGGCGCCTTGCTAGATCGTAGCCAATGACTTAGCTGAAGGCTATGCTAACTATCGTCTCGGCAAATGAGAGCGTATTTGTCAGTGAACCATTGCTATGAACGTCGGCTGTACAACTGCGGCGAGTGCCAGTACGTCTCTCTAGACCTGCCGTGTGGTGGCGCTCGGTCTGCATCACTGACAGTGGCGACACGCGGGTCCGACGTATACTAATGGACCGCGGCCGATTTAAAGGCTACCACCTAGCAAGTGTGGTGTCTGGCGGTGACACCACACAAATCATTTCACAAAAAAAGATTTTTTATTTGTATTATAGAAGGTTGGGCAAAGCTCCGTTTTCACAGGTACCAAAAACCAGAAATCATTTCTGACTACCAAAATAGCCAGGACTGACAAACCAGAAGCTTTCATTTGAAAAATAGCGCGAAATTCATAATATATTTTTGCAGTTATAAGCAGGAAAATACGTTGCTTAGATTTATGTCAAGTTGTATTCCAGTAAACGGCTCTAGCCAGGATACAGAGAGTCTTGTGAGGTGGCGAGGTGAAACTCGCCATTTGGGTAGCGAAAACCAAGCGAAAGAATTAAATTCACCGACTGTGTTTGGTTGCAGCTACTAATTGTCGTCTAAGTCCAAGGAGGCTTATGTTTGTGGCTAGAGAGAAGTACACGCTGATTCCGACTATCGAGTAGGACACAAATCTGGTCTTCCTCACTTGGAAGATATTACTGCCTTATTAGGCGTCATACGAGCAGTACCTGATAGGAAACAATCACTTTCTCTTACACAGTTTCTTTTATTATTCACTTTCGGTGATTAACACACGGTGGTGACCATTTCATTAAACCTGTATGCTCTTATATATTGCTTGGACGTTACAATTATTCTCCGCTTTGTCATGTTATGTTACAAGGGAGACCTTGCAGTAACAGTGGATAATACGGGAGATTCTTTGGCATAAGCAAACAGCCTGTCCATCATACTCAGGATGTTAATTTGTTCTACTAAGAAACTGATTAAAATCATTTTACCTACTTCTAAATTCCAATTTTTGAAAGTCTTCCGCACTGGTTGTTTTACGTATGCTCAAGTGTCCCTTAAACCAAATTACGAAAATCCTAAGGCAGTTTCTTTGCAGACAATTTTTTCTCAGACTTTGTCAGAGGTGGATCTAGTTTAGAGAAAGAACAGTATGGTAGGAAACTAGAAATCAAGAGAGGGCAAAAAATAACGTGAGTGACTGAAAAACAAAAAGGGAAACCAGCTTCGCTGGAGAAGAAGGAGCAGGGACAATTTGCTTTAGTGTTTGGCAGAGAGGAACATCCATATACGTTAATTTTTGAGGACGAATGTACGGATCGCTAACGCAGTTTCATTTTACATGCTCACATTTTTGGCAGTACACTTTCTCTACGAAATCAACACGTGTGACTATTCATCCGTGCCAGACACTGAAGAAAACTATTCCTTCTACCCCAGCGAAGCTGCTTTCCCTTTCTGTTTTTCAATCATTCACGGTATTTCTTTTTGCCCTCTCTCTGTTACTACCACGTTGCACTCTCTTTTCCTCTCCCACTTCTCTTCTCACCTCTGTCACTGCCATAGCACACACACTAAGTTTACGTCCCTAAAAACTGTCTCTTTTATTTTACATTTCACAAAAAAGTACATACTGTTATTTCTGCGACATCGTTTACTGTTTTGACTATTTCGGTAGTTGCAATTTGATAGCGTTGGGTTACACGGTGAATGTGGAAACTGTTATAGCATGTGTGTCTCAATCAGCCTTTTGAAATACCCTGAAGTGCCAAAGAAACTGGTATAGACATGAGTATTCAAATACAGAGATATGTAAACAGGCAGAATGCGCGCTGCAGTCGCAACGTCTATATAAGACAAGAAGTGTCTGGCGCAGTTGTTAGATCGGTTACTGCTGCCACAATGGCAGGGTATCAAGATTTAAGTGAGTTTGAACGCGGTGTTGTAGTCGGCGTACGAGACGTACAACATCTCCGAGGTAGCGTTAAAGTGGAGATTATCCCGTACGACCATTTCACGAGTGTACTGTGACTTTCAGGAATCCGGTTAAACATCAGATCTTTGACATCGGTGCGGCAGGAAAAAGATCCTGTAAGAACGGGACCAACGACGATTGAAAAGAATCGTTCAACCTGACAGAAGAGCAACCCTTCCGCAAAGCGCTGCAGATTTCAATGGTAGGTCATCGAAAAACGTCAGCGTGCGAACCATTCAACGAAACATTATCGATATGGGCTTTCGGAACGAAGGCCCACTGGTGTACCATTGGTGACTGGCCGACACAAAGCTTTACCCCCGCCTGGGCCCGTCAACACCGACATGGGACTCTTTATGATAGGAAACATGTTGTCTGGTCGGAAGAGACTCGTTTCAAAATGTATCGAGTGGATGGACGTGCATGGGTATCGTGAAAACCTCATGAATCCATAGAACCTGCATGCCAGCAGGGGACTGTTGAAGCTGATGGAGGCTCTGTAATGGTGTGGCGCGTGTGCAGTTAGAGTGATATGGGACCTCTGATACGTCTAGATACGATTCTACTCTATTGGCCATTAAAATTACTACATCAAGAAGAAATGCAGATGATAAACGGGTCTTCTTTGGACAAATACATTATACTAGAATTGTCATGTGATTACATTTTCACGCAATCTGGGTGAGAAATTAGTACCCAGAACAACCACTTCTGGCCGTAATAATGGCCTTGACACGCCTGGGCATTGAGTCAAACAGTGCTTGGATGGCGTGTACAGGTACAGCTGCCCATGCAGTGACTGGCGTACTGTGACGAGCCAATTGCTAGGCCACTATTGACCAGACGTTTTCAATTGGTGAGAGATCTGGAGAATGTGCTGGCCAGGGCAGCAGTCGAACATCTTCTCTATCCAGAAAGGCCCGTACAGGACCTGCAACATACGGTCGTGCATTATCCTGCTGAAATGTAGGGTTTCGCAGGGATCGAATGAAGGGTAGAGCCACGGGTCGTAACACATCTGAAATGTAACGTCCACTGTTCAAAGTGCCGTTAATGAGAACAAGAGGTGACCGAGTCGTGTAACCAATGGCAACCCATACCATCACACCGGGTGATACTCCAGTATGGCAATGACGAATACACGCTTCCAACGCGCGTTCACCGCGATGTCGCCAAACACATATTCGACCATCGTGATGCTGTAAACAGAACCTGGATTCATCCAAAAAAAAATGACGTTTTGCCATTCGTCCCCAGGTTGGTCGTTGAGTACACCATCGCAGGCACTCCGATGCAGCGTCAAGGGTAACCGCAGCCATGGTCTCCGGGCTGATAGTCCATGCTGCTGCAAACGTCGTCGAACTGTTCGTGCAGATGTCTGTTGACTCAGGGATCGAGACGTGGCTGCACGATCCGTTACAGCCATGCGGATAAGATGCCTGTCATCTCGACTGCTAGTGATACGAGGCCGTTGGGATCCAGCACGGCGTTCCGTATTACCCTCCTGAACCCACCTATTCCATATTCTGCTAATAGTCATTGGATCTCGACCAACGCGATCAGCAATGTCGCGATACGATAAACCGCAATCGTGATAGGCTACAATCCGATCTTTATCAAAGTCGGAAACGTGATGGTGCGCATCTCTCCTTACATGAGGCATCACAACAACGTTTGACCAGGCAACGCCGGTCAGCTGCTGCTTGTGTATGAGAAATCGGTTGGAAACTTTCATCATGTCAGCACGTTGTAAATGTCGCCACCGGTGCCAACCTTGTGTGAATGCTCTGAAAAGCTAATCATCTGCATATCACAGCATCTTCTTCCTGTCGGTTAAATTTCGCTTCTGTAGCACGTCATCTTCGTGGTGTAGCAATTTTAATGGCCAGTAGTGTAACAGGTATCACGTACGTAAGCATCCTGTCTGATCTCCTGTATCCATATATGTTCATTGTACATTCCGACGGAGTTGGGCAATTCCAGCAGGACAATGCGACACCGCACACGTCCAGAACTGCTACAGAGTGGCTCGAGGAACTATCTTCTGACTAAAGATTTCCGCTGGCCACCATACTCCCCAGACAGGACTATTATTGAGCATATTTAGGATGCCTTGCAACGTGCTCTTCAGAAGAGATCTCCACTCCCTCGTACTCTTACGGATTTGTGGGCAGCCCTGCAAGATTCATGGTGTCAGTTCCCTCCAGCACTACTTCAGCCATTAGTCGAGTCCATACCACGTCGTGTTGAGACACTTCTGCGTGCTCGCGGTGGCCCTACACGATATTAGGCAGATGTACCAGTATCTTTGGCTCTTCAGTGTGTATGAAGAATTCCTGATCTAGGCGGAATCAGTATAAAAAGAAACTAATCAAACAACTGGAGAGATAACTGCCTCATACACCCTAATTATTCATGTGGGCCTTCGTGTTTCTATTATTTCTGTTAGGTTTAAAATACCTCAGCATGTCAGTTCACATATTATCAGACTACGCTCATTTTTCCACTTGAAATACATTGTAATCCCAACAGCGTATTCTTCATAAAAAGACGGAGTAGCAATTAAGTAAACACAGGTGTTTCATTAAAACAAAGGACGAGCTAATATGATCCAGTCAGCTCTCCGTGTGGTACAAGGAGAAGGACGGCCATTCATATTCTAAACGGGCCGTACACAGTCAGTCTCCTGACGCAATTCTCTTCACGATGTCAAGATGTGTCTCAAGGTCGCGACGAGGTACGACGCCACCACGGTAGACGGCTGTCTGTGGGCGAGTCCGGGAGACAATGAAAGCATTGTTCCGGGGAGCTATAAATACTCGCGCGGGCAGACGTCGTCCTCAACGAGCACACAGTCACCAGGATGGCCCGTGCGCTTCGCGCAGCGCGTGACCTTCGGAACCGATACGCCGCCCCAAAGGCGAGCACGCGTGCGTCATAACGGACCTGCGGGCCAAGCCCCTGGCGCACCCGTCCCAAGGCCCGCACGCACCACAGACTCGCATGGGAATCTCATCGTGGCGCGCCGCTGCCGAATGCCAATGACGCCGCTGGCGACCACAAGAATTCTTTCGACATCTGCTTCGCTAACGACTCGGATTAGAAGGCACCGGGGCGTACCCTTTCGTACCGACTGTTCTACCTGCGCATCGAAGAAGGAATGGTGAAAGTAAACGATAGGTTCAAGAATGTATTTCAACAGCAGATTTGAAAGTCTGTGTGAAATGTTACAGATAAAAAGATCCATTGACGACATTGCTATCATCAATGGAAGTGAATAAGAGTTACGGAAAGTGTTGGATGGAATTAACAGTCTAATGATTACATAATGTGGATCGAGAGTAACGAGAAGGAAGACGAAAATAATGAGAAACGGCAGAAATGAGATTAGCGATAAACTTAACATTAAAAGTGCGAACCGATGAACAGGCCCCTGAAAGGAATTCTGCTATCTCAGAAGCAGTATAACACATGATGAGGGAAGCAAGTACAAAATAAAGAAAACAGACTAGCAGTGGCGAATAGGACATTTCTAATCACAATAAGTCTGATGGTATCAAAAGTCGGCCCTAATTTCAGGAAGAAATATACGTTGCACCAACCGCGACATGGTCGCGTATACAAAAAGTAATCCAATACTATCATATGTTTTTTATTCCAGTCACAATATGAATTCTTTAGACGATGACCGGTTTCAGTCCGTAATAACCATCCTCAGATCTTTTTACACCATTTCCTAAAGTGATAAATCTATAATGCCATCGTCAGAACATGCCGATTATATTTATATGTTTTGACGATGCTATTATGGCCTTATCACTTAGGACATGGTGTAAAAAAGATCTGAGGATGTTCATTACGGACTCAAACCGGTCATCGTCTAAGGAATTCATATTGTGATCAAAGACTGAAATAAAAAACATTTGAAATATACGTTAGTTACAGCATCGTTTAAAAGTGAATCGAGGACAGTAGCGAAATGGGGTTGCAGAGGATGGAAGTGTTTGATATGTAGTGATGTAGAAAAGTGTTGAAAATTAGATGTACTAGTAAGATTAGAAATGAGGAGATTGTTTGAAAAATCGAAGAGGATAGGAACAAACGGGAAACACTAACAGTATGAACGAGTAGAGTGGTAGAACATGTATTAAAACGTCAAAAAATAATTTCCTGGGTGCTCGAGGAGCTGCAGAGCATAAAGCTTGTAGGAGAAGCTAGAGTCTGGGATATATCAAAAAACTAATTGAGGACGTCGGGGGCCAGTGTTAATCTGTCCAAAATGGTTCAAATGTCTCTGAGCACTATGGGACTTAGCTTCTGAGGTCACCAGTCCCCTAGCACTTAGAACTAATTAAACTTAACTAACGTATGGACATCACACACATCCATGCCCGAGGCAGGATTCGAACCTGCGACCGTTGCGGTCACGCGGTGCCAGACTGTAGCGCCTAGAATCGCTCGGCCACCCCAGCCGGCTGTTAATCTGCTATGAAGCGTTTGGTGCAAGAGAGGAATTCTTGGCGGGCCGCATCAAAGGAATCAGATGACCTATGGCAGCAATAAAAAATGTTATCGAAACGTCAGGTGTCTCTACAGTGGAATCCTGTGACTTGACATGTAAATTTGCTGATGAGGTAGACGGGCTACTCTAGTAACCGATACATTCATATCTCAAAATGATTCACGTAGAACAGACGCCAGTCACAATTTTAGAAGTGAATGCAATCAAGACTGGCAGTAAAATTCATTTTACAACTTTTGATTGTGGATTTTCTCCGAAAAAGTGTACCTGCTTACCTAATCCATTAACGCTGAAAACTGCGCCATACGTCCCAAATGATTTAAGAAAAGGACACCAGTGAAGGACTAGACCAGTTTACTTCCTCCTGGGAAATCGGAGTCACAGACGCACGCCCGTGTGGTGGCACACAATAAGGAGGTTGCCTATTCGAAGCCTGGTGGTGGAAGACCTAACAGCTGAGAAAACTGCTTGAAATTTCTAACCACCAGACTTTTTATGAATGACGTGGACTGAACTGGAAACCTCTTCACAGTACCTCATGGAGTGAGGACATTGACACTGTGGATGGGGTCCTGTTCCTCGCGTAAAGGACTCCAAGCTCTGTGGTCCTTTCTCTGCATCTTTTCAGAGATGGTTGAGGGACTCGGCTGTTCGCTACAGGATGTCAAATCAAACACTTTTCAGCCATCTAATTTCAAAACCTGTTATTTTATTTGGCTAACAGTTTCGGTGATTTACTACTCCATCTTCAGGCCAATATTTGAATACTAACTCCTATTTTGACCGGAACCGATATTTGAATCTTCCTACACTTCAATCAGGTGCCTGAAGATGGCGTAGTAAATCGCCGAAATCGTAGCCAAATAAAATAACAGTTTGGAAATTAGACGGCTGAAAGGTTTTTGATCTGGCATCCGGTTTTCTGCCAGCACGCTCTTTCACATCTTCCTATATCTAATCATATTGCAGAAATATCACATCATTGTACTCACACACGCATTACACTCACCTACAATTGATAGATGCACTTAAGACAAAACTCTCACACACCCCGAGAAAGAGGTCATTGTGCGAGGAATGCAAATGTCTCTGATGTTGGTGAAGAAAGTGTACCTGAGTACATAATCTTACATCTGATTCGGCCCCTGTCCGTAACGAAAGGAAGTTGGTGGAAAATGCTGGATGGATACATGGATGGTTTTAAACGTTTTGGGCGTTAAACATTTTGGTCATCGGCGCCCTTTCACAAGATCGTAGTACTGGTGCATGTGGAATAATCTTGTTAAAACGAAAGGCAAAGGCCACAGGACGACAGCCACACCAATAGAATATGTCACATACAAGTGCCAGTAGATCTAGTCATACCGTTACAACCACTTTAATATTTATATATGACAGGGTCGCGATGAGTGTGGAAACTCCAATTGCCGCATCATTGCATTCCTTTAAGTAACACATTACAAACTCTTTTAGCAGAACATTAGCACAATTATGCAAATGTCAGCCATTTAATACGTTTTTGGTAATCACATGCACAAACACCTCACGACTGTAGAAAGAGTGCAATGTGGATTTAGTTTCGCAGGCAGAAGCAAGATCCAACCTCGCTAACATTTGCCAAGCTGGCATACATCTCCGTCTACACGCCTTAACTGCAATCCATCCCGCTTACAGGAGAATTGAATGCCACCAAGTTTTCGCTTCAGATGGTATGTCCTGCCACGTAGGCACACCTCAAGAAGTGGCACTCACTCACATTGCGGCCAGCCACGATCCACCTTGCAGCCCATGATGCCTAGGTTTTCTACCACTTTTTAGTGTTTTCTTGTCTGTTAACAGGGGATATGGTTACACCTAGCAGCGACACCTGCTACACAACGACATGGCAGCCTCTTTACGAGATGGTTCAAAAGCTTCATTGCTAGCAGGTGATCCCATTCCTCAGCAAGAGCGATGAGGCAGTCTTGAAGTGTTGTTGGTGAAGGCTGATGGCATGCACTTCGCTTCCATAACGCGTCCCAGGCATGTTCTACAGGAGTCAGTACCGGAGCCCTCGCTCACTGTCCATGCGACGGATATCGTTACGTTCAAGAAATTCATCCGCCAGAGCAGCTCGATGCGGCAGTGCGTTATCGTCCATAAAGAGGAAGTCTCGACCACTAACACTTCTGATAAGGAGAGTATGTGGTAGCAGTACCTCATGTCAGTGCCTCTAAGTATTTACAGTATTCCTCCGAAGATGTGCAACTCTGTGCAGCCATTCAACATGCCGCCTCCCCACACCACGACGCTATCAACGCCAGTTGGTGGGCTTTCATCGGCAAGCAGGTTCTCTCCTGAGTAATATGGGACGAGAATGACTTTGCATACTGAAGCGGGATTCTTTTGTGAAGAGCTCATTCATTCATTCTTTCACGGTCAAGTTTTGATGGTGCCGACTGCACAAAAACGGGCCCGTTTCTGTACTGCAGTTAGTGGTACGCACACAGCCGGACGCCTGGCAAACACCCCTGCTGTTCTGAGCTTCCCTTGTCGGGAAAAAGTCACTCCTGAGGCGCCTGCAAGCTCTGCAGCCATTCTCCTTGCAGGTGTACTCCGTTTTCGTCGGGCAGTTACGGCAAGGCATCGGCCCTGCTGCGGGGTGGTTGTTCTTGGCCGACCTGGTCCTGGCCTACGTCGAACATCTGCTCTGTCTCAAAACCGTCGCCAGAGCCTCGAAACGACATTTGGTGGCACATTCAAGGATACTGAGACTTCGATGTACGTCTGGTTTTCTTCCAGGTGGCCGAGTATTCCACCTTGTGAAACAGCGACCAAATAACGTCTCTGTGTTGCCACACGTTGTCAACTTCACCAAGAGACTACACTCCGCTCACTATGAAAGGAAAAACAAGACTGAGATAAGAGTGTTCTCATGCACTGTTTGTGTCTAACTGTCTCATGCACTTTGTACAATAATGTCTTGTCTAGACTAGTTATGTTTTGCTCAACATGTGTTTGTTTTCTGATTTGTGAAGAAAGTATTTGGCCAACAGCCTTTACTAGCCACCCATGGGAAGATGTTAGGTATCATCGCTGCTGGCAGGAACGGACCCATAGCGGTGCTCCGCCCTTCTGAATGGTCACTTCCGAGAATTTGAGGCATCTTTGTCTGATTTGCAAGCGCTAGCGTCAGAGGTCTGCGGGACCCGTCCTGCTGGACAAACAATACAATTTTTTTATAGCTCTGTGGGACGATTGTATCATTACAAGAGAACGAAATTCTTTTTGATTAGCCGACTGAGGAAAGGGTCTTGCCATATCGGCAGCCTTGCACAGGGAAAGTTGCAAAGTTGTTTGGTGCCGAAATCCATTCTTCACACACATATACACTACTGGCCATTAAAATTGCTACACCACGAAATGACGTGATAGAGACGCGAAATTTAACCGACAGGAAGAAGATGCTGTGATATGCAAATGATTAGCTTTTCAGAGCATTCACACAAGGTTGGCGCCGGTGGTGACAACTACAACGTGCTCATTTGAGGAAAGTTCCCAACCGTTTTCTCATACACAAACAGCAGTTGACCGGCGTGCCTGGTGAAACGTTGTTGTGATACCTCGTGTAAGGAGGAGAAATGTGTACCATCACGTTTCCGACTTCGATAAAGGTCGGATTGTAGCCTATCGCGATTGCGGTTTATCGTATCGCGTCATTGCTGCTCGCGTTGGTCGAAATCCAATGACTGTTAGCAGAATATGGAATCGGTGGGTTCAGGAGGGTAATACGGAACACCTTACTGGAACCCAACGGCCTTGTATCACTAGCAGTCGAGATGACAGGCATCTTATCCGCATGGCTGTAACGGATCGTGCAGCCACGTCTCGATCCCTGAGTCAACAGATGGGGACGTTTCCAAGACAACAAACATCTGCACGAACAGTTCGACGACGTCTACAGCAGCATGAACTATCAGCTCGGAGACCGTGGCCGCGGTTGCCCTTGACGCTGCATCACAGACAGGAGCACCTGCGATGGTGTACTCAACGACGAACCTGGGTGCACGAATGGCAAAACGTCATTTTTTCGGATGAATCCAGGTTCTGTTTACAGCATCATGATGGTCGCATCCGTGTTTGTCGACATCGCTTCGAACGCACATTGGAAGCGTGTATTCGTCATCGCCATACTGGTGTATCACCCGGTGTGATGGTATTGGGTGCCATTGGTATACGACTCGGTCACCTCTTGTTCGCACTGACGGCACTTTGAACAGTGGACGTTACATTTCATATGTGTTACGACCCGTGGCTCTACCCTTCATTCGATCCCTGCGAAGCCCAACATTTCAGCAGGATAATGCACGACCGCATGTTGCAGGTCCTGTACGGGCCTTTCTGGATACAGAAAATGTTCGACTGCTGCCCTGGCCAGCACATTCTCCAGATCTCTCACCAACTGAAAACGTCTGGTCAATGGTGGCCGAGCAACTGGCTCGTCACAATACGCCAGTCACTACTCTTGATGAACTGTGATATCGTGTTGAAGCTGCATGGGCATCTGTACCCGTACACGCCATCCAAGCTCTGTTTGACTCAATGCCCAGGCGTATCAAGGCCGTTATTACGGCCAGAGGTGGTTGTTCTGGGTAGTGATTTCTCAGGATGTATGCACCCAAATTGCGTGAAAACGTTATCACATGTCAGTTCTAGTATAATATATTTGTCCAATGAATACCCGTTTATCATCTGCATTTCTTCTTGGTGTAGCAGTTTTAATGGCCAGTAGTGTACAACAGGAGGAAGCAGTCTATCGTGTCTGCACAACTGGAGCGCGCGGAAGGCTCGGTGGTTCGCAATAACAAAACTGCTCTATGAAAAAGTGGAAAGTAATCCTTTTTAGCCAGCTAAGAATCTGAAGGTCATGCGAAAACATGAGCGAGTGGGAGCAGCTGTTGAGGTTTGGTACACCTTGCTGGAGTGTTTGTTCAACTTTTAGTAAGGAATTTTATGATTGGTCCATAGTAATTATCGCCACAGAAGGGGCAAATTACTGTGTGTGCGGATGTGTAAGACTTTTGGTTGACCGTGACTCCATTCTTGGCCGTGCCATACCTTGCCGGTTGTTGTTGTTGTTGTTGTGGTCATCAGTCCTGAGACTGGTTTGATGCAGCTCTCCATGCTACTCTATCCTGTGCAAGCTTTTTCATCTCCCAGTACCTACTGCAACCTACATCCTTCTGAATCTGCTTAGTGTATTCATCTCTTGGTCTCCCTCTACGATTTTTACCCTCCACGCTGCCCTCCAATACTAAATTGGTGATCCCTTGATGCCTCAGAACATGTCCTACCAACCGATCCCTTCTTCTGGTCAAGTTGTGCCACAAACTTCTCTTCTCCCCAATCCTATTCAATACTTCCTCATTAGTTATGTGATCTACCCATCTAATCTTCAGCATTCTTCTGTAGCACCACATTTCGAAAGCTTCTATTCTCTTCTTGTCCAAACTATTTATCGTCCATGTTTCACTTCCATACATGGGTACACTCCATACGAATACTTTCAGAAATGACTTCCTGACACTTAAATCTATACTCGATGTTAACAAATTTCTCTTCTTCAGAAACGCTTTCCTTGCCATTGCCAGCCTACATTTTATATCCTCTCTACTTCGACCATCATCAGTTATTTTGCTCCCCAAATAGCAAAACTCCTTTACTACTTTAAGTGCCTCATTTCCTAATCTAATTCCCTCAGCATCACCCGACTTAATTAGACTACATTCCATTATCCTTGTTTTGCTTTTGTTGATGTTCATCTTATATCCTCCTTTCAAGACACTGTCCATTCCATTCAACTGCTCTTCCAAGTCCTTTGCTGTCTCTGACAGAATTACAATGTTATCGGCGAACCTCAAAGTTTTTATTTCTTCTCCATGAATTTTAATACCTACTCCGAATTTTTCTTTTGTTTCCTTTACTGCTTGCTCAATATACAGATTGAACAACATCCGGGAGAGGCTACAACCCTGTCTTACTCCCTTCCCAACCACTGCTTCCCTTTCATGTCCCTCGACTCTTATAACTGCCATCTGGTTTCTGTACAAATTGTAAATAGCCTTTCGCTCCCTGTATTTTACCCCTGCCACCTTTAGAATTTGAAAGAGAGTATTCCAGTCAACATTGTCAAAAGCTTTCTCTAAGTCTACAAATGCTAGAAACGTAGGTTTGCCTTTCCTTAATCTTTCTTCTAAGATAAGTCGTAAGGTCAGTATTGCCTCACGTGTTCCAGTGTTTCTACGGAATCCAAACTGATCTTCCCCGAGGTTGGCTTCTACTAGTTTTTCCATTCGTCTGTAAAGAATTCGTGTTAGTATTTTGCAGCTGTGACTTATTAAGCTGATAGTTCGGTAATTTTCACATCTGTCAACACCTGCTTTCTTTGGGATTGGAATTATTATATTCTTCTTGAAGTCTGAGGGTATTTCGCCTGTTTCATACATCTTGCTCACCAGATGGTAGAGTTTTGTCAGGACTGGCTCTCCCACGGCCGTCAGTAGTTCCAATGGAATATTGTCTACTCCGGGGGCCTTGTTTCGACTCAGGTCTTTCAGTGCTCTGTCAAACTCTTCACACAGTATCATATCTCCCATTTCATCTTCATCTACATCCTTGCCGGTTAGCCGTGACAAAATCCATCAGATATGAAGATGGCATCTGTTCTTTCGGACATGTCTGAACTCTTACGGGACTCGCTGGATTGTCTGCCGCGAGTAATGGGTATAGTGGCAGGGGCATTACGAATGTAGTGTGTGGACTATAAGTTGAGAATGTGAGTCTCACGGGGAGCGTGCCGGCGAAAAATCCATGCAGTCGTACTATCCTCTGTGCCCTCGGTGGCTCAGATGGATAGAGCGTCTGCTATGTAAGCAGGAGATCCCAGTTTCGAATCCCGGTTGGTGCACACATTTTCATTTGTCCCTGTTGATGTGTATCAACGCCCGTCAGCAGCTGATGGTATTGGTTTAATTGTAATTTCAATTCTAGAAACGTAGGAAATTGTTAAACTTGTTTACAAAATTGTCATTGGTTGAAAATCGCAATGTCTGCTGCAGTTGGCCACTGAGATTCCGACGCTGGCGGAACCATCAAGTTTCGCTTAGGGATGCCATCTGGAGATAGACTTGCTCCTGGTCGAGGCAGAGCACTGTAGAGAGAGATGTCTACGACAAAGAGCAAAGTGGCCGAGATGGACTTAGGATTTCCAGCAACCACTTGCAGCTGTCTTCTGCACTGTCACAGCTTAAGACTGGCAGCCATGCACCGTCATTGCGACCACAGAGATGAGTGGAACATGAACTTAGCTAATTTGCATCAGGGTTTCGTTTCGTGGATCTAATTTCCACAGCCTGATAGTTTCACCCACCATGGATTATGGCGAAACTGCTGGTGTTTGCTCACGCTTTTCTGGGACTTTTATTTACATCTTTAACACTTTCTGCACTCATTGGCCATATGAGTATGTCTGACATAGTTTCAGTTTGTTCATTTACGTGTCCACTCACCAGTGCGAAGCTATAGTTCATATTTGTGTTGTCCACATTAATAACTCATGTACTTGATACAGTGGGTAATTCATCTTGTTTGGTGTCTTAAGGTAATAAACCAAACTGTTATAGCTACCACAAGTTTCCTTAGTACAACAGTTCTATGGCCTTCTCATTAACAGCTCCATGTCAGGTGCGGTACCCTTACTTTCATGCTTAATTGGGCCAACCCTAGTGAATTCCACTTATTAAGACGTTACCCATTGCAAGACATCATTTCTTTTGAATTTGTATGATCTTATTGGAAGCTTCTCTCCCCATTAGATCACTGTAGCTTATGAGGAGTATGTTAAGCAGCTCGACTGTCACCTCATAAGGTGGCATTTGACACAAAGGAGACAGTGTTTCAGATTGGGTGGGCTGCATGGTGGTTTGTTATACTTCAATTCATGCACCAAAAGTTGCCACCTGAGCTTTCCTTTTACATACAGTGCATGTTGCTTACTGAATATTCGGACGCCGTTAAGTATTATTAATCAGGATCCAGCTACTCTGTGCTCTGATTCCGTGTACCTTCTTCCTCCAACTTGACTCAGACCTCGCCTTCTTCCAGCCTGCAGATAAAGCTGCTGAAATTTGACTGCTTGTTCCCATTCACGCCATCACATAAATGAGAAGTGATATTCAATTCGTCTTCTTCTTTTATCTTAAAAATTACAACTGAATAAATAAATGATAAATGAGGACAGCTACTGACTCGTATACTGCCTCTCTGTACTACGTATCTGATATTCAACCTGATAATGAACAATTACATTGTTATCTTTGACATTTCGCGTTCTTAGATTTCATAAAGCTCTTTCTTCTGCACCGCCCGCTCCGACGGAACTCCTTATCTCCACATCAGGGGTAGTGTCGTCTGATTGCCACCCACGTTCGTACAGTCATTGGATCTGGTATCAGCACGTATGGTCTAAAACATCCCCCAACAATGGGGAGGTCACCACTTATCGACTACCCTCAGTCACGAACACATTCTCTCTTGAACATGTATTTAAGGACATGGTACCTCTCATTCAAGGAATGGGATGTATAACTACAAGGTCTGAAGGAGGGCAATAAACTCCGTTTGTGCCCGCAGACACTCGAACTTTTTGTGTATCTTTTTTCCATTCTTGCGTTTAAACTGTTACCCAATTTTACGATGGAGATTACTGGCGGTAATTGCTGGAAACCTGGTTGTTATAGTGTACTGACTGTTTGTTGTGTTCATTTTGCAGTCTAGTAGTCGGATGAGAGTGTAATGTCCGGCGATCGGCAGGAAAGAACTAACGCTCAAGTCTGAACACACTTTATTTAGCTCAGACGCCTTCTTGGCGTGCACTAATTTCCAAACGCAAGAAAAACAAGAAGCACAACAATTCTTGTGGTGGCAAAAGCCAGATAAGAGTACAAGACAGTGAAAAGAAATAATAACCAAAACACTATGTTACACAATTACAATGTGGCATTACGCCCAACAAGATACATCTTTCTACTGAAGGCTAAGGCAAGTGTCTATTGGGTTAGAGCCGGCGTAGGTATTGGCCACAGCTGTCCTAACCGTATATAGGTACACACTGCTGGTCTGACTTTGCTGGCGTGTTCATAACACCAATTCTGCAGAGTGCTGCACTTAGTCACATTAGTTCCAACTGGTGGATATTTGTTACAAGGCTTTTTACGAGGTAGTGCCGTATTTATGCGGAAAGTCTGTTGGTGTTTACATCCACTGGCTATGTTTTGATCTGAGCTCTTGAAGGGAGGTCGTCAGCCCACCTTGCTTGTCTGTTTTGCCGACCCTCTAACTCATAAGGGGACGCTACAACGCAGTGAATCCTTCGAAGGTAGTTGGATTACTTCTGGCCATTTATTGTTGGTTTGGGAGCAGTGACAGTTTTACCGACGTCTCATCAAAGTCATGACTCTTATTTGGACTGATTTAATAGTGCTGCAGTGGGGGAGGGGGGGGGGGGGGGGGGTTAATATGTGCTCGCCGAAAGGGGTTTTCAAATACGTCTGTGGAGCGACACATCTTGTAACATGCCTCATACACTTTACACGCTGCGTGGTTCCTGCCCATGGCAGCAAGGCATGTGGCCAAGGAAGCTCCAAAGAGAGAAAGCAGGAACATCATTGCATCAGCTGATGCCTCATAATACCTTCGGGGAGATAAATAGTGTGATGAACGGATTCCGAGTGTGGCGACAGAGAGAAATTTGTAGAGGAAATTACTCGGAAAATGTCAGCTCCACTGAAAAATTAACCTGTTACTCCTTATATAGTGGACTTTGTGTTGCGACACCAGAGGCGCAGTCGGCTGAATGAAAGAAGGCACGAGAAGTACGTGGCCCGTAACAGACGACACGAACTGCGTTCTCGCTGAGTCACTCTCCAAGTAGCAACGTGCCAGACTCGTCACTCATCGCCTACTGAGAACGTAATACGTGGGGTGGGTACATGCAAGGCTATCACGACGTCAGTGCAAAGATGAACAAAAGGAGAAAAGGAGAGAAAAAGACTGCCAAATGGCGGTCGCCTTGCGCGAGCAGAGGGAGGCTGATAAATTCACAGCAAGCTAACGCCTGTCTGTTCTGTCGACCTGGGGGAAAAAAGGAGGAACGGACAGCGTGCTCGGTTGGTGAACGAAATGACACAATAGCTCTCCATGTTTAACACATGAGATGCGGCTGTGTGACTCATATCTCTTCACCTTCCTTTTTTTGGGGAGTGCGCTGCTCGCACTTTGTATTGCGTCACCTGCAGAAGACGGCAGAAGTAACAAGTTACTGACTCATCTGCTAGACTGCTGTGAGTCGTATGTCCGGGTTTAGGATGTATAGATCTCCCCTCCCATCCAGGCGAAACTATGTAAGCGAGTACCCTTTAATTGTTTGTGTGTTATCGTAAATACAAACCTGGGAACGTGAACTGACAAACAAAATGTGCTACTGAGTTCAAAGCCACATGGCTTACAAGAAACTGAAAAGTGTCCTGTGTGTGTGAAAACCGATCTCATTCATAACCAAATAAATAAGCAAACCAATAATTTCACGCTCAGTAGACTTTGTCACTGCGAATTGTTTGAAGAAAACGTAATTGTATAAAAAAACTATAATGTCGACCTATGTAAGAACGTAACCTTATACACACGAAAATTTCTGTACTGACGTGTGACCCTGGTAAAATAAAGGAACTGACAGAACCTACATTGCGAAAAGGAAACGGAACAATCACATATTATGAATCTCACCTGCAAAATGAAGTACTAGCAGAAACAGCAACACGGCAAAAGTCCGCAACTAAAAAAATACTGCTAGAAACTAACTACAGTTGGTCCGGGGAAATTGGGATCATAATCTTGACACAGAATGCCAATGAAACTCATAACTCAGTCTTTAAGTACTGATATTTCAGTTAGGAAGGAACTTATGAAAGACAATTAAAGACTCTAATAGGAAAATTCTAATAACTTTCATGATACAGTAAATTAACTCAGAAGATCAATCAAAAGAATAATTATCGAAAACTCGACTGTGTCGAGGTTGAAGCGGACCAAGAGCACAAATCTACAAAAATAAAAGTAAACCTTTTACCTCATCAAATAATGCCTTGTTCTTCATTTCAAAACCTTGCCATGACGTCACGAGTCAGTATGCTATTTACCAGCACTATGGATCTTAATACAGCTCACATGTTCATCGTTATAAGTTCAGAAAAACTGAATGATTTATTCAAGAGAAAGATCTTTACAAACTGAGCAACTCAAAACGTTCAAACGTGTTAGGTGGCAGATTTTAACATCTTAAATTATATTTATTCAGAAAATAGTATGTGACAAATACCATGCGGACGGAGATAGCCATTTGACAGAACGATACTAGTATCAACATATCGTTAATACTGGTACGTAAGATTTTAGAACCGCGCATATTATCATTGGGAAGGTGGTTTGGACGGACACAGCAAACAGTTGTTTGTGACGTCGAACAAGCGAGGTGGCCGGTAGCTGGCCGGTGCTTCACACGGCGGCTGCTTTGTCGGTTGAGTGGCACTTATGGCCACAGGCGGTACTGGGGGAGCCGGAGACCTCACAGGTGGAAGAAGAGAGAGAGGGCGTACGTGCGAGACAGAGAGAGACTGTTTCCCGCTGTTGTGGCTAACGGGACGCAAAGACGGCGCGCCCATGAAAGGTCGGAGATCCGCGCGAAATTTTAGAGTCCTGATTGGCCGAAAAGCGTAGGAATACATGAGATACGAACGGCAAGGTTTGGCGGCAACAAGAACCGCGCGAAAAAATTCTGAGTACTGATTGGCCAAAAAACACGTATGGATGCATGTGAGAAGAACGACGAAGTTTGGCGGCAACAAGATGGTGACTCTGGTGTCGGCGGTGGTGCTAGGAGAACGCTGAGGGTCTGCTCCGCAAGAGCTCTCACAGGGGAAAGGCGACATCACGCTGATGCCTGGGACGACTGCCGTAATCTACGTGCTGAACTGTGGTGATATTAGAGCAAACATCCGGCAAAGTAGGGTATTGTAATTGAAATTGCTTGAGCTCTTTGATTCTGTGTCCGTCTACGTGGAACTTCAGTAGAACCACTTGCGTGGCCAGTATTAACCTACGTAAGTTCAGGATAGGGACGATTAGGTATAGAGCCTGCATTGTGCCAGTGATAGGATAGTCAGTTTAGGGTATTAATTTGATTGTAATGTTTTAGGTTAGGAATATTTCTCTTCCTGTTTTTAATGAATAAATGTAAGATTTAATAACAGACAATAATCAAAGCATTATCATTTCCGTAGGTAGCAAACTACTGATAGAATAAGAGTTTTATTAATAAAATAAATTATCACATTAATTCGATGTAAACGACACTGCGGGTATTTTCGCTGCGTTCAACAGAGCCAATAAGTCAGATAGCAGTAATGAAGTCTTGAAGTGTCCTAGACATTATACCCCTGTAAGTTGCAAACGTTATAACGTTCTCAATTGGGAAGAGATCTTGCTGGCCATGGATGGGTTTGGCAAGCATGATGACAAGCAGTACAGCCTCTCGCCGTGTGCTGGTGGATAATACCTAGTTGAAATGTAAGAGCAGAATGGTTTGCCATGAAGGACAACACATCGGGGCGTAGAATGTCGTTAATGAGTCGCTGTGCTGTAAAGCTTTGGAAAGAGGCACAATGGCGCTCCAAACCATTACTCCCGGCGTCGGGCCGCGTGGCGAACGGCGGTGGGGTTGGTATCCCACCGACGTCTGGGGTCCCTCCACACCCATCTTCGCAGGTCATCGAGGCTCAGTTCTAAGCGGGACTCATAGCTGGAGACGATTTTACTCCAGTCAGTGAGATTCCAGGGCAGTTGCCGGACCCTACCTTGGCCTGCAAGGTTGCCAGATCTCTCCCCAATTTAGAACGTTTGAAGCATTATGGGCAGCGCCCTCCAATCAGCCCGAGGTTTTGACGATTTAGCGCACCAGTTGGACAGAATTGGCACGTCATCCCTCAGGAGGACATCCAGCAGTTCTACCAGTCAGTACCAAGCCGAATAACAGCTTGCATAAGGGCCAGAGGTGGTTCAATGCGTTATTGAATCGATGAATTTGTGGTGCTCTTTCCGTTGAATAAATCATCCAACTTTTTTTCTGAAATTGTAATCATTTAGTTGTCTGTACATCACATCTACGATTTCTGTAGAGATGCACTTTGTAGACACACAGGAAAACTTTGAAGTGTTAGCCTTCTTCTTCTTCGGTTATCAACCCACAGGTTGGTTGGCAGCAGCACGCCATTCCGTTCTTTTGTCAACTTTCTTCTTCATATCTGCATAGGTCTGGCACCCGATGTCATTTATTACTTGTTGAATGTAGCTTAATCTAGGTCGTCCTCGGCGAGTTCTTCCTTCAATGATTCCTTCTAATATTCTCTTAATGAAATTGTTATGCCGTAAAATGTGACCTATGAAGGTTATTCTTCTTTTCTGTATATTTCGCCAAAGAGATCTGTTTTCTTTCACTCTTCTGAGGACATCTTCGTTTGTAGCCTTGTCTCGCCAGCTGATTTTTTCCATTCTCCGGTAGCACCACATTTCGAATGCCTCTAATCTTCTCTTTTCTTCTTTTCCACTAGTCCAAGTTTCACATCCGTAAAGGGCTGTACTCCACACATAGGTTTTCATGACTCTCTTTCTTACGTCTAAACTAACATTTCTACTCGTCAGTAAGTTTCTTTTTCCATTGAATGCTATGTTAGCCACACAGACAAAATTTATTTGGACTTTGCTTTTGAATTGTTACATCGAGTTGGAACTTTAAATGATTTTTCATGAGACATGTTGTGCTCATAACACTACCGTGTCCATTTCGTTTCGTGCTATAAACGCCTTGTGGCAGCACTAACACGTTTTGGATAGTTATGAGAGTTTGTGTTCAAGGCGAGCAAATGTTTTTGAACTTTTACTTCTTTTTCATTTTGCAGCTGATAAGGTGATAGATATTGTATTGGGTTGTTCCGGTCACGGACCGGTGCTTTTTCGAAAAGTATAAGCTTTGTGATCATAAGCTGTGTTTGCCATTATAATCCTACGTGATTATCCACGTCCTGTTTAGCGTAGGTGTATTGGCTCAGCATAGTGTTTTGTGCTTTCTTCTTGTGCCCTTGTAGTTATTTAGGCAAAACACACTACACGCTTACGAGAACTGGAAATGAACCGAGACACGTTAATAAGCATTAATTATAAAATAAACGTGGCTGCACCTTCACGAAGTTTATAACCATTTTGGATAGGCGCAACTCCACGAAGTAGATAAGAGTGAGGCAATATAGGTTACGCGTATAAGGAAAGATTACGCAGCGGGTTTTTCATTCAGAAATCGCATATGAATGTTGTTTGTATTTGAGAAGACTATGTTACGTCTCTTGTAAGAAGCTGAAGCGCCTAGCAGCGCCTGTAGGAATTGCACTGCGTCGAGATCATGGCGTATCGAGAGTGCAAAACATTGTTCTCCTGGTTTGAATCCCACAGGGTCCATGCGAATACGAAATTCACAAATCAATGCAGCGCGAGTAGCGCCTCAGAGGACGCACACGTTGTTCGCTTGTCTGTGCAGGACTGCACAGCGACATGCGTACCGTGAGTTACAGAATGTGATTGTTTACAACAGATACTTATAATTTCCCGTTTTACAAGGAGCTGGGGTCGTTTTTGTAAAATATCAGTAAAATGCTAAATTCTGGCTCAGTCATATACAATCTGTGTTGAGACCGCGTCACATGACACATTTCGACAGCAGGTTCTCATTTACAGCTAAATTACACATTAACGTTTTAAAAAGGTTAAAGTATTAACCTTTTCGGAATTCTGCACCTGAACAAATAAAAACGGAGAGCATTTAGCATCGCTTTTCTTGTTCGTCCGTGTGTCTGCGTGTCTGTCTGTCCGACTGTTAAGAACCCTTTTTCTCAGAAACGGGTAGAGATAGCAAGCTGAAATTTGTTTCAGTTAGAAATGTACACTTCCTTTACGGTGCAAAATATTTAAGCTTCAAAGTCAATGGAATCGAAAGATACTGCCATTTATATCATATACTTTGATACTCTCAAAGTCACTCATCCAAAAGCTATAAAGTACTTCCTGTTGACCTACTGACCTTGAACCATAAAATTTGGCAAGAAGCAACATTTCGCATTTTTTTGTCATATAAAAAAGTCTACGGTCCCTTGGCAGTGTAAGAAATTTAAGCTTCCAGTTCAATGCAATAAGCCTTCTGTGAAGACCCATTCTCTCAGAAAAGGGTAGAGGCATTGTATCTGGAAATCCAGAGGTCGCGGTGTAGAATCTCCGTCCGGTGACGGATTTTTCATTCTGCTGTTTAACCGAGCCTTCACGTCTCAACGATTTCGATTTCGATTTCACGTTAAGCAGTGGGTCCCTTTCCCTGGTTCGATAACTGGGGTACGTTAGGGACATACGAGTCGCCAATGTAGCGTCCAATAGAAAGACATATACCAGGCCACTGAGCCACACGAATTTATTATTGTTCTTATGTTAACGGTCCAGTTACATTAATGTGACCCCCTGTCAAAAGCGTGAGTAACCAACTTTCTTAGCACCGACCGCAGCGAGACGTGCGAGATTCAGTGAGGTTCTGGAAGGTAACAACAGGGATGTGAAGCCATGCCGATTCTATGCCGTGGCTAGCTGCGCTTCGTTTCTCGGTTGATGATGAACTCCATGCAAATACTTTCAGAAACGACTTCCTGACATTTAAATCTATACTCGATGTTAACAAATTTTTCTTCTCCAGAAACGCTTTCCTTGCCATTGCCAGTCTACATTTTATATCCGCTCTACTTCGACCATCTTCAGTTATTTTGCTCTCCAAGTAGCAAAACTCCTTTACTACTTCAAGTGTCTCATCTCCTAATCTAATTCCCTCAGCATCACCCGACTTAATTCCACTACATTCCATTATCCTCATTTTGCTTTCGTTGATGTTTATATTACACCCTGTCCATTCCGTTCAACTGCTCTTACAAGTCCTTTGCTGTCTCTGACAGAATTACAATGTCATCGGCGAACCTCAAAGTTTTTTATTTCTTGTCCATGGATTTTAATACTTACTCCGTTCTTTTGTTTCCTTTACTGCTTGCTCAATATACAGATTGAATAGCATCGGGGATAGGCTACAGCCCTGTCTCACTCCCTTCCCAACCACTGCTTCCCTTTCATATCCCTCGACTTTTATAACTGCCATCTGCTTTCTGTACAAATTGCAAATAGCCTTCGCTCCCTGTATTTTACCCCTGCCACCTTCAGAATTTGAAAGAGAGTATCCCATTCAACATTGTCAAAAGGGTTCTCTAAGTCTACAAATGCTAGAAACGTAGGTTTACCTTTCCTTAATCTTTCTTCTAAGATAAGTCGTAGGGTCAGTATTGCCTCACGTGTTCCAACATTTCCACGGAATCCAAGCTGATCTTCCCCGAGGTCGGCTTCTATCAGTTTTTCCATTCGTCTGTATAGAATTCGCGTTTGTTATTTTGCAGCTGTGACTTTCTTTGGGACTGGAATTATTATATTCTCCTTGAAGACTGAGGGTATTCCGCCTGTCTCATACATCTTGCTCACCAGATGGCAGAGTTTTGTAAGGACTGGCTCTCCCAAGGCTGTCAGTAGTTCTAATGGAATGTTGTCTATTCAGGGGGCCTTGTTTCGACTCAGGTCTTTCAGTGCTCTGTCAAACTCTTCACGCAGTATCGTATCTCCCATTTCATCTCCATCTACATCCTCTTCCATTTCCATAATATTGTCCTCAAGTACATCGCCCTTGTATAGACCCTCTATATACTCCTTCCACCTTTCTGCATTCCCTTCTTTGCTTAGAACTGGGTTTCCATCTGAGCTCTTGATATTCATGCAAGTGGTTCTCCTTCCTCCAAATGTCTCTGTAATTTTCCTGTAGGCAGTATCTATCTTAGCCCTAGTGAGATAAGCCTCTACATCCTTACATTTGTCCTCTAGCCAACCCGGCTTAGCCATTTTGCTCTTCCTGTCGATCTCATTTTTGAGACGTTTGTATTACTTTTTGCCTGCTTCATTTACTGCATTTTTATATTTTCTCTTTTCAGCAATTAAATTCAATATTTCTTCTGTTATCCAAGGGTTTCTACTAGCTCTCGTATTTTACCTACTTGATCCTCTGGTGCTTTCAGTATTTCATCTCTCAAAGCTACCCATTCTACTGTATTTCTTTCCCCCACTCCTGTCAATTGTTCCCTTATACTCTCCCTGAAACTCTGTACAACCTCTGGTTGTTTCAGTTTATCCAGGTCCCATCTCCTTAAATTCCCATCTTCTTGCAGTTTCTTCAGTTTTAATCTACAGTTCATAACCAATAGACTGTGGTCAGAGGCCACATCTGCCCCTGGAAATGTCTTACAATTTAAAACCTGGTTCCTAAATCTCTCTCTTACCATTATATAATCTATCTGATATCTTCTAGTATATCCAGGGTTCATCCATGTATACACCCTTCTTTCATGAATCTTGAACCAAGTGTAAGCTGTGATTAAGTTATGCTCTGCGCAAAATTCTACCAGGCGGCTTCCTCTTTCATTTCTTAACCCCAATCCATATTCACCTAGTATGTTTCCTTCTCTCCCTTTTCCCACTCTCGAATTCCATTCACCCATGACTATTAAATTTTCGTCTCCATTCACTGCCTGAATAATTTCTTTTATCTCATCATACATTTCATCAATTTCTTCGTCATCTGCAGAGCTAGTTGGCATATGAACTTGTACTACTGTAGTAGGCGTGGGTTTCGTGTCTATCTTGGCCACAATAATGCGTTCACTATGCTGTTTGTAGTAGCTTAGCCGTACTTCTATCTTTTTATTCATTATTAAACCTACTCCTGCATTACCCCTATTTGATTTTGTATTTATAACCCTGTATTCACCTGACCAAAAGTCTTGTTCCTCCTGGCAGCGAACTTCACTAATTCCCACTATATCTAACTTTAACCTATCCATTTCCCTTTTTAAATTTTCTAACCTACCTGCCCAATTAAGGTATCTGACATTCCACGCTCCTATCCGTATAACGCCGGTTTTCTTTCTCCTGTAGCCACGCATGGAAGGGAAACGAGGACGATAAAAAGTTTAGACAAGAAGAGAATAGAGAATGAGATTTTCACTCTGCAGCGGAGTGTGCGCTGATATGAAACTTCCTGGCATATTAAAACTGTGTGCCCGACCGAGACTCGAACTCGGGACCTTTGTCTTTCGCGCGCAAGTGCTCTACCATCTGAGCTACCGAAGGACGACCCACGCCCGGTACTCACAGCTTTACTCCTGCCAGTATCTCATCTCCTACCTTTACAGTTTGGAAGGTAGGAGATACTGGCAGGAGTAAAGCTGTGAGTACCGGGCGTGAGTTGTGCTTCGGTAGCTCAGATGGTAGAGCACTTGCCCGCGAAAGGCAAAGGTCCCGAGTGTTATATCCTAGCCAGTAATGCCACCCGAGCCCGCTGCCAAAAGGTTGGCAGCATCAAAGTCCGGACGCCGTCCGCATAAGCAGCGCCAGTGAGACAGGAAGTCGCCGCAAGTCTGCGCGCGCCACCGCTGGCTTCTGGTTTCTTAAGCGCTGGAGTCGCGAGCGCTAGGACAGTTCTGTATTCGCCGCTCAGTTGTATACTCGCCACCGAATTGTGTACTTGCTAGTCAGTTGTGTGTTCATCGCAGCAGAGTTGTTGTTTGTCGTCAGCCGACGCTGACCTAGCCGCTCCGACTCGAACTAGACAGATCTCTGTAGACACGGAGTTCACTACTGTGTTTCTGTATCTTCGTTAATAAAGATAAGTACCGACTTTTATTTAATCAGAGTGTTTGGGTTTTCATCTTTCTGTTCACTGTTCCAGCGGACCGGTCGGCCCGCTATTAAAAGTGTGGCGGTGACTTCGTAAGCCGTTTCTACAGCGAATTGCTTGTCGCTACGAACGCCGCCACAAAACTGGCGACGAGGGCTTCCGAACTCGTGTGCAGGGCTGGTTCAACTTGTTTCTGGTTATACTAATTATAGCGATAAAATTTTGGGGGCTGGTTTAATTTGTGTTCACTATGTCTGCCGAATTACAAAAAATGGCTCGGAGCACTATGGGACTCAACTGCTGAGGTCATTAGTCCTCTAGAACTTAGAACTAGTTAAACCTAACTAACCTAAGGACATCACAAACATCCATGCCCGAGGCAGGATTCGAACCTGCGACCGTAGCGGCCTTGCGGTTCCAGACTGCAGCGCCTTTAACCGCCGAATTACAACAGTTGATCTTGTTACAGAGTCAGCAAATACAAAGTCTGGTGGAAGCAATCTCCAAACAAGCGGCTAATCCTCCAACACAAAAGGAACAAGCACAGGCAGCACCACCTTTCCGTGCTTTT